>NC_059513.1:7500-2507500 GCF_905147795.1 Pieris rapae
GCCACCCTTTTGGGACAGCCATTAGAATAAGTTTTAAGATATTATAATAATTAATTTGACAAAAATTTTAAAAATTAATAATTAAGAATATTCATTGCTTGTAAATTATTTGTAAACTATTTATTTATTGACCTGTCTACTACCCTATTGGGAGTAGGCCTTAGATTAAGTATAGATATAAGACGATTTATTGTTAATAAAAATACTATTTTAATTGACACGGCTACTACCCTATTGGGAGTAGCCTTAGATTAAGTATATTTTTAAGATAAATTATTTTTTAAAAAAAAAAAAGAATAATTTTTAAAAATTGACACGGCTACTACCCTATTGGGAGTAGACCTTAGGCTAAGTCTTTTAACTTATTAAATTCATCTGACAATCCTAATAGGCAAAATGTTGGGTATACGCACTCCACCAAAAACGGCACCTGCCATCAGGCGCAGTATAGATAAGTGGGAGGAGGCCTCCAGCCAGGCCCCTAGGGCAGCACAAGAAGAACCTCTGGCGGGGGGGAGGGGAGCGGGTAAGTCTCCTGCTCCCGCTCAAGCCAGGGAAAAAGAGGCAAAAAATTGTTACCTAAAGGCAATGGCGCACTTGGCGGAGTCCCGAAACATAAAAACCGAAATAAAAACAGGGGTACAGACAGCTGTAAAGCGGCTGTACCAAATGGTAAAAGAAGCCGAGGAGGAGTTGGCGGGAGGCCCAACAAGAATAACAACTAAAACAAGGAACGAAAAAGACATGGAAGAAAATATATATGATAAGCTAAACAGACAAATTGAAAGATTGGAAATAGAAAATAGTAGGTTGGAGAAATGTAGGAAAGGAATAGAGGATCTGGCAAAAAAGAAGGATGAATGGGTCCTGACCGAGATAAGGAAAGAGTTTGAGGAGAAGGAAAAGAAGGACATGGAGAGGCAAAACAACTGGGCTGCATGTATGAAATCGTACGCCGAAGCGACGAAAGGAAATCTCGGTCAGGGCCAAAACGACACAGAGGGCCCGGGGCAAAAACCTGCACTGCACTCTGTCGTGGTGGCGCCGAAAAACGCGACCGACACGGCAGAGGAAACGGTGCAGAACATCCGGCACTTGCTAAACGCGAAGGAGGAAGGTTGGCAAGTGCAAAAAATAAGAAAAGCGAGAGATGGGAAGGTAGTGGTGGGTTGCAGGACAGAGGAAGAGAGAAGAAAACTTAAAGAAAAACTGGGCACAGAAATGGAGGTCAAGGAGACCTCCAACAAAAACCCGCTTATTAAGATCAAAAACCTACTGACCTGCAACACCACCGAGGATATCGCCCGGGCCCTAAAGAACCAAAATAAGCATGTGACTGCGCACCTAGAGGAAAGAGAGTTGACTATAGTGGAAAAGTATAGAAGGAAGGCAAGAAACCCTCTGGAGAGCCACGTGGTCCTGCAGGTCACGCCTAAACTCTGGCAAGCCTTGACATCGGCTGGCAGGATACACGTGGACCTGCAGAGGGTTTGGGTAGAGGACCAATCCCCTCTGGTCCAATGCACAATGTGTCTGGGGTATGGACATACCCGCAGGAACTGTAAAAAAGATACAGAGGTGTGCAGTCACTGTGGAGGAGCCCACATGAGGGCCGATTGCCAGATCCTCGGGGAAGGAAAGCCTCCCAGCTGCGTTAACTGTAAAGCAATGAAAGGAAGAGACGCAGAGCACGGAGCCTTCAGCCAGAGCTGCCCAACCCGGCAGGGATGGGACAGGGCAGCGAGGCTGAGTTACGCGTACTGTTAAAAAAGCCGAGGGCTCCAACATAAACACCGGCTTTCTCCTGGCACAGGCGAACCTTGGAAGAAAGAGAATCGCGAACCAGGAGTTTATAAAGGAAGCGGGGGGTAGGAAGGTAAAGATAGCACTACTCCAGGAACCGTACACAGGGGCCAATAAACAGATGGCAGAAAGCCCTGTGTACAGAGTAGTGCAGTGCGTTCCCACAGGGAAGAAACCGGTGAAGGCGGCGGTACTTGTTTTCGATGAACACATCGAGGTCTCACAAGACAAATCACTTACAACCGAAAACATAGTGGCCGCCGTCCTGAGAACGGACAAGTGGGAACTAGGGGTAATATCAGTGTACTTCGAAGGCGATGAACCCATCGAACCATACCTCGTACAGTTAAGAGGCTTCACGAAAAAGTTAAAAACCAAGATGGTACTGATTGGAGGGGACGTGAACGCATGGAGTGAGTGGTGGGGGAGCCGAAACGAAGACACAAGAGGAAAGGAACTACGAGGGTTCCTTGATGAAGAGGGGCTGAGCATCTTAAATTGTGGGAACACACCCACCTTCGACACCGTTAGAGGGGGCCGTAGATACACGAGTACAGTCGACATCACAGTATGTACAACGGCCCTCCTCAGCAAGGTAACGAAATGGTGGGTTGATACATCAATTACCAGTTCGGATCACAACACAATATTTATGACTACAGCCCTTCAAAAACCCCAAACGCACACCCTACCGAAGACGACCCGCAAATACAAAACAAAAAACGCAGACTGGGAGGATTTTAAAGAGAAAATAAAAACGGAATTGACACAACAAGGATTAGACAAAGGAACGATGAAAAAACTGGACACCAAGGCCAGGGTCAACAACGCAGTAACGGAATATACCAACATAATTATAAAAGCCGCCGAGAAGCATATCCCCAAACTGAAACAAAGAAAGAAAAGCTTCGAACCACCCTGGTGGAACAAGGAAATAGAGGCCCTTAAGAAGGACATGGTAAGGAAAAAGAAAAGGATCTCATACGCAGCTCCAAGGAGGAGAGAGTGCGTAGTAACTGCCTACCTGGAGGCAAAAAAGATGTACGAAGAAGAGATCGAAAGGGCTCAAAAGGAAGGGTGGAAGAAATTGTGCACGAAGCAAGAAGGGGAGAGCTTATGGGACAGAATGTATAAAGTAATAAGAAAGGCGGAAGGGATCAGGGAAGACACCACGCTAATAGAGAAGGGCATTTCGTTGAACTCCGAAGAATCGGTGCAGCTGCTGGCACAGAAATTCTTCCCGCCTGACAATTGTGAGATGGATGATGACATCCACCAAAGAATAAGGAAAACGGTTGAGGAAATGACTAGCAGCCTACGGGGAAGCAGCGCTGATGAAGTGCCAATCACAATGGCGGAGCTCATCAGCACTGCTCGAAGCTTCAACCCGAGGAAGGCCCCGGGTGCCGACGGACTCACTGCGGATATCTGCTGCGCAGCTATCACGGCGAATCCGGAGGTTCCCCTGGCCATCTTTAATAAATGCCTCGAAGTGGGATGCTTCCCTGATCTATGGAAGGAATGCACGATAGTGGTACTGAGGAAGCCAGGGAAGGAGGACTATACGGCCGCCAAATCCTACCGTCCAATAGGCCTATTGCCAGTCATGGGGAAGATACTAGAGAAGGTAATGATCAACAGAATTAGACACAGCCTACTCCCCAAGATGAGCAGGAGGCAGTATGGATTTATGCCAGGAAAGAGCACGGAGGATGCCCTTTACGATATCCTGACGAAAGCGAGAAGCCACATAGAAAACAAAGAGATAGTGTTGATGGTGTCGCTAGATATCGAGGGGGCTTTCGACAACGCATGGTGGCCAGCTATCAAGTACCAACTATCAAAGAAAGACTGTCCCAAGCAATTGAGACTAGTAGTGGAGGACTATTTTAAAGGCAGGAAGGTGGTGGTACGCTACGCAAACAGAGAGCATGTGAGGCGACCTGAAAAGGGATGCATTCAGGGCTCGATTAGCGGCCCCACCTTCTGGAACATCCTGCTCGACCCACTACTGGTCGAACTGGAAGAGGACGGGACTTATGCACAGGCATTCGCAGATGACGTGGTGCTGCTGTTCAGTGGAACAGACACGCACTCGATCGCGCAACGAGCAAACGTAGCCCTCGAGTACGTGAGGAAGTGGGGTATCGAGAACAAGCTCAACTTCGCGCCACAAAAAACCAAGGCAATGGTCCTGACGCGAAGATTGAAGTTCGATACCCCAATAATAAGGATGAACGGACAAGACATAGCCATAGAGAAAGAAATAAAACTGCTGGGACTGACAATAGACGGAGGGCTCACGTTCAACAAGCATGTGCATAATGTCACCAGAAAAGCGGCAGAAATATATAAAAAAGTATCTAGAATGGCGAAGCTGGAATGGGGAATGACGGGAGACATGGTACTCCAGGTGTACCAAGCCGTCATTGAGCCGACGGTAACATACGCGTCGGCAGCCTGGGCACCGACAGTAAAGAAAATGTGCACAAAGAAAAAACTGGAGACGGTGCAACGGGCCTTCGGACAGAAGATCGCAAAAACATACAGGACGGCATCGCTAAATTCCGCGACGCTACTGGCGGGGATACTGCCCCTCGACCTCAGGGTGGAAGAAGCCGCCGCGATGTTTGAGGCCAGAAGGGGGTCATCCCCGTTTATACGCGAAGGAGACCGGATTGAGCGTGCCGTACCTGCGATAGAACAACCCCATCCTGCGGAAAGACCAGATATAAGCTTCGCCATCACAACTGACCCTGGCCAAATACAAAACGAAAACATAGCGGCCATATACACAGACGGGAGCAAGACAGAGAAGGGAGTCGGAGCGGCTTGGACGAAATGGGAGGGAGGTAGAGAACGAAAATGGAAGAAGATAAAGATGGCCCCTTACTGCACCGTGTATCAAGCAGAGCTAGCGGCTCTCGTCGGTGCAGTTAGGGAGGCGACGGCAGCGGGTACTGACGTGAATATCTGCAGCGACTCGAGGTCCTCGCTCGAGGCCATCGCGGGCGGACGCTCTCGGAACCCCCGAGTAGTCGAGATCCGCAGCCACCTGGTGGAGAGCCGAAAAAAGGGCCAAAACATAAGACTCCACTGGGTGAAAGCGCACGTCGGCACGGAGGGGAACGAGAGGGCGGACGAACTCGCGAGGGCCGCTGCGGAGACCTCTAAGGTCAAAGCAGTCCACGTAGAGTACCCGCTATCGTTCATAAGGAAAGAAGTAAGACGGAAAACGATAGAAGTATGGGACAAACGATATAGAGAAGGGACTACGGGCGGAATAACAAAGATTTTTCTGAAAAATGTTGCGAGCGCTCATAAACAACTGAAAGAAGCGAGATTTAGCCCTGAAATGGCACAGATACTCACAGGCCACGGGCCTTTTGCCGAGTACCTGTGCCGCTTCAAATTAAAAGAAACACCAGAATGCGAGTGCGACAGCGGGGTGGAACAAACCATCCCGCATTTACTTATAGAGTGCCCCATTTTTGCCTCCTCCAGATGCGACCTGGAACAGATGACAGGCATGGTGATCAGTCTTGAAGGACTGCCCGACATGCTAGCCTGTTACAGATCGCACCTGGAGGAATTTTGCATAAAAATAATAAAGAGAACCGCCAAATTTAATGGAAGTAAGGGAGGGGCGGGGACCGCGAGGCGGCCGGCGCCCACTTGCTAATGGGTATCATAAGGATACTCACGGATAAGTGAAAGCTGCCCGCCTCGCGGGCCACGTCTCAGGATAGATATGGAAAGAAAAGTAGATAAGTTGGAATATTGTAAAGTAATATTTTAAGAAAGTTGAAATTGAAATTATTTGTACAAAACCTAATAAAAATTAAAGCTGTGTTTTCAATTATTTAGAGGATGAATGTGAGAAAGGACGGATGGGTAGCTTAGACAACGCCCCCGGCGATAAAGTAGCCGGGGAAGGTAGGCCTATTAGGTGCTTTAAAAAAAAAAAAAAAAAAAAAAAAAAAAAAAAAAAAAAAAAAAAAAAAAAAACCTAACCTAACCTAACCTAACCTAACCTAACCTAACCTAACCTAACCTAACCTAACCTAACCTAACCTAACCTAACCTAACCTAACCTAACCTAACCTAACCTAACCTAACCTAACCTAACCTAACCTAACCTAACCTAACCTAACCTAACCTAACCTAACCTAACCTAACCTAACCTAACCTAACCTAACCTAACCGTCGAAGACGTAATAGATAATCATCGACGTCTTACGTCGTTGTTGCCATGTAACAATATCGCGTTTGTACAGAATTTATTTTTCATCTGGCGCCATCTATTATCATGACTCCAAAACATTTTAAATATATCAAATTTTGTTATATTATACAATATATTATTTCACAATACAATATTAGTTATTGTTTTCTTAAAAGAAAAAAAAAAAAAAAAAAAAAAAAGAAATTTAAATAAAAAAAAAAAAAATAAAAAAAAATAAATAAGGCGAGAGCACTGGCGAGCGATACAGAGCTTTCCCCACACGTGCTATACCATACAACATCAACGCATTTCAAGAAGACGAGAAGATTGGTGTATCACGTTAAAACATCAGGCCGGGGAAAATTTTTAAAATAGGAAAAACACATATTCCTATACACTATATAAGTTAGCAGATCGATGGAGTCACCTATTATGACTTACCTGTTTACACCTGCTTGCCAGGTGTATAATATATACAGTCAAATAAATTTCATTTGGTTATCAAAAGTATGAAGGTGATGAAAAAAAAAAAAAAAAAATCGATAAAAGATTATTAAATTAAAAACAGCCATGACCACTTTTCGAAAGGCAAGCAATTATAGGCATATTTGTTTATAAAAATATTTAATCAAAAATACGTCTCATCTGGTTATCAGATCGGTGAAGGACGACCTCCCACGGGCTCATATCCAATGTACGATGTGTCTGGGGTAAGGCCGGGGCGGGAACCGCGAGGCGGCCGGCGCCCTCTTGCTAATGGGTATCATGAAGATACTCACGGATAAGTAAAGTAGGAATGATAAGAAAACTAGATAAGAAGATAGGAAACGTAGGAGTAATTGTAAAAATTGTAATTGTAACCGTGATATCTGTGTAAAAAAAAAAAAAAAAAAAAAAACCTCATTAAAAAAACTAAAGCTGTGATGTAAATTATTTAGAGGATGGATGTGAGAAAGGAAGGACGTGTAGCTTAGTCAACGCCCCCGGCGATAAAGTAGCCGGGAAAGGTAGGCCTATTAGGTGCAAAAAAAAAAAAACTAACTAACTTCTCATACGATCCGGCTCGAACGACCAAAATGTACGGTTCCTGGGTCATCAGGTGGTAGAAATAATAGAAGATTTGTAGATTACCTTATATTCACCACTTCCGTATAACAATAGACTATGAGCGATATAATGAAATTATAATTAAACAATCGAAGAGAGTGCCGACGTCTGGCTATGCTCTCGGGGTGTAACTCCCATGACTTTAGTTAATGCAGATGAAGAGAGTGCCTGCGGACGGCTATACTCTCGGGGCGTGACTCCGACGATATAGGAAATCGTCATGCTTATAAAGTTATCCAAGTGTACAACCAGGGCACGGACATACATTGGAAATCTTCACGTTTGTAGCTGAGCATGATGTATGAACCTTAACACGTATATAGAGAAACATCACGCTTATAAAACTAAGAAAACCTCAGTGAGCAAAATGTACAGCCTTGGCTCGTACACTAACCTAACCTAACGTACAGAGTAGTGCAGTGCGTTCGCACAGGGAAGAAACTGGTGAAGGCGGCGATACTTGTTTTCGACGAACATATTGAGGTCTCGCAAGACAAAACACTCACCACGGAAAACATAGTGGCTGCCGTCCTGAGAACGGACAAGTGGGAACTAGGGGTAATCTCAGTGTTCTTCGAAGGCGATGAACCCATCGAACCATATCTCAAACAGTTAAGAAGCTTCATGAGAAAGTTAAAAACCAAGACGGTATTGATTGGAGGGGACGTAAACGCATGGAGCGAATGGTGGGGGAGCCAGAACGAGGATAAAAGAGGAAAGGAATTACAACGGTTCCTTTACGAAGAGGGGCTGAATATCCTAAATTGTGGAAACACACCCACATTCGACACCGTGCGAGGGGGCCGTAGATACACGAGTGCAGTCCACATCACAGTATGCACAACGGCTCTCCTCAGCAAAGTAAAGAAAGGGTGAGTTGATACATCAATTACCAGTTCGGATCACAACATAATTTTTATGACTCCAAACGGACACCGGAAAAAGTAGAGGATCTCATACGCAGCTCCCAGGAGAGAGTGCGTAGTAACTGCCTACCTGGAGGCAAAAAAGATGTACGAAGAAGAGATCGAAAGGGCTCAAAAGGAAGGGTGGAAGAAACTATGCACGAAGCAAGAAATAAAGAGCTTATGGGACAGAATATACTAAGTAATAAGAAAGGCGGAAGGGATCAGGGAAGAAACCACGCTAATAGAGAAGGGCATTTCGTTGAACTCCGAAGAATCGGTGCAGCTGCTGGCACAGAAATTCTTCCCGCCTGACAATTGTGAGATGGATGATGACATCCACCAAAGAATAAGGAAAACGGTTGAGGAAATGACTAGCAGCTTACGGGGAAGCAGCGCTGATGAAGTGCCAATCACAATGGCGGAGCTCATCAGCACTGCTCGAAGCTTCAACCCGAGGAAGGCCCCGGGTGCCGACGGACTCACTGCGGATATCTGCTGCGCAGCTATCACGGCGAATCCGGAGGTTCCCCTGGCCATCTTTAATAAATGCCTTGAAGTGGGATGCTTCCCTGATCTATGGAAGGAATGCACGATAGTGGTACTGAGGAAGCCAGGGAAGGAGGACTATACGGCCACCAAATCCTACCGTCCAATAGGCCTCTTGCCAGTCATGGGGAAGATACTAGAGAAGGTAATGATCAACAGAATTAGACACAGCCTACTCCCCAAGATGAGCAGGAGGCAGTATGGATTTATGCCAGGATAGAGCACGGAGGATGCCCTCTACGATATCCTGACGAAAGCGAGAAGCCACATAGAAAACAAAGAGATAGTGTTGATGGTGTCGCTAGATATCGAGGGGGCTTTCGACAACGCATGGTGGCCAGCTATCAAGTACCAACTATCAAAGAAAGACTGTCATAAGCAATTGACACTAGTAGTGGAGGACTATTTTAAAGGCAGGAAGGTGGTGGTACGCTACGCAAACAGAGAGCATGTGAGGCGACCTGAAAAGGGATGCATTCAGGGTTCGATTAGCGGCCCCACCTTCTGGAACATCCTGCTCGACCCACTACTGGTCGACCTGGAAGAGGACGGGACTTATGCACAGGCATTCGCAGACGACGTGGTGCTGCTGTTCAGTGGAACAGACACGCACTCGATCGCGCAACGAGCAAACGTAGCCCTCGAGTACGTGAGAAAGTGGGGTATCGAGAACAAGCTCAACTTCGCGCCACAAAAAACCAAGGCAATGGTCCTGACGCGAAGATTGAAGTCGATACCCCAATAATAAGGATGAACGGACAAGACATAGCCATAGAGAAAGAAATAAAACTGCTGGGATTGACAATAGACGGAGGGCTCACGTTCAACAAGCATGTGCATAATGTCACCAGAAAAGCGGCAGAAATATATAAAAAAGTATCGAGAATGGCGAAGCTTGAATGACGGGAGACACGGTATTCCAGGTATACCAAGCCGTCATTGAGCCGACGGTAACATACGCGTCGGCAGCCTGGACACCGACAGTAAAGAAAATGTGCACAAAGAAAAAATTGGAGACGGTGCAACGGGCCTTCGGACAGAAGATCGCAAAAACGTACAGGACGGCATCGCTAAATTCCGCGACGCTATTGGCGGGGATACTGCCCCTCGACCTCAGGGTGGAAGAAGCCGCCGCGATGTTTGAGGCCAGAAGGGGGTCATCCCCGTTTATACGCGAAGGAGACCGGATTGAGCGTGCCGTACCTGCTATAGAACAACCCCATCCTGCGGAAAGACCAGATATAAGCTTCGCCATCACAACTGACCCTGGCCAAATACAAAACGAAAACATAGCGGCCATATACACAGACGGGAGCAAGACAGAGAAGGGAGTCGGAGCGGCTTGGACGAAATGGGAGGGAGGTAGAGAACGAAAATGGAAGAAGATAAAGATGGCCCCTTACTGCACCGTGTATCAAGCAGAGCTAGCGGCTCTCGTCAGTGCAGTAAGGGAGGCGACGGCAGCGGGTACTGACGTGAACATCTGCAGCGACTCGAGGTCCTCGCTCGAGGCCATCGCGGGCGGACGCTCTCGGAACCCCCGAGTAGTCGAGATCCGCAGCCACCTGGTGGAGAGCCGAAAAAAGGGCCAAAACATAAGACTCCACTGGGTGAAAGCGCACGTCGGCACGGAGGGGAACGAGAGGGCGGACGAACTCGCGAGGGCCGCTGCGGAGACCTCTAAGGTCAAAGCAGTCCACGTAGAGTACCCGCTATCGTTCATAAGGAAATAAGTAAGACGGAAAACGATAGAAGAATGGGACAAACGATATAGAGAAGGGACTACGGGCGGAATAACAAAGATATTTCTGAAAAATGTTGCCAGCGCTTATAAACAACTGAGAGAAGCGAGATTTAGCCCTGAAATGGCACAGATACTCACAGGCCACGGGCCTTTTGCCGAGTACCTGTGCCGTTTCAAATTAAAAGAAACACCTGAATGCGAGTGCGACAGCGGGGTGGAACAAACCATCCCGCATTTACTTACAGAGTGCCCCATTTTTGCCTCCTCCAGATGCGACCTGGAACAGATGACAGGCATGGTGGTCAGTCTTGAAGGACTGCCCGACATGCTAGCCTGTTACAGATCGCAACTGGAGGAATTTTGCTTAAAAATAATAAAGAGAACCGCCAAATTTAATGGGGACCGCGAGGCGGCCGGCGCCCACTTGCTAATGGGTATCATAAGGATACTCACGGATAAGTGAAGGCTGCCCGCCTCGCGGGCCACGTCTCAGGATAGATATGAAAAGAAAATTAGATAAGTTGGAATATTGTAAAGGAATATTTTAAAAAAGTTGTAATTGAAACTCTGATCTGTACAAAACCTAATAAAAATTAAAGCTGTGTTTTAAATTATTTAGAGGATGAATGTGAGAAAGGACGGATGGGTAGCTTAGACAACGCCCCCGGCGATAAAGTAGCCGGGGAAGGTAGGCCTATTAGGTGCAAATAAAAAAAAAAACTTAACCTAACCTAACATTTTATTTTTATTTTGTTTCGTTTTTGTGACAAATTGTAAAGGTGCACTTCTTCCTTCTACCTCGATCCTGTTGTGTATCAACTTTTAATTTGGTTCAGCTTTTATCGCGACAAACATATCTTACAAAAGAAATAATAACAATTGCGGAAAAAAAAAAACCTAACCTAACCTTCTCTTATAAATGAGGTTAAAATGCACAAGTGCAGGCACGTGAGCGTATGCAGTCGCTATCGCGGGGACTGTGGCTGATGGCTTACTCTTTTTATATATTCATTTTGTTTGTTTATTACTGTTATCTTTTAGTTTTAGTTCATACTTATATTATTAGTTATTAATAAGATTTTGTTTTGTTTTATTATTTTTTGTGATCGTTTCTTTAGTTTTTTCCTTTCATATATTGCTCGAGCTCTAATGTAATTGATGTGTATGTGTAAGTGTGTTAAATTTGTGATGTCACATTTTCTTGTATGTATATGTAATGTACTTGAATGTATATGTAAATTTATAAATAAATAAACTCTCAAATTTCTAAGGTAGTCTGGTGACTATAGTGTAGAATTTTCAGAGTTTTTACATACCAAACCCAAAACTTATTTCATAAAGGAAGGGGACAGCACGACATTTTACTACATTCAATTTATGTAATTTATTTTAAAAATCTCCATGACAAAACACAAATACGATTTCAAACAAGACAAGTTTCATCGGAAGACAGGAAGTTTATAGAAGATTCATATGCCAATGCTACTAAAGAGCGTTCATGGTTATTTATTACTGAATTATGATTCATTTGAAACAAAACACTCATGATGCTCGTCGCGTAAAATTGAAATATTTGAATCTAGTAATTTGTGTACAATATAATATGTTCCTACGAAAAGGTATAAGTATTTGCTTAATAAATTCACTCTAAGTCAGTAATGAACCATGTATGGACTAATAACAACGCATAAGGAATTGTTATCGGCTTTGCATAAATTAAAAACCCAAACATCGTAGTATATTATTGAATGTTAATGTATTCACAATGTTTTACAAGGAAAAGTTTTTTTAAAAGTGAATACAAAAACAAAATTTAAAATATCTTACATAATCTGATCAGTAAAGGAAAAAATTTTGAATACAGGAAAATTAATGTTATAAGAACATAAAATTCTCTTGTCGCGGTGTTTGTGGTAAAACTCCTCCGAAACGGCTTTCCCGATTCTCATGTAATTTTGTGTGCATATTAGGATTAGTCATTAAAACATTAATGAAAAATGTTATAGAAGCCATGATCTTGAATGGCAAGTTTCAAGGAGAAAATTTGTTGCTGCCACGAATCCCTATTATTCCGACAGATGTGCCAATTGAATTCAAACGCACTTAATTTCTAATTAGATTGGCATTCGCTATGACGATCAATAAGTCACAAGGCCAGACATTGTCTGTATGTGTATTTTTGATATTTCGATAACTAGCAAGAATTGTAATTTAAAATATATTCTCTAGATTAATAAACATTAATTTATTACCCTACATAAAGCATTCTTTTATTGTTTATAACACTTTCGATTATAAGTACAACCCCGAACACTTACAGTAGATAATTATTTTTATTGACCTAAAAAAATGTTTCCTACAATTAATATACATGGCAAAACAACGTTTGCCGGGTCAGCTAGTATATTAATAAAAAAAGGAGGGTTCTTTCTTCCAATAATTTTGGGTACTATTCTAAGCACCCTTGTAGGTTTTTTTAAATATATCACAATGAACATAAAAAAATACAAAAATAAAAATAAAAATGATTCATGTTGAGCAAGACTGTAAACTGTATACTGAAGAGAAAAATCAGAAAGAAAATAATATACTTTGCTTTTCATTGAGTATTTTTATACAGTAAATAATTTGTTACAAAGGCATTATAATAAATGCTTTTCAAGGCTGGCTTTGCTCTATCTGTTCGGAGGGGACTACAGACTATAACTTGCAGGAAAACTGTAAATTTGAATATTAATCTATATATATTATTATAATATCGTAAGGGCGGGAATATTGAATATTTAAATAAGTTCTAACTGAATTATCAAATTTGTTTAACAACGTTTTATTACCTACGAAATCGTAATTTCGTAGGTAATAAAATTGAAATACAAATTTATTGGGAATCAAATTACTTAATCAACGCCATCTATTGAAAAGTACCTGAACTGATCAGACGCAACAATCATAGTTTATAGTTTGAGACCCAGGCCCGCTTCAGGCCCGCCACAACGACCGCCCCGCCGTTGAGCGGTGAAACTGACACCCCCAGCAACCCCACGGGCGCAACGGGGCTCCCGGCGCCACCCACGGGTGCAGCGCGGAAGACAGCAATTGTTCATAGTTCACAGATAGGTGCAACTGAAAAAAACTGCCGTTTCGGTAACAATATGGACGGCATTTTTTTTAATTTATAGTAATTGGTTGTGTGCTTTTGAATAGATGGCGCTTGTAAGTATTTATATTGCTCAGTTATTTGAGCTCGTCCATTACACATTGGCTCGGTTTATTCGTTTATTATTATTAGTCGGATATTCTTTTCTTTGACAACTAGTGGTAACAAAATCGAAGACGACAACATTCGCCCCGACAATTATCACTACATAATTTCCTCGACAAAATAAACTCATTTAGTGTGTATTGTATCGTAGCTATTCAGAATGTAAAACTAGATAGTAATCAGTAATAAATTACATTCTTGTAATTAAAATACATTTAGTCTTAATCTTAATCAGCACTGACTGAAATGTCAAATGAAACAGTCTTGCATTGATTTAAGGACCCGATCAATTGTTGTGTTCTGTTTCTGCGATATCATTAGAAGAAAAGTGTACTTATAATATATGTATTACATTTCATGTACGCATGAAACTTGTAATACTGTCGTTAAAAAATTTAAGCTTTTTATTTTAAAGTATAGTTATAGTAAAGAATTGGCTGTTGTTTTAACAGATGTATCAATTGTGGAATCTTTCTGGACCAAATTAAATTTTTGTAACATTTCACCATTGTTCAAGACAGTGAGTCTGATCCGTCAAACTTTAGATCTGTTTCAGTGCTAGAATTGTCACTGAATAAAATCAAAACTCTCGTTTTAAACGTAAATTAAACAAGAATGCTTTTTAAAAATTTAATGGTTAAATGATCCTAATCCTAGAGATGGATTTGGTCCAGTTCTAACAATTTGTATGACCCAAAACTTGGCGATAAAGAGTGTCATAGAGTTTCTTGCCCGCTCTACGCCTTTGATCTGCGAACTGATAAATGTAATTATTTTAAATGTTAATATCTTTACATATGAAATGTAAAGTTATAAATAATTAAACACATTTTCGGTTGACGTTCATAATTGTACCTATGTGATTAAAGTTATAAAGGTTATACATATAATCCTTCGTAAGTAAAGGATATTTTTTTGAAATTGTGATTGATAATGAATTACAATGATACTGTACCTACAAAATAACGAGAAGCCGGCATCGTATCTGCGGTACACGTGTAACTAGTACATCAAACTTTAAATTTAGGCATAAGAATAGAACTTATAATAATTATAAGTACTGTACATTGAATTAAAAATAATGACTGTGTACCATTAAAAAAATTAAATTCGTTTTGTCATTATGAAATAAACTCCATTTCAACGGCTTGGAGGATTAAGTATGTATTGTCGCGTTTCGCGTTTTCTATTTCGAACGCCATAACACAACCATAAAAGCAAAGTTATTGGTCTCCGATTTGCAAATCAACATTTGATGCCGTGTTTACAAGCCGTGTGAACGTGTTTTGAAATAGTTTTAATTAATTTCCCATAATAAACTGCAATTTATAGTTTTAACTATCGAATGCATTGCTCGCAGTTCTTTTATTTGATTTATTAACCCGACAATAAACGATAAATAGATAAGAATGATATTTCTAGAATATTCGGTCAAAGGAAAGTTATTTAAATACTAGATAAAGCAACAATAAAGCAAGCTAAACGAAACCATTGAAAATAAATTTCAATCCTTGAGACGCTTTTCTGTTTTTCAATGAATTTGGATAAATAAAGAAATGTACAATATGAATATTTATACACTTTACAAACATCAGGCATAAAATGTTTTGGAAATTGTGAAGGAGCTCCCCTTCACTGCCAAGACATGCATCTGAAGTGCACTCAATCCGCGCTCTCGCTGTAATATTAAAAAAGTTTGTAAACAGAAAAAAGTCTCCCGTATATCCTCTTTGTAAATGTGAATTCTAAAACTTGTTCGGTCACACTATAATTGCAGTCTGTGCAAGGTTTCTGGCTGTGGGGAGTAGGCAAGTCAGTCATTAGCTTACTGCATATCCGCCGCCAAATACTGGCACCCCATTGGACACTTAATCACACATTGCCATCGCCTTCAGGGTCCCTCATGAATTTAAAATAAACAGCCTTGGAGAGCATGTCCTTTTCTCATATAAATATCATTGTAGAGTATGGTGTACTCAATCTAAGATCAAAGATATCAGATCAAAGCGATACTTCTTGGACATGTCGTAAACAAGTTTATTATGTTTAGATTTCACACTTGCATTGATTCATTGATGTGTTAGAACTTTTGAAATCGATATTCTGATGGCATGCACTGACTGAATAAATAACGTCGCAGAATTTTCTAGAATTGCCCTCGCTACTTTTGAAAGGTCCGGTAAAATACTGAGAGAATTTCAGATCTATGTTTGGAATGTAATTTATTTATTTCCTATTTTTACAGTAACTTAATAAGAATACAATAGAAAACTATAGTAAAAACATAATATAAACATTCCAAGTAAAAACTTTAATGAAATTCTTGTGAATTCAGCCAGTGTGCAACTAAATACATCAATTATAAATTAGAATAATAATACTGCAATATCAATTTACAATGTGAGTCAAGGGATTCGCTTAGATGCCACAAGCTCTCACAACAATTTAAACATACAACCGAACTGTTTAATTAGATTGAATATTATTCGTATACAAAGAACAATATGAGTTCTATCGAGATATAAGCAGTTCGTAAAGCATATTATTTTGAGTTTATTATCTTCATGAGTGAATGATCACAATATGAGTTTGTAACTAATAAACAAACCCGTAGTGCAAAAAAGCGCAAAAAGTGGTTCTAAGTAGTTTTTTCTAAAGAAAAGTGAATTCCGACGTCTTACGTAATAAGCAAGAATAACAATAACACATTAATGCGTAGGGTTGAAAATTAAAATATCTTTATTCATGTAGGTAAGCAAGTACACTTATGAACGTCAAAAATGTAATTAATTGTAAATTTACATTTACTGCCAGTTCTCAAATCAAGGGCGTAGAACGGAAGAGAAGAACGGGCAATAAACTCTCCGCCACTCTTTTTAATCGCCTAGATTTTTCTAAATAAATAACATAATAACAATAACGTTCCAAATAACATCTTGAGTAATCAAGAATAATAAAATAAATTAAAAACAAAGATTTGTCCTCTATCAGCAGGAGGCATGGTCAAATAGGAGCACGCACTAGTATTCGTGAAAGGTCACTATTTTATTAGCTAACAAGATGAATTAATTCTTAAAGACTTGTGGGAATTGCAATGGTGCTACCAAATAGCATAGCGAGAAACGCGTAAGCAATAACACATAATTACACATTTTCAGCGTCTGTCTAGATAATAAACATCCGGTCAAATGTAAAACCTCCGTTTTCAAGGACAATTTAATCGCAGCGAAGTCTCTTTAAATCGGCTGTTTATTTTCTATGAAGCAGCTCGACGTTTACGTAAACCGACTGAATCGAAGAGTCTACATTGCCACTGAAACAGGAAACCGAGAGCGCCTCTCGAAGGTGGAGGGTTAATACACAGCTCCGCCCTCGAGCAACCCCTAGATTCATTCATTCGTGCCGTTACCCGCGAGCTAGCTACACGGCTTTTCCGATAGTGTAGCTGTCGTGTTAAATATAAACATTACTATTACTTAACAAAACACTCGAAGCTTGGGATCTAAGGGTGAGTGTCACATTGTAAAGAAAATTGACTACTTCGTAAGGGTAATACAAAATAGCATTGTTGTATTACCCTTGACTTCACTCTATTTCACAGGTGTCTGTCTGTGTCAATAGGTTTTTTGGGTTATCACAAGGTTAAACGCGCTGTTTTGCTCGTTTCCGAGTACTTTTAAATGTCCTGAATAGTTACAATAACAAAGGTAGAGATTTGCTAAAGGCTTTTACGTTCAAGCGAAAATATTGAAAGCCCAAGTTCTTCTTATTTATTTTCATTTCAATTTATTAACCTACTTTTTCTTTTAAGTAACCTACAGTTCTATCTGCTGTCTCCTTGGATTTTTGATAAAGCACATTGCGCGTGAATTTAAAGCTTTATTAAGACTTCGAAAGTTATATATAAGTTTCGCGGTCATTTGGAAGGGAAAGGCTAAATTATCCTCCGAAAAGCTTGGTGTGCTCAGCAAGGCGAGGAGTATTTCCGAACCAATTCGACTTCCTTCGAGTTTCCTTCAAGAAAAGAGCGTCCCAATTCTTAAAAGGCCGGCAACGCACTATGGAGCCTTCTGGTATTACTTAACATCAGAAGAGCCTCCTGACCGATTGCCTTCTATTACTTAAATTAAAATGATGTTCACACTTAGCACCACAATGTGTTACCAAAAGCTGATTAGGGCTCTAGTGCAATACACGTTTTGATTTACCTTACGGCAGAGTTCCATGATCAGGGTTCTGTTTACTAGAGAACTGTATCATCATGTCCTCAGCATTCTATGATAATACAATATAATTGACTAAAATATTTTAAAAAGTAAAATGCTATTGATCTATTTGTTCGATTCTACCGCCTTCCTCCCCAACTTCAAAATCCTACAATATGTCAAGGAATGACACGGTTTCATTAATTATCAGATCTATTGAAACCTAAGAGAAATTGAAGAGTAAACCAAAAATTAAAATTGAAGTAAAATTATCAGTACTTGAAAAAGGTTTAAAATAAGAAGCGGAGTTGTAAAAATGAATTATAGGAATGACCGGATTTTTACAGTAGAGCGACTACAGTAACTAGGAACCCGCCCCAACAATAAAAAGGAAACGCCGCCCGCCCTAGACTTTATACTTGAATAATGGGACTACTATTTCAAGCCACATAAAAAGCGAAAATATATTTGAATAAGTAGCTTTCGCTTGTCTAGCATATTAATTAACACCAATATTTAAGTATTCCTTTTATTTCATTAATACGGTCCAACTAGCTTTCGAACAATATAGATAAAACTAGTTAAACGTCTAGGCCTATTAAAAATTAATATCTATGAAATAATGAATTAATGAAAAAGTCACCTTGTACAGGTAATATAAATTTACGAAAACGTAACTACACTACTTAGAAAGTTGGTATCGTTCGATCCGGGGCCCATCACTTAGCAATAGCCATTCGCAACATGAAAAAGCTTTATTTATTTGAAAGCTGCAAAATATTCACTATAAATTATGTTACGAGGATGTTTTTAGAAAACTTTTCCCCGTCCCGGAGTTGTATAACAATAGAAGTTTGTCACAAGGATAATGGTGCCATCAAATATATTGACGAAGCGATGGATTTACTTAACCAAGAATAGATAAAAGCCAAAGAAAATTTAAAAAATGTACGTACCTCTACGGCTGCTTCGCAAAATTAGGGCGGAAAGAAGAAGAAAGGACCCGTCCACCGGTCTTTTGGTCACTCTTTGTATAAAAATAATAGGTACACTGTATACAAGTAGAATCGGCGTACGCACTTTGAACATATTGATCGAAATCTATGGAATAGAAGCATCAAAGTAATCTCTCATACCTTTGACTGGGTCTGAAAGACCCAATTAGTTTCAATCAGACCTTTTATACAGGCTTTTATTAAATTAGAATGTGAGTTATGTTATGTGTTGGCAGCAAAAGTATGGTAACGTGCGGTAAAGACGTGAGACCAAGATTTATTTATTTAAGAATTAGCCAAAATGCTAAATACAGTTTAAATAAAACAAAATGCAAGTTTCAATTCTACTGAATACAATTGTAACCCACCTGTGCTTGAATAATATGCTTATTTGCAATATTAAATGAACGTGCTGAATATTAAATGTGCAGTAAGCACGGGCATTGCAGTCTGCCTGCTAGCCCATTTGCCCATTTGCCTTGCAACGGCTTAACTATAGGCAATCTGGGCTGCAGCAGCTAACATACATCCACTTCGTTAATAGGCTTTGGCATTGTTTGAATTTTAAGTTTCCGTGACCCAGTCGCGAGATTATCGATTTCATATAAATAATTACGATCCCACTTATAACTCACCAAATATCGAATCTATGTCAAGTTGGCGGTACATTTTACATTTATAAGGTCCACTTCGTCGATAGTCACTAATGTAAAGCAACAATTAGTTCTGCCATTGTTATGATGGGTTTAAGTTGTGAAATCCTATACTGACTCGACGAGTCTTACGCTGAGTCCGAGTACGTGTCTCTGAATGTGGATGATGGATTTCTTATATGGCGCTTCTAAACGGGCCATGTTTTGCTGCAATTGATGGCTGCAACACATGGCCCGGCAACATTGCAAACAATGTCAGCCACACTATGCAATATTGCAGTGATGTCCCGGCCATATAGCCAAACATGTTTTGTGTAGCCACTTATGGCCGATATTGCCCCGATGGGTTGCCGAACGATCGCTAGGCTATCGAATTCAACTGCAATATTGCACAGCCAGTTCTATTGCTGTTTCAGTCACTCTCTTTGTTATGGCATAGTGTATCCTTTTCTACGCGACATGAAGTTTGCTATGAGTGAAGTGTGCCTGTTGCTATATTCTGTGTTTTGCGATCAGCTGCATTTTGACAACTACGTAAAAATGGTAACTGGTCTAACAAGACAATTACTGATTTTATTAAAGAAATACATTTGCAACTTGTTTCCATTCTGTTACTCCTGACGGCATCTGAAAGGCTTAAAGATATACTAACAATTTTATGCATTAACAGGCGACTGAAACTACACACACAGACATCAGTGCTGACCCACGTGAAGTCGTAGAATCAGAAACAACCGACACTTTGGAAGCCGTCGATACTACTCCAAAACCACGTACTAAAAGGCTCAAAATAATATTATACGCGATGCTGGCGAAAATAAAAACAAATATACTGCTACTAGATACCTATTATTATTAAATTTAAAAAGTACATAATAGTTACTACCTATGAGTAACATATTTAATAAACCTATGTAAACTTACCTTGATGTATTATTTTAATCCTTCTATATTAGCTGTTCACACCTCTGGAATAAAAGTTGAAATCTAACACTCGGAACAGTTACATAAAACTTTTAAATGAATCTCCTGTTGCTAAAAACCGTAGAGTTATCGCAAATCTCGTGATGGCGATGAAACAGGTATTGCTGTTCTCATGTTTGTATCATTTCTTTTTATTTTTGGTCCAATTTTGTTTAAGAGAAAGTCAAAGTCACCTTTTGAAATTCTAGCCAAGTTCTTGAATAATTTATTATCAAGGCTATTTATTATTACTACTAGACTCAAATTGTCTACAGTTTCACGCCTATTTAAGTAAGGTCGAATCCTCAATCTCTTCTTTTTCTGTTCTTTTAAAATTAATATAAGCTGCTGCGACAAGTGTGATTT
Organism: Pieris rapae; assembly: GCF_905147795.1. Classification (NCBI taxonomy): domain Eukaryota; kingdom Metazoa; phylum Arthropoda; class Insecta; order Lepidoptera; family Pieridae; genus Pieris; species Pieris rapae. The sequence continues at coordinate 28,278 of NC_059513.1, forward strand.
CGTCAGCCATTGTTGCCGGCATGTGTGGCCCGTTTAGGAGTCTGCATCATGGGCCATACTATTGCTGACATATTGCAACACATGGCCCGGCCATAGATTGCTCGGCCATCATCTGCATTAAAACATTTTTGTGATGGCCGGACAATTAATTGCCAATAGTGCAGCCATCAATTGCAGCAAAACATAGCCCGTTTAGAAGCGCCAATATATAATGAACATTGCTGACAATATGTCATATATTGAAACTTATTCTGTTTTGTTTCAGATGTAAACGAGCCAGACATAACGAACGGAATCATTGACATTGATGTAATTTAAACACATAACTAATTTAAACACGCACAGACAATAAACGAAGCCAAATTATTAAGAATTAATCTGAACTCGTTATATTTGAGTGAAATTTGATTGCTAAACATTTTGAAATTTATTATAAACATAAAAATGAGTTTTGATTCGACCTCATCTAAAAAGTTTAACTTGGAGAAGGCAACGAATTTTATGCGTCAGTTTCGGGATCCTGACTCCAGGGAATTAAAGAAATTGTCTGCCAACCAGTTCATGGAGATCTGGAGTCATTATGACAAAGACGGTCAGTGCTTTTTAACAATTAGCGGAGCTCATTTCCTCTGTGAATCCGATTCTGATAGTCGAGTTATGAAAATAGCCTAATGGGACCTTTACAACTCTTGTTTAAGAAAGGTCGAATGTCATTGTCATTTATTAGTGCCTTTTTAACTAAGTATAATTCTATATAAGGTTTTAAGATTTAACAATTAACTGTTTATGATTGAGTCTTAGTACAAAGCATGATATCTTTTAAGACATAAATGCGCAGTCAAAGCTATCTTTGAATAGACACTGAGCAGATCCAACAAATCGTTGTTATAATATCGATACCTCCTAAGTATAATGAGTCAACTGACATTTTAGTAATTTTACAGGAGAGCCATTTTAAGGCAAATCGTTTATATTTTTGTGAAATCAAACTAATTCAGAATAAATTTAATGTTTTTATAATAAAGATTGAGAGCTCTTCCTTTGGTATAACATGAGTTTGCTGATTTTTGTTCTTAAATGCTATTTTATGTACATGACTTAGTATACACGGGCGGGACTCAATAGTAAAATGGTTTAACTACCAGTTATATTCATGTACGTTGTACATCAAAATCTATAGTTTACACCAACATTTTGTGGAATATGATTATCATCTTACTTTTGGTTAGTTTCGGGGTTTTTCGTCTCACTTAATAATAAAATATTGAAATTACATCACTTGACTCATTATACTAGGAAAGTTATTAGCTATGTTAGAATTTTAAACCTCAACGTATACTGGACTAATATAATTAATCGAGGCTTTTTAATTACTAATTTTATTTCTAATACCCTACGAAATTAATAAAAGCTAGGAAGAAGTAGACTCATTAACAAAAACAACGCATTTTAAGAATTATAATGTATTTTTAGTTATAACTATTTCAATTTTTAACCTTTTTGTTAATATTATTTAGCCTTACTAAATGCTACAAGTTTAACAATGCAACTAAAACAAATTATCAATGTAGTATCATTAAAGTTTCATAATAAATAAAAAAACATCAATAAAAATAATAGGAACTAAAAATAGTAACTTACGTTAAACAATATTATTAAAAATAATATAAATGTATAACAAAAATATATAAAAAGTTTAGGACGCTCAAAGGATAGCTTTAAACCTTATGGTTTATTATCAAAATGAATGAAAATTTTAAAGATTTAACGTATAAAAAATCAGTCTGAATCACTGTCATCTGCTTCATTAGAGTTTTTTGAAATCAAATTATTAAAAAATCAAATGATACTCCTTAGGAATCACCAGTGTCTTACAAAGATCCATGAAGTGTTTGTACTTATTTTGGTAAATAGGAATGGGTCTGATAAGCTAAAGAAATATTATCTATGTTAAAATTCAACTCTCTTCGATTTGGTGTAGCTTTAGGTTTTTTTACACAATCTATCTACTTGTAAGCATCATCTTGGTAACTTGTTTTATAAAATGTCCTAAATGGATTTTCTGCTTTAACAACTACTTCTGTGACTTTGTTTCAAGGCATTTTAGATCCATCATTAGTAGTTGTCCAGTTGTTTATAAGTCCTTACTTTGATTTAAAGTCTTTTATTAAATACTGTAAAGTGTCTCAGACACTTCAATAACTTTTTATGGTTTTTCGTCGGATATGGCAAATCTAAAAGCTGTATACCATTGATAAGGCGTATAAAGCATTTTATCTTTTGTCTGTCTTTCAATTAAAGCATGTATACTGTCGCCTTCATTCTGGGTGTGACCCACTATTAGAAAGCGATGGCTAATATATATGTATACAGAACTTCGAACTAGCTAACAGATACATTAAGAAAACAATCCTATTTCTATATTGGCTTCCACGGTTGTCTGACCGAAACCGGTAATCTTTGACACCTTCACCCACCGTATCTTCTATAAACTGTTGATGCCATGAAAAACAATAACCTTGTCGAGATCCCAGACTAAATATCGTGAGAAGATAAGTTTCCGTTTATAATAAAAAGTACTAACGTTCCCGTGAGGTACATTAAGACGCTTTTGATGATCAAATGCTGCTGTATCTTTTGTTTTCTAGCTTTCTCTTTTTCTTATAAATGCTCTTCATGCTTTTATTTATCTGTCTGGGTAACTTGCTTGTTATTTTCATAAATGTGACATTGTTCACAAACACCTTTTTTGGGTTTATGAAAACCTATATTGATATTTGTATTAACTGATATTTCTCGATACTGTCTCACGGTAGTCGCTTTAGAAGATTTCCCAAGAACATAGTCTTGCAAACCGATATTTTTGTAGTCTCAATATTATCTCCTTGACTGCTTGGAAGAAACTTATGAAAGGAGCATATTAACTTAAGTTGCATGCGCCCTGGCTGTCATTCATCGTATACTGAGCCAAAATAAACATGTATCAATGCGTCCCTTTTTACGCCCCGCGAACACTGATTCAACGTTATTTGGATCAGTATACAATGTACGATTTTAACAGATGTTGAAATTGATTTAGTATACGTGAAATTATCTCGGTAACTATAGTTCTTTTTAAAAAAAAATTAACACTAACGTGAAGATCATGGTTAATTATGTACGTTTATATAAAAAAAACCAAATACCTAAATTTGTTAGTTGACTCAGTATACTTAGGAGGTATCGATATAAGCAATAGTCTTGTTAAAACAAACAATAGCTTCAAGCAGACAGAAACAAACAAGTTTCACTATGATTTGTTGCGATAGCGAAAGTTTAATTCTTCCAATATTTGGAAGAATTTTGCCCTTACAAGACATAGCAGCCGCTGTAGCTAAACACTTACGCCGTGATCTTTGTGCCAGACATTCGAGAGATAATGATGTTTACTTTAGCGAGTCGAACGAAAAGCAACCTTTTCACCTTCACTTAAAAATTCCTTATAACCTTTGTTTTGTGACCTTCCTTGAACATTGAAACTTACATCTTTACGTCTCTAGTTGACTTGTCCTCCCATGAATATAGCTTAGGGTTTTTCGTTTGAAAAATATAAAGGTTGTTGTTTATAAATAGTATTAAAAACTAATTTCACTGAACACGGACGTAAAAAAAGTAGTAGTCAAGGAGGCTGGCCTCATATACTTTCCAATATATATAAACTGGTAAGTAATCGTGTGTGGTCTCATAAATAAACCGCGTGGGCCAAACAATAGTTTTATTTGAAAATGAGGATTCCATGAATTTTGTGAAAATGAATTACATATTCATTCATTTTGCCGTTTTCATTAATAATTAGATCGAACTTCAATAAAACATAACTCTTTCAGTTAATGTTGACATAAAAAAATTGCTTAGTTAATTATACAATTTTAAAATAACAGTAATGATTAATAAAAATTGTGTTTGTGTATCTTCGTAGGAAAAAGAATAAAATAATTTAATTACTTCAAAACCTCAACTATGAAAAACATACTAGAGAATAGCTTAACGGATATAGATTAAAATACATTTTTTAATAATTAGATAATGTTAATAAATTAGTACTTAAAAAGGGGATTAAACATTTGAGTCTGAGCAAAAATGTTTTTATTTAAACAGTTCACCGTGGATACCAACCGACAGGAGAGTAATTAACTCCTGGCCACCGCATACAAAGATCCAGTGTTGTCTCTACGCGAAGGCTTCCTTATGCGGGCCTACCATTTGATAGCATGAGACTGAATCGCGATGACATTGCTCTTTCCGATGGGCTTGATTCTTTGACTTTGGGTAGGAATGTTACGTCGGAACTTTAATGCGAGTGACCTGGCCTGCTCGTATACTGCTGTCCAAGAGAAAGCCGTCACCTTTATTTACATAATTCATAAAAAATCAAACCAATTCCTCTAACTGCTAAATATTTTTTTTTCTTTTCAATCACATTTTTATAAACTAGATGTATAAAGTTGCGTGCAAACAAGAATTAAATTATTAATATTCCGGCGTATTTGTTCATGTTCAAGGTTTCCTATAAAATTATTATAAATTTCTGCCACGCCATATTTCGTTTTATGTGAAATAAAGTATGACTCTTACATATTTTAAATTTGGTCTTCATAAGCAAATAAACGAATAGTGAATACCCCTTACGTATACAGTAAGTGAAAAATAGAATGCCTTACAAACAATATTTTAAACAGCATTTTATGTTTTGTGAAGTCAAAACTACTTTTTGCTAAAGTGACGTTTCTTTGATTCTTCACAATATTAAATAATTATTTATTAATCTACTATACATTTCCTTCTTAATTTTCTAATCATTGCCCTATGAAAACTATCTTTTTTGCTGCAACAACAAATCTTAATGTAAATTTAACTCGTACTGATTAAATACATATACCATTTATACTCAGTTGGACTACTGAGCTGTAAGTGTAAAATGTGCTTAAATTAAGAAATGCCTTTTAAATAGTGGAAGCGAAACTTTTCTCTTAAATTTCAATTGAACAAATAAAGTAGACCAAACGAATAAAAGAACGCAATGAGGCATAGCACAGAATCATATAAACAGTTGGAAAATCATTTTACTTTTTAATTGTATATTAAACGCTGGTAATATTTTGTTATGTCTATAAATATCTCTCATATCATATGTGTACGTCTTTATATTATCTTTATTAACGAGTAAAAGCTTATGCTTCAATAGTATTAAAGATTATATAAATTCCTTTAAATCAAAAAGAGACTTTAAAATGCACTCATGCAATGCAACCTGCATTGAATACAAATATTTTTTATTTCTATTGATTGGTCTGTTATAAAAAAAGATATATTTATTTATACACCAGATATGCAGATAATAAGATATTATTATTCATGAATCTAAACTTCTTCAACTTCGACTTCAAACGTCTTGAACATAGCGTGAAAAAATTATACGTCGCATTGATTTTGCCGTTTCGGTTGTTTAAATCGTTTAAAAATATTAACCATCAGACCGATTAAAAGAGCTCGCAGTGTGCACGTGAGCTCGCACATCACTATGGAGTCTTCGCTAAAATAATCTCAACGGTTTATAGCAATCTGTGACAGTGTCTAGAGAGAAGAGGCGTTCCGCTCTCTTCGAATGCAAGTTTTATGATAGTCTGCAATGTTTATTCTCACTCACGGCAAATGGAACCCTGAACATCTAGTAGCCCTAGACCTGCAGATGCTGAATGTTTTTCCAAGAGTACAAATCCATGATTAACACTAACATGATTTACAACATTTCTCTGTTAATCGCTGTTAAAACGAGTTACACCAGATAGAAAAGGCTTCGATCAATCCACTTACAGGCTTAGATTGACGTACATAAGTTAATTACGTTGAATTATTCAGTACTACTGTCCAAGCAAATTGTGATCCCATTGTTGTTCAGTAGTAAAAATATTTTGAACTCCATATTGATCAGACACAGCGGACTTATAAATGAATATTGTCACGTTGCAGGCAACGGCTACATCGAAGGGACGGAACTGGACGGGTTCTTGAGAGAGTTCGTCTCTAGCGCTAATTTTACTGACATCAATCCTGAGGTAAGTATATAGTTAAACGCACAAACATACAAATCCACTTTTTTTTATTTATTTCATAGTAATTTTGTACAGAGTGACGAATAAATAAAATAAAAGTACTTAACACAAGTAAACAGTTTAACTAATAAAATTATTTTTATTTTTAAGTTTATGGTTATGGTCAATTTTAAATTTATTAATTAAAATAAAAACTTTTGATGACCATTACAAAAGAAAATTGAGGTTGGTGACTTAATTATACTTAGCAATATTATGAAGAAACGAATCGTATATTATCGGATACGAGTGTAATAAGAGATAATATAATATATATTCTTAATATATATATTTCTTGTGTGCGTGTGTATGTGACTGAACTCCTCCTAAACGACTGGACCGATTTAGACGAAATTTTTTGTGTGTGTTCAAGGGGATCTGGGAATGGTTTAGATTCACAATTTTGTCCGCTGGACAATGTTTTTTTAATTAATTTTCAATTTATTAGTTGTTGTTGATTTTGGAATGTTTTACATTGGATCCGACAGACGGCGCTACCATCGCAGTGTCAAATTTTAAATAATATTCGAATTTTAATTTTAGTCTGTCCCGAAATTTAAAAAAAGTTTTGTTATCATTGTGTTATATCGTGTGTGACCATGTGCTGGATCGTTAGATATTGTCATAACATTTGAATAATAATTTTCATCAAAATGGCTTATTAAAAATTGAAATTTTGAAATTAAAGACGTGTAGACTGGACAACGTCTGTCGGATCCGCTAGTAATATATAATATCTTCTTGCTCTATTTATACTAATTTTATAATTGGAATGCATGAACGCATTCGTTCTAAGAATTCTTATCTTATCTTATATCTTTAAACGAGCAATTCTTGTATATATATATATAATTGGAATCTCGGAATCGGCTCCAACGATTTTCATGAAATTTAGTATACGGAGGGTTTCGGGGGCGATAAATCGATTTAGCTAGGAATCATTTCTAGAAAATGTCATTTTATTTGTGTTTTATCAATATATAGAATTGCTCGTTTAAAGATGTCAGTCAAATATTTTTTTTTAATTGTTTATTTCGGAAAACAAGGTTCCATAGCAAAGTTAGTAAATACAACTTAATAACTTAAATCTAAGTGTTAGTAGGTTTACATTATATTCCTACCGGAATCATTCCGCATGCAATAGCGGAACAGTGATTGAGGTATTGGCAATCGACTCGGTCCGCGATCATGCGGAGGATGCCGTTACCGCTAACTCTCACCCTGCGCACCAAGGATGCACATCTCTTGCGCATGGTGGCGTAGAAACAATCCACCCGCGCCTCAGCAAACATCCCCGATGCGCTGCAGAATCGAGGCAGCCGCAACAGCACCCTGAACGCATTATTATATTGGATACGGAAAGCGTTGTATGACAATCGAGTATATTTCGACCATAAGGCGCTCGTATAGAATGATGTGCAGAATGCTCTAAACAAGGTTATTTTCACATCTATTGAACATCGCGCAAACCTGCGGGCGATCAAATTCGCCCTGACACACAACGCTCTCCGTTCCCTATCTATATCAGCATCGTCCCTGAGGTCGGGTGTCAAAATGTGACCAAGATATTTAAATGTTTGTACAATTTTTAAGGCCCCGTATAGAGATATGGGGGGTATACTGGACACACCCTTCCACCCGGCCCCAAAGACCATGACTTCACATTTATTTACATTATATTTCAAGCCATGACTAGCCGCATACACCTCACAGAGCTTAAGGAGCCGTCTAACCCCGCAAACCGACGCATTTAGCAGCACCATATCGTCTGCGTAGCTGATATTGTTAACGCACACACCGTCCACGTGACAGCCGACACGCTCACTGCTAAGCGTCTCAATCAAAGCCTTTATATATAAATTAAAGAGAGGTGGAGAGCTCAGTTCACCTTGTCTTACTCCACACTGCATCGTATAGTGCTCAGACAAGGCAACCATCCATTTAACATTATTGATTTGGTTACCATACCAAAACTTAAATACGTTCAGAAGTTCTTGAGGAACACTTATATCCTCTAGCTTCTTCCATAGAAGATCGTAGCAAACCAAATCAAATGCTTTGGAAAGATCAAGGAAACAGGCATATTATACCGCCGTCCTCCGACGCAGATAGTATGAAACGGTGTTCTTAAGACTCAGTATAGCACCATCAGTAGACAGCTTGGGTCGAAACCCAAATTGGTTATCGTGCAAATGTAGATATTTATTTAGCTAAGTATTAAGCAAACCGTCCAACACCTTAGCCATAATAGTCGCCAACGATATAGGCCTGTAGTTAGAACCATCCGCCAAATCTCCTGTCTTGTTTTTTACAACCGGTATAACTAATGTTCGCATAAGATCATAGGGTAGATATGAATGACTTATACACAACGAGTATAGCATGGCTAATAACCTATATATATGAGAACCAGCGTACTGTATATGCTCGATGCTTAACCCATCATGACCAGGGGACTTTCCTCTTGACATAGACCATATAACGCTTCTTACATCTTTGGCGCTAAATTGAGTATTAACCCTATCACCGATGGGTACAGCACTGAGTTCGTTTCGCGACGGTCTCAGCGAGGATGATATATAGAAGTTGTCTCGGAAAAAATCAGCAATTTCTTTCGAGTCGTTTAACCCTCCGACGCTGACTGGGAGTCCCGACCTCGGCGTCAGCCTCTTTGTTTCTTTCCAAAACGAAACGAAATCTTTTTTATCATGACAAGTGGCTAGTTTTTCCATTTTTATTAAATCTTGATGGTTTTGACACCATTTTAGTCGTGATTTAAATATTTTTCTGCTTTCACACATGTCAGTATAAACCCTTCCTGATTCTGGTTTCCCGTGAAGTAACCAAATCCTAAACCTCAGCCTCGCTTCTGAGTGCGCCGGCTTCACATGTTTGTTCCAACCTATAATATATTGATTTCTATCATTACTTTTATTTTTATTAGGGCATTTCCGACTAGTCACGGCTGCCTCACCAAGAGAAATAACAATATTATTATATAATATATCAATTGCACCTTGATGATTATGTAAATAAAAACTTAAACCTGAATATAATTATCTTTATTCGATAATTATATTCATATTTCATAATTTTATAATATGTATTTTTTATTTACATTTATGTATTCGTACATAAATAATATTTCCAAAAAACACGATTTATAAAAAATAAAATTACCGAGCTAAGCTCGGTCATCCAGGTCCTTAATATTAAAGTAAAAACACTCGCAGTTTCTATTTACATCAACTTTCTTTTTTATTAAATACAATAATAGTATGACGATAGGTATGAATTCTTTAAATCTCTTTTAGAAATCAATAGCTATGCATCTCCTACCGATCCGTATGAGTCCCGTGGGACAGCCATCGCCAGCAAAGGCAGAGAATTTTGTTAGAGCCACTTCCCCACTATCGTCCGTCTTTCTTTCGCTACTCATTTCCTTCAACGGAGATGTCCGCTTTTCTGTCAACCAACTCCTCCCCTCATCTCCTTCGCTGACTTCTGAGTGTGAGCCATGAGTGTAGATTTTTGAGACACAAACACATAGTAATATAATAAGCAAAAACAGATTTAAAGTTAGCCTCATGTCTTAGCACGGCCTTAGAATGCGCACATTTTCAATAAACGACTGTCAACGTTATGATTGAAACCATTACATTGAGTCATTAAATACCAATCAAAATATTACTTTTAATTGGTATAACAATGAGTATTAAATATATCTCAGATTTTTATAATGACATACAATTGAATTAGATAAAAGATTCAGAGCAGTCGGTAAAATGTGTGTTTGGATGTGTGTGCGTGTGTCGGAGTCACTTTAGCCAAGAAAATAACTGATTCGCATAAAGTGCTGAAAGTTACAGCCCAGTTCTGCATACGAGTACAGTTAGTAGAGTATCGAGATGGCCTTCTCAGTCGAGCCGTGTTCTCGGTCACGTATTTAATATTTGTGATATTGAAATAATGTAGTGATATATTTATTAAGGCTAGATTTATTTAATCCCTATCCAAATAAAAACGCTATTCCACGTCCATTGATTTTAATGAAAGTCTTGTCTACCTTTACGTATGGGAACTATCGTCCCCAAACGTCGATGACGTAATAGTAGCCCAAACCTCTGGCACTTTGAACCCTGACTGTGGCGTAGTTGTACCCGACGCCCCCCGATGTAATCCAAGGATAAGCGTTCTGGCTGTAGCCTATTTCCGTCGCCGTCAAGGCTGCTATTCTGGTTGTGGCATTCCCACGGAATATGAAGTCCTGGTACTGTACAGCGTTGAGGACAGCCTGTTTGTACAGATATTGTCTGAAATTCAGTGTTACGGTTTAGATGTTTCGCCATCGTTTATATTGATATTGTTAAGATATCGGTATGATATAATACCTATGCAACAATCTGTCTCCATTTGTAATGTAACCCACGCTCAAGCTAGACCTGTTAGTGGGTCTGACCACTGCGCCACTGGTGAGAGACGCCACTGCCACACAAACGACTAGTAATAACTTCACCTGAAAACGAGCAACACTTAAACAACTTTGTTGGTACGCCATTTGTTCTAAAAAACTAAACAATTTCTGCAATCTCCTAACAATTAGAATCTATTCGAGATGCTTTGTGCAATAAAACTTTCCTCACCATTTCGGCACGTCAAGGGTCTGATAAACTCAACGTAGAAGTGATCGCGACGATAGCGGTCGGAGCATTATCTTACTTATCAGTCATTTGCTTAAAGCCGTGTATTCATCTTATACGTAACGTTTAACGTACGTTATTATTATTACTTCTTACAAAACTAAGTATGCTGTTTTATATTTTTGTCAGAGGATATATGTTTATATATATATTCTAATATAGGTCACAATAAGTCGGCGCGGCGTTCATTCAAACTAATTTTAATTATCTATATATATAAAAGAAAGTCGTGTTAGTTACACCACTTATAACTCAAGAACGAAAGAACAGATTTGAGTGAAAATTGGTATGGAGGTAGCTTAGAGCCAGGAGACGGACATAGGATACTTTTTATCCCGTTCGACAGCGTTCCCGTGGGACTTGACATGAAACGTCAGTCACTATAAAAAGTGGTATAACAAATAAGAATCAGACTTGGAATAATAAAACGCAAATGATAGCTATGTAATTGACGTATAATGACAGCTATGTAATGACGTATATATGACAATTTGATATTTGTAAGAAATCAATATTCAAAATATTTCTATTAAATAAATACGTTTAATTATTTTTACAATTTACAATTTAATTATAATGATAGTGCTATTGCCCATTCGTATAAACAGTGAAGAGAACTATAAAACTCGGTATGGTCGTATGTATACAGTTCATCCAAAGAATGATGAATGTTTCTATTTGTTGTTGTTGTCGAATGACGCATTTAATCGAGTAAAGGAAGTTTATGATACTTTAATGAAGGCAAACGATGATGAAAATGGTGGTTTATATTTCCTAGATGCCCTTGGTGGAACTGGCAAGACATTCCTCATGTCATTAGTTTTAGCAACTGTTCGGGCGAGATCCAACATAGCGGTTGCAGTTGCTTCTTCTGAAATAGCAGCCACATTGTTAGAAGGATGCCGTACGGCTCATTCAGAATTAAAATTACCGTTAAATCTTCAAACTATTGGAGAACCAACGTGTAATATTGCAAAACACTCAGCAATGGCCAAAGTTTTAGCGGCATCGAAAATCATCATCTGGGACGAATGCACAATGGCGCATAAACGTGCATTGGAAGCACTTAACCGAACATTAAAAGATTTACGCAATGAATCGAGATGTTTTGGAGGAGCAATGATTTTACTGTCTGGCGATTTCCGCCAAATACTGCCAGTAATTCCAAGATCTACGGCTGTCGACGAAATAAACGCTTGCCTCAAATCGTCAAATCTATGGCGCTATGTGACGAAACTGCAGCTGACAACAAACATGAGAGTTACATTGCTTACTGATAAAAAAGAAGAAAAAGAATAAAGATGTAGATGACCTGAACTACATAATGGTATGCGTTTGGTGGTTAGAAAATTGAAGAACAATGTAATTTACGCTACGATAATGATAGGAAAATTCAAAGGTGAGGAAGTTCTTATTCCGAGGATCCCGATGATCCTAACCGATATGCCGTTTGAATTTAAAAGACTTCAATTTCCGATACGTCTTGCATTTGCCATGACCATCAACAAATCACAAGGCCAATCCTTAAAAGTTTGTGGTTTAAATCTAGAACATTCATGTTTTTCCCATGGTCAATTATACGTGGCATGTTCACGGGTCGGAAGACCATCAGCGTTGTTTGTTTTTGCGCCTGATAATAAAACAAAAAATGAAAAAATGTGTATCACAAGGTACTTAAGTGAAGAGCAACCTATGTACTAAAATACAGAAATAATAATGAATGATTAATGTAGGTATTTAATTTTTTTGTATTTTTTCCAATAAAAAAACCCAAACTGCTTATTTATTGCCATTAAGGCGGAACAAAGTTCGCCGGGTCAACTAGTTTGAAATAAACATTACATAGGTTTAAATGCAAGAGATTCATATTTGTAAACAGCACTTTACTCCGGTATCTGTTGTTTTCAGCGAAAAGATGACATCATTGCATATTATCATGTCTATAGCCTCTAAAGAATACATGTTATAATAATAACTACCTAATGCATACACACAGCACGACATGATTTTCTCTTTGAAGCGAAATAATCTGTTGCGCTAAGGAAGGTTCCAGAAATGAAAGATCCTTCATTGCTCCTTCGTGCGAATATTTACACAAAGATAACGGAGACGATAAGACATCCTTTTGAAGATCAAGAGGGAATTCATTTTGTTTGCGATCAGATATCGTTGGCTTAGGTATAAATTCGTTTTATCCGAATATTTAGTAAAAGTATTGACAATAGTATGAACCTAATGTTAAATTTTGTTCAGCTTTGTTTAGTGGCCAAGTAAGCTACTTACACAGAGTAACTTATATGTTTTGGTTAAGTTAGGGAATCAATACTAGAGCGGAGAGTAATCTCTCATTGTTTTTCTCTTTTGTTTGTTCCCGGTTTGACTCCCGAAGAAAGAAAACAAGAATAAACGTAACGAAAGGTCTATTCGATCCTTCGCTTCCGTGTGGTCTGTGATTTGGCCACGTTGGAGGTTTGCCAGAGCTCTTGCTTAAAATTTCATTTTATTGCCTAGCTTTATTGGTTAAATTGCATAACACGTGCCGATATGAATGCTGATGGCAGCTGTTTCCTATGAACTTGAAATGCGGAATTTCTCTTGCCAAATCGAGATGTTTACCTTGAAACTTAGATTTTAGATCAGTATACTTTTATGTATTTTATGTAAAATACAATTTGACGTATTTTTCCAAATTTAACTTTGGTTGGGTTTTCAAAAAAAGGCTCTTGCCCAACTCGTTACTGATGATATCATCTATTAGTAAAAAAATCAGTATTTATAAATGACACATAAGCATTAAATTAGTAAAAATTGTTTTATGATTATTACAATAATAATCTTTATAGCTATATGAGCTAGTTTCATTGTTGCGCGAGCTGAGTAAGCGGAGACAAGGGGAGAGGCATCCGACCCCATGACACAAGAAAGCCCGTAGAAGAGGTTCGGCAATGAAATTGGCAGAGCTCGTGAATGCGATAGTAAGAACACGATTTGGCCTCTTGGAGCATCGCCAAATCTAAAAAATAAAATGCCTAACGTGTACATTGTATTCACACAAATCACCTTAACCTTTTTAGTGATGTGCCAGGATCTCAAAAAATATTTTCTCCGTATTTATCTATACTATATACTATAATAATATAATAATAATTAATAATAATATTATAAAGAGGAAAGGTTTGATTTTTTGTTTGTTTGTATGAATTGAATAGTCTCCGAAACTACTTGGCAGATTTGAAAAATTCTTTCACTGTTGGAAAGCTACATCATTCCTGAGTGACATAGGCTATATTTCATTTTCAAAAAAAATAGGCATCCTTACTAAAATTACGATAACATTAACATTTGTTTATTATTTGATACAATTCTAACAGATGGCGCTGAGTTAAATGTAGTTTAGGTCCGTGTCGTGGTACCAACGTTTCACATAAGTTCTCCTACGGTTTCCCTTGATTAATTTACTACTATGTAATATAACAAAAACCTTAGCCACAGCAACGCTTGGCCGAGTCTGCTAGTATTAGGATAAAATCATTAGTGTATGAGTAAAAATAGCATACAGAAAAGGTTTAGATGTCATCGTGAAGTACGATTATTTCGTTGTCTCCTATTGAGAAACGGTAAATATACAGTTGCCATAATGTAAGTATCGTTCGCTGTTATCGTCGAGAGTTTAATAAAATTATGAAATTAACTCCGTAATTATTCTGCGCCGACCCTTGACCCCGCCAAGTGCTGAAATGCTTCTGCAAAGCCACATTTAGATGCCTTTGAAAATTTTAATGAAGTAAGTATGACATGAACGGCGTCTCTGATTTCACTTAATGCAATCCCGCATGTGCATATTTCAACATTTGGCTCGATTGCCCAAAAATACAATCTTACTAACATTTAATGCTTGCCTAAAAGGATTTCCGTTTTTCAGGCGGTTTCTGATTCGATGCTGGTTGAACTTAAAGCCTGTTTTATGGAAGCCTACGACGATAACCAAGATGGCAAAATCGATATTCGGGAGGTAAGAAATAATGATTGGTGTGCGATACGCAGAAATACTTCTGCCCTCTGTCCTTGCCTTTGAGCGATGCCAAATTTACGCATATGAGTCGTGCCATATAATGCACCCAAACCAATCATATTTATTTTACCAAACAATTGACCGTAATTTGTGGGAAAAGAGGTGAAGAGAATTATTTCTTTTTCAGTTGGCCCAACTTCTTCCAATGGAGGAAAACTTTCTTCTTCTGTTTAGGTTCGACAACCCTCTCGAATCGAGCGTCGAGTTTATGAAGGTACAGACTGCAAACATTTAAATATTCTTTTGTAGTAAATTAGCTGTGGGACCTAATACCTACTTATTTTGCCTCTAAGTGAAACTAAATGCCTACTTTTTCTCGATGTCGTCGCGACGAAAGAGCGATGTTTGAGAGCCTCGGCTAATAAAATAACCTGAAAGATGTTTCAGATTTGGCGAGAATACGACACTGATGGAAGTGGATACATTGAAGCCGACGAGCTGAAGGTCGCTTTTTTTATCTATTTTATTTTATATATTATTTTATATATTAATCAGCAAAATAACAAACTCACGTTTTCACTTCTATAACATAAGATATCCATTCCATTAATAATTAAGTAAATGTGCTTTTTAGAATTTCTTACGGGATCTCTTGAAAGAAGCGAAAAAAATAAACGACGTATCTGAAGATAAATTAATCGAGTACACTGATACAATGGTGAGTTGGTTTACACACTATTTTATAACCTATTTTGTTTCTCAGTTCGCAATCAGGAATCGTTAAAATCTTGATTAGCAATTTTCTAAAAAAATAGTATTCATAATATAAAGAATATTTTTTTGCAGCTCCAAGTTTTTGACTCTAACAAAGACGGTAGACTACAGCTTTCCGAAATGGCGAAGTGAGTATTTGTGTAAATAACGTAAATTCTCCACATTAATTTACTTGTTTGCTCATATATAACATTCACGATCTATAAAACTGACTAATTTATTAGTTAGTAGTAGCTCGCTGAATCGTGTTGGATGTGAAAACCTTCTAAAGTTTTGTATGTTTGCTATTCGTTACATTTCTGCACTAAGTAATTCTTAACTTCCCCTTCTACTTTGCAAAGTAAAAATAATAAAGTTTTAAAGAAAATAATTTTTGTAACGTCTTTTCGGAAAAATATAAAAATAGAAATCAACAGCGCTACAACCTTGTAATTAAGTCTGAGCCACAGATTTCTGTACGCATTTGCGTATTATATTATCAAATGATCATGATGATATCACCTACTTAGGTGATCAACCTCCTGTGCCTGACGCACGCCTTCGACTTTTTGGGCCTAAGGCAAGCCGGTTTCCTTCACCGTTCGAGCGAATGTTAAATGCCCACATAGAAAGAAAGTCCATTGGTGAACAGCCAGGGATCGAATCTTCGACCTCAGGGATGAGAGTCGTACGCTGAAGCCAACACTGCTCATGACGAGCACTGCTCATGACGAGCACTGCTCGTCATATCGGAATAATAATTAATAAAATATTTATTTTAAGGCTTCTACCAGTGAAAGAAAATTTTCTCTGCAGACAAGTGTTCAAGGTGAGTGACGTGCAATTTCCAGCCAACGTAAGCAGCGCCATTGTTCCTCGCAAATCATTCATTTCATGAATTAATATTAATTTCCTTGCACATTTTACACTTTTTAAATATTTCCTTAGATGTAGCTGTCTTATTCCGTTACTATTTCGTTTCGCTCCTAATAGTAGGGGAGCCCAAGAGGGGATTTCGGGATTTACTAAAGCGCGGCAGATTAATATACAGGGGGACACCTTGTACCCGGTTAAGTACCTCCACCAAATATGAGGCCCATATATAAGGCCGCCCGTGAAGGATACAGGATCAGATTAGTAAAAAAAACAACAACACACACACAACAAAACACAACTTTGCTGCCCTCCCCTTTCTTTACGTCACTCTCAAATTGTCAGATTAGTGGAATATACACTTTTTAGGATGTAATTAACTCACACTACCTTAATCTGACGAGTATGTCCATGCAACAGTTTTTTTTTACATATTTAAAAATCCATAGCCGCTTTCCCCACCGATGAAAAGGTATATATCATATAACATTTTTTTCTTCTTATCGTCTAAGCTTTGCAACCCAATAGGTCTCCACGACGCTCGAGTAAATCCTCATTTAGCATCGTGGGCTCCCCTACCATAATGTCACAAGACTAGGCGAATCCAATAAATTTGCTATCAATGATGCATGTTCTTCAATTTCTTTGCAATTGCGCTTATTTAAAACGCATGATACTTAAATCTCAAATAGTTGACAATAAATATGAACCTCATATAAAAAAATAACGTATTCGTTCTCCAAACAATATTATCTCAGAACTGCTACGAGTCATTTTCCTCGAATTTCAAACTCGGCTTACGCTTGCAACTAAGTGATAAAAAGCTTGCAAAGTTCCATAAACAAGCTTTAAACATAAAAGCTCTTTCTAATGCAAAGTTGCCAGATGAGAACTTTTATCATGCATCAGATAATGAACATGGGGCATTTCTCATCATTGACATTTTGTTTCGGCAATTTCATACACCTCGCGCTTATGCCGAAATCATATTTCAATTTAACTTACATATTTCTGCCACAGCCCACAACAAGCAGAATTTTAAACAATATCTAATTAATTAATCTCTGATAATAAAACAAATATTCCTTAGTTACATTTCGTACATATTCATATTAAATGTACTAATTAAAAATTTAAATATATATTATATGTACGCAAACACCTACTATTGATTTCCCTGTCTCTCTCTCCCTCTTTCTCAATCTACACGGCTGCTTGTCTGCACAACGCACATAGGAAGGCATCGAGGTGAGTCCTCCGACTGTACTCCAAGACGTGACTAGTTTAAAACACATAAATGTCGATAAAATATATTATTAAGGTGACGTCCCTTATGGAAACCGGGTCCTTAATGGAAACATAAATATGTATCTTGAATTCAATTGTGATCACGTCCTTGAATACAAGTCTCGACTTTAAAAAGCATACTCTTCTGCTAATATTGTTTAAGAATAGCATAGGTATGCATGTCAAATGGAGATACGCTGTACTACTAACAGTTCACTCGGAGTAATAATGTTTAGTAGTTTTGTGGAGCACGTACCAGTCGAGTGCATTAGTTTGGTTGCTATGTGTTGAGAAAGTTGGAATCTTCGAATTTCCCTACCACTTTCGTCTAGACCACAATGAATGATGATGGTGCTTCGAAAGGCTATTTTTTGGTTTGGTGCCAAATATTTCCTAAATCTTGTGGTTTACCGAGATTGTATACACTCAACGATAACCGCACGAGTTTGGGTAATTGGAAAAAATTTAGCATGCCTTAGTTTAGAATACTTTGTTGTCTAGGTATATGCCTAGGGGATATAAATCACTTTCGCAAGAGAGACCACTACGACTTAACAACAACAATATTTGAAGTTTTGCAGTGAGATAGATGTCTGTGCAATCATTTTTTCTAAACAATCTAATTAAGGGAAAACGCACTTTAAAAAGATAAAAATTAGGTAAATATCTATACTTCTATACTAATATTATAAAGAGGAAAGGTTTGATTTTTTGTTTGTTTGTATGAATTGAATAGGCTCCGAAACTACTTGGCAGATTTGAAAAATTCTTTCACTGTTGGAAAGCTACATCATTCCTGAGTGACATAGGCTATATTTCATTTTCAAAAAAAATAGGCATCCTTACTAAAATTACGATAACATTAACATTTGTTTATTATTTGATACAATTCTAACAGATGGCGCTGAGTTAAAGGTAGTTTAGTTTAGGTCCGTGTCGTGGTACCAACGTTTCACATAAGTTCTCCTACGGTTTCCCTTGATTAATTTACTACTATGTAATATAACAAAAACCTTAGCCACAGCAACGCTTGGCCGAGTCTGCTATATTTAATATCGTGCTTATAATAAGTACATTTTGCTGACATTATATAATATGATTGGGTCAAGATTAGCGAACGATTTTACAGATTTTCTTTCATATCTCGTTGATATGTTCACAGGGTGCCACTAAGCTTACTAAGGACGACATCGAAAGAGTGTTTTCACTTTATGACAGAGTAAGTGACGAATGTCTATTTGAATTGTCTATTACACTTGGCCTGTGACCCTCGTCTCTCGAATCAGTCTTTTGCAAACCCCTCGGTGTCAGTTGTAGCAGGCTGATCATATATCTTCAAGCTACGATAAGCATCAGGAAGGGTACCTATTCAAAAAGGAGCCCTAGAGCTAAATGGGACTTCTGTAGGTCAAAACGTATTGGATTTGGATTTTGACATTGGAATTGACATTTGAAGTGACAGTTTGTGGTAAATCTCGTTTCTGGATCTTACCGAAATCGTCTATTATTTAGACAAAATATTTGTACGACGATCCTAAATTTTATAATCATCGAAAACTATTTTTAGGACAATAACGGATCTATAGAAAATGAAGAGTTAAAAGGATTTCTCAAAGACCTCTTAGAATTAGTAAAAAAGGTGAGTTTATTATTAATGGGTGGACTTTGTTTTCTATTTCCTTAACGTCGAACACTGTAAGTAACAAGTACATTTGGCATTTTCAGGACTACGACGCCCAAGACCTGCTAGAATTCGAAGAGACCATTCTCCAAGGACTGGAATACAGCAGTGAAGGGAAAATAAGTAGAAAACAATTAACAATGATACTTTTGGCTCTGGCGAAGCATAATCAAGAAGAAGAGCCGGCTACTCCATAATTGAATACTAATATCGTTGCCAGTCCGTCCCACAGTCAATTCACTTGGCCTTTTCATAGCCTAGATGAGGTGCCCCAAATCTGATTTACTGAAGCTATGAAAAGGCTTCAGGTAGAATTAAATTAGCTTCAAAACATAATGTGTGCTTTTTACAATAGAAGACGAGGCTTAAATAATCAAGCTCAGTGTGCTAAACGTTTAGTAAGTATTGAAAGCATTGTTATACCCACCCGTGGACACATATACTGAATGTAAAGAAAAGGATATAAATATATATATTAATTATTATTCAATTTCCTAACTTGTAAATGTAAATACTATGCAAAGAGTTCATCTTTGTTATTAAAGTTATTTAGAATTACCATAAGATATAAGCCAAAGTCAATGCCAAATATTGTATAAAAAAATAGGAATACCCCAATTATTCATCTCATTTCCTGTTAATCTATTATTCCACAGTTTATTTGGCAACTTTGCGATGATTTTATTATTGACTATGACACAGAATTTATTCTGAGCCCAGGGATAAAGTGATATTTTGTATTTAATTAAATTTAAACCGACTGGTTGGAAGAACTAATATTAAATAAGTAGAGAAACGTAGATGCAATCATTATCTGTTACGTTTCTTAAAATGTTTAACTCGTAAATACTTAATGTTTTCGCTTTAATGACACTGGTTAACAGTACTGGTGCTACGGTGTCCAGTAATGTTAAACAAACGATTCCTCTCTTTGCTTTGTACTTTTGAATATCTCTCCAATAAACGCCGTAACGTGTCCCGAGTGAGGCATCGAATTTCTTAATTTTTTGAAAAAGATCAGGCAAAACGCACTTTGCTGCATCGAAGTCTCGTAGTAATAAACCAGGCATGACGTGGCTCTCGTCGTAAAGATGACCAGTCGTATAATATTTCACAATTTTTATTTTTATATAATTTTTTTGCAAACAATTCAATACAGATAAAGAAAGAAAGATCGCCAGGAACATGTAGGTGAAATAACGAGACATATATTACAATTTTGTTCTGTTCGCATATTACCTGTATATAGTTCATTGTCATCTAGTCCTTCTTAACCTGTAGTGATATTGTATTCAGACATGTATATTAAACTAAAAAGACAACGCTCGTACATTGTGACCCTACGTCCAGCCGAGTCTCGCCCCTTGCCTGTCACGAACTCCCGTTTTGCTGACAAAATCGACATTTTTAATAATAACAATTGAAAAAACTGAAAGATCATGCTGTATTTATGTATTTGCGGTTTATTTACGCGGTTATCTACGTGATATTTAGAACCAATGGGCGACCGTGACGTGTTTGGTAACTTTTAAAGATTTCTATGCTTTGCAGCTATTGTAGAAATAATACCTAATATTTTGTTGTTAGAAATTGATGTGATAGTAAAGATAAATGTATTTAACTATAAAGTGTTAATTTTAATATAAATGTGCAAAGACTAAAAATTAATAATGCAAATAAAGTGTTTATATTTATAAATTTTATTTTATTACCACTTGTTGTAGGCGTAAAGTTATTCGATTAATCAATTCATTCAAAAGTTCAACTCTGCTAATGCAGAGCGTTAACAGTAACTAAACTACGTAATATTATATTATAATAAAGTTTATAATATCATGATGACTTGAGCTAAAGGAAGCCAGATTGTTTCCAGGTTAAACAAAAAATACTAAAAATAATTTTTGTTTTCTTACATTTTAAACCTTCCTGCTTGTAAAGTTGTGTAGTGGCACACACAGTGGTATTTTAGGGAGCCATTTAGATCCCTCGCATCTTCTAACAACGCGACCCAACGGTCGGAGCGGTTCGTAATACATACGATACAATATATATTTTTAAGCCGCCCAAAAATATTTAGTTATCTATTTCATTACAATTATTCTTACTTTTAATGTTTAATTTTACTTTATTTACTATTATTTTACAAGAGACTAGAAAACTAGATAGAAGTAATATTTTAATAGTATTAGGTACGTTAAGAAGATGAGTTTGTGGCGAATCATCATCTCCTTCCATTGTGGCGTCTAGCTCCAAAAGTCGATCAATTTCGACGTTAACCGTAGCTAAATGCTGACCCCTTCAATAATTCAAGTGGAATTATTCCTTTGCAAACAAATTGATGAGATCTGTTTGTTTTTGCTTCAAAATATGCAGTGGGCGCAGAGTGTGCTTGAGATATTTTATATTTTTTTAACGTCTCTGATAGTTCTTCATAGTTTGTACGTTAATATTATTTTGGTCATCTTCCCTTCTTCTCCCTCTTGTTATAAATGTGGTGTGGGATCTAAACTTCTTATATATAAAATTCAAGTAGAATATGATCATACCGAAACTGACTAGACCAGGACATTTTCTCTTAAATCAGAGACGCTTAATTTAGCCCTGTATAGTTATTTTATTCTGGGACTACATTGTCTTCACATATAATTATTTAACTCATGCATACACATATTGGAAATTCTATTTTAAAAGAGTAGGTGTGGAGTTTCTTGCCCATTCTTCTCTACACGAAACTACCTTTTAGAAGGGGCAAATAAATCATGAGAATGGAATCATCTTTAAATTTTTATAACGTTAAAAAGTGCCATTTTAGATGGTCTAATTGGAATAAATTGATTTGAGATTGAACAGTGTAAATCGTATCATTTTGATCGTCTAACTTTCTACTATAATATGAAATACCAACACTACTGCATGGCATATGCTGCGTATATTGCATATCACAGCTTACAAATATATAACTATCATTAATTATTATTGACCGATGTTTGCAAATACTATGCACGTCCAGAACTATCATAACGAGATTTTAAGTTTTAAAATTCTAACTTTGGAAACAATTCAAGTTCAAAAATATTACAGTTTGATAAACGATATTTGGATTTTATGAATTTTCGCTTTTTGGTATGTGGGCTGCTGAATTTGCAACTTTACTGATTTTAGTCTACCTAAATGCCTACTTGTGGATTAAAACATTATTATAAAATGTCCTTATCTTCAATCTATGTAAGTTTTTGATAAATAAATAAAAGTGAACATGATTTAGTTATTTTCTTATTATCTATTAGGACCAAAGAATAGATTTATTTACTTCTTACTCTTTGTTAATCGGAGACTACGATACCAACAAAATTTACCGTTAGACAGTTAAATAAAGAAAAAAATATAGTTTTATTGGTATACATAACTCATGATGGCAATTTCTTGACTTAAGGCTTGAACAGTGTTCAAATCGGTCAACTAGGTCTAGTTTAAATTAAATTGTTGGAAGAACTGTCGCTCATATGCATTTGAAAAATTATATTGCCCACCTTCGGAGTCCATTATCAGGTTCATATAGTCACATTTCTAGTATCGTCTCGCTGAGCTGATTACAACGAGCTCAATGACGCTATGTCTACTGCTTACCATCCTCGAGATCCAGTACTCACCTTCGGAGTCCATCATCAGGTTCATATAGTCACATTTCTAGTATCGTCTCGCTGAGCTGATTACAACGAGCTCAATGACGGTATGTCTACTACTTGCCATCCTCGAGATCCAGTACCCACCTTCGGAGTCCATCATAAGGTTAATTTAGTCACATTTCCAGTATCGTCTCGCTGAGCTGATTACAACGAGCTCAATGACGCTATGTCTACTGCTTACCATCCTCGAGATCCAGTACCCACCTTCGGAGTCCATCATAAGGTTCATTTAGTCACATTTCTAGTATCGTCTCGCTGAGCTGATTACAACGAGCTCAATGACGCTATGTCTACTGCTTACCATCCTCGAGACCCAGTACCCACATTCGGAGTCCATCATAAGGTTCATTTAGTCACATTTCTAGTATCGTCTCGCTGAGCTGATTACAACGAGCTCAATGACGGTATGTCTACTGCTTACCATCCTCGAGATCCAGTACCAACCTTCAGGGTCCATCGTCAGCTAATAATGATGATAATGATGATGATGATTTCGATATTTTAGCAATACTGACATTAAAAAGTTTTAACCTCAGAACGAATAAAACATGTAAAAAAATCATGTCAGTATGTACTCGTAAAATTGGCAGCCACCATTTTTTCTAGCCCAATATTTATAAATTTTCATATTTAGTTAAAAATTGGTTTCGTATTCACGTAGTTCTATTTTGTTGGACTAGATGGCGTTAGGAAATTATTTTTTGTAGTAGAGGTCAAATCCTCAAAGTCATCGGCGTATGTTAATGTCTTAATTAGTTTTCGCTCTACGGGAACGAAATTTAATACCACAGAATCATAATTTAGTAGAACTAGTTTTAAATAAACAAACAAACAAACAAAGAAAAATATCTTTATTCATATCAGTGAACAAGTACACTTATGAACGCCAAAAAAATTAAATTAAATGTGAATTTACATATACTGCTAGTTCTCAAATCAAGGGCGTAGAACGGAAGAGAAGAACTGGCAATATACTCTCCGCCACTCTTTTTAATCGCCTAGTTTTTTCGTTTACACAACGTTTGTAGGTAGCTGCAACCATTATACCATGTTCCAAATAACATCTTGAGTAATCAAGAATAATAAAATTAATTAAAAACAAAGAATGTCCTCTATCAGCAGGAGGCATGGTGAAATAAGAGCACGCACTTACATACTCGTGGGAACAACACGCAAATACGTAGTATCAACAACTAATATCACCGCATACACGAATTCCTGTACGACAGTCACCACAAGTAGCACCCGTTCACGAGTATGACGCATGGCCAGCCATCGGCCTCCTCGCCATATTTTAGGGAGAGAGACAACCCGACGCATGGACGCCGCCACAAGCAATGACATTTAAGTGAGCATGACGATACTTGAAATGTGGACTTGGCTACACAAGAAAATAGTTATAATTATACTGATAATATAATTTAATACTACATGAATCACGGTTTGTTTCCACTTTACATTTAAAAAAGTGTCTTCCACTTTTTTATTGTCGACGATCGCCCCATAGTCTGAAAATGCAGCCGAGAGATTCAGTTGCGTTACCTATTTATTTATTTATTTATTTTATTTATTTATTTTCCACTAAATTTTCCTATCTTTACAGTTACAACTAATGCGATAGAAATCCATTATATTACCCACACCAACTAACCTACATACAAACATTAAAAAATTAAACTAAAATTCCTAAATCTTATAAATAACAATATAGCAAGCAACTCTTGTGAACTCAGCCAGCGTACAAACAAATAGGTCCACCTCAATGGAAATTTTGTTAATGATCTGTATTGCTCGCGTGAGTGGCGCTTTGCTAACCAAGTTGGAATGTGCGCGCGGTACATCCAAAAGCTTAGACGTAAGCCTCAGGTTTCTACTTGGTACCCGTAGACCCACCCAGTCTCTCCATTACATCCGGATTATGCACCCGACCCGTAAGTATTTTAAATATATAAACGGTCACAGCTCTCTTCTGAGGCGTATATTTATACTGAAGCAATTCATATCCAAGCACTATCATCGTTTAAGTATTCATTTATATCATAGCAAGCAGTTTTACTTTAATGTACGATTTAAATTTATTTATTGACAATATTTGTATGTCACTAGGGATTTTGTTGAAAAAAAGTATATGCAAGCCTTGGAAAGACTTACTCGTTTTATGCAGCCCTGTGGTGGGTGCGCTAATTTTGTCTTTATTATGAGTACTATAATTATGGAAGCTACTATTCTTTTTAAAGATATCTATATTTTTCCGCACAAACAAAATATTCTCATAACTGTATTGACTTGCCAAAGTCAAAATATGTAATTCCTTAAACTTCCTTCGGACTGACTCCCGTGGGGACAATCCACAGATCGCTCTTTAAAGCCCGCTTTTGCACTAAAAATATCGAATTAATGTCAGCGGCATTACCCCACAAAATAACACCTTATGGCATGATAATAATATGAAAATAGCTGAAATAAACGAGCTTTGCTGTATTCTCATACGTAAGATCGTGTATCTTTTTCACTGCGAACGCTCCAGAACTTAGTCTATTCGAAAGACCTTCTATGTGTTGGCCCCACTGGAGTTTACTATCTAAAGTAATTCCCAAGAACACCGCATTATCAACAAAGTCTATTTCCTCGTCTTTAATTCATATTTGAGAATGACTACTTTTACTTTTGTTTTAGATTCAAATTTAATACATTTTGTCTTCTTTTCGTTTAACTGAACATTATTTGTACTAAACCAGTGAACCACACTGGAGATGACACTGTTGACATTCTCAAGTGATGGATTTCGTCGTTTCATTTTAAAGTACCTAGATGACCGAGCTTTACTCCGTATTTTTTTAATTTTTTATTTTGTGTTTTTTAGAAATTATATTTAAGTACGAATTACATACTAATAAAATACTGAAATATGAATATAGAATATATATGCAGGAATAGCTTACCAATAAAAAAAGAAAGTTTATCTTTAAGTTGATAAAATACGAATAAAATGACATTTTCTAGAAATGATTCCTAGCTAGATCGATTTATCGCCCTCGAAACCCCCCGTATACTAAATTTTATGAAAATCGTTGGATCCGATTCCGAGATTCCTATATATATATAGAGGAACAGAAATTGCTCGTTTAAAGATACAAGATAAAAGCGAAGTTTAACAGCTCCTTTACAAGAAATGGTAGGTATTTAGACGAGGAGTAGAAGGGACCAAGTATGGAACCTTGCGGCACGCCCATAGTAACAGACGATCCTTGTGATATAGCTCCATTTACATTTACCTTTTGAATTCTATCGCTCAGGTATGGTGCCATTGGAGTTTTTTGCCTTTGATCAATCGCAAAAAAACTCCAATGGCACCATGAGAATTTTCCCAAGCATTTAAAATCTCGGAAATTAATTTAATGGCAGTATCGATTGTGGAGCGACCCCTACTCCAAACCTATTGAAAAACCATACTGCTGGCTATGCATAAGATTATCATTATTAAAATGTATCAGTAATTAACCAAGATTAATTTTTTTTTAAATTTTACTCAATGCGGGCAGCACAGATATTGGTCTAAAATTTGTCGGGTCAGAACTCAGAAGCTGCCCGTTTGAATAACGGTATGATTTTATTAAGTTTCATCTGGTCTGGAAAGATTCCATAATCTATACATTCATAAAATGATATAGCAAACTATGAACTGATAGCATCGATTACTGATTATAAAATGAATACACCCCAAAGATCTTTCGTTTTTTTTATTTTTAGCTGTTTAAATGATTTTATATCATTGCGGCTAAATATAAACTCACGATTGCATACAAGCACATTCTGTTGCAATAACAAAAGGGCGGCTAATGGTGTAGAATTTAGAACGCTGGTTGTATTTAGTGGAATGTTAGTAAAAAACTCATTAACTTCAAATGCAGAGGCTACTTCGAGGTCGGAACTAATTATTTTCCCATTTATGTTCACCTTATATTCAATAGGTATCCTCGTTTATAATTTTCCAAGTAGCCTTTATCTTATCAGAGCTGTTGTTTATTTAGACTTAAGTGTGTTGCCTTAGCGATTTTACACTGTTGCCTAAATTTTTTTGAGAATTCACTGTCATTAAAAACAATTTTTAAATTTACACATTATTAATTTGTTTTTATTGAAATAATGTTTTTAAATTTTATTTTAAAACGAACTGTTATTTAATTTTATTTAACTGTATTTTTATACCTTTTCACCTTATCTTTATGAAAATATAGGATTCCCTAAAATGCTATTGGCTATGTGGCAACCCTAAAGACGCCAAGAGCCCAAGACTCACGCCATTTGACATTTCCATTACATTACTTGCTTACTCCTGGTTATATCATTTTGAAAATTCAAGAATTTTCTGGGATAATTCGAGATTCGATTCGATAAGCATCATAAAGAAATTAGGTTTTATTTGAAATAAACCTAGATTTAAATAACCTTCAGCATGGGTGTCAACGTGGAAACTATTTCACCTGGCGATGGTAAGATTTATCAAAAAGGCAACCAACGTTATTATAATATTTTAATTCATACTTGCGATAACTGCCTTGAGTTCAAGTTAAGATAATTAATTAAGTCGGCTCTTAAAGCTGCGGCCGGCTTCGGTTGCAACACGCCGCGTCCATAACCTGACGCCTCCATAACTATCTGCTAATTGTTAATGCTGGTGTAGTTATTTTAATAACGCATCTTACTTTCAATTTTAATTCTAATTATACCTCATGATTCTGATTGACCATGAAATCATTGTTATTTTTCAGAGGCAACCTATGCAAAAAAAGGTCAAACCGTTGTAGTCCACTACACTGGTACATTAACTAATGGACAAAAATTTGACTCATCCCGTGACCGTGGAAAGCCATTCAAGTTTAAGATTGGTAAGGGAGAGGTTATCAAAGGCTGGGATGAAGGCGTGGCAAAGGTGTTATAAAGTTTTGCTTAAATAGTATAATTTATAATATGATGTTACATTCATATGGGTAAACTACTTTTGTCAGAAGTTGTTCACGGCTAGCAACTGACAATTTGATGTTCTCAATTCCAAACTTTGCATCAGATGAGCCCCTGTAGAGATATGTTAAATTATGCTCAGATAGAAGAATTGATAATTTTAGACTATGATCAGGCCTAATCAATAAATAATTTGTATATTGACAGGTATATATGCTATATTACATTCTAATTTGGCCATTCGTAGGTTGATTACTTTTGAAATTGTAAAATCATGTTCACAAAAATGGTAGCATAGATTTTGTACTCAGTAGCAATTGATAAGACTCATACCCTGGATTGCTGGGTAGAGTGGTAGTGAAGAAACTGTGAATGAAATAACATTTATTTAAGAATTTAAAAACTACAATAAAATGCTAGTTTTTGGGTTCTAAAAAAAATCAAGCAAGAAATAATGTTTCAGATGTCTGTTGGTGAACGAGCCAAGTTAACCTGCACTCCAGACTATGCATATGGTCAGCAAGGACACCCAGGTGTCATACCCCCTAACTCTACTCTTATCTTTGATGTGGAGCTCTTGCGCCTTGAGTAATGCCATAAAAGTACAACAACTCTACTTATTAATAGTTTGTCAGCTAGACACATTGAGCACATTAAAAGTTCTTTTCCTGTTTATTGATTGTTTCAAGCTTGTACCTTTAACAATCACCAAAGAACAATTAAGTGCATTTTATGGTATAATTATTTTGGATACTGTGATGACAATTATTTATGTTATATCACTAAAAGCTTACGCTAACATTTAAGTAATAAATATTGACAAACATTTGATATTTGTTTTATTCCTTTATTTACAATTTTTACTACAGAAAACGTTGTTTTAATTATAAAAAATCAATGTAATTTCGGTAATCAAATTAATATGACTAATAATAAAGATATAATCTAGTAAACAAGGATACTATGCAGAACTTGCCTAGTACTGACTTCAACTCATCAGTTCAAAATTGGAAATTGTCATAGGCTCGATCAAATACAGTTGTTAGCAAAATCGGTTTAGTAGGAGATTCTACTACCATTCATAATAATTTTTATCAGAAGAGGAATAGTTCTTTATTATATATATATATATACCATACTTTTAAAGTACATACAATAATTTTAAACTCTGGATCTTAATAATACATGTTTTGTGTAATATATTACTAGAATTCCAAGATATTAGAAAAATAAATGTTTATCACTTAAATCTATCAGATCTATATTTATGTACTTATTATTACACTTAACATCTAAAATATAGTATCAATTTCTTATACACTTTTACAACAGATGTTAGCTAAGGATATATATAAATATATTACAGAAATCATTTTAAACTATTCTATATGTACATTAAGTTAAGTTATATATCAAGGAACTTACTTTAACAAAGTACATAATACATTTCTTTGTGACAACATTATATCAAAAATCACTTTTAAGTATTTGGTAATGGCTTGAGTGGGCCTAAACTCAACAAACCATCTGCGCCTAAGGCTTGCAAATTAGATGTTGTGCCAGAATTCATGTTATGAACTGATATTACAGGTATACCAAAGCATCCATTGGCCTGCTCTCGGTTTGCTAAGGGGATAAAACTATAGATGCCTAAATTTCCAAGTCTCTTAAGGTTATCAATTTGAGAGAGATCCACAACAGGGAGACCGAGTTCCTTGTTAGCTCCAGTCATGTTATGAAACACTCGTTTGTGATGCTGTAACTGCAACAACTTAGGATATGAAGCCGGACACTCATCGCACTTGAATGAAGGCACTTTGCCTTGTGGGTGGGCATTTGCCATGTGGACTTGAAGGGAACTGTACGATCCCAACATCTTTTTGCAGATTTTACACAAAACCATGCCTCCGCCTACTTTAGCTTCGGGAATGGAGAAATTACTGGATTTTGAAGTATGCTTAATGCTAACACCAGAACCGAGATTAGGAATATGTGGTAAAGGTCTTTCTGGTGTTGGAGATCGGCTTTTCTGCTTCTGTTTGATGCTAATACCACGAGAAGCAAGGACGTTGGCCATGGCATTTGCTTCTTTGTTTACAGTCTTTTTAGTAATTGAGATTTGACTTCCCAATTTATCTTTAGCTCCCTGCACACTATGAATCATCGGAAGGCCCTCTCTTTGTTTCTGCATGGCCATAACTTGACAATCTTCATTGTCGTGTTTGCCGGGCAGCAACATGTCAGGTCGTCGCTTAGTACCAGGTCCTCCTGTCGCTCCCCCAGTACGTTTTAAAGGCATTCGTTGTGAAATTTTAGCACCACGGATTTGCCCGTGCACTTGCATTCCGGATCGTATCGGTGCTTTTCCGGATGCATGTCTTATACTCGGCATTCGGGGACGAGGTCCGTGAGGCACAACCGGCCCCGTAGTCACTCTCAAAGGGGGCGGGAGCATTTGCCCCATTGCTTTACTTTGGCTTGCCTTTTGATCCAAGCCTTGACCTGCACTTGACATGGCTAACTGACCAGGAGGAAAGGTTTGCACATTCTGTATAGTGACACCGCTAGTGCTTGGTGGTTTCATTAGTCCACCTGGACTAGACACGGGAACATAAGGTTGGGCCGGTGGTGGTCCCATATTCACAGGTTGATTCATAATTCCCGCCTGGCCGTAAACAGCTTGTTGCATGGCTTGAAGTGGCGTATTACCTGAATAAGGGATGTGTGGAGGGTATGCATTATGTGACATCGTACTAGGGTAACCTTTAGACATCTGGGTTTGATACTGTCCATAAGGCATGTTTGAATCCATATAGTTTCCTGGTGGAATTTGCTCAGACATGGGCTGTCCAGTAGGACCGTACATATTCGTTGTGGTATAGTTAGATGCATTTTGGAAAGTATTATATGGAGTTTGTCCAGGCATCATGACACCACCTCCTCCTGGATATGCTTGTATATTAATCATAACATTTTGTTGATGAGTGAATCCCGAATTGTTTCCTATAGATGATAACTTGCCAACTTGGTCTGCTATTTGTTTTACTGGCAAGAGACTTGACATGATGTTCGGGGAATTGTTATATGGAAGAAGACTAGAGGAAGCCACTAAACTTTGAGAATGTCCGGTCATTTTTTTATGATCTTCAAGTAAGGACATATCTGTAAAGCGAGTGTTACAAACGTCGCATGTATGTTGGGAACCTAACTTGTCAATAGATATATATTCATTTGCATCAGTTATGTTTTCTCTTTTATCAGTCGACATTAGACTATCAAATATGTCATCTGCACTTTTTTCAAAAATATCGACTGCAGGTTTTGAATCTGGGGCATTCCAATTAAAACTATGTTGTTTTTCTGTTGATTGTATTGTGGGCGCTTGTGACACGCCTGAAGCTGAATGATGATTTGTTTGTGCCATAGAGAATGCACTCGTAGAGTATGAAGTTGACGAAGGATAAGTAACTTCTTCTATTTTAGGCACAATTGGATCCAATTTTATTTCCATTTTTGGCTTGATATCCGGAGCAGGAGTGGTTGAAACAACACAGCAATCATCATCCTCATCATTAGAATCTCCGTTTATTTCTATTACCGTGACTGGTTCTTCCGTTTTAGGAGGAAATTTTAAAGGCATTGCTGTTGTTGGTGTTGGTGATGTTGAAGTTTCATCTTCAGTCTTAATTTTAGTGACAATAGGTGTCGAACTGTCTGGTAGAGTTGGCGACATTCGCTCAGTTTTAATCTGTTCCGATAACAAAGGTGCATTTAATAAACGAGATTCAGTAGAATCAGTTTCTTCTTTTTTAATAATTATGGTCTCCTCATCATTTTGAGATTTTTCATCTTCATCATCGGATGCTTTGAAGTCTTTTAAGCCATTGACTACTTTAAATGTATTAGTATTGCTTCCATCTGACTTCAATGTTAATTTTAAACCTCCTAATTTACCTAACCTTTGAATAACATCACTTTTGTCATTATCTGGCTTTTCATTTTTGATTGGAGTTGCGTTATTTTTTATTGTCAGCCCTAAGCTGTTTAATTTGTCTAATGCCGAGGTCGAATTTGCGGAATTTTCATTATTTTTAACTGAAAGGCTTTTGTTTTTAAGTATTTCTGAGATGTCAACCTTATGAGGTGTTTTTGGGTGTGGCATTTTTGGCGATGTCGACTCCTCTTCGTCAAACCAGTTTTCGTCTTCTGATGGAGGCTCGTCTTCGTCGTCAGAAGGCAGTTTTACGAGTTCCACATTTGGCAAGGAAACATGCTGAATGAGATGATTATTTAACTCTTCCCTATCTGGGAAATCTAATTCACAGGTGAAGCAATAATACTCTTTCTTTAGTTTCTTAATAGCTCCAGTAGATTGGAGTCTCGCAAGGATATTTGCAACATTATTGTTAACTGGCTGCCGTTGTTCTTCATGTTCGGGGTCTAAATCATCTTCATCTGGAAAAAACAATTACTCAAATTTAAATATATATGTACTATTTATTTCCAAAAGCTGATTGATATTATTTATATTACACAAACAGTAGTTTTTTTAATTTGAAATATGTTTATTATGATTTTCTGATAAGTTAATCACCTCAGCCACTGCACTCTAACTTACAGTCAAATATAGATATTTGTTACTGTTAGTAGTTAACAGTTTAGAAAAATTGTGTGATTGCCATTTTGGTGGTTTATGTCATTGGATGGATAATTATATATAATAACCCTAGTGGTAATGTACACCTTCCCACCAGTCAATAGAATACAAATTCATAAGTAGGCACAACACTAATGTTTTTCCTTAGTAAATAAATATATTAATGATAAA
Organism: Pieris rapae; assembly: GCF_905147795.1. Lineage (NCBI taxonomy): Eukaryota > Metazoa > Arthropoda > Insecta > Lepidoptera > Pieridae > Pieris > Pieris rapae. The sequence goes on from NC_059513.1 coordinate 61,191, forward strand.
CAAGAACAATTTTCAATACTCAAACAGAAAAAACTATGTAGCAGGAGCAAAGTAAATAATTAATAGGACTTCACTCCATTAAAACTACTAAAAAATATTAATATATTTAATGAGTATACGCATAGAAAAAAAGGAATCTTTAATCACATATGTGTTTAAGTTCAAGAGACACACACTTAGAATTCTAACTTTGTAATGAACAACAAACTCATCTCATTCGCTTACACTCACACTCAGTGAGTGTAGTATTAGCACATTAGATTACTCATTCACTAGTAAGAATTAAAACAATATAAATAAAAGCATGACAAGATTATTTTGCTTATTAGACTTCTTATAAAAATTGCTTGAAAAAATTATGATCATTCTGTTTGTTCACATGTAAAATTTGTCTACGAGCCACAACTCAAAAAATTAGAAGTCATTAAGTTGTTATGATGATTATAATATAATATTTTAACTTTGGGTAGGTATGCAAATATGATTAAGATTAACAAAACAAACCTGACTGAGATGAGGGATAGTCAGAGTCCTTGTTAGCCATAATCTACCTGAAAATAAACATTTCATGGGATTACAATATTTAAATGGAATATTCCCGTTTATTCCATTGCATGGTTTATTATTGATAAAATGAATTTAATTAATTTTGTACTATCTGAATGATGTTAGATTATTAATAAATATTTTTAAAATATATAATTGGTATACAATTACTGTTGGTTCCAATGTTTAAAATTGTTTTACATATATACGCTAATGGAAAATAATACTTAATTTTAAATATCCATTTATAAAGTTCTTTAATATGCAAAAATGTGAACTATAACTATGTAAAGTTATACTACTACAAATTATCCAAACCAATGTTGTTGTTTCGTTGTTGAATTCACAAAATCCTAAGAAGTAATCCAAAACACTCCTGTTTTCACACTTTATTCATAGAAACTGAACAATAATAATCATGCAAATTTTACAAAATCTTTTACCGGGCTAAACAAAAACATTCCAAGGCAAGTTTCAAGTCCTACAGAAGAAACATAACAAAAATACAAAATGGCGGAAGTTATGTTAAGCTAGTTTCAGCCTTTTGTAAAGTTTATAACGTAGTTAAGTGTTCAAATACTTTGTGTATACGTGTAAAAACACTCCTAATAGTAACAACATTTAACACATTAAACGCTACTTACATTTATAAAATGGTGAGTTTACAATAATACATCATACATTAACACTATTTCCGTCTCAAAATGCTCATTGCATGAACGGTCAGTTTCGTCTATTTCGCTCACACCCATGCGACACACGGCGATGATAGTAATGCTGTATAGCGCATGGCAGTACATTTTGCATGGTAATATTCGACAACCATGTTGTTGTCCTTATTACTCAAAGCAAATTTTATAAGCTTGTCTTTTTCTGTAGCGGTTTATTCACTACCTTGCATGGTGGCAAGACGGAGTCAATTACAGACTGACAACTATATGGCGAATGGCATGCTTGATAATTGAGTGGAATCGGTAGCATAACACGAGCATGAAATATGAATGTCGAACGATGACCTTGTTTATACAGGGTACATTAGTGTTCAGTAGATAAAACTCGGCCAAGAGTAAGCAGTACCTACCTAATTAAAATAATCTCAATACAAATTAAAAAGACTTTCTTCATATGAAAGTTTGATAAATTGGTGTCAAAATATGTAAGTGTGGCTTTGTATAGATATAATTTATAAACAGTGTTACGTACATACGCCACGCAAATGTGTTGCTTACAATAGCTATCTTACCTTTATGTATCTGTCGGAAAAGCCCCGAGATATCAGAAGTAAAACACGAGATACAGTATATCTGATACAGTATATCAGACAGTAGATACAGGATATCATATCAGGTATCAATAAATTAACCCATTTAAATTTACAACTTAGGTTAGAAATATGTTCTAATCTAATCAAAATATCTTTATTCATATAGGCAAACGAGTACACTTATGAACGTAAAAAAATTAAATTATGTAATAGTAAATTTACATTTACTGCCAGTTCTCAAACAAAGGACGTAGAGCGGAAGAGAAGAACAGGCAATAAACTCTCCGCCACTATTTTTAATCACCAAGTTGTTTCCTTTACACAACGTTTGTAATTAAAAACAAAGATTTGTCCTCTATCAGCAGGAGGCATGGTGAAATAGGAGCACGCACTTACGTAGTCGTGGGAACAACACGAAAATACGTAGTATAAACAACTAATATCACCGCATACACGCATTCAAGTACGACCAGTCACCACAAGTAGCACCCGTTCACGAGTATGACGCATGGCCAGCCATCTGCCCCCTCGCCATATTTTAGAAAGAGAGACAACCCGTGCATGGACGCCGCCACAAGCAATGACATTTAAGTAAGCATGACGATCCTTGAAATGTGTACTTGGCTACATAAGAAAGTAATAATAATACCAATTATGAAGTAATCTAATACCACATGAATCACGGTTTCTTCCCGCTTTACATTTAAAAAAGTCGTAGATGTTGACGATGGCCCCATATTCTGAAAATGCAGCCGGGAGATTCAGTCGCGTTACCTCTTTATACTGAAGCAATACATATCCAAGCACTACCATCGTTTAAATATTTATTTATAATAGGCCTTAGCACGCAGTTTTACTTCACTAGGGATTTTGTTGAAAAAACGTATGCAATTGTCTTGGAAAAAAATTACCTACTCGTTTTATGCAGCCTTGTGGTTGGTGCGCAAATTTTGTCTTTATTCCGAGTACTATAATTATGGAAGCTACTATTCTTTTTAAAGTTATCTATATTTTTACACACATACAAAATATTCTCATAAATGTATTAACTTGCCAAAGTCAAAATATGTATGTATTTTGTCGGCGTCGGACCGTGACGACTCCATCGCCCACTGGTGAAATAACCTGTGACAGAGGTTATTTCACCACACACAGGAGAGGTAAGAAGTATCAGCCGGGGAGGATATCTGAGTCTCAGTAAGGAAGAATAAGGCCGGCTTCGTAGTTTCTACGTAAAAGTGAACCGCGTTTAGGTTAGAAATGAGCTCATAACATTGGTAAAGTCCACCCGAACGAGTCTATACGAAGGACAGCCTATGCATCCACCACCGATGGACGCCCAGAGGGAATTCTCCTCAGTGGAAAAGTGTCGTACCACCCTGGGGTAATCTTTCCTTAAACTGCACATCATCATACTTTTTGATGGGCTCCGGGAGTTTCACTCACTGAACGAAACGCGAGTACAATAAGACAAACCTATTGTATCACTTCACGCCGGTCTTCTATGAGACAGTGGTACTGGCCCGATTGTGCCTACCCATTTGGATGAAGCCCGAAAGCAACAGCATGGCACTCCCACTAGGAAGGGGGTTGACCTCTGGTTACTTCACCAGTGGGCGAAATTTTGGCGGGCTTTGCTATATTCTCATCCGTAAGATCGCGTATTTTTTTCACTGTGAACGCTGCAGAACTTAGCCTATTCAAAAGAGCTTTTATTTGTTGGCCCCACGACAGTTTACTATCTAAAGTAATTCCCAGGAACACCGCATTATCAACAAAGTCTATAATTACTACTTTTTACATTTGTAATTTCAAATTTAATACATTTTGTCTTCTTTTCGTTTTACTTAAGATTAAAGACTGGAGACAGCACTGTTTACATTCTCAAGTGATATATTTCGTCGTTTCACTTTAAATAAAAGCGAAGTGTATTATCGTAGCAAACAGTATTATCGTGTGAAATAATGCAGCTAAATATAAACTCATGATTGCTCATTTATTTTATAATAATAAAAGGGCGGCTGATGGAGAAAAATTTGTAACTTGAAATTTGGTTATAATTAGTGGAATGTTAGTAAAATTCTCTTAAATGCAAAGGCTACTTCGAGGTCGGAACTAATTACTTTGCCGTTTATGTTCATCTTATATATAGAATCCTTTCTGAAGGTTCTTCCAGTCTCCTCGTTTATAATTTTCCAAGTAGCCTTTATCTTATCAGAGCTTTTGTTTATTTTATTACTTAAGTGCCTAAGCCTTAGCGATTTTACACTCTTGCCTATATTTTTTTGAGAATGTCCTAACACGTGGTATCAAATTATTTCAGTATAATTAGTATTATAACTATTTTCTTGTGTAGCCAAGTCCACATTTCAAGTATCGTCATGCTCACTTAAATGTCATTGCTTGTGGCGGCGTCCATGCGTCGGGTTGTCTCTCTCCCTAAAATATGGCGAGGAGGCCGATGGCTGGCCATGCGTCATACTCGTGAACGGGTGCTACTTGTGGTGATTGTCGTACAGGAATTCGTGTATGCGGTGATATTAGTTGTTGATACTACGTATTTGCGTGTTGTTCTCACGAGTATGTAAGTGCGTGCTCCTATTTCACCATGCCTCCTGCTGATACAGAACAAATCTTTGTTTTTAAATTATTTTATTATTCTTTATTACTCAAGATGTCACATGGAACATGGTGTAATGCAGCTACTTACAAACATTGTGTAAATAAAAACTTGGCGATTAAAGAGTGGCGGAGAGTATATTGCCAGTTCTTCTCTTCCGTTCTACGCCCTTGATTTGAGAACTGGCAGTAAATGTAAAATTAAATTCATGTATTGTATATTTCTCTTTTTATGACTTTCATAAGTGTACGTTATGTTACCTAATATGAATAAATAATTTTTGACTTGACATGAGTTTTAAATTCTTCCCTGTCATTATACTGTTTTTCATCATACAATTTCAGCCTTTTTAGTGTAGCTCTGGAGTTGCCCACTTGCCCAGTCACAAAAGGTAGGTATCTCCGAGACCTAAAGTCTTTGGACTTTGGAGTGAACACATTTTTGAATTCATCAATAAATGATTCAAAGAATGTGTTATATAAATGATTAGGGCATTGGTTGCTACGCAAAAATGGCATATTAAATATCAATTTTTTCCTAAATTTGTCTAAGCGATCATCTGTTATAGTCTATGTTATAGCTAATAAAAGACTTCACCTTGAAATTGGTTGGGGGTGATAACTATATCCCCCCGCTCACCTACCTTCCCCCCAGACGGTGAGGGTCACGGATCAAATTCAAATTCAAATTCAAAATTTATTTATTCATGTAGGTAACAATGTACACTTATGAACGTCAAAAAAAGAAATATTAAATGAATTTAATTTTACATTTACTGCCAGTTCTCAAATCAAGGGCGTAGAACGGAAGAGAAGAACTGGCAATAAACTCTCCGCCACTCTTTTTAATTAATCAATGTTATGTATGATGTGTTGTGGTCAGAGCATTACCCGCTAATACTTCATTGTAATAAAAACATTATTAGTACAAAGCTGTCCTCAATACAAAGTAGGTAACTCTGTTACCGATGAGATTCGTTGGGGTCATAGTTCCGAGGAATAATAATAGGAATCAAAATATTATAGGATGGAACAAACATGTGAAGCCGGCTCTCTCAGAGGCTAGGCCGAGGTTTAGGATTTGGTTACTGCACGGGAAACCAGAATCAGGAAAAATTTATACTGGCATGTGTCCCATCAAGATTTAATAATCTTGTCTTGTCTTGTCATGATAAAAAAGATTTTGGGGTAAATATTCAATTTAGCGTCTAACACGTTAGAAGCGTTATTAATTCTATGTCAAGAGGAAGGTCCCCTGGTCATGATGGGTTAAGCATTGAGCATAATAATTATACAGTACGCCGGTCCTCATATATACAGATTATTAGATCTTTGTGTATAAGTAATTCATATCAGATCCTTGATCTGCAAGATCATAGGATCTTATGCGAACATTACTTGTACCCAACTATACCGGTTGTATAAAACAAGACGGGAGATTTGGCACATAGTTGAAACTACAGGCTTATATCGCAGGCGACTATTATGGCTAGGGTGTTGGATGGTTTGCTTAATACTCAGCTAAATAAATATCTACATTTGCACGAAACCAATTTGGGTTCCGGCTATAATGAGTCTTAAGCATACCGTTTCATGTACATTTTTGATACCCGATCTCAGGGACGAGGCTGATATAGATAGGTTTGCGCGATGTTCAATAGATGTGAACCTTCTTATGAGCATTCTGCACATCATAATATTCGAGTGCCCTATGGTCGAAATATACTCGATTGTCTATACAACACTTTCCGTATCCAATATAAGGCGTACAGGGTGCTGCCTCGATTCTGCCTGATGCCTGCCTGAGGCGCGAGTGGATTGTTTGAGTGTTCCTTGGTGCGCAGGTGCGAGCTAGCGGTAACAGCATCCTCCGCATGATCGCGGACCGACTCGATTGCCCATGCCCCAATCACTGTTTCGCCATTTTAAGAATCAGCATGATTTTTTGTTTGAAAATCAACGAAAAACGTCCCTCAAACTGAACTTGTGTGGTGGTTATCTTTTTTTTCGGCCAATTTGAATTTCTTTTCACTGCCCACTCTAACAATTATTATTGATTCAGTTTCTCTGCAACTCAAATCGCGTCCCCCTCGAAATTAAAGCCGGTGAATGAAACATGGTTGATCAAGCTGTATATAGTAGAAAATAGTAATGTTTATATTACTAAAGAAATTCTACGTATATTAACGTATCTCAGCATATACAAATTTAATAGCTTGACTCTGTTACAGACTTAAACAGTAGGTAAATATTATTACATAGGTACGTTACTTCGTACGTTTTTTATTATTAGTTACCTAAACATACAATATATTATATGTCCGAAAATTTAGTGGAGCTTCAGAATGATAAGAGTTAAAGATGAATTATTGTCACGGGCAGCTTTCTAAACATTGATTTTTATCATATTAAATAGTAATGTTAGGATTTTATTAAAAGTAGTATTTCAGTTAATTATGAAATAGCCGAATAAATTAAAAACAAACTCATTTGCGTAAAGTTACTTAAATTTAATTTGTCTCGCGTTGTCTGAATAATTTAATATACTTAATCGTGATAATTACAACGCGTGAAGTGAATTGCCATAGCAATAAGTTTTTAAGAATATTTTAAAACCACGTACTCGGTCAAACATGTAGTGGGCGACAATAAGGACAAGATATTTTTACTTAACAGAAGGTAACTTCTACAGCTTTTCCTTTTTCATGTCCACACCTTACGGATTCGCAACGCCTGACTCACCGGAGAGCGGTCACATCTTGGTACTGTGTTTCGCTTCTTTTCAGAACCGGGTCTTCTTTTGCCCGGACAAGTCTCTCGTTACCGTTAGTCAAATCCTATGGACTATCGAACGACTCACAATTGACCACCGAGGCACGTAAGTTTGCGAACGACGTTGTTATTTTAATGTTTAAATATTTAAATCGGCAAAGGTACAAATAGGATTTCGACAAAAGATAAGGCACACTTAAAATGAAATGCGGGTTTATTACTTAGTTACGATGACCTTAGAAAATAAACTCTCGAACTCTACGAAGGTCTTCCCGTCGACGGTCCTCGTCGGCGAAATATATTTCTTCATCTCGTCTCGAGCCCAAAAGTTCAGGTTTTGTTCCGCAATGTCTAAATTTTTATTAGTCCTCTCCAAGACGCCCAAGTTTTCCGCAATTCTCTTCTTTAAGCGGTCCTCGGACATTTCTTCCGCTCGAGTGGGGTCTCCGATATCTAAAACAGAACCGCCGTTAAATCTGACGACGTCCACTCGATCCGTCGAAAGCGGCCAATCGGATCGGGTGGACGCTCACCGAGACCTCCTTCGCCGGTCGCGTCTCCGGCCTTGAGTCCTCTCGCGATCTCCGTCAGCCCCCGGACGCCATCCACGTCGTCGATGATCTGCTCCAGGTTATATTTGAGACCGAGGGCCGGGCACAAGGGCGGCGCGACGTCGTCGAGCAGCCACTGCCGTCGGAGGCGCGCCGTCGACGACTTCAGAGTGTCGGAGATCCAGACTTTTTCGCCGCTGAAACTCCATTTAGAGACAGGTTTGCAGACAAACAAAAACGAAAGCTTTCATCTCGAAAGCCTTTACCTTCCTTTACCTTTTCAAAAGAATTTTCCTGTTCTTCTCCAAGCTGAAGGTTTGAAGATATATCTTCAGTTCTCGGGAGAGATCGCTTCGCTCCATAATCGCGTCGGAGGCGTCGAACTCTAGACTCAGGTCGCGTCCGTTCGTCTCCCTCTGACGTATCTCCGAGAAGAACTCGTGCAAGGCGGCCACCGACTCTTGCGGGAAATTGAATTGACCGTCTGAAAGAAGTGAGTGAAAGCGTCACTTCGCCCCGCCTCGGCCCTCGGCGAGCCGATCCAGTTTCAGAGCCACCTTACCTTTAATTAAATCCTTCGCAGAATTCGTATGAAACGCTCTGAAAACCCTGGTCAGGCAGGTCTCGACGCCGCTCATTTTGTGCTCGGTCGCCTCTTGCGCCGTCAAGTACTTCATCAGGTCGTTGCGCTCCCTTTCCTGGCGATCAATAAATATCAATATATTTATGCCGTTTCACGTGAACCGGGTCCTAATCTATAGCAAAAATTTACTCACGATTTCCCTGTCTGCGTTTGCAACTAATCGCCTAGTCGTACGACTGTCGTCGGTCGCGGCTTCTTCCAGAGAGAAAACTCCCCGCGAATGTTTCACGTCGTCCAGCATCTCCTTCATGGCTGACAATTTGGCTCGGGCGCGAGCTCTCTCGCAGTTCAACACTAACAGCTCGCACGACTCGGGGCTCATGTTTGCCTGAAATCCAAATAAATTAGGCACGAGCCGGTCACCGAACCGATTCTCACGACGAGATGCTGAAGAATTACCCCGAGGAGTTCAATATTCGCAGCGAGCTGTTTCTGGGCGCGTTTTATGTGTTGGCGATTCTTCATGCTTCGCAAGGCCAAGGAGCATTGCGCTCTCGTGGAGTGGGACACCGCAGCCTCCACTCTTCCTCTGGAACGACAATGCTCACTAAATGACAATTCCAAATGTTAGGGCTCATTAAGGGCTCAAGTGATCAACTTACACATCTCTATCGATGTTTTCCCTCTTCTGGTTGTGCGCCGCCTCTAGCTCTCTCACTAGTGAGGCTCGTTTTTCATTTAAATTATTCCAGAGGACATCTCCACGGTACGTCACGAGTGATTCTAGAGTCTCTTCTGTAAATATTTATACCATAATATGGGGCCTGATAAGTTTCAAGAGCGTTGTTAAAAGTTCATATCAGAGAATATGATGGTGCACATACCCGAATCAGTTTCTGCAAATGCACTGGTTTGAGAGGTCTGAGATGACAAATTTCGTTTTATTAAGCCCATACAATTCTCAAGTTTGCTCTGAAATTATATTTTTAAATTACAATACATTAAATTACTGCTCAAATTGATTTTTGCCTTTTTAAAAGCAGATTTAATTCATGCAAGTTTTGGGTTATAATTAACAATAAATACTTTTATTTTGTTTTTGAAGTGAAACTTCTTTATCAGGGTTGAAATATTTACCATCACATTTTGCCATTATGCGCCATATTTTTCGTGTAACTAAATATATGTATATCACAATCATGTATTCATATAGGTAACATAATATACACTTATGAACGTCAAAAAAGAAACAAATATACATTAAATGATTCTAATTTTACAATTGCTGTCAGTTCTCAAATCAAGAGCGTAGAACGGAAGAGAAGAACTGGCAATAAACTCTCCGCTACTCTTTTTAATCACAAAGTTTTTTTTACACAATGTTTGTAAGAAGCTGCAACCATTACACCATGTTCCATATGACATCTTGAGTAATAAAGAATAATAAATTAAATTAAAAACAAAGATTTGTCCTCTATCAGCAGGAGGCATGGTGAAATAAGAGCACGCACTTACATACTCGTGGGAACAACACGCAAATACGTAGTATAAACAACTAATATCACCGCATACACGAATTCAAGTACGACCAGTCACCACAAGTAGCACCCGTTCACGAGTATGATAACGATAGTAATAATTATATTACAATCAATCTGTAAAATCTCAATCTAATAGTTGAATGATTATTTAATAAATTGTATACACAGTGCAAGGGCAATCCACTAGTGATTTTTCTTAAATTACCTCTCTTTATAATTTTATTTATATTCATGTCTATGCCTTTTGTTAAACTGTATTTAACCAATTTCAACTTCATTGAAAAATAAGCTCATAAAGAAGTTTCACTTCTTATGTGTGTACACTAGTATAATAACACATTTTCTTTTTATTATGATATCATGATACAAATGTTATATCTATATATATATAATGAAAATGGTCTTCGTTTGAGGCTCATTCACGCCTAAACCACTGATCGTATGAAATCGTATGAAACTACCACTATTCGATGCGAAATTTTTCCTAGGTGGTTTATGGCTATTTATTTTTCGAATTCTAACGCTCCTTCATTTTTTTATTGCTGTTTTACTTTTATGAACATTTATCCCGCTAATTGCAAGCGTTTTCTCTTGATTCTTTTGTTTCCATGGCAACGGAGTTTACTAAACGGATAATGTTCTTTTACATTCAGCTAAGAATTCCAATTTCTATAGTTACTCATCACGAAATCTCGGGAACTATAGGACTTAGAAATGTGAAACTTGGTAGGAATATTACTTTCGTTATGTAAAGGTCAACTAAAAACGGATTTTAATAAATTCATCCCCCCAAGGGGATTGCGGGGGCGTTAACAATGAACAATTCCCGTTTTTAAACTTTAGCTCCTATAAATTCCAAATTTGGTAGGAATCTTCTGTAAGAGATGTAGAAATAGTCCATGAACGAATTTTACGGTAGCTCACCCCACAGTAGGTTGCGGGGGTGGTTTAACAATGAAATTTTTTATTTTTTAAGGCGTAGCTCCTACAGACTCCAAATTTAGCTAGAGTCGTCTATATGTGATGCAGAAATGATTTAAGAGCGGATTTTACAACAACCCACCGCCGAAAAAGATTGCGGTAGTGGGTGTTAAAATGTATGTATGTAACCTCTATAGACTTTAAATTTGGTAGTAATCTTTTATTTGTCATGCAGAAATCATCTCAAATAGGATTTTACGAAATTCTATTTCCAACAGGTATTGGGGGGTGGGTGTGAGAATGTTAAATTTATGTTTCCAAACTGTAACTTCTACAGACTCCAAATGATTATGTTTTTACTGTTTAAATAGAAAAGGTTAAAGTCAATTGTTTTTTTTTATTGAATTAATTTCATTTGTTTTTATATAACCTAATTAATTTTATGATAAACCGAAAATAAAAATTAACAAAAAAGCAAAAAAAAAATGAATAAAAAAAATATGAATAAAATTTACTTTATTTCCTTTGAAAATTCTACCAGCGAAGCGGGCGGGACCGGCTAGTACATGTATAATACTACTTATTATTTATTTAATTTATTTATTCCACTACATTTTTCTATCTTAACAGTTACTACTATTATAATAGAATTCCAAAGTAATTCCCACACCAATTATCCTACATAAAAACATTAAAAAATTAAACTTATATTCCTAAATCTTTTAACTAACAATATAGCAAATTATAATTACTATAATAGAGTACAATGTTCATGTTTTCAGTGATAAAATACGTAAAATAAATACCTCAAGATCGTCACTTGCATTAATATTGCAAAGCGACTTAGCAATATCTCTTGCTTCCTCTAAGTGTTTCTTCTTACTCTCAAACTCTGCTAAAACTTGTTGAAGTAACCAGGAGCGTCTTTGCAAATTTTCCACTTTAATACTTGATAGCTTTTTCTGAGTAACTGAAAGTTATACTAGAAATTAGAAAATTCTCTGTCTCCATGGAAATGAACATCTTTTCAAAAAAAATTAAACAAATAACTGTATTATTTATACCTGTTTGTCAAATATATATATATATATTAGAATCAACACTGGTATCTAAGGAATTTAAAAAGTAGAAGAAATTTTGAGTCAGGTCAAAGTTCAATAAAGATAAAGTAACATTATCCTGACCACTACTCACATAAACTGGATATTTTATCGACAATTATAAGATCATTGTGAGCTTGAACAATTCTTTTTTCCAATTCCAATAATTTTTTCTTTCCTTCAATTTTCTCCTTCCATAGTGTTAGTTGTATTGGTTCAGTAACAGATTGTGTTTTCTATAAGAAACAGTGAGTTTATTGTCAAGTGAATATTCTTTTAAATTAAAACTCTCATTTTAACAAAGCTAAACTTAAAACATTTTAGATTATTAATTATAAAGCAAGAAATTATTAATAATAAAGCAATATTATTTTTCATTCCATATTATAGTTAGATAGTTGTAACTTTAAGTTACTTGGGACCTGATGTATTTCTTTTAGAATGTAATTTCAGAGAACATACAAAAAATACACTTGAATAAAAATAACGAACCTCATTAAATAGATATGTTTTTTTACATAATGCAATGTCATCTATGAAAACTTGTAGTAGTTTGTTCCTAATAGCATTTTTTGAAGAAATGTGCTCCATCATGCTCTTCCATATCATTTTGTATTGTCCACGACATAATCTAGAAAAAATATTAATTATAAAATGCTTGAATAATTGCACCCAATCTATTAATATAATCAATAAAGTTTCTGCCAATTTCTCATGACTACTTTCATGATAACTACTTTGCAATGGGATCTTACAAAGGCATTTTGTCAACAGAAGGCACAACGTCAGCAGGACAACCCATCGAAAGAAGCCATTTCAAAAACTCTTGTGGTACTTCTTCACTACTCAATTTCGTAACATTCATATTTATTCCTTTATTTATAGAAGGGTAGTTTAAACTTTTTTTATTCAACCTTAAAAAGAGTAATCGGTAAACATAATTTAAAAACTTGACTGTGTTATAATAATATTTAACTTAACAATAAACTATTAAATATTTAAATAACGATACAAGTTTATAATATAAATAAAAATTAGAATCGTTACATTTCAACATTTTCAAAATGCAAACTATAGATATTTGAATTTTATGGTATAGAGTATATTATATTCATAACATTGTTTATATTATACTCTATGAATTAATTGCCAAAAATCACAAACAACCTAAAAAGAAGAACTTCCATATTTTGATCAGTCCAATGTCAATTGTTATTATTTAATATGTGATGACAAGATTCTTACTTTTTAAATTTGTTTTGATTCTTTTCCGTACCGATTTTAAAGAATGCTAGGCAATCTTAAAGAATTTATTTCAGTTGTTCAAGATGGCTTAAGTTCAAGTAATAATCTTCGGCAGACTCTGCAAGAGGTTCAGAAGGTTACTAATATATTTAAAGATAAACAGAAAGTTTCTAATGAAAGAATAAACTTCGGGGCTGGCGGTGAATTATTAGAGAGATATCATGAGGAATGGGCTGAACTACATGAATATTCCGACAAAAATGCAAAAGCCGCCGAAGAAATAGATAAATTAGTCCTTCACTTGAATGAGATCTCGAATAAGCGTTTAAAAACTGCGACAGAACTTTCAAATAATATAGCTTATATACCAATGTTAACAGCAAGTGTCGCCCAATGTATGGACAGCTTAAAAAATGTACAAATATTATTACAAGAAGTTGAGGAGCAACTAGTTGAGTTTGAAGATATAGTAGAAAAAAGTAATATGGAAAAATGGAAGCTGGATCATCATTATGAATTAAGTCTCTATAAAAAGAAAAAAATGAGTGAGTACTTCTTATAATCTTAGCTTCCTTACATGTTCTAATATACATTTTTTTTGTTATATGTTATGATAAAAATACATTAACAGCACAGCTTGAAGAAACAAGAACACAATTAGCAAAAGAAAATGCAGAGCTAAATCACAAAAGAGAGAGACAACAGTTTGCAGAGCTGCAAATAAAGAGAGAGACTAGTGCAGCTGCTTTCCAGAGTGATGTTGCAAGATATTTGACCAGTGGCAGCTTACCTTCAGGTTTGTATTTTTGTGTTATGCAACTCGTCTCAAATAAAGCCTCAATTAGCTTAACATAGAAGTCACCTATTCTTAGCCTTAGGGGGTGTTAAATTATAATGTAACAAATTTTTAAGACTCTTTTGTTATTATAAGTTCTAACAACGGTTGCTTGACCTGAAGAACCATTTTTCAACATGAAAGTAATATCACTTTCAATGTTTTTGAAAGGGATACTCTTCTTTAATAAAATCCCAGAGGCTCTTTTATCTCTGCCTTTTAATAAATTTAAGAAATGTATTAAAGAAAAGCTGTGTAAAAAGGCTTACTATAAAGTTATTGATTATCTAGTTGATAAAAGGGCCTGGGACTAGTGCTGGGCAGGCTGCCTCTAATTAATTTGATATATTTGTTCTAAATATTGTTTGATGATTTGCTTTTTTAAAAGAGTACCGAGAGTTTTTTACGCCGGCTTTTTCTCTCGGCCTACACCCTCTGTCTTTGCCGATGAGTAGGGATGCCTACAAGTTTGAATTGATTGACGTGGAATAAGTGATACCTAGAAGATCTTATGTTCCAAAATAAACATATTTTATTTTTTATTTTTTTCTAAGCTTAGGTTTGGTTAAATTTGCTTTTTCTAAATACAATCTATATGAAAGAAGAAATTTGATTTCTATATTGGATATATATTGTTAATGAAAAATTACAGGTTCAGGACCACAGCCATTACCAACAGCACTTGAACAAATTGAATTGGATGTTGACAGTTCAGACTTAGAAAAATTCTTAGAAGAAAGCTGATTTGTTTGGTTAAATCCATTCATTTATTTTTGGAACAGTTGGGAACAAAATAAAATGTAGATACATACAAATAAAACATGCATACAAATAAATATAAATATTTATTTTTTCATAACTCAACATCTAAGCAATTTTCAGTGTAACATTTTCATTATTTGAAATTGTTTTCTTAAATATCAAGTAAAGACAAATACAAAAATATATATACAAATTATTTATGACTAGTAAAAATAAGTTTTTGATCACATTGATAGCTTCAAATTGTTACATAACACCATAAACATACTGAAAAATTTTTTGACTATGTTAGCTTACATTAATTTGCAAGATTCTAGGTTTTTCTTATAATTGGCTGTAAATCACCTGCACCATGCGCTGACATTTTAAATTTTCCAGTTAACTGGTGCTTAATACAAGGCCTGTCTTTAATAAAACCTGGTGGTTCTCCTAAGTCATCATCTGAGGAAAAATCCGATACACAAGAAGACAAGTGTCTCTTTTTTGATGGCATCAGGTGAAGTGTCCAATGCATAGCACCTTTATGACTGGCTTTATTGTGTCTGGATTCATAATCTGTGTCAGACCCAGCATTATGTGACTCCGATTTATTCTTTTTAGAAGCTTTATATGATCTGTGGTTCAATTCTTTTTTTTCCCCCCTATGGGGGACATGGGAGTTTTTTAGATTTGTAACGCTACTGTGCCCTCTTGCATTAAGATCCGGAAAATTTTGCGAGTAAATAACAAGACTATCAACTGATTTATCCTTTTGAAAATTTGATGATTTTTTTATATCCATGGTAGAGTTGAGTTTCTTTTCTCCTGAGTTTCCACTACTGCAGCTGGTGTTACTGTTACTAGTGCTATATTGTTCTACAGCTTCTTTTTCCAGTTCATGAAATTTAGAATCAATGCTTTCGTCTGATGCCTTATATTGTTCTAATGCTTCCTTTTCAAGCTCCTCAAATTTGTTATCTACGGTTGAAGTTCTTAGGCGCGTCTGTAGCACAATTTTTGGATTCAGTTTTAAAATTCCCGGTGAGAGCTTGTTTATTCTTATGCAGCTTGCTGTTATGTTTATCGGAGGACTCATGCTAAGGACGGTGCTGTACAGTCGTTTCTTTCGTTCAGAATTTGCAGTAGGAGCTGTACTTGTAGATGCCATTTGATCATCCTCTACTACTTTGTCTCTTAGTTTTGGGCTATCTGGTTTTTCTATCTCATCCTCGGTGTTTTCATTTGACCTCTCGAGAGGTTCTTCTGGTGTTTTAACATTGTCAGTCCTGTCCAGTTCCTTGTCAGTAGAAACAGGCTGCGGTCGTGGTTTTGAACGTATTTTTGTTTGGTAATACTTGTTAGGTTGCTGAGAATCTCTCGGCCACCATATGCAGCGTTTATCTGAACATCTTAAGGGTCTCTGTCCGGTGGGAGCGTATCGACTCACATTAGTACCTCGGTACAAGGGATATCTGGTCGCAGAGGCTCGCATTAAAGCCTGCATACTCGCAGAGTAGCGGCTTATTACTCGCTGAAAATCAGCAGTTGGCGCTCTAGGAGATTCAAAATGGAACTGAAAAAAAATAAGATGGCTATTTTAGAGATGTCAAAGTTACAAGCTAGCTACTATTGAGTCGTCGCGCATACCTTACAAGTCGGGTCACAGACTAGTTGCGCTGAAGTGTCCAAGCAATAGAGGGGCGGAGGGGGGGCCAGGGCGCTGAGTCGTCGGGGCTGTCTGCGGCGTGCCCTCATCTTCCTAGAGTTCTGGGGCGGAGAGGGCTGTGGCTTTTGTTCTTCGTCCTCCCACAATTGACGCACACTCCGCACTCTGGCCTCCAGGCTCGCCTCCTCTAGATTCCGTGCGCCAATCGGGCTCCAGCGCTCGCTAGCTGCCGATTGGTGCTCATTAATACTTAATACACATGACCAACTATTATACCGTCCCTGCAGTATTTTCTCACCATTTTCACCAAGTATGTTGGATTTTTTTTGGTGTTCGTCAGAGAGCCGTGTCGGGCCTAAAATCTACCTATACCCAGGAGTTTCATATTATATTAAATATGTATAAAGTCGAAAAGGTACGCACAAATCGTCATCAGCTGGTATCCGGTACTGCCTGCGTCGTCGTGGCACCATGCTTCGTTCCGAGGGATCTTCCATCAGCTTACGAAACCAATACTCAACCTGTAGGAATGTACTTTTCAATACTCAGTCCGAAATATAATAAACGAAAAACAAAGCTAATTAAATGTACCTCAGGTAACATCCAGCATTCGGTGACATCGGAGTTGTCGTATCCCTGAGCGCAGCAAGGGCGAATCCTGACGTCATTTGGGTTTGTGTAGCAGCTCTCTCTAACCAACAACTTGTATTTATATACTATCACTAGGTATTATTTTTCATGTTTTTCTAAAACGATATATAGGTACCTGTGTTCGTCGTAACAAAAGTTACCATAAAATTGAGCCAGTCTAGATTCCGGTATCACGTCTTTCACACTTCTCTGACCACTTGCTCTAACATTGTCAAGGTGTTTCTCTGGAATTCAATTATCATAAAAATGGGGCCGAATAGGTAATTTTTACCTTTACACCCGCGTGTATCTACCCTCTACTTATCTTAAACTAATAATAATTTTATTAATTGTGGTATGCCAATTAGCCCATTATCCCGAAATAGATTAATTTGGTACTGCTTATAGTAGAATATGTACTTAAATCCATACCCGCTGCATCATATCGGTTTGCTGAATTTTGCGAAGACTCTGTCGTCTGGTCTTGCAATATTTGCGAAACACGGCAGTGTTGTGCCAATAGGCGCTGAGGACATAATTCAAACTAACGCAAAAACGACTCACAATCGTACAGATCATAGTAATGGTATGTGACGCTAGGAAGGAGACGAAATAAGTCAACCGCGGCTACCTGATTGGCTATGATAAAATCATCTGGAGGTTCGGAGGCCCAAGTGAGGTCAGCACAGAGGGCTACGTGTGCCCAGGCCGGCGAGTAACGATCCACTTCGAAGCTCATTCAATGTGACATTTCAAACAATTACTTTTAGAATAACAATCAACAAATATAATAATCACTAATTTTCAACAAATAAATTAACGATAAAACTGTAAATAAAAATGCCAACAATTTAAAAGACATCAGTAGTTAAATCTACAGTAACAAAATTTTCCACTTTTTTGAAAGATACATGATAAACATTTTTTTTTATTTCAAATCGCTTTTCGAATTCGTTTCCAATGATGATGTGTGTCATCTCGATGGCTGAACGAGATGTGCGAAAGAGATAATATACTCATTGAATCGTTAGATTCTGTAAAGAGGTCATTTATATCAATATAATTTGTATATTTTTTCCTGTAATACAAGAAGTATTAGTCTGATGAGTTTGGTATGCAATAGTAGTTACCTACTGGCATCTCAAATTCGTGTAACAGGTAATTTATTAAACTGATAATTTTGTATTAATAAATAATAAATAGATTAATAAACCATGAATATTACTCATCATCATATACATGTTAATGATTTATCGACTATTTTTTCTTAATTATAGAATCTTACACGCATTATAGAATGAATAGCGTTAGCGTACCGCCCTTCGGTTTCCATCTCAGAAACGGTTGAGATATGAAAAAATATCTTGGAGATAAAAGTAAAAAAAAACATGTGCAATTCACACATGTTAGAAGTGAAACCTTCAAAAACAATTTTTTTATTATTAATCATATATAAATTAATCATTTTCCATTATCTAAATGTGTGTGTTCTAAGTCGCTTTTTCCGTTGCATTCGGTTTGAAATCACAACGCTTCTAAAGAAGTTTCACTTCAAAATAATTCTGACAATTTTTATAATTAACGCCAATAGTAACGTAAGTATTAATTACACTTAACTGTGGCATTATATTTGTAAACGTCAGACGTCACATCTCAATCTTACAATAAAATATATTATAATGTTTATATGTACTATTCATCAAATTTGTACAGAAACAAAACAAGAACAAGGATAGTAATCGCGCTAAAAAAGCGACCGAAGGAATACTTTCGAAAAGAAAACAGAATATACGTTTGTTTAAATGTATTAATTAACACAGCTAAACAAACATATATTATGTTTTCTTTTCTAAAACTTAGTCGAACGTCATCCTAATGCGTAAAATGAAATAAAATCATGTTTGTTCTGTTTTATTTTGATATTTTTTCGACATATTTTATTGATACAAATAAAGAATCGAGCGATTGAAATCGAAATACATACAAATTATATTGTTTATAATTAGTGTATTTTTTAATGTTAAACGGTAATCTGCTCCAAAGCGAATATAAATTAAAAGGACCTTACTTATTTACAAAAAATTAACACTGCGCTCTACTGTTTACTCTAATGTTTACTTGTATTTTTATTATTGTATATTTCTTACTAAACGCAAAAATTTATTTAACCTTTTTGAAATCATCGTTATAATTTTGTGTTATTTATTGTAAAGTGCCTTGTGTTCGTAAATGGTAGAAATCCCATCACCGGGAGGGCATTTTAGGTAACGACAGTAGAAAACAACTTACTGACAAATTAACGAATACTTACCTATATAAAAAATATAATAATGGCTAGCGGTTGCTAAGGCGAAATGAGGCAGGCACTCGTCAATTGTCATTTGCTCCGTTACAGGCCTAACGCTGATTCTCATAGCTTACTTTATAAAGGCCCAAGTCCTCTATTCAATACCCCAAATGTGTGGTTTCCACCTTCGATAGAGCTACTCTTTACAAGTGTAGTAAAACTTTTCATGTCATTTATAAAATTTAAAAAATACTGAAATTACAATATTGAAACAAATCCCTTTTTTGTTATCGATAAAAAATGTCGACAAAGGAGAACAGAAGAGAATATATATATATCGCGCCTATGCTGAATCTTATTCTAAGACTTTCACGTAAGTAAATTATTATGGGGATTGGGGACAACTGACGGATCACGTGACATACGCTTCAAATGGTTTGAAAAGTGAGTTAGCACACTAGCGCAGTGAGTTACAAACAGTTGAGCTACGCTGCGCTGGAAGTTACGGCGGGCGGCCATCTCTTCAGTCTTCAGTGTACGGCCACCAACTATCAACTTATCAAGTAGTGGCTAGTGAATACCGACACTCGACAGACGACAGTTGGAATTGCGCAGGTGGCGATACTGGTTATCGGACGCATGCGTTGCGCCGCGATCCCGTTAATGGACACTGACATATCCAAGTTTTATTTTAAATAAATTAAAATTATTGGAAACCCAAATTAATCATCAGCTTTTTGTTATAAAAAAGTGAATTAAAGTGTTGCAATTACCAATTGCATTAAAACGAACGTTTGAGAATTAATTAATCGATTTTAATTTATGTTCTCTCTTTCTCAATTTTTTGTGTTGCCGTTGGAACTTGTATACTTACTATTGAATTGAACTGTAAAAGTAAAGTTTCCCATGAATATAAACAGGTCCTAGATTTTGTCTCTCGACTTGTGTTTTTGTGGTGTGTTTATTACGGTAGTAGGTTTGCCCATATAACAGTTTACGATGTGTGAGTGAAGTAAGCTCTAATTGAACCTGTGTTTCTTGTCTATATGGTAAGTTTTGCTTTGTATGTGCCAGTACATGATTTGGCTAACTGTCGCTAAAGTTCCGTATATAGATGAATAGATTCTCATCATGATGAATTTTATAAAATTTAAGTCTAAACATTAGTACTGAACAAAGATTTACTTTGTCTGAGTATTATTTCTTGGTATTTAAATTTTTAATACTTAGTTATTTTTTAGTAATAATAAAAAATAACTAAGTATTAGATTATTAGCTGATTCAAGAAATTAATGTAATAAGTCATTAATTAATTTTTAATACTATTATTACATGACTCACACATGTTTAAATATCTGGACTACCTAGAGCCACATACATACATACATTATTATTAAAATAACAAAACCAGCTTTGCCATTAACCAGTAGGTTATTATTTCTTGGTATTTAAATTTTGAATACTTAGTTATTTTTAGTAATTATAATGAGATTAGAGGCTGATTTGAGAAATTTATGTAATAAGTCATTAATTAATTTTTAATACCATCATTACATGACTCACTCATGTTTAAATATCTAGAGTACATAGAGCCACATGCATTATTATTAAAATAACATAAGCAGTTTTTCCATTAACCACTCTGGTAGGTCCTAAGTATACAAGTAAATAATAATAATAAATTTATGATTTCAATCTTATCTTATTTTTATATTTTAAATATTATTATTATGATGGTTTTTTAAGTCAAGGTGGTTTTATAGCTTGGGTGAATATTTGGCCTATAAGTTTGTTGACAATTGATTGTAAATAGCTTGACTTATTATTATGACTGATGTTCTTAAAACTAATATATCATATATTTGCATGCCTATTTTTGTGTGGCTGATTATGTGGATTTATAATTGATTGTTATAAACTTTCTTGCAAATAAATGATATTATTATTATAATTTTATGTGTTTTATGAGTAAACCTAGGTTGGCCCTAGTGTTGTAAAAGAAATCTTTTTTATAGACAATGTGAATTTGACACAAGGCAAGAATAAAATGACATGGAATATTGTTGAGAAATTTTCTTTGCATTACACAAAAATTATGAGTTGGACATACATATAGAAACCTTTTTTGGCAGTCTTATAAAACTACTATAACTAATTTAATTTCCTACTTACTTACCATTCACAAATAGAAGATAATTTAAATTTATACAATGTATAAAAAAGGGGCAAGATATTGTGAATGTCATGAAACTGTATGAAGCAAGATGAGTATGTCGGGACACTAGCAAGTGGAGAGTGGCGGTCTCTGCCCATTCTTTCAGGATTTTTTTTATTGATTAATGTATTAATTGTAAAAGAGTGACAAAGAGTTTGCTGCCAGTTCTTCTCATCCGAATTGACTTTAGCACACAATTAAAAATAATTTCCTTCAGCACCAATGGATTCAAATTTATTTTGATGTAGGGTGTATTATAAGCTTATGGGTGCTTAAGCATAATATTAATGTGCAATAAAAAGTGTTTAATTTTATTAAGAGTTTGTAAATGTTTCTTTCTAGCAAGTAAGCAGTGAAATATTAAGTTTTGAAGCGAAAATCGAAACTGTCCATGCATTTGACTAATGAGTCCGATTATTTCGTTTTACGATAACAATGCGTTATAGATACAAAATCTGTTTAGTTTATTGATACATTTATTTAAAAATGTAAAAGTTACTTTATTGATGAAATGTTATCCTTATGACTAATAGAAATGAGGTTGTCCCTATACATATTTAAAATAAAAGAAAAGTTGTACCATTTTACATTTAAAAGTATGTTTCATAAACCACTACGTTTTGCTGAAGGGCTGCGTCTTGCGACTTGACATAAAAGAAATTACTTTTTTATCCTTCGTAGGCTGTCAAGTAATCTCTACAGTACAAAGTATGTAAGTATGTATTTTCCAAACGTAAATGAGATGCAAAAATGAATTTAAGGGATTTGAATGAAATTTAATAACTAGTCTAGACCTGGTAGAAACTCCCCGTGTCGTGACCTTTAGAATTAAACGTTTAATAATATTAAAAACATGATAAATTTGTATTGATATAAGAACCTGAAAATAAAATGGCACTGTCGTTCAAGTAGGTCTCTGAGCAAGAACGCTGCTCTGTATTGTTTCATTGGCCGCATCTTACAATACAACCATTTCATGTATTGTTTGGCTACTATACACGTAAATGTCTTAACGTTGTTAGGGTGGGATATCTTCCAGAGGTTCTGCCGTCTACGAGGCTATTATGCAGGCGGGAAGGTCGATGCCAATTTTTTTAATTGATTTTTAATGATCAATGTCATATTATATTATTACTAGCTAAGCTGTGAGAAATGTTGTGCTGTAATTATTTATCAATTATTGCAGCATGACTTCTTAATATAATTATTAAAAATATATTTTGAAATTGGTTATTATGTTTAAAAATAAAATGTATTTTGGGAAAAATACTGTAGAATCACGTAAAAGTTAATGCCTATTTCAAAAGTAATGATATATTGTTTTTTTAGAAAGCCATCTACTAAAATCAAAGAAATATAAATTTTAGTGGATACCGTGAATAGGCGTTAAGCTTATTTTTTTTATAAGCAACTAGTTCTAACCGTTAGCATGAAACACTTTTGTTCTGAATGAAATGGCTCTACATATTTAGACTGAACGTGCCAAAGAGATTTTGTTATAATTTCCTCTGTCAATGGCTGGTCCTTGAGCCGCAGAAGTGTCCTTGGCCTGGTTTGTGTTTTGCTCGGCCTAACCTTCCCTTTATTTAAGAATCGTATGAACACGTTAAACTGATCTTCTGCCCTGAAAGTGTATTCATGTTGATATATTAAAATAAATAAATGTTTCATTTAAGTAATTGGATTCAAATAATTATGTTGAAAACATTCTGAAGTTTTTGAACTTAAATCTATTGATTCAGGAGCTGAAAATCCTTAAACTGGCCCTCGTAATTCATGAATCTCCCCATTCACGCGGAACGGCCTTGTGCTAGTAAAGCGAGATACTGCACCGGCTTATGATTTTAATACTCGTCTAGTATGTAATTCTGCAAATTGGTTATTTCCTCATTTTTAGGTAAGTATATTTAAAATTTTCCCAAAACTTGAGCCGTTCCGGGTCTTGCACTATTTCAATGACTCAATTCGTTCGCTCGCTGTAACAACATCTTCATTCATTAATCCAAAATAAAGATCATAAAAGTTGTTCGTTAACGCTCATTACTATTCCAGTTTTCGTAATAATCGTCTGCCGCTTGACCCAGTTAGAGCAAATTTTAACTTTAGATTACCTACTCCAATTTACCCCTTTTCAGCGTCTCATAGTTTACTTGCACTAAGTGAATTTTTTCTCTCAAGAGGTTTACTTGGATGCATGTAAGCAAAGGAAATTTTGCAAGTCTAATTATGACAGCAGACATTTCTGAAACAAGAAGAAAAAAAGCAAGTGATAGCCAGAATTAGTTACGTTCTAAAAGAATGCTCTAAAACTCAAGAAAAATATCGAAAAGGGTGTCATCGCCCTGAGATACGTCAACTTTATAGCCGTTTCTTCGTTAAGCTACATAATAAACATGTTTATTTAGGTAACCATAAATCAGTATGCTTCTTAATATACACGGGGAATGTTTATTTTTCTTTGCCTTCGAGTTGCTAGACGACGGATATAAATAAGCTTTTTGGGATTGTTTGCATCTAGAAGGACGCGCCAAACAAATTTGATAATCCTCTGTTTGCTTATAGCTTTTTAGATCAAGTATGCCTCGTTTTATATATAAATGCCTGGTAATGTAGTTTTACACGTTCTATTAAAAAGCCGCCTCGGAATTTCGGACATCATTGATAATTTTAATGGTTTTTCTTTTTTTAATCATTTAAAAAATAAATTCACATACGTATTCATACTCGTATTCATGTACGTAGTTTAAAATATAAAACACCAGCCCTTACTTTATTAAAACTCGTCGTGCGAGCGTTAAAAAGTTCTTTTTGTTTTCAAAGAAGCAAGTGCGTACATAACTGGTTAGTGCATTTAAAAGTGTATGAATGCGGTAAAAAGTACTCGTTATTCAGAAAGGAATTTTACTGTCTTTATATGTATATGTACTCCTAACATTAATACTAGATTTTTAAAAACATCAGATAAGTTTCCTTTGCAATGAGGTGGGTTAGGGAAATACGCTTCCCAAAGACTTTGAAAGACTTTACGTTATTTGTAATTTTATTGACTTTGTATGACATAACGAATTCCGATTCGTCACTGTAAAGTGTAAAGCATAGTTAAGCGTAAGCCAAAAGCGATAAATGGCATAGAGTCAAGGACGAGTCAGAGACAATGGCCAGATGGTTTCTACGGACACAGTGTCTTTTGAATCCAACGCAATAAAGAATTCCGTTATATACATATATTATAACGCTTGTAAACGCAGCACATGTATGTGTAATATATAAGAGCCATTGCGGTCTGTCGGGCTGCGGTGGCGACGTGTATCGTTGTATAACCGTAAGATATTATCCCCTGACCAGTTCTCTTAAGGTGTAGTATTACCTTTCTCAAGGTTGTACAGAAATTCATTCATCAAGGGCTTCAAACTCGAGTAGGTAGATACTATTTAAATGTAGCCCCTGGCGTTGCCTGCATTGCATCTCTTTTATAAACGATTTATTTTTATTTTACGGCACAACCAGTACTCAGTAGTGTCTCACCATAATGAGAAGACTATGGGAATATATTATCGAGTGGCATGAGGTGTCAGCGGTTTTTGTGAAAGCCAGCACAATGCTCGGTTTACTGCTAAAGGCCTCCAATGCTTACCGCTCTATTGCGAGAATTACTATGAAATCTGATGTTGGCTTTTTTCCTCAGTGCAGCGTAGCTTTAAAGAATATCGAGAATATTCAATGATCCACATTACCACAGCCGGAATAATTTTTAAATTCCTCATGCTTAACACTGCAGCCTTCAGCAAAACTTAGAAAGCTTTCACTTTTGCAGATCTCGATCACAGATTGCAGAGTTTGTTAAGTTTTATAAAGATAATATTATATTAAAATACAGTCGGTTAGAGCCCCACCAGATGTTTTCTAGTATTCCCCTAATATTTGCTCAACTATGGCAATGCTTGAAGCGATGGATGAATTCCTTAAAAGCCCAAGCAGAATTGTGTCCTATGTGGACTACGAGACTAAGAAATGAGTGTTTTAGCCTGTTAGGCTTGGCTGCGCTACCGTAAACTTATGAAACCCACTCACTGTTACCGGTTGCGTTGATACTCACGTCTAGTTCAATACGTATAAAGAGACTAACGTCAAAGTGTAATAAAATGTGACTATTTTTAAAACTTTCAGATTTTAGATGTAGCGTAATAAGTGGTACATGTGGGCTTCAAAAGAGTTGGGAGCGAGTTGATGATAATCGAACGGGGGTACGTTGTGAGTCGCTGTTTGTTTAATAATGCACGCACGCATGCAAAAATAAAAGCTGTTACGCTTCAGATTAAGGCCTGTACCTGGACCTAAGAATGGGCCTTGGGGTCTCGTGCTATATCAACACTACCGGTCACCACAAGCTTTTCGAAGTTATCGAGACCTCTGCGTGCCATGTGTCCAAAGAAGCTCAGAATCCTTTGTATAGACGGTGAAGAAATTCTGTAAATCGTGAAAAATACATATTTTTGCATTGTAATGAGAAATGTAAGTATATTGCTAGTTTAATAATATTAGCAGTAAACCGGAAGTAACCGGTAAAGAAAAAATGTCAAATCTGCGAAAGTAACGTAACGATTACGTCACTTAGTGCCGAGTTGTTTGATAGAGAGAATGCTCGGATTTAATATTGAGCGAATTCTAATAAATGGTTTAGCGGCGAAAGATTTAAAACAAAGATCGCTGTTAATACTATTGTTCGGAATAAATGTGAACAAAAAAGCATAACTCGTATGGCTATATAAAGGATTATATTCTATAGATGATATATTAATAAAACAGTATCACAACGTATTATCTTGATGTGGTCTTTGACTATATTAAGCATTGAGGTAAGAAACAGAAGAATTTTGACAGCACAACTGTTAAGTATTTATGCAACGTTATTTATTACGGAACGTTTACTCTAAATAATAAACAAATAAGACGAAGTGGGACACGGCAATCTTGGATGTGACGTTTGACACATGTCAAGGACTAATGACATTTCTCTGTAATGGGCGATTTGTGCCACGAAATTCATGTTGTTACATGGCAAGGACAGTATTTTGGCAATACTTCAGTACTTTAGCTTCAATGTGCCTGATGGACACGTCAGAAAACGACATCCTCCGCCGTTACTTCATGTGCCCACAGCTAGGCTCATGTTATTCGGTGTATTAATTTACTTAACAAAATACATAGGCTAGCGGACCTTTTTCATTGTCCGTTGAGTGAGCTGGCAAAAGTAATATTATATGTATAGTATATAGTATATACTTAGTAGTTAGTAAATTTCTTGTATTTTTTATTATGTACTTTCATATGTTTTCTTTTTTTTGTGTTTTATTTGTAGAGTATATTACTTATTGTTCACTCGTGTCAATATAGGGTCACCTGTTAAGGCACGAGTGTTTTTTTTATAAATAAATAAAAATGTTCAAGAATCTTTTAAAAGACACCCTTACGATGAAGTGGACAAAACGAATATGTGGTCTATGGCCTTAATAAGGCAAACCGGGGCTCAAAGATATGAATTAAAATCGCTTGGCACTTTTGTTACCGAAACAGCCGAAACAATGCTTAAACTCTCGCTAGACAAACTATTCATAAAAAAGTGGCCCAAATCACGATTCGTTCAGATGAAATTCACGACGCTAGGAATTGAATAGGCAAAGTGCAATGAACTTTTTGCTCGAACGAGAGGAAATCTCGTGTACGTATTGAGTTCCAAGTATATTATCTAATAGGTACAGAATCGAAGCCATTTCTCGGGAATGTATACATATTATATGTGTATCTTTATTACTTGGAAATTAGTTTCACAAAGATGTTGGCTCTTGAGATTTCGCGTTATCGAATGATCTATTGATAATATCCATATCAACCGTTGCCTTATAACCAACGCTAGCAAAGTATGCAGTTGGCGTGTCATATATGTATTAATTTGTAATGTGCTAAAGTAATAAAGCTGATAGTAATTCGAAATCGATTGAGGGCATAATTGATATAGAATCGTAACGGTCGATGCACGTATACAAATCGATTCTGTTGCAAAAACAGCGGCCTCTATAGAAAGCAGGAAAAATGTTTCTTTTCTCGGAATTGTTTCATTCTTAATTCTTATAATGAAGTGTGTGTGCAACGTCACGATATGTGAAATAGATTTGAACCAAGGGCATTGACGCCCATACATGACATTTCGTAAAGCTAGACTATCCGAAAGGTTTAACGTTTTAGAGTGTATTAATTATATGCGGCCCACAGATCTGGCCTACGCGTGGTCCAGACGCAGTTCCTAAGCTGTATTACGTTTGCTAACTAAGTTCATCTAAAATATATTATTTAATCGGAAATTCGTGTTATCCCGCTCAGTAATATTACAATTTCACATTTCCAGATCTTTCGATATATCTATGTATGGATTGGAACCGTGTGTTAACAAGTGTTAGCGATAGAGTTACGTACGAATAAGCATATTAAGGAAGTTCCGTGGAAATGCAGGCACGTGCTCGCGATTACGACATTGATGACATTTTTAATAGTTGTTTAGATATTATGTG
This sequence comes from Pieris rapae, assembly GCF_905147795.1. Classification (NCBI taxonomy): domain Eukaryota; kingdom Metazoa; phylum Arthropoda; class Insecta; order Lepidoptera; family Pieridae; genus Pieris; species Pieris rapae. The sequence goes on from NC_059513.1 coordinate 89,273, forward strand.
TATAATAATAATTGAATGTTAGGTTATTTGCCTCATTTGAAATAGATTTACGCGTGATCAGATCACTGGTAGTATTATGATTCAAAAAAAATCATGGTTCGTTACGAATCTTTATTTTTCACTTACTTTACTTAAAAATAGGAAACTATTGGCACTTACTAGAGTTTTATTATAGAACTGTCCGTTGTGAAAACCGTATAATCGTAGTGTTCTAATGTTATGTAAGATACATAACATAATAAGTAATGCGTAAATTTAAAGACTTAATCGACAGCGAATTCTGATGTGTCAATGTCATAATGGCAAATGATATACATACTTTCGAGTACTTCCGGCGTAATGAAAATATTATCTTTTTTATTTATTTATAAACAAAATAAAGTACCCTTTTAGATAACTCTTTACTTTTACATCACATACAAAAACAATACATAGGAAAAATAACCAACATTCAACACTAATAGATTAAGGTATTTACAAAAAGACTAGCCATTTCGATATATTGATAACTGCTATATATATATATATATATATATATATACAGGTGTGTATTTATGATTTTTAGCTATCAGGTAGTAAATGTATAATGCGGCCTGTAGAACGACACGTGCTCCAAAGATTGGTCAAAGTCCATCCCGCTCTTAGTTTGAAAAGCCCGAATGCATTCTTCGTCTCGAGTCAGCGGCATGGTGACAAAAGGCGACATCGGTATGCAGCCGCCGTGTTGACAATTGTAAAACTCATGTAAATGAACATTTCCATATTGTGTAGGTACTCTTGTACTGACGATATGTACTTTATTTCGATTATTTTTATTTCCGTAGACAATAGATTTACTGTTTGCGTTCGTAGAGAACTCTGGCTAGCAGGCGCGTTGCAAGTGAAAAAGTCTTATTCTCCATAGTGATCAGTTTGCATGATAAACAAATAATGTAACCTTTTCTTTAAACGGCTTTAGAGGACGAACAAATGATCGTTGGCGACTGTACCACTCGAAAACCCTAACTCTTTTTTTTAGCATTTTTAACTACTCTTCAACAACACAAACCATACGAGCTCGTGTCGTTTGGCTGCCTTGGTATGAGAGGATGCTCTATTATAGACACGAGGCGGCAAAGTATATTCCTAATTGTATAATTACGTATGTAATGAAAAATCTGACACATCTAAGGAAGGAAAATTCAGCTTTCGATGGTGACTCGAATGACCACCCAAAAATCGTGATACCTTAATCTACGTATTTCTAGGTTTGATAATTGAAAACTTGGGTCTGGTTTTGATTTAATTCGATGTCTATTTAGTATTTAGTTTTAAAAAATGGAAGACATTTGTTTGCGTCGTATTGGAACGTATTTAAAAAAAATGATAAATGCCCTACCTCTGTAGTAAATGAATAAATATAGTCTGAGTGCATCGCCGTGTCTATTTTATCCCAGAGGTAATAAAGACTTATAAAAAAAGTGTCAGCACGCCGGGAGTCTGTTTGGGTTTGTTACAACAAGATGTTTCACTCGATTCATAACTGTGCACGTAACATGGTTCACCTTTATGACAATACCTATATGAAACCATCAAGTGGTCGAACATATATATATATATATATAATTGGTTTATATTTATATATTTATTATTAGTATTGGTATATATTTATTATTGGTTTATTTAATCATTGAGTCACTATTATAGGGACTTTGTACGCAGGACAAATAACAAAGTTGCGTGAGTAAGGCCTTGTTCACATGTAAATTTATAAAGAGTTTAAATGATAAGCGCTCACGCGCGTTACGAGAGAGCTCGTCAGTGTCTGTCTCCATATAGAAAATGTACTTGGACGAAGCTATTATTCTATGGTTATAATACATATCTTCAGATTCACTCATTTTGAAGTGAATACAAATCAAGTCACAAAAAAACTAAAAAGAAGAAAGCGCGCACTCAACGGCCGTACTTATCGAAGCGCGCGTTCGCCTGCGTCGAGAGACTTTTCTCTGAGCGCAGACGCGCGCTCATGTACTCGGTTGTACGATATACCAGGCGCGTCAATATTTTGCCATCTGTACGTGGCCTAAATACGCAAAGAGCTGCGTCGCCAAGATTTTTTGTCTCACTAAGATAACGCACCTGCTTGTGCAGGTGCGTTATAGTTGCGATGGCTGCCGTTCAAGAAGGTGGCTTCGAATCTATGAAACATTATATTCACCGGATCTAGTGATTTCTACCCATTTTCGCGTTTAAAAAAACATCTCAGGGGTAATTAGTCTGAATTTAAAAAAAAGGACAAGATAAGATTTATAGAAAACCTTGAAAGATGCTAAATTAAAAAAAAAAACAAAGATAATAAACATATACATAATGACTTTCAATTAAATATCCCTAGTATAATTTAGTTAAGAGTCCAGATATTGATTAAAATACATAGTCAAAAATTAATTAACGAGTTTGAATTCTCAGCCATTATTGCTACTATATGAGACTTCACGTCACCTGCAAAGCATATTATAAACTAGTTGATTAATATGACACTTTCTAGCAAAAATTTTTCGTTGAAGCTTGCTGAAGTTTCAGTTATGTACCCTTTTATGCAAAACTAATACATTGCTAAGATTTACGCAATAAATTGTCAATTATAAATCATATGGAAAGAACACCTTAGGTGTTGTTCTTAAAGATCAGCTTCTAAAAGCAGCTTGCTCCAGAAAGTGGTGGTGCACGACGTGCCCAATAAACATTGATGATTAATGTCTTTTCTCATTAGGAACAATTTAGTTCGCCTTAATGTAATACAAATAACTGTTTGCAGTAAATTGGAAGACGTGTGAAGCTGATATCTCTCATTATAATTAATATTCATTACGTTATCTCAGGGTGAATAAATATTTACCATATTAATAAGGGTTGTCTTAATAATAAAAAAATATTTATGAGTGTCGACTTTTCAAAGTTTAATTCCGTTCCTGTAGAAAATAAGCGTCGTCAAGTAGTTTTGGCAATCCTTTCAACCGATCTCTGACTACAACTCTCTTCAAGTGCATCATCTACTTTTCATCATTGATTTCTTCAACGAAGTTTGTATTTGAAGTGATTTCAATCTGATGAGTATAGACAATGAATCACAAATTAATACATAGCACCATCCAAGTCTCTGCAGTTTCCTCCATACAAGCTTAAGCGTGGACAAAACGTCAATCGTGAGAGCTGCCAGCCCTTTAATTTATTATCATAAGTAAATCAAAGTCAGCTGCCAAGATAACCATGTGAATATCACAAAACATTATTGATGTTAGCAAAACGGACACTGATTTTATCTGACATTACGCAGAGTGTTGTATGAAACATATTTCTCTTGCACCTAAGGTTAAAATTATTAATAGAAACAACCCTCTAAACAAACAATTTGTTTTAGTATAGGAACAGAATCTTTTATGATTTAGCCACATCATATTTTAGTACTTATAACCTCTTTGAATTTAGATTACCAGTAAATGCGTAGCATAAAGCATTACATTATCGATTATCTGTACTAGTATGTAAGTATATCTAGAGTTGTGTTGTAGATTAATAAAAAATATGATTCAAATATGGAACAGTACCTGCGTTCGATTTTTGAATCGTAATATAACGGTATCTGAATGAATCGACCGCATCTATGACATAGAGCTCTCATGCCCAACGAGAAAAGGTATTCAAAACCTGACGTGGTTATTTAAAAATGGTTTACAGCGTATGATGTGCTGCAATAGGTGTGAGGGGTTTTGAGTTACTAAAGTGTACTTTCCTACTTTCAAAGATAAGATATGTCAAAAGATGTAAAATTTGATCAGTTTGTAATAGTTTAGGAACTGGTCGCCTTATACACAAACATCTAGAGCATATCTGATATTCGTGTACCCTGCGTGTCCATAGATTAGCGGCGGCGACGAGGCGGCCCCTCTCTTGTCTATTTGTTACTTGTTTTGAATAAGAATAGGCAGGCTTAACAAAGGTGGATTCAACATAATTAATCCCCAAATTCCGTATTATAAGTACTACAAACGATATTTCTGCTGTCAGTATGTATTAGAAAAAGAAGATAAAAAAATAATTGCGAATATGTATTCGTAACAATTGAAATTGGATTCAGTTTAGCGTGCGCGTGAGCGTGTCTCTCATTTTATAGTTATTGCAATTAAAGCAACCGTTACCCTTGAAATGGTTGTTTTGAAATTATCAAAATTGCAGCCTGCGTTTGTTCCGCGTATTGCCATTATTGCCATATTGTGCGTATGTTATATTCTAGTATACTTATATCTATTTTTGTATACATACATAATATTTTCATAAATATATTGTGCGGGATAGGCAAGTATATTAATTTCCATGAATTTCTCTCAGAGATTCCCTACATTTTAAATTATAGATTGCATGAATAGCTCTCTTCTGCAGAATGAAAATAGTTTCGACATCAGCAGCATGACCCCATAATAATAAGCCATAAGTCATTAAGCTGAGAAAGTAACTAAAATAAACAAGTCTAGCTGTATCGACATCAGTCAGTGAGCGAATTTTTTTAACCGCGTAAGCTGCACAACTAAGTCTCTTCGCCAATCCGTTGATATGAGGGGACCACTGAAGTTTTGAATCCATGGTGATTCCAAGAAATACAGTTGTATCATTCAGATTCAATTTCTCATTATTTATAATTGGTCTAGTATCCATAACCCATGCATTTTTTTGCACAAAACTTAATGCATTTCGCTTTTTTCTTGCATTAAGCAGAAGGTTATTCATACTAAACCAATGGACAATCGAAGAGAGAGCGTTGTTTACATCGTCAAAATTCGTTATTTTTCGTTTTATTTTAAAAATCAAGGACGTATCATCTGCAAACAAAACTATCTGATGTTTTTTCTCTACCTTAAACTTAATAACTTTAACATGTATTGTGAAAATAGATTTAAAAATATTCCATGCTTCGCCCCAATAATTCTACAGAAAACGCATTTTCGAAGGGAAAATCCCATTCATTATTTCCCGTAGTGCTTGACGGTAATGAAAGGATTTAACTTGAAACCGGCGAAAACTTCAGGGATTTTAAATCTGCATCCATGCATTTTTAAATTGCACTGCAAATTGACTCGAAATCTCCCTTTTCTAGGTGGGATCATCGTTCTTATAATATTACAGTAATTTGGGTTGCTGCATCAACACTTGAGTTTTTTCATAGCCCTGCAACCATTACAATATTTAATGATAAAGCGACGTCTTAAATAAATAAGTGTAGCAAGTAACAAAACTTTCGCAATAAAGAAAGCGCGTGCGTCAACTTTTTCTTGAAGCCCATTGACTATAGAGCATAAAGCATAGATAGAAAACAGTCTAATCTATTGTAATAATACATTTAGAGTTAGTTTCGAATGTTACACATAAGTTACGAACACGGTATGCGAAGTAAATAAAAACAGATTAAATAAAAAAGATAGATATAAGTGTAGAATTAAGTTTTTGAAATTAGCCTCCATGTAATATAATATAAGAGTTGTCAACTGTCTGTCTCAATCTATGCCCGAGTCGTTCTATTCATTAAGATCATTAGAATACAATGAGAAGTCAATGCTCACTAGATACTACATATATTTATACAACTCTTGAACCTTAAATCTAAGTAAATTAATTATTTTGTTGTTCTATGAGACATGTCTGCAAAAGTGCTGAATAGAGTTATTTGCTGACGTAGAATCACGCCACTTTGTTGCACAATAAGTCGAATGTACTGAATAGACACGTTTAGTGATTTGGAAGAACAAAGTTTTTGATTAACAAATACAGAGAAAATTGGGTAATGTTTAGTTGCGTACCAAAAGTGATTAACTCAATATAATATTCCAATTTTAATTTACCGTAAGGCACAGCCAACACCCTACATGAGTGTTTGTTACGTACACGTATTATGACACATTATCAAGCTCTCGCGATGGTCATGTAGGACACCGGGCCTAAAGCACGTCATTAAAACCATTGTTCTGTTTGTGGATATAAAGTCACTCGTTTAATGTGAGCAGAACTTCTTGTTAACATAATTTGGTTTAGTTTTGTTAGGTATTTCATAGTCTTCTAAGCCATTACCGGGATGGAGCCGGAAATGTACACCAGCGGTCGAAAAATCATATATTTCTAAATTTGTGTTTGTGTTTGTCAAGGTTTATGTGAGGAGCGTGGAGCGGTGTGCAGTAGCCGAATGATGCCCGCTGCGCGCGCTCATCCGCCGACATGGCTGCACTCTCCTGTTACCAGCCCTGCAGGTCGCATCTTGCGCAACCGGCTAGGTATATTCCATTTAATTAATGTTTATGGAATTTTGTATTTGGAATAAGACTGTCGACCTAGAATTGGCCCTGATCGGAAATCGAAAATTATTTAAGCTCCGTTGGACATCCATTTAAAACAGAGATTCAAAGACGACAAAAAATTTACTAATTAATTGTCCAATTTATACGTCATTTATCTTTTCTAGCATCCGTACTAGATCCGTCTGTATCGTTACGTCGCTGGCCTTTTAGTCAGCAGACTGGCGATATTTTAAGATAATGATTGCCTTTCAAAGTAACTCCCACGTAATATTATGTCCTTAGATTACCAATCAACATTTAACCTGTTACGAAGGCCACTTTCACCTGCTAATCCCGTTCGGTTTCTGCTCTTTCATTCCCTTTTATGGAATTCTTTATGACTATTCATGGCGGTTTCATTATATCTAAGCTGTCATGCCAACAAAGTAAACAAGAAGCATTCATACTCTTATTAACCATGAAGAAACGCTGTTTCAGGTGTTTAGACGACTACGAAGAGCAATCGGCGACCCTCTCGCTTCGGCGTAGGCAGTTTATAGAGAGATGTCACGATGCGCGGTCAGGACGGCACAGAGATTTCATACCTGAGGTTTCAGTGAAGAGGACGAGGGACGAGCTGGCCAAATATGCGGCACAGGCAGCACCGGCGAGGCGACTGAATGTCGAATCCGGGTGGTCCAAGGTCGAAGAAGTCAGGAAGAAGTTCGAAGGTGCAGCGGCGGCGGCTTCCTATTCGAGGTCGTTCGAGTCCCCTCCTAGGTAACCGACGACGCGAAGGATGTGACATTACTCCAAAATATGTATTGTTGTAACTGCAGTCGGCTCATGCGGCTCGCTCGTTGCAGACGTCGGCTAGCCGACTCCCTCTTCGCGAGTTTCAAGCTCCCGCGCAAGAAAGAGATGGCGGCGCCTCGCTCCCTCGCCCTTCAGCCCCAGCAGAAACGCAAGTCGGCGGTGGAACTCCTCGCCGAGTCGAAAGCCTTCTACGTCAAGTCGGAGACCGTTCTGGATCGGAAACAGGAGTTGCCCTTGAGGGTGAGAAATTTATAAGTTCATCATTATTGAGACACGGAACCGCTTCCATAAAAGCTTTGCTGTTCATTTAATGGATTGCCAGGTGAGCAGTGGTTTGAGCCAGGCGATAGCGGCCGGAGGGTGTCACCTAGTCAGTTCCGGGACACTCGACAACGACGCCTGCTGCAACCCATGTAAGTTTATAATCACTCATTTACGACCTCAACGACCTGATCTAAGTTATCATTTTCTTTCGATTACTTTGTTTAATTTATAAGAAATAAATTATTAAGGAGCACTCAGTTATATGGCACTTTATTCCTCATTGAATTTCAGATGCTACCACCAGGATCAGCAGCAGACGCGCGGTGAGTGCCGGGGAAGGGCTCCAGAACACTCTGAGGAGACTCCTTGAACACGCCGATAGTCGGGAAAATGTCTACTCCCCTCCTTATGCCTGTAAGTAACGACGACTAAACATTTGAAGAGATATGTTCGAGTACACATGACTCACCTCGAATTTCAGGCCAAAAACCCTTCACGGAAATACGTCGCGTCAAAGAGCCGTATACGGACAGGGAGTTGTCTCGCTCCCAGCATACTTCGGGCACCTTCTCCGGGACCTCCTCCTCTGGCACGTCTGCCTCTAAGGACAAGAGGCCGCTCAGTTTCGGGGACGCCAGGGTCTTCTTCCCGGAGTCATTCGTTATCCCGAGACAGAGGGCCAGCGAAGTCGTCATCAAGAACGCTTATTCGATACGTGAGTCTCTCGTTAGACGCCAGGCTGGTGTGCCTTTTAAGTGGACCGAGTCGATGTACAAGAATCGCTTCTTTCCTTGCTCCCACAGCGAGTCCACAGTCGAGTCCGCACAATCCGGGGCAGGAGACGTCCCCTCACGGGGACCAACTGGATACTATCAGCCCTCCCGCGGAGTACGCTCATACGGCACCCAGGTACATTAGGTAATATTCACCGTGATTCCCAACACTTCTAACAACAATAAAACCATTTACGTGTTTTCATATTCATGAATGAATTGTTTTCTATTTGAGATCGAATTCCCACTCTCAACCGAGTGTCCGCGAAGAGGACGGCACCGCCAACATCAACAGTCACAAATCGCTGCCGGACCTGCACGCTCAGACGCACGGATTCCCGGAACAGTGAGTTGTCGACGCGTCAACGCTCTTTCTTAAACGCCTCGAATCGTCTTTGAGAGACCAGCCTCGCTGAAAAATAATTCATTTCTTCTTCCGCGTGCAGCGTCGTGGTCGGGACGGAGTCCATCGGGCGTTCTCCGAGGAGACGCCGGCATTCGGCTCACCACAGAACCGCCTCGTGCTCTTCCAAAGGCACCAGGTACCGACTCGTCCAGCCTCGTTCGTGTCATCGACGAATGATCACGAAGACAAATTAAAATATGCAATTTATCATTTCAGGTCCAACCATTCGTCGCTGATGTCTTCGTGCGACGCTTTCTCGGAGCATCCATCTCCGGGCGAAGAAAACTACCAGTCGTACAATAGGTATGGGTCGATCTTAACTCTCTGGCTTTGCCTCTTAGGGGTATATGCCAGGATAAATCAGAAGAACTGCTAACCTCTATTTGAATCAGAGCTTTCGTTGTGCTGAGTCAATGTTTTAATTCTGTGATTTTGTTAAAGGCTCATTTGCATTATTTATTTTCTTGAGACGGCGGACATAATTTTGGATATATGTGAATTCTAGAGATTTATTTTCGTATTCTAATAAATATCGGTTATTTATATTATTATTTATTATTTAAATCGGATAGTAAGTGAAGTTGGAATAATTATATATAATATTGTACATAATACGCTAACTGTCGTTTTGGGGGAAATGTCATCACGAAATCTATCTTCACCGATTGTACGCTCCAGATATATTTCAAAATAATCACAAGCTCTGGTCATTTGTTTGAGACTCGAGTATCATAAAATAAAATATGAATACTTATTATGAAATATAAGACACAGGTTAAAATATGCCACGTATTAAATTTGTATCGCAGACATCCCCACTCCAGTGATTCCAATTCGGGAGATTTCCCCCCAAATTTAGGGGTATCTTAATTGTATGGGGGGTTTTAGGGGGATATTTTAGAGGTTTTTTTTCTCTACATACACGTCATTATATACAATTTATATTACGCTTCGAACGCAATCAAGAATCGTTTCATCTCATTGTTATTATCTTTATTTTTATATTATTCGGTCATTGATTACCATATATATGTATATATGTAAAATGTACTCACATAAATGCAACAGCTATTTTTTACTATGTACTTCAACGTACTTTTTATTCATATTTGAAATTACTTCTCCAACCAAGTGTACGACAGAAACTTTACGGGTTTTTGTAGGAGTTGGCATCACTGCCCTACTCATCGGCAAACATGACAGAGTTTTAATTAAAATAACAAATTATCATACAAAATGACTATGGGAAAGATGGTATCAAAATACGAAACTGAACAAAAGCCCTGCCCCTGTTCACGGGCATGACGCGTGAGTCGGCCATCTTTGTACTCGACCATATTTGAATGAATGGAACTCATTCTGGAATTACTATTAACCACATAGTCGTTGCGGTTCGTCGTTCGCGCGCGACTCGGGGGGTTCCAGCGGCCACTACACCCAGCGCAGTGCGCCCCCTCTGGCCAGAGACAACTCCGCGCCCTACGAGTCGTTCGACCCTCGCAGACGCTACGCGTGTCCACGGGCCCGCGAGTCGTCCCTGGAGCAGTGTTTCGTGTCGGCCCCTCCTCAGTTCCAGGACGGGGCTCCGTCCCCGCCCCCCGGCCCGCTCTACTCCTCGCACCCCAGGGTGGGAATACACTTCCAGGTGAGGTCGCTTTCGATGGCTGCGAAGCCTCCTCGGTGTTCCGTCCAAAATATTAACCGAGAGTCCTCCGACAGGCGAGTGCGCCTCCACCGCAGTTCCAGGACGATCCCTTCTCCTACGACTGCTCGTACAAAGCGCCCCTCAAGTGCCTCTCGGTCGGCAGGAAGGACTTCGTCGCGAGGGAATATCCGAGGTACGCTTTGGAGACACGGCCGTACGTCGTTCTGAACCGAGTGTCTTCACTGACAGGGCAACTTTTCATAGGTACCAGGAGGCCCCCGCGGAGGTGGTCAGCAAACAGCCTCAGTACCAAGAAGAGATGTACCGGATGAGACCGAGAATCGACGATACCCAGGAATACGTCAACGCTCCACCGCAGGTCTACTTCTTTGCGTCACATTGCTTCATCAACGCACAGTTGTATTCTCGACAGATGTCGATTAAGAACATTTTTGTTTAGATGTGTCAAGCGGAGGAGGTGACGTCGCCTCTGGGGACTTTCAAGCGCCAGAGGTGTCTCCGGTACAAGCAGAGGCGACCTCGGCCCATTCTGAGGTCCAAATCGGACATCTCCGACAGGTCGGTGCGTCGTTCGCGTCGAATATCAACTTTGGGGCTTTTCAATCAAACTCGAATCGCCCCCAGATACCGTCGTGCCGACGGGCGGAGCCCCGCGTCGGCCCCTTGCGAGGGGGAAGACTCTCCGGACAGTCCGTCGGAGGAGTCCCGGCTGCAGGTGTTCTTCGACCGTCTGGGGCTGGAGTCCCGCACGTACGACGCGGTCATTCGAGACGAGGACCCGGACAGCCCGGTCTTTTTCTCCTCGGCCTCCACGGTCGACTCCAATCAACTCGCCACCACCGACTACACGGTGAGTTCTCTTCCCTCTGCCTCGTACCGTCCATTATTACGGGTGCTCCCGAACGTAACGATTCTCAAGCGAGGTCTTTCCAGGTGCAAGGGCCTGCCGGCGCGCAGAAGCCCATTTACCGAAATACGGAACCGCCGAGTGTCGTCGAGAGGAACGCCAGAATCATCAAATGGCTCTGCCAGTGTCGGAAAGTTCAAATGCAGCCTCCGCAGTAACTACGCAGTAACTACGATGAAAACAACGTTTCTCAATCAAATAATTTTATATATGCATAAACTTTACTCGATGAAATATATATATATATTTATAATGTCTTCAGAGTTAAAATACGTACCGGTCTTTAAAATTCTGAGGAAGTCTGTTCACTAGTTTAGGAAGCGATTACTAAAATTAGTCGTTTTGTCGCGTCTAGCTTAGGTATAAAAACGATCTCTTCGATTTAAAGGAATCAATTGAGGACTCCGCTCAGGTTAATGAAAGGGACTCGTGCGCCAAGTTTCTTTTGCTCTGTTCATTTTTCACACATTAATAACACAAATACCGTGACGTAGCGATATATCTGTATATATATATATATAGGAACATATGTTCCTCTCGTGCATTACACCCGAAGTGGGAAATGAGTCGAAAGTTATTCGTGTTATCGTCGTTTTTAAAATTTGCAATTGTCCATCGAATTTCCTACAAATATTTAAGAAATAGAACGAAAGAACATATTTTGAACGAGAGAAATATTTTTCATAAGCTTGATATTGAAGGGATTGATGAAGCACCGAGACAATATTTTATCTAATATTATCAAACGAGCATTGTTTTTTATCTCAAGCAAAAGCTTTAAAAAAGCTAACTTTTCTTATTTTATTTTTACATTACATTTAAATTTCTGAAGAAACGTACTACATCCGTAGTAAATACGGAACTACGCAATGTGTCACTTGAACCACCGAGTTACTGAAATATTTAATAAACTCGCGCAGAAGTTCTATTCAAACACTAATTCTTAATTTAGGATTACGAATATTACGCAACAATCGTTTACGCTATAAGTCAATAATAAAATTATACAGAAATTTATATTTATAAAGTAGATGCAAAAGTAGCATTCCTTAACAAGTTTATATTTCAATATTACTCAATTTAAAAACATTAATAAACAATTTCAAGAGTCTTCAGGCTTCTTATATTATGTAATGTTATGTCTATAAGAACGTGTAATCGATTTGTTAAAATGTATCATTTACATTCTTATAAGAATAATATGTGTTCGATGTTCTATGAACTTGTGTCGTCTGCCTGACCGATGTGAACAATTCTTATTATATTTTTATTTCGACGCATAATAATGCTAAGAGACTGCCATTTTCTCTTCCACTGTGATATGGTTGTAAATTCGTGACGTTTCTCTGTTATTTATGTTTTTCTTTGAGAACGATTCTATATGTCGATTTTTGCACAATCGCAATAGATAATAGTCGAATGACGGAGAAGAGCCTTTAAATATAAGCAGCTTCTCTTTAATATTTGTTTTAGTATTTTCATTTTGTTTGTCTGATATAAATGGTGTGTTTGTACTTAATTTAAAAAAATTAATTACGTTTTGAGTGAATTTATATGCAAAAGTATTTTCCATTCTCAGCTCATCGTCCACCAGTGATCGTTGACAAATTCGTACGACGATTTTCTATGTTATATTTGTGTCAACACAACAAGACTAATAAAATTGTATTTTGAAGTTAACCATAATTTAGGTTTGCATAGAGGTAAGATAAAGATGTATGAATTTGATTGATAATAACTTTGTAGATCAAATTTCTTTAATGAGTATTTCAAATGGTTAGCGTTACAGTATTAGGTCGTTTAGCATTCGATGCTTCCATTTTGTGTAAATAAGAATTACGTACTTTGTTAGAGATTTATGGAGCAAAAATATATTGTGGTCTGGTGAGATATAACTTTTGGTTTCATTTAACATATATTTGTATTCAAAGTTACGTTGCGGTGATGCCGTCAGTTCATACTAACTCTGACTATATTTCTTAGAAGAACGTGCTAAGAATATTAAACAGAAAAATCTTCTACCATACAGACACTTAATACTTTATTCAATAGAAAATAAAAAATTTACTTAAACCACAACATATATTCGACAATGTAATTCTCGTAATTTTTGTCAATGTTTAACTGAATATGTCTTCGTGGCATGGCGTCTGTTCTTTGACTAAAAATGCTGATGTCCAATTTTGTGCCAAAAATCCGTATATTTTAAACTATACCTTCTGCTAGCTTCACTGTCGTCTGTTTTCGCTGCTGTGTTAGAAAGAAGAATGTCCATGGGCGGCGGTATCACTTAACATCAAGTGAGCATCCTACTCGTTTGTCCCCTGTTCTATACAAATACCTACAGATAGATGTTTGTGGCAAAATATAACACAATTGTTTTAGACAATCTTAGAGTTTTATTATTACATTTGAAAACCACTGTAGTTTGTGATACAAATCTGTGTTAGATCGTGTTAACAATAATTCTTCAACTTGATCTTTAAGTTGCTTTATACATTTAGCTGCATTAAGCTATCTAATAACTGCTGGGTAGTGGGTAGTCTATTTATTAGCTGCAATAGCAAATCGTTTACCATAGACGAAGATGTCGAAGATAGGAGCCGAAGTAGCGTTACAGCTCAGGGTCGGTGTGTCATGTTTAACTCATCTTCTCGAGAAAAGGAGTTTGGGGATATGCAGTTGGAGATTATTGATTAAGTAGAGATACTTTGTACCTTAGTGGTAACCGTAGCTAGTTACGCCGTTATTAATGACCGACTCTCAAAGCGCGTTGTAAGTAGGTATATGCTTGTTTTTAAACAGAATACGCTTTTTGAGTACCTACTGTTATTTGAGCCTGTTGAACAGCTTGCTAGCAAGTGGACAATGTGCCAATGTCCGGAGTATCTGTATAGTATATGAAATAAATGAGCAAGCTGAACTAAATAACAACATTTTTAATTAGTGTTCCATAATTTTTAAAAGGGAAGAAGACAAATCTCATAAAATAGGTCTGTATGAGGAGGGGCTTGTTTTTGCAGAATCTGCAAAATATTTGCCACTGCTAGGTCTAAAGCGAGCTGATGCTTCCAGATAGGGTATGCTTTCCTGAGACATACAATGTTTGTTATTTCTTTGTCTATTGTTTTCGGCACATGCTTTGTTGATTGCATAGTGAGAGATATAGAGTGATATTACAATGAGTGAAACAGATATTAACGTTCTAAGAGCAGTAGCGGGAGTTTGGGCAGCTGCCTTAGTACGTTAGTCATATGGATTATGGTATGTTTGTTCTGCATCCCTCAGATTCAGTATAGGTGCTTTAGAATCATTTATTCTAGGTGCAATGAATTCCCTCCTCCTATTAATGCTTTGCAAATTGAGTGCTTTGATCCTCCTCTACACATCCACCGGCAGTGTGACCGCTTTGTTAGCAAGATGTTACAGCTATCATCCCACCCTCTTTGGCATCTATTAACCCAACTATCACGTGCTCCTTGCACCCGCAACTCCTCTTCCTATCTGCTAGATATTTATCTAAAGTATACTTACAGCTCGAGATGGCTGTGTTGGTGCTGACTGTTGGGTTCCTCGTTATAGAATTATTCTGCAATTTATATGTCCTCCAGATTCTTCAGTGTCCACAGGAGAGGCCACTGCTCTATTGGAATCAATTCTGTTTGCACACTCCCATAACATACAACAGACAGCTATTCTGACAGACTTCAAGTTGTGTCCATTAAAGAAATCCTATTTCGCAGCAAATCACGTTTTGCCCACTATACTAAAAATCAGGGAGACTACTCTCTTGTAATCAAAAGGATTGTCTATCATTCTAGTTTGGATTCCTAGCCACTCAGGTATACCTGAAAACGAGACTGCTGATTCATGTGCCAAAGCAGCTGCACATGAATCTCTCGAATGAATCTCTCGTTGAGTCTCAAGATAATTTTAAAAATTCTGCACAGAATCTATGTGCTCTTGCAAAGACATAACCTGCAAGACATTTTGGAATGACTCCAAATCGGTTAAGGGTAAGTTTTATGCTTCCATCCAAACAAACAAACCAAGACAACCCTGGTTTTGTCATTAACGGAATGCAAATCACCGAATTACATTCAGTCTCACGTCTGTGTCTTGGTCATGCTTGAACTCCTGATCATCTACCCAATCTGTGAGTGTGTCTTGGATGAAGGCACTGTATTTGATATACTATCTAAAAGTAACCTATCCTCTCTATGACGTTCTTCCCCCAAAAGTCCCCCGTCCTTTAACTGTTTGTTAAGTCCATATTATAGATTATCTACACTAATATTATAAAGAGGAAAACTTTGTTTGTTTGTTTGTAATGAATAGGCTCATAAACTACTGGACCGATTTTAAAAATTCTTTCACCATTCGAAAGCTACATTATCCACGAGTAATATAAATAAATTTTGAACAAAAATAGGATTCCGTAAGATATCAGGATTTTTCGGACACAAGGTGTAAAAAATCAACCAAAAAAGTTACTTATTTTGCGTACCTTGCCTAAACTATTAAAGATAGAACCATAAAATGTTCTAAGTAATTGTAGATCTTATAAATATCTACGAAAAAGTCCGCGACACACTATACCTATCTATGTCGAGTGAGGCACAATAACCATAAATGATATACATGGCAAAACGTCGTTTGCCAGTTCAGCTAGTGTAAATATATAGAAAGTAAAAAAATTAAAGTGTACGTAATAATTTATATCATATCATAATTAGGAAATGGTATTTAATCAAGTTATTACTCATATTTATATTGTCTGTGCTGTCTTTAAACTAACAATCGAATTTTAACTAGAAATTTTCAAAATTTATTAATCGATCAATCTCCTTCGAGCCTTCGCCCTTTTCCATCTAAACGACTGGCAAAGTACCTTGTGCCCAGTTGGCACAAATAAAATCCATATAAAGAAGACAAAAAAAAATCATAGTAAAAAAAATGCTTACACCAGCGCTCCGCTCCAGTTGCCAGTTAATGCACTTAGCACTATAGTGAATATTACTGAATAGTGATTCTACATACAACTAGTCTCTAATTCATCTGTGCCATGTTGCTAAAAATTAAAATGTATTTAACGTAAACAAATTTAATTGATTAAACAATTAAAAAGTGTTGTACAAGTACTACATTAAACATGGAAGAAGGTAATTCAATTATCTACGGATTAGAATATCAGGTGAGCAAACCCTCGACTCCACTGGGTACATTATTTTTAATTCTTACTATACAATACACCTTTTATTTTTTTAGACAAGAGCGTTATCACCGCAATACGAAAGTGATGCCATTAGATTTTTTATTGGCACGCAGAGTTTAAAACCGCAGACAAATCAGGTTCATGTAGTAGAGCTTGAGGAAGATACCGGAGCTCTTCACACTAAGGTAATTATTAAAGAAACAAGGTTTTTAGTAGATTTTAAAAGTGAAATATACCGATTACGCTGTTAAATTGACATGAGCAATGATTACTTCAAATTTGTCGTTATGTTTCCTAAACACCATCAAGAATGTTTTAAATTTCCATTAAGTTCTAGTACAAAGTAGCCATAACATATATTCCTTGCTAGGTGTATAAACATGATATTGGTGAAATCTGGCACTTGCGTTGCTCACCCCATGATGCAGCAACCTTGATGACAACTCACAACTCTTATGATAGAGAAAACTCTCAATGCAGCATGGGGGTGTCAATCTTTAAGCTACCAACTTTGGATGTAAGTACTGTCTTTATTGAAAGCCAATACTAAAAAAGTAGTATATAAACCAAATTTGGCTAAGACTTGTGTATTTAACAGTAGTTTTCACTTTTTATCTACTATTGCATATTAATTAAACGGATTTTAAGCCTATCTATATGGTGCTAGATTTTAAGATTATAAGTAGGTAACAAATGCAGTATGCATCTTTTCAATAAATTTTGAAAACTGTCTTATAAATGCAGATTTTTTAATATACAGGTAATACCAAAAGACATAGATGAACTCAGTGCAATGCAGAGTCAGAATGCAGAAGAAATGGAACTACTCACTACAATTAATCCTGAGGTTACATCAGATTATTAAGCCTACTACTTTCTACTTTCTAAGAAACTAGTACTTTCATAACAATAATAAAGCTCATAGAAAGAATAATCCTACCAGACCACGTCTGGCAACACACATCATTGAATTTGTAAAGCCCAAGAGTATGAACAATCAGAACCTTACCTAAGCTTGCCAAATTATTATTGAGAGTAATAACGATAGTGGGCTGCATGACATTATAATATAATGCTTACAGAAACCAGAAGAAGAGATCCGATACTCAGAATGGCATCCAACAGACACTAATTGCATTAGTATTGTCATGGATGGTAGTGTGTCTGTGCGTGATATTACTACTACTCAAGGTTATAATATCACACCAGAAGGGCGTACTAGACTCAAATTTACTGGTGGGAAATGGAGTCCCCAGGCGGCACACCAGGTAAATTACTGACTACATGTGACTCTTAACAAATGCCTCTACAAATTTATTCTTTTTTTAATGCATAATATTTATAGTTTGCAGTACTGCAAGATACTCATATAAAATGTTTTGACACTCGGGCAGACTGCAAACCTGTGTGGGGAATTGACAATGCCCATAGACAACTAGCTCGAGATCTAGACTTCAATCCAAACAGGTAATCAGTTTAGTAAAAAGTTAATGTTCACCAGTGCATCAGATTAAGGAAGGCTAAGTCAGTTAGTTACATGCTAAGAAGTTTATATTTCATTAATCTGACAATTTGAAAGTAACGTAAAGAAAAGCGAGGCCTGCAAAGTTGTAAAAAAAACGTCAACTTTACATACTCTTTATTTTAAAGGACATAATTCAAGTATGACGAAAAATATCTGACGATTTCCACCAGCCAAAGTAACAAAAATTTGTGGATAAAGTTTAATATGTGCAGCTGTATTATGCCTATATTTGTTTAATAATATTCACTATGAGTAATATTAACATGGATGCTATCAATATATAGAAAAGAAACAAAAAACAAAAGTCTATAGCCGCTCTCCCCACCAATGAAAAGGTTTTTTTTTAAATTATCTTAGCTGCACAACTTACAAAAACAATAGGTCTCTATGACACTGGAGTAAATCCCCATTTAGCATTGTGGGCTCCTCTGCTATAATATAACAATCTTTCATTGTTATCTTTTAAAAATTAATTAGTGTATTTGTATACATATATGTGCAAAATTTTTGGTGCAGACAATTTCAGTTGGCGACAGTAGGTGATGATGCTGCACTCAACATATGGGACTACAGAAATCCAAAAGAACCCATTTTCAGTAGAACTGATCATTCTCATTGGTAAGACATGCATTATTATTTATCTCATCACTTATCTCAAAGATGTGTGATGTGTAATGACAATACATTAAAATCTCTATTTACAGATAAGACCCCAAACAGTTTTGATAAAATCTATTGGTTAACAGGGTTTGGACTGTACGTTACAACACATACCATGAGCAATTACTTGTAACAGGCAGTTCCGATGGAAGGGCATTGCTTACGGCTGCTGCTAGTATCTGCGATACTGATGATGACAAGAAACTTAGTCAAGTGTGAGTTTTATGCACCTATATTTAGTTCTACAATACCTTGAAACCTTTTTAATAATAGTCTCATTGGCAACCCCTTAAAGCTGTTAACACTGGTATACGGAACATTGTTAAAAGTTTGTTTATTACACTCAACCTTGTGGTTGATATTGTTTTTAATGCATTAACTGTATCTACTAAAATATTGTATTTGTCCCTACAAATGTTGCAGTCTAGAAGATGGTGTCCTTCAGTCATATGAACAACATGAAGATTCAGTATATTGTGTTGAGTGGAGTACTGCTGAGCCTTGGACCTTTGCCTCACTTAGTTATGATGCAAGATTAGTCCTGTCACGGGTCCCACGACATTTTAAATATAAGATTTTACTATAGAATACATAAAGTAATAAAAGATTATTATGAATTTAATAAATAATTTTTTAAAACCTCTCTGCTACTCTTTTTGCTACATTCCTCAAATTTCCATATACTTTTGAAGGAGGAGAACCCATAATAAGATTACAAATAGCTCTTCTAGCTAAAGCTATATTTTGATAACTGCCAAGGATGTGTATTTTTGAATCCGCTAACACTATCCTGGTTTTGGTGACATTCTCTATGGTAAATTTTGTACGACCAGCTTTTCCTGCTAATCTACCAATGGCTCTTCCCAAATGATCGCCTTGTAATGTTTTTACATCCTTAATTTCAAATGTCTCCACAAATAAATCATCCAATCTCAGCAATGCTAAAGCATCTTCAACTTCAAAGCCACAAACAAAAGCCTGCAACAATCATAATGCCTTTTAACAAAATACTTCAGAGTATGAGTGATCAAAATTATATTAAATTGGTACATTATTTCCACATTAACAGTTATTGTGTTACAACCATATCAATTTAAACTAAACTGAGCATTTCTCTGAACCTAAGCTTTTTCAATGACTGACTAAAACCGTGGGTGCTTAGGACATCTTCCCTCTACTTCTCAGGAACCCACACCATATTAAGGTCAGAATAACTAATAAAATTTACATGGTACTGCTTTTGCAAAACATAAATGAACCAAGCAAAAGTTACTGTGTTTGATTTTGTACAATTCAATATTCTAGTTTCAATATTTCTTGTCAATAATAATATCTGACTCATATTTGTGAATAGTAACAGTAGGAAGAGAGTTTTTTAAGGGTTGGGTTTACAATTCAATACCTAGAATTTGATTACACTGAGTCTAAGCATCCAAAAAACGAATTATTATCTAGTTTGGTTAGTATATTAATATTTTATTTTGAATAACTGTCCAAAAGACGAATTATTATCTAGTTTGGTTAGGGTAGGTATTGAATTAACCGCTAATTAATTTTTAAGGACTGTAACATACCTTGATAAAATCAGCAGCTTTTTGTAAATTTGCAATATCCTTTGTTTCTGGTCCTATTTTGATTTCTACATTTCTTGTTTTCGTATTGAACCTCACTTGAAGCAACAAATGTTCAACAATTGGAGTAAATAATTTTAACCAATTTTCTTTTAAAGGTGTGTATCTAAAAATAAACAGAAGTAACATATAAAGTATAGAATTGTATACACTATAATAATCAAATATGCATTTATATATTTTTATAGTACAATTTTTTTTAAATAAATAATAACCTATACAAGGTTTTTGTAAGTAGGTAGTAAAAGGTTTGATATATGCCTGTTTTCTCGCGATAATTCTATCACCATAGAAGAAAGTTTATCACAAGTCTAAGCTAGCCAAAACTACTATACTATAATTAAATAGACAATAGGTTTAGGTTATACCTGTGAGCAGGTACAGCTACTTTTCTCATATTAACTTTGCTCTCATTAGGTTCAGCGTTTTTTTTTGGTCTTTTAGCCCTCGGGCGCCTGTGTTGAGAATTGCCTTCGATGCCTTTGGGTTAAACTTTCCAATATGACCCGTCGATTTTTGAGGTTTTTTTGATGGGAGATGGAAGAGGGGATGGAGAAATACCCCCTGTGTCATTCCCAACCTGCGGAAACCCATAGTTACGGAGATATTCATGTTTAAAATTTTAAGGCTAGAATGGTAACAATTTAGAAATGTGTCCCTGAATTTGATAATACTGATTATGTTAGTGTCTCTTTACCTTTAATGGAACACCTCCAAGTTATTTTTTCTGCCGGAGTTCCGTCTAAATATTAATAAAGATTATTTAAACCTGTATAATGTATAGAAATTCGTAAATAAATCGTACATTTTCCATTGCTTATTTTTTTTTATTTTCAATTTATCCCTAATGGGAAAGGCAAAGGACTTTAGCCATACAGATTCCATTAGTTATTAGAGACGTGACATTTTGCATCAAAATCGTTTTTTTAATTTGTCGATAGTTTTTTTTGAATAAAAACTTGAATTTTATTCAAATATAATATAAATATTAGTTTTAATATGATAAATATTAGTTTTTATATGATATAAATATTAGTTTTTTATATGTTTATTGATGATTTCAGAAACAGTTCTTAGAAAAAAGAAATTCATATACTAACCTAACCTAACCGAACTAGATAATAATTCGGTTTTTGAACGGCTCCGATTATTTATATACGCTCTAGGGGTAGGACAGACAAGACCACGTGGATAGTGGGGTGCTCTGATTCGGTGTTGGGTACTTTTAGGTTATTAAATAAAATGTTATTAAAAAAAAATATTCATATACTAACCTAACCTAACCGAACTAGATAATAATTCGGGTTTTG
Organism: Pieris rapae; assembly: GCF_905147795.1. Classification (NCBI taxonomy): domain Eukaryota; kingdom Metazoa; phylum Arthropoda; class Insecta; order Lepidoptera; family Pieridae; genus Pieris; species Pieris rapae. The sequence continues at coordinate 110,751 of NC_059513.1, forward strand.
AACGGCTCCGATTATTTATATACACTCTAGGGGTAGGACAGACAAGACCACGTGGATAGTGGGGTGCTTTGATTCGGTGTTGGGTACTTTTAGGTTATTAAATAAAATGTTATTAAAAAAAATATTCATATACTAACCTAACCTAACCGAACTAGATAATAATTCGGGTTTTGAACGGCTCCGATTATTTATATACACTCTAGGGGTAGGACAGACAAGACCACGTGGATAGTGGGGTGCTTTGATTCGGTGTTGGGTACTTTTAGGTTATTAAATAAAATGTTATTAAAAAAAATATTCATATACTAACCTAACCTAACCGAACTAGATAATAATTCGGGTTTTGAACGGCTCCGATTATTTATATACACTCTAGGGGTAGGACAGACAAGACCACGTGGATAGTGGGGTGCTTTGATTCGGTGTTGGGTACTTTTAGGTTATTAAATAAAATGTTATTAAAAAAAATATTCATATACTAACCCAACCTAACCGAACTAGATAATAATTAAGTTTTTTGATTACAAATAATTAATTTGATCATAAGTTACAAATAATCTATGGTCCATATTGGAAAGTTTAGTAGTATCGATACGTCAAATTTTTCGAACCCTTCACTAATCGATACGTGAAATGGTTGATGTTTGACATCAGTTATTTGTCAAATTCATTGTGTTATGGCGTGTTATGGAATGATATTTGTCCATTTGTATGGAAAGTATAAATAAATATATCTCATGAACCGTAAGTTTCCGCAACTTAATACTTTACAAAACGCTTTCTTATGGTGAGTACTATCTACAAAAAAAATTTGAGCATTCAAATCGACGGGTCATATTGGAAAGTTTATCCTGCCTTTGTGCTGCTCCACTTCCATACCATCACCAGACTCCGAAACGGCACTTCGTTTTAATTTAATCGGATTTTTTGCAGGCAGAAACTCATCTACCTTGATATTTTCCACTTCCATTTTTTTTGGGAAAAATAAGCGCCAACGATAAAAAATAAATGTATTATTAATTTGTTTTTATTTAATAAAACCACATGCCTGTGATATCTTTAAGGTTTAAACTTTTAAAAGACTTGTCAGTTGTCACATGAGACGTCGTCAATGTTATTTTGTGACGTATATAATATGGTCAAAGATTGTCAATGTTGTTAACATTCTCAAACAGTAAACATAGATTATTCAATATGTATAGTCTTCCTAATCTGTGGTGTTATGTCATACCTTCAAACTAGTGAATTTCTATTATGAATTAATAGGTAAGTCTAAAAATATTGAAAATCAAGTCTTATTTTAAAAGATTTTATAAAAATATGTGTATGCCACTCTTTTTCAGGGTCGACAGTAAATATGGCGACTCTTATCCGCACTACATTTGTGAAAGTGGTCAGCCCTGCGCAGGGTAGCAAGATAGCAGGATGCACAATTATCCAAAAGCGAGATATTATGGGAAAAACCTTGAGGGAGTCTCTTCCGCCCCGCCCGCCTAAACCAGCACCCTTTGATTACGTCAATAAGGATTATACCTGGTTCCGTAGCTTGTTTGATAGAACGACACATAGGTTGGATGAAAATTCCAAAGTTGTCATCGTAGAGGGCCCAGTAGCAGCCGGTAAAACTCAGTTTGCATCTGCCCTGGCTGCTGACCTAGGCATGAAGCATTTTCCTGAAGCTAATATGGACATCCACTATATACAACAAGGGGTTGATCTTCGCTCTTTCAATGACCGTGTCCCTCCAGACACAAGAACATTCGACCATATTGATTTTAATGAATGCCCCAACCACCGTTTGGCTGGTAATTATCAGATTATGATGTACATGGCTAGGTTTAGCCAGTACATTGATGCATTGGCTCATCTATTAAACACTGGACAAGGTGTTGTGTTGGAACGGTCCCCATTTTCTGATTTTGTGTTTCTTGAAGCTATGTTCTCTCAGAAGTTTTTAAGCAAGGGAGTAAGGTCTATTTACTATGAGTTGAGGGGCCAAACAATTGAAGATCTGCTGCGTCCTCATCTAGTCATCTATCTTGATATTCCTGTTGACAAGGTTAGCAATTGAATTTGTAAAAAGTCTAATGATTTAAGTAATAAGTTGAATTAAAACTAAACACTAAGCAACATTGTAAATTAATTACAGGTACAAGGAGCAATCAAGAAGCGTGGACACAAACATGAAGTATGTGGCAAAGCTCTGACACCTGCTTTCTTACAAGAAATTGAAAGGCAATATAAGAACAAGTATCTTCGTGACATTTCTACCCATGCCGAGCTTTTAGTGTATGACTGGACTGGAGGTGGTGAAGTTGAAGTGGTGAGTAATTTTTAAAATGTATACATTTATTGATTTAGAAGTATTTGTTCTACATACTAATATATATATCCATTTGATTAAAATTGTTTTTATTGTTATTAGGTAGTTGAAGATATTGAACGTCTAGACTTTGATCAATATGTACATAGAGATGAGCCAAAAATGAAAGACTGGAGGCTGCCCCGCGAAGTGGAGTGGTCTGATCAGCGTATGATTTTCACTAACAACAAGCACATTTTGATGAACCTCTTCAACATACCAAGAACTGACGTGCCAGAATTGGTCACTAGTGCTGACGACATGCATGCCTATACTCAGGTAGTACAGCCTGTGTGACAAGTATCACAAGTTTATTGTTGTGCAATTAGTTATTTGAGGCACAATATTCTGCTCCATATTTTCAGGTGGTGTACGGTGATCCTAAAATAAGGTTCTTGGAAGGCTACAATGCTGAGGCTGGTGACACGGGCCTTTCCATGAAGAATAAAATGCCCAAGTACACAGAATACTTCTAAAATGGGATTATTTAGCTGCCTATATGTGAATATTTAATAAAATTAGTAACCAGTAACATACTTTTCCTAGTCCCGTTCGCTGAAGACTGTGCCAAAGATAATTTTAATAATAGTAAAAACAAGATGTCACAAAATTGAATTTATTAAAATTTAACCCTTCATTTTGCTTTAAACAGCCTCCAAACATCACAATATTTACAATCTCATAGTGAATGTGCGTTTTTTGCCTTTAAGTTAACGAAGTGTCATAGGAATTGACATGACATAGGAATGCATATAGTATAAAAATCTAATTCACATAAACATTGACTTGCTATGAAAAAGAAAACAGATCGTAAACATTTCGTCAACTAAATCAAACTACGTAAAGGCTTACGTATTATAGTACGATTCAAATTGATGACAATATAAAAAATATAAAATTCACGTTAAAATTAGACATAACAATAAGAAATAGCTGATTAATATAAAAATAAACAAAACAATGATTAACTATAAATCGAGTAAGTAGGGCGAGTCCAAAGCGCCCAGGCCCGCAGCCACGCCCCCTTCGTTGGCGTCGGCCAGTTTCGTCCGGAGCATGTGACCCACTTGGCGGTTGATGTAGATCTTCTCTTTGTTCCTGTGGAGTAAATTTCGTTTAAGACGCTCGCGGCTCGATATATATCTCGACGTAATATTAATTCGTAAATTAATTAGAAATACAAACCCAATAATAACTCCAAAGATGCCGAGTTCGGAGACCAGATCGCATAGAGACGGAGGGACGGCTGCGTTCGGACGCACGACGTAACCCGATATCAAGGGTGGCAATATCCTCTCCATGAGAATATAGGCCGCTCGTTCGCGACTGTGTCTCATCCTCAAAAGCGCTTCCTTCACATCGGCGCCGTACAAGTTGTTTCCGCCTCCTTCGCGTTGGGGTTTCAATACGAATCTGAAATATTTCCAATTCCAGTTAATCCCCCGAGATCGAACCCGTCGTCGGCTCGTCGAGTGGTTCGAGACCTTTCCGCGTCGGCGATCGCCATTTCGACGGCCCTCTCCCCGTTGTCGTCGAAGTCCAGAGAGTAGAGCCCCGTAAAGATGTCTCGAACCCGGGACCTCAGCTCCCCTTCGGCCATGAACCTCTCGAGGGCTCCGGGGGCCGCCAACGCCTGTTGCACCTTCTTGGTGCCCGCGAGTTGGTAGTGGATCGACGGACACTTGATGGCCCTGGAGACGTAGTCCAACTTAGAGTCGGCTCACACTCGAGCGGTCTCAAGCTAACGAAAGGAAACTCACGACGATCTCTCGACCTTGAGCCTGGCGTCCCACTCCTTCTGCGAGGGGTACTGGGCCGGCTCGTAGCCGGACCTGTAGTACACCACCGCCACGGCCCGACCCTCTCTGTGAACCGACACTCCGCGTCAGACGATACTACAGCACTCTTCGATTCCACCCACCGAGCATCGAGGCTACTTACATGACCAGCTGTTTCTTGTCGTTCAACTCGGCCTCTTCGTAAATTTCGTTCAACGTCTTCCTGTAGATCTGGAAATAAGATTCTTAAATTATTAATAAACAAATAATATACACAATTGTGTTTTCAAATATTTATCTCCATTTTTAAAATCACTATCTCCAACTCTTCGGTAGATTCATAGTTTTCTGACGTCATTTCTGCAGTTCTGAAGAAATAAATTACCATAATATCCGGCCGTTTCTCGGATATCTCGAACTCGTGGAATCGCTGATCACAAATATTGTAGGAGACTTCTTCGACCACAAAGAGCACCACTGCGGAGGGAACACCGAACATGTCGTAGGCCTCGATTATACCCGAGCACAAACCTGACAGGGCCCTGTTTTCTGGCATCTGAAAGTTCATACACATCATAAATAACTAAAACCATGAGTGTCTCTAATCAATTTAAAAGTTTACCCAAAAACTATTGAACAGTTACACTTTAGTTACTCACGTTTTTGATAAGTTCACCATGTCCCAATTGCCTCAAGACATAACTGCAACGCAACAATTTCATTTGTTAACATCATATATTAAAAATGTGGTAGTCTTTAAAACTTCTGAGAAAAATAACATACGCTTTTTTGAAGTAAATACTGCTTTTTTTATATTTTAAACTAAAAATATACGAAAACTTTATTGTTTTATTTTGTTTAGAGAAAACCAATAAAAACTCTAAGAAAAAATAATATTTAATATTAGTAGGTACTGTATTGGCTTTCCGGGGAAAACAATATGCCTAGGTAGGGTTAAAGGCTGATTGGTGACTTCCACTGACACTACTTCCTATTGTTAATAAAGAAACAGAAATAACTAACCCTTCATTAAGGATTTGTAATTATAAAAAATGAACAAACTTACCACTAACTACGATTCACGACAAACAATCTACACAATACAAAATAGACTAGAGATAACAGATGAAAAATATAAGCTACCAAAACGTTAATTCACATTGTTTTGGATTGTTTCAACAATCGATAATTTTACAGTTTACATGGTTTAAAATAAAATATGACAAAATTTAAATATCGAGTCATATGTCAGGTGTGACAAAATACTTGATCACACTTAACGTTTCGGTATCTATCACAAGACTACACATAACATACACATGCCAATATCTGGATATTTAATATTTCAGTGTGTGTGTGTGAGATAGAATATATGCATAACATAATATTTAAGATAATTTAAATTTATCTGATGTTTAATCTATTCCGCTTTGCGAACCCGCTTCGCATTCAAAGCATTTGAAAGATGTGCATCTAACCCGTCCTGTGCAAACCGTATCGATTAAAACAAGCGATGGCACCATAAACAATATTATTTTCTTATCGACAATGCAGGCGTGGTCAGCGAACATCTCTCAAGTTACTTCGGAAGCCAAAATTCATGCACGCCGGTCGTTATTACACGCCAACAATTCTCAAATATCATATATACTATTATTTATTGCAAAACAAAAATAAAACAAACATAGACAAAATAGACATGCTGATACACTGAAATGCATAGAAAAGAAAGTGTAAAGGCGACGAGCTAAGTGAAAAAATATGAATGACAGCGTGCATAGACAAGAAAGAGCAAACACATGAGAGATGTTAACTGAACGTACAGTTACTTTAATGGGCGTAGACCTGGCATGAATATTCGCAAATACAACAAGAACGTACCAACGAGTATTGTCAATGCACTCTCGACGTTGCGAGTCCATACCACCATTTAGCTTAGTACTTGCGAATAAGGACTTTTAATCCTTCAAAGATCGACGCCCATTAAGTAACGTCAAACAAAGTCGATACCGAAACATGGAGGGAAGATAAGAGGTGATGGCGCCGAAACTCGCTGCCACCGTGTTAAACTCCACTTGTTTTATTCGATTGCTGTCTGGTTGCTGCATCAAGTAGTCGGAGCGAAATAGACCCAGGCTTAGAGACTGAAAACATTTTATTCGGATAATTTTTTTTCCTACGAAGTAAATATTATAAATTATGTCGTTATCAAAACATCTATCTTAACCTACATTGTACACCTACACCTTTATTGTTATTTTATAGATATTTATCTAAGTGCTGTGATTATACAACGATTATTATTATTGTGAAATTTATTGTTAATAATACTAGATGATATCCTAAACCTTAATAAAAAATAAAGCCTCGAGTGACTTTTGCCTTAAACCTCTTTCGAAAATCAAAACGACGGTCACTATGTAATGTGTGCACAGTTGTATCTTCCTGATCACGATATCTTTTTATAATCTGCCGAAACGTATGATGACGCTGCATTTTGCAATTTCATATCTAGTAAGACATCATTATTGGATTCCCAAAAATTCTTGTCATTCAGTTTACGTCACACTTAGTATTAATGACATCGCATGTTTAATGTATTTCCATACTGTATTCGAATTAAGATACAACAAGATTTATTTAATTTGCGTTTCTTGTTGACCGTGATGTTTCACCAGCCTCGTACGTAGGAAACAATGCGACGAATGTTATTAAATCGTGTCTTTTCTTCTGTCAACATTTGCAAGATGCTTTAGAGTTTGCTAATATTTCGAAACTTTTTAACACATGCTTTGATTATTACATAGTTGTCAATTTTAAGCCGGTTGTGTATAAAAAACAGGCTCATACTATTACGAAAAAAATTTATAAGTATTGTATTTACGCGACTATCTATCAGTCACTTTTATATTACACAAAATTCCATAGTTCCTCACTTTACAGTCTCTGAGGTTGCGAGTACAGAAGATGGTCGTTTTATTCCGTTAAAATGTTGTTTTTATTTATCAATGTATTATATACATATGTATCGGTTTTATATAAATATATTCTATCTACGTGAAGGTAATTAATTTCAAGACAATGCAGTCTCGATATGTACAAAAATGCAAATGTTAGTATGTTAATCGCCAACATTCATCTATCTACGATATCTTTTAAAGCCCACATTGTCCGTTCGTTATGCCAAATGCCTAAAACGATAATACTTTATTGTACAACAAATATCTTCACTAAACAACATTTAATAAGATAACTGGTCAGACAAAACAATAGCCATATATCATGTTATATTTTACGGCAAATATAAATAATAATAAATATTGCATAAATCGATGAAATATGAATTTACCACTGACTTAATTATAATTTGTTAAATATTTATCGATCATTGTCGGTGTGATTCATTAAATAATTGGTACGTATTAATAATAAAAATAACAAAAACTACATTATTGACCTAACACCGCTACTCATACAGGCATTTCCACACTTTTATAACTTTATATTTCTACATAACCATACACCAGAAATCGACATAAGAATCTCATATGATGTGTATTAATTTTGGCATAACGATACAGCAATATCCGTGGACTACCTTTGTATCTCCCTGGAGACGGGTCCCAGGTGACCGAAACCGGATGCGATACTGTTGATTTCCACCTGCTTCCAGGAACAGTATGGAGTGTGCTTGGCACACTGGTTTTCAGTGTGGGGACAACGCGACTCCAGCATGATGTCAGATCGCAGCATCCCTAATGATATTGGCTAACACACATACATCTTGGTTGTTCTATAAGTTATCTAACCTTAATACTAATAAAGCCCTAACAGTCTTTAATTTTACAACAAATTCTCCAGTAAAAAATATGACAAACGCACTTTTAAAAATGTCATGTACGTTTATATCGTTTATACCTGTGTTATTCCTTCTTCGCGAACTTTTATCCAAATGTTATACAGCTTGGCGGTAAAGTCGTCAACTTCAAGGGCATTTTGAAGGGTTTTTTCGAGAAATTCATCATCATGAGAAACCTAAAATAATATGGTTAATGTGCATTGCTATATTTATGTTAAAATGTAATTTTGATTGGCATTTTGTTTGTTACCACCACCCAGCAAAACAACGAGGCATTAGACAGCAGCTCTGACACAATAAACAAACATTATCAATGGAAAAACAAAGACAGTTCAAAAAGTAAGTTACAAATATTAAGTTAAGAATCGATTCCATTCATCATCTATTGTGCAAAATGTGGTTTCACCATGATATTGCACAAAGCCATTTCGTACCTCTCAATTGTATTGCAATAACAAACTCTTTCTTTATAACTAATAAAAGGTTCATTAATTTATGCTGTTTTATCTATTATTGCTGCACTTTAGTTTTTTCAAAAAACTTTTGAAATACAGGTAGGTAAGTAATTTAAAATTTACTGAACTAAAAAAAAAATTACTATAATAATATATTAAAATACATATAAGATTCTGATAAAAACAAATTGAAGAAAACATATTTTTTTTCATATATTATCACCATTATGGTAAGATACTTTACTCGCATTCATATATCAAAAACAAATATAATACATATAAATATTGGATGGAGAGATGGAAAGGATATTTTGAATTATCAACCTATGTTTATATCATCAAGTAGTTAACATTTTCTTAATGAATCTATCTTTAAAAGATTATTGTCCTGTTTAGTGAGTTGGTTTAAAGACCTCTTGCAGACTAGTTACCTTATGCATTAGTTCATTCAAGACTGGTTGTAAGTCCACCGCTTTTGTGAACTCTGTTCTTGGAAAAGGTGATGGCAGTAACACAAAAGGAGCAATCTAGAACAACCAATGTATAACTTTATTAATTTATTGCATTTTAGGAAGATTTACAGCCTCTTAACAGGATGTTAATTATGATTACAATAAAATAAAGACTAAAATAAATAAAATAATTATAAATCTCCACCTATAGATAAACCATAAATACCTTAGGGAGATAGGAAGAATAAAATTAACTGATGGATTTATAAATCTAAGAAACAATTAAAATATTGAAATTAAGTATGAAAAAGCAGAAGATTTAAATTTACAACTATTCTAATGGAAACAGCTAGATGTGAGTGTGTGTCTCACAGAGTCAATAGATGAGCAGAAAAGATCGATCTCAAACTGGATTGAATATTGATTCTAATGATAAAATCAAAAAATTGCACCAAAATAATTAAAAATCTATGATAACAATCATTACAATGGTTTACAAAAATTAAATTCTGTCAAGTACTGCAACTTTCTATAGTACTTTCATGTAAATGATATGGTTAATTTTATCCAATAAGAATTCTCTTGAATGGATAATGTAACAGATTAAACCTACTCTGAGAAACTTACACATACAGACTTATATCTACATATTATAATTAATTGTTTTCAGTTGCATAAAACAAAAAATTTTTTTTTCACATTTGGAGCATGCATACTGCTAGCAGCGATGCTTCAATAAAGACTTTACCTTACAAGAAGTATTTGGTAGTGTACAAATACTTTACCGTATATCATCATCCAATTAAACATTATTTTGTGGTATAACGGAAAATTAAAAAATGATTTACCTGGATGGTATCCTTTGAGAAATGTGCTTTATCTCTCATCCCCACACCATGCATCAGTGCCCAATCTTTTGCTTTTTCTACTACACTTGAAAGTACTTTGTTGTCTAGTGGAAGCGGTATACAAGAAGCAAGACGTGATTGACTCATATTGTAGTTTTGACTCAAGAAATATATTTAACTGTGGCTTGATATATTTATCAGTCACATGGACGCTAAGTAAATGATAATCACGAACAGCACAGGGTGACCGTCAACAAATGATAGTATACGCGACCGCCAACACAATTTATATGGAATTTTGTTTAAGTGTGAAGATTGTAACAAGTCGTGTGACCGAGACAATTAACTTTATGAATTCATATTTCACAACATCTAAAAAATATCAAAAACAAAAATTTCAAAACTTTGAATGTAATATAATAATCTGTCAAATCATGAATTACAGCTGTCAAAGTGTTAACGCTCAAAGGTTTCGTGACACTATATTTGAAATCTGTTTGCTTGTTGTCTGGAATCTGGATATCTATTGAAATAGGGAAAGTGAAATTGAGGGTCATGAATTTGTGCGTATGACTGATTAAAAAAAATCTAAACATTTTTGCCGTACGCAATTCAGACTTAGAGTTTTAGCACTAAATTTTGTTTCATAATGATCTTCGCACAGAATGCTAAAATTTTGAAGTTTTATGTAGTCTATGTCATCAATCAAATTTGAAATTTCAATTGCCTACTTGCAAACGGTGAAGGCCGAAGGGTGAACTATCTGAGTATTTTTTAAAGTTATTGTTTATTGTTATTTGATATAAAAAATTTCAACGGCCAAGCAGTTAAATCTATTGTCATATAATGGAAGTTACTGATGAAAATCTCGCCACATTAGCTAATTACTTACAACAAACACTTAATCCGGACCCGAACATTCGTAGGCCGGGTGTGTATACTTAACTTCTTTATCCATTAATACAATCATTATTCAGCATATTTATTAATGTATAAATGTATATCTTTTGTTTTATTGTATATTACTCTAAAAATTCTGTAAAAACACTTTTCTAACCTAAACCGAAAGCTGTACAAATCGCTCGTAATAATGTAACATGTTGAATTTACTATTATTATCTTTATTTATCCTTTATTATTTTTAGTTAGAATATTACTAATCGCTTTTTTATATAAATGCTAAATTTATATTCTTTTCAGCTGAAAAATTCTTAGAGAGTGTTGAAATTAACCAAAACTATGCTATACTATTATTACACCTCATTGACAAAGAATCTGCAGATCTTACAATTCGCATTGCTGCAGCTATTACATTCAAGAATTACATCAAAAGAAATTGGTCTGTGGTAAGAAATAAAAAAAATATTTATCTCCAGTACTTAGTCCCTCTTCCACTTTGACCAGTTATAATGTAACAAAATTTCATTTCATATTGTGTATTCATATCTCTGATTATGTAGATATATTTTGAGATAGTAAAATTTTAAAAATATTGATATTTTAACATTGCTGTATCTAGCCATAATTAAATCATATATAAATTTTAGGAGGAATTTGGGCAGGATCGCATCCATGCAGCTGACAGGGAAACCATAAAAACTCTCATAGTATCTCTAATGTTAAAATCACCGGAGTCCATTCAGAGACAATTTAGTGATGCTGTGTCCATTATTGGCAAGACTGACTTCCCTGAGAGATGGCCCGGTCTTATATCAGAAATGGTGGAAAAGTTTGCCACGGGTATACTTTCTTTCTTAACTACTAATAATAATAAGTAATTAATATTTAAGCATTAAATCCTTATTCACAGAAATTGCTTTTACAGGTGATTTTCATGTTATAAATGGAATATTAAGAACAGCACATTCACTGTTCAAACGCTACAGATATGAATTTAAATCACAAAAGCTTTGGGAAGAAATAAAGCATGTCCTGGAAAACTTTGCTAAACCGTTGACTGACTTATTTGTTGTAAGTTTTTGTTTTGGCCCTAATCTTATTAAATAATATTCTAGTCTTGACTCAACTGAATAAAATTGACTGAAATCTATTAAGCCTTGTAAAGCTATGTGGAGGATTCACACTTACAGTTATACTCAAAGTGTTCATTAAGAGCTAGCTAAGTAATTTAATCAAGTTTTAAATAACTTCACTATAAATGGGATAAAAGCTAAAAATTCTTCCTGTTAGTAAGTAATATGTAATTGTAAATAAATCTTAAATCTTGTGTTCAATAATAATTTGGCATTAAACTATGAAGTTACTATTGAGTGTGCTATGGTGTTCTTAGTTATTAGTCGGCCATTACACGTAATTTAATAATACTTGTCAGTCTTACTGTAAGTGTATTGATGGTTTTATAGAACTTGCATATTTTAGATAAAAGCTATTGGTATATGATTTTATATCATATTAATGTAATAACATATATAGTTTTAGAAAGATATGTTATGGTTATATATATTTAGATTGAATATATACCATACATATAACAATCAAAGCAGATGGCTCCACATACCTGTGGTGCACAGCTAAAATAATGCTTTAGGAAACTCTCAGTTGTAGAACTACAGATGTTCTGATGATATAGGTGGAATTTCATATTCTCCCTCAATCTCAGATGATGAAACTCAGCTGAAGTTAATCGGACAAACTCCTCCGAATGCTCTTTACATAGTAAATGCGGTACAACATCGAGAGACCCAAATTTTACGCAACGTCAAGAAATGAAGCCTCTCAGAAGGTGACTTGTTATCGACGTTTCGAAACGCTCTTTGGTAAAAGCAGATCTGCGACTGCGACAGGACACAAGTTTCTTTCCGCACTGATCAAATACAAAATCGCAAAGAAAGACAGGCTTGTTGAACGCTAGGGTGTTAACGGATTAGAAGTCACAAGCATTTAGAGAAGTGCTTCATGCCACACGCGATCGATAGCTTTCGCTATATTCAAACTATCGGCTAGCGCCTTCCCTTGGACTCAATTGCCTCAGGGATCAAGCGATCTTCCAGCAGTTTTGGACAGTGTTGAGCGGGGTGGAACAGAGAGCTGACAGAAACTTTGGGGAAAGTGCCTCTTGTCCCCAAAAACAGGCTGAGCGATGACTATGTAATCAGATTTTACTATAGCAATATCCTTTTTGGATCTAGCTGGCAGAGTTATCTGCTTTTTAATTTGCCACTGTAAGTTTGCTTTTAAAAGATACATGCTCTGCAAGACGCCTTCGGCGATAAAGTCAACATCAGAATAATTCATACAGCATCCAACTAATCCGACGTTCTGTCTCGATGGATTTGAAGGCAGTAGAAAGTCATATAAAGATGGTTTGTGACCGGAATCTGGTATTCGCGTAATTTTAATTCCACTCCAGTTCATATGATACATATTAGATTGTGTCATGAAGAGATTTTTTTTAATTTATAAAATCACATTTTTTCTGAAACTTATTTCAGGCTACCATAGATCTTACAACAAAACATGCAGATAATCCTCAAGCACTAAAGATAATATACAACTCCCTAGTTCTTATATGCAAGGTTTTCTACTCCCTCAATTACCAAGATCTGCCAGAGTTCTTCGAGGATAATATGCCAATATGGATGCCTAATTTGCTGAATTTGCTTCAAGTCAAGGTCCCATGCCTAGAAACGAATGTGAGTTGGAATTTTGTATCTCTTAACTAAAGTACTAAATTAGACTACAGTAGGGAAAGCGCTCCGTACAAATTAATATTTGTCACATGTGTTTTAAGTAATGAACTGTGGTTTTTTGAGCTCTGTTCTCAAAGTTGTGGAGTGTGTAAGAGAGTCACAGTGAATGGCCAGAGTGTTCCGTATTAAGCCCTGTGCTTTAAGTAGTAGTAATCACCATGATATTAAAGTGAACCGTTGTCTTCAATCTTTAAATTATTTTTTTGCCAGGACGATGACGATAAACCTGGTGTAATGGAAGAATTACGTACTGAGGTGTGCGAATGTGCAGCTTTGTATGCACTGAAGTATGAAGAGGAATTTGGTCCCCACGCCCCAGGGTTCGTGACGGCCGTTTGGAATGTGCTGCTGACTACTAGCACCAAGGCTAAATATGATGGTGTAAGTGTTTTGTTGCTCTTATTGTGCTCATTGTGCAACGCGACTCACATCTTCTGAATTCCAGTTAGTTTCAAACGCTCTAACATTCCTTGCGAAAGTTGCGGAGAAGAACAGCTATAAAGGTCTATTCGAAGACCCGGCGACGCTCAGCAGCATCTGTGAAAAGGTTGTCATACCCAACATGGAGTTTAGAGGTACGTGGATAGCGATGAATCCCCCGTATTTCCTCGCCACGGACACCGACCACCGAACACTGACTTGAGGTAATAATTGACATTTCAGAGTCGGATATGGAGTTGTTCGAAGACAACCCCGAGGAGTACGTGAGGCGAGACATCGAGGGCTCCGACGTGGACACGAGGCGTCGAGCCGCCTGTGACCTCGTCAGGACTCTGGCGGTGCACTACGAGCAGAAGATCATGGCCACGTTCGGCCAATACGTCGAGGTGACGGAAACGAACTGCGAGCTCTCGTCGTTCCACGAATAGACAACAACCGCTAACGCGAAGGGTGTTCGCTCGACAGGTGATGCTGAAGAAGTACGAAGACAGCGGCAGGACGGCGTGGCGCGGCAAGGACACGGCTCTGTTCCTGGTGACGTCGCTAGCGTCGCGCGGGAGCACTCAAGCAGCCGGGGTCACGCGCGCCTCGCCCCTCGTAGATCTAGCTCAGTTTGCGCAGGCGCACGTTCTACCCGAGCTGGAAAAACCTGACGGTGAGTTTGGTCGCCTCTGCCTCGAATCGTTCATCATGACCGTTGCGTGAACTGGGCCTCGAATTTGTCTCCAGTGAACGACGTGCCGGTGCTGAAGGCCGACGCCCTCAAGTACATCATGACGTTCCGATCACTTCTGCCCAACGATCTCCTCGTGACCGCTTTTCCTCTTTTGGTGAGTTGCACTTTTGCAAGAGCACTTTACACTTTTTATTCTCACAAACGGCAAAGTGTAACGACGCGTCCGACCCCCACAGGTCCGACACGTTAACGGACGCGGCGTCGTCTGTACGTACGGCGCTTGTGCAGTAGAGAAGATGATCGCGGGAGGGATGGTGCCCCGTCAGGTCATCGAACCCCAAGCCCCCGTCCTGCTCGCGGCCCTCTTCAACGCTCTCGGTAACGCCGCTGACCCCACGGAGCATAACGAATACGTCATGAAAGGTGCGCGTTCGATACTGTTTAAAGTTTATTTTTGGCTAGAAGTCTCGCGGTTTCCAAACTAGTGAAGATGATTTTCAGCCATACTCCGTACCCTTTCGTGCCTACGCGAGTCGGCGCTGAGTTACCTGGGCGAAGCCCTTCCCAAACTGGCCAGTCTGTTGGCGGTGGTCACCAAGAACCCTTGCAAGCCCCACTTCAACCATTACTTGTTCGAGACCCTGTCTCTGTCCGTTTCGTAAGTATTGCATACGATTGGCAGTAGGAAAATTTCATAAATTTTATATCAATCGTGCCTCGAATGATGAATGTGAAAACTTTGACCAGCCTGGTGGTGAAGGCGAATCCCGAGGCGATCGCGGCCTTCGAGGACGCGCTCTTCCCGATCTTCCAAGAGGTGCTGCAGAACGACGTGCAAGGTGAGCGTCGGGACGACCGGAACGCGGGTCGAACGCGTCACTAGAGCTATATGATTTGAAATGGTTCGCAGAATTCATGCCGTACGTGTTCCAAATGCTGTCGCTGTTACTGGAGCTACGCGGGGAGCGAGGGGCCGGCGAGGACGGGGAGGCGTACGGGGCCCTCTTGCCGTGCCTGGTCGCGCCTCCTCTCTGGGAGCGCGCGGCCAACGTTAGGCCCCTGGTGAGGCTCCTCTGCGCCTTCATCGCCACCAGGGAACACCTAGTCAGGACGTCCGGCAAACTGGTGAGGCGACCGGATTTCGCCTTCGCTTTACTTTTTAATTTCCCTAATTCGTTAATTCAAACGAAAAAACCACTTTTAGTCGGCGATGCTGGGTGTTTTCCAAAAACTGATCGCGTCGAAGACCAACGACCACGAAGGCTTCTATTTGCTGCAGACGATGCTCTACAAGTTTGGAACGTGAGTTCTTTCCCATCCTGCCGAGGCGCCGCGGACAGTCTAACACGAGTTAGTCGCGATTCAAGCTTCTTTTCTCCTTCCGCAGCACCGACATGCAGCCGTACACGAAGCAGATAATGACTCTGCTGTTCCAAAGGCTTTCCTCTTCGAAGACGACGAAGTACGTTCGGGGTCTGATCGCTTTTTTGGGATTCTTCGCGGCGCATTTCGGCGCCGACTCGCTCGTCGACGTCATCGACTCTATCCAGGCGAAGTGAGTGCGTGAGAGTAAGAGAGTCGAGGGCCGTGAGCGGAGCGACTAGAATTATCGGCCGGCGCTCTCTCCGTTGCAGCATGTTCGCGATGTATGTGGAGCGAGTGCTGATTCCGGACCTGCAGAAGGTGAGCGGGGCTCTGGAGCGGAAGGCGTCGGCGGTGGGCTGCGTGAAGCTGCTCTGCGACAGCGCACACTTCGTCCGAGGGTCTCTCGCGCATCTCTGGCCGGGGCTCCTGCAGGTGAGGCCTCTCTCGGAGAGTTCGCCGGTCTTCGCATTCCTTCTGCGAAATCTGATCTACGACTCGGTTCGTTCCAGGCCCTGATATCTCTGTTCGAGCTGCCCGTGGACGAGACTTCTCTGCCGGACGACCACTTCATCGAGGTGGACGACGCTCCGGGCTATCAGGCGCAGTACGCGCAGCTGGCATGCGCACGCGCAAACAGCGCCGACCCCTTGGCTAGTGAGCGAATCTCTGTACTAATGTACCGACAGACGATTTTTCCATTTTTAACTTGGGCTAAATATAATAATCTTCCTGAACGGTTTCGTAGGTATTGAAGATCCGAAACGGTTCCTAGTGGAGAATCTGTCGCTCCTGTCGCAGTCTAACCCCGGATTACTTCCTCCGAGAATCGCAGCCATGGATGAGCCACACAGAAACGCCCTGCAGATGTACTTAGCCGGATCCAGTGTGCAAATTTGCTAAAATAATCCAATAAATGAATTTGTGATTCGTATTTCCGAAATTGTTGTTTGATAAATTTAATGACTCTACTAACAATTATTTAGTTGTTTATTTTTTCCAAATAAGAAAAATCTTAAGTGCTGAACGTTATGCTTAAAATGTAAATTTACGAAATGAATGGCTGTTTTGAATAATGTGCGCTGCGCGTTTATTCCTTTGTCGGCCTTATTGCTAAAAGGTCATTTGTATTTAATACATGTAAATTTAAACTTTCTATTAGCAAAATGTACTATTTTTAAGTTAGTTTGTAATCGAAGGCAATGTGTGTGTGCCGTTAATGTATGATACTGAATAAAAGTTTTATACCGTTTAAGTATGTATAGTGATATTATTTATTTTCAAAATCCTTACCATTGCAAGGAAATTTATTAAAAAACTACTGATATTATTATAAAGGTAATAAAGAACATTTGGAAATAAATTACCATACAAGTTACTCTTTTATGACATTCTTTATATGTATCACAAATCACATACGTGGTTTTCTTGAACTAGTTAATTGGTTGCTGGCGTGTCATACGTGTTACACTATTTTGGCAGATATCAAAATCATCCTCGGGCTTTACTCGTTATTTCTTAAATTAATAATCAGACCGACCGAAACATTTTTCTTTTATTTTCTTCATGAGACTCTGATCGTTGCTCAATTTCCATTGAGAGCGATCCGACTCCTCGAAGTCAGGTTGAGACTCAAATATATCGCCTGAAAGTTGTTTAGGCTTCTCCGGTTTACGTTTCAAAAAGTCTTGGATCTGTATTTTTTGAGAACGCGTGCGGGAATTCTCATACTCTCGCTGAAACGTAGGTGGAGGTGCAAAATATGAAAAAAAAGGACTCGACTGCTTTGACTCTTTGTTCTCGTTGTTACGGCGCAACTCCATACAGGAAAAAGTGCAGTCGGCGTCGACTACTTCCTCTCGAATATAGGAAGTTATATGAGTGTTTATAGACGTGGGACGTTTAGAAAAATGTTCTTGTTTATCGAATGCGCATTGCGATTTCTTTACAGTCGTTATGAAATTATAATATCGTTCGATGTTCTCCGCACATTTGTAACAAATAGTATGTTGTCTGTCTGTTTTCTCTATAACAATTTTTAAACACACCAATATCTTGTCAATCATATTTGTATTTGTACAATAAGTACCGAATAAAGAAACGTTGAATTCAGACACTGATAAACATATTCGGCAAGACTGCGAAGAAATAGCCATTGTAATTACTAAATTTACAAAGCAAAGAAGAAAATAAATTCACTAATTTATTAGTTCTACAAAATGAAGTCGCGGACAACTTTCCCGCCAATTCCATAGACACAACAATAATTAGAAAAAGAGCGGTAAACATTTATAAAACCATTCATAGATTAAAAATGCATGGCGGGGTTTGCCTTATTCTCGATAGGACTCTTGTCAAAATGGTGACAGATTATTTAATGTTATTTGAAGTGAAACTTATTTAGGTGCATTAGGGTAAATTTTTTCACGTCACAAAGATGTGCATCGTTTTTGTCGAAGAAAAGGAAGAGAACGATTAAGAGAAGGTGAGATTGAGAAAAATAATTAGAACGTATAAAACGTACGTGTAAAAACACTGTGAATATAGATATACACATACATGGAGTGATCATAATATATGATCTATTGGGGCTTTTACCGTAGTAATAATTAATTTACAAAGAAGTTTTACTTCTGACATGTGTACTTTGTACGCCCGCACTATTTTATGATTAAAACATTTTAAGTAGCGTTGGACAGACGGAACTTCGGAATGGTAGTCATCGTTGTAAAATAAAAGCCAAATATCCAATGAATACATTTAATTTATCACCACTACAAAGAAACACTAAACAAGTTAAATCAATCGAATGATAACAGTAAATTATAGTAACTTTGATAAAAATGCTGAAAAGGTTTAACAAAATGATTTTATAATTGTCCAAATACACAAAGGCCACTCATATAAAACAACTCTGTGAATTATATCTATCTCATTTCTTGCATTTACACAGAGAGAGACAGAAATAATACTGTGGCGGTACTTTATTTTCCGGGCACTTATGTTTTTAGACAATCGGCTAAGACAAACCATTAAAAAATGCAAGTGTTAGTTAGTTACAAAGCGATACGTAAAACATTATTGCACTACAGTTAATGTAAAACGACACGTTACACGCAAATATAAAAATACCGATAACCTCAATAAAAAAAGACTATTAAAATACGAATACATAATATGAATTGATAGGGATGGCTTTAGACACACTATACATAACTCACTTAAATTGAATATAATTAAAATGACCAAGTGCTAAAACGTGTAACGAGTTCCGGGGTTCACTACTTGAGCGCGCACTCCACGAATACGGTGTGATGGGGGTTTTCCAAAGTGGGGGAAGGGGTTTCCGAGCGAGGGGTCAAAGACTCGGGGCTCTGAGGGCCGAGGGGGCAATTGTCCACCGTTACGTCGGCCTCGTTCAGCGGCCAAAGATCTTTAAGAACAGCCCTGGAATTAATGAATTTATTATTTATGGGTGGATATTTAAAAAAAATCAATAGTCTCAATCGCGTGGGTACGCCAGATGTCAGTCACACTCACCAAAGTCGTTTATCGACAATCGTCTTGACTTTAGGCACGGGGAACCCGTTGAAAGCCGAGGCCACGGGGAGCGTATAGGCGCCCATGTCCTTGAAAACCAGCCACTGACCCGTGCGCAAAGCGGGGAGGTGGCAAGAGGCTATCACGCAATCCAAACCGTCACAGGTCGGACCCCAGACGGAGCAGGGTTCGGGCCGGGAGTCGGAAGCCTGAATATTAACAATCAATTATTTATCTACCTAGATCAATCTCGGAAGATTCAAGAATTAAAATGGCTGCCGTGACTCACGTCCAGCGGTTCGGCGACGACAGTTTGATGATCGTAGAGCACACAGTTGAAGGAGCCGTAGACGCCGTCGTTGATGAAGTACATCGTGTGGGACTCGGACGACGCGTTCGTCAGCTGGGACAAACGGTACAATCGTGAACTCGAATCGAAATAGACACTCCGGTGGGAGCAGCCACGGAGAGAGGAGCACCCCGCCTTACCTGCCTGGTGGCGTGCACCATGGTAGCGAGCGTGTACGCGGCGGCCGCGAAGTATCGGCCCGGCTCTGCGATCACGCGCACCTCGCGCTCGTCGAAGTTCGCCTCGATCGCCGCGTTCACCACTCGGGCCACCTGCAAGTCGCGCATCAGCAGACGTAGGGCATCTCCTTATTTATTACGCCACTGCTAATACATAGCGAACTCACGTCTCGCAGATCGGAGTCGGTGTTGCCGGCGAAACCGCCGCCGATGTCGACCACTCGCATGTCGAGGCCGAGCGTGTCTCCCAGATCGAAGAGCATGCGCGCCATCTTTATCCCACGAGCGTAGACGGCGCTCTCTCCGGCGCCGGAACCCACGTGGAAGGAGACGCCCGCCACCTGCACGGTTCGCGTTTCATGAAAATCGGTACACGCGTACGATCAAAGCGAACGGGCCGGTCGGTACTCACGTTGAGCTTCAAGACGGCGGCGAGTTTGAGCAGACGAGGGGCCTCCGTGAGAGGCTCGCAACCGAACTTGACACCCAGAGGACACTGGGCCGCCGCCGCGTCGCAACGGATGCGGATCACCAACCTGCGGAAGTCCGTTTACGTGATGAACTTGGACGGCGATGGCGCGAGGCCGCACGTTTCGTTCGAGCGTCGTTCGGGTACTCACCGAGCGTCGGGCGCGATCTGCTTGATTTTGTGCAGCTCCGTCTCCGAGTCGAAAGTCATGGTGGTGACTCCTCGCGCCGTGGCGTAGCGGATGTGGGAGGCCATCTTCGCGGGATTCGCGAATATTATGCGCCTGAGTCAAGATAAACCAAGTCAATTAACCGTCCAACGGCTACTTTCATTCTTCTTCTAAATGTGCGTAAACACTTACTCGGCCTTGATGCCCATATCCATGACGAGTTGTATTTCCGCCTTGGAGGCGCAGTCGAAGCCCGTCCCGAGCGCGGCCAACGCCCGCACCAGCAACTTATCGTCATTGCATTTCACGGCTGCATTCGTAAGAAATATATTTATTTATTTAAATACAATCAATGACATGAGTAATCCAGCACCGACGAAGCGGGTCAAGTGACTCACCGTAGAAGGGCTCGACCCTCGGCATCATAGCCTTCCAGTGCTGGTAGCGACGCACTACTTCTCCGAGATCCATGACGTAGAAGGGGTCCTCCTGTCCTTCCTCCACCACCTGTCTGATGACCCCCGAGGGGCTCCATTCTCCCTCCATCACACACACGCGCTCCTCGTCGGCCAGTCTCATGGCGCCGGGTTTCATTCGGCTTTATCTGCTGATGACGTGTACGAGTGAATTCGGTTAAATTAAGCCACTTAAAACAGAGACATTTGAAACAGACCTCTCGATGCGATGTGGTGGTGAGATCGACAGATCGTCGGTCCGCCGATTGTCGACACCAAGTCAACGGTTCCTTTGCTCGGTTACGCCCGGACACTCGGCACTGTGCGTCGGTGGCCCGGTAGCGCTACTCCCCGGGTGTCAGCTACGAAATTATTATTCATTTACCGCAACATTTCCAGCTTATAGCCATCGCGATTATAGCAAATGAGGACGGCGGTCATCCCTCAATTTCAGATACAATTCTTATGAATAACTTCTATACCTTCACCGTTGCGCAGGACCTTCTAAGGATAGTTCAATATTGCTTTTGCAAATGTTGAAGTTTATGTTTGTGGGTACATACTTGTGCGTGTGACGTCAGCGGGGCGGCGTGCGCCGCAGCCAGGGCGGGTCAACGTTGAGCGCACGGCGCCAGCAGCGCGTCGCGTGTCGCCCGGCACCGCTACACGCGCCGGACGAGCCCGCTCCTGTCTGCAATACCGCGAGGCAACATTACACGCCGTCTCACAAAAAGTTATGCACGAGAGAAACAAATATAATTTAACAAATAAGATCGACGTATCAATTTATATTCTAAGCGTTAAACTAAACATCGACGTTCAAGTGCATTGCATTAACGTCCCTATTACGAATAGTTAATCGAATCAATTTTGTGTGGCCAAAATGGCCAAAATGATTTTTAGCATCTAAGTACATTAGATAACTGGCAAAGACCTCGCTCGTATCGTGTCGTCATGCAACGTTATCGAGCAAGGCCAATGTTACGCGACATTCTTTAAGTTTCCTAACGTTACGTTATGCTACGCTTCGTACGTTGAAAATTCCACACTTCAAAAGAAATATAACATTAATATGTGTCAAAAACAATACGTACCCGTACCTTTAGTAGCGAAATTCTCAAAGCTTTCACAAACTTTTAAGCAACAACCGTTCGGTTGTTGCTAAATTATGCAGAAGATAAAAGAAACTCAAATTGTAGTCAACGTTGACTAATAGAACAATACTTGTTCGATTTAAAATTTAGAATGAAATCAATCTGTCAGACCGTCACTCGTCCAGCCCGCGGCAAACTGATGAAGATTGCTCTCGTTTGAACAATTTAAACGCTGGTTTTATCACGAGTGAGATTTGTATGATGTTTATTTAGTTTTATTGTTTATTATCAAATTAAACAAACTAATTAGCATTATAAAAATCACACGTCTGGCACGCCATTTAGGTCTGAACTAATTAAACCGTAACGCCCCGATTTACTTACTTGTTATCTTAGCCAATTCGCACGGAACAACATTTAGGTAATTTCGCAAATTAATATCGATTGTCTTTCGTTTTCAAATGAATAACATTTGAAACCTTAATGAGGTTGATTTGGCTTTAAACAAGTTTTATAAGTAACTCTACGCAGGGTTCTAAGTATCTAAGACAAAAGATTTTTTTATGTAAATGAACATTGCTAGAAGTATTTTTATGACGATAACCGTTTTTACTGACCAAACCGCATAGTTGTTACATTTCTTCTTATGAAAACAACACTTTGTATGGCAATGAAGTTTTATAATAAATTTACCAAAACCATTCAAAAATCTCTCCACTAGTGCTTTTAAAAATCGACTTAATATATTACTTTTCTGAAAGACATAATTAATATTGATGTGATAATATTATAGTAATATGCTAACGTAGTGATAAAATAATATATTAATTGACTATTATAAAATTAATGATACTGTAATCGAAATTTCTATCTTATAATAATGGAAGATAAATTTGCACGCATATTCTTACAAAAGAATTATTATTATGTATACAAAAAATATAGTCAATACTGAAGTGTGTTTATTTACAGATAATAAATAAGGTTAAGTTTTAGCACCAGCGTTTTACAAACTAACCGTTTAAGATGGGTCCTTTATTGCGTAATAGGGCAAATTGATTTGCGTTACATTGAATTTATCAATATACTTTGCCTCGTAACTCGTTCAAAAGTCCTACCACTCTTTGTCGAGTATAAGTTGTGATAAATTTTTAGACTGTGCACAAAAATAGCAACTGTAATAATGGCAATATTTTTTCTGTAATAAATTAAAACATTTTAAATTAGATCTCTTTAATCAGTACATAAAACCCAGATTCTCATTAAGATAACTAATGAAGTGAACTATTAACACCTTTGTAAAAAAATCTACTATCTAAACTACAAATGCCATTTTATGAACCTGCATACAATATAAACATTGAATCAAGTTTCATCTCACTTTTATCTGATTATAACCACTATATTGTAGTAATAATCACACATGTATATGTGTGATTAGTATATGATATGGCATTCAGAGCATACTGTGCTCTGAATGCCGTATCTCATATACTCATCTCTCAAATACTTTTAAAGGTGTCTCAAGACTAAGATTCTTAGGTTAGTTTGGATAGAATAATTTTTAAATGCTTTTAAATTACCCATGTATGCAAGACTATAACTGCTCAACATATAAATTTTCTAAGTATTAGAAGAGGAAATCAATGTAAAAATATAAAATCACTCACATTTATTTCAAATTGTACAGAAACACAAGTTTAAACAATGAGATTTAAAATAAACTTCATACAACTTCAAACCTTTTATATCAATTTGCTATTACTAAGATGAAAACATTACCAACTCATCATCATAATAAGATTAATCTCATAAAAACACTGCAAATTAGCATAACTTATTTTGTGAGGATTACCTATACACTTTTGTTATAATTTAAAACAACAATGTGTGCTTAAAATTTATACAATTTTAAAATTAATTAGTACTTTTAATTTTCTCTAGTAATATCTCCATGCGTCCTGACATAACTGGCTGCCCTTTCTTATTCTTTTTGCTTAATTTCTTAAATCTATCCTGCTTCTTTTTTTTATATTCCTCCAATTTCTGCATTTTTTCCTGTCTAGACTTTTCTTTTTCTTGTTGCTTTTTTAATTTTTCCTCTTTCACCTTGTTAAATTGTTCTTTTGCTTTAGTAAAGGGATGTTTTTTAGTTTTTACAAGTTCTTTTTCAAGTACATCTGGATGTTTGACAAATCTGCCAATATTGGTTGAGTCAGGAACATCTTGATCAAATGTTTTAGGTTTATATGTACCAACCATTGGATCATTTTTTACAGTCTTTTCATACTCTTGGAGCAGCCTTTTTTTTCTTTGCTCCTCCCATTGCTCAAGCTTATACTTTTTGCTGTATTTCTTCAATCTGTATGTCTTCTTGTCAAATGGTTTCTTTCCATTTTCCGCTGGCTCAGGCAGTCCTGGCCTATTTTTATCAAATTTGTTTTGCTTTTCTTTAAAACTCTTCATTTCATTAAGATACTTTTACTAGGATTTTGTTTATTGCTTGAAATGAAAAAAGAATCTTTCTTCTTTTTTGATTTACCTCAGACCTATAAAGAAAAAGCGTGTTTCAACATATAACAAGGAAAATAATGAAAAATCAACCATGCAAAATAAAAAGATAACACTCTAAACACGCTTTTTCTTTACCATTAAAAATATGAATAATAAATGTAGATAAAAAATGTATAACTTAATATATTTATTAACTACAAAAGAATTTTAAATGGTTGCTCTAATAAATATTAACTTATGTATGATTATAATGTAAGGTTATGGGTATATGAACTTATATTTAATTTTTTACACAAATTCCTTTAAATAAAGTGAGAGTTAGTTTAAACACCACCTAGAAGAAAAGTACCCTTACATCAGTGATGAAAAAATTTCTCAAAATACTATTTCAAACTAAACTTAGATATCTGCAAGAGCCAAGGCTTCAACCATCAAATTCAATAAAATGAAATGTGTGGATTTAAGGATTATAAATTTTGTAAATAATTATTATGGAAAATTTTATGCTACTAAACTATTTAATGAATTTCAAAGAATTATACAACCTACTCATGTCACACGTTTCCGAATCCGATAAGTGACGTAAAGTCACAAGGCAAATACTGGTGATTCATATTTTTTGGAAGTAGTTTAAGGAGGAGAATATTAATAAAGGTACCTTATAGACGTTCCATTTAACTAAACAAATATAAAGCAATAGTCACACCGTGTGTTCTTCATACCAAATACCAATATGTTTCACACTAAATACTACAGAAACGGACAAACGTCACAAAAAATAACGCCAGGTGGCGGCTGCTGCCGGGACTAAGAATCTCCTTGAATTAATTGTTCCGAGACCAGTTTAACTAGAAGATATAATTAATGAAAATTATTTAATGAAAATCTTACCAAATTAAGCCACCCACTGGGTAGGCTTTGAAGTATCGGCGGAATCTTGATAGTTTAGTTGCACTTGGCACAAAAAAACTTAACCACGATTATAGATTTTATATCACGGTTAGTAGACTTAAAAACTTTACCGACCATGCCCTAATGTAATTTTTTTATAAAAATTTTAGAAGGAGCCAATGCACAACTTGCGAAAATGTCACAAAAGGACGGAGTAAGAGATCCGAATAGTAGAAAGAGATAGTTACAGGAAATGTCAGAAAAATACTGCGCGCGCAGTGCCCTCTCAGGGTGATATTGATTACAAAATATACGGATCGGATTCCGCAGGCGCGCGAAATTTAAAAAAAAGAAAAATAACTAATTTACTATAAAAATCTCGTTAATATTTGAAACACAAAATAGACAGTATAATGTTAATTAATTATATTATGCTTGTTTTTACATATCCTAATATATTATTACTCTTTGTTTTAACTTCTACTATTGTTGATGATGATGATGATATGAATTTATTCCTAATGGGAAAGACAAAGGAGTCTACATATATATTGTACTATTGTGGTAAGGTTTAGGAAAATAAGAATTTACTCTATGGTCAAGAATGATATTTCGACAAATAAATGCTGTCCACGATGCGACATGATAGACGCGAGCGCGAGAGAATTTGTCGGTTTTTGGGACGCGAGTCAAAGGACGCAAGCGGGCGAAGCGAGAGCATCAACCATACTCTCGCCCTTGCTCACTTTGGTTTTAAACTCGTGTTTTCTTATCATGATGGAATGAAGTAATGATTCATGTATGGCTTTTATGGAATGTAATCAGTTAATAAAAAAATCATTAAATACATCAACGTAATACTAAAAAAAACATAATTGATACCGACTTTCAGAGGGTACCTAAGAAAGAGAAAGCTTCAATTATATTTATACCTACTGGTAAGATATGATATTTTTTATTTATATTTAAGATATTAATATAAACGGAAGCCATTACAGTATTGGGAGGCACATAATGTAGGTAACGTAGTAATTCCAATCACGTCCATCTTGTTGTAGATGATAACACTTGAGCACCCTCGATTTGCCCATAGTCGTGGCGAGGTCGTGCTCGTGAAACTACGTAGCCGGAAACAAAAGGATAAGCTAGTTAAAAACAAAAATCTAGATAATACAATAAAGTATATGGCAAAAGGCAGGAGATTTTCTCCGAAACGGAACATGTTGTAATTGTAAGGAATTCACCAAGGAGGTTAGGTCGAATTGGTAAATAAAGCATTTTTCTTCCGACTACCTCTTGCTGTAAATGCGGACTATATATCGTTGTCTTAGTCTGTGAACTAGAATTAGGCACTCTGTCTGATATTAGGTATACGTCTGTGGCATAGACAATTTGTCTTTGAAATAATCTTGAAATATTAGCGGGAAACGCGAAATCTAAAATAAAATATATTCTACATATTCTTGTTAATTTTTATTGTTGTGGTGGTATATCATTTCAAATGGTATTTATGTTTTGCGAATTTTTTTAAAATTGCAAAATGGATTTAATGAGTAGCGAGATAAAAAATTTTACTGAGTACACTTCTCTTTCTCGGGATATGATAACGAATTATTCCCAATTGAAAATAGCACTAAATATTTCGACGCTTGCTACTTTGGATAAATTCAAAAATTTTGAAATTGAGGTATGTTATCTATTCATAGTTAATACTATATATCTATCATAAATTTTATTCAACGCCTTACGCCTGTATTGTTTCAGTATTTTATGAAGTACTCCAAATGCGGCGCTGTATTCCAAGCTCTTGAAAAAATGTTGCTAATTCGGCCTTCGAAAACTTGGGACGATCTTTCAAAGGAGCTCGTTTCGTTGTTAAAATTTTGGTTTAATAAACTTCAATGTCAAATGATAAAACACGACACTGCTTGGTGGAATTTTCTACTGAAGCTTTTGTATTTTGTTAAAGTAAGTTTTATTTAACATTCTATACTTAGTTTCTAAAATTGTTATTCTACGTGCAATTTTTAATTGAGGCTAAACGTTTTTGAGTTTAATAGATTAAACTATATATCATCCTATCCTATCAATATTTAAAATTTTCAGGAGTTAAGAACCAAAAGTCCACTCATAAACAGTAAACTTGTAGAAGTGCTGGGTGAAGACTTACTTCAGCTGACCACAAATAACAATCTGGACTTGAATCAGCGACGGGCGACGCTTCAATGCTTTAACGCGTGCTGTGCGGAGTTGCCCAAACTCTCGAGATTGGCTTTGAGAAAGAAGTTTGAGGAGTATTTGTGAGTTTGCTAAATATTATACACTTTTTTATTTTAGTACAGAGAACATAATAAAGATTTTGCTGCGATTTCAGTACAAAGCTGGCGCACGGCATGCCGTCGTGGGGCGACTTCAGGCTGCAGTTCAGCACAATGGAGACTCTTTTGAGGTGGCTCTTGAGGCGGAACGAACGTTCCGTTCGAGAAGGAGTCGCCGCTTTGTGGTTCCCGCGTGACCTCTACTCGAGGATGGCCGTCAAAATCTTTTTGGAGAGGGATTGGAGTAATTTCTTTAAGGTATATTCATTACATTAGAGCTTTGAATTATTGATTTAATGCCTTTGAATTGTTGAGACTCGAGAGCGATAATTTTATTAAAACACATATTTGTTTCAGGACACGAGAGATTTCCTAAACGCACAAAACGAGAATAACTCTTCAATAATATCTCTAATTTGTAAAAAATTTAATATTGGCAAAACTGAAGCGATAACTGTAACTATATCTTCCTTTACACCTTATAGTTTTTATAATTTTAACAATTGAGTAAATGTTGACGATGATTAGCCTTTGAGGTGCCGGGAATCGAACCCGCGATCGCAGATTGACGCATTGTATGCACCGACTTCCATTCGTTTCGTTTACTGTTTTCGGGATTTACTTCATCATCATCAGGCGAGTTAGGTCTCTTCTGGTTGAATCAAAATCAGAGTCAGGTGAGAGCGAGACACTTAGAGAATTGTGGATTTCCAGGCTACGGATAAAAAACACTGGATTGATTTTAACATGGATAATAAGTGTATTTCCCTGATGCTGGAGTTAAAATTACTGCAGGTTCTTAAAATGGCGCACGCCGTCTCCGACGCTCTCGTGATAAAGAAAGACAATACGAGATCTGTGAAGTTGATTAGGTATGTTTATTGTACTACGAGGCACAAATATTATTGTATTATTTATTCTTTGAAAAAGTTTATGTTGGGAATCCATAGTTAATATGATGAAATTGTATTTTTAAACGTCGATTTTGTCAACAACGTATCCCAAGTGTTGCGAAAGGCCCCGATGGGTGTCGATCTCTATCGATCGATACTTAGCTAAAAGTTTCTTGCTACTTGTGTGTTAAAATACATAGTTAAAACTTATACTAAGTCAGGATTACTTTAAGTTTTAAAAATTCCGGAAATTACGTCTTTTCGACGACAGCAGATTATTATTAGCAACTCAATGAATTGTGATCACCTGAAACTGCGGATGAAGCCGGAATCAATGTTGAATTGATACGAGAAAGTTCTCTCTTCTCGTTCGACAACCATTCATTGATACTAAAATGAATTCTGAACGATTTTGTTCAAAAACGACTACAAAGTCTCCTTGTTGGAGATGTGAGCTTAACATAATTTGTGTTTTATATTTAACTAGCTGACCTGGCAAACGTTGTTTTGCCATGTTTATTATTTCTAGGAAACATATTTTTAATTTTACTACAATTATAATATTTGATTGCCATCTTGCAACCCTATTGCGGATCTGTGAATAAATTTAAAAAAATGAAAATCGAGATGTAAAAATTGGGGTTGATCGTAGAAGGGTGAAAATTTAGGGTTGCATGTATTTTTGTATAGTGTATCTTAAAAAAAATGAAAACGAAAAATTTAGTCTAAAACCTAAATAAATAAATGTAGGGGTGGACCACCCTCAACATTTAGGGGGATGAAAAATAGATGTTGTCCGATTCTCAGACCTACCAGATATGCACACAAAATTTCATGAGAATCGGGAAAGCCGCTTCGGAGGAGTTTAACCACAAACACCGCAACACGAGAATTTTATATATAAGATTGAGTTTCGCTATTTCTGACCTCACTGTTTCGATCTGCAATATCAATAATTGATCATACATGTTTGTATTATTCCATCTAAGCTCATTAATCATCGACAGGTCAAAAACCTAATCTAGATTTTTACCACTTGCGCCCCACTTTTTATGATAACACTAGTGACATTGCCTATTGCAGAAATGGCTCTCTGATTCAAATAGAAATAACCGTAATCGAGCCTTTAAACCGATCATCTGAAAAACTTAACAATGAACGCGAAATAAGTATTTATATGAACGCGATAAACGCCGACAAAGTCAACGAGTCGCTGAAAAAAATATTTGGAATTAAATATGAGGTACCATTTAATTTTGAGCAATTGTTATATTAATTATTGTTTATGACTTCATACAGAGTTTTTTAACTTAGGCTTCGTTCATGGGAGAAGGAGTTCATCAGAGTTCACCCAACACCGCGGCAGACTGTTCACAAATAGAAAATTCGGTTAGTATTCTTATACTTGAATTATTCTCATAGACTTTATAATCTTTGTCGAAACGTCGCACGTTTATGACAGTTGACTGTTGTTTTTTAACATCTACGTCCGATATGAGGGTAGGATGACTTTATGACAATTCGTTGATTTTGTGTTCGAGTAAACAGAAAAGTACTTTGCAGGAGGACAGTCGACAGTTCGCCATTACCACGAGGCGCGGGAAGCAAAGCCGTAAGATATATTTTGATATTGATATGTTTGTGACTTTCCTATTCCTATTTCGCGAACATCAGACGGATCTTAATATATTTAGCGACTTTTTGAGAACGACAGGCATTTTTGATCGTTGTTGGATTGTTTTATGAAATATGTGAATGAAATTACGTCAACTTCAGGTGTCGGAGCCGCTACCCTCAACAAAGGATGCTTCGCGTTGAAGTCTCCGTCCACTACTTCCACGACCTCACTGCTTTTCGTGAGTTCTTTAATTTTATCTTATTATTTATTTAACCTTGTTAAAATTTCCAACACCGGTTAATTTTTTTAAAAACCAAATTGTTTTAGCTCAAAGAAAAATTATCGGAGTATCCAGGGTGTGCTAGAACAGGCGACGAGGAATACGGCCGTATTTGCGCGAAGCAGCTGTTGCCTAGAGTCCCC
This sequence comes from Pieris rapae, assembly GCF_905147795.1. Lineage (NCBI taxonomy): Eukaryota > Metazoa > Arthropoda > Insecta > Lepidoptera > Pieridae > Pieris > Pieris rapae. Next base: position 141,606 of record NC_059513.1, read on the forward strand.
GAAGAATCCGAAGAAGACATATGCGTTTTAAGCCCTCGTATCAAACCGCGCTGCGATGCTGTCTTCTCCCACAAAATTAACGTTCGAGATTCTGTAGACAAAACCTCAGTTTCTAAACCCAGCACTATCAGCGTAGTCTTAGCTACGACTATAGATTCTTACGAAGCCACCGGACCCCACGACACCTTGGATGGCTTTCCAGAAGATCTCGAACTAAACACGCTCAATTATATGGCGTACCGTCAGCAAAACAAAAGTGAAAGTACATCTGACTTACCAAGCGATGTCATTGAAAATACGCCATTCGTTAGACCTTTCGTCGGCGCACGGGAAAATGTCAAAGTTTCTGATAATAATTATAAAAAGCATTACGAAGATATCGAAACAGAAGTAATCAATTGCGTTAACGATTTAATTGAACAAGTTTGCACAGAATATGAAATGATTTCGCAGTTAATAAATCAAAAGGATTTCACAAACAAATTACTCATTGAAGCTGGTCTTTCAATAACTAACCAAAGTGAACATCAGTCGACCGATACTCAAAAAGCAAAGAAGAAAACTGCTAGGTCGATTAAAATTACTTTTCCAAAGACTAAGAAGAAAGTTAATAAAAAGAAAACAGGGCAACGTCGACCGAAAACACTCGAATCGCAGGCAGCTAGCAAATTATCAATCACTTATGAAACAGACATCAATCTTAAAAGTCCCAAAAACGATATTAAAGGACCAATAACGCGTCGTAGGCGCAAATTATACTCCCCAAAAGATAACCTTACATTTCTTGGCCCAGTTGATTCCGAGACCGGTGTACATCAAAATCTTACTCCGACGACTTCAAAGACTCCTTATCGAGAGATTCAAGAAATGCGGGCCTCGCATAGAGAATCGACCAAAAGAATATCTAGACCAGAGGAGGTAGTCCTGTCATCGCGATCGAAATATTTAAACGATGCCTTTGATAAGTTATTGCAGACCGATTGTAACGATGTAAACATAATGAAATCGAACATCAAAAAAGATATATCAGTATACAACTATATTGATAGTGACGACAGCGATTTCAAAGATGACGTTAACCCGACGAAACCTTTGCTACCTTTACCAAAAACAAACCAAAAAAAATCAAGAAAAAGAAAACAAAAAAGTATAAAGGCAAGACAAGATACGCTCATTGATGAAAGGATGCGAAACGCTTCGGCAGAGCTAGACACGTCTTTTGTTATTGAAAAACCCGTCGAAATCTGCGAAAACGTAGAGGCGGTTATAGTTGTTGAGCCGATTATCGAAGATGAAAATAATTCAACCAAAAAATCAAGAATTATTAAGAGCCGTGATACTAAGAAGAATACTAAATCGAAAAACGCCACTAAAAAAGCAAACAAAAACGCTCAACGACCTACTACGAAAGTGATGAACATGTCTCGCGATAGGGAAGAGAGTATAAGCCCGGGTCTCAAATGCGAATTACAGGCAGACGAAAAGAAGTCTAGCGACTCTCTAGCTCATTTGGACAAAATTAACATAATCGAGAAAGCTGAGAAAGAGGAGTTATTTGAGGATAGTGATTGTGTCTACGAAATAATTGAGACCAAAGCCACAATCGAACACGTTCCACTGGTTAACGCCTCCATTGAGCGCATTCGATTACCCCGGGGCCGAGCCTCCCGGGGCCAACCACAGGACTTTGAATCGATTCAAACTATTGAAAACAACAATGTGATACCCGAAGCCGATAACAATGAGATATGTCGAAATAAAATAATGGATGATGAATTTATTCAGCGCTTTCCACGCGTAAGTGTAGAGAGGATGTCGGAAAAGGATATTAATGAGTGGTTACCACGTGCTAAAACTTCCGTGAGCGGTAGGACGAGTGAATCCTCATCAAAACCGGAAATAAACCATGACAAAAGTCCGTCCGTCAGCCGTAAGTCACGTTTATTTTCTCCCCAATGTGAAATTTTAGCAAAAAGCAAAGATGGAAAATTATGCAATTCTTTGATTCTCCCATTCAAGAACAATAAAAAATCAAAGAATCAAGAATATAATAGCCACACGCCTGAACTGAAACGGGAGGATCCGGACGTAGATAATACGGAGAAAGATATATTATGTCGAAACAGTTCATCGATACGAGCCGTTTCTCTGAGGACTAGAAATACTCCAAAAGCATTGAACAATCGCGTACTCAAGACGCCCTATTCGAAGGAAAATCTCAACAAAGACATCCCTATCGAGGGCCGCGCTGAAAAATTGCGATCGATTTCGTCATCGGAGTCAGACAATCGAAGAATTACCAGAAGAGCTCTCAAGAGGCCTATCAGCGGCAACGACTCATCTTCGAGAGAAGAAGAGACCGAGTGTTCGATGAAAGAGTGTTCCAACGCGGAGGCGATACATAATTGGTTGGATCGAAGCCAACACGAGATCGAAACGGAAGAACGTGAGTATATTATCATAAATAATCGGTTTCACGAACCCAAAACAGCTTTTGTAATTGCGTCGTTCAATTGTTTCAGTCGACGGTGTGAGGCTGAACGTCTTTGAGGACATTTTCAATGAGGTCCAGAAGAAAATCGATTACGATTTAGCGAAAATTAAGAATAATACCAGGAATTCGTGAGTATTTCATGTTTATTTAATTAGTAGTGAAACTCTTTAGGCGTATTATAATATTTTACATATGAAACGTCACGGAGATATGCAACGTTTTTTTTCAAAGGAAAGGGAGATCGGGGAAAAATACACAATATTGTTACTTGTTTAGTGGTAAAATATTAGAACTTTAGATGGCAATTATGTCGCATAACGAAATTTTTATTGATTTAAATGATCACTAGCATGTATACAGAGTGTGAACTGTTTGAATAACACAAATGGAGTGGGGCTTTTACCTTAATAATAAGACACAAAGAAGTTTCACTTCGAACACGTACTTTTTTTAATTCACGAGTCGAATATTTTCGATTCGTATATTTTTATTGAAGTGAAACTTCTTTAGAATCGTTGTGATTTCAAACCGGATGCAACGAAAAAGCGACAGTAAAAAGAGACAGAAACATCAATTCATATGATTTAACGTGGGAGAAAATGAGATAGATAAACTTCTTTCGAATCGTCGTGATTTCAAACCGGATGCAGCGGTAAAGAGAGACAGAAACATCAATTCATCATATGATTTAACGTGGGAGAAAATGAGATAGCAGGCATTATACAGCCTCTCTTTACTGCCGCTTTTTCATTTGATCGAATTTCAAACTTTCGATGTTTTAGTTTTTCCCAAATTAAAAATTTATATTAAACTTATAAATTAAAATTTATCATTAAAATATACTGTTTTAAAAGAACACACACATTTAGATAATGGAAAATGATTAATTTATATATGATTAATAATAAAAAAAATGTTTTTGAAGGTTTCACTTCTACCATGTGTGAATTGCACATATGTTTTTTTATTTTTTATTATTATATTCACAGATACGATGTTTATTAAATAGTTATGGCAGTTTAAATGCAAGCATTATGACTTATTATGAAAATTATTATTTGTCTAATATACTTTTGAACAAATACACAGGTTATTACACATTCAAAGCGGTGTAGTGAAGCAAATAGAAGAGGCGCGTTTGCGTCGCCGGGCCTTGTACGAGGAGACCGCTCGCGAGATATTCTCAGACATAGGCAAAACCCTCGACGCCAAGTTCACCGAGCTCGAGTCCAAGTAGGTTCGAGACTCATCTTCGACATTTCAGCCTCATTTATGTCATTCAGATCACGACAATGTTTCCAGGTGCGAGAGAGTCGACGGTCTAGTTCTGAAGAACATTTCGCGAGACTCGAAGCAGCTGATGTCCGAAATCGCTGCAATTGAAGTGGACGTGAGGTCCCACTCGGAACACTTAGCCCCGAGGAACAACTGACTCTAAGCTCCATTTGTTCTTGGTTTCCTTCATTCTGTGGTTATCGAACTCACTTCAGTCACAGATCACACACGAGTTAACTCGATAATTTATATTTAAGTTGTTAAATGTTTTCTTTTAGTTATGTTTAATGCGTAATTCGGTAAACTATTGATTTTTTTTATAATAAGAAAACTTTGATTTATAATATTATTTTAAAGGTTTGTAGAACAATACAAAATACTGAAATCATATCATCGAAACACAATGCAATGTAAATAAACGTTTTAAAATTGATCATTTGTTTTTCTGATCTACTTAGCCTGGTCTAAGTGCTAAGTCCGTGCACTAAGTTAGATACTTACGTAAGATTAAAAGGATTAGGAATACAAGGATTTAACGTATACTTTAAATGTAAGGGGCTAATTATATTGTTAATGTGAGATTTTTTTTTAATTTTTCATTACAAAACCTCTTAAAAGTTGTATAGGTACACCTAGGTCTCTCTATCAGCCACCTATTCATATTTCTAATATTAATATGCGACAGGAAGCCAGCCATCTCGCGAGCCCTGTCGCTTCGCTTTAGCTGCAGTGACTGATGTGTTTTACAATTTTATAGGAAAAATAACTTCTAAGTAGTTGCAAATATTATCAGGAATATTATAAGATGCATTCCTGTCTGTCGTGTTTGTAAGGTGGTTTTCTGGTTTTAGATTAAATCAGCAGGAAGTCTGCTAATGAATAATATGGTTGTTTTCCTTCTTTGTACCATTTTTTATTTATTTGTATCGTTTTCCATTTAACTCATTTTCTTATAGCAAGTATATTATTATATTTCTTATAGCCAGTATATATGAGCGCGTACTCTATTTTCGTCCCCAATGTTTTCTCATTAATGCTTTGCTGTAGTGTAATAATGACAAACATGGAGGTGACTTTAAAAGATGGCAAAAGTCAGAAAACTTTCGGTGCACCCAAAAGTGCATTGCAAAATGATATAATAGTAGGTGTAATAGGTAGTCATGGTACCTTGTGAATTGTGAGTATGTATCAAGATTAAAAGTCTTCTCCTTTCAAAGTCGGTAAACAATATCTATTAACTATTTAGGTCACCTCAGATGACCTGAAGTCTTTGAAGTACTGTCACACGCTGAAGTTATAATAGAGCGTGGTATTATGTCGACAAAATCTAACCTCAATTTAATAGACAGTATTAAGTTACACGAAGAATATGTACAGTGGCGTAGAAAGAAATTGTATCAACTATTAAAGTATTAGTAGTATTTTTTATTGCTTCAAAGTTATAGGTCGTATTTAGATCGATCGCTCGTCTCGATGTTAAAGAAAACAACATCCAGAAGGCTGTCGTCGCCCGAGAGCTGCTAAAGTAACATGAAAATTTGAGCTACTGTAGAAGTATGGTTCATACCAATCAATGTGTAATAATAATAACGGTTAATGTGTGTTAATAATGTCTTAACAGTAATTTATAGTTTACTGTTTAATATTAATACAAATTATTTTGAAGTTATTTATTTTTCCTTATACAACGGCAACTACTGTTTCTAAACACAGAACAGCAAGTGTTACACTTGCATGTTCTAGTGTCGTTAAAAAGGTAAGAATGCGTTAAGAGTCATAAAGGATTCAATTCACCACTTTACCTATATAAAAATTGCCTATTAGTAAATGTCGCCCGGAACTTAATATCCCAATTTCCCAAATACCTTTAGGATAAAAACATGCGAATTGCTATGAAGTTCATAATTTTGAATTTTAATCAAAGGTACCTTTTATTTTTACTACTCCCAAAAGGACGTAGGTCTTTGACCTCTTAAAACCTGAATTTGCGTTCTTACATATGCACCGCTGTGCAGGACTGTCCAGTCGTATGGAATCAGCTTATTGTGTTAATCCATGCCTCAGAATTGATCGAACCTCCACAGGCGCACGTCAGACCGAATATTGGCTGGCGTTCAGTTTAAGCGCCGAATTCAATTATATGGGACCTTTTACATAGACTAGGATAGATAAGTCTCATTAAATAACAATATATAAACCGAAGTCTTTATAATTATTGGTTGTTTCCCATTTTTAAAGAAATGCATTTGGAATTAAATCTATAAACAATTAGAAAAAGATAAGTGCTGTGTTACTTCGACATGTGATTGATTTTTTTGGTTTCATCAGTTATTATCTGCCCTTTGAAACTGTAAGTAGAACTAAGTCCCTACCTTAATTTAATATATTTATATAATAGTTTTAATGTAGTATACCAGTACCTACTTAGTATTGTGTCCTGGGTTACAATAAAATACAATTATAACGTTAGTTTTAATTTAATGTATTAACATAAGTATAGAGGAGTTTTAGGATTGTTTCAATATTTTAACCCTAATGTGTCCATACTATATGGTTTACATTCGAAAGTATATTTCAGAATCTATTAAAAACGGAAACATTACTATTTAGATTTATGAATTACCTAGAGTATCAAATTACCTACTTAAAATGTTTGAAGTAATGTGTATAAAAAATGGCTTATGAAATATTTTAGATTTTGTTTAGATTCAATAAATAATTTGGAAAAAGACGTTAATTTTGTTGTTTAAAGTAATTGAATACATTCTTATTCTTAAATGAAGTAGGGAAATTATCGAACTTTTAATTGCTTTCAGCCTGTGTTACATTAGGTACTAAGTAGACTAATTTTTAACGCGTTTGTGTTTTCTTACCATAGTCACAAACGTATTGGTCTTATTTGAATTAGACATATTTCATCAAAAAGGATTCAGTAGTTAGAACATATCAGCATGCCGAACCAGTTGACGAACGCCAAAAATACGATAAACAAAATCTAAAATATGTTTCATTCAAGTGCTAGAAATTAATTTTTATACCTTGACGTCATTCAGAAGAAACCTGAATATAATCTAGATTAATGTCACCCAATAAATCCGAAATTAACATTTTTAACTGCACAATAATTATAGTTTTTGACATACGAGGCGTACTCGAGTTTCATTGGAATTAATACTGATTGGTTTATGCTGTATGCCCTACGCTTAACAGAGCACTCGTGGTTAAAAAGATAGACCAAAATTGAATGGCTGTATGGATTTAAGTGGTTTAATATACTGCAACGAGAGTCATTTCCGGAAAAAAAAAATCAAAACAACATTTTTGCACGTGATAGTTGTTTTCGAGCTGCAAAATTAATTTGCCATTTTAACCTTTCCTGATAACGTTTTTTATTTGTGAACCTGTAATAAAATATAAGTAATTTGAGAGTGCTAAGTCAAGCAATTTCATTTAAATTTAATTACCGTAGCCTAGTAATACGTTTCATATCCGAATGGCAAATAATTATGGCTGTACAGATTCGGTATGTCTGTCTGTCGTTCATTTTATTCTAAAACTGTTAAACACCATGCAAGTTAAACTTGGTAGAGATGGAACGGTTTTTTGCTCACTTATGAAATAAAAAAGCCATTTACTAATTGAAAGAACAAAGTAAAAAATGTTTTTATCAAACAAATTGTTTTATTAAACTCAATATTTTAAAAATTAGTTTCAGAGTGGTTTAATTGTGTGTCACTTTTTCTTTCTAGCTTTTAAATAAAAAATAATGGAAATATCAGTGGTTGCATCACAGTAATGCCTTGATTCACACACTTATTTCTTGACCTTCGGGTAAAGATCTCAAAACTACGTCAATCGTCATGTAACAGGTTCCGGTGAATACGATTAAAAGGCGTGGATACCAATTATTTTAATTTCTATTAATTAATCTACATTATCTGACTGAGTCCATATTTCGGTAGATCAAAATACATAATGTTATTTCATGTTTTTTTTAATTAGCTGTGCCATGTATCCAAACTTTATCTGTAATGTATATATCATGCAATATAATAAGATACAATTTAAGTATGACTTTGTTAAGCCGATACCATCATTATACCTCCTGACTAAACGTCTCTTCCGAGTCCTGCGAATAAAAGACTGTCTAAAGTAAAGTAAAGTATGTGATAGCAAGGACTAAAGTGTGTGTCACAGAAGTATTATCAGTCACAACTTATCACCTGTGCTTTTGAGAAAATTAATACTTAGCCTTTGCGGGAAGTAATAAAATGAATATATAAATAAACGAAAACTAAATGTAAAAACATGTTTTTGAACGTTTTATACGTTCATATCCTAAATAACTGATTAAGACAGTGAGCCTATGATCACTTGCGGTGCTTCAGGATAACCTTTTCTTGACATCGCAGTCTTAAGCCGGTGGCAAAGAGGGCACTTAAGCCGTATCAGTATTTAAATAAATGAATATTGTGTTATCACTTTCATACTATGCATTAACATAGATAACAAAAAGGCTATTCTTTTAGAACATTTACATTGTATTATTATAACACAAGTTCAATTTAAAAACCTACTTTTATCATACAAGCTCGAGAAACGTAGTATGCGTACACATAGGGTGCGTTGATACAGATTTAATCTAGAAAACTGCTATTAATTTTAAATTATTATCATAAAATAATTACAGGTTATTAGGCCCTACTGATATAACTTTCACTCGCTTAAAAGAGCTTGAGATAACTATTCATATAAAAAGATAAGAAAAGAACTTAAAAAGATCATCTATGAATTAGAAATAAGAAATAGTGGGTAATTTAAGTATGTGCTCGTCTTTATTTAAAATCTTTTTCAGATAAACATGAAATTGCTACGTTTATCTGAAGAAAACGTGGTTGGTTCCATTCCAGCCAAAGCCACTCAGGTGATGATGTACCATGATAGATATACAGCTGGAGAGACCACGGGAGGTCTAAGCGTGATCTTCACGATGATGTGCATCATTGATTTATTTGGAGTGTTTCCTGTGGTAGCATTGCCGAAAAGCATTATATCGTGTGGTTAGTAACTCTGGTTTAGTCAACATATTTAAAGTCTAATATAAAAAGGCATTAAAACTGTCTGTGATATTTTATCATGACCGCGCTAAATACAGGCCAACATAATGACGGCCGGATCTTAGTGGCTTGTTCGGAAATGTAACTATGAAACCCGGTAAAATATACGTAGAACGGTGAAATTGTATTTCAACCATTCCGACCCCAAAATAAAAACCTAAAAAGTTTCGAATTTTGGTTGAACTGCAACTGAACAAGCCTCCCAATCTTAGGCCTTACGCCTGTTGATCCCGTTTATAAGTCTTTATTGAAAATGTCCGGAAAGCCACTTAGTGATTGGATATATTTTCTAACGAACTCTCATGTGAAACATATCTAGGTTAACCACAGAAACGGATACGGTTTACTGGGCGTGTAAAACATACGTCTGGGAGTTCCAAGAATCAATCATAACAGAAAAAAAAGAGAAAAGAGAGATTTTATTAGTCATGACAATCCCATGATATTTTAGGAATTTATGGCATTCCTTTGGTCCTGGCTGTGGTCGCGCTACAGCTCTATACTGCGGTGCTGCTCGGAAGAAGTTGGATTTTAGCACACGATATCTCACCCAATATTAGAGAGAAGAGTCGGTAATAATAGTTGTTTTAAATTATTTTCAACCATTAAAATACCAATTATTTGTAGTCTTTTATAACGACGAGTGGAAAACACTGCTGGTCTTCCGTGACACTTTTATCTTTTCCAGATTTCCATACGCAGCAGTAGCAGAATTAGCATTTGGAAAGACTTCTCGCAGAATTGTCACATTCTTAATTGATGCTACTGTTTTCAGCGCGGGCGTTCCCAATTTCATATTTGGTAATTTTATTAAATAGAAATTATACATTATAAACACAGTGGCACAGTATGTTGAGAGGTTTGACAAAAAGATACATATCTTAAAAATGTTTTCAGCATCGCAAAGCATGCAGTTATTCTGGTGGAAAATAACGGATGGAGACGTGGGCATCACATACTGCGTATGGATGGTCGTCATTGGTCTATTACTCTGCCCAGTTATGTGGCTTGGTTCACCCAAGGATATGAAGTTAGTTTAACTTGTGCAATAAATAATCAGCATGTTTGGTAGATTTCGCTGGTTAAAGTGGTGAAGGTCACCCAGTCCTACTCAGCGCTCAGTCTTAAGTCCGATACTAATAAATATTACCTAAATAGGCATACAAATTTACCCAATCTTAGTTTTTCTGTCCACCTTATGATAGAAACAGTTAAAAAATTATCTCCCACAGGCCTCTAGCGTTGACATCAGTATTCATTGTAACAACAGTGGCTATCTCCACATGGACCTGCATAATTAATGACGATAAGTCCCCTCCTCCGTCAGGGGACGTAGTAGCCTATATGCCTAGTACTAGAGACTTCCTGGTGGCTTATGGCATCATGGTTTATCAGGTTAGTTTATACATAGGTATAAAATTGTATATTTATCAATCAAGTAAAATATTGATCTGCTGGCTAACCAGATTTTTTTCAAAAGTAAGAAAAAAGAAAGATGAAAATTATTGAGTAAACTTCAAAATTCTGCTCTTATCTTATATAATCTTTGAGGACTTTTGGGGATTTTGTTTAGTCTAGGAATTCATTTTAAATAGGTAATATTTACATAGCAAAAAACCCTTTTCCAGTTCGACATCCACCCAATGCTGCTTACCCTGCAAGTGGACATGAAAGACAGTCGTCGTATTCACTCGGCCGTGTTGGGAGGGTTCGCAGTTACAGGAATCATGTTCACGGTCACCTCATTCCTAGCAGCCAAGAGATATGGGAATAATGTACAGAGCAATATACTACAAGGTTGGCGAGATTTTATTGTATGTGTTTGCGATAAATCGGTGTCGAGTGCGCTCTAAGTATATGGCCTATAGGTCCACACAGTATGGCTTGTCCTAAGTTATTTTCCTTCAATAAATAATTCGACAGTTTATGTATTACTTGGTGACTATTAAGTTATCAAATACCGTCATTAACTGCTTGAAATATCATTTTGGTTTAGGGTTGCCCCCATCAATAACTCTATACATAGTGGCTCTTCTCGTCACATTGCAACTCTGCCTTTCGAGTGCCGTCGGCAACTCAGCCCTGTTCCAACATGTTGAAGATCTGCTTAAAATACCAAGAGGTAAGACCATTCAAGTTTGCTCGGTCACCATCATACTTGAATATCCGAGATAAAAAGTTTTTATAATATTCTAACTGTATTTTTTCAGAATTCTGTATACAACGGTGCTTAATTCGGTCGAGTATCATCGCACTCGCAGTATTTCTAGGGGAGTCCGTGCCAAGATTCGATCTAGTGATGGGCTTAATTGGCTCAACTCTTACCGGTCCTCTAATGTTTATATTTCCACCATTATTTTTCCTTAGATTGTGTTATAAAAAGTCCTCTGTACCAAACAGTGCATTGCCATATAGTAAATTAAAGACTGACAATCTCCATAAAGTGACGTTGGGAGAACTCAAAAACGGCAAAGATCCGTCAAAAATGGCGTTGTTTATGCATTCATTTGACACGAAATACAAGACATTTACCAATACGTTAGGTAAAATGGGCGAAAACGATATGGATGAATATAATATAAAATGGTATGACATAGTATTAGCAGTTCTTGTTATGTTATTGGGTATATTGGCCACTGCTTTAGCGACATATTCAAGTTGGTCAGATGCGATATCGTCAGCATCTTTTTCACCACCCTGTATAGTCAATTCTACCGCTGCCGCGAGGAGTTTTATTGAAAGAAACATTCGAATGACGTAAAATAACTAAGTTATCTAACGTTGTAATACTGCCTGTGCCTACTGTTTAGCCTGACCAGAGGCGTACTTAAGATGGTGGTCCTAAAAAGAAAGTAAGATTCCGTAATATAAAATGTGTTTTACTTACAAAAAAAGGCGACTCTTTTCTGTATGTAAAGTTTGAAAATCACGATAGATTAAAGTGACGGTACATAGTTTAATCCTCTGCCATTAATAACGCCTAGTATTTTTATGTTAGCTATATAGTGTGTTGACTTTGGTAATTTTTACCATTATAATTACAATCAATATAAGTTGTCTTCAACAATATTATGTCTTTGTTGTATAATATATGCACAATTGTTTGGGTAAATCGGACCAGATTTAGTGTTTGACAGGTGTATAATGAATTTTGTTATGGTTTACTGATGTAAATCATATGTAATCTTAATCGTCTCTATGTAAAAATTACTTAATATTTCTTGCGATAAGTTTAATATATTTTGTACAGCTGTGTAAATAAAATACATTTAGTAACAAATAACAAATATTTTATTCAAATAAATAACAATCAGTCCTCGACCTGCAAAGTGTCGTAGACGTAACTTTCCCACGTTTTCGTAAAATTAACATTCGTACAGAAACTTCAATACAAAATACATTTGAACATGTTATTTTTCATTCGCTCGCTAATATTCGACAACGTGCTAAACGTACAAACGAAAACTTTTCTCTTTGTTTAAGATATTAAAAGCAAAACCCGTCTAATAAGTATACCTTTAACTAAAGCTATGTACAAGAGTAACTTTCTATATATATTTAAAGCATTTAATAGCATTAATATTTGAAATGCGTCTTTTGCGATGCGCGTAGACATAATCCGTGTAATCGTAACTCTCCCAACTCTCGGTTTCTCTTACCGTTAAGTTAAAGAAGTAGGAGTAAATATAATTTGTATTGTCTTTTATTTACATAACTTTTACACATTTAAAGAAAAACACTTTTTTAACGGATTATAGATATGTATTATTATATTTAAACTTATAATTATTTGTACATAATTTTAAATTTAAACCGACGTTTCGCGTGCTTTACAGCGTGCGTGGTCACGGTGACTGAAGACAAAGGTGTTAAATGTCAAAAAGTATTACAGCTGCAGAAAATGTTGTGTTATCTGTATTTATTTCCCCGGAGTTGGTATCGACTAATAGTCTACCAGACTATTAGTCGATACCAACTCCGGGGAAATAAATACAGATAACACAACATTTTCTGCAGCTGTAATACTTTTTGACATTTAACACCTTTGTCTTCAGTCACCGTGACCACGCACGCTGTAAAGCACGCGAAACGTCGGTTTAAATTTAAAATTATGTACAAATAATTATAAGTTTAAATATAATAATACATATCTATAATCCGTTAAAAAAGTGTTTTTCTTTAAATATAATTTGTACAAAGCTACAGGAACCTTCTGCGCGGCCTCACTTGGATCTCTTAAAAACCAAGTCTTTCGCGAAGAGCCGCCTGATCTCCTTCTTATCCAGCTTCCCCATCGCGTTTCTGGGCATTTTCTCAACCGTCAGCATGGTCCTGGGCAACTGGTAGGGAGCCAGCTTCTTTCCGACGACGTCCTTCAACTGCTGGAGCGACACGCTCTCGTTCTCTTTCAACTGGAGCACGGCCGAGACGATCTCCCCGAGGCTGTCGTCCTCGATCCCCAGCACCGCCGCGTCCGCCACGCCGGGGTGTTCCAGAATGGCCGACTCCACCTGGACGGCGCTCACCTTGTAACCCCCCGTCTTGATGATGTCCACGGAAGACCGGCCGAGAATTTTAAACGACCCGTTCGAGAAGGACGCCACGTCTCCCGTTCGGAACCAGCCGTCGCTCGTGAAGTCGGCTCCGTCCACGCTCGGCGCTCGGTTCCAATATCTGGTCGAGAAAAAAGTTTTTCAAACGTTCATTTAAATAAAAAAGAGATAAGGTTAAGACCTCTGACCTCGTAAACACGTTGGGTCCCTTCAGAAGCAATTCGCCTTCGAAGGCGCCATCGGCTTCCTCCCGGTGCACGGTCACCTCCGTCTCTACCGAATCCTCGTTCTCTCCGAGGCTCTCGGCGACGCCCAGTCTCTCCAGCGATATCTGAATCGAGGCGGATATCATCGGCCGGCTCCCGAGAGCCTAAACGACGGTTCATCGTGTCGATCGGTCCACTCACCTGTAAGTCTGGAGCTCGACTCTCCACCGTGACCAGAGGCTCGAGGCCCCCGTCCCTCGCGGCCGCGATCCGGGCCGACACCCCGGGGAGCGGTGTTCCGACGCAGCCCACCCGCCTCTCGTCTACGGGTCGGTACGGGTTGCTCAGGGCCATTCCCACTTCCGACATGCCGTATCGCTCGAGCAGGCGAAGCCCGGAGATCTGGAAATCGCCATAATGGAACAACCATGATTCATAAATTTGTTTAGTGATTATCGAAGGAAAAGGATAAACTCACCTCCTCCCACTTGTTGAACAGCGTCTCGGGCAGAGGGGCCGAGCCGGCGCACATCAGTCTCATCTTGCTCAAGGTGTTCCGGACGTACTCCACGGTCTTATTGTCCGTGAAGAGAGCGGAGTGGTCGGCCGCCAATCGCGCGTACATGGCCGGCACTCCGTGGAACACCGTGACGCGGGGCTCTTCGGATCCTTTGCCCAGAAGACGGGACCAAACCGTGTGCGACGCGAACGACGGCAGCATGCGAATTCTGAAAAAATCATTTACTCAATTAAATAAATAAACTTTATTTTATTTCCATATAGATATGAAGTAATGACAAAATTGGTCTTATCATATTAATTTCTTCGATCTCACCTGGCCCCCGCAGCCAATGTGGCATTCAAGGAATTGAGCTGTCCATGTATATGATGCAGTGGCAATGTGTGTAACACAACGTCACTGGCTGAATATTGCCATGCGCTATGTAAAGCCGCAATCTGGGTTGCCAGCATCCTGTGCGTCCAGACTACCCCTTTTGGTTTGCTGGTTGTGCCTTTAAAAAAATTATATTATTATGTGTAATAGATCTAGTAGCAACGTTGGAAATATTAAAGAGACTTGACAACAGAAACTAGTTGATTTGAAACTTTCAATGAAAAATCTGTATCATCCTTTTGCCATATTAAAAAAATGTGTAAAGAGACCCTCTTAATTTATTGCCCTGAATGTTTTGTCTGTCAAAAATTGTTTCACACTAGCAAATACACAGCCATTAGTGAATGGGAAAAAATATTATTGTTGTAAAGAAATTAACTTACCACTAGTATAAATCAACATAGCATCTTTTCCACCATACCATAAATTTGTTGGTCCCGTTTCTCCTAGACCAATCTCTGGTTTCCATTGATTTGGTACTTCATCTTTATCTTTATCTCGATCTGACACTAATAATGGCTTTGAAAGTTCAGATGTGACTGGTCTAAGTAAGTTTTCATGTTCCTTTGTACATATGACTAGACCAGCATCACTATCAGTTATGAAATATTTCAACATTTCTGGTGGGTGTATAGATGTTAATGGAACAGCTGAAATAATTTTAAAGTTTTTTAGTTCAAAAAAAGTGCATGCGTACAAAGTACACATGTCAGAAGTGAAACTACTTTACAAATTAAATATTACTAAGGTAAAAGCCCCAATAGATGATCATGTACTAATACATTACCACTCCATATATTTGCATATCTATATGCACACTGTACACATGCTGATAATATAATCAAATAGGAAATCTGCATTTACTGCACAAGACCTTGTGACAGAATTGCCATTTAAAGTGCTATAATATAAATATACTACATAGCTAAAGCAACCAATAGCATTTATTTTTTTCTCAATCTTCCATACTCTCTCTCTCTCAATATTTCACATTATAGCTCTCTCCTACTTCTCGCTCAAGGGCACTGCGTGTGATGCGACATTCACTCCCTCTAGATTTTTCTCACTGGCTTGCTCCCTACTTTCACTTCATGGCTATTTGCTTCGTGCTAAATTCACCCCTTCACACGCTCTCTCAATCGGTCTCAATTGCTCTCTCCCATTCGACGACTTTTATTATAATTATTGCATTTCATCTATAAAAATGTTACCCTCATGCCTCTAAAAAGTTTAACTTCAAAAAAACATTGGAAGAAAACATATTTAAATTAAGTTTATGTAATATACAAAATGTATATAATATAAAGGCTACCTTTGGAGGTAGTTAGTTAGTGGAACCATGTCAACAAAATTATACATGTTGTAACTTACCATATTTAATATACCTTATGGTGAAATTGGACTTTTAAAGTAATGAATACCATTTTTTTTACCTATATTTCCTGTCATCCAAATTGCCCACTGTGCAATGATATGTGAAACATTGTTGCTACACAGGTATGCAATAGTTTTTTCTGTTTCACCCACTGAAAAGCAAGCAGTTTTATTATTCCTTTTTATGGTAAATTATTATTATTATCAAGCAACAAATTGTTACACAGTTATATTTAAAACAAAGATGAGTCTTACATAACTGTGCTGCAATGTCCCTACTAAGGTCATTTGCTGCATGATATAGTCCGGCATAGGTAAATGTTCCGGAGTCATCTTGTACTGCCACTCTGGATGGGAACAAAAGTGCTTTACGGAAAACTGGTATTACTCCACCTGCCAACAATATTCAGAAGCAATAGATATTATACAACCTCCAGAATAGAAAGTTTACATGACAAAATAAACTTCTTAACTATATATATAACTATTTAGAAGCTATTGCTTAAAATGGAAACTGACATAATCCAGACAAATTAGTCACTTTGTGTAAGAATATGTAGCTTAAATTATCTGATCTGTTTGCAGTTTCTAGTTTTCATTCTTCTGCAATTTTTTTAAGAATAGCAATATTCAATCCTTTAAAAAGATTTTTTTGACTTATTTTTTTCTTGGAATTTAGATAAAACGCAATAAGTGTGATAAATGATAATTTTTAAGATATATAATCTATTTTCGCAACAATAAGATAGGTATCTTAAAACATATGATAAGGAATTTTATACCTAAATAATATATTAAATATACACATACCTGTTTTAATATCCTGGTTAAAGGAATTTAGCAGATCTAAATTGTTCTCTTTTTTTGGAGCTGCATGGCAGGTTCTTTTAAAACATAACACAATATGTTTTCTCAAAAGCCGGTGATACGTATGGGGTCGAAATATTAATCCCATAGCAGATGTTGTAAGAGATTTAAATTTTTTACACTAATTTAATAGCTTTTGTCTTATAAGGCATTAGAGGTAGACTTGTAGATTAAATATTTACCACCGATATGTTGCGAAGAACTAAAATTTGTAAGCTAATACGAATTACGATAACTGATTAGGCGGACAAAGTTCAAAATATTTAATGACAATTAACAATTTATTTATCACAAATATATTTAAGGTATGTGAACTGTCGAACACCAAAGTCTAATCCGTTATCGTTTATTTTGACGGCTATAAAATTCAAATTACCTTAAAATAAACGTTTTTCACAACCACACAAGTTAAGTTTAGCTTAAATATCTCAACAAGTTGAGATTAATGACATTAGATTTAGTTTTTAAGTATAAGTGCAAATATAAATAATTATTATATTATTATAGATGCTATGATAAATTTGTGTTACGAGAGAAAAATAGTGTTTACAACCTGAAACTATCGTTCCACATAAAATTGACATACGATAGCTGCCTGGTTTCACGATATATAATTGTAGTAAATAATTTCGACTGTGCTTGGAAATCTTGTTTGGCGCATTTTTTTAAATATTTAGTCTACGTTACTACATAATACAATAAAAAATATTTGCAGATAATCTGTGGAGTGACTTGTAGTTTCGTGTCTGGTGTATTGTCAAAATTATAATTTAATAGTTTTGACGTCTTCAGTTTTCGAAATCCGGATCATTATTAAATTTTGATATTCATCGAATTGTTATTTAAATGTAATTTGTTTTTATTTCACAATTAATGAGATAACAACTAAGTGTTAAAATGACTATTACGAAGATGGATGTAGACCCCGTAAAGGGTGAAGGATTTCGCCCTTACTATATCACCAAGATTGAAGAGTTGCAACTCATTGTGGCTGAAAAATCACAAAATTTGCGGCGACTGCAAGCTCAACGTAATGAACTCAACGCCAAAGTAAGAATGTTGCGAGAAGAGCTTCAACTCTTACAAGAACAAGGTTCGTATGTTGGCGAGGTTGTTAAGCCGATGGATAAGAAAAAGGTCCTTGTAAAAGTTCATCCTGAAGGCAAATTTGTTGTGGATCTAGATAAAAATGTTGATATCAATGATGTTACCGCCAATTGTCGTGTTGCACTGCGGAATGAGAGTTATACTCTGCATAAGATTTTACCCAACAAAGTAGACCCGTTAGTGTCCTTGATGATGGTGGAAAAGGTCCCTGATTCTACATATGAGATGGTTGGCGGTTTGGATAAACAAATTAAAGAGATAAAGGAAGTAATTGAATTGCCTGTTAAACATCCTGAATTGTTTGATGCTCTGGGAATCGCACAGCCCAAAGGTGTGCTTTTGTTTGGCCCTCCAGGTACTGGGAAGACTCTGTTAGCTAGAGCAGTAGCACATCACACAGAGTGTACTTTCATCCGTGTTTCTGGTTCTGAATTGGTACAAAAGTTCATTGGAGAAGGAAGCCGCATGGTTCGAGAACTCTTTGTTATGGCAAGAGAACATGCCCCATCTATAATCTTCATGGATGAGATTGATTCCATTGGTTCTTCACGTATAGAATCTGGCAGTGGTGGAGATTCTGAAGTTCAAAGAACAATGTTGGAACTACTTAACCAGTTGGATGGTTTTGAGGCAACTAAGAACATAAAAGTTATAATGGCAACAAACAGAATTGACATTCTAGACCCAGCCTTGCTACGACCAGGTCGTATTGACCGGAAGATTGAATTCCCTCCTCCAAATGAGGAAGCTCGTTTAGACATCTTGAAAATTCATTCACGCAAGATGAATTTGACTAGAGGTATCAATCTACGAAAGATTGCAGAATTGATGCCAGGTGCTTCTGGAGCTGAGGTGAAAGGTGTTTGCACTGAAGCTGGCATGTATGCGTTAAGAGAACGTAGAGTGCATGTCACACAGGAAGACTTTGAAATGGCAGTGGCAAAGGTCATGCAGAAAGATTCAGAAAAGAATATGTCCATCAAGAAATTGTGGAAATAGATTAATAATTTGCTATTATTTGTATTAACTCTTACCTTACTTATCTAATTAGATGTAACTCTTTTTCAAATGTTGTTTTATTTATATGTGTTTTTCCAAAACTTCTGCATAGATATTTCTATCACTTATTATAATATTTTCTTTTAAAATATAAATTAACTGTTTTGCCCTACACCGAAAGGAAACCACATATTTGGTGCTTACCTTAAAATGGAGTATGTCTAACTTGTTACACAATATATTAATTAGGTCTTTCAAGCTTATTACAAATTTGATATCATTTTATTTAATAAATATATTAATAATAACTACCCTCTTGCTATGCACTTTTATACTCATCTCAACTCTTGAGTAAGGCACTGTTGGTGTTTAAGTAGAAAAGTATTGTTGCCTCTCCAAGTATAGCTGTCATACATTGAACTTAATTTGAACAGGAATAGCTTTTATGGCTAGTGCCACTTGCATGCCTGATGCATTAAATAAAAATCGATATTACTTCAGAACATATTATTATTTAGAATTTCAAATAAGTTATGCATAAGCATAACTATTTAATCCATTCCACATGCAAAGTTCAAATTATACATTAATTATTAAAATTACATTAATCAAAATTGATTGGGTATTAAAAATACATTATTAAACTTATAAATCTACTTATTTATCTTATGCGTAGTAAAGCCTTATGTTCATTCATATCAATATCTGACTCGGTGTCAGAAATACACAGTTGTGTCTCCATCACTTGGGCCTCAGTCACCTGAAAATGATACATATCTTCAATGTGGAATTAAATTAATTAGTATTATTGCGGGAGGAATTTCTAGGAAAAAACATAACGCAAGTTTTACAATGTGCTTTATCTGTCAATAATTATCATGCTAAGCATATTGGTTGCCGATAGTTACGGGAATAAATAAATAAATAAACAACTTACAGCAGATGTACCTCTATGGAATGTAGTACTCCATGCATTTCTAACAAATTGTAACGGGTTCACATACTCACGGTTAACGCCTCTGGAAAATCGTTTCAAATATAAGATTGATAATTCTTAAATATAATAGAAAATACATTGCGAAATACTTTTCTGAGGAATAAACCTTAGTTTTACATACCACCGAGCCGGCAAAAGTAGTAGGTAGATAAAATACTTATATAAAAAATCAAATCCAATTTTAGGATGCAATTAAATATTTTTGTATTTTATTAAATTATAATATAATTTAAAAAAACTAAAATTTATTTTACCCAGCTGTAGGAACTTCGACGACAGAACTCACGACTTCGGCTACTGGATCCGATTGGTTCCGAAATGTAACTCTGTGATTGAGAGAGAAAAGTTCATTAACTAACGAAAATATATTAGTAAGTGACATACTATAGCTATCATATGTATGACATTTAGAATTTTTTGAAACTTTAAAATTTAGGTATAATACATATTCAGTCAAAACCGTTTACGACGACATCGTTTAGGATAACATAATATATAGGTACCTTCCAGGTATATTGACCATAATCAAAGGTCCCGGATGTATTCTATTAGACAGCCTAAAAATAAATATTAGATTTTTAATGTAGAAAAATGATAATAACATGTCTGTAATGCCTTTTTATCATAATTTTCATGTGAAATAAATAAAATTTAGTTTTATTTTATATATGAGTATATTAATAATTAAGAAAACATTCAATAATAAGTATATACCTATGTATTATTGTATAGGTACCTATTTAATAACAACGTCATCGGCTCTGACGACCAAATACGAGTAGTCCCTTGATGTCGTTATAAAAGATTTCGACTGTGTATACGAACTTTTTCATATACTTACCTAATACTTCATTATTTTCGTTACTAAACTTCGCCCTTTGACCATTTTCTTTGTTTTACATTTTCTGAATGACTCAAGTGTGTACCCTCATTTCAATGTTTTTACAATTTAAAGATAATACATACTATAGCGGA
The DNA here is from genome assembly GCF_905147795.1 of Pieris rapae. NCBI lineage: Eukaryota > Metazoa > Arthropoda > Insecta > Lepidoptera > Pieridae > Pieris > Pieris rapae. Next base: position 162,465 of record NC_059513.1, read on the forward strand.
CAATTAGTTAACGATGCTTTACAGAAAAGTAAAATAAACAACACGTAGAACATACCGCACGTAACTATCAGGGCGAGTTCTGCTACACTTGAAAATCTTGTAATTAAACAATCCCAAAGACGTTGTCACCACAGTCGCCAGCAGCACGTACATCAAATAATACCACTTCGATTCTTTTTCCGATTGCCGTTCACCGTTTATTAATGGTGTCTGAAACAAAGATTTTCCTATAATTAACTATTGCAAACAGCTTCCCACGACCATCAGGATGATGTTGGTTACATCCGTTGATCCTTAGATCATCGGCCAAATTACACAAATGACCTTGTTCTAGAAATTTTTATAAACTTTAGTTTGCTAGACTTTTGGGCGTCAGTAACTGCGGTGGAATTGGAAATACTAAAATACTTTACCTCATCCCGATTCAAACTAGGACACACCCCGTCCGATAGTGAGCCATCGGCGCACACACAGGCAGGGCCGTTGTCAAGGACACACACACCGGAACATTCTTCTTTCTCACACACATCTGTGTGAGTGTTCTCTCGGCGAATCGTGAAGCTGGAGGCGTTTATATTCGCAAATATCTGACACGTCTTATGACCGAAAAGGAAACAACGGACCACTTGGCTGTTATTGAGGAAATAAATGTGGTCTTCGAATAGCGTAGGGCTGCGGGCGAAGTTCATGGCTCCTTCGTTGTTGTATACGAGGGTCCTGAAAGTAAATTGTACCCCGATATGGTTACACGAACGAAGGATTATTTTAATAATTAAGTTATATAACAACACTTGTATAATTTTTTTATTTTAAATGATTTCCATTTTAAAAATACTTAAAACACACGAAACATAATTTTATCGAGTGTTAAATATCGAAATAATTTTTTTTAACTTACTTATGTCCTTGAAAGTCACTCTTCCATAATTTACCAGGGTTGTCTAAAATATATATAATTTTTAAATGGCCATCCATGGCCAACCCTGTACAGTTGTTAACCGACGTCACGTTTTTGACAGCCTTGCCGGCCAGAGATGCCGATTGGACTAGACTACTGGTACCCTGGTTTATACAGTAGAACATAATAGAGTTCATGGAGTCTACTGTCAGCGAAGACACCTGAAAAAAAATGCAATGCTTCCGTTTCAGAGTGACTTATGCAATGGGCGGTTATTCACTAATCATACTTTTAGAACACACTTATTTAAGAAAATTGTAGAATTATTTGACACAGAATACTTTATTAAATAACACTTTATTTCTTTGAAGAACAACATAATCGCGACAATCACTACGCGACGACTAAAGGGCACTGACTGGTAAAAGTTTAAAAAATCTAAAACATAAAGAAGTTGATTAATTATTTACCTTAAACGGTATGTTATGGAGCCTGGCACAAGCTTTTCTCGCAAAATTACAAACTCTTATGAGACTTCCACTTGGCTTCTCGTCCACAAAGTAAATGTTTCCGGTAGTCCAATCCACTGCGATCTTTAAAAATATTGAGACAAATACTTGAGGTCTTAAAGTATTCAAAAGAAATGGTACACCCGGGAGGAATATAATTATTTAGCAAACCACTGGATATTATTAACATGTATAATAATTTTTTGATATTATATATATATTACTTACCTCTGTAGGTCTGCCGATATTCCCGATGGCAGTGGTCGAAGGTTTTGTAAGGTTTTTATTAACTTCGATTATTTCTCCCGTTTCAGGCACGGCTACGTATAATTTATTCAGCCTGTAAGAACAATATCGGGAACTTAGTTACATACTTTACTTAATTGTGCTTCTTAATTCCCACCATCGTACGTAATATAATACTTTTGAAACGAAAATGAAATGAAACATAGCAGTAGTTAATTCTAAATGTCGCAATTGTAATTAACATTGCTAAGTCGCAAGTGTCCCTTTTCAAGAGCAAGGTAAGTATTTCATTTAAAACAGTGGAATTCGTGCTATGTAGGAGTATAGTTGGCTAACACAAACCCCTTATCGAAATCAAAGTCAGTGATATTCTTGTCCCCGTAGGAGTGTTCCAGGAAGTGATGGTGCGAAATGAGCAGCCAAATTGAGTTGTTTTGAATGTATAGTAAAGTCGCATCGCCATTCAAGGATTTGCATGAGCGACGATCGTATCTGAAAATTACATTATATGATTGAAATTTCTTTTGTCTATTACTTATTACGTAGGTAAAAGTCCCAATAGATGATCAGTATATGATCACTCCATGTAAACTCAACTAAACTCCAACTCACAAGTTCATTTACAAACCCTATTAGTGCTTACCAGTTTAGTTTATTAAGCATATGTTAAAAAAAGTGATAATTAAATTGATTCATAGCCTTTGAAGCTGGTCGCTAATGGAAGCATTTTACTTTTTTTTCAAAGGTCTCAGAATATTTTTTAATTTGTATTATGTAATGTGAAAAGTTAATATTCAAAATGTACATATTCAAGCCAGTAAGTAGATCCGCTGACCTTAAGAACCACATCCATTTTAAAGTGCCTTAAAAGGGGCGTGATGACGGGCATTTAGCTTAATTATTTGGCGTAGAGAAGCGACAGCTTGAACGCCTTGTATCCCTTCTAACATATCATGAAACCCACTTAGCAAACGAAGCTCGAACTCACCTCAGCTCGTACCCAGGATGACAAGTGCAGACGAAGGAGCCAGGCGTATTAATACAATTATGCGAACAGTGGTCGAGCCTGCACTCGTCATCATCGACACAGGTGTCTCCGACCTTGGAGAAGCCGAGTGCACAGACGCAGATAGGGCCCACTGGCGTATGCCGGCAGATACTTGGACAATTCTCGCAGTGGGCCGCTGAAGGGAAAGTAAATTGTGGTAATACAATAAAAGCAATCTTTATTTTTTAAACTAAGATAACGAGATTGAAAAATAAAAATTGCATAACTACTAAGTAATTTTGATGTTATATTCAGTACAGAAAAAAACGAGAAAAACAAGAAGGCGTACATATACATTTTAAAATGTTTCTAATAAGTGTATTATTTTCGGTATGACGATTTCCGAAGCATTCGTGATTAACCTATCAAAATGAAATTCATGCAACTCACTGCAGTTTCCATTCTCATCGGTGCCGTCCTTACAGTCCGCCTTGTTGTTGCAGACTCTTTTCCAGTCCAGGCACTCTCCGCTCTTGCACTTGTATAACTTGCCGCAATCATGGGAAGGTAACTCAATTTTTTTTATCGGCATTGTTTTGTTCACTGTGTAATAAACTACGCCTTAGCACTCATCATCATCATTTACCTATTATTTCTAACACTTCCTATACATTGTTTTAATTGCACCTATTGTTGCACTTAATGCGCCACTAACCGGTAAAAAAAACCTAAACGACATAAAAATATGAGCTGAACGATAGAATGAACACGGTGAAACTAGTATTTCAAAGAAGAATGTCGTCATGATGTCTCATTATGCGCAAAACTCCCAAAAAGTTAGCAACCTCATCTATGTTAACTTAACTCTGCTATAAATAATTCGAGTAGAAAAGAATTACGGTTACGTCAGTGGGTCACCTTTCAAACAAGCGTCGGCGGTCTCGTCGGATCCGTCAGTACAATCATTTATGCCATTGCACAACTGACTCTTCGCGACGCACACTAACTCCTGTTTGCATGAATACTTCCCTCTCGGGGCACAAAAGAAGTCGCACCCTGCTTCGTCAAGGCCTCCAGCGCAATCCACTTTGCCGTTACACCTGAATAGATAAATGTTTAATATTCCCTGAGCCCTTTATGATCTCTAGTCTCCTTTACTACCATTTCTATCAATAAAATTTATCAGAACATTACGAAGAAGAAACGGACATCACAACAATAATAGACAAGGGCTACGCCGCCACCTGATCGATAAATAATAAATAAAATTGGTTTTTAACACAATGGAGATATATTTCATAATGAACTACTTCTCATTTAAATACGTTAGGAAAATCCAAAACAAAAAAGTATTATCGACCCGTATTATTTTATTAGAGAAACTTCCCAGTACTACAAACAAAATACATTTGTGTGTCAGTAACCGACATGCAATATCTAAAAAAAACTCAAATCAAGGACATCACAAAACATTCACCACCCTGAAATGTGTTCTAACCGAGCAGTATGAGGCAAACAAATGGTTGCGTTGTTTCGCTTACAACTAAATTCCCATTGACGACAAGGACGGTTGACATCCTGAAAGGTCCTTCGAGTCAATTTCTAATTCTTTAATTTACATATTGTGATCTCATAGAACTAAGTCTAAAGGCAACTTTTCATATATTACAAATCACACATGACCATCATGATCATACGAGTTGAAAATTCTTTATATTTTCAAATCAGAGGACAAATGAACAAAACTTGAAATGTATAATAATAATTTTACGTAGTACTACGGAGATATTTTGTGGTTATATTCATAAGATTAATAAAAATCAAACATTACCGTAACGGCAACTTCAGGCAGATCGCATTTGTCTTCATCGGATGCGTCGAAGCAGTCGTAGTTCCCGTCGCATCGCTTCTCCAACTCTATACAACTTCCGTCGCTACATTGATGGAAACCTTCAGGGCAGGTCTGGTTAAAGGCTGCTAAAATCAACATTACCCCAATGTTTAAGTATTCCGTAGGACCAATACATTCCTAAGCGTCCAGTGCCTGACACAATCACAGTTAACAATATAGATTCATAGCTATATTTTCGAATTTAAATATTATAAAATGCGTAGCAATACAAAAAGTATTTGCTAATAAATCGTTTTACTCGAATTAATAATTTTTACGCGACGGGACAACAAAATCGGCTCAGATCGTATTTTATATATAGGTGAGATATATACATATGCGTATACATTTGCATACGGTGAAAACATCTATAAAATATATAAATAATGTAAGTGAATAATATTAACAAGTAGGTATTTTCAGCAGGAATAAGGACTGTTTAATTATTTTTAAATAGTCCTTATTCCCGCTGTCCAGTATTGTTTATAAAACATATAATTTTCTTACTACAATTAATTTCATCAGAACCATCGATGCAGTCCAAGGCTCTGTCGCATCGCCAAGTTGCTGGAACGCAGTAGCCAGTAGAACATCTAAGGAAGGAGAATATTATACATTTTTGTACATTTAATTGCAACTCTGCGCTCTATGACGATGCTCTATGTCAGTGGCAAGATTCAAGACTCCACGTGGACAAATGTTAGGTCAATTTAAACATCCACCCTGTCTACCATTTGAAGACTGCAGCCACAATGAATCATCATCTAAATTCACCTCAAACATCAATCCATCACTCCGTATGTCGTTCGTCGTTCCACAACTGAACATTATTTAAGTCAGGCCTAGCGACCTATATAATATGGAACCACTGAAATATTTCCCCACAATTCGACTTATGGCAGTAAGAGCGTACTAATTCCTAAAATCCCAGCAACGCTCTAGCGAGCCGTCTTTCAATGTGTCTATGGGCGGCAGTATCACTAATCAGTACGCGGGCCTTCTGAATGTTTGGCTCCTCAAACATCATTTGCTACTTATTCTGATTAATGGAAAAATATGTTATTTGGTGTTTTGTACTATTCAGCTATACAGTTATATATATACTATACTTACCGAAACTCGGATTCTTTACATATCAAAGTGTCGCAAACGGATGGAAGTTCGTCGCTACCATCGGGGCAGTCGCTATAGCCGTCGCATAGCATGCTTGATTCAATGCACATTGATGAATCATCACACATACTTTGTGTTTTACTACAGATAGGGGGGACTGAAATATAGATATTTATTTATTCGTTAGCACAGATTAATCTTAAATAACAAATTCTAACATAAAAAAATCAATAAAGTCCGGCACATACAATGGTACCTCGACATACGAGTGCCCGATGGAACGATATTTAGCTTTAAGATGAGAGCAACATTTGAGATACGAAGATCGCCCAAATAAAGAAATGCATTTTCGTAAATGTCCAATCACATTTATTTTCAAAACAATGAGTCCAAAAAAGAAGATGATGTCTATGGAGTAAAATCATTGTCTTATTCAAAAATACGGTGAACGAAAAACGTGGTGTTTTGGGCGCTGGAACTAGGAGAGAGAAAAGAATTTGACTTACGAGCAAGATTACGGAAACTCATATGTCGAGGTAGAACGAGGGAAATCCAGTGATATAGTTTCACACAATACGTTACCTAATCTTTAAAATTGAAATGTGCATAAATTATGCGAAAATTTGACTAATACGCAAAACATTTTCTAATTTAAGAAAATCTACCTTTTTCTTTCTTTTCCTCGCAAACATCATTTTTGCCAATGCATTTACCAAAACACATTTTCTGGTCGTATCGACATAGTGGATTGTTTGTAGTGGTACCTGTATAGCATTTCAGAAAAAAGAACAGTTTAATATGGTTTGTTTAAGAGCATCACTTAACATCAGATGAGTGTGATGAGATTCTGCCCGTTTGACCCCATTAAATGATTCTCCAGTCAACCATAATACTCGCATAACTTCTACCATTGTAAATGTTAAATCAAACTTATGGATATAAAATTTTCTTGTTATAGAATCTATTTTATTTGCCTAGCAGTACACTGAAAAATACTAAATAAATATACTTACTCGAGCAATTTTCTTCATCCTCGCCAAACTGGCAGTCTTTGTGACCATCACATTTCTTACTCGATGCGAAACATTTATTGCTTCTGTGACAATAATGTTCGTTATGCTTACAAAGCGCTATTTCTTCGCAGGTGTTGTTAATCTGCACCAGCCCCACGGGGCAGAGGCACTTAAATCCCATTTCGAGGTCCTGGGGCAAGGGGTGGGAGACTTGGACACAAATATGGGAGCACGGGGTCTTGTTTTGATGGCAGACATGGCTTAGTAGGGTATTGTTGAGGGAATAAGGGGCATACGTAGCTTGTAGGTGGAGCAAAGTGTTGTTGGCAAACAATGCTGAAATTAGATTAATTTCAATGCTTCATTAGAATGTTTTTTTTCGCAAATATCAGCCATGACTACCTGAACATTTGCATTACAGGACGAAACAGCAAGATAGCCACATAACTTCTATGAAAAAAATGTGCATCTCGATACGCCCGATAGAAGTAGACAATCACTCTCAAAAAACGGTGATAGTTTGAGGTTATATTCTCACTGTCAACAGTAAATGTCTAACGCACAGTGATCACTGAGTCGAGAGAGAGGGGAAAGCGTCTGTCTGAATATGGCTACCGCCGTCGTATACGTGCAACAAGAAAGGGTAACGAGTTATATAATGAAGCGGTTTACCATCCGTAAGAAGTCATCAATAATCTTATTTGATATCACTATCCAAAACCTAGTGAGAATACAATTGTTTTACTCACATAATTCCATCCGTCGTATTACATAGCCCGCCCTGTGAACATCTGCCCAGTACAAACGTTTTGTTTCTCTGTCTGTCCAAAATACGTGAGTGTCCGTAACGGCAAAACTTTCGAGGGTAGATGTGAATTCCCGAAATCGTTCCCTTCCCGTACCTGTTAAAATGACGAGTGAGTAAGTATGACATATTTCAAGTATTAGGTCTTAATATATTATTAATTACCTTCTGGGTGAAAATGATCGATAACACCGGCTTCATCTGCTAAGTACACGACATCCAACTCCGATGAATACTGCAGACGTATATTTGGACCTAGAAACATAGCATTTCGCTGTGACGCCATTAATTAAAAAAATAAATAAATAAAAAAGTGTTTAGTAAATGTGATGTAATAAATATGTCATTACAATGTGTAAAATTTAAGTAATTCCAATGACATTCCTTGATAGACGATATTTAAACGTATACCCGTGCGACCACAAAGTGGGCACTAATTACTTATTTGTCTTACCGTATATCATGTTTGTCATAATATGTTTCCTATCATCTCCGTCTAATCCCATACTATCGATATTTATCCCATTTTTCACTTCACTGTCGAACACAGCCACTACTAAACGTCTGAAAATATAGTATAAGTTGTCGGTAATACACGAAAATGTCCGCTGAGATAGCCATAATCAGTGTGTTTAATAATTGCATGATTAATAAAAAATCTCACCCGTAATCCGGTAAAATGCAAAAGCTAATAGGTATTTCCTGACTGGGGAAACGATACACCAAAGTTCTCTCTTTAGTTCTGAGAGAGATGACGTCTATCATACCGCGACCAGCGTCCAATATGTACAAGGCATCCGAAACGTAATCTAAATAATATTTTTCAATTTTTAAAGTCCTCTGCCAACACTTAAACTTATATTGATATTTTTATAATTTACCATATCCCATATCTACAACGTTTTCTAAAGAATTGTAGACGAACAGGCGAGTGAATCCTAGCGAAAAGTCCTTCAGGTCGATATAATTGATCGATTTCCTATGACCATCATACACGTAGAGGGTACCTGATGCAGAAATAAATATAAATAATAAAAAAACAGCAGCAGTGTTGGCCTTGTGGCTCTAGCGTGAGACTCTCATACCTGAGGTCGTAGGTTCGGTCCCCAGCTGTGCACCAATGGACTTTCTTTCTATGTGCGCATTTAACATTTGCTCGAACGGTGAAGGAAATCATCGTGAGGAAACCGACATAGATCCAAAGAGTCGACGACGTGTGTCAGGCACTGGAGACTGATCACCTACTTGCCTATTAGATTTAAAAATTGATCATCAATTAACAGATTCAGAAATCTGAGGCCAAGACCTAAAGAGGTTGTACTGCCACTGATTTATTTTAATAAAATAACAACGTCTAGGATTGGGAGATTCGTAATAATAAAATCAGTCTTATTAGATTGGGTTAACCAGATAAATAAGAGATTAACAGACACATATAAGACGTCGGTCGACACATTACATGCCTTTGTATTTACGAGTACTAAGCTTATACCCTTGTCGGCTCTTTTTTTTTGACAGAAAGAAAAAAATGTGTACATGAGTTGTAAAAGAATAAATCTTACCTCTAAAGTTATCATAAGCCATAGCTTGTACGCGTTCAATGTTAAAATGAGTCGCATGTGTCTCCGGGTTTCCCAATACATCATATTGAATGCGAGTAAATAAAGAGCCGCCACCCACTATTAGGTATTGCGGGTGATAATCGGGAATGGCTAAAAACAACAGATCACATCATTCAACAACATATTCTTAATTGTCACTCTAATCATCAGCTATGGAACTAGGCAAGCCGATGGCGGAGCCGATTGACAGGTCTATAAAACGCCGAGAGTGGAAATGGGTGGCCATACGCTCCGGTAGGATCAGGTAACATTGCCATGCAAGTCCTCCACTGGAATCCTCACGTTAAAGGAGACGTGGTCGCCCAAAACAGACCTATCAATGAAGCATCTTTGCTAAGGCGAAGGAAGCTGGAATGACGTGGTGACTGATCTGCCCCACTTGGGGCAGAGGGCCTCCAGCGTTCCATCCTTGGACCGGATTTAATTCTTGAGTCTCAATCGAGTTTCCCTCCACACGGTATTAACAGTGAAAAATCTAAATATTGTCAATTGGTACTTACTTTTGCAAATCTTTCCAAAGAGTTCCATACCCTCTGGGCATAAACAAGTGAAGGTAACATTCGATGTCGGCACGCAAATGTGCGAGCAGCCACTGTGCCTACACGGGTTTACTTTGTCTGGCATCAGTACGGGGTGATATAAGTGCATGTCTGAGAAGTAAGTTTAAATTTTAGAAAGTATTCAGGTCTCAACAAGCGAAATGTATAAAAGAAAAGAGACACTCAAATAAAACTACTTAATGTTTGAAATATATAGAAATGTCACATACCAAAGACGGGTTCTTGTAATTTCATGAGAAGGTTTTTTCTGACGGTACTGTGCAGTTTATCAGTGCTGTGTATGGTTGCCGAGGTCCAGTCGCTCCAGAACACAGTATTCTCAAACACAACTATGGTGTACGGATCGTGGTATGGCTCTTCGAAGAGAGACTGCAATTAAACAATCAAATATTGTACAGTGTAATTCAATTTCCGCCCTGATCTAGTAATGAAATATAGTGTAATAATAAATGAGTCCTGGCCTCAGCTCTGGTTTTCAGTTGACGTGGCGCCGCCTTTTGGATTTGAGAGATTAGAGTAAGAGCGACTTACGTATACTTTAAGATCGAACAGCTTTACGATTTTAATAACACCATCGACGAAATATAATCTATCGTTAGGGCTGTCCAAAGCCATTCCGGTGGGTCCGAATTTTCCCATTTTGTCCACTAGGATTTCCGGCTTTGTTCCATCCATGCGTGACCTCATTATCACCGCCTTGTCTTGCCAATCGGCCCAGTACATTTCTCTAGAATTATATTGTTCTTTTAAAAAAACGTGGCGTCAGTACTTTTGCACCAAAATAGGTTTCCGCAACACATTTATTACGTTAAAGTTATAAATCTTAAAGAATGCTTAAAATAACAAGCAAACGTACCCCTTTCTAGGATCCAGGGTGACAAATCGAGGTTTCTTCGTTTGGGCTTTTAGAACGGTGCAGATAGAACCATCGGTTTTACAAACGCCGATGATGCCACGTCGTACGTCCGTGAAATAAAAATTTCCTCCCAGCCAATCTACCGCTATATCGCCTGGGTCCTCTAGACCTAACGCTACCAGCACCTAAGGAGAAGAATTAAAGATCATCATCATCGATAAATAAGATTTATGGCCTTATTTCATCTACCCTTTACCTGTTTCGTTTCAGCAACATTCTCAATTTGTGCTCTGATGATAGCTTGATGACCCGCCGCTATCTCCACCCAGTAAATGAACGTACCGTCCGATGAAACTCCGTGACCCTGGGTTTATATGAAAAGTTAATCAACTATTAATCACGATTAAGAAAGCTACAATAATTAATCAAATGACCCCCTTGTTACTATAGTATTTGTAGATAATATAAAAATAGATAAATGTGTTTAGAACTTACAAGACATGAGATTGGTAACTCTATTGGCTTTTCCCTAATTATAGGGATTTTACAAAAAAAAAAGAATAAAAAGAAAATTAAAACAAATTTAATAAGTTCAATTTCGAGATTTTTTAAATTTATTTATTTTTGCTAACAAGGTAAAGAAAATTGTAAATACTGTATAAATAATTACAATAAATCGTTTATTAGCAAAGAAAGTGGTACATTCAGATTGATTTATAATAAAAAAACCGCAATCAACCATATAATATAAATAGGCAAATGTTCTAAAAAATTATCATAATGTCATTATAATAAGTTAAGTTATTTCAGGTAATTTATATTGTGTATGTATTTGTGTCTGATGTATTAAAGTTGAGTTATCAATAAAAGCCAAATTGTGAAGCGACATGACAAATGACTATTTAGTTCAACCTGTTTAATTCCCGACGCCAACACCCGGTGTTCTTTAGATTTAAGCTTAATGTATCGAATATCATTGCGTGTGCTAAATAATAGCATAGCTTCAGTGCCTGAAAAAAAAAGGAATGCGTTTAAAATAATTAAATATTTTGCATAGCAAGATAGAGAATAAAATGATTTTTCAGTTTTTGTAAAATTATAATGATTTGTCAGGTTCATTATTAATTTTGTGAGCCTTTTCACTTGTTACAACAATTTTGTTGTTATGAAGTAAAACTTAAATTCGTGTTTTTAGTTTACTATTATTAAAAAGAAACGGTTTTACGGGAATACTCCTAAACGCCATTTCCTATAAGGGCGTTATCCGGGTGCTATGTAAAGTTATATATGCATTTATTTTCACTTCCTAATTAATTAGATTGTAAAAGACTCAATTACCAGGCACACACAAATGATACGTTTCTAGTATGAAACCTTACCGGTGGCGTAGCAAAGGTAACTGGCGATGTCCGTGATGTATCCCTCGTCACACGTACATTTAAACACATCACCACTTGGGTGACAGTAATGTGAGCACCACGGAATGTCATCCAAACAGTTGTTCGCACTTTCACAGGTTTTTGTCGTGTAGTTATATTTAAAATGAGGACTCCCGCAGTCGCAGTACGGACCAGAACGATCGGGAGAGCAGTTGGAGCCGTTGCATGAGAAATTGGAACACATCGTATGCCCTAAAATGAAAATTGTAAAACTGTTGAAAACCGCAACTGCCTCAGCTTCCCTAATTGTTAATATGAAGCCGAAAAATGTATTTATGTACAATTTTAGCTTGTACGTTTTGCCCATTCTAATTATAATAACCGATTCCCGTTGCATTACGCTAATCCAATTGGATTTCGAATCTACAGAGGCCTTACTATGTTGGTATGACCCTGAGATTCCAAAAACATTTACATAATCACGTATAGGTCAATATTAATTTTTGTGTTTTGACTTGTATTTAATTATATTATTAATTAGTAAAACATGTTTTCCTTAAAAGTTCTGTTTCAATCATGTACCATGTACCACGGAATAATTGTTTTTTAGTTACCCACAACACAGGGACTCCCTAGTGTCACGCATAAAGTTTATTATATATGTTTACCCAACTGATATCTATACAATATTTTATAAACTGCATCACCATTAAATTTCACAATTAAAAAACTGTAAACACTTACAAGTCTGACAGAATTCCCCTTCGTCAGAACCATCTTTACAATCCATAATACCGTCACACATGCTGTCTTTGGGCAGACAGAAAGATTTGTCCGAGCACTTATATTCTTTTTCTCGAAATGGGAAAGCATCGGAATAGCAATCGCGTCCTGTGTTTACTTTATGAGGACGCAACACGTGGCCTGAAATAAAGATCATTGCATTATAAAGTACTTACAATGAAAAGAGTTTCAGTAGGCAAATTACATATGACTCTCTACAGAAATCGTAACATCACGTACGAAAGCGCATACAAAAACAAAGAGCACTTTCGGGTTCAAACTAACTCTCATGTGATTGTGAACTTCAAGTTAGTTTTTCGTATTTAATTGTAAGTTTTTTTTAGATTCTACACGACACGCGTCAGTCTTTGAAAATTCCTCATTTGCATAATTGGTTGAAGAGAAAACTTACGACATGTCGTAACTATATCTTCATCGGTTTTATCAGTGCAGTCGTAGTCGCCATCGCACATCCAAAACTTTGATATGCAGCGGTTGGAGTCACAGGAGAACCCCTTACATGTTGCCTGGAAAGACGTTTGTAAATCAAAAATTCATAGAACTGTTCTCGTCTCTCAACTCTCAAGCTCCAAAAACAATAAAAATCCGGAAGAATGAAATTTTTACTTGTGGTAAACATATTAATGTTTCAAATTTCGATTGTAAATGACGTGTTATAACTCGCTTACTAAGAAGAATCTATCCTTCTCTTGCACAAAAACTTTACCGTCGTGTTGCAACGGCTACCATCCACCGATGCGGATATACGGTACAGGAATTCGCCTGGCGATACTTTTACCAGAAAAAGCATGGATAAAACTTTATAGCTATTTACAATATCACAGCTGCTATATTAAAGATGCTTACATTAGGAGATATGACAATAACACTACAGTTCATTTCATCGCTGCCATCATCACAATCTGGACTGGAATTGCAGACCCGAGAGTTGGGGATACATTTGTGGCCATCACCACAAAGATATTGGTGTGTTTCATTGCAGTGCTTCTCGTCAGGGTTTTGGTTTACTGTATATAAAAATCGCATTTTACTATGCATATATTGTATTAAACTTATAAATAAATATACTTAGTAATTTATAATTGTACTGCTTAGGAGACAGAAAAACTGAAACAAGGCGTTCGCATATGTTTTTTAACTCTTACCACAAAAGTTCTCATCACTGCCATCCTTACAGTCGTAACGACCATCGCAAAACTGCTCCTGAAGTATACAATCACCACTTCTGCACTCAAAAACACCCTCACCCTGACATTCTATGTTAAAATCTTGAAACTCATCTATAAATTGAGCAGATGAAGTAGCCAAAACGCAGAGGAAGAAAATAAGGAGGACCATTCTAAAAACAATTTTTTGAGTTATTATATATAATTTTACAATAATACCAAACCTTTGTTAAAATTAATATAAATAACAGCTTTATCTATGTTAAAATACAATTCGTATCAAAGATATAAAGGTTTTTTATTTTATTTTGGCTTCCTAATGCACAACATTGCAATAAAGCGAAACGAAAAATAATTCAGCCATGTGATTATCAATTTTGTTAACCACTTACCTTATATTCTAGTAATTAAAAACCTGGACGTACTGCATCAATTATTTTAATATTCTAAGAACGCCTGAGTAACAACTGATAAATGTAACAAAATTAAATACTATAATACTTTACTAAACGTTCATCCTCGTGCCGGGCGTGACAAGAAAAGAACTATAAAGTTGTAAGTACCTCCAATAAAAAAATTAAAATAATAAGTTTTGTACTACCCTCAAATAGCAAAGAAACTTTTTTGTTTAAAAACAAAAAAATGATCTAAGTTTATATAATAAACAATTTAAAGTACATAATTATAACTGTAAATTTAGATGAATACATTTATTAAAATCCATAACTATAATATAATTGCTCCGTAATTATATATAACATTATTATTTTAATATATAACAATAAAAATGTTATATATTAAAATTAATATAAATAATAATATTTTGTCACGTTTGTTGGTGATAAAATGAAATTATTTGGAATCATTGTTATTTCTAAACGTTCGGTTGGCGTTACAAGTGTAAATTCTTAACACTCATCGTAATTGCAATCTTATTTATATTTGTTATATGTGACTTTGATATCTGACGTTTTTCAGTGACATATGGCGACTGAGACAAGTCCATAGTCCAACTTTCACGGTTCATAAAAAGTTTCGAATTCTAGTAAAAGTTACTCGTATTGGATATTATTTCAGTACATATACGAATAACATAATTATTATTTAAACGATGATTATGGCCTCTCAAATTGCGAGATCATTGCTAGCTACCACCCGTCCTACCACAACTTTAAAGTTCGGTGAGTCTAAAATATTATACCGTTTCAAATTTTAGCTCTTTACCTAGAAAAATTTTAGTAAAATACAGTAAAAAAATTTTAAGTCTAAATAGTAAAAAATAATACCAAGTTACTTCATGTAGAGACGATTTATGAGTTGATAATATATCATATAAACTTTGGACCAGACTGTATTAATTGGCATTAACATAAACATTTCCATTATACTATTTATCTAGAGTGAACTTCAACCAATTACTTTTAAATTTTATTTTTTCTTTACATTATAGATATAGCTCGTCGAGCACTTAGTGTAACTGCCACTCTACAGCAAAAGAAGTCCCTTAAAGATAAAACTGGCAAAAATGTAGTCCTTGTAGATGGTGTCCGTACGCCGTTCTTGGTTTCTTTCACGGATTATGCCAAGATGATGCCCCATGAGCTTGCAAGGCATTCCCTTCTGTCAGTATTAGATGTTTTTTATGTTGTTCATGTAGAAAAAATTACAGAATTGAGAGTCTAACTGTCAAATATTTAAATCATCAGAAATATTTTTAAGTAGTAGTTGGAAATAATAGACAAAATTTAATTTTGCACTGATAAACATACATACTATTTATTTATTTATTTCCTTACAGACCATATATGGCCAAACTCATACTAAAAATAAACTTAAATATATAAGTATACAATATTACTTTTTAATTATTTTTAATATTACTATGTGTCTTCTATTACTATTACAGGGGTCTTCTCCAAAAAACTGGGATTCCAAAGGAAGTTGTAGATTACATTGTCTATGGAACAGTTATTCAGGAAGTGAAGACATCAAACATTGGAAGAGAAGCAGCCTTGGCAGCTGGCTTTAGTGACCGTACCCCTGCCCACACTGTCACTATGGCTTGTATATCTTCAAACCAGGCTATTACCACAGGTATATTCATTAGTTTATTTTATATCTACATTACCTTATTCATAATAAATGTTACATTTAAAAACCTAGTTAACATTTAATAACAAGCAACATTTATTACAATAACAATGTAAGGGCAGTTAAATATTTCAAAAAATTACTTAAATAAATTTTCTGTGCAATTTTTGACAGGTGTTGGTATGATAGCTGCCGGTGCTTATGATGTGATTGTATGTGGAGGTGTGGAATTTATGTCTGACGTGCCAATACGACACTCGCGTAAGATGCGATCACTTTTACTGAAGCTCAATCGTGCTAAAACTCCTGCTCAAAGACTGTCTTTACTAGCCTCTATACGACCAGATTACTTTGCTCCCGAGGTAAGATCATAGTTTTTAGTCACTTAATGGTTTTAAAAAATCAATATTTAGTTCTTACTCTTCTTAAGTAAAGCACATGTCTTATAAAATTATAAAATAAAAGATTCACTTATTATTGCAGGTATTTTAAATAATAAATGTCTTGAGAAATTAATTACAATTTTGATACAGCTCCCGGCAGTAGCGGAATTTTCATCTGGCGAGACCATGGGCCATAGCGCAGACCGTTTAGCGGCCGCTTTCGGTGCCAGTCGTGCCGAACAAGATGAATACGCTCTTCGATCACACACACTCGCTGCCGAAGCACAAGCCAAGGGTCACTTTACTGATCTCATACCTGTCAAAGGTATCAAATCTATCTAATCAATTGTTTTCTGCAACCGCTCATCTATTTTACTTTTATAGACAAATGTTCAGTACACATGATTAAAAATGTATATTCTTTATCAGTGGACGGCAAAGACGGCGTAGTGGAAAAAGACAACGGTATCCGTGTGTCCTCTCCTGAGCAGCTGGCGAAACTTAGACCTGCTTTTATCAAGCCTCATGGCACCGTTACTGCAGCTAACTCTTCATTCCTGGTACGACTGTTATATGTTAACTACTGATAGTCTTCATATTTTGAAAATTATTTAGCACATAGCGCTATTGATTAAATTGAAACCATTTGATTTTGTTTAGACTGATGGAGCGTCAGCGTGTCTAATTATGTCTGAAGCTAAGGCCAAGGAGTTGGGGTTAAAGCCGAAGGCTTATCTCCGAGACTTCACATATGTCGCTCAGGTAATGCTTTTTATTATTCTTAGATATAAGTTGTGTCCATTAGCCATTCAGAAGGACCGTAAGATACCGTTCTACCATTACGCCCATAATTATTAATATTAAATTTACATTATTATTGAAATCAATATTATAGGATCCAGTAGATCAGCTTCTTCTCGGTCCAGCATATGGGATTCCCAAGATCCTGGAGAAATCTGGACTCCAACTTGGAGACATAGACACCTGGGAAATACATGAAGCTTTTGCTGTGAGTGCAATTTCTATTTTAGTCTCCATTTTATGGTACACGTAAACTTCATCTCTTAAGGTCAATATATATATATATATATAATTTGCTGTTTAGTCTTTATCATTTCATTCAATATATGTAATTCTATTCATATGCCTTTAAATTATTATGTTTAAGAGCTTAACAAAAAAATATTAATTTATCTATAGCTTCGGTGTCCATGAGGTTTGAACTTCTTTTTCTAAGTGAATCTACGAAACTTTTGTTAAACAGGGCCAAATCTTAGCCAACCTGAAAGCAATGGACTCTGATTGGTTCGCCCAGAACTACCTCGGCAAGCAGACTAAGGTACGTATATACTATATTGTTGTTCAATAACATCAGTACTTGTGAAACAAGTAAAGACGTGTATTTTTTCAATAACCAATGCATGTCCATAGGTGGGTGTTCCAGACATGAACAAGTGGAACAAGTGGGGTGGCTCTCTCTCTATTGGACATCCGTTTGCTGCTACTGGGGTAAGTACTACTCGTTTGAAAGTCCCAAATGATATTATTAATGTTTCATTTAGTGTAAGTTAAAATAGCTCTTACAACAACATTTTTTAGTCAGAATTTCTTTGCTTGTTCTCGAAGCGTTCAAATGAAGTTACAAATTGTGTCGAATGACAGGTGAGGCTCGCGATGCACACGGCCCACAGACTGGTGAAAGAGGACGGTCAGTTCGGAGTGATATCCGCGTGTGCAGCCGGCGGACAGGGCGTGGCCATGATACTGGAAAGACATCCCGATGCACACACCAACTGAACACCTTTTCACCTCACTTCATGCCCTTTGCCCAATTTAAGACAGGTTATCTTATGTCACAGAGGAATTAAAATCATCATAGACTGACAAGTCTAATGATAATCTTCAAGTGTTTCTGAACTGAAAAACCACTACTTGCTTTGTTGACGTTTCCAATTTTAGTAAACTAAGCCCTGTAAAAAAAATATATTTAAACAGATGTTATATTGTCCTTGTATTATTTAAGTAAACGTTATTCGTATAAGTGTATACTTTTTGATGATTATACATTTTATATTTAATAAATAAATAATTTAATTATATTTTTGTTTTCCTTCTAATTACGAACATACCTACGATTAATTTCCAAAAGTAAATCTTAATGCATAAAAGGAGCTGAAGGGGGAGAAATCTCGTCGAGGAGGTAGACAGCGAGGTGAATAAAACACGCCCAAAGTCGAGGACAACAATTTATTTTGCCGCCAATAATCACTATCAAAGTACCAACTATTTATTTAAAATATTTATTAAAGTGGATCGACACAATTTATGCACAATTTTAACATATGCCGGACCGTTACATAAAAGCGAGACGTTTGAAGATTTTTACAATATATTCTTGCATCGCAATCTAAACTAAAATATAGTCAAATATTATTTTCCATACAGCGGAACGGATAAAAATAAAACTATAGTACATAAAACTATGTATACACAGTTATCGCCGACGTGAGTAAAAAAAACGCATACACAAAAGGAGTAGTAAAACGTCCCGATAGACAAAAAACCACCCGCCCTCGACCGATTCGAAACGTATACGACATTTTCGACGACACCGGACGAGCTCGGCTTTTCTGTATTCGGAGACGAAACATTTTGTAATTATTTATATATTTTAAAACTCGCCATTAACGATCACGAGTCACGGTATACGGTTTATATATTATGTACATACATCTGTCTTCGGGCAGAGACACGTTTCGCATGAACGTCTCCGAGGCACTTGCGAACAAAGTAATTTAAACGTACGCACGCCGCCTACTACATTATTTACATTTTATGTATATCAATTGCAAACTATCGATAAAAATAATTTTCGCTATATTCTTAAAACCTAGCGAACACCCTAGGTGACAGTGGATTTATTGCGTTTCACCAAATTTACAAGAATATTTAAAAGTTACATTCCGCCATCCGGAGTCGAACGATCACAGTTCATGACGTCCCGACGACTTTTGCAGCCGCATCGCGATCTTTGCCAAGGCTCACGACTGACGACGATCTCACTTTCACCACGCGACATAATTTATTTCTATTTGTGAACTTTAACTTTAAAGATAGTCTCGTCTGAGTCATCTGACAAAGGCATCTCAAATCTATCTGATCCGTAAAAATTATCCAGAAACGGCTTCGAAGCCACCATACGCTCACGACAGAAAGAGATGGCTCCGTTTGCTTTGTAATTTCGATGAAATTATTAAAAATCGTGGTAATAGGGATAAAATATTTAATCTGATAAATTGCAACTATATCGGAGTCTCGTTTCCCTCTGTCGAAATAAAAGTGTCACTCGCCGAGGCCGCGGCGGGACGGCGCGTGCTACTGGAAGTCCGCGAGCGTCTGCCGCCAGGTGGCGTGGAAGGGGATGCGCAGGAGTTTCAGCTTCGTGTTCGGCAGCTGGGCCGACAGGAGCCGCTGCAGCGTGGGAATGGGGAGGATTTCCACCTGGAACGAAGCGGCCTTTTTTACCGACGAGTCTCCTTTACGATTCGGTCGCGAGACGAAGCGTACCTGAGGCGGGCCGGCGACGTGTCTCAAATCGTCGGGCAGCCTACACCCGGGCACGGGCTTCAGCACGGGTATGCACTCCCCGAGCTCCCTCCTCGCCCCCTGCCCCTCCGAGGCCTCCACCTCCCCTCCGGCCTCGCACTGATCGATGAAGAGCTCGGTGACGCGGAGCAACTCTATGGTGACGCCCCACATGAGATGCGTCAGGGTGTCTTTCAGCCGGAGCACGCCGCTCAGCACCTGCGATCGAAACGCTGTTTAGAAGTTGGAATAGCGCGACCTTCCGACGAAGATATATTCCACGGGCCCTGACCTGCTTGTTCGTGGTCGCCGACTGCGACACGTAGGTCGGTATTATGAGTAGTCTCTGAATGTTTTTGCACTCCGCCAACGCATCGTCGAAGCCCACCTGCGGCGAGAGAGGGAATATTTCAGTTTCTATCGAGCGGTCGAGTCGCACGACGTACTAGTCGGGTGAGCCACCTTGACGTCAAAGTTGACCAGCTCCAATCTGGTGAGCTTCGGCAGAGACGCCAGGGCCTTCAAGAGCGCCGACGCGGCGCAGTGCGGGACGCCCCTCTCCAGCCTCAGCCTGCGGAGGCGGACGAGCTTCGCGAGCGCGGCGGCGAACGGACTGCCGAACGAGCACTCGCCCAGCTCCAGAGACTCCAGTCGATCCAGTTGGCCAACCACCTCGCAGGCGCACCAGCCCAGCTCCTTTATGGACGTGAGGGACAGGTGCTGCAGGTCCCTCAGCGCGCTCAGAGGTTGCAGATTGCGCGTCAGCGACAGACCTTTCAGACTCTGGAGACGCGAGAACAGAGAGGGTTCGTCAGCTGGAACGTAAACGAAATAGAAAATATCATCGACGGGACGACTCCGCACCTTCAGCCTCAGCAGCTCCAGCCTCGGCAGCTCGGCCAAGGGTTCGGGGTCGAGCACGGTGTCGCAGATGGCGGGGGCGCACAGCGCGCGCAACGTGCTCACCCGCCGACACACCTCCTCCACCACGCGAGCCGGACAACGGCACAGCTCCAACCTGAGGATGAAAGAACTTGCAACCCTGAACTCGTTCGTATAAATGTTGGCGACTAGGATCGTCGAAACGGACCGTTCCAGAGTCTCCACGGTGCCGACGCTCTCGATGAATCGATCCCAGAAGACGGTGTCGTTCGAGGGCAGGAGCATTTTCCGTAAGTCCAACCATTTCGTGGAGCGCTTCTTCAAGACCGTGCACAACCCGCCCCAATCGCTCACCTGCGAGAGACGTCAGAGCCGAACTTAGAACATTTTATTGTCTTCTCTTTGGTTTCATTCGCACGGCGACAGATTAAGTCTTACGTGTGAATTTTTCATCCGGACATGTCTCCAGAGCGCGGGCGTATCCGTCAGCGTCTGCCAGAGCTTGCAGACGCGCGCGCACCGGGCCAGGTCTCGCATGCCCACGTATTGGAAAATCTGAAATGTTTCACGTCAAAGTTATTCCATCGAAACAAATAAATTGTAAAATACAAAATTGCTAATAATTTAGAACCAGACGCGTACCTGAAGGGCGACGTCGTAGTTCTTCTCTCGGGCGCTCGCGTAGAAGCTGGAGAAGTAGTCCGTGTCGTCCGCTTTGGTCCTTCCTCTCCGCCGGGGGGAAGCGGCCGGCGGCGGCGAAGCCCCGTTCGTCACGCGACGGCCCGCTTTCTCGCTAAGGAATCGACGATTGATACAATAAATTGACGCTCGATCGAATCGGAAAAGCGACGGTGCATACGATAGAGTACGATTTCGTGTCAATCGTAAAGTAAAATGACGAATCGAGTGGTTCACGGCTCCGAAGCGGACTCACCTTATCGAACAGATCGGTCGAGGTAGGAAAACCCGTGTGTGATTTTCAATTCTTTATTCGGTTTCCTCCGGCTCTTAATACTAGTATAATATCAACGTAAAACGTAAAATGTCGACAAGGAACGGGTCGAATTTGCGGAAACGTAAAACTGCTCAAAAGCCATTTGAGATTAAGCCCTATCCCTCGTTACGCCATTCTAAACAAAGCAAAGCGCGAATCTTCGGAACGTTAAAATTTGAGTAAAATTGAAGTTTATTTTATTTTTATTTTATTTATTGAAGTTAGTTCGGTAGTCCGCGCGAAACGACTATAAAGCGTCGGCCGTTGATGACGGCCAACGACTGCGGCAACGCGTGTCTCTGGAGCGTAGCGGACGAGGTGTTCGGGGTTTGGGGCAGCGCCTGGGCCGGCGGGGCCGAAGGGGCGGGGCCGGCCTGTGTCGAGGCGGAAGTCGCGCTCGGGGACACCGCCCACACTCTCTGGCCGTCCGCGCCGCCGGACATCTGCAATTACATTTTATTCGAGTCAATATTGTTATCGGGGTTTGCAATGACCGTATCAGTAGTATTTAGGATCGACGAAGTCTCACCTTCATCCGCAGCAGCACGCGCTTGTCGTTCTTCTGAGTCTTAGGAGCCGGGACGAGCCTCGGGACCGGCACCGAGTCGGCCGCCTGATCGACCGAAGCCGGGACGGGGACGGGAGCTTGAAGACCGGACGCGGTCGTCACCCCAGATTTGTGGACCAACGACGGGGGATCCCGGGGCGACGAAGAGTCACAGTTCTGTAGATTACACGTGTACGATCTCAAGACTCGAGCGTCTATACTACTCCGGGCGCATCTTTCATATTGTCATAACATATTTATTAAATGTTTCAAGAAACAAATACCATTTACTGAGACTCTGAGAAATACCAATAATTAATTAAATTATTACTGTATATATTTACCTTGCAAAAGAAGGGATGCGGCGGCGCGTGCGTCAGCCCCAGACAGGCGGGGTGGTAGAGGCAGAGGCAGGCGGCGCAGGCCAACGAGGGCACGGCCCCGCGGCCGCAGCTCATGGAGCACGGCTGTCGGACGCCACGCCCCATCTGCGTCGGACTCGGGGTGACGTACGTGCATCTCTTTCTTTGGAGCGTTGCTCGCGTTGCGAGACCCGAAACTATTTTGACTCTCCGGGAATCGAACCCGGGATCTTACTTTTATTAGTAGGTTTCACTATTGCCGTTACGTTTAGTCAAGAATGAAATCGTATCATAGTTTCTAATGTTAATATTAATAAAAATGTAACATTCGATATTTAGACTTTTAGAAGCTCAGTCTAAATACCGGAGAGAGCTTTCTCGATCTAAAGAATCCGTTCAGTGCTTTCGAAGATAACAAACAGAGAATCGATTGATCATATTGAATAATAACAATATTTACCTGCGCGTGGTCGTCGAGGTGCGCGGCGCGGGCGAGGTGCGGCGGCGCCGTCCTGCGGCCACACATCTCTCCACCACTGGCCGAGGCACACGAGCGCAGGCCGCCGCCGACGCGGGGCGACGCGACCCGCGTTTTAGCAACGTTTAACTCGTGCACGAGCCTACTTTCGCTCGGGTCGCCTCGCGTCGGCGACGGCCTCCGAGCCTCCGCATCGCTCGACGATGACTCTCCACTAATCTCCCTCGCGTGAGGATGACTCGATCTTTTCGAGTTCAATTTGGGCTCGATTAGTGTAGCGTCGACAGACGTGAGGACATTTCAAATGAATTGGCGCCGAGAGCCGTGAACCACATTTCGATTTCATCAAATTAACAATTTACTGACAAACACTACATTTTCTAAATAGTAATAATAGTATATTAATATAGAAATTACTTAATAGTAGAAAGCAATCGCCGGAGCTGAGCAGGGATTCCTTGGACTTGAGTTTCCAGATTATTTCTGATCCAACCGCTTCGGCGAATGCTTCAGCTCACCGTGAACATCATACGGAACTGGCTCCGAAATCCAAATCTCAATAATTCCTTTATACAACTATAAAGAATGTTCTCAGAAGTTCACGATGAGCCTCGTCGCTCCACAAATTGCTGAGCTTCACCCGGTGAAGCTGGGCAATGAGTATCGCTGTTAGGTATGAAACGGCCGTATACCTAGGTTTCTTCCAGGCCGTGTTGTTGTTGTCCGCGGCGGGCTGCGTCTGAGACGTGCGTCTGGGCTGCTTCGGAGTCGCCGGAGTGGAGGGAGCGCTGTTGTTGTTGAGGCGGGACCCGATCGACTTCACCTGTCGTAATACATTATTCTTATTATATTGTTACGAAGGCGGGTCGTCTGCAATATCTCTAGATTTTTCAAAAATCTGGACCGGAAGCTAGACTGAGCACTCTAGAACGCCGTCCGACAAGGACCGAGCAATGTGCGAAAGAGACAAAGAGTACTGGCGTTCTAGAATTATACAATCGCTATTCAGTAGCGATCCTGCCTAGAAAGTTCTCGAATATCGTTGAAGCTTATTCCGAGATATATAAGCGAGCCAAAACGCGACCAATCAATTCAGTTTCGAATGCGATATCAAGAGAAAAATACCGAAGAAAAAAGTGAACACAAGTGATAAAGTACTTGTCGAAGTGTGCGTTATGAAAGTTTTGTGTGTAATAAGTGAATTTTTGCGAGAAATTTCGGGTTAATTTGTGTTTTAGATTTCTTACTGATTTTATTAAGAAATAAACCCTCGAAGAGATGTACGGCATTTTCAATCCGATCCCCTAACTAATTAGTCAATTTGCGTTAAGAAACGTTTTTGTATTTATTGTAGCATAATTATTTTCGTTCAGAGATCGACTATTAGCCAGGAGTATTTCCCGTGACGTTGTCATTTCGAAAGCAGTGAACCTTGATTTTGGCAGGCGGCGACTTCACCGCGGGCTCGGGGCTGGCTCCCTTGGGCGGTTTGGGTTTGGGAGTGCGTTTGAGGTCCGCCACCGTCTGAGTGGGCGGCGGCACGGGAGATTCCACGCGACGGATCACTTTGGCGTCGCTGAAAATAAACATTCACTTTATAATAAGATATTCGCAGACATCGTTTCAAAATCGAGGCCTCGTCACTCACCGAATTATTTCCTTTTCGGGGTCATCTATACCGAGAGGTTCCTTGAAGAACGAAAAGTTGTCCAACGTGAGACCGCTGCCTGACAGATTTTCGGCCACCTGCAATGCGATTTCATTTAAGAATCTTATTAATAGACAGAGGGTGAGTTTATACAGAAGGGAACGATCAGTTAACGGAAAGACTTGTCACCTCTCTGGTAGATCTGAGCTTCTTCCCGCTGGGCATGTAGTAGTAGATGTCGGCGTTGCGGCGCGAGTGCGCATCGAGCGCCGCTCGGTACACCAGCTCCCGTTTCCAGCCTCGCTCCAAGGGCACGCGCAGAAGCGGCGACGACATCTCCACGGTGGGCCGCCGGCCACCCTTGGCCGGGGACGAGGAGGCCTGTCATTATCAAAATCGCTCCTAATTATTTACCACAATAGACCAACAGTCGGCGCTTCGTCGGCAACATTAATACATAGTTATTTATTAAGTGCTTAAAAATTTTCACTTCCACTTACAACCAATTCACATATAGCCCTTTGTATTATAAAATTATATTTTATTTTTTTACGAATTTTATTGCTACCCAATACCTACTTCAGATGAAAACTAGCATGAGATCACACAACTAGCAGTAAATTTAGATCTTCCAAGAATACACGACATATCACTATAGCAATACTAACTTTAATATCCTTTCCCGTCTCTATTTTAAAAGGCTGCATGCACAAAAATGTTAATGAAACATATAATTTCGAAAATATTAAATCTTACTAAGAGATACGAACTTTTATCTCTTCTTTACTTCCATTTATCCTCTGTGGCTGCTTTCACAAAGAAAATTAAAAATGAGTGAAATTTAAATCTCATATTAGTTGGGTTTATCCAAACAATTTTAAAATTATGAAAAATACTGTATTACTTATTTTAATAAACAGATTACAATAAAAAATTACTTGTGAACGAGAAAAGTGTATAGTGCTCTACTAAATAGGGAGTTGTGTGAATTGAATTAAACACATTCTTAATAAATTATAAAATGATTAACTCACATCTGTTGCTCCATCTCCTTCGGATCTTGACGATAGGGCTGATGATGGTCTTGAACTATCTGTTGAAAAAACATCAACATCATCTTATTTAAGACTGGATTACATGCAACATAAAATGCTTGTTATATGCATGCTAATACGCTTGAAATGTGCAATGGCAATAATAGGTACAGTCACATTTTATGCCATTAAAATTATTTAAAATTTTTGTAAACCTAAGTTATCAAATATTTATCTAAATATTCAGTGGTAAGATTATGTCTACAATCATTTAGAAGACATTGGTAAGTGGAAAAGGTCACAATTATGCCTCAATAGCTGAGCCCTAATATTTTGTGACTGTAATTAAATTTGGTCGCATTTCATAACGCAGGGTGACTGAAAAATATTGACCATATGTAAAATATGCTATTACCTATTTATTAATACGTCTAATAATGTTTAAGAATTATTAATTACCTGTGTCTTGTCTGGGTCGTTTTGGAATCTTTGATGGTAAGGTCAAAACTTTTCTTATCGGAGTGACGAGCTTTACAGCTTCTGATACATGAGCCTGCCAATTATCTAGTTACAAAAAGAAAGTCTTCTTTTAAACATTACACTAATAATTTTATTTGAATTAGTTAATATACAGATAGATATAAAGTTTTATGTACAATAAGTTTTAACAGAAGTGTTCTAAAGAAATGCACAATTCATAAACATACTATAAACCTTAATCAGTTAAAGCATTGTGGCCTTTGGACAAAAGTGATGAGAACAAAAAAAATTATAGCTATAAGAGGAATTTAGTAAATTTATAAACAAGGGTTAATCTACAAAACGCCCACCTTTACAGATAAGATCCTAAATTACAAATAGTGTGCAAAATCCAATATAAAAATAAGTTAAAACAAATTTTAAATTAAATGTAAAAACAGTGTGGAAAGGAAAAAAGTCAAGGCATACTTTTTCTAATATCAAAAGCATAGTAAAATGAAAACCATAAAGTTAAAAGTCTTACCTAAAATTTCAGAATAAGCAGACAAGCTGCTATTTTCAATAGAATCAAACCCCTTAAAGTCTTGATCTGTTGAATATCTCCGTAAAAATTTCCAATCCTCATCTGTGGTGCAAGGAAATCACCAATGATTCATTATTAAAGAATAGAACAAAACTTTGTCTTTAAGGATCATTCTTTATATTGTTGTAAATATAAATTTTTGTTAAAAGTAGAATTAAAGAATTCTACATTTTATGTTATTGAGTTAAAATAGATAAAGTACTCTGCAACAAGTAATGCACTAGAGAAGCAGAATTATCTTAAAACTGACTTACCAACAATCTTATTGAACTCTGTTAGGTCACAGTCACTCTGTTCAAATCCCTTAAACTCTGTGTCTTGTTCATCACTGAAGGCAGCAGACGCCCTGCGCTTTTTGCCTTTTTGGTCATTATCATCTTTCTTTTCATTTGTATCATCAGATAGTTTAGCATCTGATGTGGTTGATGATTCTGGATAGAAAAAAAAATTCTAATAAATATATTTAATCAACACTGCAGTAAATTTGTGCATTAACTAGTTTAATTGTCATTAAATAGTTTCATAATTATTTTTATCTCCTATCTCTATTTATATAAAATTCTCGCATCACAATGTTAGTTTCTATACTCCTTCAAAACATCTAGACAATAGGTCTGAGAATCAACTACCATCTATCTTTCAAACCCCTAAGTGATAAAGGGTGTCCAGCTCAATAAAGGAATACAAGTGCATAATAGAAAATAAGGAGAAACAAAGTTTGCAGGGGCAGCTAGTCAAAAAAAACGACAAGAGACAAATGCTCATTATCAATGTGACATATACCTCATGTTGTTTATAAAAAAGAGGCTATCTCGATTTATAACTGCATATGATATCATAACAGCTTTCAGTCAAATACTATATATAGGCAAGGAACAAATGATATATATGTAGAGTTTAGAGGTATTATGTCCACTGTCAGCTGGCAATTAGAACAGAATGATAGTAGAAATATCAAATACACCATAGTTTAGCATGCTCATGAAATTCAGCAAATTGACCTTATGTATACATATTCAGTTGGGGGCACATAGCTTATGAAATAATAGCAAACATAAATCTGCCAAAAATTTCCTAATTTCCATAAATGTACCACATTAATATATCTGGAAATATTAGACAAAAGTAAAATTTAGAAAATTTTATATAAAAATCTACTAGTTACATAGAAGCTCGATATGCCCCTAATTCTATATACATAATAGATACCAATATTTTAACCAACAATATGCACTCATACAGTGTTCAATAAGTTTTTAGGTTTTAATTGAACACTTGCTCAGTGCCTCATTTAAAATAAGGTTTCATTAGCAAACATTTAGATAGAAAAACAAACCATATTACTAATACGATGATAGCTAATGATTATTAACATTATATTTATATGTTAGGATACATTTTTGTTATGACTAAATAATGATCAAGATGTCAACAGATATGTTAGGTTATGTTTTGGCCAAGACACAAACCTTGTTCAGGCTTGGCTTCTTCCTTAGATTCCTCCACCAAAGTTTCTGAGGACGGCTGTGAATCCTGTTTAGTATGTGTAGCCTCTTCTACAACCACATCACTACAAACAGTAGCATCCTTAGACACCTTATCGCCAACCGCCATTTCATTCGACATTGTCAATTCTAATTATATCACAATCCTAGTCTCAGGCCTTGTATAACCACATTACAATCACTAAACTACACCAGGCCACAGTACGAATAAATTAGAAACAGAGGTTCTGGACTGTTGTGCGCGTCACTAAGGCGATTTCCCGCTAATATTGTCAGTAAAAAAACTTCAAGTAATACTAGCAGGCGACACGTAGATCGCTGTTTTAGAGTACCATAAACGTTATTTCATTAATATTTTTATACGATTACACACCATATACAGACATTTAGATTATATTTTATCAGAGAATTATATTAATATACGTCAACTTTATTTCCCAGAGAAAATGTCGTTCAGAAAATCATAAACAACATCCGCTAGACAGACGCCACATTTTGAATGTATTATCTATGTTTTACACTTTATGGTTGCCACAGACTGCAATAAATACATTTAAATATAATATATTATTGGAAACGACCAATTAAGCTATTGAACGGGTTATTATATATATTTTGTAATAGTACTATACTAGTACTATTACAAAATTAAGCAGTTTTAAAAATACAATATCGAGCATAGATCGAATTAAACCTCAAAATAACTTTATTCATATAGGTAAACATGTACACTTATGAACATTAAAAAAAACGTAATTGTAAATTTACTACCAGTTCGCATGTCAAGGGCGTAGAGCAGTCAAGAAACTTTCCGCCACTCTTTTGAATCGCTAAGTTTTGAGTCATACAAATTGTTTGAACTGGAGCAAATCAATCCCAAGGATTAGGATCATTTAAGTATTCGTCACATTTATAAAAATTACGTGACCCAATAATAATGATCATGTTCTCGTGTGACGCATGATACACGGTGAAAACTAAACTCATTGTCACCGCCATCTATCACAATTAAATTAACTTTTTATTATTAGGAATAAAAAAAAAGTATTTCAATTCTTAAGACTTTTACTTTCTTTTTCTAACGTTCTTTGGCGCTTGTGGTTTGCCAAAGCTCTTCCCTTTAGGTTTATTTTTCCCTTTAACAGGTGCACCTCTGCCCTTTTGCTTTTCTTTTCCCGGATGAATAGGCTTCCCTTTTTGGACCCTGTTTGCATCATATCGTAGGCGTTTTGTTGAGGTTTTTGACGTGTCTGTTAGATCGTTAGCGAAGTTGCTCTGTTTTTTCCTGGGTTTTCCCGCGTTCTTGCGTTGGATGGGTCTTTCGTCATCTTCTTCAACTGCGCGTATTCTGCGTTGCTTCTTCTTCCCTTTAGCCATTCTCGATTGTAAAAGGGCAACCTGTAAGGATATTGGTTTTAAATTAGGTGTTTTGAGATTATGAAGAAATTAACTGTTTGAATGTTTAATTTAACTAATTTATTCATATTTATTTGGTTTGTAATTACCTTTTCCATTTCCCTCTTCACCCGTTCTTCAGCTGAATCTTTTGGTGTGTGTTTGCTAGGTTTCTTCTTCTTCTTGGGACCTTCATCATCTGAATCTTCATCTCGCCTTCGCTTCTTGCCTTTACCTTTTTGTGTATCTATAAAGAGAGGTAATATTATTTACTTATTACCACAATGATTGCAATAATTATATTTTATTGTTTACACTTATCCTGCCTTTAGAGTGTACAACAACTTAAATACCTTTTCCAGCATGTTTGGTGAGTGCCAACCGCTCTTTTTCCATTCGCTTTTCCTTCGGCGTCTGGAACCACTCTCGGCTCCTGTGCGTTTCGTACTTGGGGCCGTCTTCGTTCTTTGTACTGATAGCACCCTCTAACTTCTCCGTCTGTTTTTCCATTTTCTTTAACTGTTTCTCGGCATATTCTTCGTTGAGAATTGCAGCTGGATTTTAAAAAATAGTTTTAATAGTTACAGGACAAAACATTGGAAAAACTGTATATAGTCTTTCAATCAATCAGCTTTGAAAAACTGTATATAGTTTTTCAAAGCTCAAAAGCCCACACAAACACACGCACACACATACACATAGAGACACACACACCAAATTTATTTTTACAACTCTGTTTGCAATGTTTTCTTTGAGCATTTACTTATTTTCTTCTATTGTATCTTATGATAATGACGTGATTGTAAGTGTTCCGGTCCGGTGGTGGAGTGGCTATTTGTCACTAAGGTCTCCTGTTACAGTCTCTCTTTTTTATTATTATTATTAACGTCTTCAAGTTTTATGAACTTACATATCTCTGGCTCCAACTTGGCCATTCTGTCACGATATTTGGCCACTATGTCGGGCGGCACCTGTCGCGACTTGACCGGTCGCCTGGCTCTCTTCACGATGGCCTTGACGAGTGCCCGTTCGCCTTCGCCCGCTAACGACACGGACACGCCCGCTCTTCCCGCACGTGCTGTACGTCCCACCTGTCACATGGGAACTTTATAAAACTATGTCCATTTTCATAAGTATCTTTGATAAATTCACTTAGACAAAGTCAAAATTCATTTATTCATATTGGTAACATAATGTACACTGATGACATGACTATAATAAAATGTGTTACTACTATAAACTATGTAATGAACTATCAAAATTCTTTAGATAGTTTATAGTAGTAACAGTTTTGTTTTACACCATACCCTATGAATATAATGCTCCAAAGTAGCGGGCAGCGTGAAGTTAATTACAGTTTTGACCCCGGGTATGTCCAAACCTCTGGCCGCCACGTCTGTCGCCACGAGGAGGTCCACTTGTTCATCTTTAAACCTCTTGAGAGAATCCAGACGTTGGGGCTGGTTTAGAGCGCCGTGTAATTCGGCTACCTGGTAATTCATAAAAATTTAGTTCCAATACTGTGTATTCTTTTCAAAGAGAATATATTTTCCAGACGTTTCCACAACAGCAATAAACCTCATATATAGGCATAAACTACTATAATGGCTCGAAAAGTATGAACGGTCTGAATACCTTGACCCCTAGCAGTCCCAAGGCGACGTGTAAGCGATGCGCCTGCTTCTTGGTTTGGACGAATATCACAGCTCGGTCTCTGAAAGTGCGGCAGACTAACGCCGCTAGCATTGCCTCACGGTCTGACTCCCTTTCCTTACGTATTCTGTGAAGACATGTTGCAAATGAGAGTTTTTTATATTGTAACAGTAACGTCAAAATACGCAACATTTATTTGTTTATTTATTCTACATAATTATTCTATTTTAACAGTTGCTACTATTTCGTCAGAATCACACAATAATACCCACACCGATTATCCTACATAAAAATATATTTAAAAAATATTTATATCCCTAATTCACCAAGCTAGAAACAGTGACATTACAAAAGCACACATTACCTAACAAATTCTTGTCTCAAATTGAAGGCCACATCTTTGTTGGAATCCAGGAACAGTTTGACCGGTTTGTTTAAGGACACTGCAGCCAAATCCTTCACCTCGTCACTCATGGTAGCCGAGAACAGCATCGTTTGACGTTTGGGTGAACATTGGCGTATAATCTCCTTCATTTGCTCTGCAAAGTACTCGTCCAGCATTCTAACAATTAAATTGGAAATATTATTGATACAACCAATAAAAATCTAAAAACGTAGAAATATGTCTGCCTACAAGAGGCATCGATATACTCCATGTAGAATTAATAATTATTAACAAATAATTAATAATATTAATAAAACTCACCTATCCGCCTCATCCAAAACTAATACTTCGATACAATGCAAACCAAAGGATGGAGTATTCTTTATGTGGTCTATAAGTCGTCCGGGTGTTGCTATTACTATGTCCGGATTGCGACGTAGAACACTTTCCTATAAATAAGAATTATGTGATTTAATCACTTATTTAGTTTTTGTGCACTTAAAGGAACTATGAATAGAAGAAATATTACAATTTTCCTATTTCCGCATGTTATATTGAACAAGAACTACAGACTAATCAGAAATCCTAATTACATTTAAGGAAATGAATAAGATTTATTTTTACCTGATATTTGACATCCAGACCTCCAACTGATAAACCAACGGTTACAGACGTAAATTGAGCTAATTGTCGTGTTACCGTATGGACCTGTAAACATGAACCAAATTAACCAGTTTACTTATTTTAAGTAATTTATAAAACAAGACTAGTGGTGCAAGGTGCAAATAGTTCAAATGGAGATATTAGAAGAATTTTAATTACCTGAGCTCCCAATTCTCTAGTAGGTACTAATACCAGAACTCTAGTGATCCTGTCACCAACAGTTTTGTAAAGGAGTCGTTCTAATATTGGTAACATGTATGCTGCGGTTTTACCAGTACCTGTTGCAGCACACGCGCATATGTCTTTGCCTGTCAAAGAAAATAAGAGTAATTTCATATATTGGATAGTTTAGTCTGTGTTTTAATAAACAAATGAGGCATGTCTATTGTCACAAGTGGAAAACTGTGCACACTATAGATAGTATTATATTTAAGTTTGAATTTTTACAGGTTGTATTTTACTATTTATAGCAATTTATATACACAGACCAAAATAATATATATACATACCTAACAGTCCTATAGGTATGGTGGCGGACTGGATAGGTGTAGGATGCACATAGTTCAATGTGCCAATAGCTTTAAGCAGTGGGCGGGATAGGTTCATCATATAAAATGATGCATTTTCATCATATGCAGGTGGGTCTTCAAAGAAATCTTCATATTCAATTTGAGGACCTTGGGGTTCGCCTTCTTGTAACTCCTTAAAATAACAATCCATAATATGGGCTTGGTTAACTATGTTAACTATGCAACAATATTTAAACCATATTTTACTAAGCAATTTTTTCAACAAATCACTATGAAAAGACAAATTAGAGCCACAATGATAAAATAATAACCAACATTGAACAAAAGATGCTTACCTTTTTTAATTTTTGTTTTTTACCCTTTTTCTCTTTAACCTTTATTTCATCTTTTTTTAATTCATCATCAGATATTTCCAGCTCATCTACATTTTGTTCTGTAAAGCAAAAATGGTGCTTAAGACTGAACTGTATTTTTTTCCCAATTATTTAACCACAAACTTTTAATTACCTTTGTATACTTCTATTATGATTACATCATATTTTTATAAGGTACACTAACATAATTACTGTTTAGTTGTTGTAGTAGTAGTAGTAAATAGTAGAAATAAATATACCTTCTGCCTCTGAATCAGTGTCAACATCAGCATTGCCATTAACTTGTACTTCTGCTCGCCGCTTAGCTATCTTTTCGTCAAGAGTTTGTTTAACATTTCTTTTAATATACTTTTGTAAATCATCCCATGTGTCCTGTAAAAGTTATCTGCGTATATATAAGTAGGATTTTTAGGCTCTCAGGATTTAAACTAAGAAAGGTAACTAAGAAATCCTATACATTTTGTGCAAAAGTAAAGTAGCATCTTATTATACATTGGTTGACATACGGACTTACTAAAGTGAAATTCTACATATTTAATATATAAAATGTGAGGATGTGAACCTACATAGCAATAATATCAAAGCAATTAACAAAATGGTGCTTACCTTATGATATTCTTCAACTGAAGCTACAAATTTGAAAGAGGGATTAAAATCTGCTTTCTGCTTGGCTTTTAGTTTCGATGGTTGATACTGAAAGTAAAATTAGTAATTCATAAGATAATAATACTCTGGTAAATTTCTATGTAGTCATAGAGTTTTACATTCCATTAGATTCAGGATTTTACTTAATTAATATGAGCGTATATTTAAGTGGATTATTCATTAGTCGAATAACTTCTATTTAAAAGTAATATAATTAATAATGATCAAGTAAAAACACGTACTTCCTCTTCAACGTCTGATTCCTCCGAATAATCTTCAACTTCTTCACCATCGTTGATTGTTTTAATGAGCCCGGGGTGCCCCTCAATTTCCATAATTGCTATTAATATCTACAACTATTTATCATTTTATATTTCCAGCAAGGTATTATTTTAAAAGGTATATTTCCAAAAATACCTTTAAAGGTTAGCTTTCAAAAACACATGTATACAGTATAACTCAAACACACTACTTAAATAACATGTATCAGCTGTCAAAAGTTTCTATATGTCAATACAAAAAAAACGTCGAAGTTGCTATAATATAAATTTTCCTGAGTCTCAGTCGGGCTCGGGGCTATGCTCTCGGGGTTTAACTCTCGTGATTTAGTTAATTGGAGATGAAAAGAGCGCCTGCGTCCGGCTATACTCTCGGGGCATAACTCCTACATTTTAGGAAATTATCCTTGATTCAAGTGTACAACCAGGGCACGTACATACAGAGTAAATCAGGACGATTGTAAATTAGTACGATGTACGAGCCTTGGCTCGAACAGTTACATATCATTCTTGGTTTATTTTTTAAATTACCAAAATGTACATAGAAGATTTGAAAAATGTTTATTATAAACATAAGTTTCACAAAAATCCGTCATCGTATTTCAAACTGTACATGAGTCAACCATAATTGACATTTGTATGAATTAACTCAAGAATAGGAAAACTAGAGCTCCTTTAAGATTTAACAAAGCAATGTAAAAATGACTAATAGAACTGGTCAAGGATCCTTTCTTCAGTTTGAGGAAGAGCACAATTTTCTCCAGATCACCACGAAATAGAACATTAGATTACGCCACCCTTTAAGGTATTCTAATAAATTGATATGACAGTTTATTCCTATTGCAAATTTTAAATGAATAACTTAGGAGGAACAAATTATGAATCACAATCAAAGGAAGTTAAGTACCTGCACGGGTCCACAGATATAAACTTTTTTATTTTTACCACCTTTGAAAGTCAAAGCTGGCAACACTGTTACCATCAACCAACAGAAACTACAGCCTGGAGAAAAATCTAATAAATTTGCGATTTACTCACGTTTCGTTAATAAATGTTTTCTATATCCCTAAGAAAAATTAATTTTCAGTTACATAAGTGTAAAATTTACTATATCTAATCGCTTACATTATCAGAATGGCCGATCAAACAAAAATTCATGATGATATTAAGCTGTGAGTACCTTTTTCTAATTATATATATATATTGATTTATCAAGAAATTATACATTCATTTAAACGTTCGCATTGTAGCAATCAATAACGTTTTTCTGATTATTTACTCGCTGTTTGAAAAAATACTACATAAATGGGTTGTCTAAACTACTCATCAGATTTTAATAGGTTTCCTCTTCTCCTTCTTCACTTAGCTTTAAAAACCTCTTTTTCAAAAAAATTTTTAATTCTTGTTCCCACAAGTAATAGTGTATGATAATAATTCATACAATTACAGGCATTTAGCTGAAAACCATAAATTAGTTCAAGGCTATTTATTGCATATAATTTTATCTCCTTAATATTTATGGAGTTTCTAGGGGAACTAGTAGTTAACTAAGTAAGTAAATTATTGTCAAAACAATTGCATGTTTCGATTCTTAGCATACAAAGGTAAAAAATAATAACAATTCTGATTTAATTGGATTACCTAGATAAAAAATTTCTTGTCCTGTATGTGGTGTAGAAGAGCTGAGTACAGATTATTTAAATCCTTATTATGAATATTACCTTATACAATTGTAACTATATATATTAAAACACTTATAAATAAATATAGATTTGAATAATATGTATCTGGTATGTATTTTTCACTTTATGTTTCATTTTCAATTCATTTGAATAAATATTTTTAGGTATACAACATCAGATAAGTTCTACTTAGAACCAACAATAAATCCAACAGAGATTTTAGTTATTGATAGGGTCTCAGGTGAAGCTCATGTTAGAGGTATGTCTGTTTAGACCAGTTTTGAAGTACCTATATTTATTAGAATTGCTATTGATTAACAACACTTAACTTGCAGAGATAAATACAGTGAAAATACCTATCCCAGCAAATGCTTATAAACCAGTGTGTGGATTTTTGGGCACAATCAAATTGATTTCTGGATTATATTTAGTTGTTGCTAAATATAGGATATTGGTATGTGCTACTTTACATAAATAAGAAATCTTTTAAAAAGTCTATTTCAAATAGAAAGACTGATATATTTCTAGGTGGGGCAAATAAACGGGCATGACATATATGAATTGGCTGGATCAGATATCATACCCTATGCTAGATCAACTACACATCTTACTAGTAAACAGGTTTGTAGAATACACTAACTACTAAACTAAATATTCTATTTGTTACTGTAAAATAGTATTTTATATCAATGTTATCAAAATACTAACTAACTAAAAGTAAAAATATTTTCTTTAGATATTATAATGACATAAATACAATGCAGTTCAGTATTTGATTAAGT
Organism: Pieris rapae; assembly: GCF_905147795.1. Lineage (NCBI taxonomy): Eukaryota > Metazoa > Arthropoda > Insecta > Lepidoptera > Pieridae > Pieris > Pieris rapae. The sequence goes on from NC_059513.1 coordinate 199,274, forward strand.
ACTTCTACTTAAATAATATCAATTTGATGTAATTTTGTCCTGAAGTGAATGAAGAATAATTATATGCATTGCTTATATCTTAAAAACAGATAGATGATAACAACACATATGAACGCTTGCTACGTGCGGCCCTCGAAGCTCCTGGAATATATTTCTCATACAGTTATGACCTCACTCATACAATGCAGAGATTACATTCTGTTTCACCAGATTTTCACAAGGTAACTATAGAAAATATAATATAAAATGATTATTTTTAAATTAAGTAGTAAGTATTATAGATTTACAACAATTCAGATTGAGGTTAAATTTCTATTTTGTAGCTACATTTTTGAAGTTTGAACAATGTTTCATTTATTGTTTTTAACCCTTTTTATGACTGTTGGTAAAGTGACAGAGTATGTTTAGGATGGCATTTTAACAAGGAGGCACAAGTATCAGATGGCTTTGAGTTTATTTCTTTTGCTTTCAGATGTCACTTGCAAGTCGTGCAGACCCTCGCTTTGTTTGGAATGGACACCTTTTGAAGGGTTATTCGCCACAAATGTTTGCTAGATTCAACTTGCCGATTATGCATGGATGTATCCTTTTTTAATAATTTTAAGAATATAAGATTTTTAAAATAGTAAAGCAATTTTTTTCTATAGTACAATTTTTAAAGTATTTCATAAAAAAATCTAACTGACCCAGAAAGCAACAATTTTAATACAATTATCACCAGAACTAATTTTGTTGGCAAGTAATATCCTAACTAATAACAGTTATTGCAATAAACCGCGTGATGGTAAGCGGGCACCAGCTGACATGGACTCTTGTATCGAGACGCAGCGTTGAGAGAGCTGGCACCAGATTGTTTATGCGTGGAATTGATAGTCAGGTATGTAATTGTTGTTTATTACTTTTGCTAATAATAACTAGAGAATAAATAAAACACATTGTTATTTATCAGGGTAACGTAGCAAACTTCGTAGAAACAGAACAGATAGTCGAAAGAGGAGGTGAGAAGTCCTCGTTCGTTCAAACCCGAGGGTCCATTCCTTTATTCTGGAGTCAGTACCCTGATCTGAAATATAAGCCCGCGATGTCTCTGGTCGTCGAAGACCACGTAGCGGCTTACTCCAAGCACTTGAGGGATCAGCTGCAGAGGTACGGGAATCAAGTCTTGCTGAATCTGGTGAGTGTGGTTATGCCTTTCTTTCCCGAGCTGTTTTAATGATATGGTATTTTATTATATGTATTTTATCAGATCGACCAACGCGGTAAAGAAGAATCGTTAGAGCGCGGTTATCGCGCGGCCGTGGCGGCGGCGGCTTTACCCGCAGTGCGGTACGAACCTTTCGACTTCCACGCGGAGTGTCGAGGCATGCGCTACGATAGACTGTCCGTCTTGCTCGATAGAGTTGCCCACGAGCAGGTGAGTTAGTTCTTTCGATTTGTATCAAATTACGATCCAAATGCAAATCTTTACTGACGAATGATTTATTGCAGACAGAATTCGGGTACTTTCTCTGTCGAGGGGAGACGGTGCTGCTCCGACAGACCGGAGTGTTCCGAACCAATTGTGTGGACTGTCTGGACAGAACCAACGTGGTGCAAAGTTTGTTGGCCAAGAGGCACTTGTCGGCCCTGCTGAGGCTGCTGACTATCACCAACACCGATGATCCCATTCCGCACTTCGATGCGCTCTTCAATGGCGTAAGTTTTTGCTTTTTTACAAATGTCTATTCGGTTGCGAATAATAAGCGAAAAAAATGTGATTTAACATTAGGAGTATATTGGTTCTTTAACTTCCGGCGACACACTTGTGAGGCTTCTGGCATTGTCTGTGTCCATATCCATCACTTAACGTCGCTTGAGCCTGTTTCCTCCTGATCTATAAAATACAGTAGATATCTCTATGTAAAATTGAGTATGTAAGTTAATAAATAATAATGTGACGAATCGAAGGTTTGGGCCGACCACGCCGACATGATATCGGTGCAGTACTCCGGGACGGGCGCTTTGAAGACCGACTTCACTCGTACGGGCAAACGCACGCGCATGGGCCTCTTGCGAGACGGGATCAATTCCCTCACGCGGTACTACAAGAACAACTTTAGTGATGGATTTAGACAGGTTGGTTTGAATTTAGACGTTTGAATGACAATGGGGTATCCTCGCATAAATATATATTTTTGAATCTATTTTAAAATAACGACGCTCTTTAGTGACTTTCACCAACAGATGGTATTGTTTAATTTGACTTAGAACTGCAAATCTGAGGACCATTTAAAAAGTATTGTCAGTCTAGATGCCGAAATTTGACTAAGATGAGAACATTTTTTAATTCCAGGATTCAATAGACCTGCTTCTGGGTAAATACGTGGTGGTGGAAGGCGAGGGCAACACTGTGCGCTGTCCCCTGCGACGGGACAGGGACTGGAAGTATGTTACTGTAAGTAGTCTGCAGGGCGATCTCGTTGTATGAGAGGGGACTGTGGAATGTCTCTAAATCTATAAGAGTCATATAGTCATTATTTTGACATACTCAAGCTCCAAGTTAATATGCATTGTCTAATAAGAGCAAGTAACGATTGCATCAAAAATTATGTTCCAAGAGTAGACTGTGAAGAATGTGTTTGAATTTTTATGTGTTAAATGTCAGCAAACATACTACATATAAATAAGTAGACAGAGCCCTACCTATGGTTTTAGGATCAAGATTAGGGCCAGTGGGATTATATAAAAGCTTTCGGGCAGGTTCACCACGATAATTAAGGGCTTCAAGGTCTTCACCGCTTTGAGAAGAGGCAGGAAATGAATAAGGAAGAGCATTGTTATCATCTATTCACAAATACGGGATATTATTCTCGTGAGCTCTTGATGTGTTGCGCATCTTCGGCTGTTAAGATTCGGAACACATGAGCCATGGCAGCAGTTCGTTACTGTTGAAAATGTAATTTGAATAGTAATTATTTATGAGTACATACAGACAATTTATGAATGGTAAAACGGCTTAAAAAATATATCTTAGTACATAATATATTAATTAAGAATTACTAAACCATTGACTGAGTATTTATTCTTAAATCACTGCGTACATAGTTCTATGTCGTAAATAATAATTGATGATTTTCAGTTCCCTTCAGTGCTCCTAGTAGCGGTGTCTATGTTCTGTGCGAGCGCGGCGTTGCCGGCCCGCTCCAACACCGAAGTGCTGCTCTACCTCATGTTCTGGGGGGCCGCCGTGGGTGCCACGCTCAAGTTCATATTTAAGTAAGTTAAATACACCACTTCAAATTAGAATTGACTCTTCCAGGAGGCACCTTTTTATTTTTTATATTTTTTTTCTTAGACACGGCAAGGAATTCGTGGACTGGCCCCGCTTGGACTGCGGCGGGATCGCGTCTCGTCTCGGGCCCGAGTCGTCCTTATGATCGCGGAATATCCGCTCGTAGTTGTCGTCTAAACACTTGGTTGCAGCTCCTTATGTACCACACTGATGATAAAACGTGGCCACACTCTCAGTATTGCAAAGATGCAGAAAGGGCACAGATGATACTGTGATCTGTCCACAAACCGATTAATGGAAATAATATTAACCCCAAACGGTAAGAAATGGTCATTCATCAAGATTTTGCAGGAAATCAGGAATATACCGAGTCCATTTGTAAAACTTATTAAGTAATACAGTATTTTCAACAAGTTTGTTTATATGACATACTTTAGAATCAGTGTGGTATGTGTAATATTATTGAAACAATATAGTCCATATTTTTATTATAAGATGTTAAATTGTTTGATCTATGGCTGTAAATTTTGCTTAAACTGCATTCCATTACAAAAGATAAATTTTTAGTCCTTATAGCATTAAATTTTCTGCCTCTTAATAGAAATGATCAAATTTCATATATTTTAGCATGAAGCCAAGTTTGTATTTTTTACTATGAATTAAATCATTAAAAAAAACTCTTATGAGCAAAGTTTTTGGAATCTATGTAATATATAAAATCTATGAATCTATTTATGATGCTTTGTCAATAAAAACAAATTTTAACTGAGTCATCCAGACAAACAATGTAGTAAAATTGACAATTTACTCTTCTAAGATTGTATGAGATATTTTCTCCAAATTCTTCGCTTATTCATTCCTGGTTTGTAAAGTGATTAGACGGTGCGAGCGGATGGTTATATCTATAGGAATAACATTGGATTAAATTAAACTTTTAAATCACTAACGAAAACCCAAGTTGGTAGGTACATATCCACAGAGCCTTACTATTTAAAAATGTAACTGCACTGCAAACAAATAATACTCCTTTTATATTTATAAATATTCTTGTGTGAATTGGTTTTTTTTTATGAGAATTGTGAAAATATTTCAAATCAAATCGGGATTTTATACAGTGTTATTTCCTAGGTATTGAGGTGTATTATTTTTAGCTTTTGTAATTTCGGATCAAACCTAGACGAGTCCATGTGAATAATTTAATTGTTGTATTTAATTTGTGAAGGAATATTTTAATAAATATCATTATTTATATTGTTATTTTATTTTCCTTGCATACCACACAAATGGCAGTAAAACAGCAATTATTATGATTTACATTGTTTGAGAGGAGGTTCTTTATACAAACTAAATAAGAATAATTTCTCTTATCACCTTGTTTGATCTGCAATTAAAATTGACAGAGATCCAAAGAAAAGAAAATACGTATTATTTTTATAATTCTACTACATTTCCTTGATTTTACGACGTAGGTAGATACAGCAATCATACATTCTGTATCCCACCGTGGGACAATAGGAATCTTGAATGTATTTAGTTTGACAGAAACAATCTCATCGGCGGATTCAATTAAACACGCAGCCAAAGCTTTAGAAGAATTGATCTCACTACCGCTAACTAATTCAGACAAATCTTCTATTTTTTTAATTTACACCACCGTGAAAAATACGTTTACCATGAACGAAATTACCCTCGCTTTCTTCTTATAATATGTTTTTTATGGCAAAAGTTCTTAAGGACGATGAAATCGCTTAAAAATGTATATAATACGAGCACAGTTTTTGTGTACGGTAACATTTATCTGTTGCCAAGACGTAAACCTTTCATGGAAGATTGACTTTGACAAGTAACAGAGCATCGTTTTGACATAACAAACAAAATATCATCAATATTCAATTGAGATTTCAGTCAAAGCAGTGTTTCAATGACTTCGTGTGAGATGCTGCGTTGTTATTGATCGTAAATAATATTTTTATCAATTAATTTTACTTGTTATGCGAGTAATAAATGTGAAGTGGTTCGACGAAAGCATCGTCTGCAAGATAGTGTTGGATTATTGCCAATTTTTATGACAGAAATGTATTTTACTGTGTAAACAATTGTATATGCGGTGCTATCAAGGGCGCCAGAATGTCTGATGAGCTCGAAGCTCGGATGTGGAATGAAGGAGGCTCCAGATACGAAGCTAGAAGTCGAGGGGCGTACTATGAGTCTGCGTTTGCTTCTTCAGAACAAATGGATCGAGCACCGTTGTTGGCCGAGGTGAGTTAATGACGTCTGTATGTATTATGAAAAGCGGTATTAGATTTTCCTTTCTAACAAGTTTATGTTGAAATAAATTATATGCAAAGACGTAGTGACTGAAGTTATTTTGTATTAGAGTTAATTATAGTACAGATACTTAAAACTACTACTGTAGTACGAGTGTACAAGATAATTAGAAGTTGATTTTTTTTTATCATAAAAAACCGCATATGACGTAGGATACCTACAAAATAAGGCTTAGAAACATTTCATGGTCTTAGTTGTACTTAATTATATAAAGAATTTTAACTTCTCTTTAGAATGCCTTTTACATCTTATAAATTAATTATTAAGTTTAAAAAATAGTTATGTTTGTTTCTGTACATTTGTAAATTATTAAAAAAACAAATATAAATTTTGGCCAATTAGTTAAAATATGGTTTAGTATTTATATAATCAGAAGTAGATTAATGTAGGTTATTTGCCTTAATCGTCTACTGTCTAGTTCCTGTGCTTAAGACTTTTTATTGATAAATTCATTAGGAAAAATAATTTAGAGAATATGGACACAAATATATTAAAAATGGAATCATATAAAAGTTAGAATATGTAAAAACAAAAATTCTTTTTAAAACTATACTTTTACTAACATGCACCTGACCTTTACAATTTATATATTCATACTATGACATTTCAAAAGTGTGTTTAAAATTGTTTAATCTCTAAAAACCTGCAAAATTTGTGACATCACATTTTCTCATTTTGTTTTTGTTTGTAACATACATGTTATTTTTTAAAATAAATAAATGAATATAAACATTGAACAACTTATTGGAAAATGTCAATATTAAAGGGTTAAGGTAATTCTGTATCTTTTGGATTTCATAAAAATATCTTATTTGTCTAATTAAATTTTTATTAGCTTCAGGCAGTCAGTAAATTAGTAGTATTTTTATGATTAAATATTACATTTTAAAGTAATCTGGTTAGCTTAGCTTTTGCTTATATGTATTGAAAATATTATGTATTATGTTGATTCCAATGTGTAAATTATTGAATTATTGAAAAAGCAAATTCATTTCACTTTTGTAATTCAAAGTTAAAGTATGATGTGGACTTACTTCAATACATAATTAATGAAAATAATTCAAAAAGTCCCGTTAATATTAGTCATAGAATTACGAAAATCTATAAATATATTGACAACTAAATGGATGCTGAATGGAAAACTATTTTTCGTTTTATGAATACAATGATGGAATGTTAGATGGTTCTCTGAATACGACACGCTTTTATTTGGCTCGTTGCAAAAAAATGACGGTACTTGAAAAAATCATGACAAAAAGTTGTTTTTGACAAACATTCATTTCATGCGGCCATCATACACTATTGAGTATATTCATTCCATTTTTATTGTAAACCGTGATTGTTAGTGCGAATTATGGAGACGCTCGTACTTGTGAGTACGTTTTTATGTTTATTTCGTTAAAAAAGACTGATTTCGCCAAACTGGTTTAACATACACAACACTTGTTAAAAATAACAAAATAGCCGAAATGACGTGGCTTAGCACGCAGCTTCTTTCCTTTCTATTACTCAGATTGGTCGTGTACCGTAGTTAGGCGACTCTTCGACCTTTATTCTTACAATTTATCAGATCATCAAACATGAATGCAAATATTTCCGTCAGATTATTCATTTTGTGCATTCGACTATTTTGTTAAACATTAGACCATTGTGGCATATCTTCCGTTTGGCCTTTATCTTATTTATATACACAATACAAATGGTATGTGTCTCATCATATCCTGTACTACTTAGTTATTAAATTGTATGAAGTGTTAAATATTTGCTACTTTTGTAGTACATATACATATTGAGATTTGTTTAGTTCTATCGAAATGTGAGGTTTATTTTATAATTATAAAAATGTTTCGTTGTCTTAACATGTATTTTGTGTATTGGAAAATGTGATATTTTTTTACGTTTTAATCAACGAACAATTAATAGGCTATAAAAATAGATATTTGGTCATAAAATTGCATCTACTTATATGTAAAATTGTAAAATTGTTATGAGAAATTAATAGTTGATATCATAACGCGGTTCGAATCGTTGACGACCAAAATCTCTCCAAGCGGCTTGATCCTTTGGCGTTGCGTAGAGATGTGGGGTCTCTCTGCATCTTCTACCGCATTTACCATGGAGAGTGTTCAGAGGAGTTGTTCGGATTAATACCTGCAGCTGAGTTTCATCATCGGACGTCGAGGCAGAATACGAAATTCCACCCGTATCACCTCGACGTCCGCCGTTCCACAACTGCGCGTTTTTCCAGGCAGTTTTTGCCGCGCACCACCACTCTGTGGAACCAGCTGCCAACTGAAGTATTTCCGAACCAATTCGACTTAGGGTCCTTCAAAAGAGCGTACCAATTCTTAAAAGGCCGGCAACGCACTCGCGAGCCCTCTGGCATTGAGGGTGTCCATGGGCGGCGGTATCACTTAACATCAGGTGAGCCTCCTGCCCGTTTGCCCCCGGTTCTATAAAAAGTATAATAAAAAAATAACATGATATTTTTTAAAATGTTATTTTGTTAAATATGTCTAATTAAACTGAGCCAGAGTTTAATGAAACATATAGTGATAATGACTTAATTAACTCGTATTCGGAGTGTGAAAATTTTAATTTTAGAAAATTAAAATTATTTTCTTATCAGTTGAAACAAGTAATGACTTTGTATTAGGTACTATAAATTATGTATTTTGTCTACAAATAATACGATACTTAATGCTCTTTACGTAAAGACGAATCTATCTATCCAAAATATTTGCTATGAACAAATCCTATTCAAACGCGAATCTTAGATCTGTTATTATTTTTCGACACTAATTTCTAAAACGACAATCCATTCATGACATCTTAACCTTTGGTCCGTCTGCGTCATATCTAAAAATTATCCTTCAGTATTGAACTTGTACGAGTGCATCGTAATCGGCTCAAACCTGTCGCAGTAATCCGACTTGTTGGCGTAATGGGTGTAACTGATAGTCCGATCGATGCTAGACTATTGTAATTATTCTAGCTTCTCTGACGAGACAATGTAGGTACCTGTAGTGTGAATACTCAACAGTATACAATTTAGCTTTGTATTTTCAAACACAAAAGTTTTTAATACAATTTTGTTTGTGCACAATGATGACTTGAAGTCTGTTCGTAAAATTGCGTTCTTTTGTTATGGGTTATTCGTTTCAAGTTCATTACTCGGTGACTGACCTCTGTGATTCCTGGAATTAGTAACTTTATATTGAACAATTTGGTAATTTTTTTTTATCCATTTATTGGATTTCAAGGGTAAACGCTAATGTGACTATCTATTGTTAATAATGAAGCCTACAGAAATATAATGCAGAAATTATTAGTTTCATAATTTTTCAAATTTTTAAACACAAATGTTAACATAAATATAAGCTTACCTACGCTCGGTTCTCTGATACTTATCTCTGGTACAAGAAAAATGAAATATGTACATGTTTTAATGTGATAAGCTCTTACATCATACTTACATGAAAATCGATTTCAATATGTGAGAGGAGCAACTACGGATATATGTAGTATCTATGACTTATACATAATTTTAAAACAATGAACTTATGGTTGTATGCAGGCAGTATACAATAACAGTTGTCATTTGGGATGGAATTATTATTATTTATAAAAGGCTGGCAACGTACTTGCGAGCCTTCTGGCAAACTGGGCGAGCATACCAAACTGAGTGTCCATGGGCGGCGTAATCACTTAACATCACATGAGCCTCCTACTTGTTCTCCTATTACATAGAGAAAATATATACATATTTATGACATCGCAAATAACATCTCATAGCCACATTGCATCGAAATCAACTGCGGTACCTAAAATAGGTCAGTTTTGATGAGGTCCATAATGAATGGTTTCAATTTCGATTCGCCAGTGCTATATCCAATTTGGCAAAGTTACAAGAGAATCCAATCTGCACGAAGGACTCATCTCGTCTAGAGGTAATTGAAATATTTTATTTATGGATTTAATTTTGTTGCTGGTTGATGCTACAGTGACGACGGTTTCCCCACGATGTTTTCCTTCACCATACTAGCGATGTTAAAGGCGTGCATATACAGAAATACAATTGGTGCTCAACCGGAGATCGAACCTCCGAACCCAGGGATGAGTCGCTCGATGAAGCCATTAGGCCAACACTGCTCTGAATTATGCAATTGAAATACAATATTACATTTCACGTAAATAATAACTAAAATAACTACAATAATGCTTACATACTACCTAATTATTATAATTATTGGTTTCTATGTAACGTAGGTCCAATACGACCTTATATCGTTCTCTATGTCAGGTACATTGCAAAAACAGTTTAGTCTTGTTGTATAAAAACTAGTTGGATGGCTGTAGGAAGAAAATTCCTTATACACCATACCTATTGATATCTTATGTAACCTGCCTTATCGGCGTTATAAGCGTTTTGCAGTGTACTGTATCGTAACAATTATTTTATTTACGGGTGTAGAGTAAATATCGTTACCAAGAACCATCATCCGCTAAGATTCTCAATTAAATTACCTATAAACATTATTTATTTAAATTATGTTTGTTTATTTTTTATGATATTGACACGGTTTTTTTTATATAACATGGGTAGGAGGCTCACCTGATGTTAAGGGCTACTGTCAATGAATGTATGAACGTATGTATGCCCATGGACACATTCAATGCCAGAGGGCTCTTAAGTTATTGGTCGGCCTTTTAGCAATTGGTAGGCTCTTTTCTAGAATTGGTTCGGAAATACTTCAGTGGGCAGCTGGTTCCACATTGTGGTGGTGTGCCAAGACACTCAGTTGAGGGCAAACAGACGTCGATGTGATGCGGGTGGTATTTTGTATTCCGCCTTAACGTCCGATAATGAACCTCAGCTGCAGGTATTTATCAGACTTCTCTGAACACTCTCCATAGTAAATGCGGTAGAAGATGCAGAGAGGCCTTTTATTGATGTATCTTTGCTATTAAGATTAGTAAATAAGTATGTTTATTGTAAATAATAACATTAAACTATAATTTTGATTTTTTTCCATTATTAATTATTCTGATTTTTTGTAAATTTATGCGCTTTCAATTATTTATGTTATGTCGCGATTGGTTTCCTTAGTTTTTTCATTATGCATAAACTGTAAATAATTAAAACAACGAATTATAAAAATCCCATACTTGACGCTGGCTAATGCACAAACAGTGTTAGAGCCAAAGGGAAAAAAAAAAAAGATTAGTAAAAGCACGATTATAATTGACGACTTGGTTTTTTCTAAAGAAAAACACTTTTTTAACGGATTATAGATATGTATTATTATATTTAAACTTATAATTATTTGTACATAATTTTAAATTTAAACCGACGTTTCGCGTGCTTTACAGCGTGCGTGGTCACGGTGACTGAAGACAAAGGTGTTAAATGTCAAAAAGTATTACAGCTGCAGAAAATGTTGTGTTATCTGTATTTATTTCCCCGGAGTTGGTATCGACTAAAAGATGTAGGGTTTTTGCAGAAATTGCTCAAGGTGTCCTCCATTTTCTTCTATCATTTGGTTTTTTCTTCTATCATTTTTGAAACGTCACCGAAGTTGCATACAATATTATTAATATTAATAATTAGAGCAAGTAATTCCAAGTTAATAATTTACATAGAACTTTGTAATCATTTTACATGTGTAATATTAAATAACCAAACGAAGTCCCGATAGATATTTTAATATAATACTATATTTTCTCTTTACATCTCCGACACAGTACATATTTGAAATTGGAACGTTTTACTACTCAGTTCAGTTCAAACTGGGCGAAACGACTGGCAGCGGGATTGCAATTTCGCAAGAAAATACTTTGAAAAGAAGTTTAAAGATTTGAACTACACTTTGATTTTTAAAAGATAGCAGATTTTTTTCTATATCTTAATATTTGGCTTATTATTCACACAATTACTATTTATTTATTTATTTTAATTTCTGAGAATTATGTTATACCAAATAATTAGACCAACTTTGTTGTCTCTATTGCCTGGCATTCACCCAAAGTATATTCAAAAATGTCACTTCAAATAAGCTGTGTGTAAAATGGAAATATTTTCCACAGATTATCATTTGTGACGCTTTTCCGATAAACAAATCACTTCCACTCAGTGATCTGAACAATTTAGAGATTATAATACGGCGTGGCACTTAGTTCCTGCATATTTCAATAATAATTATAGCTGCTCTGTTAAGAATTCTTAATTAAGTAAATGTTTTTTTTTATAGAACAGGGGGCAAACGGGCAGGAGGCTCACCCGATGTTAAGTGATACCGCCGCCCATGGACACTCAATGCCAGAGGGCTCGCGAGTGCGTTGCCGGCCTTTTAAGAATTGTTACGCTCTTTTTTTGAAGTACCCTAAGTCGAATTGGTTCGGAAATACTTTTGTCGGCAGCTGGTTCCACAAAGTAGTGGTGCGCGGCAAAAACTGCCAATATTTTTTTATATATGTATATATTTGATAAATATATATCAAAGATCGCTGATGTAGATGTAAGATGGCCCTAAGATATCTAAAAATCAAATTAAAAACCTTTTTAATTTTCTTGTAATTCGGTAACCTTTATAAACTTTGGCACTAAACTTACTGTATTTCTTTGATTTTCATTTGCAAATCACATGAATCTCATATTCTTATCTTTAAGTGCCTGTAATGGGTAGATTACTAACGTGCACTAATTAGAACTAAGAACAAACTTCAAACATCCACCTGATGCGAGAAGTCTCTGATCGATGATACTTGTTCAGACTTTGATAGAGCGGTTAGCGCTCGCCAACATACTCTGAAACATTGGAGTTTCACTTCAGTTTGTTATCTTAAGTAGATAAGTCATGAAAGTTCTGCATGTAACCTATGTAGGACAAGAATCCTCAAGTAAGGTCATAGTTTTTGGGCCTTGAACGTACTAAAAACGTTTAATTGCATGACGCATTAAATAAACAAATGTAGTCTCAGTATATGATTCCATGGAAGATGGGCCGGGTGCAAGTATGGGATGCAACCTGTTCAGACACACTGACCCTTTTCCATCTACATGAAACCAACAACAGAGCTGGTGCGGCTTGTGATGCGGCTGGAAAGACAAAAAATGGGCTCCAAATATGATTATGTCCCATTCGGTGTCTATTCTTGGTCCGTGGGGTCCTAGCGCTATAAGGCTTTTTAGGTAAGGGGATTAGTCGACATCACAGAAGACCGAAGAGCTAGCAGCTATATCGGACAAAGAACTAGTCTAGCTATTCAAAAGGGGGAACGCTGCCAGTATCTTCGGAATCTTGCCTGAAGGGACTCCTTTTAATTATAAATTTTAGTTATTACATTTTAAGGTTAGTTATTTTACCAGAAATAGTCTAAGTATATTATATATCTTAAATAAAAATATCAAATTGCAACATACAAAATCCAATTATTATCGTTCAAAATACGAAATAATAAAATTCGAGTACATTTTCCAGGCATTTTTTAAACGACTGGAAAGTATAAGTGTATCAATAATCTCAGCTTTAAAATTTAGTTGTGAATGGGGGAACGTGCAGTTCCGATCCCTCTCACTGTCTCCCCAACCTAATGCTAAACGTGTCGCAAGTCAGACATCTTCACTATTGATTTTGGTTTATCTTTTACATAACATTAAGCGGAGATTCGCTTTCGAATATGGGCCTTTCTCTGCTAACAGGAAAATCATGGTCCAAGCATTTTTTTTTTTACTTTGGCTATATTAATGCATAGCTATATTTATTAAAACACATAATATAAAACCTGTTACTTAAGGAGTCAAGTTTAATCAATATTTAGAATCATAATCATTTCATAAATTCGGTCTAAAGGCCACTAAAAACAGTCCTCTGTTATGTCCTAATTCCGGATCGAGTATGAGTCGGTTCGGTTTTTCTAAGTTCTATTTAAAAAAGTAAATCTTTGAATACAATAAAAACATAAAGAATATTTGATGCATGTGAACAAAAAACAATTATTATTTTAGATAATTTTTTAGTACTAAAAACTAGTGTTCGAATTTTGTCCAGACATTTTTTGAACAGTCCTGTGTTATAATTTGAATGTCGTGACACAAAAATATTAAAGACAATTCTGGTTACATTGCCCTTGAAACCGAACGTTAACAGTGTGAAGTTTGCTCGGTCGCCATGCTAAACAAATCGCCGCCATTTTGCGCAGTGACAACTCCGCGTCAGTATGGTAGCCACGTCTCTGTAGTGATGAGTGAACATTCCTCTGGTAAGTCTATTTAACGGTGTTTTATGTGTTATAATTATATTTATTTAACAAAAAATTGCTTAGTGTGATAATTTAAAGCTGTCTCAGTGTTATGAAGTTATATATTTAAACTCATACGCGGTATGACATTTTTACGTAAAAATAACAGTCCTCTGTGCAACAGTCCTCTGGAAATTTATAACACAGAGAACTGTTCAATGTAACAGAGAACTGTTTTATTTGACGTCCGTGTATTTTATTAATATTCCTTATAGTATGCACTAACCTAGTGTTTGTCGATAGCTTCTTTCTTTCTTACAAAGGCATGCCACGCTCATTCAGGTCTTGTTTTCTATTATTATGGATTTTGAAATATACAATAATATGTACCTAATAACTACCTGTTTTTAAACCCTACCGTTTTAAATTCAATTTTGAAAGTTTATTTTATTGTTTTAGTATTGACGCAATGCCACCAAAGAAGAAACCTAAAACCAAAGAAGAAATAAAAGAGCAGAAAAGAATTGCTGAAAGGTTAAGATATCAACGGCTAAAAAATGACCCTGTAAAAAGAGAGCAATTGAAGGAAAAAGAACGACGAAACTACCAGAGGAAGAAGGAAAAAGGCACAAGAAAGCTAGTTAAAGATATGAGTCGACGTGAACACAAAGCTGTGACTAAAGAGTGGAGAGAGCACTGTGCTACCTATCGCGCAAAAAAAAAGCTTTGAAAGAAATTACAAACAAAAGTACGACAAAATACGCCCGAAACCGAGGGTTCTCCTCCTCCTCAATGTTCTGTCTCTCCATCAATACTACCTATGAGTCCTATGATCACTCCACGAAGTGATGCAAGTAATGCGAGAAAGAAACGTGACAAAATTATAAAGGATAAAGACAAAAAGATCGAGTATTACAAAAAAAAATCCGAGAAGTATAGGAAGAGATTAGAACGTTTGGAAAAAGCTAAGACAAAGGAAAATGTAGACACACCTAACACTAAACTTATCAAAATGTGTGATTCGCCAGTAACTCGCAGAGAAGTAGTCAAAAAGGCGCTATTCGGTGAAGTGTTGAATGCACAGCTGAAAGAAAACTACTCTAATTTAAAAACCTGCCAAGAAAAACAAATTTTCGGAAAAGTCTTGTCCGGTAAACTAATTCACAAGTACAAGTTATGGCGAAGCAAATATAGCTATAAGATAAGCTATATCTTGTAAAACAATTCAGAAGGCAGCACGTCAATCAGTTTTAGTACCTAAACTTCGGACTCGCAAAGACAAAATTTCATCTGATTGCATAAAAACTGTACGAATCTTTTATGAAAATGATGACAACAGCAGACTTAGACTTAGACAGACTTTAATGGCACTCTAAAAATACATCAAATAAAGGCTGAAATATTAAGAAGTCCTCTGGAATCAGCTCCAAGATGCGCTAAACTCACTATGAAAAGTTTAAGTTGCAATTGTGAAGACGAGTGCCAGCATTTTAATTTAGGAGCGTACAAAAACAAGACAAAACTTAACGTAGATGATATTTACACAGACTCTGAAAATGAAAACATGGACAACTCACAGGATCCAACCAACAGAATTACACCATCGGTGATTACGTCTTGGTTAAATTTCTAGTAAGAAACACTGAATATTGTTATGCTGCAGTAATTAATAAGATAGATATGGAAGAAGGCGAACTAACAGTAACCTTCTTAAAAATTTGTGATGACAAAGGACACACGTTCAGAGTCGATGAAAATGATGTTTCTGATGTGTCCTTTGACCAAGTATTAAAGAAGTTGCCAAACCCAGATATTGCCCTAAAAGGGAAACGAATATTTTATTATTTTAATATACCTGTACCTGTTTTTGAGAAATAAGTCTGCATTGATAAGTAAACAAGGCTGATTCTTAGTACCTAAGCTTAATTTTGATTATAATTATTTTAATTTGTTACTCAGAGAGCGAAACTCGCAATTTCTTCCTAATAAATATAAATATTTCTGTATGTGATACAGTATTTAATAAAGAAGATAATTTATTTGATTACATTTAATAACTAATATTGTGTTTTTATTCATATAAACATTGACTTAAACTGGTATGTGGGTAGATAAAACAGTCATCTGGGTGGCAAAACAGTCCTCTGCCGCGTTTTTTCACAAAATTGCTTATAATTCGACAAATAAGGGAAAATTACGATGGTTTCTTGTTTAAATATTTATATATTATAACTATCTATCGACTTAACATATTATATTTATATTTTTTAGAAAAAAAAGGTTAGGACAACTGTCAATAGACAAGTTTCCAGTTAGTAGAGAATGGCCCATATATCTTTTGCGTTAAGATTATCGAAGAGCGTGTTTATCGTTTTTATCATACGCGGTTTTATGATTATTGCTGTTACATGGAATTATTGAAAATACATTTTGAGCCCACTATACGATTATTATTTATTACTATGTTACCTTTTTTGTAAACTCTTTAGTATTAATGATTATATTTCAGTCAAGTCACATAAAACTGTATCAATGCATTCGTGAAAAACCAAAATTCTATAGTTTTAAGTATATTGCGTTCATACAAACAAACATGCCCGGGAGAGTTCTTTATATATAATAATATCTCTTGTACTTCTCAGCGCTCGAAGGCTTAAGATAGCTTTCGGAGGCGTCCAACACGAATATACTCTCTTGAGACTATATAGTTATTAAACATTGTATTGGAATAATAGCCGCACCTCTATGCGTATGCTGAAATTCAGCTCAATTGGAAACAATTAGAGTATAAATAATTCTCTTGTTAAAATAACACACTTTTCATTGATGCACATGCCTGTATTTTGTTATTGTACGTCATAATACTATTATGTTTATTATACTGTATATGTATATTATTATATACTGTAAGTGTTTGTTTGTGTTTCGTTAGTGTGCCTTTTAAATAAATATGTAGTTATTGTTTAACCCCGTGAATACTTACTACTACACTACACTACAATATTGTCTTATATTTTCTACACGAATCTATTTCGTAGAATTTTCTAAGATCGGATGAATTAGAACGGAAAGACAAGGTCTACCTTAAATCTTCGGTATTATATATAGTTATATTAAAAAATTGTAGGAGAGTTACGCGGAGGTCACAGTGACGACATCTGGTGAATCAGAGGAGCACTGCCACTGGAAGAGGCCGGAGCCTCCCAGTGCTGTACCTCAGCTGCTGGCGGCTTTGGTGCTTTGTTTCGTGTTTATGGTGAGTGAAATATTTTACAGAACCTAATAACAACTTTTTCACAAAAATCATTTCTATTTTACCTTCATGAAGGATTTGGATAAGTATACATTTGGCAAGGGCAGATGATCTGGTTTTAATTAAAAATCTTAATATTTACTTAGCAATTATTAAAACAAGAAAAATACATTAACGTTTCCGTAAAATCATACAGTACGTTCCTGATTCCTGAATTTGGTATTTATTGGGCACCAACTGGAATGGTTGGTATTAAATCAGTAGCAGTACTAAAACTCAACCCAAAGCTGAAATCTTCCATGAAATGAATAAACGATACAGGGAACATACATGAGGTGATAACATTATCATTAACTCGGTGACGTACACACAGCCTATATTATACTACTATTGTTTGTTAAATTTTAAAACATTAAAGTAGTAAATGATAATATTGCAGTGATATTTTTATCTTCCTGTTACTCTTATACACAAGTAAACTAAAACTTGAGTGGGAACTGGGAGTGGAGTGCCTATACCAATACGGCGCGCTGCAATCTTATATTGTACTTACTTTATATCTAAGTATATTGAGCTGATAATATTTGCTTCAGATATGCGAGCTGATCGGTGGCTACCTCGCCGGCAGTCTATCGGTGATGAGCGATGCTGCTCACATGTTAAGCGACTGTGGAGGTTTCGCGTTGGCATTGCTCGCCTTCCGCTGTGCTTCCCGACCTCCCACCGCCAGTATGTCTTACGGATATCGACGAGCTGGTGAGATTTTTTATTTTTAGTAACGTTATATTCAAGAAAAAGCTTATCGATTGATCCTACGGTATTAGGTACTTTAATCTTTACGTAATAGTGAAGTCGTGTACAAAAATAAATATGTAACATAATATATTCCTTAGTAATTGGTATCAGACGAGCTCAGTCTTTAAATTTATTTAAAACTCTTTTCAATCATTTTCTTCTGCCTCGTAATTAGTTACCACTTATATATTTTAATTGTGACTCAATTAACCTTTGGACAAGCTTTTACATTTTTGTTTATACATATTATTATTTATATTTTTTTTTTGTAGATATAGTATATAGATATTTTTTAGATATCCTAATATCGTTCCATATTAGGATTGCCTGGAAGAAATCGCTTGTTAGCGATAAGGCCGCCCATTGCTAAAATTTATGTTACTTACTTTTTTTTGTTTTTTTTATATGTACGGATACGAAGTGTAAATAAATAAATTTACATTTTTTTACACTTCGTAACCAATTCAAATGTACCAACATTATATTACTAGCTAAAGGCTTATTTACCTATTCCAGAGGTGCTAGGTGCAATGGCTTCAGTGCTGTTAATATGGGCGTTAACGGGCGTGTTCGTGTACGTGGCCGCCGTGCGTATACATACCGGCGAATACAATATCGAACCAGACATGATGATGATAGTATCTGGTTGTGGAGTCGGTTTTAATGTTTTACTGGCTTTAGTGCTACACGGATGTGCTTCGGATATCGGTAGGTTTTGAAAAGCTAATATTATAATACTATTTTCTAAATAACATGTTTTAATTTAAGTAGACAGTGGTAGATTGACATGAGTACTCTATCGGCGCCCAGGGCTCATAATCAAAATCAAAATTAATTTATTCAGTAGAATCACATGATCACTTTGAATAGTCAACTCTAACAGCCCAGGGTAGAATATAAAACAAACCTAGACTTTCTGGAACATTCCCATAGCTCACCACCACACACACGGCGGCGCGGCATGCGGACACACACATACACATTCGGAGGCCTCTCCTCAGCGGTTTAAGCTCTTCCGACGACGAGAGCACAAACATACAAACGGGAACGTTCCCAATGGTGATTACAGGATGAAGGACCTAAGCGCTGGTGATGCAACGGTTATAGGCAATTCGCAAAGGTAAATGAAAAAAATGATATCTTTATGACTGCCAAGTTATTTCAAAATAAGTATAGTTTATATATTAATAAATCAGGCATGGAAATCGGAAGTTAAAGTTTCTTAGCCTTTTTGTCCCATGTCCATTTTGAACATGTGTTACCTTAAAAATATATATTTATCAAATATTTGCAGGAACATAAATCTCCGTGCTG
This sequence comes from Pieris rapae, assembly GCF_905147795.1. Lineage (NCBI taxonomy): Eukaryota > Metazoa > Arthropoda > Insecta > Lepidoptera > Pieridae > Pieris > Pieris rapae. The sequence goes on from NC_059513.1 coordinate 218,476, forward strand.
CGCTCATTCATGTGATCGGAGATCTGATTCAGAGCTGTGGGGTGCTCCTTGCAGCTGTCATCATTAAGTTTTACGTAAGTATTATTATTACATTACTCAAATTGTACGTATTGTTTTTAATATTATGCAAGTTTTGTTCTTTCCTGGAGCAATTGACATGTTTAGTCATACATTCTATTGACTGTTACTTTATCTTATTATTTTACTATTATCTGAAAAGCAGCGTAAATAATTTTTCAGCCAGCAGCAAAAGTGATAGATCCCATATGCACGTTCATGTTCAGCGTACTCGTCCTCTTGACGTCCGTGCGCGTCGTACGAGATGCGCTCGCGATGCTCATGCAGGCTGTGCCTTCTGACTTCAGGTACACAACTTTTACATTTTTATAATCTTAATGACATTTGACAACTGTCATCTTCACGAGGGTATCCTCGACGACTGACGACGACTGTATTTAGTATTTCTATTGTGAATTTAATACAATAAAATGTTGATAGATGATTTATGTAACAGAAATTAATTAAACATATTGATTAAACATAATTTAAACATACATCTTTGAATATTTGTGACAGGTATCGCGAGTGCGTTAGTGGCTTATTGGCCGTGACGGGCGTGCGTCACGTGCACTCGGTCCACGCGTGGGCTTTGTCCACTCACCACGTGGTACTCACCGCACATATTGCCATCGGTAGGTTTTCTATATGCACAGGGTGTGTATGACTTTGAGAAATTCCACTTAATTGTGTATCAAATATTGCAGACGAGTTGGCGGAATGGGAGGGAGTGCTGGCCACTTGCCAGAGGCTGGCGCGGTCCATGGGCGTGAGCAGCGCCTGCTTCCAGGTGGAGCGGTTCTCGGGGGACATGGCTCTCTGCGACACTTGCACGAGACTCGCCGCGCCCTGACATCTCTCCACGCTGTGTCGTTAGGCGGTCAGTTCAACGTGCATATTTGCTTTTGATAAAATAAGGTTTAATATGGCAAATCTTGTATTTGCTCCAAACTGAAATTCTAAAATCGTAAAGAAAAGATGTTCAACTAGAACTAAATGAAACTGTTAATTTTCTCTTCCAGATAAGACGTGGGCAATAGACGACACAGGCGACTTTATAAATGTGATAGATGTATTGAAATAAAAAAAAAACATTCCTTTGTCCTGCAGGCTAGCCTCGAGCCTCTGAGAGATCTAAGAATTCTAAGTATTTTTATAATTCCGCAGATATTAACGATTCTTACGATTTCAATATTTTTTCATAAACGTAGATTTTTTAATTTAAACGTAGATTAGGACTTTAACAGATCTCAGCAACGCAGAGTGCATAAGATTCGATTTATTGACAATTTACACTTTTCCTTTAACATTGTACATTCATAATATTATTCATTTCTGCTGATTGGTAGCTCTGTTTAAATTAAATCTTACAATTATTTGGAGAAACGTTTTTAAATGAATGAGACCAAAATATGAACTCAGGACGGTCCTTATGCACTCTGTGTGTATTTCTCGTTAGCACAAATAGATATTTTTTTGAGTTATTTCTAGTGAATTAGTTAAAATGATGTAAAAGTAGCGCGTGCTATGGAGTGCCAAATGTAACCGGCTATGTAAAGACAAATAAATTAACTTTAAGGGTATTTCAATGTATATATGACTGTTATGACATAGGTTAATTAATTTAATGTTATATTTATAAATATTGATCAAGTATTATAACCTTCAAATGCTCCTTTTCGAGAGCTGTCAAACCGTATTTTCTTTCGGTTCGATATAATGGCATCGCTCAAGCCAACCTGAGCTAGCGCATTGGGCTGGACCCATCTGTTAGATTTAAGTAGATTCAATCACCACAAAGTTTCAAATTATTTTCTCAAATCTCTCCTCTCAGTATTTCTATTTCTTAAACAAAATCTCGCTCATTTGTTGCTCACTTATTAAAAATTACTAGTTAATGGCCATTGTCTAGACCTTTTCGAGAAAAAATAGTTTTATGCGGTGAATTTTATATTTAAGTTTTGAAACGGTTGAAGTAAACATTGGCCTTGTGTCCAAAGATTCCCTCAAATGGTGTACTTAAATGTTTTTAATATTATGCTCAAATCTGTATTGTGATAGCTTTGTAAATATTAATGTTAATTGTGAATACACTACAACACAATAACACGACCGACACATTTTTGCGTAAAGTCGAAAAATGGTTCAGTTTAACAATACAGAACGGTACGTAATCGCACTTCAGACTAACAATTTGGTTTTGAAGAGGCCCAAAATACGATTACTTAGGAGAATGTGGCTTCGTGTTATTGTGTTTTCATATGTATATACGTGAGAATTAAAAGTATTAAGAACTGAGAAACTCGGAATTGTAATATTATGATAAACTGATTTATAAAAGTATTAACTTGGGTACGAATTGAATAAATTGCAGTTAAAAAACTCAAGATAAAGTGACCAATAAAACACCATCAGTTTGAATGTTCATAATATTACAGTTTCTTGTCTAATGTCTGAAGAAGTGAATTCGTTTTAATTAAATTAAATTTGACTTGAGGTATATTTTTAAGAATGCATTGAAATGTTGAATAGTGCTCTTTCAGCCAAATTATAACCAAAAAGTTTTGATATTTTGTAGTCGGACGTTGTTAATTAAGATGTTTAATTTAGTTGATGTTAATTGCCGTCCTTTGTAAAATCTGTTGTAATCGATGATATTAAAGAGAAATTGACAATTATTTCCATTTTTTATTACCTCTGATAGATTTAACAATAATTACGATCCAAAGATGCTTCGATTATTAAATAAATAAATAAAAAACTCTCTCTGTAGTAAGAGGTCTCAAATAAAAGAAGATCAATATTTAATGATTTATTCCTCCGAAGGCAAGTCATTTACACTACTAACTATTGTGATTATGGCTATGATTTGTACAGAATAATATCACAACAGGCAAAATTAATATCATTTTAAAGCTATCGTACTTTTAGTATTTGTTATGAATTAATTAGCTATTAATACAAAAATATTGTACTTTTTCTATAAATAAAACGCTAACTTCACTATTTCGACAAACAAATATTATCACCGTAGCACAAATTGAAACTTCATCCAAAACTATTTGAGATCAATTTAAATTACAATAAGAGCGATATTCATTTGGCAAGAAATCAGATCTAAACGAAACACTGATCAACAGCGGGTCCCGCCCAAAATTATATAATTGAATTGACTGCTACTTTAATCACAGCTGTAAATTAATTTGTAGTAAACGATTACTGTATACAAAGAAAATCTTGTGAACTCTAACTAACACGTTTTGACGTTATCTGGTTCACAAGATCTTCGATACATTATACTATTTATGCAGTGAAATTCTACTGTCAAATTGAAACTATCATAAAATCTGGCTTTTTGTGCGAACACCTAAAAAGCGCATCTCGTCAGGACACAAGCTTTAATCTAATTGTACTCATTACTTATAACTAATTATTTTAATAGTTAACAATGTTTCCGATTCTACGTGCAAGGTGAAAAGATAAACGATCTTACTAAAAAGTAGAGAAAAAATTTCGAGGGAGATTCTAATTAACGGAGTAAGTATGGTTTCCTATTTGTTATGAAGATGTTCTGTATCTGTTCACCTCGCATCAACATTTTAACAAATCACATTCATAGTATTGACATTACATTAGAGGTAATTTAACAAACTTTTCCTTACAGATGACAACATCATATAACATTCTGCTTTCATCACGGTTAAACTTAAATTACGAGTTCAACATTTCTGGCCAACGTATAACTATCAAATATGTTTAGTTGAATTAGTTGCACCTTAACATAAATGTTTTAGTTTTTGAAAACATAACAAGATGTAATGATTGGAAGACAGGTGAATTATTTTGCAGATGCTGAGTAGTCTGGATTTAAATGTGCAATTATGTTAAAGTAAAAGTAATAAATGCCACGTTAGCTATGTCGACATGACAAAATGCCAGCCATGCCAGAGGCCGTTAACGTCTGCACCTTCATTTAAATAATTCAAAACAGACTTAAAGTGAGATTTAAAACATATTAACTTTAAAGAAAATGCATGAGACTAGTAATGAAGTAAGGTGTATGAGTATTACTCGTGTATAAAATGTAAATAAATAATTTATAAATTAAAATAAATAAAGCTAAACTCTAAAATAAAAATATATATTTACATTAATGGAATATTAATTTCTTATTATAAACAAAATCTGGCCTTCTGAGTCTGGTATTTTGAGATTTGTGTATTATTATGAGAAATTTGTTAGCTAGTGAGCAGCTCGTACCTACAATAAACTGTACTACAATTTAGCTGCTTTTAGAGTTTAGGCCACACATCGTAATACAATAAAGAACCTACCTAACCTAGCTTGTAGAAACTAATGCATAAATATTATTGCTCAACACACTTATTCAAATCCCGCCTTTTCCCTCAATTCATAAACATTCAAAATAAGTATTTGGTGATTTAAATATTTTTCATCAGATTTGAGAAAGCATAAACTGTACTTAAGAGATACTATAAGTAATCGAATTTCAAGTAATTCTACATCAAAAACCCAAGCTTTAACTAGTGGTTGTTTACGACTGGTGGTAATAATGACTAATATATTATATAATTTAGAACGAACTGTTAGCGCCGATCGATAAAAACCCAATAAAAAGCTTCATTTTGAATTTATATAAAAACCGATAAAAATAGCGGTTGTCGCGATTCGGGCTAACGCGGCGAACGCGGCGCACGCGCAACTCCAGCCAACTTCTCACAGACGGCTTCGAGTTGCGCGTCGAGCATTAGCGAAGCTATTTGATCGTCGGTCAACATCTCCATACTGAAAAAGATTTGCCTCTAATTGTTAAGGAACGAAAACGTCTTTGCGAATATCTGTTTGTATGAACTAATTGCATCACGTCTAAAGAATTTGTCAAGTTAGTGAATTTGTAATTTCAAATGAAACTGCTCACGTGCAGGTAAATAAATTACCTGGCAAGACTGTCCGCGTCGGAGTACAGTTCGTCGGAGGCCGAGGAGGCCCCCGAAGGAGCGGGGGATCGGCGAGCTCGTGGAGAAGCCCTGCGCGGAGTCCGGGGCGCCGAGCCCGACCCGCGACGCTCGCCGAATAGGGATAGACCTAACATTTTAATTTTATTTGTAAAAAACCTAATTCGACAAATGTATACAATGAAGGTATACAAAAGTCACCTTGGAACATCTCCTTGACTTTCTCTCCTGTATCGTGAAGGATAGTATCCAAACTCTGTCGCCTCCCCTTCTCCAACTCGGCCCTGATGGCGGCCGTCCTTTCGCCCACTCGTATGATTCGCCTCGGCGAGGCAGCCGAGACCTTGGATTCGAGGGGGCTGGGAGGAGATTTATCAGGGCTCGGCCTCGGTCTCAGGGAGCATTTTTCAAAACTTATCTGAAATTTACGATAAATAAAAGAACTACTACTTTGTGGTAGAATGATACAGCCACATTTTAGCTACGTTCTTGTTAATGAATGAATTAAAGCAGACAAATAAATGTTGGGGAAAATGACCTCTTCGGGGCTGGAATAATCCAGATCTATCTCGGTCCAGGTGTCAGGATCCGGTCGGTCTACCTTCCGAAGCCACTCACGAACATTATCATCGTTACTGGTCGAGCACAACTCTTCTAAGTTCTCACTGGCATTGGATTCACTCGTCGTATCCGTAATTGTCATTTGATCAATGTCTGCAAATAACAATCATCACACATACTTTTGTCTTACGTCGTAAGTTTTCATAGTCCTTTCAATTACGCGAATTTCCTGCAGTACTATACATTAACATCTAGAGTATGTTCACATTAAGTGAGGCTGTTAATTATAAACAAAAGACAGTTTTACTTACCGTTTCTCGTAGATTGTCTTCTAGATCGGTGCCGATGGATCTCATCAGATATCCTCTCGAGGTTACGAAGAGCGGAGGAATACTTTTGTTTTGCTTCAGTAACCTGTTCTTCGAGTGTTTGGATACGAGCTTTTTGTGCTTCTAAAGCGGCATTGATTCGAGCTTTTTCCTCAAAATATGGCCTGAAAATTAAATAACAGAAAAATATTGATGCACAACTGAAATGGGAAAGAACTAATAAGTTATTTAGGAAGTGTTAGAATATCATGCAAAACTAGAAAATCTCCAAACCATTAAAACATAATACAACTCTCGAGTTCTGTGTTCCAATAAGAATTAAATAAATTTAGAAAGTGTATTCAAGATTAACAATGCTGCCTATCAAGCAGAAATACAGCATGCAATAAATATTTATAGTAAGAAAAAGTAAAAAAATAGTACCAAGTATGAGAATGCCTCGCTGACATCAGTGTGCGGCCTGTGAACGAGACAAATGCTGTGCAAACTAATCAAGCACTACTTTTTGGGAAGAGCAAGACACTAAGACGCATAGCATTTCTACAATTACACATGTTTGCAATCATAGCACTACATATTATTTGTTCTCAACAAATTTGTTATTGTCTCAAGGACAATTAATCATTTGCTAATGCAATTTTCAGCATCTCACTCTACATAAAGTCATTAGTGCTAGGCTAACTAGATAAGTTGTTTTAAGATTTTGCTAATTTGAGCTCATTACACAACTAATAGGAGATTGCAAAGCAAGTTACTGCATATTATTGGAAGTAGTGCAAAGTTTTGTTAAGGCAGATTTTAGAAGAAAGATGGTGTTTTAAATTAAAAAAAACTTTATTAAAATCTTTTCAAATTATAATACTAAACTTTATAGCTATTAGGTTAGTACTAAAGTAGACAAAGACAAGTTCTAAGCAATCTGGGGCATTCAAATGTAGCTCTTATTTTTAATTAAACGATACCTTGATTTGGCTATATGACGCTTAAGGCTATTTTGTAGTTGTTGTACAAGAGAGGCAGCTGCCCTATGGGCGGCTGCCTTAGTGCGTTGTGTCACCGCAGTTGAAGCGCGATCAGCTTCCGCCTTTATCAATTAAATTATTATTTTCCATGACACCTACTTGGGCCAGAGCGGGATTATAACATGATAAACTAATAACAGTTGATAGATTCAATATATAATAACTGATCAACTAATTACATTGAGGCTCATTCTTGAGTGTTTAAACAACTTTATTATAAATTATAATTAGAGAAACTTATGCTAAATTGTCTCACTGCTCCTAATATAATTAATTTAAAATATATGAAGCCAAAGTGCTCTGGTCCTTTCAAATTCCTAGTCATTTGTTACTGGTGGGTTGATGTGTTATGTAACTATATTAAAAGACAAATCATAAATTAGAATTTTAAGTTTTATGATCGTAGGTAATAAGTAATTAATTTTTCCAGCTTTATATCATTTTCAATAGGTTATAGCTTCATTCATAAATCAAATTAAAGAGATGACAACATAATACTGCAAGCCAAGGTTACATAAAATACATTATGGATAATTATTTATATTTCTATATTTCCAAATAACTAACCTGATTAACTCTATGAGTTGCATGATTAAGCATTTCTTGCCAGGCAGGATCCAAAGTAAGCCCTCCATTCCCATCGGCAAGTCTTGCCAGACCCTGTTCTGCAAGATATACCATCTCCCTTGCTGCAGCGTGGGCACTATTTGCTTTGTCATAGGCAAAATTGGCAGCTTGAAGCTCTTGTGATGTCTGTTAACACATTTAATGCTTGAGCCATGGGGACACAAAGTAATAGCTGGAAACTGAAACTTTTATGGCAAGTTTTGCTTAAGTAAATATGAATGTTTGAAAATGTGTATTAAATAAAATATGTATATTATTACTTTTATTTAAAAAGAATAGAATGGTCGGCATACAGCACTTTGGGTACCGAAAGCTCAGATCTGAGAGCTAGGAATGGCAATGGTTTAAAAGAATAAACAGGACTCTTGCATGGATCTGAGTGAGCAGCACCGTCACTATGAACCCGCTCCACCTGGATCCGTGAAAAGTGCTCTTAATGTGTTAAACATATTAATATTTATAAATATCAACAATATACCATTGATCAACTAGCAAAGTTACTATTTTGAATATATATATATATATAAAACTCACAATATTAGCTCGGAATCTTGCCTCATAGTAAGGTCTAGCCTTATGCACACTTGTTCCTAGTTTTTTAGTAAGCTGTTGTATACGAAGATGCCCTTCCGCAAGTAAACGACGAAAAGCCAGTCGAGCCTCATCAAGTTCAACTTCAAGCCTATTTATCTCATCTGTCGCTGTATTTAGGCGTTCCAGTTCAATCTTAAAATTAAAATATTTAACAATTATTAGGTACATTTATTCGATATACATATAGAGTAATTTAATAAATCATTAAAAATTTGCATACAAAAGAGCAAGTATGAAAAATAACAATTTAGAAAACATACACGTTTGCATGCAAATTACGGTGAAGAAATACGTGAAAGAGATGTTTTAAAAAATTCTGTTAAGTTTATTGATTACCTGGACTCGCGGATCTAATGTTTCTGAGCAATCTGCGCTATCGTTCATTTTTCTGTCACAAAAATTGCATTTTATATAATCTTACAAATCTTGTAGCTTTCGAATTGAATGATTATAAATCTTCATAGCTGAAAACAATAAAAGTAGAAAACTTTTATAAATATATTTATTATAAGCTTTGCAATGAAAAACAAAAACTCAGCTATTTTTATTTTGCAATTTTGCAAGTTCCACAGTACACTTCAGTACAGTGTGTAGTGTGTACTGTGTACTCAAACTTAGCAGTTAGCACTACTACTGACTACTGACTAGACACTCAGTACACATACGACTTTTTCCTTTTGAGAGCACACAACAGCAATTGTTAATAAGCTATATTTTTTGTAGTGAAAATTTAAATTTAGCAATATTCCTTCAGTCTTCAGCTGAAAAACCAACTGCAACATACTTGTCTGTCCTCCCCGATAATCTGCGGTGCTAATTATTGACGTATCAACGTCAATTCTCTTTCAACAATTATTTGACGTTAAAAATTAAGCAATTTAGCTTCCTACCACCACCTGGCACCTACCTTCACTAGAAGTAATAGTGTTCTGTGGTGTACAGTGTAGTGTGTACTGTGTAGTTGTGTACACTGTATACAACTGCAGCATAGAAAGTTTTCTTTTCACTGTTCCTCCAAATTTGTTCAATCTAAAATAAAATGGTAAACCATAGGTTCATTACATTCCTATAAATATTTTCTTATAAGTAATTATATTTTAATTTCAGGCTACTGAGGTCGAGGAAACTATCAAAAGAATTCAAGCTCATAAAGGTGTTATGGGTGTCGTCATTGTAAACCACGAAGGTTTGATCAATATCTTATATACCTAGTTGCAGTGTGATTATTGATTAAAGTTATTAATATATTTTAATAATTTCTTTGCAAGAACTAAAGTTTTGCGTATTTCAACTGCCTTAACATTGGTGAACTTATTTGTATATATAGATTGAATTTTATTATATAAACAAAATTCTTCTAATTGCTACAGGTATACCTATAAAGACGTCGTTGGATAATGCAACTTCTGTGTTATATTCTGGTCTTATAAGTCAGCTGACAGAAAAAGCAAGAAATGTTGTTCGTGAAATGGTAAATTATATAAATACTAGTGCATATTAATAATAACCCTTTATTTATCCAAATCTTATTGACATACATCATTCTAAACCAAATATATATACAATTTTATTACTAAAATGCTCTGGAGAAGGCCTTGCCTTATCCTTAAATTTTTACCAGTTACCCTTTCACCTCTTCTGCCCATAGCTCTTTTGGTCTGCCCTTGTGTCTTCTTCCTTTTGAGCCTGTTCATTTGGTTCCTCTTGAGACCATCTGTATAACGAGCTACATGCCCTGCCCATCTCAATTTGAATTGTGACATCTATTATTTTTGAATATCATTTAGTTTAATTTCAAGAGAACTAGTTTCTATCACACTCTGGCACAAACAATTATGGCTTTCATTTTGTTTTGGTAAATGCAGGTGCCCAAAATGTAAGTCGAGGCAGTTTTCTTTAGCTTACCATTGAGGGTTTCTTTTAAGTCCAAGAACATTAATTTTTACATTTCCTTATTAACTACTCTATAAAATAAGGTCTGACTAACTGTTAGTGATGAATATTTCTATAATTGTTGACAGGACTCCACTAATGAGCTGACATTCCTTAGAGTTAGGAGCAGGCGCCATGAGATATTGATAGCCCCTGATCGAGAATTCATACTTATTGTTATTCAAAATACATCAGACTAGTCCAAGTAAATAATCTTATATATACTAAGCGTAGGAGAGTAAACATTTGAAAAAAGATATAAATAAATGAAGAAAGCCTATTAAACGTAAATCTTTTTTCAATAAGAAAAATTTGTAGGCACATAGCAATTCTTCTTTATTACCTTTAGTATCTATGTAAACTTCTCTTCTTATGACAAGGATTGTATTCAGTTTAGTAGTCAAATTTTATTTATTTGCTGTGATTACTAAATTTAAAAACAAATTTGTAATAGGTAATTTCACTTAATCTTAAAACTTTCTCAGTAAATATGTGACGTCACAGAACAATGACATAACCAGGTTTTATTAAGCTTAATTTTTTGTAGCTAATATTTATTTTAATAAACTTTACACTATTTTTTTTTGTTTTATTGGTCCTAAAATAATATCTTTATTCGATTTTTTTTATCAAAGTACACATTTATAAACCAATTCATCTTAAGATCCTTCAAGAAAAGAGCATACACTTCTGAATAAGCAAGATACTTGCAAGCCCTTTGGCTTAAGCGTGTATTGTGAGCAGTATGAAAATTAGGACACTTAAAGTTCACGGTGCCATCAACAGTGATTCAAGGCAGGACACGAAGTCTTTAAAATCACAGCCATGAATGACGTAGGATGGATCTGGGGCTGGACACGGCCTCAGCCTAGTTTTTAGTGCGAGGGGAGGTGCGGTACTTGTACACCTACCCTGATGGAAGATATTTTCCAGGATTGCTCAAGAAAATATATGCACGAGTCGGCTACCGCCTATTAACACACCTCTCCTTTCTCGAGCTGCGGTCTGAACGCGTTGATAGTAACCCTCCCTCGATCCAGCACGTCTGACCACTGTGTGAACCGTCCGGTACGCCCTCGCAACCCTAATGATATGCGACCCCTTTTACCCCGATATCCCCATAAAATGGATAGTTATTAGTTACAATTGAAAGAAATAACGGAAATATTATTTCTTTTGCGGATTTGGCGAAATCTTAGCATCAGGTGAGCCTCACAAGATTTTGAGTATTATTCATGTATTATTGCGATATTGGACGCCTTCATAGTCGATTATTTAAATAAGACACTAATGAATAATTCATATTAAAAGTGAACATAGTAGTACAGTAGTGAGTACCTTATAATTCTTACAGCCGTACTTTATGTAAATATTTAAGAATATAATCTGCGATATGCCTCTTTCTATGTACCTTACTCTATGGTAATATAGAATTTCAATCAATACTTTGTTCTTTGCAGCGTGGTACAATTATTAATGTTTTTGTAATACATATAGTTCACGACTGAGTTGTTGTATTTATTGTAAAGAAATTATATTGTTACACTATGGCGGACAAGTTTGATAATGGTAGTGGAGATTTTAAAAGAAATTCTAATTCAGGGAACGATCATGAACAAGATGGCGAGGAGGGTTCCAAATTGAATGAAAAAGCCGGTGAATACATGAGGGATCTCCTTAGCGAGAAAATAAAACTTCCGACTAATAAGTTTCCAGTATCGTGTCGACTTATTGATCAAGGTTTGCAAAATTATTTTTGGCATATTTTTCTCATATTTAAAAGTGCGATGAGTCGGAGAAGCGATAAGATGCTTTTTTAAATTAATTTATAACTAATAAATTACGTCATAATTTTGATTGTTTACAACTATGTATTTTCTTGAGTGTTAATTTTTTTCCATATTCAGGTTCATTGACCTAACCTAACTGTACTGTTAAGCTTGGCTTTACACTAGTCAATACAGCAATGGCTTGGGTTGGTTTTAATAGCACAAAGCGTTTTGTAATAAAGTTAGACTTAATAATTATAAAAGAAATAATAATGTTTTTATTCATGCTACACTTGAGATAGTGCACAATTGTCTGAAAAAATTAAAATGTCTATTTTTAACTATGTATGTAATTTAATAAAATCAAAGTCTAAATCATAGTAATGTGATGGACAATTGAACATTATATTGCAATAAATCTCTTTCTTGTTATTACAGAAGTTGAAAGACTTCAAGCTTCAGGCAGAATACCTCTTAGGGACAATAAGTATGTGGATGTATTCCGTGAAAAACCTGTCAAAGTTACAGTCAAAGTGCTGGTTCCCATTAAGGAACATCCAAAGGTAATAAAGCAGATAATTTGAATTTTACTGTTCTCAATTTGGCAACTACTGAACAATTATTTTTCTTTTGTTATTAAATTCTTCTTTTACTCTAGCTCTAAAGCAATTTTAACCATAATTTTTATTTCTAGTTTAATTTTGTTGGAAAGCTGCTTGGACCAAAAGGAAACACAATGAAACAGTTGCAAGAAGAGACAATGTGTAAAATGGCCATACTTGGGCGGGGTTCTATGCGTGATAGGTGAGTAAAAAAACTTCAATCTATTTAAAACAGTTTAATATAATGAAAAATTATAAGTTTTAAATTTAGTTTATTATTTTTGTAAACTTGTTTATAAATATACACCCATCTCATAAATCATGTCGGCAATTTTAACTTTCTATAAGTTGCTAAACTGCTCTAGCTCAAAAGGCTCACTTTTCTTTTATATATTAGTTGTGGTGTGGTGCATTATATAGCTTACTAACCCACAGTATCAAGATATGCTTTGTTAAATGCAAATCCTATCAGTAAAAGACTAAATACATATTTCTAATATTATAGGAACAAGGAAGAAGAACTTCGCAACTCCCTGGACCCCAAATATGCTCACCTCTCTGATGAGTTGCATGTTGAAATATCAGCATTGGCTTCACCTGCGGAGGCACATGCAAGAATTGCATATGCACTTGCAGAAGTCAAAAAGTACTTGATTGCAGATGGTCCTGACATGATGCGACCACCAATGCGTGAAATGATGGACAGAGGTTAGCAATTTTTTATTTTCAAAATTTGCTTGGAGGCTTATGTAGAAGTTAGATTTTTAATTTAATTTGTATGCCTTTTAAACTCAATTAGTCAGACATAAATATTCACCCAATACAAATTATTCATTCTTTAAAACCTCAGTAAGTCTATAAATACCTTAATTATGTTTTATTGATTTTAAACAAACAAATGTAATGTCCCAGCAACACCTACCTTATTACACAAAAAATGCTTGAACATTGCAATAAACTTAAAGATAAAGTATTTAAAAAGTCCTGAACTTCATAAAATATGTATAAATTTGTCAAGAGTGATTATATTTTAGGCAATTTCAACAAACATTATTGATATTTGGCTTGATATTAGGTATTGGTTGTTTGTGAATTCATTAATGGTGTTCACATTTCCACATTATGCTACAATTATGGCCATGCTTCCAGTTAACATATCTCAAAGAAGGAAACAAAATTCATAATTGATAAAAACCTTACACAACTAAGACTTTACTAAAAACTCAAAAATAACTCCCTCCATACACTTTGTTAGGTAGGACCTAAATAAATATGAAGGGGTTTGTTGCCAGATCCAGGCTCTCTAAGAGCCCCTCTACTTCAATTGCCAGAGTACTCGCAGGGAGCTAAGGCAGTCGTATACAGTGCACGCACCCTTACAAATCGTTCAGTATCTTATCAAGGTCCCGTGACACAAGGTTCGATCTTCAATTATGCACATCAATCAGATAATTTCCTAATGTAGTGTTTAAAAATTACATGACTTTAGTAAACAAAATCAGCAAAACTTTTTAGAACAGTTACACTAAAGATTAAAAATTATAATAGTTTACAATTTTTTTTTATATATTTAACATTACTTTTTTGTAAGTGCTACTTATACTATTAAACAAATGGTATTTATAAAATAAATATTAAAAAGCCTACTTGTATTTTAAGGACCTTCCCTTTTTTCAAGTAATTTTGCTATTTAATATTATCTCTATATGTCGCACCTTCAGTAATACAAAGGCATTTGATTTGTTCCACTTTGGCTTATTTTTTTAATACATAAAATACTTTTGATTTAGGTCATGATTTGTTCATGAGTTTTTTGAAACTTTTTTGATTTGAAACTTTACAGATTTGTTCTTTGATAATGTCACTAGATTACAGACTAAACTTTAACGATTAATTTAAATTTTAATAAATCCTATAAATTACGATTCATTAAAGAAACAAGCTAAGCTAGGCCCAATAATGTGACGAAAATTATGTTATGTATAGAGAATTAGTCAGGAATAACTCCTTGATACGATTTCAGACAATATAGGGATCTATTACATATTATATGTTGTTCAAATAAATTACATTCTCAATCAAAACATGATGATTTGCTATTTTAAAAGAGTACCGAGAGTTTTTTCGCCATTTTCAGATTCTAATTGAATAACGTGGAATAAGTGATACTTGTATTCTACTACACTTATATTCCAAAATAAACATATTTTCATTTTAAACACGACGTAATGTAACGTTTGAACAGTCGTAACTTGTTAAGTTTTGGACTACTAATTAGTAACTTGGGGGATCCGCGACAGGGAATTATCCTTTATCGGTGCTAGTCGCTAGGAAACTACATTTTGTGAACACTTAAAATCGTACTATACCAATAACTTTAGTAAGGCCCTTGTATTACTAAGGGAGACATATATGATTCAATAGCAAAACTGCTTAACACTACCACATATATTATTTTTGAAATATAATTGCCTTTATTACTCAATGTCACATCCAGAGCACCATACCGCGTGTTTTAATAACTAAAAGAAAACACAAAGAGATTTCTAAGTAATCTGTTTTTTATATGAACAAATTTTTTTTATTTTGTATATTCGATTATCAATACAATACAATTGTTGGTCCTTAATGTGTAATATACATGAGTTTGGGCATGTTATTATTTACTAAAATTGCTTTTTAAAATTAGTTTGCTTTAGTTGTGTATTAAAAAAGTAAATACTTACTCATCAACTGTTTCTATTTAAACCACTACTGGAAGTAGAATAGCAAGGAATCCGCTCACCTGAGCCTTATGTGAGAGAAGTTTGAATTTGTCATTGCAGTTTGTTTTATTAATATGAAACGTTTATATCGATAGCTAAACTAAAAATGATTTGTTTAAGGAGCACCTCCACCCATGTCGCGTCCGCCGGCACAGCGAATGCCGCCGGCGCGTTCCATGCCTCCGGCCAAAACCAAGGTCTTCAGCATTTTGGACCGAGCTCGCAACGCCATGGAGAGCTCTTACGGTTACGATGACTACTCTATGCAGGACCACGTTAGTATACTTCACTTTCCGATACCTCAGATTCCCATGAATGAGAGCTGCAGATTGAACGGAAATTTCATGAATTGAAAACATTTTAGAGTCGTCCACCACCGCCGAACCGACAAGCGCCGGACTCCGATTATTACTACGAGAGAGGCGGAGGTTCCGATCAGTTCTACGAAGAGGACAACTACTATAAGGTACAAAATTCAATTTTAATATATATTTATTATTAATTTATTCATTCAGACGACTGTCCCTGTTTTCTCACTTTCAAAGAAGAGAAAGGAATAAAACAGACCACGGAATTATCACAGAATATATTTCAGAGCGAAGAGCCGCGCGAGTACAAAGCGTCGGCTCGCGAAGTGGGCACTCGGAGGTCGGGTCCTCCCGCCACGAGGAACTTCAATAGGCCCGCGCCTTATCAGCGACAGCAGAAGTATGTGTAGACACACTTACTTATTTTTATTTTATTATGGGTGTCGTTGCCTTCCGGGGCTCCGAGTGCAGGTATTAACCGTTTATAGATATTCATTTTTTTTAATCAATTTTTAAAGTGGGTTGACGGTTTTGTTTCTGTTTGTGCTTTCTCTTTTCGTTGAGATAAAATATATTCAATCTAATAAAACTCTCAAATCTTAAAATACATGATAAATATCATATAATAAAAATTCAAGCTTGTCATGAAAAATTAAACCTCGTCAACAAAACTACCACTAAATAATTATTCTTAAATATGTAATCAAAATAAATAAAAACAATATTTTTAATATCTAAATAAATTTACAGGACCCATAAGAAACATTCGCAATAAATTGCGAAAAAGTTCGGACAAAAACCACAAAATTGAAGACAAATCCACAAAACCTCCATATGTCTCATATGCTTCCCTTAAATAATAAATGTCTATATCTTTTTAACGCTTATTGCAAACATTATAACTAAATTATGTATTTACATTAATTATTTTTGAGGCAATTTGGAATGTTCAGAAAATTGTGTTTATTAACTTGTTTTCAAATTCAATCGGTCTTAATTAAATTAGCTTCGAAATTAAAACGGTCAAATGTTTAACCGAAAAAGTTTTATTTACTAATGATAATTTTAAAAAGTATCTTCTATCCTGACAACTTTGTATTTAATATCGGATTAAACTGTATTTATTCCACAAAAAAGTTTTTGAATTTGTGTAAATCGCCTTAGGATTATAAAATATTTATATGCGGATAATTTTGCAATAATATTTAATTCGTCGATTTTGAAATTGAGTTGAAATTATTACGGAACAATTAAATTTAACTGTAATTTTAATCTTAATATAGATAATACACTATCAACATGTTGTGAATGTACTAATGCAGTCTGGTTGGATTTTTTAGATTTAAAAATAATTTGACTCTTGTGTGAAACTTAGTAATAAACTATCTTATAATTAATAATTGATTTTTAATACTATAACTACACCCCTTTTTGTTTATTTAAAACCGGACTCAACTCTGTATATGTATTAATAAAATGTATTAAATAATTAAAACAAACTTTAAATTAATATGACTGTTGAATAAAACGTTTTTATGATGTCATTTTGAAGACTTAAAAATAATTCAAATTAATAACTTAATTTAAAAAATTTACTGAACTCATTGCGAATAGTATGTACACTTAAAGAATATTTCTTTAGAATTTACATTTTAGATTCAAAATATGTATGTGAACTTAAAGCATTATTTCTAATATTAATTTATTAATTCAACAACAAATAATAACCAGACCAATCAACTTTCAAGATATTTTCATACACAAATAACCAACTGAAAATTAATATATAATATGTAAATTGGGTTTAATATACTATCATAAAAAATAAGTTACAAAATAACGCTTTGGTGTAGTAGTAGTAGTGATAGTGAAATTTTATACTTATGCGAACAGGTAGAAATTAAATCGGAAAATTCTATTCTTGGACGGATTTTGAAGGTAGGTAATAAAAATACGTCGGAATTGAGAATGTTTTTATAATAGATAATACACACTTATAATGTTTAAAACTCAAAACAGAAAAACTAATTAATACTTAAAATGTGTATTGTTAATTAAAAACTGTAGAACATGGAAAATAATTATCTGTATTTCAGGGAGTTGTCAGCAATGGAAGCTGGAGGTGAAGACAGCAAGTTGTTATTAGATCTACTACTCTTAATTTGGAAATTAATAAGAGATTTAAAAACACATTCGTTTTATTTCTTTCGAGTGCGACAGTGGGGTGGAACAAACCATCCCACATTTACTTACAGAGTGCCCCATTTTTGCCTCCTCCAGGTGCGACCTGGAATAGATGACAGGCATGGCGGTCAGTCTTGAAGAACTGGCCGACATGCTAGCCTGTTACAGATCGCAGCTGGAGGAATTTTGCAGAAAAATAATCAAAAGAACCGCCAAGTTCAACGGAAGTAAGGTCGGGGCGGGGACCGCGAGGCGGCCGGCGCCCACTTGCTAATGGGTATCATGAGGATACTCACGGAGAAGTGACTCAGAATAGAAAACTAGATAAGTAAGAAGATAGGAAAAGTAGGAGTAATTAAATTTAATTAAAGTAGTAGTAGTAATTAAATAAAATTGTAATTGTAACCGTGATATCTGTGTAAAAAACCTAATATCTGTGCTATGGTTTGCCTTAAAGCTGTGCGAATTCTAACAATGCTTCACGAGCCGAGACATTTGCAGCTTAGGCTTATAGGTATATCCTAAAAAGTGCCTTCTCACTATCTCGTCTTGACCAATGCGAAACAGATATAAGAGTTTTGAACCCGAGACTCGAATCTTGATGTACGTTCTGAAATTTGAACTAATTATCTCGATGGGAAGAACGAAGCCATAAGACGACTGCTGACTGAGATGATAAGGGCTTGTGATTGGTCTTGTAACAGGCAAATCATTTCGATACGGCAAGTATCTTGTAGACAATTAGAACAAATCGTGAGATTGAAAATATGCGTGGAATGGATTAAAAACAAAAAACGATATAGTATATATATATATTATTTGTATGTATTATTTGCTTTTATGTTTACTTTTAATTCTAGAATGTTGCATCACGATGACATTAAATTCAGAATGCGGTGCCGTCATTATTTCTAATTTCTTTGTTGTCACTCTTAAAATTAATACTTCGTCGAAGGGATCCTGGAATGGGAAAGTAAGTAGACATCAATTAAACAGACTAAGCTGTTTAGTTGCTTCGTGAAGTGATTTAGATTTTCGGTTTAATATTTTTTGCTTACCAAATCTTTAATACAGGCTTGTGTCATAGCACCTAGTCTACGCATAGCAATTCCATAGTTGGTTGCATTCATTAAATTGATGTTAGTTAAAATCGGTTCTCCTGAAATTGTGATAAATTCTAACAACATTTTTGTAACGCTTAGACTCTTTTACTTGATGTTATGGTTTCAAATAGGTAATCAGTCTTTATATTATAAATATATAATATATTTAATATATATATTACATTTATGAGATTTTGCTTCAATATTTTAAAGGATATTTTTTGTACACGTGGTTTTGCAAAAAGTACAAATGCATATGCTTTCACTAATAATAAAAGCAAATAACCTTCTTGGTTAGTCATAATAACACCCTCCACAGATTCGTCCTCCATTATTCGATCGACTATTGGATTTATTTCGTTTAATGAAGCGGTCTATAAACAGAATTAGTCGGAGTAATAATTTTAGTAACGATTTGAGATTCACGATAGTTACGATTCACAAGATACGCACTGTTCTTACAAGCCATTCGTCATGGAAATTCTTCAGTAAGTTAGATATTATTTTCATAGCTTGGTTCTTAACTGGAATTTAATCAAAATAATGGATGGATATCCGACTTCTGACCGATCTTTGTAAGCTAATAGATATATTAGAGTATGAGATTAAGCATTTTTGATATTGTCACAAAGTAATCGGATTTTCAAAATCGTTAATCGATCAGTCTTGCTTATATTACAATATACTACAACTAACCAACGAATTATTTTTTATTGCCTTCTATTTTCGCACACTAATCCGTGTACAATGCAAAACAGCACAGGCAGTGAAATCATTGTTTCCAGTCACTATTATCTCCATCGAGTTGGTCTCGATTCTAAATGCCAGCATTTCGTCCAAGACATCCTGATGGCCATGGATTAACGTAAAGGGTTTTTTCAATTCTTAATTATCTACTCTATATCCTCAAATCACTATAGTGTTTCCTTTAATGTAATAAAATTAAAAAAAACCTTAGACGGTTTTATGAATGGAGTAGGTATATTATTATTGCTTAATGTTCAATGTTCTTAATGTTTGGTCAATGTGTGGACTAGATGAAAATCTCCCCTTCAACGGATAAAACCGAACTCGAGTGTCCATGGGCGGCGGTATCACTTAACATCAGGTGAGCCTCCTGCCCCTTTGCCCCCTGTTTTTTTAAATATTTACGATTAACAATTAGTAGTACCATGAATTTTTCTTACTATTTCACTGATGGCCCTTCTAAAAGCTGAAGTCAAAGGTGGTAATTTACTAGTTAAAATATGCGATATAGTCTCGTGCACTGTTGTAAGTTGAAGAAAATCTGTAAACATGTTTATCCTTCTTCATGCCCATTACTACGTTTACTGACGCTAAGTTATTCAATTCAGTTTCTTTGTTGATCCATAAATGTGACCAATTGTGAGACAGACTCAACTGGTCCTATAAACTTGTGCCTATAAACGTTGCTAACAATCAATCTAATTGGACAGAATTACTTAAAGTACCTCCTCTTTTTTCTTTTTCATAAAACCGTAAATAGAACCTGATAAAAAAATGATAAGGTTTTAACTAAAAATATAGTTTAAAGTGCACTTATATGTAATAATAAAATATAATATAACGACTTTTGATTTTTTTTACGCTTTTCACGAAGAATAAATTAACATGTTTGCTCTGTTCCAAAAGGATTAGCTTAAGGCATTTAATGCCGTGCATGACTAAAAGCATTCCGTTCCGAAAATACATAATTCCCATCACGTTTGGACGCTCCTCAATACGATTTATTGCTTCGATCGTGTGCGTTGAAAATTCCTGAAAGTGGCCATTAACGCACTTAACTTTATTAATACAGTTTCGTATGATTGAATTGTATTTTATTAGTAATGAAATAGAATTTTTATTTTACGCGTGAAGTACACAAAAATTAAAAATTAAATAACATCAAAAATAATTTAATTTTTATGGCACCACGTATTATGCCGATCTGCGATGCAGTGATAGGATGTTACTCTTTTAAGATTTTATATACAATAATAATTCATTTATCCTAATGTATGAAAATAAATTTGAAGAGTCGGGGGAACATAGAGGCAATATGATATAGATAGGACGATAGTTTTATGTGCAACTTAACAACTTACGGCAGGCATTTCTCTATCAGGAATTTTTCTTTTTACCGTATAGGACATCTTTATAAAATATAAGGGTAAAAACTTCAAAAAACTTAACAGTAAAATGCCAACTAGAATCAAGTTGGCTTAGATTAATTATATTGACTGATACTTAAAAGACAAGCGTATTTTTGTATTTTAATAAAAGAAAGAACTATAAACTTCCCACTTTCCTTTCTAATCGGGCTAATATTTCTTTAATAGATTCTAAATCTACAGACAATTGATCGACTTTAACATTTAGTTTCTCGATTGGGCAGATTTTCTCTTCGTTATTTTTTTCAATTTGCTCTTTTACTTGCACGATACTATTATCAATGTCTGTGAAGCGTTTTTGAATTTCTTCTAGCCTAAACTTTTGTATTGTTTTCTCTAGATTAGCCGAAGTCAATTTTTGTTCTTGTGAATTTTCTATCGTTATAATAGCCCCATGCATTTCGTCAATTTTCATTCTAAACTCCTTCATATCGATTTCTTCTTCTTTCATTTCTTTTTGTTCTTGTGCTATAGTTAAAATAGCATCTCTTATATACGTAGGAAGCAGCTTGTAATATTTCCATCTTGGCTTACCGGGACAAAGTGTTATTTGTCTAATTACATTTCTTTTATTTTTGATATGGTCATTTATTTTCCTTGGTAAAATTGAATTAAAAAATCGATTGTAAACTAAGTTGTCTAATGTTGAAAGGAACTCTACGCGTTTTGCCAGTCTATCGATATTTCCTAGTATTTCTAAATCATTTATATCGCTAACAGCAACACCGACCATTAGGTTCATTAAAACTATGGCAGCTAATATTAGAAATATCAAGAAAATCAACCGGATTATGACTATTGAAGTTGCTAGTTCTCGAGTGTGTTCTTGATCAAATAAAGCTTCATAGTCAAATTCCGATGTCATCATCACCACTGTTTTCACAAATGAAGCCCACGGACTCTCGAATGGGATTTTTGAGTGAAATTGTATCATGAAACTAAGTGAAAATCCAATTACCAAAAACGCGAAAGTCAAAAGTATCTGAAAAAAGAAATTGTTAAACTCGTTACAGTTCAATTAAAATGATAAAAGTAAATAATAATTTAAATTTTCGTATAATTTTACTTACTTTAACAACATTAGAAGCCACTTTTCCAAACATAAGTACATAGTAACCCCAATTGGGAAATCGTGAAACCAAGAACATAAGTTCTATCCAGGATAAAATAAGTGCTAAAGTAGCTATGTGTCTTGGCCATTCCATGTTCGCAGACATCGTCACCGAGGTGGGAAGGATGATAGCAAAAACAACTGATCCAAACTTTATCCAAGTTTCCATATGGAATAAGTATCTTGTACTTTTAACATTCATATATAACATTTCCTGGAACAATTATGATTCTAATAACAAACTTATGATTTTTATGTGAAACATCAAATAGAAAAATATAGTATCTTTAAACTTACTTGTAATATTATCAAACAGACTGTTGCGTAAATAAAATAGCTCCATATAGACGCTCCAAGGCAAGGTGGAGGAGTTTCATTTGTGTCTTTATAAAAGAATACAGAAATTATGAAAATGGTTACGGATGATACAAAAAGAGCATAAACAGCTATTATGGTGTAGAAAAATGGTAATAACGCTTTCCATTTTAAGTAAAGAAAACTTTCGACGAGCGGATGCACCAATAGCCTTTTTTGCCCATATCTATTGCCAGTTTTTAGGAGAGCTTCCACTACTTTCATTTGATCTATTTCACAAGCTGTTGGCATTAATATTCTGTAGTCAACGGTTATTTCACAATTTGCATCTTCCAAATTTTGACTGGTACATGTGATATAGGAGTCAAAAATATCGTCTAGGAATTCTGTAGGTTTAGATAAATTATTTACAATTATTTCGATTGCTGTTCGTTTGGTTTTTCTTGGATTTAATGTGTGCCTAGATAAATCTTCCCCGTGTTGTAGAAGTAAAAGAATTACATCTCTACTTCCAAAATAACTAGCAGTGTGGAGTGGATACCAGCCTTTATCATTGAAATCGTCTAAAGTAGTATTGTCGAACATTATTATCAACTGGGCGACAACCAAAAAGTTATTTTCAGCAGCCAAATGTAATGGCGTCGAGGAGTGATATGGGCTATTTGTAGTCCTCAGTTTCACATCAGCTCCATTTGTCAATAACAATTCGACACAGCCTATGCTATTGCTTAAAACGGCAAAATGAATTGGACCAAAACCTTTTTTATCAGCAGTAGTTATGGAATTTATCATTTTCAATAATTCTTCAAATGGTTCATGTTCTAATAAAGTTTTTATAATATCGATGTGTCCCTGTTCAGCAGCTGCGTGGAAAACGTTAACATTGCCTGGTAATGTGATGTTACTGGAAGCCCCCTCTTCTAAAAGAGTTTTTACACAGTCATGGTGACCGTTTATGATCGATTGGAATAAAGCTGTTTCGCCTTTCTCATTTTGGCTGTCGAGAATGCCTTGTTGTTTGGCTACACTCAAAACTTCTATAAGTACGTCTCTGTTTCCTAAAGCTGCCGCTGAATGAATCGGTGTTTCGCCATCATTTGCCTGAAAATAAATTAATAAGTAATATTTAATCATACTAATTTGATTGTTCTAAAGCACTATCTAAATTCGAAAATGTATGAACATGATCGATTTCTTAGTTATCAATATTGTACCTACCATAATATAACAAATTTGTGACCTACCTTCAAAGTGACATCTGCACCTGCTTCAAGAGCTACACATACACCAGCTACCCATGATTCCTCTACAGCGACTTGTAGTACCGTGTGGCCATCTCTGTCTTTCACGTCAACCATGGCTGACAGATGATCTGCATTTTTGTATGGGTAATTAGCTAAGACCTGGAATATGAAGTATGATATAAACAAAGCGTCGTAAAATACAAATTTAAATATTTTTGATTTGTCTTTATAAATATCAATTTATGTAAAAAGTTAAAAATAAAACTTGCCTGTAAAGCCTGTTCCAATTGCTTCTTAACACAAAGATGGAGTGGTGTTTGACCTGCCATATTTAAACAACCCACAGACACACCAATATCCAGAAGTTGTTTGATACTGTCAATATTTGATAATTCTACAGCTGTATGGAGCGGTGTGTCTATATCATTTATGCCGTCTGATCTCATTGAGTTGTGTCTTCCATCAGCTTTTATGAGCATTTTTATGACCTCTGTAAAGCTAAAAAACTTTGATGTGTGTATGATTGTCACATATTTACGCGTCAAACATTTCAGTTTCGTCAGCTGTTATTTAAATTAATATAAAATAAAACTCATAATACTTAAACTAACTCTTCAGAGTTAATATCTTCATTATGATGGTGTGCTGAACCAACTACATCCAAAGCAGTTCGTCCAAGGACGTCGGAGATATTAGGATTAGCCCCGGCAGCTAGAAGAAGTCTTGTACAACGACGTCTGGCGCATGACACCGCAACGTGTAGAGGTGTCCAACCGGCTTTTAGTAGTGGTAACTAGAAAAAATAACGATGCTCTTATCTTCTATTAACCCTTTTTACGTTGAGGCTCAGTTGTCAATGTAATAGGATAAATATAATACTATTTCATTGTTTAAAGTAAAATGGCTAACAAATGCTTGCAAATATACCGACGGGATTTTTTAAATATGTAATTAAACTAATAATCATGTTCTTACGCTGCCCTTAATACTCATACAGTTGTGGTCGATATCATCCATCCAACTCTTCGGAAGAACTGTATTAACTTCTTCCACGTCGCACCTTACATTAACCATTGTCTTCGTAATCGGACACATTCTTTTGACGTCCTCTTCTAACTCAGATGACATATCCTCTGTGTCCATACGTTTTTGCATATCTGTTTCAATAAGTAAAAACGAACAAACCTAAAATCACTTGTACTATTACTGTAAGACATACGCAGAAAATATTTGAATAACCTTCAGGAAAATCCAAAAGAATTGCCAACTGCCTTGCATTTCCCGCATAGGCTGCGAGATGTAAGGGCGTCCTTCCATACTTATCGAGACGGTTTTTGTCAGCACCAAACTTAAGTAAAAGGTTTAAAGCATCGCCTCCAGTCAAAGCTGCCAGGTGACAAGCCGACACATTATCGAGGCGGCATGTCACGTTTGGATTCGCCCCTTCTTCTAGCAACCTGATTAATAAGTAAAAAGTAGTTTCTTAATTTTTTTATTTAAAAAAATGGTGGTATTAATGAAAATGCACCTAAGTACGGAAAAAGTAGAGGAAAGTGGGCGGATGATCTCATGGTTGCTCATAGTGGTAACAAACCAAAAATAGACAAGCGCGAAATGGAGGAGCTACTTACCCAAAATGGGATTTACTATAAAATCAATTATTCTAAACAGTATTATCCTATTTTAGTAAAACAATAACTATCCATTGTACACTTTAACTTAATACTTAAAAAGTTAATCTTATCTTATATCTTTAAACGAGCAATTCTTGTATATATATATAATTGGAATCTCGGGATCGGCTCCAACGATTTTCATGAAATTTAGTATACTGGGGGTTTCGGGGGCGATAAATCGATCTAGCTAGGAATAAATGATAGAAAATAACAAAAAGGTGGTGTTTGAGTAGTCCCAATTTAAACTGAAAAATGAATCTTCCTGACATCTATCGGCGAATAATAATACTATTTTTTTTAAATTGCTTTAACGACACAACAACACTTTAGCTATTCTAGCATATATAATCTATATTGTTCATATTTCATCATTTTATTAGTATATTATTCGTACTTATATATAATTTCCAAAAACACAATTTATAAAAAAAATTAAAATACCGAGCAAAGCTCGGCCATCCAGGTACTTATTATTATAAGTAGTTCAATACATTAATTTTTGAGCATTTACTAAATATTTACCTTTCTACATCTTCTACGTTATAAGACTCGATCGCTTCCAACAGATCCGTGTTTAGTCTGCGAAGGCGGCGGTCATTTCGTCTAGTGGTTGGACACATTCCCGGAGTCAGCGGAAATGGGGTTGGTTCGTGTGTGGTAGCATTGGCAGATATGACCGCTTGTAGCTTTGTTAATTTATGTCTTCTGTAAACAGGATAAGTTTTTTTAATACTTATGAAGCAAACATATAAATAGTGAGTTAAACATATTTTTCAGATTTAAACTGAATTGGATTGATTACTCTTATAAAACAGAACAACTAATCTATAAAAAGGAGGCGCTGCCTAATTTATATGCATAATTAGGTATAGTAAAAAATTTAATATTGTAAATATTAAATTGTATTGTATGGTATTGTAAATATGTAATACCTTACGACATTGCTATGTGGTACTAAAATATCGGTGCCATTAGATAGAGTTGTAAGAAGAGGCAAGTCTGAGCCTTTCTCTGCCTCGCCATTCTCAATATCTGCAATCAATTAAAAGTAATAAAACGTTTAGGGCTTAGTGTACCGTTTCCGGCTATAATTTATTATATAATAATAATAATAATAACAGTCTTTATTCATTTAAGTTGGTACATTTTTCTTTTCAGTGTAAGATTTGGGAACCCTTTTAAGTAAATATACCTGTGTTAGGGTTCCCAGCTCTTCCATAACAAAGTTAATTACATAAAATAATTTAACCAGTTCAATTCCTTTTTATTTTTTACTTGTTAAACCGTTATCATCAAACCTGATTGTGTGCATGAGTAAGTGTGTGAGAGAGTGAATGAGTGAGTGAGTAGGTGAGTGAATGAGTGAGAGAGTAGGTGAGTGAATGAGTAACGTGTAGCTATTTAAATCATGGGTCTCAAAAGCAGTTCTAATACTGCATGAGGCGTGATAATAAGCCAGTCTTTTATTCGGGTTTTTAGGTTGTAGGCGGTGAGAGGGTAGATGTTAAGCAGCCTATTTAATTTATTATATAAATAGGCTGCTTGCATATTGCGTCTAGCGAAGTCGGTCCTTACGGTCTGACCGACTACAACATCCCTATTTCTTTTTAAGACCAGCCTATTCTCAAACGGGAGCGCTCTGTGGGTTTTTAAAATTAGATTCAGGACAAACAGCTTCCTAACGGAAAGTAATTTGCTAAGATGATAGAGCTCTTCCGATGGGAATCTGTATGGCCGGAACAGCATCACTTTTAAAAGAGCCCTATGTCCCCGTTCCAATTCCAAAAATTTTGTTTTATTGGCCGCACCCCATATGTTTATGCAATATGTTAATACGGTCTGAACGAGTGCTGTGTAAATTCTTGCAAGTATTACATACGATGTGATGTATCGCAAAATTTTAAAGATGTATGTAAATTTCCGTAATCTACCAGTCATGGACTCTATATGAGGATACCATGATAGCCGTTCGTCTATGTGAATGCCTAAGTATTTGGTAGAGCTAACTTTTGTAATTGGAGGACAGGGGCAGTTACTGACACTTTGCATATCGCAGTTATGTAATTTAATTTTAAAATCTTTAGGTGGTTGCGTTCGATTAGAAATTCTGAAACATATATAGTTAGTTTTCTCTTTATTGAGAGACAAAAGGTGGAAATCAAGCCAATTAGCAATAGTTGTCAGTCCAATTTCCGTAGATTTTTTCACTTCTGCCCAGTTAATTCCTGTGAAAAGTACAGCTGTGTCATCTGCATAGGAAAATATTTGCCCGTTATCAAGTTTTAGATTACTTAACGCATTAATATATATTAGAAATAACGTTGGGCCTAATATGCTTCCTTGCGGAACCCCATAGGTTATTTCCATTTCATCACTTATGTAGTCGCCTATTTTCACTCTCTGTGTTCGCCTTGAGAGGTAGTCACAAAATAGATTTAGGGGTATATCTCTTATTCCTATTTGCTCCATATTATGTAAAAGTGAAGAGATACAGACAGTATCGAAGGCCTTTCGTAAATCTAGAAATGCACCAAGGCATTTCTTTCCCTTATCTAGGTTTGTCACTATCAGAGACGTAAATTGAGATATGGCATCTTCCGTGCATTTTCCTTGCCTGAATCCATATTGTGAGCTTGATAGAATATTAAATTTATTAAGGTAGTTTATTAATCTAATATTCAGAAGTTTTTCTAGTACCTTGGAGATGGCTGGAAGAATTGAAATCGGCCTGTAATTATTGACTTTGTCCTTATCGCCGGATTTAAATACTGGTACAATAATAGCTTGCTTAAGTTTTGTCGGGAAAATCCCTTTTTGAAAACATAGATTGGCCAAATGACATAGACAAGGTACTATGAGACTTCTAGCGAGTTTTAAGAATCGTGCGGGAATATTATCCCACCCTGGTGTGCTATCAGATTTTAGGTTTCTGATTATATGATCTACCTCTAGAAGGTCAGTACTAAATAAAACAAACGAGTGGGAGCTAGATTTCGGGGCAAGTGGTGATGTGGAGGACCGTGACGGGTTTTGTTGAATTTCTTGAGCTAGTGATGGGCCAAGATTTGTAAAGTAGTTATTAACTTCATTTACAGACTCTGTGGGCGTGGGCTTAATGTTTATTAGTTCGTTATTATTATGTTTTGTTTGACTCATATATGCAATCCTCTTAATATTTTTCCACAACTGTTTTGGGTCATTAACTGAATTATCCAATTGTGTTCTTTCATATTTCCGTTTTAATTTTTTGATTAAGTTGTTACAAAAGTTTCTATATCTTTTATAAGTTATTGATAGAATTTCGTCATATTGATTACTTTTTAACCGTTTTTGCATTTTATTCCTATTTCTTATGCAACGTAAGATACCGGCAGTTATCCACGGCTTTAATACCTGATGTCGTTTAGATACATTTGTGATTGTTGTATTTTCTTCTAAGGATTCTTTAATCTTATCTATCAATTTGTCTACGACTACATTAGGATCCGTGCAAAGTAAGAGATTATTCAAATTTTTATTAGCTAATGTTATTACCGCTTTATCAAAATCTGTATAGGTTTTGAATTTTTTTGCTTCAACTGCGTTATGCATTTTTACTTTCTGTAAACTTAAAAATACCATGAGATGATCTGAAATTGAAGTATTTAGTACAGCTACTTTTGCCTGAATTTTTTTATTTTGTTGTTTTATTATAACATGGTCTAGGCAACTATTATTTCTGGTTGGAAAGAGATGTCCCGGCATTAAGCCGTATATAGATAACATGTTAAGGTAGTTGAGTCTGTTGTTTTGGTTACTGTTGTCGACATTATAGATTAGATTTATATTTATATCACCGATGATGGCTATATTTTTCTTGTTTTTCACATGTTCCAAGTGCAGACGAAGTGATTCAAGAAATGTGTCTGAATTCGGTATAGAAGGAGAACGATAAATTCCTAAGATTAAATGATTTAGTACCTCAATTTGTATGCATGATGCATTTTTTAAGATTATTTCGCGTACTTTGGGTTTCAGATTATTCTTAATATAAGCTACTACGCCATCATTCTGATTTAATTGATTCGTAGTATGGTATGATGAATATTGGCTAAGTTGAGGAATAGGTTTTGTATTATTCAATCTGCATTCAGTCAATATAATTATGTCAACCTCAACTTCTAAACTGCTCAAGGTTACTTCCAGACTGTCGAAGTTCCTATTAATACTTCTTATATTTTGGGTAATGATTGTTAAATCACTTTTTTTAGGATCTATAAATTGCTTTAGGTTGTTTATTTCACAAGTGGTGGATATAGTCATTTCAGTTTTGTCTAAGTCATTAATTGTTGTTAGTGTACTATTCATAATAAATTTTGAAGGAAAAAATATTTTCTTTTACATGACTACAATCAATGCTAAACGAATGATTAGTTGGTATTGGTAATTCAGTACTAAATTCCATGTCATGACGTAGTTGAGGGTAATAACGAGTATTTTTGTTTGTATATGCAGAAATATATCTTTTTATATGACGATAATCAGTGTCGATCGAAAAAATGAAAGGTATTGGTATTTTATTATAAAATATTGTGTCATACAGTATTTGAGGGTAGTATTGAGTATTATTGTATTTGGCATGATACGTGTAAGAGAGATAGAGAACATAAATTACGATGATCATTTTTGTCCGAGCAATAGAGACAGACAATAAAAGAGGAAAAATTTTGTGTTGAGTATAAAGATGAGTGTACAATGGTGTATTATGTTTTAGTGTGTTGATAATAGTTAACGGATAACAGTTGCTAAAGATAAACTGACAGTTAATTTTAAAAACTAATAAGGCCTGCAATAGTCAGCAGGATTGCATTATTTGCTGTATTTGAGCTTCCGTCTTGAGTAAGAGTATAGGTGTATTATCATCTTTCCTTAAATATACTTTACCATACGAAGTCCAGCAATATTTATATGCCTTTGATCTCACCAACTCTTTTCCACGAAAAAGGAGTCTAGATGCTTTTGGCGTTAGATTTTCAGATATGTAAATCGGAGTATCTTCATTGATATGGAATCCTAGATGTTTAGCGCACAATTTAGACTTGTGTTTTATATTGAAAGCTTTACACATTTTTATGATGTCGTTCTTAAGCAACGTTGAAGTAGTCTCAACCAAGATAGTCGAGTTTTTAATACCTTCCTTCTTAGAGCGTTGCCTGTAAATATCTTTAATCTCGGTTTTGGGAAGAGGGCAGCCAATGTTTGAAGTCAGACACTAACCATTTCGAGTAAATCTTCTTTTGTTTCATTCATCTTTTTTGGGACATTTTTAATTTCAAAATTAGCCTTTCTCATGCCCTTATGCATTTCTTCAATTTTTTCCTCCAGGGTTGCTATATTTAACCGATCTTGCTGTGACTGTTGTTCCAATTTTTCAATTTTTTTCTTGTACTCATCATTTTGCGCCATGAGAAATGCAATTGAGTTTTCAATATTGTGGTTTGTATTTTTTATGTCTGCTAAAGTAGGATTGATTTTTTTTAGTTCCGCGCTATGCTCGTTAATCATGGTCGTCATGATATTTTTTATTTCCTCTTTGAAGTTTGTCAGTTCGGAAGATAGTTCAATATCCTCTCTTTTTCTTTTTAGGCGAGTTGAGACAAACATGTGCCTCGTTGAAGTTGGCGTTGAGTATTCGGTACCACCAATTGTACTCATATCCGATTCCGAAAAAGATCTATTTATTTCAGTGACAGGCTTATTGTACTGTGTGCATGCACTCTTATCTTGAGACATATTAACAAAGGGATTTTTATCAACCAATGAACCCAAGCTACGTATGTTAATGACTTGTTCTATTTGTCGCAATTGTAAGAGGGAGGAGCCTAGCGACCGGTTTTAGCCAGTGAGAGACAGAAAACTGACTGCGCGTGCGCAAGTTGAGACAGCAATATCCAGTTTTACTCACGTAACCGCTTGCACTTTATACTTCCCTAGTATTGCACTTTGAAATATCAGTTTATAGTTTCACAAATAAATAATTTAAAATACTTTCAAGCACACGTCCACACGGTTCAGTTATCCAAGAGGAAGAGGATATAAATTAAGATTTGTATTATAAGAGTACTGTAAGTTGTTCTCAGTACTTCACTGTAAGGTACTGGCTTTGATTGTGCTTGTTATTTCTCCACTTTGTTCGCAGCTGTTATGATGACACCTGCAAGAATTGTGACTAAGTCACACCAGCACGTTATGTTTAAGTTACCGATTATCTGGTTGATAAAAGGGCCTGGGACTAGTGCTAGGCAGGCTACTTCTAATTAATTTTATATATTTGTTTTAAAATAAGTGTTGTTTTTTGCTATGTTGTTCCAGAACCAGGAACAACATAGCAAAGAGAAGCCACAGATAGACACAGATGAAAAAGCCTAGGGGAGGCCTATGCTAAAAGGCAAACTGATACCGATGTCGAAAATTAAAATAAATCTAATGTATATTTATATGATGTTAATCAGTAATAAAGACTATTTTGATTTTTTTTTTTGATTTGAAGTGTTGTTTCATGATTTGTTTTTTAAAAGAGTACCGAGCGTTTTTTACGCCGCCTATTTCTCTCGGCCATCACTCTTTGTCTTCTTTGCCGATGACTAGCGATGCCTACAGGTTCAAATTTAATCTTGACGTTGAGTCGTCTCCTTGTGGGCCAAAATTAAATCAAACGCGTAATTGTATGACTGTTATTTATTTATGAACCGTCTAACGCGCAATGGGGCCCGGAGACAACTGCTGCACGACTCGACAATTGCACACGTCGGCAGCTGTCCCCACAATATGATGTTCCATAATAAACATATTTCATTTAGGTTATTTGGTTCGCGACCGGCGATGTGACCAAAGCACGTTAGAACTCTTCTATAGCATGTTATTGAGTCTCGTTGCAAAGCCGTCCAAGATAATTTCTATCAGTCCACCATTGCAATGGTAAAATGACTTGATGGCCCATACCGCGAAGGAGAAGACCTGTCTCGTTGCGTGGAATTCCATCTTGAATGACCAAGGAAAAGCGACATTATTGCGGTGTGATACTTCCATGGCTGAAGTGCCTGTGGAGTGAATTCTGACAACGTGCTATTCGAAGCTCTATCTTCCTTGGACATCCATAAGTCAAACGGGGTTCATGGTATCCAGTCGCCTAGCTGGTGATCTTGTCGTTTACCTCACACTCCTACTGGCGGTAAGTTTGGAAATCTAGTTCAATTAAAAAGACACAAGTTTGTGCGTTTTGCGTTAAAAAAACACCCTTTGTCGCTACTCGTCTTTTCAAAGACACTCTCCTTAAAGCCTCTGCTAGTTACGGAATATAAGCGTTGTGTTGACATATCGAATAAAGTTTCGAGATAATTTGGAAGGAAACTGACTGTCCCCCACAGTACAATTCTCACCTTTGATCGAGAGCTCCCTAGTACTTTCCGTTTGACCTTTGACGATGTGGGGTCTTTGAAGATGTTGTCTCTGCATCTTCTTCCACATTTACCATGAAGGGTATTCAGAGCAATTGTTCGAACTAATACCTAGAGCAAAGTTTTATCATCGGACGTCAAGGTAGAATACAAAATATCATCCGTAACACTTCCACGTCCGTGGTTCCACAACTGAGCGTTTCCACTCACCACTATGTAGAACCAGCTCAATTTAGGGTCAGAAAGCGCGTAAGAAAATAGCGTACGAATTCTCAAAAGTCCGGCGACGCACTTGCGAGCCTTCTATGAGTTTCCATGGGGATCCCTTATCATCCGGCGAGCCTCCTGCCCGTTTACTTTCTGTTACATTTAAAAATAAAACTATTCTTCTATATTTTAATCAAACGCTAGTCACCTCACATTGTTTTAGTTATTTGTCCTTGAATCTATCGTCATTTTATATTTTGTATTGTACATTGTGTTTGTTTATCAAAGTGCTATAAAGTGTATGCTTTATTACGTTAACATTATAGCAATGTTTTATAGTGTAAATGGAATAAATAATAGTTATACATTTGTCATAATGAAAATAAGTATTCAAGAGCAATGCCATGCAAATCAGCGGTAGTTACGTGCAATTTTAGTGAATGAACAACAACGCAAAAAGCTAGTATGCTGTTAACCTCACCTCTAGAAAACAACGAAGAAAACATTGTTGTCCAGTTTGTTATTCACTTATGTTTCAGGGTTATTTATATTACATTTTGTTTTTGCAACTTATTTTCTGATCTTACGTTTGGTGTACACGAACAAAATCTCTCATGGTTATCGCATGACTAACGCGTAAACAAACATTGGTCATAACTTAATGAAGGCCACATGCGCGCGCGCGCCTCTGTAAACCAACATTCTTTTTTAAAAAAACTTAACAAAAGATGTTATTTTATTATATTAAAACTATTGTTTTAATCGCGGTTTAATACGAATTGAAGTTAAATGTAATTTATTAAAATTCCAAAGTTAATTAATAATGATAATATATTTAAAAAATACATTATATTTACATTCTTTAAATTCTTTACAAATTTATTACATTACATTACAAATTTAGATTATAAAATAACATATCATTCGCTTAATTTTTTGTCTAATCGAATTAAATATTGTTTGATACTTTCAATTTCTGTCGATATTTGGTTCATTTGTCTACGTAAATCGTTAACCGGAGTTTTAGTTTCCTCAACTAAATTTGTGACTTCATCCTTAACGCTATCCATACCATGATCCAACGCAGCTAAACGTTTCATTATCTCATCATATTTCATCTTTTGTACTAACGGTTTCTCTTCTTTTTCTATATGAGACGTTTGTTCATAATTATTTTCTAAATTGGTAACAGCCGTGTGCATTTCATCAATTTTCTTCTTGAATTCTTCCATATTTATTTCGTTGTCTTTTTGTTTCATTTTTTCTTGAGCGATTGTGAAAATTGCTTCTCTGAGATTTGTTGGTAGAGCCTTATAATACTTCCATTTTGGTTTTCCCGGTGCAAGTATTATCATGTTAACTACCCGCCTTTTATTTTTGATGCCTTCTATAATTCTTTTCGGTAAAATGAAGATAAAAAATCTATTATAAACCAAATTATCTAGAGTAGACAAAAACTGCACCTGTTTACACAATCTATCAATATTTCCCAATATTGCTAAATCATTAATATCGTTGACTGCGACACCTACCATTAAATTCATTATTACAATAGCTGCCAGTATTAGGAATATTAGAAAAATAAAACGGACAACAATTAAAGAAGTAGCAAGTTCTCTTGAGTTTTCTTGATCGAAAAGTGATTGATAGTCGAATTCTGATGTCATCATTACCACGGTTTTAACAAACGCAGCCCATGGACTCTCAAACGGAATTTGGGTATGAAACTGTATCATGAAGCTTAACGAAAATCCAACGATGATAAAGACAAATGTTAATAAGATCTGAAAAAAGAAAATATATAAATTGTAGATATCTATTACAATAATTTCCTGTTTAGAAGTGGCTTGAGCTAACACTAAAAAGAAAAACTAACCTATACCTAAGTCTCTACCTTGAGAGTGTGCTTTTGAAAAATACTAGAACCGTAAAGGAAGAATCGTAAGGAGCCATGCCTTCGACCCAAAAATCCACTTGCCTACTAAGATAAATAAATTGCCATTAACCAGATACAGAAATCTGAGGTAAAGACTGGACCCTGAAGGTTAGGTTGTAGCGCTACTCGCTTTTTCTGGTAGGGTTTTCTTAGTGGACGTTTAGAGGAAATCTCATATTGTATCGCATGTTATTAATTTGTTGCGCATTTTATGGATATCTTTCATAGCTTTGATACCGTTTTTTAATAAATAAATAACAAACTCACTTTGATAACGTTGAGAGCTACTTTTCCAAACATTAGAACATAGTAGCCCCAACTAGGAAATCGAGATAATAAAAACATAAGTTCTATCCAGGAAAAAAGTAGTGCTAAAGTAGCTATATGTCTAGGCCAGTCCGCAGTCTCAGCTAAGTTTATAGATATTGGCAGGATGACGGCAAGACAAATCGATCCGAATTTTATCCATGTTTCCATTTCACTAAAATATCTTTTGCTCCTTATATTCATATATAATATTTCCTGAAATCAAAATTGTTTTTGAATACATTAAAAAGCTTCAGATTGAAAAAAAAATATTATATATTTACCTGCAGTATTATTAAAACCACGGATACATATACAACATTTGCCCAAATAGTAGGTGATAGAAATGCAGGTGGGCTGCTAGCGGTATCTTTATAAAAGAACACAGACATCGTAAAAATAGTTAACGAAGAAACTAACATGGAGTATAAAATAACGATAACATAAAAAAATGGTAGCAAAGCTTTCCACTTCAAATGCAAGAAGCTCTTGACTAACGGATGTACAAGTAATTTCCTTTGGCCATATCTATTGCCAGTTTTCAGAAGAGCTTCAATTACTTTCATTTGCTCCGTTTCACAAACTGAAGGAATAAGTATTCTATAATCAATGTTGATCTCACAGTTTGAGTCGTGGAAGTTGGGACAGTTCGCATTTATATAGGAATCGAAAACCTCGGACATGAATTCTGTTGGCATAGACAATGTGTTTAAAATCATGTCCATAGCGGTCTGTCTATATTTTCGGGGACCATCAGTGTAACCTGATAAATCTGCGCCTTTTTGAAGCAATAATGTTATAATATCTCTACAGCCATGATGGCTGGCGGTGTGTAGAGGAAACCAGCCTTTGCTGTTCACTTCGTGTATTGTGGTTTTGTCAAATTTTACTATGAATTTAGCTACATCGATAAAATTCTTCATAGCAGCAAGATGTAAAGGCGTTGAACAGAAATATGGACTATCCGTTGTTCTTAATCGCACATCAGCATTTTTCGAAAGTAAAAGCTCGACGCATTCAACACTATTGCTCATTACGGCAAAATGTATTGGGCCAAAGCCTCTCCAATCTCTAGCAGATAGCGAGTCTATCATTGAAATAGCTTCCCCCTCGTTGTGCTCTAATAGAATCTTTAATATTTCTGAATGACCATACTCCGCAGCTTTATGTAGCACGCTCACTTCTCCCGATAACTTAATTTTAATAGACGCCCCTTCTTCCAATAAGGCGCAAACACAGTCTGTATTGCCATTGACAATTGCTTTAAATAATGCTGTTTCACCGTCTTCATTCTGGCAGTCAATTATGCCCTTTTGTCGAGCTACGCTTAATATTTCCAATAGCACATCTAGGTTTCCGATGTCAGCTGCTGAATGAACCGGAGTTTGACCATCATATGCCTAAAAATTTAATATCATTTTAGTTACACGCTACAAAGATTACGGATCTATATTAATACATTGTTACTCTTACTTTAAGTGTAACATCGGCTCCGGCTTCTAAAGCTATGCATACGCCGGGCACCCAGGCTTCTTCGACAGCCTCTTGAAGTACTGTATAGCCATCCTTATCCTTTACATCTACCACTGCTGATAGTGGATCTGCATTTAAATACTCATAGTTGGCCAACACCTGAAATGTTACATTGTACCTTACAAACTGTGCTGTATGATTTTATTAGCTGGAAGGTCTGTTCGATCATTTAATATAAGAAATAATATTAATCTATGAAAGTATTTTTACTTTTATACAAATATACAGATCGGAGTTAGTTTTTATCGCTCCTGATTAATGAATCTAGCTCTGACTCAACATAATAGACTGCCTCGCTGATAGTAGGCTGTCAGCAGAGTAAACTATGGTTACCTGCAAAGGTTCTTGTAGCCTCTTTTTAACGCATAGGTGCATCGGCGTTTGTCCTTCCGAATTTAAGCAGCTCACACTTGCACCAATGTCCAAAAGTTCAGTAATTGCATCAATATTTTCAAGTTCCACGGCTGTGTGTAGCGGAGTTGCGATGTTATCGAGTTCTTTTGATTTCATGGTGTTATATGTTCCGCCAGCTTTGGTAAGCATCTTAATTATTTCTGCGAAACTGCAACAAATAAATAAATTTTTGCATTAGAAAAAGTATGTGCTTTATGATTATGTAAGCTCGCAGTGAATTTAGTTTTGTAATTGTGGTAAACATAAATTACTAAATCGATTCAGGTCAGTAATAGCGCCTACCTCATATGTATGCCTATACCAGTCTAACCAGACACAAGGTTATATACTAACTTTTCAGGTTTGATATCAACGTCAAGATAATATGCTGACGCAATCACGTCAAGTGGCGTACGACCCTGTGCATCCACAATGTTTGGATTTGCTCCTGCAGCCAACAGAAGCCTGGTGGAGTGACCTCTAACGCAAGACACCGCCACGTGTAATGGTGTCCAGCCTGTTTGAAGAAGTGGCAGCTGCAAAATTAAATTAAAGGGTTAGATGTTTATTCTGACACACGAACCTTTACTCCACTTCTACTGCTACGCACAGTATAGTATAGTAAAGATACCCACCGTTCCCTTGATCTGAAGACAACTATGGTCAATATTGTCCTTCCAGCTACTAGGAAGCGTCCGGTTCACATCTGAGTCATCGCAGCGTACATTTACCATTGATTGAGACTCTGGACACAACTTTTTTACATCTTCTTCAACATCAGATGACATGTCCTCTGATTGGAGGCGATTTTGAATTTCTGAAATGATTCGAAGTTAAAAATAGGTAATTGAGGGTAACGAGTAGGGTCCTACTACTACTATAGGACATATTTTTATGTAAATTTAACATAGAAAGCTAAAAGCGAGGTTCTTCGTTCGAACCCAGGTAAAACAATAATTGTTTGAATGATTTCATTTCGGTTTAAAAGTTCTACATTTAGTTGACCAGATAGGGGTAGAAGAGGGTCTGCTATATCACATATTCGTACCCAAGCGACTTCAATAATATAATGATGTGTTGATCTCAACACAAAAATTGTTTTTTAAAATACTTGTACGTATATATTTAACGTTTGTATGTTATGCAGTTTTACTTAGTATACGGAAATATTTCAATAATTTACACTTGTCTAAAAATTACATTTTCAATGTTGTTTTACGCTGACCTTATTTAATTTCTGTTTATTATTCGCACAGGCCGAAAGGAAACTTGATTTGACATGAAAGAATAAACTAATTACAAATCTGACAAAATCAAATTATACTCGTCGAAAACTGTTTTGTAAGCGACTTTTGAAATTTTTTAAGCCCCAAAGGTATTTTAATGCATCATGGAGATTGCTCAGAATTTTATGGTGAGTGCTGAAAATCCCAAAAAACGATGAACTAGGCATCATAAACATTTTATTAGGTATCTTCATTTCCCGTTAAGACACTTAAAAGCAATCTAAATTATATTTTTATGGGTCTCATAAAATATGATGGGCATTTCATATTGGGCAATTTAAAGACCTTTTCATATAAAAATTAAGTTCTCATTCTCTTCAACTAAAATTATTTTCTTACGTATTTATATAAAGTCCCTCCGATATTCCATGTTATTTTAAATAATAATAATCAAGCTTTGGAGTGTGCTTTGATTTAATTGTAATATATTGGCTAAATATTTCGTTTAAGATATGTCCAATCTAATGTGCGAATTTAGGGCTAAGTTACTAATATCTTATTGGGCCAAAGGTGTTATCATTATATTAATATAATGAGTGAATTGCGTCATAGTTTGGCCTTTCACAGTGTTTTTTGCCATAATATTATAAAAATGCAATTTTTACAGGGTCCTTTAGCGACGGACACAATGACCAGAATAAACGAGAATGGCAATGTCGTGGGGACGATTATCGTGAACTGTGAAGGGTTTCCGGAGACCACTACTCTGGACAGTTTGACAGCGGCCACCTATTCCACTCATATGAGAAATTTATCGCATCACGCAACGAATGCTCTTAAAGAAATTGTAAGTAATATAATACTTTACGATATCTATAGATTTGTAAAGGAACAAAATATATCTTCTATTTATTTCTTTGAGATTTTTTTACTTATAGATTAATTGGACTTTTTTGCGCTAAAACGGTGTCAGTTAGAGAAGGATGAAAAGATTTTAGCTTAGACACACCAACCGGAGATTATAGGTGCTTCCGGCGTAATGGCCCAAGGATATATAGATTTTTTTAACCACTGTGGCGTGCGGAATATAGAACCTCACACCGTACCACCGAATTTTCTTATTTATACCATTATTAAAGGATCCAGTGCTTGGATTAAAACAGTTAGTCACACTTGGAGCCAGTCTTAGTCTGATCGATTTTTGATTAGTTTTAATATAATACTGACTCGCGACGAACGAATCAGCCTGGCCGCATCCTGGTTATAGCTTCCGTATACCAAGACCCACAGACTTCTTCAAAACTTAACAATAGATTTTGTTATTTTTTTTTATTAATATTTTTAGATTGGATCGCGTTTTTGAACTTCTTTGTGATTTGTGCAATTTACAGGACGTGACGGATGAGTTGATGGTTTTGCGTCTGGTCTCCAAGAAGACGGAAGCAGTCGTCGCACCAGATCATGAATTTCATTTAATTGTGGTTATGAGGAAGACATGATATTATTTTATTTTAAAGAAATATAAATATGCCATACATTTGAATTTGTAAAGTCATACTGTTCTCTGTCTGCAGTTCAACTTATATTGGCATTGATTGTTTAAAATTTTGTTAATGTAAAAAACGTAGTGTGAAATATAATAAATAATACGGAATATTTGGATCTTGTTGAAATAATTATACCCAGTGTGTCGACACTCCGACACACTGGGTATAAATCTCGTCGACAGAATTTTATAAGTTATAGTAATCAGTACAGATCCTATTATCACTAACAAGACCGTGTGAGCGTTATCGAGAGATAATAATATCTTTTAATGATGTAGGCAATCTAGTTAAATATTATGTACTTAATTAAAGTGCCAATAATAAAAAAAGAAAAGATTTATTTATATAAATGAAATCTGAACAAAGACTAATATTTATTAGTCTTTGTTATATTTATTTTGTTAGTTTATAGCCTATTGCTGTTATTATTTAGATATTGGTCAATCGCTGACATGGCCAACGCCGTCCCAAATTTTAGTAGCTAAAGGTCACACAAGTTTCCCACAAAAATAATATTGTATAAGTGTGAATATGTGACAGAAGTATACAGTTAAAAAGAGATAAAGTAGTAGTGTAAATTATATACAACACATCTGATTAGAATATTGTTCTGTCTTAATCCCTCCCTCCTTCTTCTCTAAGTGGCAAAGATTTCTTAAGGCCATGGGTGGTGATCCCGTTCGATAGCTTTGATAGAATCCTACTGTATACTAATGTAGTATGTAAATAAAAATAAAAAAATAAAAATAAAAAGTTTATTTATTTGACCCAAAAACTACTCCTGACGTTTATTACATATAAATTGAAATATACATTTCACAGTCCACTGGCTGGCAAGCTGTACAGCCTTCGTAATATCAATCATAAACAGTTTTCTTTATTTGATTTCAAGCGAAACGTGCATTCATATATTTTAATATATTTTCGAAAACTCATTACTGTCGCCCATAGTATTTTGTTTAAATCTATCGCACAATTTCCTCTAGCAAAACTGGCCGGCTTAATATGAAAAGTTTTGAAAGCAATGGAAACTGGTTTTTGTTCTGTTGAGTAAAGTATTTGTGTGCGGAAGTTTGCTACCATTTATTATTAAACTTATTTTATTTTAAAGCTTAGTGACTTGATGATATTGTTATGTAAATCTTGGATTGAAACGACTTGTCTAGTGATTTAAAGTTTCTTGTTCCAAGATGCAGAAAGTCTTGATGATATAAGTTTAAATATACAATTTTATTGTCTTCAGAGTAAAATATATTATTTATCTAAATACTGAAAAGACCAGATAGCTGGCCGCATTTCTAGCTCCGCGCCCATGTTATGCTTTATTATACAAAATCTCCTATTAAAGAAACGCATTTCCTAAGGGTTACCAAGCCTAGCCTAGCGAAAGTAAAATCCAATATTTGGATTTGGATGGAAAACAACATAGGAATCGTGTTTTCACACATTGTTACAGAATCTAGGTAATTTAACTTTTAACTGTAGAAATTTGTAGCCCATTGAAATAAATATATAAAAACTTACCTTCGGAAAACCCCAACAAAATAGCAACTTGACGAGCATTTCCAGCATAAGCTGCAAGATGTAATGGAGTTCTTCCAAGAACGTCCAGCCTATGCTTCTCGGCTCCATGTTTGGCGAGAATACCGAGTGAGTCTCCACCATTTATCGCAGCTATGTGACACGCCGATACCAGGTCGAGGCGGCATGTTGCGTTTGGGTTTGCACCTGATTTTAGTAACCTAAAATCAACGAAAAATTTTGCTGTGTACGGACAGTTTGATAACGGACCAGTGTTAAACACAATATTATTGGAACTGTATATTTCATGATATCGCAAGCTATCCGACACACAGATCTAGACAATTACAAAACTTATATCTAATTTATTATATTTTCGAAAACTGATTAATTTCGCCCGAAGTAATATGTTTGTTTGTAATGTCCATCACACAATTTTCTCTAGTGCCAATTTGTATAATTAGATAACTACGTCACACGAAGATACAATTACTTAAGAGAAATAGGCCTAATATGGGCTGGCTTTATGTATTTATCAAAACTCAAACTTAATTTTACTAATCAGCTCATATAGTATATTTTCGTTTAAATTTATTAAAATACGTTTTGTTAATATATTAAATATTATATTAATATACAATTACAAACTAAAAATATATCTAATAACTAACCTTAAAATTTAATTATTAAAAATATTATTAAAAGGAGTCCCTTTAGGCAAGGTTCCGAAGATACTAGCAGCGTTCCCCCTTTGAATAAATTTAATTTTTTTTCGTTTAAATCTATTTCACTAGCGTACAATGTCATATTTCCAGGCACATAAGTTTGGTTACAGATTCGTACATACAAGTTGTTTGACCTTGGCTAACACAATATACAATACCTTTCAACCTCATCCACATTGTGTGATTCTATAGCCTCTAGCAATTGAGTATTAAGTCTTCTAGTGCGGCGATCGCTTCGTCGCCATTTCTTAGGCCATGTACTAGCTGTGTCTGGCGTGGGAGATGAATCGGGGGTGGAAAGCACTGATGATGGAGCCAGGCTGAGTTGTGGGTAGGGTCTATGCTTTCTGAAACATAATTATATTCAAATAAGATTGCGTTTCGTCATATTTATATACGTATATTAC
The DNA here is from genome assembly GCF_905147795.1 of Pieris rapae. NCBI lineage: Eukaryota > Metazoa > Arthropoda > Insecta > Lepidoptera > Pieridae > Pieris > Pieris rapae. The sequence continues at coordinate 261,062 of NC_059513.1, forward strand.
AAACTTATCCCGCTAACTTTATTTCACCTAATATGCATTAATTTATGAAACTGGTGTTTCGATCAAGTTATCTACATGTTAGGGAAAAAATCAAGCCGGATTTGTTGGCATGCAAATAGCTAAATAATAGAAAAATGTTTTATTTAACTTTATGCTCACGCAAATAAGAACAAATAATATCTACCTTTCATTGCTTGTTGCCTGTTCAGACCTGCCGTTGAGCAATGGCGAGGTTTCACTTTCCTCGGGTATACCTCGTTCTATGTCTGAAAGATACAATTACATATATATTATAATTTTTAATTTATTGAAAATTTTGTAATTAAGTCAATACCAGCTGTGCTCACCAACTCACGACAAGACAAGACACTCTGGGTTAAATTAACAGTGATATTATTATTGTTAGAACTTGTAAGTACTATACCTACTAAGGTACAGGAATGAAACTACTAGCTTTTACGTTGCAAATAAATATTTACGTGATTGTCGCATACCCCATTACAACGTGACGAGTAATGGAAGTGAAGCACAAGCCATGGATGTGTTAGCAAGGCAACTTGTTAAAATATTCACTTTATCGTAGCCTAAATAGGTAAATATATACTTAATAAATAATGAAACTATAATTATACTAAAAGCTTTGATTTTAATTTTAGTTTTATTATAAGTGAATTTTTACGTCATACTTGCCCATGGGGAATTTCAATGTTAACAATGTAATGTTTACACTCAAATAAACGCGGTAAAATGTGTGCGATGGTCAATGCGTTGCTACGAAAACTGATGATAATTTACGTGCGCCCGAGTCAATTAAATTATACTTATTGTAATAAGTAGGTTTTGTACATAGGTAATGAAAAGATCTTGTTTTTATCATGTTTTACTATTTTAGAATAAGTTTTGATTTACTGATTATGTTTGTTAGTTTTGAGAAATAGACACTATTGGAAGATTCCAATTAAAATATAAATGTTTAAGATATTATTTAGTATGCAAGTAGTATAAGTTACTTAGACTGTTAAAAATGATTTATGCAACAGGCATAGAATTATGTCTGATTTATTGTAGGAATTAATGTCAAAATAGCATTTAGATTTTACTGCCATTAGTTATTACTGGTATAAGTTCTATTATTTATATGTACTATAGTTTTAAGTTTATAAATAAGTATGAATTTGTTTAGTTATTTAGTTGTTCAGTTTATCACCACAATTAAGTGACTAATGTTCTAAATGCTTAGCAAATAGTTCAACGTAATTACATTGTGCATCGCAAAGCATTTTAGTTTAATCTTCTGGGCGTGGCCCTTAATGGATTGCTAAGACTATTTCAAACAAATTAAAGAATAGCTACAATTAAAATCTCAATCTTTGTCATACATGTAAAAAGTACACAAAGAATTAGGGAAATTGGTCAATTGATTAGTTTTTGTATTTTTAAATATATGCAGTTTTATTCGTGAAGGATTAAATAAACTTTTTGTAGTGGCTATCTCTTGTCCAGGATGAAACTTAAGCGGTCTAGAAGTCTAAAGTTCGTTTGTAATGAATAGTCGTATTTCTAGAATTAATAAGGCAGATAACAAAATGATACGTTTCTAGAATGTTTGGTATTAAAAGGTAATTTTAATTTTAAACACTTATTCCAGCCGTCAATTTACAAGTATAGGTAGAAACTTTGACTGACCTCGATCCATAGTCACAAAATAAACAAAACTCCACGCATTTGGCAGTTTTACACAAATGTGATAACTATGTCACAGTACTAAAATCTACTGCATCAACTACAATCAAATAACATTGACAGTATATCGAAAATTTGTAGACAAATATAGATATAGACAGCTTTAGTTGTGATCAAGGCCTTGTTTATATTTAATATAGTTTTAATAGTTTGTAAATTAGAGATATAGTGAAACGTGAGTTTAAAGGTCGGTTGTGCATGAACAGATATTCTTTTTACATTTGACGCCAACACTTGCTTAAACGGAAAGGTAAACATCGTAATAAAATTCGAGTTAAATTTTACATATGTATATAAATATATACCAATGTAGTGAATGTTGTGATGATTACCTTCATCACATTTTAATCATTCTCTACTTCACGTTATTTACAAATACTATTAATTAGGTCTTTCTTCGAGTCTACAAACTACTACATCTATATCCTTGGAGTTATCTTGAGATAAGCTATATCTTTACCGACATTAACGTGCGTTAGTACGGTTCGGGTATGGTGTATATTTGTTGACCTTGTTCTGACATTTGTCCGATATCCATGTGCTAAAAGACAAAATAATGAATAATCGAAATCGAAGTTAGGCTTCTTTGCTCCACGCTCCAGTGGATCTGGGTTGATGGCTGTCGAATAAAACTCGTTTACAATTTCCTCAAATCTAATTAGAACGAGTGAAATATTATTACAATCATGATTTTAATTTTCACTGCTTATAAAAAATTCAGTCTTAATAACATAAACCATTGTAACTTGATTAGGAGTAGGTGGAATAATTTCACTAATTACTTGGTGATGCGAAAGTAATTTGGAGGTATGAGAAAATTGTGAGTGAAATTTGTAATAATTGTGAATTGAATCTTGAGCTCTTTTTAATATGTAAAATGGGTGTAGGTATATTTATTATTTTCACTACGGCCTTTCAAAGTAGTGTAAATATTACAAACAAACAAATCATTTTTAACTCGTTTTTTTAGACAATACAAATTTCAAATTTTTTAATTTTAAAATTGTATTAAACATTAATTTAGATGCCATACCAATGCTAATAGAAAGCCAATTGCTGTATCCATAGCATATTAGGATATTAAAAAAAATATTAGAGTATACATTTGGCCCACACAGAAAACGATTTTAAAATATGAAGCAGGCTTCTCTAGCGTTTAGAATGCCTTCATATTCTTGAGAAATTTTAAAAAGCCTTCAAACATTAAGTTTCAATAAAAGATGTGGCAGTGTGGCTCTGCACAAATTTTGATCCTAAATGTATGAAGCACAGTGTTGCTGAATATTGTATGTCGCTTTGTGATGTACATTTTAAAGTGGTTTGCGGTAAGTTTTTGGTATTGAACCTATATAAACCAAACTGCCTACAGGCTATCATTATGTATGTTAGGCTAAACAGAAAATGGGAATTCTGAATCGCTGAATTGAAGTCATGGTTGAATAAAGATCAGAAAGAAATATATCTTATGGAGACGGGTACAGCTAACATTTTTTCATTAATGGGTTGATTATTTTTTCTATATGTTATTATGTTAAAATTTAAATGTATGGAATTGATATGGCTAGGATCTAGCTTTTCTATTGGTCTGTATTGTACATCTATCTTTTTAATGGCGTTTTGAAAGCAAAAACAAATTAATAAAATAATCCACACTTTAATGTTTTAAATAAAATAAACAAAAATTCCGAAGAATACGTACGAAATTAATAATGACGGCAAATAATATACTGAAGTTTTAATTAACGAAACACATGGCAATATAGAAAAAATTGCACAATTGCCTGTACGGCAATGTGCCCACAAAAGACACAAGACAGAGAGACAAATGAAATGAGACAAATGAAAATGTATGTAATGTAATATCCTATTAAATTTCGGAGTTTCTATATACAACTTATTGTTACTCTCAATAACTCAAACCTTTTTTTTTAAATTTATTGTACTTTATAATATGAGACAAAAGGCTTCAAATGTATTTTTGCAACAAAAATGCGCACAGATAATGGCGCACTTGTCAAATGCACTTCCTTGAAAACTGCGCAACGAACTTTGAAAATCGCTTTCCGTTGTAACGAAAGCGCGGAATAAATAATAATACCTTGGTTACTAGTATGTTGGTTAAAATAGTATACATTTTGTAATTAAACCATTTTGTAGATAGATTTATGAATAAAGATTGGCAATGAAGTCTACATCATTTACAAAGTTCATCAAGATTTTCTGTTCATTGACATCTCCGCCCATGGACACTCACTCGGCACTCTCAGTGTGGCGCAAATGGCCTTGAAGTATTATTAACACACGATGTCAAGCTCACATTTCAATTGGCACAATCTTGAATAGTTTGCCTTAAATGTGGTTTTGTTACTCAATAAAAGCAAGTCAATAATTTGCTAGATCTAGTTAATGTACCGTTTGAATTAATATGTTTATTTTAGATAATTTGTTATTATACGAAAAGACTTATGAAAGTCATACTCTAAGTAAAGATGCGGGCAAAATTTAGTTAATAATACAAAGCGTAGATAGCCATTATCCGACTATTAAGTGACCCCGATTGAATAATTCGTCAAAAGCCTTCACAATGCAGTGGTTTAGACAGTGCTTTTGTTATCTAAGGATGTGTTTACTGAAGCGTGAATTATTTCTTGTTTAGATGGGTACTTATTGCTGAGCCCTAAAGTGCCTACTTCTTACTGACTACGTGTTATGTTAAAAACAAAAGATAAATTAAATAAAATCTATAACGAAGAATAAAAGTTATTACTAAAAGCGAGCGCAAGGAGGTCTTTTGTTAACAGTTAATCCTTACATACCATGTACACTCATTCTACACTATGCTCAAAACTAAACTATAGAATAAATCTAGATACGAAAATTAATGCCCAAGTAAGTTTCTTTACGTTTCTCGTCTTGTAGTATAGAAGCACCTGAAAACTAAGATTTGTGTCACGTGAAACGTGGACGTGTTATTTGAATCAACTTCTCAAAACAAACCGCTGAAATTTCAAGTGTATTTTTTTTTCTATGTATTAATTTTGTTAGCATTCAATACTTCATTGTCTCTTGCGGAACGTGATTTTCTAAGAATACCGGTCAATACCAAGTGCCCAGATTTGACACTGATCACTAAAATTGTGGTTGATCTAAAATATTTTGTGTAAAAGAATGTTTCTTATTACTTGTTAACAAGATATATATCATGTGTAGCAATCATTCTTACAGAACAAGTTCATTGAAAATTAGTTATACTACTATATGTAAGTGACTAATAATTTTGTTTACAAAACATATATGTATTGATCAAAAAAAATACAACTTTTATTATAGTTAAACTATAATGGCTAGGAATGAATTTGATCCTTCATTGAACAGAGAAGGTTCATGAGTACGGTTTATTGAATTCCATACAACACGGTAAAGGTATTGAAATTCCGACATGAAATGGGAACATTATGAACTAGGACTATAGTCACGCACCTTATCCTTTCTAGGTTTTATTTTAAGATAGATTCACACGACCCTTTTGTAAGTATATTATATATAACTACTATTCGACTAAACGCCTAATGGCAAACTACTTAAGCAGTTTCTTAATGACACTGGAAGAAACTAGCGTTTAAGATACAGGCTAGGCCTAGTTTAAACGCTAGTGCTCATAGAAGTATATTATGTATGTTAACCACACTGAATATTGTATATAAAATGTAATGTTTGTTTTGAGTCAAATAAAGTACGTTTTTATTTATTAATAAGAAATTTCGTACCCCCAAAGCAAAAGACATAACAGACAATAAGACAAACAATCTGTTTAGCTGACGTAAGTAATCCCATCATATTTTGTATTAAGGTATCATTTAATGTGATGTATTGGCAATTACCAGAAGAATCAAGAACAATAATCCTGTCTCTGAAAGTATTTTCATGGGTTTTCCTTATTGATAAAAAGCTTATTTCTTTGTGAATAAAACGTAATGTAATAAAAATTGTTATACATGGCGTACACATAGGAAAGAGACGTTCTGGTAAGGTATGGTGTAGATACGACGGTGCATCAGCCAGATTATTATATCTAAGTACTTGACTAATTACGAGTATTTCTCTATAAGAAAGTATATAGACTGGCCAATCTTTCAAAAACAAAAAATTAAATATTTCGCTAGGAATCAAACCTAGCGATTTGGTTTTAATATTTAAAATAAAAGAACAATGCAGCGAGAGCGAAGGGGGGTCAGAATCAATACTTCATAATTTTTTATTCGAGAAACAGACTAACCGAATCACAAATCAAACATGTCTTTTGGAGTTTTTAGATGAAACATCTTGTTGTAATAACATACGATAAAATTGTTTAAAATATTTACCTATATTATTTTCGGTAGCGTAATCATTAGATTATGTGTTACCTGTACGTTCAGACTCTCTCTCGACAGTAATGTAAAGAAAATTATTCTGCATTCACCAATTAGACAGGTTTATTTCTAATAATTATGTTATATGCAATATGTAAGAAAACAACATAATAAAAATACAGTTACAAGTACATTGTCACCTCATTAGTAGCAATGTAATGAGACAAGAAGTTCACCCGTTACCGATAAGGCGGTCGGATACACTTCCGGTGTAAGGCGGGCGGATGGTCTTATCTAACCCGCGCGAGCATCCGACAAATATTGTATCTTATTTTCTAAAATTCAAGCTGGAATGAATTAGTATTAGAACTTATTAGTAAAATCGTACATCATATACTCATCGCCAATGAAATGCGAAGTTCGGCGACAAATTATATTTAGTTACGACGAAAGAAAATGTCATTAGAAGATTGCTGTCCATTCTTCTCATAGATTCGAGTGATAACACTTAAATCAATTGTGGCTTGTGATTTTTGCTTTAAAACAATAAAGAAGCGACCAAATGAATCACGTAAACTTGCGATGCATAGTTTGTATTATATTTTTTTAGCTTTTCGATCGTTATAATTTAAGTCTTATTTCATTTTTATGTTATTGTGCTAACCTTGGAACTATACATTTTCAGCATACTACATACATACACATAATGCAGTTCTGTTGTTTTTATTCAACTAAATATGGTAAAATGGAAGAATTTTTAGAAAAATGACGAGACCATCGTCTTATTTGTCAAAAAATATGGAGACTAAGTTTACGTTACTGTGAAAGTGTGTACTGAAACTTTACAACTATTAAAATTGCCATTTAACTAAGTTAAATTTACCTGCTCATAATTGTCTTCGGTCCCATCTGGCATGAATTACAAGGGATCACTAGATATAATGGTATTTTGTAACAAAACTCGTCACGAAAACTACCACCTCTCGCCATTCCTATATGACACATTTATGAATTGCGTAATTTGATTGCAATTATGAATCGTTTAATTATATAGGTGTTCTTGTGAGGGAGTTGGGACCATATTTATAACGGTAAAAAGAGAATAACAGAATGGAAATTTAATTTATATTCGCCCTAATCTAGTTATAAGATTTCCTAACTATTTAAATCTTATTATCATTAATCTTTTAATTTTGAAACCAGATGACTTTAAGACTACAAGCTAGTTCGCCATCGCCAAAATCATACGATAAACCTGATCTTACGAACATTTTGGACTGAGCGATATCATTGTAAGTTGGGATTTAACTGAGCAAGTATTTTTTAAAAGAAATATGAACGTGTAAATGAGTAAAAATTTCAAGGTATATATACTTGTAACGTGTAGAGACACAAAGGAATGATTCGTTATGTCTAAGGTCTCAAAAGAGCATAATCTCCAATCTGTATCTAGACAGGTCGTAATTGAATTTAACCCAGCTCAAAGCACACACGGTGCTTGATGTTTCAAAGCTAAATTCCATAAAACATAAATTCAATTGTACTTGACTTGAATAATTTTAAAGCCTCAATTCAAATTCTGCTTATCAATATTCGGGTTAAATTCTTAAGTTTTAGTTTTATTTACAGTTAATATTACATAATATGGTAAGGAATCAATTATTTTTAGACGTAACATATTTGTCTCATTGACAGAACAACTGGTAAATAGATGTTTTTTTTGTTGTATTAAATTTAAAATAAAATTTAAAGACGCATTACCGACCTACTGCGAGGGAAAAGTAGCAAAAATGAAACAAAATCGTAACGGAGTGGTAAACGAAAGAGAGGTAGGTTATTATCGGATAAGATTTAATGATTATGTCGAAGATTAAGCTGTAAATAAATAACCGTTTGCTGATACATACTAAGTATATAATATATAGAGACTTAATATATTATATGACATTTTTTAAATTTATTTTAAGCCAAATATACAGTAAATATTTTATTACAGCAACACGGATAGTTACATATCAAGTAAAAGATTCAAATCACATTGAATAAATTAATATAGGCAATTTAAAGTATGATTTGTTTAACAAGAGTTCTGACGTTTTGAACCGCAAACATCAGCCGGTATAAAGAGCGTGAGGCCGACATTTAATTAAAATTACAAAAGAGCTCAACAGTTTACAGATTAGTATCGGTTGCACCGAGCTGACGTCCCATTGTTTCAACTTTGGAAACTTCATTATCTCTCTAACGTTTTCGTTGCATTTTTGAGGTGTTAAAAACATAAAGACAAATTGTATTTTATTTTATTTATTTATTTATTCATAAGAAGATTCACAGCACAATACAAAAATAGATGAATATATACATAACAACATGGGCCAATTATAAATCTTCACAAATAGTTTAATTTGAATGAATATATATAACAAGAAGGTACCTAAACATTTCGAAAAAATTTAGTGTTAAACAAAACAATAACAATAAACAGAAAAACAGAATTTAATTTGTTGACAATGAAAATGAAGTCAATACACTTCATTCATCCTGGTTAAAATAATTTTGTACCAGAGCTCTCCTTGCTGCCTCCACACTCCAAGCGAACATATCAATGTCCACCGTTGAGTTATTGAATTTGTTTGCTGCCCTAACCATAAAGTTCCTCCCTCTATAATTTGTGTTTACTCTCGGAACGTGCAATATGTTCATAATTCTAAGTGTTTTGTTATATGTTCGAAGGCTTATTTTACTCACTAGCTCAGTACAATCGACTTCGCCAGTAGCAATTTTCATAAGGTAGATAGTGTCCGCAATATCACGTCGTAATGACAATGGTAACATGTGAAAATGTTTACACCGGGCTCTGTAATCAGGCAGCGAAATTTTGGCCTTAAATTGCAAGTGCTTAAGAAAATTTTTTTGGATATTTTCAATTCTATTATTGTAAATAGCATACTGAGGGTTCCAAACTTGTGATGCATACTTTAAGTTGCTTCTAACATACGCACAATATAGAATTTTCAATGTCTTTACTTGGGTAAAACTAGATGATGTTCTTAAAATAAAGCCAAGCATTTTGATCGCTTTCCGTCCAATACTATCTACATGTAAATCAAATATTAGCTTATTATTATTTATTTATCCTTGCATTTTCGTTACTTCACGCTTTCGGGATCTCATGCGTAAAAGAGTCGTCATTCAAGCTTCAAAAACGATAATTAAAAAAAAAAAAACAATATACCTAAGTATTTTGCCAGTTCTTTTCGGCTCACCTTTAAAAAAAATAAAGTTTTTTTAGTGTTATATTACGCTAGGAACAAACTACAATTATTTATTTTTATAAAAAGAAATAATTCAATCAAAGAGGCATAGATTCACGTTAGAGGAGCCCAGTAAACTAAAATTAGGACTGTCTCAACGTGCATTTCGTTCGTTAGAATATTACTAATATAATTCTCACGTAAAAAAAGTTTTGTAAAACAAAATCAATATTCTTAAACGTTATTTATAGCTGCAAAATAAACTTTCTTACATACATTTTTACCTTCATCTGCTACCTTTGCCAATTTAAACCTAACAAATATATACACTTATTTACTTAAGGACTGTTGAGGGTCATCTTAATCCGGAGATGGAGGGATTAGAGGGGGATGGATAACATTCAGTATATGACATCAAACAATACATTTTATTACCTTAAGTTCATGAAATCATATTTCTCACGACATTGTAATAAAGAATCAAAAGTTTTTTTTATACTTTCTTCCATCAAACGGCTTAATGATGTGCATAAAATCCAACCTCGAGGTAAGCTTTCAATTTACGACTGCATAAAATAGAAATGCAGCCGAGGTACTGTGGCCGAGACGAGGCGTAAAGTCTGACATTTCATTTATGAAATTATAAAATATTTCCTAGAGTAAAATCTATCGAGTTTTTCTGATTATTTCTTAGGTTTTCTTAAGTTAGATTACAATCGAACAAGAATTGGAAAAATTATTTTACTTTCTGCGTTAGCTTTAACAACGTCGTGAAGCGCATCACATCTGCCCCTTCTATTACCACTACTACAAAGCGATCAAGATCACTCTGTCAAGAGTGTAGCCGATAAGAAGAAGTGTTCTTTAACACTGTTTTGAGATTATTATTTTATTTCCACTAATGACTTATTTGAGGTTTATCTTACATAAAAAAATCCTTGCCGGGTTTTGTTGTAATTCATATGTGTACAACTTCAAACAGTACTAGGCAGTAAAAGGCAGTCGATTTGTAGTAAACGTTAAGATCGGTTAGATTATAATATTTAAAGGTTTTATTAATAGGTTAGAACAGGAACCCTTTAATATTAATTATCATCTAATAAAATTTCCCTCCAAGAGGAACTATAACATATTTTACTTTCTAAATTATACTAAAAACACTTCGGACGACTAAATTACTCAAAGCAAAACGTAGTCGAAATAGGGAAAATTATTCTTGGCGTAAGTATTTGTGGGAAAATATTGTTGCCAACACCGAACACTTCGTAATATCGTATAATTTTATAGCATCACGTACCTACTGGAATGGTAATTGTTTCGGTTTGCGTTTTGCATAATATTTTTTTGGGAAAAGTTGAAAATACATAAAAGTAAATGCCATATTTTTTGCTAGAAGTATGAATTCCTCAACAATTATGTTTTTTTTAATATAATGTAAAATAAATAAACCATCCATCTCCACTTATAATTTTAGAATAAATTTTACAAAGTTCCAAAGTCTCAAATTGTTTGTGCAAAATAATTAAAAAAAAATTATAATAATAGTGAGAAATGGTTATACGGAACACGATAATCTAATTGATTTTTATGAAATAAATCTATCCATTTTATAAGACATTATTTTTATGGATAAGTATTAAATAATATTAACATTCCCGAGTCGTCTGGTTATCTCTGTTGTTTTCATTTTACAAATCATCTACATTTTGTCATCTACAAACAACAAAATTTGAACGTACTATTCATTGAACATTTTGATAAAATATATAGTACCATTTGTTTGTCATATCGTAATTTAAAATTAATTCCCCATATTTCCTTCGGCATACATAATTTATATTTTGTAGGAAACTCATAAATTGCACATGCACCCGATCTCATAAAATTACTCAGTGAGTACACAATGTTGCATCGTTAAATTAAAATATTTATCGCCATGCGCTTTTTAAAATAGATTCTATTAAAAGTGATATCGGTTCTTAGCAAGCAATAATGCTAATGGCGCATAAATGATTTTCCTTGGATTACGTTGCTTACGGATGCTTCTTTAATTATTTTATTTTTAGCGACATGTAGGACCGCTTTGCACAGGACATATGTGTGTCGTCGATTTTAGTTTCCTTACATTGTTTTTCTTCATTGCATCGATCGAGTGTTAATTGCTCACATAAAAGATAAAATTCATTGGCGAAGAATGAGAGGCTAGATTCGATAGCACATTTGAGGCACTATTAGCTTTTAAGGATGTTGTTTGGTACCTAATTTGGTAATTTCCTTTCGGATTAGATTATTAAAATATATCCACCTAAAACAAAACGAAAGCAAGCGCAAATTTTCAAACGCAACCAAGAAATTGTCAAAAGACGAGCAAGAACTTTTATACCGGAACGAAAAGTTCTGAGGGATGTTGGCAAATAATAATAAACGTATATTTGAAAGTTTAAAAAGGAAAATAGTAGGGACAGGAACAACATCCTTACAAAGGTTATAAGAATATGCTATGAAGATCACATAATTAAAACTAAATAGTATTACCTCGAACGGCTAAGAACGCTTATAAAAAGCATAGAGCAAACCTATTGACGTCATAATATACTTTCCGGCTTCACTGTATAGCCAAACACACTCGCTGCTGGTGCAGTCTGCACGAACATTGTCCCAAAAATTTTATTTAATATTTTTATAAAAAGAAATATATTTAATATTTTTGTAAATTGTATTACAGTGTTCATTTAATCATTGAAAAAAGTGTGTTTCTTGTATTTTGATCCATCGCCCATAACATTTTTGGCACTACATGTAATTGAACTCTTTTGATTGAAATATATGCATAGATATTTTATTTAGTATTTTCTTTTTATATTAATCTCGCCTGTTACACAATAAAATAGTTAACCTAATTTACATTCTTGATTAACAATGTAAATCTGTTTTTAAGTCCTCAAAAATCCCTAGACGACATGCAGAAAAATGTACACTTATAATAAAAAGAGAATTAATTAGTATTTGTTTACAGAACAGTAGATACTTGTTACAAGGGACAGCAACTTAAAGCGAGTACCAATTTTCATTTATTTATTTATAAGTGCTTAAAATATACAAGAAAATATGACTTTACAAATTTTACACACATACAGATCAAAAAGTAACTGTGTTTGTGTTTTCTTTCAAGTAATCGTATATGTGTGTGTGTGTACTTTAATCAAATGAAGGTTTCTTTCTTATCTTTATTAATAAGTTAATTCGTACATAATATCAATCTCAATAGCATATATCCTTTCATGACCTCTATTACCTTACAACATAGAACAAAATAGTCATAATATATGCGCTAGCTTCGCTCAATAGAACCACTAACCGCAGTCGAGAGCAAAACAAACATGGCTTGTGGTCTGAGTACTTTCGGCTTAACATATAAGAGTTAGCGGGTTCAAACTAATTTATTCAAAGTGTCTTCAAATGCAACCACAACATTGGACATCCATGAGGCATATTTCTGAGTCTATTAATTAAATACATTTAAAGAAAGTGATCAGCCTTCAGTGACAAAACGAATCATCATTTTGCGTCAGAAATCTTTGCCAGTATCCATGGGAAGGTATTACAAACTGTCTACTATTCATGTGAAACTTTCAAGTACACGAGTAAACGTATCGGAAAGTTAAATCATATATTCTAAGGAGCTGCAGTCTTGTGTAGGCCTTTGCAACATGTCATGTTCTATTCCTGTCAAAACGAAAGTTTTTTTACGTATAATTTATGAGTATATGATTTCGTCAGTATATTAGGACCGAGAACACCAAATTCAGTCCTTTTAGTTTTAGGACTCAATCTTAAGCAAAACAATTACTGTAAAAACCCAACCAAGAATTTAATGTATATCCCCTAGCTCTTTATATATTATCCAACACTGAATTACGTCCACGGCACGAGACAAATGGGACAGAAGGCAATGGTCCAGAAATAATGTAACATCTTTTCAATACAAATATATTCAAAGGAAGGTTTATCGCCCCTTTATTCCCATGTTTAAATCAAATGATGTAAACCTCTAGGTTTTTATTCATAAAAAGGATTTACTTAAACAATATCTGTTATGGGTTTAGTATCTAATTGCTGCATTTTTTATATAAATTGTGTTTTCACTGACTCAATAACATCACGATATAGCCTTTTAAGACTTATAGGTCATTTAAAACAAACGTTTACTTAAAAGGATATTTAACATAAGAAAGTGTCCAATAACACTACTTACATTCATTATCAAGTCGAAGACACTCAGTTCTAGTGTACCATTTTTCCATCACCACTGTTTAGCACTATTGTGCACTCACACCAATTAAGAGCTCTTGTTCACGACAACGGACAAAAATTCTAAAAGTTGTTTCTTTTTTAATCTTTTCACTAGGTGGTGTCATGAAAATATGACTTGAGAATCACGTGTTGGTGGGGCTTTTGTTCATAGTTATCATCCATTTGCTGCATTATTCAAAATAAATTATATCTGTATCTGTTAAAGTATAAACGAAGTAAATAATTGCAGGATGATTATTTTGAAAATGTATTATTTAGCTATTGGTCAAAACATATGATTGTGATTGATTTATTTAATACATTTTATTAATAATCACCATCATACGAAATGCAAACGATGTAATGAATAAGGTTCGTGTTCATTGGTTTAACATTTTCATTCCCTAGGCAGATCTTTTCTATACAATTGGGGCTATCCCATTAGTAAATGACGTGTAAAACAATGCGCAGGAACGTATACATATGGGGTTAAGGGCGTGTCTTGGCTGAAACAAAATACTTTTTCCGCACTTCGCCTGTGCCTTAGAAGAAGTTATTTGCTATCACATAAAATCGTATAATAATAGCATTAGTGCGTACTAATACGTGATCATCTTAAGTTGTTTATGAAAGAGTTCGTCAAAATTCAATTCTCCTTTCCAAACAAAAACCGAGCTTGTATTTCCAAAATATTATAAGATTTAAAGAAGGCAGCAACCCTGAGTAATTTAATATGAAAATTGAGGACCCTAGGACCTTTTGTCTAATATTATTCATCCCTTTTTATTACGCTTATATTTCTTTTGTTGCCCGGCAAAATGACGGAATTATTTCTCAACGTCAATGTGAAAACCCCGTAAGCCCCAACGAGAGTATGGGAGTACGCGTTTTGTCGTATACTCTAGTATTTTGTAAAAGCATACCGTATGTAAACATGTTTTGTTTTCCTACCTTAGTTTAGTCTGACCTTTGTTTGCAGAAAACACGTAATGAAACAAAAACGTTACCTTATTAACTATGTTATAAAGAAAAAGCGGTTGAAAAGAAATTACTATTTATATTAGTTGGTAAGTCTTACTTAGATATTTGAAACCTTTTGAAATAGTTGCTCATGTGTATAACCTTAGGTGAGAGTGGCTTCTCAGTTAATAGCCAGACAAATATCTAGGCCCAGATCGGTTCGAAAATGAAATCAAATATTTAAGTTGGGTTCAGGATTTCCTCAAGCTATAGGCGACGGCGTCCATAAAATTACATTTAAATCGGTCAGACGCCGAGATTCGTAAAATAGAACTAAGTTTTGAAACGACGCCTTTTTCATCTTTACTAATTTTAATGGTACAGAAATATTTTATATTTACCTTTTAGTATACTAGTTGGCATGTTGGAGTGCAGAGCATGCAAGCCATACCGAGCAATTTGTTATTGTAGGAAAATGTTTATTAATTACCTCCAAAAAGGTACCTCATTCAAAAGCTTGGAATTTAATAATTACGTCGCAATACTTTATTCTGCGATTTCGACAGAATCTTAGTTGTTTACCTGGGGTTTGAGGTGAAATAAAGTAATATTCTGTATATACCATGCATCAAAATATGTTTTTCCTCCTTTATCAATGTTCAGTCAAATGTCTTCAATTTCCGGCAAAAAATATTGCGTTTCGATTTCTAAAGCTACCTGTCAAATATACGTAGACAGAATAGAAAGTTTATCGAATAGTTTCTTTTTAAAATCCTTTTACATTATCTTTGCAAGAGAACTGTAGAATGAATTAGTGATTATTCCCCCACGAAGTAACTACTTTCGACAAGTTGTTTGTGCATTCATCAAGTTGAATCTAGCTCCAGTTTCAACTCGCCCAAACTAGCCGTAACTAGTTGGAACTAGTTAACATGTTGTGGCTATGTTCTAAGAACCCAGAAAACGTATAACGGTTCTTGCAGATAATCTAGCAAGAATGGTCCGTATATAATCTTATAATTGAATATTTTAGTTGAAACCCTTTCCTATATGGACACTATTGAGTATCATTTACCAGGTAAGTAATCAAAATTATCTTAAACAGGCTTTTTCACGTCATAATAGGCAAACGAGCAGGAGGCTCTCGGATATTGAGTGATACTTTCGCATATAGAAACTCACTCACTAACTTCACTAAAAAAATATGAAAAACAACAGTGATAGATGCCTTAAATGCTAAGGGGAAGAAGGAGAAGAGGGCGCCAAACAAAGGAGGTGGATAGAAGAATGGAACTCCTCATTATACCTGTGAGGGGGTTCCGATCAACGGTACTGAACATAGCTAGGTTATAGGATAACAAGTAAAAAAATGTGTAAAAATGTAAAATAATCAAAGCTGTATATTATAATTTTTTGTCATAATAGGAAAGAACTGCTGCTGTCTGCTGGACTTCCAGAAGTCTTGCAAGTGCGCTGCCGGCCTTTTAAGAATTGCTACGCCCTTTTCTTGACGGAAGTTTTATTTGCGAAATTGAGGATGCGAGACTTCAGTTACCAAGTCAATTGTAATAATGATAGTGCTTTAGAGTCCAGAATTAAAGAGATAATTTAATTCCAGACTTCAAGATGGGTAATATAAAAACTACGCCATTTCTATTGTTATGTAAAAGAAAGTTGGAGGTTTTTAAACACCATGTGACAAAGATTATCACGTGATACTATCGTCGTAGTCGTGTGGGATCCAACACATCATAGTATGAGAGTGAGTTGCATATGTGAGATGTCTGAAATAAGTTGCGATGGCTGAGATTCCCGATGACATTTGGTGACAATGAAAATGAAAAACAAATTTAATATTTTTTTGGTTATAAAATCAGATTTCAATATTCATTAAATTTTTCATTACAAGAACCGTCGACGCGTACATTTGGTTTCGCTCTGAATATTGTAGCTTTTTATGCACTTTGAATTTTTTTTACGTTCAAAGTACGGTCCACAAAATATTTGGAATTTAAGTTTCACATGTTATTCAATTCATTTTGTTTATTTCCCTGTTAATAAATTTATAGCAAATATTTCCACGCCTTTTGTGTTCCTCGCTGGCTATGATTACCGCTACAGTATGAAAATGTTGTAGTTAATTTCTCAATTTATCGCGGTCATAAGTAAATGTCGTAGGTAAAATTTTGCATTAGTGAAATAGGAACGTTTTCTTTTAATTTGTGTTACCAGAAAAAAAACTTTATTTTCTGCGTGACAAAAGAGTTTGAAAGAAAAGCCATAACCATTTGTACTGTTCACAAAACAATTCGATTCACGCAAATCATTGAAATGGCCAGCGGTCCTGGCTATCGACGTGTCGCAGGCAGCCTAAGAACTTGGACGCTCTCCAAATTGTTCGTTTCTATTTATTACTAGTTTTAAACTGCAAAAGTTATGCTGTTTCAAATATTTATTGTGTGAATGAGCAGCGTTTAGCGGGTATTTTAGACACTAATGTATTAGACAAAAGGACCTTTGTAAATTAAAACAAAAATGGAGGCCTGCGAAGACGAAGTGTTGGAGCTTGAAAGAGAAAATCCGTCTCATTGCCATGTCTTAAGTACTCTTGCATATCTTTCTGCCTTTTGTGTTTAAACTACGATGAAAGAGACAGTGGCATACTTTAGTTAATTTCTTTGATTAATAGGATTGCGACAAATTCGATAGTTTAGCTTAGGAAATAATCTGAAGATTACATTGACAGATACAATTTATTTGTACAATTCAAGTCGTTAATTACCTACGCTAATCAATTATCAGGCAAAAGCCACAAAAGTAAAAAAAAATCGTTGCAATTTAAATGCAAGGATAGGAGCGATCTTTGTTCGTAGTACTTTAAAAGCGTTGTAGTGTGAAGATTGGATTGGAAAAAATAGTTGAAACGAATTTGTATTTATGAAGTGCATACGCGTTGCTGGATACGAGTGTTTGTGACTGATCTACCTCGTTTTTATATTATGTGAGCTGTTTTATGAGGATTCCTTTCAAGCAATAATAGCCATTTGAATCGGCTTTTTGTAAGCTCATTTGTTTCACAAAATACTGTCGTTGCCACTATTTTCTTTGTTTGGAACACTTTTATGATAAACAAAACCACTCAAATGTTATTTTATGCTACCTGTTCAGACACACTGGCCCCTTCTTATCTTCATGGAACCAACAATCACAACCGCTGGTGCGGTTTGTGATGCTGCTGAAAAAGCTAAAGCCTGCAAATACAGGGGTCTAGGCTCCGAATATGATTATGTCCCATTCGGTGTCGAGACCCATGGTCCGTGGGGTCCTAGCGCTATAAGGCTTTTTAGGGAAATATCAAAAATGTTGGTCGACATCACTGGAGAACGAAGAGCTGGCAGCTACCTCGGACAAAAACTAGTCTAGCTATTCAAAGGGGGTACAATACGCTGCCAGTATCTTCGGAACCTTGCCTAAAGGGACTCCTTTTAATAATATTTTTTGTTTACATTTTAAAGTTAGTTATTATATTATGCTATATTTTATATAAAAACGCTTGTAACATATAGGGTAGATATAGTAGTATGTATGATTAGAAATAACATTTTTGTGGAATATGTATGTTGTATCTTTATAATTAAAATTAGGATTGTTTTATTTCTTGAGTCTTTTGCTCAACAAACTACAGCATGGTGTATTTGTCATTATATGAAGTAAATATTGAAGTTCTAAGAAAATATATTCTTGGGGCATTAGTTTTGTTAACGGCACCAATTCGTATATTTATAAATAGAGATTATTTTTTATTTCTAAAACATTTTACGAATGTGATTTATGTGCTACGGCTTTATTGGCGCCAACATTATAATTTGAGCAAAGTTTCCCACAGAATTTTCAACGTCTAGCGACATCTTTGTTTGCATTGGCATATTTGAGGCTGTTAATAATGAAATAAATGTTATTTAAATAATGAAGTTACCCAATGAATTAATAAGTTAAATGGAATACTAAGTGAAAAAATAAAGAGCGTTCAAAATGAAATTACTTCATAAAGGCTTTATACATTGAGAAAAGCAATTTTATGAAGAGCTGGTATTTCAAAGAGGTTCTTTGGCATTAAGAATCGCTATTTTCTTTGCTCCTTTATATTTACTCTTCCTATTAATATTATGATAACTTCCTGTTCTAAAATTGCGACTTCTTTGTTTGTTCTTTAACATACAGTTGAATACATTCAAGTCAAAGAACGTTCACCTCACTGCTGGCACAGAAGGCTACTTCATGGCTTGTTTGTATTTAAGGCTAGAAGGTGATTAGCTATCTACGTCTGAGATGCTTACTCCCATAATAAGTAAAATAAATAATGCCAATAAAGCCATTTTAATTTCAAAATTAGATATCAAGTGGGTGTTTGTTTTGTTAAGTAAGTTATTATATTTCTATTACTTTGTATTCTGGAATCCTTTTGGATCAGATTTTTGCTTCTTCCAACCAATTCTCACCAGAAACCTTAATAAAACACATAATACACAATATATCCTTGAATTATTTCGTCATCCACGTTTCTTCTAAAAGTTGGGATGGGTCAAAATAAATATAGAAAATCTTTAAGAGTAAAATCTCTCTTTCAATTCACTGATGTTAAGGCATGTGAGATAATTTTGAATACATTGATGGGGAGACTGATAGGATGAATAGGGCTTAAAGAGGCTTATTTCTTAATGGATGTGAGCGTTTTCTAATTTTATTTAGGATCAATTAAATCGTATTGTGATGTGGCATTTTAATAATAAAATAGATAAATGGTAAATCACAAATTGGCGTTGCATAACGTGTTTTGACTTGTAAAAAAATTACTTATTGAATTGAAACTTCGACGGTGTTTTTAAGTAAGATGTATTGTGTAAACTAAAAACTCTATCTCTTTACGTGCGTAAATATATATGGTTATTGTATATATTAAAAAATAATAAGTGTATTATAACTATAAGTAAAATTATATTTCTTCCAGGGTACATCCAAAGTGTCATGGTAATTAACGTAAACGTTATCATCCCCCTTACAAAGTGTATTAATGTCTTGAGTGAAAGCCTCCCAACCCAGAGGTAGCGAGTTCGAATCACGGCTGTGAACTAATGGACTTTTCTTTAGATTAAAAAAATATTTTATTTACAAAAATCATATTTTGATTCTGATTACATAAAATGAGGTTCTAGGTAAGTCTCTAGGTTTAAGCCTAATTATCATTAAAAGTTGTTTATATTGTTTTAATATATAAATGACGTAATATATTCAAGGATCGTACAGCGGAGGGAGCAATTTAATGCTCACTTGCCAATGTTGGCCGGTTGCCAACGGAGCCTGAACCATAAGAAGTGTTATAACAAGATGTTTTTTAGTTGTTCAGCAAGTTTCGATATTGCATGAAAAGTTTCCCTTAGCCGTGGCGACGGATGTGAGTCTCATGGCTTTGTCTGCAGTTTCAACTAAGATGATTACGATAATATAATAATCGACGGAAAACAGTGACTTAAATTATGGATTGCTCTAACAGCTGATAGTTATAAATAAAATAAAAATTATCACATTAAGTTTATGTTATTATTGTATTCTTTTTTTATATCCCTACGTAGTAAGCTGTCAACCGCGCGATCAGACAGATCTGTGGCCGAGAAACTTTTCAGGATGGAGTATCAAATCATCCTTTTCCTAAAAGGCGTTTAGGCGTCATCCAAATTCTTCCTTGTCTTTTATCTTCGCTACTATTTTAAGTTTTCTTCTTTTCTTCTCCGAGTTAAGTTTGGTAGCGGTTCATTCGTTTAAAATGCATATCACTGACATAAAATTGGGCTTGCGACGCTAGACTCACAAAAAACTATATTGACTTATTTTAAGGTTTTTCAATCTAATGTTGACAACATTCTGATACCTATAAAGAATTTTCATTATTATCTTTGTGACGTCGACCTGAATGGAGATTATCATAACTGGAGTGTTATATCAATTTGGTAAAACATATTATATTGGGTTTGCGCTTCTCATAATTAACTAAAATACTTAAATATAATCCTGTCTTCTTTCTATAGATTAATTCAGCTTTTTATTCATTGCGTAATCTTTAAACATGGTCGTCTGATATAATAAGGTTATATTGAGATGTTGCTTACAATAAAGACGCAATAGTTTGCAAGCGCTAAAGAATCAAGTTCATCGATTTTTAAATTCTTCTTTCAACCTTCTTTCAACCTGAAAAACGACTGAATAAAACAAAGTGAACAGTTAAAGATAGCGAAATCTTTTAATATATATATATATATATAAGTAAAAAAGTAGGCGGGCGGCATATTTCCAATACTTAATATTTGGTTGTCAATTTTATGTAAAATAATACGAAGGATTCTAATAATTCAAAATTTGTTTGTTGTTTATTTCCAAAGAAAAGACCAAGTAATTAATTAAGGCGAGTATGTACGAGCAACTTTATTCTTAATATTTACTGAGCTGCAAAAAGTTTAATAACATTACTATGCTCGTAGTATCTCCGGCCACGTAGACCACAAGGTCTACGAAATCATCTATGAAAAAAGATTTAATCCTAACCCAAATAAGTTAACCTGAATATATTTTCTAATGTTGTCCATTCATTATCGTCGCAAATATACAGAGGACGATGTTCCTATTCACACGGAATTTGGTGCCTTTTTCCTAACAAAACCTTCGTTATAAAGGACATTAATTTTTCGGGCGTGACCAGCTGGGATCCACTTAGCGAATTTTCCTGCAGATTATAATATACCAAATTTTATTTGTATGACCCTTGTAAGAAGAAACATATTATACTTATAAAAGGCGTTTGGGATACATTCAAGGGATATATTAAATTATTTCAAAATGTCTAGACTTAGTTGCTTTGGTTAATATTTTCGCACTAGATTACCGTAAACAAAAAAGAGGGGTCCACCCAAAAGCAGCAGACGAGGCGTTTGTTATTTTACTGTCGGAGTTTCGGGATTTTAAATTTGAAATTTTAAAGCAATTAGATGACCAATCAATGGCACTTAAGCATATACAGGAAGTATGTCCGTCCACACCAACGGAGTTGAGTTAACTTAAAATACAATAAGTCGAGCTTCAAAAAAAAGGCTGCAGAAAATTTCGTCATGAGCCTGTGCGTGTTGTTCTACGCAAAGTGTTGATATAAATACAAGGCAAAATAATAGAAGTTAGTATATGCCGAAGTTATTAGTAATAATATACAAAAAAGGGTAGCAAGACACATCTCAATAAAAAAGAGGCCATCTCAATGAAAATGAATAAATATTTAACTTTTGTTTAAAACGTAAAAAAAAACCCAAATATTAACAAAGATAACCATGTTTGTATTGACACTACAAAAAATAAAAAGGTTGCCTTAATTTTGAGTGTTTTTTTTCTTCTTAAACTGGTTGAAATTCACTATATCATTTTGATATATGCACAAGTAGTTTCAAGTTTGTATGCAATATCACATACTTCCGTATTTGATTGTTATTGTTTATAAGCCACGCCAAAAAGGCCACAGGTAAGAAAAAAATAACATGTTGACCTCTGTAATAAGTGCAGATAGCCTTTAACGACACAATACTTTACTATGAATCTCCTAGATAGAAGATATAAAAAGGAGAAGAAATATCTAGAATTTTGCAGAGCGTCTACAATCTACATAGATCGTGGGTCATTATGCGGTTGGATGGCTTTATGCAAATGGCACCGGGAACTAATTCCGTGTGTTGGTTCATTTGTCGATGGAAATCACATTTCGCTGGCTGCGTGTCACTACTGATTCAATTTCATTGCCCTATATATGTGGTTACTAATATATTTATTAATGCACTTGTTTAAAAACTATATTTATAACTTTATACAACGGACGGTGATAATTATTGTATGACTTTACACGGAAGCCGTATAGAACAATACCAATTTTGTAAGTGAAAATTTTCATGATGTCAACTGTAAAAGTGCTATTCTACACATATGTAACAAGTGTCCTCGAATATAGTTGCTCGGTTTGGTCACTTAGATCACAGTATCAAAGAAATAAAATGATAAGTTCTTAAACGACTTTATAAAAAGTATCTCCTAGTTTTATACCTATAAAGATACGTGTGAACATTTTAAATTAATATACTTTTGACTCTCGACGTAAACAATACCATTTAATGCTACATGATAACATCTAAAATAAAATTAATTGCAGCACACTTCTAGAAAAAATGCCCTTACTATGTTCCTCACATTAACATCAAAACCCAGTTTATCAAAACTCAGTTGTATCGCGACGCCCGGACATACAACGAGCGATATTTAAGGCATGACTTGTTTCAGCTATCGGGCAATATAGTTAAAAAGATTAAAAGAATATCCATAGCGCAAATTCACCTGTATCATGAGCAAACCCCACATACACACCTTCACGTACATACCCTCACTTTTACACCATCACACATCATAGCCAAATTAATGATTACTTAGTTAAATGTATTTCCATTTTGTAAATGTTTGAATCTTTTTGTTATGTATTCCATTTTTGTCTATAATTTTAATATAAAATAAATGTAAAATGTTATTTTTGTTTGTATAAAAACCTAACTATCATATAAACTTAACTCACAATAATATGAGTATATAAATACAAAGTAGTTATTTTTAAGTAATATTCTTTGTTATATCACTGGGTGCAGACGGCTGACTATTAAGTCATACCGCCATTAGACATATTGCCAGAAGGCTCGCCAGAAGTCTTTTGAGAATTGGTGCGCCCTTTTCTTGAACGACCCAAAGTCGAATTAGTTCAATGGGTAACTGGTTCTACAAAGTCGTGAAACTGCGTTAAGTGCGCTCAGATATAAAACGACGGATGTCGAGGTGATCAGTTGTTGGTATACATCCGAACGACTGCTTTGAATAATCTCCCTCGTAAATGCGATAGAGGATGCGTATTGGCCCCATATAATATATTTACACAATGTCAAGGGATGAAGCCGCTTGGAAAATTCGTTATTCGTTAAAAAAACTATTTCTTAATTATTTCAGCAATAGAATCGTTATGTAGACTTATTTCATATGAATATAAGTTGAAAATTAAAAAAGTTCAACAAAAGTAATATTCGTTTTCTTAAATATTGCAGCTCTCTATATCTCCATTAGTAACAAGTGAGTGTGGTTGTGGCTTACACGCTGTAGTTACAGCCCACACCCAGTTTTCAACTATTGACTCGTGACAAAACTTAGATGTGAGTTTTAGCAAAATCAATATGAAAGTTGTGTTACTCTAATGACATTGATATTATCTTATGTAAACAAAGGATTTGTGATCCTCTAATTAGTATAAATTGTTTGAAACACATATTGTGTTTACTAGGTTTACGTAAATTTGAATATAACGTAATATAAGTATGAATTCGCTAATTTTTATTATGCAATTATCACTACGATTTAATTTATAAGCAAAAGAGGTGTCAAAATATATAAAATAAAAAATAAAACAACACCATTCACGCTAATAATATTCTTCGCGCTAAATCAGTGCCAGTCAAAAAAAGGATTACAATTTTTGATTTAATTTTGACACACGAACCGGAGATGGTAGGTTTCAGTTCCGGTGTAATGACGCAAGAGATTTAAACTCTAACTGCTCGCTTTGTTGCGTGCGCACTGAATATTAACCATATATCGCATCGCATTTATTTTTTCTTTATTTATCATTTAAGGATCCAGTGTTTGGAGCGAGACACGCCACTTTTGATGGTAAGTGCTTAGTGTTATCGATTGTTGGATTCCTTTTTTTATTATACTGACACGCGACAAGCGAACCAACGCATATTATTTTACCGAGGAACGAGAGCATCCTGGATAAAAGTTCCGGATACCCAGGCCCACACAAATACAAGCAACAAGTTTTGAAGTGAAACTTCTTTAGAATCGTTGTGATTTCAAACCGGATGCAACGAAAAAGCGACAGTAAAAAGAGACAGAAACATTAATTCATATGATTTAACGTGGAAGAAAATGAGATAGATAAACTTCTTTCGAATCGTCGTGATTTCAAACCGGATGCAGCGGTAAAGAGAGACAGAAACATCAATTCATCATATGATTTAACGTGGGAGAAAATGAGATAGCAGGCATTATACAGCCTCTCTTTACTGCCGCTTTTTCATTTGATCGAATTTCAAACTTTCGATGTTTTAGTTTTTCCCAAATTAAAAATTTATATTAAACTTATAAATTAAAATTTATCATTAAAATATACTGTTTTAAAAGAACACACACATTTAGATAATGGAAAATGATTAATTTATATATGATTAATAATAAAAAAAATGTTTTTGAAGGTTTCACTTCTACCATGTGTGAATTGTTTATTAATGAAATGTAAAAGAATATATAATATTCTATCGGTTACGGCTTGCAAAAAACAAACAACAACAAAAGAAAACAAAAGTAATGTAAGAATAACAAAAGTGTTTAAATAAATCACTTTTTCAACGGATTTTGAGCTATATATTATAAATGTATATTTATTTTACATAATTTAAATTTTTCCGACGTTTTGCTTGCTTTTCAAAGTTAATTCTTTATATACATTTATGCATATACCATGCACTTTGCTCTATATAATTCCAGCCGTGTGACCAGTGCTAAAATGCTATATGATTGAACCTCGGCCTTGTCTGAAATTCGCCTGCGTTTAATTTCCGTTTGCGACTGCTAAAGTGCCTCCACGATTCGAGTTTGCATTTCACTTTTGAACGGCCACAATCGTTTGTTTTGCTTTCGATGCTTTGAAATCAGGTAAAGTTGTAATTGAACTATTCTGAGTGTTTTCCATTACATGTGTTGGTTTTATTTTATTTACTAGCTACTTACAGCACATCTACAAAAGCAATTTCATTTATATTGCATAAATTAAATAAAAAAAGACACGTCGAAATAACTGTAGGTATTTCTTTAAAGTTTTATTTCTGCTCCTAATTGTTAAAGGCAAGGTAACACGCTATACGTGGGAGAGTAGACCGTAAGTTTCGACAATTACAAATACCTTAACTGTTCCTACTTTTATTATGACAATTATTGTGACATATTCATGCCAATGATATGGCTGACTGTTCAGTTTATTATATTACGATTGGAAATAAACGATTTATGCATTAATATAACGAATTGAGATCACTGTATTTGCTATTTTTTAATTAAATAAATATTACAAAACACAAACACCATGGCAAAAATTATCTTTGTCAATATATTTTAAATCAATGAAAAATCCAATATGAAAATTCCTTGTTTAAAATTCGCGCGCAGTAACGAGCGTATCTGTCGGTGACAGGGACATTGTGAATGTCTATAAAATATATTCTGTTGTCTATAGCTAAGCTCGTTTGTCTATGGCCATAATGTCCCGTCATAAAAAGCACCTGCTCTTGTATTACAGTTTTCATTTACTACGCGGGGTTATGATCTAAGTTTGGTTGATGTTCATGAAATAAATCAAGGATAGATTTCTGTGGTTATGTGGACGTACTTAGACTTAGATATGGCAAATTATCCGATACCACCGCTACAGATATTGAAATGAAAAAAAAACATGTATAGCTGAAAGACATATTAATGATTTAAGGAACTTGACGTAATGAATTCTATATAACATTTACAATTTAAAAAAAAAAACTACTATTGCACAAGAGGATTACTCCCTATTTCAGCAAAGCCAGGTTTAGTTTTGTTCAAAAAGTATTGTTAGTAAATATTCTATAGGTTTTTAAGCGAAAAGGTCCTCTGAAATAAAAAGAACTAGAAATTAGGCGCAAAAACTAAATGTTGTAGGTATAATCTTGATCAGTAGTACCAGTAATGGTTTAAGGAAAACAAGATTCGAACTTTCTTTAATTGTTTTCTCATGTTTTAGGCAATTCAGATTCAAGCAATGCTCAATAAAATCTCAGTGCCTTTTTGTTATTCTTTGTTATTTGATATTTAACAAGCCCAAAGGCCGGCACTTTAAGGATTCAAACTTTTATATGTTGAAGAGAAAAATATGTATAAAAATATTTTATTTACAATAGAAGTGCTAGAAAGTTTTACATACCTACTACGTAAAATATTTTTGTGATAATCCTACAGTGCGGCGGTTACTCGACACTTTGGAAGCATGACATAGCTGATATACGTTTCAAAACTTTATACATTTATTAACAATCTTAAGCACCTGTCCTTCTCTGGTCCTATGCTGAAACAGAAAGTATTCTTCTTGTGACATGCTTTTTATTATCTGTAATCATGTTTTTTCGATTTTTTTTCCTGTTTTCATGAAGCTAAAAATAATGTTATATTTTACCATCATACATGAATTCTAATTTTCCTATTTTTAAAGCACAAAATTGCTTTAAAAGGTTGTCATCTGTTATTAACTGATAAACAAAGTAATCAAAACAGTTCTATTCACACAATACTTGACGCTTGCGTAGACCAATTATTGTCAAAATGTTGTTCTATTTTCAAATTAATGTCACAACTGGAATGAAGATTAGTGTCTAAACAATAAAAATTGGCTTTTTGCCAATCCTCTGGACACTTTTGGGATATCCACCTGTCCATCGCTGATTTTGTAATCTTTTGTTGCAATCTTGTAATAAAATCTAGAACACGTGAAATGTGTTTCATTTGAGCAATCTGTAATTACTACAGCCAAAAAACAAATTCATGACAGAATTTAAGATATGATCTGTGTTGGCTCAGTGGCTAAAGCATGCGACTCTAATCCCTGAGGTCGTAGGATCCATCTTCGGCTGTTCACCAACGCACTTTTTATGTGCGCATTTAACATTCGCTCGAAAGGTGAAATAAACACCGTGGGAAACCGGCTTGCCTTAGACCCAAAAACTCGACGGCATGTGTCAGGCACAGGAGACTGATCACCTACTTTCCTATTAGATTGACAAGTGATTTTCTCTTAATTACTCGTCAATATTGTGATATATATTGTAACAATACTTTATTATATTTGTGGGCTGTCTTAACGAGGTGTGTACAACCAATTTATTTATTCAAAACCACCAAAACAAGACCAATACCACTAATGGGTTCATAAAATATATTTAACATACAACGTGTGAGTTTTTCATATAATTTTCTCATTTTCCGAGTTACAGAGCTGTCACCATTTGGCTGCAGTCCAAACGTTTCCCAGATTTAGATAATACGTTTTGTTGTATTTTTGGCTTAAATCATTTTACTCTATTACTTCTGTTAAAAATTTTCTATTCTCACCTATTGTTTGGAAAAATTTTGCCTATGACTTAGTTTAATATTGTCAATAAACACACAAAGCAGCGAGTGGAGCCCATGATTCCTCGAGCCCTGCAGCCCCCACAGCCCCAGGGCTTTAGGCCCGCCACCGCCCTGCATCAGCAGGGCGAGTACATAAACACCACCCGAAGGGGGCATGTGCCCCGAACGGCTCAAATCCCTCTTGAGGGAGTGTACAACATTATCTACTTGATACATATATTGAAGTTGTTGTAATAGTTTATGTGATATAATACATATAAGTTTGCTTTTCTTTGGTAAATGATAAAATTAACCAATTTGTGTGTGATTTAGTATTCCATTGATGGGTTGTTGAAATTACAAATTCGGAATCGCAGTACACTGTATATCAACTTTGTGATAAAATGGTTATTTTAATATTAATTAAAACATTCTCCAATTTTCTGAACAATTCCGTAATTAGGACAAACTTTTCGTCAATCAATACTTGAATAAAAACCGAGTTTAAAACAGCAATTTCCTTTAAAAGCGAAACTCATTAATATACTTGTCAGATGCTGGAGATTTCAAATGAGAAATGAGGAACTGATCTGCCTTTCTGTGGTAATGGAAAATCTATATGAAAAAAGCCCAAAGATTTAAGGATTATGGTTTTATGGACTTACGATTTTTGTAAGGTAATTTTAAATACAGTTTTGAACTCATTTCTTTTTCGCAAAACTTTTTCAAATACCAATGGCTGTATTGTGTCGAGTAGATGTAGTAATAGTGTAGTAGTAGATCGATGGAGAGGCCATACTTCAACCTTTACATAAACATAATAATACTAAATAAGAATAATAATAAAAACTTTATGTGTGTTGGTACCAAAGAGTTGTGACAAAATTCGTATTCGTCCCCACACTATTGAGTCCCTGTATGAACTAAAAGTAACTAAAAACTCTTAACTAGAAAACAATTATTCCGTACATGTTCATTCACATACAGAACACAGACAGTTTAAAAAAATAAATAAATTTTAGTGTTACAACTATGTTAATGTCTTATAAAACATAAACTATGTGTGAATGAGTGTGTATGCACGTGTATTTTAGAGTGCATCTGATGTGAGAGTTATTATTATCGTGCACTGTGTGTGTGTTAGTTTTTATAACCGCGAGGTCATGCCAACATACGTAGTAAGGCCTTTGTAGATTTGAAATCCAATTTAGCTTGTGTATGTGATACTGGACTTTGTATCTGGAGTGTTAACTATCTCAGAATCCACAAATTCGATAATTTTATTATAAAGGAAAGGCCCCAAATGCAAAGAAGCGTTGGCCAAAAACAGTCCTTCGTTTTGGCGTTGGGAATACAAAACCTCTGTTCTTAGATGTGTCTGGATTTCTGCGATTGGCAAGTTCAACTTGCACGTTCCAACTTGATCAGTAAAGATGCAGCCGTTCCTCCACATGCCAGCAGACAGTAAGTAAAAATGGACTGAAAAGGTGCTAAATAAATTATTTTAATAACTTCGTTCTCCGCTACTCGTTTCAGTCGATTGAAATGTACATTAACTTTCTTATCCTAGAAGACTGTGCATAAATTTCTATTTCTAGATCTGAGTGAATAATTTATTTTAGAACTGTTTATAATTAAAAATTGGTGGATATTTCGGAAATCCGTCTTCAGAATTTGTTTATTTCCTACTGTTTGAAGCCAATATCTGTTCAACTCTATTATTGTCACGTATTCTTAAGACTTCATTACAGAAACGATTTCATGTAATCTCTAATCTCGGGACACAATAACGCATTGAATCAATTCTTCAATGTCACTTGATAAGGGTAACATTACTTTTTCTAATCTCCAAAGATTTGCTATAAGAAACTCATATGTTGTTCGTTGAACAACATACATAAATACATACATTTACTAATGTAAGATTGCTAACACCGGTGTTTACCGTATCTTCTCCGTTAAACCGACATTTTAAAATAGAGGCAATTAAAATATTGTTATTTTTTTGCAAGATTATTTAATTTATTTCGAACACATACAATCGTAATTTAGTTGATAACACACATGACCAGAACCCGGAAGTGTAACCTTAATTCCTGCTGAAACAATACTTTTGTAGCTTGGCTTAAAATGAAAAAGTCAAATAATATTAAAATGTAAAACTGAACTTAAAACTAGTTAAATTATTAATATCGTGCATTTAGTATGAGATGATAAGATGCGCCTTTAAGAAGACAACGTTTCTTTAAAAGCTCAAACCTGTCTTTATGGTGCGGTTTTCACCTCATACGGGCCTCTTGACACACTAATAAATAAATTTGTTGTAAGGTCCTTATACATTATTAGCGTAAACTTTACTTGCCGCAATTTCTCGCGGTCAGTGAACGCGAACAAAGCGCTAAACCTATTTGAGGACTTCCAGGCTAAAGAAACGAGCACGATAAAATTGATGTCTCGTAAACGCTTAGTTGATTACACTTACGTCGGAAAATTCTAACGGTTTTTCCGGATATACCTTGACGAAAGAGTAAATAAAAACCAGTAAAATTTTGTTTTTATATCATGTATTTCTTTACGGCTACAATAGTATTATGGTACTAGAAGAGA
Organism: Pieris rapae; assembly: GCF_905147795.1. Classification (NCBI taxonomy): domain Eukaryota; kingdom Metazoa; phylum Arthropoda; class Insecta; order Lepidoptera; family Pieridae; genus Pieris; species Pieris rapae. The sequence continues at coordinate 291,579 of NC_059513.1, forward strand.
GCTATCTATATATAACTCTCAACTCCAAGGAACATAAATTAAATAAAGGGCAAAAGTTAAATAAGTGTAAATGTAATAAATATTGTTCTTATTAGCAATTAAATACAATTATTCGCAAACTTTTATTTTGAAAAGAATTCCGTGATCTTTTTTTGAGTGAGCGACTTAATAAAAGCTTCTATCATTGTGTAAATAATTTCCAATAGTTGCAAATTATATGATTTAAATACATTGTGCAAATAATATGAGAGCTGCGAAGTAATCGTCATTATAGTGCCGGTTTCGAGGGGGTAGGACATTCGTAGGGAAGTAAGACACTTTCAGTATCGGTATGTACATGTATGTAAACAAATGACAGGTCTGTGCACGAGAAACACTTGAAATTATAGAGTAGGAAAGCCCGGACCTCAAATTATCGCATGTTGGGTAGTTTGCTATTGCTTTAACTTCAAATTCCAATTAAATCAAAATCGAGAATTTAATCAAATTATCGAGAGTCGATCGTCAAATATCGATGTTTTATTTATATTAAAAAATACATTCATGTTATAGTCACTGAATTTTTGAATCGTTTAAAATATTATACAAAAAAGTGCGATATTATATAATTTAGTTGCTTATCTGATAAACTCAAGCGTCTGCTGTCAGATGATAGATGATGCATGTGTTAATAATTTAATATAGATTTTGTAAACAAAATCTATAATATAATAGTTGAACACAATATATTTACATAGTGGTAAAGATATGGTTTAACATACGTATTACACAAATAACATGTCAGGTACTTATTATTACAGTTTAATATAGACTAAACGGAAAAAACACATTGTGAGAATGAATTTTATTTGAAATTAAATATAGTTTCACTAAAACCACGTAACTTTTTACTAGAAAACAATGTCTGTAGTCTCGCAGCAAAACTGTGGGAAGATTTACAGCAAGCGGGCTGCATGCACTTTACTTAATTTTCTAAATGCATATTCTGGTTTAGTGAAATATAAAACATCACATGAGAACAGAACAGTGTAAAATATTTTAAAGTCACATTGAAGAGAATATAAAATAGGGTTTAAGCCACAGGTAACGTCACACACAGCTTTATTTTATATCTCTCGCGTAACATTGGGCTTTCATATTGAAAGTAAAACGTATTCAAACAATGAGAGATATCTGGAGAGATAGATTATTTTACTGAAACTCTTCCAAGGCTGGTGAGCAACCAATGTGTTCTACTTGTACACATGCGATATCAGCGACGGCGGAGGCCAACGTTGTGTGCAATACCAAGGCCCAGAAATAGCCTGTTTCACAGATCTCCATTAAGCATTAGTTGTTGCAGTTACAGAATGCTGTTTCTGAAATCTCCGTAAAAAAAATTGACATTATCGTATTAGCTTAGTTCTGCAAAGAATAGTTTATGTATTTTTTTAAATAATTTGTGATTGACACCGTTTTGTGATATATATCAATACTTTCCATTAAATCGTCATAAATCTACTAAACTGTTTAAAACCCAATCGAATATTTCGTACTAAGAGTAAATTAAATTCGTCACATCAAACAACGTCAAATCCCGCATTTATTATGATGAATGTGTTATGTAGATTGACTCATAAATTATATGAAGACGGGGTGGATGTTGCCAGTTGCCATAATTTACCAGTTAATTAGGTTAATTTATGACCCAGAAATGTTAGCAGAAACTACGTGTACTCGAGGTAAGAAATTTGTAAGGAAAAGTAAAACCCTAAACACCAGTTCAATGATATTTCTCTATGATTTATAGACATTTAATTAATTACAGTATTAAATGTAATAATATTCAAAGTATCCAGCGTATTATATAAACGTAATTTAAAACAAAAGGTTTCAACCGTCATCTTTAATCTATACTCAGTTCTTAAAGAGAAATTGAGCTTTTGAAATGTTCTATACATTTCAAACAAATAACAGAAATCTGATCTGAAAACATCGATTTTGAATAACTTTGATAAGTGCTTTTAATATTACATTCTTATTCTTTTTTGCGTCTGAGTTATAACCACAGCACACACGCACGTAAATTGTACTTAAAAAAATCTCTCATATTTTTTTCTATTGATTATTGTTATTTTGTATATTTTGTTAGTAATAACTTATATGTCTATGTCTAATATGAAATATAATGAAATCTGCATGTTGTTAACGTGATATAGTCTGAAAGTACTTATTACTCCGTGGCTAGTATTTTAAATAAAAACTTCAACATTTTTACTGCGAAAGACTCCAAAACGTCCTACAAAATATAAACCTCATCTAACGAAGTTAAATTAGCCAAAGTTTTTCTTTTTTTAAGTGTCATGACTTCACCTCTGCAGTAACTCAGAGGAAAACATTTAGGGAAATTATTTTGAACATTAGGCGCTTTATTTTATGCTAGATAATATTTTTATTTTCTCAAACTGAATTTTGGAAATTTTCTCATTAAACGATGTCACATATACGAGTATTATCTAGTTAATAAAATTATATGTAATGACTCAATTCATAGATACATAACTAGTTCACACACACAATGTTTACATAAAACTTCATTTAAATAACAGATAATAGACAGCTCAAGAGTGAAAGAATCTGAGAAAACTCAACTAAATAAATGATTGAAATGAAATCTCGCTTTCGAATGTGCAGCATGCTTATAACTCAAAAACTATTCAGACTCCACTTAGCATTAAGCCCAGGCATTAAAAACTTACTTTCATTTTGTATGGAACAATTAAAACTACTTAGGAGGGCGGGTAATTTACTAAAAAAATAGGAAAATGGTTTACTTTTGAAGTAATCAAACAATACTATAATAATAAATCATAATATCCTTAACAAAATGCAATCTGTTAAGCAATATTAGTGTTATAAATAACCATATATCGTTAATTTGTAATAATACTTTATTACAAATTAACGATATATTACTGAATAAAGTATATATGTCGCTAAAAAGTTTTCATTGTATATCTATTAAGTACTAATTTTATATTGAAGCTTAGGTAACGATTGTCACTGTAAGCTAAGGTAATGTACTCAAAATGTTGAGTTACTAAATAAATTGAAAAATTAATTAAAGGGGGAATCCTAGACCAGTCACACCACTAAATGGCTGGCCCGAAGATGGCTGTTATTTTTTGGAACGGAATTTCGCTGTAATTAATGCGCCTTGACAGACTCATGCCTCCTGAGATTCGGACCTCGGCATGGGCCGTCGCGGGGTTGTCAACCTCCTGAGGGGCACGATCGAAGTTCACTGGAGTGTTCGAAGTTAAGGCGGTTTTTACCCTTATCTGATTATTAATTGACTAAGCATTGAGCGCGTCTTTAAACTTGTCATTGGCTACTGAGGTTGGATCATCCTGATCTGTTAAGAGGTTGTTGGTTGTTAGTTGGTGTGGAGGGCACCCCGGTAGCTGAGGTCGAGAAGTTCTTATATCTAGTTCTATATCTTCTTGTATTCTATTGTATCTTATATGTAGTACAACTACGTTAGAGCTATTTCACATGATGTCATATTTGAAGAATAAAAACGTGGATTTATTATATTATTTACATAATTCAACGTTTCGAGTACCAAGCGTGGCATGGTTTGAAGCCTTGAATTGTGATCTTTCTTTCGAAAAGTATCTAAATAAAGCGAAAACATTACACGGAATTAAATTCTTGATAAATTTTTCACGGATATTTATAATAGATTAGTGTTTCTATTCTTACTCGAGATATTCCGATACAATAGCTTGATGAACAATGTAAACAAAAGAGAACAATGAACAGATGTAGCGAACGTTTATCGAGATATTCTATTATCTGTAGGTTTTCGATCAATTATACATAATTGTGTTCTGTGCTATTTACATATTGTTGATAATAATTTTGGCGTTGTTTTATTTAGTTTAATATTTTTATTAATTACTAGCTAACACGTAACAGTCAATGAATGTCGTTCGTACAGTTTGCCAGCTACTGTGAAATTTGTGTTTAAATTTATATTGATTAAATGTTAGGAGCATCTGTATATTATATGTGGTTTGTGTATGAGTAAGCTGCACAAGATAACTAAATATATGAGAGGGTGAGATGTAAGAACCTAACAACCCTACGAATTCCTAACAAAAAAATATTAAGTTTGCTACTTTATTAAAATAAATTAATACAAAAACAAAACAGTCGGTATATATGTCACTACTGGACTTTTTCAACTACGCTTCTATTATTTCAGAGGGCACTTAACTTTGTCAACCGGAGGAACATTACATGTTTGACAATTACGAAAGTCATGATCATTACTTTTCGTAATTTTGCAATATTTATTTATATATGTTATCAGAATCAATACTGGAAAATTTCAATGATAAAACTTCAGGACGGAGATTTATCAAAAATCATGAAAATCAGTCCAACTGTTCTCAACTTAGTGTAGTTAGTTACTTTATTAAAGCCGAGTTTGTTTTATATATTTAGAAGATAATTTTAAATCCTCATACTAATGCACGATGAAAAATACTGATGGTGCTTATGAGAGCATACTCGTAATTGTAAATAAATACAATTAATGCACGCTTTGGAACTGTGTTTTTGTAAAAATTAATGTTTTACAAATACAGCGAAAAGTTCTTTTAAAAAAGGAGCAGCAAATTTGTTTTTCGTTATAATTAATTCTGAGGCAGTCGGAAAGCATTTTGTTACAAGTTCGAGGGAAAGAAATAAATGTGTTTTTCTGCGGCCACCCTGATAGATCGTTTCAGAGGAATTTATGTCTCGCCATTGACTTGGAATGAAGTAGTTCTACTTTATAACATAACAAGTGTAATTTTCTAAGTGAAGACATTTTCCAACGAATGACTTTACATCATATTACGTGGATTTTATGTTATCAGGCTTAATTTGTTTAACGCTAATTCTCTTTATTGACATTAGGTCCGTAATAAAGAACGCTGAATAATCTAACAAAATTATGGTAAAAGTGTTGGAAGGTGCTGTCTACATATAATTGTCTATGATGCACTACGTTTGAATTTGGATTATGTTTTCTTTACTTTTGATGTGTGTTGTCATTTATAGATTCATTATATATTTTCTCTTATGCAAGTAAACACAATGTTACAAGTATTACTAACGTTTTATTTAGTTGCTATAGCCACTAGTCCACCCTATCAAAAGTAGGGCGAACCCGCAGTATATACGTCAGTACGGGTCACAACAATGTGTTCAAAACGTTACATTTTGTATCTCATCACATTTAGTAATCTACGAATTATCAGTACCCGTTTGAATAATAACTTAACCCTTTCACGGGAATCATTAAAACGAATATTTTTATTTTCTCATAAAGTTGTAAAACAGTCCACAGTTAACATACCTGAATTACTGTTGAACACTCCTTTGAAGGTTTACGTAGTTCATAAGATTTTTTTAATAATTATTAAATGGCCGACAACGCACTCGCGAGCCCTGTGGCATTGAGAACGTCCATGGGCGGCGGTATCACTTAACATCAGGTGAGCTTCCTGCCCGTTTGCCCCCTGTTATATAAAAAAAAAATAATAATTCGTTGAATGAATAGTTATAAAATATTCACAATTTTTCATTCAATATGTAGTGAAGGGCTTCGCAAAAATTTAACATCTATAAATCTAAGATACGATTATCTACTATATAATATTCTAGTTTGGTAGGTACAGAAGACTGATCCCCATACTTAATTATAAATAAACAGATAATGGAGAAAACTCTTATAAATAGCGGTGGAACACATAAAATGATCGGATTTCGAATAGGGGTGGCGAATGTGGGGTATTATCTCATGTATGAATTATTAGTGCATCCCAGACAAATGAGTCTCGCGAGGCTCTGTTATGCCATTTCAATTGTTCCAATGGACTATCAATGAATTATAATTGGTTAGTAGGAGAAACATCAATTTAAATTCTGATTAAATACTAAACTGAGAGAATTTCGTTGGTTTGCAAAGAGCTCACATTGCTAAAAAGCTCGTTCTGGGCTTTTAATGATTGGTACGCAATTTTTTTGAGAGAGACATGATATTAAACATCATGATAATAATTTGGTTTAATGGTAAAAATACCTTTATGTTAGATGACTTCTGAATCATCTTTATAAACATACGTAATAAAAGCGTCAAAGTTTTCCAACCAATAGGAACAAGAATGTTAATATGATTTTTATTACTATTGTGAAGTGGACTGTGGTTGTAAGAGGACTGTAAACTAGGACAGTGAACTGTAAAGCATAACAAGTGACCGCTTCAATGGCGTGATGAGTTGGCGCTAATGGCTTCCTTATATTTCTTTCTTTATCACTTTTACACAGATTTTCATTTTAATTAAATAAAATATGAAAAAATCGACAAATTAAACAAAGTTTACTACGAGAGGGTATTCATGAATATGGCGTAGTTGAGCAATTATGACCGTTATTTTTATTTATTTACTAGTTTTTTTCGTCAAGTCTTTTGATTCAATTAGATCCAATAAAAAGGCACTTTTGCACTAAATTACAAGTTAAAATGATAATGTATCTAGATTATAACTACTATGCTGAAATAAAATAGGCGTGATTTTATTTATTTATTGACTTTTAAATAGATCTACTTGGAGTGGCTAATGTAAGAATGAATTAAAAACATTTGCCTTATTTTTTCTACGGCTTGTTCTGGAATTAGTACTTTAAATAGTTCGCCTTTAATTTCCAATAGCGACGCGATGTGCAGTACATATATTTTTAATACATAACACAAACCTAACCTAAGGAATAAAAAATACATTTTTACAAAAACATTAGTACGGAAACTTTTATAAATACACTTAACTTACTCGTTCGCTGGAGGAACCAAAATGTTAGACATAAAAATAAAAGTTGATGTAAAAATACATTACGAAGAAGAAGGTTTTGTCCATTGAATGCAACATGTAAAGTGAAATGGTAACTGCAAACAAATTCTAGAACAAAGGGTCATTACACAAGCTCAAGTAGCGTTTCCGAAATTGTAAAATTGAACGTAATGAAATGTACACAGAAAATAACTAGTAAGCAATAATGGGAGAAAACTAGCGATGCAGCCGCAACAATATTCAACAAAACTTGCTGATCGAAAACCTATTGAATATGCAATTAAAATAGCACAATATTTGTGCATCGCTACCAATTAATACTCAGAGAATCTGTGGAATTTATTCGAATGGAGTTTCAGTACAAAACATGTCAAAATGAACTCTTTTAGTGTATTAGGATAGACAAAGAGTAGAGCTCAGTTAATTTTGTGGTGACTTATTGCTACGACAACAACAACAAACAAAAATTATTTTGGGTGGGTTCAAGTTTAGTTTAAATATATTTATGACGGGTCAAATTAAATCTTATAAAAAAATCATTTATTATCCCTAAAATGGCACATTTGAATGTTAAATAAAATATAAAGATGATTCTAGTTGCCCTTTCTAAAAGGTAGTTTCGTCTGGAGAAGAGTGGGCAAGAAACTCCACACTTACTCTTTTAAAATAGGATTTACAATATTTGTATATTATTTGTAATCTTAAATAGTATTCGCTTTGATTTACCGCTAGACAATTTGTAGTAGCACAGTTGTATTTTGCGATCATTTCACATTTATTCCAGTCGATCATTGTATAAAATAGAAAGCTCTCTCGGGATGGGGTGTAGGAACTAAAATAGTCTCGTCTACGAAGTTGGATTAGGTGATCAAATATTAATTGAGCTTTTGTAACCTGCTCGAGTTAACCAAATTTATTTAGCCTTGTAGCTTTCTGTCTCTAGATTCGTTAATATTTTATTTGATGTGTTAGTTTTTATTTAAATATGATAAACGAAAGTTTTTGTGGAAGTTCTATAGTACTTTTTATATTGATTATAATATCAATGTGAGCATATTATTCTGTCGGCATAAATTCACAGAATTTTAGCTAAATATTACTAACATAGATAACTAATATTTAGCCCACGTAAAATCAATGCAATCAAACATTCTATTGTTTTACCCTTCTAAACTTTCTACTATATTTCTATCAAGTAGAATCTTAATCCAGAGAGAACTTCGACTTATCTCTGAATATAGTTGCAGTATAATTACTGCCACCGAGTATTAGACATTTCATTCGATTATTATGTTATATCTCGTGGCAGATAATTATTTGAATATCTAACGCTGCAAATCATTTAATGCTTGATTAGCCATGGATTAATTTAAGGTAGCACAGTGTGCTGAGCACATTAGGCCTCTTACCCGTTTGCTCAAATAAAAATTGTAGTGAAAGACTGTATTTTTGTTGGATCTGGTGCATGCATTAAAATAAGTTGTTATTTACCTATAAAACAATCTATTTTCACACCCAATAATTAGATATATTTCAAACGTGGTAAATATGAAACTGTTTTGTGATTTATCCATTGATCTCGAGTATCCCGTGACACTCAAAAGTCTGTATAAGTTTTAATAATGTAAGTTTGAGCAAAATATATATTGAATATAGCAGATATTTGGGAGTCATGTCTCGCCGTGGGCGGCAATATTCAACTCGGTACCTATTTTATTGCCTCGTAAAAATCTGTCACAGCCGTAAATGCCATATTTGGCTCCAATCTTCATAAAATATAATGTTTACGCTATAATATGGTAATAGATTCATGTCTTATAAAGGCATCTGAAGGGAATGCCTTCAGATGCGTAGGACATAATTATGATAATTCATAAGAAAAATATTAAGATATTGTAAGATTTAATACATAGGTACATTATCTTTTAAACAAATAAATTATATTTTTCTACTACAATTAAGACAAGATATATCAACCGTATATTAGCATATAATAACTGAGGGATATTGACACATAATTGGAAACATGATATATCTAAATGTGACTTTTACATTTGGAATGCCTGGTACTTAATTATAATTGGGCTCAATATCGACGCTACGTACGAATTAATTGGAAATATTTTTAATCGAGCCTCGTTTATTTTCCAATTATTTTGAATTTTATGTTATTAATAAGTCAGGCCAGAATTGTGAAATTTAATATAACAAAATGGCGCAATATTGCAAACATGAAACAACGTTGCGATTACCTTTTATGATCACAAATTTAATCATAATATTCATAGTTATTTATTTCAGACCGTCCATTTTGCTCTTAGTAGCTAAGGACAGTTCTAGTTCTTTGTGATCAAGAAGTTAAGGACACTCTTCTTCTTCTTCAGTCACACGCTTCATTTCTGAAAGTCGTGTTAGTGGCATGGCCAACTTCCTCCACTCTCCCTATTCTTCGGCAAGCCTCTGAACGTGTGTGATGGTAAGACTAGTAACGGCCTGTACTTGATGGGTCCAGCGAGATGAGCACCGGCCTCGGGGTCTGGTGCTCTTCATTTTGCCAGCCACGATGAGTTTTTAGGACACTTAATTTTCTGAATAATGAAATGAAAACATCCCAGAGGCACTTCAAGATTTTGTTATATTTTGAAACAGAACATATTGTTATATTTTGTTGCGCTTTCTGGCAAACAGATCCATTAATAAGGCCAGGCTGCATGATTATCAATATAAGATACATAGGTAACTTATTCCATTTCTTAAATACGTCGCTTTTGAAATGAATTTCACAAATTTTTGGTTTCAATCTCAGCGAATCCACAAAATAAGGTTTCGTTTACGAATACGCAAAGTAAAAAATGCTTTTTCGCAAACCGCCTAAATGTCTCGTGATATCAAAATCTGTCAATACAAATTTGTATTTATTATTTTATGTGAGTACCAGTAAATAAAGTACAGTAATTTAAATAAAAAGCCTATTGCTTTAAAAAACTAGTATTCTTATGAAGAAAGTGAAAATACACTTTCCGTAAAGAAAATTTCTCTTGGGAAATTAGTGGTGACATTATGGTTTATATCCTGTTAGATAATAGGTATTTTTTACGACCTGTTTCGATCATAAATATGCTACAGCAATCCTTTTTATTTCACGGCTCGGTAAAGATACAGTGTTATTTCAACTAATTATGTTACGAACAGATTTAAAAAAATTTTATGAAAAAAATTATGTCATAATTACAACTTGTTTTAAAACGTCAAAATTATCTTGATCTACTTCCAAGATATATTTCATATCTGTAGAGAAAGCGATCAAATAATAGAGAAATTGGAGGAGGCCTTTGCCAAAAAAGGGCACACAGATGCACCAGAACTAGTTTAAAATGAAAATTTGTTTAAATGTATATAAAATATATAATGTAAAATGTATCTGAATAAAGGCTATTATTATTATTATTATTAATAGAGAAATAAAACTTAATAATTCAATTAATGACGTACAATCTTGATTTTGTGAAGCGTAATTTCGAATCAAAGTTATAATTTAGCGCCATTTAAGTAATGAATTGAGGGAATTAGTTCTATTTGAAGTTTAATTCATGGGATGTTGACTTGAATTTTTAATTTTTGGAACTTTCGGAAATCGAGTTCGGTACAACTTCAGTCTAATCCGTTTAATTACAGATCCTTTGTTGTCAGAAGAGACGATTATTTTATTAATAAGTCGATGTTTAAAAATTATTAATATTTGTCAATATAACTTGTGTGCATTTCTCTTTTATCTCAGCATGAGATCCTTATTTGCCCTTAATTGCGAAAATCAATTGGAGGTGATGAATCTAAAACAAATAAAAAACAAAAAAGGCTGTATTTTTTGTAGTGCTCACGTATTCCAGTAACATGGAAAAAGATCACACAATATTGTTTTAAAATATACAGATAAAAGTTCATATGGACCAGCTGACATGTTATTCCAGGACCTTTATAAACAAAGTTATGTAAAACAGTCGCTTTGTGTCCTCCCATATGCGTTTCTCCACCTGAGATTAAATGTTTGCTATATTTTCACACTTAAAAGACTTGATGAATTTTTGAACTGACACAATACTAGGAACAACCGAACAAGTTATACCCAATAAGTATCCGGCTAAGTAATAAGTATAAGCATGTATGGAACTCAATTTTTATGGCAAGTTGGTGATCAGTTTTCCCCATATTCGGTGATCCAATAAAGTGGAAGATATTGCTCCACCAGGCGTGAGGCAACATTTAAATTAGAAGAACCTCATTACCATTCCCTGGATTCATAATTAATGTGACACTAACCAAAAAAAACTCTAACTACATTGACTTACTGTAGTCAATGTAGATATGATCTTTCGTCGTAAAAATCCCAACTGAAATTAATTATTTAGTTAGTTTTATGTGTAAAGTGTATAATAAAAATATGTCCTATGCTGTATGCATTGTGTGTTTTGCTGATAGATTATTACTAAATGTAACCATATCCGCAATGTAGGACACCTAATATAAATAATTGTTAATACAAACTTATATGTTTTACATTCTATCTAACCAATATTTTTTTTGGGAACTGAATAATGGGAATTTAATAGCATATTTATATTCTTAAGGGAAACTGAATGAAGGACATAATATTCAATTATTATGCTGTTATTTATAAGGAAAAGTATATTTCCAGGTGTCCAATGTACATCTTATATCGTAACCATCTTATATCGCCACACAACAAGCCACACGCTGGAGACGACCGCTGGGAAAAAAAAGACCACAAAAGTTATGAAGCTGACGTCGTCATCAAGGTTTCTGGGGAAAATTGGAAGCAATGATCCAAATGGAAACTTCAGGCCTTGACGGAAAAGAGTCCTTACTGTAGATCACGAAGTAATGGGAATAACAATACTTAACGTAGACTAATAGTATAATAACAAAATAGCTCCCATTTAATATGTAATTATTTTTTAATATAATATTTAAAATACTAAAAAAGGCCCACATGTGTATCCTTCTGTGGATTTCTACATGTAAACCTTACTATTCATTTCCCTGTTAAAGTGAAAATCTTTTCTGCAACAGACTTTGTAGTGACGTACAAAGATAAAGTTACCAAAAAATAACATTGGGCTGAAAAGTTATTTTCTTTTGATAGAGTTTGATTTGATTATTTAATATTGCCTTCGTGAGCGATACATCGATCATAGCGGTCAAACAATTTTTCGAAACCATTATACGATTTGTATTTAGCCAAAATAGGCTTCAGATTTAGTGGTTACCTCTTCACTAGCGCAAATTTATGTCTGTCTAATATGCTATGTGGTATGATATCATTTTGAGACGTTGAATGATGCAATTTTTAATTTAATATAAATAAACCCGTAGTGACACGTGTATTGTATAGAGCGAAGGCGTCCCTAATTTGGCCCAAGAATACGTTTGATAGGATCACAGGTTTGTAACCGAATACTTGTTATGTTGAAAATACACCGAGAGAGAAAATTTTATAATAAAATTTAAAATATAATTTTTGAATAAGAAATTTAAATAAAATTAGATTTTATTTATGTTGTGTATGGTAAGTTTCCCTTTCGTAATAGATCTGTACTGAACGTTTAATGTTCTTCCCCTCCTGCCTTTAATTATAAGGCATATACTTTTATTATTTTATGGCAATATCTTTTAACAATTTTTCTTTCTACAACAATGAGCAGTTTAAGCCTATATCAACGACAAATCTATAATTTTTTCTGGTTTTATTATTGTGGCAATCGGAAATAAACTGATGTTCTGCGCCCTCTGATGGCAATTACTAGAATTAGCGTGATAATAAACTATTTATTTAATAAACGGCTCAAGTCTTTCTCCTGACTTCGATTTTGTTATCTTTTGATTAGAGTTATTAGGCCACCGCTTGCAACTATATAAAGCGCAAATTCGGCCCCACATGGAGTACTGTTCCCACCTTTGGGCGGGTGCTCCCCAGTACCAGCTTCTTCCACTTGACCATATTCAACGAAGAGCGGTTCGAATCGTTGACGACCAAAATCTCTCAAAGCGGCTTGATCCTTTGGCGTTGCGTAGAGATGTAGGGTCTCTCTGCATCTTCTACCGCATTTACCATGGAGAGTGTTCAGAGGAGTTGTTCGGATTAATACCTGCAGCTGAGTTTCATCATCGGACGTCGAGGCAGAATACGAAATCCCACCCGTATCACCTCGACGTCCGCCGTTCCACAACTGCGCGTTTTTCCAGGCAGTTTTTGCCGCGCACCACCACTCTGTGGAACCAGCTGCCAACTGAAGTATTTCCGAACCAATTCGACTTAGGGTCCTTCAAGAAAAGAGCGTACCAATTCTTAACAGGCCGGCAACGCACTCGCGAGCCCTCTGGCATTGAGGGTGTCCATGGGCAGCGGTATCACTTAACATCAGGTGAGCCTCCTGCCCGTTTGCCCCCTGTTCTATAAAAAAAAAAAAATAGAGTGCACAGGTGCTAATTAAAATTTAAGTTGGCACGTGGTAGATAGGATTAGTAGTAGATAGTACCAGTGACCGTACTACTGGCTCTTCGCTCGGTCGACTAATAAGTATCCCAATACAGCGAAGAAATGCTGCCAGCATTGTTTTTATTTATCAATTTTTAATTATTATTACTATGTAGGTTAAGAATATTGTTAATAATATTTGGTTGATATGATTACCAATACAGGTATGTTATTACAAATGAAATAATGAGTTTGCCTCGGTGTACACCAAGCCTACTATCGTAGCAAATTCCGGTCATTTTTCACGGGTCTAAATGAGATAGGAACGTGATGGTCGACACCACGAACACGGAATAGCTTTCCGAATGTAACGCTCTTTAGTGCGCCATTGTGCACCTCAAATTAAATAAGATTTATACCGCAGAATATTCTTTGAAAGTTCACTTGGTAATATAAGTATAAATTAAGTTATAAGAAAGTTATTGAGTCCGTGAATTTGTGAAAAAATAAACAACGAAACTCGCCCTTTGTTTGTTTCATGGAATTAATATTTACATACATCTGATTTTCGTCCACAGAAATTTAGGTTAATTGGTGAGGAATTTTGTAAAATATAACTAAATTTAGATGAATTTAAAAATCTACCTTGATTTATCGAGGTCAAGCTAGTTATTTTCATTGTTTTGTTATTAATTTTTATATTTATACGTTTACTTTTATATCTTAACAAAGGGAAGGTGATTAAATCTTAATAAGCAAAGTGCCCAAAAGCAAAGTGTTTATCCACTCTTTTGTACGTGGGTACTACAGTAACCAAAAAACAGTATGGCCTCATTCGTACGTGGTAACTACAGTACCCAAAACGAAGAGTTTAAGAAAATGCCATCGCCAAGAAAAGAGATATATTATTTATAAGGTTTTCCTTCATCCATATCTATCTTTGTCTCATCGATCCTGGAATACCATTATGATATTAAAATTATTATAAAAAGGAAGAAAATTTATTTTTATAAATGGATGTATTTTATATGGACAACAGATAAGTTTTTTGATGAAATTGTATAAATATATCAAAACTGTTATAAATACTGTTATATCAAAAGTGTACATTATGTTACCTTCATGAATAATTATTTTTTGTTACAATATCGGAGGTTTAGAGAAAAAAATACAAACCTTTTATTTTAACACCAACACCGATACCAAGGACATAAAAATTAATTAATGCAATTTAATTTTGAAATAGTACTTATAATTACTGTATGTATGTATGACTACGAATGCTACACTAAACAAATGAGAATGAACATAACAGAAACAAACTAAAAAAAAAAACAAAAAAAAAGATTAAAAACATATTTTTGAAATTTACTGTAAATATAATACAAAAAGTGGCTAAAAGAAATGAGTAGTGCTTACACATCCAATTTACGTACTATTTTATTAATTTATACAATGTTACTTAATACCCTCGACGACAATACAGTAGTCGCGGGAATCGCTTTCGCCAATTATAGCGAAACACAAATTATCACAGATATCATAAAATGATTTAAGCGTAACCTATCCCCAATACCCATACAACTTTATTTTACCACATGACACGCCCGCAACAAAGTAATTTTTTTACAAAGTAATATTATTTAATTAGGTATAACAAACTTTAAAGAAAATTCGAACGAGTGCTACCTCATCGTAAATTAAAAGTCGGTTATGATAAATATATAAATAATTGAATAATACAATAATTTCAAAACGTAAGCTGCCACGATTTGAACATGAACATTGAACCTTAACAAGTGATCATCTCAAGAGCTTCGACAAATTGTGTCATCCTTTTCGTTGTTTACTTTATTTTGTAAACACAGCTATGATGTTGATTCTTCCCGTTTGTTTAGGTTGTTGCTGATAGGTGCGAGGAAAACAGCACCCACTCGAGTTTATTGGATTTTCCTCTATTTCTACTTTATGCTTCGTATATTTGTTTGTCTGCGATGAATTACTTTTGTTCGCTTTAAGTTTGATTCTGATATGATTTTCTCTTTTTCTTTTTTCTCTCAATTTCTCATTTTGTGACTGACTAAATATATATACCACTGTTGAGCACACAAAATGGTTTTAAGTAATTTCAGCGACACTTACAATCTGCGCTTACAAATCACTGGATATAAATGTCGCAGCACACTTGCTTAATCAGCCATTAAATTAAGAGTCTAGCTGTTTAACTAAACGGCAACGTTTAACTAACGGCCTGAAACTCAGCTGTAGCGTTTGTTACAACATTTAATAAACTGACTCGCTACTGCTTGGACCATTCGTACGATAGAGTCTTTATTTGACAGAAATAACAAAGATATAACATAATATGACCTACAAAATATTTCTTTTAAATTAAATTGTTTGAGTCAAATTCTAATTGTTATTGTTTCAACACTCTTCCATTGTCCTTGTTATTTTTTCCTGAAATTTTGGAAAACACCATGAAGGTTGTGGTTTGCCGACGCCATGTTGACAATTTGAAGAGTTTCGTTTCGAATTTGAGAGTGGCGGAAAGTGAAAGTAAATTTAAATTAACAGTCAACAGGCTACGCAAGTAATGAAACGTCATCGATCCAAGTCATTTACCTAGCTGATTAATCAACTAGGCCGCTAGTTAAACGGCGCCGTTTGGATAAACGCCTGTTGAACGGCTAATTTGGCTGCCACATATACAACTTCTAAAATAAGTAACTAATTTGAGTGTCAGTGTTATAAATATAGGATATATTCCTCAATCATGTATTTATTTATTGTTTTAAAAGATGTTATATTGCGAATATTTTAATATCTTCAAAGCATACCAAAAGCATTCCATGCCCTCATTCAGTCATCTTTCATTCTGTCATTGCATTAAAATAAAAATATTTTGATTTCTTTATAATTTTAGTAAGTGTGTAAAATAATATTATTTTTGTATTGTTTATATCTCGCCGAAATTTGAAGGATTGTTGGGCTCACTGAAGGTCCGTTTGTGGCGGGGTCTTTGCTTCAGGATTTCTCCCTACCTGCAATATGGTGAGGGTACAGATGGCTGCTAACGGGTGTATGGCGGCATTTCTTTACTTATGTTTTGATGACGTCCATAAGTGTAAATTTCCATCAAACAGAAGAATATATGTCACATGCCCTTATAGACACAATTCTCAACATGGACTTAAAGAACTTTAAACGGTAACATTGTTTTATAAATTCACGTGAAAGTAATCGAGAATGGTGGCTCCATCTAAAGAAAATCGGTCTAAAATTCAAATTTGATGTGCTAACAGAAAATATGGCTCTCTTTAAAGTAAAATGTAATTTGAACTCGTTTATTCGTAGCATAAATGCTTGCGAAGATGTACAGTAAATTTTATACATTAGTAATAAATGTATTAACTCAAACGCGAAAAAGGTGTACAATTAAATATTCGTGTTCGGTTTATTGTTTAATTCAGAATAATTATCCTTATTAGTCTCAGATTGCATTTGTTATTTGTTTATTTATTGATGGAAATGCATTACGCGATAATGTGAAAAAAATATATAATTAATTATATATTCAATATTAAACACATGACAAAAACAATATCGCTACTGTGAAATCAGTCAGCGATCATGTAAAGATGTCGATAGTTTCTGAAACAGCATTCATTAAGCGGAAAGACTGTTAACGGGGATCGCGAACAACTTAGGCCTTCGCCGTATCCCATAGGTACAAAGAAAACGAGTTCTTGGAGTACGATAGGGTTGCACATCACCCCCTGACATCCTTTCAGTATATAATAGACCAACTGTAGGTCTCGTCTGGTTTCCAATTTATTGATTTAATGTTAATAACTAAAGTAGTAGTTAAATGACACTTATTCAGCAATTTAAAGAAACCTAAAAGGGCTGTGGCTACAGAAAAAATACAAATATATATTGATTAACAATAAAAATTAAAATCGGGATCTTAAAGGCTGGGTACACCAGGTGAACTTTTCAGCGCTAAGAGAAAACTTGGTGAAAGAAATGCTACGAAAAATTTAAGAACTTAAGAAACAATAATAGTTACATGTATCGAACACAAATCGCAAAAACGATATTATTAACTAAAAGAAGCTAAAAGCATACTTGAAAATACATTACCCGCCCCATTTAGTACTCACTGGGGAGAACATGACTTTTTTATGACCTTATACGTGCGAGAATTTGATTGCTGTCGCGTCTGTTTTGTTCTTGGATCTGTATCTGTTTATTGTTTCTGTTTACTGCCAACAAATGAATAACAATAAATCGTTCCTACGAAACGTTTTTAACTACGACCACAGTCTCCGTCTTTTCCTCCGAAAGCTTAGTTTAAAAGTTAGTTCTACAAACTGTATTTTTCTATTCGACATTAATAGATCATACATAAAAAGATACAACTTTTATAGCCTTGAGATTCATAATGGGCTTTAACTTCGTTGATAAGTTGTTAATCTACTTAGATCAAAATACAATTCAACAATTTAAACCACCGAAAATTCGGTGCTTCTTTTCCTTTGAGAGATGGACGTACATGAAAAACTGGTACGATGCTCGAGGTTTTTACACATCAATATTTTCCGTTCACATATATAGTTATAATAAATAAATGAAGCCTTTATTCTCTGACCAAATTAACGACAAATAATTGGTAAGAAAAAAATGTATTTTTTTGCAACGATTTTTATGGTTAGGTTGTCGCCTGTGATAGGCATTTCCTATATAACATCTTTCTATTCTATCGAAAGCCTTCCTGCTAAATCTCTGCGGCAGACCATCGGCCCATCTTTTTACTTGACGCCCCTTTTTATTTTTAAATATTTCCATTTTTTATTTTATGTACCTATTACAACCTAAAAATATATGAAATATATAACTCAACAAGAAAAGCGATTTTTAATATTCTATAAAAATTTGGCATCAAGTTATTTTATATTTTCGTTGAAGATTTGCCAAGCTTGTTTAAATTTCGTTAACTTTTTAGGTTTTTCATAAATTAACACCACTTTGTTCTCGACAATGTTATCCTATTCAACTTAAAATAAATAGGGGAAAATTTAATTATGTTCAAAGTGTCTCGAAGGACGATAAAAACTTGTCCTGCGAGTCCAAACTTCTCTCATTACACTTACCTACTGTACTAACTTTTGCTAAATACTCGACATGCTTTGGCACAAATACAATATAGTATCGCTTGGAACTTTGCAAACTAAGATTGATTTTAATACAAATCCCAAGACTTATTAAATACTTATTAATAACCGAATGAATCCTATATTCTTTGTTTATATAAAAAATAATAATTATTATTTCTCTTAACATATTTCATACATACTCCAATGGGGTAGTTGCAATTGCAAGATGACCGCCTTTGAATGAACAAAGGAATTTCTCAATATATAAAATTTTCGTGTCACAATATTAGTTCCCATACTTCTCCGAAACGGCTTGACCGATTCTTATGACATTTTTTAATGTTTATTCACTAGGTCTGAGAATCGGCTACTATCTATTTAGCATATATATTACATACAATCCTTAATAAGTATCCCCTACACCACCCCTACTATTAACATAACTATTTTTTATTTGGTGATTAAAAATTTATGACATGAACTTTGGGGTGTATATAGAGAAACATTCACAGAACAACCGAATAACCTAATAAGTTTTAGTTCCGAAAAACCGAATAGTCTCTGGGGTAGCATACCAATATGTTGGTGTATACTAAACAATAGGCTAAGTAAAATCACATTAAAGAAAAATTATGTTCGCGGGGGTAGTAGTATATTCGCGAGTACAGTTTCGAACAAAAGCTATATTTTGAGTAAACAATAAAATGTGGAACATAATTACAATGTTTGTTGAGTAAATTGTTTACGCCTGCTGAGCTTAATGGTTTATTAAACTCAGATGTTACCGGAATTATGCATCGAAACGCAATTTGCAATATTCAGTGTTCAGTATTAAGTGATGCCCGCGGCCTGTTCTGCTAATTAGAATTTATACTGCTCTGTGGTATTGTTTAATCTGTCTGATTAGAAGTCTATAAACAAATACACAAATCAAGAATAGAGGAAATAAAGCAATATACATATGTTATATTACTTAGTATCGACGACTTTGTGTACATAGCGTTGGTAATGATAACAGGTTACGAACTGATTTTGTGAAATGAAATTTTTAATAAATAATTTAATAATTTTCAAATATTTGATTGTGATAATTCTTAAGTACTCAGAATTCGTCACCGAGCGTGGACTTAGTGCAATACCTCAATTTCTATTAAGGGTAGGGCTAAAAAGCGCAATCTTAAATTTGAGACTATTTTTTAAAGTCTATCAAATATATTTTTGAATGACGCTGCATGCATTAGCCTACTATCTCTGAATGTTGTCTATAAATAATTTTTCTGTCACTAACGACATCTTCATATGAAACCTTATATAAAATTGTTCTTTTCTACATTATCGTGTATTAAATGAATAAATAGTATTATCTACTGACCTTTTACCAAAATAAAAATATGTACTTATTGAGAAGTTACAATTTATATATTGAAGACAAGAACGTATGAAACAATGGCTATTAGTTTTGAAGATAGCAGGTGTCCAGCGTGGGTAAGCACTTTATAAAATTGGACTCATACATTTTATAAATTAACTGTCTGTACCAACATCTGTTATGGCAAACTGCTGGCTATGTAATTTATTATGGTTTATATCTAAAGTAATACTATGAAAAGGAGCTACTGTTATTCACAAAGTGAATGCTTTGACCATTTTAAATATATTTTTGATAGGTTTTTTATCGAAATTTATGTCGCAGAGGTCTTTCCAGAAACAAAAGAGTCAGGTAGGATTTTATAAACGTTCGTGAGGTGTTTTGTCTTTTTCATTGTTTCATTCATATATTTTAACTATTGACTTTTTGTATCCCTTTTTCTGTTCTGATGTGTATTTTAATACTTGCGATTTTGGATAAGTTTTATAAGAAAACTAATTTTTAAATACACATTTGTTTTATTATATATAGATCGTCAGAAATACTTATTTTAAGAAATCTTATTTACATATTATAATGATTGATAATTAATCTGCCTAGCAAAAGAAATACATCCTACAATATATTACGGTAACTATATATTATTAAAATACAGTCACTTAAATATAATATTAATTTACGTGTTATTTATACACTGGGAGTAAGAGCAAAACCTAATTAATGTAACTATGTTGCCACTTAGTATTTTAGAGTTAGTAACATTCGTTATTTTGAATTTTCGCACTGGACAAGGCACTCCAGTTTCGTGTCGAATTTTTAATAAGAATGTCAAGATGCGCTCTGAGTTTCAATTACTTTAAATGGGAATAATTTTATTTACAGAAGGACGTTTTTGTTATTTGAAAAATTATGAAATATAACCAATAAATAATGCAGCGGCATCCCATCTTTGACTGAGTTTTCTGTGCACGCATTGTAGATAAGGCTCTGCTAACTTATTGATTATTTTCTATTACTACTATTATTGATTATTAAAAGAAATACAAGATATCTCAATGATTAACCAAAGAAACAATAACAATCAACATAAACATCTCGATTAAAATATGATAATAATCATAAGATTGACATGTTTAAATTGAATTTAAAAAAAGGCAAAACACGTCTTCCAAAGATCGATTCTATACATCTCCCACTTTACAGCGTAAAGATAAACCGTATGCAAACCAGTTTAACAATAGCACATTAAACAGAACTACAGTAAAGTATCTCATAAAACACAGCATAATATCAAAGTTATATTACGGGTCACTGAGCTTGGAATGTTTTTGTTAAACTGCGCGGAAACATTTCCTGATCTAAGACAAAGGTTAAACTCGTTTTACATTCTTACTACTATTTTTTATTCGGAAAAGCCTCATACATGAGCTGAATTACGTTGATAAAACATTAATGGATTTTGAATGAACCTTTAGGTATCGATAGCATTGAATTCCACGTACTTCTCTTCTTCCCTGTACATCAATACGAAGCAATTATTTTTGTAAGGAGAAAAAATATATTGCTGCCCATATATGGCTCAAACTTACGAACTCGGGGTTGAAATTCAAATGCCGCAGCCACTACTGCTCTTGCTATAAAACAGCTAATTGTAATCATAGAACAACCGACCAACTGGTGCTGTATAACGAATTCATAAGAACAAAATCTAGCGTAAAAGGAATCGAGAAAATTCGACAATAGCGTGTTATTAATAAACCAATCAAAATGGATTCCGCTAATCCACCGTTGTTCGTCAAACAATTCGGAATTACCAAAAACCGTTTCATCCGCTTGGCTTAATTCCCTCCGCACATGAATAATGCATGCGTTCAATGCAATTTTTTAATTGCTTCACTACAATTTTAAATCACGATTGTCGCACTTTTTGATTAACTTTACAAGTACTGAGGCAGAATACCGTTCGTTTGGGTCTATTAATATTACCTGACCGATTCATAAATACCTCTTGGTGTAAAAATTAACCCAGTGGCGCTGTGAATCACTCATAATCAACTAGATGATCTTTCTTCCGTCCTGATACACGTCGACGTATATGGCATGCGGAATTTCTCACTTTGCTTTCCCTCACGCGCTCCTACGAGTATTAAATACGCATTTACAGGAATTATATTGGTGCACTTCCGTGGTTGACACGCATGACCACCACGCATGACCTCAGGAATAAGTCACACGCCACTAAGCCAAAGAAGAACAAATTATAACTATCATACAAGAATATAACGGAATTATTTAAAATGTGCTTATTAAATTTTGATTACAGGCATAACACAAATTAATTCCCGTAATTCAACTATTTGTGCGCTAAAACCTGTACTCATTATGCGTCGTTCCTTCTAGGATTCTATTTATGAGGTGAAACGATGCATAAATCTAGAAGTTCAGACTCAATATTACTAGGGTCCTGAATAATTCAAATGGAGTTCTCGAAGGAGTGAAGTTTCGAGAGAACTTTTATGAAGTTGTAGTTAACACCAAATTGAGAAAGCCAAAATATTTTATTTTACGTAATTTCAAACAACTAAAAAATGATTTATAAAATCGGTATTTTTTTTTATAGAACAGGGGGCAAACGGGCAGGAGGCTCACCCGCTGCTAAGTGAAACCGCCGTCCGGTATCTATGGATGCGGTCTGCTCGATGCCAGAGGGCTCGCGAGTGCGTTGCCGGCCTTTTAAGAATTTGTACGATCTTTTCTTGAAGAACACTAAGTCGAATTTGTTAGGAAATACAAAGTATTAATAAGTGATCTCTGATACTTCGTTCTAACTTAATATTAACACGTAACACGTCAATCAAAAAATCAACTGGGTTTTCGTCCTTTGATTATTGAGAGATTTTACTTAGAGGGTTTGCTAACGCCTGCCACCTATAGTGTTGTGACAGACATTTACAGGATACAATTTCCGTATTTAGACGCTCATATGGTCCGTTTTACGTAAAGTCGTGGCAAACTAAGCCAAAAGACCCATGATTGCCCCCATCAGCTAGCCAACTAATAACTAATAAGACAGTATTTTATAATAAGGAGTATTTGAAGCTAATGTTAATATAAAAGCACGCATGCTTATTTCTATAAATAGTAGAGTAAAAATACAAAATATTTGAATTGCCGTAATCCCATTAAGGTGAATTGTAAATGTAGCTATTTTAATAAGCTAAGCCTTTAAGCGGGTTGAGCAGAAGCCATTTAGCAACGAACACTCTTCGTATTAAACTCGCTAAAATATGGAATTTTATGTAATTATCTACTGCGACTAAAGACTAGTAAATTTATAATTTATCTTTCTGTATTTATTTGTTATTATTTTATAAAAAATTGAATAAACTGAAATCAGTGTTCATGTTCAATTCTTCACCGGATTCATGATCTATCTTACGAGACCTACTGAATGTTTTTATGGGATGTTCACCTGATTAATAGTACTTTTTTTACTCGAAAGACCTTATACTTCGAAGGGCAGCTGTTTTAATATTTTCTCTCTTTTTTATATAGAACAGGGGGCAAATGGGCTGGGTTTCACAAAGTGGTGGTGCGCGTGGATTATCTCTGTAATATGTAACACGGAGTGTTGGACGACATAAGGGTCTGTAATTATTAAAACAATATCTTAAAATTGCAATAATTTCAGAAACTTCTGCATATGACTAGAGCTCTTGATGAAGTTTATCTGTAAATTCGGTCTGGCCTCACAAAGGAGTCACTCTTGAGATATTTCTACTGACAACTGCATGCATAATAATTAGTTGCTCAGAAGATTAATTATGAAGGTTCTCTGGTTGCAAGTTTTGAATATGCATTATTTATCTGTCCACGATTATTATAAAAGAGTATTTATTTACACTTCATAATACATAGATGAGAGAAATTGTCGATAATATTCTTGTACTTATTAAAACTATGGCCGTAGCTGTGTCATCCATTTGTTTAATGGCTTGGACTCGATTACAAAGTAATAATATATTTGTGAGAAGGAAGCGACGACTGAACACCTGTTGAACTGTATGTAACCTAACATTAGTTAATTTTTATGTTTATTTTAGTTAATTATTAGTATTGCAAACCAATTATTACCAATCATGACACATAAATTGTAATATTATATAACATTCTCGTTTCCAATAATGTCCAGTAGACATCACTAATATTCTTCATAGGTATAGAATATGTGACACTTAGATTTAAGAACCCATAAATAATTCAAGACAGTTTTTTGTTTGTCTAGCGTCGCAACTTGGCGATTAAAAAGAGAGGCGGAGAGTTTATTTTCAGTTCTTCTCCTTCGTTCTACGCCCTTGATTTGAGAACTGGCAGTAAATATAAAATTAGAAGTATTAAATGTATTTTAGGCAACGATGGCGGAACGTCGTGAAGCGTATCACATCTGCTCCTTCTATTACCACAACTAAATAACGATCACAACCGCTCTAGAGTGTAGCGGATAAGAAGAAGAATGCAGCAGAATATTTCTTTTTTTGACGTTCATAAGTGTACACTGTGTTACCTATATGAATAAATGATTTTTGTCTTTGCAAATTTGTTTTTTTGTTAGTTATATGCGAATGTTTTAAATTATTAAATTCAGTTGACACCAAGCTTCAGACAAAGTGTTCCATTTATTTGACATACTAACAATATGTCAAAACCGCCATCGCCTTAACTCGCGTTAAAGGGTCTTAAAGAGAATAAACTACCAAAAGTGGGTGCAGGTGTATAAAATAGTATGACGAAACAATAGCCTTTCAGACATAAATCATAGCCATCATTGCGGGTGACACCATTATGAACCTTGATCGTTTGTCAGACAAAGCGCCTAATGTTGCGTGACGCATAAAGCGCACCTGCGATTTCAGATTTTCTGAGAACTTTTGTTAGATATTCGCTATTCAGTATTACTAAAAGCGTGGTGAAATAGGTGATGAACAAAAATATTGCAAGTATAGAGCCGGACATCTTTCATTCTTACAACAGAATAGAAAAAACAGGATATACTTCCAGAGCTCTGGAAAAGTACTGTGGCTGATCAATTTTAAACAAACAAACAATCAAAATATCTTTATAGTTTCTCTCTTTTATTACAATTTCTTTTCATGTAGATAAATATAGCTTATGAACGTCAAAAAACTTAAATTAATTGTAAATTTACATTTACTACCAGTTCACTAGTCAAGGCCGTAGAGCGAGCAAGAAGGACTGGCAAGAAACTTTCCGCCACTCTTTTCAATCGCCAAGTTTTTAAAACAAATTGTTTGAACTGGAGTAAATCAATCCCAAAAATTAGGATTATTTAAGTATTTGTCACATTTATAAAAAGCTTTATTGATTAATTTACTTTTAACGAGGGCTTTGAATTTATTTATTTTATATATTTTATTTATTCACACTTTGTTGCAAAGAAACAAGATAACACAACACAAATATAACTTGTATAACATATACTGTAGAAAATGCATTATATACAATGTGGTAAATAAATTAAATATTATTTAAAGTGCGCTTTTTCTTAATATTTTTAAAACAAAATCAAACAACGTTTGTTCAAGACAATTGCCGTTTGACGTTTGTAACAATATAATCAATAATAATAAAAATATAAATAAATCAAAATATAAAAGTTGTAGTTAAAACATGCTTCGTTCGTTGTTCGCAAATTAACCGGTACACAAATGGGTGTGGTTGTGTAATGGACATGTCCGTGTGTTGTACGTGAATATGTTTGTGCTAAAATCGATTTGGACAGCTGCCCCAGCTGATGATTGAAACTAAAACAGACGTCGTTGCTTCTCGGAGTTAAAAGTTATACTAATTGCAAATCTCGATTTACAGCAAAATAACTTTGAAATGGCGACGTTTTTCATTTGAATGGCAATCATTTTTCGCAATGAATTGATCCTTTAGCTATCCAATTGTATAATTTAATTTTTGATTTAGAGGATAAATTCGGACTCGTGAAACACGACATACTGTATTTCTCGATTTTTGTTTTTAGGGGCAATTCTCATATGGATATATAAGTTAATATATATATTTAGAATTGTAATTAAAAGCAATTATTTTTTTAATTTTATATATGTGTTATATAAAAGACTAAATAGTTTTACAAAGGCAAGCAGAGTAAAGTATATTACTACTTATATAGTTACTACGTTGAACGGCATCTAGAAAAATGAAATTAAACCGGACTAAAAGTCATTTAATAAGCTGAAATATCCTGTATGCTCGGTTTACTTTTTAAGCGTTACATCACAAAGCGCTGTTAATATTCCATCCAGTTATAATGGATAGTTTTCAGCGCTGAATTTTAACAAGCTCTTTACGCGCGTGACAGTTTGAAATACCTGTTGTGAAGGTTTTCGCTATGAAATTATGAAAATTACTTTACATTATCTGATGAGTTCTGCATTGATTTAAGTGAGGTTTATTGCGTTTATTTAAGCTATTTTAAATAAGTAGGCGTACGTGAGCTTTTTTTATATTTAAAACATTTCTGTATGTACTGTTTCTAGAAACCATACTCCAATGGGGCAGGCATATTTTAGCATATTTTCTACTCTTTTGGATCAAGGATGTGTCGGATTTCATTACTCCAGAGTTGATAAATAGTTATATCTATTAGTTCACAAGCAGGATTCGAACAGACGAATTCCGAGAGCAATATAAAATAATATTACACGTTCTTATTCGCAAACAATAACTACTTTTATGATATTCACATTCGCTGTTCGGAAACCATTCAGCTTCTGTCTAAATAGTCTGCAATTTACGCTAACACCATTACTCCAACAGATGGATCATTGATTAAAGCCTAAATCTAATAAATCGAGACATTTCTACCGGCTCGGTTGTATATTTATAGGTTTTTAATAGATATACTTCGATACGTCCTGCTAAGAGTGTCGCGAGGATGTCTTCGCTAGAGAATCGAAAGATCATTGTTCTTCATTCGTTACAAAAAATATTTTTATTGTTATATATTTCTTTTTATTTCCCACAGTCAAGAAAACGTTAAAATTCACTTGCTCATACAATTCATACTGTTCTCCCCTCCTTGACAGATGGCTGACACCGCCCTTCCTTCATATCAAGATTTGTTTTTTTCCAAGATGCTACGACATATATTGTGTTTTATAATTTGTCGACTAACATTAAATAGGAGCATAGCTTGCAAATAGATATTTAGAGTGTTTTTCATCTAAATTACCATATATTGATTTATAGCTAGATTGGAGCACATGTTATGTTCGTGACTTTACACGGGCGAATAACATTTAATTAATTATTTGATTCAGCAGAATTCACTATATTTATTTTGCTGATATTACATAAATCTGTTTTATTCCAAACTCGAAGGAGAAGCCACCTTAAGTAGCTATGTAACCATTAATCCTTAATATTAAATAATTCAATTGTTCACACAAGAAACTTACATGATTGGATGTAGGAAGAAATTTCTAGGAATTGTTATTATTGATTTGAATATCTCCTCATTCATAATATTTTTCTGTCTCGTAATTAGCTACCGTATTAGTTCTAACCCAACCTGTGTATAGTAATGTGTAATGTAACCTGCTTTTTATATTTTTGTTACAGGTAACGAAGTGTAAATTAATAAATAAATAAAACATAACGAAAAGCTAAAACTACTTTTATTCCAAATAATTTGAATAAACTTTCAAATTGTCCATTAACCATCCAATTGCCCCCTGTGGGGCATGGGCCCCACCTTGAGAGACTCTAAAATATCCTCTTCGGGCGGTTGTTTGCCGTAGAGTGTTTTACGTTTATGTTAACACAATATATTTAATTAATCCCCGATACAGGTTCAGTTCTGTTAAGTTTTAAAAATATAATATTCAATATTTGTTTTATAATTCATCCGTCGAATTATAACATTGATATTAAGTACTATATCAAATTGTTCCCGCATAACTAAATTCGTATTATCAAACTACAATACAATATTAATTTTGTTCAACATGAAAATCCACACAACATACATTGTACAAAAGAAATGTTCAAATTATATAATTTGCAATATTAATTCATCAACACGTTACATTGTAATTGAGGAATATAATAATTGATGCTCAATGATTAATTTACAAACTAAGTATGTATCTATTTCTTAACACATACAAAAAATGTATAAGAATATATGTACGAAAACCAGCGAGATTTCTACGTAAAACTAATATTAAGGAATTACTAAATAAGGTGGCGGAAATTAAACGGGATTGTATTATCTTATATATAAAATTCTCGTGTCACAATGTTAGTTACCACACTCCTCCGAAACAACTTGACCGATTTTTATCAAATTTGATATGCATATTCAGTAGGTCTGAGAATCGGCTACTATCTATTTTGCATCTCCCTAATTATTACCCCTAATTTTTGACGAAATTTATTTCCACCCTCTACAATTAAACCCTATTTTTTATTTGATACTTATAAGGACTGTGAGGACTTTGACTTTGACTTGTCACTATTATATTTTATACAGATATCATATAGCTCGTATAACAACAAATAGGCTCAATGCTTTCACCGTATTTAAACATGAAAAGCTTCTAATGTATGTGTAATCCTCTTAATTATGTCACAATAGAGCCGGTCCATCGCCACCATCCATTTCCCTAACTAATATGCAGACCGCATTTTGTCCCCTTAAATCTTTAGAAGCCTTAGAGACTGATACCATCTTCTATTTATATTTCATTCGTATTAGAATGGTAACCAATGTGTCTTTGATTAAATGTTATTTTATTTTACGAATTAGGCATCTTTTTAAATTATATTATATATGTTATTAAAATATATTTTTAATTTGTGAACCCCGAGACGTAATTTAAAGGGGTAACGCGATTTAATGCGGAAATAGGTAGAAAAGGTAAATATGGAAGATAAATTCGAAGCTCGCTTCTTGAATTGGACTAGTGTTTGAAGCATTGTCTTGGTGAGGCAAAAAAGATTTAACGAGTCTACGCAGCTCCTTGCGTATTTACTGAATAGTGCCTCATAGATTTACATAAGATTGTATTCGATCATATAGTAAATCAAGAAGCATGAATATTTAATCATGCTCCGAAGTTTTTATTGAATTTTTTAAATTTATTAATTTTTATGAACGATGCAAACAAATAACTTCTATTAAAAAATATAACTTCTTTATTACTATTTTATTTTATGCCAGTATTTTATTGTTCCCATTTATCGCATTATCACTATAATATATTAAACATTCCTGTCGTTATCACTTTCTTTGTATTGTACGCTGTAACTACTTGTAATTGTGTACACTGTTTTATATTGTAATGGAATCTTTAAATATCTTTGTAATTTTCTTTTAATGTAAGTTGTGCCTTGTACGTTGTTATTTTATGTATAAAAAAATAATTATAAATAAAATATATGTAAGCTTACAATGTTGTTGTTGTTGTTATCCATTCATTTTTTACTGATTCATATTTGCTTCTTAAATGAATTATGCAATTGGAATTAATTGAGTTTTTTCGTATTTCACTCACAATCATAATACTTCAAACCGTTAAATAATACCGTTCCGCACAATGAAAACAAACACACCTTTTTGAGTTCCTTTGAAGCCTTTCCCAGTCAATTATTTACGTTTCAAACAAAAGCGGATCGAAAAAAGAAATTCATTTCCCTTTCCTAAAAATAATATTTAAGTGATGCCTCACTTAATACATACATAATTTATTTGTTTTTAGTAAAAAGAGGTTTACTTCAAGGGTCGACTTGTTTGACATTTAGCTTTTATTTTACTGACCCAATCGTAGACGAAGGAAAGAAAAGAAAACACGAGACAGAGTATGCAATAGAAAGGACAATCGATGGGGAAGGAGGGTAAGAGAGATAGGGAAGGGAAACTAGGCGCAATAATGAGAAAGCACGACTTTAAATTTAACAAAAATAGATCAACTGCCGATAAAATAAACGAAAATATGTTTCTTGGCATCGGCTGTCTAATATTAATCGAACTAAAATACAAACGAGGACCCAAATGAACAACAGAGTCAAACGTTATTCATAGAAACGAGCATCACAAATAACTTTAATACTAGTGTTTAATTAAAAATCAGAGGTTTAAATTTATGATAAATCACTTTGGAGCATAATGAAAATGGAGTCACTATTATTATCGACTATTGAATAGTCGGTAATTTATAGATTGATAAATCATATATGACAACATTGATAAGTCAAATAAACAATGTTGTCATATATTTTTTTTATTAATTTGACTAATATAATATATATAGCAACTGAGTATTTATTAATTTTGATGACAATGGCAGCAGTCACCATCGTCATTGCTCCGATATTTGTATATTATGATTGGATTTAACTGTAGAAATGAGTTACTATAATTCATATTTACAAATAGCTCTCTCGCTACAATAATTTTAAACATAATATTCCCGTTTTGGGTTTGTCATCGTGAAAAATATCTTACTAAAAACAAAATATTAATAAAAATATTATTGCATAAAATAAATGTATTTAATCCGGCAAACATAAGTTTATTTACAATTTTTTTCCGCCCTATATAAAAGATAATACGCCTTGAATTGTAAAAGTTTAATTGTTAAAATGTTAAACTAAAAAACGTCAAAGCTCGCTTAAAATTCGAAAGCCCTTATTTCGCTCTTTTAATCTGAGCTTAAAGTTTGAGTTTCCAACTCATGTGTACCTAGGTTAAGCTTTCTGCATAAAGTTACTTTAAATTGTAGGAAATTACATGGAATTTTCAATAAACTAGCATTTTCAAATCAAAGTTTTTTGATTGCTATGTATATGGGACTAATTAATAAAGTAGATTTATGGAATTCATTTAATTTATATTTTCTTTAATGATTTTTGAAATAAAACTTCTTAAGGCGCATGAGGGTAAAATTTTACGGATGAAACGTCACGAAGATGTGCAGCGTTTTTGCCGAAGAAGAGGCAGAGACCGCTTGAGAGAGAGTGAGAAAGGGAGATCGAGAAAAAATACACGCTATTGGTTGATGTATTCGTTTAGTAGTTACGTATTAGAACTTTAGATGGAAATTCTGTCGCATAACGTCTTGTACAATAAACGCAGCGTTATTATTTATTTATATTAATCATTAGCACGTAAGCAGTGTGTAAACAGAGTAAGTATAGGTATACGAATACATGGAGTGATCATATACTGGTATTGGGGCTTTTAGTAATACTTAATTTACAAAGAAGTTTCACGTCTGACATGTACTTTGTACGCACGCACTTTTTTTAATATGCTAAAATTATTTGAAACTGATAAACTTTGATATTTACCAAACAAACAAGGTTTATATTCGCAGAGCAACAAGTTATATATTGAGATCCAAAATAGAATTGATAGCAATAAAAGTGCAATAAATGGTGCAATACGGGTTGGACATCGGTGAGATAACGCGACCACAGGGAGAGTGAAAATGTAGGAAAATCGGATATGGTATTTACAGAAGATGATTTAGGGTTTTATGTACCTAAAAATTAAACTCAAATTATATAGATCAGAGAGATATAAAATAAACACAAATTACCATTAACTCAACTACGCACTGTCCAAAAGTCAAGATGGCGCCTCAACCCTACTGGAGGCAAAGCCCTGCCTTGATTGGTACAACCAATACAAACAATAGTCATACTTTTATTCATTAAGTTTTATTTTAAACTAGGAAACAATTAAACAAATAAAATAATTAATCTTAAAAGTGATACAATCAAAATCTGAAAGATCCTGTTAAGAAAATAAATAAAAAACCTCTTTAATACAATAACAGTTTTATGTCTTTAATAGTAGTAAAGCGATATCGTTTAAAACATATAGACGTATAAACCCTCGTTGAATTTTATTTGTTTAACAATTCTCCATAAACTTAACATTAGATAACGCACACGTGTTCGATTATTAAAATTACTAAATAATAATTGAGAGCGATTAGAAGAAATAAATAGAATACATTTTTTTAGTCTGTCTGTCTTTTTTTTCGAGTACACGCTAATTCCCTAAACTACCAACAAGAGTTGTTTCCAGTTAAACCATTTGAAACTAAATTTTAGCCAGAATTCCATTTTATTTATGAATTCCCGTGTTTCGAAGCTCGGAGGTAGACAAGGTGGTGGCCATTTTTCAGTTACCTTCCGACTAAGCCCCTAAGCTCGCTAGATGAACGAGCAGCCTTGTGTTCGATTCCCAGGTGGTGAAAATTAATGTGTATTGCTTTGTGTTGAAGTTTTCAATGCTTTAAAAGAATGCTTACACTTTGGCCAAAAAAGGTTTAAAGAATTCACCATACTCCAGTGGGGTATGGGACAAAGAGGCTTACTACCCTGATGTAGTGCGAACGTAGAAGTGCACGTTCACGAATGGATGAGAAAGCGAAAATCCGCATATCTCTAACAATCAAAGCATTCTTAAAGGCAGGCCTCCTAGAAAAAAATATTCATGTAGATAACCTTCTCATTTGTTCTGTTTTTTTTACAATACATTAAAATGTAAATACCTGTAAGTAAAAGTAAATAATACTGTTAAAAATGACTGTAGTTGTTTTAAGGTACGTTTTGATATGAAGCATCTAAAATTTCCAGCAAAATTATTATGATTTTTACAATAATAAAGCGCCACAAGTATTATAAAACATATGGAAAAAACTACTTTTGATGGCTTTTTTTCTTAAAATGGCAATCTCTTCAGAGGTTTCAAGTCGAATTTTGTAGTTTTCTTACCTTGTACAGATAAATATGTACCGGTATAATTTTTTTTACAGATTTAGTTAGTCTATGTCTTCCAGTCGTATCGATACTTAATCTTTCTATCTTTTAAAAATCAAGAAGGCTGGAAATATTTAAAGTCAAATCTCACTAACCTATAGGTGGGTAAGAATTTTTCTTAACATGCTGTTATGAAAAATGTTTTATATCTCAGTTCAGAACCGAAGCAAATGCTGATACTATCATGTTGTCAAAAATTCAATATAAAACAAATGAGGCGAGCGCGCGCTCGTCATGTGTTACATAATTTAATAGAAAAAACCAATCTCTTATCTGGGCTTTTCCGAATTTATGATGTCATATAAATCGTACGTTGAATTTAAAAACCTAAGTGGATTAAAGACAGTGTTGGCCAAGTGGCTTCAGCGTTCGACTCATATCCCTGAGGTCGCTGGTTCGATCCCTGGGTGTGCACCAATATACTTTCTATGTGTGGATTTAACATTCTTTCGAACGTTGGAGGAAGACATAGTGAGGCCACTGACTTACTTTAGACTCAAAGACTCGAAAGCAGGTGTGTAATAGGTTGACAAATGACCATGAAACAGATACAGAAACCTCAGGCTCAGACCTTAAAAGTTTGTAAGCACCATTGATTAATTAATTTTTTTAACTGGACTAAAGGTATCAAGTTGTTTTGGAATGTTTCAGCTTAAAATCGTGAAGCTGGAATTGCCTCACAACGACACAACATACAAACTCTAACTAAATTTGTGTTAATCATTTATTTGACACTAGAATGTTATAAAACTAACATAATGATTCGTTTGATTCGTTGTTTGAAAATTTATGATTTTTCATACAACAATATTTTCAAAACTTTTAATTAAAATAATGTAAATCAGTGTTATTTTTAATAAATGAGGTTGTTAGAGTTATTACTCTATAGGCATGCATCTGGTGTATAAAGTATGTTGTTCATATGTCGTTCAACAATACGACTTTTAAATAAATCTACAAAGTATACGAGGTGCATATTATTATAGACGGTACTAATTTCCCGCGGGGGCGCACTTCAGCGCTATACTTTTCATTTATTATTCCTATTGAATAGTCCTTAATATTCGCAAGTGCTTTGAGAATGCTCTTATTTCCCTGTGCATTGAGTTCTATTGTGTAAGAATCATTTACATGGAAGTTTTGTGTACATGTTATAATTTTGATTTCACAATTTCGTACTTGAAAGTTACGCAAATATTTATAAAAGTTAGAAAATATGATTACATAATGTAAATTTCAAAAGAACATTTGAAATTTTCGTAGTTTGTTGTTTCACTTTAATGACATATAGTAATAAAAGTTTTACATTTAAATCTTCGCGCTTCATGACAGCTGGATCATAGACCTTAATAAATTGTCGTACCGAATCTGTGTTTGTCGTTCAGTCAGAAATAACTCATATAATTTGTAACGTTGTTTGGAAAAGATATGCTATCGATAACGTTTTTTACGTTCTTCATTGTCTTTGTTGTCTTTATGACAGAAGGTCGTGTCCGTCTTGAAAATCCCGATGCGATGCGTACACGATGTTGCCTCCATACCACTCCATCCATAGCTTGCCTTAAGCTTTCGGGTTGTTGAGACCCATCATTGTCTTAATTTGGTCAGACGACGGTTAGGCGATCAACCCTAACTTCTCTGCTATTTTTTACGTTATGTTCTATTAAATAACTAGTAATGCATATGAAAGTTTCGACTTAAATTTTAGAGCACGTTGTAGTTTTGAATGGTCTGTAACTAGGCTTTACTGACTTTGACATCGACTAATCTTAACCTAACCTAGTTAAAGCTCAAACACCTGCAAACGGATGTCGTAGACATCCGTTTGCTCATAAAAGATACGATAAAAATTAACTTCATTTTTATGTTCAAAGAAGCCGATGCGACACATTGACCTTATACCCTTAGGTGACCACACAGATGCGTTAAAGAAATTTAAAATGTACTAAGTTGTATGTGATAATTGAGTGGGCTAATGAAACTAAAACACCTGCTTCATGTCTCAAAGTTGGATTAGTTGATGTAATATTAATTGGGCCCGCGCTCGAACGTGTTGCCTCCCCTTGGACTCCTAAGGGCCATGTCAGAGGAGGAAGCGATTTTGTACTTATTTTATTTATAAAAGAAATATAGAGTATACACGTGAGGTAGATATATGGTTGTTGTTTATAAGACCTTGACATAGTGAAATGTTTTAAATAGTTATACGATATTATCATAAAAGTCGCAGGAATTTAAAAATTTTGAACAGTGGGCAACGTATGGAAGGCTCCTTCCTTCTAAAAATTCCGCCTTTTAAGAATTGATACACTCATTGTGGTTGGTTTCACGTGGTGGTGCTGTGCATAAACTGCCTTAAATAAATACGCTCAGTTGTGTCAAAGGAAATGTTACAGAAAAAGTTAAAATAAGATCAAAATTATGTAAGCACTTAAATTAGGACTAACTTATAAACAAATTAAATTTCAATTAATCGAAATTTATTTTTCATTTTATTTCACTTTTGTGATATTTTCAGACAAAGTGTGATTACCAAAAAGTGTAGAACCCGCTTCCGCTCATAACGTAAACCAATCGAGGACAGTATTTACTATTAATATCGCGACGACATTACCGTCAGTTCGACCTGAATCCAGATAATTAATGTTTGAAGTATTAAAATAAATGTTAAAAACATTTGTTAATCTAGACCTCACTGACTTAGTGGTTGAGCCAGTGTTTCCAACGAACGTTAAATATTATTTCTGACTTTGAAAGTAGTTTTACATTTGACATATAATTTATATGATTCGTGTTGTTACCTATCGGTGAAAACGAGCAAAGTGGATCTTGTCTAATAAAGTTTTTTCTTTCTTTCTTTGATATCTCGTTTTCATATAATTTTTTATAGACTAAACTTCATTTTCTTAATAGTGAGTTATAAATAAATCAGTAGAAATTTGATTTTGAAAGTCTTTTAAAATGTTGCCATATTAACGCCATTCCTTTATTAAATATAATCAAAAAAGGTTAGTGAGTACGAGAAAGGACATGATGAAGGATTGTAGAGATAGAGATTAATGAATAAATAAAATTAAATAATATCCAAAAAGTCTACCAAGAAACTTCCCCCTTGAAAGCATTACTATATATATCTAAGCATTACTATACGATTTATTACTAACAAAACACAAACAGGAAGAAGAAAAAAAGAATGAGAGGTAACAATTTTTTTTAAAGAACAAGGCATGTTTAAAGTTTATAATACGTGTGTGCTGTGGTTGTAATTGGCTCTGGCTCAGCATTATGCTGAGGAGCAGAGGGCTCCACAGCGCTGCCAGAAACCACAACAGCTAGTTTCCGCCTCAGTCGTAAAAACAATAAGAATGTAAATGAATACTAATACATTCTAGAAAAAAATAAAAATAATAATATTACTTTGAAAGCTATTACAACAATTGTTTTGAAATACATGGTGGACAATTACGGACATATTAACGTTATTGAACGTTACCGTGTACCGGCGCTGTTTTAAATTATAATAACAGTTTTACGGCACCAAAAGGTATTTCAGATTTGCAGCTTCCAAAAGTCTTAATATAGATATAATATTTGCCTCCAGATGAAGCGCGATAAACACAATTCACAGAGAATTAATTATGGTTACTAGCGTACTCGACAGACGTTGTCACGTACACACACCGTAAATACATAATTTTAAACTTAAAAAAAAACAAAATAATCTTTACTGTTCTCCCATTTATTGCATAACGGCTTTTTTCGTCGTGGCATTGTTAATGATGACCAACTTCAAAACTGCTTTTTGTCAAATTTACAATCATACTTAGCCATGGATAGCAAATGAACCGCTAGATTGACGTTTTGACAGGTACATTTTGTTTTGCTTTCTGTTATTCTACGTTTTATGCCACGTCCCACGAAAAAAGTAAAGAAAGTATCCTATGTCCTCCTGGTTTTATGCTCGCATCACCGATTTTCATTCAAATCGGTTCAGCCGTTCTTAAGTCATATTTATGTAACTGACACGACTTTATTATATATATTTTGATAAAAATATGTGTTCTATGTAACACGGCAACTGTAATTTCAAAAGTAAAATTGGTTAATTTAAAATTTTAATAAAACAACTTTTCAATCACAACACAGTTTTCGAGATGGAATTTTGTTTTAATTATAAATTTTAATTAACAAGACAGTCCGATGTCTGTAGCGATCGCTCATTACGAGTTTGTGATTGTGGAAATTCACTTCTCTTATTAAAACGTATTCAATTAATTAATTTTAAAAATTATCTGGGAAATCTTTTCGTACACATATTTGGTTATGTTGAACTGTAACTTAAGCTAATCTAGTCTGGAATATGTATAACGTACTAATACAACTTAAAGACAAAGCTAACAACGATGTTATATTGGAGTCTAGCAAACATGAGAGACATCCTATTTTTAAAACACTTAAAATGGAAATCGGCCGGTCACATTGCCCGTGTTTATTATTTTTACAGTTTAGTTATATATTTTTTTAATACGCCCAAAAAGGGCAGTCGTCGCAGCCCATAGACACTCATTCTTAGTGGGTGCGTTGCCGGCCTTTTAGGGAGGAGGGTATACTCTAAGTTTGAATAGATGAAGGTCGTATCTCTTAGGCAAGACCCCCACCAGGAGTCGATGGCAGGAAAACTATTGAATAAGTACAATTAAATACCATAGAGATAGATAGACCATTTCCAATTTTTTTTATGAAGTTACCCCTTAGGCTCATGATTAACAACGCCTTGTTTGCTTGAAATAGTAATTACGATACAGCTTTAGTGTGGGTTGAACGTAGTGCCAAATTAAACCATAAAATAAGTCGATTGCGGCTAAGCCACAACTGTTATCGCAAAAATTGTACCAGTTAAATCTTTAAGGTTTATCGTTCATGTGCTGATACTTCCGTTACAATCTGGTAAACATACAGGCAAAAGACGTATTTTGAGAATAAATTTAGAGATTGGCTATTAACTGAAAATATCTGAAAATACTTTATTACACACTATGGTGTATGTAGTGTTATGTTCACATATGAATAAAATTTTAGTATATTTGTACAAATTGTTTATTGCCTAGGAGTTTGAAATCTGGATAATAAAACTGATCCAAATCTACTAATTAGAAAAAAGGGTGATGAATGGGGAAGGCAGGATTCCAGCACTGGTAAATTTTATGCATATGCATCTAGGTAGGAAGCGGACAAATGCTAAAAAATTAAAAATAATAATTGCGTTGCTTTGACGAAAACTGGAAATATAATTTCAAACCTCACTGAACTGTGTTCCTAACTTTGAAATTACGACTGTAGGCAGCCGGCTAATTGGAACTAGGCTCCTCCATTTCAGCAGGCTTCGCATTTGACTACCAAATCTATCTATCGTCAAGTAGCTCCCTTTTATTGAAACAGTATTTTGACTTAGCAAACGTGTCTTCTATATGTTTGGATTTTTCAGTTTCCGAGTAATTCATACTAAATAATATAATTATTAATTTATTGGAAAAGAACGTTACTATTCTATTTCAGACTACCGATCGTAACTGAAACTATAATATGTACTTATAAAGTTCGTGACATATTGAAGTTAATTCTATACTTCTAAATTTGTTTACACTGAGGCGTACGGTTCTCGACACTGAATTCGTGCGTTCAAACACAAATTGTGAAACAATGCATATTGTTCTTTCTATATACTCAATTATCACTTACCGAAGATCAAGATAAACATCGTGATGGCGTCAGCGATGATCACCCGTTGGCAGGTCAGGATGTCACTGAACTTTTGGTGATCGTATGTGGTATCGCCAAGATAAGTAATATTGAATAATTCTAAATAATTGGGCTTTAAAACAGCAACTTAATTAAGAGCAGTCTCGTTCAAGTTTATTATTTGAATGTCACAACTTTTCTCTCTGTTAATAATGGAAAATAATAAAATACTTAACGTATTTCGTCGATGAATAGGCTATTTAAGTTTGATAGCGAACTTTTTACTCATTAAGAGTTAATAATGGAAAGTTCTCGAAGTTTCAACCTGCGAGAGAAAAAGGAAACTAAAATATTAGTTAAAGTGCAAAGAAGTATCTTAAGCTGTATTAATATTGAAGAGATTTAAGCGACAAGATTTCGCGAAAAGATATATATATATCTTATGAAAACATATACGCATAAATGTTAGTTATTTCGACTTTGTATTTGCGTGTGGTTCCCATGAGAATGTTAGTGCGTTCTCCTATTTTACCATGCCTCCCGCTGATCTATCAGCAAAGATTAAAGACAAAAGATCCTCTAGGATCTTACACAATCTGAGACAATCTTTGTCTGTACCTAATTTTATTATTATTTATCACTTAAAATGTCATGTGGAACATAATGTAATGTTTGCAGCAAAACTTGGCGATTAAAAAGAGTGTCGGAGTGTTTATCACCAGTTCTTCTCTTACGTTCTACTTCGCTGATTTGAGAACTTGCAGTAAATGTAAAATTAGAACCATTAAATGTATATTTCTTCTTTTGACGTTCATAAAAAAATATGATAAATTAAATTAAAAATTACTATTTATGACAATGTCAGTTATACATTACTATTTCAAAGTATATAATA
Source organism: Pieris rapae (assembly GCF_905147795.1). Taxonomy (NCBI): domain Eukaryota; kingdom Metazoa; phylum Arthropoda; class Insecta; order Lepidoptera; family Pieridae; genus Pieris; species Pieris rapae. Next base: position 330,979 of record NC_059513.1, read on the forward strand.
TACAAATTTAATGATAGGCTTTTTAAAAATAATTTCCGAACCACTCTAATATGTATCAACATTCTAATAGGAAATCTAATAAATTGCACCAAGACCCAATGAAAGAGGAACGTGAGAAGATTACCTGAGGGTTTGAAGGTACAATTTTTCCGTTACACCATTTTATTAGTTGATTTCCACTCTCAAAGCTCGCTGGTCAGCATTCCAATACGCTTATTGATTTTCAACGTTAAGGGGACTTGTTTTAATCTTTTCGGTTCTTAAAGCTCACTTTGTTGGGAAGAACCTTGGAAAGTTTTATGTAATTATTTGAAAACGAACAAATTTTCCGATACCTTAGTCTTTTTCATGTACGTGAAGCAATTTCCTGAAGAAGTGGATGAATTATCTTCTTTCTCTTTAATATAATATACAGGTAATATTTTCTACGCTCTGAATAATTTATATCAAAATTCTTGTTGACAAAAGACATGTACTAAAAAAGAAATATAAGTAACTATCAAAGAGGAAATCCGGAGGCTGGCAGCTAAATACAAAGAGCGGTTAAACTGTCATCCATACGAACTTACTCGCCAACTCACCATTAGACAGTATGTGAGTCGACTAAAACGTCACCATATTCTAGAGCTAAAAGACCGGCAGTAGCTCTAGGCAGAAGATGAGTATATGCTTCCAATGGGAACGCACTCCACATGACATCACAACAGAACAAATTCGCTCATAGCCTGATAGGGCTGATTGCAAATTACCGCAGAGAAAAAAAACATATTTATTTGAATACTATAATTATATGATGTGGACTTTCACACAAACAAACTCTATCCTAAGAGATATAGACAAAGGCAGTGGTGAAAATCTGAAAAAAATTATCAAAAGGATTTTTTTAACGCGTTAAGCATACATAACTGAAGAGAATAGAGAGAAGCGTTACGAAGCACTTCAAAAAAACTCTCTGTGTCAAGAGACTTGACCCGGTTTTGAAGTTATTCGAATGTTTTATAACTTTCGGTCCCTTCAAATACGGATTTTTGTTGGTAATTATTATTAATTCTATTGTTCGGGCAAATATTGTTAATTTTTCTCTTAAAAGTCTGCTTTCAATTTATCCCCGTAGTATGTCCAAGCAAACAGTGTAGATATGCAATTCGTCGGAATGTGATTTTTTTTAATATTATTTGAATACAGTTTTTACAAATCTTTGTAGTTCGCTTTCAATAGAACTTTTTTACTTGTAAGCTACATTTATCTCAAGTCTGTTTGATATCTAAGTTTCCTATACAAAACATCGTAACAAATAGAAAATATATCATTATTTCTAGCAAATAGAATATTTTCTGACAAATAGAAAATATTCATTATCTGAAAAATAACGTATACGGGCTACAAAAAGTCTTTTGTCCACGATTGATGTCAATATTTATTGTCCTTGTATGTGTCAAGTTAGAAGATTTATACGTTTGTTAAATAGGTTAGGTTATATTTTCTGAATAATTTATTTTGTTTCATTTTATTATATATTAAAGTAAATGTAACCCATTTATTAATAAATGTAAAGTATTTCTAAATGGTGACTAGATCATTAAAAAGCGACATAAAGCTAAAATTATTTAACAATAATAACTAATTAGATACCAACCATCGCTAACAGTCACAATACAACAAAAACTTAAAAACTACAAACCTACTATACCCTGAAGAATCCATTATAAACTCAGAGTTTTGTAACAAATAATCAGTTACGCTTCTACACTGATAATGTAATTCTACATTTAGCGCTACGAATCTCGTAGCATGTCTAGCGTATTACATAATTGTCTCCGATTTGTTATTCTTATTAGTCATATATGTATAAGATAATAATGATTCAACACTTAAATCATTTAATCAAACTATCTAGCTTGAAGGACCCTCAGTCGAATTGGTTAGGAAATAATTCAGTGGATAGCCAGTTCCACATAGTTGTGCCACAAACTGGCTGTAAGAACGCTCATTTGTGGAACGATGGGCGTTAAGGTGAAATGTCGTAATCCTTTCGTATTCCTTGTCGTCGAGTGAGCCCACATCTCTATTTAACGGCAAGGGATCAGCCGAGCCGCTCGGAAAGGAGTTTGGTATTGGTAGGTGTTGGTAATGTGGATCTCCCGTCCAGATGTGAGACCAGTATGGCCATGTGTGGCCGAATTTGCGGTTTCAGTTGCAGTATAGCCAATTGAAGTATAGCCTTACACCAAGCTTCTTGGAGGCTAATTTAGCTTTTCCCTCCAATCGATCGCGGAAACTGCACGTTGTTCAATATGTCAATGCCAAGTACTCCGATGCTGGTTGTGGCTTTAAGAAGATTGTCTTCAAAAAGAGAAGTAGTGACAAAGGGTGTTTTTTAGCGGAAATGCAAAAACCTGTATATACCTGGTTCTGCGGTTAGCGGCCAAGTCGCAGAGCCGATATTAAGACTGGTCATATAACGGTAAAGTATATATGAGTTTTCGTAACTGTCCGGGTTAAAAATTCATCGACTCTGACTTTACATAGTTAATGTAGTAATTATGTCCTATCCTATACAATAGAAGTGTATTTACCATGCAAATACACGAATTTTAATTCATCCATTATAGAGCTACGGCAAAAAGTGACTACGTAATGATTTCATTAAATCCAAATTTTCATTTATTCAACTGTGCTACTGTCGCGTCGCTTGCAAACTTTACCTTTGCTTTTGGTTTTGTACACGTTTCGACACTTAATTTAAATCAATAGTGCATTTAGATATACTAATTAATATAAAGACTTTTTTATAGAACGGGGGACAAACGGGCAGGAGGCTTACCTGATGTTAAGTGATACCACCGCCCATGGGCATGTGGAGCCAGCTGCCCATTGAAGTATTTCCGAACCATTTCAATTTAGGCTCTTTCAGAATAAGGGCGTACCCATTCTTTAAAGACTGGTAGCGCACTTCTGACAGTGTCAGTCCATGTAACACCCAATATCTGGTGCTGCCTGCTTACCTCGGCCGCGGTTTATATGTACGTCGTTGTATATATGTTTGTGTTTAAAAATAAACAACGACACAATATATAAAAGTAAAATTTCCAAAAAAATATTATTGTTACATAAAGCAAAAAAATTACAAATATTACATAAATTGCATGATAAGAAAAACTATAACTATGGCGTTACATATGTTCCATTTTAAAAACGTAGATCTAACAGAAATACCTGCCAAGTCTACGCCTTGTCTACGGGAGCTTCATATAACAAATGTCTCTATTAATTTACCAGCGTGTGTACTTTTCACGAGTACGGTGTGATTTATATTATTGTTGCAAATCAGCTTTTTGAGAGCGAATTAGAGCACGCTAAAATAATTTCTGATTGCGCAAGTGTATTTTGTAAGTGTTGTTTTGAGTTCGGAGTCATCGAGTTATGATTTATGGCCAAACTTACTCTGAATAAAGAGGAAAATCTGATTTTCCGAATCAGAAATATTGTCATTTCAACGTCGTATGTTTAGTAGTGTTTTTACGTGTGTTTTATTGGTATTATATTTCGGGTATATTGTGAATATGGTTTTTGTTTTACGATTGTTCCGAAGAATTATAAGACCATCAGCAATATATTTTCATTATCTGAGACAGGCGGGATATTTTGTTATTGCTTGCGCTATTTCTGACGTCACTTTTGGCGTTAGGTATCATTAACACAAGATTTATTGTTTACTATCAAATCATCCGGTTTTGCTCGTATTGCAAGTCAATTTCTTTGGCGTATATTTTTATAAGAATATGTGGTGATAAGAATGATCACTAGTCTAAAAATATTTTATAGTTACACTCCGTAAGTGGAGTGTGTGAAAGTGTCTTGTCCTGTGCCAGATTTATTCCAGAACACTCCGTTTACCCTGGATTCTACCCATCATAATTAATTGAAGGAGGTGTTAGCGGTCCTGGCGCAAAACATGGCTCAACGACTTTGCGTTCTGAAAAAGTTTTTGAGCCATTTTTGGTTGCTTAACCATGGATGGTGATGTCCGGTTAAGTAAGCCTTGTCCTACATTTCTGGACGAAATCCAGGACGTACTATTTTTTACGGGATTACGGGAAGGAGGATCGTCTGATTTTAATGATACCGCCGCCCATGGACACTCACATTGCACATTAGAGAAGGGACCAGTGAAAAGTATCTATAATCAGCGAGGATGCATGGTGAATGTCATGAATATGGATTAAGCGCGACAGATATGGACCGCAGCAAGTGAAGACCAGTGCTCTCTAGATACCTCTTCTGGAATAAGGCGTGTATACTTGGATGGTATGAATCTTAGAAACGCTATGTTTTCTCTGTAATTACGATGTAAAATTCTGGAAGAAGTAGAGGGGTAAAATTTTCTAGGCAGACCTCTGAATAACAATTGTGTGAACTCATTACTATTAGTAAGGTAATACACGAGAAAAGGCCAAAGCAATAAGTCGGGATCAGATTATGCCAATCTTGTAATAAACAAGCATTGGGTGCTACGTTTTGAGGTAAGTTTTCCTAACTTTCAATCTGATAAAAGTTGAATTTGGACGCATATTTACGACAAAATTACGGTTTTCGTCTGAGATTTTTATCTTTTGTTATTATTTGCGTATTATTTAACGACTCTGAGCTGTATATATCAAACTACAATTCCGATAAAAGTATTTTTCAGTCATATTTTCTATATAAGATATGTAAATAATATTTTATATAATAAAACAAATAACATAATACATAAAAATATTCCTAACTAGTGACCTGCCCCGGCTTTGCACGGATGCAATGCTGATACTAAATACACTACAGAAAATCTGTGAACGTTGTATATAAAAATGTGGGTTATCCATAAGAGATAGACATATACCATCACGGACTTTTCTGTAGACCTTTTCAATGTGTACAATACTTAGTGCATTTTTTTGATAAAACTCGTAGGGTTCAGCCTGCGTTTGCAATGTAAGCGGAAAAAATGTAATTATTTCCGACATCACATTAGAAAGCTCAAAAATAACAGTACTTCTCCACTATTTAATGGATGTTATTATACATATAAACCTTCCTTCAAATATTTAAGCATACAAAGGGACATAGGGACAGAGTAAGCGACTTTGTTTTATACTATGTAATGATAGTGATAACTAACGTTAAAATTTAATAATTATTAAAAAATATTATTAAAAGGAGTCCCTTTAGGCAAGGTACCGAAGAAACTGGCAGCGTGCCCCCTTTGAATAGACTAATTCTTTGTGCAAGGTAGCTGTATTGCTGTTTGTTGTATTTCGATAAAACATTATAATTTCAACTTTGATTTGTTCCTTTTCGAGTAGAGACCCAAGAGTCTCTTAAATCTTTAATTAGCGTCTGTGAACCCCACACGCCAGGTAGATCGTACAAGTGACCATAGAGCATCATATGGTTGCAGGTTTACAAAGAATTTGTAAAAAAAATGGCGATTCAAAAAATGTGACATTGAGTTGCCAATTCATTTCGTCCGTTCTAATTTGGTTTTAAAAATGATGTGCATATTTAGTAATACACACAATACCAACGCTTTCTTTTTCTTTTCTGAACAACCATAGGTTATTTAAATAAATTGAAAATAAAGGAATGATTTGATATAAATTATTTAATAACTAGTTTTATGTTGACTATTGTCCACCCGTTTTACTTTCCATAAAACGATGCGACAAAAATCTTCGTAAAAATTGTATTGAACGAGAACTTTCTCGAGTGCGTGAAGTCGACGACATTTTACGATAGTTCCGAACTAAGATTACTTTTTTGTTGGAGATCCTTGAGCCGGAAGAATGAGGAACTTTTTCTTGAGAATGATAATTGAGCGATCGTGGGAAATTCGTTTATGACATTTTTTGTTGGAATTTCAAGTTGAAATAAACAGAACTTGGTGAGAATTGTTAACTTAGCGAAACTAGTGTGCTAATTGTGAATTACTTGTAAGGTACTTCAATAAAAAAAATATTATTCATAGTTATATTCTTTCAATGTAGCGTAAAAAGGATTTGGCGTAAGACACAAATAAGTAATTTTGTTTATGTTTGTTTGTTTTTATAAAAGTTATTTATCAAAGTTTGAGCTAAAGATGTGATTTGTATTTTTTTTAATACTCAAGTATAAGTAACTGTAGAACACAATTGTCTCTGTCCACTCCGTTGTTTGATATTTGCCTGAGTATGTCATGAGCTCTATATAATATTATTATTATATTTATTTTATTATTATTATATTATATTTGTATTCCATATGTCCATATCGGTTTTACAATAGTTTTGTATAAAAGCAACTTATTGTTAAGGTATAGTTTTGAATTTTGTCCCATTAGCCAATAGAGAACCTTGTATTTGTTATTAATTTTGTCTCGTTTTTTTGAATATGTTTTTATAAATAAACAGAATATTTTAAGGCAGAACGTGGACGAAAATATTTTGATCAAAAAGCGGTGTGCATATAAAAAATGTTTTTCTCGCATTTTTCACGCGTAAAAACACGAATGGAATTTAAATTTCAGCTGGCGTATTTGTTATCAATACAAGATATAGTGAATATGAAAAACTATACTGCAAAAATATTGTTTTTAGAATAATAAAATTGTTTTTGAATATGTAACGGGAATAATATTTCTACAGCTGTTGCGTATTTCGGTTACAACGCACTTTAATATATTAGTTTAATGGTCCAACCATAAGAAATCCGTGAGTAATCAGGCACAAAGATATAAAGATAACGACCTGATAGAATTGTATCAAAGGAAACCGAGCACTTTTGTATCAAGATATTATATATATATATATGGACATAATATATAATTGCAGGTATTTAAATATAACTTGTAGTCTAAAGACATACTATTATCTCAAATAATATCATCCAGGTAACACAAAGTAATTTATAAATGTAATTTTTAAAAACTTCGTCATCGGCCTCGGTGGCGCAGTAGGCAGCGCGTAAGTCTCATAATCTTAAGGTCGTGAGTTCGATCCTCACCCGGGGCAATATTTTATTTGTTTGAACGAAAACTTCGAATATTTTAGAGCTTATTAATATTGCACTAAAATGCTTGTAATTTAATTTACACGTAAAACAAATGAATATAAACAATAAAACGATATCAATCAATCAAATATTAGTATTACTAATTACTATAAGTAAATTTTGTTTTATATTATTTTGAAATAGTACTGTTGTTGTTGTTGTATCAATTATACTAGATCTATATTTTGTTTATTAAAACTAAAACCAAGAACTTTGTAACAGCAAAACAAATATCTGTAAACAGCCTGAGAATCACACAGACCGTGAAAGGCGTGTCTGGTTTTTGGTGTAGTTGAAAAGTAGGTTAGTATGAGTATTCTTATAAATTGTAAAACTTCAAAGACATCTCTTACGAGTGAAGCGAGCTGTGAAGCAGTGCGGTGCGATATGGTACGTCGCGTCTTGGTACAAGTAATGGAATACACTGCCGATTTTCAAAAATCTAAAAATTAAGTTTTCGCATGTTCCTTTGCTTTGTTAAAAGCCGTCGTGGTCAGGGGGAAACATTTTATTCATTAAATTAACTATGACTATTACTAAAAAAGCCTATTTATTCCTAAAGGACTAATACAAATATATACAATTTAAAAACTTGAATTATAATGTAATCAATATAATAACTTAATTCTAGTATATCCTTAGTTCCTTCACGAGTTAAGGTATCGCGTGTGTGAATTAATAAAAGAAATAATAAGTATTTTATTTCCCTTCATTTATTATCGTCTTATCTTATTTTTCAGCAATATTTTCAAACTCCTTCTGCTAAGACCAACCGTGGACTTCAGGCACCTTTCGTTCGAATTCTTCGCAATTTTAACGGATTGATTACATCTTATGGAGCCGGATTTATTCGGTAGTGGACTGATCCTTTTTAGAGAAAGCATCGTTGGGTGCCTTTCTCAAACCTAATTCGCTGTCTTAATGATGACTGTTTGTGTTCTACTTTACCAAAAAATCTGGTAATTTTATTTTATTTTATTCTGTGCTTATTGTATGTTATTTTGTTTATGTCGTTAACTTTAATTGTCATGCATTATAGATGGATGATTTTGTGAAAATTTGCCGTAGTATTTAGTATTATGTATGATATCGTAAAGTTGATAAATAAAGAAATATGAATGTATATAGAAAAGTCTTTTATTATAATACATCACCGCTTGTCTCTTGTAAGTTAGCCCTGCGAGGTATTTGAAGTTACCGCACGGGTTTAAGTTAAAACGAAACGACTACACATTCTCTATACTATCTACATTCTACATCTGGAAGTCTTACTTACAACGAATAATACAAACTTTATTTATTATTCTTTTTATATTACTGTTAATACTACTTTTATCTTTTTTAAGGAGGAAGGAGGATTATATTATTGGACCATCAAGTAACACACCTAGTAATGAATAGGAATATATAACATACATATTCTTCTCTTTTAGTACCTCTCCTTTATTGGAGGTTGACTGTCGGTCTCTTGAAGTGTGACTTGTTCTGTGCCAGATGCAGCGACTCTTACGAAGCTTGCAATAGCACCGTTTATTTAATTCTTTTAAATCAAAGGTTTATTAATAATACTTGGTTTTTAAGTAACCATAAAAACCGGGCTTTATACATCCCCCGGATAAAACGTAAATTTTACCTGTCATAAATTATCTGGGTTCATAAAAATATCAAAGATTCGAGATTCCGTTACCCTTTCATTTTATGCGTAAGTTATGTGACATGCGCTCAGATTATGGCATTGCGAGGGATGCGTCTAAGGGAAATATAATATCATTTATGCGTATATTATTTTACGCAAATTTCAATTTTATCTTACCCCGTAAGATAAATATGAAAAATACAACAAAAGTACCAAACCTAACAAGAACCTAAAAAGATCCAATGTTATATTATATCCTCTATTCGTGACAGTTTTTTTGTGACTAATTACAAATAAGCTTAAATACATTTCTTATTTTCCATTTTAATATAAACGATATATATTTATAGTTGTTTCATCAAAAAAATATTTACATTTTAAAAGATTAATTCGTTAATGTAACTAATAAATATGAAAAAGTATACTAATGATTGTAATTGACATAAAAAAATATTTAAAACTTATGTAAAATCTCTGTTATTAGCGGTAAAATCGTTTTAAGGGGCGCCGGCTTTCAACATTGTAAATTCAATTGAAATTCAAATCGCAAACCTTATGTGGATAGCACCTTAATCGTAAATCAATATGAGTGTGGAAACATACGAGTTTATATTCGTACAACTTAAAATCGTCTTAATACAGCTGTATAATCATAATAAAGCTACTTCGCTTCGCTTAATTTCATACGTTATACGACGCGATCTTAGTTTTAGCTTTGATGTGGTCACTTCTTATTTGGTGAATGTTTAGAATGCTCCGCTTCGCTTTTGCGTGTATTTTTATTGATATTGAAAGTAACGTTAATGTACTTTTCCAAAAAAAATTATTGTAAACACATGTAGCTGGCGTGCAAATTAAACTATATAAAAAATTATTTCTATTTCTCATTTAATAAAATATTTAATAGTATGAATCGACTAACATTTGGGAGAATCATTTTACTATTAAAGCCGTTTATTATCTTATACCTTAAGTTTTGAAACTTAATATCTTGATGACTCTTCAATTCTTTTTTTACGGGCAGGGGCAAAACTCAGAAACAGTTAAGTCTCAACTGCCGTCCATGTGCAATGCCAACGTCGACAGGTTTAACACCTGGCCTCACCGTATTTGGTCGTACCTTACCCCTATCGAAGCGTGTAATGAAACGACGTATATTTTCAGTAATGTCAGTCTGTGAAATGTCATTTCCTCTGAATGAGCCTATGAGAGCCAATTTGTTATCCACGACGTTCTGCTTTTGTTAAATATCATTGACGTCACCAAATTTTAGCGCTCCTTTGTTTTATAATTTGTCTTAAGATAGAACGTTGTGCAGATATCATGGCATTAAAGAAAGTCGATGTAGGTTGACATATACTTACGTTGTCTACTGTCGAATTGTTTGATGATTTGCTTCTTTTTTAAAAGAGTACCGAGAGTTTTTTACGCCGGCTTTTTCTCTCGGCCTACTCCCTGTCTTCTTTGCCGATGAGTAGGGATGCCAACAGGCTCGAATTTAATGACGTGGAATAAGTGATACCATGATGCTCTTATGTTCCAAAATAAACGTATTTTATTTTATTTTTATAGCAATTTAATTTTAGGATTAGGGTAGGTAGCCTCGGCGTAGTTATATGGAAACGAAGTAACTATATATTTAGATACGGAAATATATAGTTTGTGTAAATCCGATTTTTACGGCTTTTAACACAGATATATCAGTTCTACACTGAATGATACAAACATCGAAAAAATGACATAAATTCATATGTAATGTATAAATCTGCATTTAAATCCGTACAATATTCAATTCTCTTATTTTTTTAATTCAAACATACATTCTAAACTTTTTAAGTCAGTATGACAATATTTTATAATGTTTTGAATAAGGCGGGGAATCCTAAAAACTAATTATTAAACGAAATTTAATTGCTAAAAAGTATATTAAATGACAGAGCGTAGTTACGGAAGCTTCTCGTGCAATTACTTATTCATAGAAATCCTATTAGCATTCGAAATTAAACTCTACAAGTGCCTTAGCGTCTGACTTAATTGTACCTTTTAGGATCTAGGTGTTATTGTGTCAGGTCTAGATGCGTTAGATTTTAACGAATTTTTTACACACATCTTCTTCAACACATCATCAGAAATGTGTTAGTAAGAATTTGGTGTTGAGTTTATTAGTAAGTATGAGTTTAGTATATAATTCAGGTTCAGGTCAAAATATAAAATAAATTAATTAAACAACAAAAACAGGACTGCTAAAAACTATGTTTTATAATTGAATCCAATAAAAACAGGTTATTTGAGGGCAATGTAATGTTACCCAATTTAAAAAACACAAAATGAATGTTAATTTAATATATTTATCAAATACCTACATATTATAATAATCAATTTGATTACGGTGTACTATTTCTAGTCTCATTACATATAACCCGTAATGATTCCGAAAATTTTAACAGTGAAAATTGGTACAATTCTACAAATAAGCACGAATATTGTTTGATTGCCGAAATCTTTTGTTCGTAGATTGCCTGTCCTCGGTTACCATTGTTCAAACGATTGTTGCGGTTTTCAAAAATTCTAACTCAACGTAAATCTCGTTTGTAATGAGAAAATCGAGTTTGGCCTAAAACACGGGAAGTGGTACATACACAATCATTTATCTGTTCTGTTTCATCAGAGCGTTTTCATCTCACCTTTTGTATGGCAATCAAGGCTTATAATAATTTAATAATATTTTTATTAAATTATTCAATAAACTAATTTCAATTCATTCATTTTTAAATTCGACTTAATATACTACTTTTGAAAACACAAACATTAATAATTTGACAGGTAATAAATATATTTTAATAATTTATGATGATGTAGTTATAAAATCATATAAAAATTGACAATAATAATATGATTGAAAATATAATGGTAATATGTAACTACTTTGTTCTAAAATCATACTTATAATAATGAAAAACAATTTCACGCCATTATATGTGGCATATACGAAATTTGGATTGTACCGCCATCACATTTTTGTACAGATTTATTTTACTTATAACAAAGCAGTTGAATTGATTTCTTATGTCTGAAGATTTATTTATTGGTCAATTTAGAATTATTAGTTTATGCCCAATGCCTACATATACTAACACAAAACTAAACCTTAGTAAATAGAAGTAATTATAACGAGTCTTCAAATTTTCTTTATATTTGTTTCACTGTTTATATAAAATATTTAATACAAAACCAACTAAAAAAATAAAACTACATTTTATTAGAGAATCCAGGCATTAACGGCATAATTGTATCAAGAAATTTATGTCGTGAATAAAATTCTTTTAAAAAAGTAAAAGAGTTCACATTGAATTAAAATCTTAAGTTCGTAACTTAAGCCACAGTGTAAAATATTTTCAGTGGTCTATTGTCCGATGAGAACTTTGATATCGTAACAAAGTTTGTTTACTGCGGTATGTATTGTATAGCTCGCTTCATCAGTTCCCTATTTACCTGAACAAAATGAAGAATGTTGATGTCTTTGTTCGATGGAGTGTAATTTCGCTCATTCTTTTGTTGGTGTATTTTTTACTTTACGTTATCGGAGTTTTTTAATTACAGATAACAGAACAGGAATTGAGTTCTCTCAGTAAATTTGCGTGTTATATACGAGTGTGTAACTGTAGGTCCGATTTCTATATACTTTAACTAGGTCAAAGAAAATGAAAAAAAAAAAAGGATTTTTGCTTTCTTTTTGTATGCAAGGAAATAAATTGATTGAAAGTATATTAATTTCTCGTACCGTTTTTATAGCACAATTGCAAATTTCTATAAGTATTCGTAAAATAAATCAATAACGCTACAACCTCTTGGGGTCTGGGCCTCAGATTTCTGAATCTGTGATTATTTATAAATCTAATAGGCAACAAGGAGATCAACCTGTGCCTGACCCACGACTTCGACTTCTAGTTTAAGACATGTTGGTTTCCTCACTATGTTTTTCTTAACCGAACGAGCAAGTGTTGAATGCGCTTATAGAAAGAAAGTCCATTGATGCACAGCCAGGGATCGAACCTACGACCTCGGGGATGAGAGTTACTCGCTGAAGCCACTAGGCCAACATTACTCCCTAATTAGATATTTATGGATTTAACTCAAATAAAACTATGTGTAAAATATGCAGATACACATTCCCAGTTTCTAAGTAATTAACATTTAAAGATGACCGGTGGCACCCGTTGTTTACGTTACACTCTGTAATGTAGAAATAAATAAGTAATGTTTATGTATAAATTTCTGCATAATAAATAAGTCATTCACAACCCATAAAAACTTTTTGGTTATTTAAAACACCCTCCTGTCAAACTCAATTTATCAAAAGTCAAGACCTGTCAATTTTATTAACACGTTAGCAAGCCAATCACGCAGAATGGGGCAAACGTTTCAAATTGAGTACTCGCCGTAACGAGCACACGTCCTCTGATTTATAATTGCGTAACCTGCGTAAATCTACTGTATTTATGGGCCTTTTAAACCTTGGTACTTAAGTAGCTTTCGCGTAGATGTTTAAATATTTGAGTGTTTAGTTATTGGGCTAAAACCCGATACGCTCAAAGAGATTTAGGGATACAGAGCGGGCATTGAACTTTTTTAAATATCTCAGACATATATAACAGGGGTTGTAGGTTCTCCTGATGATAAGTGATACCGCTTTTATTAAAGTTTCTCACACTAAAATGATAAGTACTGAGCAACTTGTTATTACTGGTATGGATTTCTTCCCAACATCCCCGACTCTTGTGGTGCTGGACCTTCTTTTATAGTATAGTGACTAATACTATACTTAGGAGATGGTCCTCGCAAAAAGATCGAATCGAACTTTTGTACTCCGAATTAACATTACACTCGCTGATTCAATAAAATACCTTATACTGATAAAATAAAATAAGAAGTCGTGAATATTAAAACTTTATATTTTTCATTGTGGTAATAATAGCCTATCAAGCGCGATCAGGCAGACCTGTGGGCCAGAAGCTAGACAGCTGGGAAGGGTCAGGAGAGATTTGATCCTTCCATTTAACCCTCTCTTAAAGCGGGACTTTATATGATGAAACTAGGTTGAGCTCGTCATCAGCCGCCTGGCCCGGGCAACAACTCCTCCGGAAATGCTTAAAACTGTTAGCTTAATAAAAACAGCGTAGAAAGTAAAACATTTGAACCAAATCCAATGCGTGACACAAGTATTACGAGTATTTTACGACTGCTCAACAAAGGAGTAAAATGTTTAATGAATATGAAAATTAGGGTCTGTATATATGTATATGACGAGATTTTTTTTGTGTGACTTGTGTCGGTTGCCACTTAGGTATTTTTAACTAAAATAAAATTTATAAGTCAATTACAAATTGTGGCAGCTCGATTCTGCATTTGCTTTTTTTTCGTATCTACCAAAGTAATATAATATGTGTCCAGTGTGCCAGTGTCGAGTGTAACACAATCTTCATTACGCCGTGAATAAAATTTGACACCGAGTAACCATTTCTACTTACTTATTTACATTTATTTTTTATTTTTATTTACTTATTTACTTGGAAACATAACACGTGTCTTTGTTGGTGCGGCTATAAATAAGTAGTGCAGTAACTAGCCAAATTAGTAAACCTTCAAGATGTATATAACAGGAACTCCAGACAGTACTAATATTGTCAGAACTTATGTCACGTTTATCATGTGTCACGTTGTATAACTGAAACTAAGTTAATAATTTGTGAACTAGTGCAGCGCACCTGACTAAACCGTATTACTACTAATATATACGAAGTTTGTTTGAGGTTTATACATGAAGCCTTGTATAGTGGTTACTAAATATATTCCAATATCCAAGGTAATTATACAACCAACTACGAGAACTAACAAAATACTTGAGATTCTTATTGTTAATAATTTGAAGAACTTGTTGATTGCATACTTTTTGGCTCGCTTCGATTTCTGTTATGATCTCAGAGAGAAGATATTGCAAGGCGCTTGCCAAAATTTAAAAAGTTTAAAATGCACTTATTATCATAATGATCTTTCTTGTCGAAATTGGTCTCTGTTTTCAATACATGTTGTAAAACATCATTGATTCCTTATCTTTTTTTTCTTTTCTTCTTATCTTGGCCTCAGATATTTATTTGTATGTATTGTGCACATTTTTGACGTGACGTCTAATAAATTTATGAACGTCTGCTGCACTCACGAAAAAGCTTGACTCGTTGTCCCGTCACACTAATTGTATGTGCAAATTAAAGTAAATTTATCAATTAAAGTGTAGATTTCATTTCACTCCTTTTTTGTATCCATACAAAACAGCGATAAAAATGATTGAATTATATTCATAAAAGTAAACAATCAATGTTTTGACATGATGTCACGTTATAGTATCGTCCGTGAACTGACATAAGGACAACCACTTTCTGTCTAATTATTATCGATCATTTTTAAAAGTTATTAAAATTATTCAATATTTTCACGCTTTGTCACGACGAATTGCTGTAATTGAAATAAACCAGAAAAGGGAGAAATAAATGAGATTGGCAACATCTGATTGTGCTTGACCTAATTTTTCCCCTCAAAATGGGAGCAAGCGTTACTACTTAATAAATTAATTCATATAAAGAGGAAGTTGGGGTTGTTTATTCCCATTTCACACTTAGACCACTAAATAATGTCATTTAGTCCATACTTAGACTTGGAGCGAGGAATTCAGTTTATTGAAAATGAAGTCTTTCTTTAACGATATTATTCATCAAATTTATGTAAAATAAAGTGGGTGCCAGTTACAAGCCTAGAAATATTTTTTTTATAAAAGTGGCAATTTATTTCTCAACATTATCTATGAGTTCGATACAATTGTCCCAGCGATGTTTCAATTTCTTTAATCCGTCTGATTAAAGAAATTATCTCTATCTCTCTCTCTTATGTTTGCAAATTTACGTAATATTGAAAAGGCATTGAGTAAAGCTGGCCTAGTGGCTTCAGCCTGCGTCTTTCACCTCTGGGATCGATCCCTGACCGTACAGGACTACGGTTGCGGAAAACCTCTTAAGGAAATTGCCTTAAACCAAAAAAGTACGGCATCTGAGAGACACAGAATGTTGATCACCAAATGCCTATAAGATAAAACAATCTAGAAACAGTTGCAGACGCTAAAATCACGTAATCTTCTTTGTGTGTTTAATTACGTACGTATTTTAAATATTGAGAGACGACCTAATCTGTCAACTTAATACTTTCTACTGTCAAAACAAATATAATTATGGTACGTTTAATAAATTAGCCTACTTAACCGATAACTCCCATATGTATTCCTAACATATAAATACAATGTTTGTTTACGGACCTATCTGTTTACATAAACCCAAATTAGCATTTATGCGATATTTGACTGGTAATTATTGACTATACTCCTAAATATTGACATGAAACTGGTCATATAACATTCTAATTTGTTTGCCAAATATTTTTATTTAACAAAGAGAAAGAAATATATACAGAACATAATTAATTGTACAAATAGAATCACAGAATTGAACCGCGTTAATTTGCCCTCAGTGCATTCGCTTTTCACACATTTTCAGTGGGAATGAAAGCCTCACTGGAGGATTTCAGTTGATCTGGTAGTCCAAGTTATTCAATGTGTTTATATAGGCATTTGTACACATTATACCTGTTTGAAGGTTACTGACAACCGATCGGATATTCTTAACACATTGAATGCTTACACAATGGATACAAAGTAATCCAGGAATCAAAAAAATTTATGGCGAATTTTGATTAAGTATACATATATTTACAATACGTATATATATTTACTTAATCAAAATTATTATTATTAATTATTATAAAACAACACGTATTATTTTATTTAAAAAAATCATTTCTCGGATCCGAGTGGTCAGCATGCAGCACGTTGAGTGCCGAATACTGGGATCCGAGAGCAAGGGATGGCAATGCTTAAAAAAGGGATCGGACGCTAACTAAAATAACTGAAAAAATCCAGGCTAATTATATACTACATAAATGAGAGATAATAGATTCATCCGATAAGTTAATTCATATTTAATGAGGTATTCGAAGACTACATACTACAACTACATACGCAAAAGATTATCCTATCACGCTTGTTGAAGCGGATAAACTAATTACAATTAATTAATATTATTATATATACTTGTGTGTGTTTGTACGACGTACAGTAGCAGTATACTACTCTGAGACCATCCCATATTTGATAATATAAATAGAATAAAACAATCTCAATCCATATAAAAATTGGATAAAATTAAAAATTCAATGTGGTCAATAAAATTCAGTATGTGTAATGTAATGTGTTAGTAAGTTGTATTTTTTGCGGTCTAGCTTTGTATGGCCCCTTTTAGGTTAAAAGCCTCTCCATATTTTCCATTTCTCTTTCTTTTTTCTCCAATTTAAATTCTCTTAATTTTAGTTTTTGGTATTTCATATGTAATGGAGGGTGTTGCTCGCTTTTTCAACGGCGACCAGCCGTATTACGGAGTAGTTCATTAATAAAGCTCTAATGAATAAATAAAAATAACGATCTATGAAACAAACGTCTGCCTATCTCGAGAAAGCATTGTTTTTGATGAATTTTTTATTTTTCTTAGTTAGTATTCTGTATTGGTAGGTTAGTAATTAAACTTTCAACTGAATCGAACACTGTTGCCATTAGCACAACGTTAATTGTCTGATAGAATTAACATTTACAACGTGTAATTCGTTGCGACACAATAATTAAGGTTGAGTGAACGCAATTCATATGCTATATGTAATGTTAATTTAGTTCGACAGCTGTCTACAAATATGTAGGAAAATAATATGTCTAAAATTCTTTGTACCAATCATAGATATCTGATTCCACTTATAGTTATGTAAACAATGTAATACGAAATTTTGTTTAAATGTCTCCTCTTGTAGACCAATTACATTACCTATTATTATACTTTTGATCTTCCCACGACACTTTTATAAGATTCTAAGATGTTATATTATTAAATTCGTACATTCCCATATTTATACATAAAACTTATGTTTTGTTACACGAAACCTCAGTCGCAAATGTTCGCAAAGTTTTAATAATTGATTCAATATTAATTTTAACCACCGAAGTTTAGACGTGTTGGCTTCCCGGGCTAAAGGCATGTACACATATTTTATTCATAGCTGTTTTGATTATTTCGTTTATACTACGGTTTCAGGAAACGTAACGTATTTATACATTTTCTGTCAAAGTTATTACGTAGATTAATAACATCTTTTTTGACGTACCAAATGACAATACTTAATACTTAATATTTTTTTCCCACAATGGCTGCTGCTGGAACAGATCGCTGGAAAGCGATAAGGGCGCCAGTCAACCTTTACATTTAATTATGTCAGTTGTATTTCTGCAAAAACCTGTTAATAATTAATTTACATGACTCTTTTAATTTTTCGATACTTTGCGGTTTTCGTTAGGTATAATCAAGCACGAATTAGCACATTAGGTTTAAAGACATTTATTCTCAAAATAGATAATAGTCACTTACATGAGAACACTTGTATGTATTATATCATAAACAAATACTCATCATCAGCTCTTTGCAATGCCCAATTTTCAACCTACCTTAAAATTTCGAAGGAGGAATTTGTCATGTTCAAGCATAGTAGTCCGTATCTAAATGATATTTGTGTCGAATGAATCGGCAGCGAATAGGAAACAAATACACAAGATTATTATCAGACTGATAGTTTTCAGGGTATTGACTGAAATGTCTAGTGAATAATCCTACACTGCCACGTCGTGATTGGTTGCCTATAAGTCTACGGTTGATTAATTTATCTAAATAAATTTAGACGCAGGAATTATTAGTGCATTTCGACAAAACTTTGTTTGGAATTTAAGAGATATTAGTCATATAATGGTAAAATTACGTTTATACCAAGAGAACATCCGGGAAAATATGCTCCAGTTTATAAAGGGTAAACGATGGGCCTTATAGTATCGGGGCCATTTGCACCAATAAAAAAACGAACCTTGCTCTGTCCAAAGACAAATATACGGGTTGTACTGAGAACCCGTTTCCGGGAAATATAGGTAGACTGTTCTTGTTAGGAACGTCAACATTTTATAAGGATAGAAACAACGTCGCTTTTATAACATAACTTCGTGGAAGTTAGTGAATTGCATATATTTTGACATTTGTCAACCTCTTCATAACACCTAATAAAAAAAACCTTGACGCTACAACCTTTTTAGGTCTGGACATCAGATTTCTGTGTCTAATTCAGGATCATTTATCGATCTCATAATATAATCTAGTAGGCCTCAGGGTTGAGAGTCACACATGTAAGCCACTAGGCCAACCTCTATTTTTATTATGAAAAATAAAAAAATAAATAAAACATATTTATTCTGGAATATAAGATACAGGTATCATATATTCCACGTCATTAAATTTGAATCGGTACACATCCCTGCTCATCGATAAGAAGACAGAGGGTATAGGCCCAGAGAAATTGCCGGCGTAAAAAGCTCTCGGTATATAAAACAAAAACAACACTTATTTTAAAACAAATATCGCTATTAATTAGAAGTAGCCTGCTTAGCACTTAATGCTTAAACCCAAAGAATATCATATTATATACAACTTAATTCAAATAAAGGCAGTCGTGGCCACGGATAGTTGAAATTTTTATAAAAGATACACTTGTAAACATTTCATTGTAATGTTACCAACAAATTGGTTATATTTATTTGAGTGAAAGAATGTCTATAGAGCTATTGAAATGAAAGCTCCGTAATCCTGTTAACAGTTTTCATAACTATAACTGCAAAAATATAAAATAATCGTTTTGACAGATACCTGTGTTATTATATAATAACTGTCAATTGAAATGGTTTAAATTAATATATTTATTTATTTACAAAGCCTGCCAACGCTTGCCACACTGATATACACGAAAAAAATACAAATTTTAATTCGACAAGGCAATTTAACAGGCAAACATAAAATATACGAAGAGATAATAAAAAAACAAACAAAACCCATTAAATTGTAAAAACTAATACAAAATTCTTTTCAATGTGTGAGGGGAGCAACTATAGATATCCAGACGTAGCTAGTTAATGTGAATACTCAATCTAGATATCGAGTATTGGAGTTAAAGCGACTTTCTACTGAAAGGATGGACAAACGGGAAGATGAGATGCCTTATTAAAATAAATCAGTTAAAACGACACGACATTTAGTTAACAAGCAATCAATCTGATTTTTAAACATCTCAAATGCAATCGATAATTTTCTACAATGACTACGTTAAGTGATACTAATTTCGTATATTGGCAACTATTTTTTTTAAAACTCATAAAAAATAATAATATATTAATAATGAGTATATTAATGTATAATCGCTTTGAAAAAGTTCCGAACAATCGCGGAAGAAAAGAGTAAACAATAGAAAACGAATATCGTCAGAAGTGTCAAAATTTTAAAACGAAATCGAAAATCCTATGCCGCATACAAATCTAATTTGAAAATTTCAAAAGCTTTCTTAAACAAAGAAACTATATTAAGAAAACACTAAGGGTCTACATGACTTTAACGTAAATACTTAATTAAAACAGCAATTAATTATTCCCATAGGTGGGTCAGATTTGTCGTTATCTATTTATATATTTATTGTATTAATAGGGGATGAGAACAAAGAGAAATTTACTGTCCTACATTGGAATAAAGTCGGATTTCAATCGCAGATAATTTTAGACATGCGCTCTATATGAAAATTTGAATGGAACCGGTGTTCCATCATTTTCCTAGAGCTGTGAAGCTTCAGTGCCGAATCGCCTGCAGATCAGAAACGACGTCACGCACACGTCCTGTGAAAACCCGCGTGTATCGTAGTGCTTATAATTGTGTGACTATTAGTGAAATTTATCTGAAACAGGTGTTAATACATCCAAAGGTATGTGGTATTTAATTTAAGAGATTATTTAAGCCAAAGCGATTTTAATCGGTGCTTGATTTTCAACGCAATTTGGATATTTGAGATTTAATGAATTGGAATTTTATGTCCATTTCGCTTCTTTTGTATGGACTTGATTTAGGGCGAAATAAATTGCGTATTGTAACTAAGCCTATTAGTAGGATACCCTAGTCTAATTACTAATAATGATAATGAAATCGTCAGTAATTTTTTGCCATCTTAGTTATATTTCTGGGTAAACGTGGAATGAAGTAATTTAATTATGCCTGAATATACCAAAGTTTACTTTCACATATTAATATAACAATTATCATAAAAGCCTTGTGTTTATTAATCGAGAATGCAGTCTTGTGTTAATTGATTCAGATATAATAAACGAAATAATGTTGCGGTGGACCTGTTTTTCGGAGATCCGTACGTTATAAGGGAATATATTGTGTAATATTTTACTTTACCACGTTGCCTCATTTAACCCTTAAATGGACAATGTTGTTTTTAAACAACATACTAAACATCACTGAAAAAATTGACCTTCTTTTAATTTTTTGTTAATTTTGACAACTAGTTCTTATTTCTGAAAGAATTTTGTATCTTTTTTTAATATTGGCACTATCCAATATTTTTATGCATTGAAAATAAGTTAATGTCAAATATCACTTTGAAGAAAACTTTCCTAGTGGCGCGAAACTAAGTTTTGTAACTGTGTTCGGACTTTGATAAAATATAATGTAAGTATATAACTTATTTTTAATTGCTTGATTATATCTTCAATTACATGTTCATGTTGTAAAACATTGAAAATCACTTGATGCTACTGTTTTATTAGGCGAAATCTGGTATGTTGTAGGAAAACTACAATGCGCATTGCCTGCCTAATAAATGCATGTTTGGTGAAGGATTTTTATTTTGCTTTTCATCATGCCACGATTACTAGAAAGCGAAATTACAAAATATTTAGAAACTCTTGAAGATTCAGAAGATGGCTTAGACGGGTGAGACTCCGAAGTAGAGGATGTAGGTCACTATTATCAAACAGCTCGAGATGTTCTTCGAGAACTTGAAAATAGTGCTGAAGGTGAGAATGCCTAGTCTGATGAAGTGGATGCTGATCCTCCTCTCGAAATCGACAACGATGAAAATATTCCAGACCCTCCTATTTTGGAAGCCGAAGAAGCAGCACCCCAGAGGACAAGGACAAGGGAACGTGAATCACATTATATGTTCTTCGATAACTTCTATACTTCTGTGCCTCTCGTCACCTATTTAGCTAAGGAAGGAATTTTCTCACTGGGAACAGTAAGAGTAAACCGATTGAGAAACTGCAAATTGCAAGAATAAAAAACCACTATAATGAAAAAGAACGTACCCAGAGGATTCTATGAGAAAAACGTAGAGACTGTGGATGATATTGACGTAAGTGCTGTTGTGTGAAAAGGTACCAAGCCCGTGAACCTTCTTTCCACTTACGTTGGAGCAGAACCAACAACCACAGTCACACGCTCTGATAAATCGGAGAAAGAGAGAGCTGCCATACCATGCCCCAAAGTCATCAAGGAGTACAAAGTACACATGGAAGGCGTGGACTTATTAGATTCATTTATATATATATCGTTATCACATCACAATGAAGAGCCGCAGGTGGACCATGCGCTTATTTTATCATTTCCTGGACATCGCAGTTATAAATTCATGGGTTATGTTCAAGGTAAATAATATAAAAGGAAATAATCAACTTCTCAATTTGGGTATATTCAGACTAGAACTTGCTGAAACCCTCTGCAAATTGGGTCTACCTGCAAATGGCGCTAAACGTGGTCGACCTAGTGGGAGCACCATACAAAGAGAACTTGTAATGAAGAAGTTCCGAGGACCAGCTCAAGCAATTCCTTTGAAAGACGTCAGATTGAATCAGAAATTTGACAGACATGTCATTGAGCAGTTTGGCTGGATAAGCAGCAGAGGTGCAAATTCCCAAAATGTTCGGGATTTACATTCAAAATGTGCTAAAAATGTCGTGTATCTTTATGTGATATGAAAAAAAGCATTTGATTTTATAAATATTAAAATGAAGAATAAATAAATACATTACAAAAATAATATCCACTCTTATTTTACCCATACTTGCAAAATCTCAATAAATGCGCAATGTAGTTTATAAACAACACTCACATTATTGTAAAAAAAGTATAGTAAATTCATGTCTAGATTTTTTTACTCATTTTTCCTAGACAATAATACATGTCTATTACACAAATATATTTTTTTAAAACGTGAAACAAAAATCGTCCATTTAAGGGTTAATATTAACTATCTTTTACATATATTCGGAATTGAAGATTATAGGTAGTAGGTATAGTATAAAGTAACTACAGTCGCGGTTAGAGAGAATATGATTATAGTACTGATGAAGATGTCGTATAATGTAAAAAATTCGCATTTTCTCCGTTATTTTTATTTATTTAAATGTGATGTCCTCGTCAATAACAAACTAATAGTATTACGATCAACCCGTTGTTATAGTAATAACAAAATACGTTTAACGATTGAAATTTTTGTCTATATAGAATGTGAGAAAATAGGAAATTGCCACATCACGCCCGAATAAAAGAGGGTGAATCTTTGTCCAAACTATTTTGTAATTGGTACGCAATGACGGAGCAAGATCGCTATTATTCACCTGCTAACCGTACATTGGGGAAAGTTATGATACATCACACGGGATTGCGGATAATCGATCGTTTGAAACGGTATCATAGCAATATTATTTTATTATATTTTCATCTCTTTATCACTAGGGACATATCTATACATATCAGTCCAAAGCGTAGGTTAAATGTGCCATCTAAAAATTCCAATAGATCTCTTTTAAGAATTATTGTTTCCTATAATTACCTTTACAGCTATATATATTAGGATACTAGAACATGCTAAGAGTTATATATCACCAAAATCTTTAATTATTCTATCTCGTCTGACAGTAATGATATACTTTTAGCAAATGCCACAATTTCGGATGATTATATTGACCACACTTACCACTAGTTAGTCACGTAACAAAAATCTGTGTTATTAGTGAAAATAACTAATGCTATTTATTGTTCAGATAATGTAAATCGGATTAGTTCTAAGCAAAAATTTTCAGTTTAGGCTAATGTATTAATTTCAGACATTAATATATTAATCCTTACCATTAAGCAAGCAAACACTAGTTATTATAATTGTTGTTTAGCACGCGACGTTGAATCCTTTATACTTAGTTCAGCCATAAGGTGTGTTACAAATGAAAATGCATTGTTTTTAGTGAAGTATTATTGAAATTTATACCTACATATTTATTAAAGTCTTAGCAAAAAATATTCTACTTTAAATGGCCACTTTTGTTCTGGCCTTTAATCTGTTTCCTACGAATCTTTGGATTCTGCACGCAGTGTTTTCAAGGGAAATTTTGCTCCAAAGATTTTTTAAGAGACTCATTGTTGCTGCGCCTTTGAAACTGATCATAATTTGAAGTCCAAAAGGGATGAGGTCTGAGTTAGATAAGGGCCAGTCTTCAGCACTTATCAAGTCCGGAACCTCGGTTTCAAGCCAGGCTTGGTACTATACTTGGTAAGACATACTATCTATCAATGAGTTGTCAAACACAGATTCAAATTTTTAATAAAACAAATATAACGTCCTATAAAATAACCCTAACATAGCTTCCCGATCTTTTTTTATAGAATGTTTTTAAGTAATTTATTTCCGCAGCTAACTTGTTGTGCACTTTTAATTCTTCAAGCTTTGAAATGTTTCCAGCAAAAAATGTGCAACATAGATTCTACTGTAAGACATGGATTTAATTAAAAAGCACGTAGCATAAGCTACCCTGGTCACTTTGAGCTTGCTTTAGAAATATTTAACTCTGAGTTTCTACGTTTGGTCCATCATGAAACAATTACAATAATAATAGATGCGCTTTAAGAAAATAAAAAGTCAACTATATCAATATTAAAAGCTTCGTTTACCAGATGATTATTAGAACATAAAATAGCTTCTGTTAAATTGAGATTTGATGTTATATTGTCACCTGTATCATGTAGAATCGGGCCACACAACACCTGTTTTGGTCTGCTGGGAGTGTCGTTATACGGATTAAGCGCTCTTTACGACTGAAGTATTAGACATTTTTTATTATCTATTATCGAATGATATAACTGAATTGGTGCCGGTAAAACCGAGTTAAGGTAAATTAATATTTAAATTAATAAAGTAATCAGTTATTCTCCAAACAAACCAATTATGTTTTATACATAATTTTTGAGTGATATTTAAATCTTCCAAATACTTTCAAACTAAATCAATCTTAATAAGCTATCCCAATTAAAATACTCATTCGTCTCTTTTTGTCAAATTGTATTTTTGCATTAATAAAATAGATCAGATCAGTGTTCACTAATAAAGAAATGCAATAAGACAGATTATTTGAAGTTAATTTAGGATTTTTTGAGCAACTACTAACAGGTGGGCTAAAATGTTATAGTTATATGATACAAACCTTAGCGATTTCAGAGGTCATACAAATTTTGATACCATTTTTATAGTGAGATTTGACTTTAGCCTCAAAATAGGTTTTAGTTTCGTCGATTATCTCTTCATCAGCGCAAAATTTCTATCTAGCGAGCATTCTCTTGAGGTCTGAGAACAAAAAAAAACTCCGCTAGGTGCCAAATCGGGAGAATTTGGTAGAATAAAACGGATTTATTACGACGGAACTGCTTCAGGTTTAGTATAGAAATGTAAATAAATGTTTATTTGAATAAATATGCTTTTGTAATCGTCATTTGTTTTTTTTTCTTTCAGAAACAACAGATTGTCTTAGTATATTCTTAATAGACCACTTGGGCTCCTGTTACTTTGAAATAAAACTGTATTTTCGAAACAAACATTCCAGTATTACTTAAAATAACAATAGAATCGATAACACACATTTTAATAGTAATTGAACGAGCACAAAACTTTTTATCATGTTATTACTATTGTGTGCGGCAACTCCATTCGAGTTTATATAATTCATTATTGATATAAAGAACAATTGTATGCAGATTTTCACGTACGAACAAATTCTATTTGTATTCTATTGTATATATTTGGAAAAATGTACAACACAAGGCACATTTAAATTATTGCTTCTTAATTATTTGAATATACATTTTATTTAGTAATTGAATATTTATTATTTATAGTTTATTTGATTATATTTTTGTTATTTATACATTATCTGATAGTATATAGATTTAGTCTTTTTTAACAAATTTATAAAAAAAATTTTGTTATTAATGTTTAAAGTTAATAAGTAAAGTAACATTTTTATTTCAAACTTTATGCTATCTGGTTTCAAATTAATACAAAAATATTTTTTTATCGAGCAATGAATATACACCACTAGTTCATACGGTATAAGAAAATATTACGAGGACACTGGCATCTTGTCGATCCAAAAACTTGGCGACGTGCCGCACGAAAGAATTATCATCTAAAGGGAATCTATCGATTCAAGGAAACATATGCAGAAATCTGAGTTTAATACCGAGAGGGTTTAAAATATATTTGGATTTTAATTTTCTACTTTTTGCCAAGGTAAATAATAATTTTACTGATAATATTAATAGGGATTTTGTTGAATATTTCTTCTTATTAATTTATTTTATAATGAAAGCAATTATTAAATACTCAAAATGTTGATCATAAGGTAATATATTAAATCCACCCATGTTGTCGTTTATTCAGGATTCATTTATTAATTTAGTTCAAACATCGCGCCTACACACTAGAGTATAATAAAATTCAATTTATTATTTTATATCACAGGATAAAAACAATGAAAAAGTTTTATAACACAATTTACATAACAAAATGTTCCACAAATGAGTGACAAATACATAAATATTCAAATGGCGTAAATCAATAAAATGTACATTTCCGGAGTATTCAACATTATACAGGGTGGTCCTGATTGTGAAAATATGTAAATTATATTTTGTTACGGTTCTCAAACTTGGCCCATTTAGCATGGACGGCGCGTCACGAATAAATCAAAAGGGCTCCGAACAAAAATATCGTGACTTTGAAATACTAACCTATCTATACATAATAATACGGTGAGTTACGACTTTTAGTAACTTAAACCAGTGTAAATTCTCTGTTCTCACTTCTGTCTTGTTTAACTTCACTTCTCATTACGGTGTGTGTTATTTAATAAATATTTTTTTATTTAATAAGCAAGACTCTTATTTTATCAAGTATTTTAATAACCTTCATTTTATACAGAAGTATAACATAGTTGACATAATTGTATGGACAGGAGGGCAACTGGCTGTCTTATCGATTTCAAGTGATCTCTTTCACGCAACCAATGTGAGAAAGAAGTGCAAAAATATGTAACATGAAACACGAATGAAAACAAAGCAATAAAAACTTCTATGGTGTTATAAAATAAAATATTAGTTCTGTAGCTGGGTGGAAGATGGAACATTTTTAGTTTTTATCTAACTCACGTACAAAGAAGTGAATGCGGGTTCGAAAGTTACAGAACTTCTAACATGACATAAGTTTCATACTATTCCAACTAAAATCACTTTAGCCACGCAATAGTGAGCCTTTCCACTCGTAAAAAGTGACTTTGCAGGTTGAATACGTAAGAATATTCTAACCTACCGAAATACTAGAGTCCGATTAGGTCTACAACTAACGTGCTACGAATACATAGCTACGTGTGTGCTACAGCATCTACGAATAGCCATATCATGGGCTTCACAAATACTTGCTTCGTCATCGACGAGTCTTGTACAATAATATATAAGGTTTAGTCTGAATATATTATATTAAGAATATTAAGATCCTGCTAAAATACTTCATCTTTAAGGGTGTCTTAAAATAATTTATAAATAAACACATAATAGTAATAACCAGGAAACTAAAATTAATACAGAAAATTTAGTCAACTTTAATTTACTTTTCAACAAAACCAGGTTACTTGATTATACTGGTATTTGTTCAAAAGTGCGTGGGTGGTTACATCTCAAAAACGGCTTAAACAATTTTGATGAGACCTGAGAGATAATTGATCCATATCTCATGACGTTTAGTTTCAAATAAATTTGTGATAAAAACAATATAAATAGAAAGTTGTGCTAATTAACGTGCTTAGAAGCCTCAAATAGTTCTAATAGCAACAATATAAAAGATTAATTTAATTTAAATAAATTATTATTTAAAAAATATATTACAGTTATTTATTTCCGACACACAAATATACAGTATTTACAAAATATTCTTAACGTAAAATAATAATAATAATAATAATAAATCAATACATAGCAAACTAAAAAAAATTACATTGAAGATTATTTTGTCCTTTTTTGAAAATTTAACTTTTATCTTCACCTTATTTATCATTTATCATAGGTATTTGTTAAAAACCTATTGAAAATTATATTTAACACATATGTGATGTGCTTTAGTAAAAAATGCAGGTCACACAAATACAAACAAAAATTTCAGTAAAAATAATCTAGTTCTTTGTAAACGTTCTTCATACAAAGACAAATGGAAAAAACCCCATTTGCTTTCTGACGTCAACTTCACGATTTCATACTAAAAATACTATAAAACAAATTTTACGAGTTGAGAAATAGAGAACACATTTATTTCAAGAAATAAAAAGCTAATAAAACTATAAATAATACCCGCAAAGTGCATGCCGCAGTGGAATTAAAAATAAAATATGAGCTGCTGCAGGAAATGAAACTCTCTCATTACATGAATCCCATATTACTATGTAATTAGGATTGCATTAGTAATGAGTACATATAGTAGAGTAGATGACCCGGTCAACCTGAAATCTGCATGTTTTTGTGTCAAAACTTATTACAATATGTTTAAAACAGACCAACAAGATCGGACATCATACAGCTATGAAACAGCTATTTCTGAAAGCATCTATTATAACAACCCATTTAGTTCGGTGGTGGTTGTTGGACGGATGATCAAGTAAATGAAACTCTTTGTTTGAAGCTATGTGTATTTGCAACTGACTTTAATCATTTAAAACAAGGGCTTATGACATAAATGTTGAAGCTGACACGAAAGAAGAATATAGTAAAGAATATTAAAATTGAAGTTTAGGGTCTGTTTCACAATGTATGGATAAAGTACCAAATAGCTATACAACACATACATTATTTGGAAGATAAAAGTTCCGAATAAGAAACTTCGTGTTTCATGTCGAATAGCGCTATCTGACAGTCGTGAAACACTAGTTTATCCTACCAATAAGTAAAAAATAGCTTATTTGGAACTTATCCGGACATTGTGAAACGGGCCCTTAGTAGATTAGATTTACGATGACGTCGTAGTTTAAATTGGCTAGAAAGAATATAAATAAATAATATCTAAAATCGATGTTTGTATTCATTCTAATTTAAATTTATTTCTCTTGATAATCATTATATTAACTAAGTCTGCTAATAATCATTAATCCTTTCCCAACTCTAATAACTGAATCCACATAAACAAGAAGTAAGAACAACTTAGCATTATAACTTTGGTTTGATACTGCAGTATTACTTAGAGAAACAGATAAACTGTCGTATCTTATTTTATGTGCCATTGTGTTGTTATTAATGACTAAAGTTTGAATAGTTGCTGACCTCTGCTTCGATCTTATAGCTGTTTTATGAGTTATAAAATGTTATGCAAATTGTTTGCCCGAATTAGGTTTCGCTGTGAGATTGACGCCTGTCAATAATGTGTGTGAAAGAAATGGGATAGGCCCGAAATACGAGTCCAGGTCAGAAAACGTATTATGTAATTTATACGGAATAACAAATTTTGCGCTTTCAATATCTACCACATTTACCAGAGGATTAGGGTTTTGTAGTATATTGAGAAGAGCTGAATTCGATAATTATCATAGGGCGAAGTTGCTGAAATATTTTTAAAGTTATTATTCTATTTTTGGAAAATTCTTTAATTTAAAGATCTAACAAGATTGTCAAATCAAATAAAACCTTTGATGTTATTTAATTATAATTGCATTGCATTAATAATAATGACTACGATTTTACTAGCAAATAGTCGTTAATTATATAGGCAAATCGAAACTACTGCCAGAATTAAATCTTTAAAACTGGTTAGACTTTGACGTTGTTATTACGAGCGACATATTATAATGATAATGGCAGATGAAACCAGTGCCATTGCTCCTACATACATTTAGTTTGTGTTGTGTATCAGGTACATTGTTAAAATATATTTGCGAATCTGTTTCCTTTCACCTTGCAGAAATTCTCCATTAATTCACCGAGCTTTTAAGAGCGTTGAGTGAATAAAACAGTTTATTACAGAGGGTTAAAAACTCTATATTTTATAGTAGGCTATATCGCAGACCAACCACTATTAATCTAAATTAGGTACAGCCGGGCCGTAACGCGGCATTCGTGTTTCTTTAATTAATTTGCATAAATTAACACGATGGAAATCTTTTATAGGTTTTCAGTTATTCATAGGAATGTATGAATTATTTGTGTATTCGAAATACTTATATGTTTTGTTTACTTTAGAAGTTAGAGTCAGTATGGCAACGAATAAAAAAGCCGACTGTTAAACTAAGGAGTACTTGGTTTAAACATTTGAATTTTAAAGCTGTTTGCGTTTATATACTGCTAAAGCAGCAATTGTTATTTTCGTATACGAAATCAACATTTGCCCTTAAAGTCCTCTTTCACCTAGGTAAGGAAAATGTGATTTATATTTCTAAGCAAAAACGTACGAAATATAAAATATAAACGGGAATGGACAACTGTCGAAGTAGACATGGGGGAAAATTGTCTGTGCCAAAAATTTCTCTGAAATTGTACTGGAAAAACACCTTTTGTATGTCAATCAAAGTTAATAATTTACCAAGAAACAAAGATACCGGAGTTTTTTATAATCGACTAAATATAATATTATTGTTAAAAAACTGGACGATCTCTATCTTCAATCACCCTGAATACAGTCTTCACCAGTCATATGATACTTACATCTAACTATTATGTTAACATCAGGTTTGTATCCTACAAAGATGTGAGTATCAGATTTCTAATTTAAAATCTTCCTACTTCGCACCGAGTCCTGTTTATATAAATCCCGGAATTTAATCAAAGTTTATTAAACAAATAATAACTATGACACCGTCTCACTATTAAGTTGAAGTATACGTTCATAACTTTGTCGGTGTAGAATTGAATTGTAATGCGTTTGAATATTACTATTAAACTTAGTTAACAAAAAAATATTAAGTACAGCCCTCATCGTTTCCTTATTAGAGCTGTGTGTGAACATTGACACACATTTTTTTATAGAACAGGGGTCAAACAGGGAGTAGGCTCATCTCATATTAAGTAATAACACAGCGCAAGGATACTCCAATGTCAGAGGGCTCGTGAGAGAGATTGACAAAAGCTGGCGCGGCTGCAGGGCCAAGAGAGAGAGATAATAATAAAGGGCGCACATATAAGACTCTCTCCGACAACTTTGATTTTGCACAGGCACTAATAGTAATGCAATAAAGCAAGAAAATGCTGCCAGCATTAAAGGCACTCTGCAAAAGGGACCAAACTTAATAATTTTAATATAACCATTATTTTATAATTACTAGTGGCAAATAGAGTAAATTTTTGTGTTGGATATGAATATTTTTAATACTAAATTTAATTTGTTCCAAATAACCATAATATAACTTTTATTTGAAGTTTTTTGGTCGCGTATACTACTATTGTCAAAGTATACAAAATTCATGCGGCCAGCCAGTAGTCTATTCTTCATCTTCAGGTGCCATTTTATTTCTTTCAGGTTGGCTGTTAACAACTTGAAATACAGGTTAACAAGTTCCTCGGTGATAATGTCGGCCTCCCCCGTACGTGATGCAACCAAGACATTTTTCTTCTACCAGACCGTATCTTGCCTTGAATTTTGTTTATCATTATAAGCTTCAAGTTGTATCGATGATGACGCAAACGTATAAACGTACGTCTTTCCGTTTAAACTTTCGTGTCGTTTGTTTATAAAACGTATAACAATATTTTTTACTGTGTGGTGATATTCATTTACATCACATAATCTCATAGCCTAGTCCAATGATTGAACCTAACAAATCAATGTATTAAATGTATGACTGGTGTTGAAACAAACACATGTAGAATTTTTAACCTGAGTTGTTATGACCATTGTGACATTATTTTGTTTGAACAATGTGATTGCTTTGTTTTTTTTTGTTTGTTATTTGCAATTCAAATATTACGATACGAGAACACATAGATTTACCGATATTCTTCATTTATTCTGTGGTAAAAACTAGAATAAATAAATCAATAGTAGTCCAGGTGAAGGACTGAGGTCCACTCGATCGCATGATTAAGGAAAACATCATGAGGGAACCGGCATTCCTTTGACCCAAAAATTTACGGTATATGTCAAACACAGACTGGACACCTACTTGCCTATTACAAAGAACGAAAAATCAAGTAAGAGATGAAGAAATGCGAATGCGAAATCAATTCTGGAATGTTATCGGTTGAAATACCAACCTCGCGCGCGTTACGTCGACATATTTATTTTGGTTGTGACTTTTATCGCGATGAAAGAAGTTTTTTACGAGTCTCTCTTTATGAATAACATCGAAATAGAGTAATGGCGAAATTTACATGTTGTTTTCGTATTTCTTTTATTATTGAGACGATTTATAAGTTGTAATCCTTTCTGCTTTACCTTCTAACATCTCTGTCAAAGGTCACTTGCTGTATATAAATGCGTTATTTACGACAAATATACTTTGTCAATACGAATCAGTTGAGGATAAACCCGTTTAGAAGGGTATTAAATCTAAAAAACACGTCGGGTTCAGCAGTCAACTCCTCCCAGATATATGAGACTCAAAAGAAATGGTCAATGAAAACATTGGTATCATTTTATGCACGAGTATTCTATTATGATTTTTCTTAATCTATAGTGATTTGTAAAACCAATCATAAGCTTGTAAATTAAGACTACAAACTACATCCAACCTAGTTGCTATCGTGTTCGTAATAATAACGTAAAACATAATTTGGTGAACAATGTGCGAAAATAACATAATATTTTCTTCGTATGTGAAACGCACAGAAAGCAATTTGTGTGTTTGTCTATGATGAATGAGTTGTTGAGATTGACTCATATATTACATCCTCCATCTCATATTTACGACTTCCTATAATTTGCGCGAATTGGGTCATTTCAATTTATTACGGGGAAATGAAAAATATGATACAAAACTTGTTTGTATAATTTGAATATATTTCAGTTACACACACACGCAAGTTTGAGTTACAGCCTATGACGTAATCTCCTTGTGCTTGCTAAACAAAAACAATTTATTTTTCCACACAAATAATCAATATGAGTATGTTATATAAAAAATGAAGTTGGCTTCAATTCCGTTTTCTTTCTTGAACTCGGGGAAACTCTTAACAAAGAGAAAAATGAAATATATATATATTAATTATTCCCAAAAAGCGAACATTCTCTACCGGATAGCATAGAAAATGTTCCATTTGTTGGCATGTATTTACTAAAACGGCAGGCTAAGTAAAAAAATCATATTAGCTAGTTTCTATTATATATACATATTTATCTTTTAATTTTCAATAATTGATTTTTCCAGTGTCACAAATAACAGGCAGCCGTTGATACACAATTTCTAGTAACAATACATAACATTCAGCCTTGTCAGATGGATAAATAGGCAAAAAGTTCACAACACGCCATTGAAATTGCCGAATGTCAAAGAAATTACCGAAGTTAAGAAAGCCAAAGAATGTGAAATCAAACAAGGCTTGAAATCAAAATTATCGGCCGTGCTACAAAAAATTGTATTACCCTCAACAGAATTTATAAAAATGGTCTTATTGTATATTATTACGAACACATTATATTCAACATGTAGTAATTTGGAAATAATTTTACATTCTGTGGTTTTAGTTTCTACAATCATGTACCAGTATGAGAAATAACACAACCCTTTGGGATTTAACAGCCTTCGTATAAATTAGGGCAGAACAAATAAATTGAATCGTGCATCACGAAGGAAAAAGGGAGATTGGAATACAAATTGGTGTCAAAGAGAAATCACTGTATTATTTAGAAATGTTATTTTTCCATGACATTTTTTTACGACCCGTTCGTTTTTTAATAAACGATAATGTTTTAAGGTATTGCGTTTTTTAAATTCCACAGAGGCTTAGTCAAAAAAATAATTTGAACAACTTCTAGCTATTATATAAATGTCGAAGTGTGTCGGTCTAATTTGGCATCAGTATGAAAAAACAATTAAATAATAATAATGTGTTTCATCATTACCCAAGACAACCATACATTCCGTAACTGTATAATATTTATTGAAGCACTCATTGTATATACTTATAGTTGCTTCCGTGCGTCGTCTGTTTGTCATTCACCGCACCTTCACGTATGCATCTTAGTGTATGACACTTAACTGTCAGACGAAGGATACTTTATCAATAGATTTTTTTTTTGTTTCATAAAATTTTAATCCAACAAAAGACAATTAATCTATAAAGGGATCTTGTAAATTGTCCTATATTAAAGAGAACAAATTAAATGTCAAACATGCCAAGCTATAAGACTAAGCTTACGGCACAATTAATGACACATCAAAGATTAATGAATTGTTGTTTCTTCAATCGATTCAAAGGTTTTGAATCTCGACCTTTCTCAAAATAGATTTGGAATAAAAATGTGAAATTGTTTCCACCGCTTCGTTTGATCTCTCGGTTCAATAAACACGCGCGACTTGCCTCTAATTAAAATCTGTAAAACTCCATCAATAAAAACCACAAATTGGATCACGTCATTCTGCTGATTTTAAAGCAAACGAGCCTTTTCTATAGATTGTATTAATTACAATAAAATTTTAGTAAAAAAGATTGTCCCAGTTAATGAAATTTAATAAACTAGGTACCTTGAGGTAAACACTACCTACCTACCTTGAGAAGTAGATCTTTTTCTGTCTATATATAGATATGTTTATATATATAATTATTTACTAAAATATATACCTACATATATATAACTTACCATAGTAAAGTTACTTAACTGTTGTAATAATTTTTTTAACCATATCCGAGGTTAATTT
The DNA here is from genome assembly GCF_905147795.1 of Pieris rapae. Classification (NCBI taxonomy): domain Eukaryota; kingdom Metazoa; phylum Arthropoda; class Insecta; order Lepidoptera; family Pieridae; genus Pieris; species Pieris rapae. The sequence goes on from NC_059513.1 coordinate 365,895, forward strand.
ATATGCGTCAATATTAGTTTAAAATCACCATATATCTATTTATTAAACACCCACGATTTTCCTAAAAGTCAATGACTCAAAATGTAAAAAGAAAATGTAATCTTTTGTGACGTAAGTACATATTAAAACTAAATTGCTTTTCTGCCTTTTGATCTCGACGCCTACATTCAAATAAGGGAATGTATAGGTGCGTAATAATTATGTGTTTACATAGATTACATGTAATTCGCTGCATTATTTCATTTCTAACAAGTCTACATTACATTATGGTATAGCGTTTTCCTTGATATATTTATGTTATTCGATAAAGGGAATTAATAAACACATTCAATTAGAACAAATTTCAAAATTTTTCAAACATTAGAATAGGATATTAAAATGTTTTACAATAATTAAGTAGATGATTAGTAATCTATGGAAGATTAGTGAAACAGTTATATTTTAGTACTAAAATATATAATTATTATAATTGCATTTAAAAAGACACGAAGTTTGAGATTTCAGAACTAGTGGTAAATGTACATTTATAGTCCTTTCCCTAAGTCATACAAGAATTTAAATAAATTAATATATTTTGTCTTTCGACTGTGATATACTAAAAACAATAAATTAAATTAAATACCACAGTGGACGGAATACGTAAGCTTTGGATGACGAAACGATAATTCTGTCGATGTTTCTTTGACATTTAGCGAAGATTAGCATCTGACCTTTGGACTTCCAAAGTTTGTATTAATTCTCCAACTTGGACCTTATCGTATTGTTTTTGATATTCGGTTTGTTAGCTGTACCTTACCTACAATCAGAAAGCTTTCTATACTATATATTTATATCTATATGATATATTACTATTTATTTATCTAGTAGGTAATATATAGGTACATTTACAATAAGGAAACAAATAAGTGTGACTAAATTATTTCTTTGTTTCTTTTTGTTAATTTATTTTCTAGAACATCTTTGTTCATAAAAGTAGTTCTGTGTTCAATCATCACGCAGCAGCTTATTTTAAAGGAATAATAACATCTCATATCCATAAATTATTGTTTACTTTAGACTGTCTTCGTTTTTTTGTGCATCCTTCAGGTACATCTGCTATCTAATCGGCTGATGGCCGAGAGAAGATAGGCAGCAGGAAAATATCAAAATGTCTTCTAAAAGGGATTTTCTTAAACTTAGGTCTGGTAGACATGGCGTCTCCAGAATATCCTCATGATATTAATTGGTTGAATCCGGAACCGCAACATATGCTTCAGTCTACAGCCAATAAAGTACAAAATAAATTCAATTGGACTCCATAGATAGTCTTTTAATTCCATTAAGTCATTGTCTCATATATCAGAAAGACATAAAACTTCCGCAGGGACTCGTTCGGTCTAGATTGAAACTCGATTGGATCTTAAAATGTCCGCTAAAATGGATAGTTGACTGAAACAAGTGCTGAAAATCCTTTCACATGAATTTTCGAATTTGGAACGTGGCTTATAGTGCTTTATCACTTCCTGTTTGCTTGTCGAGTGGCTTTAGTGATTTTACGTATTAAGACTATCCAAAAAAGGTATTTTGTAAGTCCATATGAGGCAGTTTGTGTACGCTTTTCGGCGTACGTACTATACGTACTGAGAGACAAGTATTTGTAGCCCACATTAAAAAAGATTTAGTTGTACGTATTAGTTATAATAGACCTTAGTACTAAATATATAGAATTTTATTTGCACACGCTACACAGCGTGTTGGGTCTCATTTCTGATTCCTTAATTATCGTTTATCTGTAATGGAAGCTGCGTGATCTTTATGAGTCTGATAAACGTCGTGAACTTTTCGTTTATAGTAAGACATAAAAATATAGACATTTGTCTACATCAAGTGCAAAGAAGTAGACAAGCGATGACATTTAGCGATCTATTCCTGTGCTCTTATATACATGGCTGGTAGTTCTTTTCCACACATTCCGGTTTCCTGACGATGCCTTTAAGCTACGAGCGAGTGTTGTAGCACTCACATGGAGGAACCTGGTGACACACAGCTGAGGTTGAAACGCACGACCTGAATTGAGAATCTGATTATATCATTTGATTTGATTAAATTAAAATATTATTACATAAACTACATAATATAACCAGTTAGCGATATTATGTTTAGAATCATTATCTTGACCTCAATTTAATTTAGGGCTAAACCCATTCATTTAATTTTATATATTTAAGTAGATAAAAATCTCGTAGCTTGAATCTGAAATCAGAATAAAGCGGGCCATTAACTTTTATTTCATCGCCATTTTCCACTTTGGTAAGTGAATGGACAAAGACCGACAGTAATAAAGAAGACTTTTACAATTTCGACAAAGTTAATTAGATTTATTGTTGCCAAACATAATTGTACGAATAAAAACGTTTACCTACAATATTAGTCAGTTTTTGATAAAATTTCCTATTAGATACAAGTAACTTGATTAAGTATGATCGCCTTGGGCTCAACTTGGATTATCGGATTTGTTATAATTAACTGTGGATAGAGTTTCTACTGTTATTCGTAGCTGAGTTTCATCATCGGACGTTGAGGCAGAATATTCCGAGTTTTAAGGCAGTTTCTGCTATTACGAACCAGCTACCTACTAAAGTATTTCCGAACCAATTAGACATAACATTTATAACTAACAAAACACTCAACATAAAAATGAACAAAAAGGAATAATTATGGAAAGCAAAAAAAAGAATAAGGTACATGTTAATTACAACAGTAAGTTTACGCCTCAGACACAATCATTTAAAAGGAATGTAACAATAATAATATTAGAAAAAATATCAGTGTAAGTAATCAAGTCTTTCAATCCATTCAATGACTTAGGGGCCTTCACAAAAGCTGCGTATCTATTCTTAAAAGGCCGGCTACGCACTTGCGAGCCCTCTAGCATTGAGACTGTTTATGGGCGGCGGTATCATTTACCATTAGATGAGCCTCCTGCCCGTGTGCACCCTGTTCAATAAAGAGGTTTTACACAAAACATAATCAAATAAAGCTAACCTAATCTAAACCAAAAATCCATTCGGCAGTTTTTTGTACAAACAGACGCGGTCTGTTTATAATACGTAAGAATGTTCAAGGTACCAAGATTTTGTCAATCAAGAAGTTTATCAATTGTTTCAGGGCCATACATTTACATATATTATTGACGCCTCTAAAGTTAGCTTCCTGAATTCTCTTCTTTTTTTGAATAGCAAAATTGCTGATAAAGTAATGTCTTAAAACCGAAGTAAATTCAATCCAAAGTTCATTTGGTGGAAGTAAGTTACGCATACAATTCTCAGTAACAATACAGATAAATATGTTTCTGCCCTCATAGGTTGCTGTACAAGCAAATCGTTTAGGAGTTTAAAAATAGAAGACCGCTTTCAAACACTTGCTATCAATTTCCCAAATCTTCATAACGCCACAGATTTTGGCTGTATTATAATAATATTATATCCAGTTTAAATCCTATCAATATGCTAGATAACTCCTGGGTGAAGCCGGTTAGAAAATATCCTTTATATCCGGGCGGATATCGGCTTGCAAGATATATGATAATGTACCTTTTCTATCTTCAGATAGGGAATACATTGCTTCGTCGATATATTTTGCAAACTTTGGAAAGTATGTAAAATAGAAATGTCGCTTCACGACTGAATATAGTGAAGCTAGAACTACTCAGTGACATATTATTCTAAAATAAACATTGGATATTTTAAATTTTTCTCAGAAAAGGCAAATATTTGTTTTAAAATGTATGCACTGTAGACCAAACTTCTAGGTGATTGTACTGGGGTACCTATATAAGTCGTCAAAGTAATTTGTTTGTATAATTTCATTACTAAAAATTTTAATTTAAATTTACTCCCAGAACTATATTATTGAATGCATGGTGCTACTTAAGAAGCTTTTCTCTCACGCTCATCTCTTCGTAGTTCTGAGCTGCTTAGATAATACATCAAATCTAAAAACGTTATATAATATACAATAACTATTTATTTATTGTTACAATACGTTGTACGGTCATCGTTTGGAACTAAACGAACACTATTATTCTTGTAGTTCTTTCTACACCATGCGTAGGCGCTGTCAGTATCTTACGTTATAGTAACAGATGGGCTGTAAAGTTTGTAGGCTGACTCATTGATGGCGCTACTAATATTTAATTAATATAGTTTTTAGTTAGCACTAACCTTCTAAAGGTACATGTTAAAAATTAACTTCTGTCACTTTATTAGTTTGTGAGATATATTATTTTAAGTGTAGGAACTTTTGTTAGGTTTAAAAAAATTTATAAAAACAAATTTCGTGTGTTAATATTTTTTCCGTTGATTTTTGGCGAAAAACAAATAGTATTTAAGTCAAGCCTTGGCTTGATAAACATTATTCTCAGACTGCCCCAGGAAAATAATCGTTGAGAAGTGGTTTGTTAAGTTTAAACGAAGCGAAATGAGCACCGAGGACGATGCTCTTCTATGACCGCTATAATAGTCGTGTCGTTTTTGAAGGAATAATATTGTTATGTTGAATGGTCAAATCAAAATTCTATCAAAAAAATATTATTTTCTCTTACCCTACGAACTTTTCATCCCACCGAATACTAAAAGACGAGATGTTAATATCGAAATATTTATACTACCAATACTCCTTAACTATATTCGAAGCAAGTGGCCAGTAGCCAAACATTGATTTGGTTGAATTTTTTATCCGATTGCAATATATTTATGAGAAATGTAGTAGAGCAAATCTCATCTAATTCACATAAAATAGTTGGAGTGAAGCCAAAAGTGACTGTTACTACACCCGAAATCATGAATTTAGTGATTTAGAAACTGCGAAACGTTTTGTTCCTTTCGTTTTATTAATTTCTGTGAGTTTTCATGAAAAACTGAAAAAGAGAAGTAAGACGTTGTCGGTATGTTGGTATTAAGATAATAATTATCAAAAAAAACTAAAACTTACTTAAAATAGTAAAGATTCTAACATACAATATAAATTTGCGTGTAAAAATGTATATTATGTCTGCATCTGCATCTTAATAATACTATTAACATATTACGTAGGTCTGATAAATATTGTAAATTCATGAGGAAATTGGTGTGGTAACCTAGGTCCTACTAATTTTTTTTTTTATTAAAATTATTTCTTTTATTTTTTTTTTATTTAAATCAAAGAAGGTTTACTTTCGTTACTGCTAATAGAGTTGTTAAAACATAACAAAGATTAAATTAGTAAAATTCTCGTTGTTAAAATAACATTCGACTAATAAAGCGTAAATAATTTCAATAAACTTGTCATTGTAGGCCTGTTGGCAAAGTTTTATTAGCGTTTTGTGAGAATGGAACGCCTACGTCGAGTTTGTAAAAATACTCGATAGAGGCTAGAATTTATTATCTGTAATTTTTTACGTTTTTTCAATTATCAATAACGATCCCTTACAACATTAAAAATGGAAGACTAACAGGGTTTTTAGATTTATTATTACTAATTAACAATAAAATGAAACATTACGTTACCAAATATAAGGATGAAAGAAATTACTGTATTCATACTATAGCCCGTAGCCGAGTGTTTTAACCCTAAGGACGTATCTTCAAATCCCAACAGTCAAAATCTATATAATCTAGAACCAAGAATTTTGTAAGGCATATAATTCTGACAACGTTCTTGATTTACACTATTATTATGTGTGTTGTTGTCATGTATTATTTTTTATGGTTGTATAAGTGTAACCTGTTGTGGATGCATCCAATGTGTTTGTATTGTGTTTTATTTTTGACTTTGTTTTTATTATAAGGATGTCTCTGTTTGGTTTCCCAATAAATAAATAAATAAATAAATAAATTTAAAACTATAATCAAGGAAGTATAATCAAACAAGTATTTAAGCTCAAATATATTTATTTCATTAGGTATTACAACCAATCAGTATATCACTGTTTTTAAGCTGTAACAAGTCAAATAAGATTATGAATTAAAATTTTATACAAGGTTGCCCATTATTCGATTAACATCATACCGTATTATGTAAATTCTTACATTTAAATAAGTCAAACTAACTATCAAAAGAACACTAATATATAGCAACCGTCTTCCAGACAAAATAACCGGAAATCTATTTTTGCGTTAACAAAAATAAAGATTCACCTAGTAAATAATAACTATTGGCCGGAAGCCAGCTTTTGACGTCGTACTGTCACTTGTGACTGATGGTTGTCAAAGATACGCATCACTACGGTCTATTGCATCATGACATTTAACTATTGCGTAGGCTGTCAGAATTTGGTATAGAGCATAGATAATGGACAAGTGCCCATAGAGAATAGTGTTGAATCCTTATGGAATAATGAGAAACTTATAAGATTTTTTTTTCATTTAGCCGCATGATTTAAATATGTCTGAAAAAGTGTTATTGTATTGTATTTTTTAAGAATTGATACGCTCTTTCCTAGAAGGATCCTAAGTCGAATTGATTTGGATATACTTGGATGGGCAGATAGTTCTTAAGAAACACCTTAAGAAAGGCTTGTGGAACGACGGAGGTCGAGGTGATAGGGATGATTTTGTATTTTTCCTTTACATCCGAATATTATTATACCAATTAATGAAACTATTTAATCTGTGAAGGACAATTGAACTATGAATTAAAATTGTACTTTTTTAATCTTATTAATTTAATTATATTTGAAACTATGTTGTGTCGTAATACACAAAACCCTCAAAAACCACAAACTAATGTATTATTACATTATTTTCAATGACGAACTTCTTGTTATGCTATAGTAATTAGAACTAATAAAAATTGATGTGAGCTTAAATCATGCATAATTATCTCGCTCTGAATATATAGCCTTGTTTGTTCGCTACGGGTGTTATTAGCTTTGATTTAGGCTTCTTAGGCACGAACTGTTTTATATTCCCTAAAGGCTAAATATAATTTAGTTGTTTAATTAATTTGAATTAACTCTTCTTAAAAAGTTTTTTTAATGCTGTATATTCTTTGACAACTCGTGCAATAATGTATTGTATAATTGAATAAAAATAATATCTCTACAGTTGATATCTGTCTTGTAATTTTGTATTAGTTAATTAGTTACCATGCAGCTATGTGCAAAGAGAAAGACTTTTTGATTGAGACTTGATTCTCAGACCTACCCAATACGCACACAAAATTTCATGAGAATCGGTCGAGCCGTTTCGGAGGAGTTCGGTTACTAACACCGTGACACAAGAATTTTATATATAAGATTATGAAAATTAAGACTGTCAAACGTCATTAATCTTCATTAAATATGCCAAGCAATTAGTAAAAGTCGAAACACTAATTTATTTCACGCACCGCCAATGTCTTGTATGCATTGTATGTATCAGCCTAAAAAGATAATGTACGATAATTTGCTCTCAAAATACAGCGCAAACCCTTATTACTATAGTTTTGGCAACGACTGAGTCTGATTTTCAAATATCGTGACTACATAATGTTACATTATTATCTGATGAGGGAGCGTGATTTGATATTTCTTACTTTAGTAATTGCATGTATTCCGAATAGAGGGTAATTTCTGATTATATTTCTCGATTTTATGAAAAACCAGCCAGGCTGGTGAGAGATTCCGTCCCTAAAATATACGATAATTTCTCACTTAAGATAGGGAACTCTCGCGTGCATAGTAATCCTTGTTTGTTTGGTTTGTACTATGTATAAAATTGCAATTGGCCCTTGCTCTAATTCATTTTTATCATATATCTGTAAATATTAATCAAAGCCACTACTGCTCTTGATATATTAGAACCAGGTGTTGTAATACAAATTTATTGCTGTTTAATTTGAAATAAACAGTAAACATTGGGTGGTCTTATCAATCGATGATTGTTTTTTTAAAAGAGTACCGAAAGTTTGTTACCCCGGCTTTTTCTGCATTCACACTTAAGCATTGGGACCTGAAAACTACATTTATAAATTAAAATAATCTGTGCGTATGTGTTGGTATTCTACAAATGTGTACGAATAAACTTGTGTCTGTAATTGTGCGACGTAGGTGTTTAACATCCGCCCACGGTGAGATTTGATTCATCAAACGACCGGAGTTCATAAACTACCATTAATTCTGCCAACTATTTGGCACGACTTTATGAATGAACAATTAACAATTCAGATTGAAATTTTCATACATAGTAAACGAACCAAACGGTGTCTTTTAATCTTTACCAATGCAACTGCTGTAAGACTATGTACTGAGTATTGAATTTCTTTTATTTACGAGGAGAGAAGATGTTGTGCTTTTTGTTAATTCGTTCGTTTGTTATACACTTGACTATACGGTTATTGTGTATACAGACAGAAAATGCATAGACGGGATATGGAACACCCGATTTCTATGTCAAAGTACTCTCTACCCTACCTCCTAAACCTACTCGATTTTTGGACATTATACAGGCAATAACTACGTTAATTTACAAGGTAGCATTTCGATGATACAAAATATAATTAAATTTAGAATATTAACAACGTATAATTAATTTACATTTATAATTTGTGCTAATTATTGCTAAATAATTATCATTAAATGTAATATGAACGTCAAAACATGATTTCCAATAATGTTTTCATCGTAATTCAAATCAAATCAGTTTGCATTTCAAATTACTGTTTGAATATCCTAAGCTTACATATCAATGCAGTGTTGTGATGGTTTGCTATTTAATAAATACTAATAGATTGATATTGCAAAGTATGTTCCCATTATTCATAGTTAAAGAAGTGTTTAGCACGGTGAAAAATAAGAAACTAAGTAACTATTTATACAGTTTTACTATCAGATGTACATAAACATTATGATTGTGTTTTTATCATTATATTTAATAACATAATGAGGTTCTTAGGGGTGGGGGGACTTCCCTTTTACTTCCTCCAACTTTTCTGTCGTCTATATAGAATCCAAAAACGCGAATCTGGATTTGCGAGCTTTTGTCGGCACATCGAACACTTAAAAGTTGCGCCATTAAATTATAATATTCATGATAGTCTGTTTATTTATTTTAAAATACAATTCAAATTAAACTGTAAAACGTCATTCAAAGGCTTGAACATAATAAACAAAATTTAATTTTCACTAAATTCACTGAAAACCGTTTTATTTTATTTTCATTATAAAATACACAGAATCATTTTAATTAAATTGAAATTGTTACGTAATTAAAAATAACGTAAAAAATAGAAAACGTTATAACTTCAAAATAACTATAATATTAATTGAATTAACTTGTTTTTTTTTTGTCGAATCATTTACTAAAATCATGATTTTGTATGTTAGAAAACCACTGCGATTTGTATAAATGTAACTATAGCAGTAGTTTCGGAGGACAAATGATTACAAAAATAGCTCTGTAATTTACAGAGCCGATCTTGCGTTACTGCTCGTTTTTTTAGTCACGTCGAAAATGCTATTAGTACAATATAAAAAATATTTTTCGGTAGAAAGGCATATATCGCAGGGTACCACACGCCCAGTGGAGAATCCTTGTCTGGGGTGGTGGGCAACTGTACGCACTATATCTACCAATATTCCTTAGATCAAAGGCCTGAACCGCACTTACAAGCTTTCAGGCAATGTGAGTGCCTATAATAATGAAAAAATACCACCGGGTCTTTTTGAGTAACAATAATTGTATCCAGTTGACTACACGTACCTATTAATATAATTTTATGAATTTTATATAGTTTTACAAAATATTTGTAAAATAATTTAAGTATTTGCACATTATTTAGAATGCTTAAGAGCAACAGATTGTCACAAATTCGCTAAGCAAATTGATGTGCAAATCCTAATAGAATGCCTCCTAACGATTTGCAAGCAGTCGATATGATATGGGGAATTCTATTGTAACTACGGCTATTTGTACTAACCCATATACACTACGCGCCAAAATAAATAGAACATTCAATATCGATTAAAACACGTTGTCGCAGTTGTTTAAATATGTCCATCTTTTTAAAACCTAGTCAATGTTAAGGTTTTATAAATTGGGGTTACTAACATTAGGATAATTTTCGTTAATTATTTGTTCTAAATTAAAAATTCCGTTAGTTAACTAAACTAAAAGTATTTTGTTACCATCGTCCAAGAAACCCGCTTATTGTCAAACATGGCAGCTTAAATAGCTTGTTTAACTATAACATAGCCTTGATACTCAACCTTCCGAGGATCTTAAAACACATAAACAAACCCCGTTATAAAATTCGCCTAAATTGTATGCCCCGTAGTGTAGCTTAAAACGATGTATTGCTAGAATGTTCGGCTAAGTGTTTTGTTCGCTTCAGCTACCATTTAATGCTTCCAGCTAACTGAATTATGTACAGAGACGTATGTAAAGCACTATGTGCAAGTTTATTATGTGCTCGGGCAAGACTTTCAGGGTTTTCTAGCAGTTAATACTTAAATATTGCTTGGAACAATTTGTCAAAAGCAAGGTAATTCTAAATATTATCCGTCTTATTCGTGTATAAGACTCGTTTGCTGGCATAAGTAAAGGAAACAAAATAGCATCGTAAATTTGTCTATATTTTCAAACTATGTATTTTAGACCAAAATCCAAATCAAAATGACACACCCGGTCTCCTAGATTAAGGTTGGTTGTTCCGCTGGAACAATTTCCCGCGTGACTACTCGAAAAACATCAATCAATTGTGGAGTTTGACTGTTATTTACAAAACTACAATGAATATTATATTGTATGTCATTTAAGTAAATTTAAAATATTAATATGGAAAAGATTGTTTGTTTGTTATGCTGGGAACCCTAACACGGGTATATTTTACTAAAACGGTTCACAAATCTGACTCTTTATAACGCATTGTTTACAGTAAAAACTTTTTGTGTTTCTATTTATTTATTTATACAATTTTAGAAACCCTAACACACAGCACTTTTCTTTCATATCCCCATAACTCTCAAAGAGATTTTGATAATAATAATTTATATATTAAAAAGTGATGTGATCCAGACAATACTGAGTTTATCTTAATATATATATTTCTTGTGTGCGTGTGTATGTGACTGAACTCCTCCTAAACGACTGGACCGATTTAGACGAAATTTTTTGTGTGTGTTCAAGGGGATCTGGGAATGGTTTAGATTCACAATTTTGTCCGCTGGACAATGTTTTTTTAATTAATTTTCAATTTATTAGTTGTTGTTGATTTTGGAATGTTTTACATTGGATCCGACAGACGGCGCTACCATCGCAGTGTCAAATTTTAAATAATATTCGAATTTTAATTTTAGTCTGTCCCGAAATTTAAAAAAAGTTTTGTTATCATTGTGTTATATCGTGTGTGACCATGTGCTGGATCGTTAGATATTGTCATAACATTTGAATAATAATTTTCATCAAAATGGCTTATTAAAAATTGAAATTTTGAAATTAAAGACGTGTAGACAGGACAACGTCTGTCGGATCCGCTAGTTTATTTATAATTCTAAAACATTGTGTATGCCTAAAAATACAAGAAAATGTGACATCACAAATTTAACACACATATCAATTACATAAGAACTTTAGCAATATATTGAAGGAAAAAACTAAACAAACAACTACAAAAAAAAATAAGAACAATAAAAAAAATAATTTAAACTAAAAGATAAAAATAACAATAATAAACCAACAAAATTAAACTAAAACCACATTAAGAGCTTGCAAAACAAAGTTACGGTAAATTGGTAGACTGTTGTAAAACACATCAATATTTTCATCAATGTTTGTAATTGAGTTGTAAGAACGAGATAGCCTATTCACTGGACCATTAAAACTGGCAGATAAGCGAGCCGTAGGTAGGTATATAAGACTTTTAGTTCGAGTAACTCTTGGATTACAAAGAAAGTAAGAAGTAGTTTTGTAAGAAGACTAGTGTGAATATTAAAGTAAATAATAATGTATGTATATAATATTCCATCGTTTTTGTTTAAAGGTATTCAGGAGAACGCATGTTAAATGATAAATTATTTTCTATGCCTGGCGTCACCACGTGCTGTAACTTAGCCATGGAAGCGGTCAGGAGGGCTTATATTCCCTGAGTGCCAAGCTATAGTCAATAGACATGCCATGTTCTATTCTTCGTCAAGAGCCTCTTATAGCTTAAGGTTATCATGACAACAATGAGAATTGTTTTTGAAGTAACAGTTTTCACAGTTTATTTAAAACAAATAAAATGAGAAATATGCTTATTAAATCTTTTTTTTTTTTTTTCAGATATTTAACCAGTGAAAATCATGAAGTGTTGTCAAGTAGTGTAGTGATGAGTGCATAAAGATGGAGACGACAGCTTTGCCCCTGGAGGGGGATGATGAGGGACGACCCCAGCAGGCTTCTTCCACGGGAAGTGGAGCGTCATCAGGCGCTGGTTACTATGGACATAAGAATGGTGAGTACATTTCATTACTGAAAATGGAAAAAAAGTTAAAGTGTGTTAATTATTGAAAATTTTATGTTAAAAAAAATATATGTTCTGTCAGAACCGTTTACGACGACATCGTTTATAATTTAAGAATACCGCTTATATTGACCAAAATCAAATAAAATTCTATTGTATTAGGACTTTTACGATCAAATTTGAGTACATCTTCTCAAATCTACTCTATTAAACCTTTTTTATTTAAGTCTAATACAATATATTTACCACGAAGTAATTTAAAATAATTTTATAAGCGTACACATTTCTATCCAATTTTGGTAATAAATTTATTACAGCATAATTTATTCTGAATTGAACGTAAATATAAACTGATAACGTCAACTTCCGCTTGTGATGTCACTTCTCATTTGTCAGCTGTCAAAATTCCCGCCCTTTAAATAGGACAAATTATGCATATCACGATAGTAATTAAAAGGTAACCACGAGTGAAATTATGCTATAGCGTATAAAATTTACTAAATAAAGTTTAGGTAAGGAATTTGCATTGGAATTGTGACGTAAAGAAATATAGTCACTAAAATTCATGCATTTAGTTTGGTCCTAAATATAAAATTAAATTTACTGTACTGCTTCGAAAGTTTAAGGAACACTGCAAAAATGTCGTAAAATACAACATTTTTTGAATGGTACAAATGATAGCTCAATATTTTAAAAATCATATTTAGAGACGAAATAATAATCCAGTGTGATAAGTACTTGAATTGCGTAATTTATATTATTTTATATGTATTCCCCGTATAATACAATTTGAAATAAAATGGTATAAGCAAAAATTATTTGAAATTACAAGACATTAACGCATCCCTTGCCGGCCATATTTCTTTATAACGACTGAGGATATGAAAGGCGTGAATATAATGATGCATTATGGCGGCTTATTCGTTTAATTGAAAGGAAACGCTTCATAGAGTTGAATAATTTAGGTACATTTGAATGTTTCCATAATTTAACAAAGCCGGAGATAATTTGGGACATATTGTGTAGGAGTATTATTTCATATATTATTTATGCAAGTAGTCAGTTTTGCAAATTAGCAAAATAATTGGTATAAAATAATTTTTAGATAGGTTAAGTACATTTAGCCAATAGCCAGGAAAAGCGTCTCCAAAATCCTTATACTTAATTGAGAGTTTGTTTTTCTTTTTTGTTAGATAAATGACCCAAGTTTTGAATCTCATATTCTGCAGCGTTCAACAACTTAACCTACAACGGATGGCATATCTGAGGTTTTTGGAGTGTCCAAGGTTGTTTTTTATAGAATAGGAGGCAAACATCTATTGTTAAGTGATACTGGCGATAGACACGTTGCCAGAGGGTTCGCGAGCCCTCTGCCGGCCTTCAAAGAGTTGGTACGCTCTTTTCTTGAAGCAGTTTATGTGGAATTGGTTTGGAAATAATTCAGTGTAGCTGGTTCCACTTCGTTTTGTCAAAATTAACCCTTTGAACCCTGAGATCCTTATAAAGAATAATCGTCAAATTGTTAGTGTTATAATACGAGAAACATGTTTGACAATTGCGTTTTATAACATATCAATAATAAATAATTTAATATAATTCCCACGCTACGGAAAAACATGTATAACTTGGCGGTATCAATTTATAAACATCGCTGCCCAAATTTTGAAATGCATTAAATTTGGAAAGCCATTGCTAAAATTGACTAAAATCGAGAAACACTAAGACCCAACCCCTTCAACCATCACAATATTAACGGTAATCAATCTTGAGGACCCGTTAGGGGGTAGATCACGCGAACTTTACTAAGAATAGTAATTAGAAGTTACGGCTTACATGGTGGTTTCACTTCTAATCACGCATATTTTACATAATATTATTTTGTTATGACATAACATGCAACGTTTGGGGCGTGTTCAATTTGTTGATTTTGTTCATACCATATCTATGTGGATGGTAATTACAGCCAGCGGTGAATCCCAAAAAACAAAATATTGAAGTTATACATCTTATGGCGTTAGGGTAAAATGTTGAGCGTAAATTTTTACGATGCGCGCGCACACCGTCGCAATAAACCGACTTCCTGAAGTTAGCTATAGTCAACATTTTAGTTGTTTCTATTTTTAGAGACTTTTTTTTCTACAAACATACTAAAACTAAAATAAGGCTAAAAAAATATTTTTATCTTGTTGCGCCAAAAAAGTATAACTTTGAACGTTTTTTACTTTTTTTTAAATTAATATAATTAAAATATGACAATTTAATCGGCCCGATATGAGGTGCACAATCAATAATCTATATTTTAGACTTAATACTAATTTAAGGATTTGATTTTCAATGAGTTATCCAATCAAAGCCCTTGATCTCTGTTGTTTATAATGCCAGGGGGGTGCAGGCTTATGCGTGGCAGAGGGGCTACAAAGTAACACGTTTAACTGTAATATTTACAACAAATATGTCAGAAGACTCCAACGGCACGTATTTTCCTTTTGAAAACTAAGATAACTCACGCGAGGATTGGGCAGCAGAGTTTTCCCCAAAAACCAATGTTTGACTGTAAGAGTAATTTTTTTGAAATAGAAGCATTTTTAGCAAGCTCAAGTCAGCCGGAATGGGAATTTTCCGGCGACTAGCGCAAAGGCCCAAATCGCCGAAAGAGAAGAACTGACACGAGTAATAAAGTTGGGGTGAGGCCTTGTCTAAGCCATTTTTGTTGTGTGTATAGCACTGGATGAAGTAGGGAGCTCTAGGTGGAGATTGACTTTCGTCACATAGAAGGGCTGGACTTTTGTCACATAGGAGCTGCTCCTATAGAGCTTGAAACTTATTCCTGTGGTTTTTATTACTTCATTCTACGAATCTTTCCCCGCAAGCACAGAAATTAAAAAACGCTAGATTCAATATTGATAAATCAACATAACACGTTTGATGCGCCATCCAATCTTGGAAATAATTATAGTTTCTCCAGGAATCAATTTTCCGAGTTTCAGCCGCAAGAAATAGAAAATTCAACATAGCACTTGAAAGTATGTCTTTTATACGATAAAATACAGGATTTCTATGTCACGTATTCCAATTCAATTCATTCTCCTTAGGTAGAAGTTAGTTCTCAGTCAATTTTGTTGACGAAGTTAGAATATTTTTTGGGACTTCTAATTTAATCAGAATTAAGTGGCTCACGAACAGTTAGTTCTATTAAAACGAATAGAAGAAATTATTGAGCAAAATAAGGTTTTATAAATATATTAGTTGACTATGCAAGAGTTTACTTTTCTCTAATTTGAACTCGGAATAAGTAGGGTTTCAGGTTTCTGCCTTTTAAAATTAATCCGTGTTTAGAAACGATTTGTTCCAATGGAACTGCTTCATCGTTTGCCGTAATCAGTGTTATGCTGCGACTCATGTAGCCCAACAGCATTTGTCACTTTAATCACTTGTGGTCAGTCACGCTATTATGTTACACGTGTAAGCTTTTATTTGATTAATCATAATTAAAATATTTTCATGCTCGAACTAAAAAATATACAATTTCTGTATAGTTTTGTTACGAAAAAGGTTGTACGGATTAATTAATGCAGCCAAGTTTCATCATCGGACATCAAGCCAGAATACCATCCGTATCACCTCGACTGTAGGCGTTGCACAACTGTGCGTTTCTTACAACAACTTTGCATTGCAGCGTGTGTGACCCTTCTGGTACATAAAAAAATACATTTCATCAATCATTGTTTTAGACACTTTTGGCACATATCATTGATTTTACCTGACGGTATAATGATGTGATTCTCAAAGGAGACTAAGTACTTAACCGCTGCCAAGTTCAAAAATGGCTCAGGTACACAGCCAGAGGATGAACTGACTTCAAGGTTAATACTTTAATATATTGTTCTTATAAGCTAGTAACATCATGACGCTTTTAAAAACCCTTGCTAAGTACAAGCTTATCCATATAATAAACGACTAGCTAAGGAAGGTTTTCATTTGAAACTGTTAGAAAAGCAAATATTAGGAGTTCTTTGTAGCTTAAGCCATGAGTTGGGTAAAGTAAACATGCTGCCGTCTAAAATCTACCAGCGAGAAGCGTTCACGAAGTTGGAATTATGTGATTAAAATGTGTAAAAACTAACCATGTGGAAACTTTTGAATATGAACTAAATTTTACTGAAAAAGAGAAAAAGATTTATTAATATACCAAGAAACTTATTAAAATAACTCTAGAATTTAGAATCAATGATTTTTCTTTTGATGCGCCATCCATTCCTGGAAATAATTATAGTTTCTCCATGAATCAACCTTCCGAGTTTCAGCCGCAAAAAATAGAAAATTCATCAAAGCTAGTAATACCATTTCACAGGGTGGAGCCCTTTTCAAATCTTTCATCTTTGACTGCTTTTTCATGATTGGATTATTGGAGCGTCGTACTCCCTTTGGTAATTAGTGAGTATTGACCATTATGGACGCGAGACATTGTAATTCCGATTCTTCTATTTTTAATTTTAATTCTTATCCATCCAGAGCATCAATTATATTCTTACAGTAATGTATATGACTGACAAAATAAACCAATTTCTATTCCACCAAAGAATACATTTTTGTAATATTTTTGTGTATGGAACTGATAATATAAATAATAAATCAGTCGCTACAACCCTTCTAGGACTGGGCCTCTAATTTCTGTATCTGCTTCATGATCATTTGTCAATCTAATAGGCAAGCAGGTGATCAGCCAGTCGACGTTTTGGGTCAAAGGCAAGTCAGTTTCCTCACGATGTTTTCCTTCACCGTTCGAACATGTGAATTGCGCACATAGAGAGAAAGTCCATCGGTGCACAGCCGGCGATCGAATCTACGCCTTCAGGGATGAGAACGTTGAAGCCACTAGACAATAATTGTACATAAAAATTATGAACCGGGCCATTACCCACACACATTATCATTTGATTTATGACGGTTCAATTTACAGATATAAATTATATTTATGCATATTATCAAGCCGACAAAAGTATGAGGCTACTAACAGGGCCGATGGTACATTCATATATGTGTGTTTAATTCTAAGATTTAATTTTTCCTTCACCACTCATACTCATCATATCACACCTATCATACTCATCATATTCAAATCTAAACTTAGTTAACATAACTTGATTCACTTTAGATTGGATCTTATGTAAAGGCTATGTATTATTGAAATATCAGGAAGTAAATAACAGTATGAAGATGGTAAAATGTATTTAAAAGTAAAAGATGATTCCACTCTTCAGTACAGTTCTTTAACAATATGATAAGCAATATTGGATATTTAATAAGCGTTATTGAAAAATACATCGCAATACTGAAATATTTCATTATAGAAAATACGCTAAATTTATTACATTGTTATCGTGTTTCGTAATGAATTGTGTAGATATCAGGATATATTAAATCATGCGATATTGGTGAGATGGAAGATGAGACCAGGGAAAATCTTGTCATCTTCCTTTTTCAACTGAATTTCATAAAAAGAAATTGAACGATGCTTTATACAAATTGAATAATTTGGATAATTTAAACCAAAAGTTTGACTTTCTGTAGAATATAGATGAGATGATTCATTTAAAAATGTTTGAGTTTAATCTTTAACGTCTGTGGTGAAAATGTATAATCTGATAATACATAAAAAAAAACAATTTATGTATTATCATAAAAAAACGCTTTATGATTTTTTTCTCACAATGTCACTTAAAATTTATTCAAGTATGGTCTTGAACTTTCACTTGATACTCTAATAATTAAATAATTGGTAAAAACCGCATGAAGCTGTACAGTATTTTTTAAATTATCGGGAAAACACACACAGACTATCTCTTACAATTTTTAAGATTTTTACGAAAGAAATTCTATAATAATAATAAAATATAAAATAAAAACAAACTATGATTTTATTTTTAAAACAAACAGGGTTTTCAATGACTGAAAATAAGAGGCCTTATGTATATAGAGTATAATTTAAGACAAAGAAATAAAAGTTTAATGATAAATCTAAATACTAAAAACTAGCATCAAAAAGTACGTAAATTAAAATAATGTGAAACAGAAAAGCGAAATACAACCTTATTCTATACTGTTTAGACATTGCTATGCTTTATCAAAACATTAATCAAGAATGTGGTTGGAGTTCACCAACAAACGGTCTGTCTGTCCACACTTCAGGAATGTCAGACCGCGTGCCACAATCTCGCTTGTAATGCTGTCTGTATTCTAGACGTGCACTACATCCGTAGAATTTCCAAAAATGTATACGCCAAAAATCAAGATTACAATGAATGAATGAATGATGATGATAGTTTTTAATTTTTATAGCTCTCATTATAATTATCGTACAATGTGACATGATTGACGAGTGAAGTGAGAAACATGTTATTATAGTCATTTGCAGCTTACTTCACTTCCTACACGTTGCAGTTACCAACATCACTACATAATCTAAAACATAGTCGCTTTCTCTGTCCCTATGTCCCTTTGTATGCTTAAATCTTTGAAAGTACACAACGGATTTTGATGCGGTTTATTTTTTAGATTATGATTTTTTTAATAGATAGAGTGATTCATGAGGAAGGTTTATATGTATAATAACATCCATTAAATAGTGGAGAAGTACTGTTTTGAGGTTTCTAATGTGATGTCGTAAATAATTACATTTTTCCGCTTACATTGCAGGCTGAACCCTACGAATTTTACCAAAATAATGCACTAAGTATTATACACATTGAAAAGGTCTACAGAAAAGTCCGTGATGGTATATGTCTATCTCTTATGGATAACCCACATTTTTATATACAACGTTCACAGATTTTCTGTAGTGTATTTAGTATCAGCATTGCAAACGTGCGAAGCCGGGGCGGGTCGCTAGTTATATTATATAATAAGTGTAGTATTATAAAATTATGACACTCTAATTAAAACGCCATTAGTCAACATTACTTCAGACATAACTTAACATATGAGTTCATGGACGCTGACAATTGACATTATAAGTTCGCCTATAAAATAAAAAGCAAAGATAACCAGCCAAGAAAATTGAACAAAATCGCTTCATATACATTAATTATACACATAACACAATTATAAACAGGTATATTAACGTTAATGAATGTCTTTAATAAATTGACTTTGTAAAGATGGCGCTTACAGTCTTAATCAATTAAATATTCCAAGGCATAACACTAAGACACTTATCAATATACTGTGGTAAGGTTTTTTATTAGATAAAGATCTAATAAAAATCCTACCCGAGTATATTGTTATGTCTCTTAGACCGGTGAGCCATAAAAATAACGGCATCAGCGACATTGTATCGAACTTACATAAAACAGATTTATGATGTTATTTCTATAAAATACACCAGTATTAGGAATCAAAATTAAACCGAAATTTGAGGGCTGGCAAGAAAATGTCTTTCTTAAAAAAACCTCTCATATAATAGGCCTGTAGGGTGTCTCTGTAAAGTCTCTGTGTGCTTTTTCGATATAGACTATTGTGTTTGGGTAATAGAAACTCGTTTTTTTTTAATTGTCTACATGTATATGATAAAAATGCAAATAGCTTTATGTAGTCTCTCTCTATATATTGTGATTTTAATTTTATACGAGCAATTGTTTTTAAAATACGTATTTGTAACTGAATAAAGTTACAGAGTAAGCCTGCAGTTTAGCGAAGGCTTCATCCATCTTATTTTGCCCGGCAGAGTTCAAGCGGGAAAACGTCTCTTAAAATTTACTAGATTCAAGGTAAAACATTCCTCAATGTGCTAGATTATAGTATTCTATATACTTATTTACATCGTAATATAAAAAATGTTAACATTCTGTTGGTACTCTTTGGTTTTCCATCGATTTCGATTTCAACGCCAAAAAAATCCATGGAAGATTTTAATATCTTATCACTATAATAATATTTGTAGATGTCCAAAATAAAAATAAAATGCTTTTTTACTAATTATTTATCAAAAATCCTCAACCGCAATGCCTCATTATTCTAAAATAAATAAAACCACATCCCTATCAAATTTATAAGCAAATTAAAAATCGTTCTGAAACAGACCGCATAGTAACGTGTGACGTTGTGGTTGACCACATTCTGTCACGGTAATATTGGTATAAGCCTGATTTCCAATTTTAACTATCTATAATCTATTTATCTATAACCCTAAAAGTTTACTATCTTTACTGGTGTCAGTTTATTTCGTTGGATTCTATTCGATGTAGCAACTCTTGAAACCGTACTTAGAGTATCTTAAAAATAGTTTACAGTTAAGAGCGGGCAGTACCAAAATCACTGATCGTAGATTTGATTTTTATCCATGTATGTGATGCTTGAATTAAAAACAGAAATATGTATTGATCTTTTACTATAATTTAAATAGTTCAGTAGTTTACTCTACTTAAATCTCGAAATAAACAAAACACAAAGTCACCTCATGGCGAGTATTATCAAGTCAAAAAATAATTAAATATCAGAAATTATAACTTTGACCGAAGTTTACTTCCTTTTAGATCCCGAACCACTCTATCGTTATATGTCATATGTCATCTCTGCGAAATTCAGGCAAACGTTTAGGTATCACTACAGCGGGTGGATGGAGGTGCGGGAGATATCATGAAGTTTGCTAGCCTAATTAGGCTCTTAACCAAACATTAATGAGTACACTATAGATCCATTTAGAATCATAAATCAACTCAAGCTAATTCTAAAACTTGCTAGATTAGTTAATCTTATCAGAGGTAAAGGAAATTTGAGGATGGCCAAAAGTAAATGTAAACATTTTCTTATAACCGTCAGATTGCATTAAGTTTATTGCCAGTTCTTCTCCTCGGTTCTCCGTTCTCGATTTGAGAACTGCCAGTTCCGACGTTCATTATTCTACATGAATTTAATTTTCCAATATTCATTCAAATCGTTTGTAACAGTCTATAGTTAATAGTTAATATAATACGCAAACTAAGCCGGTTATTATTGGTCAAGTTGTACGAGTACTTTGACGGTTGGTATGGAAGTTGGCGATCCGCCAGATGCAAAAAGTGAGCAGCAAATTGGAAAGCCTCTCAGATATTCTTAAGACCCCTTCGCTCCCTGAGGGTCTGTATGAAATAAAAGGTCTATGCACTCACTTATATAAACTAAAAATTGGTTCACAATTAAATATAGTTAGTATTTAATATACCTAGGTAACACTAAAATGCTTAGAAAATGAAAAACGGCTTAATGTAAAAAGTTGCCAATACTTTTACTGTTGTTTTTCGAAGTTATCTCCGTCCCCTCACATCGTCGCATTCAAACCACTGAGGAAAGCAGTGGGCCCATTCTTCCGTCTTTTCTATGGCATTTTCGTACGCTTTATCCGCATCTTCAGGTCTCGTAAAACGAATTTTATCTTAAGTTCTTGGGAATAAATGAAAGTCGCAGTGCGCCAGGTCAGGGTTTCATGGCAGATGACTCATTATCTCGGCACCTGCTATAGTCAAATATTCAACATTTCGTTTTGCGGAGTGCGTTGAAACATTGTCGTGGTGAAGGAGGAGCCTGCTTCGAGGGCGTTCCTGTCGATTTTTTTCCAAAACAACAGGCAAATTGAGATTGACATACCCATCTGCAGTAACTGTTCTTGCTTCTTCTAGCACAAAAGACAAAATAATGAGGCAATCTTTCAAATCTTTTTTCCTGTCTTCTGCCTTTCTTTACCTTAGTTTTACAAGTAAATGACATTTAACCTGTATATTAATAAACCATTATACACATTGTTTCATTCGACATATAAATATTTATGTAACACGTATGAACTCAATAAAATATATGATTCTTATAAATTTTATTTTTTCAACTGGTAATCAACTCTATGTGATTTTTATCCAATCCAAGTCATGAAGAAAGTTTTTGTTGGAACTGCAACTTATGCACCAAGCTCCTCACAGCGTCTTAAATATAATAAAAGACTTACAACATTTATTCCTTTTATTAATCAGAAATCCATATTTACATAGTATAAAACAAAAACGCTGCCTTCTGTCAGTACGCATATATTTTTAAACGTATCACTTGCCCCGAGGAACAAAGTCGTAAAGCACTTTTGACTTTCTTTGGTGATGTAATGTAATTGTAATTTTTCTCAGAATTTTCGCAAAACATTTTACAAAAAAACATTTCCTCTACGGAAATTATTTTGTGCACAATGTTACTAAAATACTTGTTTACCTAATTTTCTTTCCTGAAAAAGATCACAAAGCAATAAAGATAGTTAGTTAGTTATGATTGTAATTCTACCAAATAATCATAATAGTTAATGCGACAATTAAAATCAAATAACTACCACTCTCATAATATAATACATCAATTTCGACAAAAATAATATTTCCGCGAAGAGAGTGGTAATAAATTATTACTAGATATTACAAAATTACCGTCGTAATATGCCATTAATTTATCGTCCGTAATTATGATTAAATAGTGAAACTATTTTAAAGCTCTTCATTCTAATTTAGATATACCTATAGAATAAAGACACATAAATATTCTAATAGAGAATAAAGAAAAATTACTGTATTTAATTTAGTTAATTACACTAAATGGATAAATAATGCTTAAATCGTCGAATAGGTAAAATACTTGTATATATTTAGTGTACTTAGTATCCTTGTGATAATAACCTTTTATTTTTACTAAAAAAGATTTTGCTTGTATGATTCTTAGGGCAGGAATTATACTGTTAATAGGTGAACAGGGTCGCGTGGGCAATACCTAGCATTATTTCAATCAAAGATAAATCAAGAAGTCACAATGAAAGAATACCTAAGGAGAATATCTATTGTGTTTCCTCGGGTGACAGTTAGTCAAGTGTCACGACAGTTTACAGCACAATAGCGCTAACAAGCACAAGTTGAGAACAAATTGCATGTCACGACCTCTCGTGGCGCCTTCTGGTAATGGGACTCTGGAAAACCTTAACATTTCTTACCCGTTTTCCTGTAAATATGGTGTAATGAAGTAGTATTTACGTTTTTTTATACAGAGTTATTGTACGAAGTCATTTAAAGAAATATTTAACGGTAAATCCACCAGCCAACGCCGATTATGCTATTGGATGTCCAAAAGGTGATCGATGGAAACATGGGTCCCAAACGTTTTCGTTGGAGTAATCTCTCTTCAAACTGCACCTTCATCTTCAATTCTTCACCGACTGTACAGAATTACTGCCGTGAGCTGCTGGTTAGTATGGTGGTAGTGGTGGTGAGCGTAGTGTGTGGCTCAGTTGTGAAACGGCGGACGTCCATGTGATAGAAATTCGTATTCTGCCACGACGACGTGTGCTACTTTAAGTAAAGCAACGAAGTCTGATGAGTCATGGGACCATATCAACGTAATTTAGCTAACCCTAATTTCAGAATGGCTTTCATTCGAGAGTGTTCTCCGTATGTTTGCTTAGTGTATAAAGATAGTGAATAAAAGAATTCCTTTGGAAAAACCCTTTGTAACTGAGAGACTACGTTTTACTCGTACTTGAAGAAAATTGCTTTTAAAGTGACAAATTTCTTTAAAAGTCTTTACTTTGCGAAAATTGTTAAAGGCATTTTGAAACGATCGAATTAATAATGTGTTTCTTTTAATGCCACTAAATTAAATGCGCAGGTACTAAAATTCAAAATAACTTTATTCACAAACGTAACCAAGTACAAAAAAGAAAAGAAAATACGTTTTTTTTTTTGGAACATAAGATCATCATGGTATCACTTATTCCACGTCATTAAATTCGAGCCTGTTGGCATCCCTAGTCATCGGCAAAGAACACTTATGAACGTGAACAAAATAGATGTTAAATTGATGCTAAATTTACTTTTACTATCCGTTCGCAAGTTAATGGCGTAAAGCGGGCAAGAAGAACTCGCAAGAACTTGCAGTTGGAATACGCCTGTCTAATCTTGAATCCCCATTACCCTCTATATGTCACACAACCGGAGGCTGTACAAAAAAAAAAATATGTATTTCAAATTATCCCATAATATTATATAACATAAATACGAGAAAATTTAAAAAAATATAGCTCACTTTCATTGAATAATTTTATAGATATATGCGTAAATGAACTAACATTTTAAGATCTTCTCAAACTTATAACATTCAATCCTCCTGCCAGATATCTATGCTCGCACACTACCTTTAACTTTCCGACTCCCAGAACCAACATTGGGTACCGCGAGCCTCTTGGATGTGTTATGCTTTGGATTCTGCCACTAATATTGACCTTTTTACACACTCCTCTACTGCTTCATTTAAGAATGGATTAAAACAGCTATTAAGTCCTAAGACTATCTTTCTTCTTTTTATAACTACTAGTACGTTTGTCATTCTCCTGATTTAAAACTTTTGTGTTGTTTACTTAGATAACGTTTTGCTGTCATGTTTTGTTTTGTTTTGCGAAAGATACAAATCTTATTTTTTATCAGATAAACTTGTTTGTGGATTTATGCAATGTGTTAGTTTTATCTTTTTTTTACTTTTCATTGTATGGAGATGTGTCTGTTTTGTTTCCTAAGTAAATAAATACTATCAGAACTAATTCATGGTAGTAAAAAGAATCTTTTATGATACGTAACAATGATTTTCTAAAGGCAAAAGGGACCCTTTGTATACATTTGACCCAAGGGTCGGCCATAAAGGCATAATCAATACAGAAACTGTTATCATAATAGTGATTGTGGTTTATTTGGGACTGGTGTACGTGAATTTTAGTATAATATATGTCAGAGTAATGGTGCTGGTATCGGTTGCCATTTTCATTATAATTTAATAACATCAATGTCAAATTAGTTCAACCTTGTTATTAATACATCTCTGAAAAGCACTTGAAATGGAAATTATACACTAAATTTACATAATACACTAAAACTCTCTCACAAACGCTCCTATACTCCTCCGGCAAAGCATCAACTAAAATGAGTGGCTGTGGGCTGCAATTAATAGGCCAAACCAAGAGATTATAACAATTTTGCAATGAAATTGATGCAAAAAATACATAGCTTATGTTGTAAGGGTGAACATGGGACAAATAACACTAATTAATTTAGTCCTTGAAAGATGCTGTCTCTGAAAGATTATAGATTACCATTTAACGCGGGCGTTCAACTATTAAATAAGCGAAATCTAATTCTATTAAAATTATAATAGCAATACAATCAACATTGCTATAGGCAAATGAGCAAAACAATAATGCAGTTTAAAAGTATTTTTTAAACATTTTTAAAAGTAAGCAACTGCAAAACGTAAAAAGGAATCCAACTCAAATTCTAGTAATGGCCGACAATTGTTTTTTTTTTGTTGAAATATTTCATTCAACCTTCGTTCGAGTTAGTCTACCTTCGTTTCTTTCAAATTGCGACGAAAACCGACGCGAACGACTGACTAATCGAGAGGTTTCTTTGAACATTTTTCGTAGATTGCGGTGAATGCATAGAAGGAGGTAGCGACTTTCGTGATTCAATCGTGATTTTTATAGCTTGCGATGCTAACGCTGAAATGAAACTATTCTTTGAAACTTTATTGCTACAATCATTTAATCTAGAAATCGAATTGTTAACGGATATTAATTAAAATGATTGTTCTTTTTGAAAGTTTTTTGATCCTGAGGCGGTGCTTTCAATCCCGGATCATGTTTTACTGACGTGTGTCAGGCACAGTAAGCTGTACTTTTGTGTATACTGTTGTTGGCCGATAAAGTTCTATTTTATATGTGCTAGCTATACAGATACTTCATGAGCCTATATGCATGCCCCTTTAATTCACTTTTGGTAATATTTATTTATTTTATTAAAGTATTTAATAACTCTTAAGCGGATATAATCACGAATTTAAAACACTACAAATGCATTATTTTATTATTGTATGTCGCACACTGTTTTATTATTTTACTCTCAAATATATATTCTACGGTTTGGATATTTGTAAATGTGTGAGGAACATGTATACTAACAATACAAAATAGACCTGTATAGTAATTTTATTTTGGGACTACATTGCCTTCACATATATTATAAATAATGTTTACAAATATTGGAAATTATAGTTTATAAAGTAACTGTGGAGTTTCTTCCCCATTCCTCTCCACACGAAACTACCTTTTGGAAGGGGAAACTAGAATCATCTTTATATTTAATTTAACGTTCAAAAGTGCCATTCCAGGTGGTCTGATTGATTGATAACTGATTTGATTTGACTAAATTACTTCACGTTAGTATCCGCCGCTTTAATACTTGAAGCAACTTATGTAAAATAATTCGGTACATATAATTAAATAAGTAATATCATCAAATGATTTACCTAAAGCTGTAATGTCTAGTAGCAAATCGTACGCATTATTATCAATTGTTGTCAATTGAAAATCACATTTTATTTGTTAATAAAAAAAGAAAATTCTTTAATAAAATTGAATTCACTTTTGCCGGCGCGTTTTTAAAAATAGTGAAAAAGAGAAGTGTTGAATGTAACGTTATATACTCAAACATTGGGTAGTGTATTCGTAGCCCTTTGTTCAAATAGTTTCAGCGTTTTATATTTTACATTGAAATCTCTTTTGTTGAAATGGGAGCACGCTAGGGCCGTGTTGGTTTTAATCTAATAACTGAAGTGAACTGTGCTTACACATTATGTTCTAGGACTATTATTTAATAGTTGAGTATAGCAAAGTATTTTTGGATTTATATAATAAAGGATTTAGTGTTCATATATGGATATTACTAACAAATGTGTTCATTTGGAGGTATTTACAAACACCATACCTTGTGTTGCGAAACAAGACGGAAACGAAACATTGTATAAGTAATAAACAAAAAGAACACCTTTAATTGAAGTTGTTTTCTAGTAAATTTTATTTGTCTGTATTATGTTAAAATGTAAGTTTTTTAATATATGTCGAATTTACTTACGATAGCAACGAAGCCTACGTTTTGACTATTCAAAGCGTCATGTTTCATGTTAGTCAAATGTATAGACTATTTTCGTATCAGATACTCTACCTCGTTCCAGCTTCGCACGGTTGGACATTTATTTTAAAAGTATTTTGAAATAATGTTGGTCACAGATGTATTGAGAATTGCTTCTCGTATAGGAAGATTTTTGTTATTAGATAAGAATATACGTATTTATAAAATAAACGCTGACGTAGTTTAATCAACACGCAAACAAATTCACTAGATTTGCAGTGTAAGCGTAATAGTTCAACTCGAAACTTACCTCTAGTGACCCCTTGTATTAAGGACATAATATCCTTAATATATTTAAATATGACACACAATTTCTTTTATTTTCACATTTATAATTTTCATGCTTTAATAATTGGTGGTCTGCAATAACCATTTCTCCGATTCTTCTTTTGATCTTTCAATTGTTTTTGCAAATCGAGTATATGAATGTCATATTCCATACAATCAGTAAATTTGGCACCATCACCATCGGCCTCGGTGGCGCAGTAGGCAGCGCGTAAGTCTCATAATCTTAAGGTCGTGAGTTCGATCCTCACCCGGGGCAATCTTTTTATTTATATTTTCCTGTTTAAGTGAGCGTTAAAGACGCTAACTACACCATCTAAAAACATTTTATACAGTAAGACCATGTCTGATATTGGGTTTGGTTGGTTGGGTAAAAATCTAAATTTGAAGTCAAGATCTAAATTGTTTGATAACATTTTTTTATTGAATGATAGTGGGGGCAGAATAGCTACGATAATGTACTGAATTGTACTTTCTACTGCTTATATCTGAAGAAATACCAAGTCTCCGTCTACTCTTATTTGGGTTCAACGTGTAGTCCACAGTACTATGTACGCGTCTTTCTCGGTGGTATCACAAATATATTACGTCTTTCTTTAACAATTCACAGACGTATTAAAAATATCCATTATTCCAAACATTAATTCTCGTACACCCGAAACTAAAATACACCTTTCAAAGAACAATTTATCGTTAAACATATAAATTCACGACAGTCTAGTGTATTTCAAGTGCTTTATTTCAGTACATAATATATTTTTCCATTAATCAATCAGTGTAAAGAAAAGCTTAAAGTAAGTGGGCATTGGAAAACATCCAAGTATGCAACGATGAAGTGCCTGTAATATGAGATAGCGAGTGTTGCAAGCTTGACATTTCAATATCGTTATGAAAGGTCACCGACCTTTAATAACGTCCAAAAATGAGAAACGTCACAGGGTTTATATCGCTTGTAGCGAATCGTAGATACACACTAAAAATGTACAATATACTATATTGTGTAGTATTTTCTATAAGATTTTGATGTATGTGGCAACATAAATACAGGAAAATAAGAAAAAACGAAAACAGACGTCACTCAGAACAGACTTTTATGACGAGTGAATATGTATTCTTTTCCTTGAGCGTTTCTATAAGAATATAAATTAATTACTGTTGCTTGTGAAGAATAAATCTAATGTATAAATAAAATATGTAGATTATATTTAAAATATATATTACGAAAGTCAAATCCAATTAAAATACAATTTATTCATACTACAACATATAGTGTAGTCCTAAATATAAAACAACTTCATTTTAATTGCTTGAGAAACAATATTCAAGGAACAAAATTTCTACCAGGATCCTTCATCTGTTGATTAGGGTTATTAATTGAAGCAGACCGTGGGTCGGTTAAAACCATCAATTATTGTCAACAGTATCGTGTGTATGTTGAGATGGATTAAGTTTAGTCTAATACTCGTAGAAGGTTTAATCATATATACGTAATATGCTATTTGATATTTATAATCATGTTGATATGGGCACTATTTTTTAGACTGATTAAAGTTTGTCGTACAATGAAAACAATCATAATACCTCCCTTATTCGAGTATTGCAAAGCAAAATATATAATCCTCTTGGAGCTAAGGGCCATGTTTAGGCCCGCAAGGTTAATAATCTTTTTATAGAAAGTGAGACGCAAACAGCCTGTTCAAACAGGGTTTTTTTTACTATAAAAACAAATTATCATAAAATCACCATATTGGGATAACGCAATATATGATTATAATATATTAAAAATACTTTACAAATTATGCACACATACACATCAATTATATTAGTACGTCAATATTAAAAAAAATAGATAAAATTCAGGAAATAGGTGATTCACAAATTACGGTAAGTTAGAAGATAGAAAATTAAACATTTTTTTCAAAGGGGGGCAAACGGGCAGGACACTCAATAGATAATGTTAAGTAATACCGCCCATGAACACTCAATAACAGAGGAAAAGAATTGGTACGTTCTTTTCTTGAAGAACCCTTTATCGAATTGGTTCTATAATACTTCAGCGGGCTGATGGTTCCACATAATGACGGTGCGTGGCAAAAACTGCCTTAAAAACGCTCAGTTGTGGAACGACGGACCTCTAGGTGATACGGGTGGAATTTCGTATTCTGCCTCGACGATGATAAAACTAAACTGCAGGTATTAATCCGAACAACTCCTTTGAACACTCTCCATAGTGAATGCGGTAGATAATACAGAGCAACCAACTCTACTATGAGCTTATGTTTTTACATAGTAATATTTTAACGAGTACGACAACCAATAATGTGATATCATGTCCTTTTACGTCCTATGTAAAATAAGATGTAAAAGGACATGATATAAATTCTCTCACAAGTATTAAATTCAGTACTTCAAACTGCAAGCTATTTGAATACTTAGAAAGTGAATTTAATATACTACTTTCGCGGAATATTAACTTGAAAAGTGCATAGCTAAGCAATGATAACGTTGTAAGACATCATAGTAAATATTAATAATTTCCCACATGACCCATTACAATAATTTGTTTTTCTTCGTAACTAATTTTGTCACGAGTTAAGACTCAAACTGTTACAAAAAATTTCTTTGAATAATCTGTATTCCAATGATGTTTAACTTGTATAGTAAAAAATGAATCAGTGGCGATACAAGCTTTTTAGACCTGGGCCTCAGATTTCTTTATGTACAATCAGGTTGATTCATTATAAAAATCGCACAATAAACCAAATAAAAAAGGAATGTAAATGTTATATTATTTGTCATAATATTAGTAGGAACAGTTAAGTTATTTTAAATTCTCGAATATTTTTTAAAAATACTCTCCCACGTTTTAAAATCACAGAAACGGGACATTGTATCTTTATTATATAAAATAAAACGTGCAGCATCTATCCCAATAATATACAAAAAATTTAATTATTATATAGATACTCATACAGTTTGTACGTATTTATCTATTTCATGATATATACAAAAGTATGGAAAACGAAGTTTCAGGAATAGTACATGTGAGTGGCAGTGTTTGAATTGAATTTACGTAAACCCCCCGGCAAATTCAAGTTGATGGAAGGTTTTACTTGGAATGCGCTCCGATGTCTGAAATTACCCATACAGTTGCAGTTTGCGATGGACCTATATATTCATTACATATAATACTTCTTTACCTCTGTACTCTTTCGCGAATCTTTAATATTTGTTCTCGTGAATACTATGCTGTTCTCGGGAAACGTACTGTTAGGCCGGAAAACAAATGTGCCTGTTGGAAAAAAACTTTTTAAATTTCGATTTTTTTTTATCATAACAATCAAACATACATATTTACAATTTCTTAAACTACATACAAGAGACGATGGCAAGTCGCCGGATGGGAAATCTTTGATCCTTTGGAAGATGTGCACAAGTAGCATCCTATACTTTGGTATGAAATTTTGTTTTTACTCATAATATTATTAATTACTTAAGATTTCATGTGGACGATAACACCTTTAATGGCAGCTCCTTACAAAGGTGTAAAACAAAAAGAAAACTCGGTGATTTAAATGAGTGGCGGAGAGTTTCTTGCCAGTTTTTTCTTCCATTCCACGCCCTTGATTTGAGAACTAGCAGTAAATTTAAAATTAGAAGCATTTAAAATATATTTCTTTTTTTGACGTATTTGACCTTCATAAGTGTACAATATGAACCTATATGATACGGGTGAAATTGTATTTTGCCTCGACATCCGATGTAGAAATACATTATCTATTTAACGTAGAGAATAAGATATAAAAAAGCTAAATTTTTAACAATATGAGTGGTCTTCTGTCATGTTTCACAATCAGAAAATTCTTGCCTCTGTATACGAATGTTTCTAGTACAAAGCCCGTACGATTGTATCACTTTAAAACTTTACGGACAACGGAGTTATCTCAATATTCCCGCATTGAAGGGACGAAGGGTAGATTTCAGATAAGGGATGTATGTACTTGATTTAAATCCGAAGCCATTGTGAAGTTTAATTAGTTAAGTATTCAACAGATTCATAAACATAAATAAATTTTACAAGCTATATTATATACTGCACTGGGCTACATAACTCCATATTTACTGAATCAGTCACACAGGCTATACGTCCCTATCAGAAAAACTGACACTATTACCATCATCCATCATAATATTACTTCACTGGTAACGAATAAAATAAAATAAATCAGTGGCGCTACAACCTCTTTTTAAATCTATTAGGCAAGTAGGTGATCAGCATCCAGTGCCTGATACACGTCGTTAACTTTTTGGGCTTAGACCCAAAAAGTTAACGACATGTCGGTTTCCTCACGATGTTTTCCTTCACTGTTCGAGCAAATGTTAAATGCGTACATAGAAAGAAACTCCATTGGTGCACAGCCGGGGATCGAAGTTACGACCTCAGGTATGAGAGTCGCATGCTAAAGCCACTAGGCTAACATTGCTCATTATAACGAATAGATGCTCTTTAAAAGAACGCCTAAAATGGGATTATTTCTTATTAAAAATACTTTAGATAATTAATACGTACTTTATTACTTTAAAGTATAATATTACTATTTTAATTATAAAACTGGCCAAATTTATATGAAATATACTTAATTACAAAGATAAACAAGCTTCCAACTAAAACTCCCAGTGGTGAAAACATTCAATACAAACATTGTTCTCACGAATATTCTATTTAATCTGTGTGTTGCTATACAAGTTATAATCTGTTCCAATCCCAAATGTCAAGATTGTCAAACAACTTTCCCGCGTTATTTATGCTTCATTTAGCTAAATAGGGTGTAAAGTTTTTTTTCCTATTTTTTTAACTACTTATTTTTTTTATTTACATTTATTCAGATCAAAAGATTACATGATGCTTTGTGATTAAAGATATAGAGAGATTTTCAGAGTTTTATTATAAAGAAAATTAGGAACAGACTAAACATTTATACATAACTATTATCTCCTAATCTGTGTAAGGTTCATTCATAATGAATCAAGTCGACCACAGAGCTGAGACAATTCTAAATCACTTGCCGGATCAAATCATTGATAATTGAGTTTCCAGATTCAGGGCCTTTAACCACTTCAGTCCAATTAATCTATTAAAACATATTTATCAGCTACACATAAACTTAATAATTTTGGTACATTATTAATAGATAGGGACTTTATGTATTATAAATGTACCGTTCATTTTACGAGTTTTCGAGGCTCATGTTTCAAAGACAGTTCACAACTTAGCTTCAAACAAAGAGTTTCATTTATTTGAACATCCTCCCAACAACCACAATCTAACAGTAAATATATTTTATATTCTTGACAAAATATATTAATAAAATAAAATATTTGAATATATTAAATTAATTAAATGCCTAATAAAAACTTTTTGTCCCTATGTTTGTAAGCCTATTACAGAAAAGATTCTAATCGGATTTAAATGCGGTTTACAGTACCACTGTGACCAAAAAACTGTTGTCATTTGCATGTTACCTATTATTTCCATAGCCATTATGTCTATTTATCTATAATGTTTCGTAGAGTGGATTATTATTTGAATGACATCATCATCAACATGAACAATAACTAAAAATTAATGAATAACTTCATTCTTCAAAATAATATTAATATCTGTTTACAGACACGGTATTGTTGTAAGTAATATATTGTGGTGATTTTGTATTTCATTAAACGAAGGTCAAATAAAAATTTAAAGCCACTCGCGCGTCAAATAATATCCAAATAATAAACGAAAGACGATTGACAACCCCATGACGGCTCAAGCCGAGATCCGGGTCTTGCAGGAGATGTGGTCTTGCCCCAGTCGCGAGAAAAACACCCATTCCAGCCGAGCTGGGCTCGCCAAAACAACCCGAACTGAGCTGTAAGGGGCCTAAAGGCTAGCGCTCAACATCGAGATCCCATTAAAAAAAATGAGTATTCATGAGTTATCGAAGTTTGTTATTATCTCCGCTCGAGGACTCCTCAGGGAACTTTGAAAGTAATTTTTCAATAATAATTATTTTGATATGATGATATTTTGTTACTGTTGTTAATATTCTAAAATAGTTTCTAATTAATTTCTAATTATAGTATTTAAGCTAACACAAACAACTAACGTAAACTAAGTGAATTTAATTTTGTAGCCTAAAGCAGTGTTTTCGAATTCAGCGATAGGATAACATGAACACAAATATATCGTAAACTACTTGGTGACGCGTGTGGCTCAATAAGCCTATTTAAAGAGTTGTGGATGATTACCTCTGTACCTTGTGTTATTTATAATATTAATACAGATACAATATCAATACTGTATACGTTTTATTATTCTATAGGCTTTTGTTGTTATAAGTAACTGCGCAAGTGCAGTACAGCCTTCGATAATGTCAACTGACACCCAACGTCACTTTATTTGGTAGATATTATAAAATTCTACACTTAAAATTAGCTGGAATTTTTTTCGCGCTTTCGTAGTATCAATCTTCAACACAATCTTTCACAGTAAATTGATTGATCCGTTGAATCAAGGCCAAAAAACATTTCAAGATTTGAAAAAGTTAATTTAATTGCCACGTGCAGCTGCTCCAAGGCAAATATTTGAGTTGGCAAGCCACAACGATCAGGCTGTTACCGAAACTATTTGCTAAGGTCAAGTCAAATAAACGTTATCTAGGCTACCTCGAGACCCTGTCTTTCAGTCTAATTGAATGAACTTGCTTGTGTTATATTCAAATTTATACTCCACTTAATAAAATTGCAATCTTCACGTTAATTTAATAGAGTTTATGCAAACAAACATAAGTTCACACATTTCAACGCCTGTTTCATGAATAATCTGCTTGATACATGTAGATTTTCAAACTATGCATTCTATGAACTATCGTGCATATAAATTTTCTAATATGTATATGAAAGAAAGAAAGAAATAACTTTATTAGACACAATATAACATATGCTTAATATACTATTTTTTATGTAACAGGAGGCAAACGGGCAAAGGCTCACCTGATGTTAAGTGATACCGCTGCCTATGGACACCCACAACGCCAGGACGCTCTTTTGAAGGATCTTAAGTCGACTTGGTTCGGAAATACTTCAATAAGACTTTGTTAGGTTTAATCACTTATAGAATTGGTTTAAGAATAATGCTTATTTTATATAGAATAAAATAAAACGTATATGTACTTAAGTACACGCGTTTTTTTTATATAGGGGGGCAAACGATCCTGCCGGACGCCCAAAAAGGACAGTCATCGCAGCCTATAGACACCCATTTTTAGTAGGTGGTTTAATGGAGGCGGGAGGAAGTTATACTTCTTTGGCATAACAAGATAACAATCTTTTCAAAAATTTTATCTTTCACCTTATTTTACGTTTATAGAATAAAACGACGCTATCAATAGAATAAATATTGACTATGTTAGGTAGACTAACTTCAGGGTATCGGTATTTTGTGACGCATCTCAAAAATTTACTCTCATTATTTTACCCTACCGCGCGAAATGAAGTATTACTTAAAAAAACTTGCTATTTTATTACCTTTAGTAAGATTATGGTAGTACTCCAATAATATACTAAGAATAGATTTTTTTTCATAGAACAGGGGGCAAACGGGCAAGGCATCAGGTAAGCCTTCACCTGATGTTAAGTGATACCGCTGCCCATGGACACTCTCAATGCCAGAGGGCTTGCGAGTGCGTTGTCGGCATTTTAAGAATTGGTACATGGTTTACACCTTTGTACCTACTGGTTTCATCACAACTTTGTTATTGTAGATAAAATATTTCTAGATAGAGCAGTGTTGGCTTAGTAGATTCAGCCTGCCACTCTTATTCCTGAGGTCGCAGGTTCAATTACCGGCTGTTCATCAATGGTCTATATGCGCATTTAAAATTCGCTCGATTGGTAAAGAAAACCATCACCTACATGCCACCATTGACAAATGATCATGAAACAGGTCTAATTAATTTTCATTGAAAGAAATTTTGAAGTAATTTCATGTATTTTAATTGTATGATTTTAAATGTATTTTATATGTACTACTAAAATTCCAGCGCGCAACACGGAAATGCAACGAGGTTAAAAGTCTTACGATAAAATTGTATAAGTTAATTTCTTTGTTCTCAGCGCGTCACTAAAAATATTACAAATTCGTTGAAAGATACTCTTCTAAATAAAAATTTTACGTTAAATTTAATTTTAGTTTTTATAGAACAGCCGGCAAATGGGCAGGAGTTTCACGTGTTTCACGATACCAGAGGAGTCACTAGTGCGTTAGCGACCTTTTAGGTTACCAGTTATGGAACTACGAACCTCAAGATGTATAGATGATCAAACTCAGCTGCAATAGGTTATGTCATTATTTTTACCTTCGACAAGAATCACTAATGTCTAGATCTTAGCTTAGAAACTCAGCAACTTATTAAAGTATGTGCAAACTAAGTCAGCCCGAACATAATATCAAAAATTCCTTCCTAATGAAGATTACTGCGTCCTATCAGGCGTCGTTTAGGAGTAAGCACCAATAAACACGTCCGATATACACTGGCTCACACCAAACATATTACGTGTACCGCTTAAAGCTGGCATAGACATTCGTGTAGCTAACAACGATATCTGTTTGTATCTATAAACAACAAATAATTTTGTGGCGGAACGATATATTAGGCCTCCTTGTAGCTATTTCATGGATTATTTTTATAATTAAAATACAAGTCTCAGACAGTCTAGATTATACTAATTTCTGCGCGATATTTGCCATCTTCAAAGAACACGTGGAAGCGCATTTGCGGCATAAAGGAAAGCTCATTGGTTCCATTGATATGCTGGTTCTTCGGTTATATTGATTCAAGACACATGGATCAACATCTGGATCTAGTTATTTAGCTAAAACTTAGTAAAATTTCTACAAGAATTTTACATTGTTAATACTTTTAGGGCTTTCCCTATTTCAACGCTGATATTCTTGTTTTATATAAGTAGGTATTTTATTTATATGAATTAAATTTCAAAGAATTTATTTTAATCATTATTCGAAGAATTATAAAAAAATAATATAAAAAAAGTCGTCGGGTTTAAAAAATTGTCATGTACATTTTCTCAAAACACTTCATGTTATTAACCTTTAAAAAGGGTTGCCTACATTCACCAATCTAAAAAAATTCTAACACTGATAGATTGTTGACGATACTGTTATACCTTGCTCCTATCATTATCGATTACTCTTTAAACACACGTTCCACATCTTGTAATGTAATATATCCTTACAGATTGTAATTTTAATTAACTGTTTCATGTTACCATTGAATTAAAATTATGTATTGGAACATGATATAATTGCTATTTGGCACGTTAATTGCTTCAAATATTATATTGTTATTGTAAGGGAGACTACGATGCTAGATGAGGATTTACTCGAGCGTCATAGAGACCTATTGGGCGAAGCTTAGATAATTATAAGAAAAAACACCTTTTCATCGGTGGGGGGAGAGTTTATAGACTTTCAAAAATGTAAAAAATGTGCCATGGACATGGCCGTACGTAACGGTTGATAATGAATGTGAACCTAAAAAAAGCTCTTATCTAATAATATGACGATTTGGATGTGACTCAAACTCGCGTTCGTTGTTAGAATGTGCAAAAAAATCGCCATTTTGACATACTCATCATCAAGATGACGCTTTGTGTACAAGTTTGCAGCTCTCCCCTTTCTTTACGTTACTTGCAAATGGTCAGATTGGTGAAATACACACTTCTTAGCATGTAACTGACTTAGCCTACCTCAATCTGATGCGCTCGACAATGTCTAATCATTAACTTTTTTACTTATCTGATCCTTTAGCCTTGACCGGCGGCCATATATATGGAGGTCATATATTTTGGTAGAATTACTTAACCGGGTACAAGGTACCCTGTATATTAATCTGCCACGCTGGAGTAAATCCCGAAATCCTCTCGTGGGCTCCCCAGCTATTACATTACTTACATTTAAATTATTGATAAAATAAATAATAATCCAAAGGCGATTTAGGCTAATTGAATTTTAAAGTTATAGTATTGTAAATTTTCCTTGATAGCTAAATAGGTAATTAGTTTTAAGAAGCATATGTCGTCGATTTTGAGTTGGGTGTTTCCGCTTTCCCGACATTTAGTAATGAGCACGATTTTCTTTAACCTGCATTCTTTATTTTGTCTGTTCTTTTCTTCCTTATCTTACATCGTTCGATCGAGTCACCTGTTCAGCCCTTTCAAATATAAATATATTGTTTCAACGCCGGGTATCGAACTAACGACATCAAAGTTTGGGTTGTATTTTATAGAATTACTTAATATTTCATAAACGATGGAAAAACAGTTCTGTATTATTTAAATATACCCGCTTCAAGCTAATTAATTTTGGCAATCGAGCAATGTGTCCCCTGCTTAGCACAAGAACAGACAATGCACGATAGTATATTAATTTTGGAGGCGTTCCCGGCTCTAGCCGGATATCCTGTGGAACCTGAGCCTGTGACGTTTGTAATGGATTAGGGAGCGATGGGCTTTTACTTCCTACGTTTGAGATATTTATATAAATTGCAAATTAAACCAGCGGTTTCGTCAGACCTCATTTAATATGAATAAAATCAACATAGATGTTTCACTGCCTTATATGATATAAATCAGTCGTTTACTTCATCGTTCTTTTAAAATAAAGTAACTTGTAAACAGTACTGGCTGGTAATAATAAAATATACTTTAAGTTACATATACTGAAATAACAATATGCATTGTTTTACTTAATTTTGCCTTTGGCCTTTACGGTTTCTTATTTATAATTTCATGATTTCATATGATCATGTTTTTTCGTCCTCAAACTACAACATTCCTACTGCAGACTAAACCATCCCTTAAAATATTATATAATAAGTTAACTTATCCTGGTGTTTAAATATACATTTCATTTTTTTATCATCTTGAAAAAATCATGTGAGGAAGGAAATAGTGTTCTTAATAATTTTCCCTTTCCCCTCTTATCGAAATGAATTATTTTTAAATAATTGCAGCAGAATACAGTTAAAACATTACATTTAATAGTAAAAACTGTTGTAGGCGCAAGAGATAGCGATGATAAAAAGTTTTTGTCAGACAGTGATATAAACAAAAAGCACAGCCTGTATTTAGTTTCACTGTTTCGTTTTACTCATGAGTGACACAATTTGTTACAGGAGAATGGCGTGGAGAAAGAAGAATGTTGGATATAACGAGGGACAAGCCAGTTAAAGTCTGCGTTCGAGTGGTTGTTCCCGTCAGAGATCATCCAAAGGTAGGACATTATTAGACCTACTTGTCTTAGCAACTTTATCGGATTATTGCTCCGAAGCGTTAGGAATTATATGTTTGTCTTGTCTATTAATATGTGTTGCATTTCTATTAATTATTTATAAGCATTATATTTGTCTCAACTGATTATATATTATCGAGACCACACAGTGTAATACTAGTTTCTTTTCTTGCGTCTTTAATATCCAAGGTTTTAGATAAAAAATAAACTTTAAGCAAAAAATAAACTAAAAACATAGTATCTAACAAATGAAATATATTATTACAGAGAAACATTGTTACATACTTATTAAAATCGAAATAGAATTATAGATATAGTAGACTACCAAATTTATCGAAATCAGTTGATTTTTTACTGAAAACTGACTAAATAATGCTAAGAAACTAATGAGGCAGTTTCCGACTTTCATACAGCTATCTACAGAACCGAAAACTCTGGAAAATATTCAGAAATCGTGAAACAAATCACAGTACAAAATAAAAGAAAAATAAAATCCCCATTTGTAACAAACAAAGGACGACTTAGCACAGATTCTAGTGTAAATTTGTTGCACCTGTACCAATACAGCTGAGGTAGCTCTGCCAAGCAAAACAAAACCATCTCGCTGGGTATTACTGGGATTTATACCAAACGAAATAAGAGACTACACACATCTATTTCACTTTGACGTTGACTGTTCGGTTTGCGATAAAACTGATTGGGAAATAAAGTGATTTTGAGCTTTTTAAATATTAATTTTCATGTTTTGTTTGCTTTTAGTTTGTTTGCATATTATAAACGCATTTTTAGCTGTGCTGTGAATAAATCGAAACATCAAGGTTTATAAATACCGTAGACCAATACAATGTTATCAAAAATTAATATTAGACACTTCTTGGTTAAAGTTATAAATAATATTTGGTATTTTTTCGTTTAACCATTATACTTTTAAAATGCATTTGACTCAAGTATCCTGTTTATTTAAGTTTCAAAGTTAACATATATTTTCTATTAAAACAATTTCAATAAGTCTTAGTAAAGTCCCTAATAGATTGAGTAGGAAGTGACGAGTAGTGTCGTCTGCAAATGTTATTTTATTCTTGCCCCGTTGACATGTGACGGAGGTGCTTTCAATCCTATTTACCTCTTAGTTTTCTTTTTGGTCGAATTCCAATTCCCTCACAGATCAATTTTACAAGTATATTTGTTATATATATATATTATATTTATCTCATATTTAATTGAACTGATTTTAGGATTTCACACGGTTATCTTCGCTGTTGTTTATACCTACTAAGTTGTATCAACCCTTATGTTTCATTGTTAGTTTTTTTTATATATTTCTTTAATGCCAGTTAAAAAAATAAAACTGCATTTTTTAAGCAATCGCTTGAGGAATATATGTAACTTTTAGAACAATCTAAACAGTCCAAATTTTATTTAAACCCCATAATTATTTTAATTTTATTAGATAATTTAAATTGAACCCATTTTCAAAATTACTCTCGATAACAAGTCGCAGTAATACTTAGGCAGGTGATACTGTTACTTAATCATTGATTAGTATTACAAAAACTTAACCTGAAAAGCCTCTCATTGTGTCGCAATACAATCTTTTTTGCCATAACAACATTTGCATAATAACACATCTATTCAAATTTTATACTATGATACACCTTGTAACAGATTCACGAACTGAAAATTATTAATTAAATACAAATTTAGTTTTATAGTCAATGTATTAAAATGGTTACTTCGGCAAAGTTCTCAACAACTACAACTAAAACGTGCTAGAACGGACACAGTTTTAATATGTTTATATGATGAACATATGCTCTATATGTCGACAATAACGTACTCTTAATTATATTCACTTGCAACCTCTATTTGAAACCGTAATAAAGTGTCAAGTATTTCGTACCCTTATAAACCGCCAATTATCAGAACCACAGGGGAGCTCGGGAAATAAACTGCTCCAACGGGAGACGGGAAACGAATTCCCTGGATTCGATCGCAAGGCCGGAATGACGTTCATCCTGTCACTTGAAATGTTTATAGCCTTGTCTACTAAGACACATTGACCGGACTACGAGACCAAGAATTATGGTTTAGGGTTAATAGTTTATTACGATAAACAATGTCTTTTTATCGAAGTTTGCAATGTCTCATATCCTTTTAGACTATAGCAACATTTTTATTCAAATTTTCTGTTGTGTTAACTATAATTAAAGTAGAGTTAACCTCGTAGTGGACTCGCGAGCGGTCGTGCTCTAATGAAGTTTTCTTTCTGAGTGCGCAATCCATCAAACACATGCTTCTACGGGAATGGTGTGAGGCTGGCATATTTTAGTTCCAATATGGAAGTAATATTATGACGGAGTGAGATAGGGAAATAGATTAAAGACGAAATTAATGACAAAAACAATTGACGAGAAATGTGGGTAAGACAGATAAAGAGAAGTGGGGAGGAGAACCAGGCACATTAATGAGACAGCATGACCTCAGCTTTAACAAAGACTTCTTAAGTGTTTTTATTTCGACATTAGAGTTTTGATCTGCTTGATTGAAACCGTAGCTATATTTAGAGCAAATTGAATTTGTAATAAACAAGTTTTGAGACAATTTGTCTACTCTTTCCGCCACCGAACCTGAATCGACTAAAGAGTCAACGGCAGTTATGGAAAGGAGTGTCAAAAATTTCATTGATATTTTTTTACTTAAGTACCAAAGGTTTGTAATGATAAATTTAATTATAATAACTACAAGAATTAGACAGCAAAGTACAGCTTTGAGTTTTAGAAATTAATTTGCTTAGTTTTAATGTTTCGTCTAAGTTGTAACTATAGAAGTTTAACTCACTTAAGTAAATAACGCATTTTGTCCCCAGTTTAACTTCGTGGGAAAGTTGCTCGGTCCAAAGGGCAATTCTCTTAAACGTTTACAAGAAGACACGATGTGCAAAATGGCTGTACTGGGACGAGGTTCCATGAAAGATAGACAGAAGGTAAGTTATTTATAAGTAAAGTTTAAAAAAATATTTTAAATTTATTTGGTAAGATTCTTAATGAAACCAGTGGATAGAAAATTATATTAATCAAAAAATACTGGTAATTCCGAATCAAAATCAATATTTTTCATAATTAATATGTTAGTAATTTATTTTTTTCCATAACTTTATAAACTTGAATTAGCCTCGCCGCCGTAAGCCCTCTACAAAAATCGCTTTATTCGTTTCTAGTCAACCAGTGTAATTTAAGTAATTATTACTGCAAAAAGCTGTAATTTTAAAATATTTATACGCGAGGCACCTTCTGTGCCCACAAACACGACATAAATACCGCAACCGCCCAGGACCTAATAATTATTAAATACGAGTGAATTAGAAAGTAACTGGAGTGATTAGGAATTGATTTTGTTAACAGGAAGAAGAGCTACGGATGTCAGGAGATCCCAAATTCTCTCATCTATCAGAGGAGTTGCATGTGGAGATCAGTGCATTCGCGACACCAGCAGAAGCCCACGCCCGTATCGCGTACGCACTTGCTGAACTAAGAAGATTTTTAGTACCGGTAAGTTTGAACAATATTACTTTTAAAGTGAAAAATATTATTGATAATTAAATCTCATTTATTCCTTGAAAAATTTACAAAATACCCTTATAAAATATTTTTTTTTTCAACGACCTCTTATACTTATACTTACTACTTATACTTGGGCCTTCTCCAATTGGCTCCATCTCTCTGTGTTTTGAGCAT
Organism: Pieris rapae; assembly: GCF_905147795.1. NCBI lineage: Eukaryota > Metazoa > Arthropoda > Insecta > Lepidoptera > Pieridae > Pieris > Pieris rapae. The sequence continues at coordinate 408,710 of NC_059513.1, forward strand.
TTTTCTCCTAATCCTCTCCTCCAACTTCCTTAAGCTCGCCAGCCCACCGTACAAGAGGGCGATCTTGCTTTCTGATGGCCCTTTCCACTTTGTTATCCTCTTTGTCCTTCTGCCCATTTCCATTTAATTTTTTTGCAATGGGATGGTGCATCAATAGCCTTTGTTTTGTTTCTTATTTCTGTACATCTTGACGTACTCTTGTCTTTCAGTTTTAAATTGAGTGTACTGCGTTCCATTCCTCGTTGCAAGCTGTTATGTTTCTATTTGTGTTCAAGTATGTCCATGATTGGTTACCGTAAGAAATATATGGTAAAGTGGAAAATAATCTAATCAAATATGACTAATCTCCCGTTATTTATCTGTAGGCATAATGCGCCTGAACAAATGATCTGGCAATCTATATTATTAATATTAGTGAGTAGTTCTAGTATAGACATGGCAAGTTATAATTTTGTTTTATTTTCAGGATTACAACGACGATATAAGACAGGAACAAATGCTAGAAATGCAAATATTGTCATCACAGAATGAACAGCGTAGACTGTCGCCGCCCGAATCTTCTAGAAGCAATAGCGAAGAGACACTACCAATACGAGATACAGCAAAACAACGGGTTGGTTTAGTATTATATGAAGTTATCACAGTAATGTGAATTACACTACAAATGAAAAAGTAATATAAGTAAAGTATTAAGTATCAATATACCATTTAATATCACCTATCCATTAAAAAAGACTATTATCTACAGTTACCCACAGCAGTACCAGTGACGCAGCCGGCATTGGCTAGTGCCCCGGTTTTGCCTGTCAGCCACGCCCCCAGCGCACGTGATTTTTCACCACCGGCTCCCACACCTGCGCCTGAACATTTGCCCCACCACCAGGTAAGATCTAACAATAGACAATACGAAAGTGCGATACTTTCAAAGCGTTTTTAACTCCGTTTCACATATACCAAATTTCCTTAATTCAGCATAACAACACTTGTCTATAAAATTAAAATAATCATGACATAGAAAAAGGAATTAGATGACGATCTTTTGCTCTGTGACAAACTTCGATGGCCTATTTTGTGGCTTAGAAGGCTCACTAAATTTAATTAGAACCGGATTCTCGTCATTCAAATTAAGTTTAACTAATTAGCGTAATGATTAATATCTATATTATTTGAGTTTAACCCAGCAGCTTAAGTCCCATTTACCAAATTAAACAAATATAATTTAGTTCATCTCGAATTTATTATACTACGAGTACTTAGATGCTTCACGACTATGACTACATTTTTAATACCTCACCAAAGAAGATGTGAGGAAATATTTCAAGAGGAGGGAAGACTTTGACTTTGTTTAGCAGTAACAATATTGTTTTTTTAAATATTCAGCATTAATTATCAGTTGTTTAATGCTAAAATTAAAATTTCTATCATTTGTGTTTATAAATGTATGTACTTATGTTTTCTGTCTCATATATAGTGTTTATCTATGTAATCTTAGCTTTGTATTATCTATTCATATATTATTATTTTGTTTTAATATGTATGTTAGCTGTAAGATTACTAATAAATAAATACTAAGAATATCTAATCTAACAATAAGTTAAAGTTAAGTTTTATAAGAAAACACAAAATTTAGTTTTACATTGCGCATGAATATAGGCAAACAGTACTGAATATTGTAAATAATAATATGTCCGTTGTCGCCGATCGTATCTCTCTCTCGACACGCGTACACGAATGAGTATCATTTATGTAGGTATATTTTTAGCAAAAATGTGAGAGGTAGAAAAAAGTCTCTGGACTCAAAGGCTGCCTTTAGTAGAGGATATTGTAAAAATAAACTATTCTTATTCCCATCTCAGTAACAAGATTAATTCTCGATCGCTGAAATACGATTGTAAGTCTCATCGCGTCGTAACAATACAACATACTCCCATTTAAGGAACCAATAGAGCGCACGGCTACATTTCCGCTACAACACGTTGCTACGAATTCCTAACAAGTGAATATCGTTCTGCAAAAGCGTAGAGAACAATTATTGACGATTGTATCAAATCTACAACTACAATTAGTAAAGTAACTTTTAATGATTTTTAAGATGTAATTTACTATCAGTTATAAATTAGATATGTACATAGCATGGAAGGCATTTAAAAATATATATTTGGTTTTAATGTAATAAATGTAAAAATAAGACTATGTTACAAACATTTTTCATCCTTGATCAATATTCAAAAACTTATACAACACCGGCGGCTTAGATCGATAGGTTCTATTCTTTCTAGACTTATTTAAGTTTATTTACACGTACTGTAAAACTTCATAGTGCTAATGTTAGTCAATAAAGTCTGTGATTTTTCTTAATAACTCTAATCAGTGAATTAATAAGAACTTTATTGATAATTAAATTTACTGAATATTAATCCAATAATATAAAATGTACACAATACAACGTAAAAAAGTAGGTTCTAAAATCAGTATAATAAATACTAATAATAATTTACAATATTATTTTTTATTAAAAATTAACAACTCAATACAAATAATTTTATTAAAATAATTTTTTTTTTTATTATTATGTACTAAGCCAATATGAACTTTCTTTATAGTTACTCAAAACGTCAAGTATACTTTTTAATAGTTTAAGTATCAACGCGAGAAATGGAAATTTTACTAACTCGAGAAGCAGTGTATAAGTGCTTAATAGAAGTGGTCACAGAAAACTACGTATAAAATATTCTTTTCAATCATTTTATTCGTGCCAAGCTTAGCCAATGTTGTGAATACCTCATTGAAATTTCCTTTTAGTACATTGAGTGAACATTGAAAAAGCTTGCTCTACTTTGGTTTCACTGTAACAATGTTATTTTACTGAAACTTTTTAGGTGATACAAGTTCTGTGACGCGTTAAATTGGGTTAGTTTAACTTCTGATGTTTATTTTTTTTCTTTGACTTTGACTTCATAATCGTTTTCTCAACGAAATGGTACTCAAACAAACTCATTAAGTATACTATTATGGGAATAGTTCTACTCACAACAGAACTTACTATAGTAATTACAAGTACGTAGTAGGCAAATTCCATTTATTCTTCTATCACCGTCCATACATTAATGGGTATTTTTCACCTGTCACGTTTCACCTCACTACCTTAATTTGGACTAACCTTTACAAAATGTTCCAATCAAAGGTTACAATGGAAATCGATTGGAAGCATTTGTAAAAGTAGGCCTCCAACTGGCCGTCTGAAACCCTTCGATTACAGTTGCCAAGCGATACATTATATAGCCATTATGAACCGTAACTTATAAATGACGATTTTTATGGAAAAAATTACCTAATTGTCGGAGAAGTGACTTGGACTTTTATCTATTGGGCAAGTTTGATTGTAGTTTGTAAGGTCTTCTATTTGGGCTGGAAAAAGATATGCAGAGCACTAAAATCAGTTACTGTTTCGCCTGCTACACCGGCCGTGTTGAGCATGCGTTCCATCAAAAAAAGAGAGGTCTGTAATAGAGAGTTATCCTGTCTATCGCAATATAGGTGAGCCCTTGCTAGACCAACCATCATCGTCAACGATGACTTATTCTACAATACTATGATAAGAATATATCACGTCCTGTCTACTCTCTATTTATACATAAAATGATACAAGAATTGACTTTGATTCTTTAAAAACTTGATATCTTGGTATAACTTAGAGGTTAAAGAACCAAACCAGATTATTACATTTATTTAAGAATTTTGCCACAAGCATATTTTGCTTTAAATAGAATATTATATTGTTATATTTCCAAGAAAACTCTCGTTTCCCAAGTTTATCAAACCCGTAAGTCATTATAAACAGATGTCTAAAACCCGGTTTTCCTGTAAATCTAGGTCCGAAGCCAACTTAACGTTTATTGGTACTTACTTCCAAAACGTGACCACGTTCTTAAGGAAATCCTTTAAGGTTTTACGATCAAAGGTCAACCGTCCGAATATTTATGGGAAGAATCAATAAAGACCTTCTCAGATATTATGAAGAAACACAATGTACAAACTGTGTCTTTGAATATTTTTTATCAAGCGTTGTTATTTCTTTTTTATATTTACACAGTTTTATCAAATCGTTGTTGAATACTTGCGAGTCTCATCACTGAGGTTGTAGGTTCGATCCTCAGCTGTGCACCAATGGACTTTCTTTCTCTATGCACTTATAGTTTTCCTCGAACGGTAATGGAAAATTGAGATAATCGGCTTGCCATATCCAACAAGTCGACGGCACAGGAGACTGATCACTTACTGGCCTATTAAATTGACAGATTATGAAACAGATAAATAAATCTGAGGCCCACACCTAAAAATCCTGTAGCACCAATGATTTATTTTATTTTTAATATCAAATCTTCGGTTGCTCGTCTTTTGATATGTATGTGATAACTAATAGCTAATTTCGTCTTACAGATGACAAGTCCAGCAAGCCATGGATTGCTAGTTGGAGGTGGTATTTTGCAACAACCGCCTGCACACCATTTACTCACACAAAACTCTATTCTTGGTAAGACTTAGACGATTTTTCGGACGATTTATTTTCCTTAGGTACCTTTATAGCGCGGGCGAGTATTTAGACCACAAATTTTGACAACAATTATAATTTACTGTTCTTAATACATCAAGATAATTACTGTAACATTTGCATGCCTATTTTTATATGATTTTGCGCTGTATTTTAATTAACCAAACTGAATCTTTCTTTGCAAATAAACAAATTATTGCTGTTATTAAAACTGCTAAAGCTTAAAACCTTTATAGTAAGGATGCAGTGCAATATTTAAATGTAAAAGAAGAGTGATAACTCATCTCGAGAGACTAATCTCTTTTAAAGAATCTCTTCCATTTTTGTCAATCGATTCAGTTCTCCCAACTCCAATCTGTCTCTTTCATTCAATTTGTACACTATTGTTGTACACAATAATCTGGGATAAAAGCATTTTAAATTCTTAAAGCTAAGTGAGAATATGAAAAAGATATTTAAAATTTTCTTCGTATCATCGTGTATGTCTTTATGAAAACTTATGCTGATTATATCTTTCGTGCGAATACAGACGTGCAAAACGTATAATTATGCTAATACAAAATTTCATTTAATAAATATAGCTTTTCACATGCAAAGAGACCAACTTGCGGTTGAATTAAGTTTCTAGATCATGTATTAAATGGAAAATACTTTAAAGAAAATTTATTCTTCTTTAAATAAAACCTAAAGTGTAATATTTAGGATGTCCTATTAAAAACACTGTTGTTAATTTATCTCATAAATTAATTAATATGAATTAATCATTGGCTGAATATTTAGCAAATCGTTCGCTTAATAAGCACCGCATTTTGGCTTTACTAACAAACTAACAATGGTCAGGTGCAGGAGACATCCTGGGTTTAAGCAGCCCCGTTTTGGGTGGGGTACTCCACACCCACCCCGCACTGCGAGGGGTCAAGCCAACAGCTGTTCACGCGCTGGCGACGCAAGGTCGGTACGTCAATCTTTTTCAATTTAATTTTCTCTAATTTATTCAAAAAATTGATGTAATTAAATCTTCATAGCCGTGCTCAAAGTTTATTATTAAAATCTAATCCAAACCATTAAATTTGTTAAGAAACTAAAGTTTTAATCATACATTAAATTTCATACAAAAATGTGCTAATTCCACAGATAATCAAATTCATGACTCTGAGTATGGTTTTTTTTTAATTTAAAAGGGTCTAAGTATATGAACGTATAGATTGCATGGCTTTACTCACTGCTAACGCCCGAACCTAATAATTAATCCACAATCTGAGATCAGACCGTGACAGTCGATCGATCTCCTATATGCATCCCAATAACTAAACCCTACGAAGACAATCCTTTTTTGGCGACAGATAGAATGCAATCTCTTCGCCCTATAAACTCATATTTGATAATTAATATAAACCAAATAAAGTAAATTAAACCGCACAAATAATATTAAAATATACATATCTATATTTAATACATATCAAATAGCTTTTTAATTATCTTTAAAACTGGTGTAAGTTATAATCTTAAGATATTGGAAGTTGAATTATCATTGACATACTAAGGTCTATCCAAATAATCCGAATAATGGCTTTTGCAATCCTTCAATTGGTTATTGGCACACTTTTATCAATATTTGGATTAAGACGGCCAAAAATGAGGTAGGTTAAAAATCTTTAGCGCCCACTGACTCTTTTTCAAAAGTTTAAGCTTCTTTTGACTGGTCCTTTAACAAAATTAATTTAAAGTTCGTCACGGTATAACAACGGGTGTAGTCACTTAATTACTAAAATTAATCCCAATGGTTTTAATTTTACTAATTGTAACACTTAATATTAAATAATAAAAAAATTAACTATTACATAATGTTTCTGTGCAGACAGCATGTAAAACAAATGCACTATAACAACAACAAACACAAACTTAATAATATACAGGCTTAATGATGGATTTGAATAAGAAAGGAATGGATAAGGTTAAAAGGATATTCTTAAATCACAGTAAGAAGGAATACCTTGTTCTCAGTACAGAAAGTATTGATTCGATTCTAATCTTACGGAACGAGAACTCTCAAATCCGCTTACGTTGAGGCATTCTCAAGTTATTTTAAGTTATATATTGCTAAAAGTATTCTGGTAAATAATTTAACAATACATCATTCAATAGAAAACAAATATAAAGAACATATATACATGTAAATTTCCTTTGATTTCGTATGATATTCTTCAATACTTAGATTTGAAGTTTAACTTTAAGCGCTTCTATCAAAGCTTCCAGCTTATGAGCCGAGAAATGATGCAACTGGAACTCTAGGTTTCTGGCTGATGGAAATATCAGGGCCGTTATTGACGGAGCATGTTTCTCCTGCATGACGTGTTGCAACTTACCAAAATTAATTCCGGATGATGATAGCACTGATGCTCTTTACTCGGGGCACGTGATTGTAGGTAATTCTCGGGGTTTTGCTGGAACAAACTTGTGTCTAAAGTACCTATGTGGAATCTTGACGAAATCTAGTCCAAGAAGAGACAAATTTGTCGTTACTCCTCTCTATAATAATACTCTCTTTAAAGCCACATACAGCATCGGAATACTTTTGACATATCGGACGACGTTAAGTTTCACAATAATTTAAAAGGAAGTTATTTTAAAACTGTCATAACTGGTAATACCTTAAAATATGCAGTGAATTGTCATATCATTGTTTGTGTTTAAGTATTTATTGTAAGATTAACTGACATCCTTATATACTTTTTTAAATGTCAATTAAAAATGGGACAGATGGTCTGCCGAAGAGATGGAGCAGACTAGCCCGGGATAGAACAGAATGGGGGAAAAGAGGAGACGTATATAACGCTCAGAGAATAAAACGTTTATTTATTTTATTAGTTAACAAATTATTATACTTTAATTACTTAGATTCTGTCTAGAAGAACACTTAAGAAGTCTTTGTCTGCATACAAAATGGAGAGCTTAAACTTAATAACTTGGCAATATTAATAACGAACTAATTACTTACAACGTAGCTATAGACATTACAATAATGTCTCTCTGTTTGAATTAGAATATCTGTACTAGAGAGTAGAGACTTCAAGTTGAGTATATATTTTTATATCCATTTTTTTCATATCAAAAGTGCAAAGAGATTTTCTTTCAAAACGATATAACATGGTTTAACTACGTATACATAAATAATAAAATAAATGATAAAACTTTTATTCATGCCCACACTATGGAGACAACTAATCAGTGGTACATGTTTAAAAATGTTTTTTATGAATAAATAGGATTAGTGTTATTGCTAATCCCACAGAAGTTTTCTAAGACATTAAGTATGTGAGAATGTGTGAGTGACTGGATAGGTGTGTATGCAAGTATGCATTTGAGAATGTAGGTAAGGTTTGTTATACACTCAGTGATTATATTGAAGTTACGTTCTACTTAGTACTCGTACAGATACCGGCAAACTTCTTGAGCATTAAACAAGGGAGTGGGGGAAAGTTTGCGCATCGTATCGCAGCGCGGGACACAAACGTCAACTGATTTACCAATCACGCGAACAACACGTCAATCTGATGCCCCCCCCCTAATATCTAAAAATAATAATTATAGCTAGGATACAAAAAGAATAATTTATTTTTAAAAATTGGATTCTATAAATATATTTTGTGTTTTTTTTAATTATCAGTGTCTGTAAAGAATCTCCACTAAAAGGCATCTAAATAATTTAGCGTTTTTAAAATCCAGGTGTTGGTTCGGGTGGAGCGAGCACCCGCAAGCGGCCGCTGCTGGGAGGCGCGCGGAACGCCATCTCGCCGACTAAGCGAGCTGTCATGTCATTATTGGCGCGCGCTAGGGCTGCCACGCACAAACATGAGTGAGGCATTTATTATATTAAGTATATCTTGCAAAATTACTATACATTAGAGTAGAATTAACGTATCCCTTTATCTTTACATAGGTTATAAGAAAGACTCTTCTCGTCTGTACTTTTTTTTACCTTGACCATTTTTAACTTTTTGCTTTAAAAAAATTGTATGTAATTTTTTATTTTATAAATGCAAGTTTATACAAGCATAATATATTGAAATTCGGGTGGATTTATGCTGGTACATGCAGGCTTTGTTTGACAATGCGATTTCACCATGTGTGAAATCCGTTTTATGATAATCAAACTGCAAGTGACCAATATTGTTATACGAGCAAGGAGCATGTTCAAGATAATCTAAGACGACTACAAATTAAATTATTCTTACATTAATATTGAAAACACTTTTTTTATTTTGATTAATTTCATATGCATTTGAGGGGCTCATAAACAAGACCGCTATGGTTACATTAATTAAAAAACCATAGTGATTATCTAATGCATAATTTCATGAATTCTTAAATAATTTTTATATACTGTATAATAAATAAATGAAAAAAAAAACAACAAACACTCGCTATATTTTCTTAAATCAAATAAAACGTCAAATAAATTGTAATTTTTATACATAACTTTCCGTCTAAGATCTTAAGCGTATTATTTATGCAATCCAGTATTTTACATTGGATTTACTCCAGGGTATCGTTTCGAACAATAAACTAGGAAGACTTACAGTTTCATTTTATAAAGTGCTCGGCTTCGCTGGTCACTTGTAAATTGAATGTTTAAAAGACTGTACCAAAACTTCAATCACAATTATATTGATTTTGTAGTTAAGCTTTGCAGAATAATTTAAAATGACTATTTTAATAATTTAAAACTATAAAGTTTACTCAGCCTTTACAATTTTAATTAGGCTGCTTCTTAAAGTTTTGCTCTGAAAGAAACTTCTTGTTTTCGTTAATTTCACCTCCAATACTAATTAATAAACTTTTTCGCAGGCACCCAGCTCTACTACCTCTGATACGAGAAGATTTCATGACTGGAGTTGGAGTCAACATCAACCTAGCGTAATATCTAGCCAGAGTTATCATTATTGTAATAGTATGCGCTGTTCAATTCTTTCGTGATGAACTCCCGTATCGGCTGTTAGTAATTTATGCATACATCAGTCACTAAAAATTTCAACCTAGCGTGCGAGTCTCTGAAGTAGACTAATTTATTTAATTTATACGCAAATTATGTATGAATAACTCCAAAAACTAAACATTGTTGTCATGCACAGATGGCTGACTGAAGAAACTGGTCGGTGAAGGAATTTACTTTTTCTTTATAGTTAACGACAATTCATACAACCTTTTCCAGCAAAACTTCAGTCTATTTCAAGCTCCAAACTCACCCATGTTTTAACAGGCATTAAAGTCATCGAAAAGTAATACTTGCTCTCTTTTATATTTTAACGTAAAATTCAGACCGATTGTCAAAATGCATTATTTTATTTAAAAGGTCTTTAAGCTGCTGTTAGTTTGGTGTTTATTTTAGGGTGCGTCCACATCTGGCGAATGTGCCACGAATGTGCAGTTCGCGAGCTGTTTGCGAACTGCGCGCGTATAAGGAGAGCATGTGCCGCGCGATCTACGCCCACTCAATTCTTGCGCTTACAGTATACTTGCGTGGGCGGAAGGACATATTCGCGGCAGATTAGCCAGATGTAGACGCACCCTTATGAACTTAATCATATAGTAGTACTAATTTATTGTCGTACTCAGACTCGTCTATTAATTTTATAATAGTTGATTAATTATATATCTATGAACGGTACATAAAGTACGAATTTAATCTTAATGTCTCAAGTGACGATAAACTCTTAATAGAGGACTCTGAGTACGGTTGTTAGTCTGTAAGTGGCTTTTACCCATTTTAAGGCCTAATTAGTGAAAAAGGACCACGTGTATATAAAACCCCTCGCCTTCTAGTCTGTACATATTTAGAAATGTTTTATCGTGTAAAATCAATGTAAGTGTTAAAAATAAATGTATGCGTAGTAAAATATCTTACATTGAAGTACTTAATTTTTCGTTGAAAATTATACTAATACGGTAATAAATTTACCAGAAGTGTTTAGACAATTAATTATTAAGAGCTTAAGTCGGGGTCTTGGGTTCTTTTTCTTGTTCTCTCTTTTCATAATCTGATCAAGTTGCGTGCTGAGACTAGAAAATATTACTAAAACTATTATTGATTACATTTATCAGTTAAAATCTGTAACAAAATATCGCTAACCCAGAGGATGCAATTATGCAATTATTTATAGATTTGTATGACATTGAATTAAAATGAGGCTAGCAAGCGTTAATGAAAACTTCCTTGAAACAAACTTCGTGAAAGATACCTAAGTCTCTCTGAAAAGATCTGTATCGTTAAAAACTTTTTACCAATAATATTAATACTGCTATTATTAATTTTAATTTTCCGGAATAAACGTTTTTATATAATCTTATTACGACACAAATTTCATCTGAGATAAAACATTCTTTAAGTATTTCAATGTAAGTATATATAACTTAAAATAATATTTTAAATTAACATTACTAGAGCATTTTAATAATCACTTAATATCGGTATTTTAAGCACAATGTTAAAATTGAATTCACAATAAAGCACCTTCAGAAAATAGATTATATTTAGATAGATTCGAATTCATTGTCATAAATAGAAAATATAACATTTGTATAGAATTTAACGTCTTAAATATAGTTTTATTACCAAATAGTATTATGATAACATTTTAATATTGTATTCGTTCGAGAGAAATTCTCTCGAAGATCGTAAATTTACAAAAACAAAAACAGTATTATAATACAAACAAATGATAGCATGCAAGTCTTCGCAAAATCTACAACTGTGTCAAGTTCAATAGCTGACTTACAAAAAAAAATAAGAAAAATATTTTTCATTGAAGCAGACGTAAATTTATTTAACAATAAATCAAATTATTAAGTTCTCAATAAATCCCTCTTATAAGCAACACAATATTTTTTATTATTATTAACTACTGTTAACGTCTTATGTGGTATATCTTTTTCTATTTTTTTGAATAAATTCCGGCTATAATATTAATATTAAGTTTTGCATAAAATTAAATCCTATACAATTTTTTACAAAATTCAAGTAACGGAGTACCTACCTCAAATAAATTTACATCTGTTTTGACTCATAAATATATTCATGTATGTATGTATATTTGTTATAATTAATAATATTTTATCGTTTGTACTTGCATACAATATTCTTTGACTTTTGACTGTGTTTAGTTCATCTTTAAGTCGTTGGAGAATGCTTACATTTTGTAGATATGTGTTTTAAAACTGATATTCACAACGAATTATTATACTGAACAATATTCCCATGGTGGTCTACCAAAGCAACAAATATCTTCGAGAAACCTAAACGATGCTGAGATGTAGTCTGTGGATAGCCGCATCCACAGATAAGCCGCGGAGAAAACTGAAACTCGGATACAATTTAAATAAAACTTCACGGAAATGTGAATTTATTATGTTATTTAACGTTTTCTTTTCAACCATCATAATCTGTGACCTCAATAATTGTAATAAAACATTATCATTTATTAAACAGTTTATATATTAAGTGAGCTCACCACTAGTCCCTTTTTTATAAATGTCTTACGGTTTGTATATGTATTTCATGTGAATGTTGTCATAAGAACATGATATAGCCTGTATGATACAATAAATGTTTGAAGTTACGTAGACTATTGCAGAGTAACACAGATACACTTATGAAATTGATAAATAAATTTTCAAACCTTTTTCTGATCATAAAGCGCGTCAGAAAAATAACTCTCATATTTAAGTACTATAAGTTACTGTAAACGTATGATTTTATTTAAAATGCAGCATTGTTAAAGATAAAATGGAATTGTTATGTTTTAAATATTAGCCTCTGTTGAGATTTTCCTACTTATGAGATGTATTGAGTATGTATATACGCTGTATATTAATAAAGTTTTCAAGAATATGATTCATTATTTCTTTCGAACCTTCGCCCACGTGGTTTATGTCACATTTAGCAAACTCTTCAACAATAATATTCGTTACGTTAAAAAGAAATTTACTAAAAACACCTCACTCTCTAAAAAAAAGTTCCTCGGAGGTGCATCAAAGCTAATTTAAACGGTTACACCCCAGGTAGTGCTAATTCTGACAGGGTACGAAGCCTGCATATGTTCTAAATTAGATAAGCCCATCATGTACCTGCAATAATGGCAAAGTAACCATAGATCATGTACTTATATATTGCCCTATATTCGCACCGTTCAGGCACTACCTGGAACATCAAACATATAGGAAAGTAGACGGTAGCGGCCTATGTCTTACGCCCGAACCCAATAATTAATCCACAATCTCAGATTGTTTTCTATTTGGCACACTTTTATCAAGACTTGGATTAAGATGGCTATCTCAGATGGTCAAAAATGGATTGCGATAGGTTATTGGGTTTGGTCGTTAACAAAGCACAGACCGTGCCTGAATCAACGACAAAATTATGAAATATGTGAAAGAGGCAAACAAAAATGTAAGATCTAGTTTCGCAAGCAATTGAGCCCCGACTCGCCCATGAATATTATAAATAATAATAAATTAAGTATATAGTAACAATATAAGCGATGTAAAAAGTCCTTGGCAGGGTAGTAGAACGAAAAAAATGCCTAGAACCGTCTAAATATTTCGGAACGTTCTGTTTCTCGCGTTCATACAGCCAATTGGTCAGAGGACTTAATTTATTTTCAGTTTTTTAGTAAAACAAATAATCTACTATCACGCTAACTTTATTTCCAGAAATATGTCACGTTGCACAGTATTTTGAAATCAATAAGACTGCTTTCTTAGTAAACGTTTCGCCCGTCGCTTTTTCGTGCTGCTTGTAGACTTTTGTGGCTGCAGATTCTAGGATAAATAATAATGATTTAGAAATTTACTCAGTCTTTTCATAAAGTGATCAATTTTTTGTAACATACATTTATATTTATCAAGTGTTACTATCGATAATATGCTATGCTATACCAGTTGAGTAGCGGCCGTAAAATTTATCCCATAAAAAATCTTATAGCTGAGAACCCATGAACTACTACGATGAAACGATGACTCACGCTTATATTTTTTCTAACGACTATTGCGACACCGCCACCTCGTCCGGGCTTTGACCCGGGAGGTCGAGGAACTCGCCCCACAAGACATCGATCACGCCCAGTAAAGACTCGACTTGATGCACTCTCTTCATCATCTGATGCTGTAGCTGTCAAATGATACCGCTATTTCAGTAAATACCAATTAATGTCAAACCATACTTCAAAACAACTTATTAGGCGAATCGATTCCATACAAAACAATAATTAGAAATCAGAGTCTAATAAGACAGCGTTATTGGTTTGTCAGGTTCCTCGTAAAGGCGCAATATACAAATCGAATTAACACAAACACACAAACTTACATTCATGTTCTGTGTGCTTCAAAATACCGCGAAGTTTATGCGCGATTCCTTGGTTACTTTTACTTCTACACTCTGTTTCATCCGGTTCCGACTTGCTGTGTAGCTTGCATTTCTTTTTGCGTAAACTTCCGCCACTGTATTTCAGTATTCTGTATCAGAATAAAATATACAAAACTTCGTATCGGCAAACATGTATGGCGATAATGCACAACAAGCTTTTTTTTCTTTCAAAAGGTCGGAATCAAATTTTACTTTATTTTAATATGGTGAAGCGAAATTGCGTAAAAAAGTACCAACACCACACAAACCACACACCATAAAACTCAAAAGGTATTAGGCTTACCAAGACTATAAAAAAACACATGCTCCTCTTACAAAAATCGAGCAAAGCATTTCAAATTAGATACTAACGATGATCTTTTCTTCTTCTTGACAATATCGGCTGAACTGGAAGTGTCTTCAGTTTCATCAGAATCCGTGTAATATGCCAGTTTTCCCATTTTTTGAAATCGCAGCAATTTGAAGTTTATTTTTTAATATTGTAATAGCATTGCTGTTTGAAGGCTTTTGTATTCCGTTTCTTAATTAATCCATGTTTTTTTATTGTTGATAGTGACAGTAGGGTGAGGTTATGTCAAATGTATCTTTTTTTGAAGATTTTATGGCCTGGTAGGTAATATTATGTCAAATATAGATTTTTATTCAACGGTCGAAGTTCAAGGCGATTATTATTAACCTCTTTTAGTTATGATTTACGGCAATATAGTATTAATTAACCCTACGGTAAATCGATATTTTTTTATAATGCAAATTAAATTTTATTATATATAATTATTCGTTATGCTAAAGAATATAAAAATATTAATAAAAACGTGCGTGAGTACAAAGTACACATGTCAGAAGTGAAACTTCTTTATAAATTAATCATTATTAAGGTAAAACCACCAGTATATGATCACTCCATGTACATATTTATATATCTATATTCACACTGTTTACACACTGTAAACTTGTGTATACGTGCTAATTATAATTACGTATACAGTGTGTAAACAGTATATTAATAGATAAAAAATCTACGTTTACTGCACAAGACGTTATGCGACAGAATTGCCACCTAAAGTTCTAATATGTAACTACTTAACGAATAAATCAATATTATATCAAAGCGTATATTTTTTGTCGATCCCTTTCTCACTCTCTCTCAATTGGTCTTAATCGCTCTCTCCCTTTTCTTCGACAATAACGCTGCACTTCTTCGTGATATAATCATCCGAAAAAAAAATTAGCCATTGAACATTGCATTATATAATTGTTACGTGTTCGTTTTTCCCTCGATTATTATCTTGTATTTCACCCGAATGAGCATGATCTAATGACTAAATTAAATATTATATAAAGACACTCAGGTGAAGTATCATGTATCCCATGCACCACATAGGGTCTTGATGTGCTTAGATTTACTTAATGTGAAAAATAATTTAACATTTAGACATCTATAAGTCGGATATGTACTTAACAAGCTAATTCAAAGCCATTTTACAAACAGGCACCAGGTGGTAAGTTAGACAAGTTAGAGTTTAGACCGTAGCCAGTGAGACCAGACAAGCCCTCGTAGGGTTATCACTCGTAATAAATTAATCGACATTGAATTCACAAAGGTGAAATCCACTTATTGTAATGTCTATTTCGGACTTAACATATAGGTTGGCACTTTGTTTTAAAATGTTAGCTAATTATTATTTTGATTATTAATACATTATTTTACTATATTGAAATTCTACAGAATGTACCGGCCATGAATAATATGTTTCGACAGATTCTATGTTGAAAAATAAATATATTTTATGCGTGCTGTTTCTGAATACAGATATGTAGTATTATTTATATAAACTGGGCGAATAAGTTGGCTTACCTGATGTTAAGTGATACCAACGCATATACTCACATTACCAGATGGCTCGCAAGTTATCGCAAATGATCTTTTCTAGAAGCTTCTAAGTCAAATTGGTTCGGCAGTACTTTAGTATATTCCACATAATGCTAGTGCGCGGATAAAATAGCCTAAACGTTTAGTTGAGGAGCTACTTATATCAAGGTGATAAGTGAGGGTTTATGACTATTATTCTTTATTTGGGTAATTGTTACATCAAAACGTTACCAATCTCAAAGTGTCTTCATAGATCGACTGTCCATTACATAAATTTTAATAGACTACAAATAAAGTATAATTGTAAAGGTTCCAAAAAAATCTTATCATATCTGCCCCATCTATTACCACATAGCGTTCACGACCGCTCTGTCAAGAGTGTACCGAATAAGCAGAATTTTATATTTGTCACTTATATACAACCCTACGGACTACGTGACAAACACTTAGTAATTGAATTAAAACAATTTCAACGACGTTTAGGAAAGTCGTGTTTACACAACTTCTATCGTATTTGGCATAGAAATTCTTTACTTATAACTTAGCATAAAGCCTACGCGCAATCGTTTTATTTTTCTAGTGTTCACATTTCTTTAAGATTCTAAATTTAAAAATAATCATTTGTATCGTATAAAACATTAAAGTATGACACTGGGGCCAAATATAAATACTAACCTCGTTAATGTTGTTTAAGCATTCGACTATAAGTTTGTAAAATATGTAAGTAATGGCAGGCAACACTTGTCACAGCTGAAGAAAAAGTTTTAGTGTTTTAAGTGCTTGGATAGTTTTACTTACGAACATTTGCATTTCTCTCGTGTGTTTGTTGTATGCGTATTCAGTGAGACATCATAACTAATAAGTAATTTAAGTCTAACCTAATTTACTAAAAAGGATCTTTCACATAGGAAAGTGTCCAGTATGTCTTTTACTACAGTATTCTATTTTTTCATTAACCACTGTTTAGCAATTAAAGACTAACTTGTACTAAACTAAGTTAATGAAATGACTCCCTGAAATTTTATAAGAAAAACGTAACAATATTTCTAAACACATTTTCGAATAAATCTTTTCTTAAGTTTAAAAATCCTTTTCAAACCAAACAATATTCCGTACACGAAATACCTCTCTCAATTTATTCGCATTCGCTGCGAGTTATATAAAAATAGTTCTTGAGGCATTCTCATTTTGCTGGAATCTTTAATAGAGTCGCCCACGTAATAACCACTGCACACGGGGATTATTTATCCAAGTGCCGTTACACCGGCTAGGAATTCCAAGGGAATTTTATAATTTAATACTTTCAACTTTTTATTTGCTGCAATGGATTTTTCTACACGCGCAATTCAGAATTGTCACAACTGATACTCGAAAAATGAGTGGCATGTGTCAAGCACAGAATGATGATCATGTAATTGCCTTAGAGGAAATTGATTGAGAATTAGTTTTTATTTCGTTTAAGTATTAAGCTAGACACCAAATTCATATAGGTGGCACATTATCTACTTATGAACGTCAAAAAAGAAATATCAAATTTTACATTTACTGCCAGGTCTCAAATCAAGGGCTTTGAACGGAAGAGAAGAACTGGCACAAAACTCTTTTGAGCTTTAGAAAGCTTTGAATTTCATGTGTTTTATGTTGTGTTAAATAAAATACTCTTTTAATTTCATATTTTATTTCTTGTACTAAATAACATTATTTATAATAATTTTAATATCACACAATACGCAACACTGGATACAAATATATTTATATATAATTAAATTTAAAATACAATCAGTTTTACAATTAAGGTAAATTTCTATTTAATAATATATAAACTACAATTTGAGTCGTGAAGCATTTTTGACTTTCAAATACATGAAGATCAGCAAACATTACATATCTAATTAAAGTTTTTTTTGTCGATAGATTAATCGATCCTAGATGGATCAACGAAGGCGTAAAGGCTATAAAGAAGAACGTTCGTTCACTGATAAATGCATAGAGCACAGCTAGAAGTTTATAATAACGTCAACACTTTCTCGCATCTTACACATTTATCACTATTATCTATGACATTATACTTCCTACACCGCAAACACTGACCATTATTAGTCATAGACAATGCGAACTCACTCTTCCCGCCATTTTTATTCTCTTCCAATTCAATACTAGCCAACTCTAATATTTCACATAAAACGCTTTCATTTATCCCATCATTTCTGTTTAATTCATTTAGTTTTTGATATAAATTAGGATCGACTTTTAAATTTAAATCAAACTTTTTCAAATTCTCGTTTTTTATTCGAACACAGATTTCCCTTTTCAAATTCAAAATGTCATCCATCAATGACATTTCGATGCTATTAGGCGGCAAAAGTGACAAATCTTGTGTGAAATGAAACGGCGTTTGAAATAAAGGATGGTGTTGCCATGCCTCTTCAACTAAGTGCGGGAGGATCGGACCTAATGTTTTACACAGTGTTGCCATAATAGTGTGTATTACTAATTGCGCTGCAACTCTTTCTATGAAACCTTTTGGAGAACAATATAATCTATCTTTTACACAATGGCAATACAGCGCGGAGACTTTATTGCTTATAAAATATAATATCGATTGAGCAACATGATTATATCTAAAATTATTATAATGTTCGTTTGTTTGGTTCAAAAATTCATGGCACGCATTGACTATGAATTGGTCAAAGAAGTTTAAATTTGTCTTAATATCTATGTTGTCTAAGTCATTTATTACTCCAAGTAGGTACTTCATAATGTTTCGTATTCTAATAACCTCTGCTTGACAGTCGTCAAGAAGCTTCTTGCTTACAACGATTTGGGAATGTTGAGTTCCGTGACTGGCAACCCACCAACTGAAAAAAAAAAAATAAACGTGATACTGTTCGACCAGTGTTTCTTGACGGTTTGGTACCCAACAGTTGTAGTTAAACATAAAACTACACATAAAGAAAATAAGCTATAGTCTATGGATATTATTTGAATAATTTTAATTGTTTTCTGGAAATTATAGAACTTGGTATAAAAGTGAGTGTTACAAAAGCATTTTTTTTTAACACAGTTTAATAAACAAATACATACCGCAAAGTGTCGATTCCGTATGCTGGATGCTTTTTGTCCCCTTGAATGATTGTTACGGGATCTATGACGTTTCCTATGGACTTTGACATTTTACGTTTCTTCTCGTCCACTACGAAGCCGTGTACGAAAATCGACCTTAAATTTTGTTTATTTTATGTTTAATTTCAGGATTAAAACATTTTTTCTTTTTTTAAGAGTTGAAGAATTTTTCGCAGCAATTTGGCTAAATATCAGGTTCGAACCCCGGCTCACCAATTGTGCACCAATGGATTTTCTATGAGGGCATTTAAAATTCGTTCAAACGGTAAAGAAAATTTTACCGTTGTGAGGAAACTTACATGTTACCAAAAAATTAACCTACATTTTGAACCCCTTACTGAAAAACGTTGATATTATAATTAAAAAAAACGAAAGATACCTACTATCGCGAGTGTCTAGAGGCCTTAAAGATTACTTGAATCTTTTATGCAGTTAGTACATGACTATGACATCATTACAGCGAGGTGCCTAGTTAGCTTATGTGTGTTAAATTACTTTATTTGAATATAACAGTTCATAATACTAACTGATACGGTGCATCATTATTTAGAGCAATAGAAGTCAGAAGCGACGCCTGGAACCAGCCAGTCAGCTGATCCACCCCTTCCGAGTAGACCTTGGACTTCCGACCTTCCAACGTTTGCCAGGATAGTCCAGAATCCAGCCAGATGTCCATAATATCCTGTAATTATAATAATTATATAAATACATTCTGGATTGCGAGCAAAATATTATCATTACAACTTTTTACAAAAAAAACATGCTAAATTATTTTTGGGCATAACAATAGACAACAATAGATAGAAAACTCATTGGGGCCCACACATAGACTCTTTGGAATAGGCAGAGCTCTGCAGCATATGCAGTAAAGAAAATCCGACAGTTTACTGAGCAGCTACTTTCACAGCCTTTATGTTGTAAGGTATTCGACTGTGAGGTGCTGCTGCAGAGGTTCAATTTAATTTTATAGATCAAGAGCTACATGGGCAGAAGTCTTATACATCGTACACTCAATGCAGAGGGTCCAGTGTGTTGTCGGCCTTTATATAACAGACATAGAAGTAACATTTGTTACTAACAAAACACACACAGAAAGACACAATAATAATAAATAACAATAATCAAAGAAAAAAAATTTTTTTTTTAAAGAACAATGTATGTTTTAAGTATGTTATGCGTGTGTGTATGTAATGGCTCAGCATTATGCTGAGGAACAGTCTTCCACAGACCTGGTCATTCTACGTGAGACAACAGCTTGTTTAATTATTCTATAAAATTCATTAAGTTATGGTGAATTACCTTTCCCTTGACGATTTCTTGTCCACCTGATTGACTCAACACATCTTTTGGAATGAGGTCTTCCACACGGCAAGTCCACCACACATCAGCCCCATGTTCACATATCAACTGACACAATTTTTCAATCATAGCCCTAAAAATCATTACTATCTTAACTTTTAAAATTTATCCTAGTAAAAGAAGGATCATGTTATTTCTCTTCGAAAATATTTGACAAAAGATGTATAAAAGTATTATATTTATACATATTTATACTCACTCATCCACAATAACCTGATCTCCCTTATACAAGACCGGGATAGGAACGCCCCAAGCCCGTTGGCGGGAGATGCACCAATACGGCCGCTTCTCTAACTGCGCTTTGAAGCTCTGCCTACACTGGTCAGCGGAAGACGGTGGTAAGAACTCCACTGTATCTAGAGCTGTCTGCAAGGAATTTTTTTATATAATGGAATTGCACTTTTTAATTTTGAAGTGAATCTTCTTTAGGCGTATGAGGGTATTGTTTTACGGATGAAACGCAATAATAATAATATCAACGTCACGAAGATTTGCAACGTTTTTGTTTTTGAAGAGAAGGGAGAAGGCGATTGAAACCGATTAAGAGAGAATGAGAATGGGAGATCGAGAAAAAATATTCGCTATTGGTTGACGTATTCGTTTAGTAGTTACATATTTGAACTTTAGATGAAAATTCTGTTGCTTATCATCTTGTGCATAAAACGCAAATTTTTATTTATTTTTACTATCATTAGCACGTATACAGTGTGTAAACAGTTTGAATATAGATATACAAATACATGGAGTGATCATTGACTTTTACATGGAGTTACATGGATTACAAATCTATTGGAGCTTTTACCTTAGTAATAATTACTTTAAAAATAAGATTTATTTCTGATGTGTACTTTGTACGCACGCACTTTTTTTAATGTTTAATATCTTTTTTTTCTATGATGGTACTTATTTGACTTATGATTGGTGTTTAGTAATTCTTGTATGTTGTCTAAGTGTATAATCAATATGTATATCTATAGGATCATTTATAAAATAATTAATTAACCAAATAACTCACCAACGCCCGTTCTTTAAGAGCAGCTGTATCGATGAACCATTGGTAACTCGCTCTGATAATAACCGGTTTTTTGGTTCTCCAATCCAGAGGATACGAATGGATATAAACGCCTTGGTGAAGGATGGACTTTGATAATTTCTCCATAACCACTCTCTGGCCTTCCGTCAGTACTGGTAACCCATCATAATCCGGGCCCAAGTTAGTGTAACATCCGTTTTCGTCAACATTACATTCCTAGAACAGTTTGCCGAATCAAACATGTTTCATAGCTTTGTTATATATATTATATATTTGTTATATATTTTTTGATACTCTTTCTATCAAATTATGTTTACGCTATGACATTAAAGATACAGTACTTTTACTATTGATTGAGTTTGAATAAGGCATACGTTTCCATGTGTATCTATATGTTAAAGTTATTTAGCGAGTTGAAGGTTTGAATGTACAAAAAAACATCTCATAATAAAATGTATTACATTAAAATGTCACAATTTTTTATGTATATTCAAAAATTAAAGTTTTTACAAACGATTTATAGCATAAGTGAACAAGATACTTATAAATGCAAAAGAAAGATATACTAACAACGTTCAGCCTATTCTTCAACGCAACTAGGAAATCTTCCGGGCCATGCGCGGGCGCAGTGTGAACCAAACCGGTGCCTTTTCCCTTGGTCACATGTTCCGCTTCGAAAAATGGCCGCACCTCGTTTGAAAGGGGGCTTTTATATGTACAAGTACTAAGCTTTTGGCCTAGAACAAACAACACAATATCTCGAGGCGTTGACAACCCTGGACCAATTCTTTATAAGCAAGTTAATCAGATCCTCCGTGATTGATGTTACCTAGTTGTTTTTTTTAGGCAAAATAATCATTTATTTAATAATAATTACTTTAAAAGACCGGCAACGCACTCGCGACCCCTCTGACTAATAGTGTCCATAGGCGGTATAACTAAACATCAGGTGAGCCTCCTGTTTAAAAAAAAAAATCCGTATATGTTATATGTCTTGTTAATTTACGGGATTACTAGCATTGGATAAAACTTTTCAATGCTAGTAATAGGCCTAATAAAAAGTCATAATAATTATAAAGATGCCATAATGAGAACAGCCAATTGTAATTTTAAATTTATTATTAAATTTTATATTTGCACTTTTCAAAGTTTATCCGAATTAAATGATTATGTCTCTTATAATAACTCACCATCAAATTCAGAAATGACTTCAATCTCTGATCCCAAAACACTCTTTAACTCCTCAACTTGGTCTTTGGCTACTAAAAACAGGCCTGGTTTGGTACTTAGGGTGACCACACAGTATGACATATTAGCACTGTAGGCTATTGCTTTATTCGCCACCAGAGTCCATGGAGTAGTTGTCCATATTAATGCAGATATTGGTTCACTGCAAGAGGATTTATCAGTATCAAATGTGGTTATTGTTTTTCTTAGAATCCCCAAAGAAGCAAAGGGCAAATACATATCTATCATATCAGTTGACACTGATATTTATTTTAATTCCAATAGCTTTCTATGCTAACAAATTTAAAATAATAAAAGTTTTACTAGAAATCAAAGCCTACTGCTCCAAATCATATGCTAGTATATAAGAAAGCTATAGAAAGAATATGCACTAGATTTAAAAGTTAATTGAATTGTAAGTATTGTTTGTGATGGTAAAATTATTATATATTGAGGTAGCATCTCAAAATATCAGGATATTCAGTGATTATTATGTTATCAATGACTTACCTACCAATAGCATCTCTAACTGCATCTGACATGTTTATCATCTCAAATGCTACATAAACCTCTTGGCTTTTGAAGTTTGGATCATATTCTAACTCGGCTTCAGCTAAAGCTGTTCTAAAACAATTTAAAGAACAGATCAAAGAAAATCAAGAAATCGAGCATATTTTTTACTTGTTTCACTGATAATTTAATTGCATAATAATGAACTTTATAATATATTTATTATTAATCAGAATAGTAAGATTGTATTACCGAGAGGATGGTGACCAATATACTGGTTTAAGCGCCCGATAAATGAGTCCTTCTTTATACATCTTATAGAATTTCCATAATTGATTTTGTACATAGCTTTTGTCTAATGTTAGATAACACTGTTTATCCCAGTCTGCCATAATACCCCAACTCTCAAAGGCCTAGAATTTTATCAAACTTTAATGATTAAATTTTTTTTAAATTCTGTTTACATATTTGCAAACATCAATTTACTTATGTATGTATGCAAATCTAATAGTAAAAATGTAAAGTTTATTCTATGAGAAAACTATGTTTAATTATTATAATACATTCATTATGAGAGTTGTTTTATATATTTATTTTAGACAATAAATTTTAGGATAAGCCTAGCCTACACAAGACAGCCTAGAAGCAACTTTTTATAACAATCTTATACACTAACTTGCATACCCAATACATTTTTTATATCTCCTATTACATTAATGAGGTGAAGTAACCATACATTCTCAACCAAACATCCTACCTCCTTTTGTTTCTGAACTGTATCTAATGCAAATGACCTAGCAATTTGTCTTGTTTGTATTGGGTCAGAAGGCTCACTATTCTTTGAATGCTTTTTTGCCTTCTGTAGAGCTTTGAACTCAATTGGTAAACCGTGGCAATCCCAGCCTGGTACATAATGGACTTTATTGCCTTGCAGAATTTGACTTCTATTATTTACATCCTTAATTATCTGAAAAAGCATTAATATGTTGAGCTTTTGAAGGATTACTTCGATTTCTGAAAGTAAATTTTCGAATAATTTCCAATTTCATATATTTTGCGCACTGTCCAGTTACAATCAACAATTGCTTATTGTTTCCATTAAAATAAGAAGACATTGTTTTTTAATCTCTATAAAATAGTTGGTAACTATATTAAGAAAAAATAAATCTTATATTTTCATGAATATATTATATTTAGCTTTCCTTGTTTACCTTATTTACAGCATGCCCCATATGTAAATCACCATTTGCATAGGGAGGTCCATCGTGTAATACGAATTCAGGTCCTTTTAAGCACGATCTCTGCCAATTATACAATTCGGCAAACTTTGCTTCCTGTAAGTATCTTGTGTAATGTAAAAAGCATAAGAGCACATCCACAATAAATACTAACACCTTCAATACTAACTATAAATAAAAAATTAACCTTTTGAATGTGTTTCTTATCCAGTGGACTAGATCGTGAGGGAAACTTTGTTTTCGGATATAAAATTGTGTGAGAATATGTTTTTGTTTTGGGTTCTACTGAGCTTTTATTTCTCCTGAAGTCTACATAATTCCACCTCGAGGATAAAGTTACGTACTTAATACAACAATTGTTCGCATGTTTTGAAATAAACATAGTTACTATATAAGTATATAAAATTACAGTACTTTATAATTATATTTTATTATTTGGCTATTGTTATTTATTAAGTCGCCGCCGAACTTAGGTTATAACGTCAGCTGTCATAGTTCACTATACTAAATAGTTGTTTTTCTTGTCAATTTTCATTAATGGACTGTCAAATCCTTAGGCATAATGACATTTCATCATCGTTCTTTGATTCTCTCAAACTTTCCAAATCAACCAAGGAATTAGGAAAACAACACATGTTTTAGAATTCAATATAATTCTTCATTTTATAGATCAATAATTCATTGCTAAATATAAATAAAAGATTGCCTAGCCATGGTAAGTAATAAATACCTTATTACAGCCTCACTATTTATGAGAATAAATACATTTGCTTGTAATTATGAAGTATGTTATTTTCAGCCTAAAACTAAAAAGAAATTCATAGACCGTAAAAAAGCAGTCACCTTTAATCTGGTACATAGATCTCAGAGGGATCCGCTAGCTGCAGATGTGACAGCACCACAACGGGTTTTGGTTCCAGTAAATGCTAATATACCACCTCGAAAAGAGAAAGAACCAGTAAGTTGAACCTAACCTGTAGCTTATATGTATATATCCTTATTAACTTTCTCTATGCATTAAAATATTTCCTTAAAAGAGAACTGTAAAATATATATGATTTAATAAAATAACTTATTTAATTACTACATATTGTAACATTTTCAGGAGCTAAGTAAGGAGCAACAAAAAGAAGAACAGAGAAAATATGGAATATACTTTGATGATGATTACAATTATCTACAACATCTCAAAGATACAAAACAGGTCACTCTGCTTTTACAGCCTGTAAGTAACCAATAATTTAATAGACATTAAGACTAATGGTGGTCATGTGCACATAATTTTTACTCTTGAGATGACAATTCCTATCATTACTATAGAAAAATACCTTTCAATAATATATGTTTATCATGTCTCATTTGACTTTGTTTTCCAGAAAGCCACACACAAAAGAAAACAAGCTACAATAAAAGATGTGGAAAATAAAGATGAAATAGAGATTGATGTGAAAGAAAAATTACAGTTTCCTAGCTCTGTTTTTGCATCAGAAGTTGAAGAAGATGTTGGTTTACTTAATAAAGCTGCTACACAAGGTAGGTTCCAATATTCCTTTGATTTATATATATATTATATTTATATATATATATATATTTGATTTATATATTATAATTTGTAGTCTAGTACTGCACTTAACATATCCCTTATATTTGACAGGTTGACTGCTCTACCAATTTCTATAACATCAAGAAAACACACTCTATATTAAATAACTGATTCTTTCAGGTCTTTGCCTTGATTTGGATCCTGAGGTTGTTGCTGCATTAGATGAGGATTTTGACTATGAAGATCCTGATAATGCTCTGGAAGATAACTTTATTGAACTGGCAATGGGTGAAGGTGATATATATAAATAATATAATTTAATGTTATATTTATATATATAATACAATTTCAAAACATTCACACATTCATTCAACAAGTCACAAAAGGCAACTTGCTCCATCGACTTTTTTGTATATATATTTTTATTGAACTATATAAATAAAGTCCTATGTTAGATTTTATGATTTTTGTGTTACTTTAAAGGTGATGAAGATAGTGAAGATGAGAGCACGAGTAGTGATGATGACTCCAATCAAGCCTATGGATCTGATGATGGCCTTGACTCTGATGATGACAGTGATTCACAGGTATTAAAACCATTTTACTTGACATAAAATGCCTGTTGAAATTAACCTACACATACACCAAACCTGTGAATGAGATGTTTTAAAAGTGCAGTTTTTTCAGGATCAATCAAGGCCCCAACGATTAGCTGAATGGAGTAATAAGGATGAGACCAAGTCACGCTTTTCTCAATATTCAATGTCTTCCAGTGTCATTCGTAGAAACCAAGGTTTATCTCTGTTGGATAATAGATTTGAAAAGGTAGTGAAGAATTTAGTATGCATGTCCATTCATTAAATTTAAATTATCAGCTTTATCCAGCCAGTAAGTTATAATAAACAAGAAGAATAATACAAAATAATAAGCTATTTACATTTGAGTCTGACAAATAATATTTCTAGATGTTTGCGGAATATGATGATACAGAAGTTGGTGCATTGGATTTGGACGAAATTGAAGGATATTTACCTGAAACACACAATATGTTAATGGAGGCTGCTGAGGAGTTTGAGAAATCACAGATGAAATATAAACTTGATAAAGAAAAGGAAATATCTAGGTATGTTTCTGTAGTTTTCGTTTTAAGTTTTTGTGTCTGTTTCATTGATCCATTCTCATCAGTTGCATATGTCGCATTAGTGTACTTAAGTATTAAGTGCTAGTGCAGTGAGTGATGAGTAGAACACCAGAACACAGTGTCCTCCCTTTGTGGCTGTAATTAGTGTTATTAGATCCTTGCGTCCTTATGATAAAAATCATTTTTAGTAAAATAGGTTAGACTTTAATTACTTATTAGTCTTAAGTCTGGCTAGATCGTAATGTTCCATGCGGCTTAGTGAAGACACATCTATAAAAAAAAGTTGCATGTGCTGATGAACCCAAAACAATGTTTTACTTGATGTCTAATTTAGAGACCTAAGGAAGTTTTATCATCAAGGTGATACTTATTAATTCTTAAAGTATGTGCATACTCGCATGGGGGAATTTCCTCCACAAAATCTGGCAAGAATAGTCAAGTACTAAACTATTGTTTTTTTAAGATTACAACACCTACAAGAAATTGAAGAAGAGTCTGACGATGAACTAGAGACAGTGGAAGTTGACCCGAAAGAGAAATGGGACTGCGAAACAATCCTTTCTACTTATTCCAACCTTTATAACCATCCAAAGATCATTGAGGAGCCTAAGGTAATAGTTTTTAAGTGCGTGATAATTCTTTTGCCACGCGATAGGTCGGCTACCCACCCGCCTGCCCATTGCCTCCTTCCCCATAAAAAGTTTCTCAGTAACAAAAAAATATTTTCATAATGATGCAAATGATTTTGATGTTTTATAACTTTTTTCAGAAATCAAGGAAAATAAAAATAAATCCCAAAACTGGTATCCCTGAGGATATTCTAAGCAAAGATAACAAATTAACTATGAAATCATTGGCTAAATTCAATGCTATTAATAATGAAGACAGCAGCAACTGTGATGATGATGGAAGGACGAATGCTGAAACTGTGTTGTCAACACTCAGTGTCTTATCTATAAGGTATTTAAAACACAATTTTTAAAAACATTACACCCCCCCATGAGGCATAACACCAATGCATTTCTAAATTTTTTTATTAATCTTTTATATAAGGCTAATAGACAACAGACTATCATTATGAGCTCAATTAAAATGGTTTTTCCAAGAATATAACATGTCTAAAGTTCTATTCCGGCTATATAAGTAGTTTTTACTCATTAATATACATGATTAGAATAAAGAAATAAATTAGTTTTTTTTAAATAGCTACAGTGCTTATGGAAAAAATATTTCGCAAATTAAAGAAAAAAAAATTGAAATGTTCACTTCCTCTTGGTGCTATTTTTGCTTATAAAATAACAATTTTTAGACCTAAGGATGAAGACCCGGAAGAAAAGAAAGAAAGAAAACGTCTCCTCAAAGAATACAGGAAAGAAAGACGCATAGAGAAAAAGGCTAATAAGGAAGCATTTAAGGAAGAGAAGAAACGACAGGAGAAGATTATGTTGAACAACAGAAATAATATTCAAGGAAATAAAATATTGTAATATTTAGACATACTTTTTATTATCTATAGAGATCGACGTATTCATTTGAATTAGGTGTACAACTTTTCTCAAAGGGTCTAAGATACCAAGAGCAAAATTGGTTTGATATAATATCCCGATTCCATAGTTATTAGGTGTTTTGTAATATTATAGTAGTACATATTTTTCCTGAGCCTATTTGCAATCAGCCATTGAGCGAATCTGTCTTAATCACTGTATTATGTCATTTAACGTACCTTCTCACTTGTCAAGTATCAGAATGCGGAAACGATACTGTCACTGTCAGCTCAGGTCCGTAATTTGGCATATATTTATTGTCTGTAAGTAATTTTTTTTATAATAAATTGCTACCAATCTATTATGTATATCATTACCTGTTTAATGTTAAATATTTTTGTTGGTTACTGTATTTAAATATTTATTTGAGAGTTACAGTATTTCCATTAACAAATCAGAGGATTATTCATTGATTTTTTTTTAATCTACATGTGACATATCACTAATTTGAGTAAAGTAAATCAAGTTTTGTATTAATCGTCTATATCTATTTCATATGAGAAATCGCATGTTAAAAGCTTAACATATTTTGTTGTATTATATTAATCATACAAGCAACATTCAACTCCCTATTATTAACTATTAATTATAGTTTCTATGGAATAACAACACTTATATTAACAAAATCTCAATAATTATAGTAAAAAAAAATATACAGCACTTATGTAAGCCTCATAAGAGACACATTTTTTTAAAATTTATTCTTAGAAATAAAATTCATTACTATATTACATTTGTATTGATTGATAAACCTCTGAGCACTAAAATGGGAATAATATGACGTCGTATCTGTTAAACCAATATCACACTATCTCTATTCAAATGTGCTAAATGAAAGAGACACCAATAACTTTTGCAACAGTCATCAGGAATGTGACAGCTGACAGCTGCCAGATGTCATTTATGACAATTTCAACGCTTCAACAACATTTGGTACAGTATCACTTTTATGTTTACAAAGCATTCGTAATAAATGTAGTTTCTTATCGCCCGTATTGGCCGATTCCAATTCGTATAACGTACATAAATTGACTAAGAGGCTCTCGTTTAAACCGCGTTCTGGGTCTGATTGTATGGCCTTTTGCAAAACTGATATTGCCTCTTTAAGCCGACCCATATAGAGAAGGCAAACTGCTATGTTGTTTGCTACCTGCAAAATAACAATAATTATTTTACACCCCATCCTAACACTCAGACAGCTTCGATAGTCTAACAAAGAAGAATGCAGGCACTATATTATGTGGTCAATGAGGATTGGTTAGACCTGGTTATTATTTTATTCATACAGATAATATTGTTGTGAAGGCAACCTGGAGGTGGACCTACCGAAACTTCAGTGCACTGTTATGTGTGTATTTCTGGACCAATTCGACTTTCAACCAAAAGAACGAACCAATACTTAAAAGGCCGGCAATGCATTAGCGAGCCCTCTGGCATTAAGTGCCCATGGGCGTCACTTAACATCAGGTTATTTTTTCTTTTTTTATTGAACAGGTGGCAGGCAGTCTCCTGTTCTATAAAAAAATGTTTTTTAAATCTTAAAAAACTTAATGTAAATAATGTTTTAAACAAAATAAAATTTGTGATACTTTACCATTATGTTAGTTGGTTCTTGATCACCCGCTTTGGCAAAGTTGTTGTATGCGTCTTGATACTTGCCATGCGCGATGTCTATAAGACCCAAGTCCACATACTCTCGCACGTCAGGGGTCGGGCATCTAAGCGTACAAAATTAACTATAAATATTATATTTTTTTATAAAAACACTTTACCATAAATATCTAGAAAGTGCAATACAAGAGAAAAAAGATTTTTAATAGATGCCCCTCATTATATGCTTCTAATTAACGAAAATATAGTTTTATACTTAATAGTCTGTTTCACTAATGACAGATGACAGATTCGGACAAAATATATTCAATTTAAATACTTACAAATGATGTCTTGTCAGTCTGGCGTGTTGTAAATGTAAATAAGCCGCTTCGACATTTCCCGCCAAAAGGTGCAAACGGCACAGCGCACTCGACAGAGAGCGTTGCTGCTGCGCCGTTGTCGATTGTTGTTGGAGCTTTGTTAGAATGTTGGTTGCCAATCTGTAGTCCTATAAAAAGAACTACGATTACGATTACCTCTTAAAACGGGATACTAAAGATATGTTATTTGTTACTATGGCAACGTGGTTACCATGGTAACAACGGAACCGTGCGTTACCTTTAAAGCAATAGCACAATTGACAATCGAATGGAGCACTCTGACGCGACGACCCGTCCACAGACGTGTTGATTCATTTTTATCCTCTTCCGTTATAATGCCACTGCCATCTTCCGTTTTATTCTTGTTTAGATTTGTTAACATCTGTAGAAATTTTATTAAAAACATATTTATGAAATTATTAAAATTTGAATGAGCTTGGCATTTAAGTGAACTTTATTTGAAATGATAAATCAATGAATTTTCTAAAACCTCATTGACACTGTCCATGTCGGCGGTATCACTTAACATTAAATGAGCCTCCTGCCCGTTTGCCCCTTGTTCTAGTAAAAAAAAGTGTAAGAAAGAAAAATTCAATGTTAGCAGCCGTGATTCCAAAACACAACCTAATGCTCAAGTCACTTGAACATCTGGCTGATGATAAGGGTTAAAAATTATACGAATGCGACATAAATATCTATCTATAATTAAAAACATACATTATCTATAACATCCAAAATGATATATAGTCTGTCCATTGCCTCCTCGGGTCTGCCGACGTGACTTGGCAGCTCGGCAATGAGAAGGCGCAACGAAAACGGTACTAGAGAACCAGTGCGATTTTCGTATATGTCCGGGTAAAACTGAAATATACACTGAGTTATTTTGTATCAATGACAAAATGATAAGGGAATTTTTTAACAACAAGGCGTTGCGGTCATGGAATTTGAATTCTAATTTATTAAAAAAGCTGCACGAAGAAGAGAAAGCCTGAGAGACGGACGTTCCCCCAGTGTATCTGAACTAACTACTAAGTTACTAACTAGCGACGCCTGCGCCGCCTGCGCCGCCAATACAACTAAACAACTGCGTAAAAACCAAAAGGAGGGGCGGACCCTACTAAAAATCGGCACACGAAATCCTTGTTTTTGCAGGCTTATGTTTTATGTTGGCAACATTGTTACGTCATTATATTTCGTCAGTAATTATTCCGACATTCAATATGTACCTACAAAAATTGCACAGTTATATTTTCCAAATTCTATAGATAATAAACATAAGAAAATCATTAACTATTTATTGTAGATTATTGTATTTATTGTATAGTGTATAATCACGTTTAAAATTATTATTAATATAAGAACATAAACCGAATGCAACATGAAATATCAGTGTATGAACCACTTGATTTCAAAAAAAATTTTTTAGATTACTATTTACTAAATATACCAGAAAGAGTTAATTGTAATAATTTAATGATAATGGTGGTTAAAACATTAAAGAATAAAAATCATCGAATTCAACAGAACGCAACATTTTCAAAGGGTTCAGTCCATAGAAACATATTTTGTCGGCATATCTCATCTTCGGTCAATGTTCAAGTGAAATCTGAACACTATTTGATTTAAATAAAAAACTACCTAATATTTTTGCATTAGAATAACTCTCAATTGACCCGAAACTAAATAAATACAATGTGATACCTGATAAAACATGTCCGGTTTCATAAAATCACCGAACGGTTCCGCTTCCTTCATCAACGAGTCGTTAAGTTTAATTCTTAACATGACTGCGAACCTTGTCAGCCATAGTTGTAATGTACGTGGCGAATGTTTTGTCGGTCTGTGCATTCTACCAGGGCCTGAAAACATTATAATAATCAGTAATTTATTACTGACTTATTCTTATAAGTCTGTGGAGTTGTACTTTACGGTTAATTACGAACATAATTACCATAAATTACATATTCATTATATTTTATTTACCCCTAAGACTTATACCTATAATGTGTACTGGTAATACAAAAATTAATTATTAATTATTATTATACAAATCTTATAAACCTCTCTAACAGCCTTAGACTACCTATAAATGCAGTATAATAGCCCGTTACATTGCCAACATTATATATATTTGTGGGGTTGGGAGAAAACTGTTTTACTTTTCCACTAAAGAAAAATCCACAAAGCATCTAATAAACTAAATAAATAATTTAAGATTACCTTGTCCTGCAGCAGTTATTAAAGTTGCGGTCAGATTAACAGCTGCCCTCAAATATCCAGTCCTAAGTAGTTCTCTTAAACCAGCTTCATCACGACTCACATGTTCAGCTCTAACAACACCACGGCTTCCCGCTGAACTGACACCAAGGTACTTCACTGCTACTTCCTGAAGAGCATCTGCCTGAAAATGGTGTTAAGCAAAATGTTTTAGAGGAATATAAAGTTCCTTATTATCTATATCTACCAAAATACAAATAATCGTCATAAAATTTTAATAACCTTACATATTTAGCTGTCATTTGCATTGCACATAATAGTCTGCAAATTATTATTGAAAAGGACTTTACAAAAGTCTAAAGAATTTTAATTAAATACAAAAATGATAAGTATACAAACTTTGTATGAAAAATTAAGGATCTGGTTACAAGTAGTATATTTCTAATGACAATATATAAATATATTAAAATTACTTGTATTAATTGGGACTTGAAATATGGATGATATTATTTTAAGACAACTTACCAATTCTTCTTCTAATACAATTCCTGGCATTGTCAGAACTTCTCTTTCAGGAAAGAATGAGCCTTTTGGTGATGATTGTGCCTTAAAATAAAGCATTTGTTTCACAGAATATGTAGATGTAACTAATAAGGATGTATAACATGCACAGTGTGTGGTGAGGTAATAGATTCATAATGTTTTTCCAGATAATAGATGAAAACATAACAAAAATCAATATGTTGATACTTAATACAAAATATGAAACTAAGTTAATACCTTTATTAAAGTCTTTTTAGCTTCCTCATCTGGTATCCATGCATCTCTTCTTCTATCAGCTTCCTTGTCTACTGGTTGATTCTGTAAAAGTGTATTTTTAATACATAAATTTTAATTATGTATATAATTTTAGACAATGATCAGCTAGATACTAAAAATATTGAAGCTTTATAGTTTGTGTGTGACATAAACAGCTGGAAACAGTGTTATAGAATACCTTTATGCTTAATCCATCCATTGCATCAGTTATCATCGTAGCAGAACCAGTATTAGTTTTCAGAACACCAATTGGAGGGTCTGGGCCAATAGTATCAAAAAATGTAGAAGGATCTGGTAAACTAGTCACAGGAATCGATGTAGATCCACTGACAGTGGGTAATATATCTGTAGGGCCTTCTTGAGATTGACCAAAAGATGCTCTAACTTGCGGTGTAGTTGCGGTTTGTGCACCTTAAAAATTTGTCAACGAACTTTTTTATTGCGTTTTATATTAAATTTGAAACTAAGAAATAGATGTTATTACCTTCTGAATCACCCAAATATACGCTTTGAACCATTTCTGATGGTGAAGTACCAATTTCATCAAAGAACTGTGATGCAGGTGGTATTTCTGAATTACCAAAGTACTGGCTTAAATTAGGTTTATCCATGTTTACTAGTACTTTATAAGAAGTATTGCATTAAAGTAAAAATATTTATATTATGTTTTAATTTTCATTGAAATTGTTATTGCATTTTCAAGTTTTTAGTACGAGAAATGACAAGTGAAGCAGGTAACAGGCAACAGCTATTTGGCAGTAATCATATTGACAGTTAGTAGATTTGACGGATTTGATTTTTCATTTTGCTTTTCCATTTAGCGTTTGCGTTTATTAATAAATAATACAGTACAAGAGACAATGTTGTTAGTAAATTTTAATCTTGCAATTCCTATCATGTTTTGTATTCAAAGTGAAGCATTGACGTTAATGATAGTCATTAGTCACTAACATGTAATGGGAAAAACACCAATTTTTGATTCGAATGTCAATGTCAAAGTTGAAGTCTTGAGTGTTTTACTGTGTAGTGTGTACAGTGTACTGTGTACACTAATGTGGGTGTACTTTTCAAACGAAACTCATAATTTTGTCTTTACATCATATTATTTACAAATTATTACTTTTTTAAAGTAGGGTAGAAGTATAAGGGTATATTTATATAATATTGAGCATTAAATCCGCAAAAATTTTCGACATATATCGTATATACAATACAGAGGTACGCTTACATCAATCTATTGGAGTAGTAATCTAAATTATGGAGATTTTTTTTCTTAATTAAACTTAATAGTTGCAGGGGGAAATGACGAACCAGTCTTCACCAGTTGAAGAGCAAGAAAAGCTTCTGGAAGAAGCTTTGAATGTAGTTAAAGTGCAAGTATGTTCTAATTTACTACTACTTATTTTCAATCTGCATATACTTAGGTTTAATCTACTTGGACTTAGCTTAATGCTTTATTTTTTGATTTATCTCAACCAAATGTTACCAGTTTGATTTTTATATGATAAAACATAGAAATGATAACTTATAAATGACCACTGTTAATTATCAGTTATTAATAATAACAAATTCCATTTTAGGCGTTTCAAATGAAGAGATGCTTGGATAAATCAAAGTTAATGGATGCTTTAAAGCATGCCTCTACAATGTTGGGAGAGTTACGTACATCCCTTCTGTCTCCTAAGAGCTACTATGAGCTATGTATCCTTTTGTAATTAAATTTAATAAGTACACAACAGAGAATTTAAAAACAGTTTGTTTACATAGTGATTAATACACCTAACATATATGTATGTGAAAATTGAAGATCATTATTTAGATTTTGACTATTTAATGTGTTTGTGGGTTAAGGAATCCTGACAATATTTAGATTAAATAAAACATGATAACTGAAACTGAAAAAGGTTTGGATCTGAGTATATGATTACTATAAATTTCCTATTAAAGCCGTTGTTCTATCTTATCACCACAAAGTATATATAATAAGTATACCAACATAATCCTGAACAAAAACAGATATGGCCATAACTGATGAGCTTAGGCACCTTGAACTGTACCTTCTAGAAGAGTTCCAAAAGGGGCGTAAAGTTGCTGACTTGTATGAATTGGTTCAATATGCTGGTAACATTGTTCCTCGTCTGTATTTGTTAATCACTGTTGGCTTGGTGTATATTAAAACCAATACAAACTTAAGAAGAGATCTTTTAAAGGTGAGTTAAATTTCTGTTAAAAATATGCCAATTTGATATCATAAAACAATTACATCCTTGATAATACATTTATTAAAACAAAAATTAAAACAAAATATTAAATGTGCAACAATTTAACAACTAATTAAATTGTCATAAATTTGGGCCTGAATAAAATAGTATGAATGCATATTCCAGGATCTTGTTGAGATGTGTCGTGGTGTACAGCATCCACTGCGGGGATTGTTCTTGCGCAACTATTTATTACAGTGCACAAGAAACATTCTACCTGATACAACCGAAGCGCAAAATGAAAATGAGGGAACCGTAAGTTATTTTATAGTATTACCCATTACCAAAATTAATAGAATATAAAATATTTTAAGGTAAGTACAAAATTACCTTTTTCATACCTCAAAAGCCGTCTGTCTGTTATTGAAATTTAAAAATAATTAAGAACTGAGATTTAGCTAAGTCTGACTCCTCCCATACATTGAAAATGTATTGGAATATGTATTGAATGAATCTGTGGGTAAAGGTACTATTTGAATAATGATATTTATTTACTGTCTTTTTGAAACACTGAGTACCATACTAAAATACAGTACCTAGGTTCCAGTTTGTTAAAAGATTTATTTATGGTCATATCTTTGTTAAATCAGGCACGTGATGCTATTGACTTCGTGCTGATGAATTTTGCTGAAATGAACAAGTTGTGGGTACGAATGCAGCATCAGGGTCACTCAAGGTATATTTAAATTATTTGTTATCTACAATAATTAATTAATTTATTATTAATACTATGAAAAGGAACGAATAGGCTCATAAAGTACAGGACCGATAAAAAATATTTCAACATTTGAATCCTACATTATCACTGAATAATATAGAATAACTTTATTGCAAGAAAAAATAAGGATATATTTTCTAAACCAAAGCGAACAAAAAGTATTCAATACATTTTCAGAGATAAAGAAAGACGCGAGCGTGAAAGATCAGAGCTCCGTATATTGGTTGGGACGAATTTGGTTCGTTTGTCGCAATTGGAGTCTGTGGGAGTGGATGACTACAGACGTCTCGTGTTGCCTGGGATTTTGGAACAAGTCGTCAGTTGCAGAGATGCGATAGCTCAGGAATATCTTATGGAGTGTATTATACAGGTTGGTGCCTTTTCTTATGGTGTCTGACCCGTAATTGCATCCTTGTTAATTCGGTAACATCAGTAGATACTTTATTAATGGCTAATGCTCGAATTAAATTCTTAGATTTATTATAATATATTTTATGTTATAAAAATATTCTGAACCCTTTTATGTCATTGTTTACCGCAGAACGAAATAAGCTTAACTAAATTTTAATGTCCTATTTACACTAGAAAATAATTTATCTTATCTTGTATCTTATTGTTCAAATGTCTACTGTCAATATGTAATTTACACACAGATTATCAATAATTTTAAATTGTTATAGTTAAAGTCCAAAGGTCAACTACTCAGAGTTTATGTAGACAAAAAGTTTTCATTATTAGTTTTTGTATGCTATAGGATTTTGTTTTTAATTTATTTTATAAATCTTTATTACTCAAGATGTCATATGGAACATGGTGTAATGGTTGTAGCTACTTACAAACATTGTGTAAAAAAAACTTCATCACGATCAAAAAGAGTGGCGGAGAGTTTATTGCCAGTTCTTCTCTTCCGTTCTACCCCCTTCATTTGAGAACTGGCATTAAATGTAAAATTAAAATGATTTCATTTAATGTACATATATTTCTTTTTTTTTTGGAGTTCATAAAAGTGTACATTATGCTACCTATATGAATAAATGATTTTTTGTTTGTTTGTTTGAATTAAATAATAAGGAAGGCAACAGGCTTTTGCTTTAGAGGAGTCTCTTCCAGGCAACCTTAATTAATAAGAAAAAAGAATATATGAATAGGAATTCCAATCTACGCTATTTCCAGGTTTTCCCTGACGAGTTCCACCTGGCCAATCTGCAGCCATTTTTAAAATCGTGTGAAGAACTACAACCTGGAGTCAATATTAAGAACATTATTATTGCTTTAATTGAGCGACTGGCTGCGTTTAGTCAGGTAAGTAATTAAATAACTTGTTGTTATTCATACCAAAAAGGCCTTTTTCGATAAATTTAAAAAATATTACGCTAATCCTCAATAAAAAAAAATTGTTTTGGTCATCCTAATCAGTTTGAAATGTACCTTGTTATAAAATTTCATTATCCATGGGCTAGCCGTTTCGTAGTGCAACTATAAACAGCTGGAAACTAATTAAAATGTATATATACTTTCTATAATCTCATAAATATATAATTTTCAGAGAAATGAAGGCAATGTCAACTTAAGCGTGGTTCTAGAAGATGGAAAAGAAGAAGAGGTGCAATTGTTTGAAGTTTTCTCGGATCAAGTCGCTGCTATTACTCAGGTATTATAATCTTTATTTGTATGTGTTGAATTAAGATACTTGTTATATGACAGTGGTAAGCATATTTTTTAATGAACCACTCCAAAATGTTTTTTCTTATATGGTACAATGAATTATAATCAAATAGGTATTGATCAAAGATATAGTATTATAAGACTATTATCTGGGCAGTATATTTAACCCTTAAGTAAGTTCAATTTCTGGTTGGTTGGTAGCATTTTACGGATTGTCACGAAGATGTGCAGCGATTTTGTCGAAGAAAAGGGAGAGAGCGATTGAGACAGTTTGAGACAGAGTGAGAAAGGGAGATCGAGAAAAAATAAACGCTATTGGTTGATGTGTTCGTTTCGTAGTTACATATTAGAACTTTAGATAGAAATTCTGTGCGTAACATCTGGTGCAGTAAACGCAGATTTTTTATTTATTTATGTTTTAAAATATATGGAGTGATCATATATTGGTACATGATAATCTATTGGGGTTTTTATCTTAGTAATAATTAATTTACTTTACTTTCACTTCTGAATTGTGTACTTTGTACGCACGCACTTTTTTTTTAATAACAATCGCCACCGATCTTAACTCATGCAATTTATTTATCAGAGTCGCACAGACATGCCACCCGAAGACATGCTGTCTCTCCAACTGGCTTTACTGAAGTTGGCGCAGCGCTGTCACCCAGACAAACTTAGTTACGTGGACCGTGTTTTGGCTCACACCGACAGGATCTGCACTGATATTCAGCAGGCGAGGTATTCTTATTTTTTCTCAAATCAAATCAAATCAAAATATCTTTATTCATATAGGTAAACATGTACACTTAGGGGCCGTTCATAAAATACGTCACACTGAAATCTGCTTTTTTTGACCACCTCCCCCCCCCCCCCCATTGTCACGCTGTGTCACACTTTTCAAAACAAAGAAACCCGTTGTGAGCGCTCATGTCATGTAATAAACGGCGAACGTCACGCTGCCCTATACCCCCCCTCCCCCCTTGTCACATCTTGTCACACTTTGCCAGACCCCTCCCCCCTTGTATGCGAACGTAGTTTATGAACGGCCCCTTATGAAAGTCAAGAAAAGCAAATTAAACTAATTGTCAATTTACATTTACAACCAGTTCGCAAGTCAAGGGCGTAGAGCGGGTAAGAAGAACTGGCAAGAAAATTTCCGCCACCCTTTTCAATCGCCTACTTTCTACTGTATTACACGCCTAAATTTTTTATTCCGTAGAATTCTGACAGCTATCTATTTTTGACATGTCAGACATGTCAAACCTTTTTGGCCGAGTCTGAACATGTGTATTTG
This sequence comes from Pieris rapae, assembly GCF_905147795.1. Lineage (NCBI taxonomy): Eukaryota > Metazoa > Arthropoda > Insecta > Lepidoptera > Pieridae > Pieris > Pieris rapae. Next base: position 448,218 of record NC_059513.1, read on the forward strand.
TGTTGTGAATGTATCCATTTTATTAAGTGCGATGCATTAAAAGTGGTCTTACTGTGAGTGATAATTAATTATATTAACTTATAATGTATAATTATAAGAATTTGTCACATAAAAAAAAGATTATAACCAATCTAAATATTTACAGCGGCAAAAACCACATAGAACACAACACGCCAGTGTTCAAAGAGCTGATGAAGATTCTGAAGCTCCCGGCAGACCATTACAAGAACATCTTAACACTGATCAAACTCCAGAACTACGCGCCTCTCATCAATCGCCTGAATCAAGCTGGGAGGCTGATGATTGCTATGCATTTAATCACGGATGTTATAGAGAGCGATACTACGGTGTCTGCACCGGAAGATGTTAGTATTGGAGATAGTTTAGTGCTTGTCCATTAGTTTGTGGGATCTCTCTGCATCTTCTATCGCATTTACCATAGAGTTCAGATGTCAGAATAAGAGTTAGGACCTGCAGCTAAGTTTCTTATTTGTGCCGCGCACCAATACTATGTGGAACCAGCTGCCGACTGAAGTATTTCCCAACTAATTCGACTTAGGGTACTTTAAGGGCATACAAATTCTTAAAAGGCCGGATACGCACTTGCGAGCTTTCTATCAGTGAGTGTCCCTGAGCGGCAGTATCACTTAACACTGAGCTGTTGTCTGTCTGTTGTCCTGTTAATTAAAAAAATAACACTTTTCAAAGGCCGGCAACGCGCTTACGAAAATTGGTGTCCATGTCTTGGCTGAGGACTGATGTATTGGCGTCCCATAGACTCGTTTGCCCCTTTACGCTGTTTATATTTTATCGAGTCACAAGTGTTAAACTCAGTTATATTCCTGTCAAGGGAATATTTCAAATTTCATCGAAATTAGTTCAGTGATTTTAAAGAAGTGGATAATAGGCGAATGCTTTTTTTAAATTAATTGATGATATTTTTATCTATGGTTTTCAATGCTCATATAATTTGTATATGATTGTATTCTGTTTATTTTGTCTGTTCTGGCCTTATGTTGCAGCCAGATTATAGAATTTATCATTTTATGTTATGGCTATTTATAGGAACTTTAATTTTATTCCTTTGTTGATTAGTTCTCGCATAATAACCCCGGATCTCGCCTGTCAAAGTAAAAATATACTAATAAATTCTTAATTATAGGTTGATTCAGTACTCTCAATGGTCGATGTGTTGGTGAAGGATCAAACTGCTCAAGTAGAAGAGAATAGTACTGAAGACTTTGTGGAAGAACAGGGGCTCATGGCCAGGTAATATATTTATGACGCTCTTGGAGACAGACCGGGAAGATGTGTTATACAATAGTGTTTAGAAATTGTATGTATAAACAAACATTAGACGTCGAGGCTGCATACAAAATTCTTATAAACCCGGCAACTTGCAAGCCTTCTGGTATTGTCGGTGCCCATGGGCGGCGATATCACTTGACAGGTGAGCCTCCTGCCCGTTTGCCCCCTATTATATAGGAAATATCTAAATCAATTATTTTGCTATTATAGTATTAAAACTCCAAATATGGCATGTACGGTTCCTGGGTCATCGGGTGCTTTAAATAATAGAAGATTTTTGTCTTACTTTATAAATAACAAAAAAAAAATTGGCTAAAATCCACGGCTTTCTTTCTCAATTCGCTTCCAGCTGAGGCTTCTATATCTTCTATCCACCTTCTCATGGCGCTCACTTGAAAGTCCATAATTTTTTCTGTGCTTTTCTAGACTTATACATCACTTCAAATCGGATTCGGCCGATCAGCAGTATCAAATACTGAGTGCAGCGAGGAAAGCGCTTCAAGGCGGCGGCGTCAAGCGCATTCAGCATACTTTCCCACCTATTGTGTTCCACGCGTACAGACTGGCCTTCATCTACAAGGATCTTAAGGATCAGGTAAAAAATTGAGAAAAAAATCATTAATATAAAATGAAAAGTTTAATTATAAAAAGTATTTCAAAATAGAACTATACAATTTGCTATTTTTATCTATGTTTAAAAAATTAATTCGACTGTCGTAATTATAAATCTGTTGAAACGTATACAAAACGTCATACATTATTGACGTTATAATTTATCTGATATTAATATAACTTATACATATATATATATCAATCAAATCAATATATAGTTAATTATTAATATTTTGAATTATATTCCCCATAACCCACTTAAAAGTTTTTTTTTACGGTTAACTCTCAATTAAAGTCTATTGTGTTTATGGTCAGGTGGTCTTCTGAATAATCCTCCTTTTGATTATTATTTCCTCTACCGGGCTTTCTGATCTCTATGGCCGACCGGCCCCATTCTCATCTTTACACATAGGGCCCCCACCAGCCTTCTCATGGTTACCATTCTTTGTTCGGTCAATCAATCGATCGTTCGATCAATATTTTAATACCCTGAATTTCACGTTTATAGACAATAGTTGGCGTAGCGGCCCTGAAGTCGAGCACTCAAAGCCGTGTGTGTGTCTCTCTCTCTACACTCAAAACTGTGCACCTCTGTTTCTGTGTGTTCACGACGATGTGTGTCACGCGCAGATGGCCGCATAAAATAAAATGTTCCAATATCGTTATATAGGTTTGTAGCGAAATACGATATAAATACTTTAATTTTGTTCCAGGATGAAATGTGGGAGAAGAAATGCCAGAAGATCTTCCAATTCTGCTATCAGACCATCGGAATGCTGGTTAAAGCTGAGTTGGCTGAACTGCCTCTAAGGTATTTTTGATATTTATTAGAAACCTAAAACTTAACTAGCTATTTTAAGAAATACTCATAGTTCCAAACTATGACTATGGTTTGAGAAAGAACTAATGGACCAAACTTAACATAATTTTATTGTAAGTAATCCGTAAAAAATATGTTTCAATTACATAAAATGCTATGCAATTATTTAAAATTTATAAAAAATATAATATATTGATTATATAATCTGTGGACGTGACAGAAAACGGTCATAGATTAGTCGAATCAAGGATGACTTTTAAATATAATCTGTGCTGCCTTTTAGTGAAATTTCGTCGGAGATAGTTTTTGATGGAAATATATATTTTTTTTAATCAAGAACGATTATTGAACTGAACTGAACACGAATTCTTAAACCTTGTGTATTATATTATACATGCCACTTAATGGCGACTGGTGCAACGCCATCTCAACTTTTGGCGGGATTTTTAAATTATGCATCTTATGAATTTTAAGACAATTAACAGAATTAAGATTAAAAATTTGCATTGGAGCAGTTTTGGTTCATATCCCACATGAATAAATTATAAGAAACATCTAAAATCTTACACTATTTATATACTACGTTACCTCAATAAATTGGCCTATATTTAAATAATATATTCGTTTTCTTAGATTATACCTGCAAGGGGCACTGGCAATAAGCGAAATTGGTTTCGCAAACCATGAGACGATCGCATATGAATATCTCTCGCAGGCTTTTACCTTATACGAAGACGAGATTTCGGATAGCAAAGCGCAGTTGGCCGCTATAACGCTCATTATCGCCACTTTTGAACAGATCAATTGCTTTGGTAAGTTTTTAATCAATACCTGTATGATTTGTTTACATGTCATTGTGTGTCCACAAATATCTGTGTTGTATTCTTCGTCTATTATTTTTTATAGTAGAAGTTACTAAACTTCTATTTGGAATGCGTACCGTAATTAACACGCAGCGTTTATTAAAAGCCGCACTTTTTGTATGTTTAGTGTAAAAATGTTGAATATCCCGAGCAATGATTGACTTTAAAAAGTAGCATTTTGGTTGTTGTGTGGTTTTTATAATTCTTAAATTATCATAATTTTTTAAATTTTTGTATGAACTATAATGAAAGTTTGATTGGCAAAGCTTAAATAATTAATTACTCATGGAGGATTTGTCTAGAATTCTAGATGTAAGCAAACGGCTTTTGATCTTATATTTAAGCAGCTTTGGGCGATTTAGACAGTTTCTTATATAAAGAATATAGAGAGAGCAGGCTTAGTTCAGCCAGCGGCATTCGTTTCTGAGGTCGTACACGCTCGTACAGTGAAGAAAACTTGCTTATTAAAAAATCATATCATCACAAAGTTAATCTGGCTCTCAGACTTTGGACTGGATGGTTGTATATAGCGATTATCTCGCTGCTAGACAGGCTACTTCTAATTAATTGGTTTTCTATAAGTGTTGTCTAATGATTTGCTTTTTTACAAGAGAACCGAGAGTTTTTATTACGCCGGCTTTTTTTTGTCGGCCTACACCATTTGTCTGCTTCGCTGATGTGTAAGATTGCCTACAGGTTCAAATGACGCGGAATAAGTGATACTTGGCTATCTTATGTTCCATATAAAAATATTTTATTTTTATGTCAAGGCACATAATGCTGAATGCTGTAAACAGAATCGGAGATCTCTTTTTTCTATATCAAATGATTCTTAGTCAAAACTCTCTTGAACACGGATGCTGTGCTCGAAATTTATGTAAAATAAATCGCATTTCCTTTTAAGTTCTTTGTAACTCAAGGACAACAAAAAATTTTAGGTGCAGAAAACGCTGAACCAATGCGGAACCAGTGTGCATTGGCAGCTAGTAAGTTACTCAAGAAGCCAGATCAGAGTCGCGCTGTTGCGTTATGTGCTCATCTCTTCTGGAAGGGGGCTAAGGACGGGAAACCGGTAAGGATTTATACCTCATTATAGGCTGTGCGAAAAAGAATTGTAGGACTTCTAAGCAGTGCTAAATTAAGTTTTTAATACAGTTGCTCAAAAAGTGGCATATTGCAGGGAGGTATAGCGTTCGGAAAGTGGGCTATTACACACTCGTGCGTTTTCTTTGCCATTCCCGCACTCGTGCGTTTTCCTTGCCAACTGTCAAAACAATGTGTATTAAAAAAAAAACCAACCACGAAGGTTTTATTAAAAAGATTCATAGAAGTTTTTATGATATATGATTTCTAAATATTATAATAATTGGATTCAATAACTTCGGTTATGTTTCTTTTCATTTCATATCAATTAAGAAAAAACTAACCATGAAGTTTTTACTAAAAAAATCACAGAAGTTTTTATGATTCATGCAAATATTTAAAAAAAAAGCTACTATTTGTTTAAATATCAGATTTAATGATTGGACTCAATGAGTTAGATTTGGTTTTCTTTCAATAAAAATAGTCTACTGAAGAATTGGCTGTATGGGCCAAGTTCCCTTTGCCTACCCAGAATGGGTGAAGAAAAGAAAAATCAAGCTTTGCTCATATTCTTTGCGGTTGGCGCTATTTTCCAAAAATGTTCTTTCGAGTTGAGTTATTTGTTGCACAAAATGAGTAATTTCGACGATATTTTATTTGAATGAATACCACCCGAACGCAGTATAATTGCATAAAATGCTTCGGAGAACAATTTACCGGAAACATATAAGTCGCTACATATCTACGTGCAACAAATTTATTCCGTAGAGAGAATAGAAAAAAAGCAAATAGTTTAATTAAATTGCTTAATTTTTTCGCAACTGTATTAAAAATAGTCGTTCAGTACACGTGCGGTACCGTCATTGCAACTTGTTCCGACTGTCAACCCTCACCTTCACCCTCACCAGGCTTTCCGCACTTGTAATGAAATATACTATTTTGATAACTGTCACGTCACTTTAGTCCGATGAGTTATTTAAACAGGGCAATCGGAGGAGCCTCAACTGATTGTAAGTGATACCACCGCCAAGGAACACCCTCGCCCGCCCATGACAGTTGGCTCGCGAGTACGTTGACGTTTAAGAAGGACACGGACATCGTCTTTATATTAAAGAAATAAAAGTATATTTTTGTGAAAATAATATATCTTAGTTCGTACCGGCATTTCGCCGAACGAGATCAAAAGTTCTCATTGATTCTGAATGCTCAGCTTATAATAATATGTTAATGACAGCTCTGATATGTTAGCGTTATTATTCAGAATACGATGAGAAATTCGCTTTTTTCAATATTTATAGAAAGAACGCTGTCTGACTTATGATTTTCCTGCTCAAATATATCATGTATTCTGTTTAAAGTGGGCCCTCAACGCAGAAACGAGAGCTCTAGAATGTCTCAAAAAGGCAGCGAAGGTCGCCCAACAATGTATGGACGGAGGCGTACAGGCACAACTGTTGGCAGAACTATTGGGAAGATACGTTCTGCTCAGAGAGAGAGGATGTGAGGCGCTTACCACCAACCTCATACAAGCTGTAATGAGTATATTTAATCCTAAATTTCTATATTACTAGCTGACCCGCAAACGTCGTTTTGCCATGAATATTATTTCTAGGAAACATTTTTTTTTTCAATAAAAATAACTATCTACTATAATAAAAGGGGTAACTAAAATAGGGGTGATCGTAGAGGGGCGAAAATTAAGAGTTGTATGTAGTTCTGTCTAAATGTAACAAAAAAAAATGTCCAATTAAAAAAAATTGAGGTGGACACTCATTAACACTTAAGGGTTTGAATTATAGTAGCCTATTCTCAGACTTACTGAATATGCATAAACAATTTCATAAGAATCGGTTGAGCCGTTTCGGAGGAATATGATAATTTTATATATATAGAGAATACTATATCGTTTTTCCACTTATAATTCTTAGGTATTTTTAATAATTTTTTTTTTAATTCATGCCTCATCTACATTTGATCAATAAATCTAAAATTCGATTAGTACAAAGTTAGTTATAAATGCAATTTAGTGGTTTGTAAATATCCCATTGTATTTATTTTAACAGATAATTCAAAAGATCCGTGAAGAGTTAGCAAATCTGGACCAGAGTGAAGAAGTGGAACAAGTAACAAAGCACTTCCATAATACCCTTCAGCATCTCCAAAGTCGTATGGAATGCCCAGACCCAGATTCACTTGGTTATGAGGGATTGCAACTAGCCTAAAAACTATTTATATTGTCTATGGAAGGAATAGGTTTTGTGTTTGATTGTAGTCTGGATTTGGTTATGGTGTGAAATTCTGAATCTGTATCTTCTAGTATCTAGATTTACAATGATTATATTATAACTGTTATGAAAGAAACATTAGGTTTTCTGCTGTAAAATAATATTAGGTTACTGATGAAATTATGATTTAATTTTTATCTCATAAATGTATTTATCTTTATGAAGGAGTCGTAAATAAATGGTACTTCTTGCTTAGCTGATAAGCTATAATCAGAACTTAATCGCAATGTTATCATGTTTATAATTTCAAGATGAAATATATAATTATTTTTATGTTGTTTTTATCTTATCCTAAAACTGAATAAGACTATTTATAAATTGGCTACATTTAATTTTCATTAATACCTTAATCAAATGTCCTGTAGATATTATGTGGATGGAATAAAATGAAAACTGTTTGTGACATATTTAATAATTGATAAGTCAAACAAATTACAAAAGTTTCTATCAATTTCAAGTAGATTCAATGAGATATTGCCAAGTGAGATCAAAATACAAACAATTGGCAATACTAAACATTGTAATGTAATATTTGTTGTATTCTAATCCGTCTGCCAAATCATGAGGTAGCTGTAGTTTTGAAATTCTTTTTATTAGTGCCAATTTTATATATGACACTAATCATAAACCAAAAAACATTATTTTCCTGACTTAATTTTTAAAATTTTCAATGATTATGATATTTGCAAGATGTAAATATTATTATTACACTACATTGACATTAGCAAAATAAGAATGGTCTCCAATCAATTCGGAAAAGAATGTGTATGCATTCCTTAGATCTAAGTACCTATTTTCTGTGTCTCTCTTCTGAAAAATATAGTTGTCAAGTTAAATAGCTACATTAGTAGCTTCACTGGTTACAATATCACTTTTCACATACAAAATGCAGTTACATTAAATAATAATATTACTATATTGATTCATATGGAACACAAAGCAATACTGACAATTCACATATCATATAACAGATTATATTATGTCAAAACTTTGACAAATTATCCTATTCTAACTATTTACATAATTTATTAGTAATGACTTAATCCTCATTCATATTTCCATTGGCAGACAGAAGATTCTCAAAAACACCACAATTTAAAATTCAGAAATGAGCTTTCTACATGATGACATGATTTCATACTTGAGTATTCAACATTAAGCATTTTTAGCACTTATTGCTTAGTCTAAGATGTACTTGAAACTAATTATCTTAATCTAAACGAGCTGCCAAAGCTCAAGTTATGACGCTTTTTGGCCATTTTACTCTGCATCATGCAAAGATTTATTTACAAAAAAAATGTTCATAGGGTAATCAATAATTATTGTTTTCATTAAATTACTAATAAGCGTCATATACTGTAAACAACGCAGCCTAAAGTGCTACATCCAAAATAACACTGGTGTGTTATATTTATTACACTATATAGTGATTAGTAATGCGTGTTAGAGCTATCTCTACAGATAGTTTGCAAGGCGGTTCGTCTCTACTAAACCAATACACAATTTAAATTGAAAGTCCAGTGATGTTTTGTAAATAAATAAGTCCGCTTATACACTATAGTTTGAACGGAAGATTGTTCACAACCGGTTGCGACGGTTTCTTATAGCCCGTAGGCGCGCACGGCGCGACTTCGCGGATTATATATCCCCGTTTTGACTTATTCCAATTCTCTTGATGAACTCCTCTTGTAACATTACTGTTTTGATCATGTTTGGATGAGCTGCATAGGCCATGGTTTGATCTGGGGTTGAGCAAAACTGCTGTGTGCCATCTGTCAAAATAACACCTTGTCCATTACTTAGTGAACCTGCTGACTCAATAGAGTTCCAGTAAGTTTCACTTGGAGATGTTGTGTTAACCCCTGGAGGGGGAGCTGCTGGGGCACCTGTATATCTAAAGTATGGATTTTTCAAGTCCAAAGTGTTTGAAGAAGAAATGTTGGTTCCCTCCAAACTAATCTCCATAGTAACATCATAGCTTTGTCTTTTATTGGCCAATAGCAGTACTCGACCAGTTAAAGCTTGTCCCTGTTTAGCAAAAATAGGAGTCTCAAGCAAACATCTTACTTGGTACCAGTGAGTTAATGGCTCTGTAGGTGCAGTGGACAGCCAAATATGTTGTGTGCTTCCTGCAAATAGAACATCAAACCAAAATGCTAAGCCATGGCAAGTTCCTGACTGTGTCAATTCAAATCTGAAAGGTACTTCAATTCGATGCAAATCAGTCTCATTAGCATTTAAGAAATCTACCACATGTCTCACAGATCTCGACATACAAATGCGTACATCAAATGTATCAACTATAGGCTGTCTAAAATATTCTTTCATGGCAGCTGTGCGTAAGGCACTCAAATCAACCCCATGGAAACAAGATTGGTACCAGAAATTGGCCTTATTATATTGTTCCATAAAGAGAGCATCATCTGTAAATGGAGCTATATGTAAGTCTCCCCTTGTAGGATACATGTTACCATTTGGTTTCAACCATTTTTTAGCATGAAGATAAGTTTCTAACATGCGTTCATTGTATAGCATATAGCCCATAGGTTCAGAAATTATTATATCGACACTTTCAGGCAGTTCAATTTCCTCAATTTTACCAGCTACAACTGTTATTCGATCATGAAGTCCATTGGCTTGAACTAATGCTTGAGCATGGTGTGCCATGTTACTAGCTTCTACTGCATATACTTTCCGGGCACCAGCTTGTGCAGCAAAGAATGACAATATACCTGATCCAGCACCTACATCGAGGATTACTTTATTTTTGAAATCGTTTATGTTCGACAATATAGCCCGCTGATAAGTGCTTGTTCTTACATAGTCCTGCATCATGTTTTGCTGCTGACTTAAGTAACCATAAAACTGGAAATATTGCATCGCTGACGAATCTTCTGTTCGCACCGTGAAAACAGAGGACGATCTGCCCGCTTTAATCTTGCTAACAAGTAAATGGAAATTTTGACAGTCACCTTCAGAACCAAACTTGAAGAACAGCGTTTCATTATCTATCGTAAAAATATAAGATTGACCAGCCACCCGTGAACACTCGCTTTGATTGTGGACAGGAAATTCAAGCACTTCCTGAGCTAATACAGGATCCGCACGTATTACTTTAACACTAAGCCCTTGCGGGTCATAATCCACGTTTACGTTTGTAGCGAAATTAAAACGCGAAGTAAGAGCACCGTCATTGTTGACGGTGGATACCGTCACCCCGCGAAACGTGTTCGCCATTTTATTCACACGCGGCGGCCTTGTTTCTATTGTTTTGATAAAACACACGCGTATGAAACAAAGAGAAATGTCGTTGAGAAGTTTAACGAAGACCGGTGTAAAATCGATCACTCACAAACTTCCTCCCTCCGTTTGTCTATGGTGGCGGCAGCGGCAGCGTGCTAATTTTTTTCTTGGTTACGGTTGCGTTCAGTAATCAAAAAATAATGTGTCATTGTCTATGGATTAAAGGGATGATAAAAACATTTATCATGACCAATTTTCAAAAGTGACTATTATTATAAATATGGGCTACTTACTTAAAATTTACGTCTATAAAATAATTTAAATAACGATTAGTGAATCGCTTCATTTACTTTTAACGAGGGCTTTCAAATTATTTAGTGATAATTCTTTATTTTCGCTTGGGAGTTTGTTATAAAAACGAATAATTTCCATATTGAGTGGTTTATCTTCTGGAGCCTGGTTTGTCGTACACTCAAATTAGTTCTATTTTGCGTATTATACTGGTGAAAGTCACCATTTGTTTTAAAATCGTTTATATTTTTTTAACATAAAACAAGGCTTTAAGAATAGATGGATCTATTCTATTAAGGTATGGAAAATACGATCGAGAACAGGTGATCTGAACTCGGCAAGACTGTGTTGACCTCTGGAAGATGGACAATTCGGATGGACTATCCTAAAATAACACAATTTAATTTGTGTAGAAATTACAGTCATCCGTACACTGTAGGCTTGCACAGCTTGTGATGGCAATCGACTTTTTTGGTTGACAACTTTAAGAGACATTATGACCAGAGAATAATGTTTTACACTTTTTATAATTGTTTTTTCAACCCTGACTGGCGATGCCGACGCGAAAACCTTTACACATTGTTTTAATAAAAAATAAATAATGTATCAAAAATGCATGGTTAAATGTTGAAATTATGATTTAAAAATTAATTTGACTGGACTATATAAAGTCGTTTGTGCTTAGTTTATCACCTTGAGTTTGTCTAAAGTATGGTACTCAATTGACATTTTATTTTCACATTTCACTGTCACTATCACGTTGCGATGACAATTGACAATTCACTATTATTTGTTTTCCGGGAAGTATAATTTTATAATTTTAAGGTTATATCAGTGTTTTTTTTTTTATTTTAAATTTAATTAATATAAAACTTCTGCACATTAATATGTCTAAAAAAATTAAAACAATGAATTGGCAAAATGTTTCATTAGAGGGATTCCCCGTAAATGTGTCGGATAAATTCGAAGGTTTTGTGGGCTTAGAAGAATGTACCGATTATGGTCTGGATAAAGGCAATAAAACATCCAAAAAGGTACAATATTTGACCTCTATTAGTTTAAATTCCAGTATGTGGCTATTGCAATAAATAAATGTTTAGATAGTATCAGAGGAAAAAATAAAATTATTTAAACAAGCATGCAGGGGTCGTCAGAAATGAATATTTAATACCTTGAATGTACCAAACATGCTACATACAAGCTTTAATTTTGGAATCATCTATTTATCAATTAAACCTATATGCAATATATTCTGTATTTATTCATTGCTATTTGATTGAAATAGTCTTAAGTTGTTCTGTTTCATAATTGTCAATATATAAATATGATATCCGTAACTTTATGTTATTGCTCATATTAATAGAAAATATTTCACATTCCAGAAAAAGGAAACAAAAAAGCGAAAGGTACAGGAAAATAAGCCAGAGAAAGAAAATTGGGTACCAAATAAAAAAATTAAACTGAGCAATGGTTTTACTGTAGAATCTTGTGAAGCAGTCAGTCCATCATTAACTAATGAAGTAGCTGTGAATAAGAATAAGAAGAAAAATAAATCTCAATCAGAAATCAAAGTCAAAAATGTAAAAACATCTACTAAAAATATTTCTAAACAAAAACTTAAACTAGGCGAGAATGTAAAAGATGACAAATCTGAATTAACACCTGAAGATATGTTGACCTGGGCTGAGTTTAAGTTGCCTGAGGAAATTATTAAAGCTTTAATGGAGCTGGGTTTTAAACAGCCAACAAAAATACAGCAATTATCATTACCTGCAGCAATTCATGGTAAATTGATTTAGTTTATATAAAATGAATATATAATATAGTACCTTATATACCTAAAATAAATAGGTTGTGGCAGTCTGTTTTCGACTATTTCAGTACTATATGTACTTGTACAGTCTCCTATATTGTGTTTTCCTAATTTTATGTCTAACACAGACTGATAGTTTAAGGTATTTCATTTCCATTACCAATAACCAAGATTCTCTTTATAGGACGGCGAGACATTCTAGGAGCAGCAGAAACTGGTAGCGGAAAGACACTTGCATTTGGTTTACCAATTCTCTCTGGTATCATGAAGCTGAAAGAAAAGGCTGAATTAAAAAATCTTGATGTATATGAAATACCATTTAAAAAAACCTCGGTGAAGAAAAAGCAGATTAATATTATTGAAAAACCACTAAAAAGGACTAGAAGAAACAACAAAAATAGCAAGAAAGTTCAGGCTAAGGAATCATCAGAAGGTTACAGTAGTGGAGATGAAAGTGATCATGTAAGTAATGAAGATAATGCTGGAAATGATAGAAAAGATACTCCAATGAAATCAAATGATTTTGTTGAAGAAATAGAAATTCCTTTAAAAAAACAAATTGAAGTAGACGAAGGAAATGATAGTGATAGTGAATATGTACATTTATCTGAAATGTTTGATTCTGATGATTTGGCATCAAGTGATGATGAAAATAAAAATGATGAAAGTAATCTAGACATAAGATCTGATGAACAGGATGGAATTGATGAAGTGGATAAAGATGAAACTGGTATGTGTCAATTGTGGACTCAAAAAAAAATATTAATATATTAATTAGAATTTCATTCAGTTGTTCTTAATAAAATCGTTTATCAGAACCATTAGTAACTGTTATATTTTTCATTTAAGGAATAGGATGTGTCAAAGTACTTGAAGGTTCTGATATACCCCAACAAGCATTAGTGAAGACGGGAAAACCACTATATGCCCTAATAATTACACCCACTAGAGAATTGGCCATTCAGATCAGTCAACATTTGATTGCTGTTGCTAAATATACTGGTAAGTTGCATTATATTAATGTGAGAGATAGACCACAGTTGCGGAATAGAACAAGAAATGAAGAATTAAATTCTATTTCAATATAAAATTTTAAATGTATATGTACCTTTTAATAAAAAGATAGAATTATAGTATGTTTATAAATAGGTCTATAAATCTATTTTTTTTTATCCTGTTATCTCTTGTACATTACTGTTTATAATCCCTTCAAAAGTAAGTCATGCTTGATTATAAAAAATCATTAATGTTCAAGAAAACTACTTAATTTTGACAATTTAGACAAAAAAAAATCACTTCGATATACTTATATACTACCAAAATTTATTCCTTGACTTGTTTAAGCTCTGGATGGTTAAAATGATTATTAAGAGTATCCATAGTGCGAAAAAACCTGCATCATGAGCATACCCCACATACCTTCACGTACATACCCTCATTTTTACACCATCACACATGAATTATAATTATTGTTTTTCCCTCTTGTTAATGTAAATATTATGTTTCGATTTTCAATATTTTTACTGTATTTTTTGATTTTATATATATTTTCTGTTAGCTAGTAGAATCAGAAAAGAAATAACTACTTATCTTGATAAAGGTTAAGGTTAAGGTAGGTGGGCTCAGTTTCCGCAACTAGACTCGAAATTGGTCCGTTTTGCGTAAAGCCCTGGCTACTTAAGCCAGCCCAGCTCCTTCCAGAAGCACAGAAGTCTCCTGGGCACTTCACAGGCTTCTCGGAGCGACCTCACTGTTCCGAGGATTTCTTTACGTTGTTTAGCCACAGCCTCGCATTCCAGGACTACGTGGGTGACTGATTCCTCTGCACTGAAACAGCCTCTGCACAAGGGGCTGTCTGTCGCGCCTAGGACAAATAGATGTTTATTAAGGAGACAATGGCCCGTTATTGTCCCTATCATTGTTTTGAGATCGGTTCTGTTTAGGTTTAGAAGTCGCTTAGTTAGTTGTGGGTTCACCACTGGCAGAGCCATTTTGGACTGCCTGCAGTCTGAACTATGCGACCATCGTTGATTCTGGATTTCGACGGATTTCCGGATAATCCACGTTCGAACTAGCGAGAAGGGCAAGGGAAGGAGCGGATACGGGCCATCCGGCGTCATTCCGGAGCCTCTTCTCGCAAGTTCGTCGGCAGCATCATTGCCGAGAGAGCCACTGTGTCCTTTTATCCACTGCAAGGTAACCCTATTGGTTAGTGTTAAAGCCTCCAGTGCTTCATGACACTCCAGTATTAGTTTGCTGTTTATCTTTTTGTTTCCGAGCGCCATCAGCACGGATGCACTGTCGGATACGAGCTTAATGCAAAAGTCATTAACTCCTAACCGCTGCACGGCTCTGGCTGCCTCCGTTAAGGCGACACATTCACATTGAAAGATCGAGCTCTGTGTGCCTAGGGGTAGGTGTATGTTGATGTTGAGATCAAGAGAGAATATGCCAGCGCCAGAGCCACACCCTGTCTTTGAACCATCTGTATATATACGTAGCTCATTCAGGGTAGACTGATCACGTTCCTCTTCTCTCAATTGTATGTGATAGTTCCTGTTGAAAATAAGTTGATTAGTGATTCTGTCACATGGTGCAGCTATAAGAGGTTGGTACTCTATTGCCTTGTTCAGAATCGCTGTGTGTGCACTATAGTGATTCTTTCCCCACAGGTCCAATACCATAAGCCTGATGGCAGCTAGTGCTGCCTCCTGCTGTATGTGTAGGTCCAGAGGTACGATTCCTAGGGCTATCTCCATTGCTGCAGTTGGTGTAGTTCTCATGCAACCGCTAGCAGCGGACAAGGCAAGCCTTTGGAAGCGTCTGAGTTTCGTGATTGCCGTTTGAAGCTCTGTTCTTGGCCACCAAACTAGGGCTCCATAGACCAGCATTGGCCTGATAATGGCAGTGTATAGCCATATAGTTATCTTCGGCGATAAGCCCCATTTCACGCCCATCATCTTTTTGCATTGATAGAAGGCGATCGTTGCTTTGTTTAGTTTGTGTTCTAGGTGTTTGTTCCAGAGAAGTTTACTATCCAGAATCACACCTAGGTACTTGATTTCATTCTTTAGTATGAGTTCTGTGTTGAAGAGTTTTGGTAGTCTGTACGGTCCAAGAACTCTTTTGTTTGTGAAGAGTATTAATTCTGTTTTTGAGGGGTTGACGGAAAGCTCGTGCTTGTTGCACCATCTCTCAATCACTTTGAAAGCCTTTCTCATGAGGTCGCATAAGGTGCTTTCAAAGGTACCCGATATTAGAATAGCTATATCATCCGCATAACCCACTGTATAAAGATTGTCAGCATTTAGTTCCGTAATAAGTTCGTTTACAACTAGGTTCCACAATAGCGGCGACAGGACTCCGCCTTGTGGACACCCTCTGCCGACAATGCCTCGTGTTGTGGAGTTAACGGTGAACTGTATAGCTCGTTGTTTTAACATGTTGTTTGTCCATTCTATCAGGGTTGATGGTACTCCACATTTACCTAGTGCTCTGGTTATACTCGTAAAGTTAGTTTTGTCAAAGGCGCCTTCGATGTCAATAAATGCACCAAGGGTTGACTGCTTTAGCTTTAGAGAGTTGCCAATGCGAGACACGACGTTGTGGAGTGATGAGTCTGTTGATTTACCTGAGCTGTAGGCATGTTGATTCGGGTGTAGGAATTTGGATAGCGATACCTGGCTGCGTATCTCCAGGTCTCCTAGCCTCTCCATCGTTTTTAAGAAGAAGGAGGTGAGGCTTATTGGCCTGAAGGATTTCGCTTGGGTATAGTCCTCCTTACCCGGCTTCGGAATGAATATGATCTTTACTTCCCTCCATTGCAAGGGTATGTACCGATGTGCAATACAGGCTCGGAAGATAGAGACAAGATAGTCTACTATAGCGTTCCCACTCCATCTTAGTAGACCTGGGAAAATGCCGTCTAAGCCAGCCGCTTTGAATGGTAGGAAGGAGTTGATTGCCCACGTTACTTTTTCTCTAGTGATTATTTTGTGAGCTACATGCCAGTCTGAGTTAGCAGTGGCTCTTTCTGAGTATGGTTGCCAAGCCTGGTCATTGGCAATCGTACAACCCGGAAAGTGTGTTGCCAGTAGTAGTTCACAAGTTTCTGTGTCTGTTTTTGTAAATGAGTTATCAGGTTTTCTAAGACAACCGATCGAGTGATGGGGCTCTCTGGAAAGGCATGATTTCACCCTGGTTGCCTGGTTGTTGCTTTCAATACTGGTGCAGAAGTGTCTCCAGCACTCTTGCTTCCTAGTACGTAAGAGTTTTTTGAATCGCCTTCTTGCGACTGTGTACTTGTCCCAGTCGGTAGGTAACCGTGTGTTCCATGCTCTATTGAACAACTTCCTGACCTTCCTACGGTGTCTCTCCAGTTCGGGGCACCACCAGTTATGCCTACCCCCCCACCTTGGTGTGGTAAGGGGACACGACTGTTCATAGCAAGTCAGGAGTAGGGACGTTACGTTGTTTACATGTTTGTCTATATCTAGTATGTCTATGGTGGTTGGTATCGTTATTTTGTCTACCTCAGAACTAATTAGTCTGTTGAATTTTACCGAATCGGTTCTGCGAGGTATACGTCTTGGTTGTGGTTTAGGTAGCTCCCCTTTAATTGCAAAGCGGATCCACCTATGATCCGAACATGATAGCTCACTGGAGACGTGCCAGTCCTGTATGTGATCTGACAGACCAGCGGTTACCATGGTTAAATCTATTATGGTTTGTGAGCGTGCGTTGATAAAAGTTGGTTCTGAGCCGCTGTTTGCTAAGATAAGATTATTGCTAAGTATAAAATTAAGCATATCCTCACCTCGAGCGTTGGTATTAGCATTACCCCATAGGGTGTGGTGCGCGTTGGAGTCTGCCGCGATGATTAGCTCCAGTTTCTCCCTCTCACAGTAGTCAGCCAGATGGCCGAGTTCTGGAGTGGGCACGTCCCCGTCACTTGGTAGGTAGGCAGACGCCAGGACGATATCTGGATGCTTGTTTCTAGGTAGCCTAATTGCTGTGAGGTCCCTTGAACATAGTTCGTTTAAAATAAATGCTGGTACATGATTAGGTATGATTATGCAGGTTCTTGGGTTACTTACAGAGGTATCCAGTAGAAGTTTTCCTCCGGTACTGCCCAGGCCACATACCTTGCCATTCCTGATCCACGGCTCCTGGATCGCGGCGATGGTCTTTGGATTAGTCTCCAGCAGTCTGCGTAAGGAAGCCGACGCTGTTTGGCTGTGCTGGAGGTTGGCCTGAATAAGGTCAGTTCGGCAAGGGGGAGGAGCGCAAACAGCTGTCGCTGAATTCACTCTCCCCTGTCTCCTGAAACAACTCGTCATCCGAGGTTAGTTGCACCGGTGAAGGTGGTTGTTGAACTACCTCCATAGGGGCGTGTGTCACGGTTGCCGTAGCTACCTCCGTCATTGACGTTGGCGGCCTCGGTGCACTTGACTCCGTCCCCGATGTGGTAGTGGCTTGTATCGGAGCGGCGGTCACCCGTGAGGGTTCATCCTTTTCCAAAATGCGGATGTAGATGTTCCCCATCAGGTAGTATAGACGCCGTTCATGTGCTCTGATCTTTGAGATCTCAGACTCTGGCACACGAAAGAAGAGTGATACACCTATCGGGTCCTGTGTTATTCGTTCGTGCGTCAGGGTCCAGGATCTAATGTTAAGGTGGCGGTTCTGCCTCGTAATCATTTTCCGCAGGGTTTCCGTGTTACCAGTGAAATCTGGTACATGTAGTAGACACGGTACCCTTCTTGGAATTTCCGATTGAGGTCGAACCACCAGCTTGGTGTCTGGTATAGGGTTGGTAATGACATCGCAGGTACCGGTCAGCCATCTCAGTGTGAAGGTGTCCTCGCACCAAGTTTTGAGGACCCCATCGGAGAAGTGGGCTTTACCACGGAACCTGATGTCGTTGGGTTCGTTTGTTAGGGTAGCTTCAAGATCCGCCATAAGTTCATCTTGAATCTTGCCCTCGATCTGTAGGCGGATTTTATCCGCTTGATCTTGTGTCATGTCCACGAAGGGCTCGGTCATCACGGCCACACAAAGCTCGTTTGCTTTGTAAGAAGCTGCCGCTTCTGCGTAGCTACCCGAGGTCCTTGCTCTCGGCTGAGGTTTGTTGGGTTTTACCCTTTTGCTCTCCCCAGTCGGTGTCACAGTTTCCTCTGGCCTATCGCGTTTTTTGCCCTTCGCTTGTTGCTTATTTTTGGTGCTGTTGTGTATGTTAGGCACTCCAGGTCCCTTACTTCTCACAGAGCCACTAGGCTTGAGCGCGGTAGTCGACCCGTTCGGCTTCGGTCCCCCTTTCCCGCCTCCTTCTGCTGTGGTAGTAGCAGGGGCAGTTCCAGGGTCCTCAGGTAGCTTCTGAGCATCGGTAGCCAGACTTTGCTGTCTCAACGCCCATTTGGCTTTCCTGAGCCGTCGCTTTTTAGAGTGGCTTACGACCATGGTTAGGGTCGGTTCCTGGATTGCAGTTTTCAGGGCCGACAAATCCAAGGCCGAGGTTTGTGCACCAGACGTGCTCCCCGCAGCAGCCTCGGTCTTCTGCATCAGTCTAGCCGCGGATGCCCCACCTACAGATGCCGACATTTCTACAGCATTCTTTGGAGTTGCCATCCTTGGCTCGGCCGACGCAGCCACCCTGGCTGCAGCAGAGGACAAATCCCTGTGCGGTGGTGTGTAAACCACCGGAGAGGGCAGGGTCAAGGGTGCCACCTGGATTGGGGCAACCTCGGCCTCTGCTCCCTCCTTTGGTGTCTTGGACGCAGCCCTACTGGGTGCATCCGTGTGTAAGACGGGGGTCTCAGAGTATCGCGCCACTGGTGACTCGCACCGTGACACGTCCCGAGACGCACCCTTGTGTTTGTTTGTTTTAGACGCATCCGTGGGTGCAGTCTGATGTTGGTTATGTTTCTTGTTTTGTTTTGCCTCTTTATCCATGAGGTGATATGGAAAATATTCACCGTCAGAGCTCTCCACCCGCCATGGAGCCCTCAGTCGGGGACGTCCCTTGCTTAGCAAGCGACGTCAGAGCTACTCCTCCGGTATAGAGCCAGCGCGTGGAAGGGCAGACGCGTCCGCACGCAGCAAAGAAGTACAGGGTTGTTCGCATCAAGAGACAATGACGCAAACTCACCCCGAGTCCCGTGCCACGCCGACGGCCCCCCCCCCACACCCCGACTCTCGCTCGATAGCCCGCTTATGGGATACCACAGCCGATTGACCATGGTTAGCTAGACCACAGCCTCCCGTGTGAGGAGAAATCCAGACCAAAGAGGTGTGTTGTGTGCAGCGCACATCTGTATCCGGCGCACTACGCCACTCAACCCCCAGGACTCCTTCATCCTCCCGTACGGGTCCCCGCGCACGGCACAAACACGCGGGAGGTCATTGACTGTCCACCGTCCTGTCTTGTTGGACGATGAACTTGCAAGGACATGACCTCTCCATCCCTGCAAAACTTCGCTTGGTGGTTTCAGTTGCGTCTATTACATAGGGTATTAGACCAAAAACGGGGTCGGCAACCTCGAGAAGGATAGTCCACCAAACTTGCCTTGGGGATCTCAGCGACCTGCGCTACTCCCAAGACCACGCCACTCTACCCATCAGAAGGATGCGGTAGAGTAGGTCTGTACCTATGCTACCATGTAAAGCAAAGCAAAGCAAAGCAAAGCAAAGCAAGCATGTCGTGCAGGGAACCGCAAAAGCGTAGGCCCAGACCCCCCCCCTGACCTACTTATCTTGATATTAATTATAGTAGGTTTACTGGCAGTATTGATTTGAATCTACTTCCTCTTTTTATAATTCATTGGATTTGACTTGAAGAAATTATTTAATTATGTGGCGGTAGTTTGGTAAAGTCTACCTGCCTAGTGTTCACTTGTAATTTACAAACTTGAAAAAAATGAAAGTTTTATTTTAATTAATAAGCTTATTAATTCAACATGATTTTTTATTAATATTTAAGGCATAAGAGTTGCAACAATAGTGGGTGGAATGGCGGCTGTGA
The DNA here is from genome assembly GCF_905147795.1 of Pieris rapae. Taxonomy (NCBI): domain Eukaryota; kingdom Metazoa; phylum Arthropoda; class Insecta; order Lepidoptera; family Pieridae; genus Pieris; species Pieris rapae. The sequence goes on from NC_059513.1 coordinate 468,556, forward strand.
AGCAAGAGCGTGTTCTTAAAGCATCCCCAGAAGTAGTTGTAGCGACACCAGGCCGATTGTGGGAGTTGGTGAACCAAGGAGAACCGCATTTGCAACAATTGCCTTCTGTCAAGTATGTATAACAATAATATAATTGTGTGACAAAAAGACACACATAAGATATTTTAAAACTATTCAATCATTATAATAATAATAATAATAATAATTTATTCATTGCACGAATATGGTACAAAATGTCAAGGTGGTACAATTGTCAGTCGTTCGCATATTCTGCCACACACAGTGGCGCGCAAATTTATCTTAGTTTAGATTTTACATTATTAGTCAGATTCATATCAATTAAGTCAATTATCATACATAATTAAATTTATATAAATTACCATGTCTCACACAAATAATCGTTTATTGAGTAGTACGTTTTTTCTAAAAGTAATGCACTAAGTCGCTTTTTAAAGATTCTTGTCGGAAGATCTTTAAGTTCTTTCGGTAATCTATTGTAAATTTTAATTGCCATACAGAAGGCGTTTTTCCGAAATAATTCTAAATTTATTTTTGGCACAGCCAATTTCTCCCCATGTCTACTACTTACTACATTCGATTTAAAAATATGTATATTTCTGTGTACGAACAGGGACATTGTTTAAATATAATCAGGTAAGTGAATAATTGTAAGCCATATATATGTCGCAGCTACCTAGTTTAATTAGACGTTCAGATAACAGCCTAGCCTTTTAAGTAAATGGCGCCGTTTAGATAGCGGACTGAAAAACATTCAGACGTAGTCTGTTACGACATTTAATGAATTGGCTGGCTCGTACGAGTACGAGATCCGGCTGCAGGATTACTTCGTTCATCGGTTATTTGCTATAAACCAATTTTATATGTAAATTTATAATTAGGAGAATATATATCTACCAAGTTGCCTATCAAAATTTAGCCGCTATTATTTATAGTGAAATTATTTTGAATTGATTTTTGGGAAAGCATTTTATTCACTGGTTATTTAAATAAAATATCGTCTACATGACGGCTATTTACATAAGGATTTAAATAAATTACGATAATTTCGTTCGTACGTACATGTACCTTATGAACGACATTTATTAATTACATATAGAATTGAAGCATTTTTTTTATTTATTATCGTGCCTAGTTAATACTGCCCGCCAATAAAGGTTATCTGCATTTAAAGATGATAAATATTTAAGGTAGAGTGTAAGAGAACGCATTACAATTAACGCATAACATCATTTCTCAGACGAGGATTCCGCGATAGCTTGAACAAGACAAGGCTTAATATTAAAGTTATGAAGTACGAGCCAATTATAAAAGGAATGCTAACTAGCTAGAATTCCCCTTTTTTCGTCTACATCTTTTGAGTTGTCTACTTCCGAAAACTTCTTCAACTTGTTTTTATGTCCGTAGATTCTTGGCTATAGATGAAACAGATAGAATGATAGAACGAGGCCATTTCGATGAGTTGGAACCTTTATTGGAAAGACTCAATTTGGAGGAGAGTTACAAAAATGCAAGACAAAATTTCGTTTTCTCAGCTACCCTCACAATGGTACATGATTTACCGTCGCATATGAGAGGAAAAAAGGTAACATTTATTTTTGATTAAATTCACTTAGCATAAAGTATTTGTTCAAAAACTAAAAAAGTAGGGTATTTACAATTTTTTTTTTTAAAAGGCAAGTCCATGCGCGTTTTAGTAAGTATCTTATATAATTAATTTGTGTTAGTAAATTATTTTTTTATATTTAACTTGATTAAATAATTATAGGTAACAAAACGAGGCAAAATAATTAACCGTAAAATAGAGAAGATGACGCCTCAGCAAAAGATTAAAAGGCTTATCACAATGCTGGGTATGACAGATCCCAAAGTTGTTGACATTACTACGCAGAACTTGGGTAAGTGAAAATAAGTCTATGGTTGTTTTATAATCTATGTCTTAAGTCTTTGTATGTTTTTCATGTTTGAAACATTGACACGTTGGTTTGACATACAATTTAAATAAACGGATAGCATTATTAATTATAATGATTATAATTTTTTTGATTAATTCAAAACAGGTATATTTAACGATTAAATGCTATATTTATATATATATATATAATATATATAAAGTTTATTTCCCATAAGTAAGTCTTGATATATTACATTGATATGCACCCGTACAGTTCAAAAAACCCCACTCAAAAAGAATTTAAGAATAAAAATATCACAAAACATATTCAAATGTTGAGTCTAAGACGTTTATGAAGGGTATATGGGTGCGTCGCCGACCTTTGAACCCGCTTTATCTCCTTGTAAGGTTTTATCTCCTTGTGATCTTATTAATGTTATTTATTTTTAATATAATTTTAGGTACTGCTGAGACCTTAACTGAATGTCGTATAGCGTGCTCGTTGGAGCAGAAAGACGCGTACCTGTATTACATATTGAGACGTCATCCCGGCAGGACCATAGTGTTTTGTAACTCTATCAATAGTGTTAAACGGTGAGCATAGATTTTGATGTGTCTATGGAAATCTTCGGTAGACTGATAATCCTATTATTTCAGATTGGTACAAATATTGACACTACTTAAATGTCGGACATTTCCGTTACACGCGAGCATGCCCCAAAGGCAGAGATTGAAAAATTTGGAGAGGTAATGTATTCTTCTTTTTAGAATTATTTAATATGTGTATGGTGCAAATTTGTATTTAGATATATTAAATATATGTATGTATTATTGTTTACAAGTACTACAAGTTTAGTTGACAACAATTTCTTGTTTCCACATGAGCAGTCTTTTTGTTAATGTTAATTTAAATTGTATATTTTTTAAATAAAGGACGTATTTAACACAGAAAGCTCCGAATTGCCTTGCTTTATTAATTAAAGTTTTCCACATCGTACATAGTACTAAATCTACGGTATCTGTTACAAACTCTTTTATCTATGTATGAAAATTTAGATAAACATAAATGTTCCAAAAAATACATACGAGATAAAATAAAAATATCAGAAATTTTGGTTACGCAGAAAAAAAATTTACCAGCAAAACAGTGGATTAGGTTCTAGGTTGGCCTTAACAATGCTTTCTTTTAAAATGTTTAGCCTAAATCCAATGGAAACGAGAATTCCCCGACGCTTCTCTTTGGTTCGTGTATTTTTCCCGTTAGTATCTATTACGGGGGACTTCGCCCACGGAAGGACCTAGAGCTAAACATGACTTGCTATTGGTTGACATACATATTGTAGGGTACCGAGAGCAAAAGTTGTATCTCTTTTTATATTTATGAAGGTTTCGAGATGACCCGCACGGAGTCCTTATAGCCACAGACGTAGCCGCTCGAGGTTTGGACATACCCAACATTGACCACGTGGTTCACTACCAAGTACCGAAGACTGCTGAGGTATTTTTTACATAAATTCTTATTGAGGGTAGTTGCATAAAACATGATGAAAAGCGTTATTAAGTAAAATAATTGAAAACAATCATTAATTTATCAAACAATATATAACAACGTATGTATTTTGTATAGAAACGGGCAAATAGGCAGCAAGCTCACCTGATGTTAATCCCGCCGCCCATGGGCATTCTCATTTTTGTTGTATAACTTCAACGTTAAACAAATGAATTGCTCGTGCGCATGTGTCACAAATTCTTTTATAGTCTACTACTCCGACTCGAAAATAATTCGTAAATCATACAAATTTAATGTGTATTAGAAGATAGCCACAGATTGTTAATGACTACATGTATGTAGCCCGATGTAGACTGCAAAAATATGGAAAGTTATTTGGTCTTTAGGGGTTTATTGGTTTGATTTATAGAACTACGTACACAGAAGTGGTAGAACAGCTCGTGCGCACAAGGAAGGGCTCACAATCCTGATGATGGAGCCAGCTGAAGCGTATACCTACTCTAAATTGTGTAGGACGCTTAATAAAAGTGAGTATTTCTTTGTAAAATCATTTTCCAACATGACTTATTGGTTTAAATAAAGATCAATAAAGGATCGACATTTTTGAAATACCATCTATAAGTGTATTTATTTTACATTATTATCCATAAGTAATGTATGTACGTACATATATCTGTTATATTTTTTTCTTTATTTCTCTCTTTAAATGAGTGAGGAATTAAGAGAAAATATTATGAGTATTAATTAAGATTTAGATATATTTTAATTATAAGGCAAAAAACATATTTAATAATACTTTTTTTAGCAACGGAACTCGCGAATTTCCCAATACCAACGTCGAGTATAACAGTACTGAAAGAAATGATTAACCTAGCTCGGGAAATTGAAGTGTTGGAGTTGCGCAAGCGGCGATCGACACAGGCACTGGGTTGGCGGGAAAAGGCCGCTCGAGAAATGGATATTATTATTGATGATGATGATGTGTATCCTTCATTACATTTTTTTACAGGACCAGGGCAAACGGGTCATCTGATGTTAAGTAATACCGCCGCCCATGGACACTCAAAACTGACGTTTAATAATTTATTGGCTACAAGTGTAAGATGATTTGATGATGATATTATTTAAAGTTAAATTACATAACTCCTTGCTCGAATAAAAAAAAAATGGTTACGGGATTTAACCTCAAGTCACCTATAGTGACTATATATCTTTAAATATAATATATCTTTAAATATAATATATCTTTAAATCCTTGGTAACGAAGACTCATGTATATTTTGTCTATTAAAAGAACTCAGAAATATGTGCTTCATACTCTATTACCATCACAAAATTACAAAGTGATACTATACTCATACTACATAATGCAACAATGTTTAATATATTTAAAGACATTTAATCAAATATTTAACTTAAAAAATAAATCAGACCGGTAAAGCAGATAGATCCGAAGTTAGATAGAGAGCTCCAAAACAAAAAGAAACGGCTAGAGAGCATGCTGTCTCAGCCGATTTTCCCTAAAGGCTTCTCGTACAAGTATCCCACGTTGAACGATGTCAACGCTTTGCAGCCAGCCACTGAGGAGAAAGCCTTAGAAGTAAGTAGTATTTCTCTTTTATTCAAATTATATTATAAAGTATTAATGTGTCGAAGCAAGCAAAACCTGTATCGCTGTTAATAAAAAAATAAAATTGGCGCCTTTTAAATGTCACGCTCACTTATTTTCTTTTGTATTATCAGTGTTTTGTTTTTTCTACTCTGTGATACTTCTGTGAAATTTGCATTAGTTAATTAATAAATTATATTTTTCACATTGCATCGTCTTCCATTAATTTTAAAATTAATACACGCAATATTGCCATGATTACAATGTTGACAATATTGAAATATATGAAGAACATGTTATGTAGCTTTAGTTTTGAAATGAATTTATATTTTTTCAGCTTATGAAGAAAGCTTTAGAAACAGGTGAATTGAAGAAAGAAAAAAGAAAGGGAAAGAACCAGTCTTTATTACAATTAGAGAAATCTTTTAAGAAATAAAGTTTTATTAATATTTTTATTTATGTTTTATTACATTAACCAATTGTAAGGGTCTTGCCAATGGTATATTCCACAGCGAGTGTATACATGCAGTACTTGAATAAAATCCTGAATTATGTGTTTAATAAAACGTTTGATACGATTGGATATACATATAAAGAAAATATAATTTATAATTGGCAATCATTAAAAAATCCATCATAGTTCATTAGTAGTCGGTCTGTTTGACGTAAACTTTGGCGGGAAATCAAAAATTATGTATTACAATTTTGACTTGAATTTTCTTAATTTTGAATAGTGTCAATTGTCAATAGATCGTTTAAAAACTTAGGTGCAGAGAGAGAAGTATGTAAGTAAGTTATCTATAGCAAAATATAACTTATTATATGAAAGATACTTATGTAATATTAATAATTTAATAACCTTACAAGAGAGACATTCAATAATAATAATAAATAATCTATGAACGAATTTCTGTGACCATTATTCGGTCTATAACCTATAAGATTTATATTATTTGAACATTCGTTAGTTATATTAAGAGAATTGCTGTCAATAATACACGCGTAGTATTTTGCTGAAAGCCGCGGCTCTCTCCGGCGTTTTGGGTCGTTAAAGTCCACACTGTAAAGGCCAAAGGTCGATCTGAAAAGTCATTAATGTTTCTGTTAATTCACTTAGTTGAGTCAGTAAAACTCTTATTTTAAATTGCTTCTTAACCCTGTGCACTGGCACTGGTCTTGTTCGCTTGCAGATTTTTGCCTAATTATATAACCATCTTACAGGTTCTTTAAAGGGCCCATATTGAACTAGGTGCACCCTCCACAGATTCACTGTCAGGTTTACTATCACTCTATGATTCTTATTTATCGCCACCTCATTACTTTCTCCTCGAAATTTAACTTCATCATTCAAATAAGTTCGAACTACAGCTAATAAAATAATAAATAATAATCAACTGGGCGTCGTATTGGCTCAAGTTGACGCTTCAAATATGCCGGGCGCCGCTTGAGTGCAAAGGCAAGTTTTAATTTTTATAACAAAGGAACCAAATACAATATAATAAAATGTAACTGATACTAACTCGTAACCTGCAACCCATTCGAAGCTGTCCAGAAGCGACCAGTAGGTATAACCGATGACGCTCACATTATTCTTTATAGCTAGCAATACCTGTAATAATAATAATTCATTAAATCCCCGGTTATCGTGAATAATCACTGTGAGAGAATTAAAATTTAACGAATTATAGATTTTATTAGTATGATATCATTCATATTATGTCCTGTGTTCGAAAAAAATATTGTTTCTAGAAAGAAGGATCAAGACTCTCAGTCGCATTATTTTCTTAATTGCTGTAGGTCGCGTCACTAAATCGTGCCTGCTGCATGGTATATATACGAGCTGGTACAACAACAATGTCAAAAAAGTAGTAAAATATGAAAAGAAACAATAGTTGGTAGATAGCCTTACTTATAAACGTGCTTTAGGATTATGTAATTTTGTGTCAGGTAACAACGAAAGTAAATGATAGAAAAATTAAAAAAAAATGATAAGAGCACATAATAAGAACTAAACAGTAAAATGGATAATACGTATTAAAATGTTATTCGAGCGAAGGCGAGTTAAAGAGTTAACTAAAATGATGCGCAGATGGTCTGAGGAGATGGAGGAGGCCAACCCGGCCAAAATTTATAGCGTATATATGTATACTATATAAGGTTAATAAAATACAATAAACAAATGTAAAAGGCCTATATCAGAAGACATCCATCACGACTATAGAATTGGTTGCCAGAAACATATGAATGTTGTTTTCTTCTCAATGAATTATTGCTTGTGTTTTTTCTTACCGATTAGCGTATACCTCTTTATATATTTTCTCATTAATTATTATTAAAGCAAAATATAATTCTTTCTTACATTAACGTTAGTTATTTGTGTCGTCAATAAGTTATAAAGCTGTATTCACGCTATAAATTGTATACTTCACAAAATTCATTCTAATTCTTCTTTAATTAATGGACCGGCTGGCGACGCTTTTGGCGATTTGAGGCAAGTATATTAATTATTAATACTTACTTGTTCTAAATGAGCCCTAATGCCTTGGACCCTCTCGATATCATTGATACGATGCCACCCAGGGTAACCATTTTCTGTGATCAGGAACCCTACGTTACCATACTTATTCTTTAAGTATAATAACACCTTTCCTAGACCTTCTGGAACCATCTGAAATAGTAATTTAAACGTTATCTATTCTCAAGCCATCAATTATTAATAACATAATAACAATGTTAACTTCGCAATTTAAAAAAAAAAAAGTTGCGCTTGAAATCTTAGACCTTGGACTTTAAGTTTTCCTTATTAAGTTTTTTACAGGAGGCTCAGCTCATGTTAAGTGATGCCGCGCCCATGGACACTCTCACTACCAGAAGGCTAAAAAGCTCGCTGCCTGCGAGGTATAACAGGTACAACAGTACCAGCTTCTTCCACTTGATCGTATTTAACGAAGCGGTTCGAATCGTCGACGACCATTCCCTTTCCGAGCGGTTTGATCCTTAGGCGTTGCGTAGAGATGTGTGGTCACTCTGCATCTTCTACCGCATTTACCATGGAGAGTGTTCAGAGGAGTTGTTCGGATTAATACCTGCAGGTGAGTTTCATCATCGGACGTCGAGGCAGAATACAAAATTCCAACCGTATCACCTCGATGTCTGCTGTTGCACAACAGAGCGTTTTTCAGGGCAGTTTTTGCCGCGCACCACCACTTTGTGGAGCTGCCCACTGAAGTATTTCCGAACCAATTTGACTTAGGGTCCTTACAGAACCAATTTTACCAATTCTTAAGAGGCTGGCAACGCACTTTCGAGCTTCTGGCATCGAGATTATCCATGGGCAGCGGTGTCGCTTAGCATCAGGAGAGCCTCCTGCCCGTTTGCCCCCTGTTCTATAAAAAAGTCTTGGTTCACAGCCGAGATTCCAATGAACGACCTCGACGCAGATTGATGACTGTAACACAACTCTGTACCTGTACTATTTTAAGATTGTATTATTTTTCCTCAAACCTTTGTGCTTTACAAACAAAATAATTCTGTTGTGAATTCTAAGCGTACCGGTAGCATATCAGAAGACGTGAGTCTCGCTCCTGGCGGCAGATCCAAAATAGCGTCAAGGTCATTCAAATACCAAAAGCCTCTTTCTCCTGGTAACGCTGGCCTGATGAGCCGGCTTGAGTAATAGTTTAAGCCGTAGAAGTCCGCCGTGCCTAAAATTTACATTTATCTTCACAATTAACAAGGGAGGACAATAACAACGTCATAGGCTTTTACGAACATATTATATGAGTAGTCCCTTCGATGTCGTTATCACAGATTTTGTCTTTATTACAATCAGATTAGTGGTAGGTACAATTAAAATTTTCATTATTTTTGTGCAATTAATAATTATATATGACAAATATAACCTGAACCTAATGAAACATTTAAACCAATTACATCAATCTAGATTAATTCTAATTAGAACAATTAATTTCTTATGTTGACCAGTACTAGTCATTATATTTAGAACTTGAAGTTATTTTTTGTTGTGTACTGTAGGTATCCCGTTAAAACCAAAACTTTAAAAGAATTTTAACTTGTTTTACAACCATATTAAAAAATTATTATAACGTGCCATTACACTCAACAGCTGTGTAAGAATTCCCAGTTACCTTTTATAAACTTCTTCTCCTCTTCAGTAAAAGAAGGAAGTCGCGATTCTTTGTATCCTTGCTTCAAACTAAGTCTGAACATTAGTTTCTCGATGCTTGGAGGCCAGCCACCTTCTTGACTGAATATTGGGTGTGAATATCTACCAATCTTGAATGAATGGAATATTTTTTTATTATTATTTTTAATTATTACCAAATAATAAATTATAATTGGATTCATTGATTTGTATCGAATCGAAATGGTAATGATTTCAACTTTAAATTAAATAAATTAAACAATTTATTGCCGCAAAAAATGTATCATGTTATTATTAATAATGACGTAATGAACCACAGGTTTCATAAAAAAAAACAAATAAAAAACTAAACAATTTTTCGTTAAAGAAGTATTGTAAAACTATATTTCTGTTGATATGTGTATTGCCTACCATTTGCTCCCGACCAAGGTCTCGTAATACATCATCGCGTGGTGATTCCTTCGAATCTATCCAGAGAACATTGTTTGCTAGTGAAAGTTTACCTACAAAAAAAGACGGTGAAAGTAAATAAAGATAAATATATATCTAACTGGAGTAAGGTTATGAATTTTGTATGTTAATTCAAATGTTATTGTAATTAATTGCTTTAAAATGTTAAATGTCCCATAAAGTACGGTATACAGCTCTTTAAAGACTTATCTAGAAAACTGTATAAAATAATATATGCTATAGTTATATATATATGTATATTGTATATATAGTTTTATTGTTACTTTCTCACCCCTTTTCACGCGCTTTTTGACGCGCGCGATTTGAGAACTTAATTGAACATTTTACAGCAATTAATCTTTCGTTTGATTCAGAGGTGATGTTTTCGTTCTCGGAGTGGACGAGTTAATTGCACTCTCAGAAAGAAAATCTTTTGCTGTCACAGCCGGTTTAAATAGATAAATATAGAGTTTAAAGAATATGACGATGCAGTGTATGTTTCCTAAACAAAATTATAGTAATTTCGGGTGTAGCCGGTAGACCGAAGTTGCGTTGGTGGGATGGATAACAAGGACCTTAAAATAAAGGATTCTCGAAGTTGGGGCAAAAAGCACGAGATAGATTGCAATGGCGAAGTATACGCCACACGGCCCACTAGGAGCTGTACAGCCATTGATGATGATGATGAATATAAAAATTCAGTACAATGAGAATAGAGCAGTGTTGGCCTAAGCGTGCGACGCTCTCTTTTTTTGCGGCTTCTTTCTTCTTTTAGTTGCTCTCCATTACTGGAGATTGGCCGTCAGTCTCTTGAAGCGTGTCTTGTCCTGTGCCAGATGCAACAACTCTGTCCGTAGTTGCAATACCTGTTCTCTACCTAAGGAAGCCATAATGTCTTTCTTCTACCCACACGCTGTTTACCCTGGATTTTACCCATTATAATTAATTGAAGAAGGTGGTAGCGGTCATGGCGCAACACGTGGTCCTGGTACACAACTTTCCGTTATTTAATGTTCGGCATGAAGATGCTGTTAGGCAAATATCGCGAGGAAGGTAAGGCCAGACACCAACAATTGACTGAAATGCGTCAGGCTGGTCTCCTAATTGTCCACACAAAATATTGTTTTCTCACCTTTATATCTTTCCCTATATTCTCTCTGATAAAGTCTATAAGCCTTGGCGTGTGCCATCAAAACGTTTTTATTGCAAATATATGGAGCCAATTCCTGCTCGACAATCCCTGGAGCGTAAGAGCCCATGTTGTAGTTGAAGTCGCATATCACGATAGGCTCATTGATCGTTATCCACGTTGTAACCCTGTCGCCATAGTTACGGAAAAGAATGTCTGCATAGCTCTCAAACCAGTCTGTTATGAGAGGGTTGGTCCAGCCGCCTGTAACAACAAATCAGCTTTCTTCAAATTCACACGATACAGTCGGATACACAGCGGATGTGGTGGGTTTGTTGGATGATAGATGTCTAGAAGGCTAATGCTTTTTATAATCATTTTTAGGTCTTCAGTGATTTATTTGACAGGTGCTATTAATAATATGGAAATTATTTATTCCACCTGTGACAACTAAGTCAAAAGATACTCCATAATTATTTCTTATACACTGAGAGTTTTATTTTAATTATCGAGTCTTGATTTTAGTTTTGAGAAATATTTTGTTAAAATATATTTTCTTTTTTTTGTGTAAAAGATAATTAATTAATAATTTTGCATAATTTACCTATAAAAAAAGTATTTGAATGAGGTATAATTAAATTTAATGAAGCCGAAATAAACTTCAGAACTCTTATATCTTGCTTTATTTGTTAGGTTTCGTGCAAGAATCATTCGAATATAACTATTTAAAATTTGTTTTAAAACAACTGGTGTAATTTACCACCAAAACTATAGAATTGGTTTGATAAAAGCGAAATAATAATAATTATTCGTAATGTCAAATAAAAGATTACAGTTGTGATGGTATTGGGAGACTGGTTTCCAAACTAGGTAAGAACCTGTGATATGGATAACCAGGCTTCCATTCCATAGCAAAGTCATAAGAAATGGTCACGTGATCTTACCCATATCCTGTAACTTAACAGGCAAGTCCCAATGGTATATGGTAACAACGGGTTCAATGTCATAGAGCAACAATTCATCAATAAAGTCACTATAATGTTTCAATCCGGCTTCACTTATGTTATTTGGAAGGCCAGTCGGCATGATTCGCGGCCATGAGATTGAGAACCTAAAAAGTATAAAGATATATATAGACATCTTTTTTTTTTCTTGCATTCCTAATTTACAGTACAAATGTCTTTATAACCGACAATTTTTTCAACTTATTAATTATTGATCTATTGATTTAACCCGAAGCATATTCATTCATGAATAGTTGTTGATTTTCAGATAAGTAGGAGACTAACCCCAGCTCCCCAGAAAGCTCCCAGAGAAGTTCAGTTTTATGCGGGTTTCTTCCAATTTCATTCCAATTATATTCCATGGGGTTCAACTAAGGGCCTACTTGGGCATGGTTCCCGCAAGTAAAGCGGAAACATGGTCGTCCTATGCAAACCTGGCGTCGTACCGTTGCAGAAGAAGTAAAGGATCTTGAAAGACTTGGAGGGACTCTACAGACTGTGGACGCTACTTAATACTCTTTCCACGGTGAAGGTTTAAAAAATAGTAGCAAGAGATAGCGGTTTCTCGTTAAGCCAGTGATATGGAGAATACAACTGCGAATTGCGGAATAAAAACTAGTATTGTTACCTGTAATGATCTAGTCGTAGTTCTGCAGCCAGTTTTATATCTTCATGCCATAAATTATAGGAGTTCGAAGCAACATCACCATTAGACCCATCAAGTATCTTTTCTGGGTGATTGTGTACCATTCTATCCCAAATGCTCTCACCCTTGCCTGAAACCCAAATAATTTATTACCAAGAACCTCTCCGTTACTGATACGTAGATTTGGAAACCAAAAGGAGAAACATTATTCCGGTTTATTTGCTCAATTATGTTGGTTGCAGCTGAATTTCTAAAAAACATGTTTTGTGTATTATTAAAAACTTATATTTTAATTACAAATTGTGGCAGCTCGGTGCTGCATTTGCATTCTTACATGTCTACTTTATATCTAAATTCTAAGTATTTTGTATCATTTTGATGATATGATAGTGTAAGGTTTTGTAGCTACACATATAATTTGAGCTTACGGAAGTTATTCCGGCTACTAAGGATATATATAACTTATTGAATTCATCAGTCAATTTGGCGCTGTCACTGAAACTAGTTACGTCCACACACCAGGTCCCTACTCTTATGCGCGTTTGATAATCTTAAGTCTTAAGAAAAAGAAGTTGAAAAAGTCGACGGCGTGTGTCAGGCACAAGAGGCTGATCGCTAATTTGTCTATTAGATTGGCAAATGGCAATTAAAGGACACAAAATCCTGAGGCCCAAACCTAAAAAGGTTGTTGCGGATTTTTAATGCTTTTGACATTTTATAATGTGAAAAATGTAACTTAACTTGGCCAGTACTTTTAATTAGTCCACTAAATTCATGACTTATGTTAAACATGTATTAAAATAGTAATTTATTCTACTAGCGATATCTAGTTTTGAAGAAAGAATGAATTTGTGGGTCTATGCATGATCAATGTTATTAAAAACTTTCAGTTTGTGGCGACCACTTGTAGTTTCAATAACTTACCATCTACATTCCACGCGCCCTCAATTTGGTATGCAGCTGAAGCAGCGCCAAATTTAAAGTTGGGTGGAAAGTCTTGCGAACTGCATTTTCCCACAAACCAAAACCTATAACCATAATTATATTACCGTTTACTTCACTAACTGAAGAACACAGTTGGGAACAGATTATCGGCAGTTCTTGTTAACAGAGGTTAGGGTTAGGAATCTAAAAAAGGTTTTATGTGCACCGAATGGCGGAATACAGAATCCAAAGGTTCTTACTTCAGGGTAAGAGAAAATTCGGCAGAAGTAAATGAAAGTTTTACTACTATATAACAGTTATGGGCTTCTTGTGTTTTCTCTGTCTCACATAGAGAAATCATCATCAATCAAATAATGATTTTATTAAAACTTAACGCGATTTTCATTATGTTTAATGAATTTATTTATCAAGGTCTTTGACGACTACATATAATTATATAAATATTACTTATTTATTTCGTAAATCTGAATACAAAACTGAGTTTTTTGTATAGTTAGTTTTAATGTGAGAAAAGCAGGACTATATTGTAGACAGGAACAAAACAGTTAAAGTTGCAAGTGTTTCAAGTGCTTTCATTCACATGTTTGGCATAAATATGAACTATGCTTATGCTTTCGTTGGTTTTTCTATCACGATATAATGTGTTACTATTTTACTAATTTAAAATGGATATCATGAACATACTAAGGCAATTTTAGCTTATTTAGTTTTTTCTTTTTCGATATAGAAACAGACGACAGATTTAGTGAATGTTACTACAAACTAAACAACATTTGTAAATCTGAAGTGCAATTACACAGTACACAGAATTTCAGTGGCATCTTCAGCGCTAGTTTACTAAATACATATTAACTAGTATTACTTTATACATTGTAAATTTTACTCACAATTGAAGGTTAGAAAAAAACTCGCATCGGAATAATTCTAAAACATAATGACTTTCCAAACTCACACATATAGATTTGAAGGGCATTTGTATCATTAAATTAAGTATCGCTCGCGACTTTAACTGAAGAAAAATTTAATAATAAAAAAATTCTAAAACAAACAAACGCCTAAAAATACAAGAAAATAGGCCATCACAAATTTATCACACATCTACACATCAATTACATTAGTACATAAGCAATATATCAAAGTAAAAAACTAAAGAAACGGCAACAAAATATACAAAAATAAAATAAAAATTAATACCAAACTAAAACTTAAAGATTAAAACAACAGTAGTAATCAAACAAACGACGACGATTTAGTTATACCGATTTACTGGTTTTCTTTCAGGCCTAATTTAAATTCATTAAAACATAAAACTTACCCAAAAACGAGCGTCCGTACCAGTGACATTACGAATAATGAATATTTCTATCACATTCTTAGAGAGTATGTGAATAATTCTAACATATTTATAATGAAAAATATCTTTACAGAGATAACGGAAGCGATAGAGATATCCGAGATTTCAGTGGTCCAATCACGAAATAAAACGAAGTCACCAGACTCATATGTCTCATATGTTATTCTGGATATAGAATTAGATAGAGTGAAGTAGGTTTCGGCCAAAATTATTAGTAAAAACACTTTTTGTTTAATATTTTAATTGGGCATTCAACTTTTTGGTTTTAAATAAAAAATGTTAACATGTTTTGTAGTTTGAGAGCCTCTTATGGTATCATGTTCAAATTCTGTTTCTCGGTTAATTAGTTTCAATAGGGCGCTAATAAAGAATATTGGAGAATACCAAGGGGCTATGCGGCATTATATTCTTCGAATTAAACTAAAATAAAACGTTGAAAAGGAGTGATACGAAGCGGTACAAACATAGAAGACACAAACATACAAAAGAGTAATAGTGGAAAAGCCATCACAATGCACGCATTTGTGATGACAAATGGGTGAAAAAGACGCTTATTAGGCATGGCCCAGTGGGAAGAAGAAAGAGAAAACGCCAACCAGAAACTTGTGAAGATAGAATAAAAGGGATAGCGGGGAGGCTTTCACTCTGTCGGAGGTCGAGGACTAGTGTAAAACATAATGATATGGGCATAGTATAGTGTATTTTTTGTTTTTATAGAACAGGGGGCAAACGGGCAGGAGGCTCACCTGATGCTAAGTGATACCGCCGCCCATGGACACTCTCAATGCCAGAGGGCTCGCGAGTGCCATGCCGGCCTTTTAAGAATTGGTACGCTCTTTGCTTGAAGGACCCTAAGTCAAATTGGTTCGGAAATACTTCAGTGGGCAGCTGGTTCCACAAAGTGGTAGTGCGCGAATAAAAAGAAATTTATTCGCGCACCACCACTTCTAATCCTCGAATAAAGGCTCTTTTTATTTTTTATTAACTGTTTTTGGTTATAATTATGCTAGTATTTTTGTAATCTTCATATAAGAGATGTAGTGTAAAAATACAGGTGCAAAATTTGAGGATAATTTGAAGTATTTCCGAAGCAATCCTTTTCACGCTCGTACAGTTTCTTAAAAGGATGTTTGTTGGCAGCCTTTTACATCGGATTAGCCTCCTATTCCTCAATTTAGTTAGTGTATTTTTATTTTGAGGTATTTCTTGTTTCGGAATAATATAATATTTATTGGGAAAATAATTTCACTTCACAAACTCACAAATTATGGTTTTTACAAGCTGGATGTCCTTCTCTAACAATGTTTTGTGAAATTTAATGTCTCATACAATGCAAACCAGGCACAACTTAGTAACAATTGGTATAAAGTATGTAATAATTATATTACATTTTCGAACGCACAACTAGACATTTATCAGATTAGGAATTAGTTCGTTAATAAACTTGCAAACACCGTCAGTATCTTGTTGAATTTATTTTATTACCTAAAAAGTATTTATAACATTTAGTCGCGAAAAAATACCAGAAGTAAATGGGTACTATTTCTACTATACTAAACGTTTTTATAAAAATTGAAATTGAAAATCACAATTTTGAAAGTTGCTGTTTCTATATTAAGAAATACCAAGTAATTATGCAATTTTATTAGTAATCATTACAATCAAAAGCAATTACAATTTTCTTAAACTACAAAGGGATAAAAAATAATTAAAAATTAGTAAAAAGAAAATTAAAACAAAGTGTGTGTAAGTGTACCTTTAACGCTGTCAGCATTTCCTCGCTATATTCCGATACTGTTTCTTGCATACACAAATTGTTAATGAATCAGACCTAAAAAATACTCCATGCCTTATGAAGGCGTTAGGACATACAACCCTTAGGTCGATATTCCCACCCAATAATAAATTGAACGTATGAAGTGTTTGGCCTAGAATTGAGAAACATATATGCAAAAAATACAGTTTACAGCATGGTTACAGTGTATTTGAAAATATACTTATACCTAAAATCATTTGTCAGAAGTAGGTAGATTTCCTTTAAGTTCTAAATTTAATTAAGTTATATATTCATATTATACTGCTTTTACTTCTTATTTTCGGGTATTATTTTAAGATTTGAGGGTAAACATTTAACGAGGCTTGGAGCAATATATAATGCTTTTCGAAAACCGTACAACAATACGTCATTACTTCATAAATGAACAACTCCAGAGTGAAAGCTTTGAAATGATTCAAAGGATCCACGTGCCGTATGGTTTAAGGATTTATATGCACATTGTGTAGTTTAAAAAATACGTAAATAAATACAGTACTTATATCATTCGTTTCATTAGCTTCCTAGAAAACTGTATTCTTCATTACAGGATGTTATAACAATACCATTAAGCGTAAAGTGGCCATTAAATATATTTATTTAGACATAACAGCGAATTTTTTTATCTAAAACAAGTTTTCGACAAACAACAGTTCTATAATCTACACTGCGATAACATAGATATATTAAGATATCTTCGTCATTTTATGAAGTCCTTTAGCAAATAAAATCACATACTCACACACGCTAGGTCTGCAACCCAAATAGTTCCTTGGCCTTGTAAATGAGAATCAAATCAAATATATTTTTTATCATTTAACAGTTCTCAAATCAAGGGCGTAAAAAGAGAAAAACTGAAAATAAATTAGATCGCAAAAGTTTTTTTTTACAAAAAATATTTCTAAGCACCTGATTTACTATAATTATACATTACATTATATATTTAATTTGTATTACACAAAAAAACACCCTTAATTGTTTTCCGTATTTATTAATATGGTTTCGTTGATGATACTAAGCTAGCCTTGGAAAATTTAACTTATAAAATGAAATATAATATAGAATTTCAATGTGTTCATCAAAAGTTTATTTCTCAAAACTCTTTGAACGTTATTTTAACAAACACTACTTACGTATTTTTATAGAGGCCATTTTGTCGTGTTTTATCAATCGCATTATCCCTGCTCCGATGAGAAATGCTTGACAAACACAGATAGCGATGCAATTTATTGCAATAGATTTACTCCCTTTTATCTGAGAACAAGGACTATTGTGCGGCTTGGAAATGAATTGAACTTAATTTCGAGATATTCAATTCTAGTTTTTAGCATTCGTAACATATTCTAGGTGATATTCATTAATATGTCATAAATCAATGGAAATGGACATCTGTCGAAGTAGACATGAGGAGAAATTATTCTCAAATTGTATAGGAAAAACATTTCTCATATGGCAATGAAGATATATAATAATTTAGCAAAAACATTCAAGGATCCTACTAGAGTTTATTAATATTAATTTGATATTATAATAATATATTTAATTAATGTGATGATGTAGTGATAAAATAATATAAGAATTGAATTTGGTGAACGATGATATTAATTCTAATTAATTTACGATATTTGTTATAAAATAAGTGTTGTTTGATTATTTGCTTTTTTTAAATTTAATATGTAAATACGAGCAAGATACGCGTCGCCATAAATTAATGTAAAATTTTATTGAATGTAATTTAAAATACTACTTTTTAATTATGAACAAATTTGCACGCCGTTATGTGAGCTAGAATATGCGATTGTATATTCTAGTATCGTATTCTTGCTAATACTTATAAAACTATGACAGACTGAGATTATTCTTCTCAGATGTTAAATTTTTGTATGAGGTTTAAAAATCTTTCCCTGTCATTTGATAATAGCGATAGTATTTGTATCCCAACTTTAGTGTTCAGTTTGAGTGCTGTGAATCAGAGCCACGAATATTTAATTAATTCCATCGAAAAAACAAAAAATACAGAAATCATATTCAAAATTTACATTATAATGGAAGTTTATGAGCACTGGCACTGATAGTGATATTATACACACAGGAAGGCATATTTTCTTCAAAATATTAAGCTATAAACTGAATCCAACATATATATAACCTGGTCAAAGATCTTCCCTTTAAGTCGGTGGAAGCACACACCACACATAAAATCTAAGAATTAAATATCTTGGATTGTTTCATACGACTACCATGATTAACTAAAAAGTTTCTTTCAACTAATCAAAATCAATACACATTACATTTTCTTAGCGACAAAAGTCTTCTTCTAGTCGAGCACTTTTTCTAGAAGACATAATAAAGAGTTCAGCGTGACGTAAGGACGCAAACTCGGCACTGTACATCGAGACCAAACATAATATATAACGTAACATTTACCTTATATGGCGCGAGAAGGTTAATACTGCGGCTAAGAATTGGACTCCCACTCAGTTATTATAGATAGCCTAACGTTAACCAACATAAAAGTAAATTTTAAAATCATTTTTATAAATTTGTCGCGTCCCTAATTGCTATGGTTATACAAACACAGTGGTTTATTAATATATCATAATGATTATATTTAAAATTAAAATTAAAATTATAATCCTTCTAAACATCAAAATTTATATTATAATTGCGGCTCAAAAGCGTCTGAATATTAATATAAACTTTAATGGCTTCGGTAAGCCGGATTAATAATTGTAACAGACATTTAGGATTGAACTCCAATCGTACGATCGTCTCGTAAATTTAATTTATAATTACAAATACAGCCCTTTATGTCTAGTTCGTATCTTTGAATATCTAAAATTAGTTATTGCTTTTCTTTATATTTCTTTATAAGCAAACGCGTTTAATATGACAGACGGAAGAGATAATAATAAAAATTAAAGAAAACAATTAAATTAAAAAACTAAAGGAAATTTAATTTCAAATTGTGATGGGAGCAACTATGGATATCCAGACCTATATTTAAATCCGCCACATACATTATTAATCCTTCCAGCTGTTTAATAGCACGGTGAAACTCGTACATGAATTTAACGCGATATATGATGTTTTCGTATTTACAAATATACCGCCGCAAGATAACGGAAACAGGAAAAAAAATCCTGGTTTTTAAAAAGCGAGTAAATAGCTGTAAAAAATGAATTTGGCATTCCTAAGCAAAGAGGAGATATTTGATACAAAGTTGCTTGGCGATAAAATGTCAATCATATGTAAGGAATCTCAAATCTTCAAAGCCTAAACATAGCGATAAGTATAACTTTTAAATGACTAACATATACAGGTGCCCTCGCGTTGTGTTTCTTTGCCAATAGCATTAATTGCACAAATATCAAATAAAAAATGGAAGGAAAATCAATTTATAAACTAGCCATGCCCTTACTTCAAAATATAATGTAGCAACGTTGGAATCGCGCAGAACCTAAATTAATTATTAAGATCGTCGTATTGATATTGGAAGTTACAGAGTTACTGCTCTGGGCATTGAACTTACGACCTTTAGGTTGAGAATCACAGGCTTAAACACTAAAATAAGTTTTACTCATAATCTGTCTGGATATATTGAAATTTTAAAACGTATCCAAATCTAATAGAGCTAGAGTCTTTTATGGGGATAGAGTTAAAAATATGATAAAACCTAATAATCAAAAACCAACGCTAAAAAAAGTAAGGTAATATGAATTTAATTGATTTTAATAAGGCATTTATATATATTTGTTTTTTTCACGGCGCATTCAAAGTAGACATCATATTTTCACGTAGACAACCTTCTCCCAAACGCTTTTAAAAAGATGACGTTTTACTAACTAATTTAGTTTATCTTTACGTTCGCAGCTTAATTTATTGTTCATTCCGCACTCCTTCAGTAAAACAAACAGAAATGCAAGCATCTATCCCCTGAATGGCGTGGAATAAAATTATAATGTAATCAAATTCTTCCGGAGTTAACGAGGTTTAAAATTTAATTTTCTGTTGTTCATAAAAAAAAATATTTTTTTATTTTTTGTAATTGTTTTACACAATAAGAAATGCAATACAGTTAACACAACTCACTGTAAACTGTATATATGACTTGAATAAGTAAATAATATTTATTTCACAGTAAAACTAGGAATTTTGATTTAGCGAGCGTAATCTAAAACGAAAATTTATGTCACAAAATGAAAAAACAAATCGCGCGGAAAAACCTGCCTTACCGAAGTAAGGTTCCATACTATTTTTTTCCGCTTCCGCTTTGCTCAGTCATAGAAAGACGGACGTCGAGGTAATATGGAATTTTGTACACTGCCTTGACGTCTGATGACGAAACTCTGCTGGAGGTATTAATCCGAACAACTCCTCTGAACACTCTCTTTCTATATATCCGCAACGCCAAGGGATCAAGCGCTCGGAAAGTGGCTGGTCGTCGATCCATCGAACCGCTCTTCGGTGAGTGCCATCAAGTTGTACCCAAACAACCAACCTGGTACTTGGGAGCTCCTGCCAGAGGTGAGAACAGTAGGAGTACGTGGAGCCAACTTTGCGATTTCTTAATGACTGCGGAACTAAACGTCATTCGATATGTCAACGAACAGTATGCCGATTCTAGATGAGGCTTTCAGGAGAGTGCCTTAAAACAGAGGAGGAGCGACAAAATGTGTATCTGTCAAGTGATATATGGTGCTCAACGATAATCATGTTGTTAATGGTTGCAGTATTTACTATTTCCTTGAGTATCTTGGCAGTTCTTCTCGCTCGCTCGTCGCCCTTGATTTGGGAACTGGTGTATGTAAATTACAAAAATGATTTTCTATTTGGCCTAAAGGCAGCTACAGCGTGGGTGATATTTTTACGAAAATTAAACACATCCCACGCTTACGTATAAATATCTTCATGACACAATTGAAAACCCTTTCGTTATCTACCAAATTCGAATCGTTATATATTAAATTAAATACAATTTTCCATTGCCATGCTCCTAAGTTAATTTATGAAATAGTTGGAGCGTTAAACGTTTTTTATTTGTTGCATTAATTTGTAGATAGACATTTAACTGCTGAAGCAATATATCCAAGAATTATTCATAATTATATTGCGTTAAATTACGTCAGAGAAAAATTAATGAAACTAAACTCGAACGGAAGTTCAGCACTGAGATCAGACGAAAACCGCCGCTAAAATGAATTCAATTGTTTTGATTTATAAAACATGGGGGCTGCTTCATTACTACAGACTTGTACTATTTTATTTATCCAACAATTCAAAAGGAATACTAAAAATTCGTTGGTTAACATCCTACTAGAAACAAACAATAGATCACAAAAAGGTACAGAAGTCTGCGGCCCACATCTAACAGTTTTTTAATAAATATGTAAAAAAGTGTAGCACTAGCAGTGCTTGCTAGGCCGGCAACGCACTAGCCAGCCGTCTGGCATTGAGAGTGTCGGTATCACTTAACATCAGGTGAGACTCCAGCCCGTTTGCCCCCTGTTCTAAAAAAACATTACAGACTGCTTATTTAACAAATGTACGAGCAACTTACTTAGGAGGCGGTCATGTTTCAAGTTTAAAGTGTTTCACTTAAGGTTGAGTTCCCCCTGTGGGTGGCAGTCAAGGGGTGAACACTTGTTGCCTCAGCGCATAACTCAGTTAGTTTCACGAGCGTACCAGCCACTTGCTTCATAGATTGTTATATGAGACGACTACGATACGATTAAATTCAAATTTATAATGAAAGAAATAAATAAATAAAAAAAGTCAAAAGTATTTTGGTTTAAACATTCATAGAAACTGTCATATAACTTTTCACTCTCTTGGGGCATAAAAAGGACATATTTCTACACATATTTTTTTTGAAAATTAAAGAAGTATTATCCTTTAAAAATGAGGTTTTATATGATAAAATGTTTCTATCTATACTCTGGCCAATTCTCATTGCCATTGTTTGGGTACCACAAATTGTTCAGTTGAGTCTAGCGGAGCCATTGGCTCACATCGTTTGCTAATTAAGCAAGCAGTGAATTGCATAGACGTTTAAAGAAAAACACATTGTTAACGGATTGAAGTTATGTATTATTGTAAAGTTATAATTATGTATTTAAACATAATTTTAAATTTATCCGACGTTTCGCGTGCTTTATCACGGTGACTTATAAGATTACAATAATACATAACTGCAATCCATTTAAAAAGTGTTTTTCTTTAAATGTGTAAAAGTTATGTTAATAAAAGACAATACTATTGCATAGACGTGTACACGCATGCATGTCATCTACTGCGAGTGATACAGCTAAAAAGTGTTTTCTCAAGAATCGAAGGTACTTAAGCCTTCATTGCTGGGTAGTTTGTTCACTATTGGCAAATATACTACGTATTTATATACTGTCAATTCTACAAGTTTGGGTAACAGATTCCTTACTTAACTTCCAATCCCAATAATGAGTTTAGTACCGCGCGATTCCAAGGGTTACGAGTTGTGACATCACCGCAACAGATGTTGATAGAACTACATCAAAATTGCATATAAAAACGCATTTGGAAGTTACAGGTTAAGAACGCAATTGTTTTGTTCTAACTTTAATTACTGTATTACTTTTAATGTTTATATAATGTATTTAAATAAATAAATAAACGTTAAAATCGTTAATATTAAAAGCCCTTATACCTGTTGTTCACTAATTACAAGGCATAGCGTATTAACTCTGTTATTGTATTACATTTCCTCGTGTTGGAGCAAGGAATTTTTAATAAAATTACGTAATGAATACTGGGAAAGGTACACGATTAAACATTAATAATCATTTCTGTTTCCTCTTAAAGGAATTTTAATTACTCGCTCGACTTATCATACCCACAGACATTAATCTGTGAGTTTATAATATATTGTGGTGTATATTGAAGAGAGACATCCAACAAGGTTGCGTTAAACGTTTAACGCACCTGAGGAGGGGGAATAGAAAGAGACAGAGCGAGAGTGAATGCTTCCTATTTTCATTTCCACATTACGAAGTTTCCCTTCTTGTGCCTAGCGGGACTCAAAGCATTATTTTTTTAAAGATGGTGCTAAGACAAGATACCTTTTACCAATTAAGATCATACTTCCTAATGATCTCTCTCTCTGGTAATACTTAAATTCGCGTACACGGTGATGTTTGTTGTTTCTAATACGTATTTGCGTGTTGTTCCCACGAAAAGTAAATGCGTGCTTCTATTTCAGCATACCTCCTGCTGATAGAGGACAAATTTTATTTATAATTTATTTTATTATTCTTTATTACTTCAGATGGAACATGGTGTAATGGTTGCAGCTCCTTACAAATGTTGTGTGAAAGAAAAAACTTTTCGATTAAAACGAGTGGCGGAGAGTTTATTGCCAGTTCTTCTCTTCCGTTCTACGCCCTTGATTTGAGTACTGGCAGTAATTACTGCAATTTACAATTGTAAAATTAGAAGCATTCAATGCTTATTTCTTTTCTGACATTCAGTTTACATTATGTTACATACATGAATGATTTTTGAATTTTTTTTACCTATGTAATTCGTTAACTAAAGTAATGTTAAGTAAGTAATTCACATTCATATGTTTTAGTTTTAGAAGATTAGTCTTAATTAGGTACATGAAGTAACGACAGACAATCATTCCTCTGACGTACCTACCCATCAGACATTGATGCTAAGAACTTATCACTACATAGTATAAAACAAAGTCGCTTTCTCTGTCCCTATGTCCCTTTGTATGCTTAAATCTTTGAAACTACGCAACGGATTTTGATGCAGTTTTTTTTAATAGATAGAGTGGAAGATTTAAGAGGAAGGTTTATATGTATAATAACATCCATTAAATAGTGGAAAAGTACTGTTATTTTTGAGGTTTCTAATGTGATGTCGTAAATAATTACATTTTTTCCGCTTACATTGCAAACGCAGGCTGAACCGTACGAGTTTTATCAAAATAATGTACTAAGTATTGTACACATTGAAAAGGTCTACAGAAAAGTCTAATGGTGATGGTATATCTCTTATGGATAACCCACAATAACTTTTTTTTGTCATTTACTTTTTACGACAAACGGAATTTTTTTTTAAACAATAGACAAATTAATAACAAAAGGAAATTTTATATACAATGTTCACAGTTTTTCTGTAGTGTATTTAGTATTCGGGTCGCTAGTATAGAATATAATTTGATTAGTGTACATTGCAAGCACGAATACTCTAAGCTCGCTATAGGCAACAAGTCGAGATAAAGCAACAGGAACCTTTTTAAGCTCTCGATTCGGTGAACTTTGAATCCATATTGTCGAATTACTTAAGAATGATGATGATATGATGTTTTTCATTATTTAATAAACTCCCTCGGTCGACCTACTTATAAATAATTTTCTCACCCAGTATTTTAAATATAATTATCACCTCACCTTACTCTATCGCAGTAAAATCCACCTCCTGCAGACATCCGCCGAGAAAATTAAATCTGCAACTTATCTAGTCCGCTAAGATTGAAAATGAAGGAATATTTTAAAATGAAGATACAAGGAAATTGGAGTTTATAAACTTCGTAATAGGGTGTTTAACTGACGTTATAGATAGAAATATTTACAATAATGAAATAAGTCATCTCTCTTTAGTATGTCTATTTTTACTTTAAAGAGAAAGAAAAACTTGATGTATATATACAAAAATTTGATGGACATGTTTTTTATGTTAGCTATTAATACTTTGTTATAATGCTTTTAATACTGTTTGTGTAATAGTAATGATTCTATATGGTCTAAATTATTCAGTGTTTCGAATGAATAATTTAGAGTGAGTGAGATTAAAGATAAAGTGGCGGGTCTGATAATTATATCGATTGTTGAAATAATAGTGCATGTTTATATTATATTATTATTTAATCCACCTATTATATTTGAGTATATTATTTTTTGTTCTAGGTCTTGACATACAAGTATCAAGTCTATGTATAAAAAATTGTAAAAACTATTTTAAAAGTATAGAGTATAGATATTTGAACATTTTTCTCCATAGTACCTTTTGGAAAAAAAATAAATAAATAAAAAAAAATTATAGTATAGTGGTTGTAGCGCCACTGATTTATTTTTTATTGTTTATACTTTGCTATAAACATCCTAGATTCCATAATATTCTATCGAAATACCTGTTTGTAAAGGGAAAATGTATTTGAAAATTTGTGGTAAAAATTGAGTTATAACTAAAAAGGTACGCTACAAGAAGCACTCTGCGCTGCCCACAACTCGTAAGATTACTTGAGAGGGTTACAATTTAAAAGATGTGTTAAGGCCAAATTGGAATTTTACTTACATTTCTTTCACAGTTATTTACTTCTAATTTTAAGCATGTATGAAAAGAAAAATTTAAAAGATTTTGAACTTAATATTATTTTCTATATTTCGTTTTTATTTTGTCTTCTTTTTTAGATAGCTTTACAGTATTTTTTGTATATCAATGTTTAAATGTTACGCAATTCAAACAGTTTTAAAACGCACCTAGGTAAATTGGTAAATGAACAAAAGAAGAAAAAAATAATTTAAAGAAAAACACTTTTTTAACGGATTATAGATATGTATTATTATATTTAAACTTATAATTATTTGTACATAATTTTAAATTTAAACCGACGTTTCGCGTGCTTTACAGCGTGCGTGGTCACGGTGACTGAAGACAAAGTGGTTAAATGTCAAAAAGTATTACAGCTGCAGAAAATGTTGTGTTATCTGTATTTATTTCCCCGGAGTTGGTATCGACTAAAAGATGTAGGGTTTTTGCAGAAATTGCTCACGGTGTCCTCCATTTTCGCGGGTTGTTTATTTTGAGATTTTAATTTGGATATTATTGGATCCCAGGTGTTTGATAATTTCTAGATTCTTTAAATGTGTAAAAGTTATGTAAATAAAAGACAATACTAAAAAATAATTTACTAAAATAAAATGAAGTCAAGTCAACATTTGACAATAATAAATAATTACCGATAATTAAATTTTCTTGTAAATGATTAATAAAGCAAGTCAGTCACATCAAAGGCTGTTGATTTACGGCCTACAATATTTCGTAGCGCTGCTACGAATTTCGGCGTAGGTGGTCGTCTACGCAACCAGTCGTTATATTCACTGTCTGCTTCCAATATTCTTGTTTTTATTAATTAACCTATCCATACTTTTGCATTAATACAATTGTATTTTAAATTATGAGTGGGTTTATTAAACGTACGAACGTTAAAAGGATAGAGATAACTTAGAGTGTATCATACAAGTACTTTTCATATTTCAATGCAAACCACCTCGTGGAACAGCTTGATACGCAAGTGTCTTTAAGAACTCGACGTCAATACATCTCATAAAGACGTCTACTACTGGTAGTGGGTAAACACAAACTAGGATAACAAGTGCCGACTGCCGACCGTCAAGTTTACAGTTCTGCAGTTATAACAGTTGACTGTGGGCTGTATAATCGTGGGCTGATCCATTTAAAAAACATTGTTAGGTGCCTATCTGATACCTAATCCGCTGTTTTATCTAGTGTTTAAATTTTGTAAATTTCAAAAGTACTAATACATTTTTATCATTTTGAATATTTAAACCTTTTGTAACATTTATGTTTACTATTTTCACATATTGTCACATATTTTAGAACATATAGCTTGTAACATATACTGTATACTGATATAGCAACATATATGATATGGGGTACTGTAATAAATTAATAAAATAAACAGTTATATAATCTTCTAAAGTCTTTCAACAAAACATCAATCATATATCATGTTATTCGGCGGAAAAAAATAGTAACTTTTATTATGTACAATCACTTGCAACACAGCTTGTTAAAAAGCATTGTTGGCTTATTAATATACTGCTACCAAAGATATCTATTCAATAGAAGATCACAAAAGCCTAATCCTACAAATTTAAAACAGAATATCTGAAATTCTAGCACCCACTCATTATTGGTCAAATATAATGAATGCTCAAACAAACGACTACGCAATTACTAATAATGAACAATTAATTAGTGAAAAGGTTCTTGTAAATTCTTTTATCATTTTTACCGTTATTTAGCATATTGATATATTTATTTTTATACAGTTATCTTTAGATCTATCGACTTATGGAAAATAATTTGCTTCTTATAGAAGAAATATATTGTTCATATAGAACAATATATTTTTATACAAATATTGGGAAAATATTTATGTTCAGTTACACAATAAAAAATGTACACTGCTTTATAACGTATATATATTCATATATATTAAATGTTTTTTAAGTATATATATGACCCAATAATAGCCCAAAGATCCTGATGAATTAAAATTTGTTTTGGTAAGTTAGGTCTTGGTCTGCAAATTATAAATCAAACAGTCGCAAAAATAGTAACGTCAAAATTTGTGTTAACACAAAGCTAGACAGCTAATTCCTTTCAAGGTAAATGTTTTTCATTAAAATCCATAGCAAGGTACACGAATTATCGATAACTAAATTCAAACTCAGCTGTTAGCTATTCTACTAAAGCTCGCTGAAGCTTTAATGTGAAGGATTACTTAAATGATCGCTTGCACTTGCAGTTCTCACTGAGATTTTTTTTAATTGGTGGATAAATGAAACATGGATATGTTTCTTGCACGGCAGTAGACTGAATATTTGTCAAAAAATGCCTATAGTCTCAATTTTAACACAATTGGACAGAAATATTTCAAACAGAACCTACTTTAGTTACTCATTGGTAAGATTATAATTTTTTATTTTTTTTATTTAATCAAAAATTGCTCAGCAAGAACAGGGGGCAAACGGTTTCCCCCAGTTTGCCCCTTGTTCTATAAAAAAAATCGGCTAAGTCCTTTTTTGCTCCACTATTCTTTTTATATATGTATACACGAAATGAATTGTGATGTAAAAATTATCAATATTATTTTTATATGTTTGAAACGTATAAAAAGCACCGGTGTATCTCACGCCTAATTGTGTAAAAGGACTCAAATCTACCTCTCGCAAAGCATCGTTCCCAGTTGCCCTGTAGACGTCAGGGAAGACGCGCGCGTCCCGCGAAAATAAATAAAACAATTCCAGCTTCAGTGATTAAAAAGCTATCCAAACAGTGAGGTGAAAAGAACATTATTTTTGGATTTACTTACGGTGAGTTAATCACCTGTTGCTGCTTTGTATTAAACAACATTTATACACTTAGATTTTTGATCGATAAATTTGAATGCTAATAGATAATTTTGAATATTATTATAAATTTATGAGAAAGTGAATACGTAACTAAATTTAATCCTTGCTTTGCAATTTGATTTTTATGTTTTGGTAAATAAAAATATTGCTTGCATACAATAAGTACGAAATATTGTTTTAAATATTTTAACATAAAGGCTTTTAACAGAGAAAAATATATACCTTTAAATATGTTTTTCGAAGCCTGTAACTCTTCCAATGTACTTTGTGTTTATTTAACTATTAATTAATAATTTTGTAAAGTGTGTATAGGATAACTCGTCTATACTTAAATAGAAATGATTTCTGTTAATCGAATCCTGTACTAAAACTACTTGTTGTGATTAATAAAACACGTTCTAAGTTTCAACAAAGGAATCCTTTTTAATCAAATAATTTATCCAATCTAGGACGACAATAAAATGTTTCGCAAATATATGTGAATCTTTGATGCAATTGTTATTCAATATACGTACATAAAACAGGCTTTCAATGACATTCCATATTTCAAAGCGTGCCTTAAAACATTGTTGACTTACAAAATTGACAAAAATCACCGTTTTATAATTAATATTAGATATATTGTTAAATTAAGTCGTTGCCTACCTGTATGCGATAGACTCCATAACGATTCCTCACCAATCACCAATAGATATAGATGTGATTATGGGGATGTTTTAAACATAATTTTTCCAGGATTACGGGACACCGTGCGAAGCCAGGCTGGGCAGTTAGTTGAGTACAAGAAACCCCTTTATAACACGGTACTCTTATTACACATCTTCATATTAGGCGATTTAATTACCACGTATTACACGGGTATTCGCCTATATAACGTTGGGATTTTTTACGTTATATTTATGTAAGATGACGTTTATAATAAATTGAACGCTATTATTTCGTTTATAGTTTTATATAACATTCAATTTAAATCCCATATTTAAAACGAGAAGTTAAACGTATCATTTGTACATAACGCGTTATATGGGGCCATACAAGAACATGAGAATAGTACAATAACGCGTATTCTATAACGCGGAACCAATCTATCGTGTTACGGGAGGGTTTAAATTATATAAATATATATACCAATCCAGTGGTCCTTTATTGATCTTGGCATCAGTTTTATTTTTCGTATTTTTCTTAATTACGCAGTAAAATCCGTGGTTACGAATAGTCGAATCACGTGTCATATTCGTACCTTTGCTTGTAATGTACGTATGTATGTCACTGAACTTCTCATAAGCGGCGTTACCGACTTCAATTAATATTTTTGTGTGCGTTTGGGTGCGTTTGGGCACCCTGGATAGCTTAGATTCACAAATCAGCCTTGAATATGGCGTTGCAGTCGCTTTCTAGGTTATTTATCTATACAGCAAATAAACAGCTGGTATAAAAACATAAATCTTCTGTTCATTTCGTTATAAAACTCCTGTAGAAATTTTTATGAAATTTTTAATGTTTAAATGGAGTCGAGAATGATTTACAATATTATGTCCACAATGACTGACGGATCCACTTGTATATTATAAAGCAAACGAGTTACATAAATGAAGACGGTTTGAGACATAAAAACAATACCATTTGAGTTTACGGTCAATGTTATGTTCAGATGTCTTTATTAGAATTGTGAGCTCCTTTTTTTACATTCATTTTACGGTTTCTAATTAAGAATTTTACCATTCATTATGAATTTGTGTTAAAACTTAATTGTTTTTTCTATTTACTTTGTCTATCGCCTCGCCTTACTCAGTGGATTAGTTAGTATTAATTAGGCTATTTGAATGAATACCTAAACTAACTTTATGAACGGAAAAAATACCTCCATGGAAGGTTCTATAAGTTTTCTACTTTAGGCGGAAGCAAAAAGAACAACAGAATATTAATTGAATGAATCATTGCCATTAACAGAAAGTTGATGACAATGATTAATTATACGACAAAATGTGTCCCACTGAGTGACGCACTATCTTTAATTAAATGTTATTAAGTGGAACACAATAATGTAAAACTACTATACTCCATAAAATAGGCACGCGTCGTTATAAAAACAACATAGTGGATATCTATATTATTTTCTAAATAATTAAAAACTTTATATTAAACAAAATAGAATAACTAACCTTATAATGTAATCATTAAAATTATATTAATATACAATTACAAACTAAAAATATATCTAATAACTAACCTTAAAATTTAATTATTAAAAAATATTATTAAAAGGAGTCCCTTTAGGCAAGGTTATCTCAGCAATATCTATATTATTATGTAGATATTGCTGAGATATTTATGCTTGAGAATTG
Organism: Pieris rapae; assembly: GCF_905147795.1. NCBI lineage: Eukaryota > Metazoa > Arthropoda > Insecta > Lepidoptera > Pieridae > Pieris > Pieris rapae. The sequence goes on from NC_059513.1 coordinate 499,644, forward strand.
TCAAGTGAAAATATACCCAAATTGCACACGAACATTTATGCTGTATGTATGCCGGTGTCGAAGTTTTAAATAACTCTTGCGATAAATCAATAGTTTAAAAAGGAAACATTTGTATTTTAAGTGTTTGTAATAAACTCATGATTTCAGAAATTATACTGTAATAACCCTAAGTAACACAGGCTTTTATTGAATGCATAATATTTTACAATTTTAAAGGCTAAGCCATGCGAATTAATGACATAGACTATTACATTGCATACATCATAGTTACGACAATAATATTAATGTAATAAAGAATCCAGCCGAATCGGATTTTTTTTAAATATTGTATTTGAACATTTTTACGTAAGACTTCAACTAAATCCATGTAAATTCTGGTAAAAATACAACTTTTTATTCGGTCTCAGGGTCGTATGATAAACTGAAAGAAATAAAACTTTCATTACTCTACTTCTATAACAATATTATAATTAATTATCACCTACAAATTGTCATTATAATCCTTCAAAAAAAGTGGGCACCTATTCCTATCAGCCAACTGGAAGTTTGAGTGCCCATGGGCGGCGGTTACACTCATATAACAAACAGGCTAACGTTTGTTTGAAGTTAAAAAAATAATAATCAGACTTAGGATGCAAGAAAGAATTATTAACTTTACCTTTTTATGTTTTACAATTAATTATATAAATATTTATTATGTAATATTTTAAAATGAAATTAAATAATTGATTATGTGAAAGTAGTTTCAGTGTGATCTTTCTTTCTATGTGCGCATTCACTCGCTCTTACAGTAAATCGTAAAGAACTGATGGTGCAGGCTCAGGCGACGGCGTCTGTCTGTCTGTCAGGCACAGTAGGGTTTCTAGACAGCCTTCTTATCTATTAAGAAACCAGACTAAACCTAGAAGGTTGCGCTAATGTTTTTTTTAATTCTTTAGGTTTAATTACATATTTAGATGTATTTAATAAGTATTAGATATCACAATCATTGAAGGTATTTTCAAGATGTAGAAAAATGTCTTACGTTAAACAACGAAACCGATATTTTAAATGTATGTTGTAACCATGACATGGCTACACAAAGGATTATCCTATCAAAGCCCACTGAGTTGTAACAAATGATAACTTTAAGTCAACAAAGAATTTTTATCTATGAATGGTAATGCTGAATATTACAGGTTCTATGGAGTGTACCCATTTTACCCAGTTGTGTATCCAACTTTGTTTGTTCTGGTATGGAAGGAGAACCCTTACCTTATATTTTTGAAGCTCTTTATTATATAATACGGAATTGTTGGGGAGACTGGGGTTGCGTGTGCCGAATACACGCGGTCACAATTGCCTGCAGTGCCTCAACCGCATACACATTTACTCAGAGAAGCTTCATTTACGCGTGTCTTGCGCACCCTGAATAATATAGCATGTGAAATATCAACTTGCACACTGGCTGAATTCACAAGAGTTGAATTATTTATAATTAGTTATAAAAAGGTTAAGGTTTTATGTTTTCTTGTTTTGTTTATATTATATTTTTAGTTTAATTTTTATATTTTTGAGTTTTCTATTGTATATAATAATACAATACAATAGAAATAATTAAATAAAAGCACAGTATTCAACATTATAAAATTAAACTAAGCAACATTTTGAAACCTGCTACAATTTTATTTATAGTATAACTACGCTGTACACACGACATTAAAAACAATCGTTTTGATTGATTTTGTATGGACTCACAATTAGTCATTATAAACAAACTAACCTGATAAATATAAAAGTAACTTCGAACAAAATAATAGACTTATAATGTCAACATTTATTCAGATATTACGCATGTCTGTACAGAAAAGCGTATCTCAAAACAAATAAACTAATTTTGATAAAACTTCTTGGCTTTTAATTAACTACTCTTTCTATTTCGGTGCATTCGTTAACGGTGTAATTAATCAAAATCTTAATAGAAAAGGTGGCTTAACTTTAGCCGAATAATAGAGTTCTTGGAACTTCTGATTGATCGTTTAATTATAATTGGACTGTGGATCTATGACCCCCGGGCATAACTTTCACTATCAAAAACGATTCAAATCGGTTATTTCATGAGTTATTCGTGGACACTTTTCTTTTTTTTATTGGTTAACAAAAAATTCAAAACTTACAGAAATAAAAATAGCGTTTTTTCTAGTACTACACTACACTGAGTATATGTCATTTATTGATTTACTTACAGCCCATGCATGGCCAAACTCAGACTAAATAAAACATAAAACACAATGAAATACAAATAAGTAATTAACAAAATTGAAAGTTAATGCTATCCTCTAATCCCATCATTATGTTTTACACTAGTACTCGACCTCTGACGGAGTGAATGCCTCCTCCAAATTCTTCTATTCTCTCTTCATTGACCCTAAGTCGAATTGGTTTATTATTAAGTAGATTAACGTGGCATTAAATGTTCTTATGAATTCAGAATTATATCACATATATATTTATATATTATTCATGAACGTATTGAATTACGGCTTTCGAGTCATATAACAAAATTAAAAATAAGGTTCAAATTCATATAAAAACGTTTATCTTGAACGTCGACACCTATTTAACAATACCTCTAAACAATGTGAAAACGCGAGTACATAATCTATTTGTGAACTAATCTTGTAGGTGTAATGAGCTATTATCGGTGTGTTTGTATTCTTGAACCGCGAGATTGCTTATTCAAGGGCCTTTAACACATTTTACGTTTTATGAAGATAATATAAGAATTCAATACATTGAAACAGCGTTCCGTGTGTGACAAATTGCTTTCAATTAAAAATTAAATAGAAGCGAATTTTGGTTAATTATCACAATAATTTGGTCCTCAAATTTCCGAAATATACAATAAATTGATGGCTACACCTATTTCGGTTTGGGCCTCAGATTTATTTACATGATCATGTATTTTATTTTTATAGAACAGGGGGCAGACGGGCAGGAGGCTTATCTGATGTTTAGTGATACCGCCGCCCATGGACACTCAATGACACAGGGCTTGCGAGTGCGTTGCCGGCCTTTTAAGAATTGGTACGCTCTTTTCTTGAAGGACCCTAAGTCAAATTAGGTCGGAAATACTTCAGTGGGCAGCTTTAATGACTTTTACTTTATTGGGCAAATGGATGATCGGTTTATGCCTGACACACGCCGACGACTTCTTGGGTCTTAAATATTCGGTTACCTCGCGATTTTCCTTCACTTTTCAAGCGAATGTGAAAAGACCATTGGTGCACAGGCGGGGATCGAACCTACGATCTCAGTGATGTGAGACGCCAACACTGCTCTTTATTAAGTTTGACTGTAATTTTTTACTATTTTATGATAAATTATTATTTAACGGCTTAAATTTCATAGTTTTTATTTAATATATTTATATATATATATTACTTAACTTATTTAATTAATTATAAGTAATCTTACAGCTTATACTTATACATAATATTATAAGACAAATCAAAAAGACAGTACAGAAACAGCCAAAACAGATAACATAGGTAAACAATATAATATGTATAATTGTATATGAAACAGAAAACAAGCAAGTACAATTACTATTTTTTTTTTATTTGAACGCTAGTGAAATAGAGTCTAAATCTGCATATTGAAGCTGCAGCAGTAGACATTTTATCACTGCACTACGTTCCGGTCCCAAATCAATACTCTTATCCTGCGATAAGCTATTTTGATTACAACTTATTGATCTGATTTAACCAATTTAGAAATTGAGTGTTATGGTTTGGCTTATATTCTTCGTCAGTTGCACTCTTCGTTTGTTAGTGGCGCCGGAGAACTTCTGCCACTCTCTCTCTCCTGTATTCGGCAAGCCTCTGCCCGTGGGTATGATGGTAAGCCCTTCAAGGGGCTTTATTTGATGGATGCAGCGAGTAGAGGATCTGCTCCGTGGTCTGGTTGGAGGCCATCACACACTATGCCAGTTATGAGTTTTTTCTAAATTGTGTGAATATCTGCGTATTACTTGTCCAAACAACAATTTTATGTTATAAGAGTATGATAATAAAAAAGTAATCTAGTACAAGTAAAAAGTAAAAAAAAAAACACTAATATTTTGTTTTATAGAACAGAGGGCAAACGGGCAGGAGGCTCACCTGATGTTAAGTGATACCGCCGCCCATGGACACTCTCAATACCAGTGGGCTCGCGAGTGCGTTGCCGGCCGGCAGAAGTTATTGGCAACCCAGTTAATTTCTGTTTTACAGCTTGTCACGTGTTCAAATCTTTATTTATTTTTGTGTATTAAACCATTATTGTTATTATAAAAGCTTTTTAATGAATTGGTTAGGTAACACGAGTATTAGTTTTGTTATAATAAGTTCAAAAACATTATTTTTTAGTGGTCTAGTATTTCTATTGTCCCTTTAAGGGTAAAAACCATCCTCCATATTTTTCGATCCATGTCTTTATAGAGAATATTTAGCAATATTTATCCTGTTTTCCCCTGTCATTAGTAATAAATAAATAGGAGACCCAAATACAGTCTATGAATACGATAAACTTTAGTTGTAATATATTCAACATTCCGCCGCAAAAGATTAAATGGAATACGTAGGTCACATAGTAATTGCTTGCATTGGCTCCAATGAATTCCTTTGAAGCCTAGTACTAGTATTAAGCTTTTAATTTATAACTGATCTTATTATATTTTAAATAAGTTAAACGCGTTATAGAAATCCAGAGCCCGAATCGTAATGTAATTAATTAGACTAATAGGTGCTCAGCCGTTGACTATTCAAGGCTTTTAAGGTTAGCGCTGTAGGAGCAAGAAGAGAGAAAATCCCATTTGGCGCATCATTGGCGAAACCAGGACATCAAGCATGCTCGAGCAGCAAAACCAGCACTTTCGCCGAATGGTTTTAGAAACCTTGCTGTTTTAACTAACTAACTAATAACTATTATTATTATTTTCCTTTCCACACACTCTCACGCAAGTTAACGAGGCATCTCGCCAAGAATCATTATCTCCAAATCAGGTACCAAGTTGATTTGTGCGTGTAAGTTAACTAGGCTCCTTGCCAAGTGTAATTATCGCCAAATCAGGTGTCAAGTTGATTTGTGCGTATAGTAAAGTGTATATTCGGACCATGGACCCATGCGACATGAGGCAACTGGATTGTGAGGAAGTTGCATTGATCTGATTTGGCGCTTTTTTAAGTATTCGTGTTATTTTCATACGTGTATCTAAAACATGTTTCCATAAGAATTTGATTTTCCTTGTAACATGGATGATGATTCAGAGAAAAAAAATATATATTGTACTTGTAATACATACAATTTTTTTTATTTCTTGCAAAAACTAAACTGCTTCTTATTATAATTTGTTGAAGAAAGTAATGTACACTAAGTTTTATCTATACTAATAATATTAACGTATTCCAACTCACAACACACACACACAATTAATAATCAAGTCATTTTATTTTTTTTATTGATAAAAAAAATGCCAACGCTCGGCACACTCGGTAAAATAATCACAAAAAACTATTTTTAATGTGACAAGCAGTTATAAACAAACATGTAATACACGAAGCGATCATACAAATATTTAACAAAACAAACAAAAAAATGACTTATCTAAAAAAATAAAATAAAATTACCAAAAACTAAACAAAAAAAAACTTAGGTCAACCAAAATTTGTGCAAAAATCTATAAAATCAATCAAAGAATTTTTACCCTCATATCAGCGGATTGACCAAATGCTTCTGAATAACCCACATATTCAGAAACGAGACTAAAATCTAGTACATTTTTGACGTACAGTAGAAAGTGTTAAGTCTCCATATTGCCATCGACCAATATCAAGGGACAAGATCGTCCTTAATAAATTTAAACCTCCAATTAATTCACGTAAATAATAATAAATGAATTGAATGCATATGAATTTGTGTAAAACGTACTATCAAAGCGCACTCGATCTTGAAACATAAATAACCAACAAGCAAGTAAAATTAACGTTTATTGAAATGGCAAAGCATTTGATTACTCATTAAATTACGAGAATCGCCAATTATAGCTTATTATATAGTTATAATATAGCTTAATCAGGAGCAGTGGTGGTCTAGTGGCTTCAGCATGCGACTCTGATCCCTGAGGTCGTAGGTTCAATCCCTGGCACATTTAACATTCGCTCGAACAGTGACACCGCACCCTGACGAAAAGTGGACGGCGTATGTCAGGCACAGGAATCTGAGCACTTACCTATTAGATTGACAAATAATCATGAAACATATACAGAATAATATATATAATATCTGATATTTAATAATATCAGATTTCTGTATATGTTTTTTATTATTTTAATCCAAAATCTCTGCAAGAAGTCGAACAGTCGAACAGATTTATCGTTACCTGTCATGTACAAGCGGTAACTCTGATAGGAATTATTCCTGTCCCAAGTTCCGTCCCCGTCCCTTGACCCAGATGCGCGCCCTTTAAACTGTGATTAAATGCGACAAAACACAGATGTGAAAAATGTCTCAGTCATATAACAGTTGCAGATAAATTCATTAAATTCTTACACGATGCAAGTCGACCTTATAAACATACGACGACATTCTGTTTTCGGGGTGTGTGATTAACTGGGGCATCTTTTTTTCTGCCCACGTTCGTTCTTGGATGCCCTATATGACAGTCCACGACAAATGGATGGGGATAATAGTGTATTTTAAGTATAATAAAAATAATGGCGAATCAAATCTTAGGCAAAAAAAAACAGTACAGCCTAGAGGGTGTATCGCCACAGATTTGTTTATCTTATCTTTAAATGGAAGTATATAATTTCATGACAACATCTATATGTTGAATTTAACATATAGATGTTGTCATGAAATTATATATTATTTGTAGAATGCTTCTCTCTTCAATTGGTAGCTCTTGCTTGAGCTTTGTTGTCATCAAGGAAAAAGCGGACAATCTGTTTCCACCAGTTTCTGCCCAGCGCCTCTCTTTTGACAGTGTACAGAAAGAACAGACAGTGACGGGTCACATGATCTTTTGCCTGTTAAACACGATCAGTTTCTCCAAGAACACGCTTTATCTTAATTAATAAATGAGCTAGTAGGAGTAGTAGAGTAGGCTTTCAAATTATATAAATCTTCAAAATATATCTAATAATTATTTTAATATGAGTCCAATTTGGTATTAAAAATAAGAACTTGACTAATCCAACCAAACTAAAGGATTACTCACTAATAATAATACATTTTATGACTATTTTATTGTTATCATAGTATCGTCGTTAATCCATTAATAATACTTGTATTTGTTAGAACAATAAAATGAAGCAATTAATCAATTTCTTCTAATTGTTGGATCAAACGATCAAATTAAGTCATATCACACATTTACATATTATTTTAATATGTACTACACTAATATTAAAATGAGGAAAGATTTGTTTGTTTGCATTCATGAGGCTCTAAAACCAATGGACTGATGTAAAATCTTTCACTAATGCTACATTATTCCTGATGAAAACAAGGTATACTATATTTATTTTTATATTTATACTAAGTAAATATTGATCATCTTTGTTAATGTAAATGAAGTGTTCAAACATGCCAATAAAAAACCCTATATTAAATACGCTTCGGAAACCATTAACAACACAGCAATGTGATGTTAGTTTTAAGACAAAATCTACATAAAAGTCCCTGTTATGTTTAACTATTACATATTTAATAAAATAAACTTAGGTCGATATCAGACTACGCCTGGGGCATCGAATACCGGTCAGAGCGGAAATTATAATTAAATTTGTATTCTGTACTCCGCCGATGCTGGTTTAGACATGGCCTCGAAATTTCATATGTCGGAGGCGATATGTAGTTTTAGCTCACATGACAGGAGCCATAGCTCCTGAGGCAAAAAGCCTTGATGCCCCTTTACGGGCTAAAACATTTACAACGTTAGGTCTAAAATAGCTTGATAAACAGACCACAGTCCAGTAATAAGGTAATATTAGTTGTTTAAACTACGTATTTGCGTGTTGTTCTCACGAGTATGTAAGTGCGTGCTCCTATTTCACCATGCCTTCTGCTGATAGAGGACAATCTTTGTTTTTAATTTATTTTATTATTCTTTATTACTCAAGATGTCATTTGGAATATGCTGTAATGGTTGCAGCTCCTTACAAACATTGTGTAAAAAAAACTTGGCGATTAAAAAGAGTGGCGGAGAGTTTATTATCAGTTCTTCTCTTTCGTTCTACGCCCTTGATTTGAGAACTGGCAGTAAATGTTAAATTAGAATCATTTAATTTAATGTTTAGTTAATTAAAAGTTTCATAACAGCAATATTATTCTGTCAAAATTTGTTTATCTGTAGATTTTGAAGGATATTCATATTAGGTTTTCATACTTGGTAGAAGGTTTTTATCCAACGTTAATTCATTGTATATAGGCACGACATACAGTTTTTTTATCTGTATAAATTTAGTAAGGAACTTTACCTAAAGGTACCTTAATTAAAGAAAGAAATGGATAGCGGTAAGTCTATTTATTAAATAAAATAAATGGAAGATGCCTACGACCAAAGAGCGCGTAGCAATTTATAACAGTGCAGTACACTCCTAACTCGTAGAATTTTAATTGTGGCATCACCTGGGCTTAACGTAGGCGTATAATATGACACTTTTGTAGTCTATGAATAGCCCAGTTCATTATAAAAGCATTCACTATTCTATTCATTCAGGTATTATGAAGGATATTACACCGTAGTCCAGAAATTACGGCATCGGTTTCATTTTAAAAACATTTTTATAACGTAAAATGTTTGGCCAAAACTCAACAAATATTTCTGCATTAATATAAGAGAAGTATTTAGTTATATTTAAACAATATTTTGATACAATATTTGAGGTTTCAATCGTCTTTGAGTAGAATTGAAACCAAGTAATCAGTATAATTTGAAACAAGTAAATTCAAATTATGCTACTAACTATAAGGGTGATTTCGCTGTATTATTAAGTTGTTTTGCTATGTATTTTTTAAAAGTATTTCATTTATTTAAAAGGCATAGCACTTGCGTACTCTGTGGCTATATGGATTTCAATAGGCGGCGGTATCACTGAACATCAAGTATGCCTCCGGCCCTGTTCCTTTGTTATATAAAAAAATAATCAAAAAAACCTCTTAAAATCTTAATCAATCTTAGTTAACTTTGTCCGCAGTGAGTGGCGTTTGGTCTGGCCCCTCGTATTAAAAAAATAAAATAAATAAAAAGATAATACATACATCAAGTAAAAAATGTATTTTCTTTCTATGTCCGTATTTAAAATTTGCTCGAAAGGTGAAGGAAAACATCGTGAGGAAACCGACATTTTTTAGACTGAAAAAGTCGACGACGTGTGTCAGGCACTGGAGGCTGATCACCTACTTGCCTATTAGATTTAAAAATGATAATGAAACAGATTTAAAAATCTTAGGCCAAGACCTAAAGAGGTTGTAGCGCCACTGATCTTTTTTTTGTATATCATAAATAAAAAGATATACATTTGTAAATACATATTTGATACTGTTTTATTTATATACCTTTAATATACAGAGGTTCGTCGGGTTTCTCGTTGAATAAAGATATTGAAAACGTCGCTGTAAGAAATCATGTCTATTGAATTGTTCGACATAATCCATTTTGCTTTTACGTGAATATACAGTTGTTTCTGTTTATTTCAAGCTCGGGGAATGTTCTCGAACAATTCAATAATGTTGTTAGTAATGTTGAAACAGAAAACGTTGCCTCTTTGAATCTTATAAAAGATTAATAGGCGTACTCAGAGTCGTCCCTTAAATTATATATCATATCAAATAATATATATAAGCCGAATCACTTAACGAATTGATTGAGATATAAAGATAAAATTTAGCAAAGGGGTAGTATAGTTGGACGAATTTTATGACGGGACCGGTTCGGACGCCGGATAACACTAGTTTTGAAAAAAAAACCTTTTTAAGTTTCTATTAAAATTTAACAGAGAAGTTTATGGGGCTATTTGCTAGAAATAAGACCTGATGAAATATAACTAAGTGGACATAGCATTTGTTGTTAACTGAAATATGAAAATCATTAAATATAGTTGCGTGCTTTAGCTTGTATAAAGATATACTTAAAAACCTTATTTAATTATTTACCAAATAGATTAAGTAAACTTTAGATCATAATAAATGACTTTCAGTGCTGTTTAACGGGTCCAAAAGATAAAAGAAATCTTTAAATTCTAGAATTGTTTTGGCTTTGATTAAGGTTTAGTTCATCTCGTAAATAATAATAATTTTATATAAATATCGCACGCAATTATTACGATAATAAACACAATTATTATCGTAATAATTGTGTTTATGATGAAGAACCTTTACCTTTTATTTCTTCTTGCTTTTCTTACCACTCTTTGAGTATCGACACCCGTTTGGAATATCATATTGGCTAGCCTCTTGCGCTCAGCCTCGTTTCTTTTCTTGTTATCCCGATATTCATTAAAAATTACTTCATTTGCATTTAGACTGATTTTGCTTTTATAAATAAGAAACAAGACTTCCGAAGTCATCTTATCATTTCCCTTATATAAAATTTTATTTGTTATATGGATTATTTTGTATAACAATATTTGAATTCAGTGCATCGATTTTACAGAAACTTAATGGCAGCTATATAATAGTAAAACTTGAACAATTCGTGTAGCTTTGATTTTCAAGCGCCGTCGAAACCTCACGAAATCAGGTCAACAAGGATTTTGTGAGTCGGTTTTTCACATTTCTAAAATATTGAAATACGTGGTTTATATAGAAGAGATTGATATGAAATTTTGTATATTCAATACAATCATGGTTGTAACAAAATAATTGGACGACCTATTGTACTTGTGTAGTGAAATATTTATTTTCATATAGAGATTCGTTCATTTAAGCCATTTGATTAATATAAATAACTTATAAATATAAAAAAAAACGATAAAGAAGGCCATAAATACCGATTAAAAACTAACCTAATTTTTATTTATTTATTATTTATTAACACTTCGTTGTAGAAACATAATTAAATGAAAAGGAGGGCAACTGGCAGCTTCGTCGCTTTCGAGAGATCTCTTACAGGCCACTAACTAATTTCTGTATAGATTCATTAACAAAGCTGAAATAATAATAATAGTATTTTCAATTTGGGACTTGTTCATTTTACTATATTAACGAACTCTAACTCAAAATAAGTAACATGTACGTAAACAAGTACACTTATGAACATCAACAGAAAAGATGTTAAATTGATTCTAAATTTACATTTACTACCAGTTCGCAAGTCCATGGCGAGAAGCGGACAAGAAGAACTGACAACAGACTCTCCTCTAATCGCTAAGTTTTGAGTAATAGATTTAGATATATATATATCATGAAATATATTTACAACAATTACACCTAAATATTACGTTATAAAGAAGGAAAAACACAACCCTATTTTGCTGACATTCTGTATCTTCACTTAAATTTGGGCGCGGTAGACTCAGCATTGAAGTTGGCTAAAGTAACGGTTTCATCCAGCATAGACGGAACACGAATTAAATACAGCGCATACATATATAATTAATACAATTTGAATAGTTAAAATTGACTTTACTGCCTGTAATCTAATTACCATAAACCACTAATACTATGCAAATCGATGTTGACCAATCCCTAGCGTCTTGTTTAATTACAAGTTCCTTAGTCAAGATTGCCAATCATGTTATATAGCTCTTATGGGGATTAATTATCACAATTAGGTATAGTTATGACATAAAATTCGAGAGTTATTAAAAGTAGTTTTGGGCACGCTTGATCTAAGTGTTCCTTTATGACAGCTAGTATTGAACCATGATTAGAAAGTGTAAAATTATAATACATTTTATAAGCACATTGAACTCATGTTGTTACTACCAGCAGCTTAGTTGTAATCAACCCCCACAGCTATTCTGACCGTTGTCCTGAAAGTCTTTGTGATCTATGTGAAGTAGCTACGGATCCATCAAGACATTTGAAGGATGGAGGAATGTTACCAAGGTCGCTTACTTTAAATCAGTATAATAAGAGTATTAGAAAACAGACCTCGAGAATAAACCAAGAAAGAAAATCTTATAAAAGATTTCTGGATTAACAATAGATTTTTCGTAAAACATAATAATAAACACGAGCTGATACAAACAATCCAACGGCCGACCTAAAAACAACACTACGACAAAGAACAAAAGTCATAATTAACGCATAATTTTCCATGCAATGAAAATCTGTTCCCTGGTGTTATTAATCTGTTGTTTTATTAATGGTACCAGATTTTCACAGATAATGTTAGCAAATGGGATACATATAATAAAATAGATCTCTAATTGTAATAACGTAGAAAAATATATACGGATCTTTTCACCGAAATTCTTCGTAATATTACTTTTCTATTTAGGTTCGGTATGAAAGGTTTGATACATTACCGATAATATAAATGAAATGATTTTATATGTTTTAGTTGCACTTTTCACTAATATTAGTGAGTAGAATAGAGTTCACTAATAATAATAATAATAATTATCTTTATTTCTTCTCTCACATATACATCATATACACTAATAGTAGTATGTGATTAAAATTATCACATTTTACTCGTATTTCAACGCGTGTATATTCTTTTAATTATTTTTATTTTTATTTATTGTTGTTATTGTACTCCGTACTTTAATATAAATGAATAAATTAGACACAGAAGTCTGTAATAATTTTATATGAGTTTCTTCTTCTGGAGCCACTTAAGCTTTTGTTTTTAAAGGTTGCGTGTAAACAACTTGAACCGTCGGTTACTTTGGGCTGGTCCAAAAAGTTTATCGGCGCATGTGATGCCAATCCACTCTCATACATTCCGCAACCACTACTTCTTCGTTCTAAGGTCGTTTGTTGCCTTGCATTTTCCCTGCATTACGACTTTCCGTATTTTGACAGTCTGCATTAATATTAGATTTTACGGGACTTTGTACAACCTACATTATGATCGTATTATACTATTTCACCACCATGTAAAGATTACCGAAATGCCCCTAAATGAATACAAAAGGAGCTTTCAAAGCTTTGAAAAGCTGGGCTAATAGAAAGAAGGTACCTTTATTATGTGTAGAAAAATCGCGTGATTTTACTAATGTTTAGTAATGGTAGGTTATTCATGTGATGAATAATATGCTTCACGAATATGTGTCGCAAATTACAGCCAGGGTTAAGGGTATACTGCTACAGGGACCAAGCTTTTAAAATTTGTATTAATTTTATATTTATTATTTTTTAATTATCATTACTATTACTATTAAAGAAAATAATAATGATCATATATTTTTATTTCTGTTTGCATACAGATATTATTAAAAATTGTATAATACCAAAAAACAAAACGTACATGTATTATTCTAACGAATAATTAGTTAAATAATATCTGTGACAGCATTCATGAGAATTTAACACCGCGTTCTCCGTCCCGACCTACACACGAAGTTGATATCTTGGAATTGGATATGGGCGTTTAAGCGACTATTAACGATATAAGACAAATTGACTTTTACACATTGACATCTTAAAACCTGTAATGTGTTGCCATTCTAATAAAACAACTGACACGAAGTTCTCATTAACATAATTTCTAACATATAAAGATAGATTCTATCTTGTAGTTACTTTCGTCAGGCCATCTTGTTTGTTTATAACATTATTAAGGATTTCTGTTAAAAATATTTCACAAGGTGGCGTTTTATAGAAATCGAATAAATCTTTAGTAATGTTATAAATATGTACGCGTATAAATGATAATTTCTTTTGTCACGCAATTTTGCAATTCGGCACTCAGCTCAAATAGTCTGGAGCGATTGTTGTAATGATGTAAAAAGGTTTTTCTTGTTACGCCTTCGAGTCGTTTTCGAATTTAAAACGTATTTTGCTTCCACTATTATTATCTCACAAACCGCTCTGTAGGTGGGTGCCTTTTTAGCTACAACTTTTACTTTGTGATGTTTAACATCTAACATCATTTTTGTTGGAAATAAGGCAAATTTGTAAAAAAAGGAGAAGTATTAAGTATAGAAGTAAGGATAGAAAAGTAGTGTCGGTCCTCTGTGAGTTTCAATGCGAAACCATTGTGTTTGTTTGCAGTTTCGATGTTGTTCTATTAATTTCCATAGCGCTGATGACGCAATGGAATCGTGCGGAACAAATACTCAAAATTGTCGTCAGATATGCAATATAAGGTAGGTTTTCATAGTAGGATTCTGGGATGTTTTGGGGTATACGCTTTGGCCTATCATCCTTATTACAATAAACGTCAAAGAGTCTTTATCACATAGAGGATATATATTATTATTGTTGTTATAGCCTCTTTATATCCATAATGAATAATATATTGTAAACAATTATATTAGATGATTAATTATTACATAATACGTGCGGTGCATCCATTTAAAAAATGAAATATTACTGTCTTTTATTAACATAACTTTTACACAGTTAAATATTTATTCATACTCAAATCTGCCTAATTACCCTCTTTTCAATAAACTATTTCGTCTATTTTTTTTATTTGTATTGACCCAAAAGAGACAGGCATGTTAAACCAGAAAGCGATATATTTTTATTTGTACAGTGCCAGGTCTTTTTGGTTTAAATTGTAACTGTGAAAGTATTCTTATAACAGTAACAAAATATTCTATAGTTATCCATCAATGTCAAACGGAAGATTTGTTTTCGAAGAGAGATGGATCGACTCGAAAATAATATTCGCTCAACGATTAACAAATTTTTCTTTGGGATAGATTTACGATAAATATAATATTGAGCAAATCCCTTCAAATCGTCATCTTTGAAATATGTTTGAATTTTTATAATAATTTGTATAGTCCTCTCGCGGGATTCTGTAACCACATTTCGAGGCTCAGTTGTACAACTTGTACAACTACTAATAAAGCTAAATAAAGGCATTTTTGGAAAATTACGCATTGCCTTGAAATCGGCGGGTGAAAGAGGCTCACCTGACTGGTAACAATAACTTTGGTAAACTGTCAAACTATGAACCCAGGAATGTCTATCAATATAGTCAAAATACCTAAAAAGTAACCTAAGTGAATTTGATATGGACGCCTACCAACCACACTACAAAACCAATATCTTATTCTCAATCTAAAGATTGAAGATTATATATTTTATAAAATATAATAATTCGATATGTATAATAAAACCATAGCTAGTTCGTCCCAAATTTCTTTGAAATTTAAACCACAGAACTCTATTAATTTCAGTGAAAAGTTTTTTCATTAAAATTTAACAGACATAAAATCAGAATTTATTGGGCCGTTAAGGGTCACTTTATTAGTTATAAATGTTAATTAAAGCTTCATTACTATAACGATGGGTAACTGTCACAAAGATCGACGTGTGCTTTATTCACTTGCCTATAAAGTAAAAAGACAATGAAACAGACACAGAAATATGGTATAACATAAAAGTTTTATCATCTTTTTAGTAAATAAATAAATAAAATAGTGTTTATTCCTGTAACATTTGGGAGCCCTTTTAAGTAAAAAATATCTGTGTGTGTAATTCTTCCATAACATACTTAATTCTGAATTCCTTGAAATAATTACATCTTGTATTTTATTATTTTTTGTTATTTTTGAACTGTTATCAACACACCTGAGTGCATGAGTGAGTGTGTGGGTGGAAATGTGTGAGTGAGTGAGTGTGTCAGTGAGTGAATGAATAAAGTGTGTAATTACATAATAGGTCTCAGAAGCAGCTCTAACGGTTTGTTCATAAGCCAGTCCTTTCGTTGAATTTTTAAATTGTAGAAGGTGAGCAGGTAGATATTAATCAGCCTTTACAGTAAAAATATACTGAATCAGGCAGAAAACCACAGAAAATGGGAATAATTAAATACAAGCCAAAAACTAATCATAGCGACTTTATTAAAGCCAACAATACAGTTTACTTTGCACGTCGAATTTTGTGAAAATTAATAAAAGTTGGCACAATAACGCCTTGATTTCAATTTTCGCACCGCAAACCTAATACAAAGAAAACACAATTTCTGAATCATGATGGAAACGGGAAGGTATCAGACCAACCTCTGGGGTCAATGAAATCTTTTACATGAGAAATTGCCAACTTGATTTTTCGTTTTGAAATTATGATGTACAAAATAGTAATAAGATGAATTTAATATTGTGTTATCTAATTTGATGACTTAAGATGACATGCAAGATGATCATTCTTAGGGCGATTAAGAGAAAATTTTGTTGAAATAAAAAATGAAAGGTGTATTTTCATATAAGAACAGTAACTAAAGCAAGAGTTGTTACATGTGTTCCTATTTCAATAAGATAAATCTTTGACCTAAACATTTTAAAATATATATATAGTATACTATTACTTAAAGACTTTTACATATAGTAAATCTAAATCTAGACATAATTGAAATACTGTCTTATGTATGAAAACAGACATTCTGAGCGTCATTATTGTCACGGGTAGCTTTCTTTTTTAATGACACGGTCTAATTGTAGAGTTTTTGTGGATGTCATAACGCGTCGCTAACAACGTCTGAGTGTATGTACTAATTGTTCGGAGAAGAACCACTCACACGCATTGCGTTAATTTAAAAGTCAATTCGTAAACAACCGAACGAGTCAAATGAGTAACTATTGCACATACGCACTTGTAGCAAGATTCTTAAGAATATGTTTCATAAAAAGTGTTTAGAATTTAATTAAGTAAATACTAAAAGCTTGCCAATGCTTAGGTCACGACAGGATAGCAAAGAAAAAAGCAACCGAAATCAGAACCTGCAAATAAGTTATTGAACATTATCTTCAATAAATTTCTGCGTCAAAAATTTGTTTGTTGACAGCAGCCGCTTAATTTCGACATTAGAGTCTACTCTTTAAAGGTTTCTGCTTAATTCAAACTGAGGGCCGCACCGACCAGTCCCTGTATCTATAGTAACCCGAATTTGTGACCAAATTTCGGAACATTTCGTATACTCTTTCCACAACTGAACCCAAATCGACTACAAAGTAAACCGAAGTCATAGTAACGAGTGTCAAAGATTACTTTAATATTAAATTGTATTTAGGGTTAGGTCTTAAATGTTTAAAGTTATGATAAATTATTTTTAATAATAATAATGACCGTAATCGTTAATTTGTAAATCTAGCAACATTACATAAACCATTCGTATGGTTTTGAATTTGGAATTTGTTGTTTTTAAATTATAATGACAGTGGCAGACGCCTTTGCTGCAACGTCATTAAAATAGATATTACTATTACTATAGACAATTCGATAGTAGTTAAATTGTAGATCTAATAAAAAAATTAAATAAACCACAGAACAGTTACGAGCTTATTAGATTTAGTTATTAAATTATAATGACAATAGCAGCTGACACCAGCGCTCCGACATATATAATATGATTACTATACTTAAACCCGTTTATTATATCAATAACCTTTGCAAAGGTTTCTCGAAAGAGCACTTAATAAGTATGTTACAAAGTAAGTTAATATCGTAACAAAGCAATAATTATAGTTAAGATTGTAAAGGGGAATAAAAATATCATATTATTAAAGAGTCCTATATAATGCCTTCTACAACGTATGATATGAGTTTTTTATCGGCGATCTTTAATGCTTAACGTGTAATATGAAGTTCTTTTGTTCCTCACAAATAGGTCACCTTAATAATAAGCCCGTAAATATCACCTAATAGCGTTGTCATGGTTTTAGTGTAATATGAGGCAGTAAGAATATAATAAATTAAACGTGGACTATATATTTTAGTCAAATTTTTTTATCATATAAATCAATCATCAGAGTTTAAAAAAATTTGATATACTTATGATTGACATGAACTAAGTTGGTAAATACAAGCTGTAGTACAAAACTTTTAAAGTCTCAAAATTTATTTTCTTTTCAGCTGCGGGAAATGTTTCTTCAACCGAGGCGCTAAAGGTGAAACGAAATGGCAGTAAACAGTCCCAGCGGTTATCCTCCCATCTCCCCAAAACCCCTAACACCCAAGAGCCCACGGCATTTCATCTTTCCCCAAAAAAGCCCATCAATTACTTCAAGCACATCATCTTCAGGGTACTACACCCCTCAATCTGGCTGCAGTTACGATAAGCATGCCCCACCAAAAAGCCCTCTTGCCCACGGGCACAGAAGCCCCATGAGCCCAAGGCATTTCAACTTCAACCCACCAAAATCTCCCTCCGAACACTCCAGCCCCTGCCATATCGACAGAGGCCTCCACTACACGACATCATTGAAGCACCATCGGCGAGAGAAGTCCAGGTCACCAAAACCTCCTCCCGTGCACATTCACACAAACCCTGGTTATGTATCACCAAACAGAACCAGGAAATTATTCAGCTCAACTTCCACAGTGAGTTCTCCACGCATGGTGACATCACCAAGCATTATATCCAGCCATACTGATGATTCCACCGATGCTATGGCTGGCACCCCATCGGCGTTGATGCATGATGCTGATGACGAAGCAACGACGACATCATCAAGAGTTTGCCGCAAGTCTACATCTGATTTAACGGATTTCACTGATGACACTCCGCAGACCAGGTCAACAAGCATCAGTAGACCATGCTCTCCTATGAGAAGGAGTTCTGTAAAAGGAGGTTTAGCATATCTAGCAAGCAGAAGAGGATCAAGAGATTCCACGGTCTCAAATTGCGATTCAGTTGAAGATATAGGACCTTTGAATTTTCAAAATACGGTCCGTGGACGGCAGAGACGAACATCCAATTTCTTGGAATTACCTGGTGAGTTAAATCTAAATACAGTAATTATATGCGTTTTTTTAGGCAGTTTTTGCTACGCACCATCATTCAGCGGAACCAGCTGCCGACTGAAGTATTTTAGAACCAATTCAACTTAGGGCGGCAACGCACTTGCGAGCCTTCTAGCAATGTAAGTGTGTGAACACTCCCGTGTCGCCCGCATGTGATGGCCATATCACTTAACATTCTCTGTTAAAGTCTGCTTCCAATTTCATAAAAAATGCATTTAAATGTACTATTAGTATATTATACATTGTAATCAATGTATTTTACAAAACGGTATTATTGTATATTAAAATAAAAATAAAATTATTATGTATGAAGCTTATCTTATATTAAAACAAAAAAAAACTAAGAGATATTACATAAAATAATAGTATAACGTAATAAATATGCCTCAACGTCAAGATATTAATGAGCAATCTGTTTCATTATGTATAATTTAATTATTTTAAGTGGTGTGTTAAAATAATATTCCATTATATTAATCTCGTAAACCGCCATTTTGTTGTTTTATAACACCGCCTTGAAAGGTGTGGAATAATTAATTTTCTTGAGGTTTTAGTGGAGCCATATTAATAAGACAAGTTTCGCATACCATTTATTTCGCCGTTTTTTTCATTATTATACTTTATATTACAACATATAAAAGTAATGTTGGCTTTAGCGTGCGACTCTAATTCCTGAGGTTTTTGTCTATGTGTGCATTTAACACTGGCTGATAGAAACCATCGTGAGGAAGCGACCCAAAAGTTGATGGCGTCAGGTAATGGCTGACGACACCCAAACAAAACGATATAAATATCTGAGATCCCAGATTTGGATATAACAGTAGCAAATCTAATAAAAGCAGAAAAAATAATAAAAAAATATTATATTAAAATAAGCAATAATCTGTGACATAATGGTCGATATTTATATATATCTATCACAACTCGTCGAAGTAATTCCGGCACGAACTCTACTTTAGTTTTCGCCAGTATATTCTGTAAATGCGAAAAAATAACTGCGCACAGAATGCAAATCTATAATCAACATTAATCTAATTGTGAAAACACCTCTCGATTAGATTTTTCTTAATTAATAATAGGTTAAATATTATTCCATACAAATTGTAAAAATATGTCCCCATTAGTGCTCTTTTTGAAAGTTTTTCAAAGTCATAAAAGTCCTTGTTACGAGGATCTTTGAGCATCTAAAATAT
This sequence comes from Pieris rapae, assembly GCF_905147795.1. Lineage (NCBI taxonomy): Eukaryota > Metazoa > Arthropoda > Insecta > Lepidoptera > Pieridae > Pieris > Pieris rapae. Next base: position 519,731 of record NC_059513.1, read on the forward strand.
TTAACGATGTGGGATGACCTTTTGGGATCAAATGTCGGCGTTACGTCTGGAACTCATGAAAGTTTCTTTGTATTTCTGCATTAGTTTAACCCGGCTAAAAAGTATTTAAAAATGTATACAAAATACTGTAAAACCTATTTTAAAAGAGTAAGTGTGGAGGTTCGTTCGCATTCTTCTCCACACGAAACTTTTGGTTGGGGCAACTAGAATCATTTTTATATTTTATTTCACTTCCAAAAGTGGTATGTGGTCTAATTGGTTTGACTTCTGACATTTGAATTAAACGTTTGACAATTTTTTCTATGAGGAAGCAAATCACTAAAAATGTACGCATCAAACATCTAATATCTCATATAAATAAATCTTATCACATTAAAACGAATCTTATCAAATTATGAACCTTTTGTAATGTAGAGTATATTTAACTAATCCGGTTATCATATCGCTAACGGACTGACATAACACTATCTCACAAAAACGCACGCAATTTATCTATATTAAAAGGATTTTCTTAACTTTTCCTTAGAATTTAGTATCACAATGTTTATTGCGTTTAATAATAAATTATTTTATCCGGGGGCACGTACAATAGAACTAGAAGCCTGAATTTTCAGTTACCAAGAAGGGATTGTATAAACACTGTAATATTTCAAATATTATTCAATTAAAACGATGAGTTTAAGAATTATAACTAATCAAATTTCTTAATTTTGTGACTGATCATCAGAACTCTAAAGGCCCTTCTAAAATTAGAAATTGAAAATACAACTATTCAACAAGTCAATGTATTTATTTGAAACACATAAGAATTGTAATATTGGTGTGAGCACTAATAACAATAGATGTTATGTTGTAAGTTAGCTTAGCTAATTACGTAATAACTCAAGAAGGTCCCTTTAGTAGGGACTGAATAAATTATCCGACTTCGCATTTAAATTGATCTGACATCTATTTACAAATTATGTTATGACGTCACAGCGTCTTATAATTCGATGTAGCCGGCTGCACGCGCGAAGAAATATGACGTATGCGGCGTTACCTCGCTCTGAGGCGTTCCATTTAAGGCTTGAAGTGCAAGCGAGAGCGCGGAACAAGCGACAATGAGGCACAATCGGCCTCCGCGTTCGGCAGCATTCGTTCCTTAAAAAAATGACATAATTGTATTTATGCGTACAAATAAATCTAACTTGATTCCATTGTGATTTCTATTTAGCACCTTCTCTATATCCATACAAAATATTTATCAAACAAATAAAATTAAAAATTTCTTTTGAAAAATGCAACCATTCCATTAGTATTTTCTTATGACGTTGTCACGTTCAACTATCGCCAGTAAACCGACTTTACAGACAACCGATGTTTTGATGTTATTTTTTACCTATTACAGTTGTGGAACACTCGAGACCCCGAGTCTGCTCGCTGCCTGAGAAGCCTTACAACCCTCGGGTCTCTGATGACCTCTACAGACTTCGCACTTTCTCTATTACCAATAAGGGTGGGGTGGTAAATTGCGGTGACTCTATATGCAATCGACGTAGCCGTTCCAACACCTCAGTCAATTCCACCAATAGCAGGTAAGAAGATGTGTATGACATCTGCCCTCTGTATTAAAATACTATGTATTATCAATGACGTTGTAGGGCGTCGGTATATTTGTTTAAATTGCAATTTGTTGTCCATGAGTACTATCAATGCTTTTTCATGGACCCTAGTCTAAGCAAACAAACATGTCGAACCCTTGCTCAATAGGTTCTCGGGCACTGAACTGTCTGATCTGCTTGATAGATTACTACGTAGAGGTCCAATAAAAAAGTCGAACGTAGTCGTAAAAACTGCATTAAAAACCGCTCAGTTGTCGAACGACGGATTTCGTTGTTGAAAAACTTCGCATTTTATTTCAACTTTTCGTATAACATTTTTGTTACATGATGATCGTAACGGGCAGCTGGGCTGTTGAGGCTCAAGAAATGGAAACCCTTTAAGTAAATTTGAAGTCTATTTGTATTTTAGTCAGTTATATAAGTTATATAGTAACATATAACTATATTATATATATAACATTGTCCATGATGATGATGAATGTATTAGATTGCTACACAAAAATCATTTTAGACAGTTGCGCGTGAAATTACTGTCTACCCACATAATCATAGACTAAAGAAATTCAACCATAGACCGGAAGATATCCATAACCCGTGCTAATCAGATAAAAGTGACTGATTACAGAGTGGCGTGCTAATGCCGACCTACATAGCTTTCCAGTTCTTGACAAATACAAATGCGTAAGATATATCAAGAATTTGCGTAACGGAAGGGTTTCTTAAAAGTACTGAAAGTGCATAACATATAACCCTTAAAGATGAAAAAGTAGCTTTGTTTAATTAAGGCAATCGAGGTTTATAATAATTTACCAAACACATTAAAATATCTTCTACTAAAGTTTATAAATATCGACAACGCATTATTGCATTAATTATTATTTGCCTGAAACATTATAATTAATATTAATTCGATAACGTTATAATATATTTTAATTTAATAATTGACTATAATGATATGACTCGTAATGTATGTAACTTGTATGTAAAATTCCTTTTTAGACTAATTTCTATGCAATTATGTGTGGCAGAATATGCTGTGTACCACCATAACATTTTTGTACCATATTCTAGCAATTAAATTATTATTTTTCATTCATAGGTGTCACTTAGCGCTAAGTTTGATACCCATATGTCAAATAACGCCCGTATCACCTAGACATCCATCGTTCCACAACTAAGCGATTCTTAAGTTTTTGCCGCGCACTACCACTATGGTAAGCCAGCAGTTATTCAAAATTTACTCAAAGGTTGCATTACGATGATTTTCCTTCACCACATACACACACACATAGAAAAATATGCAAAGCCTGGGTTCGAACTTAAAGTTTGATCTTCAGATCACGACTAAGTATTTAGCTAGCTTTGATAAAGATGATGATTTGTCAGCCCTGCTAGCACATAAAGGCAATTTTTAATCTAGCTTAAATCTGGGGACTGACTTCGATTCCAAGTGATAATTAATTCAAATGTGAAGGCTAGTAGCTCACCTCAAGAGTTCAAAAAGGAGAAAAATGTCCGAGTCTATAGTATTTAGGAAATTTACGTGATATTATAAATCAAGATAATAAAAGATTTGTTTTCGTTGTAAAGTTTCAATTGAACAGATGTATTTTTTTTAATTTAATAAAAATTACATCTTCTATCCTGTCTTATAACATAAATAATATCTTCGTAAATACGTTATTATATTTTACATGTACCACGGAACTATCCAGTCAGTCACAACACAAAAATGTCCCTGTAACAACAAAACGTTTTCAGGGCTTCAGATAGGTCTCCGTTTGATGGTTCATGTTGTTCTGGGTACAGGCCCGTGGACTCCAGCAGCCTCACCACGCCGGATGAAGACGACTTAGATCCCGTAAGATTTTTTTAAATTATTAGACATCAGACATTTAAAAAAAATCAGTGGCGTACAACCTCTTTAGGTCCTTGCCTCAGATTTCTGAATCTGTTTCATCATCAGTTTTAAATCTAATAGGCAAGTAGGTGATCAGCCTCCAGTGCCTAACATACGTCGTCGACTTTTTGCGTTTAGCTTTTTTAAAACTGGAAAATTGCATTTTTTTCTCCTGGATAGTCATGCAGTAATATTTTTAATTCTTATTTGTAATTTTTATTTTATTTTCTATACACTTTTACACAAGACTTATTGACACTGCTAACTTTTACTATTATTATTTTTATGGCTAATTATTAGTAAAATTATAATTTAATCACGTGGAATAAGTGATACCTGTCTATCTTATGTTCCATAACAAACATATTTTTATTATTTTTTTAACATTTTTATTCTTTTTGCGACTATCGGTGGAACAGTCTGCTCCTCAGTATGAAGCTGAGACAGGGCCAAAGACAACCAAAAGAAAAGAAAAAAAATGTTATTTTTTTCTTTAATTATTTTGTGCGTTTCTGTTAGTGTGTCATGTTAATAATAAATGTTATGTCTATGTGTAATATTTCTCTAGATACCAAAATACCGAGTGGTGCTGTTAGGAGACGCAGGAGTTGGCAAAACCGCACTGGTCTCACAGTTCATGACGTCAGAGTATATGAACACGTATGATGCTAGTCTGGGTAAGATATTCTTTACCTTTTTTCATGCTTTCATCCTCTACTCTATATAAATGGACCTTTAAAGACTATTTATACGGGTTATAAGTTATAAGGGATTATTTCTTTAATTAACCTATTATACATATGTCTCTTACAAAAAACGATTTAGTTCATTGAAGAATATGGAATATTCATTTTCAAGATATTTAAAAAAATAAATTAAAATATAGCCTCGGTTATTCTGATTGTCTCATACAATATTGACAAGAAAATTGTCTTTCCGGTAATTGGAGGGAAAGGCTTTTATTGAAACATAAAACCATACCGCGTTAATGGCGTGTTATGAGAACTAAATATCACCAGACGCCTGTCAGATGTCGGATGCAGTGTAATTTCTTAATTAGGTTGAAAGAGAATAACAGCGTGTTTTTTTTTCTATAACAATTACATTCTCAAATTAAGTTATTGGTGTTTGTTCCTTCATATTAAATATATATTTTAATCTACCAATCAATCAATCTTACAACTGTGTTTTGTAAAACTGTGCTTTATGTTACTGTTTATATGTGTATTCCGTTTTGGCTTTTGTGTGTAATGTTATTGTTTGAATATTGTTTAGTGATTAGCTGTAGGAATACTTAAATAAATAAAATAAAATATTCAAACATAAAAAATATTTGCGTAATATTACATGTTTTGAACGTGATTAAAATACTTTATTTATATGTATGTTCAAAACGCGTCCTGAAATATAATAAGTCACGACGTCACTTTTCATTGTGATTAAAAAGCATCAGTCGAACATGCGATATGATGCCTCATTTCGGGTTATTTCGCTCAAACACAATTGCGTCTTTGCTGCATCAATACTTACTCTGTAAATAACAATAGTAATTGTATAACGCTGTAAAAAACTTGGCATTGAAGTTGGGCGATCTTAGCACTGAGAGTTACAGAATGGCGCCCGTCTGAGGAAAACAGCAAACATCGGCCGACTTTAAATTTTCTCAATGTTAGAAAGCATCGTAAATGTTCATACTTAAATCGAACACTGCGATCAAGTGATCCATAATTTTAAAATATATTGAATTATTATTGTGTTGAAACAATATTTTTTTAACATGCATTTTATTTATTTATTAGTAATCATACATCTAACATACATATTATAAAATAAAACACAATATACACAGGCAAAACAGATTACATAGATAAACAATATATATGAAACAGAAACACTGAATTTTAGCAATAAACAAATGACGATTACGACTTACTATTTCAAAGAGAAGCTAGGTTGGTACTACTTAACAAATATTTCATAGATCTTTGGTGATTTGGAAAATATCAATATCCTCCCAAATTAGTTTCATACATTTAGATGCGTAGATCCCCCAGAATAGCAAAAAAATACTAAAGTCTGCCATGTAACATATTTGGTTTGAAATATTTTTTTCGATGGAAATAATACTGTTCAAATGTGAAATAAAATCTGGACTCTGTTAGTCTGATTTCCCAACCGTAAATGAGTATTTCTACTTTTTATTATATATATTTCAGGAGTTTGATGAATATAAAAATAGCCTGCGCTGATTAAAAACTTGTTGCTTCCGTCGCGTGACTGACGGGTCTTTTGTTAACTTTGAAACTCCGCTTTGACGCACGAGGCTTTTGGCAGTTGAAAGGGTTCGTTTTGTTGACGCTGCAATCTCAGGAACTACTCATTTGAAATTTAAAAAAAAACTACGATGTTGAGTGAACCGTCGCCCATAGATACTCACATTGCCAAAGGACTCGCAAGTGCTTTGACTGAAGCTTCTCAATTAAAATGGGGGGTGGGGAAGGGGGGGTTTGTGGCGAAATGTCTGTCTCAGGTTCTCTACAAAGATTTTAGTTTGATGGAATCTATAGAATTAGCGAGAGAGGTACATTAAGAAGAGGCGTATTATTTACCATCATTTATTGTCACGGTAGACAATTTAGAAGTTAAATAATTTATTGAGAAGCTTTTGTGCCTTGTAGCTCATTAAAATGTCATTATTCGTTAACACCTTGCGACTTTCTCTCACCTGTATCCAGATAATATATTCTTGGATGAAATGAATATTGCTTTTAAATTCAGTAGGAAAAATTACTGAATTATTCTATAATTAAGTAACAATATTAAACATTATAAAACACTATGACTGTTAATGAACATTACCTTAGTTAAAAGCTATTCACTAGTATTGTAGATAATTTAGTCAATATAATATTACTTATTGATGTGAGTAACATTGTGTCGTTCTATCGAATTAGTAATAACGGTAAAGATAGTATAACGATGTGGAATAAATCAATAAATGACATTTGCTTTTGAGTCATCATGCAATATTACAATTCTACCTCAAGACTATTAATTAGTCAGTTAGTAATTGGAGTCTAACCTCAATTCCTATTAAGATTTTAAATAAATACATGCGAAAGTGTCCAATAACATATATTACATGGCATACATATACATGACATATGCTTTTGAACGAATACAATAATAATTGTGCGTATATTTAAAAGCCAAGAAGTAAGAAATAATGTTATATGTAAGAGTAATATGAAAGAATAGTTAATCATTGCAAACATTTGATATGGAAAATTTAATTACAATGCAATACAATTTGAAAATAAATATTATAATTTTTTATTAGTATTGATCGGAATATAATAGTTTCCAGAGCGCTCTGCCTGGCGTTTTTTTGCAACTTAACATTACGTATTGCCCGATTTTATAAAAAAATCCGCTTAATCTTACTGATCCTAACACAACAGTAATTGTTTGGGCTATGAACTTCACAAATGGATGGAAATTTTAAATTTTTTTCAGTGACCGCTTGTATTCAGTGATCCAACTAAAATAGGCTTATGTTACAGTTGATGATACAATTTACTTCAGGTAGCTCTTAAACCCAGAAGTTTAAAAAATTCTAGAATTTCTACAATTTTTAAGACTGTTTTTTAAACATTGTACGCTATTATAATTTCTTTGTACCACAAAATATATAATATCACAATCAATTCAATACAATAGTGCAAATATATTAAGTAAATAGATCATTATTTAAGAATTCCTTCTCTTCATTTAACAACGTTCAATGCAGACATAAACGAAAGTAAAAAAGTCATAGTAATAATCTTCCGTTTATGGCGTATTGTCTGTCATTTTACTCGTCCTGCCTTCGTCGTCCTCGTCATGCCTGTTTAATGAGTTGAATACGCAATATTTAGGGCCTGTTTCACAATGTATGGTTAAAGTGCCAAATAGCTATGCAACACATAAATTATTTGTAAGATAAAAGTTCCCAAAAAGATACTTCGCATTTCATGACGTATAGCACTATCTGACAGTCGTGAAACGCAAAAATACTGTTTATCCTACAAATAAGTAATAAATAGCCTATTTGGAACCTATCCGGACATTGTGAAAGGCCCTTAGTATAATAACACGTTTAGATTGCTATTGGTCTGTGGTATCCGAAATGATCACAAAGAAAACGCACATCTTAAAACCTTGGTATACTGTCTATGCGCCATTATAGACTTTTCTTTTTGTTTTGTTTATTATACTAACATAGCCACAAATAAATTGTTGCTAACTAAAACTACTTATGAATTATTATTTTGTTATTATTATTTTTACTATACATTCCTTAAGCAATATTTATAAAATAATGAATTCTTTAATAATAAGCACAATTATTTGCATATAATGTGTTTAATTAGGTAATTTGTATGTGCACATACTATACTACATACATATACTAAGATTTCTCTCGCAAAAATCTTGTCAATACACGAAAGCGACGCGGCGAAGCTGCGAACGACATTCAAATTACAATGCTTAGTGCGCATATCAACTTAAACTCTGGTGTTATACATGCATTTTATTCAACCTGTGGTTGACTTAACAGCTTACAAGTTTAATAATTTAAAACATCTCTGAGAAAAGCAGGAGCTACATACGAAGTTATAATTCATTCAATTTAATTCATGCAACTTGGTTTCTTGTTAGTTTTTCTCGTCCATTCTACGCTTCTAATTTGATTGCTTAGTAAATGAAGTACTCTTCAGAGTCAATAATTTCATTTAATTTCTTTTGATTTTGATAAGCTATAAATACATATACTTAATTTTTGAGTCAGACATTCAGTTGACTAGTGTTTGTAAAGTTGCGCAAATATCAAATTTGTTATAAGAAAACTGCGTAATTGTTAACATAGCGAATACAATGGGTTATCAAAGTAATTTTTGTTCGGATTGCTATGTGATATATTTTATTTTATTTATGCTCTAAAACAAAATGAGGACAAGAAGATTAACAACATATTTTTCATTTAAGCATCTACCTCAAAATTGAGTACACATCTTTCGAAGATTCCTTGTAGAGAATTCGTATGGGTCTAAGCATCCGAGAATATACAATGTAAATTATGTATTGGTCTAGGATATCTACGCAACAAATCCTGAAGATGAAAGTTCGAATAATAGTTCGTTATTCGTCTTGCTACGGAATTATATAAAGCCTATATCAATATTTGTAACGTCCCTGTTTTTTCCCAACTTCAATAGCTAATCACGACACCTATTTAGTTAGTAAACATATTCTTCTCATCTACTCACTGCTAATTTTATATTATTTTTTGCTTTCACACAACTGGGTCAGTGAAACGTGGTAAGTTTCTTTACGCTCTATACTCGCTTAGTTTAACTTTATAATTTTACTCTTTCAGAATACTTCATATTTACTTCAGCAAAATTTTTAAACTTTTATTTATAACAAATGCATGTGAGATTTTCAGGATTAGTGAACTTTTCTTCGCAACGGTCTCTTGCATGTACGATAAATGAATTCATGCATTTTTTTATAGAACAGGGGCAAACGAGCTCACCTGATGTTAAATGATACCGCTGTCCATGGACACTGTCAATGCCAGAGAGCTCGCGAGTGCGTTGCCGGTCTTATAAGAATTGGTACTCTTTTCTTGAAGGACCCTAAGTCGAATTGGTTCGGAAATACTTCAGAGGACAGCTTCCACGTAAAATGTTGCGCGGCAAAAACGTTCAGTGGAACTTTTTATTCCGTATTTTGTATTCTGCCTCGACGTCCGGACACTCAAAATTAATCCTAAAATGAAACGTATTAAGACTGAAAATACTTTAAAACTACTATATACTACAAATAGTCGGTGGCGTATGTGGCACAGAAAACTGTTCACCCACTTGCGTTTTAGGAAAGCAAATGATCATGAAACAGTGACATAATCTGAGGCCCAAATCTATAAGGTTGTATCTTCAATGACATTTGCTTTTACTTCCCGATGTAAATATTACACCAGCAAAGCATATACACCATAATATTTACTGGTAAAACGTAACACCGTATATTATGATTGTTAAAATAAATCATATGATATAAACACAAATCAATAACATAGTACATAGTCAGAAACATACTCGACGTTTCTAGTGGTCAGCGGGACTGTAACCGAATTATATAAATGAAACTAATACATTTAATTTTATATCCGTTAAAGAGATGACCAAAGATTTATTTTTAATATATTCATATACGAAATTCATCTGATAATATCAGTTTAAAATTCTAGAAAATTAGTTCGTTATAATTAAACTGTCATTCGAAGCCCCTAATTAGAACTGGGTATATCCGGTCCGGATTTCACCCGGATTAAAGCTAAGATGAGGGATTCGACAAACATAACCATAATTTAATAATTTTTGGCTTAAAACATAATATTTGTCCAATAAAAATAATACTGGGTTTTTGGATTATTTTTGCTGAGTTGCTCATATAAGACAATTACAATTTATGTTTTAAGCGAAACATTCAATATAACATAAAAATAAACATAATTCTAGTAAAAAAACTATGAAACGTTTTGACATGGAACACACGATTATAAACACAGAAAAAATACATACCATAAACCAGAAAATCTCAAAATAATAATAATCAAAAAAGAAAAATAACGAAAAAAGTAATATAACATTACACTTTGAATGTTTAATGAGGGCGTGCTGTGGTTAATTGGCCCTTGCTCATCATTATGCTGTGGAGCATACGTGGTCCACATTCATTCTGCCAGAGACCACTACAGTTAAATTGTGGCTCAGACACAAAAACAAACGAATGTTATAATAATAACAAAAATTAACTGTGTAAATAAAGAAGCCTTGAAAGCTTGCGTTTAAAAAAATATAGTAAAAAAAATAAAAATAAATACTTTTACTTGTTACTAAAACTACTTTAAGAAATAGGTAAATAAATATTTAAACTTTATTTCGTGGGAATTTTGTTGAGTAGGTAGACATACTTTGTAACTGCGACAAAAATGTTATTTTAGTTGATTATTTTTCAGTTCAGTTGATTAAAAATATTACAAACAAATATAAAAAGTCCCATAATGAAACTTATCAATAACATTTTACTAAATATTTTGAAAAAAAAAATGTATATCAAATATATAATCAAGACGCGCAACGCCAGTTTCTATATCGTACCTTGTTCTATTAGGACCAATGGAAAATATTTACAATATCCCATAAAAGTAAAAGCAAATGCTATTTCAAAGACTATCAAGACAAACAAAATTGGGGATTTATTTGCTCCAGTTTAAACAATTTGTATTAAAACTTGGCGATTGAAAAGAGTGGCGGAAAGTTTCTTGCCAGTTCTTCTTACCCGCTCTACGCCCTTGACTTGCGAACTAGTTGTAAATGTAAATTTAATTTGTTTTTTTTTGACGTTCATAAGTGTACATGTTTACCTATATGAATAAAGATATTTTGAGTTTGAGTTTGAAATGTATGTCTATGCGCTGCATAACCCCCAACTTCTTTGCCCAATTTAATAATAAAGATAATAATAGTATGTTATTTCAATGGGGTTCAATATCTGTAACCATATGAAACCTTGGAGCCGCTCGGTCCAACTCAACATTGAAAACAATATAGCTTTAACTATTGTTACAGTGAACCGGATTATATATATACTATGAATTATGAACAACATTTCTATATATACTTTAAGGAAGATTATGTTAGTGTATTAAAAATGTAATACTAGTTTTTGTTTTTGATGTTTTTCTGTATTAACATTTTTAAATTATTATTAAATGACATTTTTATATACCCGGGTGCAAACGGGCACGAGACCTCTCAGCCCTTTATTGGCCGCTCTTTTCTTAAAAGACCCTTAAAAGTTGAATTCTGATGATAATACTCAGCTGCAGGTATTAATCCGAACAACTCCTCTGTACAATCTATGGCTAATGCTGTAGAAGATGTACAGTGACTCTCTACGCAACGACAAGGGATCAAGCCGTTATAATACAAATGTGAAATGTTAGACTTGATTTTCTTATAGAAATTCCTTAGAGAAAACTTAATGACTAGAAAGGAGCAAATAAGGTACGATCTCATAAAAAGGTTAGTACATAGTAGGTTGAACCATTTATCATTGTAATAATACCCAGAGGGGATTGAAACAATACCCGCAGCGAAAGAAAATGTTCGAGGGTTCTGAAATCTGTCGAAGTGATAAACTGATGTAATAGGTGTTGCTTTACAATTCAGGAGCAATGTTCGCCTAGTGGTTAAGATAAACACTGAGGTAGCGAGTTCGGACCATGATTTTTATAACCTAAGAATAACAAAAAATCGTGAACCTCCGTACCGCCGCATTAAGGGAATTGGCACTAGGTATTTCAACCCAGGGATACACAAGCGGGTAAAATATTGAATTGCCATTTGCTAAACTGTTATATTGTATACTAAACTTCGCAGTCTCTTTTATAGGTAGCATACTCACTGCTTGCCTTATTAATTTGACCGTGCCCTCCATGTAAGCACATTTTCAAAGAGAACAAATTAAAATTCAATTAAAACTCCAAACGGGAATCGAACCCGGTACCCCTCACCTAGCAGTCACATAAAATTTAGATTAGCCTTCTGCCCGTTAGCTAGTAGTATAGTGATTGTATAAAAAATAAAATCTAATACACGTACGCGTTAACGACCAGAGAAACAAATATTTTCAGCGTTTTTAGAAAATTTTATAAATTGCAGTTTAATATTTTATTTAAACCTCAAGTTTTTTTATAAAAAAACGTTGTTTATGAGCATGAAGGCTCTCGGGTGAAAATAATGATAACATCGTGATGTTTTTTCCGTATCTACAAAAATATCAAGCCTTATTGAGATATCTACACACTCGTGGGAAAAAACGCACTTACTAGATTAGAGAGGAATTGGGTTAGGATAAAAATGTTCTTGGACTTTTTTCTTACAAAGAAATTTCATTTTCATTGATGGTCTGTTATCAATGTTTTTATGTCATTCGATTTATCGTTCTAGCTGACTAGATTTTATATAATATTATTCGATAAATACGATTATCGCTATTATAAAGACAAAATTTGTAAGCGACATACTTGCTACGAAATGTGTAGACAAGCTACGAATAGACATTCTGTGCTACGCGACAAGTGTTATTATGTTACGTACATTACATTTTAACATTTACGCGTTCCATTAAATTTTCCCATATGGTGAGGTAATTATTATTATATTATCATGCGAATTTCAATATGGATTCAGACTATTTTATGACATAGACCGTTTGTCAGCTAATGGCTTCTAGTCACCACGACCACGATAAGAGAAACCTATCATTTCGAGTTAGTAATAATTGGTAAGGTAATGAAGCAATTAAAATAATAAAGTGTCACGTAAAGAGAATCCGTGAGAAGCGTTAATAGACACTACTGTTTTTTTAACATATTAAGTCTAGCTGTGTGTAAACATAAGCTAGAGCTTAGGTAAATTAGAATTTAAAATCAATAAATAGGAAATTGAAATGTAAAATGTGTGACATTTTCTCGCTGTATTGTGATATTATTGAGTGAGAAAAGGACCTCTGAGGTCACCGTTACTGTCTACAAGGCACTTGAACCCCACGACCCAACTTTGACTTGACTTAATGTCCTATAACCCCTAGATGGGGCAAATCACGTCCACAATGAATCTCCATTGCGTTCGTATTTCACCTTGCTCCAAGTCTTACTGGCTCTCTTTGCCTCATCTGCAACTGTATTGTTCCACGCTTCCTTTTTCCTTGCGGGTTCCAATCAAGCCAAATTCAAATTGGGGAAGACAACCACTACTCAAGAGTACTCCAAAGAGAAAAAAATCAACGGCGGATCAACGGCTCAGACGTGGTAGTTTGAGCTTAAAACATCTACTACATATACTATCATATTTATTTGTATGTGACTTTTAGCTCAGACCTTGGCCTTTAAAGAGTTATCTATAAACTTGGGAAGCTTTCAATTCATTTTTACGGCCCATTTATTCACGTTTACAGGAGCGGGGAACAAGCAAGGGTTATTTTTATTACATTTTTATATTGGCCATAAAAATAGCTATTCTTTAAATTGAATTACAAAGAATGGACAAGCGGTAGTTACTTTATTTAATATCTGGAACAAGTAGTCTGAAGAATAATCAATCATGCGTCTGTCAGCTCTGAGGTTGTATTTAACTTCTATGTCCTCAATCAATACTTGCTCGTTCAGTAGTGAAATATATCGCGGCGAAATTGACATCTTTACCAAAAACTAATAACGGATCCAGGGACTCAAGCAAGCAATATAGTACTTCGATATATGTATATAGTTATATTTTATAGTTTTTTCGGAACAAAGGCGTGTATATTTAACGGGCTCTTTTATTATTCATAGGATTACAATGGCATTTTACTTTGCTGGTCAAAGTGCTTAATATTAGTGTTAATTATTTAAATTTAACACCAACATAATATTTTACACAATTATAATTTTTATAAACTATTATAAGCACAATTAAACATTATTTACAATTGTCTTAACCTACATACAAAGGTACAATGCCACAGGGCTCAAACTATTGATTTTCTTTTCAATAATTTTTAATTATTTTAATTATATTTTAGACTTTATTGTTTCTATAGGCATAGAACACTTTCTCACGACCATTGGTACTAGCAGTTTAGTCTGAACACCGTTTAAGAATTACATAAAATTTTAAAGATAACAAAAATTTCGTGGAATGTTTTAGAAGGAAGATTACTTACAAAGCAAATCTGACAAAAATCTTGGCGCAAAATCAGAGAGGTCATTGCTCTCCTAATTATTTAAGTGTTCTCATTTTGCTGTAAAATAAATATATTTGTTGGACCAATGGCACTGATATCTGCTGTTATTATCATTATATGCCACAGAGCTCATTGACTACGTTAAATACTAATCAGCTTATATTTTGTTATGTTGCTTATCTTTGTTTTTAATTTATTTTAATATTATTAATTAACTTTTTATTACTTAAGATGTAATGTGGAACATGGTGTAATCTTTGCAGCTCCTTACAAACATTGTGTAAAACAAAAAAAAACATGGCGATTAAAAGTTTCTGTTTCCCTTCTACGCCCTTGATTTGAGAACTGGCAGTGTTAAATGTAAAATTAGGATTATTATATATACATATATATTTTGACGGCAATAAGTATACATTGTATTACGTATATGAATGATTTTAGTTTTTTATAGCCTATTCTTATATCTAGATTATAGATAGATTATAGACAGAACAGACTATCTGACAGTCTATAAATACTAATTTCATAGTTATTATTATTAATTTTGAAGCAATGGTGGGAGTGTGTCTGTGACTACTGATTCTTCAAAGAAATTTCCTAACTCCATCATATATACCATTTTATTAATCTTCAAATGCGTATTTCGACTAACTTATACATTAAGATGTATACGATGTTCGACAATACGATAAATATAGGAAAAGCATCCCTTTAATCATAGAATGTGGGCGGAAGCAATCAACTGTTATATATGCGAAGAATGTATTATTGCGATACGCTCATCCATACGAGGATATTAAAAGCTATGAAGTTTTATTAAAAACTACACAGCGAACACTGATTAATCGGCTGTGAGGCATATTATTATAAGCACAGTGTGTTTAATCAATCGCATCAAATTTTGTATTAAAACTGTAGCCTAAGTAATGCATAAATTGCTCTAAAATCATAAATAAGTTATATATCGGACATACATAGTTCTATTTTATTATTATTATTCACAAATAACAACGTTAAAATTACGTTTAAGTCTGCTAATATTTAATCAAATAGTAAGCCATAGTCTAAGGGTGACATTCAGAAAAAAACCATAATGCTAAGTGTGTGTCCAGTTTTTCTTTACATACAGTAAAGCAATGTGTGAAATACAGACCTATAAAGCTTTATTTATGTTATATTTGAATATAATATATACGAATGCACCATAAGATAAAAAGCGGTCCCCCTTTCCTGTGTGAAAACTATCGATCGATATAAATACAATTTTAACTACTCTAAGATGCGACCCTTGTCCGGGAGAATGTCTCCTCCAAATTTATTTTGTGCATCGTCATCCAATGTCTCTCGATCCCTACGGCCCATCTCTCAATTGGTGTTCCTTTGTTCCTTTTAGACCATTCGGTTACTGTTTTAGATCTGTCATCTGTAAAACGAGCTATACATATGATAAATACAAATGATATTTAGAACTGTCAAGGTAATATTAGTCTTTCCTTTTTCACTCACACGGGTTCCGTGCCGACATCACCAGAAGCGTGCGTGAATGATACTGCAAGGACGCTTTCTATCCACTATATATGTAACTATTTAAAAAAAATAGAAAAACCATAGCATGCCGCCGCCAGGAGGACAACTGTAAAAAGGCTGTGGAGGATGTGTGTTATGTTATTCTGGAGTAGCCCTGGCTCAGAAGACGCATCCCATTACCAGCAGCCGTCTCCTCCATAGTCTGGGTAGACCCCCAATATACGAAATTTCACAGACTCACTTTACTGGGGACGTAAACCCGAATGGCTGGATTGAGAAAAATAATGGACATTTATTTCCCCAAGTAAAAATTATTTTGCCCTATATTAATAAAATACAATCTACACATACATTGAAATCCACTCCACTACAATTTAATTTAAATCGTATTCAACGTTTTGTATATACTACATGTAAAATGGTGTGTCTTGATAATCTAAAGTTGTTAATGAATGACTACACCTCTCTTATCATGAAGCCCTAAGCATTTGAAAATCAATATAACCCTTCCGAATGGTATCGATTGGCACCTGTGACCAATTTGAACGGTTGAACGCGTTCGACTCGCAATTTCATTAACATTCTCTTCACACCGTCGCTGTTTCAATTTAACTTTGATTAATATTTTCACCCTTTCAACATGTTAAGCAGTGTTTAAAATCCAGTTGATGGATTTGTAGTTGAAACAAAAATAAAAACAAATCAGTGGCACTACAAGCTTTTTAGCTCTGGGCCTCAGATTTGTTCCTGATGGGTTCGTCAGAAAGCGACATCGTCCACCGTTACTTCATGTGCCCACCAGCTAGGACTAATCTTCTGAAAAGGGCATACATGATTGGGTAATAATTTACTTAACGAAATACATAGGTTAACGGACCTTTTTCATTGTCCGTTGAGTGAGCTGACAAAAGTTATATTATCGCTTAGTACCTATAGTAGTTAGTTAATATCTTGTATATTTTATTATGTAATTTGAGATGTTTTTTTTTTTGTTTCTTCTGTAAAGTATAAAGTCTGTAAAGTGTATATTTATTGTTCAATCTTGTCAATTCAGGGTCACCTGTTTAGGCAGGAGTATTTTGTTAAATAAATAAACTTCTATATCTGTTTCATGCTTATTTGTCAATAAGCAAGCGGTGATCAGCTTTCTGTGCCTGACATGCGCCGTCGACTGGGTCTAAAACAAACCGGTTTCCTGATGATGTCCTTCACCTTCGTCGACCCGTCCGTCTTCGAGCGAATGTTAAATGCGCACATAGAAAGAAAGGCCATTAGTGCACAGCCGGGATCGAACCTACGACCTTGGGGATTTGAGTTTGCACGCTAATGCAACTATGCCAACACTGCTCAGTAAAAATAAAAAAATCTAAATGCTATTTATTATTATTGTTATTACACTAAATAATCAGTGTTTGCGGCTATGGCTAATAATAATATTAGTATAAATAGTATTTATTTAGTATTATTACTATTTAGGGACCAAATTTAGTTCACTTAATTCTACCAACCTAGCTTGTACGGGAAGCTATAAAGATATTTCATAAGCAGTGGTTTGGCTTTTGAAAACTACATCCAAAAATCCATATTTATAAATAAACTAGCCTCCGCGAACTTTGTTTCCCCTTAATTTGATTTAACTAAGCCTATCTTTTTAGTGCATACCAACATGGATCATTTCGCTATGCTACCCCAAAGACTGTTTGGTTTTCCGGAATAAAAACTTTTTAGTTTGTTCTGTGAATTTTCCTATTTATAAACCTCAGAGTTCAAGTCATAATTAGCAAATAAAACATAGGGGTATATCGTAAAGGGGTGAAAATTAAGGATGATATGTTTTTTTGTATGTTGTATCAAAGAAAAAAAAAATATCAGGCTAATGACATCCCTTATAGATTGGGGTTCGAAAGATAGATAGTAGCTGAATCTCAGACCTACGGAATATGCATATTAAATTTCATAAGAATCGGTCTATCCGTTTCTGAAGAGTATGGGAACTAACATTGTGACACGAGAATTTCACATGTATAGAGATTATTTGATTATGAGTTTTTAATAAATAATCATCAGAAATTTATTTTATGCTTCACAAAGCAGGATATTATTACTGTAACTAATGATAAATTGCAACCTCTCATGATCAGTCAGACGCCGTAATATGTCTGTCCTATTGTCAATGAAGAAATGTTGAAGAAAAGAAGGTTAAATAAAGCGAATCGTTGTCGATGTTTTGCTATTATCGGCTGTCCGGTGCAGTCGAGTGTACACGACTAGCGATTTCCCGCTTAATTGAGAATAAACGATGTGCCAGAGAGAATTTTATCGTGGAACTAAGCGATTTTTAATATTGCAGCAACATTTGTTATTTAAACGTATTTATTTAGAAGATAAAAATAATGTATCGTTTGATTAATACATTAATGACATGCGTAGTTATAATAGCATAAAATGTAAAAAAAGCTTATGCATTTTATATAAAGTAAGTTTAATATTATCATTATTAATAATGATATCGTATTACTAATATCATTATTATCATTATAAAAATATTAACACAGCAGGCACATGAATATTTAAAAATATATTATATTTTTCTTATATTCTCTCTATTAAAATTGTTTTATTATATATGTTACTTTTTATTCTGTTTTCGTAGGACGTGACTTATTATGTGATATTAAACGTAATATTATCTATGTTTTTTTATGATTAAAAATTTGACAACTAGAAATTTCGTTGTCAAATTTTTAATCAAATCGGTTGATGTTTATTTTCGAGTATTGCCACACCACAAATATCATACAGTTTACGAACCTTCTAGAAAGTATTATTATAAAAACATCATAAATAAAGTGCCGTTAAATCCAAACCATTGAGAACGAGAGCAGTGGTGTCTTACGAAGCGAAAATATTAAAAATCAATGAGCTGAATTTATTTTCCCGCTATTGTATTTAAATACACAATTACTTCCTTCCAGATAATACCTAAATTTCGCCATTTTCCTTTATAGCAAATAAAAAACTTTTGAAAAACATTCTAATGAATATAAAAATTCTTCGCAACGATTGCGGACATCTGGCATCGTTTTATTTATATTTTTTTAAATATACAAAATATTATTATTAATTATATTATAAAATACATTCTTGAGATTAGAAAATAAACTATATTATAGTAAAAGCTTTTAGAATTAACTTTCCTTTGAATATTAAATATGTTTTAATTGATGGATTGTTTCAGACGACGAGTTTGGCGAAAAATCAGTGTCCGTTCTACTTGATGGAGAGGAGTCCGAGCTGATATTCATCGATCATCCGAGTACAGAGATGTCTGTGAGTGGCCATTAATATTTTTTACGTAACAAGTAGGAATAAAAAGACAAGGCATCCGGTGACTATATGCACCAAGCTATTATAAAAGCTCGTTACAACTTTTTAAGTATATATAAATACCAGTGACGCTACAACTCTTCTGAGCCTGGCCCTCACATTTGTTTTGTTTCTTGATCATATGTCAATCTAATAGGCAAGTAGGTGATCATTCGTACCTGACACACGCTGTCAACTTTTTGGGTCTGAGGCTAATAATTTTTGTTTTGTATAATAAAATAAAATCTTTCTTTTTTATTAATTGTTTTTGCAGCCCTTGTTTATTTCTTGGTCATATAACTCGGAATACGTTAAATAGCAATATCGATACAGAATGTGCACAATGTTCAATTTCTCTTAACATCCTTGACGTTGATGTTACAACCTTGGTACAACTCAATATTGAAATCGGGATCTGCTATAACAGAGTACCAGTGCAAGTGCCTCTACATTCTGTTTGCACACGAAGTCTATTAACATTACCGGAAGGGGAGTTCTACGTTATAACTTTGTGTGAACACGTGTTCAACTAATACTAATTAAATACCGTCAACTGCTTTTCCCTCAAGCTGATAATTTTCAGCAGTTTTATTGAGATATAATTACTGGTTATTTAATTTCCTATAAAACTTTCTGTTTTGAACAAAACAGATTTGTATTTTATTTTTTACTTATGTAACTTAAATGACGTTGTGGTTTATGATATTTTCCTTTGAATTATTGTTATGTAGAGGGAGGGTAAAACTTGCTGAGTTTCTTGCCCGTTCTTCTCAGAACAAGGCCTCCTGGTAGTTTTGCTCTTTCGCGAATTTTGTAAACGTTTTTGACATTCATAAGCATGCCCTAAGACCCATCTAAATTGAATAAATTAATTTTGATTGATTTGATTGATTTTGTTAACTGCACGTTTTAATAGGACAGTTGAGAGAAGTTTGTGATTTCTCATTTTTGATAAATACATATTGACGTATCGGATGTTGCTTATAAACTTTTAATTTAGTTGCCAAATATAACTACAACATGAAACATATCTATAAATGTTACTAATTCTATACTTTCCATGTATGTTTAAAATAAGATTAGGCATAAGCATATAATTTCTAGTTATACTTACATATAATGTTATTTATACCTTATGTCGGAGAGAGTAAAGAGGGGCAAACAGGAGTTAATAATCAATAGTGACAGGCATGAGGAAAAAGGGAAGCGCCTAAATCTTGGTGCAGAAAGAGATGCGTGGAGAAAAGGTGACAGATATAATTAATAAATCGTTATAATTGCTACACATAATTATTGTATGTAACATTAGTACTTTTAGTTTAAATAATTACATTTACTCACTGACCGATCTTTTATCAGGTGGAGAACTGCCTTTCAACCTACGAGCCGCATGCTTGCGTCGTGGTCTACTCGGTTGTGGCCAAAAGCTCATTCACCAGGGCAGCAGAACTTCTGGCGTACCTCGCAAGAGAACAGTTCACTTGTGATAGAACTGTTGTCTTGGTTGGAAATAAGGCTGATTTAGCAAGAGCACGACAGGTTACTACCAATGGTGAGTAATATTAGCTACTGTAATCACAAAATGGCGCTTCCTTTTATTTGGCCTGAAATTTTATTCATGTGTCAATTTTTTATATAAACAATATTAAATAAGTGTTTATTCGTTCCTTGCTTCCTTTTCTCATTATTAGAAACACATGTAGGTATTTTTACAGTACTGTCAGAGTTAATTGTATATTTATAGAATTCCGTGTCTCAAAAATAAATCGGATTAGTTAGTAAGTCTCGCAAAAGCTGTGGTTAAGCTTAGTAAAGCACAACTTAGTTTATACCAAGCTATGAATGTTACTACTTTAAGCTACGATACATACTCGAAAGTTTGTTAAAGGAAGGCTAAACATTAATCATTTCTAATGACGCTATTCGTAAACAAATGAATGACAATAATTTTGCTGATTAATATTCAGTGCTTTTGTTCGAAACGCAAGAGATACATAAATATTTTAAGTTAGTCATAATTATAAGAAAATTTTAGTTATGATTTCGGTTACCAATCAAATATGGTATATCTTTTTACTAAAATCTAAGAATATTTATATATTTATACGTATTAGCAAATAATACACTAAATCACACTCATATATTTTACTTAATGCAACTACCGACCTTATCACTTATGATCGATCACTTTCAGGCAACATATGTTACATACAAAAAAAGAAATA
The DNA here is from genome assembly GCF_905147795.1 of Pieris rapae. Lineage (NCBI taxonomy): Eukaryota > Metazoa > Arthropoda > Insecta > Lepidoptera > Pieridae > Pieris > Pieris rapae. Next base: position 541,189 of record NC_059513.1, read on the forward strand.
CATTATTTTAAATTATAAATAATTCATTAGTTGATTTACCTTCACCTTCTAATATTTCAATTTGATGAAATTTTGGATCATTATTAGCATTATGCTTAATTACTCAAATTTTAACAGGACTTTTTTTAACAATATATTATTATGCAAATATTGAAATAGCTTTCTATAGAGTAAATTATATTTGTCGAAATGTTAATTATGGATGATTAATTCGAACTTTACATGCAAATGGAGCATCATTTTTTTTATTTGTATTTATATTCATATTGGACGAGGAATTTACTATGAATCATTTAATTTTTTTTATACATGAATAGTTGGATTTCACAGGCACGGATTAATTCCGTGCCTGTGAAATCTTTGGAGCAATCAGGACGCTCCTTCTTTGCTTCTGGAAGGAGCTAGGCTGGCTTAGTTAACCAGTACCCTTAATCATTTTCTACAACCTTTTTCATCATCCTTATTGTACTTTGTTACAGAGGGAAAAGCTTTAGCCACATCGCGTGATTCCAAGTTTATTGAAACATCATCTGGAATTCAGCACAACGTGGATGAGCTTTTGGTTGGCATTCTAAAACAGATACGGTTGAAAGAGAGCAGAGAGAAGAAACAAGCAAAGAAGATCGGTAAACAGGTATATATTCCAATTAAAAATGTTGGATGAATGAACAGCTAAAATTTCAGTTTAAAAACGTTTTAGAAAGAGAATATTTTTTACTGAATTTGAAACAACAACGAAATGAATTCATCTTGATACAAAGTCATGCTTTTTACTTATTTTTTACCTGGGCAGGTATTCGTATTTAGAGTATTACAAACTCCCTAATGACTATGAACCAAAATACCGATATTAATATATTTTTTACGGAACGTCACGAAGTTGTGCAGCGTTTTTGTCGAGAAAAAGGGAGAGAGCGATTGACACTGCCTGAGAGAGTGGGAAAGGCAGATCGAGAAAAAATATTTTCTATTGGTTGACGTATTAGTTTAGTAGTTACACAATAGAACTTTAGATGGAAATAAAGTCTGGTGCAGTAAATGCAATTATTTTATTTATTTTTATTTTCATTGGTTCATACATCGTGTGTAAACAGTGTGAATATAGATATACAAATACGTGGTCATATACGGGTACATGATCATCTTTTGGTGCTTTTATCTTAGTAATAATTAATTTACAAAGAAGTTCTGACAGGTGTACTTGCACGCACTTATTCAGTTTTTTCTAATAGATTTTTTACTTACTGTAAAATTCCCGTAATTTAACTAATTACAACTGGCCAATCTATATTTAATTAAACTGGTGTACACAAACAACATTTAAACAACACAAACAATGTATATAATGTGGTGAGTTACATAAAATGTTTTAGCCCGTTGAAGTTTCTTGCCTCAGGGGTTGCTCTAGGAATTCTATCAAAGGGCCCAAAGCCGACCAACAAAGGAATTATTTTTGAGCCGAATAAGCATTGTTGGTCTGCTATATGCGTTTTGGGAGTAGTGAAATTTAATATTCCTGTCATGTAATCCAGTGGCACTTAAACACTTCTTCCTTCTTAGCATCAGCATGCCTTTGCTCTTTTATATCTCATGGACTAGTTGGTGATCAATGATCCTTCCGTCTGACTCATATTACCATTTGAGACCTGCCGGTTTCCTCATAAAGTTTTCCTTCAACGTGCGAGCGAGTCTTAAATGCTGAATAGACAGAAAGTCTGTTGTTACAAGGGAACGAACCTACGACTTCAGGGAAGGGAATTCCACTCAGTCACTGGCAATGCTGAACTATATATTGCCTATTACTTGATATTTGATCGATAGCTAATTTCTTTAAACAATAAATATACTACTTAACTTTTCCTCAATTATTATAAATAAACTTCTAAAGGTAACATTAATTTCAATCTAAACTTATTATAAATTACTTCATATATTGACTTTGAAAGTTTAGATACATCTAACGAAGCTCGTTTATCGAACCTTAGCTTTGTGAACTTGACTAATATAGGATTATTAAAGTATACCAAACTTTACGAACTTTGGTTTCATTAAATTATGTACTTTAAAATCTTTTGTAAGAAATGTAAGGAGACTTATTAGCATTCGACCAAAAAATTCAGTAACTTACAAGTATTGAAGAGCTTTCTTTTAATTACCAATTAAAACCTTTATAATATTAAACCACCGTACATGCAAGATAATAACAGCAAACTGTGGTAGCAGGTCCTTATAAATATTGTCTAAAACAAAAAACAACTTGGCAATTTTAAAGAGTGGCGGAGAGTTTATTGCCGGTTCTTCTCTTCCGTTCTACGCCCTTAATTTGAGAAATGCCACTAAATGTAAATATTTTTTTCTGACACTCATAAGTGTATATTGTGTTACCTATATGAAATTATAAATTTGAATCAAATACAAGATATCATTAATATGTTCTTTTGTATGCAGGACGCAAAACCATCAAAATTGGCCAGCTCCCGTACCCACATATCTCTCAGCATCGCTCGGGAGCTCCTTCAAAAAATCTGTATCAACGACATCTCAAAATCTAAATCCTGTGAAAATCTTCATGTCCTGTAAATCTTACTCATCACGAATTTAAAACCAATTAGTCTATACTTGTTATAGTAGTTGTAACCAATTCAGGTACATTTAAACTTCTGATAATTTTTTAATTTTCAAAGAGTTATTTTGCATTGCTCATTACATAAGTGGAAACCACAAAGAACTGATATTTCGTCCTTGTCATTCTCGTATCACTTTACATGTATATAAATGTGATGAAACATATGATACATGTCGGCTTTATACAACGTAAACTGAAGTTTATAGCATGTTTGTCAATACGGTTAGTACTTTTTACAGTGAAAACGGTTACCATAGCAACAATCGTGTTTCTTCATTTATTTTCGTCCATGTCACGTGGTTTGAGTCATAATATAACAATATGACTCAAGCCGCGTGTACGAACGAACTTTCGTAATCAATTACTAAAGAAAAATGCCCGAAAGGACGAAATACCGGCTTTGGATAAACTTGGAATTTAATTATTAAATAAAAATATCTCAATGTACTGTTAATCGCAACAAAAGATTCACAGACAAAACAATTCCAATGTTGAAAATGTTAATCTATGGACGGAGGGCCGACAAAAGCATTTTATAATTTTATATTTTGTTTATGGATCTTCCTTGTATTATGAAAACAATGTCTAGACAGGGCGGAGAAGATAATAGAATAAATACAATGCAATTGCTTTCCTGATGGTTTCCAATGAACAAGATTACATTACACTGTAATCTTGTTCATTAAATGTAAGTAATACATTATGTATGTTATTGTTACAGTATGAATTTAAAATATATATTCAGGTGCAAATTGAAATTGTTGGTAAAGTTCATATTACGTTTATTTTTTTAATTAAGACCATACCATTTCAGTATTTCTTCATAATTGTCGACGTATAAAAATCTCCAATAAAACTATTTATTGAAAGGCCTATTCCAGATTGTAATTAGTACAGGTAATAGGTTTTTGACGAGTTCTTTATGAAATTAATTTATGTTCATCTTCCATAATTCAGCTCAATCCTTATAGAGCCACATATGGAGAACATATTACCGTTTTAACATTAACAGTATAAAAAGCATAGGAATTAGACACTATTTTCAATAGATACAAAACAAAGTATGTATTTTCGTGTTATTCCCATATTTCGACAGCCAAAGAAGAAATAACATACCATATCCAGATTTCATACTTTCTTTCGTAGATCTTTCACAAGTTAACTTAACTTATGACGTGTTAACGCAGCACTTTCCTAGTAGTTTCGCTACGTCATCTAATGTAGCGGCACAAAATTAGGAGCAAATAACTTGTACAATAGGAAACTTTTGTAAGAACTTTTTATTGTATTGATTCTAATTATATGTTTCTGAATTGTGTAATTTGTGTTGTACGACCTTAAGAATTTTCGATATTTGAATTTTGTTTTAGAATATTAAAGTTGGAGCACAGATTACTAATACTACAATTTTAGGTATTCAAACACATTTTATTATTTATCTGTTTAATTATTTTCGCTGTCTCAAATTGCATTAGGGTTCATTTGTGGAGGTAGAATGTTAATCTTCATGGTATGACGTTATCATATTGATTTTAAGCTCAAATCGTAGTTGTCGCTCCATATAAACTACAGATAGAAGATGTTTAGTATATATATTATTACTTTCTTATTTAAAACAAGTACTTTTTCATCTATATCTGTCAATTTGTGTTTTAGCTGTGATTGACAGATAGATTTTAAAATGAACAAAAGGATCATATTCATTTAATAATTCATTCCTTTTGAATACTTTGAATTGTGTCTTATTAATTTTTATATTACTGTAATCAAAATTGATTTCTTTTAATTAAATATAGATGTTTAGAATAGTTATTGTTAATATCAGTATTATAACAAATTACGCTTGCACTCTGACATTCATATTCTTAGAAAACTAAAAGTAATATTGTATTAAACTAAAAGTAATAAACATTAAAGGATTATATATTATAACTTATTACAGTTTAAGAGAGTTTATGATATATGTTGACATTTGACGTATTTGCAATCTGCCCTAAGACTATGAGCGAATCGGCCGGAATACTGGCAGTCTTTAAGCTCTAGAATATGGTGATTTTTTAGTCGTCACACTGTTCAATAGTCATATGAAAATTAAAAAAAATATATTTATCATATTTTTAATTTATAACTTGTATTTTAAAATACCGTCGCACTCATAGTCATTGCAATCTGAGTATGAGTTATACGTCCCGTTTGCGGTCTAACGTATTTATACAAAAATACTTTTTTGTATAAAAAATTATATAAAAGTAATCTTTGAATATGAACGTCATAAAATTAAGATGTTAACTGTTAGAATATTCACTATTTTTCTATTCAAAACAAACTTTCTACGACTTTTGTAAGGTATTTATAACTATGAGTAAGGAAGAACGAATCAGTAAGTCGTAAATTTTAAATTTGAGAAATAAGACTAACAAGCCAATCTGTATCAACGCTGCAATAGTATATCAGTCGAGCCGTTTCGGAGGAGTTTAACTACAAACACCGCGACATGAGAAATTTATACGTCATATATAATACCAACTAAAATAGGCAAGTTAACTTAGGTAAAATCTGCGTCAACCTTATAATCTAGATATTCGTTCACACTATAAAAACACTGCCTTTAAATATTTAATCACCTTCCCTCTGAAAGAATTGCACGTAAGTAATCTATAGCCTCTAGGAAAGTTAAGCGGGTTTAATCTGAAAAAGTTTGCATATGAAGACCGTTATATATTTTTAGCCATGATTTTTACGTCTTGCTGTTTGTTCTTCACTACAAATATCCATTTCCTTATAGTGGGAGAAAGAGCTTTAAATGTAGTTTTCCCGTACATTTAGTATATACATTGTTATAATCCAGACACTTCCTTCGTAGATTTTTCATTATATGATTATGTAGAGACCTCAATTTTATTGTCATTGTATACCTTAGATTTAAGAGTATTAATCTGTTAAGTGTATGTTATTTCAATATTATGCGATATCGGTCTGATTATTGCATTGTTTCTTAGATATTTTTCACATTAAAACAGTGGCTAAGCTGGCCACTTGATCACGAGAAAAGAATAATTAATTGTTCCGTTGTTATGTCTACGTAAATTAACTTAACGACAAATCGTAAGTTAACCAAGTTTAGTAAGATATTCAATTCACTTTGGATAATAGACCGATAACGTATACGCCACTCAAAGTCTGATTCTTCTTAGTTATAACGTCTTCAAAAGAAGAAGGATACTTTCATTTAAAGGCCGGCAACGCACACGCGAGCCCTCTGGCATTGAGTTTCCGTGGGCGGCGGTATTACTTAACATCAGATGAACCTCCTGCCCCTATTCTATATTAAAAATTAACTTAAAAACGATTTATGATATTTATCATTAATAACTGACATATATAAATGAAACACGATAAAGTGTTTTTATATATAATATCACGTAAATATCGTGTTTCTATATGATGTATTCCAAAAACATTTTATTAGTTACCTTAACAAATATGTTCTTGGCACATAATTACGCAACTTTCAGCATGTTGAGCGATAAGGAAAAAGAGATATCTAAAGTTTTATATCTGAAACTCGAAAAATATTTTAAGCTGTGTTATAAGGTAGAATGAATCTATGAGTATTAAACTAAACTGTCGTAAAGCATCCTTTTTCTTTTGAAAACTTAGTAGAAATGTTAATATTTTTGGTGTTTAAATACTATTTATGGGACTTGATATAGTTGAAAATAAATAAAAATTTCAAAAGTATTAGTTTTATTTCATCTTTCACTGAAATTGTGATTTCAAGTATTTGGTATCAATAGTAATTAGCCGAATCAGCCAATGGTGTCCCAAGTGAAAATTGTCTATGAAATAGTTATTGCGCGTTTGGTGTAGTCGTTCACTATAAATTTCTTAAAGCTGCCCACGGCAAACCATAATAGAAAAAATCCAGCTGAATTGTGAGGTGACGAACCATGGTATCTTTACAAGATAATACATCTTTTTTAAGATTTGATTCATACTGAGTTGTTTGCTAAAATCCAATACAGTCCTCTTTGTCTAAATAAAAATGAGATTAAAAATGAGTCGTTGCTTCTGCAACTAAGATCTCTATGGAGTTGCTGAAAGCATATTCGCCAGTCGTTTTAGCAACCTTACATTCTTAATTATTTTCTAATATAATTTATTTTCTGCTTTGTCGTATTTCTACTTAATTGCTATATGAATTAGCATTTTTAAACAGTATATACGTAGATGCTCGGAGGATCCGTGCAACTTTTTCGATACAAAAACTCCCCTCGGGAGTTGTGTGCTGAATTATTGCGGGCTAGTCGATTGTGAGGAATTTTATTTATCTGGCTAGTGCTGCCGCTGATTCGAAAGTTCTCATGTCATTTTTACACATATCTTACACATTTTATATGTTTGATAGTCTTCATTAAAACATTTATTATACGTAAAATAAAATAGACTAATTCTTTATATACAACCCTGAACACATGATATATCGGAGAAAGATGATAATCGTCTCATATGAATGTCAACAATATGAATTTCAGTGTGACATATCCATCACTGAAGTACTTGATAATATTAAGACTTGTTTTGAGACGTTAAATGTTCCTTTTTACTATAAAAAAGGATATTATTAAAGAGTTCTTAAGTTTTCCCATTCAGGCGCTCCAATATCCGAGGATTTTTCCATTATAATTAATGACACGTTCACAGTAGAGACAAAATATGACTAGACTCGTGGGAAATAAAAACAAAACCATTATATTCCCTTCACGGTTATTCCTAAATCCCTGCCTTGGGACAAAGTTAAAATAATTTTAACTTGACAATCTGTCCTTGATGTTTCTCCTTTCTTGACTTTCTCCATATATAACCACCAATATCTCTCAATTACAAACTAAACTAGTCTTACTTTAAACTAATAACTAGTCATTTGAGATTTACTTCTTTGAATTTATTAATTTCATAGAAATTAACTAAATCATGGGAGTTACACCCCGAGAGTCTAGCCAGACGTTGGCACACTTACCAACTGTTATATTGCAATCATTCGTTACATAGCAATTAACATTTCATTATTTCGCTTATATTCTGTTGTTGTAGTGGTTAATATAGTGTAACACTAAAATGTTCTATCCGCCGCACAGGTCGATAATTTAATATAAATACACCCACCTTCATTCTTTTACCGACACCTACGTTTTTGTTCCTTTTTTTTATTGATTGTGGACTCGTTAGCGCGACGGCATTAATTATTTAGTTAATAGTGCATTAATTATATAGTAATAGTTAAAAGTGCAGTAAGATACCCTTTAAATATATAGATATAGGTACTTCTTAAATTCTTAACTCAATAACTCATATACGTTAACACTGTCTCGCGTTATACACCTTTTTTACCCTTATTATCCTGGTAATATAATACCTATTTTATGTTCTGAGACGTTTTCTCTCCTCAATAAAACTTTAACAATCAATGTAGAATGAAATATATACGAAATTCCACCCGTATCACCTCGACGTCCACCGTTCCACAACTGCGCGTTTTTCTAGGCAGTTTTTGCCGCGCACCACCACTTCGTGGAACCAGCTGCCCACTGAAGTATTTCCGAACCAATTCCGACTTAGGGTCCTTCAAGAAAAGAGCGTACCAATTCTTAAAAGGCCGACAACGCAAGCCCTCTGGCGTTGAGAGTGTCCATGGGCGGCGGTATCACTTAACATCAGGTGAGCCCGCTTGCCCCCTGTTCTTAAAAATATATATATGTCCTTATTTGCACCTACCCCGGTACTTACGTAAATTATTGCGTTTTTCAGCTACAAATGATTATGTATTGTGACCGAGTCAACATCCCGCTCTTATTCAGAGATCGATCTTCGAGATCCTATTCACTAACCCTTAAAAGCAGCAGATAAAAGAGACAGAAGGCTCGAATCGTTAAATTACCTAATACAACCTGTCTGTAAACGATTTTCTTTACAATTTAAAATATTATTCTATTGAGTTAGGTAGCAATCTGTGGCAAAAGCATACTTACTCGTCGAGTCACTTTGTGTAATTACTTCTTCAATTTATACTCAACGGTACAAGTTTGCCTTTCTGATTTAATATTTCCTATAACGAGAATGCAATAGTAAATTACTGTTTTTATACGACTATATTTTAGGTTTGTTTTTTGGTATAAAAGAGTTTAGAAATTATTTTTATTTGTGTGTGTGTGTGTTTTTGGACTGTAGCGCGTGATTCTTTATGGGGTCGGTATTTTGTTATTGTGAGGGTCTGGGCTTTCCACAATCTTTCCTTGTATATAACTTTTATTTTACCGGTTTGCTATCGCTATACATGTGAACCAGAAGGAATGCCTAGCATCTTTGGTGGTGATGGTGGTTCCTGTTATTCGGGTGCACTTGATCTTGGAATTGGCACTGCAGCACTTATGCATTATTTAATTTATTATTATCAATAAGATAGTTGTGTCTTAATACGATACTTATGTTTAAATAATCATTAAAAAGTATAAGGCATATGCTAAATACTATAATTAATATACCGTTACTGAACACAAAATATCGCTTTTGCGCATTCGCTCTGATACAGTATAAAAATGTCACATGAAAGTATTAAGCACGTCCAATACATTTACTAAGGGGCCCTGTAATATATTTTTTATACCCTTAGTGACCGCAAATAAAATTCGTTACCGCCATTACAATTAGTTCACATTTCAGTTCTCGCAGAACACTAAAACTTCTCAAAACTTCCCGATAAACTTTAACCTCGTAGCAGGCTGTAACACCCGTCTGGTTTCTAGCTTAGCAACATAGCTGAAACAAAGTTTCATAATTAAAGTATAGAAGTGAAAAATTCAACTTTTGGTTCTTTAAATTCATGATAACGTGGCAGTAGGTATAGGATTAATGCAGATTTTAACCGTTATACATACATAGGCATAGAGTTTCTTTATATGTTATATTTAACATTTGCTCGAACGGTAAAGGAAAACATCGTGAGGAAACCGACAAGTCTTAGACCCAAAAAGTCGACGACGTGTATCAGGCACTGGAGGCTGATCACCTACTTGCATATTAGATTTAAAAATGATCATGAAACAGATTCAGAATTCTGAGGCGAGGTAGTAGCGCCACTGATTTATTTATTTTTTACACGCATAGGCAATTTTTTATTCTTATGATTACTAAGAAAAATATTACATTTAATATATTCAAACGTATCAATTACAATTGTTATTTAAATCGGTGTTCATTCTTTATATTTGATAAATCATAGAAAGAGTAGATAATAAAAAGATATTGACATTATTTTTGTTTACGAATTTTATTAAGCGGAAATTATCGCTTCATTTCCTCTCAGTTTTCACATCAACATACACTTCACTTGTCTTTATAGAAGCAGCGTTTTGCGTAAAATGTCATATTTTTGGATATAGACGTGCTGTTTTCGTTTTTATACCTTACTAACTGCCCCTGCGAACTAAATATCTAATGTGATTTTACTTAGCCTAAGTACATACCAACATAGAATATTTTGTTATGTTACCCAGAGACTGTTGGGTTTTCCGGAATGAAAAATTTTTAGGTTGTTCTGTGAATTTTTCTCTATATGAAGTTCTATTAGTTCATATCATATGTGTTTAATTAACAAATAAAAATTAGGGGATAATCGTAGAGGGGTGAAAATTAAGGGTTGTATGTATATTTGAATGCTGTATGCTAAAAAAATAAAAACAAAAAAAACTTAGGGGCTTGAAAGATAGATATGATCATAAGGATAATAACATTTATATGAATCGGTCGAGCCGTTTCGAAGGTGTATGGAAGCTAACAAGAACACGTATGAGAGTGAGATTCTCAACTCTAAGATTCTAAGGTATTTTCCATACGCGATGTTTAATGTACTTTAAATCGACAGGAGCTTGCTTTTGCATGCAAAATGCATTTTGTATGTGTATTATATGTTCAACTTTGTTATTATAAAAAATAACAAAGTTGAGAAGCGTAAAGTTTGGAACGCACATGATGTCACGAGTTTGTATAACACAAATAATTGTGAACAAATTGGCAAGACGACGCGAGGCGAAAGGTTTCATTCGATTCGAAGTCACTTTTCACTTTGACGGGATTTAGAAGTTCACGAATGGTATAATTTATAACGTGTATCCATTTTCCGCGTATTTTCATCTGAATTTTCGGGTGGTAAGTTTTGTCATATTAGCTTTTATATTTTAAAGATATTCCATATTTCGGCTCCAAATATTTTATAGTGTACTAGGGAATGCGACAGACGTTGTCCTTTATGATATCTCGAGTGATTAGGATAATAAACAAAGTATGAAATTTCCGAAATCTGCGCGATCTGCCCGGCTGATTTGTGATTCTAAACCATTTAGGGTCCCACCCAAACGCATACAAAAAATATCATTCAAATCGGTTCAGTCGTTTAAGAAGAGTTCAGGGACACTTCCTACTTTTGATGTTTTGTTTGTATTACTTTTACTATACATTACTTGATTTAGTTTGATTTGTTTTGTTAGTATTAAATTATAAATAAATAAAAATAAAAAAATTTCTTTATTTGGCCCCTAAACAAAAACCACATTACACATATTACAACATTCATTGTGGTCAACCTTTGTTTTCAATTGTTTCCTATTTTAATATTTTCACTGCGTTACGGGAAGTATTTTGTTGTAATTGAGTTTTCTTATGTGCCTTGAACCCTATATATAATTAGTATTTAAATATCTATAATATATATGTTATACCACGAATAAGGAAACAACTTAATTTGATCCTAACAAAAATGTATGGAAAAGTTGTAATTAATAAGTTTTTTATAAGTTAATATATACGCAAAGTTCTACACAACTTTCTCGGCGTGACTAACAGAAATTACACATTAGCGCTACACAACTTCCATTTTAACCTCACACCACAAACGTCTTTAACATATGGACCCAGCCTTGTCTTTTCTAATGTTATATTCGTTATATCGATTTACGTCAATCGCAGTTTAACTCCATAGACCCCTAGGTTTTACCTCAAATTTAGTCCTGGGGGTGTTTTTAGTAGGTAGATTTAGGGGGACGTTTTTGGGGGGTGCTTTAAATAATAACAATACAATGTATAGTAAATCTCCAGGCTCCATGGTGGTGGTTGTTGTTTGGATATCTTTCAATAAAACACTTTGAAGTTGCGTAACTGCTGTCTTTAATTGTTTAAAACATGAGATTATAATTAAGATAACAAAAAACTAACTTGACTTATTTAAGTGTTAGTAAATCTAACTGACACTTACTGTTATTGGACATTATTGGAAACAAGAATGTTAATTTACAATTTATGAGTGTGATATTAACTTATATAAATATTTAATTTAACTGTAATTAGGTCATACAACTACTGCAACAATTAACAAATGAAATATCAAAAAAATCTAAAATACTTTATGATTTTTTTCCATATTTAAGGGACTTTTTTATATACCGCCGCCCATGGACACACATTAACAAGAGGCTTACAAGCGAACAAGTAGTTTAAAGTTCGTTTTAGGGGGAATATTTTGCAGGAGCTGATAGTGGTCGGCATTATCCTCCGCCTCTCATCATCGCCATTTGGTGATTATTGTGACTAAACTTCTGTAACTGTGAACGAAATGATCTGTTTATTAATATTTTAGCTAAGTTTTCGGGTTAATAAAGCTTTTAGTGAACGAACGTATCGCTATTGTAACATAGAAATATATTCTTTTGTTACTATCACTGCTGTTTTTACCATTATTATTTGTTGAGTGAAAATTTACATTTTATACACTTCATTCGTTTAATATTAAAATTAATTATATTCGATCTATGAAAATACGACCATAATTTTGCTTTCCGTAAACGGTTAGGTTGACCCATTCTTTTGCGACGTAATGCTTACGTTCTGCATCTCTCATCCATAAACTCCATCCTATCTCAAATCTATTTCAAATTTTTAAAAGCCCATAGTAACAGATAACGTTTTTCCAAAATATAGCTGTCGTTCAAGTGTTTTGTAAAAATGTAATTTATTTTATTTCAGTTCTAAGTCACAAGAATTGAACTATAATTGATCTGCAGTCGAACGAACAAGTTACTAAAGTAATAAGGTTCTACTAAGCTATTGCATTGGAAACCACTCCATACTGACCTTTCCACATTTCTCAAGCTAGGGTTGGTATATCAGAGGTTTTGGTACTAAGTATGTTATATATATATACTATTAGATTTTAATTTGTCTAATCATGATAAAAATCTACAAACTTTTACAATAAATTGAATAGGCTGCAGCCCACATTTAAAAAAAAATGGTTAAAGGAGAATGGTTGAAGACACCTAACGCAGAGTTGGAGATGATCCCGAGACACACATTCATACACATTACACTCACACACACTCATTATGTACTCACGCCTGCACCAAATCTTACATTTTAATGAATAATTTTTTTTTATTCATTAAAACTTAGTTGCTGAAACATACAATGGAAACGATTAGATGAAAAGGATGGCCATATCGCTTTCGAGCGATCTCTTCCAGGCAACCACTTATTCGTTTTTTTTATTGCATATTTTTAAGGTTAAGTTTTATATTCAAAGTTTTTACTTTTATATTAAATAAGCAAACAATGAGATTATCATTAAAATAAGTTTAATAATAGTTATTATTTATTTTATTGTGTCGCTAAATAAAGCAATAATTGATAAGTGATGACAGCTGTGTTAGACAAGAGAATCGAAGCCCCATTTTGGATATGAATTAATCACATTTCTGATAATTAATCTATAAAGATCAGCTTTATCAGTTCACAGACATCGAATATTTGTTAGAACATGCCTTTTACGGATTTTCTCTCTGCGAGAAAGTACAAAATAACACACACATGTCTAAACAGTCCTTAAACTCGCATGGGTCTCATTAAAACTATCCTAAGTGAACAAATCTAGGGAGGGAAAGATTTAAAGAAATATAAGACAATAAATGCCAGTACATAAAATATTTCAGGTAACAGCCCTACAATACAAAGGTACTTATTAGTGCGTAGAGGATCAATTCTAAATTTATTAGGGTCTGAAATAGCGTTTGATCACCAAGGTCAAGGATTCTGCGTATTTTCCTTATTTCCCTAGCATTACTACATATACACATATACTACTTTATTGATTTGAGAAAATGTAATTGCCTTATTAAAATTAAAGGGGATTATTGTTTTATTAAAACAGATAAAAAACTTAATAAATTTATTAATTATCTATGGTCCTTTAACATTGCCTATAGTCTGTGGATAAGCGTAGTACGATGCGAGGGGACAATCACAGCTTCCTCTAGGACCTGGCACACCGCGGGGGCCAATGGCACCTGCAAAATACCAGATCTTTTATTTGTATGCGACATCTTTTGTTTTGATCTATTTATAAGCTTTAGATTTATATACTCCAAAAGAACTACTACTGAAAAAGCTGCAACAATTATTTTCGTAAGCATACAGAAAAGGCTTATTAAATATTTATATATAAAATAGAAATATGTTTATCTTTCAATGTTGACAATTGAAATAATAATAATCCATATTTGTAAAGGACGAAAACAAAGGAAGACCTATGCTTTCATTAATTGGACGAAATCGGTCAGAGACATCAATGACACGAAAATGTATAAGGACACACATAATTTGTATTTTTTTTCCAGGGTATACTGATAACGATATCTGGGCCCAGGCTGTGCCATTTCTATTTGCATATGTATGCTGTATATTGTTAAAATTGATTTTTATTTAGTAAGCGTTTAACAAATAAATTACCCCTTCTATAGTTAAATATCACACAATAACAAAGTATCACTAACCTTCTCGCCCAGGGCTTCCTCGTTCACCTTGCCTTCCTTCAGGCCCAGCGGGACCTACTGGACCTAAAATTAAAATACAGTATTTTTTAACGTACTATAAAGCGTATTTAGGTAAAGCATGTTGAGATTATGAGAACGTTGAGATTCATTCGTTCGACGAATAATCGAAACATTTGAACCTCCATTCAGAGTTTTCTCTCAAGTACGATCGTAGTTCAGATAGAGCCATCAGCCATCTCTTAAAATGAAATCTAATAAATATATCTTTTAGTATACCTCGTTTTTTTGAACAAATTGTACAAAAACACATTTTTGTAATAGATAGGGACGTTAAAATAAATTATATTTATTAAATCAAATAAAACTTTCAAAATCAACTCACCTGGTAATCCTCTAGGACCCTCGGGCCCCAGAATCCCTACTCCTTCAGGGCCTCTGTCTCCTTTATCTCCTTTCTCCCCTCTAGAGCCTGGTTCTCCCGGTCTACCCGGCTCTCCAGTCTCACCAGGATATCCTCTGTGACCCATGACACCTGTTTCCCCTGGTATTCCTATAAAATATTATTAGCTATGTCCACTTCACACAAAATAGGAATTTAAAAATTATAAGTAGTTCTTGTGTAGATTTTACCCATAAAATATATTGTAATTACAAATATTTTATGACTATTAAATAATAAACAAAACTGTGATTATAGTATTGTCTTTTATTAACATAACTTTTAGACATTTAAAGAAAACACTTTTTTAACGGATTAAAGTTATGTATTATTGTAAACTTATAATTATTTAAACATAATTTAAATTTAACCGACGACGCACACTGTAAAGCACGCGAAACGTCGGTTAAATTTAAATTATGTTTAAATAATTATAAGTTTACAATAATACATAACTTTAATCCGTTAAAAAAGTGTTTTCTTTAAAACTGTGATTTACAATCTGCTATTGTTGAGTAAACTGAGAAATTAAACGTTACGGTCAAAAACATAAGGATCAGAGTCCTGGTAAATTCGTGTAATGAACTGAAAAACGACAAAGACATTCGAGATGAGGTGGAGGAAAATGATTCGCAACATGGACTGCAAAAAGAACCAACAATTCCATTCTCAGACAAATAAAAATCACCACACTGACTGTCAACGATTATTAACAAACTTTGATCATATTTCCAGACCAGAACCAATTATTCCCGACAATCTGGAAAAGCTGAGAAGCAGTGATTGCAGGAGAGTGGAAGTCGATGGTCTATCCGTCGGTCTGACAGACAATTATGGGTCTCAACATCCCTTATGAGACAAGCTGAAGATAGAGTAGTGCGGAGGCAGCAAGTCGACTGGGAATAAAGAGAAAAGAGTTAAAAACATGAAATTTAATTTTTAACTTACCTGGGGGCCCAGGTGGCCCAGGTCTTCCAATCGGCCCCCGTCTCCCAACACTGACTGCTGGAGGAATCATTACTAAACTATCTGCTAATTCTTTTAAGCGATCTGAAAATAGAAAAATGTATACAGGTGGTCAAAAAGTTGTGGATCAAACGCAACTAAGGGTTAGATGAGGTCATCAGATTTGTAAAACTGTCTACGACAGGTCCTTCAGCTCAACTCCCGCAGATTTATAATTTATTTTCCGTTTTTATAAGAAAGTTGACTTATATTTACGACGATGTCTGGCTGCATTTGTGATTTCTTATGTTTGTGATGTTCTTATGGCATTCAAACAGTTTTTCTATAAACGATAAAATTAATCAAATACATGAAGTAACTAACAACTAAGCAGTAACGCCTAGTTATTTACTAGGCGTTAGATTACCTCTCATTAAATCTTCACAAATATTTCTTACGTCCCCTTCTGTGAGTGATTGATGCTGAAAAAAATTGAATTCTATAATGGTATTTATATCCAACACACAAATCTACAGTATGTACAACCAATCGTATCTTTACCGACATAGTAATAGTAATAATAATTAAAAATTAATTAATAGAAAAAGAAATTAAGTGGTTTGGTCCCTGGGGCAGTGTAGCTTTTACGCTGGAATTTACTCACTGTATTGCTATATTTATTCGTTGAGCGAGGAAACAGCTCTGGGAATCAACCTGGTACCAACTTAAATATTCAATTAGCTGTGCACTTGAAACCCTAACTAAGAGTCTCAACTCCAAAGGGAACAAAACTGGAGGAAAGACTATATTTGAGGAGTTTTTGGATTAATTGTATTTTCGGTTTATTTATTAATTGTATTTACACACATGTATATATTACCTCAACAATAATATCTCTAGGTGCAATAGGGCCTGGGGCACCTCTCGGTCCCGGAGAGCCTGGTATACCATCCAGTCCGTCCCTGCCTGGTATTCCTGGTAAGCCTCCTTCACCTTTCTAAAAATAGATTTTTTAAATTATTCAATAAGTTTCACGATGCTTTTGTGATATACTTGATTCCGGATCGTGCGTATTACCTAGTGGTCCAAGTTAAACATATTGTCAGTGTTACAATTCTCAGTATAAAAAATGAATCGCTAAATTTAAGTGGTAACTATGAAAAAAATCTAGTTTATTTCAAGATTAAGCAGTTTTTTTACGCGACCCTACCTCTCCTCTTTCCCCCTGAGGTCCAGGTAGACCAGGCATACTGACTCCAGAAGTTGTTGTTAAGCCTGGAGGACCTTGGGGACCCGGGGCGCCCTGGCGACCTTCAGGGCCCTGCAAAGAAGAATCAATGACGACACATTCCAGCATTCTAACGCAAAACTTAGCACCATATTTTATATATATATTAATTAAGTATAATTGAAGTAGCGTATTTATTTATATATTCACTGTTTATGTGTTAGGGATAATAATAATAATATAGCCTTTAAGCAAGTATCATTATATTAAATAAGATATAAGAAGATTGAAAAAAAACTATTATTATTATTATGTGGTAGAGAACGTAGGGCTACATTACATATACCATTCAGATACTTATGACATTCAATACATATAAACTTTAAACACACATTTTCATATTCTATTGACTAACAAGCTTTACGTCATTAAGACGAACCTGTGGGCCTTCGGGCCCTCTCTCTCCAGCAAGGCCCTGTAATCCCGGAAAACCTCGTTCTCCTGGATTCCCAGGCAAACCAGGAGGCCCTTGAGCTCCAGGTACTCCCTGAAATTATACATTTTAGTTTATTATTCTTGTTCGCATTCTCAGTAAAACCAAGACGTCCTGTGTAGCGCTTCTAGCTTTTATCCAAGATGGGGATATTTATTTTGATATAGTGCTTGACAAGATATGGACATAAGTTATTATGGTTCGTGCAGTTATGATGGAATTGATATTTCACAAAGATATAACACACATTTGTTCATTTATTGAAGTTAGTATAACTTTTGGCACGATAGGGAAAAATGATGAGAGTAAATTCAAATGATGCCCGCTCTCACCGTCTCAAAAAACCGACACCCTGAAGCTAGCTACAATATTTTAGTTGTTTTATGATATTGAAAAAAACTTCATTTAACCATATAAACCGTTATAGCAAATCTGGCTATGTATAAAATATCTATTTTCCATTGGTAGAGTCGATTTTTCTACAAACATAGAATACAGCTTCTAAAAATTGTACATAAGAACACACACGTTTTTTTTACGAAAGCTTTCGAACCGGCACACTTATACAAGAAAAATAAAATATTTTTGTTAATGTGCATGCACCATGCACGAAATAGAGGAGTAGAGATATACAAAAAATAATCAAAACTATTAATTTTAAAATCTAATCGAAATTTTAAACGGAAGCAGCTATAGATATCTAGAGACCCAGATTGTTTATCTATATATCCAATCTAGGACATCAGTGAGGTTTGACCAAAACGCGTTCTCCGGAAAGAAGGGAATGGAATGATGCGATGCCAAACTACGGTAAGAGAGTACACCAAATTTAAATTTTGAGAAAGGATTAAAATCGACCTGATTATGAAATATTAAATGCAAACGATACATCAATTTTCAATTCATATAAATTTATATAGCACGTGCACTAATACACAATCTTTCCTAAAGATAATAATGTGCATGGAAAGCAAATAGCAATAAGAAACATACATCATGTCCGTCTATTCCGGACAGCCCTCGAGGCCCCATTTCTCCATCACGTCCTGGCCTGCCAGGAGATCCTTTTTCACCCTTACTGCCTGGAAATGATCAAATGACTTAAATATACAATGCTTTTTTACTTACTTCTAACATCGGTGAAAATTTGCAAAACTGTCACAAAATACTTACCTTGTACGATGGAAGTATTTACGTGAGCAACGGGCCCTGGAGGACCTGGATATCCTCTGTCACCACGTGGTCCCATTGCTCCAGGAGGCCCTGGTAATCCCTACAAAGTAGCATATATAAGATGATATTAGATTATTGTTAAACTAACGTAAGCTATATGAATAACGTAACGCGTATTTAACGTTACACAACGTAACGTAACTATCATGAATATCCTTTGTGTAAAAATAACAGGTTATTATTAAGTATAACCAAACTATCTTTTCGGTATCAGAATTAGAAACTTACATCCTTTCCATCAGATCCGGGCACCCCAGCCAAACCAACTAGACCCACTTCTCCTGGTTCGCCTGAAAATACCAAATATATTCTAAGAATAATTTATAGACATACACTTTACATTATCTATATAAAAACATACAAATATAAGTTATAAGACATGTTTATACATATGTATATCCTTTTGAATTGAAAAAAATCACAACTTAAATCGTTAACTTCTTAACAAGCATTCGTATGAATAATTTGAATTATATTATGGAAATATTTTTATTATTATTACATACCCTTCTGACCCGTATTTCCTCTATCTCCTTTGATTCCTCTTCGCCCAGGTTCCCCTGGAGGCCCTGGCAACATTGCTACCTATTTGAGAAATTTCATTTATTCTTGCGGTCTAATCGTTTAACGGCTTTTAAATAAAAAACGTAGAATTCAATATTTTCTTTAATAAAACAACGTGTTAATTAATTTTTAACAGTTTTTAAATACAATTATTTTAATTAGCCCGAGAAATCTAATCAAATTTTGAATTAAATTTGCTTAGATTTGTTACATATTTTTCTAATATCGAAACTTGCAGTACCATTGATTTATTTATTATTTATTTATTTATTTCACTACATTTTTCTATCTTAACAGTAATTACTAATACGATAGAATTCCAAAATCCCACACCAACTATTATAGATAAAAACATTAAAAAATTAAACTTATATTCCTAAATCTATCTATCCATAACTAACAATATAGCTTGATTGGAAACTCTTCACGGGAATCTGGTACAGCTCTTTCAAATATGTCTCTGTACGGCTTTTCTCCATTTCTTTGATACAAATACAATAATTAACACAAAATATCGACGAAATTACTAAGAAATAATACTTCAAAACATACATTAGTGCTATTTCCGGGTGGTCCTCGATCACCCCTGTCTCCTTTAGGACCTGGGGGCCCAAGAGCCCCAGGTAGCCCCTGTAAGCCTCGAACACCCTATAAACAAAAATAAATGAAAACGTAATAGTACATTTTTTTGCAAGCTGGCCAATTCTTTATAAGATTATAGTGTGGCAGAAAGTTTTACTTACCGGAAGACCCGTGTAGCCTGGGACTCCTTGATCACCTTTCTGGCCTTGGGGGCCCTGGGGGCCCTGAAAGTTGTACAAAATTTACGTTGCTGATTGGAATAAAAGTTAATAATTGAAATTGGATAATGTACATTATAAACAAAGTAAATTTGACAATAAGAGATTCCTCTCGCATTCTAGACATTCTTATATTAAAGGAATTGTCTGCGTATCGCTACGAGCATGCCCATGATGATGAATTGACCATAAATTCTTCTTGGTAAATGCGCATCATTTAACATATTTCGTTTATCAGAAAACAGGTAATATTATTAATTAATTTTGAAATATGCAATGTTTAAAATTGGAATGTGCTATCTAAGACATATATTCTGTATATAATAAAAATCTTTTGAACGTGTGTAATTAACTCCTCCGAAACGACTGGACAGATTAGTATGAAATTTTTGTGTTTTCAAGTGAATTCGAAAAACGGTTGTGATTTACGAAAAGATTATTCTTTTATTTTGACTGGATAACGTCGAGTATATATAAAAATCTGATTTTAATTACCGTTTATTTATAATTTCAGTAATATCTCCATTAAAGTCAAGATTAAAGTATTAGTGCTAAATATCGCAATAGAACATCTATACTAATATTATAAAGAGGAAAGGTTTGATTTTTTGTTTGTTTGTATGAATTGAATAGGCTCCGAAACTACTTGGCAGATTTGAAAAATTCTTTCACTGTTGGAAAGCTACATCATTCCTGAGTGACATAGGTTATATTTCATTTTCAAAAAAAATAGGCATCCTTACTAAAATTACGATAACATTAACATTTGTTTATTATTTGATACCATTCTAACAGATGGCGCTGAGTTAAAGGTAGTTTAGTTTAGGTCCGTGTCGTGGTACCAACGTTTCACATAAGTTCTCCTACGGTTTCCCTTGATTAATTTACTACTATGTAATATAACAAAAACCTTAGCCACAGCAACGCTTGGCCGAGTCTGCTAGTTAGTTATATAAAAACTCTAAGGCTCGTAACACTTACGAAAAGTTACACTTACTGGTGGACACGAAGCATTACACACTGGAGCAAAAAATGGATTCACATTTGGTGAAGACTGCGCGCCGGTCTGAAATGTAAACGTTAACATTATTATTAAGGTTAAAAAATTGTTCTTATGAAACAACAATATTACTTATAATACAAAGGTCTATATTATATATTTATTTATATTACGTTTCTATTTATTGCAGGCATAATATAATAGGTAATTTGTCGACCATCATACAAATTTAGTTTTCGATTTTCAACATACACTACAGTTAAGGCCTCTTGACTAAGCCCCCAGTGACGTCACAGTCAGCTGCCACAGTCATTATGAAACAGGGCTTACAACTTGTCACTTGACTCCTAACAAAGTGAATCCGTAATTAATGCTAGATATTTATTGGATTTGACAATATTTCTAAAAAAACTCCGACTGGCAACTAGCAGTAACGCTATTTTTGTTTTTATTGACAGTTAGACACAGAATTAGTATTTTAGCTTATATTATCACTAATTTCAGCGCTTCAGCGTACGACTTTCATGCCTGAGGTCGTAGGTTCGGACCCCAGTTTTCACCAATGGCCTTGGTCAAACTGCGCATATAACATTCCCTCGTACGATGATGAAACCGACACGCTTAGTAAAATGTGCCAGGCACAGAAGTGTGCCTTTTAGAAATGATGAATGAACAGATACAAAAAAAAAATTATTATTACTTACCATAGGTGACTCTATCAGCGGCTCGGCTATTTCCTAAAAAAAAACATTTTATGTTGTAGTTTACTCCTTAAGTTAAAATCATTTATAGTTTATCATTTAAACTGCTTTCCATCACAGATTAAAGCAATTCGTAAGCCATAGCCAACGACACGAGACAGACACAGGCTATTGAAGCCAGAATCCAAAATGTGATAATTAGAAATTACTAATTAATATAATGGTTAGTTATTAGATATATTTTTATGTATTAGGTGATGTAGTTGGAATAAAAACTGTTCAATTGCGACATTTCAACTAAAGTCTTTCATCGGAAACGCAATTTGATAGAAAGAGAAAGCCGAACATAAACTTACAATCTCCTCACAGCTTTCCTCAGTAAGATTAAACTGGTTGCAACTCAGAGACAGCCACTGCAGGTCTATCGGAGCTGGGGTTCCATCGTCGTTTGATACTATCGTCACCGTTGTGGCATTATTGAAACTGTGTGATTGGATATCCTCTGGTTCTAACTGAAATTGGTGATCGACGTGTCTCTCATAATTACTAGAAATTAATTTTTTTTTCAAAACGACTGCTGTAATCTCTCTTGAAATGTCATGTAAATAAGCTAAACATTTAACTGATATCTTATTCTAAAAATTGTTAATAACTTTTATACCGCAGTTTTATTTTAATTTAAAGTAAAATCATAAATAAAGTCTACGACCCTTGATTTGATTGAATCCTCTCGTATGATTAGAGGATGGACTTAATTATGCGTATATATTACCAGTAGAAACAGAGAGAAGTAGAACCTTCGTAAATATAATAATAAAGAATTTCATAATAATACCCATACATGACGAATTTATTATATATATATATATACGTTACTCCCCTTATAATATATACGTTTGACATGACACATCGAATAATGACATTAAAAAATATTAATCAATTTTTAAATGAAAATGTACCTCGATGCAATCCACTGCGGCGTATACAGTATCATTAGTGATGGTAACATGTACTTTGTGCCATCCAACACGAAATAACTGAAAAAAAAATGGATGTTAATTCAATTGTTAGCTACTTTTACTTTGTAGTATCTATTACGTAAAAAAATACAAATAATTGTGTGTTTATGTCTCGTTTCATCATCTACAATGCTTAAAATAAGGGCTACATTCTTAAAATATTCTATTTGAAACTTTTTCGCTGCTATACTTCTAAATTGCATAATTAGTCAAAAATTGTTTTGTGGTAAGACAACAATGACAAAATGCAGACTTGTTTCAAATAAACACATACCACATCAAACACAACACAAACCTACATAATATAAACAACCCATAAAACACACTTTCTTCGCCCAACGATTTTTATCCTTCATCTATCATCTTTAACGACTTTCTTAAAAACAACATTTTCACTAACGATACAAAACTTTTACATTCACTAACAATCACATCTTGTAAACCTTTGACATGTTGAGGGCCAAACGTTCACGTGCAGATATACGTTCGCGGTCCGTGTTTAAAAGTACTTTGTGCATGTGACATGAAATAATACGACAAAATGTTTAAATTGTAATACGAGGAATACACGAAAATACACGAAAATAAACGAAGATAAACGAAAATACACGAAAATAAACGAAGATAAACGAAGATAAACGAAAATACACGAAAATAAACGAAGATAAACGAATATAAACGAAGATAAACGAAGATAAACGAAAAAAAACGAAGATAAACGAAAATAAACGAAGATAAACGAAAATACACGAAAATAAACGAAGATAAACGAAAATAAACGAAGATAAACGAAAATAAACGAAAATACTTTTTGTTCAATAAACTTAATAACAACTAGTTAATAACCACTCAAGATGCACACGTTTAAGTATGTATTTGAAATATATAAAAAAACTTACTTCTGGACAAGAAAAGATAACCCTTGTTTTCTGAACGAAAACGGCCATTTTTCGTACATGAGGTAGCAGTGTCAGGGAGAAGAGAAGATTCTGTGATCGCACTCGTATGAGGCTCCAAGGTCTGCGTTGGTTCCGAGGGTTAAACGTAGCTGTGATGCTGAACTGCTCTGGTAAACCGTTGGGAAAAACTTTCCTGTAAATATCAATAAGAATAATTTTTGTTATTTTAACAGGGCTTTTCTGTTTGCCTTTATTGAAAATAATTTAATTACAAATTGATATTTTTAGTCAGGGAGCGTTCAAGTATTACGTAACGCAATTTTTGAAGATTTTTGACCCCCCCTCCCCCCACTGTAACGCTCCGTAACGTTTTTCTGTACCCCCCCACCCCCCTCTCTAAAGGTTACGTAACACTCAAGTCATCATTTTTACCCTGAAGTCGCAAAAAGTTGTTATAGTTTTTATCCTTCGTATAGTTTTAATTGCCTTATAATAAAACAAGAGATTTTTAATTCGCAACACCTGCGTATTTTGTTTATTTTTTTATAAATTTTTGGCTTTACAAAACACAATTGTTTTTCTCCTTCATTCTCCTAAGTATTTTAGCTTTTTTACTAATAAATTCTTCAAATAAAATAACATATTTATTTTAACCTTTGGCAATGCAATTATAAACAGAAACCCAACTGAAATTAAACATTTTACTCGAAATAAAATCGTATTCTTAACAAAATTAAAAAATAATCAACTATTAACCAAGTATCTAAGTAGGTCTATAAAAACAATTCGATTGAAATTACTGCTCCTCTGTCCACGGGTTTGCTAGCCACTCAGATTCTTTCATCACTGGTACCTGGAGTGCAGACGAAGACGGTTCTGGAATTGTTAAGCCACTTGCATCAACTTCGTCTTCGTCGAGCCATTCAGCATCCTCAGACGATGTTTCATAACGACGCACAATGCAGAGAAGCTCATTTGCCCTTCTGGCAGCAAGGCGCTGTGGCCGTACTCTAGTTTCACAATGGTCTTGGACAGTCTTGCCATGCACGTAACGACAGTGCATTTGAACACTCCTGTGAGATGTGAAATAGATCGTGGGATCTAATCACTCTATCAACCTGTGGAGGTTGGACATACTTTTTTCTTTAGGTCGGATTGTACAGATGGACAAAAGAAATCGTAAGGCATCTGCTTAAACCCTTCTAGAGGAGGTGACAGATTAACGGACAACCTTACAAGAAGTGGCGAAAACTTGGATTTTCCTTTGTCTAACAAACTGGGTACTACGAGCTTGCTTGGGGTTTGAAGTATTGGGCAAGGTGGCGGCATGAAAGTATCCGTAAACACAGATTTCAATGCACTTCTCGGTGGTGAACAGCAGGATTCATCTGCGCATTTTATAACCTGTAAGAAATATTGCGATTCACGGACGTGAACGCTATACCACGCCAGATTTGGTTCTGCTGCATCCTGCATGCTATCTTCGGGCTGTCTATACTCCACCGAAACGTCATAATTATCAATTTTCATTTCTCTCCACACTTCTGCAAGTGTTTCCCCAGCGTGCTGAAAATTGCGTTTTTCCAAATCATCATCCGTAGTCATTCCTTTGTCGTCGAGATGAGAACCAAAATGTTCATGAGGCAAAATGACGCCTGCCAGTCGTTTGCTGAGGGGAGCCATGCGACGCTCAACTCGGTTATATGCGCTCCGCCCAGGAGCATTAGTCGCTATAAACAGGGCGTCCAGGTTGTATTTTTTAAAGTGTTCAATCGCAAAGTTCTTGACTTTGCGATAACGCGGGTTTTCGTCCGGCCCACCATCTACAAAGATGATGATTACTGGCTTCACGGTGTTCGATTCTGTCATCATTAAGGATTTGAATGAAGGTATTGATAAAAGTGATTCGAAATCATAAGCGTGGGTGTTCGCTGTGGAGGATGAGTGTTTCCCGCTCCTTATGGATATGTGTGTCGGCCCGCTGTACCCAACAGCTTCTTCCCTACCGAAATTGTTAGGTTCTACGTTGACGCCGGCGTATACAGAAGGAATAAGTTTGTGCCGCTCTGCCACGACCCTTGACGCCTTGAAAAAGGCGGTTTGCGCACCCGTTTTAACACCCGGCGGTCTAAACCTCTGCCCCCACGAGTCCAACACCAATAGGGTCAGTCACTTACCATCGGAGCAAGTGAGGGCTTGTGGACCCTCCCGTAGTACCCATTATTATGTCTGGGTGGACATCTTGACACCGGCACTTCCTCAACTAGTTCATCGGCGTGTGCCGGCCGTAATCGCAAAAACGGCTTATGCCGTTGTGGTGGATGTTCCTCCCGCGGGGAGGACTCCACCATGCACCCCTTTTTTATATAAAAAAGAAATAATGTTACGTAACGTGTTGTAAGAAGGACCCCCTCCCGCCCGTGTAACGCATCGTAACGTTTTACGAGACCCCCCCGCCCCCCCAAATTGCGTTACGTAATACTTGAACGCTCCCTCATCCGCTATCATATTTTTAGGTCTGGGCCTCAAATATCGGTATCTGTTTCATGAAACAAGATCATGATCTTGTCAATCAATAGGCTAGTAGATGATCAGCCTGTTCATGACACACGCTGTCGATTTTTTGGGGCTAAGACAAGCCTGTTGCAAGTACAAAGTCCAATTGTGTACTGCCGGGGATCGAACTTACGACCGCAGAGATGAGAGACGCACCCTGAAGCCACAACCAAAGCTGTGAAGTTACATATGTAATAAAAAATAGAGACAATCTTACCTCACGGGTAATGTCAGGCTTGCCCCATCTCCAATCCTGTACGCTCTTTGTAAATTCTGTGAACCCTGTACCAAGGTAATTCCCGTGGTATCAGGTCGATCCAAGCGGTACACTGCTATCAGGTCTACTGTCTGGAAATCTACGTCCCCGGGTAGTCTTCCAGAACAGAGTAGAGTATTTAAT
Organism: Pieris rapae; assembly: GCF_905147795.1. Classification (NCBI taxonomy): domain Eukaryota; kingdom Metazoa; phylum Arthropoda; class Insecta; order Lepidoptera; family Pieridae; genus Pieris; species Pieris rapae. The sequence goes on from NC_059513.1 coordinate 567,968, forward strand.
GGTGATGTAGTGCTGGCTGGAATAACAATGTTATACTTACTTGGAAGAGTCGTTGTGGTGGTACAATCTGAAGTTCGCATATTCTGCCAAGCATAAGGGCTTGAAAATTTCTCTTTACGTATAAGTTACATACATTAGGTATCATATCATTATAGTCAATTCCATCATTTTGTAGTGATACATTTTTTGTTTTGTTATCTTGGAAGTGTGAATTGTGTGTAAAGTCGATAGAGTTTGTGTTTTTCTTATAAAATTCTTAATACAATAATTTTTTTAAAAATTTAGGCTTTCAAATCCACTTTCTCTTTGATTAAAAACGAATGAATAGAAATAAACAGAACTCACTGTCTGTGGTGTTCTCCAAACAGCTTGTAAAATGTATTATGACGATGAAAAGAAATGCCAATCTGAAAACAAATGAAAACATTTATTCATGTAGGTAACATAATGGTCACTTATAAACATCAAAAAAGAAATATACATTAAGTGCTTCTAATTTTACATTGACTGCCAGTTCTTTAAGGGCGTCGAACGGAAGAGAAGCCACTCTTTTTAATCGCTTAGTTTAGGTTTTTTTTTTTAATTGTTAGTGTGCCTACCTCCCCGGCGACTTACGCCCCGGGGCCGAGGAAGCTAAGCTATCTTAAGATTAAGTGTAGTACCGTTCATTTATTTAAAGAAGTTTATAAATTATACATTAATTGTAGGTTTGGTGGTTGAGGGTCGGTTGTGCTATTTGATACAGTTCTTTCCCTCAACCACTTCACAGTGTCTGCGTCTTAAAAACTAGTTACATTTAACTTAATTATAACGTTTGACAGAAAGGTATGCAAGGTAACTGTGCATCAGTTGCCTTCTTAAAAAAAAAATTAAAACTAATAGCATTGCTGCTTTACATATTGAGAATAGAATGAGGATAACAAAAATAAAGATAAAAATACAAATAGAGAATTAAATATTTACAATTTCTTATTTAAGGTGCATCGTTGTTAAAGTCTTTCAATTCGTTTATTATTTTTGTCTTAGGGTTGTTGTTTAGGAGGGAGTATGGGTCTTTGGATTTTCTGTTTTTCTGTAGGTGTGTGTGTCTGAGATTTTGAAATTTAGGGCATTCCTCTAAAACAAAGAGCAAAACAAAAAACATATAGACTGTGCGAAGAACGATTTAACGATGAGCCCACTGCTTAACATACTAAAAACCTTCTACATAATATCAACACTTTCACAAAACAATACCCTATTACATTCCAAATCACACCGGGCATTCCTTCGCTAAAGACCACTTAAAACGATTCCAGATTACAGACAATGACACATATCCATGCTTAGTTTAGGTTGTTTTACACAATGTTTGAAGATATAAAGAAGTATAATAAATAGAGTTCCCCTCATAACTTCAAATTAATACTGTAACTTTGCGCATATTTAGATATAAGTTTAGGGAAATTATAGGCCATTGATGCGCCAAGTAAAAGCATGGAAATAAATAGTCACCCATAAATTATACAAATGCACAAATAACCTTTTCCGAACGGTTACGAAACTGACCTGATGTTAATCGCCGTTGCCGCCTAAAAGTTCCACTTTTTTCTTGAAGGCTCCTAAGTTAAAATGTGACGTAAGCTACTGTTGTTATCGTTCCTGTCCAAAAATCGAAGTTTAACTAAGAAATGTCTGGCCATTTCTAAAGTCCACCAATTGGCAATGTTATTATAGCTGCGTTAAATCTTCAATAATAATAATAAAGCGCTCAAAGTAGAGTTTTATTATAATAATTAATTGTGGATTTCGGATCAGCTTCACCCACTTGGATCATGAGATCTAGACTGGCCTAGTTTAGTTTGATAATAAAATAGCATTCATTAAGATATATACATTGTATTATTACATATTTGAAAAAAATATCTTAAATATGTCTTTATGCTTACTTATTTATAAAACTGTATTTTTTTAGCTCAACTAGGACTTAATAAATCTATAAAAAAGATATGAGCAGCGTTGGTGTAATGGCTTCAGCGTGCGACTCTCATCATTAAGGCTGTAGGTTGCATGCCTTAGAGCAAAAAGTGGACGGCGTTTTTCTGGCAGCCTTCTGGCTGATCACATACTTGCCTATTAGATTGACCATGACAAACGTACAGAAATCTGAAGCCCAAACCTTTTAAGTTGTAGTGCCACTGATTTATTTGATATATTCGATTGGGTAACGGAACTAATCCATCTAAACTAATCTTCAATCAACACGCTGTTGACTTTTGAGATTAAACAGTGACTTTTTACAATATTTGCGTGTCCTAATCCTCCTAACCTAACAAAGTAAATGTTTAGTGACACGGTAAGAAATATCCTCACTACATTTAGTGTCTCTATAAATTTATTTAAATATTTTTTATTAATATATCTCTTAAAGCCATTTAAAATTACGTTATAGCCTATCTTAAGAATAAATAGTAAATAAAATCTCATCTTATTTTCTAAAACGGATAACTATAATAAGAAAGTATCCAATAACGTATGTAGTATACAGTATGTATTAAGGGAGAAACAATGTTCTTATGTACTACTTTTTTTACAGATAAAACAATCAAAATCTTTCTGTTTGGAAAATCACGGTAACCAGTGTGAAACCATGAAGAATCGGTTGTTAAATTATCTGTTAAACCTATCAAATACGTAGATTGGAATTGACACTATCAGAATACATCAGAATTGACAGCAATAGTAAACGAACAAATCTAGGCAACATCAATGATGATGCCCCACTTTTCTATCAAATCTCGATCAGGTTAATGGCTAATTGAACTGACAACCTTCAACACTCAATGGAAGCAATTTGTTTGCATTTGACAATTTTTTATAGGAGACCTATTTCGTTATATGCCGCAAATCAACCTACCGCATAAACATTACAATCTACAGAAGATATAGAGCCGTGATGCCTTAAGTCATCGCAACTATATATTTTGTATAAGAAAGAGCCCTCTATCTATATGCTTAAATTGTACTCGTTTCAGTGTGGCTTTTTTGCATACCCATAGGAAAGAAACTAAACTATGTTAACTTTAGGACCCAGCTCTATATTTCTAAGACGTAGATAGTAAGAGGGTTTATAATTTTGCATATTATCCCTAAAGCACTATCTTTTTTATTTATGTAGTTGTTTAATTATATCTATCAGATATAATTAAATTTATGAATTCGTATACATTAATTTAATTTAGCAAGACACTGAGCAAGAAACTACGATTTGTTACTGAAAAATATATATAATTTAAGAATGCTAGTTGTCCTGGCAAACTTTTTGCTCGATTTATGACATAAATAAATTACGTTAAGAAATAAAAATCAATTCAAACAATTTGTGTTACCCCGCAGTAAAGGGGGAAATTAAAGATTGATTAATTTGATCTACAGTTCTACAACTTTTTATATTCAATATAATATATAATCGCTCATTATGGTAAGTACTAATTACAATGTCTCGCACCATAAAATAAACAATTGACTGTCACAGTAACGAATTCAATTATGCAGCACATTACTAAAATAATTCCAATAGAACCTTTTTGCAATACGACCTTTTTGCAAATCAAAAAATCAGACTTACCGAAGTCCCATTTTAAATTTAAACACAGAACACTACGAGCCAAACATCGCGTACCGTCTGAATAGCTAATAAAGCTAGTTGTGATTTCTTTCGTTAAACGATGCGACACATATATATCAATTAATTCGTACGACAATAACCGCAAACAGGTCAGGACTGATTGAATGTGGGGCCCAGGAGAGAAATGTATACCTAATATCAAAATATGTTACATATTATATAAGAACGATCATGCCATTTATCTTACACAAGCATGTCACATGAGCTGACATGCACGCATTAAGCATGTGGCATGATCAGAGCGCCGTCTTTTAGACTTAAGTTTTCAACTTGTATAACTTCGGATCTACTGGTTCGACTTAAATAAACTTAAGTCGCAGCAGGTAAGGCTTTCGTATCTTGTCGCTAATAAAGTCATTGGACGTACGATCTTCCAAAAAACGGTTATACATAATTTTTTTATTTAAGTTTATTCCTGGCCAAAGGTGTAGAATCATGACTAGCACTACTAAGTAATCCCAATTAACATTTACTCTGCGAAAGGGCAACTGTCCACCTGTTCGTATGAAAGACAAACCGTCACCAAGCAATAACAAACGTAAAATATTTCGGACTACATCTGGACAGAAAACTGACCTGGGCTAATCATATAAAAGCCAAAAAAACAGAAGCCACCTTGAAATTCATAGAGCTATCTTGGCTTCTAGGCCAGCAATCTAGACTGTCCCTGAGCAACAAATTGCGTGATTACAAGGCCATCATACAATCTGGACATGTGAAATAGAACTCTGAGGCTTTGCAAGCAATTCCAACATCGAAATCCTCTAAAGATTTCAAAACATTGCACTCAGAACTATTTCAAGTGCACACAGAAATACAGGATTATCTGGAAATGCCAACCGTATAAGAAGTAATCCACAAAAACAAGAAGTCAACAGATTCAGATAGTAGGATCAGGAAATGGTTAAATAAAAATACAAATGAAGTGGCCAAGAATCTGTTAACTCCAGGAGATGATGTAACTCGTCTAAAGCGATGGCAAGTACTAGACCTAGATCAAATCCAGTTTCTATAACATATACGGTGCCTTTCAATATAATCGCACCCAATCCAAATTAAACTCAGAAAATCTGATTACGGCTGATAGCCGATTGCAGATGAACGAGAATAAAAATTTTTTGCCCGTTTAATTTAAGACCTAGCCTAGTGCACAGCATAGTAATTCCATGCTTGGAGAAAAGCCTTCAGTTCTTTGAAGCCCCAACAATGGGACAGAAGTAAGGAGTAGTAGCAGGCAATACCGCCACCAAAAAAACAAAAGCGCTGCCATCTCAGCTTGTAAAAAAACGCTCTGGGCATACTGCAAACTATTTAGAGAAAACTATATACATTTAAAAACATATAATAGTAGCACGTTAAAATTCCAACATTAATTAAAATTATGTCTGTGTTTCAATTTCTGCACGTAGAAAAATTACGTCATACTTATCTTCGGAAAATTACTTTTGCATCACAATTAAACTTGCGTTTCTAAGGAAGCCAATTAGCCGAATGGATATCAATTAATGAAACAATTTGACCCGCTCTCCAGAACCTCCTAGGTCAATGTCTTGTTATACTTGCCCTCTAACATTGTTTCAAAAAAGATTCAGGTATTATTATACCAGTATAAAGTCAGCAAAAATAGTTTGAAATGTACGCTTTCAACTTCTAGTGCGTTTGAACTAATTGAAGATTTATATACATTTATATATACCAAAAATCAATAAAAAAATGTAAAACTGTATAGCAAAATAGGAATTATTCTTCTATACTATGTATGTATATATGTGGACTCTGTTTCCGCACTTAGACGCTCAATAGGTCAGTTGTACGTGATCTTCTATACTATTTATATATCCAAAAATCGACAGAAGCAGAGTTTAAACGAAGTATCGCATTTACACACTCGTCCTGCCCACTTCCCTGCTCACTACGGCTGAATGTAAATGCCGCAACATTAACTTGAAACCCATTTGTACAACATTTGTAGTAATCTGTAATTTAAAGTCAAATGGTCAGCTAAACATACTCTGTACTAGTAGGCCTAGGCAGTAGCTCTCTGCTCTGTCAAGTGTCGACTGTCACTTCCATGTAAACTTCATATTTGATGCTTCACCTTATATGAAACCGATCATCAACGTGAACAACAAGGTTTCATCATATTTTCTAAACTTGAATTTCTTACAAAATAACACATAAAACCTAACAACAATTCAAGGTTTGTTAAGAACTTGACTATTATCTAATGTATTATCTACAGTTGCAGATAAAATTGATGATTCAGAGGTTATAATATTTACGAAATTTCAGATGCCCCTTACGTGTAGATTTTATCAAGAAAAATATCCAGAAGTTGAAGATGTAGTTATGGTGAATGTGCGTTCTATCGCTGAGATGGGCGCATATGTGCATCTGCTCGAATACAACAACATTGAGGGCATGATCTTGCTTTCAGAGTTGTCGAGGCGTCGTATTCGTTCTATCAACAAACTAATTCGTGTCGGCAAAACTGAACCCGTTGTGGTCATAAGAGTAGATAAAGAAAAAGGTAATTCTTATTAATTTTTCAAACTCAAATTCTCCAACAAAAGTTACACCAAAAAAATTTTAATTTTTCATTATTATACTATTTACAGTTAAGTAGACTAAGTTATGTAGTAGTTTATTTTTATAATGAATTTTATAAGTTTGTATTTATTACAGGTTATATTGATTTATCCAAACGGCGTGTTTCTGGTGAAGATATAGACAAATGTACAGAGCGGTATGCAAAGGCAAAAGCGGTAAACTCAATCCTAAGGCATGTAGCAGAACTTTTGCACTATGAAAACTCAGAGCAATTGGAAGAACTCTACAAGAAGACTGCTTGGCTGTTTGAAGAGAAATATAAAAAAAAAGCATCTGCCTATGATTTCTTTAAGCAAGCTGCTGTGTAAGTATGTTTTGTTTCAATAAATCATTTTCAATCAAATAATCATTGTAATAAATCATTTATTTGCATGACTGTGGTACATTTATAACAATAAATTATAAAAATCCACACAATCAGCCACACAAAAATAGGCATGCAAATGATACATTAGTTTTCATCAAGTCATATAATAAGAACATCAGTCATAATAAGTCAAGCTATTTACAATCAATTGTTGTCAAACTTATAGGCCAAATATTCGGCCTAGCTATAAAAGTACATTGACTTTAAAAACCTGATCACCTTCCCCTAAAAAACATTACATGGCAGCTATAACTTTATAACTAACTAACTCTATGACTTATAACATAAAAACAAGTTTCTAAAAAATATTTGTATTTTATCATAAAATTATTTTATTTTCTTATTTAAAATATCTAAAATTAGATTAAAAAATCTTTTGTTTGCAAGTTACATTATATACCTAATAAAATCAATTCTAAAAATATTTTTGCTATTGGTTTAAAACATGTCTTAAAGATTATTTCCTTTTGTAAAATATATCAAGTACTCCAATGATAGACAAAGCAGAACAACCATTAAAAATCTGCATTTGTTTTAATTTTCTTTTTGATATTTAACTACAGGGATCCTTCAGTCCTAAATGAATGTGGTCTTGATGAAAAAACAAAGGAAGTGCTATTAGCCAACATTAAGAGGAAATTGACCTCACAGGCAGTCAAGATAAGGGCTGACATTGAGTGTGCATGTTATGGCTATGAGGGTATTGATGCAGTTAAGGCTGCATTGAAAGCGGGTCTTTCATTATCCACATTAGAATTGCCAATTAAGATAAATCTCATTGCCCCACCGTTGTATGGTAAGTTTTATGTGTCAAACTATACATACCCCCTGTTTGATACTATTCCTTATTTAGAAATAGAATTGACAGCCTTTAGAAAAACCATCTAATAAAACTCAAGCATAATGTTGTTTTGAGTAATTGTTTGGTACATACACTAAAAAATATTTTTTTACAGTTATGACTACTTCAACACCAGAAAAAACAGATGGACTTAAAGCATTACAAGATGCGATCGACAAAATTAATGAGACCATCACAGCATCAGGTGGTGTCTTCAACATACAGATGGCGGTGTGTATATCTATACGTCTAGACTAGTAGTAATAATCATAATAATTAATAAGTCATTGCATATTCATCATTAATAATATTTTACTATATTATTAGAAGCCTAATCATTCATTTATTAATACTTAAAATGGTGGCTATTATTTTTTTTTGAAATCAAAAATTAAATCATTTTCTAGAAGTTAGCACTTACTACTTGACGACTAGTTTCCTTATAAACACAACACACAAAGAGTGGTGTTTAATCCACTTGTTGAAAAGTATTTAACCATTAAAACGGACTAGACAGACAGGTGTATCATAGAAAACTTCAGACAAACAAACAGTACAAATCACGTATATTATGTCTAGAATGATGTTACTAATCCTTTTGAAAAAGGATAATCAGGCCTTAAGTTCTAGAATTTTTTTAATACAATCCATAATCTGAACTAATTACTATCAGTAAATTTCAAAATTCTTGGTTAATTAATGACAGTATAATCAAATTAAATCAAATCATTTATTAATTTAATAAATATATAATTATTTATCAGCCTAAAGTGGTTACGGCAACTGATGAAGCTGAATTGGCGAGACAAATGGAGAGAGCTGAAGCTGAGAATGCTGAAGTGGCTGGTGATTCTGCTGAAGAGGATGAGGATCAAGGTAAAGTCGACCAAGATTTTTCTATGGGATATTTATAGTGTGTCTAATATAAGTTTAAATGTATCTTGTCTCTTGAATATATTATATTGAATTCAATGACATTGGTATATTATTGAGTATTTTTTGTTTACTAAATTATGTAGTTAAGCCAATTTGTTTAAAATACTGTCATGGGAATAAATTGGAAACATGGTCTTAGTGTCTTGAAATTCTTCAAAATTCATGTTATAATTTTTGTAGGTATGGGTGACGCAGGCGCAGATGATGAGCCTCAACAAAATGGCGCCTCCGACGACGACGAAGAAAACTAATTTTCTGTATATTATGTACTGCATATTCAATATATACTACATTTATAAAAAAGCTTTTAATTACCTTTCCATGTTCAATTATTATTAGCATGATTTGTGGATAGTGTGGAATTTTCAATATTTTTCCAGAGTATATTCAACTAATTCAACTAATACACTTGTTTTGATTATTAAGTGTAACATTAAATTTACCAAAAATGTTTCTATATAAAATATATATGTATATGCAGCAATAACTTTCGATACGAGAAAACATTTGTCAGTTTTTATAAGTCTGACCTGTTGCATTAGCTATTAGTTATCATACAGCTAACATAAATTATATATAACAATAAAAGAATCATACTAAACATAGCCAAAGATGGAACAATAATATATATATAAATGTTAAAACATTTAACTAAGTAATACCTAGTTTGGCTGCGTTGATTGATGCTGTGTAGGGGAGAGGTGGCATGAAAGGGACATTTTGGATTGTAAGGCTCTAGTTAGCGATTGGGAAAATAATTGGAACAGGTTGAAGTCAAATAGAATGCGTTAAATATTAAAATATCGAATAATTGCAATGCAATAATTGTCATCAATCAACTTTTAATTGTTTATTTTTGCATAGTTAGTGTTCTATGAGAGAAATGTGAGACAAAGCTCGATTATTCTCTCCTTAATCTCAAGACAGCCAGGATGGTGCAATTTTTCTAGAAGTGAGCTTCAATTTATTTATTTTGAGACTATGTCATGGTTATTATAAATGCTTATGCAATCCTCATTCATTCAGAAAATTACGTATCGTTATCTCTGTACTTACCGCACCCATTAGGAGGGCAACACAGAACACTACATGATCAGACGCTGCAGAGAAGGCTTGCAGGACACGCTTTTCCTTCGCGTATTGTGCTTAGTAAGCAGTTATATTGTGGTCTTCTTCTAACTGAGACAAATGAAACGGTGGAGGACTATATGTGAGTGGTGATATTGTGTAGGTACTCAATCACTTCTCCGCTATATTATCCTTCAGAGTGAGTAAAAAATATTAAGTATCTCAATCATTTATTCATGTCCAGTTTTAAAATCTATAAATTATTTACAATCATTATTTTATACTAATATTGCACTTTTAATTAAATGTTTATGATTTAAACTTTCTTTCCATTAATTGTAGTCAGCTTACTTCGATGTATTTTGTCAAAGAATAGCAACCCAGCTGCCCTTTCTATTGTCTCTGGCGGTACCTTCAACAAAAGTATACTATTAACAATTAAGTATTTGGCTAAGTTATTACTTTAACACTGACAAACCATGTTAACCTATTAGTAAAACAAATGAGTTCTGAGTGTAAATGAAATTGACACTAATAATATTAGACAAGATTTAATGGGTTCGTTTTCTGTTATAATTATTAACATATGACATACAAAAGAATAAGATATACCATATCTATAAATAGAATAAAATCCTACAGAATTTATGATTTGGCTTATACTATGCCCAGGCTTTATTTTTTTATCTGAAAAACGGGATAGTAAAAACTGAAGTTCTCACCATGTAAGAAGACACGGGAGTCTCATCTGGTAGCCGTTGATTGGGCATCACATAAGATTCCATATGCAAGGCGCCATCTCCTGCCTCACATACAACCACTTTGTAGAAATGAGTTGGCACCGCGACGGAGTTGGTACCTATCACTTGGTACTTAACATATGACTTGCCATCTACATCCTTTCTACAAAATTAATATAATCTAAATTAGTGGTCTTAAAAACTTTGTGCCAGTGCAACACAATCAATTTTTTTAAGGTGACAAACAGGCAGGAGGCTCAACTGAAGTTAAGTGATACCGCCCGCCCATGGATACCCACATTCGCAAATACTTCAGTGGGTCATGCCATGGTGGACCACTGCCTGAGAAATTTCTGCATGGCCAGTGTAAAAAGTATCAAAAGAGACAACGGCGTTGGTGGCAAAATCCTATTTTTAAAAGAAAACAATATAGTAGCGAAGTTTAAAAATGTACCAACTGAAAGGATACCAAAAACACTAAATAGTTTTACGGAGCTCAAATTATACCAATTTGGTACTGAATATACTAAAAACGGTCACACTGCCTCCAGTAAACGGGCCGCGGCTCGAGGTGCGGGCAGAAGGAAGACGCGAGCCGCTAGCGCAAAAATGCACGCGCACAGATCGCAAACTGCACCCTAATACCATGTAAGATTAAGCCATAGATATAATTTTTTAAATATATTATACCTTGGTAAATAAAGTGGCCCTGTACAACAATAGACATTATTGTAAACCTTAGTCAATTTTCTCACATGTTTTTCTAGTCTATTCCATGAATCTCTATTGAAGCCTTGTCCAACCTGAAATATGTATAAGGTGTGAATTTTGTTTCAATATAATAAGTTTCATGCTGAACTTGGACCATTGGTTCAATGCTGAATTTTTAAGTTATAAAAAAGGATATGATGATTAATAAATGCAGCTTTGTTATTATTTTTTATTAATAAGACATTTTAAACATAGAAATTTGTTACTATTTACTGAATGATATTTTTGAGGCATAATATATGATTTAATAATTTTTTACAATTAATTTAATTTTTTTGACATTCTTAAGTGTACTTGTTTGCCTATATGAATAAAGATATTTTTGTTTGTTTGTTTATATTACAATGTGACATAAGCTACTGTCAGTTGGCTTCATCTTATTAAAAATAAGAGTATGGTTTGCTGTGGTGTTTTTTCTTAGCTACTTACTACTTAAATAATGAGAGAATGAGTCCAGTATGTTTTATGTATAACATAATACCTGTGGGGCCATATTAGTAAGGTAGAAAGTCTGATCCACATGTCTTTGAGCTAAACGGTGATTACCAGCAGCTGCCATGTGGCCACGATCAAATCCTGAACCTTTGTAGTCCATATTTTGAGATCTGAAGGGGTTGATTATAATCACTTCAACGAAATCACCACAATTTCACACATCAGATCAATCTGGGATCTAATAATATAATATTTAAAGACACAAACGGCTGTTAAGAAAATAGAAGAGTGGAATAGATGCAGAAATATAAGTTTCATGTTCTGATAGCAATTATTCATTACTTTACATTAAATTAATACTTATAATAATATGTATATAGCAATATACCTGAAGAAAGGGTGAATACTCTCATCTGGTTTAAAATCACATTTACTCCTATCAACTGCATCATTTTTTGATACATGATCTTTTGTTATGTGTTCAAAGACCCAATGTGGTACTCTATTACGTCTATCATATGATAAAACAAAATCATCATAAGATCTAACATTATCTAAGCTAGGAAATCCATATTTCATAATTTCTGAAACCTGAAAAGTATAGAATTAATATATAATAAACTATATACTATATCATATAAAATAACTGGCCCGGCCTTCATGTAAGATTCTAAGGTTAGGTAGGAAACCTGATAATACTTTAATTATTAATGAAGCTTACCCTTCCCTTAGCGCCACCACTCTCAACGTATGGTGTAGCAGCTGAAACTGTGCCAAATATAGGCAACCCTGGCAAACTAGTCAAAGTTTTGCCAGGTAAAACCACGGATTTATCTTTTTCAAAACATTTCCTTTGGCCGATTAAGTACCCAGTTAAACCCACAGCACTGAGTTGGGCTAAATGAAGAAGCCTTTTTGATATCATTTATTTATAATATAATATATTTAATAAAAAATAATGTGATTTTTAAAGTCTGGCTTCGTATTATCTTTATTGTTATTCGATTTCCTTACCTACACAATTTAGACACAGACTAGGATAACCACATGCTACAGTGGTTATAAAAATAATAAAATGTAGTATAATGTCAAAATGTGTGTCGGACAGTAGGACTGTCGAATGTCGTTTTTGACTTTTGTAGAGTTTGAATCTGTAAATTGAATTGAATTATGTCTAATCTTTAATTTTCACTATTGATAAATTACAATAACATGTGTGATTTTTTAAATTGATATCACTTTTTGCAGGGATAATATTTAATATAATTAAAATTCAATAGCAACATGACAAAATATCTAATTAGGTCGAGATTGTTATCGTTAAGTATCCGCAAATATAATTATAGCACGGCTACTAAATCAGTTTCTTCAATTCAAATTAATAATAAGGAATATCCTAGTGATGACTACACAAATGTTACCCCAAAAATATTAAGTTATTTAAATAAAAATTTGCATTTGCAAAGAGGACATCCACTATGTATAGTTCGACAACGAATTGTAAACTATTTCTACTCGAATTTCACTCATGGAGGTAATCCTACATTCAGTGTGTACGACAACTTATCGCCTATCGTTTCTACCAAACAGAATTTTGATGATTTGTTAATTCCATTAGACCATGTTAGTAGAGTAAAGTCAGATTGCTATTACATAAACAATTCTTTACTGTTACGAGCTCATATGACTGCCCATCAAAGTGAGCTACTTAGAGCTGGGTTAGATAACTTTCTTATGATAGGAGATGTATACAGAAGAGACGAAATTGATTCAACACACTATCCAGTTTTTCATCAGGTAATTGCTCTTAAGAAGTAATTTTTCTATGTCATAATTTGATTTATTTTAAAGTTTTATCAAATAAATTTTACCAACATACCTAGGTACCTGAAAGTATAACAAATATGCGAGTTAGAGCCAATGGGCATTCCAATAAAATCTTCCATTTTAAAAAATAAAAAAAATTAATTACCTTTAAGAGGCAAACATAACATTACTTTAGCATAGGTTTACTTATTCATACTTTGTACTAAATAAATATACAGTTAATTTGCAATAACTTATATTCCAGCACAGCTTTCATATTACATCTGCAATAACAATTACAACCAAAATATTGACAGTATAATTTATACTTGTGAAAAAATTCAATGTTGTATATCTTCTAATTTAATGTTTAATCATTACAGGTTGATGCTGTAAGGTCACAAAGGAAAGAACAATTATTTCAAAATCACCCAGGTCTAGAGATATTTGAGAAAGCTTTCTTAGATAACCCACAGTCCTTTCAAAATAGTATTATTGATCCATCTAAGCAAAGTTGTCATACATTGGAAGCCACAAAGTTAATGGAAAATCAATTAAAAACTCATCTACTAAGCCTTGTTAAAGTATTATTTGGTGATGATATTAGGCATAGATGGGTAGAAGCTTATTTTCCTTTCACTCACCCTTCATGGGAAATGGAAATATTCTATGAAAATAAGTGGATGGAGGTCTTAGGATGTGGTATAGTAAGAAATGAAATCATGACAAATGCTGGTCCAAATAATAGCATTGCCTATGCTTTTGGATTGGGCTTAGAACGTCTTGTTATGGCTTTATATAAAATACCTGACATTCGTCTTGTGTGGAGCACTGACTCAGGTTTCCTAACACAATTTGAAAATAAAGATTTGAACAGTAAAATTGTATATAAACCAGTGTCCAATTACCCGCAATGTACAAATGATTTATCTTTTTGGTTACCACCTGCATATACAATAGACAATTTTATAAGTAATGATTTTTATGACTTAGTAAGAGATGTTGGAGGAGATATTATTGAACAGGTGGGTGTCTAAAATGAGTATCAATCATGAATATAGTATATGGAAAATGCTACTTGTTTCAGGTTAAGCTGAAGGACAAATTTATTCATCCAAAAACAAAAAAGCATAGTCTTTGCTACTCTATTGTTTATAGACATCTAGAGAGGACACTAACACAAGCAGAAGTCAATAGAGTTCATAGAAAAATTGAAGAGGCAGCAACTGAGTCACTTGGTGTTACTATTAGATAAATATACCTAGGTTTTATTGAAACAATGTTTTTTTCATGAGTCATATGTACAACATAACTACTTAACTATATAATGATCAACCAAGCATTTATTTACTCATAAGTAATACTTCACTTAATAGATAACTAGTTGGAGATACAATCTACAGTCAAAATGAGACCTATTTAAATAGCTACAATTTACTGCAGTATGGGGTAGATGAATAAACCACCATTTTTGAATAAATTAATTTATTTTTACGATTTGTAATTAAACAATTCACTTATAAACAAATGAGCATCTCATAACAAGGGCCAAAGCGCACTACATATTAATAGCGGCACGAAACTCTTTGGTGTTTGACATTCAGACAAATAAGGAAATGTTACAATTGTTTCACCCTAATGTATTGGAATAAACAAAAAAATAAACCCTTTTTAAATATTTCTATAATAGAATATTTTAAATATCACAGTTAAGATGATAACATTGCCTTTACATATGTACTTAGATTATTTATTATTTTCACTAAAGGTACACAACAAATATCTTTTAATGGTTGGGTACACACTACTAAGGCATTTTACTTTGTGAACTTTCAAGGTATTAAATTTTTTTAAATCCTGTTTTCATACTCCTAAAATACAATCTTCTCCAGCTCCTTCTATAGGTTCAAATTCATTTTGAATTTCTTGATACACCACTGACGAGTAATCGAAATCTGCATCCATGAGCATTTCACTACCTTCAACATCATTGCTTGTCGCTTCACTGGCTTTAATAGCTTCTTTCCCACGATTTGCTTTTTTTGCTAGAGGTTCGTCATCAGAATCAGAGCCGAATTCATCCATGTTTATACTTGTAGCTTCACCTTGGTTACTATCCTTTGGATTACCTGTTGCATTGTTCATGTCTTCTTTTATACCCCGATTTAAGTTTTGCTTCCGTCTACCCAAATTAACGACCTTTAATACACTTTTTTCTGCCATCATCGAACCAGCGTAAACCTTCATATTCTTGTTTCGCAATGTGTCATTCTGTTTTAAAATAGATGAATTCATAGCTCTGAATAATTTTAAAGGTTTGACGCCATCTACAGCTTTGTTATTTTTTGAAGAAGGAATCATAATGCTTGTAACTAAAGTATCATCATCAGATTCATTGCAACTATCTTTATCAGATGTTAAATCAATTGGTTCTTGGTTATCTAGAGGATTTGTCTTCATTTTATTAAGTTGATCTTTTTTTTTGATAAACACATTTATTCGAGAAATCTTTCCTGTACAAACATCCATTTTGAAAAATTTTCCATTATTATCAGAAGCATATCGTAAATCACTATATGTTGCTAATATACTAAGATCTGGTCGTTTGGCTAACGCTGCAACAGCAATAGGATTGTTAAATAAGTGGAGTAGATCAGGATGCATTTCCGAAGTACCCATTTCATTATCACAAGGAATTTTTGGTTCTACAGGTTGAATGGAAGGTTCGGGTAATTTAGCGTCTTCTGGTGATATGCCAGACATTTCCATTAAATCAGATAAAATGGTTTTACGGTTTGGGTTTTCGGTATTGACGCTCCCTTTACTTAATTCTAAGTCAATATTACTTTCTGCCGAATCGACATTTTGAACCTTATCATTAGCAGTCAACGTTTTTTTAGGATCCTCGTTTATAGATAAATTCATTTCGGTGATTTCTTCCTTATTTTTTGAAAAAATGTTAGTTTTATCAGTTGCTTCTTTATTGTCCATGTCGTCTTTTGCACAATCACCTTCAGTATTTTGACGAGTATCAGGTTTTCCTAAAACCTTTTGCAATGCTTTTATCACAAAATCGAGATGTCGTAATTCTTCAGTTGCTAGTTCAACACCAGGTGCAATTGATAACACTAATTCATTATTAGGTAACAAAACAAAAGAAACACCTTCAGGTAATATTATTTTAGGAGTGTCTATTAGAATTGGCTTTGCAATCGGACTTCTTACAGTACTCAGTAAAATTTTATTTGGCCCTAAGAATATAGGCGATGCCGAAGATTTGGCTCCCTTCTTTACTCTTAATGTCACACTATTCGATGGTGCACTTTTTAACTGTGCACTTTCGGTTTGCATATTCTTTGAAATTGCTTTACAGAAATTTAGTCTAGATCTGGGTTTCATGACAGCCTGACATTCTTGTTCCACATTTATGTTCGACGTTCTTAATGTGTGGACGTTTTCAGTGTTAGTTAAATTTGTTTTTATCCTAGGCCTATTTTTATGGACTGGAGGATTTGTATCACTAGTTTCAACAGAATGTATATTAGTATTTGGGGTCTTAGTTAGTTTTGGTACCTTTTCTATAACTTTTGGTGTTTGATGTCTCACTATAAATTTGGGTACGTTTATTTTATTGGTATTACCATCAATGACAATTGAAGGAACTGATTTCATCGTTTGCGGACGTTTTGGTACTGTTGGTATATTAATAACATATTTTCTTTTCTGGTTTAATTCGTTTGGTACTTTTTCAGAAGATAATGTAAAAGCCGCCGGTCGGTTTGGTACTTCTTCATCAGATAATGTGAAGGCCGCTGTTAGGGGTGGTACTTCTTCATTAGATAACGTCAAAGCTGCCGTTTGATTTGGTTCGTTGGTTGATTTTTCACGCATTTTTTTATATTTTTCCATAAGTTTGTCTTTACAACAACATGTACATAAAGGTCTTTTACAAGAATGCTTTCGTTTGAGATTTGGGTACATTATTTTTTTCTGAGCCCAACAACAAAACTCTTTCTTTTTTCTCTTTTGGGAGATAGATAGTACTGCTAATGCGTCTTCGGTTAAACCTGTATGAAGCGTATTGTCGTTATTGCTATTATTATTTGTGTTATTTATTTTTGTGAGTTCATGTATTTTCAGATCTTTTTTATATTTTTCATCAATTTTATTTACCGCTTTTACCATAGGTTTTTTAAGCCACTGTTTAGTTTTCTTTTTATTATTCGATTTTATTTCTTGTCCACTAAATAGTGCTAACATTTTATCTACAGTGTCTGAAGCTAAAAGACATTCTTCTTCCTTTGCAAAATTTGCAGGACGATTCCAAGGTAAATAGTACCTTGCATAATTGTAAGGCTTTTTTTGTCGAGGTTTACGTTTATCAGTATTTTTATTATCTACAATAGTTTTATTAACTTCATCGTGTACACGAGCAACTTCGTTGCTTGTATTAGTTTCTTCTACTATAATTGTATCATTATCACAAACCTGTTTGTCTAAATTTGAACTAGTAATAGTACTTGTTGCAGTAAAGATATCTTCGTTTATAAGATTAGAAAAACTTTCATTTATCGGTTTTCCTTCACTTGGTGTATTTATTGCAGTCTGCAGAGGTGCTACTTCTGCTGTGACTAAATTTTTATTGACACGACGAATTTCAGTAATGTCAGGTAAATGTATAACTTTATTTCTTTCGCAAGGCGTGGAATGAGACGTAATAACATTCGAAACATTGTGATTTTTAGTACTTTCTTCGACCTCGATAGACGCCTGAGTGGTATTGGTATTAGGCTGGCCTCCTTTAATCTCACTTGCTTGAGTCTCGATTGACGGTTTATTGATATTCACCGTGCTTTCGTTAAAATACATAATATTATCAATGAGGTTCAATTCAAACTTCTTATCCAGGTCAATTGTAACAGGGTGGCACCGTTTCAAGAATTCACGATTTTTCTCATAACTGAGAAATCCTGCTGTCAATCGCTTCAATCGTGTATTAAAATCTGGGTTTTTGCACAGCTGTATTGGATTATAGTTTTTTACGTGCGGTTTTTTAAACATATTGTTCTGTATATCGACTCGGTTTTTAATAAAAAGTAAAGGCTCGTCATCTTCATCGCTAGATATTTGATTCTGGTTGGAATGATGCTCTGAATCATTAATTGTACTTGTATCTTCATTTAAAGGATACTTTGTTTTTACAATATTTACTTCCTTAGAGTTACGAACTGCGCTTAAAAGATTATCTTCTAAACAACTAGAATCGATTTCTTCTTTAACAATTTGTTCCTTCTTCTTTGATATATCTTCTAAATTGTAAGCAAGCCAATCTTTAGGTTTGCTTTCAATCTCGGCGCATTTGATTATTCGTTTATCTCGTATATTATCAAACTCTATAAATCTAAAAACATCCATATGATCTAACTTCTTCGTATAAACCGTAGAAAACAAAAGTAATTTTAGATCAATTTTAGGCATTTTATCTTCATTGCAGAGTTTGTCTTTACAGGATTTTTCTGAAAAAAAAAAAAATTTTTTTTTTAGTTCCAATTAATTAAAAAATTTAGTTAAATTCATGATTGGTAAAAACATACCTTTAACTGCAACCTCGTCTTCGTCGTCTAAAGCGATGCCATCGTCTACAATAAGCAGACCCTTTGGAATCTCGTCAAAATTTCCCAAAATTTCTATGTCTTTCACTGTGCTTTCTTCATTTAAAAAATGTTTACTAGATGACTCAGAACGCTTTAGATCTAATTCTGCAGCTTTTTGTGCCAAAATATTTTTGTATATGTCTTTAGTTGAAGAAAAATCATTGTTGACGCTTGCAACAGATTGAATCTTGGGAAAAATATGAGACATTCCCTTCCTTACATTTATATCATTCAATTGTAAAATACTCTCTTCGCAGGTAGTCTCAATATTTCTTTGGCTTTCTTCTAATTTGTCGTTTTCTACACTATTTCCTATTATATTTTTTACGGTTCCAGTCTGAGCAACATCAGTGTCAGAAAAGAACGGAGTTTCTATCTTTATTTGGGAGGGATTGAATATATCCGTAATTTCAGTTATATCGCCATCGGAAGAGTCATCACAGGTAATAGAAGACTCTCCGTAGACAGCATTAGAATCATCGTTGCCAACGTTTAAATCAAAATTACTATCTGCCCTATTAAAAGCATCAGGCTCATTGTTATCATGCTCTTTATTGTTCTCCACCATTTCCGACATTTTGAGGTTAATATCATTACTTTCAATTAGAATATCATTATCATCTAAAGAATGATGTGAATCAGATTCCACGGCCATGCTTGGATCTTGGTAGCTATCGTTTGCATCTCGGGATTCTGTATTTGAAAATACTTCCCCACATTCTATAACTAAAGGTGTGTCAACGTAGTTAGCAAACGGTGTTTCGCATGGAATATTCATTTCTTTAAGAAAATGTATATCCGTATCATCCACATCGGTTAAATAAATATTTTCACGGTCACATTTCATCGTTCTGTTCGCAGAGACTTGTGTTGGAGTAGCGACGTCATTGCATTTCTCAGAATCAGAGTCATCTTCGAGGTCGATGGTGTCGATTTTTTCCTCTATAAGTTCTATATCTGGTTCGTCATCTGTAACTTAATATTTTTTTCTCATATAAAGATTTGTTACGTGAGTGGGAAGACAATGTATCTGTCGTAGTCAAGTAGTTAAACATCATTGAAATCGGATCTTTAATTAACTATCTAGAGATTCAATTAAATCTCTGATTTAACTACTTGACTGCGACATATCTATTGCCTTGCTTTAATGTGGGAAAATTTGATTTTCACATAAAATATATTCGGTAATTGACTGATACTTTTGAGAGTTCCTTTAAAGTCTTTCAGTTTGACTTTATTCTTATAGCTAACCAAGTACTATAATTATAAACTTAAACAGAAACGATGTTAAATTGCTTCTAAATTTTTATTTATTTACTACCAGCTCGCAAGTCATAGGCACAGAGCGGGAAACTCTACGTTACTCTTTTTATACAAATTGTTTAAACTAGAACAAAGATCTAAATCTTTATACTTTAGCATGGTCCACATTTAAGCAGAAGGTGACTTTTTAATTATCAAAAACAAATTCCTACAGCCATCTATGTTGTAATGATCATAAGCAGTCCTTAATGTACATAATGGATAAAATAATTTTACCTTTATTTTTACTCTGCCTCAATAAAGTGATGTAATTATCCTGTAAAAAAATATTTTTTTAATGATATCATCCCAATCATAGCAATCAAAAGTGGTTGTCTGTAAAGTCGATTTATGGCCGATAGTTTAACGTGACAACGTCATAACAAAACATTGATTAAATTATTGCATACTTAAGTCTTCGAGTGAAAGAGAGAATAAATGCAGCGATAACGTACAATGAGCGTAACGGGACACCGGCGTTGATTGATTTATTAGAGTCGTTCTCACGTCAAAGATTTTTTTGAGGTTTTAATTTTTCAGTGGAATCTTTACTATTAGAATAGTTTTACAGTTTGATAAACAAATATGTCTTAATTAGAAAAGCTAGGATAATCTAGTTATTTTAAGTTTATATTTCCATGGAATCACGTTTAAGTTTAGTATGTTTATCATATACGACGATTTAAAATTTGTTGTTATGTATTTAGGGTAAATAGTTAAAAAATAACTAGACATATATTACAGTACTTCTAATTAGACTTAAAAGCAAAAGCGTTTACGATTGTTTCATTGTCTAAAATTAATTACTGACGACACAATAACCGCACATTACGACGGTAATTTTGACTAATGTCTAGAACGTAATAATCTATTACCACTGTTCGCGGAAATATTATGACCTAGGTGAATTAGGTATATTTTGTTGTGTGTTTTTAAACTGTTTCATTAAACTGTTGTTGCGATTTTTTCGGGGTAGGTATAATTAGGTAAACGAGTACTACTAGTATTGTGCATACTTTCCAGAGATAACAGACATCCACGTGTTTTTATATAATAAAATGTTTTGCAAACTTTTTGAAAAAAATATATAGTTATAACATCATTTAAGTTTTAAGTTATAAAACATTCGTAATAGTGGCTTACGACTTTGTTCCCCAGGGCAAGCGATAATTCAATATTAAAAAAAAATCTATAGCTGAATACTGAAATCCAAGTAATACGATACGATCGGGATACTTAATTTTATAATTTGAAAAGATATACTATTCGTTCTTTATGAAGCAAAATCCATACTTACAAACTCATGTGCCAATATGACCTTTTTCTTCTTTATCAATTCGTTCCAATCTGGAAAAGTCGTCAGTATTATGCTTTTATACCTGCAAAGGAATATATATATTTGTATATCTACACTTAATATATAGAGGAAAGAGGGTGTTAGTTTCCGTATAAATTCGATAACTACCCACAGTACGCCGAGTTCCTTAAGGTATAACCGTAATCCGGCGTAAATCAGCCCGTGAGTTATTTACGCCTGAGTTTTTTCTCAAACAGACAACCTGACCAAAGTGGTTGATAATAAATTATTATTTTCGCTATGTAGATTAGAATTAAGAATACTACTGTTTAATAAGAATCGCATGTAAGTAAAAAGGGTCAGCGAATAAAGGGATTTTATTATTATTATTATAAAGCTCGTCGTTTGAAAAGATGTTGAATTGATTCTAAATTTACATTTACTACCAGTTCGCAAGTCAAGGGCGTAAACTCTCTGCCACTCTTTTTAATCGCCGTGTTTTGAGTCATACAAATTGATTTTATGGCAAAGCAGCCATAAATATTTGAACAGGATCAAATCCATACCAAGGATTAGAATTAGTTTTATGACTAGAAAATCAGCACGATTTGATAGGACTAACAAGCGTCGGGTTTCATCGGGTCGCATGGCGTTTTAAAAATGTGTTGGCGTCTTAATTCTCTAATTTAGCTTGGGGGTTAGTTGTTTATCTTCTGGAGCCTGGTCGTATGCTTATATTTGCTCTTTTTCGAGTATTATACTGGTGAAAGACACCAATATTTTGCAAACTTTTCTAGATACAACAAGGCTTTAAGAATATTCTGGGTAGGGTAATCATATTTAATTCCTTAAACTTATTCCATATGGGCGTCGGCCCATGGGGAACGCAACAAATCACCCGAACAGCGCACTTCTGCTGCACACTTTACCTTTGCTAAACAATTCTATTTTTATCTAAATTATGTAAGTTAAATAGGGGCATAAAAATTTTAGAAAGGCTAAGATGGGGCACGGCAAAAGAAAGTTTAGGAATTTAATGCATAACACTGACAGTGTGACCCGGGGGCCGGGGGACCTCGCACCCTTGCATATGACGTACGCCGATACTTACTTCCTCGCAATATCCACTTGAAGAGCAGTCGGTTTGTATTTGACAGCTCTCTCTAAATGGACTACACTTCCACGGAAATTACACCAGAATTGGTAAAAGGCTTTCCTCGTTGATTCCTTCAATTGATACCATCGGCGTTGGAGCAACATTGGCGAACATTTGCGGCCACTGCGAACGTTTTAAGCTAAATGAATATTTCGTCGTCAAATTACCTTAATCAACCGAATACAAAATACACAAAAAGTATTCATAAACTAAAAGTAAAAATAAAGATGGGCAGCAACGAGCTGTAATTGTTTAAAACATGAGGTATTTAGTTAACATAACGATCACAAAAAACTAACTACAACCGCACATCAAAAGTAAAAAAGAACAATTCAAATGCAGTGTAGTCATAGACAAGTAGTGTACGTGGACGACATCACGCCTTCTAACAGTTATAGCAATTTATACGAGTATCGTTTAAATATACGCACCTGTCATTATATTCTCGAGTTAGATTAAGCCAGGCTTCAATCAATTCGGTCCCTGCAAGTTCCTCAATTTGATGTTCATCGACGAGGAAGAATAATTCTATCAGTGGTTCCGGCTCTTCGCCAGTTTTTTCCCATATTTCCTGTTCAGAAAAACTTCACCTTAAGTGAAAGAAGAGATACTCCAGTAGAAGTTGGTACAGACGATGGGAAACCAAGAGATAATAAGAGATTAAAATAAATCAGTGGCACTATTAACTTTTTACTTTTTTTCTCAGATTCCTGTATCTGTTTCATGATCATTTGTCAATCTAAAAGGCAAGTAGGTGACCTGTCTGTGCCTGACAAACGCCGTAGACTTTTTGGTCTCATGCAAGCCGGTTTCCTCACGATGTTTTCCTTCGCCGTTCCAGCAAATGTTAAATGCGCACATAAAAAGTAATTCAAGAACCTGAGACCTCAGAGTTAGTAGAACGCTGAAGCAACTAGGCCAACAATGATGCAAATAATACTATAAAGCATTTAAAACTATTTTGTATTGCTTTTAATCTTATAGCAATAACTGGTCCCAAATTATTTTAGTGATCAAATCACCATTTTTTTCTTACCTGACCAATAACATCAATGTTCTCATGTGCCAGTACGAGGTCATACAACAACCAATCTGTTATTGTCAGCCTTGCTATCGCCGTTATTTCATCAACTCTGTCGTCAGCTGAGATCAGACGTTTGAGCTTTTTCACTGTAACCGCTCGCATATGTTTCCTGTTTAACAATAATTAATATGTATTATCAATATCAGCCTTCTTGCCGTAGATTTTTAGGCCGAAGGCATTCCGACCACAGATCGGGACACAAACGTCAACTGATTTATCAATCACTCGGTCGAAACGTCACTCTACCCCACCCCCCATTCTTACTTAAAAATCGCTTCTGCCCAGGCAAGGACATTTGCCGGTATCAAAGAGACAAAGAAACGATTTGAAGGTTGAGAGGCGCAGGATGGAGTCTAACACCGCCCATTGACTCATCGACAAAGCGTTATGAGTCAATGGGCAGCGGAAAATCTAGTGGAGAAGATTGGAGTTCATAAATGTACATTGGTACATATATAAAAGATATTTGATTTTAAATAATTACCACAGTAATTTACAATCACACTTGCAACACTTTTTCATCACTTCCCACATATTGTTCATTTCTTTTTCATCCGGGTTTTGGCTAAGTTTACCCGCAACCGCCCTGATAATCCGTCGCTTCAGTTTTTCAACCCTTGCCTTGCTCATCCTTGGGTCTTCCATAGCCGCCGTAGATGAGGGAAAAGGTATTGATGAGACGCCTGATACCGTTGATCCCAGCGCTGGTTGCTCCATCTTCAAAAAAAAGTTATATTATTTATACAGTAGATATTTGACAATACGCTCGCTAGAGGCCCCGTGAGTATCGCGAGGCCAATACTGTTGCGCCATCTCGCGGAAAAGTGGTGACAATACGTAGATGCCCAGCTGACTGGCACCTTCCCAAGTAGATATACGCACTTCGAGGTCATTAATAATGGAATAATCCAATGTGGTTTTCAATCAATCTATTTACATTTTTTTCGTGCAAAATCGATATCAAAAGGTAAGTAATGTACCAAAAAAATTTGAAAGATACCCCAAGGCATACTAAAAACCTAATGAAGGTTACAGCTAATTCTGAATTTCTTAACAAAGGCAGGCCTAATGATTATATGGAGGCGAGGGAGTTATTTGGTGCCCCTACAGCTGGACAAGCAATAACACCATCTACGATCAATAACATTCAGAAAAAATCCAATACATAATGTATTTATGTAGGAGAGTCCGACTAAGCGCTTAGTCTTGTTTCTGAACCTTACCCTAATAAACCTAGTACAGATTTATAATTACGAGTCGTAGATCACAAGTAAAGCCAACACAGCCATCGATCAATCACAAGCGAGGCATTATATTTATGCAGTCAAATGCATATCGTGTTTTATGTCCGTTGGAAATAGTCCTCTAATTTCAAGCACAATTCGTTTTACAGAAGTTCATTTAACAAATATATTCATTGGTTTTATAATTTAGAAGAATAAACTGACAACATAATTAAATATGAATAAAAGTCTTTATTGACGATCTTGTAAGTTACAATTTATCTTAACTGTACTTAAGTTATTAACGAAATTTTGTAAATGTAAATATTATCTCATTATTTACTACTACTATCACAATATAAGTAATATTTTCTTAATATAGACACATACATAAACTATTCAAAGGAAACGGAATGAGAGCTTATGTGAAAGGTTATGTGAATCGTTAGTACTTTTAACACAGCGCCATCTGTTAGAATTCTATCAAATAAACAAATATTTGCAATAAAATAATATTTCGGGTATAAATTGAGATGTTAGCTATCCTATCTTTTAAGTTAGATCAAACTAGAAATTATCGATGTAATGAACATTTTTTATGTTGCTCACGATTTGTCTCTTATTTTTCGGAGTTTG
This sequence comes from Pieris rapae, assembly GCF_905147795.1. NCBI lineage: Eukaryota > Metazoa > Arthropoda > Insecta > Lepidoptera > Pieridae > Pieris > Pieris rapae. Next base: position 593,561 of record NC_059513.1, read on the forward strand.
TCGGATGTAAATGTTGGTTTGAGTCGATACCTCATTTCCGTTAATGAAACAACACACTAATGCCTCCGGAATATTTTCTTCTTGACAATGTGCATCTTATTGGCAGCCTACACTTATAGAAGTAGACGTCTCCCCAACTTCTTTCAACCCTGAAAAATTCCTGATTTATAGATTGTTTTTTTTCCATTGTATTCATATTTTTGGATAAAGATATGTCTGAATTTCCACAAACCGGTTTCGACATTTTCTTGTACTACAGCCTCCACTTGTACTTCTGATGGATTTGAAATCTTTCGTTTCCGGAGTCGATCATGTCGAGCAGTGGCTGCTTTTGATAAAGTCCTTTTTTTATAGATTGGTGGAAAAATCGTTGGGATATACGATGGGCTATTTTCAATCGTTGATTTCGCACCGCCAACAAAATGAGCACTGCAGATGCGACTGTTTACGTTCGGCTCCCACGGTTTGTTGTCTGCAGTACTAAAAGATAAATATGAAATAACGCATAATGAAAAAAATCCTATTTCCTTATGCATATTTCGTCCTCACTGTATCTTATATCGGCATATACAACGAAAATTTTGAAAAATAAATAAATAAATGTAATATTGAGTAAAATTTACTCACACTCGTCTCACAGCCTGTATCCACTTTTTCCTTCGGTCAATTTCATAGCTTTTCCTAGGAAACGAGTAAAATTTTAATTGCCGACTATTTTGTTCGGAGTTGTTGCACCCAATAACACAACAATATCTTTTGGCAGGCATTATTTTCCGATATTTTTAGGTATTTTCACGAGTTCAATCCGAATGCACGAGCTCACTCTGAACGACTTGTCACCACATGGCCACACAGGCATCTACTAACTTTCCGATTAAGCCGCGAGGGCGGCGCCACATGCGGTGCGTACGGGGCCTATACTCGTAAAACATCTGAAAATTTTTCTTAATATATATACTTCTACATGGCCGGAACATACAACTTTGAAAAGTTAGGTTACCTAAACTATTGCTAACATTGTGTTAAAAAGTTTAATTTTAATTAAACAAATATATATTACATACAATTATTTTAACCTACATAGTAATAATAAATTCGTTAGTTCCTACAGTTAGTTAGTAAATTTCTTGTATTTTTATTTTGTAATTTCATGTTTTTCTTTTTGTGTTTCGTCTGTATAGTGTATTATTATTGTCCACTTGTGTCAAACAAACAAACAAACAACTGAATCTTCAGCTAGTTTATTTTGTTTTGTCACCTCTGGTATCTCTTATTAATATGTGTTTTACCATTTTCACAACCAACGTTTCGTTTTAACTCTAATTTCTATTTAATCGCTGTAAACTGTAGGTAATCGTTCTCGGCCTGATTCCATATGCTTTAAATGAAGTTTAAGTTTATATTCAGTTAAATAGTTTTTAATATATACCGGGATATATTGCCAAATATTTTGTGTATGTCCATTTGTTTAGCAATCGAAATAACTGCCATTATTTCTAAACAAAATATTTCTAAGCCATATTATTGCTGTCTCGCATATATATTATAACGGCGTTCCTTTTTCATACTTAAAAATCGTAGATTTATATATAATCTTGTATTATATATAATAGGGTATAGCTTTTCTCATGTTAGTATATTTTCTTTGTATCATTGGTTTAATCTTGTGAATAATGTGATAATCTAAGCCAAATAGCCCGCCTAGCAGCCCATAATCCATATACGCCATTACTTTCGTACTTGCGCATCTCTTTTAAACATTTTATCAGGTGTACTACTGATAGTGTTTTTTCACTTCGTTACAATATAATACTTGTAAGATTTTTCGCTTCAATCATTATCAGAAGAGAACTTTAATCTAAAAATATGTAACTGATACGCCTATAGTAAACTTATCATGACGTAGCCTAAAAAGCCCGCGCAAAATGGCGGCTCACATATCTATAATTTCATTTAGAAAATTTTAATACAAACATAAATAATAAATAAAAATATAGTTTCAATATTACCTATTATATTTTAAGTTTAAATAACACAAATAATAGCAATCAGAATGATACATTTTTATACACATTTAAAATACAATGCCAAGTTACGGTTTCTAATCATTGATGCCAATTGTCATTGATAAGGCTTGTGGCGGCCACTAATAAGATTATGATTTAGCATAACAAATACACAGATAAGACAAAAATTCACACAATAATTCACTATAAAAATTATAGCGTTTAGCTACGATTTGTAGCAATTACCAGTGGTTTTAAATTTAAATATAAGAACAAACGTAACTGAACTAAAAAAAATCTATTTTATTAATTAGCTTTAAAGTATATTAAAATAAACAATTTTCTTATATTGTTAACGTTACAACCTACTATAACCATAATTGTCTATTCTCTATTATTTATTATCTTAAGTCGATCCGAAGTGGTAGAGGCCTGATGGCCTGTAACAAAGGTGCTCTAACCTTGAGCAGGCATCAGTCTCACATAAACAATAATTATCCCTCAAAAGAAGAATGACAATTATTTACATACATTAATAAATAGTTGTAACTTATCATGTATGAAGTTTGTTTTGTGAGAAAATAAATAAAGTCTTATTATTATATCATTTAAAGATTGCTTGCGCATTTTAAGCTTCTTTATTACGTCTAGCGGTTAAACGTGCGATACAACCTTGAACTGGTGCGTTCGAATACTGGTTAAGTATCTTTATAGAGTACGAACTTAATTATAATATTCACGCGTTGTTATAATACAATAATTCTGAAGATAAATCTATTCGATGCTACCATAACAAAATTATATACCTACTTAAATATATGTGGTTTGTTAATATACAAAGAAAATGTTTATCTTAAGACAACAATAAGTTTCGTGACCATTAAAAAATGTGTTAATCAGAAAGTACGCAAGGTACTTCAACACGTTATAAATTATTAATATTAATTAAAAATATAAGATAAATAGTCGTAAACTTTAATTCATTTTTTTTTTACTTTTAAGTAATCGGTTAATCGGTTCAGTCGTTTAAGCAAGGAAGCATAATCCGTTTATATAATTTATACTAAGGTAAAAAATTAATAATTTATTGGGGGTAGCGAGTGGGGATAGAAGGAGGAGGGGTAGGGTTCCGGGCGCCGGAAACAGTTATTAAAAAAAACAAAATAAATATTACCTAACCCTTTTTTTGGTTTGTTTTTTCATATAATAATGTGTTTTGTTTTTTGGAAATCTCCGGCGCTACGGGAAATGCCCCTCCACTTCGCTCGGGCTGCTCTCCCTCCGCAACCACGGGTTTAAAATAACACTCTGGAGGTAGAACAGCGTAGTAACACATCAGCTGACTGAGTCGACGTTGACCTATCTTTACCAAGATCTAGTTTAAATGTAGATAAATATTAATGTAACAGTTGACAGAAATAAATCCCTGTTTGCCTTGGTCACAGCATCACGCGTGAACAGCTGGACCGATTTCGCTAATTCTTTTTTTGTTGTTTGTCAGAAGAAAATTTCAAGAGCAAAAAATTAGAAAATTTAGCCACCTGACTTTTGTTACGATGCAAAATTTATGGCGTTGCGTTTGCGTACTTGTGGATGTCACGGGACGGTCTTAAAGGGCTGGATCGATTTGAATGAAGTTTTTGTAAGCGTTTGGGTGGCGCCCTGGGTGGTTTAGATTCATAAATCAGTCCGGCAGATGGCGCTGCAGTCAGTATCTAGATTATTTTTATGCAATTCATAAATAACTATAGTTTCACTGCAATATTTATACCAATTATTTATGTGGGTCGGCTTATGCAGGTCTATTTTCTTGTGGTGTGTTGTAGCTCCGATTTTGCGAATATGCATATAACAAATCGAACACATGTAGGTACCTACTAAACCTTTTTTAAATTCAAAATTTCGAAAAACGTTCCCGTATTTCTAGGAACTTTCCATTTTATTTTTCAGATTCCTTTCAACAAAATCCAAAAAAATAAACGCAGAAACACATTCACGAAAACTTGAATGAATCTCAGTGTAATTTCTGTCAAAAGCTACATTCAAAATGACGGTTTGCATTTCGTTTCACGTGTTTTGACATGCTGCTTGAAATATTATAAAATTTAATAGAAAAGTACAAAAAAGTAAAAATAATACAATACACAATTATATTACACTTTTTTTTACTTTGGACGCAACTCCGGCAGTGAAAATTCAAGGTCCGAGACACCTACTTGATAGTATCATCAAATTCAGTACTACTACAATTATTTTTATCTAAACTAACAGACGAATTTTTAAATCCAACACTTGGAATTTAGAAGATAATAAAAAAATTATGACATAATATTCACTAATATTCATTTAACAAGTTGGTAAATCGAGTAGGGCAGCACCACTCTCTAGTTCGTGGCACAATGATACCGTATTTCGTCGAAAGCGGACGCTTACGTCACATACAATAATAATTCTAGAACCAGTTTGTTGAAAATTTTACGTTCGCTCGCCCTTATAACATTCTCGCTACGTCATTATGAAATCTATATACGTAGAAACTAGAAACGCAGTAACGAGTACGTCTTAATTATATTTCAATATAATTTCATATTATACGTCCGTGAACGTGGAGCATCGCGATAACAATGATTTCAAATATAATATTAGAAACTATTTACCTTTTACCGTTGATTACGCGCGGTGTCACTAGCACGACGAAATTATCATAGTTCAAATTTGTACAATAGTTTATTCACCACTGAACTGTTTAAAACCAGAAAAACAGTTTTTTCGGTTTAACATCACGCGGAGTCACGCACACGGCGGAGATTGAAAACAAAATGGCGAAATTGAGCGTCGAAGGGGCTTGCGCAGTAATCGCTCTAAGTGCGAGTAGGACATATATATAATTTGGAGCTCTTGCTCTAACATGGATTGCAACGGGTATGAGGACAGTTGGCGTCTAGACTCTAGAATACTTGCGCTCTGCTGCCCTCTAACGAGTGGCAGCATGCCTAAGTCCTTCATTAATTCTTTGAAAATACAACGTAGCGGACGCAATGCTGGGTAACAATCAATGTATTTGTCTATATTAAACGATTTTCTCTCGACTCTACTCCCTGCCTTATTTACAAATGTGTTCAGATTTAAGTATTTTTACAAGTAACTTATACATCTCTTTATTTTTTAATATGATATATATTTTTGGAAATTAAATTAATCCATTTAAATTCAGTTTAAACGATTTTTTTCGTAATTGTAACTAGAGCGCTGCGTTGAGCAATAAGAAACAATAAAATGTGGATTGAATACTAATGGTACTCGACAATGTGTATGTGTATATAATGTATATTTACACACATATCTCACCTTTAAACATAATTATACCGGATATACGCGAGAATTTAATACATTATTTACTTTTATGTCGTTATCACATAAGTATTGAAATGTTTTAATATTGGTCACCCATAACCGCGGGCCGCGAATCTATTTGCATAATTGCCTTACCTAATTTCAAACTCAGTTTCACATACCACGTTTCTTTAAATTATCCAAAAGAAGGGGATTTCACTAGTTATTTATAGATCGCGTCGTGGGTGACGTAAACGGCTGACGGCAGTCGGCTGTCGGGCTTCGGCACCCGACGGTCGATGCCAGTTGACAGTAGGCGTTTTCGTATGTTAGCCGCTTCATTATGCCCAATCGTCATGAATGATATTTAACCACAATATTTCCTTCTTATTTCTCATACTGATTGCTTAAAGCTTTGTAAGCTTTACGTTTTGTAAGTTAAAATTTATTTTGTATTTTTACGCTATACATTATATTTTAATTATTTTGAAACGGGTAGCTTGGTTTAAAGAAGAGTTTAATATTATAAGAGTATATATAATGCGAATTAATAGGTAGGTAAGTGTTATACCTAAATCAAATAAAGGAATTATTTTAAACCTATATAAGCATTGATTAAAAATCAAAGCTACAGTTATAATTAACTGAATTTGTTATTTCTTCTAAGTAATCATATTTATTATTACTACAAACTTCTTCATTCAATTTGTTTTTTTAACGCAACATTCGATATAATTTTCGAGTATCGACCCCAACCAACAAACTAAACCAAAATATATAAACTTCAAGATCGAAACTGAATATATTTTTACCAAGATATGGTTCATACCAAGCATAAAGCAGGGGTTTTTAAATCGATAATTAATTATAATTTCAGATTAAATTATGAATACGTAATAGGTACATCATCATTATAAACGTTTGAATACTGATTTTTTGAAATGTATCAGTCACAATTTAAGGACGTATTTTTATTTTTCAGTACCTTAATTTCGGACGTTGGTTCATATTAACAGACGTTATTATATTCAATTTATAATTATTAGATTATCAATCATCAAATCATCATCAATCGAATTATATTAATGATTTATTGAACCTTAAAACCTTTTTGTTTCGGAGCAGTTCTTCTTCGATCGGAAACAAGTTATTTGGGTCACCTACGTTTACAGTGGTGCCAACTCGTTTTTCCTAGAACCAACTTCAAAATAAATGTACCACAATATGTTCTACAGTAGCTTTTCAAATAACAATCAAAAATTTATTTAAGTACTTAGTACATAATTTCGATCAGAGAATTTAGCCACACCTGGAGTTTGTATTTAGTTTGTTGGTTTTGTTATGGACTTAATATTTTATTTATTTACTCACAGAATATGAACAGTACCTATAATGCGATATTAAGAAAAAAAGTCTTGTATAAAGTACCTCCTAAAAACCCTCACGTTGGCATCACCGTACCGATTTCATAAAATATGCTACACGCTAATAACAATAATAATACTAAGTAAGTACTTTTCAACATGAAAACTACATATTATACCATATAGGAACCACACCAGGCCTACACGGTGTCGGTTTCCTTATTAAAAAATGCTACAGTCAATACATACAGTCCTTCATTGGAATATCAGAACGAATTGCACAACTAAATATCAACTTGCCTGAGTATGCAACTGTGTCAATAATTTAAGTATATGCACCGACAGAGCTGACACCAAAAGACATAAAGGATAATTTCTACGAAGACCTGGACAGGACTCTGGCAGATGCACACAAGGCAATCATACTGATGGGAGATTTCAATGGCCAGATTGGTAAAAGATTAACAAACGAAAATAACATACTAGGCCAATTCAGCACAGGAAAAAGAAATGATAACGGACAAAGACTAATACACCTGGCACAGGCACATAACCTTAGGATATTAAATAGTTTATATAAGAAAAACAAAAATAAAAAATGGACCTGGATTTCTCCAGACGGGAACGTGAAAAATGAGATCGATTTCATATTGTCAAATAAACCTAAATTCTTCAAGGATATAACCACAATTAATAAGTTCAACAAAGTTATTATTATTTAGTTTAACACAAATCATCGTATGGTAAGAGGAGCCATTTACCTAAATGAGATAAAAAAGAGGAGACAGTATACTAAGAAAAGAATTACACCAAGTCAAATCCCTCTCACCGTCCCAGAAAACTTGTTGACAACATTGAAAGATAATTTACTGAATAACAACATAGAAAAAGCGCTGAAAGAAATATCCAGAAAATTATATACCCTAAAAAACAAGACAGATAAAATAGGAGACGAAGCCAGACATCTACTTGAGACCAGGAAAACTTTATTAAAAAACAAGAAACAAAATAGAAAACAAATAACCCAGCTAAGTAAACAAATAAATGAAAAAATTAGGACTCACAGGAAACAAATTAGAAACAGAACTATCCAATTCCACATTGAAAAATCTGGAGGCATAAAGAAAGCTCTGAAAGAACTGAGAGAGAATACCTGTTGGATTCCATCCATCAAAAGCAAGACATCTAATAAGAAAGCAACAAAACGACCCGAAATTATGGAAATAGCAACAACATTCTATAGTAAATTATATGATGATCCAGACTACACAAATACTCAATACCCACAGGAAGAAGACGAAGAAGCTACCCTCCCAATATTAGAATCCGAAGTAAGAACCGCAATACTGTCCCAGAAAAACTACAAAGCCCCCGGAGAGGACGGAATAACAAACGAACTTTTGAAGGAATGCCTAGACTACATAATAAGTGATATTACCAATATATACAACGATATTCTGACTAAAGAAACAATACCGCAACAATGGACATCGTCAACCATCATATTGCTCCATAAGAAAGGCGACAGGGCAGAAATAAACAACTACAGACCGATCAGCCTGATCTCCAATCTATATAAGATATTAATAAGATAAAGCAAAGGTAATATTGAACAGAATTAGCTCAAAATTAGACGAAAATCAGCCGAGAGAACAGGCTGGATTCCGAAGCGACTTCTCAACAATGGATCACATTCATGTCGTCAAACAAATTATCCAAAAGAGCAATGAATACAGAAAGACATACTACTTGGCATTCGTAGATTACAGTAAGGCATTCGACTCTTTGAAACATTCACACATTTGGGACGCTCTACACTCACAAGGAGTGCAACGAAAATATATCAGGATAATAAAAAACATATACAAAGAATCAACGGCAAAAATTCAGACTGAAAGGAAAGGAGAGGCCTTTAAAATAAAAAAGGGAGTACGGCAAGGTGACCCCCTCTCACCAAAACTATTCGCATCTGTACTAGAACACATATTTCGTAAAATTAACTGGGATGAGTATGGGATAAATGTAAATGGCAAAAAGCTCAACCACCTTAGGTTCGCAGACGACCTGATTCTGCTTAGCGAAAACCAAGAGGGCTTAAAAACAATGTTAACGCAATTAGACAGAGAGAGCAGAAAGGTGGGTCTGACTATGAATCTAGACAAAACAAAACTAATGACAAACAACATAAAAACACCTATACTGTTAGATTCAAATCAAATAGAATATGTCGATGAATATACATATTTAGGACAGATCATTGCACCGGAAAATCAAATGCAAAAAGAAATTAACATCAGAATAAATAAAGCTTGGAAAAGATTCTGGTCTCTAAAGGAAGTTATGAAGAATCCACATATGCCCCTTAAAGATAAGACTACATTGTTCAACTCTTGCATACTACCAACTTTAACCTATGGAGCACAAACCTGGGCCCTCACTAGCAAACAGAGTGGAGCACTCAGAGTGTGCCAAAACAAAATGGAGAGGAGCATCCTAAACCTCAAGCTAAGAGACAAAGTTAAACTTAAGAATATAAGAAGCAAGACAAAAGTTATGGATGTCACTCACACAGTGAAAAAGCTTAAATGGAACTGGGTAGGCCATATGGTAAGAAACAAGAAGGGAAAATGGACAAAAGATGTTACTGAATGGTATCCTCGGGATGGGAAAAGAAAGAAAGGAAGGCCAAAAACAAGATGGGAGGACGATATTAGAAACATAGCTGGAACAACATGGCAAAGAAAAGCCGCAGATAGACATGGATGGCAAAGCCTAGGGGAGGCCTATGCCAAAAGGCAAACTGATACCGAAAATTGAAATAAATCTAATGTATATTTGTATCAGGTTAATCAGTAATAAAGGCTATTTTTATTTTTTTTTATTTTAAGTACTTTTCAGTTACTCTTATATTTCGATTAACCTTATTTTATTCAAAGGAATGGAATAGTCATTGAGATGTTTAATTTATGTTATGATAAAAAACGATTGATCTTGATAAGGTGTTAATGTCAAATGTCCACCCTCCTTTGATCTTACGCAATAACTATTCAAACCAACAAAAAAAAACTTTATAGAGCTTATTTTAATGTCATAAATATTTAAGAAGTAGGTACATAATTATATATTTTTACGAACCGTTTAAATACTGTGCAATTGCAATAACTTGGGGACCACCTTTTAAAAAGAAACAATTGACAAGAAAATCTTGCCATGAAATGCTTCTCTTATCAATATATATAACAATCTCCTGATGAATATCTTATAATAAACGACATTTTTATTTCTCACATCTTATCCGGTACACTCTTGACAGAGCGGTCTTGATCGCTTTGTTGTACTTGTAATAGAAGGGACAGATGTGATGGGCTTCACGTTTCACCATCGTTGCCTATTAGAGGTCATCCTGCTGCACTGATACGCGACCGACCATTATATATACATAAGACAAATAGATAAGATAGATTAGAGTAGCCATACTCAACCTTTTTTTACCCCGGGCCACATAGATGCTACTGTTTAATCTTACGGGCCGCAGTAATATACCTACGTACCTATGTCGCATACGACCCGAGCAAATAGTCTATCTATGTACCAAATTTTATCAAAATCGATTCAGTGGTTTAGTCACGAAAGCGTAACAGACAGACTGGGTTTCTTTCGCATTTGTTATTAGCGGTGAAGGGAAGATTATGCGACAATAAAATAAAACTATATATTACAAAATATAAGCATTTATTTAAGTATGTTTTAAAAATTAATGTGATTTTTGACATTGTAACAACTTGACAATTTTTGTTAAATCAGGCACATAGTTACTGCATGCTATTCTCAAGACGTCGTCTAGGTGGGGATCAGTAAGCCGAGATCTGTAGACATTTTTTGCATATTTCATTTTTGAATATGAAGATTCACATATGTAAGTTGTTGCAAACAATGTCAATAGTAAGTGTGCGCAATTTTTTAACGTTTTATAGTTATCCGGTACTAATTTCCAAAATTCTTCATATTGATGTGTCTCTCTTTTCTCTTTGAAAATTGCCTCCAGATTCGTATCATTTTTTAAATCAATCAGCTCATCAGATAATTTTACATTATCAAACCCCAATAATGCAAGCTCTGTTGTAGTGGCTACTTCTAAATGCCAGGGATTTTCAACTAAGAGAAGACATTTCTTTATTTTACGTAAATCCTGAAATCTTTTCAGAAATTCGTTGCTTAAGGAAAGTAAGTAATTAGAAATATATACCAGATTATCCGGGGACACCGTAATTCCATCCTGTTGAGCTTTTATCAATGTTGGAAAATTATGAAGATTTTCATTTTTTATTTCTTCGATATACATATGAAGTTTGTCTTCGAAAGCAAACACTTTACTTGCCATTTGAGAAATAAGTTTATGCTCACCTTGTAATCGACGATTAAGTTCACCAAGTTTTTCTGTTATATCGCAAAGAAACGCTAAAAGACACCACCAACTGTCTTGCTCAAGCTCTTTATAAACTTTATTATTTTGTTGTAGAAATAATATTATTTCGTGCCTTAAAGCGTAAAACCGTTCTACAACTTTTGTCCTACTCAGCCATCGCACTCCGGTATGTAGAAGAACATCACCATATTCACTATTTAGTTCTTGTAACATGCTCTTGAATTTTCTATGGTTCAGTTCTCGTGCTCTAATAAAGTTTACGATGTTTACAACGGTTTTCATTATGGCGTCAATTTCTGGCACAGTAGTACGTGCTGCGAGGTTTTCTTGATGTATGATGCAGTGAAATGAGAGAAGATTTTTAAGGTCATATTTTTTTTTCAAAAGTGAAATAAACCCAACATCGGATCCAGTCATAGATGGACATCCATCCGTGCAAACACTTACCAGTTTTTTTATATCAATATTATTTTCATCCATAAAAGTACAAATAGTATCGATATAATCAATTCCTCTGGTTTGACCTTTCATGGGCAGAATCTTCAGAAAATCTTCTCGAACAATATTCTGTTCTGTACAGTACCGTACAAAAACTGAGCATTGTGATATCGAGGAAACATCGGTGCTCGAATCAAATGCCAAGCTGAAATATTTACAATTCTTCAAGTCTTCTATGATACAATCAGAAATATGCCTCGAAATATCTTCTATTCGCCTGACGCAGGTGGAATCTGAGAGCTGTAGTTGCCTGATTTGTGATATTATCTGTGTTTTATTGCTAAACTTGTCAAATAATATATCTGAAGCATTTATAAAACACTCTTTCACTATCTCAGCGTCAGTAAACGGTTTCATATGTTTTCCTAGTAAGTAACAAATTTCGTAGGACGCCCTTGTCACCGCTATATCTTGTGTCATTGAGACTGCCATAATATTCTGCTGTTGCTGCAATGACCTTTTGAAAGAGTGCAACTTTTCTATTCGCAATGCAGACCCAACTGGAAAACTATCGCTGAACATCTTATGTTTTGTAGTGTAATGTCGCATAATATTATATTTTTTCAATATCACACTTTCGCGGCAGATTAAACATGTTGCCGAACCGTTTTTGTTCAAAACAACAAAATATTCCTCTTCCCAATTGTCTTGAAATAATCTATTTTCGTCAGAAATTTTACGTTTGCTCTTTGAAGATACACCAGCCATTTTGATTAAATTTTCGTCACAAATAACGTAAAAACTTATTATCAGCCGTAATACTTTTACTGTATTCGAAAAGACAATGGTGAGTGACGGACGACGCGCGGGATCGGCGCGTGCGGCAGGGGTGAGGGGCGGGCGCACTGGGCTCACGCCTCACAGATGTCGCAGCCCGTCCCGCCCGCACGCCACGTAGAATACCTACATTTTAAAGTCCGCGCGTTCTCATGTCACAAACCGCTGCCGCTCATCTCCCGTAGCCACATTTAGTGGTCTGTGTATTACAATTAGATAATTAAGGGAGAAAACATGAGTAAATGCGTGAATTAATAAATACCTACGTTAATTTTACGTAATGTTGGACCCTTATCGTATGGCGTGTCTCGGGCCGCATAAAAAAGGTCAGCGGGCCGCAAGCGGCCCGCGGGCCGCGGGTTGAGTATGGCTGGATTAGACGATATTTATATTGATTTAGACAATTTATACAATAAATTCTGATTCAAAAGTGCATAAACACGTAGACTGTATTCTAAACTGGAAACTCTATTTTTGACTACTATTAAGGAGAAAAAAATAAAAAAATATTAGATACACTAAAAAGTTCGGCTTATATAGGAAGAACTTAATAAAATTATTTTTGCCCTCGAGAGCCATACAACGATAATGGCAGTCATACTCGATACCATTTCTATAGTACGATTTTTCTTTCGGGCATTACCTCTTCATCAGCGATTAAGATTACTTACTTCTTTTTCTGTTAAGTATCCTTTATAATGAATTGTAAAACTTACATTTTCTTTAACATATTAACTACCTTATTATTAATATTATCAATTATTTTTGTGGTGAAGAGTACCTATATATATATAACAGAAAAGTGAAGTAAAATTGTACTAAACAGGAAATGAAAAAAAGGAAGACAACTTCAAAAGTGGATAGAACAAATTAAAGAAACAGCAGGTACTTGTCAGATAGCCTTATATTGATAGAATATACCTAAAAGAAGATTGAAAGTGAGAAATTGTAATCTGAATTAAGGGCTATTGTTATAATTAGTTTTTATAAATGTAATTTTAGAGCAATTTCACACCATATAGATATTCATGATTTCGATCCCTCTGCAGGGAACATTAACATCAAGTGAGCCTCCTGCCCGTTTGCCCTCTGTTCTATAAAAAAAAAAACATACTTACCTGCAATCGAATATTTAGTTCGGATTGTTCTATGAAACAAATTTAACATTTTGAATATATGTCTCTACACATACATCCAGTCGATTAATACTTTGAAAATCTGTGCTTTTAGTATCTGGCGTTATTCTTTGTAGGTACCTAAGTCAAGCCTAAGTATCGGCTAAGGGTACCCGCTTATCCCAGTTTTAGTTTCGCTTTAAGGTTTTTCTACCAAATAATTACGCGAAATTTTTCCTTATCAAAACCAGACAACTAAACTAAAGCTACATGCCAATATATTTTAAAATTGATAGTTATAAGAATAAAATTAGGTGCCAAATTGTATACCTACAAATTAGCATATTTCAAAAAATTCGGATTTTTATTATGTTGTCTTTGAACCGTTCAAAAAAAGCAATCCTTTATTTCTATAGTTTTTGTGGCATAGACTGTACTTATGATTAATTTTATTGAGTATCGGAATTACATGGCTGGAAGGAATCTCTATTTTAGGTGTTTCAGTATGTAATACAAGGGATATGAACAACATTACGCTATTCATTATAGAATATTTAACGAATCTGAAGCATCTTAAATCTCACTTACATGTCAATTTTTCATATAGAACAGGGGAGAAAAGTACAGGAGGCTCACCTGATGTTACGTGATACCTCCACTAGTAGCTCCCTGTCTCAGTACTAATTTAACCTATTTTTTTACCTACTATGCAAATAATATTTAATCATTTAGATACTTAATTCAAAACTTAGAAGCTTTCAAGAAGTATTTTCTCTGATAATCATAACAATAGTTTGATATGTTAGCCATCAATCATTATTTCTTTTACTTATATTTCAATGAAAATTTTACCCTTGGTAATGTCTTGTTATAACAAACTCCATAGTAACTAAAAATTTTAGGTATAAAATCATGTTTTCATTGAAATAATTTATGGATCATAATATATTCAATAACATTTCTTTTAAATAAATTACTGAAATTAATTGAAATTTTGGCATTGTTAATTGGATTTACAATTAATTCAACTATTTCTATGATAGATACAAGATAAATGAAGTATGGATTGATATAGTGAGGTATGTAGAAATAGTTTTAGCTTTGTTTGTTTTTTTTTAATTTAATAGGAAAGTGTTTAATGACCTAAACTGAAAATAGAATTACAATAAATTAAGTCAGTTTAATCTTTAGTCAATACAAATAGCATGCATGGTACAAACATCTATTTAAATGGTAGTAGTATCACATAATATAGTAATTCTCAGTGCCTGTATTGATGCTATGAAAAAAATATTTATTTTTGAGTGTTATCTCTAAACAAGTATTTATTAGAATACTTATTAAGGTACACAATTGGAATATTAAATAAAAAATTATATAAAAAAGTGGAATTTTAGAAATGAAGATGTTTTACTATTTATTGGTTCATAAGAATCCAAACCCAGAACATAATTAAACATTTCTAAGGTACATGCTCTGTATCAAATGCTAGCAATGGTTGTCTTGAAACAGGAACAGTTATATATGTATACTTAATTTGAATATAGCTAATAGAATACAACAGAATGCTGTTCTACGGAACTTACAAGTTATAAATTGTCATATATCGCAGATAACAATAAAATGGTATAATGAGTCTTACCATCATTAGATAGGTAAGTATTAGAAGTGTTGTTTAAATTTGAAAATGAGGCACCTGCCTCACTAAATTTATTTGTCGAGTGTTTAGCATATTCCATAAACTTATTGTGGAAGTTGGTGGTTCTGAAGGGAATTTTAGGTTCTTTATTCATTTGGGATATAGGCGATGAACATTTTTTATAATTATGTGAATAGGAAATTATATTAGTGATTTAGTGCTACTGTGCTAATAATATTTTAACAGTGCATTGAAATTCGAAATAATTGACATGACAGTGACAACTGTGATTGACAGTTCGATATATTTTTTTTTAATGGCTTTAATTTGTGCCAATTGGGCACAAGGTACTTCGCCAGTGTCGACATATGTATTTGTTTTTATCTAAATTTTATACTTTATATAAAAATATAACGAGACCATTGTGCATTATTGTTTCACCTTTTTTTTAATCTTTACTAAACAGAAAATTAAATAACAACCTTAGATGAATTTATAGAGCTAAAAAGGCTTGTTTCAGAATTTCCAGACGATGGGGGTCGCATTAGGAAAATTATGTTCAACAACCAAAGTTGCAGCTGTTGGTTCAGTTCTCGATCGAGTGATATCTCAACCGAGCACTGAAGATCACACAGTTTTGTATAAACTAGCTGATTATAAAAAAGGAAAGTACTTTTATACTTATTTTATTTATTTTATTTTATTTTATTTATTTAGTATGTTTATACTTGTGTATGAAATTTTAAAATATAATTTTCTGTTATTTATTTTATTTCTAAGTCATTATTTTTATTAACAATATTTAAGCAGATTGCTTTTAAATACTATAAAATTGATGGCTGACATGGCTAAAAACATAGCTCTGTCTGTTTTACTTTATTATTTTCATACAATCCCCTTTTGTGGTTGAAAATAGATAAAAAATGAGAATTTCAAACAAATTACAGAAACGATAGTCAATTATAATTTATAAAAGTTTTTGGTATAGTTTTTTTTATAAATATAATAATGTAATATTTTATAAATTATATACGTAAATTTTATTAATTATAATGATTTAATGATGCCTATCTCACTTATCAAATACTATCATCAATCCCATATCTTCTATAAACAAAGCAAATCAAAATATTTTTACGCAAAAGGACAAAACATTTTTTGTCCCTTTTCACTAAATTTTAACTATAGAATTAAATTGAGTATTGTAATATAATCATAGGTATAAATATGAATATAAATTAAAATTCAATATAAATAACTTGAGTTAATTTATTGAATAAAAAAAATATTATTATTTTCTGAGGCTAGATTAAGATTTTTAATTATTTTACAGGTGGTATTTTACTAGAAACGTACGCAAAGGGCGGCATGGTAGCAGCAGAAAAACTGATTCGTGAGGAGTTCGCTGGCTATATGTACGCTGCTGGAAGGGGTAGAGTCATAAATCGGGCGGAATACCTTCGGTGGAAGTTCAGAGAACAGGAGCAGGTTTATATTATTAGTGAAACAGACGTAGAAAAATGTTATGACTTAATATGTCATGTGTCAGCGTTATTTACCAGCTTTTTTTTTAAATAATTGTATGGCCTGGTAACGAGACCTTTAAGCCATATTTACCAGTGAACACAAACCATAGATAATAGTCAGCCATTTTGTTAGTAAGATGACAACTTGTTCCAGGTTGTGTTACCAATAGAAGCGTCTCTTTCACCTCACGATCCTTTAGCAAAGTGGGAGGATCACACAGCCTGTTGGCAGATGAGCTATCGGGGTGCCCTCGGAGAATCTCTTTTACATGTACTCATTATTTGTGATACTAAGGTAAATTCGAACTTCGAGATTCTGGTATATAGAGAATATTATATTGTGTAGATCTGTCTAGGGTATATTAATCTTATTCTAGGGTTGGTCTCAATTCTGATCTTAAATACCCCAAACATAATGATAATTTATTGGTAGGCAGGCAAGTAGGTGATATGCCTTCTGTGCCTCACGCACACTCTCGAATTTTTGAGTCTAAGGCAAGCGAATGTTAAATGGGTACATAGAAAGAAAGTCCATTGGTGCACAGCCGGGGATCGAACCTACGACCTTAGGGATGTGAGACGCACACTGAAGCCACTGGGCCAACGCTGCTCCGTATTGTACCTACATAAGCAGAAATCATTATAATCATGAACCATAGTAAAATGTTTTATTTTAGATACATACACGATTGGCAAGGACATTAGTGAAATGTTTTCCGAAACTGTCACTGGATGTTGTGGAAGGTGAAGAATATTTAGGTAATTTATTTTTATTTAATAAACGTTACATTAATAATAAGTTATTATAAAAATCGAGCAATCCATCACGCGACGTGATACTATTGTGTATTGTGGTTAAGAGTGCGAGACTTGGTCGACGTCGATGGTTACAAATAAAATTAAGTAAAAGAACAATAAAATAATGTAAATTGTCATATTAAAATGTATCTAACAGAAATATGATTGTGCGTCTGATTATATTCATATATCATTCAGATAACTATGTATTTGCATAAAAATTCTTCTGTCCAAAAACGCACTATAAAAGTGATAACTTCTAATCTACTTATACCATTAAAAATATTTTTTAATATCTTTATCGTACTCGTAAATAACCAAAGAGAACTTGCTAGTTTTCTTGCAATCATTTATACTGAATGCACATGTTTGTATGGTCCAGAACTTTAACCCTGCCTGCTACCCAGCTTAATAATATTATTGCATATCCAATGTGATTCTGAGTGAGGATTTTTATAGAGAGCTGTGCTGGTTTGACTTGTGAAAGAAACTTTTTTAATTAATCAATGTTCGAAACATTTTTCCTGCCATATTTCTAGGCGCCAGTTCGCTTCATCTTGCAATTGCTTATAGCAATAACGAGTTGGTTCAAGACCTCGTGGAAGCTGGAGCGGATGTTAACCAACGAGCTATTGGTAATATTTCAGTACATATTTAACTTTTGGTTTCGTTTGTTATATAGTAAATATTTTAAGTGGTATTTTATAAATGTGATGTGATTTTTTAATACAAGATGTAATTCTATGGCGAATTTTTTTTTACATGTGATTGACCGTTCATCACATTATACATAATTTAAAATTGTAATTTTGTTAAATATTTACCTTAGCTGATAAACAACAAATAATCAGAATATATTAATAGTTAATGCAGCATTTAACAATTGGTTCCCAGGCAGTTTCTTCCTGCCACGAGACCAACAGCGAATACCACCATCTCGTCAAACCAACTATGAAGGCCTGGCATACCTTGGGGAGTACCCGTTGGCTTGGGCTGCTTGTTGCGCCAATGAGGCTGTCTACAATCTTCTTTTGGATTCCGACGCTGATCCAGATGCCCAAGATTCCTTTGGGAATATGATCCTTCATATGGTTGTCGTTTGTGATAAATTGGTAAGTTTTTTGTATTAGTTTTTTATATGGAGTCAAGGCAGAATACAAAATACCATCATTTTTAGGGCAATTTCTACCGCGCACCACCAATATGTGGAACCAGCTGCCCTCTGAAGTACGAGCGAACCAATTCGATTTAGGGTCCTTCAAGAAAAGAGCGTACCTACCAATTCTTATAAGGCCGGCATCGCTTGCAAGCCTTCTGGCACTGCGAGTGACCACAGTGTGGACGGCGGTGTCACTTAGCATCAGGTGAGCTTCCTGCTCGTCTGCCTCCTGTAACATAAAAGAGATGGAGTGGTTTACGTCACGAACACGAATGTTCTGGGTTTGTTTCACGACGAAACAATCAAACAATCAAATCATTTATTCCAATTAGACCACCTCAAATGGCACTTTTGAACGTTAATTAAAATATAAAGATGACTCTAGTTGCCCCTTCCGTTTATTTTAAAAGATTTATTTTAAAGTACTTTCGTGTGGAGAAGAATGAGGATTTACAATATTTGTATACATGAGTTAAATAATTATATGTGAAAACATTGTACTCCCAGAATAAAATTACGTGTACTATACAGGTCTATTATTGTATTGTTAGTACACATTTTCCTCACATATTTACAAAAACTATTAAAACAGCGTGTGAGATAAACATAAAATAATGAGATATTAGTATTGTACAACAAAATACATATAACAAAAATATTTAAAATTAGATCAGCAACCAATTGATTTTGTCAAGAAAAAAAAATAGCTTGGACTTGGTAAGCTCTGAAGGTTATACTATAGAATGCATTACCACACTTAAAACTTTTGTAGTTACACCTTTAAATGTCAAATATTAAAAATATTTATCACGCTAAATGCTTCAGGACATGTTTGGCTACGCCCTTCGTCACCCAAAGGTACCAGCGAGTAATGGGAGACAGAACGATGCGGGTTTCACTCCTCTAACCCTGGCCTGTCAACTGGGTAGAGCCTCCGTGTTCAGGGAGATGCTGGAACTGTCTTCTAGAGAATTCTGGAGATACTCGAATATAACATGCTCTGCGTATCCGTTGAACGCGTTGGATACTTTATTGCCGGATGGACGGACAAGTAAATTATTTTGTTTTTAACTGACTTCAAAATAGCGGTAGGTATGAGCCAAGACTGTACTTTTTGATCACTCATGCTTTCTAAGTTACTCTCTCTTCGACTGTTACATGGCTTTCATTCGTTTGATAACAATTATCTAAATTCTAAATCATCAACCCAGAGAGTATAGCCAAAATCCAAATGTAGCGTCTATCTTCGACTTCTATTCTATTGGTGTAGTATAAATTAAAACTAACGTCCTCTATTATTTAAAACACCTCGCAGACCCAGGAACCGTATCATAGATGACCACCATGAGGTGTGCTCGCTGCATGCAGGTTTTTACATTTCATTTTGTAAAAAAACAAAAAAATATTGTCAAACAGTGACGGAGAGTTTATTTTTAAATTATGGTTTAAGGGCAAAAAAAATATTATATAAGTAAGTATTTTTTTATGTTTTACTGACAGACAGGTAAACATTTACTTGTTCAAATTTAAAGGGTTTTAATGACATAATATATGAGGCTGCTGGCTCTAGATAATGTTTATTACAGTTATTTTAGTGTAATGTTAAGAATTTTTCACATATTTTGCATAGATTTTTTTATTTTTTTTACAGATTGGAATTCAGCCCTGTTCATAATTCTAAATGGTACAAAACAAGAACATCTGAACATGTTAGATGGAGGGATCATACAAAGACTCCTTGAAGAGAAATGGAAAACATTTGCGAGAGTAAATTCTTGAAATCCTTATCATCATGAGCGTTTAAAAACAGTTGTTGTAGATTGCCGAAATGTTATCTATATATTAAAAAGAGATTATGAGGAAAATTTTATTTAAATTAAACAAATATCTTTTTTCAGAAAAAGTTCCTCAAACGCCTCATGATACTAATGTTGCACTTGCTACTTCTTTCTGTATCGGTCTACCTCCGCCACAGTAGCATCGAAGCTGACTCCTACCCTGACTGGGGTCTGGAAGTAACAGATGCCAGAAGTGGTATACGACTTGCCTGTGAATTGGGAACGATATTGAGCACATTATGCTATATAATACTGCAGCAGGGGGATGAGATCAAGAATCAGGGAGTCATAGCGTATTTCAAGCAATTGGTAAGAGTATAATGGTTTAAAACAATAAATAAATAAATTTATAATTATTTTACATAATTTTAATTTTTTTCAAATGATGTACCTACGTATTATAACTAATATTATTCATAGATGGCGCCGATAATTTATTGGTTTTGGTTTTGGACACGGCTTAAGAAGTGAAAGGCAACTTTTTGCAATCATTGTGTCAATTGGAGGCCCTATTTATTGTCGTCCACTTTCTATACTTGATTTATAATCTAAAATTATTTCCAATCCAGATTTTCCCAAATTTAGATTGATGATTGCCAAAATTCAATCTGTCGAATTCAAATATAATTTACAAAAACGATTCATCGATCGGTTATTAAAAGGTATTTTATGAGAAATGGATTGAAATATTAATTTCTGTTGATTTCTTACGTAACATATACTTAACTAGTTCTTTTTACAAACATAGGTTGCAACATACGCTAGACATCATCAAAATATAGATTCGTATGGTTATTTCAATTACATACATAGGTCATATCTGTACCAAAGTATCTTTGTATATTTATGTTAGTGTTCTTAACCTAATTCATGAAATCTTTTATTCGTGTGTTTAATGTGAGAGCAATTGGTCATAATTTTGTATATTTCAGATACACGAGCCGGCAAAATTTATTTTCCTTGCATCAAATTTGTTACTCTTAGCATGTATTCCAGCACGGTTAAGTAGACAAACAATGTTAGAAGAGGCGATACTAATATTTGTGCTACCAGGATCATGGTTTCTACTTATGTTCTTTGCGGGGTGAGTTATTTGCATACAAATGAAAATCATTCTCTTTTAGATTCGTATCCAACATATGATTTGATTTTTATGTAGTAATTGTAATTTATTTGTACTTAATAAATTTATGAAAGGAATCGTCAAGCCTATTCTCTTTCCCCTATAGTTAAATTATGTATAACTTTAGGGAAGAGTAGTATCACTGAACCTCACCGTAATAGTTTGATGACCCCTGGCGTAACCCATGGCAACGAGTAGTGTCGCTTCTTGGCGGCCATTTTGTGTCGTGAAAAAAAAAACGTGTCGAATGATAATTTTAACTGTAACTGTCATAGTACAAACGTTGCACTTGTTCCACTTTTGGAGTTGTGAATATATAGCACAATAGTAATCTTATTGACACAACATTCAATCTCTATATTATGTATAAAATTCTCATGTCTCAAAGTTAGTTTCCAAACTCCTCCGAAACGGCTTGACCGATTCTAATTTAGTTTATTGTGCATATTCAGTATGTCTGAGAATCGGCTACTATCTATTATATTTCAAACCCTTAAGTGATAAGGGGTGTCCGCCTCAAAACATTTTTATTTTATTTTTATACAATTTTTTTATACAAGATACAGAAATACATATAACCCTTAATTTTCTCTACGATCAAACATTATTTTTATTATAGGTAGTGGTAGACATTTTCCAGGTCAGCTATTAAATATTTAAATAAATCTTGTTACAGAGCCGTAAAGTTGACGGGTCCTTTCGTAACAATGATATACAGCATGATCACTGGAGACATGTTCACGTTCGGTATTATATATTGCATTATTCTGTTTGGATTCTCGCAATCGTTTTTCTTTTTGTACAAAGGTACTTTTTTATATTCTGTGTTGTTATCAAATTAAAGACATATTCTAATTTTGATGACCTTTTAGGATTTCCAAATGTTCAGTCAACGCTTTACTCAAGTTACGCCAGCACTTGGATGGCTCTTTTCCAAATAACGCTGGGAGATTATAGTGTAAGTATAAGTTTATTACATGATATATGTAAAATATGTAAAAACAAACTTAAACATAAATACAAACAAACAATAAAGTTTAAATTTGTATTAAAAAACATAGTATAAAATATAATTATTTATAATTAAAAATAAATAAATAGAATATTAAACCATTGACCTCAGAGCATTTGTTTCCTCGCTCAACGAATAAACGTACTCCGCAAGGACCAAACTTTTAAATTTGTTTTAATTTTCTATTTAAATATAAATATATTTTACCATTGTAATCTTCACCGAATGAACTTGTCTTAGACAAAGTCAAAACGATATTTTTAATTTCAAATGGTAGAATGTCTTATTAGTTGTTAGAAACTACTCATTGGGCCTATTATATTGCTTGTTCTAGCCGTATTTGTGTTTTGTTTTCTAACCTATGCCCATGTATAGATTCCGAGTTAAATTTTTCCAAAGCACATGAAGTTTCAAAGGAAATTTCCTTAATTTAAAACGTATCTTATACGCGTGTATGTGATCATAATTTATAGCCTAGCGTATGATGTAAGCATCGTGTCTCCGTCATGCTTGTGAAGTCTTTTATATGTGTGATGTCGTGGGGTCATTATTCTTCTTGGTGGTGGAGTTATACGTGTCGTGGTGGTATTCTTCGTCGTGCCGTCCCCCTCCAGTTAGACAGCCAACTAACTTTGTTGACCCCTCCATATGTCAGCAGTATTCCGAGCTGGGGCAGACAATCTACCCAAATCTATCAAAGACGGTCTTCGCTGTGTTCATGGTGTTTGTGCCGATTCTACTGCTTAACATGCTGATCGCCATGATGGGGAATACATATGCACATGTGATAGAACAGTCGGAGAAGGAGTGGGTGAAGCAGGTAACCAAATGTATATGAGAGTAGATTCTGTGTCAAAGTTTTTATGTGTTATACATGTAAAAGATATATTAAAAGTTACTAACGTTACGTTGGTACGTTAGGTTAATCTTAGGAGAAACTTTAAGTTTGCGTTGAATATGTATGTCTTACATTTATTTATTTATTTATAAATACAAATAACGTGTATGCATAACCGATTTTACACACATACACATCAATTATATTAGAATAGGTGGACTTTTTTTTAAACATTTCGCAGCGCATGCGATGAAAGATATTTTATAGGCATTTATTTTACTTATTGGCTAGCACAATAGTAATTATAGTAGGGATCTTTATTTTTTTTAAGTGATAATGTACGATTCAAACGGTGAAAGAGTTTAAAATCAGTCCAGTATTTTTTGTGCCAATCCGTTACAAACGTACTTACATAAAAATCTTTCCTCCTTATAATATTAGTATAAGATAAGATAAGAAAGCCATCTAGGGGAAAAATAAACAAGGAACCACAAAACAAAAAATAATGATTATAATACGAAGAAACCTGGGTCTTGTATCGTATTAACAACTAACGGATAAAACGTTAATGATTTAAAATATTTCTTAAAATATACTATATTTGTGTAGAACTTCGCATGCTGCCTTACAAATCCGCATTGAACGCATGAATTTAAGAAATAACTTTAAACAATTTATCTCTGACAGAATTTTATAATTATATCGTTAGCATGTTTAATCTTATTATATCACCAGTGGGCGAAAATAGTAGTATCCCTAGAGCGGTCCGTAGCCCAGGAAGATGCTCATAAATACCTTCAGGAGTATTCAATTGGACTAGGACCTTCAGACGACCCAAGATACGAGCAGAGAGGGGTCATGGTAATCAAGAGTAAGGCTAAAACCAGGGCGAAGCAACGAAAGGGCGCCCTTGCAAATTGGAAGGTAATAAGTAATATATTCTGTTGTAAAAATATACTGAAAATTAATTAAAATGCATTAATATATAGCCTCAATTTATGTGAAAACATTCTAAATGTCAGGTGTTTAATTAATACAGAAATATAAATCTAAAATAATATACAATAAAGCTTTGTATAAATTTAACAATTATTTAAATTAATTCTTGAAATTAATTGTGTCTAGTTCAAATATTTTGAAATAAGGACAATTGTAATTATACTTTCGTTTTCAGTTAAATCAATAAAAATTAAATCAGCGATTTTTCTTAGCGAGCCTTTTGTAATTTTTTATGTTAGTTAAATAATAAAAAGTAGATGTTTTTAAAAAGTACTGTAAGGGTGTTTTCGCTAGCCTTAATATATAATTGCGTTCTAGCGGGTAGGTAAAGTAACGATAGCTGAGTTAAGAAAGCGTGGTATCACCGGGGAGGAACTCCGAAGGCTAATGTGGGGCCGTGTCTCAATCTCGACTCCTACTAAGCAAAAGACCTCGTAAGTTGTTCAGTCTAACCACTTGAAACCCACCAGGACAGAATAGAAGTAGGAATAGAAAAAGTATGTGTCGTAATAATAATATTCACAATTCTGCATACATTATGAAAAAAAGGTATTTTAGATTTATTTAATTATAAGTAATCTTACAGATTATACTTATACATATTATAAAACAAAACACTAAGACAATACAGAAAGCCGAAACGGATTACATAGATAAAACTGAAATTTAACATTTGAAACAACAATTAATAATGCTTAGAATATAAAATTACTACTTAAACAAAATCAGAGTCTTCTCTCTTCTTCAAGTACTTCTTGACATCGTTTTTTTTTTGAGGTGAAAAGATCATTATCCTGATAATGGAATCTCCATCATCTAGGAATGAGCAGCTGCCTCTACCTGCGCCCAATGGCGACGCCAGCCTACCTGGCCTAAAATAAATAAAAAATAAATTTGAGGTTATTTTTTTTTTAGTGTACCACCACCGGAAGTGGTAAAAGAGGCAGCGGGGGTTGGAGGTGTAGCTCTTTCTTCGGCGTACTCTGCTATGGCCTTCGCGCAGGACCTTGATTTGACTAACACTGGTAAAATTGATCTACATATAGTTTTAAATTAATGTATTGTACAGAACCTTAAACAATAGAAGTTGTGTCCTAAAACAAAAATCTACAAGCTTTCGATTCAGTTTGCGTATTTTGGATCATTTTGCCCTTTAAAAAAAACTATTGGTACCTAATTGATATGGCAAGATTACTTTATGTGTAGGTATATTAATTTTAGACTGGTTAATTACATCCATAATTATAGTCTTATCTCGCAGGGTTTAATACCCCGAAATAACATTATTTATTCTTAATTCAAATTGATGAGCCTCCTGTAACTAAGGTCCTGGGAGCGTTTCCTAGCGAAATAGTAGTACAAAACCTGATTTCTGAGACTTTGACATTAAAAATAGGTGCGGAGACAATGCAACAGCCCCCAGACATTTTGGTGAATGGACTCCAGAAACAAAGCAAAGCAACAACCCCAATCTATCAAAATCAAGCGAAAGTAGACGCAAATCTGACAAATGCACCAAATAATCAGAATTATCTAGGAATAGATCTTCAAGCAGAATTCTTGAAGACTCAAGAGATTAAAAGTCCACGTAAGTTATAAAACAAATAAAAAAAACAGACGTAGAATTGTAAACCTCGCTTTTTTAAAGTCGGTTAATATTCGGTCGGTTATTATTGTAAAAAAAAGATAGTGTTTTATAAATATGTATGAGTATATTTTATTAACATACAATGATAATAATTGAAACGAATTTAAATAATTTGGTCCCTTGATACGTATTCGTTGAACGAGAAAATCACCAGTTCTTTGGTCATCGGCATGATCTACCAGCCGCTAACTTCTATACATTTGTTGGTACTAATTAGTAACTTTTTCATAAAAAGTAATTGATGACGAAAACACTTACCTACACTCCCGTTCTAACAGTCCAATTAGAATTGGGTAAATTATTCGAATTTATGAAATTATTAGAATTAGGGCCCTTCACAAAAAGAACCCACCTATTCTAAAAGGCTAGTTACTCACTTGCGAGCCTTCTGGCAATGTACTGTCCATGGGCGGCGGTATCACTTAACATCAGATGAGCCTCATCCTCTTTACTCAATTTATTAAGTTTTTAACTATTGTCGTCAAATATGGCTGAAATGTGTTTAACGGCAACACAAGACTGTATCGTTTTTTTGAAATTGACTAAAAACAATTTTACCTACTAGTCTATATTTCTACATTTCGAAGTTTCACTTCTTCCGCGCAGAGGGACTCCACACACTTTTTTATGGCATGTGTTTTTAATATTCGTTAAAAATATAAATATAGCTGCAGAAGTATTCCCTGACTACATGAAGGAATTGGTGACTCGGTCTGAAGAAGGTCCCAGCTCTCCCGACTTAAGGACCCTCGCGGAGAAGGCGGCGGAGCTGAACGGCATTCCGGAAATAGATGTCACTGTTTCTGTAAGTTTACTAGAGCGGTACCTAGTTGTTCAGACCGATTCCGCCACAGCGAAAAATTTACATTGAGACTGGCCAATTGCGCGGTAAACATAGACACCAGTGAAATCGACAGCATTATTTTTGTTATAGTACTTTTATAAGTATATTATTTCCCAATTAATACCTACATTTATTTATTTATTAACACTTCGTTGCATTACATAAAAGGTAAATAAAAATATATTAAACATAAATTAATGAAAAGCAACTGGCGGCCTTATCGCTTTAGAGCGATTTCTTCCAGACAACCACTGTGAGTATATTACATAAGGTAGCCAAGAAGTGCAAAAATACATATTACAAATAATAAAAATAATGTATTTTTTTTAAACTTTGTTATTGAACATGCTTTCAAAACGTCACAGAATGTGTATTTAAATAAACGCGCATTAATAGAAAGTATTTTTGAAAAATTCTATTGTAGACGGGAGTTAAATCCTCCCGCCTAGTCGTAGCTGGAGCAGTCTCCGGTCTTTTCGGAGTAGCTGCTGACCAGCCTCCTCCTGATAGCGGCTGGAGAAGGGAGAGACAGGAACAGACAGATAGTGATCCTATATCTGGTAAGATTTGTATAACTATCTTTAACCATAGAAGTCTACATTTATTATTCGAACTTTTCTCTGGTGACGCCGAGTCCAATTTACAAACAAAATTTTATTTTCATCTCGACATTTATGCGTTTCCAAGATATTAAACGTGGTATAGTATTATCTTACTCTTAAAACGTTAAATTATCTCTCTTGTAGGGATATATAATAATAATATTGACTTTCAGAAACTGGCCTTTTTCTTTGATGAAAAAAATTAAAAATTTCAGAAAATATTCTATAATAATAACGAGTTTGTCACGTGTACATTATCTTGAAGATACCCAACTCGTGTAAAAGCTAGCTAACCAGAGCTATAATTGAATAATAAAAATATGAGAATGAATGAATGTGAACATTTGCAGACAGTGCTGTATTGGGTCGTGCATGTCGTGCTAAACGCGCTCGAACTGCGTCCAGACGCGCAGCGCCTCCACCGCCTCACCTTTATGTGCCGGCACGGTTAGATATTTGTTTAAACCTATTAATATACACTCACGTTTACGAACATACGAAAAAGCCGGCGTAAATAACTCGGTACACTTTTAAAAAGGCAAATCATCAAACAATTCTTATTTTAAAAAAGGTTTCGCACTAGGCCCTTTATCAACTAGATAATCGTTAACTTAATAGTAAGCCTTCTTAGACAGCTTTTCTTTAATTTATTAAAAGGCAGAGATAATCGAGTCTTTGAGATTTTATTAAAGAGTACCTATCCCGTTTTTTCAAAAAAGAATTAAGTACTAACTTTAGATAGACTGGTACGGGGCAATTGCAGCCTCAGTTTGTTTAGAGTATTAACATGTTCGTATATTCTATTCTAGTAAACTTGTCACTATTTTTGTATACATACATATTTTTATAGGTATATGTATATGTTGCGAAAGAAAGGTAAGTATATTAATTTCCTGGAATTAATATGAGTAACGTAACGTAACAGTATTATTATCACATATATAATATGTTCTAACTTCATTCCTCAATCTTTAAGGTCCTGATATCTATTTTTTTCTAAAGTTTATAGTAGGTATTCGTTAGTATTTAAAAGCTATGTCATCAATAAGATTTTTTTAGGTCAATGTATTTCGTCGCTTCAGAGAGCAGTGCTGTTGAAAGTGATGCTCCTTGGGAGGAACCACAAATTAATAATACTAACTCGTAAGTTATTTAATTTTGTCGCATTATCTATGATATGTTTTACTGCTAAATAATTTTGGTTAAGTTATATAAAAAATTGGCGCGCCTTACGCTTCGCGCCAAAACACCACTATTTAATCTATACTTAATGATGCCATAATTATTATGTAAAATTATGAATGGACATAACACAAGTATTTTTTAATTCTAATCAGAATTTAAGACTTCGAACAAATTTTCATTGATATTTAACTGCTCGATTTTGTATACCTTATATATTATTGTCAAATTAATAGATAGGTTTATCCAGTCGGGTGAAATAATATCGGAATGTTGTCACATTGGCCATAACTAATATAATTATTTCAGTGACAATATAAACCAGCGAGATGTGGAAATTAAATCGAATAGGCCGATTTGTATTCAATACGCCACGGGACAAGCACAGGTCGAACATTCTCTCTTTATTCAAGGTAAATAAATAATAAAATATCTAATATAGTCAATACCGATTACGACGACATCGTTTGAATAACAAAACGGCTAAATATTGACCAAAATGCGGGTAAAAATATATATTTGGTTCTTAATAACGTCATCAGCTGTTAAGATTTAATATGAATAGTCCCTTTAATGTCGTTAGAACAGTTTGTGACTGCACTATTATTCTAGAAAGACAATTGTATAAATATACAATTATTGAATTTGAAAAAAAGCAAATACATTATGTAATTTTATCCTCATTCTACGCACGAATAAGTTTAACAATTGACTTTCGACAAAGAGTACCCATTTTTTATGATGAAAAATTAGAAGTAGAAGCGCGACAGTGAGAAACACCTAAATATTATCTGTGAACGTATTCTTGCATTTAGGGGCCGGAAGTGACGCAGACGTTGAAAGCGCTCCACCCCCGAGGAAACCGGAAGCACGTAGGATCCGCCCCAAAACAGCTCGACCACGACGAAATAGGTTTAATTTTTACTCAATTATCTACTTAATATTTAAGTTACGAACCCTCTAATAAATGGGGTTATAATATATTTTTTAGTAGAGTGATGTCCAATCATTTCGCCAGCCAGGAACAATCTCAGGGCCACCTAGGTGCCTTCAATCTAGTAATATTTATTAAATAATTTTGACAGAATATCCCCAGTACCTGCACCTGGTAGTCCATTAACGCCGTGGGCGACAGCGCCTCTGTCTAAACTCACCCGACTTATGCATTCAGCCAGTCTCACTTCTTATTCTTCACAAAGCTCGTCAGAATCACCAAGATATTAACTAATATTTGATTATATTTTTTCGTTTCATGTTTATAATTTATACTAAAGTAATTTGAATTGTACCTATTTCCAACCAAGTTGCTTAACAACTAAACTGCCATTTTTAAAAATAAAACTACAAATTCATTTTTATGTTTTATTTCACCCAAATGCCTGAGAACGAGTAAGGGATAATCAAAAATAAAAATATTACATTTAAACACAAAATGGAAGACTGCAAGAAAGACCAAACATTGGTAATGAAAATTATCAGGAGAAATTTTAGGCAACTATTCACATACCTAAGATACATGTCTCGAATCAGACAATTTATTAAGGGACAGTTATGGAAAAGTAAATAATAATTTAAACGGAATGCCATATACAATAAATCATATATAAATTAACCATCTCC
Organism: Pieris rapae; assembly: GCF_905147795.1. Classification (NCBI taxonomy): domain Eukaryota; kingdom Metazoa; phylum Arthropoda; class Insecta; order Lepidoptera; family Pieridae; genus Pieris; species Pieris rapae. Next base: position 623,908 of record NC_059513.1, read on the forward strand.
CTACTAAATATACTTACCCAAACATTAAAAAAACGAATATAATCTCAATTCTAATTTATAGCATTCTTTACATAACCGGACGTAAAAAAATGCAGATATTGCAAATACCACTTTACGGCAATAGATGGCGTTGACAGCATTATAGACTAGAAATTAGTTATCTGTCAACTTGTGTCATTCTTGGACCACGGACGTCAAGTTATGTATTTAATGTAATAAATTCGCGGTTCAATTTAAACATGAAATACCCGTTTAAATCAAAGTATATTTTAGTAAAATCATATGGAGTTACTAAATTGCCTTATTTTACACAAGACCACAGACCATATCTTGTTTCATTGTATAATTTTAGTTACTATTCTTACCATATTTTTACTTACGTTTTCTGTTCGTTCCCGTTCGTCCATCTGTCCCATTATCCATATAGGTTTACTTATTTGCCATTTAATAGGTTTTTGCACCTTTAACAGATTGACAATTGACTAAATGGCATGTTATAGGTAATATCAAAAATCATCATATAATAACAGAAAAATATTTAAATAGTGATGTAATACTGTAAAATCACACGAATATCGATAGTCAAGTCACTGCACATGGACAGTCATATGATAAACACATGTCATTAAATCATCAAATTTTTAGGGTCACTTACCTCCGGGGTCTGTGGAAAAAAATTATAAATAAAATGAACACAATATCAATTAAACATACATTTTATATCTTAATATTAGTACAATGTTGGGGGTACACCCAGTGCAAACTCTCGAACAATAATCGGGGAGGAATGTAAAACATACCTTGGATACACCTAGATTTATCAAAGCTAAATTACACAATTTTAAACTACCGTCAAATGTTAAAATTTTTGCAACTACCGTCTGTTTCGTATTAACCTACCGAGCTCAAGTCGCGATTTAAACTTAATCTAAACATAGTTGTAACAATTGAGAATGTCCTGTAATTGGAGATTTTATTTGCACTTTCGCGAAATAAATAATAAAACCATGTGTAGAAGAAGTCACTCCAGTGCATTTACCTCGTTATTCCGGTGGCGAAGGATCTCTTTTCGTCTATAAGCTCCGTCGGTCTAATACATCGTTTGAGGCTGTGTGGATATTTTAACCTGGACAAACTAACATATCGAATTTAACACATTTACTAAAGTCCACACGCCCATGATACAAATCACAATTGAAATTAGCAAATCGATATTTATGGAGTGCACTTTGGCCTTTTCGCGATAATCGAGCGAAGGAACCGCACAGCTGCAAAGTGCACTCGTGGAAGTAAGTTTTGGCTGTACTTAAGACGCTTTACTTATAATTATCATATAGCTAGGAGGTATCTTCTGACAATCCGTGAAGCCCCGGCCGGTTTCTGCAATCAGACAGAGAGACATGGCAAACATCACATAATAAGAGCAATTAGTTCTGGATACGGCACCGCAGCCTCGAGCCTACACATCTGCAACACTACACACACTACATCACTTCAGACACAGCGGTTTGGGACACACAGTGCTTGTGGCGCTTCTAGTAGAACTTCTACAACCACTCTTTAACAATAGTAATATGGACTATGATATGATTAAGGCTATTCAAAATTTAAAACTTTACACCGAGATAGGATCCAGAACTTATAATAATTATTATAACTAATAGGTTTGAATATTCCTATACAATTTAATATCAAATACAAATAAATACATTGCATAATAAAATATGTGCAATAAAGCCATTGAACTTAAGCACTATGTGTTCCCATACACCTAAATAATTATTGAAAAAATGCATTAACCAAAAGTAAACATCATAAAATAAAATTGGTAAACATATTTCAGCATGCTTTATACAATTCGGTATTAATAATATAGTATGTTATTTGTTGTGCAAGACTATTTTATATGAATCCGTAGTCATCGCTAGTTTTAAGATATGTAGAATCTGATGCCAGCCCTATTACGGCTGACACACCCCTTGAACACCATAACTCAAAATAAATAAATGTAATAGAAATAAATTTTCCAAAAAGCATAAGAAATCTGAAAAGCAGCAAGCTAAAAATGTTTCATATCGTTTGATTGGTAAAGCACTTATATTTTATATTAATTTGGAAATAAATACATGGAGAGGATCTGGATAGGAATTGGATTTTTGAGTGTCATTATTATACTAGACTCAAATATCATTACAGAATATGTTTAGTGGATAACTTTATTCACAATATAAACCAAAAAATGTTGGGTAATAAAATGTGTTTATAAAAAATTGTGTAGTGTCTTGTTTCATTATACAAAAAATAAATAAAGTCTTAAAAGAAACCTCTATGCATGCATTTTCTTAAATCTTCCTGTCAAAAATTGTGTGTAATAAAGTTCTTTACCAATCAAATAAAGACGCCCACAATACTCACATTACTGGTGTCCTGAGTCCGGTGCGTTCCCATACGGGTATGGATAGGGGTACACCGGCGGGTACATCGGGTACTGATATTGGCCCATGGCCCCCGGGGACTGGCTGGGTGCCGCCTGTGGAGCGTTGGTCGGTTGGGGCGGTTGCTGAGAGGGCGGTTGCTGTAGGAAAAGGGTAGGCCTTTGACATTACTCGATGGAAATTATACTCCACATAAATGTTGATTAAATAAACAAATAAAAATGAGTTTTGTTTCTGTTTTTAAATATATTCCTTTTTGTTATTTATATGTATTCTGCTCCATAGAACAATCATAGATCCTTGACAAAATCTTCAAAGTTTCCAATTTTACATATTTTTGTTACTGTTTGTTGTAAAATACTACAAACGCATTATATTATGTTTATCTCAGACACATTTTCTTTTTTTATTCCTCTAATATTCTATGGTTTCGATATTTGTAAACGTGAGGAACATGTATACCCACAATACAATAATTGATCTGTTTTATTTTATTCTAAGGATACATTGTCTTCACATATAATTATTTTAAAAAAGTAAGTGTTGAATTTCTTGCCTATTCTTCTCCACACGAACCTTTTGGAAGGAACAACTAGAATCATCTTTATATTTTATTGAATATTCAAAAGTGCCATTTTAGGTGATCTAATTGGAATAAATGATTTGAATTTGAACTGAAATAACTTTTTTGTAACAAGAAAACTTTTAACAGAGCCAATTTCATTATAATCATTGAACAATGTGTGAGTGGGAGAAAAGTATACACAGCTGAGAGCTTTCTTCAGTTCAATAGTTTTTGACTACATAGCTATTAGTTTAAAGGCCGGCAACACACCCTCTAAAAATGGGTGTTTTAGACACTGCGATGACTGCCCATTTTGGGCGTCCCGCAGGCTCATTTGCCCCCTTATTGTACAAAAAAAAAGCATCAGACTACCTTAGCCTTGATCTGCGCCTCGATGGCATCGGCCTCCTTGAGCTTGCCGATGCTGCGGTAGTACTCCGCCCACTGGGCGCTGTAATCGGGCGCATTGCTGGGCGTGCCGCTGGGCGGGGTGCTCGCCGGCCCGCTCGCCTGGCTCGGGCTGCCCGAGTTAGATTGGCTGTTGGGGCCGCCTGCAACATACAACACTCCAATATATCCTTTCGTAAAAAATACACTATTTTTACTTTAATTATTACAACGTAAACACAATTTAACAGTATAACTGATTGATTTTGTGTGTAGTTGTTTCTGCATTTTCTCCGGTATATAAGTTTCTAAGTACTTGTTGTATATATACAGTATATCTGATGTGAATTTTTATTTTTCTATTATTATTTGACATGGCGCATGAACGCTAGGAATAAATAAAAACTTTAACTAAGAGTATTAATAATTGTTCAATGTCAAACCTTAAGCATTTATTACATAATTTATATACCAATTTATATAATAGCCATAAGGAATCCTGCTACATCATCCTTTTCCGAAAAATCAGAGAGGCACACAAAAAAACTGAACACAAATCGTTAGAGACAAAATATGTTTTATTCAAATAGTATACAAAATATATAGTCGACAAACATCAGAAATTTGTATTACTCTTAAAATCAAAATAAAGAATACTACATATATGTATATACAATACATATATTTTCACAAAATATACAATGAAATTATTACAATTTTGTTTAAATCCGTTTATAACAAATTCAGAGACTTAAAAAAACATGTTTGCTAGATCTGGAGTCGGGAATTGTGGTCATATATTACTTAAACCGTCTTCATACATTAACCACACTCACCCATTTGCTGTTGCTTGGCCTGCTGCTCGATCGCTTCAGCCTCTCTCATGAGACCAAGAGACCGGTAATAGTCTATCCACTGTTGGGAGTAGTCCGGCTGACCGGTTGCTGGATTTATCTGCACTTGTTGTTGCTGCAAAATATTTCATTTTAATGTTAATTATTTTGACTGTGTGTTTGTGTGCTCCTATTTCACCATGCCTCCTGCTGATAGAGGACAAATCTTTGTTTTTAATTTATTTTTTTATTCTTTATTACTTAATATGTCATGTGAAACATGGAGTAATGGTTACAGCTAAACGTGTCAAATAAAAAACTAGGCGATTAAAAAGGATGAGGTAGAATTTGTTGCCAGTTCTTCTCTTCCATTCTACACCCTTGATTTGAGAACTGGCAGTAAATGTAAAATTAGAAGCATTTCTATGTCTTGACATTCATAATTCCTCATGTTATCTATAGAAATAAATGATTTTTGACTTCTCACTTTCAAAAACCCACCTTTCATCATTTGTGGCTGATATATGAAAACGAATATACAAAATAATAATGTCCCAGACGTCTACATATAAAACCTAATCTAGGAAATACCTAAATGCAGTTATCTTAAAAATCTATCTCAATTTACATGAGAGCGAGAGAAAGAGACATCTACATTTCCTTAGTCCTCACCTGTTGCTGCTGCTGCTGGTGCCAATGTGGGTTGTAACCCCACGCGGATCCACCGCCTTCACCCCCGCCCCCGCCTCCGCCGCGGTAGTACTCCCCACCACCGTTGTTGCCCCCGTTTCCGTTATCGCTACCCGGGCCGCCATCGGGGATGAAGTTTACTGGCTAAAAAGTAAAATAAAACCATTACTCCTAATATAACTATAAAAAAGAAACACGGGCTTTAGGGAAGTTCTTCCTGGTTAAAAGTTCCTTCTTTTTTTGTATAATGGGACGCGGACGGGCAGAGGTATCGTTTAACATCAAATGTCACTGCCGCCCATGGACACTCACATGCCGGAAAGATCGCAAGTAAGTTGTCGGTCTACATTCATATGACGTAATCGTTACTTTTATAAGCATGGCGATTACCATAGTAGAAGATAAATCTCGAGAGTATAGCCAGACAGCCACTCTCTTCAGCACATAACATTAATTTAGTTCATATTCGTTTGATATCAATGTATTTTATCGTTGTACGAGAGAAGTAAATATGTATTATTTAAATCATCTTAAAATTTAAAAAAATCCTAAAAATTTTAATAACTATTTAATATGCGATCGACATGCCCCCCTCCATCTATACCATGTATGCCGAGTATGATTATTCTATTATTCTGTAAGGACCTTAAAAATGTAATATATAGTACGGTCGGATAATGTAACAGTCACTCACCATGCCAACCTTCTCCATGATGATACGTTTGCAGCTTTCGACAGCATCAGGATGCCCCTTGATAAAGAACGTCCGGTTCACGCGGTCTTGGTTCTGCGCGCGTCTGTCCAACTCGCAGTGAGCGCCGGATTGGGCGTTGATTTGTTTAATTACTTCGCCGCCTATAAAATAAAATAATATACAACATTTAAAATATGTTATCATCAATATTTTCAAATACTTGCAAAATAATAATAGAATTAATTTTAATTATGTATATACTGGATTTGTCGAGAGTTTAAAGACTGCTCAATATCTTAATATCTTTTGGATGTACACTGACGCAAGCAATACAGATAATTAACAAAATCTCCATTTAGGTAGACCTATTTGTTTGTACACTGGCTGAGTTCACAAGAGTTGCTTGCTATATTGTTAGTTATAAGATTTAGGAATTTAAGTTTAATTTTTTAATGTTTGTATGTAGGTTAGTTGGTGTGGGTAATATAATGGAATTCTATCGCATTAGTTGTAACTGTTAAGATAGGAAAATTTACTGGAAATAAATAAATAATCTTTTATAAATCAAGTAACTGATGCAAAGCACTATCGGGGTTATGTTTTATTTCATTTGGCGATTACGTCAACAGTAATTATTAACTTTTTTACACATATTACCCACACACTGTGTATTGCTTGAAAACGAAATGCATTTTGGATTACAAAAAATTTATACGTCCAGGTACTATTATTTTTAAAAGCTTTGTTTACTTATGCTGACAAATGGAGGTGTATTTGCAGTAAAGTACTGATAGTACATGTTTTGGGGGTAACTTGAAGGTGTGAAAATTTTGTGTTTGTTTTTAGAATGTAAGCCTAATTGTTGGAATACCGTTTAATACATATATCTAGTAGAGATAACAGTTACAACAAAAGTAATTTAATTACACCGGTTTTTTTTAAGTAAACATCTGCCTCAACGCAGCATAAACATAATTTGACAGAAAGAGATGTTAGTTTAGTTAAAGAGAGCAAAAAAAAAATTTGTAAAGAGATGGTTTTCTCACCTCTGCCAATAATGAGTCCACACTTGACATTGGGCATGGAGAAGGTGACCCTGACTTCTGGAGTATTGTCCTGCCACTGCTGGGAGTCTCTGTCGTTGCCTGGGTTGTTGTTCTTGTTGCCCGCCCGACCGCGCCCCGAGCGAATTGCCAACTGTTCAAATGACTGTCTTATACATAAATGTACTATAATATTTGATTATGTTGCAAACATTTCATGAAAAATATCATTATTATAGTAATTTTGACAAATGGCATACATGCCATCGCATCATTTTTGGTATATTCACAGTTAAACAGAGAAATAAGAGAGATAGTCTCATCAACGGAGAAGTGACTTTTATGAGTTATCCAAATATGGCAAGTGAAACGACCAGTTATTTATAAATAAAAAAGCCTTTGTATTTCTTGCATTAGAAAAAAGTATCCTATTATATTTTTGAAGTGAAACTTTTTTAGGCGTATGGGGGTAACATTTTTAAAGATGAAACGTCACGAAGCTGTGCAGCGTTTTTGCTGAAGAGAGTGATTGAGGCAATTCTGTCGCATAACATCTCGTGCAGTAACCGCAAATTTTTATTTATTAGCACATATACAGTCTGCAAGTGCAGTGAGTATAGAGTATATATATTTGTATCTACAAATACATGGAGTGATCATATGTCCATGACCATCTATTGGGGCTGTTTCCTCAGTAATAATTAATTTACATCTGCCATGTGTACTTTGTACGCACGCACTTTTTCAAATGCTAGATTATTAATAATAAAAAATAATGGTAAAGTGTCGAGGTATTACGACCTCATTCTAGATTAAAGGCGAAAAAGCTTCAGTAAAAACTATTTTAGAAAATGGCAATTATATGAAATTTGAGGTTAGGATAATTTTTCAAATAACTCACACTCACATTAACACTGTTGATCAAATCTTCAATCATCTGCCGGGCGTGGTCCACCTGATGCGGAAGACCTTGCAGGTAACACCTGGTGATAAAATTATAACTATAAAACACGGCTATGAAACACAAATGTCTCAAGGCATCTATTTCATGAGGAGCAAAAAAAGGTAACATTTTTCATCCAGTGATTTTCAAAAGGTAAATTTGTTAATCAGTTATTTTCGAAAGACGACATTTTTATTTAGTAATTTTCGAAAGATGACATGGTTTATTCAGTTTCAACTATTTCTAAGTCTTTTTCCGTCAAATTGTGTTTATGCTGTGATATAAAAAAACTGATGAGTACTTGAGCTTAACGGTGAAATTAGGAAAATAATATAAGAAGAATAAAAATATATATAGGGGAGAGGGGAGCTTTTATTTTTCTTATTTCGTGATTACGTCAACAGTAATTAATACCTTTTTTACACATATTACCCACGCATTGTCTATGCTTGAAAACTAAATACATATTCGAGGATTCCTACAACAAATACGTTTATGTACTATAGGAGAGATTTTGGGAGATTTCCTTACTTTTGCTGACAAAAGGGGTGGGGGGATAATTTGCAGTAAATCTGCTTATGAAATACATTACACTGAAGGTCAATGATACTAACCTCTTGTCACCCGGGCCCTCTTCCCTCTCCTGGTGGAACTGGACCCTACATCCCGAGTCGCTTTGAATCTTTTTAATCATATCTCCGTTGCGTCCGATGACGACACCGACTGCCGTTTTTGGTACCAAAACCTATAAGAAAATATTAAAATTCAAGTTTTTTTTTGTAAACTCCTGAATCAGAGATTAATTAAACACTATCCGATGAAGTGAAGAAAGTATTAGGATTAGACAGATGAAGACACATGCACAAATACATGGAATCGACAATGACATAGTATGCTATGTCATTGTCAGTAATAATTAATTTACAAACTTTCACTTCTGCCATGTATACTTTGTACGCACGCACTTTTTTTGCTACATTTGTTGTAGGTCGCGTGCGCCTAACCAATTCTTATGTAATAACACTCACCTCACTCGATGTAACACCGTTGCCCTGTTCCGCATAATTGTCGTCGAACCCCCGACCTCCGCCTTGTCCGCCTTCTTTGTCCTGAAGCAGTTCGAACACCAGTTGCTTGGCGTGCTCTACTTTGGCCGGATCGCCGGATATACGGAGTGGCTTTTCCTATTCGTCAATATTTCATCAATAAATAAATCAGTCAAACAATCTATCAATTTGTAGCTCTTATAACGCGATTCTCATATAACACGGGTTGCACACTTTATATTTCTGTATGACATACGCACCTATTTCGTTCATAAAATATTTTTTTTATAATATTCAATTAAAATCCCCTTTAATGAGAAAATCGTGATTAAACATGAATTATTTGTACATAACGTGTTATATGGGATCATACAAGCGCGTTATGCGATAATACCCCAACAACGCGGAACCAATGTATCGTGTCATAAAATGGATTACTGTACTTTAATCAAGTATATACTAATTCAGAGAACGGTTCAAGTTTAATCAAAAATAATACAGTATTCTTTTTATATGGGCACCAGATTTCAGAGAAGAGAATAATGGTATATGTTAAAGTTTAAAAACATCAATAGTTATTACCTAATTAGTTAAATCATATTTTTTATTTCGTTTAAAGTTTATGTTGCTTGATGTGATAAAGCACAAAAATATTTCTTACATATTCGGTGTTCGGTCCATCCTGAATGACCACCATTTTGGCTCCAGACTGCTCTTGCAACTGCTTGATAGTTTTACCATTTTTACCAATGATGAGACCAACTTTGGGACCCGGTAGCATTATCTCATCCTGGATAATTAAAGAGATAAAAAGTTATGTACATATTGAACTTTTTACTTCAGATATAGCATTAAAAGCACCTAACAATTGTTTGTTTCAGGTTCCACACATCAACACCAACTATGCCAAATTCTGTTTTGTATCGCGCAAACAACCAATATTTAAGTCATGACTTGTTTTAACTTTGGCGGCATAATTTTATTTATTGATATTACTTGTTATATTAAAACCTTATTGTTTACATTATGTATTCCATCTTGGCTATATGTTAAGTATAATAGTTTTTAACAAAATATACGTTAGCTGTAGTAGTACGAAATAAAAAAATGTAAAATGTGTGATTGGACAGAAATTTAGTTTTAACTTTAACTTTCAGACTAATAAACTTTAGGTAAAATAGACATACTAAAAATATGGATACATGGAAGACAATATTTTTTTATATATTAGCTATAATTATTGTAAACTATAAATGTAAATTAATGTAGTAATTATTTTAACTTAAAATTAAAAGATGTAATTTTCCTATCGAAAACACTAAAAAACTTAACAATTCAAATAAACAAACTCAAAATAACTTCATTCATATAGATATCTAAGTACACTTAAATTGAACAACAAGAGAAAAGATATTAAATTGATTATAAACTTACATTTACTACCAGTTCACAAATCAAATGCATAGAATGGGCAAGAAAAACTGGCAAGAAACTCTCTGCCACTCTTTTTAATTGCCTTTGAGTAAAGTCTGATGGAACTAATAAAAGATATATACTATGATAATTTTGTATGTGAATTTCATACTAAAAATCACTTACAGTGATGCCCAATCCCCCACCGCCGCCGCCTCCTCCCCTTGGGCCCATCGGAGACATGCCCTGTTCAGGATTATGTGGGGCGTTTTCCCGTCCACGGTGATTCACTATGTTATTTACAAGTTCCCTGAAAGAAGTAATATTTTTATTGATTACTTTATTTAAAACAACACATTCAACATAGATGGGATATAATACATAATTTGGCTTCCTTATTTGAGATAAAGTATTTTTATGTTATATTTTTTATTATTTTGACTGTAGCATTTGTACCCATGATTTTAAAATTTAAGTATACACAAATTGTCATTGCTTCATTTTTATACAGATATTGACAACGTGATGTTATTGTCAAATGATTCAAATATAAGTTTAAGTTTACAATTATTGTAAGCATCAAAGACTGACCATGCCAAATGACAAAAATCTGTCAATAGGACTCAGAATGTTGACAGATTTAGATCACACTAACATCTTTGAGCCTAAATTAAGAGTGTAAAAAACACTTGCTTATCAAATGATTACTTTGGACTTAAACTCATTTCTGAATTTTTGATACATCAACAATTATATAAAACAGCAAATATGATTTTTATGGCCTATAGCCATTGTTATGTTATTACATTACATTATTTTTTTTTGGAAATTCAATCGAGCTGATGGAAATTTTAATAATACTAAAAGCTATAATACACTTGCATAAATCTATAACTATCTTTATCTTATAAATGGAAAACACAATACAAAATAACAAAAACCAAAATAATTTTTTATGACAATTTTTATTATGAAACATGCTGATTGCATAATTTTGACTAAGACTAATAATGATTAAATTCCTAACAGCTGATTGTATTATATTTTTTGTAAAATTTTTAACAATATTAAAGCATGCAAAATGTTTTTCTAAATTTTTTTCAATATAAGTGTCCTATATATTGTAGCTGTGATAGTGCTCATATTTATGTTCTTAATTATACCTACCTATGTTTTCACTACTGTACGGTCAGTTTGCTTCTATAAAAAAATAAGCAATAAAAAAAACAATTACTTTGCCCTAGCAATAGCCTCTTGCGACCCTGTAAGGGTACAGAGACGTTCTGCTTGACCGGAATCAGGGGCCATTTGAATCTTGCACCCTGTCTCTGCTTGCAACCTTGTGATCTGCTCTCCTCCACGACCAATGACTGCCATCAATAATTATTTCATTAATAAAATAACATGCTAAGGCGATTATCAAAATTTTGTTTCAAGAATCCAATTAGCTATGTTTGAGGAGCAATATTAAAATGGATTCAAGGAACTGCTGATAGATGAATGGGTTTTCCCCCAACAATGCTCTTGTTTTGTTCTTCTTCATCTTATTGCATAAAGTCTTACTTTATATCTATTATAGATGTCTCCTTGAAAGCATTTTGAAATATTCCTGTAAATTGTTAGAAATGAAGCAAAAGCCTTATTCACCAATTCAATTAGCAGGTCTACATTTACTCACTTAGGCCGACCATTTTATCAGGAACCCTGATATAGTCATTAATAGCCTGGTCATTCATCATGTTCGGGGGCCCGGACGGAGCAGGCGGTGATGCAGAATTAGCAGCAAGGCGTGCTGCTGCCGCGGCGGCCGCTGCTGCTGCTGCTGTTACACTGTACAATATTTTCACATTGACGGTCTTCAGAAATCTTCAGTATATTGTTTAAGGCCAAATTTCATAGATGTATTCTTCTGAATATTGGAATTCATAACTTCTAGTGCACCCAACAATTTGTTTTCAAAAATACATAATCTAGTAGTTAATAATATTATACACAAAAGTTTGAGTTTAAAATCATTTAACAATCTTATATGAGCTTGTATATTTCATATGGTATTCTTATAATTATGTATTAGAGAGTTAGTTGTTAACTCCAACTCCAGTTGTATTAAACAGTAATTAAACATAAAATCAAGAACACAACTTTACAGTCAAACAACTCAAATTAAATATATATTCTTTATTAGAATATTGATCAATTCACATCAACAGTTTGATAAATATTACTTTTAAAAATAAAGTGTATACATTTTATATAGTGTAGAAGCAAACTGACAATACTATATTGCCCTTTTTAATAAAATCCCTAGTATCAGCCATTATATAGCATAAGTCATATAGAATGCTTACATTATAGCCAATAATTATAACTTTATTAAACACAAATTAAAAATACACAACAAATTTAGCTAATTATTTATTTGATTAATTATATATTTTAAAGACAAACTTACCTCATTTGAGGTGGAGAGTAGGGGGGTTCTGCTGATGCAAGTTTCTTTGAGCTTGGTTCTGGTCCGTCGTCTAGTGATCTCTTATTTCCACCAACTTCAATTTTGGCGGCTACCTACGAGAAAACCCATCAAGTACTTATATTATTTTTTTGCTACGTAGATACTGCTTTCGAAAGTAGGTTAGGATTTGAAAGTTATTATTAACACTATTTGACAGGGTTTTCCACCTTGACAATACACAAGCATAATAATCAATGATGGTAGATTATGCTTAAACTGTAAAATATTGGAGGGTAAGAACCCAGAAAAAATATAGGTGTGTACAATGCAATACAATGTCTTACCAATTTCGCACGTTGTAAAGCTGCCGCAAATCCCCCTGTGACACTATTGTTTTGAAGCGTAGCCATAGAAGAATAATCACTCATGTTTGAACTAGAGTAAACATTCAATCATGCAATACGGCAGCCATTAATAAGGATCAAAAGACCCAAATAAAAATTTGGCCACTGTCGCAAACTCAAGAAAGAGACGCGTCCATTGACCATAAACTATATGAAATCATAGAATTTTGTGACAGGCGCGACGACAATAACAACCAATCAAATCAATTAATGCTTTGACAGTTCGCTTGTTATAGGAATATAACGATTACAATTGGTAGAAAAAACTGATAACTTCTAGTCGTAACCAGATCTATCAAAATCATAAAATCGATTATGTATCTTATATACTTTTTAAGAACTTAAATGGAATTATAACAACGCCAGTCTGCTAGTGATGATAAATATTTTGTTAATATAACGTCATGACTTCAATTAAAAAAAAATCGTGTTGTACTCAATTCGTTTTCTAATTATTTTGAGTATTCGTTTTTTAGAATTTGTTGTCTATGGATCTCGTACGTTTCGTTTACCGAGAAACAAAACTCATGAGATATGATTTTCTATTTCCATATAAAAACTTTTAAAACACGATTTCCTGTCATAAAATTATTTTTTTAATAAAGCAAGAAATTAAAAATCAATTGTTATAAAAAGCAAAATCGTGTTGTTAGTATCCTTAAAAATGCATATTACATACTGAATTGTGTGGAATGAAACGCATTGTTTTTTTTTATGTTGTGAGTGCGTGCATTTGTGTTGTCCGGTGTTTGAAGACGCTTGGAATTTCGCTTTCAATATCTTCGTAAGAAAAATGTCGGGTGATACCGATAAAGCAAAAATCAGTGATAATCAGGTATAGTTGTGTCATTTGTTATTACAATATTTTTCTTTATATTTGTGTGAACCTATTGACGAGTTATGAACCTGTGAAGTGTTGTTATTTCCGTGTTATATCATAAATGTTTGCCTGCGTCTCAACATGGCTGACAGAACGTTTGCTTCCCGCGAAACGCGGGAACTACGCCACGAAGGGTTGTGATTTTAGTCAATAATATCATCAATAAACGGCAAATGCAGTATTGATCAGTTAAAGAAACTGATTCTAATGGGATAATTTTCAGTTTTTCGCTTATTTTACCACCCCCGCCCCTTTGCATTTGGTTGCAGGGTCTTTGTTAAATGTGCACGATATAGTATGACATTGATAGGAAATCCGCATGACCTTGATATTTTATTTCTTGCAAAATTTCTATTCAGAAGCATCGTGTTATGTTTTTGTAACATTGAGGCGCGAGTTCGCGCCTTCTTATTTTCATTGCATACGCGCCGAGCGATGTAAATAAAAAGTAGGGCACCACAGACCCTTCGTTAAGCCTTCATTTTTAAACTATTTTTGCATCAAGCAATTTATCGCGATACCCAAGTTAATGGTATGGAATGGAATATGAAATCAAATATCGATATAAAAATTCAATGACCTTAACATTTAGACATTTTAATTCGTATTATGCATATAGTTACTATGTACACAGTTGTATGTTGTATATATATTTTACATAGAGAACACAGTAGTACAAGTTCAAGTGTAATCGAAGTCTTATTGCCTAATAAATAGGGTACAAATTCCTTTGGCATTTCTGAGTTGAATGGTTTCTGCTAGTTAAGTACTGCCTCACAGACAAGCAGAATTTGGTTTGAATAATATTTTTGTCAATTCCGAAAAATAGTTCCATAGTACGGAAATGCATTATTGTAAATAATTTTTATTTCAGTTCATGACTGATTTATAAGTGTAATTGTGTATTCTAAAACATTGTTGTTTATTGAAAGGAAAAAAACAAGGATTTAAAACCAAGAAAAAAGATAATTTCACTTCGAAAGAATGATTAATATAATATTAATATTACATGAAGAAATGATTCTTTCTTAGGTATTGTGTTATACAAAGATATTTTGCTATACAGGATGAGGACAAAAAGTCAGGTGCCGGGGACGGCCAGACTACAGAAGATGAATCATCCCAGGATTCCAAGGGTGAGTCGGCTGAACCTGAGGTGCAAGGTAACGCAGTAGATGAACCAGACAACAGTCAGCCACCAGAAGGTCAGAATTCAGATACATGTTTTGTAACAATCTGTGCTGTGTTCATCAACTAACAATTGGGGACTGTATGGGTCGCTTGCAAAGATATATGTTTTATTTCTATGTAGGTAATAGACAGAATTTTGTTTTTAAATAACTAATAACTAAAATGTGCCTTAGGACACAATTTTCTGAATTAATAAGGACTACAGTATAGTTAATTATTATCAGAAGCAAATGTTTATTAATTAGATTAAATTAAACATTTGATGGGTAAATACTAGGATTACAATTTCATATTTTCTGCAATTGAAAGTATTTAATAAAACAAGTTATCTAAATAATACCAATTATTGGCTTGTGTAACTGTGACTGCTATATAGCAAAAATAATGTTTCTCATTTACCACTCCATCTTGACTAAATCTCACCCTGTTGCTTCCAGCACTTAACTTTTTGTTCTCATAGTAAAGAATTTTATCTTCAACCAATTGGTGTGTTTTAAATAATACATGTGAAGTTGTTAGTGGCCCATACCTTTCATTGCTGTGTTTAAGTGTTGGGTTTTGGGGTAAGTGTATGGAAATGGTATCACAATATTATAATAAATATTAAATTATGATTTTTTGAGGTTATTACAGTATTTCTAAGATGCTCAATTACTAAAGTATCTTAAGTTTACTTTAAAATAAATCACTATTTTCAGAAAAAAAGATTTAAAGAATTTATTATGTTATAAGATAAATATTATCAATCTGTAGTGAATAATTTTAAAACAATAAAAATTAATGAATAAACTAAGTAATTAAGCATTTGTAAATGATCTGTGTCATCCTTTTGTTACTCAAAAGTCTATAAGATCCACATACGACATTGACGTCTTCAATGGGAGGAACAAAAAGTAGATTTTCTTTTAATAAAATATATAATATTAATCAAATTATGTACCAATGCTATCTATACATCTTTGACATCTTAATTAACCATTTGGACAAGAAAGAATAAATTTTTTGAAGGCGGTTTCGTCTGAAGTGATCCAAACTTTGAACAAAATGGTAATCTGTTTGGAGTAATGACCGAGGAAGTACGGTGGGTGTCTTAGACATTCCAATTGAAGCTTCTTTAATTTGGTAGCAGTTCTGCATTGTGGGAACTAGCACTATTGTGGCCAGTATGGCAAAACGCTAGTTCCATATGCAAGGACCTAATATTTTTTCATTAATTAAATGTAATTGTACTCTCATTTGTATAATAATAAAATTGTGTCAGTAGGTCTTTCTAACTTCATTGACTTTTTCGAAATCCCTCACAAAGTTATTATTTAACGTACTCGAAAACAATCATCTTGATTTAAAGACAAAAAAAGGTTTATTATGTTAAAAAAGTAAAAATAATGAAGCAAATTCGTTAATCTGCAATGTCTACGACTTATCTGCGCGTTATCAGTCAAAGTTGTGTTGTGGCCCGCAATCACCGATCGGCATGTCATTATTATGTATTACGTTTCATTATTTTGTGTGCGAAAAATTGGCTTGGAAACCGCGTTGTCTCACTAATATTCGTATAACCTAATATGTTTCGTTTTTTATTTATTCACAAAATTTTGTTAATGTGGTTGACGTGAAATAGTTTTTTGGTATAATAAATATTATCTAGACATCATGTATAACCGAACGAAACCTATCCTTAATATGAGTTAATTAAAGATTAAAGAATTATTCAACAAAACAAAAACGTAAAATTTTAATTTAAGTACAGTTTATCTGGAGGAACATTTATATGCAAACCAAAAAAGTATTCAATATTATTGCGTACTGTAACGAATTGTATAATATATTAATAAATAATTTCTAAAATTTAAATGTTAATCATAATTAAGTAAACTCAAACCGATTTAATAATTAACTAAGTTTGTCAAGTATGCCAATCTTCATAGAGTAGTATAATTGTAAACCGATTGATTATGCCTTGTAAATAAAGAGCTTGCTTGCTTTCCCAAGCAAAATAAATAAATAAAAATGGGGGTAAAATCTCTACCTCCGTAGAGTTAATAGATATATAACGTGCCAACCACTCTACTACGATTCTTGTAAGTTGCATCGACAACCGTTCCAAAAAGCATTATTAGATTGAAAATTTAAAAAACTTTTTTTATGCATTTGTCGCGCTCCTTAACAAGACTGCTATGGTTACATTAGTACAAACCACAGTCGTTTTTAGTGTAACATATGATTAAGATTTATAATTTTTTTAAGCAACATTTTTCAATGCCTCTTAGGCATCAATTCAGTGAGAACTCATGGGTCGTTAGGATAAGTTGATTCTGTCTAGCAATACCATTGCATTGGACATTCCCATCGGAGTAAGATAGTTATTAAATTTAGATAATATGTGTATGCGCACTCACATATGCACTATCGCCTTATTCATGAAACCTTAATCAGTGAAATTGCACCTTGAATAGTAATATAAGCTTGTCTTGTCTCGTGCTAGATGCACTCTTCCGCAGTCCCCAATACTCGTACACTCCCGAACGCTAAACGGCTATGATTTTGTACCTTCTACCAGCACGTGTGTTATCCTGGATTATACCCATTATAATTAATTTCGGTTAGCAGCGGTCATGGCCGCAACATGTTGCCCAATTCGACCTTTACGTTGCTTGATGTTTTGTTTATTTTCTCGACATTTCAATCGAGAACTTTCTCGTTAGAAACCTTACTGAAGTTATGAGAAAGCTTATAAGTTAACATTAATATCTATAGGCAGTAAAAATACCTACACTAATAAAATTCTTAAGTACTCTTTCGTATCCTACTCAAAGGTGCAAGTTATTTTTATTAGTTATATGTACGTAGTCGGCATAAAAAGTCAATAAAAATCGCTTTAGAACAACCAATGGTATAGCAACTCTACAGATTATTATGTTGTATAAATAAATGTGGTTCTAGGTACTAAAATTAGTCTTGATATCATAATCACTTGCTTTTGAACCAAGGCTGTTTTTTGTTGTTCTCGTGATGTAGCCAAATTTGTGTGACGTAGTCAATTTCAACTTGTACATTATATATCAATTGTTGATCTACTTCGAGTTTTGCTGAGTTAAAAATTAAATTTATTAACTTAATATATGTAAACTATTATAATTTATAACTTCAGGTTTTAAGATATAACACTAATATGCAATTGTAGGATATAATTTTATTTTGGAATCTATTAAGATCTTTTTAAGAGAACACCAATAGTACTAAAACTATGCTACTATATTACGGCGAGTATATAACATGTTGATTCCACGTGAATTTTAAACTCTCAATCTTCCTGTCATGGCCCATATGCTAGGAATTTGTTCTTCAAGTGCCTGTTTTCCCCCTGTACCATAAAGTGTTCATTGTGCGAAGCCAAAATCCAGTGAAAGGGATTTTTAATAAATGCACGTGACTTTAATCGGCTGTAATTAGGGTGAACGAACTGAAACACGTATTGTATAGTTTCATTTGACAAAACCTAGCTCAGACGGCGACCTTGATGTATGTTAAGACTTTGCAACGCTAAGACATTTTTTATGTTTTTTGTATAGATTCTTCAAAAATAAATACATGTTCAAATCTATGTTAGCTGTGGTTAAATGTGTTATGTAAATTCCGGATTTTAATTAACAGGTCGACGGCGTAACTAGCCGTTCTTACTACGATTCGTATTTTTAAACTGTATAACAAAAAAGTGTTTATAAATTACATGTGATTTGCTATTTCAATATATATTGAAAACTTGTTTTGGAATTTTGAAAGATTGAAAATTAAAAAAAGTACGTCCATTGTAACCTGGGTTTTTTGGCTTCGGTTAAAAATACTCGTAAAAGAATCAACAACGTAACATAATAATATGAATACTCACAAGACCTCACCATTACCTCTATCATTATTGCTAATAATCGTTTAAATCCGATGAAAACAGTATTTTCAAATCTCTGGAAATGAGTTTTGATGACTCACTCATCCGACGAATGTTGAGCTATCCGTGACTGAGAAGTCAATTTATATATAGCTCTTTGTAACTGGACGATCCGGTTCTTGAACGCCGGGCATCCGAGATTTGTATATCGTTTAATGTTGTTTACACAAGTAGTAATAGGACGGAAAGCCCAATCTTTATCGATTACGTTAATCGGAGATATGTTTTTTATGATGCAGAGCCTAATACCTGTTGGTACGCTGACTTCGAAAATATCCGGAAGGGGATGTTTATTCGTATTTGAATTCTGAAAAAAGTAGTGTATGTAAATACACACCAGAAATAGTACTATAAAAAATTTCTGTCGATTATGTTTCTTCGCTTTTATGAGTCTTAATATGACTCTCCTATTATCGTTTCAAAATGCATAAGATGCTTCTTTGGCATGTGTCGCAGTCACACAATTAGCCGTTATATTAACAGCCTAGCCGTTTAACTAGTTCCCTTATTTAAATTACTAAGAAGGCCTAAACGGTTATTAAGAAGTGCTTTTACGCCCGAACCCAACAATTAATCCACAATCACAAATTGAAAACAATCTGAGATCCGACCGTGATAGTCGATCGATCTCATATCTGCATCCCAATAACCGAACCCTACGAAGACAATCCCTTTTTGTTGGTGACGGATAGAATCTCTTCGCTCTTTACACTTATATTTCATAGTAAATATAAACCAAATAAAGTAAATAAAACCGTACACATAATATTAAAATATACAGGTCTATGTTTTAAACATCAAATAGCTTTTTAATTATTTAAAAAATTGGTGAAAGTTAAGATAGGATATTGGCACCGTTGAACTTTCATTTTCATACAAATGTCTATGCACATACACTGATCCGTCCTACCATGGATAGCTTGTATCGACAGATGGATGTTACAATCCCTTGATTGGTTATTGGCATACTTATTAAGATATCTATATCAGATGTCCAAAATGAATTGAGATAGGTTATTGGGTTTGGGCGTTAGTCCAAAATAAATTTGATTAAAGATATAGATAAACTTCTTCATGGACAGATTTTTTTAATCAAAACACGTTCGTTGCGTTATAATATATCGACATTCAGTTCTATTGATTTTTTTATGTATTTTCATATTATTTTTAGTGGTACCTTCCATTTGTTTCATGTTAATGCTTGCTTGGGGATTGTATTTATTGTTCTTTGTGATTAATAAACAAAACGTTTTTGTTATTCATTACTAACTAATCGTACATATTCTAATTAAAGTAATTTTTAAGATAATTTTATGCAGTTTTTCTACTGGTGTTTTTATAAGGAAATTTTCCTAAGTTTTCAAAGTTTGAAGTTAAAAAAAAAGTTATGTTAATGTTGATTGAATAAATAGTTAATTCTTTTTGTTAATTACTTAGTATCTTATTGTATTTTTCCATAATCAGGTGACGCAAAATCGACCACGGCAAACGGTAAAGACGACTTAGGCGGTGAAGATGTCAAAGATGAAAAGGCAAAAGCAGATGTGGACAAAAAGGTTTGTATTTCATTTCTAACAATTTCTGTGTTCCGTGTGCCTATAATGATGTAAAGATTATAACACACATAGGAAATCAATATTCGCCGTTATTTCGATTGAAATTACTAAATAGTTTTAACTTTTAGGAAGAAAATGGTGAGACACACGAAGAGGATGATAAGGAAGACGTGAAAGAAAACGATAAGCCAGCTAAAAAACCGGCCGCCAAGAAAAAACCCAAAAAGGAGGTAAGCGTACGCAGTTTGCGGCTACTAAAGTACGTTTACTACGTATTTTTATTGTATAAATTAAGATTATAAGCTAAAGGCAACTTTTGAGTAGAAATGAAAACGATTCAATAAGAAATTAAACCATTAAATTATACTTAGGATACAGAGGAAGAAGATGAGGAGGACGAGGAAATGGACGAAGAAGAGGAAGAAGAGGGAGAGGAGGGAGATGAAGAGGATGAGAAGAAACCTAAGGCCAAGTAAGTTAGGACAGCTTAGTTACAAATGTCACAAATATTCCTGTCTTAAGTACATAATGTTATATTTCAATAATACAGCCAAGTTTTGTAGACAAAATTATATCTTGATATATATATATATATATGTGTGTCAATGAACTCTTCTTAAACGGCTGGACCGATTTGAATGAAGTTTTTTGTAAGCATTTGGATGGTGCTGATGGCGACATATAGCAGTTATAATTAGTCTGAAGTTCTGACTGTATTCAAAGACCATCGTTTTGTTTACTAATAAATATTTTTAAATCCAGTAAAGTAAAGAAACCGGCAAAGAAAGCAAAAGAAGGCGACGAAGAAGGTGAAGAAGATGAGGAGGAGGGAGAAGATGAAGAAGGTGAGGAGGAGGAGGAAGAAGAGGAAGAGGAGGCCCCGAAACCTAAACCCAAGAAAGAGGTAAGGAGTCTCCATAGTTCTTTCAACTGATCGTTCGTTAATTCCGAAATGATTAAGGGTTCAAGGGTGACTGGTCGTACTTGAATTCGTGTATGGGGTGATGTTAGTTATTTTGACTATGTAAGTGCGTGCTCCTATTTCACCATGCCTACTGCTGATAGAGGACAAATATTTGTTTTTAATATATTTTATTATTAATTACTTAAGATGTCATGTGGAACATAGTGTAATGCATAGAAACATTGGGTAAAACCAAAAACAAACACGGCGATTAACAAGAGTGGTGGAGAGTTTATTGCCAGTTCTTCTCTACCGTTCTACGCCTCTCATTTGAGAAGTGGCAGTAAATGTAAAATTAGAAGCATTTCATATACATATATTTGTTTTTGATAAGTGTACATTGTGCTCTAAATGAATAAATGATTTTTGTTTTCTTTCTTTCGTTTAGTCTTAAGAATTCAATCATCAGTTCCTTTACTCTTTCTACAAGAAATAATTAGGAATCTCTTAGTTAATAGTATTGTTGTTTCGATAGCCCACTGAGCCCCCGGTCCCTCTTCCTGCGGGCAAAGGTATCCCTCTGGGTCACATCAGCAACGTGGAAGTATCACTCTCAAGGTTTAAGACACAGGACCAGAAGCTTTTACATCAGTACTTGTATGGAGTAAGTAATTTCATTAACATAATTAATATAGCTTTTTTACAGAGAATTTATTCATTTAAAAATAATGTTTTTTGATGAATTAATAAGAACTTTCTTTAACTTTTTTAACATTTAATCTGTTGAAACAGTGCTTAAAATGGTGGAGATACCATAATTTAACAAATAAATTTGATAAAACATTCAATAATAAATAAAAATTAATAGAAAAGCATTTTTTAATGGCTTTTAATCTATAGCCTGTATGCCATTGTTCTTGGAGCTTTTGGCTATCCAGTAATGATCTCTGTTTCTGACCGGCCAGATCTAAACATTTCAGTGTTACCCACGTATAAATAATTAATCATACTTAAAAATAAAGATTTATTTATTTGATATATATAAAATTATTAATTTAAAAATAAATACATATATATTCAAGCAGCACTTTGCTCAAGCTTTAAAACTAATCTATATTAAAGGTAATTTTGATAAAAATGGCGTCGTTAATTGCTATTTCATTTCTTTAATGGAAATATTGTTACTGTAGCAACTGTGTCTGGACCGAAACGTGAAGCGGAACATCAAGAAGTTCAGAGGCTACGAGTGGGCCGTCGGCTCGTCCGACTACAAGGCCAAGTTGGAGGAGACCACTAAGATGGAACCCAAGCAGATTAGGACCATGTGCGAGATGCTGGATTTAGATAAGAAAGGTATTTGAGATTACATCAAAATTCATCATACATTAAAAAAAATTGTTATACACGGTAACAATGATAGGTTAAGAGTTGTTCGGAATACCTGCAGCTGAATTTCATCATCGGACGTCAAAACAGAAAACTAAATATAATCCGTATCGGACATCCGTCGTTCCACAACTGAGCGTTTCGCCATTTTTGCCGCAAACCACTTAGACGACTTCAAAAAAATTGCGTACCCATTCTTAAACAGCCGGCAACGCACTTGAGTGCCTCCAGTGTTTGCCTGTGTTAAAGTTTATAATTAACAAAAAAACATAAGGGATGATTGTAGAGGGATGAAAATTTAGGGTTGCATGTATTTTTGTATGGTGTATAGTAAAAAAATAAAAACGAAAAATTTTGTCTAAAAAATAAATAAAAAAATTTAGGGGTGGACCACCCTTAACATTTAGGGGGATGAAAAATAGATGTTCGATTCTCAGACCTACCCAATACGCACACAAAATTTCATGAGAATCGGTCGAGCCGTTTCGGAGGAGTTGGGTTACTAACCCCGTGACACAAGAATTTTATATTTAAGATTTACTCTCATTCCTGATGTTCGAACACCGGCTTGCACCCATTGACTTTTAATGGGCGCATTTAACAAGTACTGTACCGTGAAGGAAATTAAAGATACAGAAATCTGAGGCCCAGACTTAAAAGTGATATAAATAATAATTCAACTGTTAAATAAATAAATATTATGATTATGGTTAACAATATATATAATAATAATAACACACAATATAATATGACTTTTGTTCATACTATTAGTAGTTTTCTATGGTTTCCTTCCAATATCTGATAACCATAAGTATATACTTGATCTCTCTTGTCAGGTGGAACAACAGAACTCGCAGCCCGCCTGGTGGGCTTCCTGCAGTGCCCCACGGCCAATTCGCCTCACGCGAGAGGAGTGGCACGGCCTCCGCCCACTGCTACCTCGACACCTGGAGGCAGACCCAGGAGATCTGTCGCCGTCAAAGTTCACAATCGAGGTAAATGTCCAATGGAGTAGTTTTGAGAATGTTTCAATTAATTTTTATATTATATACCTGAACGCAGCCTCAATGTTTTTCTTCATATTATTGTTATGGAATATCCTGGTAAAATAAAATAAGAATAGGATATTTATTAAAGGAGCAAACGAGTTATCTATTGCAACATAATAACTACTATATACTAAACTAAATATTATAATTAATTTTAATTATTGAATGACGCAAGGAGGCTTTTGGTGCATCCTACTAAACCAATCTTATGTAGTTCTTTTACTACATAAAGAAATAGGTTATATGCAACAGGGTGAAAAGCTTAAAACAGGAAAAGCATACTAATTGGCAAAGAAGACAGAGGGTGTAGACCGAGTTATAAAGAAAACACTCCTCACAAAGATACATATAAAATTAGTATAACATATGGAACAACATAACTTAATAGCTAATAATAATTACCATTATCCTCAACCTTAATAATATTTAATTATCGCTTAATGTTTGTTAAAACTTGCTCAAAAACAAACTAAATAAGAAAAGTATAGTCTAACAAATTATGTTATCCAGGCTATTCGGATGAAGAGTATGAATCGGACCCAGAGAAAGTCAAAGGACCCAAAGTACCCAAGGAGGGCTCGGAAGATTCAGATGTAAGTTTTTTGAACTCTTTCACATCACATAAAACACAAAATAGTTAGATTTTATGTTTTTCATCAATTTTTATTGATTTTCTTGTAGTATAATTTTTTTAACCTTTTTGTATATACATATTCTGTATTGCATCTTGGGTTATATTATCTTCAATATAATTGTTTTTTTGTTATGTATTATTTATGTTGCTGTAGAATTACGAAACGAATAAATAAATCTCTCTTTGTTTTTTGTAAATATTATATTGGTCACAAAAGTGTCAAAGTGTTTTACTTTGTGTTAGCATATTTACAAAAACTATTAAGAAAAAGAATTTCAACTGAATATATTTTTTTTAATAACAATTAATGTTATTACAGGGGTCATTCAACCCGAGCGGATCAGAAGCGGACTCGGACTTTGACCCCGAGGTAGGAGAGGGAGCCGGGGTTGTCGGAAAGAAACGCAAGAGCAGCGGACGACGTCGCTCCTCGGGCAAGGCGGGCAAGAAGGGCAAGAAGAGGGGGAGGAAGGCCAGCGGGAAGGTTATTATAGCTAATTTATTTAATTTTGAATTTGGAACGTTTTCACTTTGTTTCCAGGGTTATCTAATCAACGGGGTGCCATTGTTAGAAATGAGGAAATATTTTTTTTTGTCACAGGGAAGCAGAGGTCGCGGCCGCAGGGCGAAGTCGGACAGTGAAGAAGAGAGTGACAAGTCAGAGAGTGAGAGCGATGGAGGAGGCGAGACTGGCAGCGAGGGAGAAGAGTCTGATGTGAGTGTCTTATTATTTCTTTTTATATTCTTATTATATTAATAAAGACAATTGTATTTCTTTGAAATAAATGGGCTATGTTCATGAGGGTAATTTTTTTCAATTAATATCTAGTTCTGTCTAAAATTTTGATATTTAAAATGTGTGAATATAATAAACATTTAAAGGAAAAAAAAAATAAGCATCTAATTCGTCTGCGTTGTGTGATCGTGTGAAAGTTAGGTTGTATGTGTGTATGCTCAATATTGTTACGTCATGGGAAATATATTAATTAATATTAATAATTAGTTTGTTATACCTTTAACAGGAGCGGAAATCAAAACGCGGTCGGCCGAGCGGGTCCGTGGCCAGAGGGCGCAAAGGCCCCCCAGCCAAGATGGCCAAGGCTGCGCTGGCCAAGCGGAAAACGGCCTCACCGCCAGGTGGGTTCTAGCCCTTGCTTTTTTTTATAGAACAGGGGGCAAACGGGCATATGATATAAAGTGATGCCAACGCCCATGGACACTCTCAATGCCCAATCGCGAGTGCGTTGCCGGCCTTTTAAAAATTGGTACGCTCTTTCCTTGAAGGAAAAAAAGTTTTGTTAGCTTCGCAGTTACTGTTCGTCTATACTCTATATATCCATTTTTTTTAAGTGCAGTGGTCCACATTAAAAATCAGTCAATCAGAGTGAGAATTTTCATCACAAACAGTAAAAATGCACAAATAAAGATAAAATTTTATTTTATGATGACAACTAAAGAATAAATTTAAGTAATTGAAGTTAATACGGTATATTGTTCGTGATATTTTGTATTAAGTCACTTTACTAAGCAATAAATAAATATTAAGATTTAACGTAGGTTAAACATAAAAATACCTTTCATTATGTACTCCCCTGAAATGGGTCAAATTTGGCCCTTTTTCGGTGGAGAACTTTTTTAGTAGCAACACTTGTTTTGTAGCAATGTCAGAATTCTAGGTAATAAAAATCGGAGTATAATTGTTTCTTCGCTGAGTTTGCTTTTGAGTTTTTTTTATATTTTTAGAGAGTTAATACAAAATTCAAGTCAAATTAAAAATAAAATGACCATATACAATGCCTCAATTACTTTATCAATTTAATAATGTGTTAATATTCACAATTATAGCTAAAAAGAAGGGAAAGCCAGGCAGGCCAGCCGGTAAGAAGGGAAAGAAGGCATCCTCAGACGAAGAATCCGGAGAAGGAAGCGAAGAGGAGGAGGAGGAAGGTAGCGAGGAAGAAGAGAGCGGAGAGGAGAGTGACGGCGGCCCGGCTGACAAGAAGGCCAAGAGACCGCCTACCGTGAGTTACATTTTAATTTAATTATGATATTTTTTCAGACAGAACAATCTTAGTTTAATTGTTTATTGATTACATTAAAATAATATTAATATTTTGTGATACTTACTGATATAGGCAGTAGTATATAAGAGGTCGTAGGTACGATCCCTGGCTTTGCACCAATGGACTTTTTCTCTATGTGCGCATCTAACATTCGCTCGAATGGTGAAGGAAGACATTGCCAGGAAATGTTGGCTTTGACTCAAAGAATCGAAAGTGTGTGTCAGGCACAGTTGGCTGATTACCTTCTTGCCTATTAGATTGACAACACAAAAACATACTATAACACACATTTGTGGTTTAAGTAATTGAATTGACATATTTTACTAATTTATATACACGTTTATCTTTGTTAAATCCTGCGCATGTTCTGACATGATTTAATAGTACTGAATTATTTATTTGCGGGGAAAGTGGGACATGGATTAGTTGCAAAGAATGTAAAAATGAAATATTATGTCGCCTATGAGTGGGTGTCAAGGCTCTCTCTTGTTCGGAGTACTTTCTTTCTCTTTCTCCTAATAGTTAAATATCGCCAAAACGCACTACACAATACATACGACGTGTGTTTAATACTTTACAAAGATAATAATTTGCTTGTTGAGGTGTGTGTAAGGACGTGCGTTATGTGATCTTGAAATTTCATTAAATTTTTTAACATCTTCGATTAGACGTGTTTATTTTTGTTAAATATAATTTTTACCAAGATAGATAGATGAAACAGCCCAGTATGACAAGTTCGGGTACATTTTAGGTTTAATGTTTTAAGCAATTCGGAGCAGACAATATAATCGTTTATATAATATTTAGTCTTGCG
This sequence comes from Pieris rapae, assembly GCF_905147795.1. NCBI lineage: Eukaryota > Metazoa > Arthropoda > Insecta > Lepidoptera > Pieridae > Pieris > Pieris rapae. Next base: position 651,236 of record NC_059513.1, read on the forward strand.
TTTAGGCATTTGTGATTAAAAATATCTAAATTAATCAGGACGACGAGATAAAGAAGTACGTGAAGCAGATCCTGGAAGGCGCCAACCTGGAGCAGATCACTATGAAGACGGTGTGCAAACAGGTCTACTCGCACTACCCCGACTTTGATCTCGCGCACAAGAAGGACTTCATCAAGGCCACCGTCAAGTCGGTCAGTGAACTTTAACTTAACCAATGATTTTCTTTAATTTTTTATATTTTTTGTTTGGCTTTAATTTCACGACAATGTCAATCTTTAGACTCATCTTTAGAATAGACGTTTTCTATTTCCAACGCCAAGACGAAGAACTGTTTGTTCAACGCTCCTTTGCATTTAGAGGTCCCTTACTTTATAATTAAATTTTCAAATCAATGGATTCTGAGATAATCAACCTATCCAGATAAGCTCGCAAAACACAGTAATTACAATAGTCAAATTGGATTTCGATTTTACAGAGGCCTTGCTACATATTACTTGTATGACTCTGAGATCTCAAATACATGCGCATACACACCCATTCACTCACTTGTTCACTCATTCTTAATTTTTAACACTAAAATTATTATTTTTATTTCACTGTTTTAAACATGTACCATGTAACACGGATTGTCTTCCAGTTACCAACAACACAGGAATAGAGAATTTATTTATATATTTATTTAAATTATATAGGACTGTCCGGTCCAATTGTTTAGTGAATAAATGTATATTAAAACATTTAATAGGTACATGAAAATATTGCAATTAAATAAACTTCTTTTTAATATATATTTTTTATGTAAATAATAATTTTTCTTTTTTGTTGCAGTGTATTTAAGATGTAAAGATTGAGCGGAGTAGTCTACATAGCGTTATCTATTACTATAGTTTTAAAGGACATATTATTACAATAATAATAATAATATATTATCAGAATATATTTTTTTTAATATCCGCAAACGTGTGGAACGGATATCCGCCCGCTTTACATTCAGGTAGTTGCTTATTTTTATTTTTGCATGATTTTTATTGCTTTTTTGAATTCAGTATACAAAAGATATTTATAAATTTGATCTATTTTTAACGTGCTGTAAAAAATATGAAAGTTGTTTGACATTAACTAAAACTGAATTTGAATGAATAGTATGTAATGTATGTATGTTTGTTGCAGCTCATATCATCGTGAGCGACTCGGCCGCATAGCATAGTCCTAAGCCACAACTTAGACTAATTGTACACACGATCATTACATTGCCACAATTGACATATTTTTCATATTTTAACAGTTTTATTACTATTAGCTGTATTATTCATTTGTGAATTGTATTGATTTTTTTGAAATTACCTAGAGGTATATAGGGGGACCAGTATTACGTAAACAGTTGGGATATTTGGTGATTACGTCAATTGTAATTATTACTGTCATGTGTATTATTACACGAAGTGCATTTTTGCAATTCCTACAGAAAATTAATACATTTATGTACTATTATTTTTATGAGATTTGCTTACTTTTGCTGACAAGAGGGGGAGTGGGGGGAGGATAAATTGCAGTAAATCTGCTTACGTAATACTTAACGGCCCCATATGTTTATCTGTTTCTTTAATACATAAAGACTAAATGTATTTTTTGAGCGTTTTAAAGTCCTGGGTTTGAATCTCGGGGAGTGTATCGTCTTGGAAATATGAAAAATATGTACGCGGTGTCCGTTTGTGTTTTATTTGTAGACGTAAATCCCGTAGGTTAAGTGTAACGTATAGAATTTAAGAGATTTCTGTTGTGATAGCTCATGCCTAATCCTAGATTATTGGTTGTATTTTATAATTTTGAAAATTTTAATACATTTATAACACTGGTAATTGGAAACATGTTTTAATTGACAATAAGATATTGGTAGCTTTTATAACATGAACTTTTTCTCCAACTCTACTTTGGGTCCAAGATACGAAAGCAAATTAACATCTTGTGAATCGGGCAACACATAGGCCTTTGAAGCTCCAATGTTGCCAATGTTTCGATTTCATCCTTGCAGATGATGATGGCAGGAAGCAATTTTTTAATGCATGAGCTATCTTTTAAAGTACATGTCTAAACTGTTTTGTTTCTGTTGCTATCGCTTATTTCACTTGTTTTTAAATTCAAACTTATATGTAACGTGTGTCTGTCATTCAAATTTCTGAATTAAGTCAGTGATTTTTTTTAATGAAAATATCCTAGAACATAAAAACAAGTGGAGTCGGCGTGTCTATTTGTTTGTACTAGCGTTTGGGCATCACAGGCGTGGAATCATAGGCCGCTTGGGCCTCTGTTAATTTCGCGATTTTAAGTATTTTGAGGATTTTTTTTTAAATTTAGTTATCCCCATATTAACCCCGATTTGGATCACGTGTAAAAAAATGTTGTTAATTGATTTTTAACTGAATTTAAGGTTACATTAAGCCTAGCCTAGTTCTATTGAAGTCTACTGAGCGAGATACTAATTAAGATTCGAGTTAAGAGTACTTTAAGTGTGTAAATATTACACGGAGTGCAGATTTGGTAAAAAAAAAACATCGGAAAAAATTCATGAAATCGCTTAGTTTTAGCTTAGGCATGCCGTTTTCTGTGCAATACACAGTTCGCTTCGGTGGGTCCTTCGTCTTTGAGCCCACTGGAATCGTTTACGAATGGCGCCGAGTCATAAATCGAATATATTTTTATCCGGCGTCAAGTTGATGACTATTTTTTAATCAATTTACAGTAGCTTAGGTGCTTTGGCATTCTTTCGCAACTGTGGCCGAACTTCGCTATGTCCGTGAAAGGTTGGGGCGCGCTCTGACGCCCCGATGCCTCCCCGGACGGAGGCCTTGTCAATATTAAGCCTCCGGCCGCGGACGCATTGGCCCATTGCCCCTTCGGCCTCCGAGCGCGTCCCAATGTAGCTAAGATAGATATAATCAACATTAAATGTGTATTTGTGAATTTTAACCTTATTTTGGTTATGTATTTGGTGTAAATGGCTGGACAGTAGTGTAGGCGGAGCGAATGACAGGTTTCCCTTTTACAATTGGAGTATAGAATAAAGCAAATAAAACATTGAAGAGGCTTTTATTTCATGAATATTTACATACGTTTTGTACAATTAGGCTACACCAAATAAATAAAGTGGAGTGGAGAATGGAGTACTTTGTCTGCCAAGTTATATGGACTGAGATTTTTTTCCATATTTAGGGAGGGGCAACGGGTTATAGCCCTGGGGCCCACACAATAGACTTTGTAAAAAATATATTAAATTCAGACGAGTAAACATTTTGATATATTTTAATGTTTGTTAAATACTAAACGCATCTACATACTGCAGTAAATTATTATTAATTGAAAAACTCGACTGAAAAAAATCTACATTTTATGAAATATTTTGGGACCAAAGGTCCACTCCTTTGTTGTCCTGAAGTCTCCCTCTAAATCCTACCCTGGTTCCCATGCAAAAGCTTTGGGACTAAATATATCATCTTTACAATAAAACTAAACTTTATATAATATGGTCAACGGTTAATAAGTACTGATTGGACGGATTTTTTATTATAGTTCACAGTGTCAGATAAACTAATAAATAGTTAGATATACAATTAATATGACGTTAAAGAAATCGTGATATTGTACAAAGGTAATTTTAAAGTTTTTGAAAATAATTGATATTTGTCACTTAAAAAGTAAAATTTGAGCAAAAATAGTTGACTTGATTTAACTTTGCACTCGAGCGCTCTGTTTTATTGGAGGCGTATCATCGTTTGAATCAGTCACATAACCGAAAAAATGTTTTAAGACCTAAGGAATCTGGAAAGTGCCATCAGTTCAAAATGACACTTTTATTTTTTAAAGAATTTAATTAAAATCGTCTAGAGTGGTGTCAGCGAACAAGCCCTCTAGTGCAAAGTGTAACATTTGTATCTTATAATAATCGTTAATGAGGTTTTCTAAGCAATAAATTAGTAAAGCAATTGTTTAAGGATAATATTTGTGAGAATCGTTCTTATATGATACACTTATTCATTACAAGAAAATATTTGACGTAATATTTATAAAGAAATCAAAGTTTTGTTATAAACAATTAAGATAACCTTGAATAACAAAAAAACTAGCGATTCTACGCTACGCTCATAAGCTGTGTCAGTGAGAAATGGCAAGTGTCAAACTGACAGCTATGTTAACTCCATATCTATGAGTCGTTCAGTCTTGTCAATGGACCAAAGATGATAGAATTCTATAACTTAGTTTCCGGTTTAGGCCCAGGCTTCCTGGCTCGTCTGGGCCGCCGATCACATGCCCCATAAACGCCGTCGTATCTCTCTTCCCGTGGGATCATGTCAGGGGGTCGGTAGAATTCTCCGTACGTTTGTGGATGAAGCTGACTAGCTGAACAATTTGAGCGATGATCGCTTTCATTGTCTCCGCTGTCGACGTCACCTAGAAAATGCATAATAACGATATATGAACAAATATTGCTTGAAATAAAAAAAAAAATTGTGATAAACTTAAATTACATTACTTTAACGATAAAATATTTACAGGAGTTAAGCTAAACCAAGTTTTTGTTTTCACATATTTTTATTAAATAAAGAAACGTCTGTGTACACGCGGTAGCAGTTATACTTCTTTGGGGTAATAAAATCAAAATCTTTTCAAAAGTCTCGCCATAATCTACTTTTTTAGAAAAATGACAGTAACAGTAGAAAAAAATTACTCTCAAACTTCAAAAAAACCAAATTACTGACCTAACTTTAGCTAACTTCTGGGTGTCTGGGTGGTAGTTTTTTGTGACGGAGTGCGCGCGCATTGTAAAAGAAGTATAACTTGAAAACTGAATTATATAACTCAATTAAACAAGAACTTTGGTAATATTGCATCTAAGAAAGATAAAATGATTAGTAGAAAATATATACCATCACTACTATTATTGCTGGGAAGATGAGCGTCCCTTAACCTCGGCCGCCTTCTCCAGTAGCGGAACTCACGAGGTAACGTATACGAGCGAGGCAGAGATATCTGTAACAATTTGTATAGACTGGAAACTACATGAACAAAATGCTCGTAAAAAAGCCAATACTGCTTATATAAATCACAACCTTTAAATTTTACTTAGCAATATTAATAAAGTAATACTTAATTATATATAAACACTATTTTAGTATAATTATGTACCCCTAATTGAGTAAATGTCTGGAGATCTAACCAAATGTCATTAATTACAACGGAATTGTATATTAATATAGGTAGATTACACTCAAACTCGTAATCAAACAGTCCTTGAATGTGGTGTATTATAATAATTAATCATGTTTGTTAGAAAATTACAGCTTAAATTCTATATAAAAAATTAAAATTCTTTTAGAATGAGGATATTTTTTTTTGTGCATTAACAAACATATAAAAAATACGTTCGTTTAATCTTAGATTTTTAGTAAAAGAATGGCGTTCGGCCATCTTTCTGGTCCTTCGAGCCGGATTATGTAAATTTTCTAACCTGACTATCGATATCACTGGGCGGTCTGGGCGTCTCACGCGCATTCTCCGGACTGGATTGTTCCGCACTACTACCGCCATCTTCTTTCTTTCTTCTAGACCATAAAAAGCAAAATTAATTATTAAAAACATATGCTTGCATTTATCAATCGAAGCTAAACAAACTAAACGTACCCAGAAGTACTGGGCCAATGACAGCAGACTTGTCTATTGCACCCCTCCAAATAATGCGGCGCGAGTAATATTTCCGGAGTCCTACATCTTTGCATTTTCCTAATCTGCTCGATTTTCTTTCCTTGCACGCCTGAGTACGGGTAGACACAGTTAAACTGGCACTCATACACCCTCAAATTCTCGGGGTTACCCTGCACATTGTCCTCGTATTTGAACTGGTCGTACTCCTGTCTGTCCTCCGTGTACTGCCTTTTATCTGTGGCCGAGTCGTAGGTGACATCCGTGAACCGCGGACTGTTAATTCTATTCGCCTCGTACATCCGGTTTATTTGGCCGTCCCTCAGATTTGCTGGATTTTCGTAGAATGTTCTGTCTTGAAACGGGCGTTTCTCTGCGTCCGTGTTTATTTCCGTGTAAGTCGGGTAGTTCGGGATGGGGTAGTTTTGGTAAGAGTGGGTGACTTCTATGCTCGGCCAGGCTGGTTCCGCGTGTGTTTTGGCCCTGGGTATCGGCTGCCTCTGCAGACTGCTGTAAATCTCTTCGACGGCTACTGGAGTCGTTTTCGCCAATTTCCCCTGTTTTATCTCTTCTTCAATTACTCGCAGTTCCGCGAGTTGTTTTTGCTTCTTCTCTTGTAGTTTCTGTTGGATGTTGACGCGGGAGCCGACGCTGGAGCCTTCGTTTTCGGATGAGCCGCCCTGGAATTGGGAATATGAACGATAATGTTGCCATTATATTTTATTTATGGCTCTTCATATATAAAATATTATAAAACATACAAATGAAGAGAAATTATGATTAAGTGTTAGAAATTATTTCTAATAATATAAAATAATAACCCTAAAGGAAGAGTTGGCGTACATTCTTCCCCTTCCAAGTCGGTTGAGCAATAATTTCGATAGTCCCTTAAGAAATTACCCATCCGACATCATACTTCTGAACATTATCTATATTTTGACCGTTTGATAACGCTTTTGAACGAAATTCGAATGGTTCCCTATATTGGAGTTAAATCAAGACCAATTCGATAAGTTTTTAGTTCCCGATAAAATTATGGGTAAAAAAACAGAGATTTTACAAACACAGGTATACTGGAAAGCCTAAATACATAATTTCACTTAAATATTCCATCCCATGTTGGGTAATACAAATAAAACACGTTTTTTGAAGTTTCTTCTCTCATATCTAAGATCACCTCAAATGATAGTAAGACAAGGTGCACATTCCTTCAACTGAAATCCGGTCCATACTAACACCTGGAAAATCATTGAATATCAAAGTATATTTTGCTTACGAGCCATGCCGTTTGAACCCTTACATGATGATTATGAGCCGCAGGCAAAGGTCTCCGCCAGAAGGCAGCGGGGGCGGGGGCCGCGGGAGGGGGCACGAAGGACGTCGGCTTTTTCTTCTTCCGCCCATTTGCTGCACTATATAAGAGATATTTTTCACTAACTTTTAAGAGGTTTTAACTCTAGTTGCACCAATGAATTATAAGAATGTGGAACGTGAAAATAAGTGCATGAAATCAAAATATTTAATAAATTTTAATTTGACATAGGAGAGTTAGACTCAATGCAAGTCTGACTCCCGTGTGTCAAAAATGTATAGAAATTAGTGTTTCGTTTTGAATTTTGATTATACTGAAAGTTTGACATGTGTCAATTTCTAAAGCAAGTAAAAAGAAAAGGAATATTTTTATTAGCAATCAATTATCCTAATGTTACCAGTGTTATAGGTACACTGTCACAGTAACTAAACTTTTTAATTGTTTTAAATTTTCTTTTTAATAATTAATAATTACTTTGTTAATTAATAATTAATACATTTTGTTTGGCTTAGAAAAAAAAGGTAATTAAATATAAATAATAAGACTCACCTGCTGTTAACTGGATTAGTGAATCTACAATTAAACACCCCTGGTATGACGGTGTGGTCATTTTGACATGATTTGCCTAAAAACATCGAAAATAATGGTCACTTCAATCCAGCAGAAATTTATTTTAAAGCTAGGTACATAGTTTTGAGACATAACCTATGTTATAATAGAAATATATTTAATTACAATCACAAAAAAACAATTCAAAAAATACAAAAAGGTTTATTGCGTTAAATAAACAATAATTTTAGGTCTTAGGCTCAGATTTCTATATCAGTTTCAGGATCAAATCTTATAGCCTCCTGTGTCTGAAACACGCCGTCGATATTGAGTCTAAGGCAACCAACCTCCTAACGATGTTTTGCTGCATCGTTCGAGCGAATGATAAGCGTCCATTGGTTTGAGACCATGACCTCAGAAATGAGAGTCGCATACTACTATGTCAAAATTGCTTTTTAAACACATGAAAAATAGAGAAACTTAATTTACAAGATTTCCGCTTTGGCTTTTGTGTATAAAATAATTACTTGAATATTGTTTAATGAGAAGCTGTAGGAATACTTAAATAAAAAAAATATAAAAAATATTTACCGTTCTTATTATTAGAAGAGGCGTTAGTACTGTTTGTGCCTTGTTGGTCTCCCAACATGTAGCCAAGTCGCCTCACGTGAAAATACCTAAAACATTATTTATTTTAATTTAACTTTCATTATTTACAAAAAAACGGTCACCTTCTTGCACTGTATGATGACGGGCTGAAAAAGTTGGCGAAGAAAAGTGCTGAAGATAAAGAGAGATGAAGCCGATTGGACGAGGCTTGACTCTATAAGATAATTATGTATTTAAATTTATTTCTGTATAAAGTGATAAGTGTGTTTCAAGAAATAAATGAGGCTCAATTATTATTATTATAAATATTTTAACGTAAAGTATACTAACTAAAAGGTTAACTTCTCGAAGACTTTGAATTAAAAATATAAATTCTATTATTTTTAGGCAATCAATTATTTTTTAACAAATAATATTTGCGGTAGACACACACTCTAAACAACACACAATTCTAAAATAATATTTCATTCATTTAAACACAGTTTTAACCATATAATCTTTATACTAATAATATAGTTTAAATCTTAATAGCTCGACAAAATCTATTAATTAATCAAAGCAATGCTGTGTCGTAGAAGATGTGATGAAGATGAAGTGTAGAAAATACCTGTAATATAGCAGCATACAGCCCAGTCCAGCCAAGAAGGCAGCGGCTGTCGCAGGAGCCAGCCTGGAAGGGGGCGGACCCACCCGGGCCCCGGACCACCACCAGGCGGTGATCAGTATGCAGTTCTCTATGCTCATCACGCAGTAGAATATCACCTGCGTAAAATCTTTATAGGAGACACTGAAGAAGCGCATCAGTTATGAAAAAATATTGCATAATAGATAAGAGCATGGACGCCTTTAATAGCAAAAGGCTCGGGAGTGCGTTGCCTCTATATGCTTTAAACTAAGTTTAAAACATCATATTATGATTTTAATGAAACCTGTCAAAATTTGACAAGTGACATCGGTTTTAGAATTAAGTAATTAAGCATATCAAGTTATATATGACTTCGTTCCACCTAACAGTCTATTAATACCGTGTTACCTTTAGTTAAACTTAATTAAGGATTTCATTAACAATAATATAATAATTACGAAAGAAAAATGGCAGTTATAGGTTTTTTCTTCTCTCTAGCGCCAATATTGCGTTACTACATGTTAAAGCACTTTCTGACTTACAACATTTTTCATGAGGTAGCACATGTCTTCGATCAATATCGATTTGGTGATAAATCTTCTCATTCTCCTCAAGATCGGAATTTCTTGAACTGACACGAATTCGATGTAAAATGCGTAGTATGTAGCATGCATTTGTAAAATTAGTTAATATATTTATTATTAGTCGATAACTTTTCTGTTATTTTATTACTTTTTATTGTATTCGGAGCAGAGAAAAATCCATAGTTATATTAGTTAGTAACTAGGTCCAGCCGATCTTATGTTATAAATAAATAAAATAAAAAACCTTTATTTTGAAACAAAAGATCATCAGGTATTCGAACATGATGGCATCGCTATTATTACACCTACATATATATTAGTAACAAAAACATGACTTTGTTTATCCAAGATATTTTGTTAACCAATATTACAAAAAGAACAAACTATAAAACATACCATTTTTTGTCTATGATTTGTATCCTGCAGGTTGATGTACGCAAAGACATAGACAAAAGCGATGAGAGCCGAGAGATACGCCTTCCTTGGACGGCTGATTCTCTCACCGTGGAACACATTCTTCGGGGAAATCAGCCAAAGAAACATCGACACCCAATGCAGACCTGAGAATAAATTTCTATAATAATAATAGATACGTAACATTTAAAAAGTTTGGTTCCTGTTGAAGTGTAGTTTTGACGTTAGCATTTTCCTGTTCTATTTCAAATCAAATCAAAAATATCTTTATTCATATAGGTAAACAAGTTGAATGAACTGTATGTATGAACGTCAAAAAATTAAATTAATTGTAAATGTACATTTAGAGGCGTAGAGCGGAAGAAGAACTGGCAAGAAACTTTCCGCCAGTGTTTTTAATACAAATTGTCTGAACTGGAGCAAATCAATCCCAATGCGATTCAGATACCGGCAAATTTAAGCATTAAATAGAGTGGGGGAGAGTTTGCATCGTATCGCAGCGCGGGGCTAAACGTCAACTGATTAACTGTGCACTTAAACCCACGGCCCATGAGTCTCTACTCCAAAGAGAACGAAACTAGAGGAAAGACGGGATACACGTTATTTTCCGCCTGCCGTCAATCAATGTATTTCTCCATTTAACGTGAAGAACATGTATCAATATTACATGAAATTATTCCAAAGTTCCGTATTGACCCAAAACTAACTATTTACGAAAGAAATTACTGTATTAAAAGGGTTTTTTTTTGTATTATATACAACAGTTGACTAACGGACAGGAGGCTCATCTGACGGTCGCCCATGGACACTGACGTTGCCAGAAAGCTTGTAATATAATAACAAATACGTACCTATAACTAAGAAAACCCAGTATTCATAGACTAGAGCGTATACGGTGAGGGAACAAACGCGCGCCGATATGGTCCCGAGCCGCCACAGGAACTGAAATAAGCGTAATTATCTGTAATTCACGAAAATATTACCATAACAGAATATCAACGCAACTATAATCTTTAACAATAACGTGATTTTATTAAATGACTAGCTGACCTGGCAAACGTCGTCTTGCCAAACTACTACCTTTAACTCAGCGCCATCTGTTAGAATTGTATCAAATAATAAACAAATGTTAATGTTATCGTAATTTTAGTAAGGATGCCTATTTTTTTGAAAATGAAATATAGCCTATGTCACTCAGGAATGATGTAGCTTTCCAACAGTGAAAGAATTTTTCAAATCTGCCAAGTAGTTTCGGAGCCTATTCAATTCATACAAACAAACAAACAAAAAATCAAACCTTTCCTCTTTATAATATTAGTATAGATAAAACTGGACCACTTTTTATGAATAATGGGAATTCTGGCGTTCTCGCTGGAAAACTTTTGTGAAAGCCAGTTCTTTTCAAAAATACAAAAAAATATAGAATTAGGAAGTTTAAAAGATATCTATTTCTTTTTATTTCATTAGTTTCTACTTATACATACATTTCACTTGTACATTATTATTACTTATAGTCAAATTTATTAAGTCTTTTACTTATATCTACTGAAATTAAAAAATCCTCATATCCAAGACTTTTTCAGTATTTTTAATAACGAGCTTACGGAAAGCGTAGTAAGTTCTGTTTTTAGAGATCGTCTTGTCGGGAAGACTTCCACTGGAAGCCTCTTCCACAGTTCTTCGCAAAAGACAGCCGTAAAGGTGGTGCGAACAAAACTTTAATAAACTTACTTGAAATATAACACCAAGCCAAGTGAGCACCAAGCGATGAACATTCTGCATCCGGACATTTTTACTGAAACTCGCTAACGCCCAGCACACGGAGAATAATGACAAACTAGCCGATATCACATTCAGTTCGGCAAAGGCTTTATTCGCTGGAAAAAAACCTTGTGTCAATGATTGATTAGCAATGGCTCCTAATGTTAGACGGTTTAATTCAGACGTGTTGATAATTGAATTATCCAGCATAATATTATAAAAAAAAGCTATCATGGATAGCAAAGACTTTTTTAACCGTGAAAAAATTACTAAGAACAATGGTAAACTGAAACTCAAAATAACTTTAATCTTAAGTACACTTAATTGAACGTCAACAGAATCGATGTTAAATTGAATTTAAATTTACATTTACAATTAGTTCACAAGTCAAGAGCGTAGAGCGGGCAAAAAGATATAAGAAATAATAAATACAGATAAATAAGTATATACAAGAAAGTAATCAATATAAAAATGTAAATTTAAATTCAATTTAATCTGTCGCAAGTGTACTGTTTGTAGTTATCATAAAAGTGATTTAAAGTCTGAGTTACAACAAACCAAAAAAACGTGAAATGAAACGTCGACTAAAAAACATTTTAGTTTGAATATTTAAAAATAAAAACTAGGCAGTATTAAAATAGTAAGCATACCAGCTGGTTCATCAATATTAGGTTCAGGTGTGACCCCCAATTCCGTGGAGATTGGTTCAAGGTGAGCTTCCTTCAGTAGAATGTGCAGTTGCAAGAGTAACATTGGCGCTGCTTCACAGAACGCATGTACTAAACGTAGCATGCCTGTTAAACGAGAATGTGAACGTAATTGTGTGAATGAATATTTAATTAGCATAAAATTTGGACGAGGTATTTATTTCCATATTATCTGTGTACAAATTCTAGAATGACAATGGACCGGAGCAGGTGGAGATCCATGGTTTCTCAAGGGCTCCCTAGTGTAAGGACTAGCTAACTATATACGAATTTTATATAATACACAATATTTCTGAAATCTTGAAATAGTTTAAAATATACATACATAAATCCCGTACTTGATGTTTCACTCGCCTAAGCTCAACTGGAACCAACAACCTCGCGTACCTCCAAAGGACTCCCACTTGCAGACAATGCAACAATATAGGCAGCCAGGGCGGGCGGCCCTTACGACCCTCGCTTGCCCACCACATGTGGAGGTACCAGCGAATTGATAGCACCTGGGTAAAAGACATATATAGGCGTAAGAAAAGCATAGAACAGACGAAAAACTATCAGAAAATATTATTGTTTTACTATATACCTGTGATATCAATAGTGATGTGATAACTATTGACAACGTAGCAGCAAAGGTGCCCTTATACCCCCGCTCTAAGAGAGCGTAGCCCATGACAAGATCGAATACTACATCGCAAAAGTAACCGGCCAACGATATCACGTTAAACAGAACATCGCAAAGGGGCAGAAATTCCGCCATCATAGCATTCTTCTACGTCCCTTGTTTCAAATGTAACCGCATCTGCAATGAAAATATATTTTAGATAGAATCTATGTATTAAATATAAATTTTCTTATGAGTGGACAAGAATTTTACATTTAAATTCTCAGTCTTAATCCTTTACATGGCTTTTCATTTCAGGCATCATTAAATGTGTGTTAAAAAGCAATATTAAGCAATGATAAGAAAATACAACGTGAATTTACTACAATTTGTAATTGCGTACAAAGGAATATAGTTGAGAAGTAGTCTGTGCTTCGCCCGTGTAATGTGTATGTCACAACACAGTTCTGTCATTGTCATAACGCATAACTAACGCCGATTTGAAGTCATTAAAAGTTCAATTAACGTTTCTTTCTAAGATTTTAAGATGCAGAGATGTCTAATTACACAGATTTAATAAGTAAAATTGGCAAGGATAGTTCAAGAGCTGCATGTAAAAAGTGTGGTTACGCCGGACATCTTACTTTCCAATGTAGAAACTTTATAAAAGTGAGTATCGTTGACTAAAAATTAATGTTTTAACAAATTAGCTTATTTTTGGTTTAATTATATAAAGTCTATAAAAGGACAATTTACAGATTACTAAGAAATGACTTTAAATTAGATAGGGGCTTTAAAAGACTTCATAGGTGCTAAAATATATTTTAATTTAAAAAAGTTATTTACAATATAATTTTAACAATTTGTTGTTTCAGGTAGACCCAAACAAAGAAATAGTACTAGACGTAAGTAGTACTAGCAGTGATAGTGAGCAAGACTATGCAACTCCACTGCAAAGTTTGCGGGAAGCTGAGCTAAAACAAAAGTTGGAGGAAAAATTAAAAAAAGCAAAGGCAAAAAAGAAGAGTAAAAAAAGAAAAAGAGAGAGGTACATTTTCTCTTATTATGTATCTATATCATCCAGAGTAATTAAATATTATTACTATAAAAAATAGTTTTTCCAAACTTTTAAAGATAAAATATGTAGATAAATATGAGATAAAATCATAAGTTTGTATATTCTTAAGGCTGAAGCCTTAAACAGTACTCAAACTGACCTTATTTTACAGATCCTCTAGTACATCATCTAGTTCTTCAGACAGCAGTTCCCACAAAAAAAAGAAGAAAAAGAAGAAATCTAAGAAGTCTCATAAAGAAAAAAAGAAAAATAAGAGCTAAGAGAAGAGAATCCTTTGTATTGTTGTAAATATTATACTTAAATTGAAATGAAATAAAATGTGTTCAATGAGAATATTAAATTGTCTACAATTTTACTGACAGATGAATAAATCTTTTATATACATTTTATGTTTTCATTTATTTTAATTATTGCTGTTGAGAAACCTGCACAGTTAGACATGTGTCTGGTATCTTATCATGCAAAAACAATTGAATAGAATTTCAGATCAGACTACAATAAATTTCAAACATATTAATGCACAATGGACTAAATGGGTCTTAATTCGAGGCAATCAATTATATAACTGGAAAGAGGTAGAGAGATGTGCCAATGTATATATTAGGTTTTTTATTGATGATAGCCTACACCTGTAGGCAGGAAACATATATAAAAGAACCTTCATGTTATTCTTACTAACTGCGATGATTGTTTTATATTAAGGACATACAATTTTTATAAAGACCCCACAACCTAAACTTATAAAGAAAAGGTATTAGTGAAACAGAGGAATATGTTTCTGCTTCTTATATGATTAAAATTGCTGAACTCCGCATAAACATAATTTTTTAGTCAGATACCAAACATAATACCTGACTAAGTTTAAGTTAGATGTTTCATTAGAATCAACAACTAATTAATAATTATGAAACCGCAGCTTTGCCTATATGGATTTACCATATTTTAATCACTTTTTTGTCACCTGTTCAACAATTACTACAATACATTACAATATACTTTGAAACCATATTTTTTCCAAATTTAACATCTACTTTTATCGAATTCTTTTACACTATCTAAAAACTCACAATTTGATACTTATTCATGTTCATAAAGACAGCATTAGGTAGATTTATCTTTATTTTATATAAGGATGCATTTTGTGATATGAGAATGAACTTGATTTATAACTTGTAGATTTCAACTACAAGTAAACAACTTAGGTTAAGTTAATTTACAAAATATTTTAAGTTCACAAATTCCAAATGTTCTTGTATGCAAGTTGAGTTTACATTAGTAACATTCTTGCTTTATGAGTCAGTTACAAGTATAAGCCAATTATACATTCAATGACAAGATCAACTGATTGCAACCACTATACAAGGGATATTGGAACAGTAATTTTTTCTATAAAACATATTTATTAAGAACTAGGTAAGTGCTAAATAGAAAGTTTGATGGTCAACAATTCATCACATGTCTCAGATTATATCTTGGACGAGTTCGCAGATGGTCAAATAGTTCTCGCAAATTAATATTTACAAAGAGTTATAATTTTTGTACATAACAGTTCAATTTTAAAGCTTAAAATAATAAGCGTAAATACTTAAAAAGTTTCCATGAACTTACTTTTAGCAATGGAATTCCATTATTTTGTTCCTAAGAGCGTTCACAAAATTCACTTTCTAATAAATATTAAAACACATAATATATTTACACTAAAGCTTTGAAATTATATAACACATTAAGATATCACATTTTATTGATAAATATTTTGGTTAAGTTACAAAATTACAACAAAGTTCCTATCAAGTACATGTCAAAAGTTCACACACAGTTACGCCATCTAGTGGGTGGCATGCGAAATTGACGAAAGCTCGATCGATTGGTCGCGGGCCGCGCGCGTCGCACGGCTTTAATACAAGTAGGTTTAAATGTTGTCACAATTCAATGAACGCAGTGAGATTAACAATTTGAATTCTTGCTAGGGTTTGTGCTTTGAATCGTTTATGAGTTGAATGTAATTCTTTTTGGTGAGAATATGTCTTATAACAAGATCTTGATCTGTCAAATGCCTCAAAGGCTTTCTTTTAGATGCGACGTTTGATCTAAAAATAAAATACAGGATTTACTTTTAAAGTCCCATCTATCCATTGATACAAGTTTTCGTTAAGAATATTTGAATATTTTTCAAATACAACGATTGTTTAGGATTTTAAATTTTAATTTAAAGTATATTTTTTAAAATTAAGTCTTTCGCGATTAAGTCGAAAGACTTAAACTAAAAATTATTATCAGCGAAAAGAAAATGGCAATTGGCACGAAAAATTTAATTATCACAATTTAATTATATCTGATCTTTATATCTCTTTATAATTTATATATTTCAGTAGGTACGCATTGTTTTGTGATGAAATCGACTTAGTAATGTTTTTATTAATTTTTTAGCAAATCTACCTACCTCATACAATGAGCACTACAGTTATTGAGTAAGATTAAGAAGCCTGGTAGTGCAAAGTCCAAAGTGGCTCTTTCTTGAGCTATCAGTTTAATTAGGTGCAATGGGTCGGTTTTCATATCTGATAAAGCGCAGATCTTATCCTGAAAGAAAACTTAGATATTTACCATTATCCTCAATTTCAAACTTTAAAGTAATGGAACAATTATTTGCCATTTTTTCCCAGCATCGAACCCAATGCCTTCAAGTCAATGCGGAAAGACGTCCGTCATGGGATTTGATATCGCAGCAGCCGACACTGGCCCGTCATTATATATCGAGAGTAACCAGTCACCTTACTAATACTATTACATTAAACAATATGTTTTATGTAAATAAAATGACGCGTAGTAAAAATAGGAATTAAAACTTTTAGTTTTTTAATTTTACTAGTTGATATATATAATACATATAAGTAGTTATCAATATATTCACGATATAAATATCGATACTTATAAATACAGGTACATATAATATATTTATATTAAAATAGTGATAGGTACCTCTGTAAGTGCCAAGACGTCCAATCTTTGTGCCTCTAAATTCGCTAGAGAATCTTTAGTGTACCGTTCACATTGTTTGCCAACAATTTTAACACATTTTGCATACATTTGCTTGTTATAAACACATTGAGACTCCATGGCTAGAGCAGCTTTTGTTGCCTAATTAATAGATAAGTTAACCTACGTTTACATCGTAAGTTATAATTCTATAAATTGTACACGACTATACATACTCTACTATACTAGACTGTGGGCCTGTTTCACAATGTATGGATAAAGTGCCAAATAGCTATGCAACACATAAATTATTCGAAAGATAAAAGTTCCAAATAAGATACTTCGAATTTCATGACGTATAGCGCTATCTGACAGTCGTGAAACGCAAAAATACTATTTATCATACCAATAAGTAACAAATAGCTTATTTGGAACTTATCCCGACATTGTGAAACAGGCCCTTAATCTACTATACTATAGCAAAAACGTTAGTTGCCTATTGTACACGTAGTCAATTTCGATTGAGACATTCTGGTTTCTAAATACATATATAGGTATGGATTCAAAATTAGAATCTTATACATATTAAAGTACCTTAAGTTAATCCATCGATTTCACAATTATGTACAAAAGAAAATCTTTGTGTTCCCAAATGCAAGTGCATTGCTTGCTTTATATTTCATTAATATCGTTTGATATGTGGCGCCACTGCCCGCCAACCGGCTGAACTGTTTCCGAAGCAATTAGACTTAGGGTAGGTATAAGAAAAGGCCAGCATCTGGCATTGACAGTGTCCATGGGTGACGGTGTCACTTAATATCAGAAGAACATCCCGCCCCGCTTTATTATAAAAAATCATCTAAAATATAGACTTAGATCGAGGGTATTCTTGTAACATTTCATAAAATTTGTTTTATGTTACCTGTATCAGTTTAGTTTATTTTTATTTCTTTTTGTTTCTGTTAAGTATGTTTTTTTTGTTTTCCGTATTTTATTATTTGTAATATGTATTTTTGCACTTCTTGCCTACCTTATGTAATATACTCACAGTGGTTGTCTGGAAGAAATCGCTCTAAAGCAGTTGCTTTCATTAAATTATGTTTAATATTTTCCTTTTATGTAATGCAACGAAGTGTTAATAAATTAATAAATAAATAAAAAACCTTACCTCTTTGATATCCTTTAATAATTGCATTGATTGTTGATTAAAACTATCGTATGAGTTTATCAAAATATTTTTTGCCATCAATGCTAAGTCTCTCTGGGTTGGTACCTCGTAGACTCCAAAGTTCATAGGTTCCTCCTCTGGACACTTGAATTTAGACCTTTTGGTTGTTGTGTTACTCATATTTATTGTACGTTCCGTTGTTGAAGTCTACAAATATTTTGAAAATGTAGAGAACTGAGTAACAATTTCGTGTAGGTATTGTTTGATGAAAAGGCAAGCTGTGCAAGAGGACAGTCGTGCAACAAAACCTTAAAAAACTTTTTTTACACATAACATATACTATATTTTTGTAAACTTCTCTCGTATTAGTTATAATAAAGGCTTTGAAATTGAAATTGAATTGTTTGATGCAAATAAAACTTACCAATGATGTTATATTTCTGTGATAATACTTCTTTGTTGAACTCTTGACTAGTGGTAATGTCATATTTCTTAAAAGTGGGGTATGGGTCGTAATTATAGTGGTTAAAGTATCGGGTTTCGTCTCATCGAAACCGGGAAACTGTTCAAACTCAGCGTATCCAGCACAGCTTGTTATTACCAGTATATTGAAGTCTAGAAAACCGACATAGACATTTTTTTTTTCATTATTAATTAATTTTATAGAATAGGATGCGTCGCCAATTTTATTTATTTATTAATTGGCGAATGTTGGTAACTTTTCCATTCCAAACAATGTATTTTAATAGTTTACTATACAGGACAAACATTATAGTTTGAGAAAGATTTATTTGGCTTCACACATTATGTTAAATATTCACCAACAACTGACAGAATTCCCGTGGTTGTTCTGAATTTTAACAAATGTTACCCTTCATCTGTACACCAACTGCTCACTAGAATAATATAATCTATGTGTGAATAGATATAAGTAGTATTTAAGATTTTTAAAATAATAAATCCGATTTGAATATTGCTCTGTGTTATTTTCCGCTTCCTCTCAAATTGGCGAAGACTCCTTTAAGCCCTTAATTATCGTGGTGAGCTGGCCAGATAGTATAATCCCACCACCACGAACCATTGATCCAACCCGTAGGGCTCCGTCTGTTATCTTAGGCCTCTTGGTGTAGACATTTCGTACTTATTTGAATATTGAAAATTTATGTGTTAGGATCCATTAGTAGTGCTTCAGGGATCCGTAGGGTTGTTAGTTTCTTACATCTCTCTAATAGTTATCTAGTGCAGTTTGCTAACACACACACTATACAAATAATCTTGACATTTAAAATATTTGAATTTATCTACACATTTCACAGTCCACTGCCTGGCAAGTACACATGAGATCAACAAAATAAATTTAAACATATGACGAATATACGACATTTAATAATATAATTACACACCAAACAAATCAACATACCACAATACAAACCAAATACTCGTAATAGCTGAATCTGCGCCACGTACTACAAAAACACTTAATCAAAAAATAGTTTAAGGTTTAAGTTCAACATCACGTCTCTTTCCTAAGTAATTGAAACGACACAGTAGGATGGAGTATAAAAAGAATGATACATACATGTAAATGTAAGCATAGTTCCTCTGTTTATGCGAAATTCTGTGCCAACGTCGAGGTAACGTGTTTACTTGAGAACTGTCGCCTGAAACTGAGAATTTACAAATATTCTCAAGATTAAAAGGCCGCATGGATAAATTATCAAAATGCTACCTGTTTATAGAACCAGAAATCGCAGATATTATAGAGTATTTTTCTATCACAAATAAAATTAAAAAGTGGCGCTACAAGTTTTTTTAGGCCTGAGCCTCATTTCTGTATCTGTTTCATGATCATTAGTCAAGTAGGTGATCTCCATCCTCCAAGTCATTGATTTTACTGGTCTAAGGCTCCTTAGCATGTTTTCCTTCACCGTTTGCGCGAATATTAAATGCGTATATAGAAAGAAAGTCCAGTGTTGCACAGCCGGGATCGATACCTACGACCTTAGAGATGTCACACGCTCAAGCCATTAGGCCAGCACTACTCAAATGTATCACATTAGTCCACAAAAGCAAAGGCTATATCAAATAAAGCATTAATTAATTAAAAATCGTTTTGATCGTGTTTGTAAACGTACGCATACCCAACAAATGGAAAAATGTAATGAGAGGAATTAAAATTCTATTCCTTGTTTTATTTTTTTATTAAGCATACATTAAGGGACAAGGGGAAGAAAAAGAAGAAATGGGGAAATAGAAGCGGTAACGGGAAGCGAATAGAGAAAGAAAGCTATGGGCAGGGTCAGTTGGAAAAAGCTGGAGGAGGCCTTTAACCGTAAAGGGGTTGATCGACTGTACTAAATTTAGCTAGGATAAAGGATATATAACGAGATAAATAAAATAATGTATACAATGTAAAAAATATAATCTACATATTATCTTTTTGTCACGATTAGAAATTAAACGGGCTTTATTATTATTAAGCAAACATTACATCATATAATAGTATATCTTCAGTATATGTTATTAGCTATCTTTTCTAAAATACATGCCAATTATGGTAAAAAAAATGTTACAAGAAAAAAAAAATTTTACATTTCCAATTTTAAAAGGTAAAACAAAAAAGCGGATTGGGTGTTAGATTGACACTTAATAAAACAAATTCGGATTTTGTTATCTGCTAATATATAACGTTGGTATGTATTCAGAACAATAGAAAATTGATTTGAAATACTAGTCATATCGTCTATAACTACGTTGAAACACGTTTTTCAACGAATCGGCCCAAACATTCATGTTTTCAAATGTTATTTGATCAACATTGATAAAGGCTTCATACGAACGGAAATGTGACTGCCTTGGGATTATTGCGTTACAATCAGGATGTGAAAATTTCCCTACAAGATACCTATTCAATGTTATGGGTTCAGGAATCGTTGATTCTAGATTTATCAATATAAATATTGATAATCGTATAAGCGTAGAATCGTGTAAGTCGAACAAAGTAATTAAGTTAATCAGTGGCGCTACATCCTTTTTAGGTCCGGGCCTCAGACGTCTACATCTTTTTCATGATTCCCCATGTTTTCCCTTACTCATTCCCTAGTAGTTAGTATTCTTCGCGATGTTAACGAAACGACTGAACACAGGTTATCCGGAGCTGGATATATTCGGTAGTGGGATGATCAGTTTTAGAGAAAGTATCGTTGGGTGTCTTTCTCGAATCTAATTCGCTGTTTTGCTGATGATTTTTCTTTCTGCTTAAGCAAAAATTCATGGTATTTTTTGTAAATTGTGTACTACAATTTACAAAGTACAAAAAAGTCAATACTTCGTGTCAAAAAAGAAAAAAACAATAAACACTTCAGAAAATACTAATGAAGACTCAAAAACCGTTACTATGGTTACCATGGAAACGCTTAATCGATTTTTTATCATTTCATAGTGATTCGTGTGTGCTGTGTTTGCTCAAATGAATAAACTAAGCCAGGATGATATTTCCGCTATGGAAAACCAACTGCGTAGTAACATGGACGAAGATAAAAAGTATTGGCGAGTGAACGACGTCAAATGTGACGCGATCCATACAGCAAAGACGTACGAAGAATTCGCGTTAGTATCTTTAGATTCTGTTATTAAAAGACACTTCATCACAGTGGATTTCTGTAAGAGTATATAGTCATTTCCTTTATTGGCCAAGTAAAGGTATTTTAAGATTCAACATTTGAAGTTCTTCAACGTTGTTTCTTCAGTTACTAAATGATGTTCAAAGACTTGTTGAAGTTTTAATATCATTAAGGGCCTGTTTCACAATATATGGATAAAGTGCCAAATAGCTATGCAACACATAGATTATTCGAAAGATTAAAGTTCCAAATAAGATACTTCGAATTTCATGACGTATAGCGCTATCTGACAGTCGTGAAACGCAAAAATACTATTTATCCTACCAATAAGTAACAAATAGCTTATTTGGAACTTATCCGGACATTGTGAAACAGGCCCTAAAGATTATATTGGTGTACACTAAAGTTGGGCGTTCATAGTTCTTCGTTTATTATTTCAGAGATAGAGTTGCAGCTGCCCATTTACGACCATTGGAGCGGAGTGACTACAAAAACAAGACTCTTCGAGGATGGAATCAATTCGCGAGGAAGAGAGAATATGAAGAATAAAATGTATATGTAATTAATTCTATTACAAATAAATTAAATTATAAATCCTTTTTTTTTTAGTTTATTACCTGAAATATTAAATAACGTTTGTATTACAATTTTCCCTCTAAGGCCAAAATCTATAATTTAGCTGGAACAGATTTCTTGACAGTTTGTTTTTATATATATAATTGCAGTCATCGCAGCTCATAGACACCCATTTTAGTGGGTGCGTTGCTGGGATTTGAGGAGAACAGGTTTTAGGTTTTAGAATAATCGAGTCGTATAAGTGACGACTGGTACAAACCAGTCGTCACTTATACGATGCATGTGTAAAGTATAATTCAAATACAAAAATTATTTATTCATGAAGGTAACATTATGTATACTTATAGTAGGGGAGCCCAAGAGGGGATTTCGGGATTTACTCAAGCGCGGCAGATTAATATACAGGGGGATACCTTGTACCCGGTTAAGTACCTCCACCAAATATGAGGCCCATATATAAGGCCGCCCGTGAAGGATACAGGATCAGATTAGTAAAAAAAAATTGATCATCAGACATTCTCGAGCGCGTCAGATTAAGGTAGTGTGAGTTAATCACATCCTAAAAAGTGTATATTCCACTAATCTGACAATTTGAGAGTGACGTAAAGAGAGTCCCCTCTCTGGGCAGCAAAGTTGTAAAAAAAAACGTCATCTTGACATTCTCGAGCGTAGCTAATTTTTTTTTTATTTTGAATGAAATAATTCAAGTATATTGAAAAATATATAATCTGACGATTTCCGCAAGCCGAAATAACACAATTTCGTCGATAAAGTTCGTGCGATAAACGCGTGCAGCTGCGTGATGCCTACATTTCCTTCTCCGCGTTTCCCTCAAAATTAGATTTCATGTGAATTTGAACCGATTCGGACCGATAGATTTTGAGAAATTTTGAAAAATCTAAAAAAATAACATTTTGTTTTTTTGCAATAACTTTTAAACGGCTTTATCCATCAACTTCAAAAAACTAATCCACCTTTAAGCTTAAAAATGCGTCGATCGCCGTCAACCGCGGGAAAATTGCTTGATCCATTCAAAAGTTATTGGGGTTTGAAAATTTCAAAAATAGTGTTCTATGAAACTTCTATCAGACTTTCGAGCTGGGAGAACTCAAACGCATAGAAATATTATTTCTTTGAACTCAGAAAGTCCATAAGTACAATTTTAAGCGCCCAGGAATGGAATTGCAGGGATGGCCTTTAGGGTGAACCGTTTTTCTAATATTTTTTTTGTCAGCTCAGGCAAATCCCTCTAGATAATCATCAGATTATGAGACAGTGCGTTTAGAATATAAATCTGAAACATATATATCTTAATCTGACGCGCTCGAGTATTTCAAAATGGCGAATTTTTTTTGCACATTATAATAATGGCTGCGAGTTTGCGTCAGCTCGAAATCGTCAGATTATTGAATGAGAGCTTTTGTTTTGGTGCACTTAGAAAACCTGACGCGCTCGATTAAATTTTTTTTTTTCATTTTTAACCCTTACGTACAACCACCCCCATCATGCAAATGATCAGATTAACATACGTACATTATTAAAAATACGTAGGACATTGATGCTATCAATATCTGACGCGCTCGAGTATGTCCATGCAACAGTTTTTTTTACATATTTAAACATCTATAGCCGCTTTCCCCACCGATGAAAAGGTATATATCATATAACATTTTTTTCTTCTTATCATCTAAGCTTTGCAACCCAATAGGTCTCCACGACGCTCGAGTAAATCCCCATTTAGCATCGTGGGCTCCCCTACCATTATGAACGTCAAAAAAAGAAATATACATTAAATGCTTCTAATTTTACATTTACTGCCAGTTAGTATAGTAATGTCCACTAATATTCCCTAAACTGATTAATGTTTTTTCTCAAAATTACAAAAGTTATTAAATAAGATAAGAACCATTACTAAAGCTACAGTTTCCCTAAAGGCCTATATTCACTTTGATTAGTGATTAGTGCAGGTGATTAGTTAGCTGCGTAGTAAAGTGATTAGAAGCGTGTTCTATTTTTTGCGAGTGAACTGCGAGTAGTGACGTCACGTGCGCCCCTTTTCCCCTCACTCACAGCGTGCCTGCCACACTATTTGATAACTGCATTTACTTAACAGAGACACTAAAAAAATATTGGACACTACTTGCACTACACACCTGCACTAATTTAATAATGAAGATGGGCAGGGCATGGAGCAAGACTTTCAGACTAGTGATGATGATAAAGGTGAGCCGTTGGGGTTACATTATAGGGAACCTATTCAGAGGAAGCTCGCTCATGAGATGGGCGGATGACATCATCGAAACGGCTGGCTGGATGCAGTTTACCAGAGATACCATGAGATTGTGGAGGCCTTCATCTGCCAAATTCAAATTAATTTCCAAGAAACTTCTCTTGCAAACTAATTTTAGACAAGATAATATTTTTAAAATGTAGGATTAAGTTTGTTTTGATTTCGAAAGTAATAAAAGGCTTTAAATTTTTTATCATTTATTAATAACGACTTAAAACTGTGTAACAAATTTAAGTTAAATTACAAAACTTCTTCAAAATAACGGTTTAATAAAATGTCGGTTAAAATTACGGTTTGCTCTTAGGATTTGACATAAGGATAATAATTTCGATTTTCGTGTGGGAGCTTTCCTTCTTGGGGTTGTAGAAGCGGCGGTCATTCCTATCCATCTTCACCAATGGTGTATTATACCAACCGTAACTGTAATTAATATAACAGGGTGAGAAACTTTATATGTTCGTGCAATCTTCAGTGCCAATCCGAAGCATATTCTTTTCGACGTATCTTAATAAAAAAGGATCCTGTTAACAAGCTGGTAGGTAAAGCGGTTAAAAGCCGGCAACGCACTCCGGAGCCGTTTAATGTCCATGGGCGGCGGTATATAAAAAAAGTCTGAAGATTCATATCAGAAAATCATCCGGAGCAGAGCTATCAAGAACCAGATTTTTTCTTGCTAAAACAGGCAGTGTACATTGTTTTTGAGAGGTAGATGCAATAATTACACTTGGTTAGCAGTTGCAGGTGCTGGATATTTGCTGTGAGGCCCTTTAGCCCTCGTCTGGGCCACGTTGTGATGATAATTATTAACTTTGTCGGTGTATTCATTGGACTCTGCTTTTAATTGATCATGTGCAGCATAAAATTTCGTCGTAACAGGAATCGCTGTCAAACAATCTCACTTATTATACTGATTTTTACTTTTTAGACTCAGGGTCTGTTTCACTATGTATGGATAAAGTACCAAATAGCCATGCAACACATAAATTAATCGAAAGATAAACGTTCCGAATAAGAAACTTCCTGTTTCACGACAAATAGCGCTATCTGACTGATGATATTAGTGTTTATCCTACCAATAAGTATTAAAATATAGCTTATTTGGAACTTACCCGGACATTGTCAGACTCTTACTATATAATAATTGTTCTATTTATTTATTTTGTACTCCTACAGCTAACACAAATAACATATAATAGCAAACAAATACACCGACAACATAGCCACAGATGGAATACATGATACATTATATAACAAAAAGATTTACAAAAGGGAACAAACAAACAAAGTATTTAATACAATTAACTAACTGTGATTAAATTTAATTAATTAAGCCTAAATTGGTTGTGTTGTGTAATGGTGTAAAAGTGTGGGTATGTACGTGATGGTGTGTATGTGGGGTGTGCTTATGATGTAGATGATTTTGCGCTATGTATATTCTTAATACATTTTTTAACCACATTCCGCGATAACCTAAACAAGTCAATGCCCAAATAGTGGTCATATTTATTTACGTTCTTATGACATCATTATATGAATTGTAAATAAAAAAAATTATATAGTTCCTTCATCAATTACAGCAAATTTCTGACTAAACTCAAACAAATTTGCGTTTTCTACAAATTGAACTATGGTGAGTGCTGAAGAATTGTTTGGGTTGATCGCTCCTCCCTCGTGTCAACACCGTACGAGGCGTTTCAATGCAAAATTCATCATCATCATCTTCATGGCTGGAAGTCTTCCACAGTCTGTTTCACAAGGCACTTTCTTTTGTGAACTAGTGAGCTGTGGAATCGACTGCTATGGGCCTTCCCTAAGGGGATTCGAATTACAACTATTCAAAGGTAAATGTACTTCTTCAACGGCCGGCAACACACCTGCTAAAAATGGGTATCCACGCGCTGCGATAACTGCCCTTTAAAAGCGTCCCGTAGGCTTGTTTGTCCCTCTATTAGTTTTACCCTTATTACCCTATATCTCATGAGATGGTTACAGCCTTGTGTTTGTTATTAATTTTAAAATCTTATACGAATGTGAACTAATGATAATACAAGAAACTACGTGTTATTTTTAGTCTAGGTCATAATTTACGCAAAGCAAGTCGCAATGCGTGTATATTTTTCTATTAAAACATACTAATTATTTTCTCAATCAAACATAGGATAAATATCTCTTATGACGAATACAAAACAGAAAAGCAAACAATACAAATCATTTAAGGCCAAGCGAAACTCACATCCGAAATTGGGTCTGTAAATTTTGTAATTTCTAAAGTGTTTCACTTCTCGATAAATAATCTCGTTCAGCATGTGAATGTCGATGGGCATTCGGGTGCCAAAAGTGCATTTCCCTTCGTTACCCATCGTACCTGTAGTCCTGTAACATTAATTTTTTTTTGTGACAATCAAAAAAATCGTCACACATTGTTGACTGCTTTATTCCATAGGCTTTTAGGCTCCTTGATTAGGGACTTCAGCAGAATAAGAGACCGCGCGGTCTTCCACCGACTAGGTGGACGGAGGATATCGTCAAGTCTGGCTCCCAGTGGATACAGAAAGGCCTGTGCCACTGGAGGAAAGGAGGACTATGTCCAGAAATGAACCGCAGAAGGACTATGATGATGGTTATGGTGGTTATGGTGGCTGATAACCACCGCTTAAAACCAATACTAAACTGTCCATGGAAGATGGAAGAGTCTATTCTTTTGCTGTTTTTACAAGGAATAATGATTTAAATTGTGTAGGTACTGCGGATGTTTACATGAATCAAGTAGTTTATGAGTGGTTCCTGGTTTACATCCTGGGTGTGAACAAGAAAAAGTACAGAGCTTTGACGACCTTGTTTCGGATGAGTTTGTGCGTGTCTGATATTTTTTTGGTATTTATTTTGTTGTTTATCTTATGTATAAACTTCTTTCGTAATCATCTAATATAAATGAAATATAATAAAAAAAGCAATAAACATATACCAAGATGGAATACAGTATATATAGAAAAAGGTTTAAACGATTACAAAAGGAAAAAAAAACAATAAAAATTCTTCAAGACATTAACTAAGTAATATCTTATTTGTCTATATGTGATGGTGTGAGAGTATGTACCTATGTGATGGTGTGTATGTGGGTGGTCCTCATGACGAGGTGATTTCGCGCTAAGGATCTTCTTAATATTAAATGGGTCATTATCAAGAAAGCATTTATACGGGTACTACTTTTTCCCTTGTATAAAGTATTGGACTTATTGGGGTACGTGTATCAACAATATGTGTGTATGTTGTGTACATGTGTTTTTGAAGCATACATACCTAAAAATATCTTTTTACACGGGATCTAAAGTTATCCAAAAAAAGGCTTAAAAATGTTTCACCGACTATTTTGACAATTTTGACTTTGACATTTACATTAAATAGAAAACATAGACGATTTACCAGGGACATGTTGATGGCAAAACTTTGGCGAATTACACAAATTACTTAGTGCATTTTAAAGTACCGATAATGTTTTTGCGACACACATTACACATGAAATAATAACACAATGTTATTATACATATCTGTTACAATTCATTAAAATAACAATATGAAATAATTATAAAATGGTATACTATAAATAAATCTTTAAAATTTCAATTGTTACAAACTAGCAAAGTTAAACAAACCAAAATCAGTAAGACATTTGGATTAATTCCACTGATACAAAGACGTAAAACTTTTCAAAATTATCGTCAGTCTTGTACAATATTTTTTATTAACTTTCATCAATGAAAAGAACTATTCTATTTATAAGTACAGTAATACCCCGGACTTACGCGATAGGTGGGACTGAGCGCTATCCGCGTAAGTCGAATTCGCGTAAGTCGGGGTACAAATTTGCATATAAAGACATACAAAGTATGTTTAATTGGGACTGGAGACTAAATAAAACAATAATTTAGGAAATAATTAGTATCTCATTCTAGATAATATGACAAACTATATTAATAGAGTGTATAAACGCAATCCGAAGTTAGTTTGATGTAGAAGGTTTCATAAATTGTAATTACATAGTCGTTTTCTTCTCCCGTATATCTCCTCGTAGCATCCTAGTAATTTTTTAATTCCATGTTTTGTAACAAAAATGCGCTCTTCATTGGAGTCTATGCTTTCCAAAATTGTTAACCCTTTTTCAATCGAACTGAGGGCTTCTGTCAAGTTTCCAACTGTCATTTGATCTTCCAATTAAACTGGATCCAAAGAATCATGATTATCAATTTCTTCCTCTTGTTCACGCATTGATATGAGCTCACATTTGTGACCACCTCATTGTGTGAATCCACAAGCTCTTGAACATCATCACTATCCTACACAGTTTACATCACTACACGTCTGTGCCTGTTGTAAACTGAACGAATAATAATGCGGGGGGGGGGGGGTCAGAAACAAACGCCGCCGCTTGACTTTAACTGCGCGGCGTTCAAACAAAAAACGAATAGACGAGAAAATTAAATCGCGTAACTCCGAATTCGCGTAAGTCGAGGTAGCGTAAGTCGGGGTATTACTGTACTGCCAAAAGCACAAATTAATCTTGCGAATTTTTTTAAGCTGCGGAAAATTTCTATTTAGGTATGGTATACAAGAAATTAACTAACTACTATAGGTACTAAGCAATAATATAACTTTTGCCAGCTCACTCAACGGACAATGAAAAAGGTCCGTTAATCTATGTATTTCGTTAAGTAAATTAATACACCGAATCATGTGTGCCCTTTTTCAGAAGATTAGTCCTAGCTGGTGGGCACATGAAGGAACGCTTATGATATATGTTAGTGCGGGTAGTCAAAGTCAAAGTCAAAATTTATTTATTCATATAGGTAACATAATGTACACTTATGGACGTCAAAAAAAAAATTAAATGAATCTAATTTTACATTTACTGCCACTTCTCAAATCAAGGGCGTAGAACTGAAGAGAAGAACTGGCAATAAACTCTCCGCCACTCTTTTTAATCGCTAATATAAAAATAAATATAATAAAATAAAGGTCATTTTTTTTTTTATAGAACCGGGGGCAAACGGGCAGGAGGCTCACCTGATGTTAAGTGATACCGCCGCCCAATGACACTCTCAATGCCAGAGGGCTCGCGAGTGCGTTGCCGACCTTTTAAGAATTGGTACGCTCTTTTCTTGAAGGACCCTAAAAATAAAATAAAGGTAGTACACAAGTATTGAAAAGGTTCTTATTAATTACCATGGTCGTTTTAATTTTAATGTCGTGTAATGATTTCTAATAAAACAGTATAATCTTGTGTTGGTAAATTTTAATAGGAACCCCTAATTGTTTTAGACTGAGCGGTGAGCGTGATTACAGCTAGATGACGGCTTAATTGCCATTTGCCATTATACCTTGGGGAAGTTTCCAAGGTCGAAAAGGTTTGAAGAAAATGAAAAAGGTACTAGTAATTTACGTATTAAATGGAGAAATCAAAAACTGTTATAAATATTTTAAATATAAGAGTTTGATTAAAAAATTGGGGACAAACTGGCAGGAGGCTGACCTAATGTTAATTGAAACCGTCCCCCATGGACACTCATATACTCGAGTATGTTGCCGGCCGATTAAGAATTGGTTCGCGGCAGAAACTGACTTTAAAACACTCGGTTGTGAAACGGCGGACGTCGAGGTGAAATAATGGGTGGATTTTCGTATTCTATCCCGACGTCTAATCCAAAAAAGGATTATATAAATGAAACAAAATTTGAAATGTCCGCTCCGCTATACGAATATTTAATTTAAGTCGAAATATTTCACGTCAGTATTGAGAGGTCAGGTAGATAATAAAAACCAATAATCTCCTGTAAGAGAGAACCGGAGTGAATTTAAAAACCATCTCTTATATCTTGCCATTCTTCGAGTTCCAATGGTGCGCGTGAAGAACGCGTATATTGGACATGAGCATGAGCGAAGCGGTTGCAACAAATGAAAGGAGATTTATTTGTCTAAATGAAAATAAATATAGAGTAGAGGTATCTCAATGTTTATTAGGTTTTTACATTTAATTTAAAAAAAGAAAATAAAATTTGCTTTTGCTGACCAGTTCTTATTGTCTGTACGTCCGTTTTAACAAAAAATCTATAAAAAAGGGACTTCATTCTCGCGCATTTATTTCATGATTACGTCATGAATGAATTTAAAAAATTTTATACAGTAAGAGTTTCTTCCTGTGAATTTGAACATACAATAAATTCAGACAGTTTGTACCGAGCACTGCCATTATGTAGAACTAGCTGCCCAGTACCCATTGAAGTATTGCCTTCAAGAAAAGAGCGTACCAATTCTTAACAGGCTCTCTCTTCTAAAGTCTAGCATTGAGAGTGTCCATGTATGGCGGATATCAATTAACATCAAATAATCCTTCTGCCTGTTTGCTCCTTTGATAAAATAAAACGATTAATAACCAGGTAAATTTTTGTACTTAAATTATGTATTCCATCTTTGGCTTAAAATCAGTGTAATTGTTTGTTATTATTAGCTGTAGGATAAAAAAATATGCGTTTAGATATATAAATTTTAAAATCTGTCTTAATCGCTTCGCGCGTGACAACGTACTGTGTATTACATAAATTCCGATCGGCTATCGCATCGCGGCAATATTGTGGGTACCCGCGAAATCGTCAACGAGAGGCGAGACAACTATTTCATAAGGCGTATAATTGAAATATCCGCACCCGCTCCGCTCTTAATGGTGACGCAGGCTCGAGACACACTGAGAACATGTAAATTAACTGATATCATTTAAACAGAATATTAAAATACGACAATTTTTAACGAAATAGTACACCATAGTAAAAGTTACGGCGACCGCAGAGAAGTCAGAAAATAATAAACGACTTAAATATAAGAATCTTTCCTCGAACTTCGATTTTGTTTCCTTTGGAGTAGAGACTCTTAGGCCGTGAGTTCAAACGGATGGGCTCTAATTAAAGATTAAGTTGGCACCAGATAGATAGTACCGGTGATCTCAGACCTCTCTGGTTTCCTTGCTCAACGAATAAGTATATTCCAAGAAATGCGCTATACGATGCGGCAACGACGGAGCACCGGAGCGGCATCGCACAATCCCACATACAAATTACTATACCATGACACAGCATCGAACGGCAAGCGTGCCGGTATGTGCCTGCGAGGTCACAAGGTCAATGTCAAGTTTTTTTTTATAGAACAGGGGGCAATATTTTTTTTCATGGTGCGAAAAAAAATATTGCCACACCGCAACGCTCGTGTGGCACCCTACACCTGCAAATAATAACAGTGCGGAGCCGCACCGTAACCGCCTCGTGTGCCTTTAGCCTTAAAGGTACACTGTCAACCACCAAACATTTATTTCTTTTTTAAGTGTCTTTTTATTAATTTTGAATTATTTTTACTATTACAATGTAGGTAAAGAATATTAAACCGTATATTTGATGGTGATACTCATCACCATATCAAATATCGAAATCTATAAAATTGATAAATAATTCTATAAATCGAAATCTATAGAAAATACTCACCTTTAATAAGTACTCACTTATTAAAGGTGAGTATTTTCTTTCGAACCCAGTGTACCAAAAGCCTAAATCATTGAATTCCAGGATGGCAGGCGTGACAATACGGCCTGTTTAATGATCACCTGTAAGGGAAGGACACTGCAATCTCCCAACATCTTATCCGCTTTCAGATGAGATTGAATAGGAGCATTGATTGAACTTATATATTATGTCGTGAAAATAACGTGATAAGGAAAATACTTTAAATACAGCAGCGAGAAAGATTATTTTGTTAATAACCAAATAACCAAAAACAAAGTTTTTTTCGAAGCATTTGTATTTACAAGGTTTAATTTACATATAGTACAGTAAGCAACGAAACGGCTCGACCGATTTTTATGAAATTTTTTATGTAAGCAAGTCTGAGAATCAGTGTCCACCCCATTTTTTTTTGTTTTTATGATACAGCATACAAAAATACAAAGAACCCTTAATTTTCATCTACCGTCTACAATCAACCCTTATTTTTATATGTTAGTTAAGAATTTGAACTGTGGGATTTATTTAAAGAAAAATCTCTCTCAGTCTCTAGGGTAGCATAGCAAAATGTTCCATGGAGAAACAAAGTTCGCGGGGGCAGCTATCTTATTATTATACAGAAACAGAAAATTTCAATTACACTAAATATATTTACTGATAAATTGTTTGTATGCGCGGCAAGTAAGTAGGTATAAATTTAAATAAAAAAATATATATTTTGCTTTTGTTTGTACATGTCTCCCAATATAATATTTACGTATGTGGTTTACGTATACTTTGTTTCTCTTAAATTTACGACGATGCCCTGAATAAGCGGAAGCGAACTGGTGTTAGAATACCTATATAAATAAATTTATCTTCATAGTTTTTGCAGTTCGCAAACAGGCTCTGCCAAAAAATGTGTGAGTAATGTGATTTTGGTGACCCATAGAAGGAATATAACAAATAAAGATGGTCAGATGGTCAAAAATGAATTGAGATAGATTATTGGGTTTGGGCGTTAGTCAAGTTAGTTTTGTGTTAATCTAGCCCCACTAATTGTATGTCAGCTATAAGCATGTATTTAATGATTAAAGCCAGTTTACACCCAGCCTCACACAAAGAGTTTAATTTAACATATATTTGAACATCCCTGCGAACTCTGGTTTATATACTTCTTTAACATCAACAAATTATAAATAATAAGCTAAAAGTATAAGTGAAATATATAAACCCTTTTATGGGTCAGGTAGGCCTGATAATTAAGACTTTTAATTAAAACTTTTGACGGCGAACCACTTTTATACTTAGAACCAGCTTAGTACATTGGACCCGAACCTCTGTCCCTCTTCATTTTAATTTTCTTTCAATCATTTCTTTTGAGTATTTAAACCTGTTTTTTTATTTCAGTGCTTGTGTCTGTATAATATATTTAGACATTAAGTGATTATCTGTATTTGAAGAATTTATTTTTGTAGTTTCGAAAAAATGAATCTATGGTCACTGCCATACGAACCAAACTTTTTAAATGTGTTTCAATTGCTATTATATAATATTATTATTACTATGTAGGTTAAGAATATTTTAAATACTGAAGTTAAATCCTATATATATTTTTACGATTGAATAAAAAACAAAATATATATTTATAGGATATTGATACTTACACTGTACTCGAACCCACGATCATGGCATTGTGTTGTTTGTTACTTTATTAAAATATCTCTAGACATTATCAACTAATTATCTGAACCGGAAGGTTCGTTATGTACTTTAGGTAAATAAATCTACGGTGTTCTATCTAGGTCTACCATGTAGCATAAGAATATTGTAAATACAATACCTATGTTCTTTATATTCATTTTACGCCTGAACAGCAACAACATATATATGATTATAGTCACAGAACAACTAAGAAACTGTTTAAAAACCATTACTAGCATCACATATTAAAATTAATCCTGCGTTTAGATTAATTTTTCCTATGTATTAAATTAAAACTTATCTTTAATTTACAATGTACACATTTAAATAAATCCAATTAACAAATAATAATGCTAATTTCTTTAATTATTTAGCGGTATCCAATTTAGTAATACCTAACCTCCTCCTGTAATACCCTAGTGAAAAAGCTAAATTAATCGTTATTAATTTGATACAATTGAAAGAAAATGAGCAAATTTGTAAGATTAATCCAACCGTTTAGGCTTTAGAGAAATGATTTTGGTTCTAATACCGAGTTTCAAAGAGGTGTTGAAGACGAATCTGAAATACTTAGATTGTGTCATTGTTTTTGATTTTCGTTAATATTATTAATTTAAAAAAGACGATTAATGCAAGGCCCTAAAATAAGTATAATTCTGTACTATAAACTGTAATAATTACTTAATAATAACAAAGCAATTTTAAAATTTATAAACATTGAAAATTAATAAACTTTTCTAAGCTTCTTTCTACTGAACGGTGTATAACTGTTCCTGAAAACGCCTGAAATCATGTCTCCTGAAAATCGCACCACGGCGACACATGTTCTGAAAATACCCGAAAAAACTAAATTTTATATATTACACTTTTAACACCATGCAAATTAAACATTTTCTTATATGTGATTGACCCTCTCCTGAAACGCTCATTAATCATATTTCAGTCTGCTGAAAAGTTATCTAACTAGTGGAAATCTAGTAACTTTGCAGTCGACCCGTCTTCGAACAATAGTTATAATAAAAAAACTCCAACGATTTTTTTCCCTTTGGAGTA
This sequence comes from Pieris rapae, assembly GCF_905147795.1. Taxonomy (NCBI): domain Eukaryota; kingdom Metazoa; phylum Arthropoda; class Insecta; order Lepidoptera; family Pieridae; genus Pieris; species Pieris rapae. The sequence continues at coordinate 686,077 of NC_059513.1, forward strand.
GAGACTCTTTAAGTTGGCGCCTGGAAGATGGATCGGCGACCTCAGAGCTCATGCTTCCCTCTCTTAACGAATAATATCGCAATACAGAGGACATACTGCCAGCGTAAAGATACCACTGGAACCAAACTTTCTAAATTTGTTTTATTTTTCTTTTATTATTTTTTCTATTTATTACTACTGTGTAGGTTAAGAAAATAGTAAACACCATTTGAAGTTATGATTACATAAAAACCTATTTAATAATAAAAACAATATTTAAATATTAATCATAATAGTAATTTTCATAATAATTTGATAGTAAAATTATATTTTTTCTTTATCCAATATTATTTTTCAATCGAAGCATTTGCCACAAAGATTAAAGTATATATACTAAAGCTCAGTTCTAGGATAGAAATTCTTTAATGCTTTTTCTCCAAATAATTAAAATGTATTAATCAAATTTGAATAAAATACACATGTATACAGCATACAACTGGTGACCTGGTAGCCAAAAGTGTGATTCTCAAGCCTGAAGTTTTGCCATTGAAATATTTTTCAACTAAAAAATATTTCCATAATCACACAATCAAACATCACAATTCTAAACTTAATCGAAACGATAACCTAATAAATGATAATGACTCAGGGTAACAGATGCAGAAATCTGATCAATAGCATACACGGGTAAAATAAAAAAAAACATTACTCTCTGTTCACGTATCGGAAATGCAATATTAATTTCAAAGTGAAAAACAGAAATTCGAACAATTTCGAAATACGAGAAACAGCGCGGGAAATGCAAAAACAAAACGCCACCAAGGTACAAGGTCGGGTAGAGCCCAAAGGCTTAACAGGGACGGACTAAGGTCTATAGAGGCCCCGAACTCTGTAAGGAAATATGAACAACACTATGCAACAATACACATACTACAACTCACTTTTTATTTTAATGTAATAGGTAGGCTCATCTGATGTTAAGTGATACTTCTATGGACACGATGTCAGAGGGCTCGCAAGTGCATTGCTTTTAAGACTTCGTACGCTCTTTTCTTGAAGGAGTCTTAGTCGAATTGGTTCGGATATACTGCAGTGAGCAGCTGTTTCTACATAGTGGTGTGTGGCAAAAATTGCCTTTCATATTCTACCTCGAAGTCCAATGATGAAACTCAGCTGCAGGTATTAGTCCGAGCAACTAATATATTATCAAAATAACTGTCTGAAACCACAATATGCTGTAATGTTTTCTTGGTCAGCATTTTAATACACTACGTTGTCAGGTTTTAAATTGTTCAAAATATTTAAAAATGTAGTACAGTTAAACTGAGGTGTAAAAAACTGTTTACTTATTGAACTATATAAATAAATATACCTACTCTTTCATTATTTCTCCTACAATAATATATTAAACCAAGTGGTCGTATGACATCGACAATATGAATTAATAGTTCTCATCATTTTCGACTTTCCAAAGAAAGGCGAAAGACAAAATTATATACCAAAATTTAGAGAACAAGTATAACTCATATAAACGTCAAAGCCATGAAGACACAGCTCAAAATCATATCGTTGATATACGAGCCAGTTTTTTTAGAACTAGCCAGTGCGAGGGGCCCTAAAAAGCTTAGCGGAGCCCCGTAACTTTCAGGATTTGCACCCTCATCCTAGTCCCGATAGCTCCTTCACTTCAGTTGTCTATCCTGTACCGTTGCAAGTGCACGCCTACGCACTAATTGTAAACTTTACATAATCTCTGATTCCGTGTAAGGATTTGTCTATGGTAAGTAGTATTATAGACTAAATTTGAATTAAAAGTTATATATAATGTTTTGTAAAATAATAAATATGTAAACTTATTACAAAATTAATTTAATTTATTATAAATATTTCCGAACAAAATTAGGGAAAAGAAAAGTGCATACCAATTCTTAAAATGCCGGCAGCGCACTCGCGTTCTATTAAAAAATTAATTAAGAACTTGATGGGCAGCCTATTTTAGTGAATATTAATGTTAAAGGAAATATGTATATGTAGAGATATTTGGGTGTCCATGGGCATGTATCACTAAGATGAGCCTCCCGTTTGATTTCCATTACACAAAAAAACAGAATTTATTATGAGATTAGTCTAAACCGAAATGCGTACAGTAATATTTATTAGATGATTCAATACAATCCAATCGTTCATAATAATTCGTTTATAAGTTATACCTAATTAACTTTAATATTTGCAAAGATTCTAAACCCAAGAGCGTTCATAGACCTATATTAATTTACTTTTAATTGTTTTAAAATAATATATATATTAATCTCTACATCCTCAACCTGTCCACAACGTACATTCATGTCCAGTTTTTCATTTTCATGTGTCCTTTTTTGTTATTGTGCCTTTCACTGTTTACATATGTATTAAATGCTTTGCTAAGTAATTTTATGATTTCTCATGTTTCTTAAATGGTTAAATAAAAGAGATCTTGTAAAAGCGATAAAGTTGCCAGTTTCCCTCCTTTAATAATATATTATATATAAGCACAATACCAAAATTAGGTATTAATTAATCAATGGACACTGAAAGTATTACAATTTACCTTTATCCTTTGTAAATAAAGAATTATCTAAACGTTTGCTTTGAATTATCAAGGTCGCCGAACCTTGCGGTTACACAAAGTTCAAAGACATCAATTTAAAACTTTAAACATCTTTTTAATAATCCACTAAAGCAAAAATTCCTTAACCGCATTTGAAAAATATATTATTTTAACATTATGTTATGTTAAACATAAAATGATCACCATACTACCATATTCTTTGACTCAGGACATTAATTTTGGTAAAATATTAAAAAGTCTATGAAAAGAAACACACTTTTTTAAAGTTATTTATTTAAAGGCTTAAAAGTTTATACAGCTACCCAAAATATATAGTTGTTAATAAATTTATCAGGAGAACAAATAAGAATGAAACTTTTGGCACGACTTTTTTATATTCTGCTTATTGCTTCTTCTGAAAACGGGACTATTTTGCATCCCACAGTTCATTTCGGGCACAGCGGGACTATTGATTGGAAAAAGGGAGAGTCCCATTCAAAACAGGACGTATGGTCACGTTAGTTATACATGTTTTTGAAACATGTATCATGTATCGTATTTCGGACGCCGATACTTAGAAAATGACCTTCTAAATTTTAGGAATAACAAAACTTCACACACTCTCATCCCTGAGGTAGTAGGTTCGATCCCTGGCTGTGCCCAAAAGGATTATCTTTCCATATTTCAACATTGAACGGTGACGGAAAACATCGTGAGGAAACCGGCTTGCCTTAGACTCAAAATGTCGACGGCGGCGTGCGGCCAAGGATGCTGATCACCTATTTGCCTTTTAGATTAACAAATGATCATGGAACAGATACAGAAATGAAAAAGGTTGTAGCGCCACGCTATTTTATATGTATGAAAGTTTTAACAAATGGTTTTACTGTCCACGGTGCCTCTTCAGTGCTAATGGTTGGCTGTTGAATAGGGTAATTTTACCTTTTATCATTGTAAAATAATGCTATTTTAATATAAAAAAACGCACCTTGCTTGTGTAATTTGAAATTAGTAATTAATTCAAGTAGTTAATAATAGTATTTAGTAGAAATACTATTTTACTGAATGTCGACGCTTCGATGTACGGAGAAATTGTGACCAATTTGTGTTACATTGTCACAATAATAAATAAATAGATACGAATCGTGAATACTGCACGTGCTAGTAATTTTAGACTCTCACTAACAATATAAACGTGTATCGGAAATTAAAACATCTTTGAATATGACTACTATAAATCCTGAAGACAGAGATATTTGAAATTGTACAACAAATGATTATTCATACGAATATTTCATTACGATATTAACAGTAGTTACAGTAAAGCCCGCATATTTCATCTGTCTTTGACTAGATTAAATGAGAGACACAACAGATATAACACATTTTTTGCCTACGTATCCCATATACATAGACCATTTTTCAATATCATTTTTCAACCATTTTTATCGCCAAGATTTAAGTCATACAAATTGTACAACTCAGCTGCAGGTAGTCCAAACAATTCCTTTAGTAAATGCGGTAGAATATGCAGATACACATAACTGGTAAAAAAAGTCTCGCAGTTCTTCAATAGTATTGATGAAATACCAAGATTTTTAATTTATTCAGTCACTACTTTTTCGCCATCTTTTTTCATCAGATTCATTAAACATCAGTTCGTAACTAACCGAATAATGTCTCTTTAAAAATATTGAAGAAATCAGCTACAAAAGAATAATAACTAAAACGAAACTTAAACTTCATCAAATCCGTGCAGTATTGGAATGTTTTTGGTTAAAGTAAGTGAATGTAATACAAATTGGCCTATAGAACTGGCATACGTTAGATTTGGCTCGCGACTCCTACAGGTATAGCAATGATAAAGATTACAATTGTGTTAACAGTTATTTATTTACAATTGTTTACAATGACAGTGAGAGAATGTCATAACATGTATTCTGGGCTTTATTTATTTAGATTTAACGATTTTATAATTTTACTTGTTTTGTATTGTACTTCTACACTCTTAAGTAAATTGGCTGATTCATAAAGTTAACATTAGGCTGATAAAAAAAGGTGTTTTAGAACTCAATATTTAGGACTGAATATGTCACATGTACTGGGCATATTAGCGGTTAGCGTTAGTTCTCAAGTGGCAATGGAAGGCAATTAATTAGCTCCTATTGTTTCATTCATTCCACTTAAGCATTTATTACTATCGAGATTACCAATATGATATTTATATTCTAAGAAAATCATGTTAGGTAGGCATGTCCCCTTCTAACTGTACTGTATACGCTCGATAAATAAACAATACTAAAGAAAGGTACTTCACTCCGGGCCACCGCTTGCAACTATATAAAGCGCAAATTCGGCCCCACATGGAGTACTGTTCCCACCTCTGGGCGGGTGCTCCCCAGTACCAGCTCCTTCCACTTGACCGTATTCAATGAAGAGCGGTTCGAATCGTCGATGTCCAATCTCTCTCCGAGCGCGTATTATATTGATCCTTTAGAGTTGCGTAGAGATGTGGGATAGTGCATCTTCTACCACATTTACCATGGAGAGTGTTCAGAGGAGTTGTACGGATTAATACCTGCAGCTGAGTTTCATCATCGGGCGTCGAGGCAGAATACGAAATTCCACCCGTATCACCTCAACGTCCGCCGTTCCATAACTGCGCGTTTTTCTAGGCAGTTTTTGCCGCGCACCACTGTACCACAGTTGCCCACTGAAGTATTTCCGAACTAATTTGACTTAGGGTAATTCAAGAAAAGTACCAATTCTTAAAAGGCCGGCAAGGCACTCGCGAGCCCTCTGGCATTGAGAGTGTCCATGGGCGGCGGTATCACTTAACATCAGGTGAGCCTCCTGCCGGTTTACCCCCTGTTCCATAAAAAAAAAGAAAGAAAATGTATAAAACCAAGTATTATGAATGAAAGAGTCAGATTAAAGTACAAGGCGACTCAGAATCTTATCCTAAGTAGAGATTTAGAAACGACAATTATTGTACTATAAGTCAAACTTCAATACGTTTTTGTCACGTATCGCGTAAAAAAAATAATAAAACAGTACCATTGTGTAAGACAATAATTACCTTTTCCCGCGTAAATATTTATGTTTAATTATATGTTGTAACAGTTGTATGGTGAAGGTCGGCTAGGTCGACTATGACCGAATCTATATCTAAGACGTGTTTAAAATATTACGAATTGACATATATATTATATATGTAGTAAAAGCTTCTACTCTTTCATTAAACGTATTTAATTTTAAGACAGAATAGATCAGTGTTATCTGGATTGACCGAGACTAAAGGTTGAATTTATCTTACGACAGCTCATTAACCAAGCTTTCGCACCCATTGTATGGGTCAGTGATAACTAGCATAACTTTTATGTGTATTACAGTTTCAGTTAACATATAGAGTACATACAAGTACGGAAAGTAGTCCTGGGTTGAAATCTCGGTAATATATTGCCATGGAATAAAAAAGTTATTTAGACTTAAATTTAAAAGAGAATCGTCAAAATATATTTGCGTGTGGCTTCAGCGTCCGATTTTGTGGTCGTAGGTGCGATCCCCGGCTGTGCACTAGTGGACTTTCTTTCTATGTGTGCATTTAATATTCGCTCGAACGGTGAAGGAAACAATCGTGACGGAATTCATAGGCACAGGAGGCTGATCACCTACTTGCCTATTACATTGATCATGAAGCAGTTACAGAAATCGGAGGCAACACCTGAAAAGTTACTGATTTTTTTACTTGCTCAATCGCTGAAAATACACTTAATTTAATGTACTTGAAGGAATCTCCTCTTTGACTTATCATCATCTCAAAGTTGGATCTTGTGTTGGAGGCATGTGTCAGACACAAATGGCTGATGATGACGCATAAATAAATCTACCTTACGTCCTTATATGTTACTTTTTACAGCCTGATTCTACGAAGCCAGGGCAGCGATACAATATTTTTTTATTTTCCCGCCAATTTCAGCGTGACATTGGGTGTCAAGGACGGAACGGATTGACAGTTTCAATGATCATTTGTTATCTGTAATCGGAAGTGTCAGTGAATTCATGAATTCCGATGGACATACAAGATTTTTGTAACTGGCATTACTGATCATTACAGAATCGACTTCAACATTGGATGAGGTTCTATTTATCAATCTGAGAAATTGTATATTTTTAAATAATATATTATGACTTATGACGATATGCGCAATAAGTGTACATATTTTTTTATCGATAAAAAAAATATATTACAAAATAAATACCTACATTATCCTTACAGACAATGCCAATACGATAATGTCGGAAACATTTAATAAAATATAATAAAGTACATATATAATATTAATCCCATAATATATAATACTACTGTGAATTCACTCAGCGAACATACAAATATGTTGATAGTATCGGAGACAGCAATCCGTCCTGAATTTATATTAACTTTATATTTAATTATAAAATTACAAAGGCAATAATTATCAGATCACTGAATAATAAGAATCTTTATACATTTGCCGGAATATATCACATCATGAAACATCATAAATAATAATGTCTAGTGTGTAAAGTAGCAGCCCCATAACCCTGAGTTACTGAGTTCGATCTGCTGAATCGACTCCCGGTGGGGGTCTTCCCTGAGACGACCTACAACTATTTAAAATTCGTACTTATCCCTCATAGGCCGGCAACGCACCCACTAAAAATGGGTGTCTATGGGCTGCGATGACTGCCCTTTTTGGGCGTCCCGCAGCTCTTTTACCTCCTATTATATAAAACAATCAAAACCGATTAACCGAGAATCGATACGACAATGTAATATAAAATTAGTTTTAAATGATAAATTAAATTAGAACAATAAATTTTGTTTTCCCTACAAGGTGCACTTTTCCTTTTCGTGTCATTTTTATTATTATAACCCTGTTAACTGCTTACATGTTTTTTGTTTAATTCCATTAGTTTTGCTTAAATAACTATGTATAAGTCTTACGTATTTTTGCACTTCTTGCGCCGCCAGTTGCCCTCCTTTTTATTGAATTATATATACATGTCTGTAAATGCAACGAAGTATGTATGAAATGTAAGTAAATATACCTACTAAGGCGTCTTCAGTCAGAGTAAACTCAGATTTGTCTTATCGCAGTCATTAGGCGACATTAAACGCTAACTTAGCAAACGCTAACACATTAGTGGTTTGACGTTTAACTACCTATATGTATTCATTTCTTAATGGTGGTTATATGCGTTTTATTATGTCTGACAGTAAGACTTATGTGCTGAAAAAACTTGTAAATAACAGCAACTTAGGATTTTCCTTCCTCATCTCCTTCTTACAAGCACAAATGCTGGTGAGACCGCGGCTAAACTATAAGTACATATTTATAAGCAGTCTTTCTTTCAACTTTTACGTTACGATGTTGTAACTAGATCATATTATTATTAATAATTAAAACATTTTGGTAATCATGATACGGAAATCTGAATATAAGATTCTGTGATGTGTGATTCTGATTCTTCTCAGTCTCTGGATTGTAGTAGTAAGATTTATAATTTATTAGAGTCTCTTTAGGTAAACGATAAAACGTACTTTAGACTATAAATACTGCACGTGTACAAATTTATCATTTTGCATTTGGTTAATGAAGTTGGAATTTATTATAAAAATCTGCAAGCCAGCGAGAAATATGAACTCTTGGAACCCGTGGTTAATGTAGCATGTGTTTTGACGATAAGAACGACTTACTACATAGTAATATGTTGATGGAGGTAATTCTATATTTATCGCAACTTTATGATAATAGCAGATTTTATTTGATCAGATTTCTATTTCTAACATTACTACCACATACCACGACCGAACCGTGAAGAGTGTAGCTACTCTCATGACAGAGCAGTCCGATAGAAGAAGATATTTGCATATTTATCGGATATTTTGCTTCGAGTCTTTTTGGCAAATCAAGTTCATTGTAGGTAGGTTCAATTTTAATGCCAGCTGATATAAGCCTAATGTGCATAACGTTTATTAGACATCAAAACAATTAAACATACAGTATGTACAATTTTCTCGACCTAAAAATAATTACAAATAAAAAATAAAGTTTGGTCCCAGTAGTGTACCTTTGAAACTACGGCTCAAGACCCTAGTATGTAGATTCTAGGCTACACAACTAGAAATACAATCTTGGTTTTAATAGGCTACGCCTGGTTACAGTCCTTTCTCTAAACTATGACTTTTGTGAATACGTTTTTTCCATAGTAACATACAAAAACTTAAATGGCCATTTTGATTCGTAAAGTTGCTTCTACCAATTTGAAATGTATTGAATACAAATTGAGAATCTGTATTCAATACATTTCATATTGGTAGAATTAACATGCTCCACTTGCTAATATGTTTATGTTAATAACACATAATTTGTTGTCACTTATCGACAACTGTGTTCTCGGTAACAAATAACTACATATATCATATAACATTTATTTTCGCACGTAACTTATAAAGTTAAAAACTTTGTTTTGTGATATAAACGTAAGCATCTGTATGTGCTATGTGATGGCTGAGTTTCTGCGGTATACAATTGATGGTGTATATTATATAGAACTCATTCAGCTTTTGATCATCACCATCAACGCTTCGGAAATTTAAACATAAGTAATCATAAATCCCGTTTATTGATTGGGAGAAATTGTCTGTGCCATAAATGAATTTAGAACTGTTTCGGAAAAACACTTCTACTTCATCATCAACAGGTTAGACATCTCTTGTAAATTATGAATTATATTTCGAGAACGATGCCTCATAAAAAAACGTTCCTTTCTCTATAAGTATTGAAATTTACGTAAAACCGGCGAAAGATGCGTTGTGTGAGAGTTCTTAAAAATTTATTTTAAGATACGGTTTCTATATTACGTGGAATATTTTTCTTTAATATATGTATAGCATTAAGAATTGCTATATCACTGTCACCTACTTTATAGGTATTAGTTAAATGTATTTAATAATTTGTTCTTTAGTAAACGTTTAAACCTTTTTGTATATATTATGTGTTCCATCTATGGCTATATGTTTAGCATATTTCCTTTGATATATATATAAGTTATGTTAGCTATATTATTACGTACGTTAATATTGCGGTAAATACACGTCTACCTTCAAGTCCTTATTAATATTACAATGTGGACCATGAAATAATTTCGTTAAGTGTTCGTTTAATACTGCGCCTGTATTGATAGTAAAATATTTATTAGTCTCCCATACTTATCTTTATGCGCATTCACATATTACGGTTTTATCATAGGTTTTATTGGATTCGGAAAACCATAAAACGAAAAATAGTGACCATTTGTAGTATGGAATATATATAATATAATGTTACTCCGAATAATACTACATAGGGATCGTTCAAGTATTACGTAATCAGATTTACGGCAATTTACCCCCTTCCTCTTGTCAGCAAAACTAAGCTAAAAATAATGTACATGGACGAATTATGTTTTTGTAGATAACCTTGAAAATGGATTTCGTTTTTAAGCGTTGACAAGGTGTGGGTAATATGTGTAAAAAAGTAAAATTACTGAAACCAAAGACCCTATTGTGCTTACGTAATACTTGAACGACCCCATAGAAAAAAAGAAGTAACAACGGAGATACTACACATAATATTTAACTGCAACTTCCTCGCGTCTTACAAAAACTTCCCTTGCCTTAGACTCAAAACACTTATAAACGTCAAAAAAGAAATATATATGAAATGCTTCTAATTTAACATTTACTGCCAGTTGTCAAATCAAGAACGGAAGAAAAGAACTGGCAATAAACTCTCCGCCACTCTTTGCCTCATTCTTATTCTATCTACTTCTTGCCAGAATGCTTGCAATTTGCTGACTTGATGATGCTGTTTTTTTCTTATGAACTTGATTAATTTAATATACTATAAGAGTTTAACATTGTGTAACTTCTCTTTCGTACGGTATAGGAAGTCTGTAAATCTAAATGATAATGCTAAAGTTCTAACTTCCCGAAGTATTTCCATAACTAATTACCTCTGTAGATAGTTTTAGCGTTGCTGTCAATCAATTTGTATTGATATGTGATGTGATAGGGAAGGAAAGTTTTAAATAGTTTTATTGTTAAACCATTTTGATTTTGGTACAGAAATGACGATATTCTGGTACATTTTGATTATATAAAGTTAGTCTATGTCGCGTTAGTGGTTCAACCTGTGTTAGATCGTTGCCTGATAGATGAGGAGAGGGATGACCTCCAACAGGCAACGATGGTGGATACTCGTGAAGCGCAAAATATCTGCCCCTTCTATAACGACTTCTAAATTCACGACCGCTCTGTCAAGGATGCACCGGATAAGAAGAAGAAGACAACTCTTACTATCGACTATCACATACCGAAATAGAGGGCAAAAATCCAGGGTTTCTGGTGTTACTTTCTAGAAGCCTTTTTGTGGTACTATTTACAGCAACGGGCCTTTTACTAAGGATTGCACAGGCTACGTCACTGATATTTAAATCAGTATAGTTACTAGAAACCCCCATATATATAAAACCATATATATGGCGGTTTCCGGTTATCGTTTACAGTATGTTTGTTAAAATCCAAAAAAAAAGAAGGAATATACAAAAATCGTGCCAATTTCATTCTTATTTGAAATCGTCATCTATATAAAAACAAATTTCTTCATATTATAAATAATTCTAAATATTTTGGGTAGGTACCTATATTTTGTGATTCGTAACTTTTAAGCCTTTAAATAAATTATTTTAAAAACCTTTTTTTACTGAATCACTTATTATTTTACCTAAATTAAACCAATGTCTCGTTTTGTGTCAAAGCATAAATGGTCATCATAGAGTAGTAACATAATTTATATATGTATCTATTTTCTATAATGTATATTGATAGATGTGGATGAATAAAGGCTTATTATTATTATGTTTGTTACAGTCATGGTATGATGCCTGTGACAGCATAGCAGCATGGCGGGCATGCCAGTGCTGGGTAATAGTGTAGGAGCCGGCGAGTTGAGAGAAAGTGAGTTACTATTATAAAACTATTAGCTTTTCTGAAATTACAATAAGTAATAATACTACATCTAAGTAATGTTTTTTTTTTCGTTTATTAATTTCTGTTATACGGCATTTAACGGCCGTTGGTACGTAGATTTGATTCCAATGAATTAAGTGAAGGCCAGCGGGGAATCCCAAAAAAACAACAATAATTGTGTGGAAAAAAAAAAATTATTGAATAAAAGCTTACCAACGCTACATCTACGGCTACATCGCTAAAAAAACAAAAATTACTATAGGTAAATGACAATTTAATCGGCTCGATATAAGGTGCACGATCAATAGTCTATATTTTTTGTTGTTTATAAGGGATCGCTATTATTTTTATATTTTTCCTAAGTTTACAAAAGAGACTGGTTTGGATTTGAGAATGGTTATTTAAATAGTAATTGTTTTATTTAATGTTAATTCTAATATACCTAATAACTAACCTTCAAATTTAAAATTAAAATATATTATTAAAAGGAGTCCCTTTAGGCAAGGTTCCGAAGATACTGGCAGCGTTCCCCCTTTGAATAGCTAGACTAATTCTTTGTCCGATGTAGCTGCCAGCTCTGCGTTCTCCTGTGATGTTTATGTTTAATTTGTTTAATTTTTGTACGATCTCTACGTGTATGTCATGTTTCCTTATAAGTGTCACATTTATAATCTATTTTGTGGTTCTTTGACTAATGTATCAGTGTGCAGACCGTTGGCAAACTTGATCAAAAGTTACACGATACAATCAAAACGGTGTTATGATAATTTATAACACAATACCACTTTGCAAGCAATGGGCAAAAACAATTTGTTTTATTGACGATGCTTCCCTTGGAAAGTTTTAAATCTACTGTAAATTGCAATCCCAGGTGAAGTAAACAATTGTATCGATTTCAATTCAAATGAAATTCGCTCACCTTTACTTCAGTTTTATTTGCGATTGAAATCACGCGTAGATGGAAATATTTAAATTAAGTATAGTATATAATGGAACATGGTTTAGTGGCGACGTGTCCAACACAAAAGTTCACCCATTTGCCAAAAAAATATGCATGCAACATACACAGAAATCCCAAGCAAGCCACAATTTTTTCATACATACGATTATTAGTCACGCAATTATAAATCGAACAAATGAATCAACCAATTTTTAATTTATATATTTTTTCTATCTAGTCTATCTTATGTCTAGATATTATAAAGATTTATGTTTTGTTCTAGATGGAAGTAACCGTTCTTCGAGTAGCGAATCGCATATGGACACGTCGCCTCACAGAACACAAGTATGTTTCACCTAGAATATTTATATATTTATTTAAAAAAAAAGTTTATTATATAAGGTAATTCAGTTAATATTTTGTATGTTAATCGTCGGTTTAAATATTCGATAAAATGTTGACAGTTCTATTTACTGTGCTCAATAAACAATTAGATTTTCGAAAATGAGAAAATTATGAAATTTACCTAGTTCTTAAACTACTGGTTCAAATTAAATGTAACTTGACAGGCTTTATACAATCCATGCTTAGTAATTGAAAATTCAGGCTTCTAGTTTATTCTTAGAAGTCCCGACCTGCTTCGAGAAAAGGCAAGAAGGATGCTTTTTAAATTCAGGCTTCTAGTTTATTCTTAGAAGTCCCGACCTGCTTCGAGAAAAGGCAAGAAGGATGCTTTTTTGCTCGAGTTCACTGCTATGCCTCAAGAATTGTTGTTTTTTTTTATAGAACAGGGGCCAAACGGGCAGGAGGCTCACCTGTATATCAAATTTCCAATTATAAACAAAATAATTCGGTATAATTAACGCTATAAATATCCGCTACATTTAATTAAAGAGCAGTGTTGGCCTCATACCTGAGGTCGTAGGTTCGATCCCCGGCTGTGCACCAATGGACTTCGTATGTGCGCATTTAACATTTGCTCAAACGGCGAAGGAAAACATCGTGAGGAAACCGACATGTCTTAGACCCAAAAAGTCGACGTGTGTCAGGCACTGGAGGCTGATCACCTACTTGCCTATTAGATTTAAAAATGATCATGAAACAGATTCAGAAATCTGAGGCCAAGACCTAAATAGGTAGCGCCACTGATGTATTTATTTATATTTAAATAAACACGTCATATAACGAATATTTAACTGCTGCGCATTTTCATTATCCCTAGCGTTGATGCCTTGGATGTAAATTCGTGGAAAACTCAATATGGCGATGGGAATCACAGTTTCACCGGAATTCGGCTCAGGATTATACGCCACGGGCAAGAATAATGAATGTGATTAAATCTACAATATAAATATATTGGTGCATGAAGATAAACTTTATAGTTTATAACTTGCTTGCTTGAAGGGTCACATCATGAAGGAATTGGATTCATAATCGAAACAGCGTTAATATCTTTATATCTAAATATCCAGTTTCTAACGTTTTAGAATAATACGTGGCGAGTATGAACCCTTTGACCCGAGTATCTGTCAAGCACAGATGATGATCACAAAATTATATTAAACAAATTAACCAAAGATGATCCAGACCGCAGACCTACTAATGGTTTATGATTGTAGTTGATTAGTATTATTCTTAACGTTTATACATAAGCGTTATTTTCCAGCTCAGTCTATTGTAACGTTTTGATGAATAATGACTTGTTGGACGTGTTTTGACAGGATCCGGATATAAGTTCCCTGAGACCAGACTTGACGACTTCCACTCCACTTCCACTCCGTCGTCCATATGAGCCCAACTACAAAGCTACGGTGCCTACTGTCGTAAGAATTATTCGTTTTTATTTACGAAAATGCAAACTTTATTTAATAGAAGCTACCGCCACGAACTTTGTTTCGCCCTAATATGATGAACACAATGTTTTGCTTTGATACCTCACAGACACAGCTCGGTTTTCCGTAGAAAAAACAGTGTCAGGTTTTTATGAAATTCCGTTCAATACTAAATTTGCATTTTTTATCTCCAAATAAACCTTCTTCATATTTCAAGGAATTCAATAATAAAAAAATTTAGAGTTTTGCACATATTTTATGATTTATTTTCATTTATAATTACTTACCTAATGCCCTGTAACCCCAATGCGGCATTGTATTACAAACGTTCTGTCAAACAAAAAACTTGGCGATCAAAAAGAGTGACGAAGAGTTTATTGCCAGTTCTTCTCTTCCGTTCTACGCATTTCGGTTGTCTATGTCTTTTTTGACATTCATTGTTACATATATGAATAAATGAAATAAATTTGAATTTACGAGATTACGCCTAGCTCTAGTTAAGTTCGGTTAAAACAAGGGCTTATAAAATACTGTAACTTACGGTTTCTTAAAATCTAGTGTAATCTGTTACCAATAAAATATATAGATGGAGTGTCGACCTAAATAAAAAACTAAAGAGCTTATTTATTCCCGGCGACTAATGTTTTACAATTTATTGTCTACAAGTGTCAAATCAAATCAAATTACATTTATTCAGATGAATCACATGATCACTTGGAATTGTCAACTCTACCGCCCGTTCATATGGAACATGGTGTAGTGGTTGCAGCTCCTTACAAACATTGTGTAAAAAAAAACTTGGCGATTAAAGAGAGTGGCGGGGAGTTTATTGCCAGTTCTTCTCTTCCGTTCTACGCCCTTGATCTGAGAACTGGCAGTAAATGTAAAATTAAATTCATTTAATATTTCTTTTTTTGACGTTCATAAGTGTACATTGTTACCTACATGAATAAATAAATTTTTAATTTTTGTTCGGTATCGCGACCAGCAAACAAGGTGGATAGGCAAGAACCTCGGGATAGTTTTTTCTGACAAATTTACCACATCACTTGTTAGTTTATTATTGCAAGATCTCATTCTAACCGATCTTTTTTTATACAGGCAACACTAAACAGTGGTATAGTGGTGACGCATACTGTTCCGTCGTATGATGAGCAACGCGCCAGTCCAGCACTACTTACGCGTCATTCGGGTACTCCAGGTGGCAGAAGTGTGAGAGACGATGGCTATTCTTCAGCTGGAAGTACGCCGCGAGCACTTGGTAAATATTTCAGCTATTATTAATTAAGTTGCTAGAAATGTTTCGAATATCGAATTCTACTTTCTCTCTTTATTTAATTTTAATCCACTCTAAAAATAGTTTATTTTGGCTATTTTTTAATATTTTCCTTATAATATGTTACATAGAGCTTACTCGTAACAAACATATAAAATAGAAATCTTAATCTTAAAATGTTATCTCTTCTCTTATCAGAATAGATAGCTATATTATGTATAACTATGGCACATGTAGGTACACGAAGATATAAACGTGGACAATTTTTTAAAAATATTTTTTTATAAATACAGAAAATGAACAAATAGAAAACAATCCTATATTCGTTATGTTCACAAGTGATTTGGGTTAAAAATCACTAAAAAATAATAAATAAAACAAATTTCAAAAGTTACGTTCCCTACCGCTGGTAGCATTCCTCGCTGTATTGCGATACTCATACGATGCGAGGAAAGCACCAGCTGTGGGGTTGGTGGTACTATCTACCAGGCACCAACTTCAATCTTTAACAACCCCACGGCCCATGAGTCTGTACTCCAAAGGGAACGAAACTAATGTTGGTCTCGCACTCGTTCTCTAAACTTTAAGAACAATGTACAAAAAAATACAATCGCTAGCATAAAATATATTTTTCAGGGATTCCTCCACTAGCTCAGCTCCATGTAGAGTTCGGGGATTCCCACAAAAAACTTTCGGGTGCCTCCCAAGGTAGCTACGCCACTAGTAACTGTCACAGTTTATTAAAACATTTCAATGATAAAAGGTTATATTTAACCGCCGTGAAGAGTCGATAAAGGTCGGACAGTAATAAAATTGAGTTGTGAAGAGGTAATAACTTCGACGAGTGCACTCAGCTCTCAACCTGTTGCTTTAAAACAATTGCGAATAAAGGTTATGTATTCCTTTAGTTCAATGCCATTGGAATTTTCCTTGGAATAGTGATAGGATAAAAGTTGATAGAAAAGTTCCTCATTAAAGAAAACATCGTGAAACCGCCTTTGACCAAAAAAATCGACGGCGTGTGTCACAGGAGGCTGATCACTTATTAGATTTCACATACAGAAATATGAGGCCAAGACCTAAAAAAAGTTAGCGCCACTGATACTTAAACTTTCTATAGTAACTACTTCTAATTAAGACTACTAGTTCTCATTGAAAGCTAATTGTTTTCTGTGTGTACTGGGAATGCTATACGACCAAAACAACGAATGTGAAATGTATAAACATGTGTAAACCCATGTTTTTAACTGAATAGTTTTATAACTGAGTTATCGTTTAATCATCTAAAACTGGACGTCGAAAAAGGGATTAAATCGAGATTTGACGATTGCAAAATACGTTTAACGCATTCCACTTGATCTTTGGAATTTTTCCGTATCGGTATTCCATTAGGCGAAACTCGGTATAATAAAGAGCCATTCGGAATCTGTGGTATTCTTATTGAGATCTAGTGATCGTCTCGGGTTGCATTCTATCTGTTTTTAATTTTTCTATATCGCTTTATAATAAGACTTTGTTGAACTTCGTTATGAGTCACTCAGACTTGATTTGAGAACTGGCAGTAAATGTAAAATGAGAAACATTTTATATTTCTTTTCTTTTTTTGACGTTCATAAGTGTACATTATGTTACCTATATGAGTAAATTATTTTTGACTTGTAGTTTGAGTGTGTTTTTTTTTTTAATTTCTAAAAGCGATTTACTTGTTTCAGATCACAAATCAACCAAAGGCTCTGTGGTTACATTGTCTTGTTATAAAAGTAAGTATTCATGTATACTTATAAACAATTATTTTATTACTTTATTAGGAGAGTGTTTAGATCATAAGTATTGACAATTAGATCGGCGATATAAGAGATTGGCGGAGAGTTTTATGCCAGTTCTCCTCTTCCGTTCTACGCCCTTGATTTGAGAACTGGCAATAAATGTAAAATAAGAAGCATTTAATGTACATTTCTTTTTTGACGTTCACAAGTGTACATTATGTTACCTATATAAATAAATTATTTTTTGAATTTTGAATTTTTTTATAAATTAATTAGCTGTCCTTATAAATATATAAATTCATTAGACGTTCTGATACTTAATATGACATTTGCATGCATATTATATTGCTGATTGTGCGGATTTTAATAATTTATCAATCTTAATGAAAAAAATACCACTTTCGGTGTAGATAAACTATTTTTTTATAAAAAACTGTACAATATTCATGGACAAAATTATTGATTTGTTAAACAGTTACAGTTAGTATATTAAAAGGTGAAAAAAAAAATTTAGGTTGGTATCTTTTAATCTAAACTACCATTGCTATTTCACGTTATCAAACCTAGGACATTTTAATTATTCGGAAACTAAAGATAACTAGATATTATTTAGCTATATTTTTTTATAGAACAGAGGGCAAACGGGCAAACGGTCTCTCAAATCTCAATGCTACAGGGCTCGCGAGTGCGTTGCCGGGTTATATTGGTTACTCCTTATTCTATTTATCATAAAGTCTTGCATCGTTTTATTCATATTATAAATTTTCTCCCACATAATGTTGACGCAGTTATAAATGCACAGAAATAAACTAATATTTTTTTCAGAAGAGCCGAAAATTGAAATCGCTGAAGAGGGCTACTTCACAGAACCGTCAAAACGGAATAGGAAACATAGCATCAAAGTCAGTAAGTATTTTTCACACACTACGCCATGGATACTCTCAATTCCAGAGGGCTGGCTAGTGCGTTGCCGGCCTTTGTTGCGTTGTTGTTTTGTGCGTTGTCGAATTGGTTTTGCAGGCCATTGCCAAAAAGGGCAGACGGATAAGAAAATTGAAACGTGTTTAAATATAAAAATATATAACCAACAAACCAACAGTCGATATTAACCCGTCTAGGGCAAGGCTTTAAGATGTACCTAATCTGAAGTAGTTACAACTTTATAATAACTTTATTATAAATCTCCTACGTAAATGTTTAAGTCTAGCCGTAATCCAATCCCTGAGAGTACATGAATGAAGAACATAGATTGATTGATTGACGAAATCTAGTTTTTAATCGGCCAAAAAAAAGAAAAAAAAATTGTTATAATAAAACTTACTCTTATTTTAACCTTAAATTTTACCTATTTACTTCACACTATATTACACAAGACTTTGTTACCGATATTGCTAAGTTTCAATAATACTATTATTATCATTTCCTACTGAGTATTAATATATTCTTTTTTTTGCGATTGAGGCGCAAACTAGCTGATGTAGTCTCTGGCAGAATGACCAGCGCTGTGGAACACTCTGCTCCTCAGCATAATGCTGAGCCAGGGCCATTTACAGCCACAGCACACACGCAATATATGCTTGAGACGAGCCGAAGGGGAAAAGGAAAAAAATATACCTCTCTTTATATCTTTTATTTAAATTTTTCTCTTTGATTACTGCTGCGTTGTGTAATTATGTGTGTGTGTGTTTTGTTTGTAATAAATAATATGTCTATGTCTATGTCTATGATTATTAAATTTACTAAAAACAAAATCAATATAACTTAAGTGTTATTTCAACGGGATCTTAATTGGCACAGATTTGACTGAGAAGCCTGACGATGACCGGGAGACGTGGGGCACTGGAGCTGACTTCCTCCTCTCCATCATTGGCTTCGCAGTGGATTTGGCTAATGTTTGGCGTTTTCCATACCTCTGCTATCGGAATGGCGGAGGTATGTTCCGCGACGAATCTAGCATTTTTAATTTAAGCCTAATCTATACTAATATTATAAAGAGGAAAGGTTTGATTTTTTGTTTGTTTGTTTGTATGAATTGAATAGGCTCCGAAACTACTTGGCAGATTTGAAAAATTCTTTCACTGTTGGAAAGCTACATCATTCCTGAGTGACATAGGCTATATTACATTTTCAAAAAAATAGGCATCCTTACTAAAATTACGATAACATTAACATTTGTTTATTATTTGATACAATTCTAACAGATGGCGCTGAGTTAAAGGTAGAAGTTTGGCAAGACGACGTTTGCCAGGTCAGCTAGTTGTTAGATAAATTATTATCCCTAAGGTTGTGTGTTTTAATCCTGTTTTCCTAATGTCACTCTTTAGTCTAGTTTGTCACGATATTTTCCTTCATCGGAAGAGCAAATCGGCGGGGGAACCGAACCTATTAGTTATTAAAAATTATGTATTGAAACAGGTGCATTCCTGATACCATACACATTGATGCTGATCTTCGGAGCAGTACCTCTATTCTACATGGAACTGATTTTGGGCCAATACAATCGACAGGGCCCTATAACTCTATGGAAAATTTGTCCACTTTTCAAAGGTACTCGTACTGTCTTTATATGTTTATTTATAAATGATATATCCATACATAGCTATATATGTATTATATAAGAATAATTGAAATATGGAACTACTTATTAACGCGTTTGGAGACAACTAAATAGTTATAACTATATAGTATAAGTAAATTAATAATAAAAAAACGAATACGTCAACAATGGCGAGTATTTTCTCTCCATCTCCCTTTCTCACTTTTTCCAATCGGTCTCTCCCTTTTCTTCGATAAAAACGTATATATATGCATATCTTCGTGATGTTTCGTCCCTAAAACTTTTACCCTCATGTGCCAAAAGAAGATTAACTTAAAAAAGTGACTCTAATCGCTCCTTCCAAAAGATAGTTTCATTTCCAGAAAAATGGGCGATAAACAATTTTAAAAGAGAAAGTATGGGACTTATTCCTTTAAAACAGTTTTTACAATATTTTGAATACATTGCTTTGATAATTTTGTGTGAAGACCAACAAAAAAAGTTCTATACTCAAAAAATTAGGCGCATGTAAAAAACAATGCAGCAGATGATTAAATTATTATGTAGATACACGGTGCTCACATATTATCTATGTTTTATCATAACAAAATATAGATATAGGTAGAGAAAAGAATGTTAGATTTTAGTTGTAATAAAAATCCTTTGGGATACGGTCAGTATGCCACGATCTAGTCTTTTGTTAGCGCGATTTTTAGGTCATCCATCAAGTTTAAATAGATCTATGATCCACTGTTGGCACAGTTTTAAGTTAGGACGTTGATAGATCACACTTCCATTAAGCCAAGATTTCATCAGAGATATAGATAGTTTAATACATTTTTTCTGTACTCGTCAAAGTGTCGAATGAATGGTCGAATGAATTGAAATGAATCGTTATATTACAATCTTTCTTTTAAGAAAAAGCTGTCAATTGTGGACCCAACTTCTAAGGTATTATGGGCTGTGAAGTATTTACCTCCTTTGCAGTCACAACTGTCCTATATTTCCTATGCGTCCTATGATTTTGAACACAAAATTATACATAAACCATCCAGTTCGCGGCATCCAACCAGTAGCAGGAATTAAATGCAGAGGTTGATAGGAGAAAGAGATTTTTTTGTACAATCTCTCTTTTCAATGGTACAAAGTTATCGGTTAAAAATTGTTCCAGACTTCTTTTTGATTTATGAGGTAGCAAAAAAATATTTTGTTCCCAAATTTGCCGCCCAAAAATCCGACGCCCAATGCTCTAACCTACTACTGGTAAATTCGCCACTGGTAGTCAGTTCTGTGCTAAAAGTTAACTGTCGTTGGATTTTTGGTACCCGCATCGTTGATTTACTCTCAAAATATTACTTAATCTATTAGTTCGTAATATAGGTTATTATGTCAGCCGAAGTTAGCTATGAATATATTTCGTTTCATTGAAAGATTGTCTAGTATGTTAGATGATGATATGATATGATATGATATATCGTGATATGCGGCCTTTGTGTGCCTTTCCATTGTACACAAGGCTAGAGTAGAGATTAAGCCAAGATAGTATACCTTACCAAGCCTTATAAATAAAACTTTCGTAAGCTTCAGACCTAGCAGGATTTTTGTTGTAATTTGACTGTAATGGTATCTATAATCTTTATCTTGCTTGCGTTAAGCATACTTTGTAATTATTTTATTTGTTTCATAAATAATTGTCAAAAAAAATGTATTTACTTATATGGCTTCTCATAAGAATGTACTAAACTGTTGCACCTTGTGCACCTTGGTAAAGCAAACGAAAAAGAAGAAGACAACGTAGACGTTAGATAGACCTAATGAAAGAAAACAGCAGGTGGTACATGGAAGACAGTGGCACAATGCAGAGAGGAATGGTGGGATTTGGAGGAGGCCACTTTTCAAAAAGGGGCACCTTAAAGAAGATTGAAATTGAAACGTGTTTAAATTTAAAAGTATCTGAATTAAAAAACTTCTTAACTATATATATTATATATTTTTGTACTTCTTGCCTACCTTATTTAATTTAATACATTTTTTTCTTAACTCTCATAGTGGATGCCTGGAAGAAGTAGCGATAAGGCCGCCAGTTGCCCTCCTTTTCATTTAATTATGTTCAGTTCTTTTATTTTAATGTAACGAAGTGTAAATAAATAAATAAAAAATCTTTTATAATTATTATGGGTACATATATGTTTCAGATGTATTATGAATATATTTAACGTATTTTAAATGTACCTTATAATTAATGTTTTCACAGGTGTGGGATTTTGCGCAGTTATGGTGGCGTTTTACGTTTCTTTCTATTACAACGTTATTATCGGTAAGTTTTCAGAATTAGTTTAAAAGTTTATTATTACAGTCAAAACCGTTTACAACGACATTGTTAGAATAGAATAAAATACCGGTTATATTGACTAAAAAAAAACTTGGGTGAAACACGTCGATTATTAGATTCCAGTCTCCTCCAGATATTTTTCTTCCGTAGGAGCAAAGGCAAAATATTTTGTCATGGAATTTACTATTAAGTTAGTTATGGAAGGGCTGGGGTACAGGTATTTTTTACTTAAAAGGGTTCCCAAATCTTATACATTCAAACTTAAACTCCAAAATATCTTTATTCATATAGGTAAACAAATACAGTTATGAACGTCAAAAAATTAAATTAGTTGTAAATTTACATTTACTACCACTTCCCAAATCAAGGAGCGGGCAAGATGACCTAGTAAGACTCTCCGCCACTCTTCTTAATCGTCAAGAGTTGATTCATACAAATTGTTTGAACTGGAACAATCAATCCCAATGATTAGAATCATTTAATTTTAATAATAAAAATCTTATGGGTTAATTTACATTTAACAAGAGTTTAAATTTATTCGGTGATAATTCTCTAATTTCGCTTAGGAATTTGTTGTAAAAACGAATACAATTTCCATATAAGGAGTGGTTAATCTTCTGGAACCTGGTTGGTCGTCGCTAACATTTGTTCTGTGTCGAGTATTATACTGGTGAAAGTCACCATTTGTTTTGAAAACTTTTTTTTTTTTTTAATACCTACACACAACATTTACAGGGTGGGCACTCTACTTCCTCGTATCATCAGCTCGTTCAGAACTTCCCTGGCTACATTGTAACAACTTGTGGAATACTGATCAATGCTGGGATGCCTCAAGACAAAATACAACCAACAAGACGGACATTTCATACCAGGGCCCTTTGTCACATTTCACACCAGCATCTGAGTTCTTTCAGTAAGTTCTTATTGTTGGTTAGTATTGTCGACTGCGGAACTCAGCGCTGTGCACCAATGGATTATCCATCTATGTGGGCGTTTCGCTAGTTAAGTCTTTACCTAACATTTTTCCTGACGATGTTTTCAAAGGACAAACCGACACACCTTAGACCCAAAAAGTCCATGACTGTCAGGGACAGAAGCCTGTCACCGATTTGTCTTTAAGAAAAACTTATAAAATAAATTTCGTCTCAAATTTACTATCATAATATACACTATACTTGCCTTTCCTATTAATAAGTAGTCGGGTAATATTTCATTTTTATATTAATAGTAGATATATACACAAATTAAAAGCCAGCAACTCAGAAATCGACAATAGTAAAACGATACAAATTCCAACAACAGTATTGCTATGTATAAATTGAATATTTTCTGCGTTACCTTCTAAATTAGGAATTAATAAAAAATAACTTTAATCATTATTTAATGCAGCTGCAGCTGAGTTTCATCATCAGATGTCGAGGACGTTTTTTAAGACAGTGTTTACCGCGCACTTTGTGGAGCTTCTCATTGAAGTATTTCCGAACCAATTCGACTTAGGGTCCTTCATGAGCGTACCAAGTATTAAAAGACCGGGAACGCTTGCGAGCCTTCTAGCATTCCATATCCAGGAGACGGTATCACTAAACATCAGATCTTCCTGCCCGTTTGCCCCTGTTCTATAAAATAATGATAATTTCGATTTCTACGATCTTTATTTCTAAAACATCATTTCAGTCGTGCGGTACTTGAAATGCAATATTCGGAAGGATTGAATGACTTGGGTTTCCCAAAATGGCAGCTCACTATTTGCTTGGGAATCGTTTACATAACGTTGTACCTATCGCTGTTCAAAGGAGTTAAGAGTTCCGGTAAGATTAGTTTTTAAGGGTCTACAAACGGCCCTAAAACCAGAGACAATATCGGGTTAGTGGGGGGAGCACCCTAGATCGCTCCCTAGAACCCGTCGTGCGTAGGCAAATCCTACTCTCATACAAGGAGCCGCCTTCATACCCGCCACCATTGCCCCGATATCGCCAGATTAGGGCCGTATGTAGACACTTTTACCGATTTATCAATTATCCTTCAAAAGTCACTTTAAAATTAATAAGCTTCTCCGTGCTCCTCCTTCTCCTCCTTTTCCTCCTTTTCCTCCTTTTCCTCCTTTTCCTCCTTTTCCTTCTATTTCAAATGTTTCACGAAGACCGTTCTATGTAATAAAGATATAATAATCTGAGGTTGTAGGTTCGATCACCGGCTTTGCACCAATGGACATTCTCTCTTAGATTCTACAACTAATATTCAAAATTATTAAATTATTATGACAATGAAATTGCAATATGACTTTTCATACGAATTTTCAGGTAAAGTGGTGTGGATGACTGCAACGATGCCGTACGTGGTATTATCAATTTTGCTTGCTCGTGGATTACTCCTGCCTGGAGCGACACGTGGAATTGCTTACTATTTGCACCCAGAACTGTCGAGGTTAAAGGATACACAGGTATATCTCAATATAACTTTTATGATATACGAAATAACACACGTTTGGAAGCCTTATATCGGCATGCTGATCAAACTGATACATATGATAATAGCACATTTTTAATAAATGGACGAAAATCAACTTATAGAACATAGGCAGCCACCGCAATCCAATGACTCCGATGTTAATGGGTGCCTCGCTTTTTTTTAATGCTGATTTTTAAATAACAAAAGCATTTTTTTTGGAGATACTTAAGCAGAGTTATATTTCTTTCTTTTCATTATTTATAGAAGTTTGCGCTTTTTGGACAAAGACCTCATCCAAATTCTGCAATTTCTGTTTGCATGTATAATGCGTTTTTTTAAATAATATATGCATCATCCGGGGTCAGTTATTCCTCCACTAGCAGCTGATTCCACGTCTTGCTGGTTTGTTAAAGGAGATTACAGCGCATTTACTTACTAAAGAGTGATTATGGAGTGCGTAAGTAGCAGGATACGCTGAGGGACAAATAACTGAAACAAAATGCAAACAATTTTTATTACTAGACTCAAATTTCTGTAGTTTACTGAATCACGTCGTTGATTTTTGTGTCTTGGACTGATTTCTGAAGATGTTTTTTGGGTAAAATTCATCCGCGAAACCAAATTTTCGTTAAAAAGCGCCAGGCTTGAGAATTGCGTTATTTTTTCTCTTTATCAAGAAGAGTAAACTAAAATAATTAAAATAATTTTTCAGGTTTGGGTGGACGCGGCTGTACAAATATTTTATTCGGTGGGTGCCGGTTTTGGAGTTCATCTCTCTTACGCGAGTTACAATACCTTTCATAATAACTGTTATAGGTAAATAAAAAAATATTATATTTGTACCAATATTGAACTGACTAATCTTAAAGAAAATCGGACTTAACTACAAAAGTATTGACTTGTATATTTGTTTTTTAAGGGCCTGTTTCACAATGTCCGGATAAGTTCCAAATAAGCTATTTGTTACTTATTGGTATGATAAATAGTATTTTTGCGTTTCACGACTGTCAGATAGCGCTATACGTCATGAAATTCGAAGTATCTTATTTGGAACTTTTATCTTTCGAATAATTTATCTGTTGCATAGCTATTTGGCACTTTATCCATACATTGTGAAACAGGCCCTAAACCTAAATAATATATAATATAAATAAATATTTTTTGTGATTTCAGGGATTGTCTGGTAACGACTCTAGTGAACTGCTTCACGTCTTTCTTCTCCGGTTTCGTCATCTTCACTTACCTGGGTTTTATGTCACACAAACAAGGAGTTCCTATATCGTCTGTTGCTACTGAAGGTAAAATAATCTTTTTTTAAACGCATGGCAAATAGGTACTTTTATTTCTTTTTCCATCTTAGGATATCTTTATAATTAAAAAGGTACATAGATACTTTGGTAGATACAATATAACAATCATGCGTTGATAAAAGTAAAGAATATTTCATTAATATTACCTCTGTTCTAATCGACTCTCATCCCTGAGGTCGTAGGTTCGATTCCCGGCTATGCACCAGTGGGCTGTCTTTCTTATGCGCATTTGACACTTCGTTCGAACGGTGAAGGAAAACATCGTGAGGAAACCCACTTTCCTCAGACCCAAAAAGTCGAGGGCGTGCGTCAAGCACAGAAGGCTGATCATCTTCTTGCCTGTTAACAGATACAGAAATCTGAGGCTCAGATCTTAAAAGGTTTTAGCGCTATTGTTATATATAATAGATATACTTACTTTAATTTTAATATTATGCAATTATTTCCTTCAGGTCCAGGCCTCGTTTTCCAAGTGTACCCAGAAGCGGTGGCCACGCTGCCCGGAGCAAGTTTATGGGCTATGCTGTTCTTCTTTATGCTTATTATGCTTGGCTTGGATTCTGGGGTCAGTTTTTTGTTAAGTTTATTGTTAAGTTTTGTTATCATCATAAGCCTCAATGGTATGCCAGTTATGAGCGTTAGTCCACATAAATATTTCAGTATAAACCCCCACTTGGAGTACCGTTCTCTTCTGTGGGCAGGAGCTCCCCAGTACCAGCTCCTTCCACCTGACCGTACTCCATGGGTCTCTCTGCATCTACTGCCGCATTTACCATGAGAGTGTTCAGAGGAGATGTTCGGTCTAATACCTGCAGCTGAGTTTTATTATCAGACGTCAAGACAAAATACCATCCGTATCACCTCGACGTTCGTCGTTCAACAACTGAGCGTTTTCTAAGGCAGTTTTTGCCGTGCACTGAAGTATTTCCGAATCAATTCGACTTAGAGTCCTTCAAGAAAAGATCGTACCAATCCCTGAAAGGCCGGCAACGCACTTGCGAGCCTTCTGGCAATGGGAGTGTCTTTGGGCGGCGGTATCACTAAACATCAGATGAGCCTCCTGCTCGTCTGCCTCCTATTACATAAATAAAGAAACTATTATGGGTTCCCCTTCTTGCGTGTAATTTTGAACTGTGTTAATCCTTCATCCCACCAACGCAGCCTCGAAAATATCATTTTATAGGAAAACCCAGATGGTGTTAGTAAATTTGAATTAAAGGTTATATTAGACAGAGCTTAAAAATAAAACGTTTTTCATATTAAAAACTTTATTATGGACCAATTTATTAGAATTTTTTCCTATTTCTAGATGGGCGGTCTCGAGTGCGTGATCACAGGCCTCTTAGACGCGGCAAGAGCAAGTGGTGCGCGATGGCTACGTCGTGAACACTTCACACTGTTGGTTGTGTGTCTGTCTTTTTGTATTGCCTGTATAAATGTTACACCGGTAAGATTATTTTTCCTTATTTACCTTTTACATGTGCCATCTTCTATTATGAATCTATGTGAAAGATTTTTTCAAATTGATCAAGTTTACAATTTATTAATTTTAATTTAGTAAGAGTAATTATATTATTATATTAACTAGATAAATTTAAGAAGAAACGGGATAGCTCAATAAAAATAACATGAAATAATTAAACTTATAATAAGAATAACCAAATGAAACCAAAACCAAAATCCTAATGAAGACATGGAGTGTATCCGTGGAATAAAGCATTCCAAATTATATGTGTGTTTTATGACATTATGTCATAAAACCATAGATAACGTTTATATTAATTAAGATATCGAAGTATCCCAAATGTGCTGTTCCTCTAATATATGAAACATTGTTCCAGGGAGGAATCTATATGTTCCATTTACTAGACACCTACGCAGCGGGAATTTCTCTTCTTTGCTCGGCGCTCTTTGAAGCAGTGGCAGTCTCCTGGTTCTATGGTAATGGCATTTATTAGTCAGTAATGTCATATGTGTGTACACTTTAACGTTGATGACTACGTGTAGTCACATTACGATACGCATGTAAATATTAAAAAAAACAATAGCGTTATAAAAAGCCTGTAATTTCCAATTATGAACTATTAAAAGGCCAGCAACGCGCTCGCGAGCCCTCTGGCATTGAGAGTGTCCGTGGGCGGCAGTATTTATTCCAGGTTCGCTGTATTATGTTCGACGTCAAGAAAAGAACTCCTTTTCTCGAAGCTCATTTCTTGGCTGAGGTATCGGTAGCTTCCACCAACATCTCTCTCTGTTCTTTCTCCATGCGTCAATAACATAGTTTTTGAAAGGTTCATCTGCAGGCCAACTGATTTGATGACCTATTTTTAAATCCCAATCACTGAAAGCCCTATTGTTTGTAGTTTAGTCGCTTGATGTTGACAAAAGCATATACTTAATATCAAGTATTCCAGGATTGAAGAGATTCTCCGATGACGTGGAAGAAATGCTTGGTTTCCGGCCCGGGTTATACTGGCGAATATGCTGGAAGTTTATCAGTCCCATATTTATTATTGTAAGTAATATTTAAATATTTAATCGTGTAGTAAAATGGTAGTTTTAAATTTGTATCACTTATTTACATATTTATCTTAAATCAATACGGATGTTTTTAATATATGCATGAAGATTTATTTCTCTTTTTTAACTATAAGTTAATTGTTTAAGGGCCTGTTTCACAATGTCCGGATGAGTTCCAAATAAGCTATTTATTACTCATTTATAGGATAAATACTATTTTTGCGTTTCACGACTGTCAGACAGCGCTATATGTCATGAAATTCGAACTTTTTTCTTACTACGATTTGGAACTTTTATCTTTCGAATAATTTATGTGTTGCATAGCTATTTGACACTTTATCCATACATTGTGAAACAGGCCCTAAATCCGATAAGTGTCGTAAAGTCAGGTTAATTTTCCAGGGCGTGGTAGTCTTTGGACTGCTGTATCAACAGCCATTGCAGTACCAGAATTACATGTATCCCCAGTGGGCCGTGGTGCTGGGCTGGGGGCTGGCCTGCTCCTCAATTCTGATGATACCCATTGTGGCTATATACAAACTGATTTCAACACCTGGAAATTGTCGACAGGTTTGTTTGTTTTGACCTAATAATAGTTTTATATTATCTTTTGAGCAATTTTTGTTTGTTCAAACTACAAAACTGATGATGTTTTTTAATACTTTACAGAAATTTATATGTTGTGCGAATTGTAGACTATATAATAACCGACATTGAATCCTCCACTTCTCTCTGTCTCATGCTAAAAACACCTTAGAAACGTGAAGTTAAATAATAAAAGTGTGTGTCTACATATTTATTCTGTAAAAACTATACTATTGCCAAGGAGCAGATAAACATATTACTTTGTGTCTCCTGTCTTCATAATGTATATTAACCCTGACCCGTATTCTGGAACCATCCTTGAGTAGCAGTACCACAATTTTTCCAAGTACAAGAGCTTTTCTTCGCCGCGTAAAATCTTACCAAGTTCCTTGCCGACATGTTTCTATGTTTTCAGCGTATAGCTTGTTGCATCTCACCAATATCAGAACACGAAGCTATTCGAAGTGGAGCACCAGTGACTAGATTTACTTGGAGCCATTGGCTTTACGTTTAAACACAGTGTAAACAATTGTATATCTGAAGATAAAGAATGAAAAAACTTAATTCTTGATAGTATATCTTGAGAATTCGTGAGAATTTTGTGGTTTGAGTATGATGCTGTTCATTTTGGCTTTGGAGGTGTACTGTTCCTTCAGCAGGCCAGCTCGCTACGCTTCTTAGTTAGTGTTTCACGGCAGTGCTGAAGAGATATTATAAATATATTAAATCATAGTTTACTACACGAATACTTTTCGAACCCTGGTTCGCGGTTCCAATAACTTACTTTTCCATAGAAATCCATCCAGTCAGCAATCACATCTCGGTGACTCGACAACGTTTAATGTTATTTAAGTATATCTATTGATAAATAAAAATAATAAAAAAACGTTTTAAATTGAGTTCGGGTTTGAACTATGATTAATTATTGGTTTTATAAACATTCAGTTTGAAATAATTCTAATGTTTTATATTTTACTATCACCGAGGAATATTAAGGATAAAATTAGTACGTGTAAATGTAAAATGTTGGTATTAAACTTCTAATATACAATTTGATCTAAGAATATTCTCACTTACAACTATAGATTGTAGCTAATTATATAAATATTTTCAATGCAATTTTCGCTTTTTCGTAAATATCTGTAAAGAAATCAGTACTTCCATACCTCTGGATTTTCAGGACCACTATTTTTGCTACGAAATATTTTAGTGCTTGCATTAGGGTTTGTGTAATAGCTTACTTTGTATTATTTTAGTAGTTCTCTTAATAATTAGGTCGTATTGAAGTCATTAAGTTGGCTAAGAATTATAGCCGCTAAATGTGAATTTCTCAACTATAGAATTTAAATTCATTCAACTCTACGGCCGTTGTCTTTGAATCTCATCGGCAAGTTGCTCACTGAAGGGTACTTAGGTATCTTCAAGAAAAGTGCCACCAAATCTTAAAAGGCCGACAATGCACTCGCGAGCCCTCTGGTATTGTGTGTCCATGCGTGGAGGCTTTAACATCCGGTGAGAATCCGCCCGTTTGTCTGTTTAAGGTCTGATAATTACTATTGGGCGTCTACTTTTAGACCCTACCCTACTTTGAGGTCTATATGGTATAGTAATTAGTTAATAAGTTAACTTATTAAAAATAAACCTCTTTTCAAATAACGTCGTATAATTATTGTATTAAAATATGAATTTCAGGTAAAGTAATGCTTTATATTATGTACCCTTCAGCTGTAACTGTTTCTCGTTTTTGTGCAAGTAGAAAAGGCGAACAGAAATTTGCGTCGTGTGCTAAATAATGAAAATAAAATCTGTGACGATATACAATAATTTTATATATTGTGTATGGCTTAAACATATATTGTAGTACTTATTATAGTAACATAACAATTGAAACGTATATAATGCGCTAAGAGTACATTCAGAAGTGAGAGTAAGTTTGAGAGAGACTAAGTTTGACTCCTGTTCAAAAATGTATTGGATGTCATATGGAAGACACTTCCAGCTAAGCTTCTTGTTTCCGATTTTTTTTTAAATTATCTGCACTCTAAAAGTATTTCCTCTATAATATTCAATTAAAAAATATACTTGTAATGTATGATATATATATGTAATCTGCGATGTTTCAAGGCTTTGCATCCATTATATAAAACTTTTCTGTTTTTATAATAGATTTTGAATAATACTATTGTAATTGTTATAATGTTTAAAGAACTTTATTTCTCATTAAAAAAAATATTGACATGAGAAACTTAATATTAATATGTGTATATATACGAGCGAGATACACGTCGCCATTAGCCGTCTCAATTTTAGTCAACTGTGTTCACTCTCATTGTTATACAAGTTATATGTTTTAAATTATTGTAATTTTAACATGGATATTTCATTGAAGTCATATCAAAAAATAATTCAATAATCAATTTATCTACCAGCTGATCTTCTCAGCCCCTACCGGCTCATACTGTAGCCTGACAGCTCCACTTATGTTACAATGTTCATTACATTCATTATATCCTTGTATAGCAATGTATCTATGAGATTATAAAACCATTTAAATATGTATGACATGTATATGTAAGATGTAATCGATGTAATAAGCTCCAGGTGAGTTAAAATGTATTAATATATCATGTTGACAGTGTAAATATCATGTTTAGATGTGGACTGTGTTCATTTATTAATAAATTAATGTATTAGACAGTAATAGTGTTTTTATTCAATTACCTGATAACATTAAACAAAGTTTAACATTGTTGACTTAGCAAGTCAAAACCAATAAATGAATAATCAACAATCATAGAAAGAACAATCTTTTTATGTTCGCATTTAACACTTGCTCGAACTGTGTGTGTGTCTGTCATGCACATAAAGCTAATTCACCCTTTTGAAGCCAAGATTTGATTTTATACACACATAAGATACACTTATGAACGTTAACAGAAAAGATTATAAATTGTTCTAAATTTACATTTACTACCAGTTTATCTATACATAACTTCAACATTGAGTTTTCAACTGAGACAGAACACGTTTCTGATGGTGGTTGATAAAATTCAAGAAACAAATTTTAGCGATTGCGATATTATGAAACGTTAAAAGTTCGCAACCAAAAGACAATATTGGTTTGCACGCCCTCTAGCGCTTCTAGAGACAACTTTCTTCTACTGCGAAGTAAATAAACACTATGCTCTAATTGAATTCATTATTTATCGCTAGGTGTCGCTAAAAAACATTTAATTTATGCAGTCATTTTACTTGTTCTTAAAATAGTTTTAACAAATTGTTTACATTTACGTTTTTACTACATTGTTTCATACTATATTACTTTAAGTAATTTATCTATACGAATTTCAAAATTTATTCTCATTTACCATGATCATTTCGGACGATGAATAAATCATATTATATCAGAAAATATTAAATTACATACATATTTTTCTGAAGATATACAAAGTATTTCATTAAAACTTTCTAGATGTTAAAAGTTTCACATTAGTCGCACGCGCATAACCGCAAGCTGTGGTTAAAGAAGATTATAATGTCATTGATTGTCAACTCGACTTTCCCCGCTTTTCCTTACACCCCATTAACATGTTGAAGGAGGAAAGTTATGAAATTTTATTGGATGGTCCTTCAGACCAACTTTAAAATTATCTCAAGACTAAATCCATTAAAGGAGCCGTTGAAGTATTATGTAAGCAGATTTACTACAATTTAGCCCTCCCCCCTCCTCTTATCAACAGAAGTAAGCAAAGCTTTATAAAAATATTATGTAATAACATAAACGCATTATTTTTTTGTAGGAATGTTCGATAATGCATTTCGTTGTCAAGCATAGACAATGTGTAACAAAGGTATAAATTACGTAATCACCTTATAAAAATCAATGACCGCCCCCTCCAGCCTAAACTGCTTACATAGTACGTGGCTCCAAAGGTTAAAATTGGTTTAGTAGTTTCCTTGAAATCGTAAGAAATGCATTGCTACTATAATTATACTCATGTTATGTTTTTATCAAAATGGCTAAAACATTAGGAAAACTTGATTCCCTAAGTATTATTATTATTAATGTTATACAATTTAACAAATACAAAAACAGAATAACTTTTCAAAATTAAATCGCCTACGCAATGATTGAATAAAGGAAATCCTCTAACGTCGCAACTCCCAAATGCGGCAAATTACTTAATATTTAACGTAATACACGATATAACTTGTATAACAGTTCGATAATGCTACTTTATATTGGTAATAACTTTTACTGTATGCAATTATCATAAATTTCACTGTGATTTATAGCAGGTTTTTTTTTCTCGCTTCATTTGAATACGAGTTTCATTTTATTGTAGAATCAAATAATATGTCAGTATGTGTGGATGAAAACATATGATTTTTTTTAATAATATGCTTTAAAATTACAGTATGTAGTGATAAAATATCACACTATTGCAATATTTCGTTATCACATTATAATTATAATGTTTTACGAAAATATTTTTGTATAATTTGCAATTGATTGCTTATATATATTTAGAAAGAAATATTTAAAAGTTAGAATCGAGTATTCTAACTTTTTAATTGTACTTAATTACAATAATATAAAAAAGTAAATAATACAATAATAATAAAATAATACATTTAATACAATAATATTTTTTTTCCAAAAGTTGATTGCACTTTCATTAAGTCCATTTTTAAAAACACTGGTAGCATCTTTTTATGTTTTTGGTAAATTATTATACAATTTATTATTTTAAGTATACATATTATAATTTTTTTTAATTAGTATAGTTTGAGTTTTAAAACTAATTTCAAGTGACATGATTGTAAATATATGTTGTACCTAAGCGAAATGTAAAGCAGTAACTATACAAAAACAGTAACTAAAAAAATTATGCCAATTTTGGATTTGATTTTATTCAAGCGTAAAATAATCATTTATATCTATTATTATTGAAAGCAGTGTCGGCTTAGTGGCTTCATCCCTGCGGTCGTAGGTTCGAAGCCCGAGTGTGCACCAATGGATTTTCAATCTATGTGCGCATTTAACATTTGCTAAAACGTAAGGAAATGTTGCCTTAGACCTAAAAAGTTGATGGCGTGTTGAGTTGAGGCTATTAGATTAACAAATGATCATGAAATAGATACAGAAATCTGAGGCCCAGACCTAAAAAGATTGCACCGCCACTGATTTATTTACATAGATAAATTAATAACATAGTTTGTAGAATCAAGATACAAAATTGCTCAATATAATTATTACTTTATTCAAAGCAAAACTACATTCAAGCCATGGATTGTCTTACATAATTTTCGTAAAGTCATTCCTATGACAAAAGGCTAAGTTGAAACCGGACCATCCGTTGGGTGCGCTAGCGCAACTCACCATGCAAGTTTCTGACACTCGAGAAATTCAAGTCAGAGTCACTCAGTTATGCGCAAGACGTCGTCGGGTGCGGACGTAACGTTGTGTTTAGTGTTACCAAATTGTGTCTGAACTTAAATTGACGTGGTTTTTTTTTGTGATAATGGATGTTTAGGTGCGAGGATTTCAACATTTTATAACGGTAAGTTGGGATAAGTTTTTTTGATAACCTCTGTTGTTGTGTAATTAAATAGACAATTGGGTGCCTTAGGGCAAGTAAATCTCTTTGACCTTGCAGTTTCGAAGGCATTTGTGAACGTAGAACGGGTCACCTAGGCATTCAAACAATTTGCGCTTATAATCTAAGGGATAAAGTATTAAGAATAAATATGAATTTAACAAAACGATTTGGCTACACCTAGGAAATGACGCGGAATTTGGAGTCCAAATTTAATTTAGGTTTTGGGTTTATTATTCAGACATTTAAACCAATAATTCCGATACCATTATTTTCCGTATCTCTTTAATTTTTTTTACTGTATAGTCCGCGTGTCTGAAACTAAAATAGCCTAGACTGGAGTAAAGTTCTCCCAATAGACCAATGCTAGCCTGGAACGGTTATAGCTTTGTAATTCCTGTACTATACTTATATTATATCCTTGATAAATACAAAAGACGTTCAGTTTAACTCAAAAATGTATTTAAATAATTCGCATCTTAATATGAACGGTAGGTTTATTATGTTTGTTTTGATAAAGTTAATTTTTAATAACGCGTGATATAACAGGTTATGTCGTTATCCAGTTACATAAATTTAAATTATTTGTTTATTTTAATGGAACATATAGGCTTTTTATTTATAATTAAATTAATTTAGCCTCGTTATTAAATAGCTTTTAGTAGGCACTTGGTAAAATTTTCGAATCATGGATCCCTAAAACAAACCCAAAAAAAAATTCTACAGATTTTTATCATGCAGAATACTCTTTAACCCTATAGAAATTTTTTGACATGACTGAAAGAGTGGCCGAATTTTTTGGTTTCATCTATCTAACTTACCCTAATCACAAACACCACAAAAAGCTAACCTAATAGATATTCACCGGAACCTACTGTGAACAAAGACAATACCTTTGCACATGTATTAATATTTTGAATTTTTAATAAGGGGTCCAAACTCCAAAGCCAAGCCTCTTTAATATTTTTATTACATACAAGATGTAAAGAACGAAATTTGGAGCTGTGGTGTGTCTTAGCCGTAGTCGACATTTTACCATTTATTTTGCAACTATTTCAGTGTTCAACGTGAAAGCCCAACAAACCTACTTTCGCTCTATTAACTAATGCCTGCGACTTTGTCTATGGAATTAAAAGTACTACATACTATACTTTGGCTCCCGGTCTTCCCTGAGAGATGCGACTTTCAATTGTTTAAAGTTAGAGTATACTTATACCTTAAACCCGGCAAGGCACCCACAAAAATGTGGGGTGTACATGGGTTGCGATGACCCTCCTTTTGTAAGCTCGTTATAAAAAATAAAGTAAGTTAAATTAATTTAATATTCTATAATTTTGAAAATCATTAGTAAAAGTTTAATTAAAGCATTATCCCAAAGATCAAAGTTTTCCTTTTTATACCTAAAGTTTTTGAATCTAAATGCCACAAGAAACTGCAATATATTTGATTTCTTGCTTAAGTTTTTCTACATAAATCTCTGAAACAGAAAGGAAACGAAGAATTCTCCGTCACATGCAATATTATGTCATTGGATGGCGTGTGTGCCGGTTCACTTGTTTTTAAACATTTACCGTGGGAAATCGATTGATTAACGAATGCTAACAACTTCTATAATTATTGAAAAACTATTATAGCATAACGACTTACTATATGCACGATTAAAACATCATATAGCAGAGTTAGCCTTGTGGTTGGCAACATGGACAAACAGGTACACAATAAAAATATTATTTATTCTCCTAAATACGTGTATTTAGGAGAATAAATAATATTTTTTTTACTTAATAAGAAGTTGTAGTTAATTAACAATTAACGTTAATTTTCAGTTTTCTGCTTTTGTATACTATTGTACTTCAGATGTGTATTGTAGCATAAATATAAAAATCCAATATATTTTTAACAATTTTCTCCAACCTAGTAGTAATAATAAAAATAATTAAAGTTAAATAAAAAGAACATTAAAACCATTTTAAAAAGTTTGGTCCCCGTGGAACTGTACACATACAGTGTAAATTTAATGTTTTCTGATTTCTTTTATATTATTGTTATGTGTTTCTAATAAAATAAATAAATAAATATAATACAAATTTGTTAACAAAAGTAAGTATTACAAATACTTTTTTCTTTATATAATAATGGAGGAATAAAGGAAAATATATACAAAAAACTGCATAGCCATATAACAACTATATAACTTCGACCTGTTGAATAGCTTTCATAATGTAATTGTTAGGAACTAGTTTTGCCTGTCTTTCGGCAGGTTTAATGACGCACGTTTCAAAATTGCTAGACGTAACTGCACAATCCTTATAAACCCGGAGTTAGACTAGTCCGTCTACCCTTCACACGAATATTTCGTATGAAGTACCTACCTAGTATCTATAAAAAACTAGCTGCCCCCGCGAACTTAGTTTCTCGTCAATGTGATTTTGATTACTCTGCCGTTTAAGTACATACCAACATGAAATTGTGTTATGCTACCCCTGAGACTGTTCGGTTTTTCGGAATGAATACTTTTGGTTTTTCAGTGATTTTTTCTCTACATAAACCTCAGAATTTAAGTTAAGTTCTTAATTAACAAATAAAAAAATCTGCGTTAAGTGCACAAGACATTATGCGACAGAATCGCTATCTAAAGTTCTAATCATTTACAAAAGGAAAAAAACGAATAAAAATTAAATACTTAATACCTAATTTGGCTGTGTTGTGTAATTGTGTGTGTAAAATGAGTGTATGTGCGACGTGCTCATGATGCTGGTGATTTAGCGATATTAATATTCTTAAAACTCCTTTCAAGCATATTCCGTTAATTAGGTACATTAAATCTATGCCATTTTAATCAATAAAGCAAGATTGATTTATTATTTATTTGCCTCGTGTTTCACTTTTCTTTAAAAATATTTGAATTTTCGTAAACGTGACTATAGCTCAGGCAGATAATGTTTATGTAATGTATATTTGTATTATGATATTAAATAAAGCCCCATATATTCCTTGAAACAAACTTCCATCTTTACAAAATAAACACACAGTTAAAATTTTATACAGAAATATTTTTTTTTTTCAAGGAACTCTTATAGAGTATAGCTCTCCTTCAATTTGCTCTATCTCTCTATCTTGAGTATTTTTCTCCCAATCTTCCCTGCCATCTTCTTGATGATCTTTGCCCACCGTGAACCATGCGACCTGTTTCATTTTCCTGGTTGCTTTTTCCTTTTTATATGAAAATCTTATAATAATTAATAAATTTATCTCGTTAAACTTAACAGTATCAAATTATGCCCTTGGCATACGGAAATGCAATAATATGGCGGCCAATACCATCCCCTTGATTTCCCAGACATCTTATTAAATGACTTATTTATTTAATGACTGTAACAACCAGTTCAACAACCGTAAAACCGGTAAATATTATACAATTATGTTTTTATTTTTAAATACCCGATGTCATAATGTATTTATATAATATGCCATTTTAGACAAAATTTTCTGTAAAGGAATTATTTGTAATAAACTGTTTTATATAGATTATATATATTATAAAGAACTCAATTTTTTTCAACGATTATGTAACCTAACATTCGTTAAATTAAGTATATATATACTAGCTGACCTGGCAAATGTCGTTTTGCCATGTATATCATTTATAATAAAAAATAGGGGTTGATCGTAGTCAGTTGAAAATTTAGGGCTGTATGTATTTTTTAACGCTACAGTTGATAAAAAAATAAAAATTTATCTAAAAATGAAAAATAATATGTAGGGGTATAACATTTAGGGGGATGAAAAATAGATGTTGTCCGATTCTCAGACATACTCAATATGCACACAATATTTCATGAGAATCGGTCAAGCCGTTTCGGAGGAGTTTAACCACAAACACTGCGACATGAGAATGTTATATATAAGATATTACCTCACACTAGCCAATCAAATTTAAAACGTCAGTTTAGCTAGTAATAAGCAAGCCCTTTATTTTTTATACACTAATAAATTTTTACATTCTCGTTTCCTATAATGTTCAATAGGTTGGCATCACTTAGATCATTTCTAGACAAGAAATATGTCACTTATATTTGAGACAAGTTTACAGTTTTTTCGTAACCCTCTTTATTTTACAAGCCCTTGTTTTAAACTATTAAAGCCAGTATACACCTGGCTTCAAACAAAGTCTTTCATTTATTTATATCTCCCTCTAAGTTCTAACAACTTTATTTTTTATCATAGACACGACTCTATTACGTTGCCGCTTAAAACGCGTTTTCGAATTATGAATTCAGTTTCAATAGGTTTTCCTTGATTTACTATAATCTGTGCCATTATGAGCTTGTCTAGTTTCCGTCATGTGTCATACTCCTTAACAATATTGTTCCGATAATTATTATTCTCGTAATCGCGTGTAAAAGAATGTCTTTTGTATTTCCTGCTATTTATGGAATTTGCCGTTAGTGTATAAATTAATTTTCCTTTTGGGTGTACCTTTCAGAGCGTGACGTTTACATTTAAGGGTTATTTTAATAAAAATCTTATCGAATAATTAAGAGTTTTTTATTACAATCTATCTCTGTTCATACAATGCGTTTCTGTTTGTAAAAATGTATTACATAATAATTACGACGTTTCGCTTCCCTTACATCGTCAATCATCATAGACAAATCTATAAATGTCAAATGTCATGGGTGCACTAAACAAAACGTCATCCGTTAATATAATAAACGTTTAACAATTAAAGCTAAGTGTTAATTAATATTTACTTAAAAATAAATCGTAACTAATCAAAGTATTGATTCGGTAATAACCGCAGTTAAATAAAGTTCACACATTCGTAATAATTAACTGTATCATAATGACGAAATAAAACCGTTTTGGCCTAGAATCGAGCCGGTTTCGGAGGAAGCCGCTGAGGCCGCCGAAATGCGTTATACAGGAAGATGCGCAAGCGCCATCCGCCATAACGTTACTTCACTTAGATCGGATCTATAGATCCCAATGAACTTTTGTTCTATTTAACTTGAATTGAGAAACAAATTTGGGGAAAGAGATTTATACCAGCTTTATTAGACAACATATTGTACCCTCAGAGAAAACTCAGCTCTCGTTTTCTTAAAGCATGGAATGCATGGAAATAATGAACTGCATAGATTAACAGATCAATTGTCCGTTGAGTGAACTGTCAAAAGTGCTTCATGTCAGTTCCTTTACTGTAAAACTAGTCTTTTTTACAAATATTTTAATCTATAACTGTTTAATATTGAGTTCTTTTTAATACGTACCACATTGTAATCCAGTTAAATACACTGAATTACAAATATGCATCTTGACAATTTTTCTTTATAGGCAGAATTAGCGGCAAACGAAATACGAAACAAATCATTTGTTTCATGTACAAATAGGGGTAATATCACGTATCGCGTCTTGGACTACAGATACTTTTGACCAATCACAATTTTGAACAAAAAAAAATGCTCGCAGTACCATAGAGTAGAGAGTACGTATCTCGTACTTGTCAAGTCTCAATAGAGAAATAGAATTTAAGAATACATTTACATTTGATTAAGATGTCATGAAATAATTGTCCTTGTGAACTCACTGTAATTAGTTTCAATTCAATTCATAATTTATTCATAGCGTTCTTATTTTTTGCTTTGATTATGTAAATAGCGATGTTTTTCTTAAAGCTTGATGTTGGAAGACAAGATTATGCAAATTTGTGTCAACTTTTTTCTTAAGATATCTTGTCAAAGCTGTGTACCATCAGCATACAACTACAAATCGGTAATTGTTATAATTTAATTATTTTGTTTTTTTAATGTAATTAAGAATTAAGTTGGATATGGAAGAGCTGGGAACCCTGACACAGGTGTTTTTTACAAAAAGGGTTTCAAAATCTTACACCTAGGAATGAAAATTTACAAAAATTTTAAAAAGCCTTCAGTAATGTAGTTTTTCAAATTTAGAATACTCCAAATTGCGTCGTATTGACTAATAAAATCAGTAAACAATTTTTATGTCTCAATTCGATCAGTGTTGCCCTGTGCAAATAAATCGCCACAGAGTTGCGTGTTCGCGTGTTCTATTCATATGAAACCTCTCCACTCTATTTTGATCTATATCTCTTTGGTTTTAATTAAACAAGCTCCGCTGTACAAGCACGTAATAAAATAAACAATATATTTTATGGTATTATTGTTTTTGGTGAATAATTAATATTTATTATGTTTGTCTGTCAAAACTACATAACTGATT
This sequence comes from Pieris rapae, assembly GCF_905147795.1. Taxonomy (NCBI): domain Eukaryota; kingdom Metazoa; phylum Arthropoda; class Insecta; order Lepidoptera; family Pieridae; genus Pieris; species Pieris rapae. The sequence goes on from NC_059513.1 coordinate 727,089, forward strand.
TTTAAAATATAAACAAATACTCTACATTTTTATAATTTTATATATTAAATTTTTAGTATCTCAACCTTCGTAGGTTCGATCCTAGGCTGTGCACCAATAGATTTTCTGTCTATGTGCACATTTAACACTAGTTCGTACGTTGAAGGAAGACATAGTGAGGGTACCGGCATTACACAAAAAAGTCGACGGTGTGTTTCAGGGACGGAAGATTGATCACGTACTTGCTTATTAGAATTGATCACGGAACAAATACAGACCTCTGATGATCAGACCTTAAAAGGTTGGAGTCCCTTTGTTTTAATAAGTATATAATATAATTAAATTTCTATACTAAATGTAAAATAAAATGTTTATTTATAATAGACTAATAGGATTTTTTCAAAATAATGCCCTGTCAGCATTAAACCCTGTACTATACGATGATTACTGTGCAAAATTATTCACTTATCTCTTCAGGTTGTAAGGAAAAACGATTACGTGCGTTTTGTGATGGCCAAGAATGCAGGACCGCCCTAGGCGAACGTCATTCGCCCTAACATGAACCTCTTTGGCATTTATATTTTATCTATGGAACTACCTCTCAATGTTGGCAGCACTGACAGTTATTTGCGCGCGAAAAAAATTGCATATAATCTACACTCGATTATACCAACAAGTTTTGCTTGGTTTAAACCAGTGAATTATTTTTTAATTTTTCCTCTGACCTAATCCCTTCAATATTGTAATAACTATACAGGCAAGCGGAGATGAATAAAACGTCTTCCCACGTTGCAAGCGTTTATTGCAGGATGTATTTAATTGACTAACTGTGCGTAACGGGGACCGCTCATGATCGTATTAAGATTCATTTGAACTGATTAATTTTATTATTAACTTGCAACCCGATGCGGACAATAAAGCTAGGAATATAGGCTACACTAACGACCAGCTGTTGACGTCACTCACTTGGGTTGTCAAAGCACAGCTTAGCATAAATTACAGTATTATCTTTTTTTTCTATATTTTTTTACACGCGACGACGTGATTGTTAGTCTCGACTCACAAATAAAAAATGTTCTTGTATCACTTATGGAGAAGGCCGTCTTAGTGTATCAGCCAAGCGTGTGTTTAGAATCCAGTTTTATATGACACATTATCTGACAAATGCAAGTTGTCTATGCATCAGTTCTTTAAAAATCCCTTCAAAGGCGCGTCAATTGATCTTTCCTTTATAACGCACATCTGTCCTTTGAATTGTAAAGTATTGTTTGGGTTTGTGCTGCCCACGTGCTGAAACATCTGTTGTAAGTAATATTTGGCTGTTTAACCTTTTTTGATTATGTGCAGATGTATAACCAGGTGTTAAAAATTGCCAAATACTACGTGTGATGTTAATAATTTTATTGTGAATTAATAAAGCATAGAACGCAAAGTTTTTTTTGTAGATTATAGTTTTATTAATGAAAATGGGCAGCGTTAAAATTATCATAATTAAATTCCTTTGAGTCGAACGTCATATTAAAACAAATGCATGAGCTGTGGAAGCAACATATATACTTTTGCATAACATGATTTTTAATGTAGGTTACAAAAGGTCAAGATGTAAGAACGAAAGCACGATAGGGTTGTCACTCATTGTTATGAATCGAACGTACAACAATTCATTTCGTATTGTCTATGAAAAAATTTTTGGTAGGTCCATTAAGTGCTAATTTGGCCTCTGAATTAAACTAGGCAGAAATTGATTTTTTTCCATACGCATTTATTTACACATGTACGGAACTTTCTGCCGCGAACCTACGACCTTGATTGAAGAAACTACCATACCGTTTTTTAGTCCAGCAACGCACTAGTGATCCTTCTGGCAGTGTAAATGTCACCAACCTACCTACTTCCCGGTTTTACTTATTATAATATTGATAATAGATTGCCAATGTGAAATCTGAAAGGGTTTAGTTTAATTAGAAACAGAAGAGTTACAACCCTATTCGTAACTACTGTATCAGCTGTGTTGCAACGTGCGTGCGATGTCCCAACACCTAATCAATTATACCGTAACAAAAAGGAAAAAAAATCTTCTATTTCGTTTTTTGTTGCATTTTGAACGTGTCCAATGTTTCTACATTTACCTCTCAAAATTCATTGCATTTAAGCTATCGCGAAATGTGCTTAAAATGAGTATTAAGAATATCCATAGCGCCAGCCTGCATCATGAGCTTACTCCACACACACCTCTTTCACACCATCACTCAACACAGCCGAATAAGGTTTTACTCAGCTAGATGTCATTTATAATTTATTCCTTTCGTAAATTTTATGTATTACATCTTATATATATAAGAATAAAATTAAAAATGGCTATATGCTTAGTATAATTGTTTTTGTTATATACATAACGTAGCTGTAGGATTACGAAAAAAATAAATAGTCTTTATATTTTTGTCTTTAATTATGATTGTGGAGTCAGGAAATATTGTGTATAACTCCAGTTCTACACATTTGAAGATATTAACACAAAGTACTCTTCAACTGTCATGGTCACCGCGAAATAGAGATTTATTAGATGTCCCAGTAGAAAATGTCGTATAATACTTATCGGGTTCAATGAACTGTTTGAATGGATAAGCAAATAAATAGGTGCGAGCAATCGGATGCAAGAGTGAAAAAAACGGTACCTCGGCCCGTATAGACTGTTAGATAATTTTATCGGATCGCGAGCCTGTTAGGCTCTGGTAAATTGATTCTTATACAAATACAGAGCCCTTCGCGATAACAGTAAATTGGATTTGAATAGAGTTTTATTTATACTATGGCCATTAACAGAATATAAATATTATTTAGAATATTTACAGAGATGTAATGAGCTACCTTTGCTCCATCATAATTAATAACTATCATATAGTCGTTAATTTTTAAATCCAAAAATCGAACTACAAGTATGAGGGGCTTAAAACTGATTTGATTTTGACGTTGTATAAAGCTCTGTGACGTGTAATAACAATGACAGTTGACAGCTGTCATTACTCCAACATAACTAATACCTTTTTATAACGAACTATCAAATAGACGTATTTTTTTAAATCTAGGCAAATCAAATAAATAATAATTTTAAATAACAGACTATCAAATAATCCTTATTTTGATTCATTTTGATTGGACTCGGACGCTGTTTATAACCTCTGTGACATAATGACAATGACAGCTGACAGTAGTGCCATAAAAAAATAAAATAAAATAAAAAAGCCTTTTTATTTCCTACAAATATAACTTTTTACATTGGCCCATCTCCAAACGCTTACTTATCTAATTAAAATTAATACCATCTTATTTTTATTTATTTTCTATATTATTTACCTATAACTATTTTATTTATTGTTATTAATATACTACTTATATAATATTTGCTACTATATATATCATATTTACTACTAGATAATATTTACTATTACATTATTTTATTGTATTATTAGCTAGCTTGGTTAGATTTTAGTATACTTAAATAACATAATTTGTAGTGCCATACCTGATTGAAATTACAGGTAAGGATGATAAATATTAAAACAATCTAGATGTTTTTTATTAATTTTATTAAAATAACGAAATTACTTTTGGATATATAGAGACGTTTTCAAATGATTTATTATATAAATCCCTGTAATTTGCGGTTCTTAACAATAAGTCACCAATTATTAGTTTCAAATTAGATAGTAATAATCAAAATGGCCAGGAAGTAAGTAATCATCGTAACAGTACATTGAATTTATACCGTAACATGTCAGACGCGAACTCTATTTTGACGATGTGTGAATTTTAACTGGTACAAATTTTTTGTTGTAATTATGTATTAGTTAAAGCTATGCCATACTCTATTTACACTTACTAGCTTACACTAAGCAAAGACGGATCTAAAGGGTCATAGGGGTCACACAATGTTATTGAATATAAAAATGTAAACAAATACCTGGGCTAAAGGCTAGTAAAATCGCCCTTGCTTATTCTAGATTTGATAAATGCTTACTTTCTATTCTTTCTTTGACAAATATAGTTCCCGTTTAACATCATTTCACAGGTTACAAAAATTTCTAACCCGTGCGTATTAAGCGGGAATCAAGTTTTTGTATAAAGACTGACGGAATACCCGATCTCGTAATAATATATTGTACTTCAACAACCGCACCATCTATTAAAATATGAATATAGACTTTAAAAATAATGATTATATACGCAAAGAATTTCTTTTCAGTTCTCCTCGCTCCATCTGCGGCATTGATTAGGGGACTGATAGTAAATATACTTTTAAAAATCCGTGTTTTTTTACTGTTAATTTATGAATTAGTAGACTGCGCAGAAGCGATTTTTATGAGGAGAGTGACATGTTGATCACGTGATTGGTAAATCAGTTGACGTTTGTGACCCGCGCGGGAAAAAGTATTCGATAGAAATAAAATAGTTAGAAACTTTTTTCCTAGTATGTGTACGACGCGCAAACATTCCCCCACTCCCTTGTTTAATGCTCAAGATGTTTGCCGGTATCAGTATCAATATCTTACCGTGAAGAAGCCCGTTACTATTAAATGGTCTATTTAAAATTCACGTTAAATAAACCAGTTAGTAAGACAGTTGTACCCAGCACATTGACATATCACACCTAACAAATCCACGGTTTTAACTAGTCATTATTTAACAAACGGTTAGGTGACAGTTGGCAAACAAAAAGTGCGAACCTACGTTGAATTCTTGGCGAATGCGTAGAAAATAGCAGTCATTAAGGCAGAAAGGTCAGGCAAATGCATTATTCAAACAGAGGAAAAATGTCAACAAACTTTCACGTTCATTGTTCATAGTAACCATTATATATTCATGACATCAGAGAGACGTTGGTGGTGGCTTGAAATTGTCTTTTTTAATAGAAGACAAAGGGGCAGAAGGCTCATCTGAAAAGCTTATGTATGGGCAAATATAAACTAAAGTTATTGCATAAAGTTAACAGAAAACCTATTGATATCAATTAATCTTTTCTAAGTTACTTAAATCATAGTATGCACAAATAGGTCGGTCTCCGAAGAATCGAGTTTAAGAGGGTGCGAATGTGAGCTTGTTGAAGCTGATGGAATGGATGGAATGCTGGATGATTGGAATTGCAATCCAAGTGGAAAGGGTACGAAAATACTTCAGTAGACAGCTGGTTCCACATGGTGACGCGTTGCAAAAACCGCCTGAAATAACGCTCAATTGTGAAACGACTAATGATTTTTTTGGAGAAGGATGACCTGATGTTAAGTGATACAACCGCCCATGGACACTCTGCCAGAAGGCTCGCAAGTGCGTTGGCGGCCTTTCGAGAAGTGGTATGCTTCGGTCTGAACGATCCTAACTCGAATTGGATCGGAAATACTTCGGGCAGCTGGTCATCATCTGTGGGACGACATTAACATCTTTAAGTTTTTTACTTGTTAATACCGCTTGCAATAGAGTTTCAGCTCTATAATTATGCAGACATTAAATATATTCATAGAGGAAAAATGTCAACAAACTTTCACACATATTGTTACAGTTGCGTCACGTGGAAATTGTGCCGCGTGCGCATCTGTTTTATGCGATAATGCGCCGTCGTTAGTGGTTTTACGCGATTTGCTAGTATTAGGTAATCATTGCATGAGATCGGAAAATATTTCGTTGTATTTTCTATTATTTCATTATTCACATCACACGTGTCTTGTCTGTAAGCTACTTTTAGTAAAACCTTATTTCCACCACTATATGGTACAGCCTACTGAAGTATTTACGTTCTAAAACGACTAAGGACCAAGGAAAAAGCGTACCAATTCTTAAAAAGCCCGCAATCGCGAGGGCGAGTAGGAGTTCATGGGCGGCTCAGGCTGTATAACTTAACATCAGCTGAGACTCCTGCTCGTTTGCCCTCACTTCTATAAAAAACTACTCTGTCTTTCATTCTTCGCTATTGTGATATGGTGATGCAAGTAAAGGTTCACAACATCCAGTAGTTAATGTATAATTTCTTAGAACATCAATAGCACGCTTGAGTAATGCTTACGTCACACCTGGATCCCACCTATTGTTTCAAATATTCTTGATCGAGTTGATTAGTTCGCGTAATTGTTTGTTGAAATTAGTAAAGTAATCATGATTATTATCATTGTGATTATTTTACGAATCAACGAGTAACTGTCCTAAAACTAATCTGGTGCTTCTTCTGGTGCCACTATTGCTAAAGGTTTCTTGATCTGCCGGGTATTTTACCCACTGCAACCCCAGGCGTCACCAACAATCGCCTTAGGCGGGATGCGGTGACAATAGAGCTTCCCGCCGTGCGATGCGGCGGATACATAAAGCGGTATAATATTGCACAAGAGAGATTTGATGGAGTTGGTGTGAATTTAGTTTTGATCTTATTTTATATCATGGCTAACCAGCCTATGGAACTGCATGAAGACCAATGTTAGTGTTGTTGGGGAGGGATTTCTCTTTTTATTCTTGGTGGTCATATATCCCTTTATAGAAGACTTCCATTGGGAGCCCAAAGCATATAAAGTACACATGTCAGAAGTGATAGTTCTTTGTAAATTAGTTATTACTTAGGTACTTTTATATCTATATTCACACTCTTTACACAGTGTATACGTACTAATGATAATATAAATGAATAAAAAATCTGCGTTTACTGCACAAGATGCAATATAATTACCACCTAAAGTTCTGTATATATGTAACTATGTACCTACTAAACGAGTACATGAACCATAGTGTGTATTTTATTCTCGACCTCCCTTTCTCACTCTCTCTCAATCTATCTCAATCGCCCTCTCCCTTTTCTTCGACAAATCGCTGCACATCTTCCTGACGTTGCGTAAAATTTTTACCCTCATGCGTCTCTTCAGACGCAAAAAAGAACAATATACGTCATTAATTGAAGTGATACTTCTTTAAGCATCACTTCAATGACGTATTTTGTTCTTTTTTTTATGATACAGGAGGTAAACAGGCAGTAGGCTCAAGTGATGTAAGTGATACCACTGCCCATGGACACTCACATTGCCACAAAGCTGAGAGAAAAGTTATTTTGTTCCGATGCTAAATAAAACTTCCTTATATAACAAATATTTTGTATACATGTATTACATATGAATAAATTTAAAATGTAAATCAATATTTACCCAATAGTTTGACAATATTTGACAACATGCTAATTCTATTTGAATACATTTAGCAGTTCACGAATTGAGTAAATAGACAATCATTTTGATTTTTGACACATTATTATTTACAGTATCATACTGTTAATATGATGATATCTTCTGATGATGAGTTTGGAAACCATATGAGCATGATCAAAGCAGCATCACCTTGGTGGCTGGAAGTCTTCCACGGTGCTCTTTATAAGACATACTATTTTGCGAACTGTGGAATCACTTCCGTTGGGGTTCCTCCCTGGTAGAACGTCCTCTAATTGTTTAAAGGAACATTAAATCCTTACTTAAAGGCCGGTAACTTATCCGGTAAAAAGACTGCCGTTTTTGGGTCTCATAGGCCCGTTTCTCCCCCCTATTCTATGAAGAAAGGCCGTTTGGTTTAATGAGAGGTTCATTGCGCCTCCTGACGCACTCCGCGTCATTTTAACAAGCTGTGGTAATTAATCCCACCGTTAAAACAAAGGCTGCTTACGTTAATTATGTAATTTTGAACTTATTAAAATACAATGCTGATTAACACCAGTGGCATTTGAATATAGTTTCGAGGTAGTAGGTTCGATCCCTGGCTGTGCATCAATTTACTTTCTGTCTATGTACCTACGCATCTAACATTCCTGAAACCGGCTTGCCTTAGACCCAAAGTTTCAAAAAATAAGGACAACAGAAATAAAATTAATCAAAACAACATATTAATAATAACTAAAACTTAAAGATAACAATAACAGTAATAAACAAACAAAATGAAAACTTAAGATTTCATTTTATTTGTTTATTACACATTAAGATTTAAGAGCCTTCAAAACAAAGTTACGGTAAGTTGGTAGACTGTTGTAAAACACATCAATATTTTCTTCAATGTTTGTAATAAAGTTGTATATTAAACGGTGGAATAAAAACACACATTCTTCTCACGTTTGTTCGCATTTATCGTATTTACCATAAAACTCTGATGCAAAATGTCTCGGTAGACATTTTCAGTAACTTCATAGAGATCTTTCGCCAAGTAGTTTTGTTGCTGATGCTTAAAGATCATTATTACCTAATTACACTTAAAAACGTACGTTAGATAAACAGAAATTGCAAATTAGAAATTCAAAACCTATCGCAAATCGATCAGAGATACCCATATATTTTGCAATTAGCTTCCTTGTGATTCCAGTGAATAATGTCTGAGCATACACGAAAACACTTCCTGGCCGAGCCAATAAATTAGACGGTACACTGATGGACGAAGGTTCTATTAAGATAATGTGGGATATGCTTGTATACGGAACACGCGCGTATGAAATAACTGTTCTATTAAAAAGTTTAATAGGACGTTTAGTTACGCAGTAAATGATTTTGAAATATTAGTATAGTAATTACTATGGGTGTAGTTACCAGTTCTAATGGCTTCAGCCTGCTCTCATCTCTGAGGTCGTAGGTTCGATCCTCGGCTGTACACCAATGGACTTTCTATTTAACATTCGCTCGAACGAAAGAAAACATCGTCAGGAAATCTTAGACCCAAAAAGTCGACGGCGTGTGTCAGGCACAGTAGGCTCATCACTTAGTTGTCTAATAGATTGACAAATAAAAAAGCCTGAAAAAGCGGCACACACTTTTTTTATGTGAATTCTACTTCACTAGAGATATCTGTCAAATGTTATTAAATGAATCAATATTTCATTTGATTAGTATCTCAATAAATAACTTATCAACGCTTATTTACCAAAGTATTGTCTCATTAGATTCGCTCTTTGCAATTGTTTTGAACATTACAACGATTGCGTGTCTTATCAAGGCTAAAATGTTTGTATAAATTGCGTAATAAAATTTCAAATATTTAAATACGAAAAGTGTAACCCATTAATAGAAGCCTTCATGAAAAGACCTTAAGGCAGAATGCAAAATACCATCCATATCACCTCGACGTCCGTCGTTCCACAACTGAGAGTTTTTTAAGGCAGTTTCTGCCGCGCACCACTATATGGGACCAGCTTCCCACTGGAGTATTTCCGAACCAATTCGACTTAGGGTCCTTCAAGAAAAGAGCGTACCAATTCTTGAAAACCGGCAACGCACTTGCGAGCCTTCTGGCAATGTAAGTGTCTATGGGCGGCGATATCACCTAACATCTATCTATCATCTATCATCGGGTTAGCCTCCGACCCGGTATATATAAAAGGCTCTACTGTAAAAGCTTAATTAGCTCTGGTCCTTAAAGACCTATCCTACTAAACTCCAAAAAAAGTCTAGTTTTCCTCCATTTCCAAGTTCCTTACTTTTTATAAGTAGTTTTTACAATATTTTGTAAAACTGTAAACACCGTAAAAACCGTAAAAGTACGGAACCGTAAAAACACAAATATTATATCATTCTTATGTCTTTGCCAGAGGGTTGAAAACTATGAAATTTCATTGCGCTGTTTCTTTTACTGACCCTTCTTGGTGCCTCTCCATTATTGGAGGTTGGTCGGCAGTCTCTTGAAGCGTGTCTTGATCTGTGCCTGATTCAGCAATTCTTCCGCAGTCATAATACACGTCCACTCTAAGGCTTAATCATGATTTTTACCTTCTACCACACGCCGTTTATCCTGGATTGTACCTCGAATGGAACTCCAAAGAAGAGGAAGCGAGGCCTTCTTAAGCGAACTGGCATCGTACAGAGGTAGAAAGACTTGGAGCAAGATGAAAAACGAGAGTCCGGACCGAAGGCAGCACTGTGAACGCCTTCTGCCCCATCTAGGGATCATAATACATTAAGTGAAGTTAGTTTAAAAAAATACTAACATTCGTTGGCTAACATACTTTGTGTACCAGGTATGTGTCGTTTGGCTTATATAACGTGGTCATGGTCATAATTTCTGTCCTCAGCAAGTAAGTACCTTCAACGCTTTTGGGGTCACAGTATTTCCTTACAAAATACATTGAATAGACTATGGATATTTTTCCCACGAGATAATTGCGTTTGAAATCCTTGGTTTTTACTTAACGATGTTAATCTTAAGGCTGTGAATGTTTGCTTGTGTCATTCGCTATTCTTCTTAATATTGTTTTATTATATGACCTGGTGAACTTCGGCTTATCTACTTTATCGTATCTGTGTTATGAAATAACAGTTTATTTAAATAATAATCAATCAGTTTCGTCGCCTGTAAACGCAAGTAATACAAAGTATGACCAAGAGATGATCTAGTGATCGCGTCAAATTAACTCCGGTCACAGAATCAAAAAAATTTTTATGTAAGTCAGGTCACGCAGTCAAGTAAGTAGGTCTTGTCTGCTGAGTGAGGGGTATCGGGTTCGATTCCCGGTTGGAGTACAAGTTTATTTAATTCGAAATTTGTTCTCTGCCTTTGAGAGGATTGTACGGTACCGGGCGAGTACTACTGTAATACTGTACATGGCGGGCACACTCAACATTCAAAGGCATGCAGAGGGCATCAAATCTTAGAAAGGATGAAGGACGGTTTAGGATGGCCATTACAAATGCTCTAGGAATTTAACATCCCTTTGAGTCTACACTCCAAAGGATGTTAAAGGTTCTACGCCAGCTCCATAGTCCCCGAGCAAGTTCGACAATCATTGTGCTTGAGTGCGTAAGCGCAATTTCACCTCCTAAAATTGTTTTTGTTTATAATTATTGAAGTGATTGATTGATTGATATAATATATAATAACAGATACTATCATTACACAAACAAACTCTCATTAAAGGTTACGTTTTTATTCCCGTTTCTGTGCCTAGTTACTCGATTTTGAGAACCTAATATCGGTTCGATTTTCTTTACAACAATTTCTAAAGGTTTCTTAGAGCTGAGAATCGCGAAACCATGAGAGCTCTTTCCACAAGCTAGACGTATTAAGGATTTAAATTACTAGAAATTAAAATAGCAGAATCCTGGGGTTTATATTTATCCCGTGGTATTTAATTATTGCGTCGGTACGGAACGCTATGTCATGGTCCGAAGCCTTGGGCGATTCGCCATGTTAGAATTCAAACTTGACAGCTAGCGCTCGTAGCGACCTCCGATTTATAGTTTATGAGCGGAAGCGTTCATTCGGTGTTCGTTTTTTAAATTGTTCATTGAATATTGGCGTTCGAAATATAAAAATTTGGTAACCTTATACAGATGATATGTCTATACGTGTGTGAGTAAATTGATTTCCATAAATTTCCTTCCTTTTTTAAATGTCTTGAAATTTGGTAAAAATCATACTTTTTAATATTTACCTCAATGGTTACACTATTTTTAATATTACTAAGTATTATTCGTTTTAAAAAATTTAAAGATAGTATACGTTTTGAAATCGCTACTTTTAATGGACTGTACCATACAAGCTTGGTTCCTCTACCATATTCGTCTGTCAGCGATGACACCCGTTGCATAGCTTATAAACTTGCAGCCATAAATTGAATCTCTTTTTGTAGTGTGTTTGTTTATTGAAACTAACGTATACCATAATAATATATGGTATGAGTATAATAAATCATGAAAAGCGCATTTAATAAATGGCATGAATAGACGGTTGCAATCTTTCTTCAATAAATAAGTTTTTTTATATAAATAAAGAAATAAGTTAATAGCAGTGAAAAAAGTAGTTAGAAAATGTAGAAAAAATTCTTTGCATTATTTTTAAGTAATTTATAAATAATTTAATTCAAAACTTCTAGGTAATATACCCCTAAACAACTCAGATATGAACATACAACGATCGAATCGAAAACCGAAAAAAAAGCTAAAACAGTTCGCACTGCCGTTAGTTACAAAAAGCATAAGAAATCACTTCTCCAAACGCAAACACATTACTAAGCTTTTGACAGTATCACATTAAAATTATTTTTTATAGTATAATCGTTATTTTATGTATTATTAATTTACGAATACAATAATAATTATGTAATAATATTTTATTGGCTTCTATTTCAAATACTTTTACACATTGATATTCTTATCTCATTATTGTAAGATATAGGTAAGTGTGCCCTTTTTTGGCAAAGGCACGTCCAAATGCCGCTACTTCTGTCTGCACTGTGTTATTTTTTACCATGTACCTGTGCTTTCCTTAATTTGATTTTTCCATCTTCTAAATTGTCTTCCTCTTTTGTGTTGTAACCACCTTTTTAGTTTTTTTGTAACATCTGCTACCTTATTTCTTCTGCTAATAATGTATTTTTTTTTTACTTTTCTTTCCTATTCATCATTCATTCATCGCTACATCGATGTTTTACGTACCTGTATATCTATTATTGTTGTAATAAAAAAAACATTAAACATTTCAAATTAATATTTAAGTACAATCTATTAATACCCTATTTTATTATGCCATATAATTTAACGTTTTCCACGCTAGGCTCATTGGAAGTGCTAATTATTAGTATCCTTTGATAATTATTAATACTCAGTTTCTCTTAAAAGATTTCTAATTACAAAGTGTATATCTCGTATTATTATTTAGTATGTTTCTTGAGATTCCAGTATAAAGTGCTTAATTTGTTTTAGTAGTACATAGCTTGTTTTAATGTCTCTCAAATTGATATTATTTTGTCCTAATAACTCTTGTTTGATTAAAAAGGGACAAAACATTTCGTATAAATATGTTCTGAAGACAAAATATCAAAATTTAAATATAGAACACAATTGTCGAAAGACTTAAGCCGGTCCCAAAGATTAAAATAATTGAATATGGAACAAAAATTGAAGTATTTCGAAATTTAAAGTTTTGTAGTTATTTTTTACCACAGACTACAACTATACAGAAGTATACTATTATTTTCAAAGACACCAAATTTCCGTTCAAAAATTTCTTTGCAAGTATAAGCTGGATTTTACATACTGAATATACAAACTGCCAATGCTGTATATTTCGCGTGGGTTGAAATTGTTTCTAACAAAGGAATATATGAGTAATGTCTATATCTTTCTATATATCAAACGGCTTTAAACGCAATTAAAATTGCAATATTTTGAACTTAAGTAATACTTTAAAGAATTTTTGGCCCCGTTATATAATAAAAACTACTATTTTATCGGCATATTTAATTATTTCCTAATACAATTAAATTAATTGTAATACCTTTTATTCCTATTAACCTGAAATAAGGATAAAGAGGGAGAAATATAATTAAAATAAATAAGTGGCGCTACTCACTTTGAGGTCCGGGCCTCAGATTTCTGAACCTTTTTCATTATCACCATGTTTTCCATCACCGAGCGTACTTATGATTTAGCACATACAAATTTGTGCAGTAGTATATCGAACTATAACTTCTGTCAACATTAATATGTTTTGGCATTCGGAAGGACTTCCTTTAGTAGCTATAATTAGGTAGATTTAAGTATTTATACTAATAAAAACATTGTGTTATCAAAATGAGTTAAGATATATCGAATACGCCCATACGGCCTCCCATAACTGGTTTAACCAAAATAGTTTTTATTCTAAGACGTGAACAAGGAATATATTTATACATTTTTATACGTTAAAAAGAAAATAATACGTTACAATTGTTATATTTGGGGTAGCCATTTAAGTAAATAATACTTGATAACCCTTCCAACCCAAAAATTATTCCCGTCTTTTAGCATAGAAAAAGCGAGCTGATGGATTTTAGTTGATTTACACTTTCCGAACCGATGCGGTCTGTTAATTAGTTTCCCAACAATAAAAAAAGAGTTTCCAGGTGTAACAAACTTAACACAATGACATCTAAATACATTTTTCATTCCGAAATTTAAAAAAAAAGATGTCATACAGCAGTATATAATAGCCGCCCCATAGAAAGCTTTCAACTTCGAGGAAAAGAGGGACGGAGATTGGCTTAAAGAACTCGTTAAGTCATAAAATCTTTCCAGTCCCGCCTTCGATAATTTCATTCGCCGCCTCTCATATAAAATGAGAACTGGCATTAATTGCCAGTTCTCTATTTATATGAAAAATATATTTTTTATAAATTGTCTCTGCACATAGATTGAACAATTTTGAATTGAAAAAAAAGTAATTTAAGTCTAACCTGATTTATAACTAAGAGTATTTAACATAAGAAAGTGTCCAATAACTAACTAAATAACACCTTACTAAATACAGTCTCTAGTAAAGACACTTTGTTTTTGTGTTGTACTTATCACTGTGTAGCAGTGATGAATATTTTTACTAATTAAATGTCATTGTATATCACTACATTTCCAAATGATATTTTCATGTGTGCAATTGCATTCGTTTGCGAAAACGTAATATGTCGTGAATTTCGTAATTAGGCACCCAGTTCACTGTCTACGTCCCACGCGCCATTGTCCCAAGCGGGTTTTTGACAATGATACAATGCTCCAAGGTCGTTTGGATTAATGAACTCTTGGTTTAAGGAAGCTTTTCGTTTACTCTAAATCTCAAGTCTTTCAAAATAAATTTTTCACATTTACTTACCTTTTTTTTACAATTCACAAGATTTATATTTAAACCATATATATAACACCATAGCTGACAATTGACACTTTAAGTTTAATTCTACTTGTTATATTTGACATTGAATTTTGACGTTACTTTCTAATACTCATTAAGTACTAATTTCATCACACGTCTATATACATTTATTACATATTTTAAGAATCTGATTGTCATGATTTTTACATTTGTGTTTGAGAGCAAGAGTTAATAAAAGACTTTGACATATGACATAATCACTAATAGTTGACAATTCGTTTAAATCAATCAAGATAATATTGTTTCACTAAAGGGTTCAAAAATTATATATATAAAATCCCTCAGACACATTGTTGCTTGAATCGATAAATCGATATTCGATAAATGATTAAGTTAATCGATGTCGTGGTAATGATGAATCGATTTGATTTTATCACATTTAAATCATGATTCGGTTGATCATGAAATATAATAGTTGATATTATATTTTTATACGGGAGATATTTTATATAAACGTTCCGTTTTTTTAGCATTGTTGGCGTAGTGGTTTTAGCGTACTTATCTTTGAGGTCGTAGGTTCGATCTAATTGTTTTAGTTACCATGCCTCATGTCCTATAACCCCTAGATAGGACAGAGGGCGTCCACGGTGTCTCCATCGCGATCGGTCTTGAGCCTGGTGTTTCACCTCGCTCCAAGTCTTTCAGACTCTAATTGCCTCGTCTGCAACTGTACGGCGCCTGGTTTATTTGGGACAGCTACGCTTCCACTTTCCTTGCGGATTCCAATCAAGTGCCTTCTTGGGAATTTGATTGGAATCCTTTCGGAGTGTATGGCCTATCCAATTCCATTTCCGTCGCTTTATCTGCTGGTTTATCGGGGTTTCTCGGCAGCAAAGTTGCTCGTTAAAGATCTTTTCAGGCCAGTAGATGGCCAGAATACGGCGAAGAAGTTAAAGAAGTTGACGAAGACTTGGAGTCGGTGCGAGATGTCTTTGGTGACCTTTCAATAGTAAACATAATTTACTAAAAATTGATTTTTAACATAAGAAAGTGTTCTTACAGTCTCTATTAAAGGAAATACACTCCTTTCTTGCGTTCTATTTCTTATCACAAACCCAGTGCTGACAAGAGAATATCATCGACAATCACGAGATGATGGAGCCTTTGTTACTGGCTCTAGGATTGTTATTAACAATTTTATCGACGTCCTCTGAACACGGTGAAATAAACTACTAAACTTGAATAAGTTAAAGGCAAAAGTTGTGATCACTTTCTATTAATTTAGAACACCTATAAAGATTGAATTAACAAAGCAGTCCACGTGCGTTCTACTCCACATAATTAGAATAAAATTCACAACCTGCGCGTGAGTCACAAGTTGACATTGAAGTTGTCGTTTTATTTGATAGAGGAATGAATGAATCTTGTTTGAGTTTTTTAAAATTGTAATTGGACTGGTTTTTTTTTCCCAATTATTGTAATTTGCTACTAATATCTAAGATTCACTGGAAACCCGTATTAAAACAGCTATTTTATGTATTTTTTTAATCTATCAAATATGGGACTGTGAATATATTTAAATAATAATAATCAATTTGCAAAGACATGGCACAAAAGTACTATGGTTGACTTACTGTAATAGTATCAGTTTTTTTTTGTAAGGGGTCAAGTCATGCACCATCTTTATATTATTTGGGGTACATACAAGCCGTAAAGAACGATAGAAAAAAAATTGTTTTAATGTGGAACCGTGATTTGACTAATTTAACATATTTATTTGTATTTGTGTATACGTATCATACACAAATACAAAGCAACAATGATTTGCTGTATATTATTTAACGTACGTGAACACGTACGATTTAACTACATAATAATGGGTTCGGTTTGATTGGAACACGGTTCGATCTCATTTAAAGTGACTTTTTATCCTGTAATTTTAATGAATTAAAACCAAGGTTGGTGACGTCATTAGCTTATGTACTTAAGGTATATTTTTTATTCAGAAGTAATGAGCTGATCGTGATACAACTCCAATTGAGATGGGCACTAAAAATGTGTGTCTATGACCTAGACCCTTATAATATATGTGCTATAATCAATTTTAGAATAAATACATAGATTTCACTTTTGCGTATATTTGGAAAAATTCCAATAATTAAATTCAATTATTATTAATTAAATAATCCCTATAATAGTTATTTATAATTGGTTTCCCTCATATTATCAGCACGAACATATTTACATCACGCTAGCCGGATTTTACGAACCAGAATTTGTAGAATTTTCTAGAATTATAATAATGAAGCCTTTTTTATTTCCCAATCATTAGTTCATTACAAATGTTTTTAATATTTATTAATTAATGGTTAAATGTTAGTAGTTATAGTATGTTAATACACATAGACATTTATTACCAACGAAACACACACACAGGAACACACATAATAATAATAATTGAAGAAATAAAATAACAAAAAGAAATACGGAAATAAATAAAATTAAGTCAGGTACATTTTAAGTGTGTAATTTTTTTTTCGAGTAGACGAGTTCCATAGCGCTGGTCATTCTGCCAGAGACCACAACAGTTAGTTTGTGCCTTAATCGCAAAAAAATAAAATAAAAAAGAGTGTACGAGTTTTGTCTCGATTTTCTATCTGTATTAAAGAAGTTCAGACAGGTATATCAGTAGAAGTGGTATTAGTATGTATAGGATAATTATTTGTAAACAGTAACAATTTCGAGGTTATATATCTGTTACTTATTTTCCGGTTGACAGCTGTCAATAGCATTTGACAGTACAATGCACTACTCATTTGTCATTAGACTGTGAACAAAGTGACAACAAAAAGTTGTTCAAAACAAAACGTCAAGATAAAAACAAAATCATACACCTGTATCACCCACACTCAAGTCGGCACACAATTACTCAGGCCTATCATTAAGCAGTGTTCATGGCCTCGGTGACCATGGGAGTTTTTAAGCGCGCTCAGTACATTAACCGCCTACTTGGTTGTTTAGTTGCTACTACAAGAAACTGTGCTGTAAAGAAAATTTTGTTAAGCTATGATTTGGTGAACGACAAATACTTTTTATTATAGAAACTATATTGAACACAAAGAAACACATATCAAATATATATCAAATCAGATAAAGTATTAAATTGTCCACCATTAATACCTCGTCATTCCCTTTCCCGCCAAATCGATAAACACAAACCATAGAGCATCATAGATGTCAATTTGACATTTAATGATTCAAACAATTTGTATGTATGACTCAAAAATAAGAGATTAAAAAAAGTGGCAGAGAGTTTCTTGCCGGTTCTTCTTGCCTACTCTTCGCCCTTGACTTTGAAATCAGTTTAACATTTTTTCTGTTGACGTTCATAAGTGTACTTGATTATCTATATGAATAAAGTGATTTAGAGTTTGACATATCCATAGATTATGTTTAATAAAAACAACTGTTTAGTTATAATATATAAATATAACTATTTATTAACTTAAGAGGGTTAAAGGTTAGAATTGATGGAATTTTTTAAGGGAAATAGTATTGCGTAGCGCAACGGAAATTTAAATATAAAAAGGTAACTAAAGTAAAAAAATCGATCGAAAAAGATATTCCGTAAAAATTAAGATATGGATGAATTATTCGGTATATCTAAATTAAAAGGTGGATTCCTAGAAGGATTCCAAAGTAATCAAAGAGGAAAACTTAAAATAAATGCATCGCTTTGAATCTAGATATCTAAATCGCATTATGTAACCAAAGGGTTATTGCCTCAGATATAATTACATCGTACGATCAAGCAAAAAATATACCAGTCACCGTTATAAAAACTTTGTGATACGAATCTTACCAACTATTAACATTAAGTACTTGAAAATGAGGTGCAGGCCAAAACAGAGACTGAATGTCAAGAAAGATTTGATAAGGATATTCAACTATTTGGAAAATTAAATTTGATATACCCGAAATACGTTTGGTAAACTGTTTAAGTTACTTCCACGACAGCGTTTCACACTAGAATTTTCTATAAATTTCAATTTACATTCTAGCATCGTTTAATTCCTTGATTTGGAGGGAAAAGAGAGCACCTACTTTTCTAGAAACTTATCTATCATAATTATATCTTAAAACGGGGACCCCTACATCCCAGCCTATGAGGCAGATATGTGACCGACTAGCTAAGCAGCAGGGGAGTGTCGGAATCTCCCCCTTTCTTAAAAAAGGGACATCATTTACTCAAAGGGTTTTGTCGTCTCCCGCTGGGCGACAACTGTTCCGGAAATATCGTTACCTCTCGCGCTATTTGTGTTTTTAAGCAACGTGTCCTACGAAGCATCTCGGATACCCTCATGCCAGTCTCGAGCTTCAGATCGCATCTGGCCCTTTCAAAAGTCGCACAGTCAACAAGCAAATGAACCACCGTTTGGTCATTTCAGTCGTCAGAGTCGCACGCGGTGCTTGTCTTAGGTTTGCGTCTGTGTAAATAGTGTCCAATAATATAATATTAAATAGGCAAATATATATTTAGTTGTATCACATAAATATAAGATCTTAATATCTTTAAACGAGCAATTCTTGTATATATATATATAATTGGAATCTCGGGATCGGCTCCAACGATTTTCATGAAATTTAGTATACGAGGGGTTTCGGGGGCTATAAATCGATCTAGCCAAGAATAAATGATAGAAAATAACAAAAAGGTGGTGTTTGAGTAGTCCCAATTTAAACTGAAAAATGTATCTTCCTGACATCTATCGGCGAATAATAATACTATTTTTTGTTTAAATTGCTTTTACGACACAACAACACTAAAGCAATTCAGCATATATATTCTATACTGTTCATATTTCATCATTTTATTAGTAAGTAATTCGTACTTAAATATAATTTCCAAAAAACACAATTTATAAAAAAATAAAAATACCGAGCAAAGCTCGGCCATCCAGGTAAGATCTTAAACGAGAACATTCTTTTGTTTCAGTCGCGAGTAGCATGGCCTGAAAGCATGTTCCGAACGGCGTCAGTCGAAGGCTCCGGCCCCAGGACGCCGCCAGCCTACGCGCCCCATCCACCCTTCGTCCCGCCCCGGTTCTTTCCGCCGCGAATCCGGCCCCCACCGCCCCAATACTGTTTTGATGCTGCCCGTTTCGCCTGCGATGCGTCCAAGCCACGCTACCTGGACGTAGAAAGAGAGAGGCTAGTTACCCGATGGCTGGCTGAAGCTAATGAAGCCTTGGTTCGCCGAGATAGGCCTCCAAGGTACAAGCCACGCAGCAGCGAAAGGCGCTTAGAATACTTGGACAGAAGACCGTCAGAATGGGCGGATAACTTTCTTTTGGGACGGCGCAATGGTTCCGTCGAGCCCGAAGAGGAAAGTGAATCTATGACTTTGAAGGAATTTGTGGATAAGTTCTCTCTGCCGCGTGTGGTTAAGCTGGAAGGCGAGGAAAGGGCTGTGTTGTTGTATCGTGTTTTGGAAGCTCATAGGCGCGTGGAAGCTGTGCCACTATCAGGGAAGAAGGGGAAGCTGGTGGGGAAACCGCTGTATATTCCTGATTCGTATGATGGTAAGTGTTCTTTTACTACATATAATTGTTTTGGAGTTAGAACTACATATTTAACCGCGTTGGATCAACAAATGAGTTTTTGAGGCATTTTTTGACAGTCATCTTTCCTGTGATTATTTGATGTCGTATAAGCACAATTATATAGGTATTTATATTGTTGACCTCAAAATCCAAAAACTACTGTAAATTAACACCCAAATGTTACGTAGAAAATTTTAGCAACTTCCGCATCTTATCACACAACAATAGAACACAGTACAATAGAAGTACTTGTGTACTTTAATCATTTTGTCATTACCAACGACACTGACGTAATCCTAACGAAGCTTAATGACCGTCCTTATCGCATATTCAAAGTTATTACTTAATCATAGTTTAAAAAACAGTAGGGCTAGAACATTTTTAGGCCTGGGTCTCAGATTTCTTGACTTGACTGTGCTTGGTACACGCCGTCGACTTTTCTGTCTTAGGCAAGATTTCCTCACGATGATTTCCTTCATCGCTCGAGCGAATGTTGCATGAAAGAAAACCAAAACATGCATAGAAAGTCCATTGGTGCACAGCAGGAAATCGAACCTACGACGCACGCTGAAGTCACTAGACCAATATTGCTCTCAGCTTTTAAATTAAAGTCAAATTCTTTAACTAAAATTTTCATCGCAGTTATAAAAAACATATACTTACTCAAGAAAAATCCCACGAAATAGTTTTTAATTCGCGCAAAATTTTTAATTTATATATTTAGCTTGTCTTTATTTGTCAGCTAGTGTATATACCAGTAGGTTTTTTTAATTGTAGGATAGTTTTGGTATTATGGTGTAGTTCGATCGCAATATACTATTAAGATAAGATATGGAAATAAATGAGTGACCGCTTCCTTCAATTAAAAAAGAGCACGATGCTTCTTATCCAAAGTAATTAATAAAATTTATTGGTTATTATTAATATACTTCCGATGATATTTACATATATATTTTGCACATAGAATTTTATGTGTGATTGAATTGTATCAAATGCTTCCTTATTAAGGTTTTGCTTACGAAGGTCATTGATGACGAATTTCCATATTTTTATTTTATTTTCCCGCTTTATCACATCAAGTGGCCATTATTATTCTTTGATAGCTTTTTGTTATTTAGGAAGTCCTTTTCTGTGTGACATGAATATAACAGAGTTGGGACAGATGCAAGACATTGAAACGGTTTACGGTAGTCTTGTAATATATAAGCGATCTCCAGGCAATTCGCTAAAAGATCGCTAACAATAACAAGAGATACAAAAAAAACACAAACAGAAATAACATCTTTATAATAATATAAACATAGTATACTTGATAAAATATTTGATTTAACATTATCCATTTAATTATAATTTATCTCAATAGATTTGCGTGGGCTGCGTAGTAATTTTTCGCTCGTAAAATTTAATTCATACAAATTATAGCCGCAAGTGTAGATAACTTTTATTACACGAGTACTGTGATTATCTTATATGACAAGGTGTGATGTTACTGTGACTTAGATTTGGGTTAAGTGTCTTTAACACAAATATTTCAAAGAGTTTTGTTACTTGCAGTCCAAAACAACTGGACTATATATAAAATTCTCCCACCATACGAATCCTACATTATCCGTAATGACCATGGACTATAGAATATTTTTTTAAAGTTAGGAAACTTATAAAAAATTTGATAATGTAGGAAAAAATACCACTGATGAAACTATTGTCAATAGAGCAAAGTTTTATAAAAAACATCATACCTTAATATGTATTTATTACATTTTTAATAAAATAAATATTAATTTGAGACACGTCTGATTGCGTCTTGAATAAAGTAATAATTATTTAAATTTTAAACATCGTTAAATTAAACATTAATGTATTTTTAGTTTAGTCTTTAGATTAGGAATTTATCTAACCTAGTGTAGGTTAGACACACAATTTACGCTAATTTAAAACATTTGCTGACATTTTTTTTCAAGTCCCATCCATCAATAGCCTTGTTCAAACGTGTCGCCATTAAGCAGCATTGAATACGTCTAAAATAGTCGAGCCAAGGCAACACTGATAAGGCATCTTGCTATTCAACATTCAAGATGGGATATGGTAGTGCATGTGCCGGCAGGTTTATTGCCAACGCAACCGGTGGCATGTCCCATGTCCCACAATCCTATTGCTTCTATTTTTATAAGGAAGATTAATTGTTATAATACCTAAGCCCAATAAATATTATATTGTTTATTTGCAAAGTAGTACATTCAGATTGATTATGCAAATACGCAATCAGATACCTATATAATATGCAAATTTCATATTAATTATCATAATAATTTAACAATTTAATTGTTTTCAATACTTATGGTCTAAAGACACTACCACGCTATAAAGGGCTATTAATGTGCAAGAATTATAATAATATCTATGCCTGTTTATTTCCAAGTAGATTTGTTAATTTTTTTTTAGAAAAGTTGGCAATCGGGCATGAGTCTCATCTGATGTTAAGTGATACCTCCGCCCATGAACACTCAATGCCAGAGGGCTCTCAAGTGCGTTGCCGGCCTTTTAAGAATTGGTACGCTCTTTGAAAGACCCTCGAAGTCGAATTGGTTAGGAAATACTTCAGTGGGCAGCTGGTTCCACAAAGTGGTGGTGCACGGCGAACGTTACATTATTTTTATACATTTATTTTTCTTCTTATCCTGTCCTTCACCATCGCATTCCCTTCGCGGGTAAAGCCTGCTCCAGATTTTTTCCAAATGTCTCCATCCATCGCTTTCTTTCTCCATTCGTGCTATTATATACATTTACCAGCTATGCCATGTTCGAAGATAAATCTTTAAATATTTATAAAATTCTTCTGTATGTTTGTCACGAACTCCGCTTAAACGGCTGGACCGATTTCAATGAATTTTTTTGAATGCGTTTGTTTACGCCCTGGATGGTTTAGATTCACAAATCAACCGACCCGACAGATGGCGCTGCAGTCGGTACTTTCATACTTTATTTAATATCCTAATCGCTTGAAATATCATGCAGGACAACGCAATTGCCAGAAGGCTCACAGCGTGGAAGCTGGTTCCACATACAGTGTTCAAGCCTCTAATAGTAAACCTATAATGTTGATCACACTGTAACTGAACAATGCCAAATGGAGACATTATATATGGTTAATAAATATCATCAGTAGATCAGCATTTCCTTTGGAACACCGGAAACGGAGTTCGATGCTCTACTTTTTGAAGCCTGCACCTGCGTCTTCCTTTTCTTCGTTATGTCAAAACTGCTTTGTTATAAGATACATTGCCGTCGCATTATAGTAGTAATGAAGTCTGATAATTTTGCTATATACATGTAAAGTTTCATGGGGAGTATAGAGATAATGTTCTTACTACCCGTAAATATAAATCTTACTTCTATGCTATCGCATTTCTGGTCTTACCAGTGTTTGTTTAGCTTCAGCGTGCGACTCTCATCCCTAAGGTTGTAGGTTCGATCCCCAGCTGTGCACCAATGGATTCGCACGAACGGAAGTGAAGGATAACATCGTTGAAATGTAATCTGAATAACTGAATTGATCATGCAGACATTGCCATAGACCAAAATTTATATGGAAACAATATGAATCATGTTACAATTGTCTCTGGTTCTTTGACAGGCATTTTTTAATCCCACCAACCAAACGCATTTTATTACTTTTTTCCTATAAATCTGTACTTACACTCAAACTCAAAATATCTATTCATACACGTAAACAAGTACACTTATGAATGTCAAATTAATTGTAAATTTACATTTGCTACCAGTTCGCAAATCAGGGGCGTAGAGCGGGCAAGAAGAACTGGCAAGAAACTTTTCGCCACTCTTTTTAATCGCTCTAAAATCATACAAATTGTTTGAACTGGAGCTTTATTCAATAATGTACGTTTAACGAGGGCTGAATTTATTTAGTGTTTACTCAAATTTCGCTTGGGGGTTTGTTGTACATAAAGTGTACCTACTGCAAATTTGATTGAAAATGTAAATACAGCCTTACATCGGGTATCGACAGGCCATTAGGATTGACCATACATGGATTCCAGGTCGCGCGTTTGACCTTAACCATTTCGCTCTTGAATGGAGGCTTTTAATGGGAGTTAAAGACCTTTAGGGGACATGAATCGTTACCGATCTGTTCAATTGATTGATTAGTAGGGTGTTTAACGAATATTTATTTACATTAAGAATGTAAATAAAAAATCTTATATAATTCTTTATTACTAAAGATGTCATATGGAACACTGTGTAATGGTTGCAGCTCCTTACAAACGTTGTGTAAAAGATAAAACTTGAGAAAAAGAGCGCCTTCTACGCCCTTGATTTGAGAACTGGCAGTAAATGTAAAATTAGAAGCATTCAATGTATATTTCTTTTTGACGTTGATATATAGTACTATACTATATAATTATTTATTATATCATAAAATTTTGATAAGTTAGGCACATTACTGTGTTAATGTGGAACCAGCTGTCCACTGAAGTATTGAACCAAATCGACTTATGGCCCTTTAAGAAAAGAGCGTACCAAAATTTTAAAAGGCTGCCAACATAATTGTGAACCTTCTGGTAATAATGGCGGTATGATTTAACATCAGGGGTGCCTCCTATGCCCCCTATTCGCACATTTCCTCCACACGAAAGTAGTCAAAGCATTGCTGAAATTAAACGGATCATAAATGATTTGGTATCAAAAATTCCATATAAAAGATATCAACGCGTTACAAAATTACGATTTTTATTCATCCTTTTTATTATATAATAAGGGTAGCAAAAAAACAAACGAGCTACGGAACGCCCATAAAAGGCAATATAGCCCATAGACACCGATTTTTAGTGGTTGCGTTTCTGCCTTTTGAGGGAGGAGTACAGTCTACCTTTGAAAAGTTGGAGGTCATATCTCTTAGCGAAGACCCTCACCGGGACTCGAATTCACAGTTTGCTAATTCGTACTGTCTTCTGAAACAAACCGAAAAAGACTTCCAGCCATCAAGGTTTATGGTGATGGAATTTTAAATTTTTACGGCTCGTACGTTCTTGAATCGTTTTAACAACGTACGAGTAGTGCAAAGGCAGGAGTGATCCTCACAAATAAATTTCTGACCATAGTACACTTTGTATAAAATGCAATGAGACAATAATAGTATACTCTGTTTGGTATCAAAGAATTATTTGTATTGTGTATGGATTTAAATGCGCAGTTTATGCGTCACAAATAGTAAACGTACGTGCATAAGACATAGTAAAGGATTCGCGTATGGTTCAAAAGTACGACGTATATATCTATAGCTAATACACAAAAAATAAATATTATCATCTTTGGTCATAGGTTCGATCTCCAGCTGTGTAACAATGGACTTTCTATGTACGTATTAAACACTCGCTCGCACAGTGAAGGACACATTGTAAGGAAATTGAACATTACCCAAAACGTCGGCTTGTGTCAGACACAGGAGACTAATCACCTACTTGTCTATTAGATTTACAAGTGATTATGAAACAGATACGCAACGAGATTATCGTAGTTTTAAAAAATACAATACCCACAAATTACGTCAACAATTATTATTATTAGCTGACGGTCCTCCATGTATTTTTTTTAAATACGTCACGGCGACAAATAAGACAAATAATATTATGTTACAATACAAGTTACAAAAATGATATACAAAATCCAAAATAAATCAAAAGCATTATAGTATGTTATTGAATTTCACAAATATCTTTGTAAAGCCACACACTCTCTTTTACTATACAATATGAATCAGATTATCGATTGTTTTGTCCGTTATGTTGTTGGAATTTTTATGCGCACGCGCATCGATAGCCTATTATTGAAGGTCGTAAGATTTATAACCTATTTATTACTGACTGTGTCCTTAGGGACTCAATTTTAAGTGAGATTTAGTTTAAAGAAGATTTTTTCATCTTTAATTTTTCATTTATTTATTTAAAATACAAAAAGGTTTGTAACGGTAGAGCAGAAATTGGTTACAATTCCTCACCACCAAATCAATTTATACCAAAAATATTATAACAATTTAGTTTAAAAAAAACTTATTATCAAAAATAAAGATATGAAAAACAAATCAATATATATAGGTAATAATTACACTAAGTTACACTCTGTATAGTTAAAGTAGAAACTAAAAAAAATTACGAAATGTGCGATCTCTCTGTCTCATCATCGATTATCCTACATAAAAAACATTACAAAAAATATTAATATGCCTAAATCTCTTATAGTATAATGAATAAAACTCCTGTTTTCCGGTAAAAGACAAAAAAACATCAAATGAATTACACAGATATTTAAATACTTGCGTCAGTGGATTTTCTCTTTGAAATGCACGTTTATGGGCGAGATTTCAAAAGAAATACCTGTTCTACGTGAGTAGAATACTCTTCGTCGAAGTGATTCTTGACTCTTATCTATATTGAACAGGCAGAGAAAAAATCTCGCATTCTCTGTAGGAAAAGTTTCAATAAATATTGTGTGACTTTAAGTTTAAGTCTTAATAACAAAGTATTTTGATTTTCTGAGGAAATACTTATTTGTTACTTTAGATAAAAACTTCAGGTAACGGAGTTCTGGTTATATTTATTACTTTTATTTTTTATTACTATTAGTTAATATTTGTATTTGCAATTTTGTTATAGAATATGTGGACAGGCACTCATTCAAATGTAGAGCCGTTTAAAAATTGGTATGCTCTTTTCTTGGACCCTAAGTCGAATTGCGTCGGAAATACTTAGTTTATACAACATGCATTATAAAACAAAATAACCAAATTTCCTGTTTCCCTGGTACCTGGAGACTGAAGATTGTGTCAAATGCTTCCCATCAAGCTCATATTCATAGACGAGGCTTTAACTCGGTGAGTTGCAATGTTTCTAAAATAGAAACAATGTAAGGTTAAAAACAAGGATTTCTTTTGTAATTAACGCATGTTTCCTAGCATTGAAGCCTGCCCTGACACCGCATTAGTGATGGCTAGTTACCGGGGATTTTACCTTTAGTATTATAAGTACTTTATATTACATTGAATTTTTTCATCAATTATTACGTCTTCCCGGCAAAAAGCCGCCTTAATCAGGGAAGGCGTGGACTTTTACTACGTACTTCGCCCACTTCAGTGAGCTTCTGTCTCTAGACCGCTGGAGACGCACTTGCGTTGCGCATTCCAGCTTCAGGCCATCAGTTCATAGTCCGCTCCAGATGTTTCCTTGCTGACCACCATGCTCAGAGATGAGTGACTGAAGAGGGAACAACGATGATGAAGGAAATAAAACCTCCTTGCAGATTTGCGAATATTACTTTAAATCAATATATAGAAATGGAGGTTTATTATCAGACTGTAGACGGCTTATTTGATCACCGCGTGCGCCCATTGACATTCATGACAGGACGTGCTTTGGTATTGTCGGTTTATGCAAAGAAATTGTTTTACAACTAGTAAAAAGGTTTTATATAACAACAATGCTACGACAATAAATTAATTACGTTATCAATATCTAGGAACTGGCAATAAATGTAAATTTAGAGTGGTCTAATTAATTACATGACACAAGTTACCGACATGAATATACAGTAATAATAATAATAATATATTTATTTTATTTCTCACAAAAACATATACAATAATTGTCATTCTTCTTTGGACCACTGCTATTGCTTAAGTGAGACTGATGCCTGTTAAAGGTTGTGCACCTGTTAATTTTAATAATAATTAAAAATGAAAACAAAATTTATAAAGGTCCCCGTGGCAGTGTACGTTAAATGTCATTCGAAAAGAAAAATAAAGAAATCCCATTTGACATGTTAAGTTCAACGTTATGTGTGTAACTGTAGTCTGTACGCCATATCTTGAGACGTCAGTCAGATATTATCGACATAGTCTGTGCGTGCAAATATTTCTGGATTGTACTACGGCCATAGATAAACATTTCTAGCTATTTCACTACGTCACGTATTACGTTTGAAATGTACGGTAGTGTCTTTAACGGAGATTTATAAATCTGCAAAAATTTCTTAAAAGGTAAACGCGAGTTCGTTTGTCCCCTATTCTAATAAAAAAATCATTATTTTTTTCTACTATATATAAAAGTTTTAGCAACTATTCATCATATAATTATGTTTGTTTAATTTATTTTAAATATTGTTTCTAATTACTTTGGGTTTAATCCAATCATATTCCAAGGGAAATCTAACGATAAAAGTAGGTATTTATACTTTTAATTACATCTGTTTAATGAAAATATATTAACCGCGTGTATCTATGTAAATTATTAGTAAAACATATTTATCTTTTACACGAGACACTAATGAAGTGTATATCACATATCTATTATACGGTCAGTCGAATGATTTTTCAAATAGAATTATATATATATATATATATAACGCGTTATGTTACTAACATTAAAAGCTACTGTATGAAGTGAACTCATCTTTAACGGCTGGATCGATATCAAAGATTTTTTTGTATGCGTTTGTCTGGTGCCCTTAATGGAGCGCTGCAGTCGGTATCTATGTTATTTATCCTTAAACTAAACAGCTGGTTTTTCAGATATGAATCTTGGCTAGTTTAATTGGTAGAGCTCGTCGCGCCAAACGATCTGGGATCGATTCACAGTCTATCTATAAATATATACAACAACTTTTTTAAAATTTTATTAGTTTATTTTTTATTCTGGGGTTGAAACAATGATTCGAAATGCAAAATATAGCTTTAATATCGAACAATTTCGTTAAAAATATGCATGGAAAAGTTTTATATCGATTTCCCATCTCTTGATGATGATGATCTCCCATCTGATTTTCTTTTTCCAGTATAGTATCAACTTTGCATAGTTCCACTTCTTACCTCCATCCATGTCCAACTCCACTTCTGAATTCCCTTTGTGACGTCCTCTATTCTTGTTTTTATGTATTTCTTACAATCTTTTTTATTATATCTACCGACATATTAACCAACACAATAAGAATACATCTCTATTATTTATATTAAACTCTATCGGAAAACGTCTGGTTTTTGGGTTTAAGCCAAGCAACCAGCAGAACATAGTTTCGTGATGAATACCCACGGATCAAGTGCCAAGTGTACCAGTATTTATAACTTTATTATCCATTAATTAATTTTAACATGTCTTGGTAAGCTATGTAAACACAATACATAGAAACAGAACGCCTAGTACCAAGCGTCCTTTGTTTCATATTCACAAGAAGTAGGACATTATTCAATCAATTTTTATTCACCATTGTATTCTTTTAGTGGGAACTTCTCAGTGTCTTGTCCCATACTAGGGCTATTGTCAGTCATTTCGTAATGTAAGTACACATATACTATCACATTTACATTAATATATTTCACTGCTAATAAGTAAGTAGCTGACCCGGCTAACTACGTTCCGCCTAACAGTTTAATAAAATCGCGTTAACTTTAGTTAAACTTAGTTTAGGATTACATTATATACATTACATAATAATAATGGTTGTATTTATTTTTAACATTTATACAAAATCAAAAATGTTTTTATTGCTTGCCATTGCGATAGAAGAGATTCAATCAAGATCAAAGCCTGCTCATGCATCTCCTCCTTCACCTCATGGTTGGAATTTCTTGAACTGACACGAAAAAGTCAACAGATGGCACCACATGCTGTTTGCATTGGTATAATTAATTAATTATTGTTATTCGACAACTTATCTGATATTTTATTACTTATTCTGCTATTCATAGAATAAAGAGTGTTAGTCAATCTTGAAAAGGGAAATAAACGGTCAGTCTTAATAGATTTCTCCCCAGTACCAGGGGTCTGTCTGCATCTTCATTCTTCAGCTGTGTTTCATCAGCGGACGTCCGGGCTGGACGTCCGCCGTTTCTTAACTGAGCGTCTCTTAAGACCCTGCTTGCGCTTCACTAATGTGGAACCAGTTTCCCTGAAGTATTCCACCAGAAAAGAGAGTATCAATTCTTAAGTTGAACACAACATTCGCAAAATATAAATTTCCTTAATTTATATCTGTGTATTTTCAATTTGATAGTTTTCCATTCCTATATACTGCAATATAATTTTATGTAGCAATATAATTTAACAAGCGTTTTATTGCTAATGAAAGCGTGTACACCACTTTCGTTTTTACATATTAACTCCGGTAACACATAAATATTTACGGTTTTGAAGCACTTATTTGGAGTGTGATAAGGACAAAATATAAAATAAACCAATGGCGCTAAGTCTAGGCGTAAGATTTTTGTGTCTGTAGCATGAACAGGCAATTAATAGGCAAGTAGCTGTCAGCCTCCTGTATCTGACACTCGCCGTCGACTTTTTAGGGATAAAGCAACATTTCCATACGATGTTTTCCTTCACCCTTAGCGAATGTTAAGTGAAGTTAAAGAAAGTCCATTGGTGCACAACAGGGAATCGACCCTGGAATCCGAAACACCAGGCCAATATGAAACAAGTCTTTAACACATATAATATATATTAACAGCAGCCGTGAAAAATTAAAAAGTTAATCACACATGAAAGATCACGATTCAGAAGGATTCCACTTTTGAATCAAGCGGAAGTGCAGCGTCGCACCGGAAACAGGACTTTCCCAGCTTCCGGCCATAAAATTGCAATTTCTTTAAGTATGTACCAGTACTCCCAAGAATCCGGATATTAAGTCAGTAAAATAATTTCTTATCGCCTAGTTAGTTTTGTTGTGGTTCATTGATTTATATTTTTATTTACTTTTTTGTATTCTTATTTACACGTGTATATGTATTATTTAAGATTTACTAATCATATTGGACCAATTAACATTTACAATAATTTTTATTTCAGTAGTTTATAGATTTTAAAATATTTTTATTTAAATAATTAAATGGCTTGAGTCAGTGATAGCTATACTCATATTATTATTGTCACTACACTCTTCCATTGTACTTACTGTTTTTCATTGAACTTTGGAAAACATCAAAAAAAGCGATGCAATATTGGCAGTTTGAAGAGTTTTCTTTCGAGTTTGAGAGTGGCAGAAGGTTTTAAGAAATACATTTAAATGAACAGTTAACAGATTAGGCAAGTTAAGTATTGAAAAGTCATCTATTCGAGTGTAGCTGTTTAATCAACTGACTAACTATCTTTTAGGCCGTTAGTCAAACGGCGCGGTTTAGTTAACAGGTTTAGGTAATAGGTTGTTGTTTGAAAGGCTTATTAAGCTAGTTGGAGGCGACATATATATATATATAATCCCCCGCCCCCCTGGTGCTCTTGCCGACTAAGCCGCAAAGCCGTTAATACCGTAATGATATAAAAATAAACAAAAGCAAAATATATTTTTCCTCTAAGTGCACGATAAATAAACATCAAAGCTACCGATAAGTTAATAAATATCAAGATAAGTAATATGTATTTTTATATCTCAGAAACGGTGGGAACATGTAAATTCTAGGCAAAGTATTTTATATAAGAATAGTAGGGATTTGCTACGAACTCGTACTCTAGGGACGTTTAAAAATCATCGTTACGATGGTAAGACTCTACTTAAATTTGACTATTATTGTTTTTTTGCCCGTTTGGCCCCTGTTCTATAAATAAAATTCTTTGTAGTTTATGACAATAAAGTTTAATAAGATAATTTTTTTTTTTAATCACAGTTAAATATTAATACAGTATTAACCTACAGTTTTTATAACCTACACCTACTGTAATAAAACAAATTATTCAAAAATATTACATTATAATTATATTTTTATAATATAGGACTATAATTTTGGCGTTGTATTTGTCTTATAATATAAATGTTTCCCGGACCACCATCACATAACATTTTAACTTATACTCTACAATTAAAGTCTTTCGTAAATAGAAAGCAGCCATTCTATGCTAATTTGTTAATTGTTAGATTACAAGTAACATGCACACGCTTAGAACTGTCACAGACGCAATGAAGAGATAATTTTGACTTCCATGTATGTATCCGGCATGCTTTATCTATGGTCTTAGTCATAGTTGTCTGTATCTGTATTCAATAACATTTAAAAATTCTAGTTGGTTTCTTGCAAATATACTCTATGGCTTCTTATTCTATAGATTAAAAGTAGTTTAATTTTGGAGCGTTAGTTAGTAAATATTAACCAATGAGATCGAATATAATTTAATAAAACAATACTGGCTGTCAGAACATATGTGCGGGAAAAAATAGTTTCTAGAAAAAGTAAAATGAAAAACATCTTATTAAAATAATATTTATTTATTTATTTATTCACACTTCGTTGCTTGAAAGAAACACAAATAACACAATACATATAAATTACAAGGGATGCAACGGGCGGCCTTTTCGCTTACAAGCGATCTCTTCCAGTAAGAAAAGAAAACAATAAATAAAAAATGATGAGTACAAGAAGTGCATAACCAGAAGTTATAGTTAAGTTAATACTTACAATAATTGTATGTATGTCTATAATATGTGTGTCTAAATAGTGATAATTGAATAAAGGAGGTCATAAACAGCACCCAGAAGCTATTTGAAACTCGACCGACGGAATCCTTTCAATTTCCCTGAACCATGCACAATTACTAGAACAAATTGAACACACGGTTTCACTGTTAAGTATCGCACTTATGTATATGTATGATATAACGTAATATTATTCGGTATAATTTGACGTAAGAAAAATATAAAATAAACAGTACGTAATATTCAACATAATAGTTAACCTTGCATGAATGCTTAATTCTGACATTGATATTAATCGTAAATAAATCTTTGTGTTTCTTCATTTATGACAACGCCCAATGTCACGCCATTCAGAGCGTGACCACCTTATGACGTGCTTAGGGCGTATTGCACCAACTCGAAAGTTATTTACAAAAAATGTTTATATTTATTATTCAAACATCATAAATATTCAAAAGAATATAATCACTAAATCAAAAATGAAGACAATATAAAAACAAAAACACAGATTGAACATATACAACCAAATAATATATCATCACACCTTTCACCGGGTAGGCAGAGACAACAGATCTCAGACTTCCGGTCCTGACACGCTCCTACTCAATCCACTTTCATGGCATTCAGCATGCTCGTCGGTTCTTCAGTACATCTTGGATTTGGCCCTGGTATGTACGACAAATCCTACCCGACCGAGGTTTGGATAGACTAACACGTTACTAACATAACACTTGCTATACTTGGTTATAAAGAAGAATAAAGACAAGACAGCATTTATCGGTTCCGCTAGAAATATCGTAAATTTATTTTAATACGAGTGGTTTCAATATTTTTATTACGAGTCTTTTTTCCTAGAGTCTGAATCATCATAATAATATCAATATTTAAAATAAATCATTAAATCAGTAAAGCTACAACATTTTTAGGTTTAGGCCTCAGATTTCTGTATCAGCTTCATGATCATTTGTCAAACTAATAGGTAAGTAGGTGATCATCCTTCTGTGTAGACACGCCGGATTTCTCACGATGTTTTCCTTCACTGTTCTAGTGTTAAATACGCTTAGAGAAAGTCCTTAGGTTCCTATTAGTGAACCTACGACCTCAACAAAGCCACTAGACCAACATTGCTTATAATTATAGTAAATAGATAGATAAAAAACAAATAGCTTAAATTTATAAAACGAGAGAAATCATTTATGTCGTTGATTTTCACTTACTCGTTCACTGTATACTGATTATGGCGAAGTTGGCTCAGGCTACCCTCCTTTCTAACATATTTAATTCTGTAAAAGTGTACATCTGATCGGTACGGATGCTGCTTAAACAACACCTGGTGAATACTGAATACAAAACATTCAGACGTTGACTGAATCACTTAAAAGTCAGCCTTGTACGGTATCCACGGTTTTCTGAAATATATACTTTGTGTTGTTACAATATAATTTTAAAAATAAACCATTAAACTCAGTTATTTTATATTTTTCGTAATTCAACCTTCTGTGTCTGACACATTATCATCTTTTTGGATGTAAGACATTTCGGTTAAGTTTTGTAGGAAGCTTTAACATAATGGATTATAATTATACGATTTACCAATAGGCAACAGAACTTCCTTCTAAGAGGACTAAAATATTTATTCCATATAATCTGCCCTTTAAAATCATCTAGTCATGGTGTGATGCAGATGGATAGATCTCATATCGAGGGCCATCGAACCCTGGGCCGCTACGTCTACGATAACGACAATTGAAACTACGCTGTCTCGATCCGACACAGATATGGTTCACTGGATAGTATTTGAATATATTGAAATTGTCTCTGAAAAATTGTGTTATTTGATTTATTAAGTTACGTTTTTGACCTCATAAATGTTTTTAATGTGAAACTTTTATAGGCGCATGAAGATAAAAATTTTACTGAACGTCACGAAGATGTGCAGCGTTTTTGATGAAAAAAAGGGATAGAGCGATTGAGATCGATTGAGTGTTCGAAAGGGAGATCGAGAAAAAATACTCGCTATAGGTTGATGTATTTGTTTAGTAGTTAAATATTACTTTAGATGTCTGTCGCATAAGGTCTTGTGCAGTAAATGCAGATTTTTTATTTATTTATATTATAATTAGCACATTTCCGCTATCAGTAAAGGCGAAATATTTTTATAAAAAAAGGTGTAATATTCTGTGGCCTATCCAGTATAAATAACTCCCCACTTAACCGAACAAGTGCCTGGAGCCATCAAGTAGAAATTCCAAGCAATGAGCTACATTGCACTTATGATATTGTTGGGAATTCGTTGTCATTTCAAAACCAGTGCTAGGCGAAGTCCCGTAACTCTCAAGGCTAATCTATATCGAAAGTACCAACCGTAATTGATACGATTCATTGATTGTTTTACGTAAACCAAAGCGTTCTTTTGTTCGATGGCTGTTGTAGAGAGATGGTTCATTATCAATTTATATGCCATAAGATGCTGTTAATTCAGGCTTTAGACAGCGGTATATATGTATGCAATTTGTTTTTTAAAGTTTGAATTAAATTTAATAAAAAAAAGCTGGCCCTATACATCCCTAGCTTAACATCACCTTTACTTTTTATTATTTATTAAAGCTTTCGTAATGAATCCATATAACAATTAACAAGGTTAGTTTACATTTCTTAATATGAGAACTACTATTTCACAAATACGACTCCCTGAAGTTAGTCAACATTTTTGTTTTTTCTATTGTAAGTGTCGTTTTTTTCTACAAACGTAAATATATTACAATTTTTGAAAAGATTTTTATCTTATTTCTCCACACGATATTTTTTTTATGGTCTATCATTTGTATGGCCCCTTTAAGGGAAAAGCCTCTTACATATTTGTCCACTTCTCTTTAGTTCTATAACGTCATCTGTCCATCTTTTCTTTTGCTGTCCAATACTCTTTCCAGTAGTTTCAGTCCATTTTATTATTTTAAGTGTCCATCTATCATCCCGCGCTCTAGAAATCTGACCAATATCTATAGCTTAAATGAAATTTGGCAGGTCACATTTCATTTTTCCCTTTGCAAGCCATAAATATATTTTTATTTAAGTTACTTATAACCGGTTCGTAAAATTGACCGTAACCTGTTTAATTAATCTCTGAGGTAAGGTTTAAAATGTATGTGCTAAACAATTTAAACATCGCATATTTGAAATTGTGAAACAATAACGAAGATAAAAACGAACGGCTAGATAAAAATACATCCGGGCGTTTTCACTTGACATAACTGTTTATTTTGTATGTTCCTGGCTAGGTACTAAGTGAAATACATAAGGACGAACTTGTATTTAATAAAAGGTGCGGTATTATTAACATCATACAGGCCTCCTTTTCGTTCGCCCTGTGTTAAAAAAAGTTTAATAAATACTTAAATAATATTTAATAATATTAAATTTCAATACATTGCCTAAAGGGACTTTTAATATGTTTTAATTATTTCATTTTGTTTAGTTATTAGGTATATTAGAATTAACTACAATTATATTTTTTTATTGGTTTAATGTATTGAAAAATAAAATTGTTAAAAAAAGTAAATGAGGTGGTTTTGAAGGACTTTCTTTATATTAAAAAAATAAACTATAGAATAAACAGGACGAATACAATTTTTTTCTATTAAAGACATACAACATAATATATTAAAAGATAATATGTTAAAAATGTTGAATAATTTAATTTTAATTCTGAAGCGATTCTTTATTGGAAATACGAACAATATAAGAGGTGAGGCGTCGGTGTCCGCTGCATATTTAGAAAAGTGCCAAAAATACAGTGCCAATTTTGAAAAAGTACCAGGGCATTATGAAATGCGACAAGTATTAAAACAAAACAAGTGAAAGCTCAGCGAGGCAGAGTTTACACAACAGTTAAGGAAAACGGGTCCTAATATAGTACTGAGTACGACACGTTGCACAAAAATGGTACCGCAATAGACGAGATTCCAGTGTGGCCCTTGGAGTGACCATGATTTTCGCTTAATTAAAGATGACGATGTTAGGTCAAATTTTCTAGTTTATTATCTTTATTTAAGGTCATAGCCATGTAAGGAACGTCATAAACAAGGTTTAGTTCTATCTTCAAAATAACTAATATAGTTAGATAGATAGCAGATAAATCCAAGCGTTTTTAGTCAAATCTGATATCGATATTCAGGCTGAAACAGGTAAGTCGTACTTATGAATTTAGCATATGTCAATTTCTTTTCTTTAGCTGTAAAAGCTAATGTTAATTGCGGGTGGCCCCCATAGCCACTTCGTTAACAGTCTTTTAAATATAGTCTATATATATTTTTAATTTCATGTATTATTTTAGAGTGCCTTACTAGAATGTCAAAACTTAAAAAAATATATATTTTAAGTCGAATATTATTTCTTTATTATTAATTTTTAAATATACAAAATTACACAATAAAAAATGGAGGGCTAGCGGTCTTATCGATTTCGATCGAGCACAACTACCCAAAAACAACACTTTACTTTACAAAAATGGAACAATGCAGAGCAATAATATGAGAAGTCCCAGAAATATGGAAATCATTGTCACAATGTGTCTAATTATCCTGGCAATTAAGTTGACACACGGGACTTTCCACATTTAACTAATCACTAATTAGCTATGAAACAGTTACTTTAGTTACAGAGGATTTCAGGGCATACCACAGAGTCTAGACTTCACGCAGACCATAACTTATAAATTGTAGTGTACTAGATTTTTTTAATTTACATTATTTTATTAAAATTATATTCCAAGAATGCTGATCCTCTACAGAATGTCCATGTGGGAGAGTGTTCAGGAGATGTGTTCAGATTCATATCTGCAGCTGAGTTTCATCATCGGACGAGGCAGAATACGAAATTCCTCCCGTATCACGATGTCCGTCGTTCCACTAATAAGCATTATTAAGGCAACTTTTTCCGTCACCACTATGTGGCACTAGCTGCCCACCCAGCAGTATTTTCGACCCAATTTAATTTACTTCAAAATTCCGGCAACGCACTGGCAATGATGTCTATGAGCGGCGGCTATGACTTAACATCAAATGAGCGTCTTGCCAGTTTGCCCCGTGTTTTCTTTTAAAAAAATCTCTAATACACGTCCATTTTGGTCTGAGGAATAAGTCTTCTCATTATGGCTTCCTAATGAGAGTTTTCTTGACTGTATGGAGAAATAGGCTAGGATCAATTGATTGGTTAAAGTGACCATTTATTCTTCGTCTCAAAACGGGACATTGGTCAAATAATAAGTAATTTAAAAAAAAACTTTTTACTGATTTATTTAAAGGCTTTAAAGTTAGTCACAAAATATAGGTACCCACAGTGTTTACTTATATTTATATTTATCAGAAGAACAAATTTGTTTTAATACATAAATTATGAATGAAACTGTTGCCACGATTTTTTTTATATTCTGCTGAATTCGGGACAATTTTGCGTCCCACAATTCATTTCGGGGAAACCGGGACTCGTAATTGGGAAAAACGGGACGTCTGATGACGTTATAGATAGTTGACTTTTAAATATAACCAGAAGAAGCTACGAGGCTTACTGCCGTTATGGTCCAAATACAGTCCTGATAATATATTTAAGAAAAAATATAATAATAACGATATGTCGAAGGTTTATCGCATGTTATCAGCAAACTTTCTATGTTAGATTCCTGTACCTTTGCGATATCTTATCTTGTACGACAATATTTACTAATATTGGGACTAAAATTACATGAAAATCTTGAGAATGAGATAAGATGTTTTTGACGTCAATTCATCATAAAATAAATAAATAAAAACTTTATTCATGACAAATAGGGTGTGACAAAATTCATATATCGCTATTACCCGTGTTGTTGTAACTAGATAACAATTATTCTGTGGTACATGATTAACAGATTTTTGAGAAACAGTTGGTTGAGTATGTAAAGTCTGATCTTGTTCTTAGGGTAGGAAATTAAACACTCCAACGATTACTAGTTTCACTAAAATTCACTTCACTAATTTTCCGTAAACTCGATAACTTCACACTTAAACAAAGGAATTGCCAATGTAAGTAAGTATCTTCTTTACTAATCTGCCATCAAAAATGCGGGCAATGTGACCGGCCCATCTTCACTTTTTTCTTTAGTATGTGTTTCGACGTATTTTATGTAATCTACCAGATATAACTCTCGTTATATATTATGTCGTTAAAGTTCGCCCTAATGCTTCTAAATTTCAACTCAAAACAATTACAATAATTAATGGCCGTTTATGATACAAACATCGTAAAAGTGTGTCATAGTTTTTGTTACATAACATCGAACGCCTACATTAGATTGTAAATTGATGATAGAACTATTGTTTATGTGAAATTTTAATAAAACGGACTTCAATATGACCCAGATAATTCATTTCGTTTATAATTTTCTGATAGACACCGATTTATACGTTCCCTCACCGTAGGAGCAAGTATTAATTCCGCAAATTTTTATTTTTTTTCCGCATTTTTCGTCTAGAGTCTAGACGAAAAATGCTTATTGATGCGTGTTTGGTGCAGAGATTCTGTTGACCATTTCATATCTTCTTAGTCCCTGGTACTTTCATTCATGTTGACTGTGAAATTACAATTAATCAGGATTTATTAAAATTTGTCAACAACATAATACATATTGAAGTTATACATACTTCTTTTAGCGCGATGGAGAAAAATGATGAGAGTGCATTTTTACGATGCGCACGCCGACACCTAAATTCGACATCGTAAAGTTAGTAGTCAAGGTGGCATGAAAATCGATAGCTATGTTTCAAGTTGTATAGTATATTCTAGTATTTTTATATTTAGAACACGTGTTTCCTAACAGTAATAAATAAATATTATTTTGGTGTCTTTTTTAAATTAATTTCATATGCGACCGTGATAGTATTTACTAATAATTTATTATTTATTTTTCCATACGCCAAAGAAGTATAACTTCTAACGCGTGTACATAAGTACACACACTGTTTTTTTTTCGTCACAATTTAGTCCGCACTGACTGCGCCCAGCTATTCCGCGAATAACGTATACAAAACTAGAGTAGCCCTGAGGGTTTGCTGGAGCTCTCATGAGATGGATATAAAACCTTCTTGTAGAATTAACATTTTTATTTAAAAGTCATATATTGATATTGAATATACATTATTATAGTACGTATCGCACATCTCCCCAACCCATGAGACCCTAGTAATTAGCCCAGACCACTAACAGGTCGATCTAGGTAATCTAGCGCCCGCTAATTGCCAGCTTGTAAGTTGACACTGAACTAATCACGATTAAGAACGCTTAATTCTATTAAGTTATTTTAGCGATTAATTAAATTTATAATCCAAGATGAAAATCAACACACACGTTTTAAACTGCGCAACGGATTGAAATTTGTTATATTTACATTTCCCGCCACAAAATACGTAGATAATATATTGCTTAAAAATCAATTGAAATGATAATGAAATTAAAAAAAAATAGTTTTAAAAAAATAGCGTAAGTAGACTCTAATTTCCTTGTTCTAAGTCTTTTTACCATTATGCATAGCGTACAATAGAATCGTAGTCTTCAAATCGTAAATCTACGATCATTAATTTGCATTTGTTTGAAAAATGACGAAATAATTGTGAAACTCGCGCGCAGTCGTGCGTGTATCTCTCGCTATTAGTTATGTAATGAAATATAGATCGTGTAGCTTCTATGATCTAGCTTGTGATGACATTCTAGAATCGTTGAATCGTTGGGGCATGGGGCACTGAACTGACTTTGCTATTTTGACCATGTCATTTTTTTGAACTCTCCGACGGAGTCATCATCATCCTTGCCATTATTTTCTTATCTTCCCTGCTTTCCCTTTTGTTCCCTCTTCCCAGGTTGCTAGGGAGGGTGTCCATTTTTTTCCTTATTGTAAAGATATATTATTATGTAATACAATACAATACCAGTAATGTATAAACATAGAAATGTATCGCATTCCGGTTTACTAAACATAGTCGAATAAATTCCTTTATTCAACAACATAAATATGTAGGGCAAGTACAATGCTCGTAAGATACACCATTTGACAGATAACAGCCGCCATCTTGCGTAACGGTTCAAATTCGAAATTAGAACTTTGGTTTATCCGTATATTGACAGATTATACAATTTAGAGGTGCAGACTGCATGATTAGGGCATAGACTATAGATTTTTCAAAAATCTTTGCATCAATTACGTTTTAATATTTGAAGTTTATTTTTACAAGCCAAGTTATTATGTTAACACGAGGATTCCATAAAGTATGTATAAAAAAACATTGGATTATTTTACTTATTATAGGCTAGTAAAGGATCTGAATTCTCTGCCGACACAGGTCGTCGAATTTTTGGGTTTGAGGCATGCTTCCTTACGATAGTTCAACATACAGGCATGATATATGCAAAGAAAGAAATCGGTACATAACCGGGGGTTCAAACCTATGACTTCAAGGAAGTTACAAGGCACTGCCAACTGCAAGGTTTAACTTTCATTATAAAATATATTGGTGTCTTATTTATCCAAACTTTCTCTAAGAATGTTAAAGTTTTCATTGTTCTTGTTGTAAAAAACAATCAAATTCTGTACTATTAGCATATGTATTGGCTAAATGGCGCCTTATTTATGGAATGAAATGCAACCCATATAAGTCTGTATGTTGTAACCCTTATAGAAAGTTCGATGTTCTAGTGTCGTGATAAGTACGCTTCTCGGTTAAATTCAAATTATTATCACAGTTTTAACCCGCCCGTGGGCGTTGGCTGTTGTATAATCGTTATTTATGTGATCGCAACGGCGATTGTGAATGCTCCAATGATATGTCGATTTGTTAGGTCCTTTTTCACCAATTTAACTAGAATATATTCTAAAATGTTACAAAAATATATTTATTCATTTGACAACAATTCATTATAATAAATAGCAGAGGGCTTTGAGTACACCCGGCACTAGTCTCCGCGTCATCAGACACCATGGCGATGGCCCGCCAAGCGCCTTTTTACCTTATTTAAAAAAAGATACATTAAAGCTCTTTGTAATATTTGTATAGATTATGTTGATTAAACCACTTGTAACCTTTTTCTTTATACATTGCGTAAGTGCCCACGCACGCACCGCTAATTAAATTATCTCTGTTGACAAATAGTGAGAGCTTTTGTGTGTCTTAATTAGTAAGCTTCACTTTGTATAGCGTCCAAGAATTTCTTTTATTCCGTCTATCAATTTTTTTTTATCGCCTGGAGTCTTTTTACGCAAAACCTCTATAATCTATGCTAAAATACATAGTCCACACACTGGTGTCTTTAAAGAATTGGTTCTTAAAAATATATAATAAAGACATTCACATTTAAGCGAAACTATATATAGTAAAAATATATCGTTTTTCACTTCAGCTTTGTATCTGCTTCGTCAGCGTTTATTTTTCATAATAGCTGACCTGACACGCCCTCAAGTTTTTTGGTTCTAATGCAGTAGGTATGCAGCATTCTCACGATGTTTTTATTTACCGTAAAAGTGATTGTTAAATGCACATATTGACAGAAACTCTATTGATGCACCGGGGATCAAACAAGAGTGGCAATATACCACTAGACAAGTACTTTTCTTTTTTTATAAAATATAGGGCAAACGGGTAACTTAAAACTGATTTTAAATGATACTGCCCCGCCACTCATGGACACTACATTGCCATAAGACTCCCAAGTTCACTGCCGGCCTTTTAGCAAATGGCACGCTCTTTCGTCTAGGACCCTAAGTCAAAATAATTTGCCTATCAAGTTTTAGACACTTAATTTAATCATGGTTAAAAAAAATAGTACAGTATAGATAAACTAAACTAGGTATTCTAATTTGCAAAATCTAGTAAGGCACGACCAATATCCGGTTGTGAAGTCAACGACCCGCTTTGAAAGATCGCCTTGGATTGTGCGCACGCGCCGACTTATCAGCGCATGCCTAGATCTAGCTCTGGGAGATAGACCAGCTAGGACACCTAGGGTAATTTAAAATGGATTGAACGTTATACGTGAATATGTATTCCAGTAGTTACCTGCTCTTGATACTGTTGATACAGTCCTTGATTCATAATCATACTATAATCGTCAAATAGTTGAATATTAATGGTTTCTTTATGTGATTTTGGAGTAGAAGTGACATGAGCTTCAAGGGAAATACAACTGCTTTACATCCCTACTATCCATTCTCCTTCCTGTTGTAATATTTCTAAATTGCTGACATCTGTCCTCTTGGACACTCTCAAAGCCTCTCGCTTGCGAGTTCGTTGCAAACCCTTCCACTTCTATTTTTCCCCTCCTTTTTGTAACCTTTGTAAAGTTCTGTCATCAGTCCAAATCGTCTCAGAGCTCAGTTAACTAACAGGTAAATAAGTCTAAGTTTATTTTAAGAACTTAACAGTATGAAAATTGTTCGTATGCTGTACAGTTACAGTTAGTTTGCAAAATAAGGCTCTTGGTAAATAATAGCACCAGTTTTGAGCTACCTGAACTCAACCAAGGTCCGCTGATTTATGTTTCAGTGTTAAGATATTAAATATAAACAGTTAACTTAGTAGAATCCTTCTCATTTTATTGGACTGCAAATCAGCTGACGGTTTATAATCCCATGTTTATTAAATAAACATATATATAAAATAAACATCATAATATTTATGTAAAAAATATATATGTATAATCTAAAAGTACAGTAGACACGAAAAAAGTCCTTAAGCTACACCACAGAACAAATTCAAAGTCCTTATAAAGACTTAAAAAGAAATACGAAATAAACGAAACGAAAACATAACAGAGAAGAAAATCGGAGCCAAGCAATCAAAACCCAGGCTGGCGAGAAATACTTTTTACTGTATTATTTCAAATGCGTGAATCTTTTTCTCAAAAATTACATAATTTTATTATCTAGTGCATATATTATCTTACCTGAAATGCCTGAGTTTGAAAGTTTGTTCCGTCGTTGCTATTTGCCTGTAATGTAATAAGCAATTGCTTGTAATAAATAATATCGATGCGAACATAAACGATCTTAGATTTACTATTGACATTGGCATATATTAATAGAGCAGTATTGGACGGTCGACACCGGCTGTGCACCAATGGTCTTTCTTTCTACGTATTTAACAACGCTTAATGGGTGAAGAAGCCTTAGAAAAATCGACGGCGTGTGTCAAGCACAGGTCACATACTTGCCTATTATATTGACAATCTAAAACATGCACATATATGAGGCCCAGACCAAAAAACATCCCACTGATTGAATATTACATATTGTAAATACTTCTTACGTGTATTAAAACTATGTAAATGTAAGGGTATAGTTTAAAGCTATTGATTGCTTTTAATAGCTTTTTTATTTGCTTTAGTGGTTTAAGGACTTAAAAAGATTATCTTATCAAGCTTTTGTATGTCTCAAACCATTGTAAACCATACGCTTGAACAAAATCTTTACTAACATTCAGTTATAAGGTTCGTATTTGTTAATATAATTATAAATATTCTAAATCGTTATTGAGACCCCGCATCTTGATTACAATAATGAAATATAATCTGGCATCAATTAAACAATTCCTTTTTTATACATCTATAGTCTGTGGTAAACGTTTCACTCTCTTTGTTATAAAATATCGTATATCATTTTTATATTTTGGTTCCCAAGATATCGTTTAATTCACCTGGTATGGGGACACAGGGCGCGTTTTATGGCACTTTATCACTTTAAAGTAGTGGTCATTCATGATATGTATTTCCGAACCGTATACAGGAGATATGAAAAAAAAAATATCCTTGGATGGAAACGCACTTGTAAGCCTGTGTGTGTTCGTAAGTCGTAATAAATTTTTAAAATGACATAGAATATTTTGTGCCTGACACTCAAAAAATGTATTAGAGAATTCAACACTAGACACCTCGGGATAAACTGCAAATATAAAAATTTGCTATACAAGAGCTGGGAACCCTGAAACAGGGTTTTTAAGTAGGGTTCCCAAATCTTATACATT
Source organism: Pieris rapae (assembly GCF_905147795.1). Classification (NCBI taxonomy): domain Eukaryota; kingdom Metazoa; phylum Arthropoda; class Insecta; order Lepidoptera; family Pieridae; genus Pieris; species Pieris rapae. The sequence goes on from NC_059513.1 coordinate 771,793, forward strand.
TCATTCTTAATGATGTGGGCGATCAATCGTCAATTTTGTAATCTTATTTTTTTTTATTGCATCGCAATTCCACAATCCGCGCACTTCTCCTTTTCTTTTTTAGTTTTTTACCTTACTAGGGTTGCCTGGAAGGGATCACTAGTTAGGGATACGACAGATCGTTGAATCCCTTATAATTTTGATGTATTACGTTATTTGTTCCTATATAGATGTAAAGTGTAAAAAAATAATAATTAATGTCTTTATTACGTAAATAACTGAAAACAGAATGTCCATAGTATTGCCTTTTATTAACATAACTGTTACACATTTAAAGAAAAACACTTTTTTACGGATTATAGTTATTTTTTTTTTTTTATAGAACAGGGGGCAAACGGGCAGGAGGCTCACCTGATGTTAAGTGATACCGCCGCCCATGGACACCCTCAATGCCAGAGGGCTCGCGAGTGCGTTGCCGGCCTTTTAAGTTATGTATTATTGTATTTAACGTAAAACATATACATAACTATAATCCGTAAAAAAGTGTTTTTCTTTAAACAGAATGTCCCTTATGTAGGAACTGAATAAATTGACTGACTTGGCTGTCTCTTTTAGAAGTATGAGAAGAAGTATAAGAATTTTTGATGGCTTTATTTTTGCTTCTCTCAATACGGCGAAGGCGCGAAACCCAGTCTGTATGCCTTGTAACCTTTGAATTAAATTTTGGGTCGTGAAATCTTGTTGGTAATATATTATTTCCATACGACTCAAGCCTTGAATTATCTAGATCTAGAATGCTATCCTATGACATAATGTATATGCAATTGTCATAGCACAATAGTCATAAACACCTGCGCCTGAGCACTCGCACGGAACGTTATGCAACTTAATGTCACGCAGTACCAAAGATAAAGAGAATCTGGTAATACTATACGTGATTAAAATGTTTTATCTATATAAACTATAAAATAAAAAATAATATAAAAAATTAATCGCTTAAGTTGCTATGAGCAAATATTGCAGACGAGAACCAATTTTTAATTCTTTTTTTTTAAAGCAATTCCTTGAACTCTAAGGAGAGGAAAAATTGTAACTAGTTTTATTCAGTATTTAGGTTTTTTTTTCGGAAATAAAGCCTATGGGGTAGCATAGCCAAATGTTGCATATGTTTCTGTGTACGCCCAAACCCAATTACCTATCTCAATCCATTTGTGGCCATCTGAGTTAGACATCTTAAACCAAATATTGATAAAAGAGTGCTAATAACCAATCGACGAATTATAATAGCCATCTGTGGATATAAGCTATCCATGGTGGGTTTGTTCCAGGGCGGTGTATGTGGATATACCTTTGTGTGAAATTGACAGTTCGACTGTGCCAATGTCCTCTTCTATCTTCAGATTTTAACTTACAGCAGTTTTTAAAATAATAATAAGCTATTTGATATGTTTTAAATAAAATAAACAAATATATGTTAAGTTTAATAATATTTGTACGGTTTTATTTACTTTATTTGGCTTATATTGATTATCAAATTTGAGTGTAAAGAGCGAAGAGATTGCATTCTATCCGTCGCCAAAAATGGATTATCTTCGTTCGGTTTGGTTATTGGGATGTAGATAGGAGATCGATCGACTGTCACGGTCTTATTTTGAAAACAATCTGAGATTATGGATTAATTATTAGGTTCGGGCGTAAGTAATCATATTAATACGAAACGAAGTTCACGAAGGCAATATAATTAAGACCTTGATAAATTTTTCCACAAGACAATCCACTCAAATTGGTTCGTTTTCTGATATCAGTATACTAGTTAAGCATATAACTTTTGTGGGCGTTCGAATCCAAGCAGAGAATAGATGAATTTCTGTTAGCCATGATCACATTTAACGTATACCACGTTAAATGCTGGTAGCATTTCTCCCTGTATTATTTTTCAAGTTTATTTATTCTTCTATGTCAATCAAAATAAAACGCTTTGAAATGTCTTCAAGGTGTCGTGAGAAAGACTCGCTATGACAGCCCCTACATTGCGGGTGTCCTTGGAGGTCGTCTTGGGATCTTTTTGTTGCAAAAATTGTCCTCACAGAGTAGCTAGTATAATAGTGATAAAAATCGTCGATCCGGAACTTTTTAGTAACATTGTTACTGATTTGTTTACATTTTTGCTGTTATGATTTTATTTTTTTGTAATAGAACACATTTTCGCTTTGCACAGACCACCTCAAACATTACTTCAAATAATGTGTTGCAGTAGTCTGTGCGAAAGTGAACTGTTGTCAGTTGGTTAAATTACTTTTTACTTTATCTTAATACCTTTACGTCTTTTTGGTCCAATAGATGAAATTACCACTTACAATTAAGGCTCGCATAACTGTCAGTCTTTCTGCACAGACTATTGTCAATAACTCGAACAGCTTTAAATTGCTAAAAATTAGCTCGACATCTTTTAATTGTTATTCTAAAGTCTCTGTTATTAAAGTACACTGTATCAGTGAGAGTGGAGTGATTTTTGCTCTGCACGTCGCGCCGGGGTAATAACCGCGTTATGGGTCTGTGCTTTTTGTTACGCGTTTGTTTTAGCGACATCTACCGGACAATAGAATAAATTAAGATTTATTGAAAGGCGCCAGTTCTTTACAAATATCTCAAGTCTTGGAAACGTTGAATGTTCAGTTCAAGTGTAATACATTTTCATTTTAATTACATATAAAATGTTAACTTTATTTATGAAAGGTGTGGAATTTCATAATACTAACAAAGACTTAAACTCATGAAACTATTTTATTCTGCACGGAAAAGTTAGACAATGAAAAAAGTTTTAAGGAATTTATTTTAAAACCTTTAAATTTTGAATTATCAACTACACAATTCTGTCTCATTATCTTAAAACCAAGATTGCTTCACCGAGAATCAAACCCAGCATCTAATTTATACCACAGCCTCAAGCTATGACGGATACACAAAACTGATAAAATCCAGTAAATTTTAAACAATGCAGAACTTTATACAAATTTCAAAGAATTCAAAGTTATAATTTTCGTTATTAATATTCAACGTCGAGGTGAGGCTTACTTAGAATTTATTAATAGGGTTTTTAGACCAAGAGCTTGCTTTTCGATCTTAGATTAAGTTTAGGCAGTTTCTACTGAAGTATTAGCTACCGAACCATTTCCACTTAGTGTCCTTCAAGAAAAGAGCGTATCAATTCTTAAAAGGCTGGCAACGCAAGCTTTCTGGCAATGTGAGCAGCAGTTTCACTCATCGTCCTTCACATATGGTTTGACTGCCCGTTTGCCCTCTGTTCTATTAAAAAAATAAACATAAATAAGAAATCCTTTACTGGCTTTTATCAGTTATGTTCAAAAATAAAGATGTTTTGTTTAGCTATAGACTTTTCAAGCTTCAGCAACTCCTGGTCTATAATAATGTGAGCATTAAAAATCAGACGAGTTAAAGGTCGATGGGGTAGCTGTAAAGTTTTTATATGCTTTCTACGTTGTGGAAGGTCGGATATAAATTACGTGTTTTGTTGGATGCATAATTGCGCGGGTATCGTTAAGTTGGTAAAACACTGTGAATTAACTAGCTTAGTAATCGTTGCTAAACAATATTTTTTTATTTTAGTTTTGTTTTACCCGAACACTTTATAATATATGTATATTACTGAACTGACGTTCCGTTAGTACAAAACTTAATAAATAACTTCTTGTATATAATCTGTGGCACATACTAAAAATAACCTGAGAATTGTCAATTTTAAAAATTAGTTCTCTTTGCCAAACCAAATGTCTACTAATTCTTAACTAAATTTTTCTTTGCGATAAATAATTCTGGGTTTAAAATAGTTTACTATTAAAATCTTGTATGTATTTGACTAAATTGCCTTTTTATTTTTAAAACCAAATTACTGAATATAAATTAGTTCTTAAGGTTTTATCATTTTACAACATAGTATCATACTAAATACTTTTCATAAAATTAACAAGCATAAATTTTAATCTGTCTTTCTTTAACTTACATTCTAGTCAAGGTAATTGACAATTGTCAAAGTGTTGCGAACTCTGACTGTGACAGATGACACTCAAATAAATGGCGGTAGAAAATAAGTGCGCCAGCATTACAATTTACAAATGCAAATAAACTTTATAATTAATTTATTACGTGACTGGCTTGGATTACTTCGAATGATGAAAATACGATAATGATCTGTGTGTAGTTCGTATCGTTTATCAAGTGATTTTACGATATACTACTTACAATGCAATAAAGTCGGAGTATAAATAGGAACTTACTTTACAAGTTTATTATGTAATATTACGACTTTTAAGAACGTATCTTTGGATTTACTTATGTAAGAAGATTGGCTATATAACAAATATTTATAAGGACCTAACAGATTTTCAATCATTTCTAAAATTAAAAATCGATTTATTTACACAAATATATCGTTAAATGTGTTTTTTGGCCAATTTTATTTTAAAACTGGTTTTCTAAAAAAATACGTCAAAGCGAATAAAAGTTTTGCCGCCAAAAATGAATTGGCGAAACGACGTGTTTTAAGAAAAATAAAAACGTATTCTACAGTTAATCTTATTGTTACAGGTTGGTTTTCAACATGCAGCTGTCGGGGCGGAGCGCTAGCCACTCCTCGGGCGTCCATATCTGCCTTATTGCGGAATCGAGCCTTCGCCCTCGTGTCTCCGCGAGCCATATCTGCATACCGGGCGAGGCCGGCCTCAGGTAATTATTATTAATGGTCTCAAAGTATTCTTATCTTTTTTATTCTTGAAAGGTTTGGAGGGTACAAAGGGAGGGTATAATAATTAAGTTTTGGTTGGTTCAAATTGATTCGGCAACGGTGCGGCGGTGAAAGATCATATTATTGAATCTTTCTTAATTAGTCCATACAAGAATTACGTTTCTTAACAGTTATTACTAATACGATAGAATTAGTTTATAACGCATCATATTACGCGATTTCAGTCCCTCATTTCTCGGGTATTCCTCAATATAACGCGGGGATGACACATATTATATTTTTGTACTGTGACATTTATGATTTGTACGTATTTGTTTGTTTGTTTGTCCATTCAAATCCCCTTGAACTTGGATAGTTTAACGTAATCCATACTAGGTACGTATGTCTCGTTATTATTCTGATAACCTTATGGTATATTGTAATCCTTTCTAACTGTACACGATAATACCTACAGCGAAAATTCTATGTTCTAACATTCATACAGTTTTTTTTATGTGAAGAACAGGGGCAAACTGGCAGGAGGCTCACCTGATGTTAAGTGTTCCCTGCTAGTTCTATTTCGTCTTTTATCTGTCTTCCTATCCATCTCCATCCATTAGGTCAAGTCCAAGTGAGCGTATATATGTGTAATTTCGTTACAAATGTCAATTGCTTTTTTTAAATTATTCTCATATTTATGATTCTTCTCTTCATTGCTCTACGCAGATATTATAAATGTGTGCGCAGGTCTATGTGTGCATAAGTAGGTAGGTATTGATATTCAAATTGTATTGAATATTAAAATAAAACATTTTTTTTTCTTATATTTAATTTGTCGCGCTAAACTCCGAACCTAGTCAATCGAATTTGCGGTTCACAAACTAGGCATTAGAAATGTAATCACCTTCCTTTGATTGCACTCGCTAGTGATCTACAAGTTGTTTGAATACTTTGATTAGTATTTTTGAAATACATTTGAAACACATGCCGTGTTGGTTCCATAGATACAGACAAGTATCAAATAATAAATTTATTTTATTTATTTATTTATTACTACATTTTCCTATCTTAACAGTAATTACTAATACGATAGAATTCCAAAATCCCACACCAACTATTCTAGATAAAAACATTAAAAAATTAAACTTATATTCCTAAATCTATCTATCCATAACTAACAATATAGCTAGCAACTCTTGTGATATTGTCATAATATTGACTAAATTTAGAAGTACAAAACAGACACCATCATGAAGATAAATATGATATGGACCTCCCATCCCACTTCTGAACCATCTGAACCGGAGCTGTAGAACTAGGACATACATTTCAGACAGCGGTCGTGTGGGAGCGCAGTATGAGAGAGCGGCTGCAAGACCTGGGACTCCCCTGCGCCTGGCAGGGGTCTTCGCCGATGGCAGCAAGGCGAAAGCACCGAAATATGCCCAACTCATCGACCCTCAGGGCAATGTAAGTAGTAAAATTGTTTTCAGTAGATTAAATAAAAAGGACAAAATCTCTCTTCGAATGTAATTCGTCGGACGAACTATTATGATGACGATGATGATAATGATGATTTTGATAACTGTATTTACATGCGAGTACTCGTATTTATTCTACATTATAATTCTTAGAGACAGCTATGGGAGTTGAATTTTTTTTTTATAGAACAGGGGGCAAACGGGCATGATGCTCACCTGATGTTTAGTGATACCGTTTTTATCCAAATAATAAAATACATAGAATAAGTTTTAACATATTATATCTAGCACCTGCTCTTCGTTCCCTTGTGCCAAAGGCCATCCCCATCCTTCTCCTTTCGCTTTCATTGAAAAAATAAGTCTTCGTACCACACAGGCTTTGCATCAGGTCATTGATTAAACAAGTTACCCTCGATCACATCATGAAAGATTTCTTATGATTATTTTTTTTATTTTTTATTAAAATTTCGTTGAGTGCAATTTAGGATTTATCGCATTCTTGCGATCTCTTCCGTTTCAGAAAATTTTACGTTTTATTATAATCAATTACAGAAATGACCTTTTAATTATCTATATATATAAAAGAAAGTCGTGTTAGTTACACCACTTATAACTCAAGAACGAAAGAACAGATTTGAGTGAAAATTGGTATGGAGGTAGCTTAGAGCCAGGAGACGGACATAGGATACTTTTTATCCCGTTCGACAGCGTTCCCGTGGGACTTGACATGAAACGTCAGTCACTATAAAAAGTGGTATAACAAATAAGAATCAGACTTGGAATAATAAAACGCAAATGATAGCTATGTAATTGACGTATAATGACAGCTATGTAATGACGTATATATGACAATTTGATATTTGTAAGAAATCAATATTCAAAATATTTCTATTAAATAAATACGTTTAATTATTTTTACAATTTACAATTTAATTATAATGATAGTGCTATTGCCCATTCGTATAAACAGTGAAGAGAACTATAAAACTCGGTATGGTCGTATGTATACAGTTCATCCAAAGAATGATGAATGTTTCTATTTGTTGTTGTTGTCGAATGACGCATTTAATCGAGTAAAGGAAGTTTATGATACTTTAATGAAGGCAAACGATGATGAAAATGGTGGTTTATATTTCCTAGATGCCCTTGGTGGAACTGGCAAGACATTCCTCATGTCATTAGTTTTAGCAACTGTTCGGGCGAGATCCAACATAGCGGTTGCAGTTGCTTCTTCTGAAATAGCAGCCACATTGTTAGAAGGATGCCGTACGGCTCATTCAGAATTAAAATTACCGTTAAATCTTCAAACTATTGGAGAACCAACGTGTAATATTGCAAAACACTCAGCAATGGCCAAAGTTTTAGCGGCATCGAAAATCATCATCTGGGACGAATGCACAATGGCGCATAAACGTGCATTGGAAGCACTTAACCGAACATTAAAAGATTTACGCAATGAATCGAGATGTTTTGGAGGAGCAATGATTTTACTGTCTGGCGATTTCCGCCAAATACTGCCAGTAATTCCAAGATCTACGGCTGTCGACGAAATAAACGCTTGCCTCAAATCGTCAAATCTATGGCGCTATGTGACGAAACTGCAGCTGACAACAAACATGAGAGTTACATTGCTTACTGATAAAAAAGAAGAAAAAGAATAAAGATGTAGATGACCTGAACTACATAATGGTATGCGTTTGGTGGTTAGAAAATTGAAGAACAATGTAATTTACGCTACGATAATGATAGGAAAATTCAAAGGTGAGGAAGTTCTTATTCCGAGGATCCCGATGATCCCAACCGATATGCCGTTTGAATTTAAAAGACTTCAATTTCCGATACGTCTTGCATTTGCCATGACCATCAACAAATCACAAGGCCAATCCTTAAAAGTTTGTGGTTTAAATCTAGAACATTCATGTTTTTCCCATGGTCAATTATACGTGGCATGTTCACGGGTCGGAAGACCATCAGCGTTGTTTGTTTTTGCGCCTGATAATAAAACAAAAAATGAAAAAATGTGTATCACAAGGTACTTAAGTGAAGAGCAACCTATGTACTAAAATACAGAAATAATAATGAATGATTAATGTAGGTATTTAATTTTTTTGTATTTTTTCCAATAAAAAAACCCAAACTGCTTATTTATTGCCATTAAGGCGGAACAAAGTTCGCCGGGTCAACTAGTATTAGTATATACAACTGGTAAATTGGACTTCCAATCCACTATTCATTTTATATGACAAATACTTTGACAAATACAGTTGCTGAAACCCAAGCCTATATCATTACATGAGTATAACTACTGTCGTAAACGTTTAGACGTGTAATTTTGCTAGGTATTTTTACTACCGAAGTGAAATATGTCTTCCGAAACCGAGGACACAAAGTATTATTAATATAATCGAATAGTTTATATTTGCAAGGGTCACGGGTTTCTATTAAAGTATAAATTTATAGACATAAAATTTATGACAGCCATAAATAGCACTACTCCTAAAAGCGTATAGACGTGAATCCTTTTTTAAATAAAAATAAACTTTTAAATCACTATTCTTTATTTAAAATTAACCTGTAGTTTTAATGTCTATGGACTTCATATAAGGCCTCTTCTTGCACAAAAGTTTTCAAAAAAAGAACAATTAGTTCACACCACAATTAAAACCGTATTTACTAACCTCTTTTTTTAAAAACAGAAATATTAACTTTTAAATCACTATTCAAAATTTAAAATGAACCTGTAGTTTAAACGTCTATCGACTTCATATCAAAGCCTCTTCTTGCAAAAACGTTTTTTCGTAAAAAGGAACAATCAATCCGTTTTAATGGTGGTGCAACCATTAAAACGAACGAACCTCTTTTAAACCAGAAACAATAAATTTTAAATCACTTCTACATTTAAAATGTACCTTGTTTTATCATCTACAGACTGCATATACGCCTCTTGCAAAACGTTTAAAAAAAGGAACAATCAGTTCGCACCACCACTAATCGTATAGACGAACCTGCTTTTTTAAAACCTAAAAAGTATACTTATATTTCACTATTCTAAATTTAAATTTGACCTATAGTTTTAACTTCTACAGACTACATATAAACAGTCTTGCAAAAACGTTTTTAAAAAAGGAACAATCAGTTCGCTTTGGAATTTCCATCGAAGCAAAGCCAGTCGTTAATACCGACATCTATTAATCAACTCCTCAGAGGATTCACGTCTAGGAACAATGCAAAACAAAAATCACGAGCCCCTAACATCGGTTCTCGACATTGATGTACGTAATAATTGGGGTCTAGATGTGTTATTACTTAGAATTATTTATTTTTAAATCTTGAAGTTCTAGTTTTTGTAATTACATTTCTTTACGCACTTACTGCTATATATATAATTACAAACCTGATAGGTGATATCAAAAAACTTTAGCACCACCACTATGTTGATGATGCTGATGAGGTATTTCCGACCAATTCCATGGGCGGTATCACTTAACATAATTTGAGCCTCCTGCCCTTTTGGCTTCTATTACATAAAAACAAACGTTTTTAAAACATTAAAATGGTGATAATTTTTTTTACAATCATAAATACCTCCGAAGGTTGTTAGTATGGATCAGATCGGTTTTCTCAAATACACTAGGGTCACAATTTAACTCCTATTTCAATAATATATTTATAAATTTTGACTTTTGTATCAGTTTTGGTTAAGAACTAAAATCCTCGCATCATACAAACTTGCCGATTTTATTAAAAATAATGTATTAAAAAAAGGGCATTATTCATATAGCTAATACAATGTACATTAATGAATGCCAATAAGAAAAAAGTTCTCAAATCAATAGCCCAATTAACTCTTCGTCGCTTTCAAATCGCCAAGTTAAAAATTAAAGTTTAATAAAATTAGTTGCTGTCGTAATTTTCATTATGGCTTTAATTTTATTTAGCAGTGATAACAATTTATTTTATTCTTTGCGATACTAAGTTGTCTTTTATTTAATATTCTCTGTTTCGTCTCTTGTTTATCGATATCTAAGTTTTTTATTTTATAATATAGATATGTGTAGATTACTTATAAATAAATAAAGGTTTTTATGCTAAATATATATTCGCTATTAACTACAACAATGAAAAATTACTGTGATTAAAGTGTTTCAGTTCGAGTTTCGATCGTTATCGTGCAATAAAGCCTTTTTGCTTCAAAGCTGTGATCTTAATTATAAGACTTTATTGCTCGGGTGCTAGGTTTCTTCTTTTTTACTGTAAAATTAATGAGCCTCAATGGATATCGATTTGTAATACACGCATTCTAGAAGCACAAACTTGCTTCAAGTTGACAAAACATTGAATTTCAAATCTTATTTATAATCAACACAATTTTTTTTACTACAAATTTATTTTAATAATACATATTTAGCATGTATTGGTGCGCATACATCCAACCTGACCCATTTCCGCTTTCCCGCGAATTGTATCTTATTTCTGCCATCCATTGCGCAGAGGCGATGAGAAACTGATCTTAGTTGGTAGCACAGAAAGCCAAAGATCACGTGGCCGTTCATCAACCAGATGTACCGAACAAGTGTACACTCTGACTGTCATAAGAGAGGCGATGTGCAGAAACCAGTAGAATCATGGTCCGCTCAAGATGCTTCCTTGCTAACCACGACGCTCATATATGAGCTACCGATTGCAGGAAGAGATATATAAACTAAAAGTATAGAAAACAATAAAAACCCACTAAGGGGTTCGGTGCGAGATGTGCTGAAGAGCTACACCACAGTACAAATTGAAATTCCTCATAATCTAAAGAGTTAAAAAGTGATACAAAAAAACCGAAACGGAAACATTACAATTTTTTTATATATTTCAATAAATGTTGCATAAGATATTTCTGTATAATGTGAATGAAATCAGTAAGTAGGTACAATATATTAATCAGTAAAGTATATAAATATGTTTTAAATAAAAATAATGCTACACAAGTAAGCATGAAGCAAAAAGCCCTTTTGATATTTCTCTCTTCCCATTGTCAGTATGCTGTGCGTCTTAAAATTTCATAGCCACATAAAATAGCGATCAAACCGACAACGCGTTCGAAATTCAAAAACGAAGCACTAGATTTTACACTCGAAAGCACATTAACTTCTCATTCGACAACCCATAGTATGGCTCAGCAGGACTACGGTAAGGATCGCACAAAATTACTCGAAAACGAATTATTTGAAAATAAACCCTATGAACATAAAAATAAGGTCTAACGCAATAGCAAATTGAAGTAAAGAATTTGAATGCCCGACAATGTATACAGTGCGCCCGGATTGGGGTACACGAACCTTATTCCCAGTGACTAAGGGTGCTTTTGTTAGAATATTATTGTATGTTTCTGCAATTTGAGGGCAGTGTCCTTTGTGAACCGCGTTGCTAGGACGAAGGTATAGGGGTGTCACGATTTTGTTTTTTCTTCGTTTTAGAAACTGAACGTCCAGTTATTAAGGTACCTTGTGAGTTAGACATTTTCTATGGATATTTTAAATAGCTAGTAAGTTGGACATTAGGGGCTGTTCTAGTATTTCGTAAGCAGAACTACTGCGAATTATTCCCCCCCCCCCCCCTCTCCTAAGTATAGCTCTCAAAAATAATAGTACTTGAATGTATTAATTTCCCCGAAAATGCATTTCGTTTCAATAGGAAATACTGTTGACGTAATCACCAAATCAAAGAAATACTTAAACTTGAACGGCCCCTTATGCGAATTATTAGAATGTTAAATGTTCATTCGAAATGTGAAAAAGTAGGAACTTTATTTATTATAACTTTATATATTAAGTTTCATCACATGAAAGAAATAAAGCTGAAATGATAAAACAGAATTTTGTAATATAGAAAATTATATATGTAATACATATAAATATTGTATGTGTTGTAAGATATTATATATGCTATCTGGTGATGTTTGTGTTTTGCAAAAATTAGTGGGATTGATTTGATTTGTTCAAATAATTTCTATGACTCAAAACTTAGCGATTAAAAAGAGTGGCGGAGATTTTCTAGCTAGTTCTTTTTTCCTTATATACGTCCCTGACTGTACTGGTAGTAAATGCAAATTTAGAATTAATTTAACATATTATCTGTTGACGTTCCTAACTACCTATATGAATGTTAGGTTGAGTGAACTGCAAAATTCTACTCGTAAAAAATGGAATTTAGCTAGGTTAATATTGCTGCCAATTAAAAATAAAATAAAAATCCCATCAATCTATGCTGGAATGCAAGGTCCATTAGAGCGAGCTGCCTTTTTATCGGCAAACGAGAGCAGAGCTAACTAATAGCTTTTCTGACCTTGCCGAGGTCGGAGTAATTACTTGAGATTTTGTACGAATAGGAGACAGCCTATTATAACGAGCTGATGCTGATCAGGGAATAGCGATGTTTTCTTAGATATTAATTTTTTTTTTCATAGAATTAGTTCAAGCAAAGGCACCAAGCCTTTTATTATTATTTTTTTTTTGATTTATTAGCTTGCTATATAGCTTATTATTTGGCTTGGTTTCCTAAATCGTCGGATACGCCGCGCGAGTTCAGCTAGACGTAGGCACTCTCTTCAATGTATTAATAATTAAAAACTAATATTAATTTATATTAGAATTATTTAAACTTAACTTTTCATAACTTTATTTCAGACTCGAAATTCGTTCCGCCTAACTGTCTAATAATATACTGTAGTTAAACTTAATTAAGGTTTTTTTTAACATGAATACAACTTTTTTTGCAAATACAGAAATGTTTTGGCACCACATGCTGTTTGGATTCGTATTTGTTTAATGTTATTCTATAACTTATAGGATATTTTATTAGCGAGAGCGAAGAATCCACCAAAAAAGTAAGTAACTAACAAGTGGTGTAACTAACACGACGTTTTATATATTTAAGGGAAGATTAGAGACAAATGGAAGTAATTTCCCGCCTTCTCTTACTCGATGTGAGGTATATTAAATATAACATATACTTAATGTAATATTAATATACTTATATTTCGCAATAGTAGAATTTAGTAATTATTTCTGTGACACAATTCGTTAATATTGGAAATTCGTTGGCGTAAGTTTTAAGTTTGGTCATGGGAGGTCAACTAGAAATAGAAATTACAAATTTTCTTCAACCAGCGTAAACTTTCGACATTTCGATTGACAGATTTCAAGGAGGCCTTGTTTTTAACGATTAATAATATCATTAAATATCGTTAAAATATAATAAAATTCGCGGCGCTTAGTAGCGCTACAATCTTCTTAGGTCTAGGCCTCAGATTTCTGTATCTGTTCCAGGATAATTTGTCAATTAATTGGGCAAGTAAGAGCCTGACAGACTTTCACGCGAATGTTATATGCGCACATAGAAATAAAGTCTATTGGTGCACAGCCAGGGATCAAACCTACGACCCCAGGGACGAGAGTGTGCCAGTGTCCTCTGAGGGCACTGGGCCAGAAGCAAATACTGCATTGACGTAGAACTGTACCTCTTGCAGTTATGCCCCATTGGATCGCTTTTGTGACGAATATTATAATAAAATGTGAAATAATTGAAAATAGTTATATAATCCAAACATTCTCTGAATCAAAGTAATATATATATATTTAATTGGAAAGACGATATCACAATCCCAAAATCTATTAATCAAAGTACCGTTAATGAATTCTCCGACGATCTGATAACATATCAATAAAGTTAAAAGTATCTTCAATACAGAGTGGTCGAATTTATTATTTGTAAATCAGGGGGGGGGAATGATCCCGCGGAACAGCTTAGGCAGCTACCGTATTAGATGGAATGGATGGAAATAGTTCCTTAGGTATATTGTTAATTATTCATGCAAGCAGAAGATTACTGCTGTAATATGCGCACTGTGCACTAGTCCGGTTTTATACGGTTTACCCTTTTGCTTTTTGCATCCTCAGTTCGGCTGCAGCTTTAAGTAGGAGGCACATGAGTGCGTGGCTGCAGCAGGTCATAGGGTAGACGACTGGTGGTTTAAGGATTGGCTGGGCTACTGCTTACACTAGTGTTCCTCTTGAATAGCAGATAGTTGGCTTTATCTAGACAATGCTGACCATCAGGGATTCCCACCAACACCATTCCCAACTTCCCACTCCAGCCTGGAATCCTCCTCCACAAGAATGTAAGTGCGTGCTGCTTTTCCACTATGCCTACTAGCTGATAGAGGACAATTTTTTTTTATTATTAATTAACTGTTACTTAAGATGTGTGGAACGTAATGATTCCACCAACAACACATGGAGCTGCAACCTAATGGTTGTACTTGTGCGTAAAACAAAACTTGGGGATTGCAAAGAGTGGCGGTGAGTTTATTGCCAGTTCTTCTCTTCCGTTCTACGCCTTGTTTAGAGAACTGTAAAGGTAAAATTACAAGCATTTAGTATTTAATATGTATTTCTTATTGACAGTCATAAGTGTACATTGTGTTACCTAAATAAATATAAAAGATAATGGAATCGTGATTAAAGAATCTTAAAGCTGGAAAACAAAAGAACTAAATAGTCAAAATGAGCACCTTCTAAGATAGGAATCAAGTTATAGGAACTTAACAAGAACTTAATAGTACAATCACATACAAAAGTCACATCATAAATTCCCGCTAATGAACAAACAATTGATTGAATGCAGGAATGTTCCTAATAGGAATCGGCCTCAAGAGTGCCCACTACAATAAACAATATAATCTGATATTATTTACATACAATAATACCTTTCAATAAGGTCGAAAACCGCGTAACGTACTCTGCAATTGTTATTCTGTGACAGTTTTTATAGTCACGTTTCGGCCAGCGTCCATCTAGCAATGACAATTCCATATTATACACCGTCAATAGAAATATAGACTTTATTTACTGCGCATAAGGTCCAATTTAGTTTTGTAAATATCAATATACGACGTTAGGAATACACCGAAATGTTGCGTCTTTGGATATGACGTTCAAGCAATAATGACCCTTATTTACTAACGGTAAAGTTATATGTTTTACTGCAGTTTTAACAGCACGGTCAACTTTGAACTAAATATGGGACGTTTAGAGGGTGCTATGTCACTTTTATTGCTAACCCGTTAGAGTATGCTACAAGTTAAATTAGGCTGTATAGCAAGGAGATAAGGTTAATTATAGTTAAATCGGTTGAACGGATCGTATGATAGCATGCTAGATATGTGGGAAATTATTCTTAAAAAGGTATACTTTTGATTGTATGTTAAATTTCTGATTGCCAGTTGCCACATAATGGAATATTTTCAGGAAAAACACGTTTTAAATTATAATTATACTCTCAACAGAACAAGACAAATATTGTATCAAATGCAAACTTTTTCAAAAAGAAAAACAAATAACGACAGTTGTCACGTCTTCAACGTCAAAATCGTTATAAATAAATTTAAGGTCATGGATATGCAACCATACAATTGGCTACGCGAAGCACAAATATACAACAAGAAAAACACAAAAATATCCTTAGAATGGCTGACAGAGAATGCAGACGTTATCGCCCTCCTCTTCACATCCAACGGGGTAGACAAGGACGGTGTCGTCGAGAAATTCTATACAATATATGAAAACGTGAAGTTCATTAATATGGCCATAGAAGTGATTTATGTACCAATGGATGAAAAGGAGGAAGATATGATGAGCTGTTACGAAAGGCAGGCGAATTGGTTTATGCTTAAGATTGATGATCCACTAATAAACGTACTGAAGCATATGTATGGTAATTGTTAAATGTATTTTCCGTAAAACGAGTATTTAGAAGCAGTGTTATCTCCACGTACGAGTTTAATTTGTTTCGCAAACTGGCATTGAGAGTTCGATGCCGGATATGCGTCTAAGTATTTAAAAGAAAATTCTATTGGTTAGTAGAGATGTGACATTCTGCATAAATAATCGTCGATTCGATTTTTAATTAATCGTCGTTTTTATATTAATCGATTGTTAGGCCCGCATTTATCAATTGCCATTAATCTCTCAAGACAGCACCTCAGTTGTTTTTGTTGTATATAAGAAAACGATTTCATTTAATTCAAAAGACATCATCTTCGGACCCATGTTTATAAAAGTTAATGTTTTGTAAAATTACAAAAAGCAAAAAACGAGAATCCAGTCTGAAGATTCTTTACTCTAGTCTGCGATGATCGAAAGTGTTAGTGTAGTGTGTAGGGTGCACTGTATATTCAGAAACAAGTCAACAAAATCCTTTGGCCATTAGACTTTTCTTCTCAAAAACTTCTCTTTCTTATATAGTGTTGTTCCTTGTGAGGTTGGCGATCATAATGGCTAGATTAATTTTGGATGCCGCGCTCTAAACAATGACTTGGTGTTTTTTTTTAATTCTCTTCAGATATGTCTATAGTAGTTATTATAACGCATAAGCTTTTAATCAATGTCATAATAATGGCTATAAAACTTTGCCGTGATAACAGAATTACTGTTATAAGTGATATCTATAAGTTCTTTTTAAGGTTGTCATTTGAAATTCCGTTAGTCTGACAACTGAACAATTGAAGGATAAGCTATCACACAAATTAATAACGAACATTGATGAAAATATTGATGTGTTTTACAACAGTCTACCAACTTACCGTAACTTTTAATGTGGTTTAAGTTTTCATTTTATTTGTTACTGTTATTTTTTAGTTTTATTTATTATATTTTTTTTTGTGCTTATTTGTTTAGTTTTTTGTATGTGTCTTAAATTTGTGATGTCATATTTTCTTGTACTTTTAACCACACATTGTTTAAGAATGCATATATAAATAAATATATAACTAATGAATATTTGTTATATACATACTTCGAAAGAAGGAATTTTAAATTTATATGTTTTCATTAGGTATAACATGTATACCATACATTATTGTGATGAAACCGAACGGCACCATTGTTTCGACAACTGGGATTCAGGATCTGGAGGAATATGGGAAGAATGCTCTGATAACATGGCTCTCCATGTCAAAATCTGTGACAAAGGAGAGGAAACTCAGCCGCGAGGCCTCGGTATATGGAGATAAGTGGACGTATGTGGGAAGCGATGAAGCAAAGAAGAGACAAGAGTATCATAGAAGGTTTAGCGTTGTTGAAGAGTCTTCTTAGATTTTTCTTAGTTCTCTAAAATATGCTAATGTAAGATGTTGAATGTTAATAAATTTCAAATAAAATACGTAAACATGTTAAATTTGTGCTAAAATCCTAATTAAATTAACATTGAAAAAATAAATTAGAAAAATTAAATACACGATAACTCTAATGGCGTACTCTAATGTAGACGCAAACCTTTTGGAACGGCAGCCAAATATTCATGCAAATATTCTCACCGAAAATTCGATGTCAGTCGCCACCTTTATATTACAAATATTAAAATAAACAGTTTTTTTACATATATACTTGTAATGCGTTTATCAGATACATTACCATATTAATTTAATGATGATATATGATCGCGTTTGTAATTCAAGATTTTAATTTAAGATCAAGTATTAACACTTCGCTTAGTTAATTGTAAAGGTGAGTGCTCATTGTTACTTCTTGACAGACAGACATAACATTTATTTCAAACGAAACACAAGCACACAAAATAATAATCAAAAAATAAATATAACAAAAAATATTGAAAAAAAGGAATAGGGTACTTTTTATGTCTATAATGTGTGTGTGTGTTGTGATTTAACTAACTCTGGATAAGCATTATGCTGAGGAGCAGACGTGTTCCACAGCGCTGTTTTAGGCCAGAGACTTCAATAGTTAGTTGCGCCTCAAACGTAAAAAGAGAAAAAATAACGTAATAATAATTTTAGAAAAATAATATAAGTAAAAAAAATCTTTTTAGACAGAAGGGTTATATTTTTTGCTACAAACGCCCGAAAATTTTAGAATTAAAAGAGAGAGAATGCAGAGATAAAGCCTCTTGGATTTATTAAAGAAGAGTATCCCGTTTCCCACTCTGTTCTTGTGTTCCATTCACCATTGTTTAGCACAGACTAACGTGCAGTTACACTAATTCACTAAAGCATTGTATAAATGGATTAAGTATATCTAAATGACATAATTAGAACATTTTATTCAATGTGTCAGTGGGTGTATATACACCTTTATCTGTGTACGTACACAACCGAAACTGATAAGCGTAAATTGACAGCCCATTTTGCATATGATTTTGTTTTGTAATATTTTGAATAGAGTTTAGATTGTTTGCGATAAGACATCCTTTAAAGGTTAAGAGATTTTGAAAATTTATTTCTGGTAATGATTTCGATTTCGATGACGCAAAAAGAATTTTTGAGAAAATTGAATGGTAAAATTTTTCAAAGATTTTCTTCAGTGTTAGATTGGTATTTCAGCCTCCAACTTTTAACCTAGAGTGAGCTTTCAAAGCTCGGTTACCCATGGATGTTAAAATGCGCGACTAACACTTAGTCATATAGAGATGGTGCATCATTTGTTGGCAAAGCCAGTTAGTGTTAACAGTTAAAAAAAATTGTAATTGAAAAATAAAGTTTTTATTAACTGAGTCACGGACTCAGATATTTTTTTACTTAAAAGGGTTCCAAAATCTTACACCCTACCATGCATTGTCATTTTGAATAAGACTGAGAAATAAAGACATTATATTTGATAGAAGTAGCTTAAACTAGTAGACTGAAATCTTAGGTTTCTACGAAATAAATATAAATACAATTTTTTATCCAACTCTTACAAAATAAAACTTACAAATAACTTGGCTATTAAAAAGAGTGGCTGAGAGTTTATTGCCAGTTCTTCTCTTCCAATCTACGTCCTTGATTTGATAACTGGCAGTAAATTGAAAATTATATTTCTTTATTTAAATGGTTATAAGTACAATGTGTTACCTACATAAACAAATGATTTTGACTTTGAAACTGATTAATCAACAGTTGCACAAATACAGAACGGCCATCTTAATTTAAAATTTGATGAACCAGACACAAGATTAACTTCAGCCCAACAGATATTTCTTATAATTCAAAAACACAGATTAAATTTTACCAAATTCCGTCATCATGCAGAAACGAACCTTCAGAAGGAGTTTAGGCACCTCGCATTCAAATTCTTGGCAAACACAGAATGAACTGTACTAATTCAGAGCTTGATATATTCTTTGGTGTGTGTGGTGTTTGTGTTGTGTGTGTATTCGTACCGCATACTATTAATTCGTCAACGTACAAATATTTGATGAAGCAATTGCGATAAAGATATAACATCTCGGAGCTTTAGATTAAACTCTATTCAATATAGAAATATTTGCTATTAAACGGAAGAGACTAATGAGTTAAATAAAAAACCGGCTTTTAATGTAAGTTTTAAGTAAGGAATTAAAACTTGCATTCGCAGGCCGGATACATAAAGCTGCCTGACCGGGCATATATTATGCAGACATAAAAATCTCCACAGGTCTCATAGAGGAAGCTATTTTTTATTGTCTCTGCCACGATTAAGCGACGACACGAACGATAAACTTTATGGATAGATAACTTTACTATGAAATTACATTGAAAAAATATATTTTCGTTTTGTATACCTAAACCTAAATACCTAAAACTTGTACAGATCTTGCAATATATTTTTATGGTTTAAATTATATTCCCAAACAAAAATGAATAAATAAATCAGAGACAAACTTTTTACCGCCTCAGATTTCTGGATATGTTTCATGATCATTTGTCAATTTAACGGGCAAGTAGGTGATCAGCCTCGTATGCCTGACACCTCGTTGATTTTTTGGGTCTAAGTTTCCTCACGATGTTATCCTGCGCATAGAAATTCACAGTCGGGGATCGAAACTAAGACCTCAGGAATGACAACAATCTAATAAGTAAATCTAATAAATTCCAAATCATGAGATATTCCTTACAGATATCACAAGCCGATGCTTTAAATAGGCTCATTATAATTCTAGAAAACACATATTCCAGGAACTGTTCGTGCCTCTAAACACCAAAGGTGAACTCTACGAAGTGTGCCCCGAAGAGTTGTCACCTGCGGAATGGGAGGACGCCACAGACTCAACCCCGCCAGTGGAAGTGTCAGCTAGAGCGCACAGACTGCCGCATTTGCTTAGTCTATGGCGACTTCCCACCAGAGTTAGGCTGCTGGCCGGCACAGTTCCTATTGAGATGGCGCATGATGTTGGAGGTAATTATACATAATAATGGATTCCGTAAAATTTTAGACATGTAGGTAATTTTATCAAGAGGTCTAAAGAGGCCGAAAATTTGCTCTTGCAATCTACATGACGTGTTACATAGGTTTTTTGGGACCTTTTCTGGACTGGATTCTTGTTGATTTAGGATCAAATTTTAAATATTGTGTTTATTGTAAATAAATAAATGCGATTGAAAAAAATAGTTATATCTATTAATTTTGTTATTTCATTCCAGATGATCTTCTGTTACGAGAAGCTGTCACTGAACCAGTTTTAGTCATGTGCACTCTCCCCGATTATAACTCGCAACCCAATATCAACAAGCAAGCCGACCCTAGGTATCATGCCAAGGAGACCCTTCAGCTTCTCCCACTTAACAGCAATATTAAGATCCGTCGCACCCAACTTGGCTTTGAAAGTGAGAAGAGAATGTTCCTATCCGCGCGCCTTCAAAAAGCTCTCACCTTCTGTCAACTAAATGTTGACAACTGGATAAGACAGATCTCATACGCAAACTCAACGGTCGTCAGCAAAGCGAAAACGGCTACAGATCTCATGAAAGAAGACCACGAACCGGTGAAGTTCGAAAAGGAAAGGAAATTTACGCTACAAGGCCTAAAAATTGACACGTCACGTCTCTTTGGAAAAAGTGAAAAAGTACTGAAGGATATCCCAGACGAAACTGAAGGGTCCATTATTTTTCTTAGTAAGAACGAACTCGAACATATGAATTACGACGTCTACAGTGACGACGAAGGTAAAGACGATAAGCAAGATGATAAAATTGAACATGAAGAGTTTTCACATGAAAAATCTAATGGTTACCGAGAAGATTCTGCTAATAAGAAAAGTAAATGGTTTAAAAATTTAAAATTATTAAAGAGCACGGATAAACTAGATGATAAGATAACTGCAATAGAAAATTCTGAAAGATATAAGGATATCAAAGATCCTTTCGATCCCTTAGGTGAAAAACATAGTTCAATTGAGAGATACCAAGACATGGCGAAATTAATTGAAGATAGATTTGGTGTGTTTAGGAAAAATGATGGTACGGCAGAGAAGAGCCATTCATATAAAAGTTTGACTACTTCTTCGTCTGAAATGGGAACTAGCAATTGTAGCTCGAGTCACAAGAAACCAGTACTAACTAAATCAGTATCCGTGCAAACTGGTATGCCGGAAAGCCCGTGCACAGAAGAAGACAGTGGCATCGACATGAAACATGGCCGAAAAAATTTAAGCGTAGATCAAATTAACTATTGTGGCTCCATGGAAAGTAGCTCTAGCTCGGGCAGGAAACTGAAATCATTGGATGAGAACATGCTCAAGAAGTCTTCAGCGACAAAGTCATCCACACATTTGGAGAGGCGACAAAGGATACAGCCGGATTTGATTCCCGAAAAGGCTATTGCAAAATCAGAGTCATACAATCAAATCCAGAGTTGTGAGGAAATCAATATGTTTGGAGCTGGGTCGATATACAATGATAGCGAGTTCGAAGTCAATTCCAAACAACATTCATTTATTACTGAAAAGTTGTGTTCAGAATTTCATGTTAAAACCAAACGAGTTCTGAGTAAATCCACTTCTAACTTACTTCATCCTAAAAAAACGAATGACAAGAAAGAAGGCGGTAATAGCAATAGTATGCCAACCAAAACGGAACGAACCGATGAAAAATCTGTTAACTTTAGAAAAAAGATTGACAAGCCTCGTGCCCCAACACCGCGTTCAGAAATAGACGAAGACCTATCCGCAGTCGACATTTCAGAAGAAGAACCACAGATCCAAAAGAAAGTGCGGCGTTCGATATCTTCAATCCAAAAGAGAAAACTACCTGTGATAGAAGATTTACCGTACGGTCAAGTAGCAGACGCGGTCGAAATAGAAGAAGAAAAAATAGAAACAGATTCAAACTCGGACAACATTTATGCGGAGATCTGCACTCCACCAATCAAAACAAATGACGACGACTACGACTCGAATGATGTCTTAGCAAACGACCCAGTTATCTGTATCGTTAAAAAGGAAGTCATCACTCGCAATGATGAAAGAGCGAGACAGATGATCGAAAACCAAGACAATGCCTTCCGTCACATTGAAGTTGTAGTAATAGAGAAGACAACGAACTTCGACTTGGACGATTCCAGCCTTGCATCAAGCGATTTTGATGAAACGGGAAGCAAGAACGACGTCTCGATAATAGACTCTTGGGAGCGTGATAACGTAAAAGTTGAACCAAAACATGCTATTAGGTTAGAAATCACCAGCAATATGGATGACTATCCGGAGAGCCATAATCAAAGCTTAGATAGGACAGAGATACATTTAGGTAAAGATAATGTGATTAGTTTTAGTAACAGTATCCATTTAAATGGTACATATCCCAACGAGGCCATTTATGATACTCTAAAATAAGTCACAATAAGTCATAGATTAAATAGTGTCGTCTTCAATTCGCCTAAACTCTGCGCTTACTTATATTGTACTACCGGTGTAGGTCCGGTTTGACATGCTACAACCACGAGGTTTAAGAACAAAACATAAAAATAAATTTCAATTATCCAAAAAACCAGTTGGCAGATCGTCAAAATGTCGAATTCCATAAATAATAGAGCAGTTTGTCTTAATTGTTTTGGGGCCCTATCACATTGCCAGTGCTATTATTTTCTCCCCTGATCAAATACAATTTATCTTTCCACTCATAGGTTTGTGATAATTATGATGTTATTATGTCTATCTGCTCATATTTAAAATATCAGTAACGTAAGCTAAAACATAACAATACTTAATATTGGATCTGCTTGGTGGCTGGCTTAACTGAGAGTACATTAAATTGACAGTTGTATCTGTAAATATAATCTGTAGACATAACTAAATACTGGCTATCGACAAAGTTTTAAGCACAGACTAGCAAACAAATAGAATAAGTTGTATACAATTAGATAATTGCAAATTTTTCATTTAGTCAATTGTGTTTGAAGCTTGGCAAAATCAAAATATTAGATTTTAAAAAATATTAATTCATTTTTGGATCAATATTATGATGGCTATTTAATAAAGTATCCATATAAAACTCTATAAAAGTGTAGTTTGATAGTTCAAAGACTACATAGAATATAGATAAAAAATATTTTCGACACAAGCGTATATAAATTTAATAGTTTGCCAGAGCCACTCGCTATTAAACCAAAGACAACGAAAAATTTGCAATTACTCATTTGACGGTTGTTTATCCAGTGTCATAGATAATTTTAAATTCGAATCGAAGTGTCAAACACGATTCAATCTTTTGCACCATTTAAGTATTATTGGACATGACAATATAATTTTTATCTAGTCTACAATATATAATATATTAGTGTAATAATCTTTTTTCATATCTAAAACTAAAGTTTTTATATATGTATCTGTTGTTTACGTCTGCAGGTCAGGCAATATATCTGCACGTTAATTATAAGTGACAATGTAGGTGCTATTCGTGGTGCTGAATTATATATACTAAGAATAAACTTTATACACATTTAATTTCTCAGTAAAGGATGGCAATTATGTACATAATTTATCTATACTAATATTAAAAATCTGAAGAGTTTTGTGAACTCATTTCCGAAACTATTCCAATGGACAACCTTTGCATAGTCTGTTATGTCAAAGATTATGACACATGACATCCATACAAGAGCGAAGATTTTTAGTAATTTTATATCAACAAATTTTGCCTTCCTTCCTTTTTTAGCGATTAATAATTATATATGTTATTTACGCTCATATCACAAGTTAAATCAAAATATAGTTTCACATGAGAACGCGTTGTATAACTGATTATAACAGCTGGCGTTAAAATAGCAAAATTCTGAAATGAAACGCGTTTTCATCTCATAAAACTGTATTTCTTATAAGTAAATTCTATGTTAAGACGAAATTGCACTTATATAGGTATCACATGACACTAATGTAAATTTGTATTATATAGTTCATCGATTATGTTAAGCGCGAAGCTCTCAAAATTACTTTTAGTGAAAATAAACTCAAAATCTACCAGTACTTTTTTGTTTTATTAATACAACTACTTCGTGTAGTCGCTGATGTCCTATAGATCTACGCTGCTAACCCACCCTTATACTCGAATGGTCACGTTGATTAACAGACACGCGAAGTCTGGGATCGACTCCCGGTGAGAAACTTCCCTGGGCGATACGACTTCCAATCACTACATATTATAAAACAAAGTCGCTTTCTCTGTCCCTATGTCCCTTTGTATGCTTTAATCTTTGAAACTACGCAACGGATTTTGATGCGGTTTTGTTTAATAGATAGAGTGGATTCAAGAGGAAAGTTTATATGCATAAAAACATCCATTAAATAGTGGAGAAGTACTGTTATTTTTGAGGTTTCTAATGTGATGTCGTATATGTCTATCTCTTATGGATAACCCACAATAACTTTTTTTGTCATTTACTTTTTACGACAAATAATGGCTAATTTTCGAAGCGATTTTAACCAATACAGCATTATTCCTTAACCAATTAAATACCTTGAATACATTGTTCATTTAATATAGATCTATACAGCCCATTACAGCTTATTTAGCAGCGATCGAACGCGTATATTATCGGAGTTTTCCAGCGACGGAAATAACAATACATAATAAAAACGTGCTGAACGTGGAGAAGTATTGTTATTTTTGAGGTTTCTAATGTGATGTCGAAAATAATTACATTTTTTCCGCTTACATTGCAAACGCAGCCTGAACCCTACGAGTTTTATCAAAATAATGCACTAAGTATTGTACACATTGAAAAGGTCTACAGAAAAGTCCATGATGGTATATGTCTATCTCTTATGGATAACCCACATTTTTATATACAACGTTCACAGATTTTCTGTAGTGTATTTAGTATCAGCATTGCACCCGTGCGAAGCCGGGCCGGTTCGCTAGTTGTTTAAAAAAAGAGCATACTCCTCCCAATGTCGAAAAATACTAAAATTGGTCTCCATGGGCTGGGATGACTACCCTTTTTGGGTGTCGCGTATGTTTATTTCGCTCCCTATCCTATAGGTAAGAAATGTCCTTCTTGTCTACATTGCCTATGACTTATTTTTGTTCGGTGTACTTATATGTGCGGTTTTAGAAAAATTCAACAATTAAAATAATTTAAGCTCAACAAAAGTTAATAAAACTGCTGCCCGAGTTCACTTCACGCGTAATAATTTACACGATTCCAAGTATACCTACAGACTACATCAGACTTAAATTTAATTTAATTGAACTTATAACATAAATTTTCTTGTGCCATATTTTTTTTAAATATCAATAGTTAAAATTAATTTTAGAGTAAAGATTTTTTCATTATAATATGAGGGCAGTAAAATAGAATGCTACATATGTTTTACCTGCAAATTTATCTTAATATTTACTGAAATGACCTCATACAAAAATAACAAATATTTATGTATCACTAGGTTTAGTAAAACTTAAAAAAAAATTAAATGTTATCTTTACTTGTGCATTTTTACTGTTTATGATGAAAAGGGACTTAATTATCACTCGCCGTTAAACCACTTTTAATGTGGAGCATAGTATGTACTATAAAATGGATACATTCACTAACAAATAAGTATGTATAGAGTCAGATGTTCAGACTCGTATTGAAATTGAAATATATGCCCGGCCAAAGAGGTTTGTAATCTCTGACATGTCAAAAAATGATAGCTGTCAGAATTCGACGGAAAATCAGAGTATAGGTGTACTGTCAGAGAAATCCAAAACAATTAGTGTGGATAAGACGACTAATACGAAACGAAATGATAAATAAAAAAACACACAATTCGACAAATATACTGTATTTAATCAAATAAATTACAATAATTAAAAATAGTACCGAAATAATTTCGCACATTGGGGTGGAAAACGATAAAATGATTTATAAAATTCACTAAACGCATTGTGCGTTGAAAATAAAAGGAATGGAATTTTCAAATGCTAATCTTAATATTAATGACAATTTACAATATACAAGAATATAGTACATTTATGGTCTGAGATTATGCGATATGAGAACTAGGGGAATGTCTGTGGTGATGGGAAAGGGTCATGGTAATCGCATTGAAGTGCCACAGACAATAACTATGAACATTGTTTCTTAAGTTAAGACAACATCTTGAAACGTAATTAGAACAGACTATTTAAATGTGTTGCCATGTTCATAGATTTCTTTGTATGAAAAGGCATCACAGTTTAGGCAAGTCTTATAGATTGTATGAGTTGGAAGACTGCAGAACCGCATACTACGAAGATGAAGAGAGCCAGGAGCCAGGGTGATACAGGGTATTGGTCTTCCTTTTCCTGAAATGTAGATAAATTTATTAGTACTAACACTAATTATAAACATAATTATCTAACCTTATTGGATAGGACATAATATTTTAGTTCCAGTATTAAATAATAAGTATATTATTTAATCTGCTGTAAAATAATAATATAAAATTATTTATAAAAATTAGGCTACAATTTAAGATAACAACTTCATTAACAAAATAGAATTTGAGATAAAGTCAAATTGGATAGATAACATTAAAATCAATTCAATTTAAATAGTAGTAAAATATATATATGTATTTATATATATATATTACTAAACATACTTGAAAATTGAAAACATGTTATTGTTGAATTTTGTCAATAAATTACGACGCATTATCAATACAAAACCTTGAAAACATTTTATCTTTTGTTTTTAAACACCTGAATCTATGTTGATTAAATATGGATAAATGTTATAATTTCATGGTTCTGTTATTAGCAAGATGCTAAGGTTGAACAAAGATAGCAAAGTTTAAATTAATAAAAAGTAAAACTACAAAAGGAAAAATTTCATATCAAATGAAATTCTTTTTATGTGTGACTGATTTATTCAGTCACAGTTTTTAATAGGAATAAAAAGTTTACTTGTTATGGATAAGAATCTAATTTTTCTTTCAAATTCATATAGTGATAGGTTTCTCATTAAGGTAGTCCTTTATCAATAGGTAAATAAATATAATTTAATTATGAATCCATATTATAGAAAACATTTTGCTCACTGATTTATGGTATGATTATGAATTATGGACGAATATGGAGCCTTCTATGGTCTACACTACTTAGAATTCAATGATTGCCACAAACCTTTGTTGTTTTTGGTACATTTCCTCTCATGGTGATGTTTTTGCTAGCAATTTCATTAGCGATGCGCATTCTCTGCTTTGGTGCCATGTTTGTTGATTACCAGTTATATTTGTCCTGAAATACCATTAAATAGAAACTCAAATAATGTTTGACATAATGTAATTAGATAAGATTATTTTTATTCTAACTAAACTAAGATATTTGTTTTTATATTAAATAGTAACATTAAAATATTATATTCACTGATTTTCAATATGATTTAAATGAAATTTAGACATATACTAGGCATATAAAGTCTCTTTGCACAGAGAGGGTTAAAATAAAAAATACAATAAACAAACTTTTACCTTTAAATATTAAACTTATGTGTAGAGGGATAACTTATTTCACGAGTGAGGATCACATTAAAATCAAAACTTAATCAAAATTTAAAGAAATCTCTATTTTATAGAACTATAATTATCAAATTAGTAATTAGTTCCTAATAACAATTATTGTTAATCAATTTAATAGGAAGAGGTAATTAGTTTTAAGGAATTCTTTAATTATCTCCTTATACTAAATTACAATTACCTAATGAAAAAGTGAAAGGAAAGTCTTGTTAGTACTTCGAGATATTGTTACGTCGTAATAAAAACTAATATTTAGTATTGTAAGACGCCAAACTGCCAGCAGCGCGACAACAATATGTGATGTGTATATGGGAAATCCCTATATACGCAGTTAATTGCTTAGAAACTTGTAAACAGCTGCTTTGTAACACTTACAGCATGCAACAAAATTGCATGCTGTAAGTCTGAGCATCTAGAGCCTCAAAAACATGTAAAAATACATTAAACAACAGGTTTTCGTCTAACTATCGTCAGCATTAACATTAAATCTTAGAAAATGAACTAAACAGATTGAATTATGCTAAAACAAGAAATTAAAGTATTACTGCAATCAAGCTGATTGCTTGTTAGTTTTAATCTTACTACACTTATCATGTTAAAAACAATAAAATACTCACAATGATTAAAAATTTAAAGGCTGAATAGCCTGCTCACGTACAAACTCGATTGACACGTATGTAAAAGTGAAATCCGGAATCCAGCAAAGTAACACAAATTTTTCTTGATTGTCAAACATGAAATATCACAACACGTCGCATCGACACGTCAGTATTGATGTTTCAAATTTGCCCAGACAATTAAAATTAGAGTACTTTTGCACGTTAAGCATAAAATGGTATTAAAAATTTAAACTTATTTAAAAAAAATTCCAACTTAAGTTAATGATACTAATATTATTACTATAAGGAAGCAGTGCATTATTTCAATGGATCAATAGTAGCACAAGATGGCTGGATAACTTAATGTGTATAGTGCCATCTAGTGAAGAAGACAATTTCTCACCATAGTCGAGGGTTCTAACAGAAGCCGCAACGCTGTAATAAAATGTTAAGAGATGTCGCTAGTTTAGAACAATCTGTCTAAAACCTTTTTACCCGATTGATAACAAGCGAAGTTTAAGCTTAAGTATTTAATATACTTTGGTATATTACACAATCGATATTATAACTCATCACCGGAGATCGCTCAATAAGTAAACACAGTTCAATCGTCTTGTCTCGTGGAGAGAGGGCAACACTGAGATAGTTTAATAAAGAAAATAGAATCATTATCAGTGGAAGAGATGCAGCTTTTGCTTCGCACCTGAACCACAACTTTGAAAGAGGAGGAGGTGGTTCCTCCACATCTCTGTGTAAATATTTACGAGCAGAGATATCATAAGAATGTGTATAGGATAGGCATACATATAGACATATTTCTGCTTTATAATTAATTATTATTTGTCAGGCATCTGTGCCAACAGTTATTTTTTGTAGTGCAGACCGACATAGACTCCCATACTATCCACTATTGTACGAAGACGATGAAAACGCCCTGTTATTATAATTAACTACATAGCTACATTTTTCTTTAGTATTTCAATAATAAGTATGTTTTAATTCATTTAACTATATAAATGTGGGTTAAAAATAAAAACCTAAATATTATTCCATGTCCGGGTAAAAATGTACCATTTTCCATCCCTTTCGCGTTGTACGAGATAACAAGATATTGTAAAACAGACAAGAATGAGACACCTATATGAAAAGGATACAGGATATCGTATTACAATTTGAGCCAATGGTGCCTCAGTGTATCCTGTCGTGGGATCCTTGCATTGCGATTGGTTGAAATAGACAATATGTTACGCCTATATCAATTCGAATTTCGAACTTGGAAGTCTCGAGTGGATGTTTTATTCAGTTCAGCTGCCGTTGCAAAATATAGAATTTTAAAAGTACTACATATATTTGTACTTTGTTTTGTACCGATAAATAAACAAGAGATATTTAAAAATAGATTTTCTAAATTCTAAATTTAAACCCGTGTAAATTTATTATAGTTTATCGGGTTTTTTATGTAATATTAGGCATACGGGCAAGTGAAACCGCCGCCCATAGACATTGCCAGCTCCCAAAGAGTTTTTGTGATCTGGTACGCTCTTTTGTCGAAACCTAAGTCGAATTGGATTGGAAATACTTCAGCGGGCAGTTGGTTCCCCATGGTGCGCGGCAAAAACTGCCTTAATATACACTTGTGCAACGAATGTCGTCGAGGTGATTCGAATGGTATTTTCTGAGCTCTTAACTATCTCTAGGCAACGCCAAGGGATCAGGTCGTTCAGAAAACGCCTGTTCAACGAGAATTTGAAATCTAGAACTTAAGACTATACCTAGATATTCAACAGCCTGTTATTGGAGTTAATGTTCTTTTTTCGCTATTATAACGGTCAAACGGTACTTGATCAGAATATATTTCGGGAAATCTCTATATCTTATCTCATACCTAATTATTTTCATATAGGTACATTAGTGGACTGGTGACTAAGATCTTGGGTAATTAAGTAATTTTATACTCATTAGAGATATCAAAAAAGGCAGTCATTAATTTCAGACTAATTAAATCAATACGAGTCTAATACTTATAAATTAATGTATATACACTGTAAATGCCTGAGTTACGATATAAATATGTCCGGAAGTTAGATAATGTTTTTGCTTTTGAAAATTCTTATTGCTTTTGGAATATCGTTCATACGCAACCGATTCCTATAAAGTTCACAATTAAGAGTGCGACTTTACATATTAAAATCTAGCCAATACAATAATTATGCGTAAAAAGTTATACTATACTAGTGAATAACTTACACTAAGGTAAAGTTCTTTAACAGTATTAGTGTTATACGTATATATAAGGTTTTGCCAGTATATTCATTGCAATAGACTGCATTGTCTTAGCATTCACATGGTAATGCAGTCTATTTAAGTGAGTTAGAGAAACCAATTAGCTGCAAGGCCTGTATACTTAAATACGGTTGTCTTAGCTCCATCACCATATTCTACATGGATATAATGTGGATAAACCTATTCACACTATATCCTCCATCAACACCAACATCGTCCAAAAACCAAAACATCGCTATCCCTGCGTTGAGGAAGCTTTTAAAAAGCTTGCCCATTAATTAAATATATATTGGTAACACAAGGGTTGATTCAAGTGAACAAACATTGAAAATGGCAATACAATGTTATCTTAGGATTATTTGCAATACGGCGCCATTACGACGGCACGTAAAAACATTGTTTCGGATTCACAAGGCTGTTAAAATGAATTAAATTTAAGTTAAGTATTTAGAAAATGTTAGTTGGCTTAAAAGATACGAATCACAAAATATAGATAGGTATCCAAAATATTAATTTGTATTATTTATATTTTATCAGAAGAACAAATTTGTGTTAATTTCGTGACGATTTCAAATATGAACTAAACTCTTGGCACGTTCATTTTATATTCTGCTGCTCAAATTTTCCTGAAAACGGGACAATTTTGCGTCCGGGACGGGACAGTTAATTTTGGGGACTCGTGATTGAAAAACAGGGGACAGTTCCGTTCAAAACGTGACTTCTCCTTGAAAGTCCGGCAACAAGCCTCTTTTAGAGGTTTTCTAGGGTGTCCATGGACGACGTCCATTTTTGTGCGTTCCATAGGCTCGTTTGCTCGCTTGTATCATAATAAAAAAGTTTTTTAGTTACATACATTATCTATATGTCATGTAAAACGAAACTGAGTCTCTGTAACTTTTAATATTATTTTTTAATTAAACATAGGATAACAACTAGTTTTTCTTATAGAACCTATTGGTCAGGACTTGTCTCTTGACTATGTGGATAGACCTCTGTATGAAAATGACAGTTCAACTGTGCCAATATCCTATCTTAAGATTTGAACTTACACCAGTTTTTAAAATAATTAAAAAGCTATTTGATGTTTTCAACACAGACATGTATATTTTAACATTATTTTTATTTACTTTATTGGTTTAGATTGATTATCAAACATGAGTGTAAGGAGCGAAGAGATTGAATTCTATCCGTTGACAAAAATGGATTATCTTCGTAGGGTTTGGTTATTGGGATGCATATAGTAGATCGATCGACTGATACAGTCTGATCTCAGATTGTTTTAAATCTGAGATTGTGGATTAATTATTGGGTTCGGGCGATAGTCAATAATGTGCCTGATTTGTTTGTTATGTTTTCCTTCACCGTTCGTACGAGAAAAGCACATGGACAGTCCATTGGTGTACTGGATCGAACCTATGAGGGGTAACAGTCAATTTTGTTAATAATTCTATAATATCATAACTTAAATAATCTAAGATGAAATAGTACGAACATTGGCGAGTCAGCGAGTCGTGTCGTATTAAATTACGTAAAATGACACTGTGCGCGGTCCATGACGACTGCGACACGGTTTGTCTGTTCCACGATGGGACTTGACAATCACAATACAGGATATACCCGCGGCTTTGCTGTATACGGAATTGTATAGTATGTATAATTTTCTTACAATGAAGTTCACAAAAAGAGTGCGACTTTACATGAATTACAAGCCTATGTTATGACCTATGTTAACCTAATTAATTTCTTAGCTAAAACTAAGGTAAAGTTCATTAACTTAATAAATTGTATTTTTTTTATTTTTTATGGAACAGGGGGCAAACGGGCAGGAGGCTCACCTGATGTTAAGTGATACCGCCGCCCATGGACACTCTCAATGCCAGAGGCCTCGCGAATGCGTTGCCGGCTTTTTAAGAATTGGTACGCTCTTTTCTTGAAGGACCCTAAGTCGAATTGTATATAATATATACTATATGAGAACGGGACGATTAATTTTCCAGTTACGAGTCCCGGTATCCCCGGAATGAACTGTGGGACACACTTTTCTGTTTTGCTGTGAGACCTCAGAGATGAAAGTCGCACGCTGAAGCCACAAGGCCCACACTGTCCTACACAATATAAAATATTATATGTCACACCTTACTCCGTACATATCTTTTTTAAAAACGCAAAGAATAATCGACAAGGAAGATGGTTTTAATATAATTACGTATCAGTTCCTCACGCGAATTCGCAATGTTATTGCACTATCTGGACTTCTGTCTTATGCAATTAAAACATTGAAGGAGGTTTATAACCTCTAGTAATACCAAATTAAATATTTTGTTTCTAGAATATTCTGAATATTTGATCGCGTACCGAAACATCATCAATAACGCTTTTGGGAGCCTTTTTGCCCAAAAAGGGCAGTCATCGCAGCCCGTAGACATCCATTTTTAGTGGGTGCGTTGCCGGCCTCTGAAATTGGTCGTTATTGACTGTTGTTTCATTGTTTATGGTAACAGCAAATGTGACCCATATACTGTATATACATTTATAAGAATGCTTTATTTTATTGATAATTTAATCAGTCCGACCCGGCGGCGTCATGGAGGCAAAATTATCTGCCACATACTAAACAAAATTGTGATTACAATAATTGTCATGTATTTTAAATCAGATAGCTTGTAACATATACTGTTGATAGCATTATGTACATAATAAATATATTATAAACAAGATTATAGATACATGCCTATATTGATAAATATCGATTGAGTTTAGTCGCCCATAAACAATTATGCATAGACTACTACAGAGACACTTTCTTTTATGTCCAGTCTGAAATGTCAAAAAAACCTTTTGTACCACAGACAATCACTTTCGCTATTGTACCATTGTGCAATGTAATTAAAGGCTTTTACGCGAATTGAAACGTAATACTTTTAGATTATGCGATAAGATGTTTGGATCTTTTTGACTCGTTTTTAAGTGACAGATTGGATTTCTTAGTCACAATAGTGAACAGTATGGTAGGTTTTCTTAAATATATAACTGCAGAACAATTGAGTTAGAATTATAGTCAACTATAAAATGTAATTATAAATTTAATTTTCATTCGAAAAGTCAAATTAAAAAGTCACTTTTGTAAGTCTTTAAAGTTTCATCGGAAGAGGAATGGGCAAGAAACTCTTATCGATTTTATGGTAGTTTTTTTTATATTATAAATACATTGATTTGATAATTGTATCTGAAAACCTAGAACGAAAAACCTGCTATACCTACATACATAAAATAAGATAGGCGCATAGTGTTATAAAAAACAATGCAGTAGATATTTATAATAATTATAGATACATGGTGCTCACATATTTTTTTAAGCATCTCTAACATGTTCAAATGAGGACAAACAAACACTTATGTAATATAAACTTATGTAATGTATGTATGCCTCCTGCTTTGCTCTCAGTAACATAACAGCAACAAGAAAATACGTCAGAAACCAATTTGACGACAGAGCTTCGTCATGTCATCTTATTGTCGTTTATCAAATCAAAATTAATTTATACATACATTAAAGTCAATAAAACAGTTTTAAAGAAATTTGAAAGAAGTTTTCATTTCGTGGTCGAGAAGAACTGGAAGGAATCTTTAAGCGGCCTAAAAGTAGTCCTGTTTGTTATCAGACCTAGGTACACGTTTTTTTTTTATGAAAAAGCAGTCAAACGGGCCCACTTGGACATGGACCCATGGACACTCAAATTGCCATAGGACTCGCAAGTGCGTTGCCGGGACATAATGTTAATTTAGAATTTGTCTTCAAAGTCCGTTAGATATAATACTTTCACTTAGGTACCTCAAGAAGTCCCCTCGTCTTTGTAAGTTATCTTTAAACCGTCATAAAACAAACTAAGCTTTTCACCGCAGGGGAGGTGCTTCCTAAAAGGTTTCCATGTCGGCATACATCCCCCTTCTCCCCAACTTTAAAGGGTTGGGACGGGAAGCCGCACAAATTATCTCCTTGTCTGCACTTGTTTTGTAACAAAAGTTAATATTTTGACACGTTTTCAAATATCTTGGATTATTTAGTTTTATTCTTCCAATTCTGTGATTTAATTAAACATATGCCTACTAATAGACAGTAAGATATTGTTACAGAAATTATCGATTTATATTGCCTCTTTAAATAATCTAAAGTACAAAGGAACTCTTATCAAAAAATTATGACCAAAGAGCATTACAAAACATCACCGTTAAAACGTAGACATTATTCGACTGTTTAATATACATATATATAATAAATATTCATAAATATATATTTTTCTAATTTATTACTAACCTTAAAATGTATTAACTAAAATATGTTATTAAAAGGAGTCCCTTTAGACAAGATTCCGAAGATACTGGCAACGTTCTCCCTTTGATTCTTATGAGTTTGAGTCTTATCTATCCCCCTGGACTAATTCTTTGTCCGAGGTAGCTGCCAGTTCTTCGGTCTCCTGTGACTTTAAAACTTTGCGATTAAAATTTTTTTTTTGAAGTATTCAAACTTACCTTAAGTTGAACTGGTTCGGAAATACTTCTGAATGAGCGTACCTAGTATATATAGGCAATAAGAGTCTGCATGGGCGTTGGCTTCACTTATGAGTCCAGCCCCTTTGCCCTGTGTATAAAAAAACAGACTAAAGAAAATAATTGTGCAAAAATAAAGCTAGGGTAATCCTATACGTTTTTGAAGCCGATTACCCGTAATATGCAATAATTGCTGACGTGGCCAATGCAAGTGGAATTCTTTTGTGTCCTGGCGCCATACTTGAAATACTTTTCGACGGGTATTTGCGCGATTTAATTGTGATTTAAGTGTACTTTAGAAATAACACTTTTGGTTTCTTATTACACGTGTTTACTTCTGTAAAATTTTTGATTTCATATGCATGTATAATATATATACCTATATATATTTCATAACCTTCTTTTACCGCGGTAAGTAAAAATATAGAGACACAAACAAACACACAAACAAAGAAAAATTGGTGTTTTAATTTAATAGAACATAAATAAAAGTATTTTTTCCAACCCACGAATATACAGTATACTCTTAACCTACATAGTAAGAATAATAATTCAAAACGGATTATTTTTAATTATTAGAAAATTCAAACAAATTATCTTTACTTTCGTTGACATTATACAACCTACAACCTTTTCAGTCGTGGGCCTCAGATATCTGTGTCTTTATGATCATTTGTCAATCTTAATAGTAAGAAGGTTTTTAGCCTTCTGACGCATGTCGTCGACTTTTTGGGTCTACAATCCCTCACAATGTTTCCTTCCCACAAGAGAGTGTTACCGCACATAGACAGAAAGTCCATTGATGCACAGCCGAGAACCCCACCACGTCAGGTACAATCACACGCTAAAGCCACTACTGATGCAACAACCAACTTAATGCTTAACCCGACGAAAATACATGATGCAACAACCTTCACTGCTCACCTGCTTTGCCCGAAGAAAATACACAACACGAACCTATAAAAGGAACGATTCGGTATTAGATAGATATGCATTTTACTTCGTCGCAGAAACATATTACAATTGACATAAATGAAAAGGTGGGCAACTGGCGACCTTTGAGAGATTTCTTACAGGCAACCACTGTGTAAAAAAGAAGAAAAAAAAAATAAGATAAGTTAAGCAAGAACTGCATAAATACATAATACACATAGTTATTTAGATAAAGCTAATAAATCTAAAGTAAAAGAGGACAAAGAAAAAGTGCACACGAATCACGATAATTTTAGATCAGTCACATCAGTTAGTACGAAAGTTTGGGTGCGATGTGGACAGTATAATAAGGAATATAGAGAAAGAGATAAGCGAATAGAGACAGGAAGTGTATTCTAACCACACTGCAGGGACCTCAAATGATTCGCAATGAAAGATTTATGAGATGGGATTACAAGGAAATAGTTTTCGGAAGAGTGTGAGCCGTAGCAATAGACTCACAAAAATTTGAATTGCTTTTAAAGATAAGAAGGATACCCGAAGAACATCGTATATGCACACATTTTAGAAACACCCGCATGAGACTTTTTCCCACAAAATCCAATTTTTTCAATTTCCAAGGCAGATGGACCGTTTTCCGTTTTCAACTACGATGGAACTAAAATTATCTAAGCGCGTAACTCGATCCGAGGGGTGGAAACGTATGCTTCGAGAATAGGACGGTTATATGTAATAGTGAAACAAATGTTCATTTAACAAGATAACGTTGGCATAAACTCTCCAATTAATTGATTATGTCGCTACCATAATGATATTGCACAGAGTTTTGACATTTTTCATATTCGCAGGTCTCAGCTAAGAGGAGAATTTGGACACAGTACCGATTTATTTTATTGGTTCAAATAGTTTAATTATTTATAGTTTGTATTTATTTACACTGTTTATTGTATGTACTTGATTTCGCTGGTCGGGTCCACATGTTATAATAGGGACGACACCGCTTTTTATTTTGTTTACCAAATAAAAAATAGTTTAATATATAACATAGTCTATGAGGAAAGAGGCCTGTCGTAGGATTTGAGACAGCTGCAGTTTGTAGTATGTTATCAAAACAGTTATTACATGAACCATCTTGTTACTTAATAAAAAACATTAAAAGTATAGGAGAGCAAAGGACCATACGGGACAGCCAAAGACTTCAGTCATCTCTGCCCATGGACACCCATTTATGTCTTTAGGAGGTAAACGGGCAGGAGGCTAGCCCATCGACAATTTCAAGAATTACACAAGAAGGACCCTATGTCGAATTGGTTCGGAAATATTTCAGTGGGCAGCGGGTTCCATATAGCGGTGGTGAGCGGCAAAAACTGCCTGAGAAAACAGGTAGTACCGATCAATTCCTCTGAACACTCTCCATGGTAAATGTGGTAGAAGATCCAAATACCACTTCTATCGCTTTACGTATATATAAGGAACGTGATCATTTAGAGCATTTCCACGTGAATTTATTAATCCCCATTATTGCATAAGACCATCCCAGCAAGGTGCAGATCCCGGGGCGTACAATCACTCACGCAATTGTTTAAACAAAGCGCACTAATAAAATATCGAGTTACAGCGAATAAATGAACATCGTTGACGCGGCCAATATGCTATTGTACGCGACTATATGGGGGCTGCGCTTTTTGTTAATACTTTACGGCTTCTGTGCTTGTCTGTACCCTACTGTTTCTTGTAATAATCATTATGTCATAAAAAAATATTGTGACAATAGCTTTTACGGTGCAAATTATGGAACCAGAGAGATGGCACATTCCTAGAGGTTATGTGATAGTCTGTGTGAAACGAGAATCGTCTTGGCATTAATTGTGGGCGCTAAATTTCCTTTTATTTGTTGGCATTACTTGATAAAACATTACAAAAAATCTTTGTGAATACAATAACATATTGTTTTAATAGTTTGATAATTGAAGCAACGATCGCTATAACGATTTTTCTGTAAAAACTAACTAAATCAATTTAAATAAATAAATATAAAAAATAAATAATTCAAATCAAATCAAAAAAAGGCAATTTCAATAGGTTCCATTACTGGCCTTCCAAATAGTTCTTTATCTGATCGTGTCCGACCAAGCAGAAGCTGGTCGAAAATAGAAATTAAAAAAGAATAGTTTGCAAATAAACAGAGGGATAATCCGCTTATTCGTGCGTTTCAGACAGCGACGTTTGTCTTTCGGCGCCAAACGTCGACGCCATCTTGCAATTGCCATTTTAATTTCACCATAGATAATCTATGCTTTTTGTTGTTTTAAAACGAATATTTATATCGTTCTCAAATATTATTTTGTTTTAGAAGTGAGGCTTTTCAAATATAACTAGGAATTTTAGGCTGTTTTTAAAATCTTAGGTACCTAGATAAAGTTCTTGAGTGACCTACTTATACATTAGTAAGTTGATTGTCATTTGTATTTTTATTCTTTCCGGTATCATACGCACAAAGTCAAGCCATATATAAGCTATTATTATGTATATATGTTATATAAATCTAATATATATCTAACATATATATCTATAATTTTAAGTTTTTTAACATTGAGTTATTCAAGTGATAATGCTTCTGCTCTATGGATCTATTTGTTTATGGGCTAGTTCTTTGGTATTTATGAATATATATGCCTGTCGAAACAAAATATATGGTACAACAAATTCTTGCTCACATCTTAACACTGGCTGCATGGTAATAGTTTATCTATAAGTGTAAATAACAACAGTCAATCATTTTTGCGCAAACGAATTTTTTTCCATCCTGTCAAATATTACAAGCAGGCCACACAGACCCTCGCACATGGTTAATTCACAATAAAACCACAGATTAAACTGCAAAATCCGATTTCGGCGGCCGAGCTTCTTGCATTACGTCAAGAGCCATCACAGAACAAATCAACCGGAAGAATAAAAAATTAAAAAGTTATCTTCCGTTGTGCCCTGTATTTTTATAAAAAAATCTCGCTTGTTGTTTCAACGGTTATATACTCTCGTCATATACAATATTTCTCAAGAATCGACCGCGAGTTTGACAACAATTATAAATAGCTTAATTTATTATGACATTGTATTGATGATCTTATTATATAATTTAATATAAATGATTTATTATTAATAATACAACTTTCAACAAAACACCACCTACATTTTTTAAATTTCTCGATGCCCGAGTTAGACGAAGCTAGTTTTTCAAGCTAGAAAAGCAAGCTAGTGTCAGTAAGCTAGCAACCTAGTACTTCTGGCTTCGTGTAGACAAAACTAGCTTCATTACTGAGCTAGTAAGATAGTTAACAATCCAGGATGGTTTCCTCGTGATATTTTCCTTCATACCAGCGAGTGTTACAACGCTCATAAAACAGCCGAGCCAGGGATAAAGGATTTATATCGGGACATTGTCACGAGCAGAAAAAATATGTAATAGACAAGGAAA
Organism: Pieris rapae; assembly: GCF_905147795.1. Lineage (NCBI taxonomy): Eukaryota > Metazoa > Arthropoda > Insecta > Lepidoptera > Pieridae > Pieris > Pieris rapae. The sequence continues at coordinate 811,606 of NC_059513.1, forward strand.
GATGTTATCCAACAATGAACTGCAACTCTTGGTGCGTAAATTAGTTCTGTAATCTATGGATTTAAGTATCCCTTTGGATGAAGGAGCTTTTTAAAAGGATTTTACACTTATGTGAATAAACTTGATTCAATGTTCAAGACTTGTTCAAAGACATCTTTTGTCATGTTTTTGTTGTTGTATTTAGTTGTGGCGTAATCGACCGACATAATAATATCATGTATCGATCTATCAAAATGGATACATAAATATAACCCAAGTAATTTGCTTAGCTGTTTGATCAACTGGCTGAATATCTTTCAGGCCGTTAGTTAAACGGCTAGGCTGTTAATTGAACGGTGAATGTAGTTAGTTGGCTGTGACATATGTCTACATAAATTATCATCTCATATTCATGGTGTCGTAGTTTCTTGAAAATAAAGTTTTTTGTACTTCTCTTTGATAATTCCTTCACCCAAACGAGTGAATAATAAAAATATTGAAATAACGGGAGCAAGAACTCAAAGACAAAGAAACGTTTTTTATTTATATTCGTCGGCATTTTCTATACATTAATCTGTTTGCCTCCGTGTTTGGAGTGCGGGTTCGAGTCCCGGCTACGTAAATATTGTCACGGTCAGACGCGTGTTTGGTTTTGACAGTTCCGGTTCTTCGGTATCTGCGTATGTGTAGCGCTAAGGTTTCACGCTCATCAGCTTTTATTATAACCTCCATCAGGGCTTCTTATTGAGGTCGTGAGGTCGTAAAAATATTTACTACGAAAGAAGATTTAATAGTAAAGGTCGGCTACACACCCGCACACTTTATTCGTAGCCGCCTCGGATGCCACCTGTCCTATAAAATGTACTGTCCGGCTTGTCTGTTACTTACCAAAAGTTTTTCATGAAAAAATATTTTAAGAAATAAAGAAATCAGTGGTGTTACAACCTTTTTAGGTCTTGGCCTAAGATTTCTGTATCTGTTTCATCGTCTCAATTTCAAACGCCTGTGCTTGACTATTGACTTTTTGGGTTTCAGGTTTCCTCACGATGTTTTCCTTCACCTTTCGAGCGAAGGTTTATGCGCACGTAGAAAGTCCATTGGAGCACAGCTGGGGATGGAACCTACGATCTCAGGGATGAGTTTCGGTCGTTGAAGCTACTAGCCAACACTTAGTTTAATATATTAGAAATAAATTTATTCATCAAATAAATTATATAATAAAAAAAGACATCAAAACCAATATAACAAACTATCTATTATTATTATCAACTCACTCACAAAATTTTTATTAATCCCGAATTTCGTATTCAGTGTACCTATTATTAAACGATATCATAAACATTTTAGGCCCACAAAATTTGGACCTCTTAAAAGCATGTTGTTTTGTTTGTCTGTTGATATGTACCTACAGTGGTATTATTTCAAGCAGTGGTCGTTCTACGTATAGTAATTTGTGATTTCATAATTATCACTTTCGAACAACGTACACTAAATAATAGAAGTCAGAGGACCGTTGAAGTATTTCCGAACTATTTCGACTTAGGGTCCTTCAAGAAAAGTGATTGTTGGTTTCAAACAAACAAACAAACAAAAACATCTTTATTCCAGTACACTTATGAACGTCAAAAAAGTTAAATTAATTGCAAATTTACATTTACTACCAGTTCGCAAGTCAAGGGCGTAGAGCGGACAACGTTTACCTCTTGTTACATGATAAAAAAACTGTAAATTTCCATGAACTGCCAGTTCTTAAATCAAGGGTGTAGAATGGACTAGAAGAACTGGCAACTGCTCCTCACTGTTTAATAAAAAATTTAAATTTGAATTTTGCTCTACCATCCCGTATCTTGCCTTGAATTTTGCGTAAAATATTTAAATTATTCACGTCGGTGGCGATTAAGTAAAAGGCAAAATATTTGCACTAGCTGATTGGTTTCACCGTAAATATATTTTAACAGCGCTAATGAGAAATTAATGTGTGGCAGAAGGTTTGTCAATATATTAAGAATGTTTTTTTGTGTTTTTATCGTTTGAGCTCGTCTCAGTTGGCAGATCTCTTATTTAAAGTACATACAAAAAAATGGTGGATATTAAACAAAGCAAGTTTCGTGTTGCAGTTGTCGTAAGCGTTAAAAAAACAGATGTAACAACTTTGAGTAGTGGAGGCCTAGTGGTATCACCGACTAGGGGATCGAGATTTCAAAGGCTGATCGCGGCATGGCCACGCTGTTACAGTCTCCAGATTCGGGCAATTGCTGGTGGTGCCTCATACTTAACGTATTTTCCCACGAAAAACGCGACGATTCTCTTCCCTGAGGTTCAATCTCTGGCTGTGCATCAATGCACTTTCTGTGTACCCATTTAACACCTTCTCGTACGGTGAAGGAGAACATCGAGAGGAAACCGAGATGCCGTAGACTTGGTGGCATGTGTCAAGCACAGAAAGCAGATCATCCACTTGCTTATAAAAAACAAATGATTACATACAAAAATAGATGCAAGATCTAAGCCTCGGTTTGTCTAGCTGCTACCTTAATTTGATATTTTAAGATAAAGCAAACAAGCAAAGTGCCGGTGGGACGTCCAAAGCAGCAGCAGTCATCATAGCCCATGGACATATGGATGGGTGCCGGATTTTGCAATCACGTATAATTGTGGGCGTCGCTATAAATACACCACTAAGTACCTTCAACCCCAAAAATAGGGAAACACAGCAATGGGGTCGCATCAGCATTCTACCGAGGGTCCACTTGACTAGCTGATAACCAGTCTCTAGGGTTGTAATTCTTTGCGCCCAACACGTGATACGCCAAATTCATTAACAGCCCTAGAATATTACAAATACGAACTATGACAGGTATGTCAAATTAAATATGTTTGTGACATACGGAAGTCATACTAAGCACTAAGTTTCGATTCTGCATCTAGCTATTTATATTCTATTTACAAAAAATACTAACGCTATTCTTACACTACTAAATAAAATATATAATATTTAATACATATCGCAATCGTGAACTCAATCTGCGGACATATAGATATGTCAATAGTCGAAGACATAGTTTTATTTATTTATTTAGAACAATGTGTATGCCAAAAATACATGAAAATATGATGTCACAAATTTAACACACTTACACATCAATAACATTAAAACATACAATTCAGTAGCAACGTCTTTGTATCGGGTATCAAACCTTCTATTTCGCCATCGCACATATTCCCTGGGTACGAAGAGTTCTTGGTGAACACCTGGGTGTTCACCACCCCAATACTTTAAGAAGTCCAGTCTAATTCTAATTTACTATATCCTCCTGTAATTAAAGTAATTAATTATGTTAAAAGATCTTACGATGTGTTTTCCGACTAAGTATAATCAATCTACTAGGGCTACATGTCGCCTAAAAGATGTAAATTACTCTTCATATAAAAATGAATACGGATGATCCCATAATGATGTAATTTAAACAAGATGTCCATTAATGATGGGCACGTGCCTCTTAACACGCTCCCTTTGTTATCAAACAAAGGGAGCCTCAGACCATTGTAATAGCTAACTTTTGGAGGAAGATATTTAATATTGTGAGAGATTTCTAAGGGAAAAGCGAGTAACAGTTTTTCAAACTCCGACAACGCATTTGTGAGCCGGCAATGTTTATGGGCTGCCTATTTGTGCTATAAAATAAACTACTAATCAATAATTTATTCCTAGCCATCCAGTTATACAAATACATATTACAAAGAGGAAAGATTTGTATGTTTAAATTCATAATAACAATACAACTACAACAACATAATAAAATAATACGAACCAATTCGACGAATTAGGGTCCTTCAAGAAAAGAGCTTACCGATTCATAAAAGGCCGGCAACGCACTCGCGAGCCCTCTGGCATTGAGAGTGTCCATGGGCGGCGGTATCACTTAACATCAGGTGAGCCCGTTTGCCCCCTGTTCTATAAAAAAATGTATGTTTGTAACGAATTGCTCAAAAAGTACTGGAAATATTTTACCATTTGAATGCTACATTTTACATAAAACATATTTTTATCCAAGTAAAAAAATTCCTATAAAATATGTTCGCACGCGCTGCGTAAACAATGGATGATAGAATAAATTTTTTACATAATATTTTAGCATTATGTAAAAAAAAATTGTATCAATATCTGTATATATTTAATATGTTTAAAAATTTAATGTCCACCCGTGGGAAGCCGGCACGGACCGCTAGTAATAAATAGAGTAGTCTTAGTCAAACAGTATTTCGATTTATAAGCTACACTGTTTTAGAAATTCTCGAATATTATAAATACAATGTAGAAATAACATCAAAGCAAACAAAATAAGTCACGTTTGTATAAAGAATTGCAAAAGTATAAGAAGCCATTTTTTACGAACAAGACGAAAGGTCACACGTTGTTGTTCAACTCAAGGGGTTGGAGTTTAACAATTAAAATAATTGCACAACCCTTTCTCGGTTATAAAAAACACAAAGAAAATCTAGAAAGGTCAAAAGTCAATTTATATTATTTGATTTTTAATCATTTACGGAAAAGTTACAAAAGTCTCCAAATAATTCTATGTGATTTATATCAATTCATAGACATAACATTTATTACGAATACACACAAAAAACGATATAAAAAAATGAGAGAACAATTTTTTCTTTACAGAACAAGGTATGTTTTAAGTGTGTAATGCGTGTGTGTTGTGTTTGTAATTGGCACTGGCTCAGCATTATGCTGAGTAGAAGCTTCACAGCGCAGGTCATTTATCATGACCACAGCAGCTAGTTTGCCTCAGTTGAAAAAAAGAAAAAAAAATGTAAATCGCTACATAGTATAAAACAAAGTCGCTTTCTCTGTCCCTATGTCCCTTTGTATGCTTAAATCTTTGAAACTACGCAACAGATTTTGATGCGGTTTTTAATAGATAGAGTGATTCAAGAGGAAGGTTTATATGTATAATAACATCCATTAAATAGTGGAGAAGTACCTACTGTTATTTTTAGGTTTCTAATGGGATGTCGTAAATAATTACATTTTTTCCGCTTACATTGCAAACGCAGCCTGAACCCTACGAGTTTTATCAAAATAATGTACTAAGTATTATACACATAGGTATATGTCTATCTCATATGGATAACCCACAATAACTTTTTTTTTGTCATTTACTTTTTACGACACATAATGGCTAATTTTCGAAGCGATTTTAACCGATACAGCATTCATCCTCAACCAATTAAATACCTTGAATACATTGTTCATTTAATATAGATCTATACAGCCCATTACAGCTTATTTAGCAGCGATCGAACGCGTATATTATCGGAGCTTTCCAGCGACGGAAATAACAATACATACTAAAAACCTGCTGTTCATCAGCATTGCACCCGTGCGAAGCTGGGGCGGGTCACTAGTATACTAATATTTAGTAAAAGGTAGCAGTGTAAGTAATGAAGTCTTGTGTTAAATCGAAAATTATAAAAATAAGAAAGAAATAGATAAATCAATATTTTTGGGCGGATTAAAAGCTATATTTCATGAGATTATTAAGATGTTTTTTTTATAACTGCGACTGTTCGTAAATGTTTTGTTCATATTCAGCTTGTTTGGTATATGTATACTATATCAAATCACAAACATGCCAAATACAATTTTCTTTTCGATCGATTTTTTTACTGGTCCGTTGATTAATAATAACGTTTGCCAGGGAAAACAAGCCTACAGGACGCCCAAAAAGCTCAGTCATCCTAGCCCATAGTCACTCATTTTATTGGGTGCATTGTTGGCCTATGAGCAGAAGTATGCTCTTTTTTAAACAATTGTACTCATCAAAATCACAATTCGTTTATTCAGTTTAGATGCGGCTTAGGGCTTATTCGCGAAAGAGCAAGGCTACGTCCATTCGCAAAACTAACAGGAGGCCTTGTTCTGAGAAGAACGGGCAAGAAACTCAGCAAGTTTTACCCTCCCTCTACAAAAAAACTATCTTGTGATGCGTGGAAGACTTCCATGTGACGCGAATGAAATTTTGAACTTAGACAGCTCGTACCGTAGAGAGAGAGAATCAAGCCGATCCATAATACGTGGGTAACACTGAAAATGTTTAGAACTGGCCAGTTAGCAATATTGCTAATTAAAACTTTTTGAATTTCAATTTTAGAACTCCTTAATAACCTAGTGCATATTGCATTCATTTGTCATTTGTTTTTGTGAATGGGGGCAAATCTAAAACTCTTGTTACACGTTACAATTAACCCAACGCGAGAAAATTTTCGGTCAACCGTCAGTGATTTATTATGACTTTCGTTGTGGGCTTACTCAACAACAAAGCTATGATTGGCTGCGATTAGCATTTAATAAATTGGTTTAACGAGTTTATGCGTGTCGAATGCGACGATGTGTACGAACGGAACAGAGATTACTTCGAAAAACAATAGAAGTATTGGCAACCTTCGACATTAAGCCGTTTTTCATTTTTGAAACATTTTCAGGTTTTTTAACTATTCTATGTTAAGTTTTTTTACTATTAACAATGTTAATAGTATGATTATGTCATAATCGTTGTATATATCGATATTTATCTGCGCATTTTAACTTTCGTTTGGTTGTATTTTACATAGAGTTGTAGCGGTAATTTATAATAAACGAGTCCCGTTTCAGTCCAACTAAGCCAGACTGAAACTCTTAATCCTAAAATAAAGTGGGATCTATTTCACTCCAACCACAACCGCAGACCTCGGTCACACGGTTGCTTGTGAATAATACTTGGTTTAATTAATAATATTCACATTATTCTATAATTTCAAGAGAGATCTATGACTATACTTACTTCTGGAGAGTTTTAGTTATAAGGAGTCTTTTGGCGCGTTGTAAAATGATGAGAGGAAATGTTTACAAAAAACCGACACTCTGAAGTTAGCTATAGTCGACATTTTGTTTTGTGATTTAAAATAAACATTATTTAAATAAATAATGCGTTAAACATTAAATGTATTAAATAGTTATTTTTCTATTAATGGGATTCCTTTTAATAATCTATTTTATATGAAATGGTGTATTAAAAGAGAAATTATAAATATACAAGACGCACAAAACGGCGAAATATTCATTTATTTGTAAATCTAGTGATTCAAGTCAAACAAAACTTTGTTTTTCTTTTCTATATAGGCGTAAAAAAATCTACTTTCTCCTGATACCAAACGTCTCAATTACCAGGATATCATAAGTGATGAGCACGTCACATTAAATAAGTGAGGGAAGGGATAATGTTGTTAGGAGACGCGTGGCGGACGGCGGCCAGTAATTGGTACTAAAAATTGAGATTTTCATTTATTATACTTTGTTACATAATAAGAAAATCTAATAACATAAAGATTCAATATAGATTCTTCTCTCAACGAATAAGAAGCGTAATAAAGGTACACTGGATCAAACTTATTGATTTTGGTTTCAATTTTATTTTTAGTCATTATTTTTATTATTACTTTTAGACCAGGGTAGAATCAAATAAAATATAAAAACAATAGTAGGATGAAAACCATTGGAATGGAGGAGAATAATATAAAAATAATTTAGGGGTGATCTGAGGTCGGGAAGGGAAGAGGGATGAGTTTTTAAGGGTAAAACTAAAAAAAGTCAAATGGTAATGTTGTAGACAATAAAAGATTGCAAACTTTTGTTTTTACACTTCTTTCACTAACCACAAAATATATATGTAAAAATTCAAAAAACATTTTATTTTATTTTTTTATTGAATTACTAGCAGACTCGGCCAAGCGTTGCTGTGGCTAAGGTTATGTTATATTACATAGTAGTAAATTAATCAAGGGAAACCGTAGGAGAACTTATGTGAAACGTTGGTACCACGACACGGACCTAAACTAAACTACCTTTAACTCAGCGCCATCTGTTAGAATTGTATCAAATAATAAACAAATGTTAATGTTATCGTAATTTTAGTAAGGATGCCTATTTTTTTTGAAAATGAAATATAGCCTATGTCACTCAGGAATGATGTAGCTTTCCAACAGTGAAAGAATTTTTCAAATCTGCCAAGTAGTTTCGGAGCCTATTCAATTCATACAAACAAACAAACAAAAAATCAAACCTTTCCTCTTTATAATATTAGTATAGACTAGCGGATCCGACAGACGTTGTCCTGTCTACACGTCTTTAATTTCAAAATTTCAATTTTTAATAAGCCATTTTGATGAAAATTATTATTCAAATGTTATGACAATATCTAACGATCTAGCACATGGTCACACACGATATAACACAAAACAACAACAAAACTTTTTTTAAATTTCGGGACAGACTAAAATTAAAATTCGAATATTATTTAAAATTTGACACTGCGATGGTAGCGCCGTCTGTCGGATCCAATGTAAAACATTCCAAAATCAACAACAACTAATAAATTGAAAATTAATTAAAAAAACATTGTCCAGCGGACAAAATTGTGAATCTAAACCATTCCCAGATCCCCTTGAACACACACACAAAATTTCGTCTAAATCGGTCCAGTCGTTTAGGAGGAGTTCAGTCACATACACACGCACACAAGAAATATATATATTAAGATTTATACGTTCATTTTATTTTGAATTAAAATCGAAATAGTACCCTAATATTCAATCATTAATCACCACTCAAATATCAGCTTTTTTTTCAAAAAGTCGGTGTGCCTTCTGTTCGTTGAAATCTCCACTTGACGATTGTAAAAACTTAATAATAATAAATATATAGTAAATCTATCCGAGCATCGAATCTATCACCTCAAGAATAAGACTCGCAGGTTGAAGCCACTAGACCAACACTTGCAGCCCCTTATCACCTAGGGTATCTACTTGCACATAAAATATCATAAGATTCGGTTTATTTATATATAGATTTCAAGAGCGTAGGAAACCAAACAGTTTCGACTTTCAACCCTCGCGAGGTCATTCACCTTTTATTTGCTAACACTCTACTGCGAGTGTACACTGTCATCGCTCACTGGGGTCGAATCCATCACGAAAACGAAGGATGCACCATTTTTTCTATCAGTTTTTAAATCTTTAACACAAGGTTCGTGTTAAAATACAATCTGATAAATTTTTAAAATCGAAATGAGTCTGAAGTGAGGTCGTCAAAAAAGTTAATTATCCGTAATAATCAGAATACTTAAGAACGACTGGAGAGGTATGCTTTTAAAATACTAAGTTCACATGTCGGAAATGAAACTTCTTTGTAAATTAATTATTACTAGGGTAAAATCCGCAACAGATAAACATGTACCTGTATTTGATCATTTCATGTATTTCTATATGTATGTTTAATGATAATATAAATAAATAAAAATCTGCGTTTACTGCACAAGAAGTTATGTGACAGAATTGCCATGTTCTAATATGTAACTACTAAATAAATACATCAGCCAATAGCGTGTATTTTTTCTCAATCTCCCTTTCTCACTTTCTCAATCGCTCTCTCCCTTTTCTTCGACAAAAACGCTGCACATCTTCGTGACGTTTCATTCGTAAAAATTTTACCCTCATGCACCTAATATAGCATATAGCATACGCTTTTAATTTAGTATTATAATAGTTTATATAAAAAATACTATAATATAATAATATTATTATGCGTGTGGCCACGTAGTAGTTGTCATATTTTTTATAAATTTGAGTAAATTATTACAATTTTCACAATTTTATTAATTTTGGGTTTATTTATGTTATTTAATTTTAATTTAATTTTTTATTTTTATATAATATGGTTATTATTATATATGGGTGTTTATAATTTTCATATAAGCAAGATTCCGAAGATACTGACCAGCTAGACTTATTCTTTGTACGATGTAGCTGCCAGATCTTCGGTCTCCAGTGATATCGACTAACCTTTTTGATATATCCCTAAAAAGGACCCAACGGATCAAGGGTCTCGACAACGAATGGGACAAAATCATATTCGGAGCCTAGACCCCTGTATTAATTAGAAATATCTCTTACATTTATGAACGTGAACACTAACTTGCAGCAAAATTGCCATATTAAATTTCGTTAATGGACAATCGAATTAACGAATCGAACCCTAATACAGGCCATTTCACTGTTTGCACTGTTAAAAGGGGCAAATATAAACAAATACCCTCCGATTGAGGGTAGGCCTCTTGTAGTGTTAAAGGTTGTCTATTATTTAGTACATATACATATAATATACTATTGGACCCAACAGACGTAGTCCTGCATGATATTTTAAGCGTAGGATATTTAAAAAAAAGTATGAAAGTACCGACAGCTCTATATGATTCAATTCGCAGAATAAGGCGAAAGAATACAAATTTTTAACAGACTTTTATCTTGTTTTTTTTTGTGTAATTTCGAACGTGTGTATATAAGTACACACTTTTTTTTAATATTTTAAACATAACCTACATCACCAAATAATATATCTCTAATAGATTTATAAACGATATTTTATTCCCAACTAATCTACTAGCACATAGTTTAGAATTATTGTAACAAACACAATACTAACGAAAATTAATATGAGAGAAATATATGAATTCGATTCCTTCGATCAATGGCTTTAAAAAAAATGTTTCTATTAATATTCTTAGAAAAATTATACCATTAACCTTTTGAGGATTTGGGGCTTTTTATTACGTTTAAGAAAGAATTGGGCAATCACTTTAATTGTTACTTAACCCTTTCAGAGAACATTGACGTCGTATGACCTTTCAAAAATTTTAAAAGATTTTAATTTTTTTCGGTAAGTGAAAAAAAATACAATAAATTAAAAATCTTTTAACGTTAACTGCACTTTATAACCCAACAAGATTGAGTCATATCGGTCATTTTGTATGTATAGAGAAATACATAGGCTATGTACATGGGACGTGGTTGACCGCATCAGGCCATCCCACGCGTATCACTGGCGATTCGCGGTTAGTTTTTATCCTTTAGCTCGAGGAAGAAAAGGAGGTCTACTGGGATTTCTGATTAAAAAAGTATAGGATTTAATTATAGTTCCTATTTCTAGTATGCGATATGATGCATAACTTCGTCTGTTGTTCGGACAGTTCTTGACTAAATTACATCGTTATAAATGCGGTGCAGAAATGAAGATATATTATGATTAAAAACACTGTTGCATTGCAAGGTTTGCTCGGAAGTTATATGTACTTCTTTTGGCGCGTTAGGGAAAAATGATGAGAGTAAATTTTTTAATGCGCGCGCACACTGTCACGAAAAACCAACACCCTGAAATTTTTAGTTTATTCTATTGATAGCGTCGTTTTTTCTGCAAACGTAGAATAAGGCGAAAGATAATTTTTTTCATAAGATTTTTATCTTGTTACGCCAAAGAAGTATGTATTTATAACTTCTAATGTGTACATAATAAGTACACACTTTTTTTTTCATGACTGTATTTAAAATATTTCAGAAGTTACCAGTCACTAGGAGTGCATCTCCAAACGGAAAGTCGTTGACAGCTGATTGACATCTCACTCGCTCGACAACGCGCATGTTTATTCCATTTCACTTTACCATTTTATTTGAGCATGTCTTTCGCGTAATATCGCCCTGGTACTTTGAGTTAAAGTCGAGCTTCGTCTAACCTGGTATTTAACCGTTAAATTTAACTAACAAGACAGAACGAAAAGTAAATAGCGTAGAAATATGCCAGCTGTGTCCGGTGGTTTTCTTTAATTAATGGATTTAAATTCAATGTGGACTTGCAGGTGTTCACAAATAGATTTCAGAATTATGTCAAGCTGGTAAAATGTATAAAGAGAAGTCATACATTACCGCGCTAAAGGACGTCTATACTCTTTGTATATAGAAAAAAAACTGCAGGAATTTGGGATGGACTCAGTTTTAGAATCTAGATCGAAAAGAAGTATTAGTCAGTGTAAGTGTTATGTAGGGATTATTCTTAAGTACTATAAGCATGTCAAAAGGAACAGATTAGCTGCCCAAGATACAGGGAATCCTATTGTGGGGACTAGTGCAATTTTTTTAAATACCTAAATGTTATTTTTATTTAATTAAGGAATTAATTAGGTTTTGTCTTTCTTTATTTCAAATCAATGTCATTTTTAAAATATATAAACACGTCATAACCTATTGTTAATTGTCAATGCAATGTCAACCTTCTGTCGATTCACAAAAATTCCGGTGTGAAGGTCTCAAACTCTCAATATACAATTTATAGCGGCTTTGTACTTCTAACAAGGAGCTTAAAAAAATGACCCAATAAGTCAGAGGTCATATAATACAACTAAATCGTTCTTTGTAAAATTCCCAAGGGTCATAAATGCCAAACAAGTGAGTGCTAATTTTTGACATTTCGTTGGAAAAAAATCGTTCACGGTTTGACCCTTTCTACAAAGCATTGTCCACATTTCCCAAAAGAGGTTACAAAAAAGAGTTTTTATTTTTATCGGTAACTTAAAACCGCTGCACATGCATCAATAGGTTTGTAAGAAAAATAGACTTTTTACAATATTCCCTAATTTCGTGCAAAAATATCGAATTTCCGTTTCTATGCGTTTCCGAACGAGAAAAAGCTGTCTGTTTTTATTTATAGCATGTGTTTTTGATAAAGGTTCTGCCACCTATGTTACCAGTTAGTTAAATTGAGTTGAATTATTAAACAATATCTAAGCAATAACACAGAAAAGCCAAACGGAATATACATTCAAACATACACAAAAAACACACAGAAAAATATATATGTACGTAATAAATTATTGTTATAATTGCAGCATGTAACGATTCAAATAGTTTTTTTAGGGTTAGATTTTTAAGAATTTATGTCTTCATTTTGGGTTGGTAAAATTAACCATATAATACATATTACATACAGTACAAATGCCCACACGGTCAAACCCAATAACCTATCTCAATTCATTATTTGACCACCTGAGATAGATATCTTAATTCAAATATTGATAAATGTGTGCCAATAACCAATCGACGGATTGTAATAGCCATACCATAACCATGGTAGGTCGAATCGGTGTATCTGGATAGACCGTTGTATGAAAATGACAGTTCAACTGTGCCAATATCCTATCTTAAGATTTTAACTTAGAACAGTCTTTTAAATAATAAAAAAGCTATTTGATATGTTTCAAACATAGACATGTATATTTTTATATTATTTGCACGGTTTTATTTTCTTTATTTGGTTTATATTGATTATCAAATATCGCTCTTTACACTCAGAGCGAAGAGATTGCATTCAATTCGCCAAAAATGAATTATCTTCGTAGGGTTTGTTGGGACTGTCACGGTCTGATCTCAGATTGTTTTCAATATGAGATAGTGTATTAATTATTGGGTTAGGGCGTAAGTCGACTTTGAATCTTACCCGAAGCGCTGTCAAAATAATTAAGTTATTTTAAAACAAACTAGTTAACTCTAATGAGATACGCGGAATAATTTTAAAATAGTAACGTTGAAACGAGGTGTCGAATGGCAAAAATATTTGTCTTGTCAAAGGGTGCCTTTTTATATTTATTTATTTTAACTTTAGAAATTATATGTAGTAGCATCATATACCTTATTATACAGCAATAGTAGCAATTGCTGTATAATAAGGTTTAAGATAATGCAATGAGCAGTGTTGGCCTAATGGCTTCAGCGTGCAATTCTCATACCTGAGGTCGTAGGTTCTATCCCCGGCTGTGCACCAAAGGAGTTTCTTTCTATGTGCGCATTTAACATTTGCTCGAACGGTGAAGGAAAACATCGTGAGGAAACCGACATGTCTTAGACCCAAAAAGTCAACGACGTGTGTCAGGCACTGGAGGCTGATCACCTACTTGCCTGTAAGATTAAAAAAATGATCATAAAACAGATTCAGACATCTGAGGCCAAGACCTAATGAGGTTATAGCGCCACTGATTTATTTATGTATTTTATAATACAATTCATTTTACTTAAAATTAAATATAAAAATATTTATTTTTATTCTCATCTTTAATCAGACTACTAGTTCTGAATGGTGATATATCTATTTATGATAATCTCTCTTTAGTTAATACCCTGGTCGTTTTAGCCCTAGTAAGGAAAACACGCTAGGACTCTTGCATGCCAATTTCCAACACATTTCTGACATTCAGAAGTCAAGTCAGACTTAGCAGGTAATTAACGTTTCTTCTACTTCTATCTTACCTTTGTGAAACGCGTTATGCAAAAACTCTCTCAGAAATGTGTCAGACAAACCGATCACATCCTTCCTTATAAACAAGCTAAATATAGATTTCATACTATGTAAGGTAGAAAAATCTCGGCTGTGATTTTCAATTCAAATGTTATGATTTCCACTTTCCAAACATATCTGAAAACTCCAAAAAATAAGCGGCTTAAATAAAACCCGCACAATTTATCTCAATAGAGAATTTTTAAACGAATAAGAGTGAAGCCATCAAGTAATTCAATACATCCGAAACCGGATAGCAGACAGTGTGGCGCGGGTTTTCTTTTTTTTTTAATTTTTATCTTCGGCTTTTTGTTTTGTATCGTGTGTGATCTGTAGGTTGATGAACGAATTGTTTTTGGTAGTTTGTATCGATAGTTTAATGATTGGGTCACTGATAATGTTTTGTTGATGCTTTTCTGTTCGATTTAGCCTCACCACAGTTATTAGAGCCTGGTAGTAGTTCACAATGATGATTAAAATTAAACTTTTAACGTGATGTTTTAATTTTATTTTTTGAAGTTATTTATTTACTTTCTGTATTGAGAAAAATGATGAGAGTGAATTTTCGCGATGCGCGCGCACACCAACACCTAAATTCGACATCGTAAAGTTAGGCATAGAAATCGATAACTATGTTCTAGTTGTATATTCTAGTATTTTTATATTTAGAACATGTTTTTCTTTGCTGTACAATTAAACAGTGTGAAAAAATAAATATTATTTTGGTGTTTTAAATCAATTTCATATAAGACGGCGATAGTATTTACTAATAATTTATTTAATTAAATAAAATCTTTACTTTTAAATTTTTCTTGTACCATAGACTTAGTATATACTAAGTCTATGGTACACACACTCTTTTATTTACAATGTATCGTTGATGTGGCTTGCTTTTTTCCTTATGAGCTGCTTTCGAAGCACCAAAAAAAAAGATAAAAATAAAGATTATATTTTGGTACTCCGAAGCAGTCGTACAACGGGGCCACCGTTGCTTGGAGATTTAAAAGTGTGATCTATAACAAAATTATTGCAGTTGATTAATCTTTTGAAGATGGGTCCTGTAGAAGAATAGCTGCGGAATGTTTGGAAGTACGGATGTACAACGGATAAGAGACGAAAGAGAAACGGCTAACCTAGACGTAGATTGCAAAGTTCAATGTTATTATAAAATAACAAAAAATATATTTAATTTATTAGCAAGTTGCTAACGTGATTTGCTTATGTAACTCCATAAGTAACAATTCCTCTTTCAATTGCCAAGTCAGCGGCGGAGGCAAGGCGCCACATTACCCAGCTTGTTATAATTTCCTGGTAATCTGACATTTCACCTTTGCCTTTGTGAGATTGTTTTTATAAGCAAGCAACCTAACTACGATAATGTCAAACATATTTTGATGAATTTGTCTTTAATAACTCTCATTTGTTTTTTAATCTATCTACTTATTTGTTATATATATTTTTGTTTAATAATTTTGCGAATAATATACGAAATCTGTAAAATACCTCTACCATCTTTATATAGTCTTGGTGGCACGAGTATCACTTTCCCGGATTTTTACTCAAGCTCTCCAAGTCGTCACCTACTTAGGATCTTCATGATGGCAGCACTGTCCGCGGGATAAAAATGGGGAATTGGAATAGCGAAAGATGCTATAACACATTTGGGCATCTTATGGAAGAGGAGAGGAATTGGTGTCAAAACCAAACTCAGAATGTTCCGAGCACTTTTATATTATTGCTTAAAATGTGGAGCAGAAACGTGGAACTTTTGAAATGGAAGGGGGTGAATGTTGAGAATGACGTTGACCGTTTAAACTAAAAAAATATACCGTCAACGCTTTTTGTACAACGCACATAATGCGTAGAACGAAAACCTAGAGAATCTCATCGTGAGTGGCAACATCGAAGGCAAGATCGCGTGATCGTTTTCCAACGAGTTGGATTGATAAAATCAATAACCAGTCGTTCTCAAAATTATACACAATTGTAAAAGCACAGGACCAAATTTAGTAGAGGAAAATTATTGACCAAGATATTCACTCACAGTTCATTTAGAGCGAGAGACAGTCTTCATAACTCATTTATCGTAATTGTCATATTCTTTTGGCAGAGCAGAAGATTTTAACTAAATTATGACATCATGATAATTAATATGACATTTGCAAGCCTGTATGGCTAAATGTGCGGTTCATGAATCATTTATCTGAATGTACTACTTTCATTGCTAATAAACGATTTATATTAGTAGGTATCACCTCGACGTCCACCGTTCCACAACTGCGCGTTTTTCTAGGCAGTTTTTGCCGCGCACCACCACTCTGTGGAACCAGCTGCCGACTGAGGTATTTCCGAACCAATTCGACTTAGGGTCCTTCAAGGTACCAATTCTTAAAAGGCCGGCAACGAACTCGCCCTCTGGCATTGAGAGTGTCCATGGGCGGCGATATCACATAACATCAGGTGAGCCTCCTGCCCGTTTGCCCCCTGTTCTATAAAAAAATATTATTTGGCGTATTATCTATTATTATAAGCGTATAAAACATGATCTACAAACAAAACAGCAACTAATTAAGCTCACATAAACGTAATTCAACACTCGGAACGATTTCCTAGAAAGCAAACAAATTACAAATGTTTTCTTTAATAACGCCGATTGTTTCGCATAATCGACTCATTTTGTGTAAATATTGTAACCTTGACAATGGTGACGCAAGTGCATAGTAGACAAATCTTTCTGTAATTCAAAACAAAACAGAGAAATTATTTGCAATATTTTTAAGCGAACACGAAAATCTATTATGTTTATTGAATAGATTACATCGTAAAAATATAATAAATATACATACAAAAATATAATATACATAGCACAATATAATAACTAACCTTAAAATGTAATAACTAAAATATATTATTAAAAGGACTCCCTTTAGGCAAGGTTCCGAAGATACTGCAGCTTTCGCCTTTCCCCCTTTGATTAGCTAGACTAATTATTTGACCGAGGTAGCTGCCAGCTCTTCGGTCTGCTGTGATGTCGACTAACCATTTTGATATTTCCCTAAAAAGTCTCATAGCGCTAGAACCCCACGGATCAAGGGTCTCTACACCGAATGGGACAAAATCATATTCGGAGACTAGCCCTGTATTTGCATTATATATATATATATATATATAAGTGGCGCAACTATTTAGGTCTGGGACTCAGATTTCTGTATCTATTTCTTCTTCTTATTTCTTCAGCCTCCTGCCTAACACACTCCGACCCAACAAGTCGGTGTGTGTTAGGCAGGAGGCTAAGGCAAGTGATCCTTACGATGTTTTCCTTCACGGCTCGTTCCAATGCATACATAAAGAAAGTCCTTGATGTTCAGCTGGGGATCGAACCTACGACCGCACGAGTCGCACGCTGTAGCCACTGGCCAACACTGTTCGAAAAAGAATTACTTACATTAAATTATAATATTCGATCACGTTCCTGACATAAATTTTGCGTTGGTGTCAAATTCAAATTCAAATCATTTGTCCATTGACACATAATATATATATATATATATTTATTAACGTCGATGAAGAAATATATATTAAATGATTCTAATTTTAAATTTTCCGCCAGATCTGAAATCAGGGGTGTAAAACGGCCGAGAACTGGCAATAAATTCTCCGCCACTCTTTTTCGTCAAGATTTTGTCAGAAACGTGTTTAAATTTAAAAGTATCTAAAAGTCTTTTATTACTATTAAAATGGTGATAAAATATGACCAAATAAACGACACGCCGATGTCGGAAATAGTCTCACTTTTGTGGGTTCAGCAGTTTCCACGCTGTTGATTCTGTTACCAAGTTAATCATTAATATAAACTTTTTATTGACGTTTTAAAAGTTGGATATATTGATTGCGCAATCTGTATTAACACTATAAATATTTTCAAGTATTAGTGACACGTGTGAACAGTTTGCCTACTAGCACATAGCCTACATAACATAGCCCACTGTACTGTGTTTATATATTAGGTATATATTTTTGATATATTCACGTCTTGGACCCGAAGGGGTTTTTACATTCCTGAAATCATTTCTGGCTTCATCCATATCAGGACCTTGCTTGCTAGTTGGCAAACGGGCAGGAGGCTCACCTGATGTTAAGTGATACCGCCGCCCATGGACACTCTCGATGCTAGAGGGCTCGCGAATGCGTTGCCGGTCTTTTTTTAATTATGTAGGTTAAGAAATATTATCTATTATTTATATTTCCTTTTCTTTCATAATACATATATTCATGTAATGTGACAGACATTAAGCCAATTCAAAACGTCTTGATAGCATCACCCTAAAGTGTGAACATGGGGGAGATAGCATCGAACAAATTGGTTTAAATTCTGAATTGATCTTACTTATTACATAGAACACACGAAAATACAAAAGGAAAATATATCTAATTCATTAGACTTCTTATGTAACAACTCTTGTTATTTATTGGTTAAAACAATTTTTTTATTATTCTTAAATAGCTGATTGTATTGTTATAAAGCAAACGAACGAGGCTTTGGATGGAAAAAGCTTCAATGATAAGGCCACAAGACTCGGGTCATTAATTAATTATAAAAAAATCAACCGAATTGCATTTCTTTATATATTATTATTTTAGTTTCGGGTTAATGCCTGCAACTGAGTTTCATCACTAGAAGCCGAGGTGATACGAAATTTTGCGATTGCATAACTGTGTGAAATTAGCTGCCCCTTTCCCAACCAATTCGACTTAGAGTACTTCAGGGGTGAAAAGGGCGTACCAACTCATAAAAGGCCGGCAGTGCACTCGCGAGTCATCTGGTATTAAGAGTATCCATGGACGGGTGGTATCACTTAACAGATGAGCCTGCAACCCGTTTGCCGTATTATATTAATTAGAAAAAATCAGCCAATTTTTATAAAAATATAACAAAGAATTGGTAACTAACAGATTGATTGACTGAAATCTGAGATATTATTAATGGAAATATATAATGCACAGTCAAGTATTGAACCCAACTTAATATATAACTGAGACTGTCAGTTTCGTCATTTATAATATATAAATGACGAAACTGACCGACTCATCGAGCACATCCAAATGGCTACAGATTCCCTGCTTGAAAGGGTTCCTACTGCCGAAATCGTGATACTTGGCGATTTTAACGCCCACCATGCCGATTGGCTGGGTTCTGAAACCACCGATCACGCGGGAAGATCCTTTCACGACTTTGCTTTAGCCTACGACCTGACACAAATGGTCCCTGCGATTACGCGAATACCAGATGTGGACGGTCATAAACCCTCTTTGTTGGACCTTCTGCTGACTTCGCATCCGGAGAACTATCAAGTCTCCGTTGACCCGCCATTGGGTTCATCGGATCATTGTGTGGTCCGGAGTACTGTGCCATCTACGCGCCCTTCGCGGTCGCGCTTTTTGGGTTTTCGCCGTATTTGGCACTACAAGTCAGCAGATTGGGACGGGATGCGGTCTTTCTTTGCGTCCTACCCTTGGGGGCCTATTTGCTTTTCGTCTGAAGCTCCAGATTCCGTCGCTGCCTCTGTCGCCGAAGTGGTTCTGCAGGGAATGGAACTCTTTATTCCTTTTTCTGCGGTGCCGATCGGTGGCAAGTCTCAGCCCTGGTTTAAGCGTTCTTGCAAGACAGCCTCGCGTCGAAAGCGAGAATGCTTTAAGGCATGGGCAGAAGCGGCGAAATCTCGTGATGCTAATACCAGCGAACTCAAAAAAGCATATAACTCAGCCTCCAGGTCCTTCAAACAGGAAATCACTAAAGCAAAGTCAGAGCACATTGCCAGATTTGGCGAGAGATTGGCCCAACTCCCTTCGGGGACTCGAGCCTTCTGGTCTCTAGCCAAAGCTGTCCAAGGGAATTTTTGTCAGCCCTCCATTCCACCATTGCACAGGGAGGATGACTCGCTGGCCCACACTGCGAAGGAGAAGGCCGACCTTTTAGGCTGTCTCTTCGCGTCCAACTCGACTTTGGATGACCGAGGGAGATCACCACCGAGCATTTCACGGTGTGATTCTTCGATGCCGGAAGTTACATTCCGGCAACGTGCTGTCCGTAAAGCATTATCTTCCTTGGACATACATAAGTCGAGCGGGCCGGATGGTATTCCTCCAATTGTGCTGCGTACTTGTGCTCCTGAGTTGGCTCCGGTCTTAACGCGCCTTTTCCGGTACCTGTACTCGCTTGGCACTGTCCCGGAGTGCTGGAAGATCGCATCGATACATCCGATCCCTAAAAAAGGCGATCGCTCCGATCCGTCCAACTATCGCCCAATAGCGATAACCTCCTTGTTCTCCAAAATAATGGAATCCATTATTAATTGCCAGCTCCTGGAGTATCTGGAGGGCCACCAGCTGATAAGTGACTCTCAGTACGGCTTTCGTCGTGGTCGTTCGGCTGGTGACCTTCTTGTATACCTTACGCATAGATGGGCGGAGGCAATTGAGTCCAAGGGGGAGGCTCTAGCGGTTAGTTTGGACATAGCGAAAGCCTTCGATCGGGTGTGGCACAGAGCACTGCTCTCGAAGCTTCCAGCCTATGGGCTTCCCGAGAAATTATGCGATTGGATCTCCAGCTTTCTGGCCGATCGGAGCATCAAGGTCGTCATCGACGGAGCATGTTCCGACCTTAAACCCGTGAACGCTGGGGTCCCACAAGGCTGTGTTTTATCCCCGACCCTGTTTCTTCTGCATATCAATGATATGTTGCAACTTAGCAACATTCACTGCTATGCGGATGACAGCACTGGGGACACTCTTTACACTGGCCGGGCAAGTATTTCTCGGGCAGATGTCGATGAGTACCGGAACAAACTTGTGTCTGAAGTAGAAACCCTACTACGTGGAGTCTCTGACTGGGGCAGACTAAACCTAGTCCAATTTAACCCCAAAAAGACACAAGTTTGCGCGTTTTCCGCTAAAAAAACACCCTTTGTCGCTACTCCTCTTTTCGAAAACACTCTCCTTAAAGCCACAGCCAGCATTGGAATACTTGGCGTTGACATATCGAACGACGTTCAGTTTCGCGGTCACTTGGAGGGAAAGGCAAAATTAGCCTCCAAAAAGCTCGGTGTGCTCAGCAGGGCGAGACGGTACTTCACTCCGGGCCACCGCTTGCAACTATATAAAGCGCAAATTCGGCCCCACATGGAGTACTGTTCCCACCTTTGGGCGGGTGCTCCCCAGTACCAGCTTCTTCCACTTGACCGTATTCAACGAAGAGCGGTTCGAATCGTTGACGACCAAAATCTCTCCAAGCGGCTTGATCCTTTGGCGTTGCGTAGAGATGTGGGGTCTCTCTGCATCTTCTACCGCATTTACCATGGAGAGTGTTCAGAGGAGTTGTTCGGATTAATACCTGCAGCTGAGTTTCATCATCGGACGTCGAGGCAGAATACGAAATTCCACCCGTATCACCTCGGCGTCCGCCGTTCCACAACTGCGCGTTTTTCCAGGCAGTTTTTGCCGCGCACCACCACTCTGTGGAACCAGCTGCCAACTGAAGTATTTCCGAACCAATTCGACTTAGGGTCCTTCAAGAAAAGAGCGTACCAATTCTTAAAAGGCCGGCAACGCACTCGCGAGCCCTCTGGCATTGAGGGTGTCCATGGGCGGCGGTATCACTCAACATCAGGTGAGCCTCCTGCCCGTTTGCCCCCTGTTCTAAAAAAAAAAAAAAAAAAAAAAAAAAAAAGACAATGTTTTATATAAATGTATTTGTTAAATCGGTCAATTAACGTACCAATCAAAATACAAGGAAAAACGAGTACACTGGTTTAAAATAAAAACATTCAATTAGTGTAATTTGTCGTACAAATAAAAACATGAATCAGTCCCCTTTAATTAAGTGGCACTTATAATTCACAATTTAACACAATTTGTTATGATAATCATGATCATATCTCCCCCATGTTCGGGCGTGAGGATATTATCTATGGTCTATGGAATCCGTTTGTTCGCAACGGTTTAGCTTGGAAGCTTCGTATTGATTCTCTTTCTTAGAAAATGAAAAGATGAGAAAAATAAAAAATCTCTTTATCTTTTTATTTATTTATTAAAAATTATTTTTGTGACAGTAGAAAGACGTTCTGTCTATAATAACCTCAGCTTAAGGGTCGTTTCAAAATTTTATCTTCCGAATAATTTGTATGTTAAAAATAATAATAAAAAAATAAAAAATAATATTAAAATTTATTTTTATAAGCGTAGAATGCCTTCCTGTCTATAATAACTCCAGTTGTTTAAAATCCGTACCCAATCAATAAAAAACTTCCGAGAACTGAATATCGGTTCTATAGTGTTGTAACTTAAACAAACATACGAGCTAGTGCGATAATATTATAAGTATCGTGTTCCCCGCAAGAATAAATTACTGAGCCAAGAGTGATAAAATTTAATATAATTTACACCCCATAGCGTCCTGCGGGATTTGAACAATGATACTTTATTAATTTTATAGGGGAAAATTGTTGGGGGTGGTCTGCTTTGAGTGTCTTAGGTTTTTTTTATAACTAAAACAGTTGTATGAATCTATTATATAATGATTGCAGTACTATTTATTTAAATAATTGTAGGTTGATAGGGTTGCCAGGTTTTTTGCCTATAGGGGAAAACCCGGATAGTTGCCCCACTTTTCGAAAAAGCTTTATTTTTTAAAAATATGAACTTGCTGAAAATTATTGCGTATGTATCTCACAACATAGGTCTTTTATCTTCTATAAAAGCCTATTTTTGTATACATAATTAACAATGGTTTTGAGTAAATACTGTTTTATTTTATCTCTCAGAAGAGGGATAGTTGCCTCCTATGGCGGATAGTAGCCTAGCGTAGAAAATGCTTCGGGGGATACTTGCCTCAGTATGATTTTTATTTTGGATAGAAAGAAATTTATATCAATTAGAGTAATCTTTATTATTCATTTAACAGTTTTTAAAACTTTTTCGCCAGAAGTAACTGATTTAACTGCTTTAGCACCTTTCTTAGGGCAAGTACCAATTTTATTATTGAGTTGGACACCGCTTTCATCCATGTTAAATATTCTATCTGGTTTATCCAGCAAATTATTCTCCGTTAAAATAGTTGTTAAGAGTTTGAAAAAATTTGCAACTTCTGTTCTATTAAGACCCATCGCTCTGTCAATTGATAAGCCCTCAGCTTGTCTCAATGTTATTTCAGGATTTCTTTCAAGAAAGCTTCTTAGCCATTGCTGTCCAGCCATCTTACTCTCATTATTAAAGTTGTGCTTTAATCCTAACTTATCAGCAAACTGATAAGCTAATTGGCGAATCACAATTCTGTCAGGAGGAAAACCGGCGTCTCCGAGCTTTAATATATGAGCTACCAGTCTAGTTTTTCATTCTCAAAGCCAAGAACAGGATATTTTCCTAGAAAAGACAAAAAATCCAATAAGGTCAGATAAGAAGGTAGGTATGTAGATAGAATTTTGTATTTATACTGCTAAGTATACACCTTTAAATCAAAAATATACCTTGAGTTAGCAGTTGCTGGTTACTCTTTTCATAGCGTCTTCTTAAGGTTCGAGCGGATATTCCGTATGTTCGAGAAATTTCATTGATACCTTTTTTTTTGTCTCAATTCTTCGAAGGCAAGTGCTAAGCTCTCTTCTGTCCAGTTGATGTTGCGTGGCACCACGCCTGATTTTCGCTTATATTTGCGAGGCATTTTGCTTATCTAGAATAAATATTTAAAACTATGGTGTAGATATTTATTTAATTTACAACAAGTTAGAGACAAAGTAAATTTAAAAAAACAGCAAAAAAATAAAATCCGTCTTTGCTTGTTAAGAAATTTTTTGTCACTCTAGGGGCAACTATCCGCGACAGTAAGTAGGGCGACTATCCTTTTTGATGCGGATACTTGCCCTTTTTATTTGCGAAATAAATAAAAATTATTCAGGAATAAAACATAATAAACAATGGAATTTAAACTCTAATGCATGCAAAAAAGCAATAAGTTGACTGAAACCACGATCAGTAATAAAAATATTCAATAGAAATTACTTACCAATATAATTATAATGCCCGTCAAAGTTTCGCCACGGAAGATTTTTGCTCACACAGACAAAACAAGTGCGCCTATTCCGATGGCTTATGCGGCATTTAGGCCTTCGGGGTGGTCACAACTTATTGTAGTAAAGCGCTAACACAAATTATAATCGTAATATAGTTTATTAAACACCGGGGCATGTATCCGTCCGAGGCAACTATCCGGGTTTTACCCTAGGGGGCAAATGCAATACGCAAAAAAGACGGAAATTTCGCTTCCCGGGACAATTAAAATAAATTGTATAAAGACTTTTTTCAGGAGGCTTCCGAGGCGCAAACAATTATTTTTTTTATTGGTACCATACATGTTTATAAAAATCAATACAACTATAATCGTAATATGAAACGCAGTTTTGATATATTTCTCACTTATTAGAAACGTGGAAAGGGTTTCAACTAGGTATAGTAAACAAGTTTAGGAATTCGTTTGCGTCAGCAGTTAATCCACACATTACTCAATCTTAATTTTTAAATATTTAACCATAAAGAAAACGGAACACAGTTCGAATACGGGACAGAGACACCGAGACATTTTAAACTAAGCCTAAAATACGGAACATCCCGGGAAATATGGCACGTCTGACATCGCTAGTTAATAATGAAGAAAGCATTTCTTATATGTTTGTTCATGAACATCCATTAAATTGATCTTAAAAACTGTTACGTAAAAAAGAATTATAAGTCATTTGATTTCAGTCAACTTCTGGCATTCTCTCGCTTACCATGTCAAAGCTAAGGACATTAATAATTAGAAATAAAGATTATTATTATTATTAATTAAATTTGTATTCATTCAGTCTGGGCCTCAGATTTACGTATCTGTTTCAAGATTATCAATTTAATAGGCAAGTGATCAGCCGCCTATCTTATATCTTTAAACGAGCAATTCTTGTATATATATATATATATTATATATATATATTATAGGATTTAGGAATTTAAGTTTAATTTTTTAATGTTTGTATGTAGGTTAGTTGGTGTGGGTAATATAATGGAATTCTATCGCATTAGTTGTAACTGTTAAGATAGGAAAATTTACTGGAAATAAATAAATAAATATATATATATATATATATAATTGGAATCTCGGGATCGGCTCCAACGATTTTCATGAAATTTAGTATACGGGGGGTTTCGGGGGCGATAAATCGATCTAGCTCGGAATAAATGATAGAAAATAACAAAAAGGTGGTGTTTGAGTAGTCCCAATCTAAAATGAAAAATGAATCTTCCTGACATCTATCGGCGAATAATAATACTATTTTTTTTTAAATTGCTTTAACGACACAACAACACTAAAGCTATTCCAGCATATATAATCTATATTGTTCATATTTCATCATTTTATTAGTATGTAATTCGTACTTATATATAATTTCCAAAAACAAAATTTATACAAAAATAAAAATCATCCCTAAAAAAGGCCATCCAGGTACTGTGTGATAAACGCCGTCGGCTTTTTGAGTCTAAGGCAACATTTCCTTACGATGTGTTCCTTAGCCGTTCGAGGGAATGTTAAATGCGCACGTACACTTAGTGCGTGCGCGTCAACAATAAGTCTATTGTTGCACAGACGGGCATCGAATCTATGACCAAAAGGATGAGAGTCATAAGGCCAAACATACCTGAATAAAGGTAAGTTTTCAAAATATTAATCCTATTATTTATATAGGTTACAATATTTATTTATTTATTTATTTATTGACACTTCGTTGCTAGAAAGAAACACAAATAACACAATATATATAAATTACGAGGGATGCAACGGGCGGCCTTATCGCTAACAAGCGATCTCTTCCAGGCAACCTTGTAAATATTGTATATTCCAATATTGTATATGTCCCATATCATAAAAACCCATACTTAATAAATTCACATATGTCCACTAAGAACTGTTCGGTGGCCATAGATACACAATTTATACTAAAATAATCAGTCCTAAGTAAATAAACATCGTAACAATGTCTCCATACCAATAAGAACAAAGAGAGGTAAAATGTACAAACAAAAACACTATAAAGTCATAAATTGAGGACGAAACTATTAACAAATTTACATCAAAATAAAAATGCGTCTAATATAACCAGACTAAAACTAAACTATCAAAAAATTGACGATCGACGAGGAATATGAGGATATATTGATGAGTTTGTATTTGATTAGATGAATTAGACGAAATTGTATTAAACTAAAATTATGTATTTCGAACACACACAGATACAATTCCAAAAAATCTTTTTATTTGTTAAAAATTATTTCGTCAAGCCGTCAATACTAGTCGTAGATTATCTGACTTGAAACTGTTATCACCCGTTATAATGAACTATTCCTCTGGGAGGGAACTCCCCTTGAGTGAAATAAATTGATTTAGGGAATAAACAGTCTTTGTGTCATGATTGGGAACGGTTTCGCGTTACCTTAGCAATTCTTTTAGCTAATTTAATTAAATTTACAATGGACACACTTATTTTCTAGTTTTCCAATGGCTTATAAGTTAAATATATGGTATTTCTTTCAGATAAGTCAAAGAAAATTCTGGTGTAAGAACGTGCAGATATTTTTGTAATGTATTTCTAATTTATTTAAAAGTCGTTGCGTGGTTTACGTAGTTTACTTTTCTCAGCCAAGAGGAAACTGAGCAGACAGAGGCGTTGGTGTGACCAGCAAGGAAGCAACTTCTTCCACAGGGTAGAGAACTTACTAAGTTCTTGGTGAGGGTTTAGGAGTACATATATCTAGAACAAAGTAGGGATAAGCTTTGATCAAATTTGGATTAAGTATAGTGTAACCTGTACGTTCTGGATGACTTGAATTCGTGTATGCGGTGATGTTAGTTGTTTCGACTATGTATTTGCTTGTTTTTCCCACGAGAATGTAAGTGCTCTTATTTCACTATGCCTCCTGCTGATAGAGGACAAAAATTTATTTTTCAGATGTCATGTCATGTCATGGTGTAATTAATGGTTGCAGGTCCTTACAAGGATTGCATAAAACCGAAAACTTGGCGATTAAAAAGAGGGGTGGAGAGTTTATTGGCAGTTTTCTCGCCCGTTCCACGCCCTTGATTTGAGAACTGTCAGTGAATATAAAATTAGAAGCATTCACTGTATATTTCTTTTTTGACGTATATGTGTACATTGTGTTTTTTTTTATTTGGATAAGTATTACCGATGCCGGCACACAACCTCTGTGCTGTGTTCAACTAGCACTGTCCACAAGCTGACCCATTCTCTTTCTACTCTCGCAACTTAATAGTCTTCTCTCTCTTCTTTAAGCTGTTAAAGAAGAGAGAGAAGACTATAAATATAAATAAAAAGATTGAAGGGAAAACCATTAAATTAAAGTTTTATAACAATACATGGTTTTGTTTTAATTAATAGACATCAAAATGTAATTAAAACGGGAAATTGCGTCACACAACACATATTCCACTTAATTTTCTATTCCAATATCGGAAATGATATTCTAATAGTTTCTTTGCTCTAGCCGCCAGTAACCGGACGCCATTTTGCCATCGGCGTGACGTCGCTGTGACAGCTGTCAAACGGAACGGACATTCGAATTTAGAATCTTAGAATCAAATTCGCGCTTTCAAAATGCGGTTTTGCGTGTTAAATTCACTTTCGTTCATGATTAATTTCTTTAAGTGGTTTTGTTCGTTGCGCTTAATACGCAGCTTATAATTGGGCAATAAAAATCATGCCTCTTTTTGGTATAGATAGCTACTGAAGTTTTGTTGTTTAAAGGACAGAACGTAATCAAGCAGGGAATTTAAAGATAAGTGCAACATCCTGAGGTCCGCAAATGCGTTGCCGTCCTTTTGGAGGACAAGGCAATCAAGCAGTGGGGCTTAAAGTTATCTAAAACACTAGACAACACTATAAAACAACCCTCTGCGCGATTCTTTATTCTTTCATACAATATGCGAGAAAGCTTACAAAGTTAATAAAACAAAATTAAAACAAACAAAAAACATTTTGTCGTCACATTTCAATTAATTTAATTGCTTTAATTAAGTAACTAATCAAAGATTTATAAAGGCTTGTTTAAAATCTATTTCAGAAGAGCAAACAAATCAGTTTCCGCTGAACAATTAACGATCGAAACGAACAAAAAGACAAATGTTTTGTTATTGAGAGCCAATTTGTACGCTTAACGAGTAATTGCTCGACAATGTAATCTAGGGTTGTCACATTTCACAAAATAGATAAAGAAAAATAACTCTTTTCATAATTAACAGATTGCTGTGTATCTAGAACTCTGAGAATGGCTCGATTTGGCTAATTTTAATCTTGATGTAAAACAATTTAATTAAATTATCTAATCAAAATTTTTACATGATTTCCCAGTCTTTTTAGAAATAAATAATTGTCACTTGAAATTTTTATCGTAGCCGTATTAAAAAAAATGTTCCGATTGACACAAATATATGTAAATGAAGAGATCCCTGATTAATAAATTGAATCGGAAGAGTTGCTGCATCTGGCATAAGACAAAAAAACGCTACAAGAGGCTAACAACATTAATAATGGAGAGGCACTTAAAGAAGATGTACTATCTAGTCAAAATAATAATAATAATAAATCAAGTCTAAAATTAATTTGTGCCTCTATTCTCACAGTAAACGTAACATTTAGTTTGTCTCTCGTAAGACAAATATAAAATTAATGAATTTCCTGTAATTTCTAATATCGTACAAGTAACATTATTATAACACTTGCACTTATTAATAAGGACAGTTCTTTGGCATATGATACTATTTATTTCCAACACACAAATATACAGTTATTACAATTTTCTTAACTTACAGTTATAATAATAAAACTTAATAAATATAAAACAAATTTTAAAAGTTTGGTCTCTGTGGTGTACATTTAATGCTGGTATTCCCTCGGTGAACTGCGATACTTATTCGTTGAGCGAAAAAAGCACCGCAAGCACAAGGGTACCAACCAGGTGCCAACATAAATCAAAATCAAAAATCTAATCCAAAGTGAACAAAATCGAAATTAAAGAAAGACAACACACAAATACAAGTAAAGCAAATACAAGTGTGTACAACAATAGAAAATATTTCAAATCGTTCTAAAATATTGTTGTTGACAGCCCTAATGATTCAAAGAAATCGTTTACAAGTGATGCAGATATTTTAAGCACTAGACACAATAGCTGTAACCTTGAGTAGCTTTACTTACATTGTAATGTATCGTTAATTATATAAGCATAAATACATATATGTAATGCCTTCTTGTCTTATACAGCGACGTCAAACTGTCCTCCTTTTGAAGTCATATAAAAAGGAATTGTGTGATAAATAAACTTTGTGATAATTACAAAAGTCATGAAATCGCGTCAAGAATCTAGGGTTACCTGCCAAGTTTTTATTTATTTCCATACCTCTTTCTAATCTTTCTTTTATTATTATTAATATGATTTGTGTGCTTCTATGTGTATTTCGTTAATAATAAATATTATGTCTGTCTGCAAAAAAAGTGGTACACTCACATTTGTATAATACAAAAACGCAATCACATATAAAAGGTATCATAATAATAACAGTTAAAAAACTCTTCGTTCTGGGCCTCAGATTTCTCTATCAAGTAGGTGATATGCCTCCTTTGCCACATGTCATAGACTCTTTAGGTTTAATGCAGCATTTCCTCACGAATGTTTTCCTTCACCGTTTGAGCCGATGTTTAATGTGCACATAATTAGAAAGCCCATTGGCGCACGGCCGGGGACCGAAACTATAACATTGCTTTAAAAATAATAACAATTAAGTCATTTATTTACCAACACTTATGGTCTAAATACACTGCTTTTAAAGGCACCAAAATGATAGTGTAAACGTTAGCTTAGCATACCTATATTTTGTATTTACTTAAAATTTTTAAGAACACAATTGAAGGTGAAAAAGTACGCAAAACTAATTATGGAATGGACAAATCATTATACACACAACAGAAATATAACTTGAGAAATCTCAGCGTTATAGGGGGGAAATACCGTGTTGTAGGGAGACGGAAATCGCGTTATAATCTTTGCGAATTTTGTGTAGGTTAATTTATTTCAAAAAAGTCCTGCGTTTATAGCATCTTTGACTATGCATAAGTTGGACACATTTGTTTAAATTAAAACAACTAAGGCAATTTGCATTGCGCGTGACTGTCTGTGGCAGCGTCTAGTCGACTCATCATCATGACCGATTAACGATGTGCAAGGTGTAGGCTTAGGCATAGGCTGTAGCGTGAGCGGTTTCTGTCAACTTATAACCAAAATATTATAAATTTTTAGTTACCCCAAAAGATAATTGATAAAGGAGTCTTTTAGAAAAAAAATAGTATAGTAAAGAGAAAGCTTTCGGATTTTTTTTTTCAAAATGTCGCTACTTACAAATGTCAAAAAAAGGAATGATACTAAAATTTAATTTACTGCCAGTTCTCAAATCAAGCTGACGAGAAGAACTGTCAATAAACTCAACATCTCTCTCTTAAATCACATTACAAAGTTTTTGTTAGCATTTAAGAGGCACAATAATCACCATTATGTCAAATGCTTTTCTGGAGACAGAGGTTTTGTTGGAAACAAATCAAAACAAAAATAAAATATAACTTCGTTGGCAAAAATGGTCTCAAATCACAGATGTGAAACGAGAAGAATCCGTCGGGGATTCGACCTCTAATTGTTAAAAAAGAGCATATTCCGTCCTCAAAAATGGCAGCGCACCCACCACAAATGGAGGTCCAGAAGTTGCGACAAATTTTGTATTAATAATATTATGTTAATCTGACGGAGCTAATGTATCCCGCTGCAGCTTGTAACTCAGACCAATCACAAGCCATTAACAAGTCTGGCCGGATGGTCTGAGTCTCACACCTATTTAGACTTCCTTTACCCGCCTGATCTCCTGGTACTATCGCGTAGGACCAACATCATCTAGTTCTAGACAGATTAATCTTTATTAAACGTCTGGACCATAATTTATAGAATTTGAAATAAAACGCGTTACCTACTCCGCATATTAAAAAAATAAATAATTGTCTATGTCTAAGTAGTTTATGTGTGAGATCGAACGTTTGATTTTATTGTCAGTTGTTAAAGTAAATTTAATTCATGTTTAATTTTGGTTATTTAATATGCGATATAAATGTTTTAATATATTTAATATATAAAAAAAACTATCTCGTATCAGTCCGAATCAGTGGCTAAAAGCGCAAACCTCACAAAACCACTTTCACTTCACTTTTGATTAGAGCTACAATAAAAATAAACATAATACATTGAGATGCGAGTTACAATTCGCTGATCTCTGGATCGATACACCTGCGTTGCCACGCGACGCGGAGGGCGCCACCCGACACCGGCGCGTAATTTGAAATTCGAACCGCACCGATAATGTCTGTGTTGCCAGCCGCGTGAGCCAAATTATCTCTAATTTCCGAGGGACGTTAAAAATAAACGGGAGTTTTAATTGGTAAAGTAATTGCAATCGCTAACAAGCTTTTCTTCATTTAATTAAAAGTTTGGAAACTACGGGGAGTTGTGGGTGAGATTCGGAAACTCTGAATCTCATATGTCAGGACGTATTCTACGAAAATCACCACAGATAAATCAACAAATACACTAATTATCTTTAGTCCACGATTTATAATACCGTCGAATAAACCTTAAAAAATTCACTGGCGATAGAACAGCTTTATGTGTCTGTTTCGTAGTTTACTTTTCCTCACAGACGCCGTCAACTTTTAAATCTTTATTACCCACGATGCTTTCATTCACTGCTTGAGCTAATGTTTAATGCGTACATAGACAGAAAGCTCATTAGTGCACAGCCGGGGATCGAAACGACGACCTCCGGAATGACATCAAGCTAAAGCCATAATTGCACTATGGTTAAACGTTTACGTATAAACAAACAAACAAACAACAATATCTTTATTCATATAGGTAAACAAGTACACTTATAAACTTCAAAAAAATTAAGTTAATTGTGAATCTACATTTACTGCCAGTTCTCAAATCAAGGGCGTAGAACGGAAGAGAAGAACTGGCAATAAACTCTCCGCCACTCATTTAAATCGCCAAGTTTTTTACACAACGTTTATAAGGAGCTGCAACCAATTACACCATGTTACATATGACATCTTGAGTAATACAGAATAATAAAATAAATTAAAAACAAAGACTTGTCCTCTATCAGCAGGAGGTATGGTGAAATAGGAGCACCCACTTACATACTCGTGGGAACAACACGCAAATACGTAGTAGAAACAACTAATATCATTCTGCTAGTTTAGAGAAACAAAACCAAATTTGGTCTAATAGTTTCCTCTAACAATGAAAACCGTAAGAGTATTAAATTCGTACATAGAAAGTCCATTGATCGAAAGCTTATCATGTACTTGACTATTAGATTTTTTTGTTACAGGAGGCAGACGGGCAGCTCAGCTGTTGTTAACTGATACCGCCGCCCATGGACACTCGCACTACCAGAAGGCTCGCATGAATTGGTACGCTCTATTAACAGAGGACCATGAAACAGATACAGAAATCTGAGGCCTAGACCTTAAAAGGTTGTAGCGACATTTATTTATTTTCTTTATTTATTTATTTCTAAGCTATTTTGATTTTACATTCGATTTGGTCCAAAATCATATTTTTCATGATTTCAAAATCCCGACAACGCACCCGCGAGCCCTCTGGCATTGAGAATGTCTACCACTTATATAATTAAAATCCTTAAAAAACAGAGCATGTCAGCTTGTTTCCATGACTCAATTTTGAGGTCCTGCATTGAAAATGAAGAAGTGAATTAAAATTAAAATCGAGATACGCCCGAATCTCTCTCTTTCACTCTCTCTTTAATAATAACTTAAGATTAACGTATATGGTTTTTAAACCATGTTAGTTGTTCATACGCAAATGTAAAACAATATCTATTAATGTACAATATTTTATATTTTACCTCATGTAAATTGAAAACAGTCAATTGAGCATTAATGTAGATCAGGCGTAGAGTAATTAACATCCAGGCACAGAGGCATTTGCGTAATTAGCTTGAGGCAATTTATTAATATCATGCGACTCAAAATGGCCACCTAAACGAGAAACTTTCAAGTCAAGCTGCGGATTTAATTAACAATAATTTTACAGATGTAAAAAATCAGTAGAATACAAGATTTTTGGTCCTCAGATTGCGATATCTGTTTCATGATCATTTGAACTTGTACCTCAGTAGACCTTTCGAGCAAATTTCAAAATGCCCTCGTAAATAGAAAATTGGCACAGCCGGGGATCGAACCTACGACAGCAGGGATGAGAGTCGCACGCTGAAGGTCTGCCAACACTCGTCCAGAAGATCTACACAACATATAAAATAGATGCAAAACTTAGAACCTTGACATTTGACTAGGTACATGGATTTAAAATACTTTTAATTATCCGATTTGTTCTTCCCTAATTCTCCAATTGACCTAGGATATAGTCTGTATAATTATGTGTGTATTTTCAACGAAACACAAATGAAAAACTAATACATACTTAATTACTATAAGCGTATTTTACACACAATAATCACTTTTCCAGAAACATCGCCAATTCCTTCTCTATCCTAAGTTCATTATCTCTTCTTTAATGATCTGCACAGTCCTTTGCTACTCTTATCATTGCTTGTCTTAAAAGGCACTTCTCACGTATAGAAGCTGGGTGGAATCTGTTTTGCTTCTTCCATTTATTTCTCCTAAGAAATTGTTATTAAAGTCTTTTACATTTCTCTTTTCTTCCAAGATGCGGCGCGGCGATTCATATTTGGTGTACCTCCTACTTAATTAGCGCCTGTGCACTTGAATCCCATGGCCCAAGTGTCTTTATCGGGACATATTTTTTTATTGTCTATTATCAATCCGATAGACAATAGACAATAAAAAAATATGTCCCTCTGTAACCCCACTACTCTAGACGGCCAGTGTGTCAAATTAACAGCTGTCTCGGTCCGCCATTTGTCACAGTAGCGCGGGACAATTATATTTTAATTGCACACTGCACCATTGCA
Organism: Pieris rapae; assembly: GCF_905147795.1. Lineage (NCBI taxonomy): Eukaryota > Metazoa > Arthropoda > Insecta > Lepidoptera > Pieridae > Pieris > Pieris rapae. Next base: position 845,937 of record NC_059513.1, read on the forward strand.
CTCAATTAACGCCTCCGTCATCAACATGCTTTTAATGGCTTATGTTCTTCGACTTTTTGATCGAAGAGCACACATTTATAGTCGGAAATGCGGATTTAATATAAACAACGGAGATATTTCAGATTTAATTATGACTGAGTTTTGCCAGATTTAGTACCACAGTCATAAAACAATGCAAAGTAGAGCATGATTTAGAACCAGAAGAAACCAATTTGAATGTTTTAAAACCAGACATCGAACCTGTGACCTTAATTTAATCAATCAATTTTTCCCTTAAGTCGCACTCTTTATTTCTGAAGGTCGCGTTGGTAGTGTCATAACGTCCTCCAGTCTTCCCTCCCTATCTTCTGCTAGCCTCTGCACCTGATAGTTCTTTTTTATGTTACGGGAGGCAGGCGGGCAGGCACACCTGATGTTTAGTGATACCGCCGCCCATGGACACTCGCACTGCCAGGAGGCTCGCAAGCGCACTGCCGGCCTTATACGCACTCTTCATCGATGAAGATGGTGTAAGTGGCGCCGCACCATCCTCCAGTCTCTTCCATCGCGTAGTTTCCATTCTGTAATTATTTTTTTGCGTTCTTACGTTATATATCCTTATTAGTAAATTAGGTTTAATTAGTCATAGCTTAAGACTTTACTACTACTAGACTAGTTTAAGACACATACGTATAAAACTCGGGTACGAAATACTAATAGTCAAAATCTCATTTTCTCGGACATAAATATTCAAATTACTAATCTAATAAAATTCTCGTGTCGCGGTGTTTGTGGTTAAACTGCTCCGAATCGGCTTTCCCGATTCTCATGAAATTTTGTGTGCATATTGGGTAGGTCTGAGAATCGGACAACATCTATTTTTCATCCCCCTAAATGTTAAGGGTAATCCAACCTTAAATTTTTTTTTTCAATTTTAGATAAAAACAATTTTTTTTTATTTTATGATACAGCATAAGTAAATACATATAACCCTGAATTTTCAACCCTTTACAATCTAAATCAATTCACAGAACAACCTAAAAAGGTTTCATTCCGGAAAACCAAACAGTCTCTGGAATAGCATAGCAAAATGTTCCATGTTGGTATGTACTTTTAGCCTACCACGAAACGAAATTCGCGGGGGCAGCTAGTAAATAATAAATCTATAGATATTTATGAATTACTGATAACATTATCAGTCATTAAACCAGTCGGCCATGGACGTTCGAACCGGTATTATGTATTAACAAAAACTTTAAATAAATTATAAGCAAAATAATAAACATGTTTGATTATAAATATTTAAGTGTGAAACATCTCAAGGGGTTCAATAATTATAAGGTATGTATTGATAATATATAGTCTCATTTGTGCCGTTAAATTTGATTGTGCCTCTGCCCCCAAACGTAGCAATCAACCTAGTCTTGCTTTCTTGCCTTTTTAGCTTAACGTGTCCATTTTTGGATAACGGCTTCTATATTGTACCAAATGTGTACTGCAAATATATTTGTTCGTTTCGATCCAACGAACATTTTTACTGTCTATGAAAGGTGTTTTGAGAGTCAGAAGATGTTCAGGTCAGAGTTAGAACTAATTAAATACCACTTTGAAGAATTGCACATTGTTAAATTTAATTTACTATCTTGAATCAAATAGATTGCGTGAAAAGATTAAACGTATGACCTAATTATAACAGTTTTATCAACAAACTGCCAATACTACAGCGACTAAATGAAAAGTGTTAATTTGTGTGAGTAAGGGCCTGTTTCACAATGTCCGGATAAGTTCCAAATAAGCTATTTGTTACTTATTGGTAGAATAAATAGTATTTTTGCGTTTCACGACTGTCAGATAGCGCTATACGTCATGAAATTCGAAGTATCTTATTTGGAACTTTTATCTTTCGAATAATTTATGTGTTGCATAGCTATTTGGCACTTTATCCATACTTGTGAAACACCCTAAAATTTTATATTTATTCAGTGGCACTACAGCACATAAGTGGCCTCAGATTGCAACACTTTGATTATTCGTTTTTCCCAGTCAGGTGATCAGTCTTTTGACACAATCCGTTGTTTTTAAGGTCTGAGGCATGCTGGATTCCTCACGATGTTTTCCTTGTGCAAGCGAGTGTTAGATGACCACTAAGCCGGACATGATGATCAGGGTCATAACCGTATTAGGAAACATAGCCTTTTTTATATATCTTAAATAATAACACTCGCTGCAACAATGAAGAAAACTGTGTGGAAACTGGTATGTCTTAGAACTGAAAGTCGGATACAGAACCACCAATTGCCTATGAAAAAGAAGTAATAAACAGATGGCGCTGTTCCCACCAAGTTTACTTATTAATAAAACCTTTTAAAACAATACGAAATTGTTTGACTAAATTGCGCTGTTTTAGTCAGTAAAACTGAACTTTTATTTGAACTCAATAAAAATACATTTTTTTAAATTGGTACTCTCTTATCCTTAGGCGAGAGATATCCAGTAATCACACGTATTTTTTCAGTACAGCGCAATCGACACAAGTCCACTCAGCAAATATGTGATGCACCCAACATGGAACACCCTGGTAAAGGTAATGTCTAGTCTATGATCTATGGACGTTTATAATCTAGCTTTAAAATTATCATTAGGTATATTACCTCGTAATTATTGTAAGGAATCCCTGTTTTTTATTCAAACCTAAAATAATAATCTTTACAAAATATAAGCTGAAAATTTTATAGATTAGAATTATAGATAAGAAATATTTTTTAGAATTATACACAATTATGAATAAATAAATAAATTGTGTTTTCTTTTTTCTTAAACATTATAGGCCTCCTCCGATTGGTTCCATCTCTATTTCTCTCTTTCTCATCATTAATATTACTATATTGTAAATACACTTATAACGCCATCTCCTACACTTATTTTTTTTTTAAGTAACATAATTATTAAAAAAATCTCCCCTGTGTTCAGATTGTGCCCAGATGGGTGGCTCCGAACCTCCTCACCTTCGCTGGTTTCCTCTGCATGCTGGTAAATGTAGTATTGCTGACGATATACGACTATGACTTAACAGCATCAGCTGATGGCGCCCAAGGTTTACCCAGGGGCATATTTACCCTTTGTGGGGTTTTATTGTTTTTAGCTTATCACTTAGGTAATTATAATTATAATTCTTTCAACAATTATTATATATACAAATGACTATATAAAAGGGTTGTGTTAGGACCTTATACATATTAATTCATAATAACATATTAATATCTTAATTAATTTAATTAAATAATTCTCGTTTTCATATATTTGCATATAATTCTTCAAATTCAAACTTTGTATTAAACAAAAACATCTTGAGGAAACTGATTTGTGTTAGACACAACGACGCGTGTGTCAGGCAAAGATGCCTGATTTACTTGCCTATTAGACTGACAACTGATCATAACACTGGTACAGAATTCTGAGGCCCAGACCCAAGCCTGGTGACACTGATTTAATTATTATTTGAAAGAAATATATTTTTTTATCTAGATGGCATAGATGGCAAACAGGCAAGACGAATCGGTGTTTCTGGTCCTCTCGGAGAGATGTTTGACCATGGAATAGACTCCTATATTGTCTTTCTGATACCCTTCTGTCTCTTCTCCGTGTTTGGACGTGATAGGTACTCTATACCAGAGTTCAGGTAATACAGTTATTATAAAAACTAGTAAGTTTAAAATGTACATAATTCGATATATTTACCGTAGTATAAGTAAGTAAGTATTTCCAAATTCGACTTAGTATCTTTAAGAGAAAAGCAATTTTATAATAATACTAGCGGATCCGACAGACGTTGTCCTGTCTACACGTCTTTAATTTCAAAATTTCAAATTTTAATAATAGACCAGTGTCGATAATTTTTGAAACCAAAAAAAATTACAGTAGGATTAAACCCATTAGAAATGCAGGGGAATATGATCAAAATGAAAGGAAAAATAAATTACGGTCGATCCGAGTTCGGGAAGTGGGAGGGGGGTGACTTTTAAGGGGGAAAAATTGTTTTTCTTGATTTCCGGCGAAACTACCAGTCCTATGGAAAAAAGTTAAATGGCAAAGTTGTAGGTCATAAAAAGATCTACAACTTTTGTATTTACAATTTTTTCACATAACCTCAAAATTTAGGTGAAAAATTCAAAAAACCAAGTTTTTGGTTTATTATTTATATCTTTTTTTAAAAGTTTTTTTTTTCTACGAAATTTGGTGAAAACTTACCTTATTATGTCCCAAATATACTGTAATTTATTTGATTAAAAATATTTATTTTTTCGCCTGATTTTAACTTAATATCAAAAAAGCACCCTAATTTTCAATCGAAAATTCTGACGTCAAAATTTCAGCTTTTTTCAAAAAGTTTGGGGGCTTGTTGTTCGTTGAAATATCTACTTTCTGATGGTGTAAAAAAAATTATACATTACCATAGGAAATATTATTAGAAAATGCAAAAAATTGAAAAAACCTCAAATTCGAAAATTTTCTTTTAATTATGTACAATTTTGAGGTATTTATTAAAATTTACACTTTAATTACTCAAAAAACGTAAGATTTCATGCTTCATTGATAAACGAAAAAATTGCAAATTAAAATATACTTCTATAATTAACAAACAAATAAGTTAATAAAGTTAATATTTAATAAGACATCTACAATATTTTGAAAAAGTTGTAGGATCTTCTGTAAATAATATTTGTAGATGCCTATTTATTGCTGTTTTAAGATAATTTATATACCTGAGTGACCTTCGGTGAATTTTGAATTTTTCTTTGAATAAAGTAAATTTCTCACAAATCACTTAGAGTAACTCAGCCTGCAGGTGTATTTTTAAAAACGATGTTGTACACTACTCTGTGTGGCTCACAGCCAGGGATCGAACCTACGATCTCAAGGATAAAATTCGCATGCTGAAAGTCCAGGTTTAAACCTTTAAAAATTAATAACAGTTAATTATTATAATAATTCAAACCTTACCATTAAAAATTTAATAAATTGTGTGTCATATTGAATACATTATCAGTGTTTATTTGTCACAGGTAGCCAGTATAATATTTCTGGTGGCAGGTGTGAATGGCCCAGAAGTATACAAAACCTATGTTTATGGAGAATTAACGTTCGTTCAGGGTCTGGAGCTGGCAATCCACACGACTGGACTCTTCACAACATTACCCGTCGCTGTTTATAATGTTTATCTGTATGTCTGTATATTTTAATATAATTAGGGCCTGTTACACAATGTATGGATAAAGTACCAAATAGCTATGCAACACATAAATTATTCGAAAGATAAAAGTTTCAAATAAGATACTTCGAATTTCATGACGTATAGCGCTATCTGACAGTCGTGAAACGGAAAAATACTATTTATCATACCAATAAGTAACAAATAGCTTATTTGGAACTTATCCGGACATTGTGAAACAGGCCCTTAATGTAGTTATTAATACATATAGTACCTAATCGTTTCACAACTGAGGCTTTTTAAAGCAGTTTTTTCCGCGCACCACCACTACATGGAAACAGTTGCGCACTGAAGTATTTCCGAACCAATTCGACTCGCGACGCCTCTGGCGTTGAGAGTGTCCATGGGCGGTGAATAAAATAAATACAGGTCAATTATTGTATAGTTAGTATACCTGTTCCTCACATATTTACAAATATCGAAGCCGTGAGATAAAAATAAAATAATTATATTTTGTAGTATTTTAAAAAAATACAAAAATATCTAAAGTTAGGTCAACAACCAATTTGATTTTGTCAAGGTTAGCTAAGTTCAGAAATACCACCATGGAACGATTACAAACTGGTAGTGGTATTAGAATAAGTAACCTTTAAACCATTTTTTTTATTCTAAATAGCGTTTTTGTTTTGGATAATCTTACAAGCAATTGTTACACGAAGAAGAAGTGCCTTCATTTTAAATTGTTTCAATACAAATTTAATAATTACCTTTATCAGCAGTAGGCGTGTAATAGGAGAACAAACTTACTGTGGGAACAACACGCAAACACGTATTAAAGCTGAATCCAGGAAGAAATAATTAACGTATTATATTTTGAATACTGGCAACATTTAAACTCTGGGCATCAAATTTAATTTGATCGTTTGTGTTTTCTACACACACTGGCCAAGACATTTTTCATTCAGGCTTTTTTTAGTTTTATAAGCGATTTTTTAGTTGGAATTATGACTCGAGAGTATAGATGTAGGCACTCTCTTCACGGGTTTGGTCAATAATTGGTCTACAGCCGGGGATCGAACCTACGACAGGGATAAAACGCTGAAACCGCTAAGCTATGCTCTATTACTATCTGCTGCTATATTTGTTGAATATATATAAACATAATTAGCATATTTATATGTCTACACACAAATATACAGTTATGTTCATCTCACCTAATAATAAAAAAATGTGTGTGTACTTAAATACACGCGTTAGAAGTTATACTTCTTTGGCGTGTGGAAAAATATAACTAAAATACAGTAGTGCTTAACGATGACTATTAAAATTAATCAAAAAGATTTTATTTAAATAAATAAATTATTAGTAAATACTATCACCGTCGTATATGAATGTAATTTAAAATCACCAAAATAAAATTTATTTATTCACACTGTTTAATTGTACTGTTACGAAACACGTGTTCTAAATATAAAAATACTAGAATAACTTGAACATAGTTAGTGTCCATGCCACATGACCTTACTTTACGATGTCGAATTTAGGTGTTGGTGAAAATTCATTCTCATCATTTTTCTCCATCGCGCCAAAAGAAGTATTAACTATTAAGTAGTAACTTCAAAATTGAAAAATAGAAAATTAAAACAAATTTAAATAGTTTGTATATATTGTGTACTATATGTTTATATATAAATATTTTTTCTAGGTCGTACAAGAAACGGACGGGTAAAATGCATCCATTAGTCGATGCTTTGAGACCCTTATGGCCCATGTTGATAATGACAAGTCTTATGACGACGTGGGCTGCTAGCAGTGATATAATGATGCGGGATTTGAGGGCGTTCCTGATGCTCTTCGGAACTCTTTTCAGCAATATTGCGGTACTGAGTTAATTACGTGGGTTACTAAGTAAGCTTACATGGACAAGGGGCTTAGTTGCCAGATGTTAAGTGATATAATATATTCCACTAAAACCAAATTTTCGTCGTAGTTATTTAGTACATACGTACTTAACACAAATGTCACGAATTTTAGGTTTTCCGCCCAAACGATTTATTCATCTATTTCCTGTAGTTTTACTAAAAAAAAACATTATTTTTATTTACTATATATATACCTTTACGCGCAAAAGAAATTCTGGAAGACCAAGACTTCTTTACTTACACTATTAATTTTTACTATTATTAATATGACATAGTTTTTTCTTTTTTTGCGTATGTGGCGCAAACTAACTGTTGTGGTCTCTGGAAGAATGACTAACGCTGTGGAACGTCTGCTCTCCAGCATCATGCTTAACCAGTTACAACCACAACACACACACATAACACACATAAAATGACCTAATTCCTTTTGTCTTTTTTTATTATCTTTTCTGTGTGTGTGTTAGTTTTCAACGTTTGTTACATAATGTCTGAACATATGCAAGCTGCCCATGGACACTCAATGCCAGAAGGCTCGCGAGTGCGTTGTCGTAATTCTGCAAGCTTTTTTCAACCGTAAACAATATAACTTATATTTCCGTCAATAATATAAAACTGCAATGATTTATTTTTAATACCACACTAATGTAACAACTGTACGAAAATCCATTAGTTTTTCAGTTAATCATGTCTCACGGGCGCGGCCGGAAAGCTTAATTTTATATAACCATCGTAAAACTTTTTTGTTTAGATTTTTTTGGCTCAAATCTCAATAATATTGTTTTATTTTATAATGAATATATTAAAATTATTTTATAATTAAGAATAATACAGCGTAAATATAATTTCATAGATAGAATAAGGAGTAGGTAAGGTATCTCTGTGCCGCTACAACCTTTTTAGGTCTCGACCTCAGATTTCTGTATCTGTTTCATGATTTCTCAACCTAATAGGCAAGTAGGTGATCTGCTTCTCCTGACACACGCCGTCGACTTACGAGACGAACTGATCGAACTGTCATTTTCGTACATAGGACTATTTTTTAATTAATTTCTATCCACATACACCGATCCCACCTACCATGGATAGCTTGTATCGACAGATAGCTATTATAATCCGTCGATTGGTTATTGGCACACTTTTAGCAATATTTGTATTATGATGTCTATCTCGGGCTTGGGCGTTAAATACAATCACAATTTCAGAGTCGTCTCATAGTTGCCGAGATGAGTGATCAATGCTGCGACACAATTTCATGGTTAAATATACCTTTGGCGTTTGGAATTGGACTGGCGATACAACTACCTGGCTACGAACTGGCCATTTTGTATATTCTGACAGCTTTTACCATCAGCGCTCATATACACTACGGCGTTTGTGTGGTAAGTCTCATTCTAGACGATCTTTCTGTATGACATTTGACATTTGAGTGTGGACCTGAATGTCTTTCTCTCTCTTTTAAAAGCATGAGCTCCGGTAGAAGATGAAGAATCGACGAGGTAATAGATTAGGTAATTATCCCTATACGACATATTATTTCCTACCAAGAAACAGTCGTATGTATATCTTTGAAATTTTAGTACTTCTTCTCCTCTGGGCACTCACTGCTTTCGTGATGAACACAGACCTGATGTGACACTGATGATAGAGTTCCATCTGTGCGATCTCCTAGGTGAATGGCGAGGCAGCGCCCAAAATTTGTGATACCTGGTTGGTTCACAGTGGTTTCGTCTACTTGGTCCCATCCCCCCCCCCCCCTTTTTACGGTTATTAAGTTTTTAATATGTTTCCTGGCAATGTAAAAAAATAGGATAGATATATTAGTCTTTTCTTTAACTAGTCTAAAAAAATCTTATTTTTTCTACTAGGAGGTAAGAAGTTGTAATATGTCTATTTAAATGATTTTTTTTGCATTTCTTCCAGGTCCGCCAAATGTGTGATCACTTCAAAATACAATGCTTCAGAGTACCCAAAGACAAGAGAAAATAGAAATTAATTAGGAATTCCATATTTAAATATATTTAATTAAAACCAATATTGTCTTAGTTATTATATTTTAAGGGTTAAAAACAAGATTAAATTATGCATTTAGACGGTCAAATATCATAAAATTAAGTAACGCGTTTAAATCCGGTAGTGATGTCTCCAACCTGCTGCCCGAAGATCCAGCTAGCATCAGGTAAAATATGACACCATAGCACAATCTAATACACAAAATAATATGTAATTCAATAGAGAATAGCAAAAAATGAGCAACCACACATCGCGGAATGGTTACTAGAACCGCCTCTTAAACGAGAGGGACCGAGATAGATATAGTGTCCCATTTCGTATCGGAGCTACGTCTTTAAATTACACGTTCTCATAGCCTTGTAGTCGACACATTGCACACAGAACGCTGAAACATCCATATACTCTCATTGAATTATAAACCGTAATACATAGGTGCAAAGCTTAGTTTTAAATAAATTATATTGCACTTACGACGTTACGTAGCCAAGGTGAAATTTAGTAACGGGGGGTGTTCGACATGGACACCAAAGTCGGGTTTAGAATTTCAGTACGGTTTGAGATAGCTACGGGGAGCTTTGTTAGTTCGATTGTTGACGATTTTTTTACGTTCGTAACAAATTTAAGTTGAAAACCGGTTTTTTTGTGTGTGACGATATTTTGTAGTGCGCCGTTTTAGGTAAGTGTGGTGAAATTGAACTGGTGTGGAACTGGGCATGTTTTTTGATGCATGCGATGGTTGCAAATGAGTTAATTTATCGAATGCGGGAATGCAGACATTAAGAATTGAGGTAAAATTTAAAACAAATACATATGTGGTGTAAACATGAACTAAATTAATAAACACAATAAATAAAACCATACTTGTTTGCGACATATATTTCACTTTAAATCTAGGCTAGAATATTTAGAATCGAGGCTTTGCGGGAACTATGACTTCTGTATGTCAAAATACAAAACGCTTTGACACACTCATGTGTAACAATAAACTACTTTTTAATTCTTCAAACTTTGAGAGTGGTAATTCGAAATTTGAAATAGAATTCAAGACATTCTTATTAGAAAATCGAAGTGCTATAAGGGTCTTAAGTCCTGGTATATTTTGAGAAATGATTTATGTGCCTCCCTGGCTCAGTGGTTACGCGTATAACGATGGTCCTGTTTCGATTCCCGGCGCTGGGTAGGATTAATTTGCCAAATGTGTCCGCCCATACCCCATACAACTGGAAGGTTTTTAATTGTAATCTTGACATCTATGATGATGTTTATCCAGAGGAATAATGATTAATGGCCGAAGGCATCGACGGAATCGGGATATAATTTCCGACGCGGGAGTGAAAGAGAAACACACAATCACGCACAATACACAAAATCTATAATGAAAATCGAAGAGGCTAAAACAACTGGATCAATAAAGTATTTTATTGTCAGGATTTTTATAGAGAGTTGAGAAAATGAAACAAAAATTAAGATGTAAATTTGTCGTTTTACCTTAAAACAGCTCCAATTCAAATTTTTCTACATATTTTCATCACTCAGAATGCCGTGCCTTGAAATAATGTGGTGGCGAACGTTTTCAGCCCAAAGAAATTAATTAAAACATCGTTTGCGCAATAAATGAAAGAAGGTACAAATTGACTTTAACAAAAGGCCAAGAATAGAAAAATAATTTAAAAAACTTAACCTAAACCTAAATGTTCACTGGTATTAAGGTCCCAGTATGTAAAAGAAAAAACTTGGCGATCAAAAAGAGTGGTGGAGAGTTTATTGCCAGTTCTTCTCTTCCGTTCTACGCCCTTGATTTGAGAACTGGCAGTAATTGTAAATTTACAATTAATTTAATTTTTTTGACGTTCATAAGTGTTGTTTACCTATATGCATAAAGATATTTTCATGTTCATTATTCCGCAAAATCGAACCGTCTCTATGGGAAAATGTTCAACATGTTTTGTAGCTACTAAAAAGGTAGGAATAAACAATCATATTAAATCGAAACGAAGTAACGAAAGAAGATCTACAGTAAGTATGTTAGCGACAAAAATAATTTGTGGTTTTTCATTTCAATCTCACATAAAATGCCTTAATAAAAAATATTTATTCAAAATACTAACTAATTACATTCTAAATTCTCACCATTAATTATAAATGACATTACAATTGTTTGTTAATTAAGTCACGGCTTATGTATGGAAAACGTTCTACCTTCTCTCACTCCTCTCTTGACCATAAAACTAAAAATATATTTTGTACCCTAGACATTTTCTTGGCAACAAAAAATGGCTTCACTACACGTTGAAACTACCTTGTACCTTTTTAGGCTTGAGCCTCAGATTTCTGTATATATTTTACGGTTGTCATCTAATAGGCAAGCTGATAAGCCTTTTGTGCCCGACTTGTCGACGTTTTGAGTGTATGTTACAATTTTACGATGTAAACTCAAGAACTCGACGGCGTGTGTCAGCCACAGAAAGCTCTTTGCTTATTGAGATACAGTTATCTCTCTAGTAGTCAATTTTAAATAATATTACAAATATTTTGTTATTTAACTGTTAGGTCTTGCAAAAGCCACAGAGATCTTCTGGTCATTTCATTTGCAAATTGTTTTTAAGTACAGTAAACTAAAGTCGTTAATGTCGGGCATTTCCATTGGTGAACTTCGACCTGAGATGGGAGTCGTACGCTAGAGCCACTATTCCACCACTGCTGTATTGTAATTAGCACTACCAGCTGGGTCTAGGTTAGATATATCTGTTTAGTTTTTCCCGCGCACCCCCACTTTGTGGAACCAGCTGCCGACTGGAGTATTTCCGAACCAATTCGTCTTAGGGTCCTTCAAGAAATGAGCGTACCAATTCTTAAAAGACCGGCAACGGCAACTCGCGAGCCCTCTGGCATTGAGAGTGTCCATGGGCGGCTGTATCACTTAACATCAGGTGAGCCTCCTGCCCGTTTGTCCCCTGTTCTATAAAAAAAAATCTGTAATCTCAATAAGCAGTGCCTATTATATTGACATTCATGAAATAAATCTGAGGTCTAGACCTAAAGAGCTTGTATCATTTTAAATAACAGAACTATTTTCTTAGTTATTACAGGCCGACAAAGTGAAATATCAATGTAGAATTTACACGAAATGTTTTACAAATACACAGTATTTGGCAAACGACAGATCGTAACTAAAAAAACTAAAACACGGTTGTTTTAAAAACATTGTTTCGCATTTTTTTGTGTTGTTTATCATTGAGTTAAACATTTAACCGTTGACAATGTATAGTACATTTAGATATTTCGGAATTGTCAGGGTTTGAACAAAAGGAAATGAAACGGGCAGGACTCTCAAATTGATAGAAGGCTCGCAAGTTAAGAATTGGTACGCCCTTGAAGGATTCTAACGCCCGAACCCAATAATTAATCCACAATCTCATATTTGTATCTGAGATCAGACCGTGACAGTCAATCGATCTCCTATCTGCATCCCAATAACCAAACACTACGAAGATAACCGTTTTTGGCGACGGATTGAATGCAATCTCTTCGCTCTTTACACTCACGTATTTGATAATCAATATAAACCAAATAAAGTAAATAAAAATTGTGTTAAAATATACGTCTGTGTTGAAAACATATCACATATTTTAATTTTTTTAAAAACTGGTGTAAGTTAAAATCTTAAGATAGGATATTAGCACAGTTGAACTGTCATTTTCATACAAAGGTCTATTCCACATACACCGATCCGACCATGGATACACCTTGTATCGACGGAGGACTATTACAATCCGTCCATTGGTTATTGGCAACTTTTATCAATATTTGCATTAAGATGTCTATCTCAGATGTTCAAAAATGGATTGAGATTTTATTGGGTTTGGGCGGTCGAATTCTAATTCTTCAGTCGGCAACTGGTTCCATATTAGCATGGCAAAGTGAGCTTTGAGAAAACGCTCAGTTGTGGAACAAAGGACTTAAAGATCAATCTTTGATAGTTGTCATTTATTAAAGAAATGTCTTTAACGTCACAACTAATTTGCGAGAAATTCCTTTCTCACATCAACATTAAACATATCTTCTAGACAATAATTTGTAATTAAACGACAGCTTTCTTGGCCTAAAATAAATTTTAAACAACAGAAGCCTCAAGGCGAGCCTAAACAAATAATAGTGCAAAACAAACAAAACCCGCGTCTGCCCAGCCGTGTATTCTGCGAATTATGCCTCCTTATTACGAACATATAATATGCTATCAATTGGTTTGTTTCATATAGGAATAATTGTTCCAAACGACAGGATTGATAGGACATTTTCGCGGCATAGTCATACATTGGTGAGAAGGTTTTGGGGCTAAAAATGTTGTTAATAGACACACTTAGTTGACGAAAATACACTTGACACACACATTTAATTGTATTGAATGATTTTTGTTTGAGCAGTTTTTTCATCTGTAATATTTGAAGCTTTTTGTTAACAAAAAGTTATATATATAAATATGTAAGCTATAGGAGTACGAAATAAAAAAATGGGAAATAAAAATAAATCGGAAAATATATTCGATTACTTTTTTAATTCTCCAACTCTGGCGAAGGTTTTTATTTTTTATGGGAAAATGAAAAATAGCTTTATTTAATACTTTTGTATACGTAAAAGCTAACAGTCTTCATGGGGAAATGTACCATATGTGTATGTAGCTACTAAAAAGATCAGTAAAAATTAAGGCGAAGAAAAGAAGTTCGTTAGCTCATTCCTAATAAATGTTTTATTTAAAAAAAAATATGTTCCGTAATTTCCCTGTATTTTAGAATACAAGCTATAGCTTGTGTACGTTATATATGTTGTTGTGTACTTTAATAAATAACCCAGCACTGTCAGAGCTTTTTTTACCGACTTTAACCGAAGGGTTATTAAAAATCAGTATGTAGGCTATATTTAAAATAATACATTAAAAAATTCTCTTGGCCAGACAAAATAAGACAGAAAAGAGTCGGTCCCTATATTTTTAAAGGAAATTCATGTTGGTACTAGTCCCCCTTAAACGTGTGATTAGGAAACTCCATGTGACCATGAAATAGGATGTTATACGCTATGTTACCATGAGTACATGACTCCATATACGATCTAGTCCCAAGATGGTTCTCATGTTTCACCAGCTTTCAGCTCCTGCAACAAAACCTACTTGTCCATATGGGTACCAGGAGAGTATGCTTCATAAGGAGGTAAGATTAAGAGACTGATGATGACAGACTCAGTGCACATTTATTATTAAATCTACAAAATTATAGAATAAAATTCAGTCCTCTGTGATCTATGGTTAAGTCTTCAGGCATATACCGATGGAGTTACAAACCACACAAGTGGAACACTATATTTATTTTTGCCAGCAGCCCAGTGGAGATGAAATTTTATATCAGTGGAGACGACTTCGACATTATTTAACCTTTTATTAATGAAGTGTGCTGTGTCCTCTTTTTACGGCACGGGCTGTGTAGGGATGTGCGTTGGGTATCGATAAATAAACATCGATCACAGTTTGGAATCAATTTTAAACTAAAAAAATACACGACACATTTAAATTCAATAAAATTATCTTTTCAATCGATACGTATATAATATTATATACTACTAAACATAAATAATATCTGCTATAAGAGTAAGAATACTAATATTTACTTTTATATAACAACTATAGTTTCACATTAATCATACTTTTTTAAAGTAATATTAAGACAAGCATAATAAATATACAGTACTAGTCGCTTTAGCGTGCTACTATCATCTCCGATGTCGTAGATTCGATTACCGGCTGATTACCAATGGACTCTCTTTCTATATGCGCATTTCACATTCGGTGGAACGGTGAAGGAAAACATCGTGAGAATGTTGTCTTAGACCCAAAGGTTGATGGCGTGAGTCACAGAAGGTTGATCACCTACTTGCCTATTTGATTGACAAATCAGGTAACAGAATCTGAATCCTAAACTTCCAAATGTTGTAGCGCCACTGATTTGTTGTATATTAAATACACCTATTTAAAATTCATATACTAAGGGCCTGTTTCACAATGTCCGGATAAGTTCCAAATAAGCTATTTGTTACTTATTGGTATGATAAATAGTATTTTTGCGTTTCACGACTGTCAGATAGCGCTATACGTCATGAAATTCGAAGTATCTTATTTGGAACTTTTATCTTTCGAATAATTTATGTGTTGCATAGCTATTTGGCACTTTAACCATACATTGTGAAACAGGCCCTAAGTATTCTATTTTAAAAAGTTTAAAAAAATTCATCA
This sequence comes from Pieris rapae, assembly GCF_905147795.1. Taxonomy (NCBI): domain Eukaryota; kingdom Metazoa; phylum Arthropoda; class Insecta; order Lepidoptera; family Pieridae; genus Pieris; species Pieris rapae. The sequence continues at coordinate 861,337 of NC_059513.1, forward strand.
ATATAATAGTGAAAGACTTTATCGATAACATAACCCCATCCCTAAACCGTACGCTCGACTAGGCTAAGTAATCCCGACGCGCCAGGGTTTAAGTCTTAAAACTACGCTTAAGAATTCGCAGAATACACGCCTCGGTAGGCAAAGACTACGAGCGGTTCCCTTTTTGTTGGTTTTGCACTATCTTTGTTTAATTAGGCTCGGCTTCGGGTGGCAAAGCTTCTGTGGGCTTTAATATGGCACCAGTGGTCATACAATTAATAATAATGTTATATAAATAAATCAGTGGGAGCTACAAACTTTATAGGTCTTGTCCTTAGATTTCTGTATCTGTTCCATGATTTGTTAGATTGCTAACAGATACGGAAGGAAGCCTCTTTTGGATCTAAGGAAACATTTCTTCGCGATGTTGTCCATCACCGTTCGAGCGAATGTTAAATATAGACACTGCACAGCCAGGGATCAAACCAATATAGTTATCCACGTGCCTTTACTCATAAGAGTCAGGCAGTCTAGTTCTGCTGAAAGCTCTATAATGTGGCCGGCAACGCACTTGCGAGCCTTCTGGCAATGTGTGGGTCCGTGGGCGGTGGTATCAGTGGCGAGCCTACCGTTTACCTCCTATTAAATTAAAAACAGATCAATTATACTATAAAATAATATGTTTCATTTAGGATTTTAAATTTTTCATATATCGATCGACCATATATATAAATTATAATGTAATTTACAGGCATTACGAGTTACCTATTAATAAAAAGATTTTATTAAAACAATCAAAAACTATGTAAATTGTCATCAACGACAAACGTTTATAATGTTGTCTTTTGCACGGGAATTGTTAGTCCGTGCCCATGAAGTAATTATATTTATTTTAAGTTTAGAAAAAAAACCCTTTTGCAATAAAATGATGTCGCATTTTAATCCGTACTGGGCCGAATTTAAAAACTATATAGGCTTCTGTAATTACAAGACAAAGCCACACATTCTACAAATAATGTTTAAAAAACCCGTTCGAAGCCGGAACAGGCCGCTAGTCATTAATATATTTTGTATTATCGACACCTGTAGACATACCTATTTATTATTATTATAATTTAAAAAAAAATTAAAATGTCACACTCGATTGATATGGTTTGCCTACAAAGCAACAGAAGCACACGAAATAATAAGTATTTTTTTAATTGTGTACAAAAAATAATTTTGCCATTTCTTGTCAGCGGATATAGGAATTTTGGAATCTAAATTCCGCTTCACACATACAAACGAATCAATTATAAGTTCACTAACCACAAAAACGCGACAAAAAGAAGACTGACCATAAGGTCCAAGAACAATCCACATGTGCCCACAGATTAACGAAAAAGGAACACTCCGTCCCGCTCTAACACAGCTGTACAACAGCTATCTCATTCCCACGAAATAATTCCAGGAATCGCACGAGTACAATGCGTCTGTTGTGCGCAGAAATAAAAGGCGCGTGGCGGTCGGTTTGTGTTAAAACGTTTTTTTTTGTTTATTCATATTAATTAGGATGCATACGAAACGATTGGTATAACACATGTCCTCACCGTTACCATAGTTACCAATCCTTCGTTGCCATGGCAACACGATACATGAGCTCGAGTAATGGACTGTGAATCTTTAGAGATTGAGCGCGAACTACAATCAAAATCATGTTTCATACTTGGCGTACATGATACTTTTGCAGCGTTCATTTAAGTATGTGTCACATTATTAAAACACGTACCTCAATCATATATATTTCATCTGTATATACATATATATATGTATACAAATTAAAACGAGTGGCAGAAAATGATAAATATATTTAAATTAAGTTATAAAAATTATTATTTTGCACGTTAAAATTTCTCTGTATTTTTGACATTTTCAACGAAATACTGACTTGTAATCAACGGATGTGATTGGTATATAATTAAACATGTGATTAATCAGAGTAAACAGTTGGTACAGTTCCAATTAGTAATTAATTTATTGCGCAAAAGAGAATTAAATGTTGATATTTTAATTCATGAAATTAGTAATTTTTCACCTTTGCCTACCTTAATTTTGCCAATTAATTAAGCCCCTTTAAGTTGCCTGGTTGAGATTGCTTTTCAAAAATTAGTCTAGAAATGTGACATCATCATCATATTTAATAAATAACAATAATTACAAATTCATACAATGTACCAGGGTCCCCGAAATGTGTAAGAGATAAGAATCAGGGCCCTTTCAGCGTCCCTATCGCCCCATCTCATTTTTTGTCCATTTATCACGATCTCATAAAAACTGTCTAGATTTAACTTGGATTAAATTTGAATTAGTCGGATGAATTCGAAATATTTTTCGGTGTGATTTAATACCTTTTAAAGACGATTTTATTTTGATATAAGAATTTATTGTGTCTTCTTCCACCTCTGTGCCTGACCGTCGAATTTTTGGGTCTGATGCCTCACAATGTTCCAGCTACATCTTCTACTACATTTACTATGTAGAGTGTACATAGGAGTTTTTCGGATCAATACCTGCAGCTGAGTTTTATCATCGGACGTCGAGGCGGAATATGAAATTCCACTCATATTACCTCGACGTCCGTAGTTCCACAACTGAGCGTTTCTAAAGGCAAATTTTGTCGCGCACCACCACTTTGTGGAATCAGCTGCAGACTGAAGTATTTCCGAACCAATTCAACTTAGGGTCCTTTAAGAAAAGAGCGTATCAATTTGTGAGCCTTCTGGCATTGAGAGTGCCCATGGGCGGGGGCATCACTTAACATCAGATTTACACTCATCATTGAATGTTAAATAAGTTTAATCTGATATAAATAGGAATCATTACAAGCAGCAGTCAGAAACTAGAATTGTTTTATATCATTATATGTGACACATTAATAAATAATTCTATTTATATTTGATTTCAAACTCATTGCAATATCGAATAGATTAAACATGCCGATCGTCAGCAATTCCTTTTACGGATCATGAGTTCCTAGTAATTTGAATCGGTGTAACTGAATAATCAAGGCAATTTTAATAATAAATATATTATAAGTATAGTAAATTAATGTCAGCAGTATATACATATAAATAAAATTACTTGCACTAAAACCTCTTTAGGTCTGGACCTCAGATTTCCAAATAGGCAAGTAGGTGATCAGCGTCCTGTGACACCCGCCATCAACTTTTTGGGTCTAAAGCTAGCCGGTTTGTTTCCTCACGATGTTTTCCTTCACCGTTTGAGCGAATGTTAAATGTGCATAGACAGAAAGTGCATTAGTGCACAGCCAGGGATTGAAACTACTACCTCAGGAATAAAGGCCGCACGCTGAAACCACTAGGCAAACACTGAACGAAAACGAAACCAGATTACATAAGGCAGACTTTGTCAGGCTTCATTCCTAAATAGGCAATAAGGGAATCGAAATATATAATGGAAAACTGCGAATAACAGATATATAATTTATATACATACATACAAGTTTTAATTAGACAGTGATTTCCATTCGGCCGAATATTTTTCATAGTCTTTTTAGATGAATGAATATCATCGGTCCAGTAGTCCAAATCAATGATCTATAACGACACGTGTGTGGTCTTAAAATGTGCTTATTAAATGCGATACAAAAATTGTCAAGATAGCAAGACCACCTAGGTCGGAACTCCCGATAAGGAAACTATTTTTAAACATAATACCTTGCAAATCAAGTATGTAATCATCTTCATGTACAAGGGAATCGTATGAACACGATAAACTTAAATTCTGAAATGTTTTCAACCACAGAGGGCGTGATCGCTCAAGAATTTTATTATTATTATACATATAAAAATACTTTATATAATATTTAAATTTATGTTCACTACAGTACCGCACAAACCCAATGGGCTACCTCAATTCATTTTTACCATATGAGATATACATTTTAATTCAAATATTGATGAAAGTTTGCCAATAACCAATCGACGGATTTTAATAGCCATCTGTCGATACAAGCTAGTCATGGCAGTTCAGATCGGTGTATGTATCTTTGTATGAAAATGACAGTTCAACGGTGCCAATATCCTATCTTAAGAGTTTAACTTACACCAGTTTTCAAAATAATTAAAAAGCCATTTGATATGTTTTAAACATAGACATGTAAATTTTAATATTATTTACTTTATTTGGTTTAGATTGTTTTCAATCTGAGATGGTGGATTTAGTATTTCAGGGTTCAGGCGTCTATCTCCTTCAGAAATTGGCAAAGACCATCTCTAATAATTTCCACTGTCACTATCTGCGACTCTTCTCCACTTGTAGCCTGCTGTTTGTTTTGAGTCGTCCTCCCATCTTTTTCTTTGTCCGCCTCTTCATTTTTCATATTTTATTACTATTTATTTTTCGGAAGTAGTCCAAGTAAAAAGACTACTTACAGAGGAAAGAAACTCTAATTTGTGTAAATAAGCGAAGTTGAGAAGAATATTTTATTGGAAATTTGCGGGTCTGGATAGAACAGAACAATAAAATCCTAATAAATGAAATTTCGTTTTCCGATGCACCTACATTAGGTACATTGTACAGCTGCTTACCAAAACATCATTTTAATTTGAAAATGAAATATGTCTATGAAAATACAAGCGACCTTTGAACGTGGAATATACCTTACATATTACATATTTATTTTAAAATATTATGTTAATATATAGATGAGTAAGTTTCGCATCAGTCAATATTTTATATCTATTCTACTTGGTACTTGCTCTTTTATGTAAATTATATTGTCTGTAATATATAAGGCCATTGTGAAAAAGCACGCACTAATTGCAAAAGAAATGTAAAAGCTGTATACAAACTCCATAAACAACAGACCAATAGCGTCGAGTAATAAAGAACAATTTTACATCAGTAATTTTTTATCTGTCTCGATTCAATAGAATAAACAACAAAAGAGCATTCTGAATAAAACTCATTAAGCGCGCTGAAAATGCGTTCTTATAACTTCGCAATAAAGTTTAATTTTGTCTAAACCTGTTCCTAGGATAGGAAAGCGTATTTGAATTGTTCGAAATTCAATTTAGTTTGGCGGGCGGAAAAGGCGTGGTCTGTATTGGGCGGGACGAGGGAAGGAGATAGGACATCGCGGATGTTCCTCATTCAAATTTCGCAGCTGTTAGGGGCCGGCAGGAATTTTTGGCGGGATTAAGAATCAGTTGTCACAGATAATGAATACTTTCGTTGTTGTAGATAATAATCGAAAAAAAAAATCCGAAATCTCACATACAAATAAATAGTTTTGGCTTGAATCCTCATAGGTAATAATTTTAACGTGAAGATCGTAGAACTAACGTTTAGTGAGGAGAAGATTTTGTATGAAAAAAAATTGAGTTGTGTCTATATTCGCAAGGTCAGGGGGTCATTACTTTACAAAATACCTAATCAGCAACCTACTTAGCTAATACATAGGTACCTATGTAGTACGATATAAATAATGAAATTCTGAATGAATTCTGTCCTTTCTTTTTAATAACTGTGAATTTCACAGTCGCAAAAAGACTGTTGGAGACAGAGGTTTAGGATTTACTATTTACCCATGTAACCTGAAATTTTTAGACACGTAGAGATCCAGAAAGTTTAGAAAGACTTATCGTGACAGAGCACCATACCGCAAGAGGTCTTACCATGAAGATGATGAAGAGCGATTCGAATCGTCGACGACAAATCCCTCTCCGAGCGGTTTGATCCTTAGGCGTTGCGTAGGGATGTGGTGACCCCACATCTCTACGCAATCTCTCTGCATTTACCACGGACAGTATTCAGAGTAGTTGTTTGTATTAAATATTAATATCTGCAGCTGAGTTTCATCAGACGACCGTCGTTCCACAACTGAGCGTTTTTCAAAGTGTTACTATGTGGAACTAGCTGCCCACTGAAGTATTTCCGAACCAATTCTACTTAGCGTCGTAAGAAGAGCGTACCAATTCTTAAAAAGCCGGTAACGCAATGGTGAGCCCACCGGCATTGGGAATGTCCATGGGCGGTATCACTTAATTTCTGGTGAGGATCTTGCCCGTTTCCTGTTATCCTATAACGAAAATAAAACAGAAATGAAAAGCGTGACTGAAGAATATATAAATAAAATCGTTTTTGGGCGATGGCGCATTTTATAAAAACCTTTATTGTAATCGAATTGCGGGTAATTTGCGAATCCGATTAAAATCGATTAATTTATGCGTCGATTGTATCGTTGAGTCTCATCAGAAACAATTAGTGCTTGTAATTTGCGTTGAGTTTAATTAATGGAGAATTATTACAATTAAATATGTAAATTGTCGTTTTGTTTATGTCGTTAGTTTATTATTTATATAATCTATGAAGGGTATAGATAATAAAAAACTAAACAATGGCGTGACAACCTTTTTCAGGTCTGTGCATCCGATTTCTGTTTCAACATCATTTCCTCACGATGTTTTCCTTCACCGTACGAGTGAGTGTTAGCGCACATAGACAGAAAGTCCATTAGTGCACAGCCGGGGATCGAACCTACGATCTTTAGGCATAAAAGACACAGTGAAGCCACTAAAACAACACCATACGGGCATATATATGTTACCAGTAATAGTTTTATACGAAACGAACTGGTCATAATAAATGCTAGCCTTGATAGGTAGCGTAAAATAGTTTAAAACCGTTAAAACTTGTGGTATGCGTGGTATTTCTTATTATCATCTCTCATCTCTCTCATCATTGAGGTCGTTGGTTCGATCACCAATGGACTGTCTATGTGCGCATATAACTTTCATTGAATCTTGCCTTAGATTCAAAAATCTGACGACGTTTGTCAGGCACATGTGACTCACCTACTTGAATGAAACAGATATAGAAATCTGAGGCCCTATCAATTAATTGTTTATTTTTATGTTACTTTGACGGACGGACTTGTTATGACTATGTTACTTTGCTCTGACATATATAAGTCATTTTTATGACAATAGACTATTACAATTATCATTGTTTACCGCGAACTTTTACTACACAAAATCCACACAGGCGAATCTGCGGGCAGATTTATTAACACAGACAAAGTCACAGGCAACGAGCTTTCTAAATAGCTGAACAAATGTCATTAAATTATTCTTAACGCTTGTCGATGTTATCTGCTATATCTTGTAAGTTTATTAATTAATGGGCTCTTAAAGTTTAAACAACCACATAGTTGAATTTTTAATATATTTTTATGAATGCTGTATAATATGTAGTGAGTAAATCAATATTTATAGAAATATAGCGGTAATGTTTAAAGAAAATACTTTTTTAACGTATTGAAGCTGTGTATTATAAACTTATAATTATTTGACATAATTTTCCAACTTTTCGCGTGCTTTATAGTGTGCAAACGGGCAGGAGGCTCATCTGATTTATCACATCTGTAGAAAAGTTATGTTATCTGTATTTATTTCCCCGAGTTGATAATGTTGTATTTGGTTTTGTTACTGTAACGCAAGGAGAATATACGGAAACATAGACGCGTAAACAGAGCAATGTTGGCTTAGTGGTTTCACCGTGTCTTTTAAATCTGAGGTCGTAGGTTCAATCTACTATCCACCCATGGAAATTCTATGTGTTAAACATTCGTAAGGATCGTAAGCAAACCGGCGTTAGACCCAAAAACTCGTGTCAGGCTCAAGAGGCCTACTTGCCTATTGACAATCGTGTTTTGTCTATGGTAAAAGACAGTCCAGCTGTCACATATTTAGTTTAAAGATTGACGTAGTGAGTGAAACCAATATATCGGTTCTAGATCGTCATAGTCGCCAAAAATGTTAAAATTGTAATGTTTATTGGTTTAATGATAATGAAACAGCGGGCGGTCGAAATAATTAAGAAGCTGGCACACCTGTTGTTATATCATAGATATTTTAAAAATGTCTATGCCACGTTATTTCTCTGATCACTCCATGTATCTATATTCACACTGTATACGTGCTAATGATAATATAAAAAAATAAAAAATCTGCGTTTACTGCACGAGACGATATGCGACTAAATTTCCATATAAAGTTCTAATATACTAAACGAATACATCAACGTGTATTTTTTCTCGATCTCCCTTTCTCACTCTCTCTCAATCGGTCTCAATCGCTCCCTCCCTTTTCAACAAAAACGCTGCACATCTTCGTGACGTTTCGTTCGAGAAGTTTCACTTTAAAAAATTACGATCTCTAGGTTTAACCTGAGATTTGTATGTTCGTAATCATTTGTTTTTTCTAATAGGCGAGTAAGTGGTAAGTCTTCCCTAACACCCAGACGAGTTATTGGGTCGTGTTTTCTACTTAGGAGTGTTCTTCCAGGGGCTCACGCCCCGGGTGGCAATTCGAAAATGGACTCGACGTTTTTCTTTGTTTTGAAAGTTACTTACGATAATTTAAATGTATATTATATAGGGCCATAAGAAAGGCTAAGTTTTTAAAGGATAGGAAACATAACTATACTATATATATACTAAAAAAATAATAATAAAAACAAAAAAATATGATTAGAAAAAAGTGTGGGCGCTGTTGTTGTCACTAGCCCTGGTTCAGCATGATGATGTGGAGCAGACGTGTTCCATAGCGCCGGTCATTCTGCAAGAAGACCACAACAGTTGTTTGCGCCTCAGACGCAAAAAAATAAAAATAATGTAAAAATAATAATAGTTAAAGATTATATTATGTCAACTCCAAAAACCTATATATGTAGAGTGAGTGAATGTTTCATGATTTTAATTATTTATTACAAAAATCCAGTTTTTCCTTAGTGGAATTAAATATAAATTTATTAATATAAGTTCTAACTTCACGAAGGTATGTAATTTACGAATGGCCTAATACGAATCCCCTTGAATTTCAATCGATAAAATCGTAAAGTCGACACCTTATCGATTTCCAGCCCGCGTCAAGACCTGTCTCACAGTTTTATTAAACAAATTACATGGATCCGGAATGTGTGGTATTTTCACAGAGAAATGGAAAGTAAAGACAAACTATACGTACCTACCCATCGTTTTTTTTTTGTTTTACACAATGTTTGTTAGAAGCTTCTCTGGGGTTATAATAATTTATATGGAAATCTATCCATTTATCGCGTATATTCGAACTAACGCCCGAACCAAAAAATTTATGCACAATCTCAGATCGAAAATAATCTGAGATCAGACCGTCACAGCTGATCGATCTCCTATGTGCATCCCAAGAACCAAACCCTACGAAGACAATCCATTTTTTGCAACGGATAGAATGCAATCTCTTCGCTCTTTACATTATTTTATATTTGATAATCAATATAATCCAAATATACTTAATAAACTCGTAAAAGTAATATTAAAATATACTTGTCTATGTATAAAACATATCAAACAACATTTAAATTTTTAAAAAACTGGTGTAGGTAAGTTATAATCTTAAGATAGGATATTGGCACAGTCGAACTGTCATTTTCATACAACATCTATCCACATGCACCGATCCGACCTACCATGGATAACTTGTACTGACAGAGGATTATTACAATCCGTCGATTAGTTATTGGCACACATTCGGTAGTTAGATATTCACGAATTTACTAGATATAGTATATTGTAAATTCAGTTGACACAAATTTTAATTTAAAAAAATATAAACTGCTATTTCTGAGATTATTTATTTTCTCAAAATACCAATTAAATTATATTTATAGTTGAATAAATTTCACTTCTCAGTAGCCCAAAATATATGAAACAACCATGCTGTGAAGATAGCTACCGTAACCCCCTGGAGATGGCGAGGGCTTATACAGGCTGTTACATTATAAGTGAATAAAAAAATTCAACAATACGTAATCACATTGTTACGTAACCAAAAAGTTCGTAGTTTTTATAGAACAGGGCAAACTATACGAATTCATTAAAACTATTAAAAATGATATCACAACAAAAAAATAAAAAAAAAGAGTGTGTTTACTTATGTACACGCGTTAGAAGTTATACTTCTTTGGCGTATTGAAAAAAACTAAAATGTAGTAGTGATGAACGATAAATAAAAAACTGTTACGAAACACATGTTCTAAATATTAAAATACTAGAATATACAATTTGAACATAGTTATCTATTTGCATGCCTCCTAGACCTAACTTTACGATATAGAATTCAGGTGTCGGTGAGCGCGCGCATCGTAAAAATTCACTCTCATCATTTTTCTCCATCGCGCCAAAAGAAGGTTAACTTTAATAAATAACTTTTAGTAAAAATAATTGATAGAAAAGAGTTGTAGAGAATAATAATAATAATAAATAATAAACCTTTTATTTCATGCAATTTTTTCAGGTTACATGTGTAGTTTTAAGAAAGAAAGAAATAATAGTAAAGACATTAATTACACTTGTTTCCAATTAATTTAGAAAATAGTTTAAATGTATAACTAGGTTTGTTTTGCATGAACCCCTCCTCAAGTGAAGGTGAAGGCCTCCTCTAAAGAACTCCATGAGTCTCTATCTTGAGCTATTTGCGGCCAGCAGGTACCAGCTGTTTTTATCAGCTCGTCTGCCCATCTTGTGAGCGGTCTGCCTTTGGGACGTTTGCCGATTGGACCTTTCCACGTTGTTACCCTGTTAGTCCATCTCTCGTCCTTTAACCTCGCTACGTGCCCAGCCCACTTCCATTTCAATTTCTTAGCGTAGGTTAGAGCATCAGTCGCTTTTGTGGTTTCTCTAATTTTTGTGTGACGTATTTTTTGCATCTTTTTAATATTCAGCATACTTCGCTCTATTCCTCGTTGGCAGGTAGTGATTTTGCTTTTTAATTTAGATGTATATTTCCAAGTTTGACAAGCGTATGTTAGACAAGGTAGGAGGCATGACGTCATGACTTTTGTTTTAACATTTATTGGCATGTTGCTTTTGAATATCTCTTTTAAGGACCAGTACTTGTTCCAAGTGTTTTGCACTCTTCTTTCTGCTTCTAGTTCGTTTTGTTTTCTGCTGAAGCCCATTTGTTTTCCGAGGTAGATGTAATTTTCTGTATAATTCAGAGTTTCGTTTTCCACTGATATTCTTTTCTGTATACTATTTGTCATGACCATGGTTTTCGAGAGATTCATTTTGTAGAGAATATGAAAATATATTGTGTGTCCGAATCAACCATCACTTCAAGCTTACAGATTACAATCTATTATAAGACAAGATCCATTCAAGTTCTTTAGATTTTGTGTCTTGATGTCTCATAAATATAAATAATCAAATACATTTTTTTTCTTTCTGTCCCTCAGATTTCTGTATCTGTTTCATGATCATTTGTCAATGTAATAGGCTAGTGATCAGCCTCCTGCCTTCGGCTTTTTGAATCCTTAAATTTCCTTACGATGTTAAGAAAGGAAGTCCATTGGTGCAAAGCCGGGGATCGAACCTACGACCTCAGGGATGAGACACTGAAGCCACTAGACCAACACTACTGGTGATGTCTGATACTTCTTTTTAAAATTATTAGTCAATTTGGAAGAGGTACAATTGTAAATTTAGTTATACTAATTTTACACACGGAAAAACCGACAGAAGTTAGCTATAGATAGTCCAAATTTTAGTTTTTTCGACATTTAATATTCCTGCATATAATTACACCGTTTATTATAGAATGACAGTAATTATCTGTCATGCAATCCAGCCGATCGGAGGTATTTGTCGACGAGTCACTGATATATTTGGCAATTGTATGGCAGAATTTTTCTAGTTGCGATCTGCGAAACCACATTCAGATACCCCATCCTGGGATACTCCCATGTAGTCGCCAGTCCAGATCGCATCTGGCATAAGAGTAGAACTTTCCAGCGTTGGCACGTAAATGAACCACCGATTGATTGGTCTGTTCTTTCGTAGGTACGTCTTAAGTTTGACTTAAGACGTACTTAGCGTCATTGTTGTGTATTATGGTTTTCAATTATGTATATACTTTTACAACAAGGAATGGTTCAGTGAGCGTTTATACACCATTTCTACAATAAACCCTGAGTACCTTATATATTGATATATTGATTAATCTTAATAATGTAAAAAATCAAGAAATTATGTATTTTTAGGCTTTATATAAAAACAAATCGCAGAATACATAATTATGTATGTTGAGTATTTTTTTAACTTGAACTTTGAGAAAGTTTTTATGGAGATAAAATTTGGCAAATTTAGTTTTATTTAGTACATACTTAGGTTTTCATTCCGGAAAAGCGAACTATTAGTATGTACTAAAAGATTTGTTAAAAAATGATATTAAGGCGAAACGATATTTGCGGAGGCAGCTAGATTACAAAAAATAAACATTAGGATATATAAAAAAATAATAGTTCGTCTAACCAAGAGATATAGTGTAGGTAAATAATAAAAACAACTCGATACAAAACTATCTTTTATGAACAACTTTTTTTCAGTGTTACTTGTGTAAACCCTTAATATTGTTTCCTTAGAAGGGTTGCCTGAAAGAGATGTGAGAGATGTTAATAATAAGGCCCGTTGCATACCTTATACTTTTTATATTTGACGATTTTAAAATTAATATGTTACACTTACCGCTCTCGACTCTAATTATTACACAGACAAAAACTTCTATTGACTACAGATAACATAAAATAATTCCGTAAATATACTGAATTAATTAAAAATCTACAAAAATATTTTGTACCACAAACAACGTAACATCCTGTAGATAATAGATACAATGACCAAAGCCACATTTCATAATACGTAGCGTGCAACGGAACGTAAATTTTCAATTGTTTTTTTAACTTTGACGCGTTTAACTGCTACTGACGTTTTTTATACACTATCCGTATAATTGTATAATATCAACTTTGGGTTGGATTTATTTAGTCTTGCTGCCCGTCCCGGCTTCACATGGAATATTCAATGAAATAAAGCATTCTAATGATGACAAAATATTTATGATTGTTTGGGCCTGATAAGCAACCAAGCCTCTCTCTATATATGTTATTAGTATATATATTAAGTAAGAGTGGTATCGGCCTAGTGTCTTCAGCGTGCCACTAACATCCCTGGAGGTCATTTCGATACACCAATGGACTTTCTGTATGCGCATTAGCATAGCTGGAACGATGAAGAAAATCATAGCGAGGGGTGATGAATTAGACCTAAAAAGTCATCGTGTGTCAGGCACAGGAGGCTGATCACCAACTTGAATATTTGATTGACAGCGTCACCTACTTGCCTAACAATTTGTAAAATGATTTTATTTATCTCTTAAGTTATAGTCAGAAATGTAATAAGTATCTCTTCCGCAATTATTTGATTGCCTTAAGTATTTCTATGTCCCGTTTGTTTCGTAGATAACATTATGGAACGCAAGCTAGACTTCTGTCTTCTTTTTATTATATACATTTAGTATAAACAAGATCTCAGAGAGAAATTTAAAATTCGAATCAATTTATGACTTATACCATAAATATTAATTAATGACGAATCCACAGCCTACGCTTGATTATGGATGCACAAATTTAATAATTTTAAAACAAGTCATAATTCACACAGGTTTTCTTGCGGTTACCGCTCTTTTGAAATTAGTTCATGTAGCAACAGAAGCTGCTATGGACAAAAAAATTAAAAAAAAATACAATCTCGATTACGTCAAAGTCAATTTGACAACTTGATGAACACGCCTTCGATGTTCGAATTTGAAAACCGTGTGGGTGGTCTGAACGTGTTTTTTTTATTCTTTTTTTTATTGTTTGAGGTAGGGCGATGACTAACAGCCTTTCAATAACTAGGTAGCAGTGTACCGTAATAATTAGTTTTGACACTTCTTAATATCTATTGTGGTTTAAATTATGCAGATTTTTTGATGAAAGGGATAAAATATTAATAAATCATCAGTAATGCTTGCTTACCACAGACACCACAAAATTCGTTACAAAATTATACTTTAAGTTAGGCAGAGCTCCTATACGAATTTCCACCCGTATTACCTCGACCTTCCCCTTTCTTGTAACTGCGCTTTTAAGGCAGTTTTTACTGCACAACCACTATGTGGAACCAGCTGCCCACTCAAGTATTTCCGATTCAATTCGACCGAGGGTCCTTCAAGAAAAGGTACTACCAAGTCTTAAAAGGCCGGCAACGTACTCGTGGCCCTCTGGCATTGAGAGTGCCCATGTAGTGTATAACTTAATATCTGATGAGCCTCCTGCCTGAAAAAACATAAATTTTACAGCTATTACAGCTACAGCACGTTTCTCAACAAAAAAATTAAAACATCACATTTTCTTATATTTGTTAGCATTTTCTTTCTTGTGATCTGTGTTAAAAATAAAAAAAGCCTTAATATTTAACAGAGACAAAAAAGTAATGTGTGCATTCAGTGAGTGGACGTAAAAAACATTGTGCCAATCCAATATGCCGCGAACTGTGCCCCGCGCAAAAGACTGTCAAAGTGACATTGACGTTTGTGTGATCGGAATGTAATCAGCATGGTGACATTGATGCCGTGTAGCTACCTCAGCGGCGGGTCCCCGCGATGCAGTTTGGACACAGAGCCCAAGGTCAGACAAAGATATCTAGCACTTTATCAGAGTCGTAGCATAGATAACGCACATATCAATCAATTTGGTTTTTATTTTATTTTATATTTGCACAAGCACGATGCATGGATTTATTTTATGATTTACAGATTTATTTGTATTTTTGATAGAAAAACAAGCATTTAGGTACCAGGGATGTATATGTAGGTACGCAGTATAATAATCACTTACACCAAGACGGAATTAAAGACAAACAAACAAAACGGACATAATGTTTATGTATTCCGAGGCTCGGGGTCATGTTACCCATTCATACGTATCTTTAGGGCCCATTAAAAAGTAATCGTGGTCGAGTTACGGACCTACGGAACAGAGAGTCGTTAGCCACATGATACCAGGCTGTCATAACTGCTGTGGTATATGACGCTTATCACCTTATCATATGAATGATAAATTTGGAATGTTTATAGATTCAACAGGTAGACGATAATCTAATTATTCGTTCTATATAATCTAAGTATTAGAGGATGTTCTCGCCCGGTGGGAGACGCCAAGCCCTGTAAACAAATAAAGTTTTAGGAAGGAACAGCTACGTCACTCCCCTGCTGCAGCTTTTCGACCACAGATCTACCCGATCGCTATGTAGGGGTCGTATGTTTATATACATTTTATCGATACCTGCATAGAAACATGCAGACGGGTAAAACGATACTATGATACGAGGTCATTGGCAATTGGCCTAAATGCAAACAAAGGTATACAGGTAAATAAATATATAGGATAACTGATGAGCTTTAAAATGAGCCACACTGAAAAGGCCCATTTGATAATCACCAAAGAATATTCTCGTTCTATCGTATACATACTTTAAAATAAATGTTTTTTGCTACATTTAGTGTGGCATAGGATTTTTATTATTATTGTTCAGTCCCTTCATTACAGCTACCTAATCATAATAAATATAAAAAAAGATTTTTTAAAGTAGTCTATTTTTTAAAATAGAACCAATAATAGCGCTATCATAAACAAAATGGCGTACTTAGCGTGGCTTTATAATCACGCATAAACTTTCCTCTGCGTTCCGAGAAATTAACTGACAAAGCGTTCCCAATGACCAATGAAACAATGTCGCTTTAAAAATAAAACGACAAAGCCACCCAAAGATAACACCAATAAAAACAAATTTGTACAGGCGCGATGCGATTTATCGAACCCGATGTCTCGATAGTAATCCTAAATTGTTCACTTACAGTATCGAAATGGTGTAAGTGACAAATGCTATATTGATCTTAAACTAGATGCATTAGAGTTCAATATTCTATGATAAGGCTTTATTGAACCTTCTCGTGACGTCTGCTGCCCTAGTTGTGTGTTTTATAAACGTCACATTTGCATATCAAACCTTTTTTTGTTTAAAAAAAATTCTCATCTTAAAAAAAAAAACAAAATATGCGTGTTTAAAAGGCGCACGTTTTGTAGACGCGCAGATAGGGCTTATAAATTTAAGTAGTATTCTGGAATCGTTTTTTTAAAGTAGGTAATATACGGCCAATCAACGTCAAAAAAAAAATATCCCATTGTAAAATAAAATTAATAAGATTTTAAAATCTTTGGTATCATCATATTTTTATCAGCGTTAACTCAAAAACAAAGAGCCCAGTCAGTCAGTACAAATTACACCAGTCCCAAACAATAAAAAAACGCGCCTTCCATAAATCACTAATATTAATTGACATTTCACACCAGATACCTAAAATGGCATTAGGGCTGACACTTCTTTTTTGCAGATTATTTATTAAATAACAATTTATTTAATTTGAAATATTAGGCTGAAATATAATGCGGAATTAAAATGTAATTATAATGTTGGTTTTTACCTCAGTAAAAAAAATTATAATAAATTAACCTGCTGTTTCATTAGATCAACATGTCCACTGTTAACGTAATAAGAAGCATTTACAGTAACTCAGGATAAATAGTGTACCTAAGTTATATACATATATTTAATGTCAGGTCTAATCGAAAATCGGGTCCAGGAATTGTAAATATTACCAGTTGTAAGTCTGGAAAATACGTAAAGAGAGAGAAAAAACTACAAAATTAAGGATACATGGATATTATCTAAGTAATTCCTAAATTTGCCTCTAATTTGATAGCCCTAAGTTAATTTTAATATCAATACATCGAGTTATCGATAAACAAACACTAAGGACTTCAATAAATTAGAATATTTATTTCTTGAGCCCGGGAATAAGACGGGATGAGTCCCGGTCATAAATAAAGAGTAAGATAAAACAATAAACGTAACAAAAACACCCTGTCCCAGGCGCGTTAATATTGCTTGTCGCAAATACTACATATACTGTACAAAGTATTTTGTGTACCTAGTATGTAATCTGGAAAATGTTTATTTAATAATCGTCTATTTCTTTGTTAATAATCATATCAGGATAAAAACTAGCAAAATTAAAAATCCTACAAACATCATAAGTTTAAAGAAGAAGGTTCTTTTTAAATTAGACAGTTTTATTTAATGTTCTGTGGTCCCAACTAAAACAATCAATAATATTTTCAAGATAATTCTTATACATAAATTCCTATAGTTTAAATTTCGAATGCGTTGTTCCCGCGTAAAACGTATAAATTAGCCGCCACTATCTCAGGATCGCGGCCTCACACCTTGTGCGGTGATTTACGCTTTCTCACACGCGTATCAAACGCAATGAGTTATGCGATCCTGGTAGATGAATGTATACTAGGATCGTGTTGATGCGATTATGCAAGTCTTGTAGGATAAATTAATTTATAGAAAAGATCTATCCTTCTTCTCTCTCTATATACTTACTAATATTAGAACCAGAGGAAACCATAAATTAATATTTACACAGACAGGCTACTTAGCAATTAAAAAAATCTTGTTCCTGTGGTTGTCATGGTAATCTAATGTTTACGAATCTGAGATGCAACAATTACTTTTCGTAATTATTAGTAGGTTTTTGGGGGTTTATTAATGTTTGTTTTATGGTTGGTTCAATCAATTTAACGGAAGGAGAAGAGAAGAATGGAAGAGATCTGAGAGTTCGTGTTTATATAAATAATCCACTGATTATCAAAAAATCATGCAACCGCCGAGATGTATAAAAAAAAATATAAAATATGTCAACAATGTAAAAAAAAGTATCAGGTACACATGAAGCCAGAGGACGTGAAAACATTTCAAATTACCACCTAAAACGTTATCGATTCTCAACACAATCAAAACTTTACCTTATCTGTGTAGATGTAATGTTGACATTTCAATACTTTAGTATTTTTATAAGCCTGTATATCAAATGAGACGCAGTGGCGCCCTCCGAGGGCTGTAAAATAAATTCGGCTTGATTTTATTAATGTTGTTACCTTAATCTTGATCGGAGCCAGGCGACATTTAAGAGTTTTATTATTTATAACATGTAGTGTATCTAAAATCTTGGGTTTGTTAGCTTTGGGAAATTTGGGAAGCTGTATTCATATTATTTTAATGGTTGCGTCATAAAATGCATGTTTGTAGGTGCTGTTGTTTTTAATTAGAAGCTCCCACAGATTATGTAACAGCATGTATGTGGTGGTCAAGAAATTGAAACAAATAATCTTATCGTTTTTTCTTTTGGTTTCAGACGAAACGACCAAGATCGGATACAGGCACAGATGTTAGGTGAGTAGTGAGTACCTATTACATATATAATCTTCCAAGTTTTTTTATATAACAATTATATCATACAATATAAAATAACAACAGGTCATTCATCAACTTCTTGGAAACAAAAATCCGGGTTTGAATACACCATTCCTGGTTATCACAACACAGCAAATAATTGCTGCGTTACCTTTATTTTGTATACATACTTTGAAATCCTTAAATAAATGTAGTAACTCTATACAAAGATAACCTTTTTGATTTCGTGACAATTATCACTTCTCGGGTAAAGATTTTGCATTTCGCGCGTAATTCACTTTGACAGTGATTGTCAATATCATATCGCGCCAAATATGCACTTCACCATTGCCATATATTTCCATAATTCGAAAAAAGAATACTTTTAAAATCAATAAGCAATTCGATTTTACGCGATATTGGATTAATAAAAATTTATTTATATTTTGTTGTTGTGTGAAATTTTGTTTATGACGTTGTTTGTTATCTTTTTTATATGTGTCGATAAGTGTCGAAAAAAACGTACTTTTGTTTAGAAAATTAACGGTGTTTGACAGGTCTCTGCTGATTAATAAAGCTGTCGGACCTACACAAATAAAGCAATTACAAATTGTCACAATAACAAAATAACTTTAATAGATCGTTACAAGTCTCAATAGAAATAAGCTACAGTGAAATAACAGTGTTGCCAAGTTTTATGTTAATATTGTTTAAAGATAACAAAATTAAGTCAATGATAAACCGCACCTATTTTTTTCTATATAACAAGCATTGTCATAGATAAAAAAGTATATTACAATTACAAAGTTTAGACCAAGGAGCAACCACAACCTGCACGCAATTTCTAATCACGCCGTTTTTTATATAAATATTAAATGACGTCATATCCTGAAAAACAAAACAACTTGTATCTGATAAGCCAAATTAATTATCCACATTTATTAAACTTATTATTTCATAAGAAATAAATCTATAATATAATCTAATAATTAGATAATAATATAAAACTATGTGTAAAACCTGCCAACATCATACATACGCACCGACTTCATATCTCTAATCTATCACAACTACCACAGATTCGAATTGCAAAATCATTTAAAAAATATAACATGTGTCGTAACTTTTACACGGAAAATATTACCTACTTGACTCAACATCATTCCACCAACTCGAGTTTGAATTAAAGTTTACACTAGGCCCTTTAATCCTCCATAATCCCCATATTGTAGGCACACAATTGCCGTGAAGAGCTACTTACTGCATCGGGACCTTTCAACAACAAAAGGCATTGTGTTACGTGTCGATCAATGAAGATTTCAACATTTTTTTGCACGCAATTGTCCTTTTAGATGGCGATGATAGATTTGTATGCGAGCAAGTTATGCGTTAGGATATAGGGTTTGTCGTGAATCATTATGTTAATAAATCCTGCCGAGTTCTGTCAAATCAATGTCTTCAGTTTTACAGAAAATATACATCTAACTAGCATTTGAAACAGTGTTGCCAATTACATATTGATGCCGTAAAGTTGTAGATTTAAAACGCCTAAAGTTTTTGTGGACTTTCATAAATACATTCAAATTGTATAAAATTACGATGTTGGAACTTTTTCATATTTCAGTTTTAGCCCGATTGGAATTCATATTTGGTTAATTATTTAGTCAATAGAGATGTATAACTTTGCATCTTCTACCGCATTTACCATGGAGAGTGTTCAGAGGAGTTGTTGCCAGCTGCCCACTGGAGTATTACCGAACCAATTCCACTTAGGGTTCGTAGCAATTCTGAAAAGATCGTCAGCGTGCTTGAAAGGCTTCTAGCAGTTCTAGAGTACATGGGCGGTGGAATCTCTTCCCATCAAATCCTCCTGCCTGTTTGTCTCCTATAATAGAAAAAAGACCTTTGGCTCAGTTTCCTCAGCCGTCAACAAGGAAATCCCACCCATATCATCTCGACGGCGGTCGTTCCACAACTGAGCGCTTCTTGTGGAACCAGCTGTCAAAAAAACCATGAATAAACTACCCCTATAAATGTACCTCTTATACCCCCCGAGACATCTTAACTCTTAAATTTGGGGGTAAAACTGGCATCACTGATTTGAAACTGTTCAAAAAAAGATTTTTAGCAACTGCTAGGGATTGTCAATTACCACATGTCAAATGTCAAAACACAAAACACACGAACAGTTTTTATCATGAACAGAGGCGCGGAATGTAAAAAAAGATGAATTATTGTCTGTGGTATTTAACAAGTGACATTCTAATTAGGGCGACGTATGTTTCTTTAATTAGTGGTTAACGCAAGCTTTTTAGGAATGCAAAGCTTACTAAAATAGTTATAATAAATCATATTTTGAATATCGTTCCGTTACTTTTACGTTTTGAGTTTTGACAAGCGGATTTAACGTATCGTATTGCGATGTTACGTTTTTAGAACGTTTTTATGTTTCCTCTTGTGTTAATAGTGGCAAAAATATTTTTAAGGATATTTGTGTGTATAAGAAGGTGTTCGATCTTGGGTATTTATTTCGAAAGTAGTAACTGCATTTTTTCTATTTACATCAGTATATCTCTTTCTGTCACATTGTGTCTAAACTGTGGCGAAAAGAGACAGATGAGTGCTCAATCAAAATGTTGCAAATGGAGTAAATTTTTATAAATAAACTATTTAGTTCGTAAATGACATAATTGTTTGTCACTTTTGTCTTTCCGTCGACTGTTGGAACATAACATATGACATATCTTCTTAAAAGTATCTCTACATAAATTTATGTACATGAATGTAGTATAATTTGTAAGATTTGTAGATTAAAAAAGAGTGGCGGAGAGTTTTTGCCAGTTCTTTTCTTCCATTATACGATTTGATTTCTAAACTGGCAGTAAATGAAAAATTAAAAGCATTTAATATATTATATTTCTTTTTTGACGTTCATAAGTTACCTATATGATAAAATGATTTTTAATATAATAAACAACTGAGTAATAGTTCAGTGCTAGCCTAGTTTCTTTAACGACTCTCATCCTTGAGGTCGTAGGTTCAATCCCCGGCTGTGCTAATGGACTATCTATATGCGTATCCAAAAAGTCGACGGCGTGTGTACATAGGAAGCTGTGCTTTTACTTGCTTATAAGATTGACAAATGATAATAATATCTGAGGCCCAGACCTAAAAGCATCTAGTAGTTTTATACTTATGCATTATGCTGTAGAGCAGACGTGTTCATTGACGCCATCATTATTTTAAATATAGTATTGTCTTTTATTAACATAGCTTTCACACATTTAAAGAAAACACTTTTTCAACAGATAAAATTATGTTTCATAAACTTATAACTATTTTAACTTAACTAATATTAACGTTTTGCGTGCTTTACAGCGTGCGTGGTCACGGTGATTGAACACAAAAAGTGTTGAATACATAGCTTCTATCCGGTAAAAAAAGTTTTATAATTTATATTAATTATTATTAACGATGTGTTTTTCTTGAGAGGCCCTAACCGATGCGTCGACTTGCTGCCTCTACACTACATCCTCAGCTTGTCTCAAATCAGCTTGTCAAAATTTTGGGTGTATTTTAGAAAAATCACGTAAAAATAAATGTTTAACGAATAGTTTGTCGTTTTATGTCTACAAAAACATATCCACACCCGCTTGACACGTGGAGGCCAAATGGCTTTTCTCTAATTTTGGGGTTCATTATCAAATAATAACTAGTAGATATTAAAAAAAAGAGATTTCTGTCATCTTCTCTTATAAGCCTTCTCTTCCAGACAGACCCACGGTCGAGTTTTTGGATCCAATGCACCATTGCATTGAATGTAAACGTGAAAGAGTACATTGGTGCACAGCCGGGGATCAAAGTTATGACATCAAGGCTGAGAGTCGTTAAAGTCGTTAATAATAATAATCAGTACTACAACCGCTTTAGGTCTTGGCCTCAGATTTCTGAATCTGTTTCATGATCATATTTGAAATCTAATAGGCAAGTAGGTACTACCGACATGTCTTGTCAAAACACCGTTCGAGCAAATGTTAAATGCGCACATAGAAAGAAAGTCCATTGGTGCACAGCCGGGATCGAACCTACGACCTCAGGGATGAGAGTCGTTGAAATCACTAAGACAACACCCGAAAAAGACTAGGTACTTTATTTAAAAAAAATCACGTATAATTTTCGAATTTAATTCCGTCGTTAGCGAGCATGTTTTAGTTTTAGTATCAATCAGCACTGGTATTTTGTGTATCAGAGCTTTAAGCACGTGTCCACTTAAAACCTATCAACTACGGAACCCTTGTTTATTAACAACGGCCCTTGTTCTTTGACGTGTGCCGGCCATTGTGCCCTTGTCAAAGGGCAAAGAGGTTCATTGTTTAACGACGTAGCAACGTATTAGAAGAAATTAAGTGAACTTTTATAATAAGATTGATTTTAATTACATGAAGATTGTAAATAATATTTATAATCTATATTTCTCATAAAACTTCGTTCATAATTACAATAGTTTGAATAATTGAGGGAATTAATTGTTTATGTGAGACTGATGCCTGTTAACAGCAATAAATCAATGGCGCCACAACCGTTTTAGGTCTGGTCCTCAGATTTTAGTATCTGTTTAGTGTTAAGTAGAATAGCCTTAAGTAGATTTCCTCACGATGTTTTTACCGTTCGAGCTCATGCTGCTTTTACCCAACTTACGACCTCAGGAATGAGAGTCTGGACAACGGGAGCATCAGAGTGATATCTAGGATAACACTGCTGTTGTCCATAATAAGGAGAGAGTGAGAGAGACTTTCTTCGTTTGATTCATCGAGCCTTTAAACAGTTTAATACGATAATTTGAGGTTAGGAAAATATTTGAAAAACTGTTAAGGCTTAAATTGTTGTTGTAAAAATATTACATTATAGACACACAACTGTGATATCTAACATAACCAGGAGATATAAATATATAATTTTTGACAGCGCGAACATATTATCCTTGGTTTGGGAAAGTCGTAAAGCACTTTATGACTGTTTTTATGTTTTGTCATTTTTGACTGTTTTGGGGGTATAACTGTGATATTTTTTTCCAGAATTTTTCCAAATCATTTTATGATATATAACACGAGGATGTCTTTATTCTACGGAAATTTGTGTACAATGCAAGTACTTAATACTCGTTTACCTAATTTTACTTCTCTGATAAAGATCGCACCAACCATAAAGACAGTTATACTTTAGATTGTAATTCTACTAAATAATCTTAAAGTTTAAAAACGAATCCAGAGTTGTTCTCATTGGAGTAGACTCTTGGGATGTGGGGTTCAGATGCACTGGCACCAATAAAAGATTCAAGTTGTCGCCTGGTAGACAGTACTAGTGTTGCCCAAATGCAAGACCAAGACGAGACTTAGACCAGTCTTGGTATTGGTCTTGCGTCAATACACCTGGTCTTGATCTTGGTATTGGTATTGCGCTCTCAGTCTTGGTCTTGGTCTTGATCTTGCAGCAAGAGTCTCGCAAGTCTCGCAAGACTTGTAAATACCTATTAGCCTATTGCTATTTGTTCGTCACTCATGTCAAATTGTAAACATTCACTCCGAAAGCAATAAGAATTTAGAGTACCTAGCTAGGTAAATGGGCGAGAATAATAAATAAGATAGACTCGAAGCGAAACTCAATTAGAAATGACTGAAATTGAAATAAAAACTCATATTTATAAGCACACAAGCCGAAGACCGACAAAGAAAAATGCGGCATTCTTTGATAGATAGAATAAATCTTTGAAAGATTAAAAAACAGAAGTATCAGAATCAAAATCAAATAGGTTTTGTGCCTACGCAAAAATAAAGTGTAGATAATTATGCAAATAATATTGTTTATTATGTTCCTTTTTTATTGGAACTATACGTTGCCTGCTGTTTTTATGGAGGTTACTAGCTACTAGAGTAGATACGATAGAAGTTGATAAACCGACACTGCAAATCTCGATTTTTGGATGTGTGATTTTAAAACCAAATGCGTAAAGCAATATGACGTCGCTCATATTTGGAGTTTTTCCACGTTTCAAATTTGTTTAAATCACCCACTATCGAGACAGCGTGTCAAATGCTGTGATACACTTGTTGCAAACCGCAAATTTTCCCAATCAACCTTGAACCTTATTTCTCTAGTGCTAAAGTTGAAAATTTGATAAAGCCCAAATCTCAGTTTGTCCTAACTGCAAGACGCAAGAGTATTGCAGGCTTAAGTATTGTCTTGCTCAAGTCTTGCAGGCTTCAGTCTTGGTATTGGTCTTGCTACGATAAGGTGGTCTTGGTATTGGTATTGGTCTTGCAAAAATGCAAGAACAAGACCAAGACCGATTTTGGGCAACACTAGACAGTACCGATGATCTCAGAACTGATGCTTACCTCGCAACGAATAAGTATCGCAATACAAAGGATATGCTGCCAGCGTTAAAGGTACACAGGGACCAATCTTTAAATTTGTTTAAATTTTTAAGTATTTTTATGATTACTATGCAATTGTATATATTATATTTAATTGTTATTTTTAGGTATTATTAACTTGTTTATTATAAAGAGAGTGGTTAATAGGTACATCTCTGTTTCACCAAGGTTATAACATTTCCGCCAAAAGAGTGGTAATAGATAATTACGTTCTAGACATTTTAAATTACCGTCGTAATGTGCGGTTACTGACAACTGTGTCGACCGGCATGTTTAAACTGTAACCATCTTAAAACCCTTTTGCTTTTCAGTTACATTTGATAAAGTACTGTTACTTACATTTAGTTATTTTTAACTATTTACACTCAATACATAACAATGATTAAATCATCGAATAGGAAAAATAGGTTATATATTTTGTTATATAAATTTGTATATGATATGTACTTAGTATCCTAGTGATAACAGCATTACCTTCTATTGTTTTTCCTAAATAGATTTTGCTTTTACGACTTTGTTCCTCGGGGCAAGCGATATCTTAAAATGACAAATAAATTATTGCACCATATGGATCTATTGTTCCGACGGCCTGTTTGAAGTTTTGTTGGCTTTACGATGACTACCGAATGTAAAAAACATTAAAGAATTCAATTAAAAGTGACAATGCCAGCATTAAAACGATTCTGAAACGTTCTTTTGATATACGATAGTGTTGTGTGCTCCAAGTGGCGGCAAAAAGCAAAATGACACTTGAAAAAGGCGCGAACTCAACATAAACAAGAGTTTTTTAACAGAGGGCGCGTTTAAATGTTAGCCGGATGTAGATAACTAAATAAAATTGTTTCGTACAATGTTTAATAAAATTATGACGTATGTGGTTGTATTAGGAACTAAGTCGATCATTTAATCCATATTCTTATTGTAGATGACATATAACTTTATGTCATCAAGCAGAGAACGGTAAAGGATAATGATTTGTGGTAAACATTGAATCTTTAACATTCCAATGAAAGAACAAAAATCTTGCCCTTGGCCCTATTGAAAGATGATTGTAGGATGTATTTACAACAATCACGGCAAAAATCAATAGGAGACGTAAAAAATACGTACTTTGTGTTAAAAACACTTCGTTTACGTAATTTATATTATATACAAACGACCCGGCCTGGTTTTGCGCGGGCAGCCAGTTTATTTAGATTCTCCGCAATTTTCTGTTCATAAAAACCATCCTCAGAGTTCTACGAATAAAGAAATGTCTAAATTCGTTTCGTCTCATCCATTCGAGAGTTTTATTATTAAATGTGTAATTTAAGCCGTAGATTAAAAACTATTTTTAAACCTACTAAATAACGTCATTATTTGATTAAATTTACTAATAAAGCATAAGATGAGCGTTGTTTAAAACGAACATTGTTTAAAATTATTAGAAAACTAGAAATATAAATGGGCAATTTAAATGGTTATAGAAAAGTTGTCATAACTGGATATTTTTATATTATTTACATAAATTATATTGATTTAATTATGTAAAATGTCATAAAAACGTTGAGGTGCGGCAACGATGTCTATAATTTAATGTTCTGTCCATGAGTACAATATCAGAATTAATTAAAATTAATGAGATGATATTTTTCGGATCGTTACAATCTGATACTAGACAATTGTTAGACGAAATTAGTCTGTGCATTACATGATTCATATCAAACCTCCTTCGTTTTTTTTATTTTATAACTTATGATCTAACCTTAGCTTCCAGCTCCGTCTTCGTTCTGTTAGCGTTGCACCTCTTGTAAGCTGTAGACTAGTTTTTTATGTACGGTATTTTGACAGTACCAAGTCTATTTAAACCTACTTAAAGCCTGCCTGTAAAAAAGTATCCAAAATTTTTCAAAACATTACTGAAACTTGCCTGTATCTACCGAGGGATACAACTGAATATCCTGAGGACTGTACCTACTAATTTATAAAACGATTTAAATGTACCACTTCCTTTGTAAATAATCGATTTATTTATTCGTTCCATTTACTTACATAGCTTCTCAAAAGACAAAACTTTAACATCTTTTAAAACTTTTCTGCATAATACTGATCAATCGTGATTTGCGTAATGCCTGTATTTCCTTTTCTCTGATTGCAATTTATGAAGCCGTGAGATCAGCTATTTAGTATTTAGTTTGTTTTATTAATAAGTATATTTGTATTACTTTAGATTAAGGTTTTATATTTTTTTAAAGATAAGATTAAGCACTTCTTGCACTTTACTAATCTATAATTTTTTTAGGTTTTTCTCTCACTAGGATTGCCAGGAAGAGATCGCTTGTTAGCGGTATAGCGCTAATAATTTTTATGTATTATGTTATTTATTTATTCAATAGATAAATAAATCCTTTCGTGGCATTTATTTATTGTACCTTATACTACGTACTAAAATTTAGTAAATCTAGACTAATATAATACATATTTAGTTTTAAACTATTACTGTAACCCTAGTACAAGTAACTTTTACTCTTTGCGTTTATAATGTATACTTATAATTGCGGTAAGGAATTACACAATACCAGAAACAAATATACCATATCGAATTCCATGCATATCATGTGTGACGGCGCGAAAGCTGGCCACAGATAAAGCTAAATTAATCGTAACATGTGTAAATTAGATAAGTCTATTGCATGTCTGTGGGGCATCTGCTATTTTTGGTGATTAATATTTATGGTTTTTATCTTCCTTTGACGACAGGTTTTTGGCGCGGAATAGTAGCTTTTTTTTTGTTTTTAAGCGATGTTTATGTTTATTTGATTAAGTTGGAGAATTATTTTTGACATGAGTACTTTTCTAGCAGTAATAAGTAACACCAGAATAGGAAGAATTATGCCGCGGGCATTACTGTTGTTACCAACTGCCTTCAATGAAATGGAAATAATTGCCTTAATGTCATGGACAGATAGGTCACTGACAGAAAACTTGGAAAATCACCTCGACGTCACTTCCTTAGCCAAGTGAACACAGTTTATTAGTATTATAAAAATAAATTTGTTCCCTTTGGAGCTCTACTACTCTTGGGCCAAGTGCATAGGAGTTAATTAATATAAAGTTGGTGTGGTTGGTACAGGTGAAGACAGAGCTGGTGCGTTCCTATAATAAGCAACAGTAGAACAATGATAAGCGAGCAGGGATTAAAAGTTTAAATATTAGTTATCCATGACAAGTATATAATTAATTTAAATTAGGCCTATTAAATGGCTCTTTTAAAAGTCAAAATTACAAGTAAAAAATTTTTTTAAATGGCCCTAGTTGCCGTTCCAAATGGTAGTCATTTTCAGAAAACTGGTCAACAATTTCCATACTTAATCTTTTAAAGTATTTTTTACAATATTTAACTATTTACCAAGAATAAAAGAAATACTAAAGCATATAACAGACGCACGCACGGTGTTAAAAAAAATAATACAGCAGATAAATAAATTCTTATGTAAACAAATGGTCACATACAAAATATATCAACTATAGATTTTACAATTTAAAAATAAAGATTATTATTACATATCAACGATGTAATTAATTTATCTTTATCCCTGTAATAGTTAATTGTGTTAAATCTAAGTTAAAACGGTTTAAATTAAGCTAATTAAATCAATTACGACAAGGAAACGAATTAAGACATTCGATTATTTTAAGAGCGCCATCAAAATTCGGAGGTTTAATTGGTTTTTTATATCCCAACGTTGTCTTTGATTCTTTGTTTGTTGTGATAAGCAATTGATTGTAGAGCTCTTGCCAAAAGGAATCAAATTATATCGTTTCCGCAATTGTATTCAATAAATAAACAAATAACAGTCATAGTATCTTTAATTGTTAATTATAAAGTGGCGCTACTTTTTAGGTCTAGGCCTCAGATTTCTGTATAATCATTTGTCAAGACCGTGATCAGCCTCCTGTGACACGCTGTCGACATATTGTGTCTGAGACATTTCCTCACGATGCGAGCGCGACGTTAAATGCGCACAGAAAATCCATTGGTGCACCGGGTTTGAACCTACGACCTCAGAGATGAGAGTCGCACGCTGACTGGACCAACACTGCTCATCACCATTAATTTACCTTCTTATTTATGATGAAATTTTATGATGAAGTTGCGAATTCATCTGTAGGTATCTTCTCACATCTGATAAACTGACTCGAGTACTGATGAAGAAAAGTGGTATTAGAATTACAACAATATTTTTATAGGCTTCGTAAAATTAGATCAAATATTGTCAAAGAAAATCATATTAATACAAATATCTCTTACAGATTACAAAGTGAAGCGGCTAGTCCTGGATCAGAATCAACATCAGACTCCCCACCATCCTTGCTCCAGGATGCAAACCTTCCCGCACTGCTAGCCACCACCTACCCCAATACATCCACCAGCTCGCTAACCGGTGACGTCCTAGGCTTGTCTGAGGTGGAAAATCTCAACGGATGCCCCAGCTCATTGCCACTGCCATTGACCTCAACTGGCCTTTCCACCTCCACTTCTGCTGTGGCTTGGTTGATGAATGAAGATAGTACGGGTATGTTCTATTACACTAAATTATTTAGTACATTTAGTGGCGCCATCTCTTATCAATTTTTAAAGTTATAAAGTATCACTTTACTGAGTTCGATTCCCGGCGAAACAATAATTGTTTTGGTTTAAGCTTAGAAGACTTAATGGACTTAATAAAAGTTGATTAAAAAAGTGAGTCTCAACTAAAGTATCATTTATTAAAAGATTATCGCTTCATCTCTTATTTATTTGATTTTAATAGTGAACTAACTAATTGAGGCAGTGTATCGTTTATGCTGGCAGCATTTCTTCTCTGTAGATGATACTTTTTTTTTTTTTTTTTTTCCCTTTGGCTCTAACACTGTTTGTGCATTAGCCAGCGTCAAGTATGGGATTTTTATAATTCGTTGTTTTAATTATTTACAGTTTATGCATAATGAAAAAACTAAGGAAACCAAGATGATACTTATCGTAATTTATCGGGAATTTAGGATTGATGACACACCACAGACAGACTGCCAAATGTCAAAACTTCACCAGAGTAGAGTTAAGAAAGAAAAAAAATGCAGGAATTTTTAGTTTATTTAGTTTTGGAGTAACCTTGCCGCAAGATACACATGTTCTCAGGGTTCAGAAATAATTGAAAAAAAGTCATTATTTTATTTACAAAATGACCAGGAATACATAGACACAAAGGAAGCTAGTTAAATAAGAATACGTAATTTATTTAATAAAGACATTTTTTCTTTACAAAATGACCAGGAATACATAGACACAATGGAAGCTGGTTAAATAAGAATATTAACGAAATTTAATATTGTCCGCAGGTGGTGGTGTGAAGAGCGAAGTCCGAAGTCCAGGGCTTTGTGACGCGGACGTCGCCTTGTACGGGGAGACTCTACCGTACGACCAGTCCGCGTTGTCTTATCAGTATTACAATAGGTGAGTACCGATACACTATTTGTCCTACTTCATCCATCGACGTCCGCTCTAGTGATGAGTGAAACAAACGTATGAACTTCGCGGATTAAAAATGACCTAAACGCCAAATGTTTTTAGTTTAAATAACTCGTAAATAATAATAAAACAGCTAGTAAAAGTTCTCGGTCAAACTAATGTGCTATAATTGAATATTTTTTTTAGCTCGAATAAAAGTTACATAAAAGTTAGAGATAATTTTGTGATTTATCTGTATCTAGGATTTGTGTCTCTTTATTTGTATCTAGAAATATATTTTATTGTGTTTTTAATTGGAGTCAACCATTAAAATTATAGTAATGGATCACTGCACATTTATTGATTTTAATTCGTCTTCTTTGAAAATATGCGTAATTTTGGTTCGACCTTAGGCGTGGACTACTTATTTTTTACTATAGACAAACGGTATTTTTTTTTTAATAGGCCGACTAGGGACAAAGGTTTTAGCAATTTCAATATTATATACTATATATGGGGCCGGTATTTACTCATTCAAGTTTACTACATCAAACTATATCTACGGTATTTAGGTAAAACAAATGTTACAAAAAAAATACCAGAAATTTTGCAGATGATACAAAATAAGCAGAAAAAAACAAATTAGCGGATGGTGCGTGAAACAATTTTATTAATCACTATTATTATAGGAACCCGAAATAAACGGTCCGTTGAACTGAAGCCAATGAAGGAGATTAATTAGATTATTTTAGCTGTAATTAGGTTATAAAAGGTACTATTTATGTATATTACAGTAATCCTCCTATAACTCGGACCGCGTTATAGGAAATCGCGTTGTAATCCAAAAACTTGGAACACGAATTTAATTATATTAGTTGAAGGTGCAAAGGCACGAAAAGCTAAGCAAGTCCATAGACTTGAGAAATCATTATACATTTTACGCTACAGAAATATAACTTGAGAAATTTCGCAAAAAAATATGGGAGGCGGAAATCGCATTTCACGAAAACGCGTTATAGGGTTTATCTACTTCGATATGCAGACTACGGTAAGGTAACAGACAGCTAAATAAATGGCGATTTTTGTATTAAAAAAAGTTCGTATTTACTAACAATTTGTTAATTTCCACGTACCTAATCTTTTATAAAAAAAAATTTTACAACACAATTACATTTTATCACAGGTGACCTTATATTTGTTAAAATAATATAGCTCCCCACAGTTATAAAATATTTTTTATCAATTAATTAATTATTTATTTGTCCTCAGTATGCAACAATATGGCGGTGGAGGTGCTGCATCATCCTACGTCAGTTCCTCCTTGTACAACCAGCCCTATGGCGCTTACCCAACTGCGCACAATTCTAACAATAGGTACAATTATAATATACTTACATATATATATATTCGGTGTACTTGATAAATATTTGTTACACACAATTAGCTGATTGATTTTTACGAGCATTTCGTACATGGAGAAAAATTTCAGGACCTATTCTATCGCCACACTCCAAAAAAGTTCAGTGTTTTTTTTTCATTCTTTGTCATCGCTTCTTTAAATAGGGTCAAAATATGGAGTGGAGTTAAGTAGTTTATGTATCCATTTTGAAAGATCCATACGCGATTTAAAAAACTTAACTCACAAGAAAACAAATCTAAACACGGCCAATTTTTGGAATCCACCTCAAGACACTGACACAGCAATTCGTGTTGGGACAGGGCCTTAAACAAGTCTTAATGACTTATGATGACATGTTTTGTTTACAGGCCGTCGTGCAAAGGGACGCCAACGTACCTGAGTGCGTACGGCGTGGGCGGTGTCGGTACAGTACCGAGCGCAGGTTTTGGAACCCAACCATCCCCCTATGCGTATTCTTCGTATAACAGCGGACTGGCGCAGTCATTTTCAAATACCCAACAGGTATTTATTATATTGTTAGTTCGAAGATATCTTTTATTTTGTATATCTATTTACAAAATATAAGTACTTTGTTCAACCCAAAAGTACGTCAAAAGCACAAAATCCAAAAATTATTATCTAATTTCTAGTCAGAACTAAATCATAAAACTGGCATAGAGTTAAAACTAATGCCAAAAAAAAAATCAATAACATAGCAATGCTAATACTATGTAAATTATCTTGTTCGGTTATCTGGAGAGAGAGTTTATTTATTTTTATTTTTTTGTGATGTATGTTCTATATTTTTACCACAGGACTACGGAAGTTACGCAACCGGCTATGCAGATCACGGCGTTGCCCAATATGGCGGTTACTACGCAACCCCTAGTTATTCACCCTACGTTAGTTCACCAAGCAGCAGCGGTAGCGCAGGACACACTTCTTATCACCTCGGTGGTACTTTAGCAGGTCAGCAGATATCTTTACTAGATATATTATAATTTTGCTAGAAATACGTATAATAAAGGTAATTTAAAGCATAAGCTGCAAATGAAATATTATAATAATATGTTGTGTAATGTGTCCTGTGGCCCATAGTTGTGTAAAGCGCCACCTAGTGTATGTGTTATGATACATCCAAAAGGACAGACAATTGACTTATTCTTGTTTTATTTTGACATTGATTTTTGATTTCTAAAATGATAAATTATAATCTATAATTTACTTTCTTACTTATGATTTTTATTTGTTGATGTTTGTGTCCGTCACAGATTTAGATTTTAGTGTAAATTTATAATTTTATAAATTGTAATACGCTATAAAAATGAAATAGGAGTCTGTTTTAATAAATATAATAAAGCATTCCACTCAGTGAATTCCAATAGCGTTTAAAAGACAAGCCCAAAATGAATAAAGAAAACGAAGATTATCCCCCAAATAAAAGATTTAAAATTGACCGTCCTTTAGTGAGCTATGATGACGATTCAGATTATTGGCCTGATTCTGATGGTGATAGTGGTAAAAATAGCGTATTTATATAGTTAAAATTTCGTAGAACATTTCATGGGTTAGAATGCCAAAGATCTATAAACTTGTCTGAAACTTCATTTTATAGGTTGCAACTACTTTTTTTATTAATTCGGAAATTGGATATTTTTTATTTGAATACAATCTTTAAATCTCTAGTAGTCTGAATAGGTAGAATGTGTTAAGATAAACTGAATAACATACAATTTAATAGTAATTTAACTCTTTTGAAAGTATTGAGTACCTACTCATTTCTTACAAGTGTAAAATTAAATATACAATTATTTCAGATTCACCGTCAACAATGCTTCCATCAATTAATGACACACCTCTATCACCAATTAAAAATGAAATACATGCTGCCAGTAGAAGGTGTAGGGAAAACTCAGGGTGAGATTTTTACTAAATCTGTAGTAACTTACTGTTGTGTTCTTAATATGTTTCTTACAAAAGTTTTTATAACTAATAAAGTAGCATAATTTCTATAGTTTTTTTACCTTCCACACTGGCATCTGCGCTAATAGCTTCCATAGCTGAGCAAACTACTTAACAAGGATTTCTTTAAGGGTTTCTGGAACTTATTTCAAGTTTTGTAAGCAGTAGTCAAGCTACGAGTGTAAAAAACTTATTTTTGGTTGTTTATATATATTTTTGTAATGTTTACAGAGAAAGCACAGCATCAAGATCTCGTGGGCGAGGAAGGAGAAATACATCATCATCACCTGCCCAACATGTTCCTGAGCCAACTACCGAAAGAGTATTTATCTGGGATCTCGATGAGACAATTATCATATTCCACTCTCTGCTGACTGGAACATATGCTACAAAGTACAATAAGGTATGTCTTAAACTGACAGTTATGGTTAATTTCCTTCTGTAAACTTCAAATAATGATCATTTATACCTCATTGATACCTCCAAAGAAAATTTTCTGTTTAATGTTTTGATAAATAATGGGTAATTTTTCATTTTGAAGTGAGGAGTAATAAGTAGTGTTCTTATTTTATCATTATGTTTCATTGGTTTGTGAAAATTACGGAGTTGATAATTTTATAGGCATCATTGGCATACAACCAATAAATAATATAGTGTAATTTAAATATTATTTCAGGACACACAGCAAATAGTACAACTGGGCTTCAGAATGGAGGAGATGATTTTCAGTCTAGCAGACACACATTTCTTCTTCAATGATGTTGAGGTAATTTTTATTCTATTCTACGCTTCATATTATTGTAGTGAGTCTGTTGATTTATGATATAAATTATAAAAACAACTAACTGTTCTGTTGAATAAAACTGTTTCATAAATAAATGTAGTTTTTTTTATCAAAGTCGAAAATTATTTTACTCTATATAATTACAGGACTGTGACCAGGAACACATAGACGCTGTGGCAGCAGATGATAATGGCCAGGACTTATCTGCCTACAATTTCGCATCCGACGGTTTTCACGCAGGGGCAGCACCTAATGCAGGCTTATGCGCCCCTGGTGTAAGAGGCGGAGTAGATTGGATGAGAAAGTTAGCGTTTCGATACCGA
Source organism: Pieris rapae (assembly GCF_905147795.1). Taxonomy (NCBI): domain Eukaryota; kingdom Metazoa; phylum Arthropoda; class Insecta; order Lepidoptera; family Pieridae; genus Pieris; species Pieris rapae. Next base: position 895,905 of record NC_059513.1, read on the forward strand.
AAAATTAAGGATACATACAATAACTATAGGAATAGGTAAGATTTATTTATTTTGTACTAAACAGAGGAATTAATTATTAATTAACCACTAGTTCTTGCCTCTCTTTCACATTCATCTTTAATGTTTGCTGCCAACATTTCTGAGTGACTCATTCACAAGTAGTATTGCTTAGTGGGTTGTGAGTTTACTTAGTTGTTAGTTAAATAAGTGCTAGTGAGTACTTATGAATAAAAAATGTGCGTGCGTATAAAGTGCACATGTCAGAAGTGAAACTTCTTTGTAAATTGATTAGTACCTACGTAAAAACCCCAAAAGATGAACATGGACCAGTCACTCCATGTAATTGAAAACATAAATAAATAAAAAATCTATGTTTACTGCACAAGACACATACATACATCAACCAATAGCGTGTATTCTTTCTCGATCTCACTTTCTCACTCTCCTTCAATCGGCCTCAATCACTCTCTCCCTTTTCTTTGACAAAAACGCTGCACATCTCCGTGACGTTCCGTAAAATTTTTACCCAAAAATATAAATTTATAACTAAAACACAGGAATTATAATAAATAATCGTGTTAATGTTTTCAGCGTGGGCGGCTTACTTGGACCAGCGAAACGTGAGCAGTGGTTACAATTACGAGCAGAACTGGAGCAAGGCACAGATAACTGGTTGACTTTGGCCTGCAAGTGTCTTAATATGATCAATTCTAGGTTGGTTATTTAATTTTTATACTATCGCAAAACGTTATTTATAAATTATTTAAATTGATTCTTTTCTTTTTAAAACAAAATTATATTTGTTTTTGGTTATCTCTCTGGGTAAAAATATAACTATATTTGGTTGGCAATTTAAAAAAAGTCTGGTTTATTAAAAAAAAATTATTTTTCTATTACAGAGAAAATTGCGTAAATGTATTGGTGACGACAACGCAGCTAGTACCAGCGTTAGCCAAGGTGTTGCTGTTCGGCCTCGGAGGAGTATTCCCTATCGAAAATATATATTCTGCTACCAAAACAGGTAAGATCCTAATTCCTTATAAGTTAGACCTCAGTTCTTATGGTTCGGTTCGTGTGGGGACAAAATTGTATTTAAAAAAAAATGAACGTGAGGCACTCGGGGTCTATTGCACTATGGCATAGCATTTTTTATCAACTAATGCAATTCTATTTATTTATTATTTTACAGTATTTTTTTTAAATTAATTTAATATATCACTCTACCAGACTCAGACTAATACGCCTATATAGTCGGTCTCACTCTAACGCGTACCGGCTGCACCAGCCGCTCGTCAGAGAAATGTGAATACGCTATATGCCGTCTGTCCCTCTCTAACACACCTGCCCTACGTCACTGATCTCGCCAGAGAACTGTGAATACGCAATATGCCGTTTGTCCCTCTCTAACACACCTGATTTACGTCACCGATCTCGCCAGACGTGACAGATGTGAGAGGCAGTATTCGTTCTGTCCCGCTCTAACCCGTATTGGCCGCACTTATATTACGTCATCGTGTTAGGTTTATTTTCGTTACGGTATTTCTTGATTCGGTCGCCGCGCTCAAAGCCCGCGATGAAATCTATGTATTAGCTGAACTTATTATATACACTTTTATATTTTACTTTTATATAACATTCTACCTAAGACCGTGTATGTATTCCTGGTATTTAAACAATACTTCTTCCAGGCAAGGAAACATGCTTCGAGAAAATCAAGCAGCGTTTTGGAGAGAGGTGTACCTATGTCGTAATAGGAGATGGACAAGACGAAGAGGCTGCGGCTAAAGCTAAGAATTATCCGTTTTGGCGGATATCCGGACACTCGGATATAGCGGCTCTATACAACGCATTGGATATGGGCTTCTTATGATCTGCTGTTACCCTGGTACATGGAAATTTGTATATAAACATTATCCTGCCGTGGATTCGATTTTTGAGTATTATTTTGATGTGGTGGTCCTCGCATTCCCCGGGGCTCTACTTTGGACATATACTTCTTATGTTTTTCTGATAACCTGGTATTTCGGTACAAGTTGTTTGAAAATCTATATTTTCTACATTTGAGCGTATTTATTAATTTAATTTACAAGCAGGCTTGGTTCTACTCACAGGAATTTCAGGGATTTTATAAATGAATATAGAAAATAACAAAAATGAAAAAATCTACTCTCATATTATTTATCTGTTATGATTTTTAAGGTCTTAATTTGGCCTAAAGTAAGCAAATAGTTTTTCTAACTTTCGTATTTTTTTACCTTACTCTCTGAAAATATTTTTATTCTAGACTCGCAATATGAACACTGACAATAGTATGAATAAGTTTACAAATAACTTTTAGAGTCAAGTTCATGGAGTTAACGACCCGTTTTTGAAAGCTTAATCGGACTGTTAAATTAACGATCAAATGTTTTATTTATTGTCATTCAAGTGGCTTTGACTACGACGTTGAAACATATCTAAAGTATATAAATAATTCATTTCTAATTTTACGGAGCTGGGATGAGGCGATTAAAAAATATCCGTTTCATTCGTTTTAAATTAATTTTGATTTGGAAAATTCTCGATTTTACAATATGTAACAAAAATCGTGTTCAAATGTTTTTTCTTTACTAAATTAAAACGCACACAATAAAATCAATACTCCAACAACTTCTTACGTCCTGGTAATATTCAAATATAATGTCTTGGTAATTTCTGAGAATTAAATCAACTCATATTATAAATAAGTACGTCCCGTATTTATTTGTAAACCAGTATTTTTAGGATATATATATGTAAAAGATTTTTGTTACATAATGTATTGTTCCACCGGCTCCCACATTGAAAGCTCAAACGCAGCTCAAAGTCCTTATGTAAATAGATGTAGATTCTCTAGGTAACCATTCCTAAGTTTTAATATAAGTATATGTACAGAATTATTTTTAGTGAAACTTTTTAGAGAATTATATTCTGTGGGCCGCCGCTTTTATTAATTATTTATTAGCACAACATTTTCTACACTTGATTTTTTATCCGATGTTAAAGATTCCGTCATAAAAAAGCTAATCTGATAAATCTGAAAGGTTTTAAACGATTGTTATTAATTTTGAAACAACATGTTTGTTTACACTTCGCCGTTGAATTCATCCGCCATTTTGAATTAAGCTAGTCGTAAATTATATATCAAACGTGGCATTTTTGTGACAGAATCTTTTAATTTGTGCTAAACCACCCAAATTCTGTATCTTTGTAAGAACCATTTACCCCCTTTTTCATTAAAAATATGTTTTATGAAAGTCATCTCTTTGAGTCACATCTTATTTGATTTAAAGAGACGAATTTACAGTACTTTAGTAGCAAACTGCATTTTTATGAATAACGGGGTTTTGTAGAGATTAGCACAATATTTTTTATCGCAATAGGGTAACACTGGCTGAAAAATGTAACAGATTACAAAAGAAAGTAAATAGACTACGAAGATATATTTTAATTGTAAAAACAGTACAATTTATTTTCCGGTCTTGTATGATTTTGGCTGATACGATTCTAGCAATATTCGTAATGTTTTAGTAAATTTTATTATAAATGTAAATACAATTTATGCGTAATTAATTATACTGAAATCGTTACAGAATTATTCAAATGTGAATAAATATATTATTTCATATTTATATTGGTTTTTATTTTAGTGTAAGTAGGCGTAGAGGACACCCTAGTATGTGGGTGCTTCCAATACTAAAATCAAGAGAACAGCATGGCATATTTCATAAAATGTTTTTCAACTACATGCTGTATAATGTCCGTGATTTCATTTGATGAATAAGTTTCGGTTGCCTTCCGAGAGGAACCGTTCCACAACTGCGCGTTTTTCCAGGCAGTTTTTGCCGCGCACCACCACTCTGTGGAACCAGCTGCCTACTGAAGTATTTCCGAACCAATTCGACTTAGGGTCCTTCAAGAAATGAGCGTACCAATTCTTAAAAGGCCGGCAACGCACTCGCGAGCCCTCTGGCATTGAGGGAGTCCATGGGCGGCGGTATCACTTAACATCAGCTGAGCCTCCTGCCCGTTAGCCCCCTGTTCTATAAAAAAAAAAAAAAAAAAAGGAAGGGATTGGTACTCAGCGGGGAGGGAGTGTCGTGCGATCGGCAGCAACCTCTTGTAACGGTCCGTCACTAATCGGACGGTAATCGAAAGAATTGCCAAAAATAACTCTTCTCAAGCCACCAGGAGATAACAAACACGTCTCCTATAATGGACCCGGACATCAAACGGAACACATTATTTAAACATTTTACGGAAAAATAAAATTTGTATGTTGTTTCCTAAGACGCTCGAGGTCTTGCTTTAGCGGGATAAAAGTTAGTTTCAGTTGCAAACATCGGGCGCTGGCGGCGGTATTACGTTGTGAAATTCGCGTTGAAATTGGATACTAGCGATTTGGGCGGAATCGGAAACTATGTACTCTCGTAATGGACCACGGACGTTTTAGGAAACGGAATAGAAATTTAATATTTAGGTAAACGTTTTATATAATTTCTACATAACTCAACTGTGATAACAGTCGTGCTGCCATACAAAAATATTCCCCACAGACAACAGATAAAATGTTACCCGTTGCTTAGCAACGAATATTACAACAACAACAATCGAGACAAATATTTTAAAAGAATAAAATGAAGTCCATTATAAATACAATATTATTTGATGTGTCTAAAAATGAGATGTTTAAAATTAACGAGAACTTTAAAATGCTGCATCGAAAGTTGAAGACAACATGGAAGGTGATGATGTAAGTAGACTTTTGCAGGAAATTCTTAATTACGTATATACTACTTCCTAGTAGCTATGTAAGCCTGGTAAATATGTCGTTGTCTACTAAAGTGGTGCGTTTAAACTCCAACTGTGCACCACAGTAGATACTTTAGAATTCTGCATCTGCTTTATGATAATCTTCTTTATAAGCCATGTTAGGGTTTCTGTTCGTATGACGCGATTAACCATATTATATCGAGCTTCACCTTCAATCTTAGGGTAGAGTCAGCATAACTCAACAAATGTTGCCTACCCTCATAAAAAGTTAAACAAAAGCATTATAACTTAATTTTAGAAACCGTGAAGAACTTTCGCCTTCAATACTCCAAGACGTCAAAATACTTGTCGTACCAGGACCTCAGAACGTCTTCAATGATGATGAGTTAGCAGCGCTTAAAAGTATCGTGGAGAGGGGGGATTCTGTGCTAGTCCTCATGACTGATGGAGGAGAAGAAAGAATGAATACTAATATCAATTTCTTTCTAGAGGAATATGGAATCGTTGTGAATAATGGTACTATACGTTTTATTATCGAAGAAGTATAAAGACTGATAAATTGTGGTATTAATGAAGATCCTTTGCGCATACCAGTAGTATATGATTTTCTTACCTTCTCTGTTTATGGACTTACCGCACACTGCGTATCGTAAATGTCAAGTGTTTAAAATAAAAAAGAAAATAAGGTTACACTAGAAATTATTATTTAAAAGTCGTTTATTTATTTAACAACATACAATATGTTATATTATATACTAGAACATATAAAACTTCCAGATTGTGTGGTTCGGGCGAAGTACCACAAGTTCTACCACCCAAAGGAATGTCATATCTCAAACGGTATTCTAAACCGAGCAATTACCAAATTCATTATGAAAATGCCAAACTACACAAGTGAATCAGATGATTTTCTGTAAGTATTATTAAATTAATGACAAGGTTCCAACCACAGCTTTCCTTGAAAGTCGTGTATCTGAGTCCAAGAACGTATGAACTAGTCTGGCAGCCCCGCTTACAATTCATACTTGCCTAGTATATTAATCTGGATCTATGTACAATTGTCTGACATATATATATATATGTCATATGACATCAGTGTGTATGTTATCGTATTCTTCTCATCTCATCCTCCTTTTCATATCGCTCGCTTATATCACAAATGAAATTTTCCAGTGAAGATCCCCCAGCACCAAACTTCATTTACCCATATGGTGCAACGCTTACAGTTAAAAAGCCAGCTGTAGCGATTCTATCCAGCAGTGATGTATGCTATCCTGTCAAAAGACCGGTTGCAGCTTTATACACTTCGGAGAAGACAGGAGGTATTCATTTATTTGTTACTTGAGGATATGGAAGTTTGCTACACCAAATGTAGAATGACAAAAGCGTGGGGATACAGTTAGGTGTTGGAACTGCATATGGATAAACTTCGTATGAAATTACAGCATGCGTAGACTCAGTATCCGCACTTAGGCGCCTATTTGGACCGTAGTTGGTAAGTGGAACTAATTAAGCCAGCCTAGCTCTAGAAAATTCCTGGGCACTTCGCAAGCTTCATGCCCGCCTTCCAGTGCGTAAGTGTTGACCGAAATATATTTGACTGGCGGAATGGAGTTTGAAATGATAATAGTTGTTGCCTCAGTTTTGGTGGAAGCACATGCAAGAAAGTCATCGTTATGAGTGTAGCTGGGTCCGTAAAGGGGTCCGTTTCGCTCGCAGTGGAAGGCTGGCATGACGGAGCTTAGCCACAGCCACCCATTACAGGACTACGTGGGTGACTAATGAAACAGCCTAAACAGTCCCTTGTTAAGGGACTGGTTAAATCGTTAAATTTGAAAATGTTAACTACGAAATTTAAATACACCGTAATCAATGAGACATTTGAGCTGGAATTTGGGAAACTAATTCATCGGTATTTATATCCTTTCCACTGATACAAATACGTAAATAATTTTCCAAGTTATACGTTGATTGACTCTCGGCAATAAAGAGAACTGTTCGCATTTATAATTAATTCCAAACGCAAATCAATCTTCTTGCAGCTCAGAAAGAGCTGCGGAAAATTGTCTTCATCATCATCACTACATATTATAAAACAAAGTCGCTTTCCCTCTCCCTATATCCCTTTGTATGCTTAAATCTTTGAAACTACGCAACGGATTTTCATGCGGTTTTTTTAATAGATAGAGTGCTTCAAGAGGAAGGTTTATATGTATAATAACATCCATTAAATAGTGGAGAAGTACTGTTATTTTTGAGGTTTCTAATGTGATGTCGTAAATAATTACATTTTTTCCGCTTACATTGCAAACGCAGGCTGAACCCAACGAGTTTTATCAAAATAATGTACTAAGTATTGTACACATTGAAAAGGTCTACAGAAAAGTCCATGATGGTATATGTCTATCTCTTATGGATAACCCACATTTTTATATACAACGTTCACAGATTTTCTGTAGTGTATTTAGTATCAGCATTGCACCCGTGCGAAGCCGGGGCGGGTCGCTAGTAGATTATAATTTGAAGTTTTTTTGTCATCGTGTATATTTGAATAAGAATAAACCTGTATTTTACAGGTAAGCTCTTCGTGATGGGTTCAGGTCATTTCTTTACGGATCAGTATTTGGACTGTGAATGTAACGATCTCATACGTGAGTTAATGTTCAACTATCTCGGAGGAGTGACTGACTTGCATCTCAACCCAGTCGATGTGGATGATCCTGATGTAAGAATCTCTTATGAATTTATGCTCTCCGAGTATGGTGTCAATAATCACAATTCATACCAGGAGATTTGTTTATTTAAACGTAATTTTGACGGATAAATTTACAAAAAATAATAAAATTATTTATTTTTGTTACTTATATCATCTATTTTGATTTTTTGTGCAATAAATATTGCCTTGCAATCGAAGCCAGACTTAATACAATTTATTTTATAAATTAAAAAAGCAACATTACAATAAATGAAAACTTTTAGGGACACACAAAATTAAGAATGAAATCTGCTTTAATTTAAGTTGATAACTAATGATAACAGAATTCTTACAGTCTAAATTTCATAGATAGATTATAAATGATAAGCAAGTTTTTGAAAAGATAGCGATCTGAGAAATTATGAGTAAGAGAGATTGAAAGGGATTTAGGGGAAACTTTTTTAGCTATGAAATGCCACTAGACGGTGCTAAGAAATGCATAAGATAATTAAAATTGCAGAGGTGATTGAAAGTACTACGTATGCCATAATCATTTAAGAATCTTGTTTTTACATGTACATAGATTTTTTGCAGGTAAACGAATACCGTACCTTGGGTGATGTACTATGGCTTAGTACTTTGCTTCTGCCGGAGCCAGCGAGTTCCCCACCACCAAGGTTAACGCCGCTTCATCCTCACGCCCTCTTCACATGGAGACTATTTTCTCTCAATCTCTCGCATTGTAAGTGGTTAGATTAATAGGAGAATATATGTTTACTGTTTTATGACAAGGTGCAGTTCTCGGTTACAAAAAAATGAAGTATCTTAAGACCGGGCCATTGTTTTTATTTAACATATATATATATATGTATGTATTTTCTAGTGAATTGATGAATAGATTAAGTTAACAGCCTAGCCAATAACTAAATACTAAACGGCGCGGTTTAGTTAAACTAGCCCCCTGAAGGATGTTCAGCCAGTTTATCAAACAGATTGATTGTTAATTTAGACACATTCTGCCACTCTCAAACTCGAAACGAAACTCTTCAAACTGTCAATATGGCGTCGGCAAACCACAATTTTGATGGTGTATGTTTCATCTTTTTTATTTCTGCCAAATAATGACTCTTTCGTACCAATGGCCTAAGCATTAGCCAGCCAGTTTATTTTTAATTATCTGGTGGATATTATCGGCTGATTATCTTTCAGGCCGCTAGTTATATGGAGCCGTTTAGTTAAAAGCCTAGGCTGTTAATTGAACGGTTAATTAAGCTAGTTGACTGCGACATATATATATTTAACATGTTAATTAGTTTATTAATTTTTAATTCCATATTCCAGTACCCGAAGTATTAGGACTATATGAGGAGTTAGGAGTAAAACATGAACCACTTCGGCTGATCGCACCGCAGTTTGAAACGCCATTTCCACCTTTACAATTAGCTGTAAGCGCATAATCTTGACATTACTTATTCAAAGAAATATATTTTACTAATTCAGCTTATGTACGAAACACAACTATTATCTCGATGCACCTCAAAACTATTAAGACATTAATGTGTTGAAAGAACGTTTAAAATGAATATTTTTTAGGTTTTCGCTCCAACGTTTCGAGAGCCACCTCCACCACCATTGGAGCTGTTTGACCTCGACGAAGCCTTTTCTTCAGAAAAATCGCAACTTGCAAGACTTGCAAACAAGTGTCTGCAGCCAAATAGCAATAGGATGGCACAAGGTATCGAGTTCACACGATTACACTGGCATGAATGGAAATCACTTTCAGTCGGCTTCTAGTATCCTGGTACAATGTACCCACTTTGGTGGGCGATAGAGTCTGACAAATCCGTTTAGAGATAGATCATTTCAGCTAATTAATTAATTGTATGTATGAAATTGTTGTTCAGATTAAAATACCTTCAGCCGAATTTCATCATCGGACGTCGAGGCAGAATACGAAATTCCACCTGTAACAAACTCGACGTTCCTCGTTACACAACTAAACGGTTTTAAGGCAATTTTTGCCACGCTACTGGTGTCCACTGAAGTATTTCCGAACCAATCGACTTAGTGTTCTTCAAGAAAAGTGGGCACCAATCGGTTTTCGGTTCGGCAGTACCAAAAAATGCTTGTTATTTTACAGGTGATGGACAACTAGAAAATGAACTAGAGTACTTCATACGAGAATGTGGACGCGCTGTGCGATTGACGAAATCCCAGAACCAAGCCGCAAAACAAGTGCTGCACCAACTTGGTTTACAACTAGCAACGTTTAAGAAAATTGCGCCTAAAGATTAATCTTAAGATTAAATAATATATTATTCAATATATGTTTTATTTTACAACTTTAATACTCCTATGGAAGAGATAATTTAAGTCTATCTTAACTCCTTATTTTATATTGATAACGTATATATAATTGGTGATTTAATTCAAAGACATAAACGAAGCAAATATCGTTTAATCATCTGGATAAAACCATGGGCGTGAATTTGTGGGGTTCTGGGCTATTACGGGGAAGTCACAAAAAATACACCGACCGAAAATTAGAGACGCACATCGCACAAGGGTTAATTATTGATCTCAGTGCTACCTTATGATTGAAAATGACCTATAAATATTGGCCATACCTAACTCATGTTGATACGGCTAGATTTTTTTATTTTAGTAACTTTCATGTTTCACAGATTTGTACGGCTTATCATGGTGGTAATGCAGGTATCGAAACTATTTTCATCCTGCAGAAGGGAGCTATTCGTGCAATGTAGGGAATCTCAAAGATAAATTCAAGGAAAGACTATTTAAAGTTACTAATTACTTTTTGGAAAAGGGGTATTTTATTTTCTTTAATAAAATCCTAGAGGCTCTTTTATCTTCTTTATGCCTTTTAATACATTTCATTAAAGATAAGCTGTGTGAAAAGGCTTACTATAAAGTAAACAATTATCTTGTTGATAAAGGGGCCTGGAACTAATGACAGACAGGTTACTTCTAATTAATTTGCGGTATTTGTTTTAAAATTAGTCTTGATTGCCTTAAAAGAAGTTCTGATATTCAACTTTAAGATAAGTGTAGAAAGAACAGTCATCGATACATTCATAATTGTCTATCATATTGATGACAAACGAACTTTCTAATCTTTGGTTGAAAATTTAAAAAAAACAATTTTACAAAAATAACAGACGTAACACGGTAACACCCTCAATAAAGGTAAAGTGGAAGTGCCCGCTTTAGTGATTTTAGATGGGTCAAAAAGGTTACTTGAAATACCTTAATGGGAAGAAAAGAGAATGGATGCGCACCAGAATCCTGGGAAGATAAAATAAAAGAGATAGCGGCGAATGATTGGAAAATAGTAGATAAGAGATAAATAGAACAATTAAGAGTAGGAATCATTCAGTCAAAGGTAGTGTGTTAATATTAAAATAATAACATACTTAATGTATTCATACTCGAAAAAAGGCAATGATTTTAAAGATGCACGTACAAAGTCATGAAGAGCACATATGGAGGTTTCAGTGGTAAAGTGAAATATCAAATGGAAAAGTTATCGCTCAATTTCAGTCAACTATAGAAAAACAATAAAATGATCATAAAATATCAGAAGTTAACTGGAATTTAGTTATTCCAGCCATGAAGACTGCAATTGTATTTCTTATATATTTTATAATTTGTGTTGTTTGTGATTTCGACGATTCCACAAAAAAACTACCAAAAATATATAGAGGTGTACGGATTTTTAATCCTAAAAAATTCTCTAAAATAAAATATTTAGATCGAGGAGTCGAAAGACGTGATAATATAGAAACGAAGAAATCATATACAGTATTTTCGCCTATTTCCGTTGTGAAACAGAATGTACCCGACAGTCCATATTTCAACCCAGACAACAACGTGGGCGTCAAACCGAGAGTAAAAAAAATCTTACATGAACACGACGCTCATTTTATTCAAAAACGATCCGCTGATGCAAGAAAGAGAGGTATTGCTCTTGAAATAGACAACACAACTGTAGCAAAGGACGCAAAACAGCCAGGTCCAGCTAAAGGCAAGGACGGACATCCAAAGAAACAATCTAAAATCAATCATCCTAAATCTGGTCAAAGAACTCATAAACACCACAAGAGTCATCACAGATCGCAAAGCAACAGGCATAATGTAGATAAACATTTAAAATCGGGATTAAAACGCACCAAACATAAGAGAAACAAAAAGAACACAAGAAATAAAGTAAGACAAAATAAAAACGCGAGGCACGGCAAAGGTAATTAAAATAATAAATGTGAAAATGTGTATTTTTAATTATCCAAAATATTATTTACAATGGATTTGGTTTTTTTCTTTAATAACTTATACTTTATATCGATAAATATACGTTGTTTTCGTAAAAGGATTGAACCTTTGTACCACGACCACAGATGAACATATATCTTAAACGCTGCTCTGTGCGTTTCTATTATCTATCAATACAGGGAGCCAACTCGAGTATGAAAAAAATAGTGTATACCCTTACTGTAGCTGCCAACTGAAGTATTTCCGAACCAATTCGAATTCGACGGGTCCTTCAAGAAAAGAGCGTACCAATTCTTAAAAGGCTGGCAACGCCCTCGCGAGCCCTCTGGCATTGAGAGTGTCCATGGGCGGCGGTATCACATAACATCAGGTGAGCCTCCTGCCCGTTTGCCCCCTGTTCCATAAAAAAACGTAAACATTCCATAGCCTCTAAATCATATGGATATGGCTTTTAAAATCTTGTCCATTAAAAATAACATCAAAACACGAAATTGAAAAATCTCTCTTGAGACATAAACCTTAGTGGAAACTTCTCGAAGTTTTTAGAAATTCAAAGCAATACTTTTTTATTTCATATTCTATAGACATTTCAGAGCCTATAGTGAGCAATTCTCTCTCCGATAAATAAAATCGCACTAATGATGTCTCGAGTAGAATCTTAGAAAATGGCGGCTGACCGAATTTGGCTGCCATTTTGTTTTAAAACACTCATTAACGAAATTGAATTAATTCAAGGTTAAACACAACCCGAACGATCTTACATAAACATCTTAATTTAATACAATTATTATAAACTCATTTAAGTCTAAAACACTTTACAACATTTACAAATATATAAAACACTTATTAAAAATTTCCTTATAGTCCGAAATCGTCGCTTAATTGCAAGTAAAGATGCCATGATAGAAGATTATCCTTATGTCGTTTCGATCCAAAAAGCAAGAGAACATTGGTGCGCTGGCGCATTGCTCAATCCACGACTTGTGATAACAACAGCCAATTGTATATGGAAGTGAGTTGCAAAAGTTATTGAAAAATAATAATATTATAGATTTAATGGCATTGTGAAATTCGGTTTTTATAGGTTTATTCCGTGGTTGACGTTGACTTGACGTGGTCTTTGACCATATTGGTCATTTCATGAATTGCAAAACATTGTTGTTCATTTATAGAAATTAAAAGGGGATTTCATGATATGACTAAATAAGGTTAATTTTCATTATTAGAACATATTGGAAATATTATGAGAGCAGTTGCTAGGCCAATGTCCAGTAGTATCAACATATATATATATATATACCTACCCAGACCGAAAAAGTTTGTAGCAGTGTTTAATATATTTATAATTTAAATAATAATACATTCTATGTATAATTTTTTTTATATTAAACCGGTAGCAGACATCTCCTTTTAAAGTAACTTAATATAAATTTCTTCCTAGATCAAACCGTGTGAGCAGACTAAAGGTCCGAGCCGGTTCCCGCTACATAGACCGGGGAGGTCAGGTAGCCAGGATTCAGGAAGTAATGAAACATCCCTATTGGAGCATCAGAAAGAATCCAGACTTCGACATCGGCTTGCTGCTGTTGGACAGGAATATCAAGTACATAATGAGTTTATCATAGAACTTAAAAATCTTTACCTTCCCGTTGGGGTATAACGTTGTTTCCTTCTAATCCGAATTGAATATGCTGCTGTCGTGATAACGTCTAGTAATTCGATGGAGCCGGCTGCATGCACCAATAAACATGACGTATGCGTTACCTCGCTCTGAGGCGTTCCGTTCCATGCTTGAAGTGCAAGCGAGAGCGCGGAACGAGCGACAAAGAGGCACAATCGGCCTTCGCGTTCTGGACCGATATCTGTCTGTTCTACTTGATGGCCGAGCAGCCAAACTCGGTACAAATAAAAGTTATGATCAATTCAATTGTGATTTCCATTTAACACCTTCACTATATCCATACAAAATATCTATCAAACAAATAAAAATAAACATTTCTTTTGAAAAATGCAACCATTCCATCAGCATTTTCTTATGACGTTGTCACGTTCAACTATCGTCAGTAAACCGACTTTACAGGCAACAGATTTTTCTATATTTTGTTTATTTTTAGGACCCGTGGGGGTAATTATGTACATAATAGTCTCCCATATTCATTTATTTTAGTATGAGAGAGTAATTTGATTTTTTCCTTTATTGAGTTATTTAAAGTAACAAGTTTTTTTTCCTTAATAAATCTGTTACACTTTGAAGACAAATAATGTTTTTTTTAAAATTCTGTTTGTCAATTAGGTTTTCAGATAAAACACACGCGGTAGATCTTCCAAATATTGCCATGTACCCGCCTTTTGAAGACGCCTGGGTGACGAGTTGGGGCGCAGAAAGAGTAAGAGTCCACCTATCTTTAATAACGACATCTAACATAGTAGTAATATAATAGTATTATATGCATTGTCTTACCAAAGAACCCCTACACCTCTACCCCTCCTAGTGCTACCTAAAAACTAGTTCTGCAGGCATGGACATTTGTTCGAGATTCTTGCCGGTATCTTCACTAACACTCACTAACGAGGACGTTGTGCCTACTGAATGCTGTCTCCAACACTATCGACATTTCATATGTGATATTGTGTATATTTTGTGTTCAATATTTATTATTCTGAACATTATCGTTTTCGCATAGTCTTTAAGGATGTATGTAAATAAATAAATACATTTCAGCGTGATGGAGTATTCGAGAACAAGGGCATGGCCCTCCAAGTGTACCACGCTCGTTTGATGGACCAAGACAAATGCAACAATGTAACGCAGAGATTTGGTGTGGCCGTATCGAATAATTTCATTTGCCTGTCCCAAATGGGCAGAAGGGCGCCTTGTACTGTTAGTATAGAGATAAATATTTGTTTAAATGGCTCTGATTTCTATATATATATATATATTTTTATATAGGGACCCCTATAAGGCAGGCAATCAGGCAGATAAGCCTATATACAGTATAAGTATATATTAAAAACAAAGAATTGTCCTATATCAGCAGGAGGCATAGTGAAATTACTAATCACGCACTTACATTCTCGTGGGAACAACACGCTAATACATAGACATATAACTATTAAAACGTCTTTGGATACCTGACATTTTAGGGATGGAACTTCTTCTTATAGTGCCATCTCCTTGCGAAGGTTGACGATCATAATGGCTAGTTTAATTTTGGATGCCGCGTTTCGAGTTACGTACGTACGTTATATTTACCAAAATCAAAGGTCCCTACTGAATTTTGTATTTAATAACGACGTCATCGTCTGTTACAACTATCGGTTTTTACGACGAGTAGTCACTTCTAAGTTAACAGATTTTGACTATATTATGTATTGCATCTTTGGCTATATCTTTAGTATAATTGTTTTTTTGTGTTAGCTGCAGGATTACAAAATAAACAAACAAAACTTTTCTAATAAAATCACGACCTGTTCCAACTTCAACAACGCATGAATAATAATAATAAAAATGTTCTAGCGTGATACTGGAGCACCTGCAGTAAGCGATGGTATACTCTGGGGGCTGGCTTCCTGGGGTCTTCGAAAGTTGTAAGTCGAATAAAATCTCCTATTTTTTACTAGACGTCATTATAACCTGGTTTTGGGGAGTTTTTTTTAATGGCAATAGTTATAACTTTATGGTGAGTTGGTTTTCGGATTGGTAGAACTTTTTTTTTAATTTATTAATTTATTAGCCGGATACGAAGTCCATTGGCACAAAACATTTTTGGTATACCATTGGTGGATAGTGTTTCCATCATAGGGTATGGGAAATGAATTTAATAAATATCCGGATAATAAGATAATGTAGTAAACACATGTACATATCAAACTCAAAATAACTTTATTCATATAGATAAATAAGTATACTTACGAACCTCAACAGTAAGGATATTAATAAATTTCTTAATTTAAATTTACAAGGTTGTAGAGCGGACAAGAAGAACTGGCAAGAATCTCTCCGCCACTGTTTTTAACCCCAAGTTTTGAGTCAAAAAAATTGTTTGAATTAGAATAACAATCCCAAGGATTAAGATCATTTAAAAGTCAAATTTATAAAAAGCTTTATTGATTAAAATGTATTCAGTGGTAATTCTCTAATTTCGCTTGGGAGTTTGTTGTCCATATAAAGAGTGGTTTATCTTCTGGTTGGTCGTACGATTAGATTAGTTTTGTTTAGAGTGGTGAAAGTCACAATTCGTTTTAAAATCGTATGTTAGCATATTGGAGCCGTCAATTGTCATTTCATTATTCTTTGTTAATTTCAGATGCGGCACAGAAAGGTACCCCGCAATGTTCTCCTACCTCGGATCAAGATCTAATTTGGACTTTATAACGAATGCAACACACTACCTTATGTCTGACAAACGACATTATGCGTTCATGGATAAATTTGTGTTAAATAAGGCCGATACAACAGAGGCACCTACGACTAGCCATTTAGAATATTAAAAACAAACTATTTTGGACTTTTCTTGCTCCTACGAAACAAAATTTGACACTACACACATCAATAAGTTTTGTAAAACTAATTATTAGAATCCTCACTGTCCCAATCTGATCACTATCGCTATAGCTTAAAGATATTAATTGTAAGGCCATTTTATTATTAGTAATCCGAGATAATTGGGGGATTGCAAATGCACATTTTTTCACCCGTCATACAAATAGTAAAAAAATTAAGATATTGGCACAGTTGAACTGTCATTTTCATACAAAGGTCTATCCACAGACACGATAGCTTGTATCGAAAGATGGCTATTACAATCCGTCGATTGTTTATTGGCACACTTTTTACAACATTTGGATTTCTAGTTCTTTTTTATTTTCATCTAGATGGTCAAAATTAAGTTATTGCGTTCGGGCGTAAGAGGTCCTCTGAGAGAGAACCTCTGAGCTGGACTTAAATAAATAAGGACGTCATTTGAGTTCTAATTCGGTAGGTTTTAAAATAAAATAAATAATCATTATACGAGCATATTTAATATTTTCTTTTCAAAATTGTAAAACTCACATTTTGAAACTGCAAAATTATAACTAAACCTCAGTAATATTAACAATGATTTTTATTACTCTCAAACTAATCGATAACTCATGTAACATCTCTAATATATAATGTCTAACAAATTCATTTTAACTTTTCACTGTCGTTTTCGATTTTGCCAACAATATACCTATAAACTTTTTTATAACTAATCGTTTTTACAATCAATTTACAATACTACATGTCTCTATGCACCGAACTTTTCGAAAATTATCGGAATTAACGTAAACTACTTAAGATTAACACGAAAAAGCAAGTCCACATACACACAAAGGTCTATACACGATCGGAATTGTTTTCATAAAATCACTGTCAAGTATGTCAATTGTCAATTTCAAATATGACAGCTCGTTTGAGTGACAGACTTCTATAATGATTGAGATATTAAAGAAAAAAATGGATTAAATTATCGAATTTCACTATTTCAAATAAAAGATATTTCTATATATTTCTGTAAAAATTTCTTTACAAATCCAGAAAATTCAACAACTCCGTTCTGCCATCCATCTCTTTTCATCACAGCGCAAACACAATGTGACATAAAGAGACAAAACAGTAGTTTACTTAGATTTAGTGAAAGTAGGTAGTTTCCGTTCGTGGATAGGCCGTCAAGTCAACTCTTTGGCAATTTTAATATTCAAAAGTGGATTTACAATTTCTCAAACTGGCTGTAAGCGTCTTAGCTATTGTGAAAACTGGCAAAGTGTGAAACTATCATACGATTATTTGTAGGTTAGATTTTCATTGACATATAAACAGAATTTTCCATCCATTTTCCAGTCTTTATGGGCCTAATATATTGCTGAATCTTAAAACACCTGTCCCTCAAACCGTACATAATTCTATTCGACAGGAGTTCTCAGTTTCTTTCTACTTTCCTAGGCTTTATGCATTCAACAGAGTCGTTTAACTGTACATGCCGTGTGTTTATTTTATATAAACTGTGCTCTCTATCTCATCTATAAACATTCAGTAATCTGTATTTTCTGTGGTATATGTCAAATGAAAATCTTTGACCATTTGAACCAGTAGCAACGTAATAAAGCGTTTGTAATTGAATTATTCTATTAAGTACATATTGTGTTAGAAATTAACAAAATCTATTATCCTATATTATTGTAAAGAACTGGCCAAAACATACGTCTTAAAACAATATAAACAGTTATAATATAGCTGTCTCATTCATTGGTATATATTTTGCTTCGCATGAGCGAGACAGCAATATAATTAGATTCTTGAATATCCTTTGCCCTCATTGGCTGGTTTAAAATAACCGATATTGGATTTCGAGGTTAGAGAAAAACTCAGTGACGCTACAACCATTTTAAGTCTGGGCCTCAGATTTTTGTATCTAGCTGATGTGGTGAATGAAGGTGATCAGCCATCTTTTTGGTGTGAGACAGCATTTCCTCACGAATGTTTTCCATCATCATTCGAATGTTAAATGCGCACATAGAAAGTCCATTGATGTTCAGCCAGGAATCGAACCTACGACCTCAGGGATGAGAATCGTACACTGAAGCCACTAGGCCAACACTGCTCTCAGAAAAAACTTAGAAACAGTTTTTCTTTTGAAACTTGAATACACTTTTCCTGAGCTGTTAACCAGTTAGTCTGAATATCACTTTGATTTAAGAATTCGAGTCTTAAATAGTCGCTCCAACGTTCAAAATCCAATATCAACACAAATAACACAAACTAACAAAAATTAGGCCAAAGACAAAAATACTTAAAATGGAACTTATTTTGTACACCATAAGCCGTAATTTAATCTTATCTAGTACCTGGCCACGTCTATGGTAACAAGTATACACAAATATAGTACTGAGCAAATAATTACGCAAGGCAACACTTAACGCATAAAACATGGAGTTATTAAGCCACTTGATTTAAGTTTTAACGAAGGCCCGTAACCCTAAAATGTCACACGATTATATTTAGTTTTGGCAGCTGTCAAACATGGTAGAAGTTTGACGCATTTGACAGAATGGGCTTTACGGGCCTAATTTTTTTTTGTTTCAATATAACAGAACAATAGGTTTTATAGTGTCACATACAACATTAAAATTACTACAGATATCTATAGTAAGTAGGTAGAATAAAGGAACGTGAAATATATTGTCTGTGGACAAATCAACAATACATGTATAAGTGTTGCCGAGCTAAAGACATTTTGGATGGAGCAATCTTGACCGTAAATGAAAAACTTATAAGAATATATTAATCGAATATAAATACAACTAGAGAACTATAAATATAATACAAAACAACAAATAAATTCGTGCTCCTTACACCTAGAATGCCATAATATGTAAACTCTTCTATACTCTATGCCATGTATCGAAAGGTTTGAGTGGAGGTAATCAGCCAATTTATCCTAAACTAACGCACCAGGCAAGAAATCCAAATTTCCTTACGCTAAAAAACTCCCTGATTTTTTCTTAATTCTAAATATACACAAAATAATTTTGTACTCTTCGAAACGAGTTTTAAATGGCAACACTTTATGGCAACTTCTTCGCCAGATGGACTTGCATAGACAAAAATACTTTGCGGTAAGTGACTACGCACATAGAAGAGATCACGTGACTCCACTATACGTTCTACAGCGGCTTAGCGTAAAGTGATTTTTGTCTTTGCTCCTTGTAACTCGTAATCCTAATAGTCAAATTGATAAACTTTCAGATAGTAGCAAGGTTGGTAGCATTGAAATATTTAAAAGCGTAGCAATCCTTATTACAATTAATTGTGACCTTCAGGTCACGAGTAGGACGAGATACTTTATGAGGTACTTCACCGAAAACATTTATACAATACTTTAATGAGTCAAATGTCAAACTAAATTGTCAAGTTCCAGAAAATTGAGGTTCTGTGCCAAGGAGGCTATATTGACATTTGCTTTTAATACTACTAAACAAATCCCGTCAAATCTTTCCAAGTGTTCCAAAATCGAATTTAAAAATTCAAAGTATTCTAAATGTCTTTGTTTTGAATTTTTAGTCTATAATTTAAAACTCGAGAATATAAAACTGGCACCTGTCAGCAGTCAAATTGACAAGTTCAAAAGTACCCGAATCTGAATCCGAGGTAATTCGACATTCCCTAGGGCTGGTTCAAAAGTAGAGTTTCCAGTTCGTCAGCAGATCGGAGGAGGAATGCTGCGGACTCACGGTATCCGGTGATCAATTGTCGAACAGCGCCTACTTCGGATCCAGAGAGTTTGTGAGACAATAGAGATTTTTGTGAGCTGGTTCCTGTTATGGATGGCGTGGATGTGGAATGGAGAGTTGTAGTCGATGTCTTGAGTGACAGATCTGTTGGAGCTGCAAATAAAGACATATTTATTGATAATTATGGGCAAACTATAAATATCAATTAAACATTTACATTACGGAGGGGAAAAGAAGCGTTTTTTTAAGACTGGCAACGCACTTGCGAGCCTTATGGCGATAAGTCTCGATGGACGGTATCACTGATTATCAGACTCCCATTAACATGGATGTAATACTAAGACTACTTTGTTATTATTATTATTTATATTAGGAGGTCCAGGCTTGTATTTTAGGGAAACAAGACACAGAGAGACATAGGGAATATTATAGAATATTTAAAAAAATATTTCATAAATGAATACTTATTTTCTAAAATCAGTTTAGTACTTTTCGTTATTAACACACAAGATACAAATCCTTTCTGTTTCTAATATTAGTTCATTATAAGGTAAAAATAAACGATTTAATTTAGTATTTCTCAATCTTAGAACTGAGTTATTACCAAATATAATTAAAGGGGAAATATTAAGCTTACCCGTTATATTAGGAAATGTGTGTGTGTGCGCAGCCATTGCTGATAACAGAGCGCTCTGATACGCTGCCATTGCCGCGTTAACTCCGACACCTGAAAATTAATATAATAAAATAGTTATACATTTATTGGTTGATTTATTTATTATTTATTCACACTTCGTTGCTAGAAAGAAACACAAATAACACCATATATATAAATTACAAGGGATGCAACGGGCGGCCTTATCGCTAACAAGCGATCTCTTCCAGGCAACCCTAGTAAGAAAAGAAAACAATAAATAAAAAAATGATGAGTGCAAGAAGTGCATAATATGCAGATATACGATATATATTTACGATAGAGAAATTTAAGCCACTATTATTTTCATTACTTAACCAGCGGTTGAAATTGGTATTACCGTCGCCATTTTTTTAAATGTCCGACTGACATTGCCACCTCTCAAATACAACTATCTACAACAAAAGTCCAATTTGAATGTATTTATTTTTATTCCTTTCATTATTAATTGCATAATAAAGTTTAAATTATGGAACGATTCTGATTACTGGGTATCTTAAAAGATATTATATTAATACAGGTAACAAAACCTATCATATCAGTTGTTCCTATGTGTTTGTCATGTTTTTTTAAGCCTAGAACTGTTTCTAGATCTAGTATTTATAATATACATTGTTTTATTAAGACATTTCATTATGAAGTTAGCTACCATCACTTCAAATTATTCCCCTTATAACGATTAATTTTTATTTACTGGCAATACTAATATTCATGACAGCGCCGTACGATCGTACCTACCAAGAAAGGTATGATATAAGAAAGGCACTATAATAATTTTAAACACATTACCAGTTGGTGGCAAAGCTGTAAGAGTCGACAGTAATGCTGTATTTGACAGCGCAGATGACTGGCTTGTCGATGAGCTGAAATGAAATAATGATGATTAAAAACAAAATGGCTCCTTTTGTGGGCGTTTTTTTTTCGGGTTTTAAAACAAATTTGATTGTTTACGTATCTGTGCGAGCCAAGGCTGTACATTTTACTGAGGTTTTGTTAGTTTTATAAGCGTGGCGATTTTCTAAATATTCGAAGTTACACCCTGAGAGTTTTGCCAGACGTAGGCACTCTCTTCAACTGTTGCTTTGCATACATTCATAGTAATTAAGAGATTAGTGTTTCGCTTATATGCTCTTGCTATACGATGATTAGCATAGAGTAAAACTAAAATTCACTATTATTAAAAGCACCCCGATGATATAGGAACCGTACAGTATCCATAGTTTGATAGTAAAACAAATTTTACTTTAGAGATTAGATGCCAGTACCAAAAATCAATATGAACAATGTATGAGAATCTTTTATATAAAATCCGGCTGACTGGCACTGACTTACAATAATTAGCCTTAACAGAATCATCAAACTCAGGTAATTAATATATAACCTATTCTATTCTCTATTTCTATCTAATAATTGTTATTTAAAAAATATTTATATTTCATACATTTTAGAATCAGTCTAGAATGCTTTCCAAAGCTAAATATTACAATGCTAGTGATTATAAGACTAGTAAACAATATAATTTAAAAATTTAAAAAACAATGATGAACTAAGTATAGAACTTACTTTTGTCTGCCAAAAGACGGTGGGTTGCCAAAAGTGGATGGGAAAGATGGTCTGAACAGCGGGGCTGGTGACGAAGCTGGACTGGAATTTAAATAACTATTAAGCCTTTTCATATGCCACAGCAAAAGTTATTTATATAATGTCTCTCTTTTGTTCTCGTCGTCGGTGTTAATATGAAGAATAACACTGATGGACGGAGTTACATAAAAATCAAACTAAATATTGCTTTTGAATGGGGATTTTAACAAAAATTCCCGAAAAGCTGAATTTTGGTGGAGAGCTGGGGTTTTACCATTAGAAATAAAGATATAAAAATTCCCATCGATCTCATGTGTGCAAATTTCAGTTTAAGATCTATAACTTTTGCTTTTTTGATAAAATTTACCATTTTCGAGAAAAAGTCCTCAAATATTGACCTTTGACCTCGAATACCTTTTGTAGCACAAATGGGAGCGATGGGGATTTTTTTAACTTTAGTATTTGTAATGGTAAACCTAACTCTCCCTCAATTTTTGGCTTTCCAGGAATCTGAGTTTGACTATTCTTTGACGCGCTTTTAATCCCTAGTTAGGCATCGTCTTTGGATCGCATTTCATAAATGCACAACGCCATCTATTGTCGTTAAATAAATATTGTTATTTATTTATAAAAGAAATGGTTATTTTTATTTTTTGAATTTCCTTTTTTTGGCGCGTTAGAGAAAAATGATGAAAGTAAATTATTTCTATTGTTAGTGAGGTTTTTATAGATAAAAATTATGAAAAGATTATATCCTGCTACCAAATAAATATAACTTCAGATTACTTTGTTGTTAATTCGTTTCACTATCACTATGGGATAAAACTGCTATTGGTTGCATGGTTTTGAGGTAGAATGCCTAGAGTGAACTCTGAGGACACTCCAAGAAACTTGTTTGACCAATTTGAGGTGTACAGGTAATGTACGCCCATGAAGCAGTAATCGCAGCATTAGGTACTTACCTAGCAGTCTTACTGCCAGTGTTGCCATTCGCATTATCAAGCTTCAAGCTGTTGTTATTCAGCAGTGGTTCCATGGTGGGACTGTTTGATGGCCTGGTGGTGTCCGCTGCAGCCTTGCTGTGTCCTGGGGCTGTCGTAGTGGTGGTGGACGCTGGGCTGCTGATTGCACCGCTGTACAGGTTCAGGAATGATGATGTCGCCGTCGTGTCTATGGCCTGGGTTTACGGTAAATATTAGTTCTCATAATTGGGATGATATATTGGGTTTGTTATTTTATACATATACAAAAAAAAAACATTTATTCATTTAGGTAACTCAATGTACGCTTATGAACGACAAAAAAGTCATACTAAATGCTTCTAGTTTTACATTTATTGCCAATTTTCAAATCAAGGGAAGTAGAACGGAAGAGAAGAAATGGCAATCACTCCGCCACTCCTTTTAGTTGCCAAGTTTTTTGTTCTACACAATGTTTGTAAGGAGCTACAACCATTACACCATGTGACATCTTAAGTAATTAATACTTAATTAATAATATATAAAAAAATATGTCGTCTTTATATGACAAATTATGCACTTATTTTGTACAGAATTTTAATTCTTTTTTTTTCTATTTATCTTACTTATTGTTCTTTATTATTAATATTAAACACGCTATTAATTCTTACTTTGAACAGCAAATAGAAATCTGGGGATGCCTCCAACATTCTTGGATTCTTCTATTTTCCAGCATATATGTAATTTGTTTATAAGTTACACTCTTGTTTAAATGTGTTTGTGTGGGTTAACTCACCATAGGAGTAGGCACGGTCGGCATGGGCTGGCTGACTGGATCCAGGCCTAGCCGCATCCGCTTCGCGTTGAGGCTCTCGTTCTCACACGCCTGCGCCAAGATATGTTCAGCTTGTACAGACGTTAAGTGCGCGGGAGTCGGACGCACCTGAGTTGTAACACAGCTAGTCAATAGCTAGCAACCCTGATACTTTGGGATTCACCCACTGTGCCATACCATACAGGTATTATGTTTTAATATCTCTAATTCGATTCCCGCTTCTTAGACTTAGGCAAGCCGGTTTCCTCACGATGGTCTCCTTCGCCGTTCGAGCGAATATTAAATGCGCAGGCGAATGCGACCTCAGGGAGTTCAGGGATGCGCGCAATTTGATTTAGAAAACATAAATTCGTCTTTGACAAAACTACAATTTTGTTTCGGTGATATTAGGATATGTTTTATTATCTCATCAGTATGACGTAAAAGAATTTATTCAATATGTTATTAGTATAATATTATGTTTCCATAACTAACTGTTTGTCAAGGCAGTTTCTGCCGCGCACCATCACTATATGGAAGCAGCTGCGCACTGAAGTATTTCCGAACCGATTCGACTTAGGTCCTTCAAGAAAAGAGCGTACGAATTCTTAAAAGGCAACGCAATCGCGAGCCCTCTGGCATTGAGAGTGTCTATGGGCGGCGGTATCACTTATTTAACTTATTCTTTTTAGCATAAGAAAAAAAATATCTATCTTCTAGTCATCATCTCTTTCTCACTCTTCTCTATCATACTCAAAACTCAACAAACACGACCGTATTAAGACTATAAGTACTAGGACATTATGATTCATGCAGAGCTCGGACCCTCACCGCTGTGTCCCAGGCGTTGCCTGATGGAGTGTTCCCGCCATTGCCTGTAGTCGGTCCATCTCCTCGAACCTTCTTGTTACGCCTGCAACTCTTCAAGTAAGTTCTGATTCTCTTGCGGGCGCGCTCAGCAAATTCTGGGAACTGCCTGGTACACGAATCTATGATGGCCTGTATCTTCTCTTTAGGCTGCTTTGAAATAGGAACTATCCTATCGAGGTTTTCGTCGACGAATAGGCGGACGAACATCTGGAATTTGTATAACATTAATTAGCTTGATTTATATATTTTTTTTATTACTGTATGTAAAACTTGTAATGACAGGAGGTTGTGGGTTCGATAGCCGGCTGTTCACCAATGGAGCTTCTTTAACTTTCGCTTGAATGGTGAAGGAAAATATCGTAAGGAAACTTTTCCTTAGACCCAAAAGTTGACGGCGTGTGACACAAGGAGTCTAATCGTCTTCTTGTCTATTATCTTTGCAAATTATCATGAAACAGATACATCTATAGTCCAGACCTAGAAAGGCAGGGCAAGCTATTTCAATTTACTTTCTATTTAAAGTAGGATTTGTTGTGTCAGTAGTCGAACAAAAATAGTGACCCTATTGGAGTAAGGGTCAAGTAAGATCGATTCACGACATGACATATTTTTTATCAAAGAATGGTCTACGGCAAAAATCCACAACGATATGTTTTAAAATTTATAAACACAAACATACATTAAATGCCTTTAACCGCTCAGGATCATGATGTTGGGGATCGACACGATCGTCGCTGTCATCATCAGAGGCTCCTCCATCATCATCGTCCTTGGTTCTGTCGGATGATGAAGTCTCGTCGTGCGTTGATACTGGCTCCACTGGTGTTGAACCAACGTGGATTGGACTCTGAAAAGTAACGTTGAATAAA
The DNA here is from genome assembly GCF_905147795.1 of Pieris rapae. Lineage (NCBI taxonomy): Eukaryota > Metazoa > Arthropoda > Insecta > Lepidoptera > Pieridae > Pieris > Pieris rapae. Next base: position 921,721 of record NC_059513.1, read on the forward strand.
ATCAAAATCATTTATTCATTTAGGTAACACAATGTACATTTATGAACTTCAAAAAGAAATACATATTTTATACTTCTAATTTTACATTTATTGCCAGTTCCCAAATCAAGAGCGTAGAGCGTAAGAGAAGAACTGGCAATAAACTCTCCGTCACTCTGTTTCAAGTTCTACTGAACAGAGCGCGTCTTAATCAAACGCTGCCACAGGAACCAAATATTTAAAATTTGTTTTGATTTTATTTTTATTAAATTATAGTTATTATTTATAGGTTAAGAATATTGTAAATACTGTATTTTTGTGTTACTAATTATTATAGGCATTGTTAACAGTTTTTCTAGAAAAGATGAAACATACCGACCCTATGATGCTATAAACAAATATTTTTGATGATTTTAAAACTTTCTTATTGATTTCTAGTCGATCTTCTACGTTCAAGAAGTTTCATGGAATGCGTGGCTGTGGCTAATCAACGTACAGAAATCCTTAAACTAGGAAGGTCGCCGTAAGCCTGCTAAGTGATGACTCCTGTGCTTCTGAAGCTAGGCTGGCTTAGTTAGCCTGGATGTTAGGCACACCGAGTCTTATTATGGAAACTGGGACCTTTTCCAACGTTTCTATGTTCAAAATGTATCAGTATTTTTTTGAAGTGAAACTTCTTTAGGAGAATGAGGGTAAAATTTTTACGGAACGTCACGAAGATGTGCAGCGTTTTTGTCGAAGAATAGAGAGAGAGCGATTGAGAGAGTGAGAAAGTGAGATCGAGACAATATACACGCTATTGGTTGATGTATTATTTACAAAGAACCTTCACTTCTGACTTTTTAAATTACATCATTAATTAAAGTTAAAAAAACTCATTCTCCTAGTCCACATATGTTTTAAAATAATGATTAATTAAATCCAAGTAAAAATAGTATGAAACGCTGATCAACCTTAAAACTCACCGAGTGTCCGGTTGTGAGAGGCGTGGAAGGCTTAGGCGGTTTGGTGCCGAGCCCCAAGGCGCTGTGGTAGGAGGCCCACAGGTCAGCCATACTACTGTCCGTACCAGTTTCTGGTAAGTCTCCGTTCCTGCCTGGAATGTGATTGAATAAGTAATGTAATAAACCAAAACCAACCTAGGAGTTCAGGCACCTCTCGTTCGAATTCTTCGCAACTATAACGGATTGAACACAGCTAATCCGGAGCTGGATATATTCGGTAGTGGGCTGATCGGTTTTAGAAAAAGCATTGTTGGGTGCCTTTCTCAAACCCGTAGGTACGCTAACTAGCTACGTACGTAATTCGGTGTTTTGCTGATGATTTTTCTTTTTCTCTTTTTTATGTTCCAACCTTCTTTGTAATTTTATTTTATTTTATTATGTAACTATCTTATCTTGTTTATGTTTTTAATTTTGTATTTTTTTACCATAACTTATGTTTATATGTATTGTCATACATATTAGATATAAGATTTTATAAAATTATCAGTAGATTTAGTAATATGTATGATGTTGTAGACTTAATAAATAAATAAATGGCTTATTCGTAAATGAACTTGTAGATTGTGGAGGAAGTTTCTCCAAGGTGAGAGAATCTTTCTACTGAGTTGCCAGCCCTAATGCCCCATAAGGCTGATTACCACTCCATAGCCTGATTGTTCAGAGTAATAGCAGATTTTGGTTATTACTAGTTTTAATAATTAAATAATAATATTGACAATAAAAAATGGTGCCAGGGGCTTTTCGTTACTAATCTATCTTCTTCAGGATTTACTTTTTATAAAGTACTTCATAACAAAGAAACGTTTTGATCTTGCAAACGGTGCAGACAAAATAATGTTATACGAACTGGGTAGGTACATTATTTAAGAATCCCTTTAGCTGGTTAACTAAAACCATCAGTGTCCATATGTCAACTCTACTACATTACTATACTATATGTATACATTCTAACCGATAAACATTATTTTAATTATATCACATAATTAATCAATAAACCAAGCGTTGTTAAGCAAATTACATCAAAATTTAAACATTGTGAACTAACTATGGCGGATGTTTGTGTTCAGCATAATTATATTTCATTAATGAAATGTTTATTGTAATTGTAATTAGTTACATATTGTAAAAATTATATCATAATCAGAAAACTATCTATTGTTATATATTATCAAAAGAACGTAATTTTAAAAGGTAAAAATCTAAATCAACAATTGTTTTGTGGTGTGAAAAAATTGTGACAGTTTTCTTGTGGCCAATTTAATCCGTCTGTAAATATATTTCGAAATTTCGAATTGACAGTGGCGCAGGATTTTAGATCTTGGCTTCAAATTTATGTATGGTTGCTATTTTAATTACAAGCAACTGAATGTTGCCATTGATTTTTGGGACCAACTGTTTTGATATCCAATAGTGCGTAACCAAGGATCGAACCTACGACCCAACGTTTTAAGATGTTTTTATTATCCCGTTATAATAAAAACCTTCGGGTTTCTGCAATGGCTACTAAAACAATTATTGTTTCGCTGGAACTCAGTCATGATTATAAAAAGATTAAAAATGAATGGATATAATCTCTCATTAAACCACCATCATTAAAACCAGTTTGAGCTTCTTAAATTAATCAGTTTTAAAAAACCCACAGAACACGCCTAGAAACCAGTTGAAATGTTTCGCTTATAGCGATACATTTGCACTAAAGTTTCTGAATTCCTTCTTTTTAAGAATATTTGTACCTAATAGTCCTTCTATCTTGAAACATAAGGATAGCTTTACACTTATAATACGTGTACTACTAGACCTGCAGCACGCTGCTTTATAAACATAAGCGATAGGTTGCATTATACATTTATTACTTACGAAACACAAAATAAATATAACAAGAAAATATGGTCAGAATAAATAGAATACGGGTACATTTTAAGTGTGTCTGTGTTGTGGTTGTTACTTGGCCTGGTTCAGCATTATGCCGTGGAGCTGACGTGTTCCGCAGCGCTGATCATTCTGCCAGAGACCACAATAGTTAGTTTGCGCCACAGACGCAAAAAAAGAAAAATAATGTTATAATAAATAATAGTCTAAATTAACAGTGTGAGTAAAGAAGTCTTGGAAGACAATTTATTCACGAGAAAGACCCGTTTAAGGTTGTACAGACAGGATTTGAGTTAGTTAACCAGTGTTACAAAAAAGTTTTTAATTAACCTAGTGGTAAAAAAATAACCGTTAACGAAAAACATTATCCACCAAGGCGGCAGATATTAATGGAGTACTCAGGGAACGGTGCATCTGCTTGCTAAATGTCAACCCAGGCCGGGTGCCTATAAATTCATGCGCCCCTAGTACGTACGGCTTCATTGCACAGTAAAAATAGCCAAGCGGTTTTGCAGAAATTATGTCCAACGGAATAAAACTAGCAAATTCTAACTTGGAAGCCATAATTTAAGCCTATTTTGAAGCGTCGTTTTTACTGCGAAATTAAGGCCTTTAAGGAAAGGGCGTTTGCATAAATAATACGAAATGCCAATGTATGATAACTGTAAACGACATATACGCTATAAAAACTACATTGCTCATATTTTTATATTTAACAAAAAATAATAAAAATAAAAATTCATCAATTACCTACGTTGAACATGTGGACCGACAGAAGTTCTGCTTCAAGTTCATTTAACTTAACCAAAATGTTGATATATATATTTTTTAATTATGTACACGAATGTTCTTTCTATGTGCGCATTTATCATTCGCTCGAACAGTGAAGGAAATCATGAGGAAGACTTAAAACGTCGAGTGTGTCTGGCACAGAAGGCTGATCACACTTCCATATTTAAAGATTCAGAAATCTGAGGCCCATACCTCAAAGGTTGTAGCCCCACTGATTTATTTATTTTAATTATTCATATATATATTTAAAATATTACCTGTTTGACCGTTGTAATTCCAAGCTAGCAACATCATTTTCAACTTCTCAGCATCTTTCGCGTAGCCTTGACCTGCACCAGATCATATTCCAAATTTGAAATTTTGAAAACGGAACTAAAAAAAATTTATAGCCAATTCGGTTGCCAGTATTTTATGACAAAGAGTTTTGTTGTTTCATAAAATACATATTTTGATGTGATGCAAGCGGCTGTTAATCAAGATAGATAGATACAGGCTATTTGTCGGTACATTAACTCTATATATTTCCTTACAGGCTTTCGAATATTCCACGACTTAATTAAATTAAAACGGAATTATTAGAACCGAACTTAGTCTAGTATGTATGTCGATGTGCTGTGTCTATCTTACTTTTAAGGTATCTGTTAAATTGTATTTAAAAAAAATATAACAAGTGAAGAAAAAAATACTTACTAGAGAAGTTATCTTCGTCGTTCATATCTATTGGCTCTGGGGTTAAGTTGTCCTGTAACAAAATACAATATTAAACATTATATTATTTATATACAACAAATATATATATATATATATAGTTTGTAGTCTCTCGAATACCAGGGAAATCTAATCCACGTCTTGTACTAGGGAGGCATAAGTGCTAAGTAGTAAATAATTAGTGAAATGGTCCGCGGTTCCGGTCATCGCTCCGGCACAAATCGATAGTCCTGGGCCACTAAATATAGCCCTTCGCTTCTGTCCATAGAATTATATTCGTTAATCTCCTTTTAACAAGATATTAAAATAATACTTGTTTATTTAAAGATAAAACCATATAAAATCTCTGTGGAAGATGCTGAAGGAATGGAGAAATAGCCTCAAATTCAATGTTTAATTTTAATTGACAATTGAACAGTGTAATTGGCATAGTGCCTACAGCTTTCGACTGTCACCCTTCAGTTCGTAGGTTCAATTTCCGGCTATGCACCAATAGACTTTCTTTCTATGTGTGCATTTAACATTCGCTTGCATGGCCATAGACCCAAAAAGTCAGGAGGCTGATCACCAACTTAACTATTAGTTGATATGTATTATGAAACATACAGAAATCTGAGGCTGACGAATTTTAAATTGGAAAGTTTCGCGTACTTTATAGAAAAAAATATATTCTCTGTATTTATTTCCCCAGAGTTAATACAGATAATATTTTTTTCTACAGCTAAGATACTGTTTGACATTTAACGCCTTTTGTCTTCAGCCACCGTGACGCACGCTGTAAAGCACGCAAAACGTCGTGTTTTTTTTAATTATGTAAAAAATTATTACTTTATAATAATCTTCAATCCGTAAAAAAGTGTTTTCTTTAAACTAATTTAGATTTGAATAAGTTTCGCTTCAGTTGTTTTATCCTTGATATATTAAAACATTTCTGATTTCTCATTTCATTCCTTTACGATATGGTAAACTTCAATTTCTCTATAAATAATAGTCGGGTTCGCAGTAAAAAGATCCATTTGAGTACAAATAATTGCAGTACAGCTGTCGAACTGGTTTCGTACAAAGTGTAGAAGCTACACAAAATGTTCCTTACTGTAAAATAATATATTGGTTTTGAGCTTAAATTAAAGGAATTTGACTGTTTAACGGCCTGATTCGGATTATATTAACGGCATTATTCGTGTGTAATTCCAATAATAATATAACGCGGCTGTATAACACGCGTGTTCGTATAACACAATTTCCAACCGCCGTATAACGCGAAGATTTCTTCAGTTATATTGAGTATGTGTGAAATTGTGTTTTTAATCAAATTAAACCAGAAACCTTTATTCGTGTTAAATCTCGTACAACGCGTATTCCTATAACGCGATCCGGCTTTACTGGACGTATTTTACATACAGAAGAATCTCTTTTAGTCAAACCTCCAAAAATTGAAAGAAAAGTCCCTTCTAGCCAAAAAAAATCTAATATTTTTCCTCAAAAACTCTAAAATATTAAGAGGTACTAAGAGGACCTCTGCATCTCTAACATTAGTTTATCAAACTAATGATCTTACTGACTACTGACTAGACGTTGCTTTAAATGTCTATCTGATAGGTTTCTTGACCATAGATCATAGATGGAAAATACTTTTCTTACGTCAGACACATGACATAGATAGGTCACAGATTAGGCGAATCGACAATGACGCAGCATGAATATAAATAATATGTCTGGGCCTGTCTACAGCTAATATTGTCTTGAAGTCTTACTTCGTCGGAGACTGTCTATAATCGAAATATAATGTATGAATGTAATTTCAGAATGACAATTAACTCTTTAAGAACTTGACGTTTGTTAATCGTATCTCATAGGGACTGGTGTGACGCCATGTTGTCTAAAGAAGCGTCTTGGCGCGTTAGTTGTTAAATTAGATTATTAAAATAACAACTTATATAGGTTCTATCACTGACAACCTAAAATAGTTTCTACTAGAGTGGCCGATATCCCAGAGCAGAACAAAAAGGGTCGCAAGTATTTTTCATTAAAGCCTTCTTCTGTCACTTCAAGATTATTTTCGCCCCGGGAATATACAAACAGATAAAAGATGTCTGAGAAGTTACAAATTTATTTCGCAATCTTACAGCTAACATGGATAATATACCAAAAACAAATATACTAAATACATTGCCAACGATGAAATACATAACATCTATATAAAGGTTCAAACATTAACGAAAGGAAAATAGTAGATGTTCTATTCGTATTCGTAAAAGTTGTATTCGTTACATAGTTTTTAAGATCCTTAAACCTCATTGATGTAATATAAACATAGATTTTCTATTTTCAATGCGGCTTCTTTACTAGCCACTAGATAGGGCCTGCTATGCAGATCCATTGACCCCTATGTATTGCAATTCACTCCGTAATTAATTACACCTCAATGACAGATAAGGTGCACTGGTGCGTACATATATACAACCTAATTGCTTAAGATGCAGATTGGTTATACATCCCTTTGTTATGCCAAAGTGTATATAGGTTTCGATATATATATAATATACGCTATGAAACTTATATTTCCGCTTAAGACGTCCCTACATTATGGTGATAAAATAGATTCATTTTGATTATAAATAATATAAAATACATAAGGTATATAGTTAGTTTGAATTAGTTATAATAGGGACATGAAAATCGTAAGAGTTTAAATCTCATTTTATCTTAAATTCTTTGGAAACGGTTTTACTTTTGTACTTGTATTGGGCACAAACCTAAAGATAATATTAATTGAATTTATAAGTTAAGCCTTCTTTAATTTCTGAAGTGCTGTACTATTTTTTATCTTATATGATGTTCTATTCGGAGGTTATGTCAATTAGGTATATAAATAATTTAATAAAAATTGGATTGCACTAAAATGTTACCTGGCTGTTAAAATGTATTACAGTGATTAATCACGAAAATGGCGTCAGGCTGCAAATAAACATGGACCTAGGTCATATATCGATAGGGAATAAATTGGGAAATAACCTAGTTTTCAATACAAAACTGCAAAATTTCGGGTACCACCTATGTACTGCTGATACATGGCCTTATGTACCTCCATCCCCCTCGCGAGCCCGCTATAGTGCCACCCCGCGAGTCATGCCGTGTCAAGGTATCGGTAGATAGTTTATCGACTATCGATAAATGAAAGATCATACGATGAAGTAAAGGAAAGTAAAAATACACTTTAAGCAAATGAAATACATATTCTTTTCCGCGGCAGACAGTCCAAGAATGGAGATATCTAGGAAGGATTCTGCCTTTTTATACAATCAAAATCATGAGGAAATCCTCCTAAGATACATAAAGTAAGTAAATAAAAATTCGTAAATATTTAACAAGACGTTACTTCGAAACTGCTGTGTACAATACTCAAAGTACCTATACTTAGTAAAAAAAAAAAACAATTCCACATCATTATTTTTATCGACAAGTTTAACCACTGGTAGCAGCAATCAGGTGGCAGTCAGCGTATAATCATTAAATACCCCGCGGGGGTGATGACGCCGCCCGCCCGCCCGCGCCCAATTATGAAAATACGAACAAAATACATTTAAATTTCATACGACCGAAACTATCGATACCGATTGGGTATCGTCACAACACTTCTTTGAATTAAGTACATTTCTCAGGAACCTAATAGAACACCCCTAACTTAAGTTACAAGTTCGGGCTGTAAGATGGGCTTTGATGCGATTCTTAGATGTAAGAAAATATCACTTACAACGTTATAGACAAGGAAAGGAATTACTAAAATTTCCGAATAACATCTCAGATAACTAACTGCTGAGTATAATGTTTACGAGTACAAAATGAAATAGAGTGATTCATTTGCGAACTAAAGTAGCTATTTAATTCAAAACATATTGAATCAAAGGAAACTTTGCAAGAGGAAAATTTTAGGGTCGGGAAATAAGTCGAAAAAAATCTCCGTAAGCGGTCTGCTAATAGCAGGTTTTATTTTAAAACTTCGCCCGTCTCAGGGATCTTCAGCTTTTCAAACCGGGCTAGGGTTCGGTAGTTCGCCCTAGTATTTTTAAAGCGGACAGCGCCCCCCTGCGGCATACGCGGTGGCCCCCTTGCCCCCATCACCCCAACTCCCCACCCACACACGGTAATACCATAACGGGGTGCGAGCTATGACGAGATTATCTACGTACGTATATAACCGTACAAACGTTGCCTATGTACCAGGATCACATAGGTATATAAGCGATGACTTGTGTACATAGCAGCATTGATTTACCGGGCCGGACGTTGTCATCGCGATGACGATTACAATATAGTTGAACTAAAAATGCCGCGGCAAGTAGATTAAACAGATCAGCTGTTGAACTAGCAAACACAAAGACATACAAATGAAGATACGAGGGTATAATAAACTAACGAAAGTAGTTAATTATGGTTCAAGTTCCAATTGGAAGCTAAACCCACATTTCTTCTACTAAATATATAATTATATACATACATTACGTATCAACTAGCAATGGAATTATATACTCTACGGGCATTTAATTAAAAACAATTAAATTTGTTTTATTGAAATTTTGTAAAGTTAGATATAAATATATATATATATATTAAAGCACATAGATAATAAAATTGTAGTGTATGACTTTGCCCTAATCTCAATAGTTTCCTCAGCGTATGCGATATAGGAATTTTTTATTGGTAATTTTCACATTTAGCATTACATAATCACAGATTTCATACGGATATCTAACTTTTCTGAAAATATTATATGGCCTATAATAATCAGAAATAACGTAGGATTCGTATGGTGAAAGAATTATTTAAATCGGTCTAGTATATTTGGAGACAAACAAACAAATAATGAAATAATTCCATATTACTTATTTCATACTAAAGCCATTACAACATGAGCTACCTAGCCTTCACAAGCAGATACACAGAAGGTTCCTTATAAGCTGGTAACTTCGTCATATATATCGTACCAAGTTATATTTAGAGAATGGATTACGAATTAATACAGCTACTTGCCTTGAAATCTCGCGGTCTACGATAAAGGAGACTGTACACTGGTTAAAATGTATATTGCAAAATATATTTTAATTCTAAAAATGATGTTTTTTTGTCTGGCGCTTTATAATTAAAACTATGATGTAATGGGAAGTATTTAGTTATATTTGCGTCCATTTCAGCAATTAAAAATCAAGAAAGAAAATCTTTCTTTACTTAAGAAATTATTTATTCACTAGGAATCGAACATCCAGAGTTAAGCACAGTATTAAGCAAACATTATTATTTTTTGTTATTTATAAGAAGTATAGAATACAAAATATTTTATCAAGATTAGACGCCAAAGAAACAATAGTCGAAAATCGTTAGCTAATTCCAAATTCAAATCCATCACCATGGTTACGGTTCTTTACGCTAAATACGGATATGTCAAATATGACAGTTTGTCAACCATTATAACAAATTTACGCGCCTAAATATCAAGAAATAATTTTATTAGATTTTAAGAGTGTTAACCCTAAATTAAAGATCGTTCTGTCTCATACGAAAGTGTACAGTGGTCCTTAAGCGGCGCCTAAGAACCTCACGAGGCTTGCTAGGCGAAATTTCAAAGCATCTGTTAGGGGGCCTCCCACCCGTTACGCTCTTTGAAGTGTGATAAACTTGTAAAGGTTACTGCAAACTGAGCTGAGACGGATACAGTGAATGGGTTTGTGGTGGTTCAACTTCTAGTAGTTTATGATTTAGAAAATGGTTTCTATACAAGTAACATAAAGGTGTCTTTTTTCAATACCGCATAAACACAAATTGACGAAGCACATAGGTCCAAAGATTAAAGAATAATGAATGCATTCATAAATGTGGTGTTAATAACTACAGAAATAAACTAAGACCTCCCGACACCCACTTGACACAGAGTGTTAATTCTAAGATCGCGACTAGTTAAGGCTTTTCATAAAAATAAATAGTTTATGTATTTACCTAGCTTTTACACGTAGTTCGTCACAAAAACCATGGCGAGCTGATACGGGCGCTTTCACTTACACATAGTTGATTTAGTTATAGTGCTTGGAAAAGTATATCATCAATAATAAAAAAACAAAAGAAGTTGTATACACAACAAATGCATGGGAACTAATTTGACACCAATGCCGCGTCAACAGAACCGTGCAACAAAGGAATTACATATGTAATTTTAGTAAAATATACCTGTTCGCAGATTAATTACTCGCCTAGTCGAATTTACTTTTACAATTTTAAAAACCTAAGCAGTTTTGCGATAGTGAACCTTATAAATATGAATCACTGAAGTTCCAATACTCTGTGACCCGGCCCTAGGAGCCCATTAAAACGTCGCGGTGCGGTGTCAGGCCTCCATCGCGAATTCAAAACGGCATCCAACGCTCTTAGACGGCTTCTACTGATTTGATATTTACTTGAATACACTTGATACTTTTGTACTCTTTGAATAAAGCGACTAAGAAATCTTTACTCTGCAGAATTTGTATTACTCTAATTATTTTTAATAATAGTTAAAACGTGAACAACATACAGTAATCCGTTTAAACTACATTTTTTTTTAAAGTGATTTAGTACGTAGTAGTTTAGTAATTGGGAGGCGCCTAAGTTCTTCACTTCCTATATATGGGCCATTCTCTACTAACTGGAAACTTGTCTATTGACAGTTGTCCTAACCTTTTTTTTCTAAAAAATAAAAATATAATATGTTAAGTCGATAGATAGTTATAATATATAAATATTTAAACAAGAAACCATCGTAATTTTCCCTTATTTTTCGAATTATAAGCAATTTTGTGAAAAAACGCGGCAGAGGACTGTTTTGCCACCCAGAGGACTATTTTATCTACCCAGATACCAGTTTAAGTCAATGTTTATATGAATAAAAACACAATATTAGTTATTAAATGTAATCAAATAAATTATCTTCTTTATTAAATACTGTATCACATACAGAAATATTTATATTTATTAGGAAGAAATTGCGAGTTTCGCTCTCTGAGTAACAAATTAAAATAATTATAATCAAAATTAAGCTTAGGTACTAAGAATCAGCCTTGTTTACTTATCAATGCAGACTTATTTCTCAAAAACAGGTACAGGTATATTAAAATAATAAAATATTCGTTTCCCTTTTAGGGCAATATCTGGGTTTGGCAACTTCTTTAATACTTGGTCAAAGGACACATCAGAAACATCATTTTCATCGACTCTGAACGTGTGTCCTTTTTCATCACAAATTTTTAAGAAGGTTACTGTTAGTTCGCCTTCTTCCATATCTATCTTATTAATTACTGCAGCATAACAATATTCAGTGTTTCTTACTAGAAATTTAACCAAGACGTAATCACCGATGGTGTAATTCTGTTGGTTAATTGAACTAGGTCCAGCTAGTGCAGCGTCGTCGTCGGTCTTCATTGTGGGATCCTGTGAGTTGTCCATGTTTTCATTTTCAGAGTCTGTGTAAATATCATCTACGTTAAGTTTTGTCTTGTTTTTGTACTGTAACGCTCCTAAATTAAAATGCTGGCACTCGTCTTCACAATTGCAACTTAAACTTTTCATTATGAGTTTAGCGCATCTTGGAGCTGATTCCAGAGGACTTCTTAATATTTCAGCCTTTATTTGATGTATTTTTAGAGTGCCATTAAAGTCTGTCTAAGTCTAAGTCTGCTGTTGTCATCATTTTCATAAAAGATTCGTACAGTTTTTATGCAATCAGATGAAATTTTGTCTTTGCGAGTCCGAAGCTTAGGTACTAAAACTGATTGACGTGCTGCCTTCTGAATTGTTTTATAAGATATAGCACTATCTTTGCTTCGCCATAACTTGTACTTGTGAATTAGTTTACCGGACAAGACTTTTCCGAAAATTTGTTTTTCTTGGCAGGTTTTTAAATTAGAGTAGTTTTCTTTCAGCTGTGCATTCAACACTTCACCGAATAGCGCCTTTTTGACTACTTCTCTGCGAGTTACTGGCGAATCACACATTTTGATAAGTTTAGTGTTAGGTGTGTCTACATTTTCCTTTGTCTTAGCTTTTTCCAAACGTTCTAATCTCTTCCTATACTTTCGGATTTTTTTTGTAATACTCGATCTTTTTGTCTTTATCCTTTATAATTTTGTCACGTTTCTTTCTCGCATTACGCTTTCTCGCATTAGTTGCATCACTTCGTGGAGTGGTCATAGGACTCATAGGTAGTATTGATGGAGAGACAGAACATTGAGTAGGAGGAGAACCCTCGGTTTCGGGCGTATTTTGTCGTACAAAATTGTTTGTAATTTCTTTCAAAGCTTTTTTTTTTGCGCGATAGGTAGCACAGTGCTCTCTCCACTATTTAGTCACAGCTTTGTGTTCACGTCGACTCATATCTTTAACTAGCTTTCTTGTGCCTTTTTCCTTCTTCCTTTGGTAGTTTCGTCGTTCTTTTTCCTTCAATTGCTCTCTTTTTACAGGGTCATTTTTTAGCCGTTGATATCTTAACCTTTCAGCAATTCTTTTCTGCTCTTTTATTTCTTCTTTGGTTTTAGGTTTCTTCTTTGGTGGCATTGCGTCAATACTAAAACAATAAAATTGTTAGTCTATGGAATGTAAATTTGGTGCCTTCAGCAATTATTATAGAATACATTACTTATTGTCTATGTTATATCTGGTATCTATGATTTGCTCTGTGTAATATAATTAAGCTTACTTCCTTTTTCGCCATTGTCTGGTTAACATTAAAATATAATTAACACAGTGATTAAATAAAATACTCGTTTCATTTAACAGGTTATGGGCCCAGACCACCTGATTTTATTTAAAAACAAAATAGTTAAAGTGAAAAGTACGAAATTGAGTTCAGTATAACCTCAAAACTTGCCACGCGTTTTTCAATTTTCTTCATCAGCAAAAAATGTCTTCAAATAATACGATGGCACTGATTGAAAAGCTGACTGGAAGAGAAAACTATCCTACGTGGAGATTTGCAGTGCAAACCTACCTCGAACATGAGGAATTATGGAGTTGTGTCACCGCGAAAGACAATGAAGCAATTGATCCCAAACTTAACACAAAAGCGAAGTCGAAAATTGTCTTATTAGTACATCCCATCAACTATGTACATATACAAGAAGCCAAAACAGCTAAAGAAGTTTGGAATAATTTAGCCAAAGCTTTCGATGACAAAGGTTTGACACGCCGAGTTGGTCTGTTGAGAGATCTGATCAATACAACACTTGAAAATTGTCTGAACATTGAAGATTATGTTAACAAGATCATGACCACTGCTCACAAGTTAAGAAACATTGGTTTTGAAGTCGATGATGAATGGCTTGGGACTTTATTACTTGCTGGTTTACCAGAAATGTATCAACCAATGATCATGGCACTTGAAAGCTCTGGTGTGACAATTACAGCTGATTCTGTGAAGACTAAGCTTCTGCAAGAAGTGAAAAGCTCTGAGTCTAGTGCATTGTATGTCAAAAGTAAGGGAAATCAGTTTGTCAAACAAGCTCAAGATAAAAACAAAACAAGTAAAGGTCCAAGGTGCTATGTGTGCAATCAATATGGGCATATAAGCAAATATTGCCGAAGTAAGAAAAAGGAACAGAAGTCTAAGGAGAACACAGATTCTGGGTATGTTGCTGTGCTATCTGCAACAATAAACAACGACAATAATTGGTATATTGATTCTGGAGCATCAATGCATATGACAATGAATCGTAACTTGATTTACGATGAAATTACACCTCCAATTTCCACAATAAGAGTAGCTAATGACAAGAAGCTAGTTGTGAAGGCCTGTGGAAAGGTAAATATTAATGTTGTCAATACACAAGGTAAGTTGGAAACTATCAAGGTACAGAATGTTCTCTATATTCCTGAGTTGGCTACGAATCTTCTCTCTGTCAGTCAGATAATAAATAGTGGCTGTCAAGTACAATTTGACAAACAAGGTTGTAAAATTTTGAATAAAACAAACAAGCAAGTTGCAGCTGCTAAAATGATAAATAATATGTACAGGCTAAATACACATAGTATTCCAGCATACATATCTGCTTCAACAGAAAATGATGATTTCTACTTATGGCATCAGCGTATGGGTCATTTGAACTACATTGACCTGAAGAAGCTGGACACCTGTGCTGAAGGTGTGCAAATGTCCCTGAGCAGTAATGTGACCTGTATTTCCTGTATAGAAGGTAAACAAACAAGCTTGCCATTCAAAAGTGAAGGTTTCCGAGCAACAAAATTGCTAGAACTTGTTCACTCCGACGTATGCGGGCCCATGGAAGTGAAGTCACTTGGAAATGCAAGGTATTTTCTTACCTTTACTGATGATTATTCTAGAAAAGTGACTGTTTTCATTTTAAAATCAAAGTCTGAATGTCTTAATAAATTTAAAGAATACAAATGTCTTGTAGAGAACCAACTTGACACTAAAATTAAAGTATTAAGAACCGATAATGGAACTGAGTATATAAATAATGATTTTACTGAATTTTTGAAGTCATCCGGCATACAACATCAAACATCAATTCCATACACGCCTCAACAAAATGGCTTATCTGAACGTATGAACAGGACACTGCTTGAAAAAGCCAGATGTATGTTAATCAATGCTAACTTACAGAAAAACTTGTGGGCTGAAGCAATAATGACAGCAGCATACATAGTGAACCGTTCACCTACACGAGCACTAAATTATAAAACACCTGAGGAGATGTGGAGTGGAAGGAAACCTGATGTAAGTCACATGAAAATATTTGGTTGTTATGCAATGGCTCAAATACCTAAAGAGAAAATTAAGAAATGGGACTCTAAATCACAGAAACTTATTTTTGTTGGTTATTGTGAAAATAGTAAAGGATATAGATTATTAGATTCCAAAACAAAAAATATCATAAAAAGTAGAAATGTAATTTTCCTAGAGAATAGTATAACAAGAAATGTGGTTCCTCTCTCATTGTCAGAATCAGAAAATAAAGAATCAGATCATGTAATTGAAAGTTTTTCAAACCGTGAAGATAACACCACAGATTTGTCGTCTCATACACCCGTGGATCACAGCGATGGTTCTGATGACCCTGAGTATGTACCGGAGATGTCAGTGAAGTATCCTCAGAGTTCTAATATTACACTTCGTCCTCGAAATAAAATTAAAAAGAACACAGAACCTAAGACATACCTATGCTCAAGTAATGTACCACTCTCTGTCACACCACAAACATATGCAGAAGCATTGTCATCAAAAGACTCTAACTTGTGGATGAAGTCGATTGAAGAAGAGCTGAAAGCACATAGTGATAATGGTACATGGCAGTTAGTAGAACAGCCACCTGAAGCTAGAGTTATAGGATGTAAATGGGTGTTTCGTATAAAGGATGAAACTGAAGGACTAAGGTACAAAGCAAGGCTATGCGCTAAAGGATTCACACAGAAAAGCGGTATTGACTATACTGAGACATTTGCACCAACTGTCAGGTATGACTCAATTCGCTTACTTTTATCTGTTGCTGCAGAACAGAAAATGTCAATGATACAATTTGATATTAAAACTGCATTTTTATATGGTGAGTTGAAAGAACAGATTTACATGACGCCGCCAGAGGGCCTTACTGTTCAAAAAGATATTGTATGCAAGCTCAAGAAATCTTTGTATGGCTTAAAACAATCACCTAGGTGTTGGAATGCTAAATTTGATAATGTTTTAAAGAAATATGGTTTTAAGAACAGTCATGCTGACAGATGTGTTTATGTGGGCTGCATCAATGGTATTAAAATATATTTATTACTGTATGTGGACGATGGATTATTACTGTCTACAGATGCCTCTGCTCTTACTCAAGTAATAAATGACTTAAAGAAAGAATTTGATGTAAAGATTTGTAAATCATTACATTTTATAGGAATGCATATAGAAAGATGTGATGATTATATATTTGTGCATCAAAGTACATACATTGAAGAGATGCTGAAAAGATTTAACATGTGTGATACCAATACTAATAGCATTCCTGCTGATCCGCATGTTACTTTGGTAAAAAGCACTGAGTCTGATAGCAACAACAAACACATTCCTTACAGAGAAGCTGTGGGTTCTCTCATATTTGCTGCAATAGTGAGCAGACCTGACATCATGTATGCAGTGTCGACAGTTGCTCGCTTCCTCAATAATTATGATCAGATGCATTGGAATGCGGTAAAGCGTATTTTTAAGTATTTAAAAGAAACAAAACATTTTGGACTCTGTTTCAGATCAACTCAAAGTAACATACTTGAATGTTACTCTGATGCCGACTATGCCAATGATCCTGACACCAGAAGGTCTATCACTGGTTACATCTTCATGAAAAATGGAGCAGCAGTGACGTGGAGCACTCAACGACAATCAACCGTCGCTCTGTCTACCACTGAGGCAGAGTTTATGGCATCCTGCTGTGCTACAAAAGAAGCTCTCTGGGTTCGGCAGTTAATGCTTGATATTAACGAATATAAACAGAGTTGTATTAATCTTCATATAGATAATCAAAGTGCTATTTGTTTGATCAAGAATAATGATTTTCATAAACGATGTAAACATATTGATATTAAGTATAACTTTGTAAAAGAAAAATACGCACAAAAATTGATAGATTTGAAATATGTTAGTACTAATAGTCAGTTAGCTGATATATTTACAAAAGCTCTATGTAAAGTAAAATTTCAATATTTCAGAGAGAAACTTGGTGTGATTGAAAAACCAAAAATGTAAAGCTATCATATTACTGTGTTGCTCAAGTATGTTTATATAAAGTTTTATAACTAAGCTATTTAATGTTTGGTTTTCATTTGTAAGCTTTAATAGAAGGCTCAAATTTAGTAGGAGTGTTAGTCTATGGAATGTAAATTTGGTGCCTTCAGCAATTATTATAGAATACATTACTTATTGTCTATGTTATATCTGGTATCTATGATTTGCTCTGTGTAATATAATTAAGCTTACTTCCTTTTTCGCCATTGTCTGGTTAACATTAAAATATAATTAACACAGTGATTAAATAAAATACTCGTTTCATTTAACAAAAATAAACTTTCAAAATTGAATTTAAAACGGTAGGGTTTAAAAACAGGTAGTTATTAGGTACATATTATTGTATATTTCAAAATCCATAATAATAGAAAACAAGACCTGAATGAGCGTGGCATGCCTTTGTAAGAAAGAAAGAAGCTATCGACAAACAGTAGGTTAGTGCATACTATAAGGAATATTAATAAAATACACGGACGTCAAATAAAACAGTTCTCTGTTACATTGAACAGTTCTGTGTGTTATAAATTTCCAGAGGACTGTTGCACAGAGAACTGTTATTTTTACGTAAAAATGTCATAGCACGTATGAGTTTAAATATATAACTTCATAACACTGAGACAGCTTTAAATTATCACATTAAGCAATTTTTTGTTAAATAAATATAATTATAACACATAAAACACCGTTAAATAGACTTACCAGAGGAATGTTCACTCAACACTACAGAGACGTGGCTACCATACTGACGCGGAGTTGTCACTGCGCAAAATGGCGGCGATTTGTTTAGCATGGCGACCGAGCAAACTTCACACTGTTAACGTTAGGTTTCAAGGGCAATGTAACCAGAATTGTCTTTAATATTTTTGTGGCGCGACATTCAAATTATGACACAGGACTGTTCAAAAAATGTTTGGACAAAATTCGAACACTAGTTTTTAGTACTAAAAAATTATCTAAAATAATAATTGTTTTTTGTTCACATGCATCAAATATTCTTTATGTTTTTATAGTGTTCAAAGATTTACTTTTTTAAATAGAACTTAGAAAAACCGAACCGACTCATACTCGATCCGGAATTAGGACATAACAGAGGACTGTTTTTAGTGGCCTTTAGACCGAATTTATGTAATGATTATGATTCTAAATATTGATTAAGCTTGACTCCTTAAGTAACAGGTTTTATATTATGTGTTTTAATAAATATAGCTATGCATTAATATAGCCAAAGTAAAAAAAAAATGCTTGGACCATGATTTTCCTGTTAGCAGAGAAAGGCCCATATATATAATAAGCTGTAAAAAGTCAAGTGACGTGTAGCAGTGGGGTATACTGGACTAAACTGGTTTTCAGGCTATATAAGCACGGCGCACTGTATGGTCGGGCGCACTTCTTCGACGCTCGCACTAGATATAGGACGTTACTATTGTTGTTGAATTTGTGGTTAATTTCGTGTAATTTAATTTGGTTATTTTTAGTAATTTTATTTGTTAATTTCTTACTTCAGTAGTGGGATTCGTTCTCATTTCTGATTAGTTTAAATTAACGCCCACGTGGTTTTATTTTAGTCAGTTTGAAACGCGAGTGATATACGTTTAATAAAAATAATGGAGGGTAGGCGGTGAACACGTAAAAAAAAGACGGTGTGCCCGTCTCTGGGCTTGAAGAAACGTTACAGTCGATATTAAACCGTCAACCGACGCAAGCGACTGAGCTATGTCCACCAGTGGTGTCACCACAACAGTGCTCAGCAACACCACCGCGAGGGGATCGGCCCTTTGCACCGACATGCGCAACACCATCGGATTTGCTGCTTTCTTCCTTAAGTGACACTCGTTACCACCTGGTACTGACGGTTCGCACAATGGTACTGAGAACGCTCCGGTGCCAAGTTCAAGCAGCGCATGCGAGTCAAGCACTGATCTGGTACTTAATCAGGTGACCGACAAACTAGTAAGTGCGTTGAGCACAATTCTGGTAAGATCTAACTCCATTTATATTTCTAATTTTGATCCGTCTTTCAAATATTTCGATATATGGTGTGAGCAGGAAGACTGCGCGGTTGTCTAATTATTGGGATGACCGTGAGTGTGTATCTCTGATTGGATATTGTTTGAAAGGGGATGCTAAAGTGTGGCTAAATGAGTGGCTTAGTAATGATCATAGTTGAGAGAATTTAAATAGCTTTTTCCGTAGCGAGTAGACTTAGCAAATATTTTATTCGACGTAATGACAACAGACTCTGATAGTTATCTCACGTATTGCGTGTTGTACGAGGAATGAGTGAAGAGTTAATTGTCGCAGTAGTTATTTGGGGTATTAAGGACCCACAAGTTCGCGCCGCCGCGACTTGTGCTAATTTATCATCGGAAGGCTTAGTTAAATTCCTCTCATTATATACCAAGCCCCTAGAACCGCGCTCTATAATACAAAATCACGTTAAAAGGCCAAATTTGCGAGATAATTTCTGAAAACGAGATAATTTTCAGTCTAATATTAACTGTTCATGATTCATATAGGGAAATTGGTCATATACAAATTTTGTGTCCTAAAAAAACTAAGTATGAAACCGCACCAGAGACTCAATCTACAAACAATTCAAGTTTAGATAAAAGGCAGTTTTCTAATATCAAAATTATTTGCACATTTTGAAAGAAGGTAGGACATAAAACGGAGGACTGTTTTGTTCGACAGCGTTCCGAGTCGAGCGGTAGGCTAAATTAGTTATAGTTTACCGCCCTTATAAAATGTCGTATGATGAAAAATTACGCGTTAGAGATACCATAAAAGATGTGTTAAATCAATAAATAATTAGAGATAGAGATTTGTAAAGAAAAAAAGCGATTCAGATAGGCTTTGTGTCGACTTTAAACTTAAAACTCAAAGACACTTAAAATACCCGCTTCCGTTAATTGAGGACCATATTGTTTGGCTAGGTAAAGCTACCTATTATATTTACCTTGATATGGCTACTGGCTTTCACCAGATAAAATTAAATAAAAAACATCGACAGCACTCCGAGATTCGTAACACCTGAGGGTCACTATGAGTACATAAAGATGCCATAAGAATTAGGCAATGCACAGGTTGTATATCAACGAATTATATCAAATACGTTACGATTTTACATAGATTCAGGCAGAGCCCTTGTGTGTTGTAATTGTGTATATGACGTATTATTACCTAGTAAAACAATAGAAGAGGGTTTAGGTACATTACATGATGTGTCAGAGATGGGGGTAAGGGTAAGGGACCCAGACAGGCTTTTCCATTAATTTAAAAAAAAAATGTAACTTTCAGACTACGGAGATCGAGTATCTATGCCGAGTCATTAGCAATGGTCAAGATATGAAGACATCGTGCATTGCGAGGTTGACTCGCAAGGGTGTGCATTTCAATGGCGGCGATTTTGTATTTGTGCCAAGCTGTTGGTAAGCTAGACTCCTGTATGCGCGGACCATATGTGGTTTTAGCGACGTTGTCGCAGGACAGATATGAACTAAAATTAGTCGCTGGTTCTTATGGTAAAGCTGCCGCGGAATACATGTTGCCCTGGCGCGGGGAATGGACCCTGATGTGTGTGCCGCATTCTTTGAGAGTAAGTAATTTTTACTTGCCTTTTCAAAACTTATGTATGTTGATAAATGTTTGTGAGAACTGTAATTTTATTAGGACTGCTTATCATATAGGTAGTACCTATTTTGGTAAAGACCTGCGGGAGTCTTGTGTGATAGTAATGGAGTCGCTCTTACTATCAATAGCAATGGATTCGCTCTTGCTTAGTGTGATGTACAGTAATGGAGTCGCTCTTACTGTTAAAGCAATGGAGTCGCTCTTGCTTAGTGTGATTTACAGTAATGGAGTCGCTCTTACTGTTAAAGCAATGGAGTCGCTCTTGCTTAGTGTGATGTACAGTAATGGAGTCGCTCTTGCTTAGTGTGATGTACAGTAATGGAGTCGCTCTTACTGTTAAAGCAATGGATTCGCTCTTGCTTAGTGTGATGTACAGTAATGGAGTCGCTCTTACTGTTAAAGCAATGGAGTCGCTCTTGCTTAGTGTGATTTACAGTAATGGAGTCGCTCTTACTGTTAAAGCAATGGAGTCGCTCTTGCTTAGTGTGATGTACAGTAATGGAGTCGCTCTTGCTTAGTGTGATGTACAGTAATGGAGTCACTCTTACTGTTGATAGCAATGGAGACGCTCTTGCTATGTAAAAAAAAAAATGAACTAATGTTGTGTCGAGAGTAATGGATGCGCTCTTACTTTCGATGAAGTTATGTTAATTTAACGTTATAATAACAAAAATCATGTAATTTTAAGGTGGCGCTGATGATGACGATAGTCCTTCACCACAACCACCGCACGTGATACAAGAGTCATCAGCAGGTCAAGTTTCAACATGCCAACCTGCCTATCATCACACGGGCGAGGACGCACCGTCGTCAGGAGAGGCCGAATAAGCTGTAAAAAGTCAAGTGACGTGTAGCAGTGGGGTATACTGGACTAAACTGGTTTTCAGGCTATATAAGCACGGCGCGCTGTATGGTCGGGCGCACTTCTTCGACGCTCGCACTAGATATAGGACGTTACTATTGTTGTTGAATTTGTGGTTAATTTCGTGTAATTTAATTTGGTTATTTTTAGTAATTTTATTTGTTAATTTCTTACTATATATATATATATATAGTAAGAAATTAACAAATAAAATTATATATATATATATATATATAAATATATATTTAATTATTTAATTAATTAAAGAGGAGATTTATTTAATGAGAAAACTAAACTCTTACAACTACCAGGATTACATAACATACTAGATACAGCAAAGGGCTAGTATTCGCGTGCAAGGTCGCCCGGCGCCTCAATGGTCGTTCTACAGTTACCGTCGCTGTTTTTGTTCGTTTACTTATTTAGTAATTTTATTGAGAGCTACTTTTTTCATGACATTTTTAATGGTTATTTAGCTTTTTGCTAAAATTCGTGAAAAATGAATGGTTATTTTAGATTACATTTAAGTAAGTGGCTTTTGTGTAAACGCGCAAAGCTATAGAATTTAATGTTATTTTGATAGTAATGAAAAGAATTAAAAAATTACGACGGTTTTTTAAAACTAATTTTGTATTTCATAAATTATTTTATGCTCCATTCGTTTAGTTACAATATGACTATGGTACTCTTTGTTAGTCCCCCATCTCCGCTAATGGGCATGGGGCAGGCAATTTTATGCTTGGTTGCTATGGTTTTTGAATAATCTATAACAGAAAGCCAGACCGACAGACAGAAAAGAGTGTGTGTGTGATATTATTGTTGTATTATACCAGGACATTATGAAAATGTTGCACTACGTTAGTTAATTTGATGCTATTCCATATAACGTAATATCGTATATCAAAGCTTAAAGTTTCATGTTAAAGTAAAAAATACAATCTGGCTTGTTATTTTTATAGTTGCAGAAAAATTAAGAATCTGCAGCATTCGTGTTATATAAAACTGTCCACAAATAAATTACAACGGTAAAACAAGAAACCTTATCCAATGTATCTCTGTCATCTGAGACTCCGCCATTTTGAACCGCCCTCGGCGGGAAAACTGACTTTGGCGCCAATTTAGGAGCGTCGTGGCCAGTGTTGTCATTTTCTTAATAACATCTTAGATATTATAGGGCGGCGTATATTTTAAAATATAAAACTTAGAAAGAATTTGTATTTTTAAAGCATTTAACTTTAGTATCAGCTTTCAAACGACTCCTGACTTCCAAACACTCATAATTATTTAATCGCAAACATTTCTGTAAATATACAGATTTTATGAAATACCAATTGATATGATAAATATATTTTTTTATAACTTTATACGTAAATATAATTTTTCCTTGTGTAATAGATATTAAGGTAAATCCGAAATACGAACAGAGACAAAAAATAGCGATAATAACCGTATCTGTATTCAATTAGCAAATAATGACAGATTGTTGATGGCCATTTTGTAACATAATCCGGCCAATTTTATTAACTAAAATATACCAATTGATATAATTATATAAATGATAAATATGTTTTTTTATAAGTTTATACGTAAATATAATTATTTCCTTGTGTAATAGATATCAAGGTAAATCCGAAAGACGAACAGAAACAAAAAATAGCGATAGTAACCGTATCTGTATTCAATTAGCAAATAATGACAGATGGTTGATGGCAATTATGTAACATAATCCGGCCAAATTACTAAGTACCGTGTTACGTGCTAAAACGTTAAAGTACAATTGTATTAAGTAGGGTTATAGACGTATGTATTCCTTTAATTGCATTTTTTCTTCTAAATACTCTATTAATAATAGATGAGGCCTTGAGATCGTGCATTGTGAAACTTCATTTGATGCATTGGTAATAAATAAAGATGATCTATCGTTTTGACAGTCAAAATGCAATTTGTAATCATAATTTATTTTGTATAATTTGTATTAAAACTTCAATAGTATATAGTACAGATTCTTTCACTTAACGCGCCAAATTTACCTTCAGACATGTCGTCTGTAAAACGAGTGTCTAGTTAACAAAAGTGGTGTGAACTGTTTTAAAAAGTTGTTGCAACCCTTAAACCAGGTTGTATCCTTAAATAACTTATAACGCACCATATCGTCTTCAAAAAGAATACTTAAATCGATAAAAAACTTTAATAATTACCTTTGGCAGAACATGTTGTAGCAATGCACCAGCCTTGCGTTTCGCCGCCATCTTGGATTCACTTGGAACACTTTTGTCTTTGGTTTCAATAATTACAATTGACAACTCAGTTCATTAACCCCATTTCATTTGCTGTAACTTTGTTTATACTACGATTGCGTTTTTTAATAAATAATTTGTTGCTAATGTGGAAATAGCAGAATTGTAAATATTTTTTCAAAAATACATTTGTTTTTGTTTATGTAAATAGGCAGGACTCTCTGATGTTCAGTAATATGCAAACTCACATTGCGCTCGTTTCTTAAAACCCCCGAACTCAATAATTAATCCACAATCTCAGATTGTTTTCAAATCAAATCAGCTTTGGTTTAGAATGAAAGTCCATTGGTGCACAACAGGGAACAAACCTACGATATCAGGGATAAGAGTCGCATGCTGAAGCTAATAGCCCGAACCCAATAATTAATCCACAATCTCAGATTTAAAACAACCTGTTATCAGACCGTGACAGTCGATCGATCTCCTATCTGTATCCCAATAACCAAACCCTACGATCACAATCCATTTTTGACGACGAATAAAATTAAAACATACATGTCCATGTTTAAAACATATCAAATAGCTTTTTAATTATTTAAAAAACTGGTGTAAATTAAAATCTTAAGATAGGATATTGGCACAGTTGAACTGTCATTTTCCTATTCCACCTATTCAAAGTCATAGTGATTTTTTTCGAATCTCCGGGAAAACGAAACCTATTGTATGAAGGGACAGCAAATTATATTTTCATTTTGTTCAGGATATAAAAACAAAGAACTACCCACATTTCTATAGTTAACCTACATGAGGTAAAATAAATTTAAAAACGGGTCAAGTCGGAACAAAGGCTAGTTAGAATGATAGTTTTTATGCAAACTTTTAAGCTCTGATTATGACAAATACGACTTGAAAGCTTTTGTGACAGCTATACAAGACAACGTTACCAGGAAGTATTTTAAATTATTTTTACAAGGCACAATTTTATTTTTATATATAGCTCTAAAACTTATTTTCTCCTTAAAGCCACAGCCGGCATCGTGATACTTTGCGATGCCATCATCATCATGATGATTAGCCACCAAAAAGCTTGGTGTGCAATACGGTACTTTACTACAGCCACCGCCTGCAATGGTACATGGAGTACTGTTATCAGCTCTGAGCGGGCCAATTCTTAAAAGGCAATGCACCTGAGAGCCCATGGGCAACGGTATCATTTAATATCAGTTAGAGGTGAGTTTCAATAGACGAATGAAACTGCAGGTAATCCGAAGAACTATGAACATTCGAATCATTTTAATAATTATGCTGGTACTAAACGAATTAGTATCAATACATCAAGGAATAAATAATTATTAATCTTAGTTTATAATGTTTTCTCAGTAAGCGAATTTTTGTACATAATTCATATGAGAAATAAAGTTATTCTAACCTTAAGAATTACCAGTATTAAGTGTACAAGGACCAAACTTTTTAAATTCGTTTTAACTTTCAATTTATCAGTTCTTAATTTTTATTACTATGTTAGGAATATTACATACCATTAATTCCGAGCTAACATAAATACTCTCAATTATTTTGATTAAACAAAGCCCAATCAAAATCTAAGTGATTATTACTGAATAATATTTTTTTATAGAATTTACGGCACGCCCAAACAGGCAGTCATCACTGGACATCTTTTCAGATTTCTACTGAGTGCCGACCGAAGGAGTAAAGTTTTTTTGAACAACTGGAGGTCATATCTCTCAGAGAAGACACACCGGTAATCGATTCACAAAGCTCACTGGTTTGCAAGGTGATGCTGATGAAAATTTCAATTGATACGGCTGATGATGGAGAGGCGAAGAGAACTTGAAGAAACTGATCGTGATTGGTAAAAAAGAAGGCAAGAGTGGCTGTACTCCAACCAGATAGACCCATCAAGTGTAAGATGAAAAGACTCATTGTCATCAAAACTGTACACTGTCATACGAGACACGCTGGACGGAAACAGGTGGAACCAGATAGTGCGCTCCAGACGCTGTCGTGCTAGCCACGATGCTCAGACATGACCTGCTGATTAAAGAGAGTACGGTGTTGAAACGAGACAGCATCAACCCAAACAACTCTTCAGAACACTACTTATTTTGAATACGCACTAACTGTTTCGTATAGTCAAAGGTACATACAAAATATTAATTAAACAAGCGTTAAATTATCAGTAATAAAAAGACGATTAAAAAGCTCTAATAACCTACTTCCAGGGAGAATGGAGATAGACCGGTAAACAATGGTTTTCATTCAAATGTATTGTGCAAACCAACGGGCGTTCCCTGCGAAACGGGGCGTTTTTCAAAACGGGGAGATCGTGAAATTAGTACGCGTTAGGGTTCCCTTGTTCACTTTAACGTGCCGTTGTTTTAAAAAACAAATATATAAGTCTAAGCGCTGCGGCTATGTGAACTTGGAGGAACTGGTCGTGGATCAAGTGAAAGACTCAATGTCCACAAAAGGAAGCGAAATAAAGAAATTCTTCGCTCAAACATGAGCGAAGCTGAAGAGAGATGTAGTCACATTTGCGATCTTTTTTGTGATATCCGAAATGGATGAGTCTCGCTCTGGGGAAACCGCCTTTTTGATTACGTCCTGAGCCAGAAACTAGAATTTAAAAATTAAAATATATCATGCCATCTTTGTACGCTATGACTGCATCAAGGTTCATAAACCAAAAAACTTCGCAGGCCTATAGCAGCTGGTCCACTATAATTTCCCGTATCTCAAGAAAAGTGTAGTAAGATGCTACTGGAGGGTAACAGAAACAAACTGATATGGAATTAATTAATCTAACCAAAGTGTATCAGACAATTTTACGAATAAAAGTTCTCTACTGAAGTTTTTGTAGACTGATTTTGCATACCGAACCCCCTGATCCCTGACCCGCTCAATGCATTCCGCACTGCCCCAGGCCCCTCCGATACACGTCTGTCAATATCACGATTTGCCTCCTATTGATTTTAACATTTTGTTTACTGGCAACATCGACTGTCATTTTAGGGCTACTTTTACGTGCAAATAGGGTTTTTTTTTTCATTTAAAACGCGTTCTTTTTTTGAATACAATACGTAGACGTAGTCTGTGTATTTTCAATATACATCAACAATTAATGTAAGTTTTTATAGACAAATGCTACTCGTTGTAAATAACTCGTAGTTATAAATATATTTATGTTTTAAATGAAATAACTGTTTTATAATTTACGCTTTGAAATTATTATCTAGTTCCTATCAATGTAACGTTTATGTGGAATATATTATTGTCTCTGTTTTACTTTTTAAATTGACTGTAATTTTTGTTTTAGTTTCTGAGCAAAGGAGAGTGTTATTAAAATTGTAGGTTCTGTTTCTCACAGAATAAACGACTCTTTCTAATCTATGGAAACAATAGAAAGAAATACTGGTCGGTACAGCAACATTTATTATATTTTATTTTTCTTGAGGTAAAATTGAAAACTATTGAAATACTTGCGAAGGTGTAGATTTCTATTTTTTTGTGTCCGGTAGGTATATTAAAAATATTGGTAATCTACCATTATCGTAATTTTTGTATGCGGTAATCGAATCTTGGAACATTCAACCAGTGCGTTATCAATCGCCTATAGGAAGCCGTACATATATATATATATATTATTTAATAACGTATTTATTTGATTTATCTATCTATCTACCAGGCTTGCAAGTAAATAGACAAGATCATCTAATATATCTTAAAAGAAAGTACCAGGAACGCATAATCGTAGTGAAGCTTTAAAGATTAGATCGTAAAAGGCTCTTTTCAGCTTCACATTATGATTATGTTTTTGTCCTAGATTTACGCACTAAAAGCATTAGATATATAAATTTATGGAACAATTGATATAAAAACTCACTCATAAGAGTATCGATGTAAGTAAGTAAGTAGCAATGTTGTCCACATTGCTACTTTAAATAATACATGATATGCTCTTTGAACCTGAAAAGATTTATTGGTCTTTTCAAAACCAAAAACTGACTATCTTTACACCTCAGTTTTATCATTAGCTCAACACTGCTCACACTTTAGACATACAATACAAGTCTTCTATTGAAGTGAAACTTCTTTAGGTGCCTGAGGGTAACATTTTTACGGATCGTCACGAAGTTGTGCAGCGTTTTTGTCGAAGAAAAGGGTGAGAGGGATTGAAACCGATTGAGAGAGAGTAAGAAAGGGAGATCTAGTAAAAATACACGGTATTGGTTCATGTATTCCTTTAGTAGTTACAGTACAGTAGATAGATCTTTGTGGAGAACACTTGGGGAGGCCTATGCTGAAAAGCAAGACAATCAAGAAACCGGTGTCTAATGGGAAATTATATGATAATATTTACATTTACCTTAATTTAATTTCGTTATTAAGCATAAGTAGTGTATAGAGTAGAAGTAGGATAAAATGTAACTTAAATGATTGTTAATAAAGGCTATATTTATTTATATTTATTTATTTATATTTATTAGAACTTTAGATGGCAATTCTGTCGCATAACGTATGTTAACAGTTAGGTTAACAGTGTGAAAAAACACATGGAGTGATCATATACTGGTACATGATCATCTAGTGAGGCTTTTTTTTACCTTGGTAATAATTATTTTACTATTTATTTATTACCCATAAGTTTCACTTCTGAATATAAATTTGTACGCACGCACTTTTAAAATATCTGCATCCGTCACGATCCTTAATAGAACAAATTTTCAACGATCAAATATCTAGTAAAATAGCCAAGATACGAAGTGCTTTGACTTTTTTGTGTTTTTTTAGTTTTGCCTTGTTACCAAACATTTTACTCGCAAAATGTATAAACAGTAGTAGATGTTGTAATGTACAATTTACCTAGAACTACATAATTCCATTAAAAGGCAGGTTGGATTATGTCCAGCTGACACCGACCTTGTAACAACTTGAGACTAGGAATGTATAATGTAAAAGCGATCCTACTGTAATGTATTTTAAGTATAAATTCAACAGACGAGTTTAATTATCTAAATTCAAAGTCTTTTCGGTTTATGTGCTCCTAATAGAAAAATAACAATATATACCTATAGTTTATTAGGTTCAAATCAAAACATACCAGGGTTTTAGAAGTCTCTTATTTCTCGACAGCGGGCTTCGTTTGATTGTGTTTGGTGAAACAGAATAACGGATAAAGTCTATAATTAGACTAGAGATGCTGCTTCTTTGAAAAACTATGATTTATAGAGAAGTTACGTCTCGTATTTAATACGGTTGGTTAGATGTGAGGGCGGAAGCCAGCATTAACAGTATGTATACGACACACAGTTCCAAATTTTCATACTAAAATCTATCTATCTATTCGATTAGCTGTGCTTTACTTGTAAAAACCACTTAATTCTGTGGACTTGACACTAGCGCGTGAGTCATTATAAGTACTATTTTAACTAGGTAACTAGTTTAAGTTGAAAATTCCGCGCAGCGTGTCCAATAGTGAACGGCCTTCGTGTTATCGTAAAAAGTACAGAGCGGGCGCCGCATGTAAACTAGGACTTAGGGTATTTATACACTTACCACTTGCACACTAGTACTTAAACATTTTTATATTACTACATAGTATAAAACAAAGTCGCTTTCTCTGTCCCTATGTCCCTTTGTATGCTTAAATCTTTGAAACTACGCAACGGATTTTGATGCGGTTTTTAATAGATAGAGTGATTCAAGAGGAAGGTTTATATGTATAATAACATCCATTAAATAGTGGAGAAGTAATGTTATTTTTGAGGTTTCTAATGTGATGTCGTAAATAATTACATTTTTTTCGCTTACATTGCAAACGCAGGCTGAACCCTACGAGTTTTATCAAAATAATGCACTAAGTATTGTACACATTGAAAAGGTCTACAGAAAAGTTCGTGATGGTATATGTCTATCTGTTATGGATAACCCACATTTTTATATACAACGTTCACAGATTTTCTGTAGTGTATTTAGTATCAGCATTGCACCCGTGCGAAGCCGGGGCGGATCGCTAGTTAATAATAAATTAATAAGTAAGGTAACATCTAAAACCTTTAATGCTGGCATTTCAACCACAAACAAATATTTCGTTCAAGTATTTTTGGAGATTCTTGACACCCCCCCCCCCCTCTATCGCGCCGTAACGTTTTTCTGTACCCAATCGTAAAACGTTTTGTTACCACCGAGTGACTCATTAAACCTAAAAGTTAAAATTAGTGTGGTGTAAAGTATCGGAAAGTCGAAAATGAATGAAATATTAACAATAACGCGAATTCAATCCCCGCCCCGCATCGTATATTTTTTCTTTAATTAGCCGTGGAACGTCCTTAAGGAAACGATATCAAATTTGTGCTCACATTTATTAATTTTCAACTCATATTGGTTTACGGTTTTAACAAAAACTATTCTAACTGATGAAGACTTTTGAAGTTTCATCTGATTTAAATAAATTACGGCGTTTATATTTGAGTAATCGGGCGATGGTATATCCTAGTATATAATGAGTATAGTATCTGCTCATTACCCAGACGTTATTCGAAACGGGTGCCACTGTAACGGGTTCTGAGAACCACAGACATTTATGCTCATACTATATCCAAAGATCTTGCACTACGAAATCGCTTGGCAGTTTATTAAAAAAAGTGTAAGCGTACATGTCAGAAGTGAAATTTCTTTGTCAATTAATTCTCACTAAGGTAAAAGCCCCAATATATGAATGATGTATTTGTATATCTATATTCACACTGTATAAGTGCTAATGATAATATAAAAAAATAAAAAAGCCTTTACTGCACAAGACGTTAAGCGACAAAATTGCCATCTAGTTTTAGTATACTAAACGAATTCATTAACCAATAGCGTGTATTTTGTCTCGATCTCCCTTTCTCACTCTCTCAATCGCTCTCTCCCTTTTCTTCGACAAAAACGCTGCACATCTTCGTGACGTTTCATCCGTAAAAAAATTACCCTCATGTACTCATGTGTATGTAACTGAACTGCATTGTATTTGTATTAACATAATTAGGTAATTAGGTAATAATTCCCAAATACTTTTATTTTATAGAACGGGTACAAGCGCGCAGGAGGCATTCTCATGCCATAAGGCTCGCATTGTCGACCATTTAAGAATTGGAACGCTCTTTTCTTGAAGGACCCTAAGTCAAATCGGTTCAGAAATACTTTAGTGGGCAGCTGGTCCCACAAAGGTGGTGCGCGGCAAAAGCTGCCTTGAAAAACGCTCTCTTTTGCAACGGCAGACATCGAGGTGATACAAACCCGACTTCCAATTAAAAGTAGTCCTAACTGCAGAGTCACCACAGAACTCATCTCTATAGAAGTAATGGGTACAAAGTCTCTGCTTACATGGACAGTCAAGACAGTACAGTACAAGGACAGAATAGATAGCTTCCGTGACGGAATTTTCCGTGAAGAACAATAGTTGCGGTCTTCAAAATCATTGAATAAATCCATTTTCTCCATTAAATCAGATACAAGATGTATCTTTGCGTCTGTAGGAGGATTTTTAATAAAGATCTATTAGATCAAAGACCGTCAATCACGTGTTATAGCCCGTATAGAGCTCAAATATATTTTTTCATATAAACCCATTTCCACGCAAAACGTATCTAGGAACAATTTTATTAACATAAGAGATTGTAAATCTACTGTTCAATGGTACGTGTCTTGTGACCTATTTAGGATGTGCTGGCCTTGCAGGCCATAAATGCAACCAATACCTACTATATGAAGATTCCAAAACACCTACCACTCTGCAAGATTTAAAAACAATTGATAGGAAATGGTGTATATAAAATCTCGATTCATCCCTAAGAATTCGCGCTAATAAGTTCCTGTCTACATAATAGATGTCGCGCGGGCAATATTTAAAGATATATTAATTGGTTTGGGTCAGTACAAGGTACGACAAATCCTTCTGTATATTGTTTATTTCTCAAGACGCACGTTCGTTTAAAGAAAATTGTCTAGCATTTTTTAAGGGCTGTTTCTAATATTTTTTAATTATCCTAAGCGTCTTACCGATAATTGGATGAGATTTAAAAAACTCAACCTTGTTCAAAGGCTGTCCATTGTTAACAGTTTTACAAATAAGGTCATAATTGCCGTAATTTTTATTAACTCTTTAAACTCCTCCGAGAAACTCCACGCCAGTATTTTAAGAAAACAATTCTAAAACAAAATCTCAATTAGTTTAAGGCGTTTTGAGATATCGTCTTTAATCAGTGGCTATAACCTCTTTTATGTCTTGGCCTCAGATTTCTGAATCTGTTTTATGACCATATTTAAATCTAATAGGAAAATAGGTGATCAGTCTCCAGTGCCTGACACACGTCGTCGACTGTTTGGGTCTAAGACATGTCGGTTTCCTCACGATGTCTTCCTTCACCGTTCGAGCAAATGTTAAATGCGCACATAGAAAGAAAATCCATTGGTGCACAGCCGGGGATCGAACCTACGACTCAGGTATGAGAGTCGAGTCTGCTGCAAGAGATTTCGTCTTAGACCATAGGAAATACAAGAGTTTTTCATTTATTTTTCAATCTCTTGTAGAAGTTACACTATTATTTATAAATAAATATTTTTAAACTTCTCTTAGTGAAGTTTTTAATAAGAAGAATCGTTTAAGCGTATTTAGCACATAATGACTAGGATAGAAGCCCCAAATAGAGTTGTTACTTACAACTAGAACTAATACATACTAGAACAATTTATAGGCAGCCTCCTTCAGTTGCTAACTTATTCAAATAAATTCAAATATATTTAATTCGATTACTGGTGTTCAAAGTTAGTAGAACAGTTTGATGGTCGAGAAAAAAACTCTGTATTTTACGTAGGTTAGTTAGAAATTACTTATACACTTTAAATTAAAAGTTAAAGTACATGCAAAGTACTAGCCGTTATCAGTATTTTACCGTAAACAATTCGATTACTTGCGCGCTGCACTCCAAAATTAAAAGTTAGTTACGGTAAACTTTTTAATATACTGTTTTTGGCCATAACTAGAGAGAGATATATACATATATATATACTTAAATTGTATATATGGATATGTGTTTGCTATTTTAAGATTTTTTTATCTATCTATCTTCTCTACTTGTTTAAAGACTCGTTTATATTCTTTTTTTAAGTAGTGGTAACTACCAGGATCATATAACTTTAAGTAGGTATAGTCATGTGGTGCCTCATGTACCATCAAGTGAGCTTCGATGAGTTAGTAACAAGGCCGATTTCACAAAACAATGCCTTATTACATGACAAAGGAAACCTAGCTACATCGATGGGCTAATTGCAATTTTTTGCAGTCACCACACACTAATGCCAAGGTTAGTACTTACTCATCAATCCATGTATGCACTTATTATTAATACTTATGTACTAAAATTAAAACGCAATCGTAGCACTCAATAACAAACCTCTAACACTTATTTTTGGTAGTTTTTTGATCGGATAGTTTCGCGAGTATTTTTCTGGGATCGCGAAATACGTCCGACAACTGGGACGACTAAACGCACACTGCGAGCGTGTGCCGCGCCGCGATGACTCCTCAAGTGGAAAATGCGCTGACATGGGTTTAAAAAGGCTCTAATAAGGCTACGTAAAGCGCTTAAAGTTGTGTGGGCAGCATTCAAATGACTAGGTACATATCTAAAAAAACGATGTTCGGTTTTCAAATTTTATTTATAGACAATATTTTTCTAGTTCCATAGAATGAGGTAACAGGAATTTTATCATAGACTAAATGATATTATTTAATATTCATTTCAAATATATGTAATATGTAAATGTTATTATTATATGAAAGTACTTTTACAGATTTACAAAGCCTGCTACGGGCTACGGCCTACGAAATTTTCGGCTACAATTTGCTAGTGGCTACGCACAAATAAATCTTTTTCTGCTCCGGTGGGCGTGACAGATACGTTTACGGCTCTTTAACACATAATTTTTTCAACAATTGAAAAATTCAGGAATGTTGTAGTTCTTTCCTCTAAAAATTGTTTGTATCAAACGAACATATGTATTTGAAAAAAAAATGATTCATCGAGACAGATTAAAATAATCTATAATTAGTATGAATTTAATATAATTGTTAGAGATTTACTATTTGAAAAAATATGCAATATTTATATAAAATACTATCATTTTTAAACATACGTCGTACAAGTAATGATCCTGCCCAAAGCAACTACTTACAATCTTTTAAATAACACAGGCCACGCGTTTCGAATTTCGAATTCTTTTTAGTTTTAATTTAAAAAGTTTTCATAGATACAGAACATCTATGGACAATGAAGCATACAGCACATTGCGCTGTATGAAAGCGCTGCATGCGTGAAGCGTTAGCAAGTGCGTTAGTACTTGTCCACCTCCCCATACCGAAATGCATCAATGGTATTCGACACGCACATTGCCACGTAATCGATGAAAAATATACTATTATGGCAACATTTTATATAGTTTAAGCCAGGTTAAGTGCGATCACACCTGCGTACATTTCTCAGAAGGTCATGTCAAAACTTATTTAGAACTTTAAAAATATAACATTATCTATTATTATAATTTTTCGTTTAAAAAGTTTATTCTTTACGTAAATAATTATTTTGCAGATTGAATCTTGTAGATTTTGTATGTATCTGCTAGTTTATACCCTGGTACAAATTATATTAACTTGTACTTATAAAAACTAGGTTGTCAATCATTTAGGTTACAGGTAAGTAAAACTAGATCAAACCATGCCAAAAATCGAAACTATTTTTCGGTGGCCATGTTGTTTCAGTTATGTAGTGCGTGAACGTTTGCGTACAGTTGTACATAATTACGCATGTGTGCGTACAATTTCGTCATTACCATGCAATAAATAAGCTTCTGATAGATTATCCCAATTAAGCATTAATTATATGAAGTATATAGCCCGTGACATCACCTGCATCATTATAACTAAAGATATATAAGTCGCAAAGTATATCTTTCGTATGATCTAACACACACACACAGTAGCGCTGTTTCGACGGTAGCGCCATTAAATAATAATTTAGCAAATACAATGCTAATATTATTGCCACAAATCGTCTTAAGATATCACAGACAATTCAAAAATAGACAGAGATATCAATTGCTCCAGGACAAAGAGTCTACAGAACGAATCCAGACAGGTTCATAAATAATAGAAATTCCAGGTTGGCGATAACCTTATAAAAATGTTATGTTTTTCGATTATTTATAATTAAAACCTATATCATTTATAATATATTGTCTGTAGAAATAAAAATCCTTAAATTTGGTTGATATCTTGGTTTATCTAAGAATCTATACAAAAATATGTCTTATCCCACCCTAAGGGAGGCTCGCTTTATTTCCTCTTTCTTAATTACTTATTGAATCCCTCACGACTGATGCTCCCCTGGTATTGTCGGCAAGAGTTACCAGTATATCGATAGACACAATTATGTATATATATATATATATATATATATATATAATATATACATGTATGTATGTATTATATATGTATACGTTTCAGACGTAGAAATTGATTTACGGTATGTTTCAGACAAATATACACCAATGGGAAATTGGGGTGCGAAAACAAATATACAAAATATGAAGACAAACAAGTCCATTCTTACAATTTTTGTACGACAATGCATTACATATGTGATACATAACAAGCCATATAATGTGCCAACGTGTCAAATATACCATGTACTTCAAGTACACATCCATATTATCTAGTTTTGCACGTTGCTGGTAATACACAAAATTGGGCGATTTAACTTTCACCTTGGAGGTAGATGATGAGACAAGTTTAATATTTTTTAATAGGCAATTTCAGTCGCATACCACCACTATATGTAACCAGGTGCCCACTGAAGTATTTTCGAACCGACTTTGTGTCTTCTTGTGTTCAACGCCCTCGTAAGTCATCTGGCATTGAGAGTGTCCATTGGCGGCGGAATCGCTTTACATCAGATTAGCCCCCTGTTCGTTTGCCCCTTGTTCGTTTGCCCCCTGTTCGTTAAAAAACGTAATAATCATCATTTTCAAGTATAAATCGATTCAAATAATTATAAAAGACAAAATTTAAACACCACCACTAAGGCAGTGGCTGAGTGGTTAATCCATATAACGACGATTGTTAGCCGTAAAACAAGTTTTCTTTTAGCTAGGATTCGATTGGATTTTATTAGAGAAATTTAATATAATACAATAAATATGTCTGCCCCATGTCCTATTAGGGGGTTATTGGATATCAAACATACAGAGAATACAACGAATGGCAGCGATAGTAGTTTATAAGTATTTTTTATAGAAAATCAAATTTCTTCCAGTTTCTGTAACCAATATAGATTACTATAATTACTATGGGCTTACAAGATGTGCCCTGCGATTGAACTGTAACTGTGACCTTAACATCTAGACTTAGGGTCTATATTTCATTGTGAATTCTATCAATTTATAATGACGCAATTTAATAGGTCAGGGGCTCCACACATCTAATCGAGAAAACTTAAGACATAAAAATAATATATCAAACAAAACAATAACACGCGTTTAGTTTTAGTTTTATATAAAAAGAAAATGAGGAATTATTGTTAATAAACAATATAAAATTTATAAAATTGCGTTTTATTTTCCTGACATTAGATTTTTATAATCATGACTAATTATTGGTTTTTAATATATTCAAACACTGCTTATAAATGTCTAGGCATACATTTATTTTAATAAAACCGAAACATCACAATCAAATATACATTAAATACAATTTTCTAAACGTTCATGGTTATAATAATATTAATTAAAAATTTTAAAAATAATATACCTAAATAGTATACCTTTAACACTGGCAACATTTCCTCGCTGCGATACTTTTTCGTTGAGTGAGAAAAGCACCAGCTCTGTGCACTTGAACCCTACAGCCTTAACTCTTTTTAGGAATTTTTGGAGTTTAATGTGTAATTCATGAGTTAACTAAATAACTATAAAATAATATTTGCCTTAAATGTACAATTGTATGCTATATTTATTATTTACCAGTCTTGGCATGCAAATACATAAGCGACATTTTATATATACGTTTAAAAGCAACTCCCGATCAAAATATTTCAGTTCAATTAACACTAAAACATTTATTGACTAGTAGGAAGAGTTCCGCACTTGACGCTCCGCGGAGGTATGTGTATAGTCCCCAACAAATCTAACTACCAAATCTGCTAGTCTGTGCAAATACGTGTGTAGGTATAGCACTTAGATTACGTCAGGCAATTAATATTATTATGTAAGCGTGACCTGATTACTGTATTGAGTAATTACTAAAAATATAATATGCATATAAAATATTTTAATTATTTTTTTCTATTTGCATAAGTATATTAAAAAAAAGAAAAGCTAGAACCATATTTATTATAACGTGAAAATATGTAGATCAAAGTTTGATTTAAATTGTTTTAAGTATGCCTATCTATGTATACACACTCCACAGTACTGTTAGGACAGTATTGAGAAAGTAAAAGTAAAAACAAAATAGCGTTACGAGATAAGTCATAATGTCAAATCCTATTATATTTTTGACGTATGACAGTTGAATTTATGGTTTATATTGTATTAATATTATTAAAAAAATAATAGATATTGAACGAGCATGAGCATGGACGGACACTCACTCACATTGCCATAATAAGGGTCGCAAGTGCGTTGCTGGCCTAAAATGCATGGTTTATATTTTATTTATATTAATTATTATTATTAATTTTGACGGATACAAAAAACTCCAATTATCATCACATTCATTTTCAATTTGGAGAATACCACCCCTACGCTGGTCCCCTACCAGGGTGACATAACACTACGGCAGTTAATTAGAAGAGGGAGCGGCGAAGGCGCAGCGCGGGCGCGCCGTTCAGAGGAAATCGTTGTTATATGGCCTCCCTTGGTTTGTAAATGAGGTAGTATGTTGGTCCTTAATACTAGGTAGGGTTAATTTTGTGATAGTTATAATTATACGAATGCTTAAAAAATACTGTATAGACCCGAAAGACATGATTAGTAATATAACTGGCTTTGGATAGTACCGGTGACACCAGAGCTAGTGTTTCCCCGGTCAACGAATAAGTATCGCAATACAGCGAGGAAATGCTGCCAGCGTTAGGTACACTGCCAGAGGGACCATACTTTTTTATTTTTTAAATATGTTTTGATTTTCTTTTTACTAATTTTTATTATCACTATGTAGGTTAAGAAGCAATCTATATTCAAATTAATTAAGAAAATATACCGAAGCTCATAATATGACAATACTAAAAAGTATACATAAATACTCGATCTACGAAATCCTACACACACATGCTGCTCTGGTAGTTAACAAAAATTAATACCAGCTTCACGACTTGACCATCAAAAAGGACCCTGGACCCACCCTACTACAATCATGGTTCTTATTCCTTAGTACATAACGTTGGAAATGACAGAATTTTCCTAATAAGTTTTCCTAGTCAGCTTATTATAATTTTTCTAATGTGCCTTTTATATGCCAGATAAATCTTACTTTTACAACAGGTAGGGAGAAAATTATTTATAAAGCACAATAACTACAAAATGTAATAAATAAAACTTCTTAAACGCGAAATTCATGTATGTATATATTACATTTAAAAAAATATTATTTACTTCATTACCTACGTTTCGTATGAGAGCATTCGTGGTCACGAGTACCTCGTTTTTTAAAACTATAATCATTTTGTTATCTCATTAAATTAACAATATTCGTTCTGCAAACTAGGAAATCTAGAATTATCGATACATTGTTTTAAAGTACCAAAAGACTATAAGCACATCGGCTACCGCCCGTAGCATAATGCGACCGTAACAGTCTAGCGCTAAACCCGGGCATTTTGTGTTAGGGCGACGTTCCTTAGATAAGCTAGTTTTCTAATGCATTATCATAAATACATTTAATAATGAGGAATTAATGTATATAAAAGCCATTTTAATTTATTTTCACCGTGTCTGTCTTTGAATTTTGGCTTCTAATTCTGCCCAGTACAAATAAATTCACTCGGTTTATGTCACATTTTATTGTCGCAGCTAACTAGCTTAATTAGATGTTCAATCAACAGCCTAGCTTTACTTAAACAACGCCGTTTAACCAGCGGTCAATTGATCAAATTCCTAGGCAAATATGAAATAACGTTTGGTGACGTTTCAGTACTGAAACTCCGATTTTTAATTCCGTAGAATTCTGATAGCTATCATTTTATGACTTACCAGAGAAAACGAACCTTTTTGGCCGTGGACATTTTTCAAATTCCATACAAGTCTGAACGTACATTTTATTTGTTAGTAAATGTATTCCTTTTTATAAATTGCTATGCTCCACATTAGCAAAACGCATAAGTTTCATTAACATTTTATTAAAAAGGTTTACTAAACCTGGAATTAGTAGGCAATGATGCCAGCTAAAGAATAAAATAAAGTAATTAAAGTTTATTAGATATTATATTGTTCGTGACATTCAAATATTTGTTATTTTTGTGTTAGGCCACTTGAGTAAGTAATATTTAGATTTGCCTTTTAGTAGGTAAAACAAAAAATACAAATGGTTTTATTTTTATTGGATCAAATTTGTCCCATTTTCGGTGGAGAACTTTTTTAGTAGCATCACTCATGAAATGTCTGAATTCTACGGAATGAATAATCGTTCATTTCAATTACTGCCACCTAGCGACGAATCTTTTCAAGGCGTCGCCCATGATTTTCAAATAAATGTTACTTTTTAAATAAAGATTGTTTATGTCAGATGTTTGAGAACTGTCCAAATGACATGTGAACTCCAACTTCATCCGTTGTGGTGGGGGGCTACAGGTCGTGGTGCAGATCGACGTTCCTCACGTAGAAGGGTGTCCTAGAGCGCCTGTAACCCGTGGATATGGCAGGCTTTTTAGGACTTTTGTCATGGGATGGCTTGCCCGTATTGGTTTACCTCTTTTTTGAGGCGGAATTTTTCCCGAGATTGAACAAAACCACCGGAGTCGCCCCTGGCATAGAGAACTGCGATGCTCTTCTCTGGTTTATTTGGTAGAGAAAAGTTCAATCGATACGACTTCTTGCAAGTTCCATAATGGTGATCACAATTAAGGGAAGAGACGGGCACCATGGTATAAGGAAGTAGTCCTACGGGAGTGAACCGTCATCACGTCTGTCGCACTATTTAACAGCCAACCTTTATCAATAATGTGACTCCTGAAGCTACTAGTGTTGTCTAATGCCAAAGCATATAATTTTTATACTGACGTTAAAATGTGGATTTAAAAAAACGCTTTCAATTGTTTAGCATATCGCTTAGCTAACACTACAGCTCTCCCTTATCCCGGGTTCGGTTTTACACACCCCCTATAAAAGCAAAAGGATAAGTGGGGGGTATCTTTATACCCGCCTCACCAGGGCATTATGAGCGGGTGGTGCTTCGGACAGAAAGAAATAAGGCCCGGCTTGTGGCCAGTTCGCACTGATTATTTGATGGTCACTCATAAAACAATATTCAATGCGGTGATATCACATTTTTATTGTGGAAAACATTAAGACGTTTGCCCTTTTAAACTGTACGTAAATACGAAAAAAATTCGTTGTTGACATGAAATTACTATTTTTTAAATTTAGATTTTACTTTTCTAGTATCTAGAAATCACAAAAAATTATCCAAAAACTAAATACAGTGTTACTGCTAGCATTTTCTACACTTGAAACTAGTATTCTAAGCGACTTTTAGTAGTGATATTAACATTCTAGAAGATTTGCAGCAGTCCCAATTCAACACGGCAAACGGAAAACTCAAAGACATCTAAGCCCGAATTTTGGGGTTTTCCCGCTAACTTCGCTCAAAGACGTCCTCAAAGCGAGGGTGGCGGGTACCAGGGTGGCTTGGGTACCAGGGGGGCAACAGGGGAGGTTACCGTAAACTTTGGCTGGCTAGTGTAGGCGGGAAGACAGTACTTTGTTCGCCTTTTGCTGCGTGACAGCCGCACTTAAGGGACGAGCACAACGCACAACGATAATATCCAAGTAATATTTGTGGGGAGAAGTTTATGTACATGTAGCGTTATATTTTAAAAGTTCGTATCACTACGACAGCTAGTTTGACGATTTTAGCCCCTATCTGCACCCTAGATTATGAAGTAGGCTTATTAAAACATATTAAAAATAATACGTTACGTTTTCAAATTTTTTCAGGACTTTTTTTAGTTCTAGAATGATTGTTCTCTCAGTGTGCTCACAGTTTCCAACAGCTATTTAATAAATTAAGTTAAAACTCTTTGCCTTTTATTTTACAGTTTTATTTAAATGTTTGCATACATAAACTAGGAATTGAAAAGTTGACCACAATCTCCTTACAATCTCTTTAAATCCCATAAGAGCCTAGTACATGTATCTTGGTAATTTCCCAAACCTCAGGATCACTACAAAAAATCCCCTTCATCCAACCATCCGTCCGTAGACCCGTAACACCCAAAACTTTTATATAAAGGTCAGACCCGACGTACCCTAAGTGTACCCAAAAAAGTATATAGCAGGACCCATATAAGCATCTTGTGCCTTCGAGGGTAATGTTAAGAAGGGAAAAGGGGGTGTGGAGTTTTCCGGCGGGTGGGGAGGGAAAAAAATTCAGTACCCTTGGCCCGACCCGTTCCC
The DNA here is from genome assembly GCF_905147795.1 of Pieris rapae. Classification (NCBI taxonomy): domain Eukaryota; kingdom Metazoa; phylum Arthropoda; class Insecta; order Lepidoptera; family Pieridae; genus Pieris; species Pieris rapae. Next base: position 963,331 of record NC_059513.1, read on the forward strand.
GTCTGTATTCTGTAATTAGTGATGTGTAGGCGGGGTAAGTGTCGATAAAAGGTGTCGATAGATTTCTATTAAATGTAAGAAACGACTCAGTGAAATGTTTCTTAAATTGGGACGAGATTCGTCTGATTATGAAACATTGTAGATTAGAGTAATCTAATCTGTAATGTTTCAACAAAACTTGTCGATTCAAAATACATATTATGAATTGCTTATTATTATTATAGGTAGTTAAAAGTTTCAAATTTAGTTTTTGTGTCTGTAATCTTCCAAATAATACAAATTCTTTAAATGGTAGCTAAAACTTAATTACTAAATATAATTACATTTTATACCTTATTAAAAATAAATAAATGTTTGCTATAAAAATCAAATTAATATTGATCATTCTCGATGGTTATTCTTACACAAAATATTTTTTTAAGTGCGTGATATATCGATGAAATAAGCACACCACTATCACAGATTATGAGAAGATACAGCCCAGTGCCACTAACGACGGCCGGAGAGCTGTCAAAAGAACCTACATTAATGTTGTTATAACTTTTTCTAGACATATATGAAACCAAACCAATAAATTTAGAGATTTCTGTTATTTTGTTCTGAATTGGTCAATCATTAATTAGCTTTTACACGCAGCATTTAAGCATAAAATATTTAATTTGGTAGGCATTTAATATCAATAAATGATACTACCTAATTAATTTGCCTCCATTTTAGATTTTGCACACACTTCTAATAATTGTAAAGTTACATTACTTAATTTATAAATTCATTCTTTCGTTATCTAATCAAAGTTGTCATCTTAAAATAAAGGACGAAGCCGCGCCAACAGCTAAGTTTAAAGTTCAAAATTGTATGTTATTATATCCTGTTCAGGGTTTGAGGTCAAATCTGGCCCTAATCCCTATCTTTGTTTACTTAGGAGTACTTTTGGGCGACTTTGGGGATGTAAATTGTTATCAAAAGCACTTGTAATTATATTATATTATTACGAATTATTATATAACAGTAACAAATAGGTTTACATAAAAAAATATAATACTTTACTTATAAAAAATATATATTATTTTTATGGTATATATGGGATTGTATTATGATAATTTATTTTTATATATTATATATTATAATAGACATGCAAATTACATAATATTACTACAAACAGTTACTAGGATTGAATAAGTATTATAGAGATTATTGTATAACGTGTTAATAATTCCATAAGATTTTCCATAGCACCTATTAAAAATGTAACAATAAACTACCCAACATAATATATTTTACCTTAAAAATCCGCAAATTCAGAGCGGTCCCTTCCAAGGGTCTGAAAAGGATTTGCCTTGGGATCTAAGCCCACACTTATACAAAATGTTCAATATGGGTCCCTCCGACCCTCGGGGCAAGTACCTAGGCCGGAACCACCCGCCGTAAACAAAGAAGTTTGCTGCCTCCTAACTGTATATGGTAGCCTGGTAACTATTAACTATGTGTTACACTACCCTGGTATACCTAGGATTTCTATATTTTTTAAATCTCTCTCTTACGAATGAAAATTACTATAATATTGACTAAGATATAGCTCATAATATCTTAGAGAGTTCGCGTTCGGTACACAATCTTAAAATCCTATCTGGCAGTATCTTTCAACACTTACACCCAAGAAATAATTATGAAGGAAAAATATAAGAAAAACCTTACTAAGATCATAAGCGCCCTAATTGGATCTAGTACCGAACAATCCCTCACTTCCATTGTCGACAATAAGGTATATGTCAGATCGACAGCTATATTAATTGGGAGGAACATTTCTAGGTTCCATATACATAGAAATTAAGATACGAATATAGGATACGATATATCTGACTCGGGAAACTGAAAGCGATATCAACCATCGCAATGCATTCGCACGCTTTCGAACCGGGCCCTAAGATAGTTACGAATACAGGCTCCGCACGCGAAATGTAGACGGGTGGACCCTCGTCGACCCTAACTAGATAACGATAGGTACAGGAAAACTTGCTGGCATTGCGAACAAATGGGTCATATATGAATGTATTTGTTAAATCCAACTGAAAACGATAATAGTGTGTATTTGTTATATAAAAACAACGTCACATTAAAAAATTGACGTTTTTACGTACTGGCCACTTTGACCTGAAGTATCTCCTCTTTGGTTAGGAATTCCAAATTCAATTTTTTATACATTTGTTTTTAGAAAACCATGATTCATTTCATTTTGCCGTTTTTTTTTCTTTGAGTATGAATATGTGATGGCGGCAATTTGGTACACAGAGTGCGTTCTTGGTTCTGAACATTCCGATCTGCAGAATCTATTGGAAACCGGAGATAAACAATAACGAAGATTTGGGCTATTATGATGCGGATCCATTACAAATTAAGTCTGAGGTTTTTTTAGTGATCGGGATCAATTAACAAATAAGGTGGAGAAAATGCTAGACATAAATACTTTAATGAATTAAATATATATTCTGTTTAAGAAATCTACTTTTTGTTTGTTGCATACAAAACCCGTATATCATATATATGCGGATCTGTAGATTTTCAGGTTCTTTTCAAATCATAGCTGAAGCTACCGAAACTGTATGGAAAAGTAACTTTGCCGGAAAATTCCATGTGGAAAAATAAAATGTATAAATGATAAGTACTAAGGCGGCATAACGTAGCGACATGCGGCAATTCTAAGCAAGTGCGGTTTATTATTTCTTAGCAGCTAACACCCTCTGACCCCCTGGTCGTGCGAGAGGCAAAAAGTACCCCCCACGCTTTTAAACCTCAAGCGTCCAAGTACAGGGAATATGAAATTTTCGAAATGATAAAGCCGGTAAATAATAACTGCTATACGCCGGGCACCGCCGGCCGTCTAACAGTACTAACAGCAAAAAAGGTAAAATCGCATTTTTCTATAGGTTAAACGAATTAAATGTTTTTCCATTTTTTTTTTATAATTTACTTTACTACTGACTGACCTATTTATTAGGGAGCGTACAAGCATTAATTATGTAACGAAAGTTTACCAACCTTCTTTCGAATATTTAAAAAAAATAGAAAATGTGCATCATTCTGTTTAAACATTATGAGATGTTTAAAAATCACATTTAAATACCCGCCATTTTGATTTTAAAACTCCAGCATTGTTATGTGTTACATTCAACATCGCCTTAGAGGCTTATTACACTATGCGATATTCAGACTGACTTAGTAAGACTGTCTTAAAATCTAATTAGCAAGCTCGCTATTACACTAGACTTAATACCGCATGCTAACTCATTTTTACTCATTTGCAAAGCGTACGTAGTCGGTGACGGATGTCGCCATGTGACTTAAGAAACTACCTTAGAGTAGGAGCTGCCGAGTTTGAATGACTTTTAAAATGTTATATTAGTAATTTATATTATTATATGTAATTTAATAGATACTCCATACATTCAATATGGCAATAAAAATGGCATGTCTCGGTACAAATCAAGAACAGAACCAGGCTGGCATACTTTAGTATGTTGTCATTAGAGAATCGCAGAAAATTTATTTAAATTTATTGACACATCGTTTGCAGCTAAGATATTCTATAACAGGATTGATTGTCCGAACCTTCTTTCTAAATTTAAGATTCTAGTTTGTTTTTACCAATGTATCAGTGTGTCGAGCGTTGGCTAACTTTATCTATAACAAATAAAAAACATTCCAAAGTACTTTTTTTTCTTGCGAACACGCCATGGTGCACGCGGCCACAGAAAACAAACATGTACAAACGTCTTTGCTCTGCGACTGCCGCGCGCTGACTGAATAGTGAATGATTTAGCGTGCTAAGTCTTATTACACTTCACGATATTCAGCAAGTAAGCCAGTAAGCACCGCCGAACCCATTCGGTCGGTCTAATTAGACAGGCTAACTGGCTAACTCTTATTACATTAGGCTAAATCTTAGTAAGACTGTCTGAATATCGCGTGGTGTAATAAGCTCTTTACGTAATTCTACGCGTTAAATAAGTTTGTGTATTTATTAATGAAAATTAAGTTTTTTAAGTGCTAACCAATTGATTCTCGATGTATTTGCAATGAGTACATAGAGCAGGGTTCGTGTGTCTGCTTTCACATTACCCACTCGCAAGGCGGCCCCCACCCGCCCGCCGTACACCGCTTTTTATTCCTTACCCGACGAAAGTAATCAATTTGCCTCTGTAATTAATTAAGAAACGGCTATTTTGATTAAGAAAATACCAGAAACCAGTTGTTCCGAACAATAGAAAAAAAAAGGAAAAGCTACCATATTTATCTAAAATTATCCATGGCCACATCGGGCCAACAACCAAATATGATTGCCAGATTAATAAAATCTTTGTTTGGGTAATGCATGGTCAGTTTAGGTAATATTACTATTATTTTAGTCTTTACTGTTTGCTTTTATACCAGTGTGAGTGTGTGGACGTCATATTTCCTGTTTTTTAAGTAAGAAATACATTCAGTATTATGTATTAAAACTAACACAAAATGCGCACTCGAATGGAATCTGATTTAATGTTCCAAGCCTTAGTTGGACACGTGGAATGAAATGTTCTAGAATGTACACATGGTTTTATTACGAATTAATCATTTTTTTGTTTATTTTAATTGTCTTAAATTATTATCCTCATTATCAATCGGATCTTGGAATTAATTAAAACATCTGAGTGGACAATTTAAATGTACTAGGGCCACACAAATGGATTGTAGGTATCAAATAAAACTTCTGCTCTTAAGGAAGATTATATTTTTATGGACGAAATGCCTTCTGGCGACGAGGAGTACACTGGCAAGAAGTGTGAATCTGTAATTTAGATTGGCCAGTTCAAAGTCCTGACGATACAATGGAAAGTGTCTGAGATGTTTAGAGGTGAGTAAGATCAGTGCAACCTGGTCCACAAAACATCATTGCAGAAGAGTAGGAACATATTGGACCACAGTGGAAAGACGCCCCGAAATATTCAAGCTGGGATTTTCGCAAGGGTTCACACTCGTTATGAGGTAGATACTATTTATTTAATTGAAAAACGTTAGTGCACATGTCAGAAGTGAAACTTCTTTGTAAATTAGTTATTATTAAGATAAGAGCCCCAATAAATGATCCGTTTACACACTGTACCTAATAATATAATATAAGTTGTGTATGTACGTGTATGTAAATAAATAAAATCTGCGTTTACTGCACAATACTTTATGTGACAGAATTGCAATCTAAACTTTTAATATACTAAACGAATACATCAACTAAAAGCGTGTATTTTTTTCTCGATCTCCCTTTCTTACTCTCTCTCAATCGCTCTCTCCCTTTTCTTCGACAAAAACGCTGCACATATTCGTGACGTTCCGTAAAAAAGGAAAAATTCTTAATTTAATTGACCGACTTCTACTTGGCCGTGATTTAGAGAATTCATCAAAAAGCAAAAAGCCAGAATTCACCATACACGAATACACGATTATAATATAGACAATGATTATAAGTCAGACAATTAAATTTCATTTACTTAACTGAAATAGAACATCGTGAATTGCCCATCGTTTTTCTGCAAAAGAATTTATAGTTTGGTTGTCACGTCAACCGCCTCAGAAAACTAGCAAAGAAACTCTACAAAAAGCTCGCTTTTTGTGACGACGTATTTTACGCAATAACTTTGGGCTTCGGGGATTTGAGGCGGCAATATATTTTACGCGTTCTTTAAATCAACATTAAAAGTGCGAAAGTGGCTTTTTAAGCTAATCCTTGTACTTGTAACCTCTTTTTGGTAAACATGGTGATAAGATTTATTATAGACTATTTTAGACTATCAAAACGATATCAATTAACGAAAACTATACTGCAAATAGACAATACATATGGCGAAATCTATATGATAACAAATGGCCCAACATATGAAATATATAAGAATGTATATAATTAAATGTCAAAAGTATCCCTTATCTATAGCAGTTATTAGCAGCTAGGTCCCCAGTATTTTTAATGAAAGCTGCGGCGTCGGGCGGTCGGGCGCTCAGTATTAATCTTAGCGGACCTCCTGTGCCCCCTTGCGCGCCTGGTAGGTGGCATCGAAGGATCCCTGAGGGGGATACATTTCCCCGATTTTCTCCGTTTTTCACGTGTTTTTTATGCACTACGTCGGATGGCTTAGAAAAATGTGTAATCTTTTTAGTTGCAATTGTTTAGCGCTCAGCTTCGGGTTTGTCGACTCTGTTTAGTCAATGAATAGAGTACACATGTACGCGTAGTACATACCAACCAACCTGACCTTCTTAATATTTAGTAATCTGTGATCACACAGTTTTCAAATATACCGAATATATTACTATAATGTTACGAAATTTATACCTATTTTGAAATCAGACCAATGACGACATCTATATTTTTTTTGTTTATCTTTTTGTTAAAATATTATATACATATACCTAAACATTACTTGTGCGAACAAAACGGACTTACATAGCTTACAAAGGTGTATGAATTGACCAGCGGATACTCAGTTATTAGTACCGAATAGGGCGCCATTGGACCGTATTTTTCATTCGACAAACGAGAATGTCCGTGTAAAAAATAGCGTCTCGATCTTTGCTCGCAAAAAATCTGCCGAAAAGGAAGCTTCCGACCATTAGGGTATTATCGGGGTAGGAGGGTGAAAATCAGAAAAAAATTGCGCCGAGCCCACCCTTTCCTTTCGTAACCGTCGCCTCCCTATCCCGCTAGGGGGCGCACATGTGGTGGCGAATTACATAAACGACAGGTGAATTTGGAAAATTAAAGTTGTGTCACGGGGGTCTGATGATAGTTTAAACCGACTAATGCGAACTAAAACTGAACGAATCTATTGTAAGATTTTTCCATATCAACAAATACGAACGACAGATTTTAAAATATTTTTTACAGACGAGCCAAAAGCCTTGAGTTATATTGAAATAAATATAAGAAATAATAATTGAATAAACTAATATTGATAATTTAAAAAAACTAAAATAAATCAGTGGCTACAAGTCTGGAGATTTTTATCTCTGCTTTGTGATCAATAAGTCAAGTCTGATATACCTAATCAGTCCCCTGTGCCTGTCACACGCCGTCGACTTTTTGAAAACGCAATTCGGTTCCTCACGATGTTCTCCTTCGCTGTCCGAGTGTTAAATGCGCGCAGGCCGCAGAGAAAGAATTGGTTTATTCAAATAATTTGTATTAAAAACTTGGCGATTGAAAAGAGTGGCGAAAAGTTCTTTGCCAGTTCTTCTGGCCCGCTCTACGCCCTTGACTTATGGGTAGTAAATGTAAATTTACAATTCATTTAATTTTTTTGACGTAAGTATAGTGTACTTGCTTACCTAATGAATAAAGATATTTTTTATTGATTGGTGCACAGCCGGAGACAGAACGTACGATCTCGCACGCCTAAAGCCATCACTGCTCTAGTCTCTACTACTAACTTTATTATAAGCGGCGCCAAAGTGGAATGTAAAATATATATATATATATAAAAATAGTTATATTGATAATAATTTATATTTTTTAATAATAAAAAATGTAAACAAAAGAAAAAACAAAATAAATCTCACAACATAAGTACCAGAGTCGCATGCAACACGAAGAGCGCTAATTTACGTCGGGTAAATAGCGGGTGCGGCTAGAGCGGGCCCGAAATGATTATTTAATAGTAACCTTACCGTGCCCAAGGGTGCAGAGTAGACCCTTCTAGCCCTAGAAAAAGTTTCGCCCTACATAGCTACACGAGTAATGTGGCTAGAGAATGTTTTCCACAATTCAGCTGTAGAATTTAGAATAAATGCCGGGTTATGCCGGAGTTTTTAACTGTGCCACGAAAAATTAAACTGAGTCTGCAGTGAAGTTACATTGCCATGTGTACTTATTATTTGAATTATAACTATTCGTTTGAATAAACATGAACTCCTATATAAAATCCAGAAAGTAATTACTGAAACTAATTCGGAGGAAAAGTCCTGTTTTAAAGAAATTTATTCAAAATTAAAAAAACATTCTTAAAATTTAAATATAAGGGACACTAACGATTCTTTAACGACGGCCGGCTGCTTTGACTAGTCCTTTTGTGTGTCACTTAACACATAAAAACGTGGCCATATAACACAGTATTAATAAATTCATTCCACACACAAAGTTTTGATGATCAAAAAAATTGTTACCAGGGTGTCATCATTCCACGAGAAAACATAGCAACTAACCAGGGGAACATATTAAGGGTATAGTTGTATTAAGGCGCGGCCGGCGACCCTGTCAGTGCAGATTATATGGGGTTGGGTACCAAGGGCCCCCGAGGGTAAGACCGACCGTAATAGTCCCATCTTACAATAACTGGGATACGGTACAGAGTTTTATCACATATACATATACGCTTAAAAACTGTTCTATAACTGACATTCTTTATTTAATTACAATATTATTATTTTTTAATATGTCGTAAAAGTGGCAATTTTTTACGGATTATAGTTATTTTATTTGTATTTAAACTTAAAATATACATAAATACATCTTTTAGTCGATACCAACTCCGGGGAAATAAATACAGATAATACAACATTTTCTACAGCTGTGACAGTCAAGGATAAAAATATGCTGTACAATTTTTAAATATTGTAAATGTGTGTGTAGTTGTTAATTAGGACACAAATCAACCATAGTGTATTTAAATCTAAATAAAACCTTTATAAGTCGTTGAATAATGTCCACGCTTGACCCTCCGTTATATGTCACCCTACGTATAGTTTTTCTCCCTTGCCCCGACTGTGCCCTGATTGATTCTTACTTCAATGATAAACAGCTTTTTCTAACTAATGACCCAGCTACGTAGGTTTATTATAAAAGGCATTTAACATTGTCGGATTTAAGTTTTAATCTTTATATTTCAGTTGTTCTTGTTTAGGGGATACAAAAATCTTAAGGAATTTGAAGGAAACTAGATATCTTAAACTAATATGGGAGGTACTTTCAGCTCTATTTCGTAATAAAAAACAACCCCCCGCCGCATTACTTTCGGTTGGTTAATCCCCGTTGCGTGCGAGACACCTCAGTCGGTCCTACCAGGCGCTAATACGTAGCAAGGAGGTGGGTGAATTACTGCGGCGCCCTGACGGCGGGTCTCGCTAATTCTGTTAAAATTCTCAGTATGCTATACTCGCCTGGTAACGACGGTTTGGGTACCGGGGAGGGTTTACACCCCTGTAAGCCTTATGTGCCTTTTTATAGAAGCATTCAAAATGTAGACGCTGCTAAATGTACTTTGTTGAGGTTAATAATGTAGGGACTCCTATCTTGTAAACATATATGTAATAAAATATTAAATTGTTTTGTTTTGTGCTTATATATTTTACCCTTATTCTGCTGTTGTTGATTGCGTCCTACAGAAGCACAGCTCATGATAATTCCGTAATTAATAAATTTACAATTTTTGTCAATTAAGACCTCAATTTCGAACAACTAAATAATCGAATTGCAATATTCGATTTTCAACCCTGCAAGTGAGGGGTCGTTAGAACCCCTCGTCGCCATCGTGAGGGATAGAATATGATTATATTTCAAGGCCAAGTCATCCCTTTAATAGGAGTCTTTATAATTAACGCTACACATACATATTCAAGGTTAGGTCAAATTTATTTTATAAATATTTTACTTGAATTTTTGATTCTTTGATGTGTAGATTTTGACATCGAGTGATGTAACTATCCGAGAGCATTGCAAAGGATTCTAAACTAATATTTCTCTCGTTGAAATAACGAACGTATATACGTGCAAACCCAATTTTCCGTCCGAATCCATTTTTGACTATCTGAGGTAGACTATTTATGCAAATGTTGTAAAAAGTGTGCCAATGATCAATCGACGAATTGTAATAGCCATCTGTCGATACAAGCTATCCATGGTAGGTCGGATCGGCATCTGTGAATAGACCTTTGTATGAAAATGACAGTATAACTGTGCCAATATCCTATCCTACATTTTTTTTAATATCGCCAAAAATGGATTGTCTTCGTAGATTTTGGTTATTGGGATGCAGATAGGAGATCGATCGACTCTCACGGTCTGACAATTCACAATCTCGGATTATATTATATCTGAGATTTTCAATACATTATTGGGTTCCGGCGTTAGAAACCGGGCGATAGGATAGAGCGTAGAAGAGGGAGAAAATAACAGTAAGTCAATAAAATTATTTCATTTTGAGTCACTTAGAGTATTTTAGTCCTAGGGACTTAAATAAACCGCCTCGAACTTATAAGTAGCCTAGTATTATTGAAAAGAAGAACACAGGACACAGGAAGAATTTTATTCCTTTGTCAACATGAAATAGTGTGTGTAAGTACCATTTTAAAAATTCATATTATATATCAACGTCAAAAAAAATCTGTTTTCAATTCCCGAGAAAACAATTGATCGTAAGTAGAAAAAGGAAGTACGAAAATTGTAAAGTAGTCAAGTGGTTATTAAAAATAATCTGTTATTTAGCTGCAATTAATATTTAGAATAATACATAAATTATCTACTAAGTATATATGTATTTTGATACTTTAAGACGATTTTGTGTATATATTACTATTATTAGTGTCAATACTTTTGTAAATAATAGTCTACCTCGTTATTCATTGTAAATTCAAAGACTTATTTGCTTATGTCAAAATCCCAATAGAGAATGATATTTCACAATTCTTTGGGTTTGCCCTTAGAAGATCGTATACAGAAGGGGTCAAATGTTTATCTTGACTCATCAACATTTATAATTTGTTTTCTCTTTCGTTATTATTACGTTACGTTTCCATATTTTTAGCATAAAAACGTAACAGTAACATACTGTGGCCAAACTAAACAAACTTCTAATCTCTGACATCAAAGCAGTCGCACGGACCGCAAGTGGCGGCCGACGAATAAAATAGTCCGCTGTTATTAACAGCCCCTCTTCATGGGTGTTGCAGATATACAGCTCATGGAACTGACAATACTCTGGTGTTTGTTTGCAACGTTATTTATTTATTTTATTTATTCCCAATCTTAAAAAAGGGTAAGGTTAAGGTTATTAAGGTTCTAGTTTTCTATCTTATAAAATAAATAGAACCTTAATCTTAAATAACACAAAACGCTAAAAAGCCAATCTCGTGGATTGTGGAATGGCTATGCAATACAAAATAATAAGAATTACAAAAGGTAGGGAGGGAATAAGAATTATAAGAGGGACTTTTAGGAATTGGAAAGAACTTGAAGGATATGAGTGTCATCTGTCTGCGGAATTTCGACAGGGACAGAATTTCGTATTCTGCCTAAAATAATTTATTAATTAGTGTACACAATGAACGTCAAAAAAGAAATAAACATTAAATGCTTCTAATTTTACATTTACTACCAGTTCTCAAATCAAGGGCGTAGAACGGAAGAGAAGCACTGGCAATAAACTCTCTGCCACTCTTTTTAATCGTCAAGTTTTATCTTTTGTAAGGAATGTAATGTTTTTTACACAACGTTTGTAAGGAGCTGAAACCTGCATTACACGATGTTCCATATGAAATCGTAAGTAATAAAGAATAATAAAATAAATTAAAAGCAAAGATTTGTCCTCTATCAGCAGGAGGGCTGGTGAAATAAGAGCACGCACATTCTCGCGTAAACAACACGCAAATACATAATCCAAACAACTAATATCACCGCAAACACGACTTCAAATACGACCACGAGTATGACGCATTGCCATCATCCAGTAATCGAGTGAGTTGCAATAACTTGAATACATATTCAGGTTATTATAATACTTGTAAAATAATAGCTTAATAAAAGGCACATCTAGGTGACACAGCTCCACGTATCGGTATCCGAGAAAAAAGGGAGGTAGGGTCGAATATCCCAACGAGGGGGTCGGCAATGGAGTGAAGGAGCCCCAATCAATCTTACAAGTCGGGTTGGAGGCACTTTCGGAGGTCGCAGGAACCCTCTACACCCCAACTGACCCTCCCCACAAGGTCCGAAACTTTTGTAGATATTCCCGTTTTATGTGATTAATGTAGCGTTTATGACCGTACTATCATACTGGTTTAATGAAATTGCACTATTGTCTCATAACTTTGTTGATTTCGTCAAACAAAATACATATATCGATATCTTTGTTACGCATTTTTTGTCCAATTGAACAATTATGTCGCATTATAATATATTATGTATTGTCGCTTATATCAGCTGCCAAGTTATTTATTATCGACGTTAATTAATGTGTTTGACAAATTCAAAAAGGCAGTAAAGATGCGTGTTAGAGTGAACACAGTTGACTAAAGTTGAGACGGCTAATGGCGACTTTTATCTCCCTCATATATATACATATTAATATTAAGTTTCTCATGTAAAAAAATATTTTTTTATAATGAGAAATAAAGTTCTATAAACATTAATTTAAAGATCCAGCAACATTGACGAATTAAATAAAACATTCGTGTTAACGGTTTTGAGCTAATCTGACTTTGATGTTATTAAATTATTATGACAATGACAGATGATACTAAAACCATTGCACAATTTATGATAAAGAATATGAAATTTGTACAGACAAAGTCGTTAATTTGTAGATCTATTGGCAATTCAAATAAACCACAGAACAGTTTAAATAATTTGACTTCGATATTATTACATTATAATTACAATTGTAGCTTATACCAGCGCCATTGTTTCGACATATATAGAAATGAATATCAAAATATGTTGCTAAGTGCAAAACTAGAAGATAGTTGGACCAATTGGAATATATTTATATGAAGAAATGTTTTTAAAATTAAAATTTTAGGTTTTAATTGCAAAGCGAACCGTCTTTATGGGGTAGCGTAGCAAAATGTTACATACATATGTTGGTATGTAGCTATTAAAAGGTAGGCTAAATCAAATTAAAAAAATCTAGCTAGGGCAGCTATAATAGATTAATTTCGTTAATTATAAATCAAGTTCTGTATATTGCGGATGTAAAGACCATGAAGGCTTTGAAGGACGTTAGCGATTTATTACATGTTTTTAAAATCAAGTTACTACGGTCTACTAATGTAAAACCGATGACCATTATGAAACAAAATGGCGCTAGAATATTTTTACATCTGTATCTGTTTCATGATTTGTATAATAGGTAAGTAGGTTATCAGTATGCATCAAGCCGTTGACTTCCTGGGCTATAAGGAAACCCGGTTTCCTCACAATGATTTCCTACACCGTTCGAGCGATTGTTAAATGCGCACATAGAAAGTCCATCGGTGCACAGCCGAGGATCGAACCTACGGCCTCAGGGATGAGAGTCACACGATGATGCCATTAAAAATGTTGACCAGTACTCAGATTTAACTTATTATGAAATTCTTTGTCCAACTTCCTTTACACACATGTAATCTTTATTGCAATTCTAATTCGACTTAACATCTTCAAGAATGGAGCGTAGCGATTCTTAAAGGGCCGGTAACGCACTTGCGAGCCCTCTGCCATTTGAGTGTCCATGGGCTTAGGTATCACTTAACATCAGGCGAGACGCCTAAATGTTTGCCAACAGCTAAAAAATCTTGGAGTAAAAAATTACGTTCTCCGTAAATTTACCAATCTTAAGGGATAATTTCCAAACAACTATCTACATCACCCGGGCAAAAAACCAACAGAAAGCGAATTGCTCACTTTTCCGCCGGGCATCGTTTTTGTGTCTTGTCTAACCCCCAACCACCCACCGCCTCGCCTCAAGCGAGAAAAATGAGTTAGAAAAGATGCGACTCCCGATTATACCGTACGTCCCTTTGTGTGAGCGATTCGAATTCCGAATCAATCGGTGTACCCCGCCGGCGGTCGATGGCTGCCTATCAACATAATGTGTCATCGCGCCTACGGAGCCTATTATAGTATCAAGACATAAGGGTGGGATTCCAAGTCGTGTATTAGCGTAAGTGACTTCCGTAGGATAGTAAACGTGAACTAAATCCAAATTCAGTTAATCCGAAGGTTAAAATTTAATAAGTGACGTCTAGCTAAAAGCTCTACAAGGTTTTCGGTAACGAAGTACTGTACTGCCTTATAATTATATAGCGAAAGCCTAGTAGTGGACAAAGGGAAACAGGCAAATGCTGCTTCTTTTGCAGAAGTTCAAGTAGTATTTCAGTTTAAAACTTTAAGACACGTTTTATAAAAAATCTAATACCGTGCTCTCGGCAAATCACTTGAAGTACAACGCAAGTTCGAGAGTATATTATGAATTCACCCGTTGTCTTTACAAGATAATGTATTCATTAGGTAAGTGTATTGTATTATATAAGGCAATTCAAAGAATACGTCGACATACGACCCTATCTGTTTTGGGTATGATATGAAAAAAATTGTCTAAAAAAAAATTAAATTATTGGGCTGGACACTAATAAATTTCATAAGAAACGGTCGAGCAGTATCGGAGGAGTATGGAAACTAACATTGTGACACGAGAATTTTATATATATAGAGTTAAGGTTTTACGCAAATAACTATTAATAGGATAATATTTTATATCAAAACTTTCTGTACAAATGTACCTTACAAGTAACACAATGATAGTCCAGGCGTTATAAAACTGTGTGAAATCCTCAGATATCTGTTTTGTATCACAGGTGATCCTGTGGCTGTTAGACATTGTCGGGTCTAATACAAGCCAATTCCGTCTTGACGTATTACACAGTACGTCGAGACGGTAAGGACGGGAAGGATGGAGTAAATTCATTGGAACAGTCGATATTCGAACGGAAATCTGAGACTTAATCACGCCGTTAGCCACTGTTCCTAGTGCCTAACTAATCGTGACGTATAATTACAATATGAAACAAAACATATTTCTTATTCACATTCTTTAGAGTTGTTTCCCTGGCCGTATACTTTGGAGTTTAATTCATAAAAATTGCGATTGCAATGTTTAAACTTGATGCTCTCTTTTCATCACGACGTAAACACAATTTGCAAGAATAAGACGAAGGAATACTTTAAATTGTAGTTTAGTTTATATTTGTTTTTTAAGTTTGAAATACAACAATTGATAATAATTGCTGGTACTTCATCCGAAACGTTATGTATCTGCGCACTAAAATTAAACATTACTTTATCAGAGTTTATCAAAGGCGTGCTTGTGGCATGATACAACTTTGTACACAAAATTTGGCGAGCTTGGAGAGAAAAATATTATGCGGTTAACCGTAAACAATTTCATGATCAGTAGCCCCAACCAAATTTTGCTTATTAGGTAAAATATTTTAGCCAAATTTGTTTTACCTATTGTTAAAAAAGTACCAAAAAGTTGTATTGATTTCACGCTTAGATCAATTATGTGGATTAATTGCTGATAAAGTAAAGACATTGGTGTATACGACATAATATTATTTACTTATAAACAACTGGATAATATAGCTAATACAGTCATACCGTTTCAATATATAAATTATAAACCTTTATGGAATTGGTTAAATGACTAAATCTATAATTTATTGAAAATGGATTTTATTTTAATAAGTCCGCCAAATCGCAACTTAAACAGTTCTACTTCGTAAATTTAATCGGGCATTAGGTTTAAAAAACCTTAGCTTAGCAGCGTTCTTGAGTATAAAATATGACAGTTATTGAAGATTTTAAATAAATAATATAAAAATCTTACCTTATTTTCACCATCCAAGCGCTCTTGATAAGCAACATTCTTCATATGCTTCAAATATGCTGTCGTAATCGGCACACTAAAGTCTACGTCGTCGCTATAATACAAGCCTCCAGGCCTCCACGGCTTTGGAACTCTGCCAAAGTCTGAAGTAGATGGCAAAAGTTTCTTCCTCGGCGGAGACGATTTAGGCGGATCTTTAGATGTCAAATTAGCTACGTCTAACGGATTGTACTTCTTAACTTCCTCTCTCTCACTCTCTTCCTCTTTTTGTAGGGGACTGTCAGCTCTAACGTCTTCGACGTCTATCAAGCTGTCATCTTTTTCAATGTCAACGGCGGGTATAGGTTCTGATTCTAAAGGCTCTATTGAGGGACTTCTTTGAAATATCATAGAGGAGTAATCGGCTTTCTTTGGAGTTAGCTCAATATATGTTGGTTCATCCTCTGCGTCTGTAGGACGAGGACTGTCAACTTTTTTCAATGGTTGGAGATCTGTATAGTCATATTTCGGCTCGAAGGAATAGTTTTGTGCGGCATCAATTTCGGATTCCCAGTTTCTCGCGTAATCGGGAGGGCAGTGGGGGAGGAATGGAAGGTAAGGGGGATGTCGGGTCGGAGATGGTGAAGGCGTTGGTAGGGGAGGTGGAGACGCACTTCGCGGCCGTCGAGCACATTCAGCGCAGCCTGTTAGGAATCTGGTGACAGCTTCCCGGGGAAGGAATGCGTATGTTTCCGTTATCTAAAAGAGAATTTTTTTAAATGTTAATGCTGCCATCTATGAACAGTCATTGTACTTTCAGTATACAGACCTACAACATAAGACTAATTTCGAGAGCCACGACTGTGGTTTTTAAATCATGCACTAGATGGCGCGTTACAGCAAAATGTATTTTAACGCTAATTTTCGATAACATGATAATAACCGCCATAACCAATTGCAAAGCTGTTTAAATGCCAAAGTATGTTATTAAGCATAACTACTACTTCCTCGACACAACGCTAGAAGTTTTGTCAAGGAAGTGGACAGTATCAATCATTTTTCTAACATTATTAAAAATGTTATATCCGTATAAAAATAGAAGGTATAAAACATTAGAAGGATGGCTTACAGTTCGATATGTTCGTTTTTGTCCCGCATGTTTTCCCGGTCTACCTTCAAGTTCCACATGAACTGTGTAGATTATATCGAAGAAATTTTCAACAATTGCTACTTTTCTGTAGACAGGCTCTTGATTTGGCGCATTCTGTAACAAAAGGATTGTCCATTAATTCGTGTCATGACGTTACTGTGATTAGCGCCATCTATTGGCGTGAAAACTAGTATTGTAGTTTTGCTACTTGACTCTAGAGGGAAGCTCTAGTCGCATTCATGTGTCCACTTTATATTTAGATTAGATTAACTAGTACTAGTAAAACATGGCAGTAAAATAATAAAAATACAAAATTGGAATTTTTTTTTTTTAATTATCTGGCTTTCTACTCCTTGCCTCTCTACTTTTATTAAATATGACTTTTAATAGATTGCTTGCGGGCTGTGTGGCCGTGCACTGTGCACTCAACATCAAAGAAGTGTCCTAACAGATTGACCCCTAGTCAAAAAATTTATAGGACTACATTTTTTAATATATGGTCACAAAATTGAAATTTTACAACCAAAATCACTACGTTTCGGAATGTAATAGTTTTAAGATATGAATCATTTTATTATTTGAACTACCAAATAAGCAGGCTCTAAGCGGGTATAAGACAGTTTAGAGATCTTTTGACGGGGAGTATCCAGGGCGTGATTATGCCCTGGGCGTTAATGACCGTGCCCCGGGCAGCGTAGGCGTGCCCTGGGCGGAGTTCGAAACCTAATGGCCGCGGCAATTACGTCCTCGCACGCATTTTTAGTGTTGTCCACACTGTATCGATTCTTTTTCACTGTATCGATATTTATAGCCTTAAAAAGGCCAAATCCAGTACACAGATGGGATCATACATTTCTGTCATGATTTCTTTATAGACAAGTTAATCAGCGCCTGACACCTCAAAATGTATTTATTTATGAGTCTTAAACAACATATGCTCAAAAGATATAAGAAAATTTGACAACCAAACAGTAAAAAACTATAACTAAATGGAAAGTTACACCTCATTAGGACACCAAAATTAGAGGAAGCAGGAGGATTGTTGTATGTACTTATATTCAAAAGGTTGTAAATATACCAATATTTCATGAATGAATATGTCTATAAATATATTATTTTTCAATATTTTCAACGAATAAGTATCGCAATACAGCGAAGATATGCTGTCAGTGTTAAAGCTACATTGCCACAGAGACAAAACATTTAAATTTATTTTGATAAAAATGTACAAACTGGATGTTTGTATGTCAGCAATTGAGTTGTAAGAGCGATACATTCACTGGAGCATTAAACATCACATAAACGAGCCGTAGGTATATTTAGTTCTAGTAAATACAAAAAAAAAATTAAACAAGTTATATTAAATTACGAATATAACACCAATAAACTGTCAGCTGTCATCTGTCAGCGCAATGTCACATTGAACAGTTGTGCCAAATGTGAAGATAACATCACTAGCTCCCCCAATTAGCGAGCCCGCGAACCCGACGCAAATAAAAATAAAATGTACGAAATATCTTCAAATTCCCGTTAAGTCGCGGATCTCATTTCACAATGATAGGGTGCGTTTAAGCTGTCAACATTTTCAAAATATTATTCAGAGTTGTAATTAGACTTTGTATTCTATAATTGTGATTGAATTAAATAAATTTAAACTTGTACAATGTATTTTAATAATTTGGCGCATTTGGGAGACTATTTGAAACAGTAACTTTGAATCCTAATCACTAATAATGTTAAAAATACATACTATTTATATATTTTTTATACTAATGTATGTCTTTACTGAGACTAGCCTAACTTAAGACTAATTTAAAGTGAACGTAACCTAATTTACAAAAAGGACATTTAAGAAAGGAAAGTTTTCAATAACAGTTCTTACAGTCTTATGGAAAAGATACTCTTGTTCTTTTAATAACCACTTATTCAAGCATTTAAGACTAACGCATTCTAATACTGATTCACTAATTTAAACGGTTTTGTCTTTTTATACTAGAGCTGTGGTGTCAAGAAGTTGATTAGCCTCGGCATTTAAGTGATATACCTCAGTTCATGGGCTCCAGAAACCTTTTTGATTATTGTGGCGTCGTCCTCTACGTAAAGCCCCTGATGAGGTCGTTGAATGTAGGAGAGAGCAGAAATAATTGAAGTACTTGAAAACTGAATCTTAACAATTTAACCTAAAAATAAACTGTTTGTACCTTCCAGAGACTTCTGCGGGGATTTCGTGTATTTTGGCAAGATTTTTGGAATCTTATCAACAATAATACAAAACTCTGCTCCGACCATTTATGTTTCTGAAAACCTGACGAAATTTCTGAATAAAGACGAGATTTCTCTCCTTATTAAGGAGCGGAAAATTTTCGAAGAATCTTTGGTTCTGTTTGCGATAAGGGTGTATGGCGTATTCGCCATAATTTAAACTATCAACATCGTTCAATTAATAATTGTGTTGGTGTGATGGAGTTGTGAAATACCTGGAAACATTTCAGATTGGTTGGATGCAGGAAGCACTGGTTATATTGCGATGGCGAAGTGTACTCTAGGAGGCGTAGGCTCACCAGGATGGTAATGATTCAACAATAAAAACATTTTAATTTCACGCCATCTCTTGGTGAAACCTTTCCCTAGTTTTTGCGTTTATTATTTAACGACAAAGGATCTAAATGATTCCAAAATAAGAAATATACGTATAATATATAATAGTGATGTGTTTAACACAATATCGACGTTTCTGGGTGAGCGCGCCGATAATGAGTCAGCCGAGCGAGCGCCGCGTCATGTCGCCTCATCACTGCAATCTCCCACCCGTTGATAGGGATTGACAATAAAATATCGATATCGATAAATTATACTTAATTTTTGTAACTGGTGTGACATTAAAGCTCTGCGCAAACTTGAACGATATAAATTGTTACAAAAGGAGCGATGATAAATTGGTTTTAAAACAAGCTTAATACGAATTTATTTTTATTTCGTAATCCTACACCTAATATAAATAATTAAAATAAGAAAAAAAGTATACTAAATATGTAGCCAACGATGGAATTCACAATATACAAAAAGTTTCAAACATTTGCGAAAGGATAAAATCAACAGAAATTATTTAAAATATTAACTAAGTGATAACGTATTCGGTTGTGATGTGTGATAGTGCGTAAGTGAACCCTTACTTCTAACGTACATGAGGGTGTGTATGTGGGGTGTGAATAAGATGCTGGTGATTATTTGCAATGGATATTCTTAATACTACTTTAAGCATATACAACGATAGCTTAAATAAGTTGAAGCTTTAGTGGTCGTTGTATGTCCGGGCTGCGCGATACAAAACGGGGTTTTTGAGTTGGTGTTGATGTGAGAAACGTGAAACGTGAACGTGTGAATATTGGTTATAAATATTATACTTATTTATTATTGTTATTATATGAAAGTCAAGGCTATTCTCTTAACTCTACAGGCCTAGTGATAAGATAAGGACAAAAACATTTGAATTAGTGTTAGTGCACGTTAGTCTTATGCGCTAAACAGTTACCACTGTTAGTGTAATAAGAACAGAGTGTCTTCTCCTTAATAATGTAAATAGTGGACATTCCTTTTTTTATTCTTTTTAGTGAAGACTTATTAATCTTAAAGTAGGCTAATGTCCTTTAATGTCTCAGTGAAGACTTAAAAATGCCTGCCAACTGAATTGCCAGTATAACAATATCGATAACCATAAACAAATGGTACATCCCTAGGCCGGTTTGCCGCGCATTAATCAGCCGGCTGTCCCGGCGCGCGCTTTCGATCCCCGCCCGGCCCTGGGCCTTCGTAGGGCTGGCACTAACGACTAGTTATAATATGTGGGATTTTTATATAGTATCGGAGGATTGGTAACTTAGATAAAATAAATAAATGATGCTACAACGCCACGCCTTTTGTTCCTAATATCCTGACGATTTTTGATTCAATGTTGTTTCTATCGCCTTGAGAGGTAGAAATAAAAAGATGTAGGTACTCACTGAAGAATTTCCGAGCCAATTCGAGTTAGGTTAGTTTAGAAAGAAAAGAGTACCTTCCGATTCTTAAAAGGCCGCCAACGTTCTTACGAGCCTTGTATAAATTAAAAAAAATCATTGCAATACTGATCTACTTTTTGCATTCGACAGAATGAGTTACCCAATGTTTATTTTGAATCCACTATAAACGGTATTTAGCTTATTCAACACAATTATTGCTATTGAGGTTCCTTGCTCAGATTACACTGTCACAGGGAACAAAACTTTTAAATTTGATTTATTTTTCTATTTATTTATATTTTAGTATTACTTTGAAGGTTAAAAATATTGCAAATACGGTATATAATTGATTTATGACATTTTATGTACACACTTCTCACACTGCCAGAAGGCTCACAAGTGCACTGGCGGCCTATTAAGAATTAGTACGCTCTCCAGAACCCTCATTTGATTAATTATATATACATATTTAAAATTGTTATTTTGTTTTGTTTCATGCTTATGACAGAAACTTAAAGCAGAGTGCGGCCCATTTTGATTAAAGTGTTTATGTGTGTGTATTTCGTTTTTATATATGTGTGGCAGTTCTCTAAATAACGTATCATTAGTTCCTTCATGAACAAGCATATTGCAAAACCAAATAGATTAAAAGGAGTGTTGGAGATTCTTACAAAATCTCTTCCGCAATTTTTTAACTGCTTAAAAAAGCGTTGTTAAGAAAATATGTATTAAATATGAACTTATTAGTATAAAACTAAAATTTGTACGTAAATATATTTTTTGTGAAAGTAATGTTCAGATATATAATATCAGTGCTTGCCTAGTCGCTTCAACCTGCAACTCACATCCCTAAGGTTGCAGTTTCGGTCCCCGGCTGTGCACCAATGGACTTTCTTTCTACGTGTGCATATATTCGCTCGAACGGTGAAACCATCGTGAGAAAACCGGCTTTCAACCCAAAATATCGACAATTTAAAAGGCTGTTGTACTTTAATAAATAATAAAAGCCTTTTATTTCAAATACATTTATATTTCTACAATCTCATTAAATATATAAATAGCCATATACTCGTTATTTTAGAGACATTGAATGAACATTTATTTCTGTTACACAAAAGTTGTAAGATTATAAAAAATGTTGTTCCCGCAAACGGATGTGGAGAGAAACTCGCAAGACTGACAACGATTGCCCCCTCCATAATATCGTATATAACAATTTGCTTGGAAGGGGAAACGCCTTTGACATTTGCGTATTTATCAACGCTTAGTATCTGTGTATTAAATTCCGTAAATTGTAATCTGTAGGCGATGTTGTAAGCTGCGGAGTTTTTAATTCAAAACAGTAATTCCTGTGTCGTTATCCTTAATATTGTTTGTAAAGATAAATACTTCAGTTCTTTTGGTTATAATCTCAGACCACTCCTTTAGGCAGACACTTTTATACATATTATAAGAACGACGAAAAGTTTAATAACGTCTATATACTATATTTATGTAACGTGCGTCAGAAGGCTCGCAAGAACGTTGGCGGCCTTTTAGGAACAGCTACTTATCTTGAAAACCCCTAACGCCGAAACCCATTAACCTCAATCCATTTTTGACCATCTGAGATTGAGATCTTAATATTGATAAAAGTGTGCAAATAACCAATCGACGGATTGATATTAGATAGGAGATCGATCGACTGTCACGGTCTGATCTCAGATTGTTTTCAATCCCAGGTTGTGGATTAATTATTGGATTCGGGCGTAAGTCGATAAGGTTCTTTAAAACTGCAGAAGGCAGCTGGGTGCGGCAACATTAAACGCTCAGTTGTGGAACGACGGACGTCAAGGTGATACGGATGGTATTTCGCATTCTGCCTTGACGTCCGAGGATGAAACAGCTGCAGGTAATTCAAATTACTTCTTGGAAATGCGACAGACGATGCATCTCTACGCAACGACCAATCAAGCCGCTTGGAACTCGACTGGTCGATGATTCGTGACTTCGTTCAATACGGTCAAGTGGAAGGGCTGGTACTCGGGATCACCTGCCCAGATGTTTAGAAGGGAGAGAATTATATATATATATTATGATATTATTAATGTACATTGACTGAAATATAACTATGGACCTGCAGGTATCTTGCTAAAGTCTTGCAGAACAAAAGAGCGCGCGGCCGACCGGTTGGCTGGATATACAGAGGCCATTGTAGTGCGTACTGAAGGAAAATGGATGATGTCCAGAAATGGACCAAATAAAGAGAAGATAATCAGAATGAGAATGACTATTGAAGCCCAAAGGTAGTGTTAAGTTGTTTTCATCTACCAGGCAACTATAAATCTGAAGCAATTCACGCCCTACTTACTAATCATACAACAATATCGAATAGAATTTAAAACTGTTGCCGAAACACCATTAATACGATATCGGCACTTGTGACCTATTAGTGTTATGTGAAATGTTCCTACTAAGACTAGCTATAGCGTATTTACGAAGCGTGAAGGAGGCAGCGAAGTCATGTGATCCGAACATCAGTCACCTATCCCTCGTCAGCCCTGACACATCAGGGCTGTCAACAAAATAACAATATATTTTTTAATAAAGTTCTAAGATTTAGGGAAATTAATGTTACTATAGAATACATATAATATATATCGTGTCATTACTACTGATTTTATTTGTATAATTATAACCATAGATTTAGTGATAATCTATGTATATGTAATATGTATATCAAATGAATCCCAAAACTAGGAGATAGCTGTACCAACAGGAGTATTTTTTTTTCTTAAACTATGAGGAAGGTTTTTTGAACATATTTTTTTTTCATATGTCCGGGTGATTTCAAATTTGGTAGCGAAACAATTTTATCAAATCGATCCAGTAGGTTTTATATATATTCGTTACAAACATACAAAATCCTTTAAATAATAGTATATGTATAACATAATTCAATTTGGTTAAAATACTATGAAATTTTATATCTAGCTTCATACATGCCCAATTTTATAATATCTGAATCTACGTAAGTTAAGAAATCGTTCCTAGGTAGAGCAATTTTTACACTAATCCCAAGTTTCAAGATTATAGCGACTTCGTTAAGTGCCAACCCTAGCGGTTACACCGTTGGGTGGGGAAGGAGGGGGCGGAAGTGTCGTGCGTGCGATTTAATTCCATCGCCTTTCGCCTCACCCGGCCGCGGGCCCGCTGGAGTGCCCTCGTGACGTAGTGATGCGAAAGTTTATCGATAAAATCTATATTTTAAATAGCAATTTAACGAGACTTTACATGTAATTGCATTTTTTACTTTGAAATACCGCTGCTCATGAGTAGGTTATAAATAATTGGTACGTTCTTTTCTTGAAGGAACGTAAGTCTGATTGATTCGGAGACATTTCACGGTTCCACATATTGGTAGCGGCAAAAACTATATTATAAAGGCTCAGTTATAGATCGACGGACGACCAGATGATACGGATGGAATTTTCTATTTCGCCTCGACAATGAAACTTAGCTGCAAGTTTTAATCCTAACAACTCCTCTGAACACTCTCTATGGTAAATGCAAAACGACCCTACATTACCTCGCAAAGCCAAGGGATCGAACCGCTTGGATAGGGATTGTCAGATGACAGATTAAATACCATAACCAAGAAACTTCCGTAGATTTAATACTTTGAATTAAATACTACGGTGAATAATAATTATTTAAAATGTAGATTTAAAATTAAAATAATACTATCGATATTCCGTTTTCATCTCAAAGGACATCACTAGTGAAAACTAGAAGCACTGTCGGCCGTCAACGGGCTGCTCGTAAAATACCAAGAGCAGGTGATTCTGTCGGCGCGGCGCTCTACCTAACAATCCACCGAGTACCGTGCTACAGATACTAATAGGGCTGGCATTTTTTTATAATATTCATTAGATTTTCAACAACTTTAGATAAATAAATATATATAAAAATGAAAATGTGTTTCTTCATTTGACAACAATTCATTATAATGTGTTAAAATATTTGGAAAAGTAAAAAATTATCTCAAATTAAAATCAACGATATTGGATAACTTATTTAGATATAGCACCGTAATGTTCTCAGTCTTTCCAAGCCAATGCCCAAGAATCGAACCTATAACCGGAGTGAGCGCGTTAACACACCCTGTGTTCGGATGTGGTAGCATAAGGAACTTGTCTTGAATTTTGACAGCCCTAAATTGACGTTATAAATTACCTCGCATCTTGGCGTAGTGGGGACTAGCGCTAAACTTATGCTCCCCTGGTACATTTCAAGACGTGTACCCGTTATGTGCTTTCCTAAGGTATTTCTGAAGAATGTAAATAAAAATCCAGCTCTCAGTGGAAGGAAGTACTGGGTCAGCGCAAACACACCGTTAGGAGTTATTTGAAATGTCTTTACTTCGTACAAATATAGTACCTAACGTACTGAAGTGTTAAATGTCTGAATATTGATCGGAACACAATATTTTATGTCAACTCGGATCAAACAATGGTCGTATTGGGGTCCGGATAAGTGGTCGGAAAGAATTAGAGGGGACGCTCAAGCAAGCGTCAAGCGATTAGGGCGTTGAGGGAACAAACGTGCGACTGTACTGCGATTTAATCATCGCAGGAGCCGAGACAAGATTATACGTAAGCGTAAGCTTATTCTAATTTTATGAGTTATAAAAACGTGAAAAGAAATTTTATTAGTAATTTTAGGTTTAGGCCTCAGTTTTCTGTATCTGGTTCATGATTGTCAATATTAGTGGCACACGCCGGTGACTTTTTGAGTCTAAGAAAACATTTGCTCACGATGTTTTCCTTTGTTTGAGCCTATTTAAAAATAACATAGAAAGAAAATCCATTAACTCACAGTCGGGGATCGAACATACGACCTCAGAGATGCACGCTGAACCCAAGGACTGTTTAATTTTTGTATAAAATACTAGTACAGTAGAATTATATATATAAAGATATAAAAAACTCTTTACAAAGATATTTATGTTGTGTCAGCGACTTTCGACGTTGTTTTTGTTACAATTAATAATCGTCGTTCAGTTAGTCGCAAGTTTAAAAGCCTCAACTTAGGGTCCGTAATACCTACAAGTCTGAAATCCCACAACAGCGTGGCCGATCAAGTTTTTCCTTTATGTTTTGACGGCACTTTGAAACTTCTGAGTGTTTTTCAAGCCGAGACATTTTACATAAGACGATAATCTTCTTTGAGAATGTTCGCCGTCACGACCAATTGGTGTAACATTCGGAAAAAACTTTCACTTAGGTATTTGAATTATTCAAATTTAGCGTATGAGTTGATAGGAACATATAACTTTTTTATTTTACTTTATATCCGAGGTGAAAATGAATTTGGGCATCCCGCCCCCAAAGGATTGCATGGGCATATAGGACCCGAGCCACACCAGAATCTCTGCTATTCACAGATTGGGTAAGCTATAACCTCGAGTTGTTCCTAAAACACCTCGTCTCGCATTCTACCGAGACCTCAACGGCATGGTACGTTTAAAAACCTCCGGTGCAGTACACACTACAGGCTTAGGAGATGAGCAGGTCTTCTCTTATTTATTTCAAGCGCTTCCTAAGAACACATACCTATAAATAATAAGTATGAATTAATTCTTGAAACAGTATTTTCTATCTTCTGTCAGATGTCTCAATATATTTGAAGTAGATTTTATAATCAGCAGTGACAGCTGACATTTGTCAAATTCATGTCACTTAAGGATATATTTTTAGATACTGAGATATATCGGAGCACCACGGCTGCGCATCCGATATTTTCTTAATTATTGTTATCATTCCAAATAAAGTAGCAACATCAAATCCGGGATTCTATAGTAGGTGATGTTTATAGAAGTAATTCATAATGTTGGACTAATGGCTCTGTCAGCTGCTATTGTCATACACCAGAGCTTAAGCTTAACAACATAAAAGTCGGCTTGATTCTCTCTCTATACTGCGTTTTCTATAAAGTGTACTATGGTGAGTGTTGTGAAGAATTGATAGGTGCCTCGTAACTCGTTTCGACACAGTACGAGCCGTACCAATGCAAAATTCATCACCTTGATGGCGTCGGTCTTCCTGCTTCCACAGTCCGTTCACAAGCAATTTCTTTTGCAAACTAGCGAACTGTGTGTGGACTGTGTGTCTTCCCTGATAGATACGGCCGCCAACGATGAAGGAGTACACTTGGAGAAATACTCCAGAGTGTACTCCTTCCTCAAAGCCGGCAACGCACCCACTAAAAATAGGTGTCTATATGATCGATGACTGCCTTTGGGTGTCACGTAAACTATTAGCCACCCTATTTATTATTATTAATAATTTTATTACTTTGGATTAATGTTTTACTTAACATTTGGTTGGACGAACTAGTAACAAATTAGCCCGCGGCGTTCTAAGCTATTTAGTTCATCCTAGTTTGAACAAATTTGAGTAAATTTCAATTTATGGTAACTTCTAACAAGACTAAAGAGCTTATTACACCACGCGATATTCAGACAGTCTTACTAAGATTTAGCCTAATGTAATAAGAGTTAGCCAGTTAGCCTGTCTAATTAGACCGACCGAATGGGTTCGGCGGTGCTTACTGGCTTACTTGCTGAATATCGTGTAGTGTAATAAGACTTAGCATGCTAAACCATTCAGTCAGCGCGCGGCAGTCGCAGAGCAAAGACGTTCGTACATGTTTGTTTTCTGTGGCCGCGTGCACCATGGCGTGTTCGCAAGAAAAAAAAGTACTTTGGAATGTTTTTTATTTTTTATAGATGAAGTTAGCCAACGCTCGACACACTGATACATTGGTAAAAACAAACATGAATCTTAAATTTAGAAAGAAGGTTCGGACAATCAATCTTATTATAGAATATCTTAGCTGCAAACGATGTGTCAATAAATTTAAATAAATTTTCTGCGATTCTCTAATGACAACATGTCTTGTTCTGTTCTTGATTTGTACCGAGACATGCCATTTTTATTGCCATATTGAATGTATGGAGTATCTATTAAATTACATATAATAATATAAATTACTAATATAACATTTTAATAGTCATTCAAACTCGGCAACTCCTACTCTAAGGTAGTTTCTTAAGTCACATGGCGACATCCGTCACCGACTACGTACGCTTTGCAAATGAGTAAAAATGAGTTAGCATGCGGTATTCAGTCCAGTGTAATAGCGAGCTTGCTAATTAGATTTTAAGACAGTCTTACTAAGACAGTCTGAATATCGCATAGTGTAATAAGCACTTTAGTAAGATCGCTTTTGAGAAATACTTATTGCATGTTGGGTCCTTATCATTCCAGCAATAAGCAAGTGACAAATTAATCGCTGCTATCTACTCTATTCTAGTATCTAGGTTCTTCAAAACAATTTCTTTAGCGATTCGCGAAATTCGCAAGATTCGTTTCTGAATCAAACCCAAGTAAGTATCTCTTGTCAGTGTCAAATAAGAAATGTGCCAAAAGTTGGCTAAATATAATTTATTATATGTAATATTAATTAATATGTCTGTCTGAAACGCCATTGCTATCTTTTTTATCACTATAATTTGGTGTTTAAACCACTAATACACGTACATCAATACCAGGGCGTTATGAACAAAGAGATATGTAACCAGATATGGTTATCACTTTCTTTTTAACCCTTCCATCATTGTGGGTCAGAGCGACCCTTATTTGAATGTGCACGTGGCTTGAATATGTCCAATTGTCCACCCTAAGCTATGTTCAGTTTGTTCAATGCTTTTCAACTGGAGGTTTTGTGTTACCAGCAAATAACTTTTCAGGTTAGGATGTGGCATCCATATTTAAGTATCTGTGATAGGGGCTTAAATATATAGAGTTAGGAAATATATAAAGTATTACTGGATACATTTATTGAATTTAATATTATGAGTAAAACCGCACGGTAGCGGATAAATCATAAAGAAAACTCACTTTTAGAGCCGGTTAAAAGTGGTACAAGTGTGTCGAAAATGCCCAACCAAGTAATTTACAGTTGGACAACTCAACACGGGCAAGCCCTTGTAGAAAATGTCGAGCGAAGCGCGTTGAAACTTTGATCAAAATTCTGCTAAAAATATGCTTAGGGTTGGCAACACCGCAAAATACCTAAAACAGTAAATGGTTAAATACGAAATATATTTCATAGAAAGCGTTTTATTAGGCCATAAATTTAAAGTTACTAGAAAATAATTAACCGTAAGTGAACTTTGCTATTCTTCAGTACATTCTAAATTTACTAAGTACGTCGAGAATGATACGAATTAATCGTAATTAATTAATATTTAAATAGAATGCAGACGAACAAAGAAGTACTTATGATGGTTAAAAAAGGACACTTGAGTATTTCAGTCACGTTTTACATAATACGAGCTTAACTAGTCATACAAGGCAGTGGCAGAACACCTGGCCGCAGACGCACATCTTGGTTGAAAAACCTTAGACAGTGGTTTGCTCAAAGCACCAAGTTATTGTTTATTTAAAAAAAAACTAGACATGATGATCGCCAAACTTCGCAAGGAGATGACACTATAATAAGAATGTTACCAAAACCTTCTTTTTGCTTCTATAGTTTTTTATAATCATTCGGACGTGACTGCCTTGTTTAGTCTCAAATGGCATGTCCGTCAGTACGCCGTGCCTAATTAACCTTTAGAAATACGATAATCATAATGATAATTCTCACTGGAATAAAAAAAATATTCTTTAAAGAAATATTATCCGTCAGTGGTGACAGCCCTACCGTCGCAGCGCAGCGGGCGTGCCTGACATGGGATCTGTCGGCTCGGCGCGTTTCGTCGCGTGCTCAGCTTACCGCACTATACAGCGATTGAAACAATTTAATACTCGGATTTATTATTTTTTACCGTCAATACGCTAGTCGAATCAATTCCAAAGTATTTTTAGACATGAATAAAGAAATCATATTTGTTATATAATATAATCTAAGACTATATATATATTTGATTTGTATGAAAATAGTTATTGTTAATCTAGTCATATAAGTGCGTGTTATCTAAAAGACCGCTGGTATAAAAATGGGCATTTTTCTATAAAAATTAATTCTTTAAAAGAAAAAAACTTTTGTAGTAACTGATGTAAAAGTGATCGAAATCGTGATTTATGTGTACTTTTCTTTTTAATGCTGTTCACTGTTAACATGTTTTAATTACTTTGTTTGTCCCATTCGTTCCGTCTAAATGTCTTATGTGTATTTTTGCACTTCTTGCGCTGCCTTAAGTAATTTATTTCTTCTTCTCACATTGGTTTGTCTGGAAATGATCCCTTGAGAGCGATAAGGCCGCCAGCTCTTTTTATTTAATTATGCAACTGTATTTCTGTATGCAACGAAATGATATAATTAGTATAAATAAATGAATATCATTCGTATATAGTAAATAAATTCCTTATAAAGAGAATTCAATAATTAATATACAGTATAAGTGTCGTATATAACATATATTCAAGATATTGTTTTTGCAAATATTTTTCTTTATCCTTATCACAAGTTAATAATAATATTAAATCTTTATCACAAGTCTTTTTATGAAGACATATCATACGAGGCAGGAACCCCTCGTATTAACACCCCCCCCTAATATAAAATATAGATGAGTTCAACATAAACCACCCAGCGACGAATAAAAAAAGTATTCATCAAAATATCGAACGATTCACCAAATGTACCAGGCCGCCATAAACACAAACAGCTATAGCGCATCGCGACATGATACGGGCCGTTATCGCCGCGCCCGGCCCGGGTGTCACCTTGTCACCGACCCGGTTTTAATGGGACGCTGTGTGCGACGCTCGTGGCCTCTTGATACTTCTATTAATATTATTAATTATTGAATAGGATTTCTGTGCAATTGTTTTTAGTTGTAACTTATGAATAAACATTGATATAACTCACGTAAAATACATACATAAAATAAAAAATAAAAACAAAAACATTTTCGAATCATTGGTATCTTATCTTTTATGATTGCCGGATACCAAATGTCTTGATCTCATTTTTTTAATACTCACTCATAAATTAAATTTATGGATTTTTCAAATCTTATTTAAATTTTCATGATTTAAATATTTTTTGTATGTGGAACTGATGAGGATTTAACTAAATTTTAATATTTAAAGTTAGCTGTTGCGAATGTAACCATTATTATAAAATCAACTTTGAGCATACACTGCGAATATTTTTACATAATATTTAGTGTTACATGCTGTGGAAATGTCATTATTTAAGATGTCTCTAATGACATTTTAATGTCTTGTACGTGATATATGTATGTATTAGTTGTAAAATGTAAATACTATTTATAAATAGCTATTACATATTTTGTCTTTATCACTCCGGTGTTTCGTTTCGTATCTAATAAATACAGGAGACAAAATATTGAGTCTTTGAAAGACCAAAAATAATTCATACGAGTAATAATAACCTGGTAGTTATTCTCAATTTCACAGTAAGCTCTCATACAAATTAATTGACTGGAAGAAATCGCTTATAAGGTAAATAAAGTCCGTTATATGAAATCATTAAGGTGTTACATATTGTATATATTAATCATTATATACGATATGTAACAAGATAAAAAATACTTCTATGTTACAGTAGAAAAAGTAACTTTGATCGAAATTCGAATATAGAATTCAAAAAGTAAATATTCCGCCTATTCCCACAGTGCTATTAGTTATAACCCGTCCCCGAATGGCGTCTGCGCCACCAGTGTCGGCTTGTGGGCTGCATAAAAAATGTCTGGGCTGCCGTAACGCCGCCTCTAATGACACACTATGGGCTTAGGGTTGCCTATCAATGATATTCAATTCGGAGCAGATACATACTTTAAATGATACTTTTCGATGTAACGACTGAAGAAGGTTGCACAGATCAACAATGTAGCGTATCGCTTCATTGTGATTAATCTGGTGACGCTGACGTCACGTGATTTGACGTTTCATTTTTAATTCCAACTTGGTTTAATATTTAGAGAATTAAACATAGTATTTGTATGTCTAAAGGAAACAGTGGTAAGTATGTGGCAAACGGGCAGAAGGCTCATCAGATAAGTGATACCGTTGCCAGTGGAGATTCTCATCGCCAGAAAGCTCGTGAAAGGGTTGGCTGACTTATAATTGGTTAGCTCTTGTCTTAATAGTTTCTACTTCCTAAGTCGAAATAGCGGTATTTCTAAGAAGATAATAAGTAATAGAATAATGATATATTTTTGAGTAAGTATATGAAGTAAAGCGCATCAAAGTATTGTAGTCCACGATGTACTCTTTACAAAGTGTCTTTATAATTCGAATACATATTTTCCGGTTCAGTGGCAACCCTACCGGGTGCCAGCGCTCGCCTCCTACATATTTAATACACCCGGACCGGTTTCTATCCGGTCGCTACGCTTTGTAATGGCAGAGGTCTGATTGAGGAGTCTGTGCTCTATTGACAGGCCTTTTAAAAGACTACCAAACAATAAAACTGAAAAGCCGAGTTTCATTTGTTTCATTTATTGTAGATTGCAAGGTAACGACGCATAAATTCAAATTTCGAATTGGAAAATATTCTGTAAGGATTCATTGCGACAAGCATTATTTTAACACATGTTTTTTTTTATTATTTAGCCCTTTATTATTTATTAAGCCCCGGTAACACCAAAACGGATTAAAAATAAGATGATACTAAAATTACTTATTATCGCCCAAACCCAATAAAACTATCTCAGTTTGACCATCTGGGATAGACATCTTAAACCAAATACATATTGATAAGTATGCCAATAACCAATCGACGGCTTGTAATAGCTTTCTATTGATATTATACAAGCTATCCATGGTAGGTCGGATCGGTGTATGTGGTACCTTTGTATGAAAATGACAGTTCAACTGTGCCAATTTCCTACCTTAAGATTTTATCTTACACCAGTTTTTAAAATAATTAAAAAGCTATTTGATATGTTTAAAACATAGACATGTATATTTTAAAATTACTTGTACGGTTTTATTTACTTCACTTGGATTATATTGATTATCAAATATGAGTGTAAAGAGTGAAGAGATTGCATTCTATCCGTCTCCAAATACTATTATCTTCGTAGAGTTTGGTTATTCGGATGCAGATAAGAGATCGATCGACTGTCACGGTCTGTTCTCAGATTGTTTTCAATCTGGACCAGACATTGAACAAAATAATTCAATTTATCATGTTAAACAGTATATTTAATAGTGTCTTTACTCAACTCATAATGGTAAATTACGATCTAGACTAACTTAAAACTTATAACGTATGTCTAACCTAATTTCCTTATAAGGATATTTAACATAAAGTGTACAATGACACTACTTTAGTCTCTATTAAGGGGCAGACACTGTTCTTGTTTCCAGCACTTTACACTTACAAATTTAAATGTTTTTGGTTTTTTCAATATTGTCACTAGGCCAAAGTGTCAAGCCTCGACATTTACGTGATGGTGGAGGCTCTGTGGAGGCTTTATCAGTCAAATGCAATTAATAAATATATATGAATTAATGCAGTAATGTGAACTAAGCTTAAAAACATAATCGGAGTCACGAACTTAACAGGCCGAGAAATCTGTTGGTAACATTTGTATATTGTTGAATAAATTTAGCGAAGGGTGACATTGTTTAAAGTAAATATCATTATTTTTGTTTATATAGTACAGGGGGCAAACGGGCAGGAGGCTCACCTGATGTTAAGTGATACCGCCGTCCATGGATACTCTCAATGTCAGAGGGCTTGCGAGTGCGTTGCCGGCCTTTTAAGAATTGGTACGCTCTTTTCTTGAAGGACCCTAAGTCGAATTGGTTCGCAGCGGCCCCAAAGAGACGTTAGATTATGATTAGGTATAAAACAATTAAAAAGAAGAAACAACAAAAAAGTTTCCTATGAACATGAATAGATAACAGCCTATTTTAAGTTTCCCCGGTTCCTCATAGTCAAGGCTGTTGGAAAGACAGATGTCTTGAAGCTCATAACTTAATTCATAATTCAGTTCACACTCCCCAAAGTGCAAACGCGCGAAAAAACAGGGTGAGGTAGGCGAGGCGGGGGGAGATGGAGGGTGAGGTAAATTGTCCATGAGGTGAATATTTTGTTTGTAACCGCTTCAGCTACGAGGCGTTAGTCGTTCGGAAATACCCAGGATTTATAATGCATCAAGCATACGTTGAGCGATATTTGAGCGGATTATTTTTCGATATCTTATTTATTTATTTCGTAATTCTACAACTGACATAAATTATAGTACCTGGATGACCGCTGCTTTGCTCGGTATTTTATTTTTATTTTTTATAAATTGCTTCTATTTGGAAATGATATTCAAGTACTACATACTAATAAAATTGTGAAATATGAATATAATTATCGAATTAAGATAAGTATATTCATATTTAAGTTTTTATTTGACTGACATCTTTAAACGAGCAATTCTATGTTTAAGTTGATAAACACGAATGAAATGACATTTTCTAGAAATGATTCCTAGCTAGATCGATTTATCGCCCCCGAAACCCCGTATACTAAATTTCATGAAAATCGTTGGAGCCGATTCCGAGATTCCAATTATATGTATATAAGATATATACAAGAATTGCTCATTTAAAGAAATAAGATATACAAACAATTCCACTAAATTTATAGCCAAATTGAATATGTATACAAAAACATTCAGATATTTACGAAAGGAAAAAATCAATAAAAAATATTTAAAACATTCAACTAAGTAGGTAACATATAACACAACCGAATTTAGGTATTTAGTACCTAATATGTGTGCTCACCTCCTGATAGAGGCATTCGCTATAATAAGCTAACTAACTTAGTGTAAAATAAAAATACAGCCTCATCCACGCAGACCGTTTTCCTTATGAAAGTGGCCAAATCAGTTAAGAGATTTTTAGTCTAAAAGTCACAAATAAACGTTAATAAAATTGGGCCACACAGTACGTGAATAAAGCTCTTTTGTCATAAACTCTGTAATTAAAATCTTAGTGTAACTTCGCTCAATTTTTAACTCGAAGTTTTATAGTGTACTCCAGTATATTTATTAGCATATTTTACATAACAATAAATTCCGGAGCTTAAAATATGCTAACGAGTGGCAGTGCATGCCAGTTTTGCGATTTCGCGCCATTTCTGGGCGGCAAAATGTCGGACGCCTTTTGGCGGGAACGCCAATTTGCACAGACTAATAAATTATGCAGTTCTCTTCGGAAACGAGGTTTTTCGCTCTTTAAATTATATGCACAACTTTTTGTTTCTTTAATAGCCAGTTTGGAATGAATATAGATACTTATTTCTTATAAAAATAAAAATCAATCTATTAAATACATATATATTAAATTCGTACGGTATTTTCGCTAACATAACTTTTAAAATTATTTTTATTCAATAACGTATAACAATAACTAAGCCTTGCTTTAAGAGTAAAAGACTAAAAGACATTCATAAAATATTTATTCTTAATAGATCACAATCTAATTCTGGCACATACAACAACAAATAATACTTAGTTAAATCTAGGGTATACTGAGGTATTTTTCTAAATAATCACATTTCACATATCTACGTACCTACTGTATCACTGAAAATAAATTCGTAATTATTATTATACCAATGACAATGTACCGATCGTTTGGTGTCAAAAAAATGTAGTGTCTGAAAAATGTCCTTGAATATTGTCAATTTGACATTTCATATATTCCGAACAGTTTGATAGATACCTAGTCTTACTCTTGAATAAACTTGAAATAATAAAAAATTAAGCTCGTTTCAAAACAGGGTTTAAAGACATTTTAAAAATCTTTAAACATAACCAACACAGCCGGACACCGAGATCTAACATCAATTCTTATTATATTAAATATTTTAATTGTATACTCTGTAATCTACTGGCAGATTTATATTTGTACTTTGGCATCGTTATTAACCGACTAAATTCTAACACATATCATTTTAAACATAGAGGTAGTTAGCTGGGTATTCTTAATTAAAATTCATAATATCGTAAAAGGTAACAAACAAAAAGTTCCCACAACAGAATGTACCTTTGCTTAAATACAAAATATTTAAACTTTGTAAAATGAAACTTCAATCATCTGGCTCCGACCCGACGTGGTAATCTTTCAAGTCCCTCTGCAAGTCTGGAGATTCGTTCCGAATGCCCATCGCACGCGACGAGTATGTGCTTTGTGACATACTTGACAGGATTCCGTTAGAGAGTGCCTGCACAGATAAAGCCTCTTGTGACGGGCCCGCGTAGCTGTACTGTTGATAGACCGCTTGAATGCGAGCCGCATTCACGAGTGTCTGAATCTTTAATTGCGTGTCCAACGCAAGGCTGAGAGGCAATTTTCTCAACTGACTGGCTATTAGTTTTCCAAACATTTCGAACTCGTTCTCGTTCCCATTCTCAGAGTGTTGACTGAGGTCTTGCGGCTCTAAATCGCTTCGTTCGTCGTTGTTCTTCTTTTGTTTTGTTAACGGGTATATCGTTGCGAGGGAGGTGAGTGGTGTGGCTATTCCGACTGGGGGGTTGAGAAACGATGTCGTTGATGAGGGTAAGATACCGAAGGGGGACTGACTTAAACCGAACGGGGTGCCGGGACGCGGTGATGGCGTGTTCAAAACGTAAGGGGTAGACGATCGAGTAGAGTTCCTACGTTTGCGCGGGCTTTTCTTTTCTGGGGATTTTCGCTCGCTCAGATCTTGGACTGCGTCGCTGTCGTCGCTCATCGCGATTTCCAATAAGCTATTATCAACCTGTAACAGAAATATTTCGCTTCAATGTTGGCATTAACGCGCATGTGTCGTGAGTGGCAGCACTTACGGAGCTCGGAGTGACGATCGCCCTTAGGAACCTGTCGGCGTGTTCGAACCACGTGACGCTGGGCCGGTACGCATGCGCGCCAGCCTTCCGCGCCGCGCGAATTTTCTTCAACTCGACACTGTACGACGACCGTATATTCTTTATCTTATTCTTCAGCTCCTTAACAGTTACGTCCACCAGATTTAGCGCGTTGATGATCTCGACGTAGCCCTGTTCGCGTACTTTTTTGTTCTTGTAGTGCTCGGAGACGGGGTTCCAGAGATATTCACGTTTTTCGTATTCTATTATCATCTGAATGGTGAGGTCTTCGCTCCATTTCGGGTTGGCTAGGATCGCGACCATTTTACTTACATAGCACTTTTAATTTTATTGAAATGTGATGACTAGGAACACAGGGGTGCGGGCGTGTCGCATGCGCGCAGCATACTAAAAGCACGTCGATGGTCGGCTAGCGGCGCGGGGGGCTATTTCGGGAGTGGCGATACGCAGTCGCGTGCTTTGGACCGTGCTGTTTCCTCTCGTATCGGATGCTGGGGCGGAGTGAAATGGAAGATTTGTAGCGGACTCGAGTCGACGCACGCAACTGTTTGATTGACGACTTGCGAATTGAATGATTTATGTTATTCTTTACTTTATGTCACGATGAACGAATGATTAGAGAATACATTTCACTTTATTTGTAGGTCGTGTAAGTAATAAAAAAATAGTTTGTTTATAATATTGATATGTATATTTTTAACATTTGATTTTTAGTAAAACTGGTTATAAGGGTCATAAATTCTTTAGACACGATGGCCAAATGGCGCGGCCGGCCCCAAGATCTATCACACTTCAAGATGCCGCAACTACAGTTACCATAGCAACGACCTATGCGCTACCAGCACTTAAACTTTAAAGTATGTATATAATTTAAAGCGTTATTCTAAAACACAAGTTTTATTTAAAATAATATTAATTTGTTTATAATTATTCATGCGAAAAATAATAATAATAATAATTTATGGCATGAATGTGTAAGGTGGTACAATCGTGAGTTCGCATATTCTGCTACACACAATGGCGCGCAAATTTGTCTTTAAAGGAATTTTACTTATTACATTATTATTCATATGAATTGGTCAGTTCTTATATTATTTGTATTGTACATATCATATCATACATTATTAAATTTATATCAACTACAGTGTCTCACGCAAATAATCATTTATTGAATAATACATTTTTTTAAGTAATACACCAACTCGATTTTTAAAGACTGTATTCGGAAGATCTTTTGATTATTCTGGTAATTGTAAACCGTGCCATACAAAAGTTTTTTCCTAAACAGTACCAGATTGATTTGTGGCAATTTCTCCGATGTCTACTTCTTACTTTGACATAAAAATATGTATGTTTCTGTTCTTATATACAGAACTGAAATACAGTTCTTAAACCAGCAACAGTTAACCGACAAATTGAAATATTAAACCATAAAGATACGAGCCGTCACGTAGCACATTAATAACGAAACAACGAAGGGCTTTTAGTGCTTACCGCATTCGAGAATACACTACAAGTGATTTGTAACCTAGAAATTTTATTAATTTAATATTTATTACACTTTGGATTATATATAATTTTTTACCTTACGTCTACCCTACTAAGTTCTTGATGGGGTACAATTCATTAGAGCTTCGTAGGGATTTGACTGTGGTCAGGTTTTTTTTTATAATTAAAAACGAAACGGAAAGCATATACTTGATGGGAGAAATCATCAAAGTATACGTTCCGGGCAATTATTACCGCTGCCGGAAACATAACCTCTTTCCTGTGCGTTCGGCTCGCACTGTCCAGCGTCAACAAGCTCCCATTCCTCGACTACTCTCGATGCTTAATGGGTTTCTCGACTCTTCACCGGAGAGCGACCTATTTGGTGAGCGTATGGCGGTAGTGTACTCTGATTTGAGGGTATACTTGGAGGGTATTGGAGGGTACCATCTTCTGTGTTTTATGTTATTTTATAATTCATATTGTTTGCTTATATATTTTAGACTATTTTTAGCATGAGTTTGGCCATGTATATATATAGTTTGTAAGTGAATAAATAAATAAATAAATATTAGCAACTACAGATCATATACAAATAGATATTGTTTAGTTATTTTATTAATTCTGTTGATAAAAAAATTAAAACATTCATTATTTCAGGAACCCGATAAAACCCTAAGACAAAATGGCGTCGCACAAGTATGAAGTTCGTGCTTGTAAAAATTGACGTTTGTTTACGTACTTATATTTTATTATATATTTTAAGCAAACAAATATACAGTATTTATAGTAGCAAAAAGGTTAGCCGACATCTAGGTATTCAAAGGGGAAACGCTGCCAGTATCTTCGGAACTTATTTTGGTTATTTTATTATACTTTTAGCTTAAGGGTCATTGTATTACTGTTTTTTGAGATGCTATTGTTTTGATCAAGTGATTATACAAATATATATCATTCATATACATAATGTATTTGTGTCAATTAAGTAATACAATAAAATAAAAACATACCAAAGGGAAACACAAATTTATGAAAGAAATATATGTATGGCAACAATATATATTCTTAATACACATCAATTTCCTAGCTCGGAACAGTTTTATTGGAAAATACATGTGATTTTTTTTTTATTTACTTATTATTTAAACGTTCCCTGAACTACCACAAATATTTCAATCATAATTAGCCAAATCGGTCGGAGTTT
Organism: Pieris rapae; assembly: GCF_905147795.1. NCBI lineage: Eukaryota > Metazoa > Arthropoda > Insecta > Lepidoptera > Pieridae > Pieris > Pieris rapae. The sequence goes on from NC_059513.1 coordinate 1,002,704, forward strand.
GAGCGAGTCGTTTCATTTTTATATCAAAATAGTCTTCAACAAAATTCAACTGCATGGCAGCTTAGTTAGACGTATATATTTTCTAAGTATTCAAAAAACAATATTTAATTTTTGATTAATTAAAAAAAAAATTACAAGACTTTTTATTGCTCGATATTCTGAATGGGCCGATATGTAGCCCGTATTTGCCGTCGTTATTTCTCTATGAATCCTTCCTCCGTATGGGACAAGATACTTAGAAATCCGGTGATTAGGCTATCTCGCCCTTACAACCTTGTAAGGGTTACATACAATAATTAACTTACAAATATTCATGAAAATATAAATATATTTTACAACAATGTTTTAACTTAACGTTACTTTGTTTATTATACTCTTAATGAGATTTAATTTTCTATTTAGTTTTGATTATTATTTTTTTGTTTTATATTTTGTGTTTAATTTTTTCCTTATTTTGACCTGATTAATGGGTTAAATGGTTTTTTTATTAATATGGCAATAGGCTTAAATGGTTTACAACCCTAGACACAAATAGTGAACCAGGAAGGCTGATTTTCCAACCAATTATATGTGTGGGTAACACATATAAAACAAACATGAAATCTTATCTTATATTTATTTATAAATAATAATCTTATATTATCCTATTATCTTATCTTATTTTTTTTTTAAATTGAATGATAGAAATTTAATAAAAATATTCGGAGTGGATTTTACAATTATTTCCAGAGAGGTTCCGTCACAGAAAATTGGAGTTTGCAGCTACCCTCGTCCTCGGGAGCACAACATTTTTTCAAGCTCTCGATAAAGTGTAGTCACGTGGTACAGTTTTCAGGACTTTCCCTTTGATTTTCCCGTTTTTTGACGTTATCCCTTTTATTGTGAAAATGTTAATCTTGAAAAGATTTTCGGCATTGTCTACTTAATCTCTGAACTTGTAACAATAGACAATTATTACCAAGTGATTTCTCAGCTCTTTCACTATATCGGTCATATAGAAATATACTCTAATCTGTGTCCCTTAATCCATTAAGCCCCAGCGAAAACAATGCTAAAAACAGCTAATTCTGGGACCGGAGCGGTCGCATTAATCAAAATTAAAAGTTGATTACGACATATAAGGAACGCATAATGTCCAATTCAAAATCCTAACAATGGCGCGATAAAAAATCTTTTACAAGAAATATGTACATATTTATATATCTTTTTCTAATTTATAATGGGTCATTAGAACAACAACGCTCTTCACAATTTGTCAATCCTAGTACCCTTTTGAATTTGATGGTTAAGTGTCCATGCACACTCAACTCCAGAGAACTGGCGAGTGCGTTGCCGGTCTTTTAAGAATCGGTACGCTCTTTTATTATTTTTTATTTGCATTTCATACACAAATACAATCGCTATCAATCCGTAGAGATACCAACACGAAGTAAAGCCACCATCTGTTATTAATCACCCCATATACAGTGCGGAAGTGTGAAAAATAAAACCCAAGAAACATATGGGCACTGATAACGACCCCTGGGATAGCCGCAATCCAGTCTCACGGCTTCGGGCGAATTTAGTACGTAATATTATTTTATGTAAATCATAATTCCGCGGAATGAAATCATAACATAGCGCCATATTTTTTTTACTTTTTTCGTAAAATTCATATCAGGGATCAGAACTAAACCTTTGAATTAATAATACTAGTGTAGTGAATATAAGTACAAGTGCGGTATCGACACACGAACATACTGTCATAGCATTATAGAGTACTAAGACTGTTAATGAACATTAACTTAGTGTTAAGTTATTCACTAGTATTGTGGAAAATTAGGTCAACATAATATTACTTATTAGCCATAATCATTGGCTAGGTTTTAATTTTGGTTTCAAGTTTTATTATTGTGTTGGTTACAATATTTTCTTTATTTACATACGTACTAAACGTCAGCTTCTAGTTATCTAATCGGACAGTCAAAGATTTAATGCTCAATGATATTTGACAGATGGGATATTATGGTAGCTTTGTTTCTGAGCTTATTTGATTAATAGATTGTTTTTATAAAATGGCAATTCGTTGATATTCCCAATTACAAAATAAAACCAATTTCAAATAAAGAACAAAGGTCAAACAGTGGTTGACTATCAAACGCTTCCAATCGATTTATACTGAAGACTTTTAAATGTCACTGAGAGTATAAATTCAAATTTAGAATGAGTCCCAGTGCAAGTTAAAGCGGTAGTCGGCACGTTCGCCATTTTATGTCGCGTTTTTACGATGTAGCCGATAACGTTTACGAGGCGCGTTGAGTGGCGTCGGCGTCGCCGCGGCTCGCCCCGACTGATTGCATGCGAGGGGAGATAGTGATGGGTCAAATGTTATAGATTATCGATGATTATATCAATTCTAACTCTACCCTTAAATTGCTGAATATTCCACGCATAAGTAACGCTACAATACTTGGCATCAGATATCATGTATATTTGATTTTCTAACAGTAAAAGTGGTTGATACACGTTGTCGATATTTTTGGACTAAGACGGCGGGTTGCAATGTTTTCCTACCCGGTTTGAGAGAGGGTAAATCGGCACATAAACAAAAAGTTCATAGGTGCTTAGCCCGAGACCTACGGCCTCAGGGATGTAACAGCCACTAGTCCAACACTGAAGTTAATGCTAACATAATGATATGAATTAAAATTATATTTTGAAATCATATAATGAAAAAAATGAGTTTGTCTGAGTCACTTAGAGACTGAAAAATTGTAATTCGATATTAATGTGATTTAAGTATACGTATATATTTAAAGTGCTATTTTTTATTTTATTTTTATACAGAACTGGCGAATAGTTGGCCTTAATCCCACCTGATGTTAAGTGAGATACGGCCTATCGGAGGGCAGGCCTGTATGTATTTAGCCACCGCTTGAAATAACCTATTTTATGTGTATAGGAAAGATTGAAAGGGCCAACGAGTTCCACTCCGATGTTCCCACAACAAACGACGATCAAAATCGTGTTAAATTTATATCGATAGTAATAAACCACATCACTATAACGTAGTCAAGAAGGCCCCGCAGTCGAAGACATCTCCGGCCACATTCAATACGCTCCGCTGAGCTTTTTGAAATATATTCCTTTGATGTAAACATACGGCGTTTCTATTATTGGTCTAGAATCAACCTAGCGTTATAACTTTGATATAGCAAACGGGCAGGAGACTCACATGTTAAGTGATACCGCCCATGGACACTCTCAATGCCAGAGGGCTCGTGATTGCGTTGCCAGGCGCTACACAAAGCTCCACATAGTGCCCGGAAAAACTGCCTTTAAAAACACAGACACAATAGACCCTTTCGGTGCTAAATACGATACAATAATACAATAGGAGAAGCAGAGATATTCTGTATCTATACACAACACCAAGGGAAAGTGGTCATGGTCATGGACAGGTATTGAGGGATGAATATAAGGTGCTTTTGTTTTAAAATATATCTTTTATTCGTTTAAAGTAGTTGGCATGTTTTTAGGCCTTCATCGCCTTCAAGCCCCATTGAGTATCTCTCGGCGATGGTAGCTTATCGGATGAATCTCCAGCCCGTTCACCTATTATTAAAAAAAATACTTTACCGGAGTCGGCGCATCTATTTAGTATATTAAATTGATTCCATGGGCAACCAAATGTATGGCTCAAAGTTTAATGTTTGCAACATAATAAACTCCCTTTGTTTACTATCAACACTATGATTATTTTGGCTTGAACGACACAAAACAGCAGTAAAACTGCTTTTTCTCCATTAGGCAGTTGAGTTACGGCCTTCACATGTGGTCAGAGTACTAGTAATAAAAAGTATAAGCCTGCGTCTATAGTAGAACACTTATATGGTACAGCCGGACATTTTTATATTGTGGAAATAGATTTAGCCTGTTACGCAGGTAATGTATATTTACTCTAAAGGATTTTTGTTGCGTCTTAAAACTGTACGTATTAGAAGAATGCACACAGGCATATTATGGGTAGGTTTTAGTTTGGTATCTGTTTTATGATCATTTGTTAATCTAATAGGCAAGTCTACTTTTGGGTTTAAGGCCACATTTCCTCACGATGCTTTCCTTCACCGTTCGAGCGGATATTAAATGCGCACATAGATATAAGTCCATTGGTACTCAGCCGTAGATCGAACCTACAACCTCAAGGATTAAGCCACTAGGCCAAAACTGCTCAAGCAATGTAATAATGAATGGAAATCCCAATCAGAACCATTCATATAAACCGATTGATATTCACAATAAAAAAGGGTTCCTTTGATTTTTGACAGTTAATAAATCCACCCCATACCCCAGGTATCATTAACCTTTCGTAGCTCGTTAAGTATCCATTCTTTCTGAGAAGGTCTAAGGAGCGAGGGGTCACAGTCTTAACGACGGAAGTCTGTAAGCACGAGTAACTGAGCGCTGTGCAGTGATGTAACTTGGAATTCTTTTTAATAGGAGAGAAAATGCAAGAAACATTTTAATAGATTACAACACGTTAAATACACCTTTGGGTTTTTTGTAGTCGAATTTGGGTTTGGTCATAATTAGTTAAGTTATTTTGACAAGACTATATAAAAAAGGGTTTAGAATTAATCTGATAATAATAAGTAAGAAGGATTTACAATATTTTGTAAAATAAGTTAACCTTATAATTATAAATCACGTTTTAATAAATAATATTTTGTTAATAATAATTTAAAAAATGTATAAATAGAAAACCAAATTTTAAAAAGATTGGTCCCTGGGATACCTTAATTTTTTGCTGAACTGCGATACGTATTCCTTAGCTTTGAAATCATTACTATCTTTTAAAACTTAAATATATTTAAAACTGAACTGTTATAAATCAACTGTTCTATATTCTAATTCAAAGAGATCCAAGCGTACCTACTTGGTACTTAAAGGCCTAAATATCGATGTAAAACGCTCACAAAGAAATATCTCAGAGATTATTCACATCACTAGCGTTATATGCCGCCGTTTCGTGACGAGCGGGGAATGCTCGTAATGAGTGGCAGAGCTTTGAAATTTTCTTGTACGCTTGATTTATAGCGTGTTTTCTTCACTGGAAACGACGTTTCATTAATGACGTGTGGACAGATTGGTTCATGTATTTCTTAATATTATACTAAACGTCAAAACGGAGAAGATTTCTATGTATCTCCTGCCTAATAAGTTAAAGATAAAATAGTAGGTACACGAAAACAGAGTGGGTTATTGCACAATTTGTAAAATTTCCTTTTATTAAATTAGGTTAATTTTAAATTCGACCATTTAAAATTCATTGATGGTGGATTAAGGTTGAGTCACCACATCGAATGTATAAATCAAGACACAACCAACATATGGCCTCCAACTAAGTGATACTAACATAAATACTTATGCTTTAGCGACAACAGAAAAAGATCCTAAGTGCAATTGCAACAAAAAACAATCAAAGGAGACTGACAGCTAAATACAAAGAGCGATTAATCTTTCACCCAACCGCCCTGCCCTCTAGCATCGAGAGTGTCCATGGGCGGCAGTATCACTTAACATCAGGTGAGCCTCCTGCCGGTTTACCCCCTGTTCTATAAAAAAAGCTCACCATAGGACAGAATGAGAGACGAGTAAAACGTGTTAAATTGTGCAGAGACAATTTATTAAATGAGACGTAGCAAATAAGAACAAAATAAAGAATATATATTTAAAGTTTATTTATATATATTAAAAAAATAACATTTTAATATTTTAATTACCTATTTGGTTAAAAATCGGAAAACGGAACTTTCCAGTTTAAAGATTCAATACAATCGATATGAGTCTTAAACGAGCACATCACTACCGTATCCGTGACATGACGACATCGTATTTCATGCGGCCCACTGCCACTCGAAATACACCACTAATGAGCGGGACTACCGCTAACAAACTATCGAAATATAACTCGTAAATAAATGCCAAAATGTTTACTAAATAATGTATGAATTATTTAAATATTTTATTATCATTTTGCTCGACAAAGTATTCACAGAGACTAAAAAAATCAAATACATATAGATAATAATATATAAGATTTCTTATAGTTCTAGGTTAAGATTTGTCCACTGTCTAAACTCTAGCTCAGACTTGTAAATTGTCAACGTCAACTATATTACAGTACAATGATTAATCTTAGCTAAAGTTTATAACTAAAACTACGTTCCAAATTTAAATAATCTCTACTTATAAAATAATTCCTTGATAAAAACAGACGCGTTCGTTCCACGTATAAGGTCTCGTGCTATACATAATACAACGTATACTCGTGGCGGGCGGTAGCGTCGGATGTATAAAGTGGCGCGCCGGTGGCCGACATGACATAGCTATAACTCGCGGTGCCATGACAAACAGCCGCCGCCGACTGGCGTGGAGACGACTTGTTCTTGTTTTGTTTGAAATTACAGACTAGTGTTGAGTGTATTCCGTAAAAACTATTATCTTTGCTCAATATATTTACTGATAGTTAGGAATCAAAATGAATATTATTCTAGAGAAGAATCACTTTATTATTATTTAAAAGTAATAGTACGTTTAGATTTATCTACGACTAAGCTCGTACTGTTAAAAAACAACAAAATGTGTATCGCAGTCGTGCAAAACATAAGCTACAAATAACGCTTCAACATTCCCTAATCCTGGATCACAAACACCACTTTAAAAAATAAAATATAAACTCGACTCCACGCCTCCATTAGTCCACACCCGACACCGGGGGCGACGTCGGTAAAGCGCGATACGGGCTCGCCTCGGGCGGCGCGAACCAATTACCCGCGCATTTTACCTCCACCCCACCCCGTACCACGATATCTCGACATCGCTGCGATCCTGGTACTCTACCGCCTGGCGAACGCCCGCAATGCGATGCGGTTGGCTTTTGTCGGTCCCATCTGTTTGGGAATGGTTTCTTGTACTCGGGTTTAATAATAAAGTAACAAGTAGTGATGTTTTCCGCAATGATCCGTTGGAAATTCAAGTTTTTCATTCGTTCATTTCATTTCGTTTTAAATAATCATGGGAAATAATTTTATTGATATCGGTATAAAAAATTTACTGTTATCGCTAATATAGTTTTGTGCCCCATTTATTTGTAACGTAATCATTTAATTCCATCCTGAGAAAAAAACAAACCACAACAAACAGCAAGTTCTCAAGTACTCGATTACATGTTTGGTTTGAATCAAAGACAACAAAACCTGTATAAACTATAGAGTTTAGTATAGTTATAGTCTGTATTTTCTCGACATTGTGATGTCTTCTCGGCCGCCGCTCCCCGCGCCGTGCCATCCGTTCGCGCCATAATTTACGGCGGGCCGCGACCGCTCGTCGGCCCGGGCCGGATTTATAGCGCCATTTTTACATTGCCCGCACATAGGGTTATCAACTTTTTCTAACAGTTTGGTAGGTTGCCTTTCGCCAAATATGTCAAGCCTGACTTAACTACTCCAGGGTGACATTGTATTAATTTGCAAACGCGCTGTGAGTGAGTATGACTGCTAGAAAAGATATGACGTGATTTTGTTAAAACAATTCAGTGTATACTTTAAGACGTTTTAATTAAATCATTTAGTGACACGGCGCAAACACAATTTAACAAATTTTGTTTCGTTTAACACACGTATAAAACTAATGACTAAACGTAATTTTTTAACAAAACGACCAAATTAAAGACGTATTTATTAGAATGGATTATCGGAGACGAAGACAAAGAGGATAGAAATAAAAAGACTGGAAGTCCTGCCGCTTCTTTGATTTTCTCGTTTCACAGAATAAGCGAAGCGAATTACGCTTTGTGAACTATAATCCATACTAAATTCTCAGAATCTGTTTGTGAAAACTACGTAAAGATTTAGTATTTACTGATAAGTGTGGCGACAGGCTAGAGATATAAATTTAAGAATTTTTATTACTGGGACAGTTTCAATCACTTTTAGGTAAATGAGTATGTAAACACAAGTAAGTTTTAGGTGTGTTTAATATAAAATACAAACAGCGGTACCTACTCAGAATCTTAAATTATCTTTAACGGTGGATTAATTAGTTAAGATATTTATGGTAAATTTGGAAAATAAAATATAATTGTTTTTTTAATATAACAAGAATCCCACAAAGTTCTATACGCCCAAAAAAAATTAATCCATTTCTTATAGTAGTTTTAGTAACAATTAGTCTTATTTTTTTTGTTTACTATATACTTTTCTCGTGTTTAAAGGAAACCTTTTTTTTATAGAACAGGGGGCAAATAAAAAATAAAGTTTATTAAAAACCTTCCAAGATTTTATAACTTACGATGTTAATTCCTACTAACATTATTTTTTCTACAATTATTATTATTAGATTTGTTGCGTCTGAGGCGCAAACTCACTGTTGTGGTCTTTGGCAGAATGACCAGCGCTTTGGAACACGTCTGCTCCACAGCATAATACCGAGCCAGGGCCATTACCCTTACACACTTAAAATGTGTATTAACTACAAGCCCATGGAAAAATTTACCTGTGAAATGAACTAACGTGAAGAACGCTAATAAAGCTATTACTATATCAGAACGTAACTGAGCACTATGCCGTCATTTCTAATCGTTACTGGTGAGTACGTGGAATTTTTTAATTTTTTAATTATTATTTATTTTTGTCTTTCATAAGTAATAAATGTTATGTCTGTTTGTCTGTTTTATTTTAAGAACTTTCTTTTGTTTTCTAATTCATTTTGTATACCAACGTGGGCACGGCAAATCGACCAAAAAAGCGGTAAAATCTTTTTTTCGAAGCAGTTCAGATTTTCAACCACCTAAAACTTCGACGTGGATAAAATAAAATCCCACTTTATTATAAGCCCCGACTTCAGATATCAGTTTCATGAAATCATTGATGCATCCCGTTTATCAATGTCAGCTGTAAGGTCAGCGTGGACCATGAGGTCAGCCCTATACCGACTAAAAAAGAGGTTTTTTAATGTAACAAATGACAAACTAAGAGGCTTACCAGATATTGACGCTCAAAGAACCCTTGTCGAATTGTTCCACATACTTGTGGTGCTTGACAGAAACAGACGGACGTTAAGGTGATACGAATGTATTCGTATTCTGCCTCGACTCCGCTGACCACACAACATGTAAATGGGGTTGCAGATGCAGGGACACCCCACATCTACGCAATGCCAAGGATCAAGCCGCGTGGGTAGATTTTAAGCTCTTGGTTCTGTTACTTTACCTGATAGAAGTAGACAGTTTGGGTTGAAAAAAATATTTTTACTGCAATTCTCAAGGCAACCCGAATTATGTCGGATTACAGCCAACGCTGGATTAGCAGACGCCATTTTTAATTAGCCCAATCTTAATCCGTCAATATCGCCGGGCTTTTTATTAAATTTGTTAATGTTCATGAATTTCATTTAAATGTATGTTCATTTAATTTCAAAAGATTTTAGCATTTCTATAAAGGTATTTTGAATGAAGTCTGCGCTCCATGAAGAAATAAATCGCTGGTGAGATGTTCATTTGTTTTTTGACAATTTGTCCTATGCTCTATGTTTATAGAGTGCATTTTTTGTCTATAAATTTACAAAAATCTTTAATTACCAAGGATATACATAGTTGGTAGGTTTAAAATCTTTAAACAAAAACTCAAAATAACTTTGTTTGATATAGGTAAACAAGTACACGTATGAACGTCAACAGAAAAGATGTTAAAATTATTCAAAATTTACATGAGGTAGAGCGGATAAAAAGAACTGGCAAGAAATCCGCCACTCCGGCTGTGTCACCATCAGATGAGCCTCTTCCCTGTTTGCCTCTATACATAAATGTACTTTCCATTGTAGAATTATCGATGTGTGTAATTTTATCGTATTTGTAGCAACTATGGGAATTAGTAAAATAACCTTATATAATATATATATGTTATATATATATATTATCTGTAATCCCTGTTTTTCAGGTTAAACATCTATAAACAAATTACCAACCAATTTGACTACGACTTTGGTTTGGTGATGCGTTATAATTTAATTGACGTTATTGACGACTTCTTGGCATGTTTTCTAAACAATTATCGATCAATTCGATCGGAAATTTCGGTATTTTAGTGACGAGGCTCTAAATTTATTTAAAAACAAACTAGTGGATGTAAAACCTTTTTAGGTCTGGGCTTCAGATTTCTGTATCATCATCAATATCAATCTAATAGGCAGGAAGCTTCTAGTGCCTGACACACGCTGTCTACGTTTTGAGTCTGAGGCAACACTCCTTACTTTTCTTCACCGTTTGAGGGAATGTTAAATGCGCACATAGAAAGACCATTGATGCACAACCGGGATTCGAAGCTACGACCTTCATGAGAGACGCACGCTAAAGCCACTAGGCCAACAAGAACGGACGAGAGAACTATCAATGCTCTTGATTCTTTGAAATTCGAATGATGGAACACATAACACTAGAAAAACAGCGGGACCCATCAAGTGTATTACCAAACTTTGTTATGGTTATGACTTATTATAACTTCTTCATCTGTAAATAAATAAATATAAATAACGTAAGAAAACATTTATTATATTATAATTGTGTTTTAATTACCTGAATTTCAGTTAAAATCTAATTCATTGACTTGTCTCTCAGCAAAAATGCTGTGACGGCCGCAAAGCAGGCAGGAAAATAATAACTCAAATTTAAGAGCCTTCCATCTTCGATTTTTTCCCTTTGGAGTAGATCGGCCGTAGGGTTCCCGTGCACAGGCGATAATTAATCATTTAAGTTGGCACCTAGTTAGCACTGGCGATACCAGAGCTGATGTTTTCCTCGCTTAACTAATAAGTAACGCAATAGAGTGAGAAAATGCTGCTAATGTCTGATTTAATTTTCTTTTTTTATTTTGAATTACTTTTATTATTACTATATAAGTTAAGATTGTAAATAATATATATTTGATTGTTATGAATTTTTATATTATTATTTAATAATAAAAACTTTTACAAAGAAAGTGGCACATTTAGTAACATAAAATTTAAAAAAAATTCACACCTTCAGTCCTGAGGCATGCAAATGTCATATTAATTATCATAATGTCAAATTATGTAATTATCAAAATGTATGGTCTAAATACGTTCGTTATTAAAATTTACGAATTAAACGCATTAAAGATATTCTTATCTTCAGTAAGTATTCACTAACATTCAGTAGCAAAAGTCTGTAAACAGTTTTCGAGTTTTGCAAACATTTAACTCGGTAGGTACCTATATATAATATATAAGTCGGGAAATATGAGAAAAACCATAAAGACGAACAAAATACACGATGAAATTAGCATACCTTTTCAAAATTCAGACCGCCCTTTCCCTGTGTTTGTCAGGTAAAAATACGTTCATTTTTAAACGGGCGTGACTCGAACCACTGATTAATCGTACCTGTCTCTAATGACAGTGCAGGTGACAACCCTATGTTTAACGTTTTATCGATATATGTATGTGGCAAACCTATGTACTGCCACAGAATATACAAACGTTTACAAATTAATGTCTTTTTTCTTTAACGACTAAGAATGTCTAAAAAGTCTAGTTGAAAAGGACAATCAAATAAACTGAGTAGAGTATCTAGATGTTAATAAAATAACTAGAAAAAAGCTATTTGTTAAATTGGTTTTTTTCTAGTTATTTCTAGAATATTTATTTCACTTAGCAAATAGGATTTGAGCGCATTTCTCTTACCGATTCAGATTCGATTAAAAAATCCCGATCACAGATCGGTCCAATCGAATTAAACTATCGATACGCTCGCAATGTACTAGGAGAGTAGAACGTAAGGGGCGGTCACTTCAAACGTCAAATCGATCGCTTATCGTGGTCGCTGCGGTCACCGCTTGGACGCTTGCTGATTGTTCCCACATTTTTCAAATGCTATGAGAATTCAATAGCCATAGATTTATGTCAACCTATTACACATTAATAACAGTCTGCCCCGTGGATCAAATGTTTGAGGGGCAAGCCCCATTTTAGTGGCCGAGGGAACCTTCTTAGATTCTAGGGTTAAAACATGTTTTAAGGTAAAAAATGATTACACTTTATTTTTAGCCTTCCTTTAATTCGTATGCCCCGATACTGATAAATACATATTTGTTTATTTGTTTGTGAAACTTGAATTATTAGGAAATTGTGAACGAATCAGTAATTAAGTTTTTAAAAAGAAAAACTTAAATTCAAATCCCAATAATGGAAATAAATTTCCGAATTGTCCCCCAGACCCCTGGGGCGTGGACCCCACGTTGTTAAAAACTGCTCTAGATAAAGTTAGCGTTAGGACCCGTTTATACACTATCCCATGGATTAGTATACATAACCTTTGATACACATTAGAAAGAAACCTGGGCGTAGAGTCGCTGACTTAGGGTTCATTTCAAATATTCTATATCTATCTTTATATTCTAGCATTTTTGTTGCGTGTTAAATAACAGAGTGCGTAAATAACCAATGCCCAAAAAAAATAGGTTTGTCAAAGAGTTTAGAGTTCACTAAATAAAAACAAAAGAGATTACGCTAAGAGAGGCTTACTATTACATTAGGAAAAGGACAAGGATAGAGAATACAAAGAGTATTCCAAAAGATAAGGGAGGCACCTTGCGAAGAGCTAAGTGGACTAGATTAGTCGGTACCCAAAAATTTGAAAATGGAAAAAGGCAACAGACAATAGATGGGAAGGTAAATTAAACTGGTTGAAGGTTTGGCCACGAATGGGACTAAAAAAGGCAAAAGATGCTTTGCTTTCGTCGCGAAACGGATACTAGATTTTTTTTTAATTCATTGTGTGTAAAAGGAACTTGTCCGAATCAAATTAATAACTTTTAATATTGAATTGCCTCTATTGGACTTCCGTATGTCCCGTTATACGTTTTAGACGCATGTACGTTAATTATCTAATCTGAATTACCAAACACCAAGGAGGTATTAAATCAAATTCAAAGATTTTTAATCAATGTCATTAAAATAGGAAAATGTATGCGAAATGAATGTTTTAAAAGACCTTATCGAGTTAGTAGTTTGTTTTCTTATCGTGAACTCGTAAAATCGGAAAAAATTAAATCGAATACATGAACAAAGCAAATAAACTTTCATGACAATTTTAAAGTCAAAATCTTTTTATTTTTATTAATACCATACCTAAATTAAATAAATAAGCGGCGCTACCACCTTTTTAGGTCTGGGCCTCAGATTTCGGAATCTGTTTCATGATCATTAATCAATGTAATAGGCAAGTAGGTGATCAGCCTCCTTTGACACAAGTCGTCGACTTTTTGTGTCTTAAGCCGGCCTCACGATGTTTTCCTTCACCATTCGAGCGAATGTCCATAGCCAGGGACCTCATCAAAACTGGTCCATGCCTAGGAAAGTAAAACTACAGCTACCCTGCAAGTGGCAGACGTGTTGTTTTCACTTGGTTTCGAAGGTAGGAGGACCTCTGAAGTCTTACAGTAAAATTCAGTAATATCGGTTGGCAGTTATACAAATTCGAATTTCGAAAGCTTACTTATATTTTTACGGAAATAATATCATATCTGTGAAGTATTTGAAAATATCATACGTCTTGCATCACAAACAAGTGCTAATGACACCGCAAGCATTTCACCTGTTCATCTTTGATCACGTTTTGCAGATTTTAATGTACGGGATTATAAACCTAAGCTATATTGAAATAAACACCATTATTCTGTAAACTTATTTGTCATATGACAAGAACGCCATTGGAGATTATCTTAGATGGTTATGTATTCTTGGTAGTTCGATCTAGATCTGAGAAAGGGTAAGGTCAAGAAAAAAAATCATTGCCAACAAACAAATAAGCTGATTAAGCAAAAATCGGTTTAAGTCTTTCCTAAATAATAAATGTTTTTTTTTTTAATTTATAAATGACGTCATTACCAAATAAATGATTACTTGTTCATACGTAAGTTGTAAGTAAACTGTATTTTTTATTTTAGTATTTAAGTTATTTTTAAGTTTCAGATTAAATATTATTTTTATATCCTTACAACTTAGCGTAATATTTTTTGTAGGTAGCTCATAGTTATATTAATTAACATTTTAAGCACTCACCTTTAATGGTGGAGTTGGGATGTAAAGTGGCGGATCATTTTGGGAGCCACTGTATACTTCCTGTCCTTCTGTGCCCCTAGTACACCCTTCAGCATCAGCAACGCTGTATCTGCATACAATGCTGTCGGCGGGCTTCGCATCATATCCGGGAGGCTTCCCAACATGAAACCCCTTCGCTTTTACCCAAAACCGGAACTTGGAACTATCAGAACTGTTGCACTCCTCTCCGCGGAGAGTTCTAAGAATCCTGGCGTATTTTTTTAAAGTGATTGTTTTTGTTTTGGCCAAGTCACCATAAGTTTGAATGACCCAAGGTTGATAAGTCGAAAACAAATCAAGTTTCGGATCGCCCGTCTGTATCTTGGGCCTTTTATTGTTGTTTTGCTCGTTTTTCTTATCGTTTTTCGAGCTACTGGGTGTAGATTTGCGTTTAGATGGTTTTTTGGGTGTTTTTTCTGGTATGGCTTCTTGGGTTAATTTTTTACGCAGTCCACGGTCCTTTATCATGGCCGCAGCCATTTTGATAGTGTCACTACACTGCTTCACAGTATAAACATTGCACTTGACTGCAGAGCAAAACGATGTTTTTTACTTTTTGTTTACAAGAATTTAATTAGACTCGTGTCCCTGCGGCTTTCTTAGAATTGTTTCGGTGAAGTTGGGGACGGCCAAAGTTTAGGACAACTTTGTGAACGAGAACTTTTCGCTGGGAAGTTCTTATCAATCTACCGGGGACGGTTGGCAAACTTCGCGATGATGAAGCCGTTTGAGCGTTGACAGACAACCACAAATACTGACGTTACAATTCACACTTTATATTAAAATTCTCATCTTAATTGTCCCGCAATAAAAAAGTTTTTTGATCTCAAAGATTTAAAAAAAAAGTATCAAGAATAAATAATCGGCGATCGTCAAATTCGAAATTCGAACGAGCGAGCGATCCACCCCCTCCTACACGACCGCTGGCGTAGCGCGCACGCGGTAAACTGAATACTGGGTACTTTATTCTCTATGTATTGTAGCTGGCGTCTGATGTCTCTGCCTCTTTGGGATGGGCCCGCGGCACGTGCGGAGCAGTGTTAATTGCCCGCAAAACAATCGGTCGGTTCTCGCGCCCGGTAATATTATGTGAACGATAACGATGTCTATAAATTAGTCAAGAACTTAGGTCCGATGGGAATTATCAAACATTGTCCCCTGTTGTGAACCATTTATTATATCGCAGCGGATTTCTATGTAATAGGAAATACTAATAAATATTTGTTTGCACATTGCATTACTGTAAGAATGTATTTTTCGTATTGTTTCACATTTATATATGTATATATATGTATTTAATATTAAATCAATCACTTAAGTACTTAATATTATATAGAAATTCTATAGATGCATAAAAAATAAATGAAATAATTTAGAAATCCTTGTAGTTGCATTGTGGTAATAAAAATATGCCAATACCAATATGGTGTATGATTTTTAATCAGTATTTATTATACACGATTCAAATAATATTTTATTAATTTTATTGTGTTATGAATTCTATATGAGTACTATTTTAAATTAAATTAAAATCCTTTAAAAAATACGACGAACCTAAATTGGTAGTTTTTACTTATTTATATTAAGGGCCTGTTTCACAATGTCCGGATAAGTTCCAAATAAGCTATTTGTTACTTATTGGTAGGATAAATAGTATTTTTGCGTTTCACGACTATCAGATAGCGCTATACGTCATGAAATTCGAAGTATCTTATTTGGATTTTTTATCTTTCGAATAATTTATGTGTTGCATAGCTATTTGGCACTTTATCCATACATTGTGAAACAGGCCCTAAATGTATAATAGTCAGTTAATTAATCTAAATAGGAGAACCAAATTTTTTGGAAAAAAGCACAAAAAAATACTGATACCATCAATCAATCAATCATCATCATCTTTCTTCTATGTTGAGAATCCAGACGAAACTCATGTTTATTAAAATTAGAAAAGGAGGCCACTAGGAAATATTGTGATTTTAGGACCTTTAGAAAGAAAGAAATAAACTTTTGATTTAATTAATCTTCCCAAAATCACCTTGGTGAAACTCGAAGTTATGAAGGAGGTACAATCAGAAAATATTTAAAATCCACTTTATTACTTTGTACATAAGATTCAAAATCATATCAGGGAACATATTACATTTAAAAGTTATTTTATTATATGTGCGCGCGCGCTCGGGCTACGTGTGCGCGGGCAACGCGCTTGCGCGATTTATGCGCATTCTACCAGGCGATCATGAGTGTATCAGCGATCTACATAAACTGCGGACATGCGCGGGCGCGTTGTGACAATGATCATCCCCCGATTTTCATCATATTAAGACTACGTTTTTTAAGTTTAAATATTTGTTTTAAATCAAAGCTATGTATAAAAATTTAAAATTTATAATGTTAGTTAGTTTATTTAGATTTAGATTTGAAATGTAGCAGAAAAATAAAGTTGTTTTCGAGTTTTACACTATCCTAAATTTGTAAACTGAAATTTTGTTTGTCTATTTGCTTGCCAGGCAAAAGAGGCAGGCAGCCTTTTCTGCTGTTTAACTGTTAATCGAAATCAATCACTAATCAATACTTACTTATCAGAAATTATTATTCATACTTGTAGACAACAAGTATGAATAATAATTTATTATATAAATTAGGTAAACATTATTTTTTTGCCTTTTAGAAGGCCTGAAGCCAGCCGCCAGCCAGCCCCGGCCCGCATTGGCCTAAATGCACATACGACAAAATGACTTCCACTTACTAGGAGATAATAAATCTGAGAGATCTAACCAGCGACAAATCAAGGATGCTGGGGATAAACTAGAAAAACATCTCTTCGAGTTGTTCATAGTTGAGATGAATAATGTACTAGGATGGTATATGTGAAGCAGATGTGTTTATTTCATCTTAGAAAGTTGCAGTAGAAACGTTGCGGTTTTCAAATTGCAATTACATTTCTCGTCTTGTATAATATAACTGTTGGGTGTTAAATATTAAAAATTCCTAAATCGGCGGAAAAGGGAATAATAATTATTTTTCTTCTTCGAGCGAATGTTAAATGTGCACATAGAAAGTCCAAGTGCACACTCAGGTATTGAACCTACGACCTCTTAATTTGCTTTATTCTAAAGAATGACGTTATGGTAGCATGTTAAAATATTTTGAATAAGGATGGCCGTGCCAAAAATAGCTGTGAACAAAGTTTAAAGTAGCCAGCTTGATGTGAACATTACGTTACGTACAAAAATACATAGCATATTTATCGTCAATATATATGTGTATATAGCGATATGATACAATCAAACCGAGCTCACTAATGCGTCCCGTCGACGCTTCGTTCAAGCTCCGACCACACTTTCCAGCTTCCAGGGTTGTGCTTTATTTTCGATTTTTTTAATAAAATTATCGACAGAATTTAATTAGAAAGATTCTTTAGACTCAAAATGTTTCAACTGTAGATAATAATTTTAAAATATTTAATAAAGAATTACTTTTGACGTTTCTATGGAGATAAAAACGGCCTTACAATGTGTAAATAGAGCGGACACGCTAAGCCGTCTTTGAGACTTTTTAATATATTTAGATGATTAGTGTGAATTTTGCACTTAGAAATAAGCCATCCTTGCAGGAACTGAGTGAAAATGCGCGCTAAACCAACACACGTTAACACGACTATGAAAGTTATGTTTAGTCACAGACCCTCTTAATAACACACAATACAAAATAGGTGGGCTTAAATCTTCGAGAGCGATACAACTAATACAATTTGTCATAACAATTTTCGATACAATTTTTATAGTACGATTTGCCTTTAGTCTCAAAGGCTTTTGGGGTAAACCGCTTCATCATCGCATTAACCTGTCCAGCCAACATTTTATTGAGGTTACGAACACCGAAATTTGTAGGTGTTATAATATTTTACTGTAGTAGGCAGTTCGTTGTGATACTTTGGTTGATTATACATTTGGTTATAGAAGCTGTTGGGTAAATAAAAATAAACAAATAACAATACGAAAAATGAATGTGTATATTTAGGTACATTGTCGATAACGTGCCCATCACTATCGCCAGAGACACCTAGTGGCCCGGCCCCCGCCCGCCGGCTTATCCGCAAAGCTTGCTGCAGATATATTTCATTTCGCCACTAGGCAACTTTTTGTGCGCAGTACTCAGCTTTCTCACATACTCTCTTGTTTCTGATATTCTGGTACTCACTTACATTTTTACAAGTAGAAATTACATTTTTTTTTACCAAGGTTATGTAAAAAATGTGTTTTAAATGTGACAATTGTGTCTAGTCTGTGCCGACATATTATTATGTTTCGTTGAGATACATAATATACATAAATATGGAATATCCAGGAATGCCAATTAGGTCGTCTTATTAAAAGCGATCATAGTTGTCTAAATAAAAATTAGGTAACGCACTTCTAAAATCGTCCCTAACTAATATAATATCCCTTTGTTTTTTAATACAGGGTGCAAACGGGAAGAAAGCTCATCTGATGTTTACTGATACCGCCCATGGACACTTAATGCCAGCAGCTCGCAAGTGCTAGCCTATGAATTGGTACGCTCTTTTGTTGAAGTCTATCTTATTGATTAAAATACTTAAGTGGGCAGCTGGTTCCACATGGTGAAGATGTGCGGCAAAATCTTAAAAGTTTAAATCGCCCAGTTGATGCAGATACGCAATAAACTAATTATAATAAAATAGCACTAGAACGGTGCCCGGTATTTCTCAATGGTAGAGCTTGTTATTAATAATAATAAAGCCCGTTTAATTTCCTATCTCGACAGCTTTTCCTGTCCCAAAAAAACTATATATACAGACACAAAATACATGGTACTAGAACTGTAAATATATATTTTTTATATATATATATTCTAGCCAATTCCGTTGTAGTCGTTGGAGGTTTTAAATAACTTACGTATATGTAAAACATTTTGTACAACATTGACAGAAAATTCCAGAAAGATTACTCTTAAAATCTTATTGAACATTAAGTTAATCTCTGTTACTTTTATTTCCATAGCTTGTTCAGTGTTATACCTGGCGTTTCGATACATTGGACAGTCGGTCAGAACATGTAACACTGTCTCTTCAGCTCTTTCAGTATTGCCCCAAGAAGAACCTGATATCACAGGAATCTACCGTGACTGGTCAACATCTGGGTATTGGGTAATCAATCTAGTTGGTTTTATTTGTATGTATATTTATCGAAAAAGCCGAAACAGCATTTAGAAGGTATTGTAATATTTCTATAAAACTTAAAGGTAAATCTTAATATTAAATAAATTAATATTCGCTCATCTTAGATTCTTATCCGAATAACGTATGAAACACTGGAATATATTATGTAGAATAGTATGATTTAAATGTTAATCTTAATAACATAAATATTTTCATCTTACACTACATATGTTAGGAAAACTTTGCTGTGGTTTGTTACATAGGGTTGAAAGTAAAAATGCTTAGTCAGACGTCTACCGCAGTTGCATACAAACTTACTGAATGCACTGATCGCAAATTGGCGAACACTTTGTGATACCGACTCGTTTGAGCACGCCTGATAGAGCTATTGTTGATTCCTTAAATTTGTACTACGAGTCCTGCACAATGTTTTTAAGGTATTACATATATATTCAAAGACGCTTTAGAAAACTTAGTTATACATATATAAATATATGCCATATTTTAATATAAAATTAGTAAGTATTTAGTAACTGAAAACCTAAAAATCTTGTAAATAGGTCATTTGGGGCAAATTTCTGACCCAATTCAACTAAGGGCCCTTCAAAGAGCGTACCAAGTATTAAAACGCCGGTAATGTACTGAGAGTGTCCATGGGCGGCGGTATCGCTTTATATCAGGTGGGCTTAAGTCTGCTCCTGCTTATGCCACCTCTGTTCTATAAAAGAATGTGATCATTTAAAATAATGCTAGGAAAACGCTCCGAAAACGCAGATTAAAACGTTTTTTGGGTTGTAAATCCTTGTCTATGGTGATTAGCCACAGAATATGATGTCCATACTGTCTATGGTTTAACATCTCTCTTTTTATCAAAGCAAAGTTACAGGAGCGTCGTTACCAGGCGCGTAGCGGTGCGGGGCGCTGCGAAGTAAATTAGGCGAGACTCGGTCGCTTGCCGCCCGTCGCACTCAGCGATATTGCTATCGGCCCGCCTGCCCAGGGTTGCCAATAAATATTTAATTTTATCAATATTTTCTATCGTTTTACTATCATTTATAGATTGATGGATATTGTCTATGTCTCAATCTTTGTTTTTTATGTTTGGTAGTATTCAATTTTAAGTAATAATAATAATATATTATAGCCTTTTTCAGTTACTTTTGCATTTAAACACATTTCTGTTTCAATCTTCTATCTGTGCTGTGCTCTCTGTGCCACTTTCTGCTATGTACCCGGCTATTTCTTTAGTTTGGTCTATCCACCTTCTAAGTTGTATTCGTCTTTTTCGTTTGCTGTACCACCAGTTAAGTAATTATTTGCTTCATTTTTCTGTTTCCATGTGCCCCCCCCCCCCCATATCCACTCTACTTTATTTATTTTTATTGTAAAATGTGGTACCTTCTGCATTCTTTAATTTGTACAATATTTACTTCCCTCCATTAATTCATTAATTAATAATTTTGCTAATGGCCGTTGTGTTCTAAGAGATACAATAATTAACAACCGCCATTGAGGCGAGGTATCAGATTAATTATACTACATTAATTTATACTATGTCACATATACCGAGAGTTTAACAAAGTTTAAACAAGTGTACTTTTAATACCCGAGTTTTTATAATAAGCATAGACAAACATTAAAAAGCAGTGTTGGCCTAGTGGCTTTAGCGTGCGACTCTCATACCTGAGGTCGTTTGGTCGTCGTCGAGGTTCGATCCCGGGCTGTGCACCAATGGACTTTCTGTGTGGGCATTTAACATTTGCTCGAACGGTAAAGGAAAACATCGTGAGGAAACCGACATATCTTCAACCGTGTGTCAGGCACCGGAGGCTGATCACCTACTTGCCTATTAGATTTAAAAATGATCACAAAACAGATTCAGAAATCTGAGGCCAAGACCTAAATAGGTTGTAGCGCCACTGCTTTTTTTTAGACAAACATTATTTAATGGTTTGGAAATATCTATCTATTATTACATTACGTATAACTTAATTTTAATTTCGTAATTTGTAAAGCTATTATTATTACCGAGTAAATTAAAGCTAACAAAAAAAAAAAACAAAACAAAAAAATGTGTCAGCCCTAAGAATCGCGCCGGTTGCCGCCTGCCAGCCCGGGAACAAAGCAGCCGAGCGAGCGCCACTCACCGCTTGCGAGCTGCCGACTATAACGTAACGGATCAGTTTTGATACTTTTATTTTGTACAAAATTTTATATTGTTAGATGACTAGAGCAACTGTCATCGTAAGACATTTACTACCACCAGTGTTTGCTAAATTTTTCCATGATCCTAAATTTTAGATGACATTGACGGAAAACAATTACGCGCGGTAATTCCCTTAATCAGTTCAGAGTATACGAATTAATGAATACGTATACTCGCTTGTGTACAAATAATGAATTGTAGGAATCGCCAAAAATTGCATTCCGATTATCATATTTGTAGAAAGGGAAATTATTATTGCTGACGTAATGATTATCATCTAGTTCCCACACTCCCCCCTATAGTGCTTTCGTTAACTCGAACGGCACTTAAGTATAATACTGAGATCATGAAATTAAAAGAATTGAATGTAAATATTTTCAATACTGCCTGTTAAATGTGCATTCTATTATATCTATTTATCTTCTAAGTAATTATAGAGAGATACCTATGTTTAATAATAGACAGTAAATGTATGAAATAAAGAAGTATCAATAAACTCAATTGCAGTAACCACACAATGATTCACCGAGGCGCGGCGGGTCGACACTCGACATCGACATGGCGTGGCGTCCCGTGCACTCTGTAACCTCACCTACCGCATATAAACACCTACTTATACCTGCTGTCGCCCCGGTACTTGTACATGCTGCATAGAAAGTGTTTCAGGCGTTGCTGCCACACAGAATAAAAGACGCCGTACTTACGATGTATGTATGATCACAAACACTTTGGAAGGAGAAAAAAATTGCTTGGATCTTTGAGATGGTAAAATCATAAAATAATTAAACCCAGTAGTGAATTAATGATAACATAGCGAGCTAACTGAACTAAACTATTTATATGACACATAATTTTACCATATAAAGTAATGATACAAATTTTTATTTCACGAAAAAAAAAATTCAATCAAATAAGGAAACTTTATTTTACTTTGAAACTACATAACAATATTAGAGATGGCCATCTTGTGTGGGATAGATTTAAGAGCTTCACATTAAACTAGTTGCACAAGTTTTGCAATCACTGCCATCTCGTAACCAATAGAATCTGAAAGGACGAAAAATCTAAATGAATACCTTGAACGTATACTAGATGGAGTCTAGTTGTAACTTTTTTATTAGAACAGCGGGCAAACGCGCAGAAAGCTCACCTGATGTTAATTGATACCGCAGCTCATGGACATTCATTCTCAATTCCAGAGGGCTCGCGTGTGCGTTCCGGCCCTTAAAGAATTTGTACGCTTTTTATATATATGTAGTTGCAAGCGATAGCCCAGAGTGAAGTACCGCCTTGCTGACAACACTACCTCATGGAGTCTACATTAGCCTTTCCTTTCAAATGACTTCGAAACTGAATTTCGTTCTATAGGCCCAGATTCCGATGCTGGAAATGGCTTGAAGGAGAGTGTTTTCTATAAGGGTGTCTTGTAATAAATGTAGCAATTTTCCTCCTCACCATACTTAACAGGAAATAAATAACACATATTATGTTAATTCTTTTACTTTTTGTGTTGAACACAGACACATACTAACTTATTCTATCAAACAATAAAAATCAAAATACCTTAGTTATAACTAAATAATTACTTTCCAGTACATATGCAATACAAATTACATAACAGTTTGAGAAAACTTTACATTTTTTACTTTAAACTAGGTTTTTGGCAGTATTTGTCCTATTTTATTAATTATCTCTAAAAAATAAAATTTATTCTAAACTTTTCTTTGAAGTGGACTTACTGTTAAAGCAGTTCTATATAAATCAATATTCAGATGTCACTATAGATAATTACAACAATTAGAATAAGCAAAACACTTAAAAAAAAAGAGAAATATATATTTTGAAAGTCAATCTAAGACATAAAAAACAAATAAATTAATTAGGTTGTTGCCATGCATATACACATATTAGGATGGACTAAATTATTCGATTCATGTACAATATTATTTGATATACTATCTTTAAGTAATATAATATATTCAGATACATCTGGCGTTGAACATTAATAATATATGTCATAGTTTAAACAAGATACAATGTTTAGTTTGAGCAATTAAATTTGAATATGGCAAGGAAACTTATCTTTTAACTATTTAATTTATAAAATCAATTACATAACAAAATATGTAAAAACAATTGACTGCCCATTTTTTTCATCTCATTATTTATTTTAGAGAAATAGAAGAATTACAAATCAATTTGTAAATCTAAGGTACTCTCAATATATAGCAAAATACCAACAAAACTATTTTAAATTGTAACTAGACTAACTAGATTAATAACTGAAGTTATATAAGCATATCCTGATATGTTATATGAGAATGTACATTTTTTAACAATACCTCTAATATTCATTCCATACTGCATTTTCAATAGAGTGCTTTCGTAACTTATGCTTTTTCAAATACTTTGAGTCTATAAAAGCTTCATTACACAATGAACAAACATAGGGCCTTTCACCGGTATGTGTTCGCAAATGTACTACCAAGTTCCCTTTAAGGGCAAAGAACTTCATACAAACAGAACAGCCAAATTTCTTTTCTCGTGTGTGTGTCAATTGATGGGTCCTTAAATGTGTTTTAGTTTTGAACCTCAACGTACATAGCTGGCAAGGGAATGGTCTTTCGTTTGTGTGTACCCGTTCATGCATTATGAGCATTGCTTGACTTGCACAACGTTTTCCACACATTGAGCACTCAAAACGTTTCATTTGCTTGTCTTCTTTTTTAATGTCTATTTCGTCTACTATGTGAGTGCTTTCGATGTGTTGGTCCAAAGCTGATTCAAGAGAAAACATTTTTTTGCATAATGAACATGCATAGCCTAGCACTTTACCGAGGTTTGTAGTTACTGTCTGACGAACAGTTTTTATCAACTCATCCCTTACATTTTTTACTTTAGATTTTGGACACTCATTTGCCTCTTTATGATGGGCCAATGCTGCCCGATCTTCAAATATAGTGTCACATAGGTAACAGGTAGTTGAATTTATATGGGTTAGCCGATGTGTCTGCATAGTTATCTTTTGGTTAAACCTTTTAAAGCAAATATCACATTCAAATTCCTTTATACCGCTGTGTATCATCATATGACGTTTTAAATTATTTTGATTAGCAAATGTTTTATTACATACATTGCATTGAGGTTTTGAATTATGTGTATACTTGATGTGCTGCGTTAAAGCATTGCGTCGTATGAGTTGACTGCAGAATGGACATGCTACTAAGGGTCCACTAGATCTATGAAGTAAAGTATGTCCTGTCAATATTTCAGCTGATTCAAATCCTTTGCCACACAAGTTACATAGATGTTCACCAGCTGGATTATGTTTATACTGATGTTTTTGAAATTGTTGTATATCATCAAATTGTTCACCACAGTCACAGAGGAAGGTGCCATCTTCCTGTTGAAGGACTGTTGTTATTTGTCCCTCATCAGCATATTCAATTACAAATTCAGACCCATCTACCTTTAGTATTTGAAATTGTGAAGTATCATCACCTTCACACAGTATTATTTCTTCTTGTGACACTTCTTCATCATTATTATATGATTCCTCTTGATTTTCTGTGTTATAGCTGGCATCCTCATTTTCTAATAAGATTGTTTTTTCAACTCCATATGGAGTAACAATTTTAATCAAGTTCTTTGGATTAAATTCTTTTATACCATCTGCAATAGTGACTTTAGGGGATTTACTATAGTTATTGTCTGCTACAATATTACAATTTTCAATATTATTATTCAAAACAACTTCTGTTTCATGCCCTTCCTCATTTTCTAATATAGTAGCTGGAACACTAGTAGGTACCTTGTTATTAGAAAGAAGAAAAGAATTAATAGTGTTCTCTAAATCAATTTGATCTCCAAAACTTTGAATTGTTTCTTGGTGTACTATATTGTCCTCTAACACTTTATCATTATTGTCAGTATCCATAACTTCCATTTTTATTGCTTGTGGTTTATATGTTGTTTTATTAGAATCATCCTTATCACCCTTATCATCAATTACTAAAACATAATAGCAGTCGTCATCATCCATAGGTTCTGATTTAATGATTGATTGCAATTTCTTCATACATTCCTCTGTTACATCTTCACTAACCTCTTTTTCATTTGGTGGCACATATTCAACCTTTACCTGAGGGTGATTTGAAATAAGTTGTGCTCTAAGTTCCTTGTCCATTTTTTGGCATTGGGTGCGAAAATCATGTGCTGTGTTTAGTACAGCCATACAATCATTGCAAAGCCTTTGTGGTAATTTGTCATAGGGACTCACCTGAAAATTTATACAATATTGTAATTATATCTTTTGAAGACTGTCAAATTTCTTTAATTTCCAAGCATAAGCATATGTATGAGTTTTTTATAGTCAAATTAGCTTATATTCTTCTGTTAATTCTTTTCAATTATTTTAATAATTAAGAAAAACTGATATTTCTTTGATAAAATTACATTCAATCATACCTAAATTGTTATATTTTAAAAGCCTTAGAAATATAAAATTTTAGCGCCGTTTGAAATGTCAAATGACCGCTTATTTATATGTAACCTTAAAATTAATAAATTGACAAACTTTCTGACACAGGAAGTTATCAACCAAAAATTTCAAAGTAGCAACTCATGTTAATGAAATGAATATTTACTTTATAAGCGTAATTAATGATATAAATAACGCATAAAATATTTGATTTATATTGTTAAGTTTGTTAATTACCTCTATAGCAGTGGCCTCAAAAAACTTCGCTTGAATGTTTTCATTGCTGTCTAGAATTGACACTGCTGCGTCTGGTGTAAGACAACATCGGCACACATTCAACCAGGATTCCATTTCAAAAGACATCGAATATTACACTTTCATCAGGTAATTCTGTAAAATATTTGTTAATTGCTTGAAGATCCATTGTTTTGACAGTCATAATATCAATAGAATCAGAGACCAAACTATACAAGAAATCCAAAGAGTAAAAAATTATCTACGGACCTTTGCCATAAAGATGATCTATTCCAATTTATAGACAAGAGAGCAAGATGGCGGCAGAAGCGACGCGTTCGCACCCACCATGAGCCGTACAAAATGAAACCGGAAATTGTAATAGTATTCTGTCAGTTGTCAAAATTGTCTATTTCTACAGATAATGCATACATTTTCAAGATGTGTCCTAACTTAAGCTAACGAAAATTCAGTAATCAAAATTCTTCTATAAGATGTATGTTACAATTGTCGCTTCACTAAGATTATGACTAATTATTTTTATACAACATTATCTTTGGTCTATTTGTAAATTTTGACAATTGAACTGAACTTGTACTGTAAGGGCTAGCGCGCACTGGTGACTGTTGTCACCGTGACTGTTTCGTCACTCACATCAAGTCTATGAGTATGTATGGAGGTGCGCGCACGTTACGACGTAACAATTGGGTGACATTTTTGGTGACAAGCCCGTGACGAAACTGTCACCGCGCCGGTAGGTTTTTATAGCAGCGCGCGCACGGGCAACAAAATTGTCACTCAACACGTAGTTCTTCCGCCATTTGCATTCGGATCGTCGTCTTTAGCGCACGAAAAATGGCGTCAACGTCTACGCAAAACGTGAAAGTGCATGAAGAGGATATCGATAATGATAATGACAATCTCATGTTTGTATTTTCGTATGTCAACGCAGGTCCAAAGTTGCGAAGTAATTCATCAAAACTTCTAACACTCATGCGAAAATACCCAATAAATTTCTTTGGATGTTCCCGAAGTTTATGAAACATGGCTAAAATTCTTTTCGCTTTTTTTCTCTTTTGAGTTTCCTTATAAGCTCACAGATGACGACCGAGACGGTCGAAATCCAAATGAAGCTTTAAAAAAAAATTGTCACTGTCACCTTTCGTGAGCGCACCTCGCTTTGGAGGCGTGACGTGACAGCGACAAAAACTTTTTTGTCATGTTGACAAAAGTCACCGGTGCGCGCTAGCTCTAACTGAGTTTTCGGTTGCTCTGACATATTACAGATTATTTTAGTTGACTGTTAATTTTCTGACTGTTTAATGATTTTGTAGTTGGTAATTGGTATGGTATAACTTGAATGCACATTATTGAAAATAAACTTTTGCGTCCACTTTTTATTCTAATTCCTAAGCTTCTCTCGGAGAAAACAAGTATCATGTAAATTATAAATAACAAGTCGTAAGAAAAAACAATTTTTGTGGGTTTGCGCCTACTTTTTAACATTTATATAAGAAGATATTATGCATATTTAAAACGTTATATTAAACGAAATTTTAGATATTTCTGAAATCCAAAAATAAAATTCTCGTGTCATGTTCTTCCCATACTCCTTCAAAACGGCTTTGCTTTATGTGATAAGGGTAACCGCTTAATTTTTTTTTATATTTTTTTTTGTTTTTATTTTTTTAATGATACAGCATACAAAAATACATACAACCCTTAATTAATCGCCATGCTCGCTTAAATGTCATTGCTTGTGGCAGCGTCCATGCGTCGGGTTGTCTCCCTAAAATATGGCGAAGGGGCCAGCCGGCCATGCGTCATACTCGTGAAAGGTGCTACTTGTGGTGACGAACGATAATTGGTGACAACGTGGAGTCAACTTGAATTTGTGTACCTATGTTATTATTTTGACTATGTATTTGCGTGTTGTTCTCACGAGAAAGTATGTGAGTGCTTTTATTTCACCATGCTTACCGCTGATAGAGGCGAAATCACAAAATTCATAGATTGTGTGAAATATACTGATTCTTTATACATCTTGAAGATTTGTGAAAGATCATTTAAATATTGAGTGAACGTGTCGATAAATCACTCCCGAATGTCCGTCGGCGGACAGACGTTTTTATAAGAGGCTTACGTTACTATGATTTCTCGAACTCTACTTAAATATTTTAAAAATTTAGTTCAGCAATTTATTAAAGTTATACTTTATGATGAAAGTAAATTTTTACGATGCGCGCTCCACCGTCGCAATAAACCGACATCTTGAAGTTAGCGACAGTCAACGATTTAGATTTTCTATTGTTTGTGTCGTTCTTTTTACAAACGTAGAATAAGGCGAAAGATAATATTTTTTTAAATATTTTTATCTTGCTACGCTTTATAAGTATAACTTCTAAAGTAATATGTCAATGTCAAATGTCACTGATGACCAATGACGCGAATACCAGTTATGGATGGTCATAAACTCTTTATTGGACCTTCTGTTGATTTTGCATCCGTAAAACTACCATATTAGATAAAGAAAAAGTATACATCTGTGCATCGGCGCGCAATCACTCCATGGCGGCGTGTAGGGGCTAATTATTCTGTTTTGAGTACTTAACGTTTTTAATAATAAGATACGTTTTTCGTTTTATTTGTAATCGTCTAGCTGCTACCAATAGTAGTGGCAATGAAGAGTAAGTTTCTAGCGCCTGATTGAATAATCCCCAAAGAGCATCCATCATCTGAATATCGGCTATCGACGATCGTTTAATATACTTTCAATTTAACAAGGTTCTTCGGTCATTTTAGTGGTTTTTCTCGTCTTCATCCAGAGTTCATTAAGCAACTGTTCATTCATCAACAGTTGCTTAAGCCTTAGTAATAAAGATTACATAACTGCAAGTAAGTTTAGATTTTCTTGAAAGCTAAAAAACTAATTGCCCAAAACTTCCATAAATTATTTATTAACATATCGGCAATTTAATAAGTAGGTGATATGCAGTTTGAATTTATTACTAACAATGAATTCTAAAGAAAAATAGAACAATAAAACTCCATGTAGGAAGCCTGAGAATAGACTCAAAGAGTTGCGCGTTCCGTCACAGAACACATATTATACGCAACGTTAACGAGCAGTTTAACGTTAATTAATTAGATATTCTATCCTATTCCTGATGGTATCAAGATTAAGTTTTCAAAATGTTTATCTGTTTTCTTTTTAATTTATCTATGGGCTAAGATTGTAATTGAATGTAATAAATCAATGTAGGTATCATTGCCGGCAAATTTCGAATTCGATATTTTTCACAGAACATAGGATTTAAAAATAGCGCATCTCCTTGCAAAATAATAGTGGAAACTCCTTGGCTAAAAGTTCGTGACAGAACTTTGAGCAGTATTTATTGAATTAGTTTTAAGGAGTATTTCTGTAAAACTAATAATACCAATGTGATAATAGTATTATCAATAATGCTATAGGTTGTGGAATTTTTTAATTCTGCTATATATTTCCGAGGCACCAAGCCGTTTTGTTGTAGCGTGCGACTCTCATCTATAATTTGGAATAGATTTAGTAAGTTGGTTATGTCTTTGTTTTGTTCTAATAAATGTCACTGCTAATTAATATTTTATTAAAGTACGCCTCATTAGCTCACTTAAGATGTCTTAACACTTAAAATGTCCATTGTTCGATTAGCGACTGAAGAGAAATGTTCAGTGCGCCCTTAAAACAAATGTTACAGATAATGCATCTGGCCCGGAAGGATTACGATACACCACAGAATAAAACGTTTGTTAGATAGTTTATTTCAATAAAATTATTTCTTGCTGCCAGTACACAGCACAGTTACAGTTTTGGTCCAGTAATATCAGGGTGCGACTCTCATCCAGGCACAGGCACCTTTTTGGACACGAATTTTACTATTCCGTGGTATCAGAGAGGAAGTCGTCAAGTCAATGGCGCATGTTAGGCACAGAAGGCTGCTCCCTGACTTCCCTTTTAAGAAAAAAATATACAGAAATCTAAGGCTAACGCTAACGTAACGTAACCAGATTCCTTTTGTCGTTCGTAATTCAAAACTAATATTATATTCAAGAGATAAACGACCATAGACTATACATAGATAATAAATGTTATACAATTGTTAATTCTACCAGGCTTTCAACCGTTATAAGTAATCCTAGCTCATTTGTATGCAAATTACAATTTGGTAATGGTTCGGCTATTGATTGGTGCGATAGCTCACGTTCAGCTGGAGCTATGTATTTTGGCGTGACTATGAAAGCCTTTATACTTGATTTTTAATTTATTTATTAAAACAACGTGTACGCATACAATTATACAAGAAAATATGACGTCACTAATTTAACACATACATACTCTTCAATTATACGAGCAAGCAAGGGATAAAATTAAACAGGCAACAACAACAAAGTAATAACTGTGTTGAAACCAAAACTTCTATATGAATATAGAAATTTTTGTGTTATATCTTATGTATAAATGGGAAAATAAATATTGATAGCTATTAAACGGGGAAGTTAGACCAAATAGGGTTTTATACATAAAATAAAACCTAGAATGATCGAAGCACTGACTCGCATCAATAGCCTCCACCAGCATAGGTCTGCGCCGGCATTCCATGGTGTTGTCCGCCCTGGAGATCACGAAAAGTCTTTCTGCTCTCGACACAGTCAAGAAGTGATGCTGTTATAGCCTAACGCCCAAACCTAATAACCTATCTCAATCCATTTTTGACCACCTGAGACATCTTAATTTAAATATTGATAAACTATGCCAATAACTAATCGGATTGTAATAGCCATCTGCCGATACAAGCTATCCATGGTAGGTCGAATTGGTACATGAGGATAGACCATTGTATCAAAATGACAGTTCAACTGTGCTAATATTAAGATAATATTAATCTTAAGATTTTAACTAACACCAGTTTTTAAACATAGACCATATTATTTTAATATTATTTGTACGGTTTTATTTACTTTCTTTGGTTTATATTGATTATCTAATATGAGTTTAAAGAGGGAAGAGATTGCATTCGTCGCTAATGGATTGTGCATAGGAGATGAAGCGACTGTCACGGTCTGATCTGATTGTTTTCTGGGATTGTGGATTAATTATTGGATTCGGCGGTAAATTAGTTATAGAACCAACTTAAATATTTGGCGATAAAGTTAGCTGGTCTTATTTTTAAAACGCGATACTTAGAAGTATTATAAACGCGAACAGGCTAAATGAAAATGTAAAATACCTTTTAATATTCTTAAATTGAAAATACCTAATAACGGGAAATGAGAAATCAGCGAACTGAAGAGTCTCGGCTTGCTTATTAAAAATTGGATTTGTTTGTTACGATTTTACACTTAAATGTTTAGGGTTTTTGAAATTTTGATGTAGGTATATTGAGTTACATTAATTATATTGTATATATACATTTTTTATAGAACACAGGGGCAAACGGGCAGCAGGCTCACCTGATGCTAAGTGATACCACCGCCCATGGACACTCTCAATGCCAGAGGACACGCCGGTCCGAAGCGGGCTTTTAAAATTGGTACTTTTTTTTCTTGAAGGGCCCTAAGCCAAATTGGTTTGGAAATACTTCAGTGGGCAAAAACATATACAAATTTTATAGAAGCTAAATAATCTGCATCATAAGCACGATACACATACACAACCTCATGTCCATACCCTCACTTACACATCATCACATGCCACAGCCGTATTATGTATTACAATGAAAATCATTCAAATATTTGTTGCAGATTTAAAAGTACGATTTATCATTTGTGAAATTCATAGTAGAGTTTTAAGAAAGCGTAATCTAAAACATAGTACCTGGATGGCTGAGCTTTGCTCGGTATTTTTTTTTTTATTTTTTTTTTTGGAATTTAAGTACGAAATACATACTAATAAAATGATGAAATATGAACAATATAGAATATATATGCTGGAATAGCTTTGGTGTTGTTGAGTCGTTAAAGCAATAAAAAAAATAGTATAATTATTCGCCGATAGATGTCAGGAAGATTCATCTTTCAGTTTAAATCGGGACTATTCAAACACCACTTT
The DNA here is from genome assembly GCF_905147795.1 of Pieris rapae. Classification (NCBI taxonomy): domain Eukaryota; kingdom Metazoa; phylum Arthropoda; class Insecta; order Lepidoptera; family Pieridae; genus Pieris; species Pieris rapae. The sequence continues at coordinate 1,035,045 of NC_059513.1, forward strand.
TTTGTTATTTTCTATCATTTATACCTAGCTAGATCGATTTATCGCCCCCGAAACACCCTGTATACTAATTTTCATGAAAATCGTTGGAGCCGATCCCGAAGTTACAACATAATATATATAATATATACAAGAATTGCTCGTTTAAAGATATAAGATTAAAGATATAAGATATATATACAGACAGCGGCCCAGTATATATTTTTTTATATATAAAAGATTATTATAATCAATCGTTAACACATATGGATCTTGGCCTTAGATACCATTCGTTTCTTTGATCATTTTTTTTTTACAGGTTGATCAGGCTTCTGGCACATGTCGATATTTGAGATATCTCAAGATTTTACCGTACGAGTCAGTGTTAAATGCGTACATAGAAAGTCCATCTACGATATTAAACATAATAAAATTAACATAAGATATAATCATAATAAATATCAAGACAGAATACAAATTAGCATTCGTATCACCGATGTCCTTCGTTTCACAACTGAGTGTTTCTTAAGGCAATTTCTGTCGCGCACCAGGACTATGTGGAACCAGCTAAAAGGGTCCTTCAAGAGCGTACAAATTTTTAAAAGGGCGGAAGCGCGCTTGCGAGTCTTCTGGCAGTGCGAGTGTCCATGGGCGGCGGTATCATTTAACTTCAGAGAGCCTCCTGCCCGTCTCCAATAATATAAAAAAATCGATGGCCTAGTTAGGTTTTTCATTTTGGCAATATAAATATCATCTATACCAAGCTTGGAAGCATCTATTAAATTCATGATCCATTAATCTTATCTGCTTGAGGGGGCTGTTTAAGCCATCATAAATTATTATACATTTTAACGCGAATAATCGATACAAAATTGTTGGATATCATGTTAAGAAGAACATTATATTGCAATATTAATTAAAACTAATAAAAAAATTTAAAAGGCCGGCAACGCACTCGCGAGCCCTCTGGCATTGAGAGTATCCATAGGCGGCGGTATCACTTAACATCAGATGAGCCTCCTGCCCGTTTGCCCCCTGTTCTATAAAAAAAAATGCTTTTTTCGAAATTGTGAGATTTCCTGGAACAAATTCTTTTAAAAGTCGTTAATTACGAAAGTATTTAATTCATGTCTTTAGGAATTTTTCGTATAATAATTTGTAAGCGTTGAAACGTAAAATGTTACCTTTGTTAATAAATATTTAATCCACCTCGTTGCTAATTTAAACCAAACAAGAGTGAGATGTACATACGGAGCTGCTTAAGATAGAAAAGGAGGTAGGATGTTGCAGAGTTGCGAAATTTTAGAGCATGTACTGTGTTCACAGTTCACTTGTGAACGGATGTTTCAGGTCGCAGGAAGGGTTTGGGTGTTTTCCCCATATTTAGGGAATTATGCATAATTAATGTTAAACCATTATTTGGTTAATGATGTATGTTGATATATATTGAAAGATAGCACGCCATTTGAAACAGTATCCTGCAAATTTTTAATATTCCTAAGAGATTCGCCGATCATGATCAAATACCGTGTTTGTGATCTCATCATCATCGTCAATGGTTACACAGCCCCTAGTGGGCCTTAGCCTCGTCAAACCTCTTCGCCATCGCAATCTATCTAGTGCTTCCTGTAATCTGGCACGTTCCTTTAAGGACAAAAAGGGCCAGCTGTGACAAATATAACGTCACAAAAATGCATTCCGTCCCTATATAAGGAGTCCATTACAGAGAAGCAGTATACAACATTATAATAACTAGTGGCCGGCGTTTCATTTACCGCGGTAGTAACATAAAACTAATTATTCAGATTAAAGGGAAAATTATGTTTGAAGCTGGCAACATTCAGGGAGTATGGACTATGGACCGCGCTCCCGCCCGTCAGTCGTTCGGTACACCTCGAGCCAGGAGCTCGGGTTAATCGCTCTATGAACAATCGAATTTAATTTGATTACAATTCAATCGCGACAAAAAATTGTTGTTTTGTTTTATATTACCGTTTGTGCATACACACATATATATATAATGCTATGCTAAGGTAAGATATGAATATAAACGAATGTTTTTACTGAAGTAGTTTCGCTGCATTTTCCAAATGAAAAATTAATTTTTGTAGTGCTTTCGACGATTGCATTTTAATTAGTTTCAATTGATGTAATACGAAAAATGTGAATGGTCATATTTTTTAATTCAAAAATTTATACATAGTAAGTAACTGAATTGTCTGAATTTTTTTAATTAATCAAATTTTGAGAGTCTAATTCAATAATAAAGTTTTTAAATAATACTAATAAATGAATTATTTTATTAGCCAGGAAAAAGTTTAAGTATTATGTTAGTAGTACTCTTAAGTAATTTTTCATAACTAGAATATACAAAGGCAACTTTGTATCAATTATAATGATAGTAAATATATATTTCCAATAAAAATAGCAATTATTATGAATACTATGTTTGCATTAAGGCATTGCTTAAGGCTATCTTTAGGCTAGTTCGGCTGTATTCCTGTTTCCCTATGGAATCAGGAACACAGCCTGGGAAATTCGGTGTTATTAATTCCCTATTTTGTTTTAGTTTCACTTCTCGATACAGATTTTTGGTTAAGTTTTCTTCTAATGTATTAATAATATTTAAATTACCAATGATATTATATAATATTTATTTCTCGGCAATTGGTATATCTTGAATTAATCCAATTAAGTTAATTGAATATATATATATAAAAATATACAGAAAACAATGATTTATTAGACAACAGCGCGCCATTAAGCGCAATAATAATAAATCATCTATAATATGTCCTATTCTACGGCGTAGAGCCTTCGTAGAGCCTCTGCCTCACTAATGGCTACGATTATTTATTTCTCCTTATCATTACCCAAACCCAATAAACTATCTCAGTCCATTTTCGACCGTCTGAGATAGACATATTAATCCAAATATTAATATAAGTGTACCAATAACCGATCGACGGATTGTAATAGCCATCTGTCGATACAAGCTATCCATGGTAGTTCGGATCGGTTTATGTTGATAACCCTTTGTATGAAAATATTCAACAATATCCTATCTTAAGATTTTAACTTACACCAGTTTTTATAATAGATAATTAAAAAGCAATTATTATGAACACTATGCAGAGCTTAAGGCTATCTTTAGGCTAGTTCGGCTGTAGTCCTGTTTCCAAGAGGGAACGCTGCTAGTATCTTCGGAACCTTGCCTAAAGGGACTCCTTTTAATAATATTTTTTAATAATTAAATTTTAAGGTTAGTTATTAGATATATTTTTAGTTTGTAATTGTATATTAATTAAATGTATAACGTTGTAGTATAATGGGCTATTTGACAGAAAAGTTATAAAGTATAAAACTGGTATACAAAATTATCATTAATTTATCAAAAATGCCTTAATTAAAAATGTACCTCCTGTTTGAAATGTCTCCTATTAAAAAGCTATTTGATATGTTTTAAACATAGACATATATATTTTAATATTATTTGTACGTATTTTCTTTATTTGGTTTATATTGAATATCAAATATGAGTGTAAGTAAATAGCGAAGATATTGCATTCTATCCGTCGCCAAAAGTGGATTGTCTTAATAGGGTTTGGTTATTGGGATGCAGACAGGAGATCGATTGACTGTCATGGTGATATTAAATATTATAATTAATCCACAATCTCAGATTGAAGATTAATTATTGGGTTCGGGCGTAAAACGTATACCTTACTTATTTATTTTAAACCTATCGAATTCATGATATACTTTAAACAACAGACCAACATAGGCGGAATACTTATTTAAAATAAGTTTTCCACCTGTGTAGGGAAACTAATTTTCACTGCATTTTCATCTGCAGTTACCGTTAAGCCTTTACGTGAAAAAAAATTGAGCATTTAAAGTTGAATATACTAGAAATCTAGGTCAGTAATTGGTAAAGAACTCAAAATATCAAAGGCTCGTTTAGTATTTATAACTCTTCCTTAAGGTAAATAAATTTTTGCGATCTAATTACGTTAAACTACTTAAAAGTTAAAATATTGATATTTTTCATATTTCTAACTGTTATTAGTACGTAACAGTACGGCAGTACGTACTAGCCTTCTGTGATATAAAAAAATATCAGTGGCACTACAACCTACTTACATCTGAGCTTCTGATTTCTTTATCTTTTTCATGATAATTGAAAAGGAGATGATGAGCCTACTGTTCCTGGTCTACACCGTCGACTTTTTGGGTTAACTAAAAATTTCCTTACAAAGTTTCCCTTCATTGTTGGAGCGAAGATTAAATGCGCACATTTAAAATCAATAAGTGCATAGCCGGGGATCGAACCCAGGACCTCAGGGATGAGCGTTACACGCTTGAGCCACTGAGGCTGAATCTGCTCTGTGACATTTTTTTATAGAACAGGGGGCAAACGGGCAGGAGGCTCACCTGATGTTAAGTGAGAAAACCTGATTAAAAGATTTTTTAATTCGATTTAGTTCAAAAATGAATGACATCAAAGGGTAATTTTTAAAAACATTTCACTGAGGTTTGGAATATATCCTTATTTTTTCTTGCGAATAAAAAAACATACATACTGATGATATAGCATTCATTTGAAAGATTGTTGAAAGAATTTTTAAAACTTTTGAACCAATTTGTTACAAACATACATACAAATCTTTCATCTTAATAATATTATTATGCCTATGTATTGTTGAATACAAGATTAAATAAGTATATAAAATTGACTACCAAGGCCTATTTATCATGGGTATTTTTTACAGTCGACAAAGCCCCATACAAAACAGCATTAGTTTGCGCAAATAGAAAGGGGAAAACTATTTGTGAAGGGGTTTTTACAAATCTATTCTGTTCCGCTACATCGAGATCGATTTTCGTCTTTATTTTTCTGTGAAAGTAATAAAGCACTTCCGGTAGTAATAATAATAGTCTATTTCAGATACTTTTACATTTAAACACCTATTTCAATCTTGCTGCACAACTCTCTGCTAATTTCTTTCTTTTTCTAAAATTCTAATACTCTTGGTAAATGTAATTTTTAAGTTGTATTTCCTTTTTCGTTTGCTTGGGCACCCGTTTAATATGTTATTCGGTAGTAATAATTAATATTGGGTTTCCCAATTCATGGTTAATAATTTAAGATGATATAAGTTTTAGAATAAAACCAAATGACATTGGAAAACCCCTAAGAGGATTTACAATTTTTTTTCTTTTAAACCTAATTTAGTCCAAAACGCTTATAAGACGTAATATACAACAATATAATTTATAAGGACTATTCCCATTAAAGGACTCCTAATAAAATAAATATATGATTATTTTTTTATGAATGGTTTAAATTGGTTGTATTTAATTTAAGAATATTTAGATATATTTGTGATATATTTGTGATACTTGACGCAGCAAGCATCCTTCACACACCACAGCCATTCGCTTTTGGTAATAGTTAGGTACTTGCAAGGATGGATCACCATCACTTCTTTTAAACGTCTTGATCCCCACAAAAAGTGTCAGCGTATAGTATAGCCGTAGTAGCCATGTAAATTTGGTACAAAAACTCATTATTATTGATAGCTGTCTCGCAGTCTTTATATCGCTTTTGAAGTTATAGGTAGTATAAAAGAACCAAGTTAAAGAGTTAAATTATTTATGATACTGGTAATGACAATTTAGTGATCTCGTCAATCACGGGTCAATAAAAACCCTTTATTTTTAAGCTTTAAGCTAATCTAAACAGCAAACATCACTACGAAAGACTTAAGGCATCTCATAGTTGGAAGAAACCAGGTGAGGAGGAGTGGAGCAGATGTTTCGAAATTGTAAAATTTTATTTTATTTGCAGAGTGCACGCCTAGAGTTCCAATAAAATTTTATGAAAGTACTAGGAGAGCAGAAGTCATAAAGAAGTATTTCAAAGAACTTTTAGCCTCTGCACGCTGTAATTGCTTCCTCTATAGAAACGGCCGTTGTGGGAAGTGGCGGACGTTAGGGTTGCCAAAACATAAATAAATGTATGCATAATTCATTTTGAAACCCGTAACTTTCAATTAAATTTAAATTTCACTCAATACTTTGATTTGCATGCAACGTTTGGACATTTTTCGAGTTCCTTTTTTCAAATAAGTATAAGATTTAGATAGACAAGTAAGTTCATTGTTATTTCTGCAAAAAGAAATTAACTCATCAAAACTCCATTTGTTAATAAAAAACATGATTGGGTTAGTATAATATACGATATATTCAGAAAGATACAGCACACAATGACGTCAGCCGTAAGGATGGAGAAATTGTTAGTTTGGGAACAAAGAGAGGTTAGACTGATGCTGTACCTTGCCTCACAATAATAGTTCACGAACACGCACAAAACATTCACTATAAAAGTCTAATTAGCGGACGTAACTATTGACAAACAGTATATGTATATAAAAATGCATCTATCGTTACCCAACTACAGCTCAACAACGACTAATGAACAATGCGCGGATTAGCCGAGTAAAAAAAATTCTGGGATCATGTCTGACATGATCTGACATTAAATTTTATAAAATTAAAATGATTCTATTACGAACATAGGTTTTTTTTAATTGATCAGCTCACTCCCGAATATATCTCTGCATATGCATGTAGTTGTTGGTTTTTGCAGCCTGAATCTAGAAAATTCTGCTGATTTTGAATGGAATAAATAAGGAACGAAAATGTTAATCACATCAAATCAAAATCATTTATTCGTTTCAATAACACAATGTACACTTAAGAACGTCAAAAACTAATACGTATTAAATGCTTAATGCTCTAATTTAAGTCTAAAATGTATATTTAAGACCAGAAACTTAATAAAGATAATTTTTGTTTTTTTTTGTTTATTTAACATTCACTGCCAGTTCTTGGATCAAGGTTGTGGAACGGAAGAGAAGAACTGGCAATAAACTCTTCGCCACATTTTTTTAATACAAGTCATTTAATACACAATTTACAAGTGTTTTTTGTTTTAGACAATGTTTGGTAGGTGCTGCAACCATAACACCGTGTTCCACGTGACATCTTAAATAATTATTAGTTAATTAATAATAAAAAATATTTTATTATTAATTAACTACGTTCTTGTACTTACTAATCTTGAATCGCGTAATAAAACTTCTTTGGAGCCCAACTACGATTCCAAGTGTTAAAATTGTAAATACTCTATTAACTTTGTAGGTGTAAATACTGCATATTTGATTGTTATGCATACATACGAACGTCAATATTCTAAGACGAATAGAATATTTTTGCGTTGTGACAGCCCTAAGCCAGAGTTCGGTTGCTATTTAAATCCTGTGTGCAATTAAAGTGCACACTCAAATATCAGCTTAGAATTAATGGTATTGCTGCTCATTCTTTCGTTCAGAGGCTAATAATCCATTTTAATGAGAGAACAAATTATTCCTGTGAGTAAATATTATAGAGCATAGTGCAGTGATTCCTATCGTTTTGTGCCATGACCCATCTATAATAACGTACGGCCTTTGGGACCGTTCAATACCTAAACAGATTTACAGCAATTTATCCCCCCTTCCTTAAAATTAATACGATGAATATCGATTTCAAGCATGAAATTGATATTCATCGTATATATATCGAATATCGATTTCAATGTTAGTGAAATATATGTGTAAAAAAAATAAACAATTAATGTTGACATAATCACGAAATAAGAAAATCATGAAGCGGTTACAGAAATCTGAGGCCCAAACCTAAAAAGTTTGCAGAGGTACTGATTTTTTCATTTTAGGGTCCTTCAAGAAAAGAGCTTACCGATTCTTAAAAGTCCGACAGCGTGCTTGCGAGACTTCTGGCAGTGCAAGTGTCCATGGGCGGCGATGTCACTTAACATCAGATGAGCCTCTTGCTCGTTTGACTCCTGTAACATAACATAAAAAAAACGTAACATGTCAAAAGATATGTTGACAAATACAAATTATAACTAAAGACGTGTCCATCATTTCACTTTTTTTTAAATAAGATTTAAATGATTTCCGATGTACGGACGAAAAAGTTAAGTAATTACACACGTTAAATACAATTACAACAACGATTTAATTGTTTTTACAATGGCGCTTGGAAGCACGAAAACTATCAACTTTTTTCTTGGAACAATATCTAGGTGCCAACTTCGACCTGCTGCTTTTAATTAATTAAATGTCAAATGCCCAAGGCTGGTACAGGTGGTGCCAGGGCTGGTGCTTTTCTCGCTCAGCGAATTGGTATCGCAATACTAAACAGGCAGCCATACTAACTAACTAACTAACTAACTAATGCTCGTGTTAAAGGTACAGTGCCACAGGGACCAAACTTTCTAAATTGTTTTATTTTGTATTATATTAATTTTTAATTATAATAATACGGTTTCTTATTAACTTGGTACTATTTCTTAGATTTTATAGAACGATTTCACTTTAAATATGTTTTGGTTCATTATTTTATTTTAATTCTTTTTACTCTAACGTGACCATTGTATAGCTTCATCAATCTTAAAACAAAAAATACCCATTTCTCACTAACGTTGTATATAGATTCATTATATATGTCAAAGATCGATAGAACAATATATGATAAAGCAGAAAATAATAAGGAATACATCTTTAAGATGAACATAAAAGGTATTACAATAAAAATAAATAAACTAAAGTGGAAAAGGAATGGAAATGAAAAAAACAAGTGAAGCAAGAATGTACTAAACTGAGACCAAGGTGTAATAAACAAAAAGAGGAAGACAACTTAGAATGTGGATACAAATTAAGGAAATAGCAGGTGGTACATGACAGAGAGTGGCACAGCGAAGAGAGGAATAGCAGGATTTGGAGGAGGCCTTTGCCAAAAAACGAAACAGAAAAAAGAGTGAAATAGATATAAATATGCTTAAATATAAATAATCTACATAAAAAAATACCTCATTTCTCATTAACGTTTCAATATACATATATAATTAGTTCACATAGAATTATTAATTTAATTTAATGAGGCCTACGACCGGAGTTAATTAAAGCCTGCTTGAATATACAAAGACCAACGTTTAAAAATACAAACTCTGCAGCAGCAGTTACTGCTGGTAATACGTCAACAGTAATTATTTACTTTTTTATAAAACATTAATATATATTGTTTAAATCCACTTTTAATTATTATTACTTTGTACACTTACAAACGTCAAAAGCAGAAATGTGTATGAAATACTTCTAATTTTACATTTACCGGCAGTTCTCTTGATTTGAGAGAATGTAAAATTAGAAGAACTGGCAATAAACTCTCCGCGATTCTTTTTTTTCATATTTGTGTGTTGTAATTACTAAAATTTGTCAATGCCTGACCCAAGAGTTCCAAGCTGTATTTAAATAACACGAGGTAGACACAAAGGATTTACAAAAGTCCATTGTACGCAAATTTAAAACTTTTGATTCCATTTAAAATATTAAACAAACACGCTAGGGCCAAATGCAAACATTCGTCCAGTGTACTGTCAAACTCGTTGAATAAAACATATATACGTCATTGTTCTGAAGCTGAAATGACGACATTTATGCAGTGAATCTCGAACGATGAATTATTTATGTTAGCCATCTCTGTCTAACCAATGCAAAACCTATTTAGCTCTCACTTATACAAACTTGTACAGTGGAATTATAATTTTCGTACAGACTGCTTAGAATTACCTGACTTTTGAATATCATTAGTGTAATACCAGTTTAATATTAGGTTTTATACGGATCACCTTGACGTCTGTCGATGTGGTGCAAACTATTTACTGAGATATTTCCGAATCAATTCCACAGGATCCTTCAAGAAGCCTACGAATTCTTAAAAGGCCAGCAACTCAAAATCAAAGTCAAAAGTCAAGTCTTTTATTTATTTCGGTAACACAATGTTCCCTTATGAACGTCAAAAAAGAAATATACATTAAATGCGTCTAATTTTACATTTACTGCCAATTTCAAATCATGGGCGTAGAACGGAAGAGAAGAACGGTCAATAAACTCTCCGACACTCTTTTGATCGCCAAGTTTTTGGGCAATGGTTTCGTTTCGTACTTGTTTTTTAATATTTTTTAGTTTATACAGCATTTAAATTTTAAAGTAATTTGCGATTAGTATAGCCCTTGATGCACCAAGCTTTTTTCAATGTTTCTGTACTTTAATTTCATCATAAAGTTTGACTATAAAAAGCTTAAGTAATAATGATAAAATAGATGCAGTATTTATTTTTGCTTTTTGATAATATTTTAAAATTATATTTAGCCGATTACAATTGGTTTGTTATTGTTTCAAATAAGAGTAGGATTGATAACCGCTCAAATATTAAGAGTCTTCGACTTTTATTTTGTTTCCTGTCTCGAAGCTCTTGGGCCGCGGGTTCAAGTGCACTGGCGCCAATTAAAGATTTATTATTATTATTTCAAAAGGCACACTAACGAAACACACTCGCGAGGCCTCTGTCATTGAGAATGTCCATGGGCGGCGGTATCACTTAACATCAGGTGAGCCTCCTGCCCGTTTGCCCCCTGTTCTATAAAAAAAAACACATACAAACATTTACAGAAAATACATGACATACAAAACCAAGATACATGCAACTGCATCAATAACATTTACCTAAGGGGAACCTTACAATGAAAAAAGAAAATAACTTAATCGTAAAAAATAAACTAGATAAAAAAAAATAACTATAATAATAATTTAAGTTGGTGTTGGTAAGAGTACCTACTGGTGCTATGTGGTGCATTTCTCGCTCAACGAATAAGTATTGTAATATTGACTCCCGGAAGACTTTGTATGCGAAACCTAAGAAGCGCCTTTTTTACGAAACTTCATGTTTCAACGTATTTTTTTATCATTTGTTAATTTTGACCGAATAAAATGTTCACCCGTTATATATAAACATGTTTTATTATTTAAATTTGCGTCTATTTTACCTACTTACTTACTCCACTAGAGTGAAAATGTTGTTGTGGGAAGTGTAACAAAAATTATTTCGATGGCGGCGCCCTTACGGTCTTGGCGTCTTATACATGTGTGAGTGTGCGACTTCACACTCACACGCGTACAGTAACAGAGGCGACGCGGCCCTGGTTAAGGCTACACTAGTCTGACACAGGGAGCAAACTTTTAAAATTAGTTTGATTTTTACTAATATAGAGCAGTGTTGGCCTAGTGGCCTCAGCGTGCGACTCTCGTACCTGCGGTCGTAGGTTCGATCCCGGCGGCCAATGGACTTTTCTATGTGCGCATTTAACATTTGCTCGAACGGTGAAGGAAAACATCGTGAGGAAACCTACATTTCTTAGACCCAATAAGTCGACGACATGTGTCAGGCACTGGAGGCTAATCACCTACTTGCCTATTAGATTTAAAAATGATCATGAAACAGATTCAGAAATCTGAGGCAAAGACCTCAAAGAGGTTGTAGCGCCACTGATTCTTCTTGATTTTTTTTAAATAAATTTTATTATTAGGAAGTTTCGGATATTGTAAATACTGTATATTTGTTTACACTTAATTATTATATAAAATTACTGTCAATTTCACACTAGATTCGTAATAATTTTTAAACATAATAAATTCATATTTACACGCTGATATAAATAAATCATAATTTCAAAGGACCAAAGGTTATCTGCGGTTTCAATTTTATAGGTCAAATTAATTAAACAGGTCAAAAACATGATGTGGATTAATTTATTGACGTCCTGCGGTAAATTATTTAAATTCTGACACAAACTTAATCATTTTACTTTCATTTACTGAAAGACAATTTATGTCATAATCTGTGCTTCTATGCTCGTTGTAAACATAAATATTACTTTTTAAATGCACGTGCAGGAAGCGATTAATGACTCCACAGCCCATGGATACTAGTATAATGGAAAAGTTTTATTTATTTTTCTGGAGGTAGAGGGTCAGGAGGCTCGCAAGCGCGCTGTCAGCCTTTTAAAAATTGGTTTGGAAATACTTCAGTAGGCAGTTGGTTCCACATAGCGATGGTTAATAGTTTTAAGTAGTTTTTAATTTAGGGGATCTTCTTTAGAGACATCGTTAAATAAACATAGCCTAAACCAAGTCTCATTAGTTTTAAGTCTAATCTAATTCTCTAAAAAGAAAAAGAAAGTTCCTTCTTCCTTAAGACTGATCTATTTATAACACTCGCCGCAATTTACTTAAGATCAATGTGAATCCCTTCACTCACTAGGTTAAACGTGACATGGATAAATTTAAAATATTCCTAAGGAGGTATTAGGTACATGTAGCTGAGTACTTTTAATGCTGGCAGCATTACCTCGCTGTATGAATACACTGTTCGTATACTAAGTACTAAAATTACCAGCTTATTATTAGATTAGCGAGAATAGTTATAGAACTGTCTGTCTTCGATAAGATTAGATCTGTGTTCTGAAGTTATAAGTTGTGGAATCTGTGATAAGACAAGTAGCAAGTTTCCGACGAATAGTTCCGAATTCGAAAATTGAAATTCGATGTTACCACAGATACTGTACACTTGAAGTATAACATAGAAAGTTTTGCGAAACTAAATCTTCTCATATACCAATTACGTGTTACGTTGTTTGTCCGCTATGGACTCCTAAACTACTTAATCGATTTCAATCAAACTTGCACTCCGTGTGCAGTTACATATAACTTAAAAGATAGGATAGCTTACACATATATAATTATATTCTAATGTACGTGTGAATATCACTGAACTCCACTTAAGCGGCTGAATCGATTTGAATGATTTTTTGTTTGTTTGAGTGAAGCCCTGGATGGTTTAGATTTATAAATCAGCCCAGCAGATGGCGCTGCAGTCAGTAATTTCATACTTTCATAATATCTGGACAACGTCTGTCGGGTCCGCTAGTAATATAATGTGTAAGATGATTTTTATTTATTACATTAAAATATAGCTATAGTTGCATTTAGGGAAAAGTGTCTATTATTTTTTGTACGTACTGGCTAACCTGATATTAAGTGATAGCCGCCCATGGACATTCACATTGCCAGAAGGCTGGCAAGTTGCTGGGCTTTTGATCTAATACACTCTCTTCTTGAAGGACCCTAAGTCGAATTGGTTTGGAAATACTTCATAAGGCAGCTGGAACCAACTTGGTTCCACATAGTGGTGCGTGTTAGAAAATGTCTTAATATGAGGTGATATAGATTGTATTTATTCAGCCTTGACGTCCGATGATCCGTCTTAAGATAAAATATTCTATCAGGATTAATATGTATATAACTTACATCATACATTAATATATAATATTGTATTATTAGTTTTTTTTATATATAAGGTGTGAATAGCCCCTTGTGTTTCCAGTAAATCACCTACTGCAGTCACGTCGGGACTAAAACCGGCTTTGTCTGATGTATTGCAGTAATTTAGAAGATTGTTATAACTTTCCTAGTCGCGGGGAAATGTTGGCTGTTGGAATTTATTTATTATATTATTAAGACAGTGTTGTTTTGGTCGATTTCAATATATAATCGCAATATATTTATGAAAATTTTCTCCTTTTATGCATGTATACAAAAAAGTATACTAGAATAGAACATACGCACAATGTCAATACTCGGAACAAACGCAGGCTGCAATTTCCCCGTACTAGACTATCTAAAGTTAGTAATTCTTTTTTGGGAAAAGGGTTACTCTTCTTAAATAAAATCCCAGAGGCTCTTTTATCTCTGCCCTTTAATAAATTTAAGAAATGTATTTAAAAAAACTGTGTAAAAAGGCTTACTATAAAATTAGCGATTATCTAGTTGATAAAAGGGTGTGGGTCTAGTGCTGGGCAGGCCACTTCTAATTAATTTGATATATTATTTGTTTTAAATATTGTTTAATGATTTGCTTTTTTAAAAGAGTACCGAGAGTTTTTTACGCCGGCTTTTTCTCTCGGCCTACACCCTCTGTCTTCTTTGCCGATAAGTAGGGATGCCTACAGGTTCGAATTTAATGACGTGGAATAAGTGATACCTTGATGATCTTATGTTCCAAATAAATGTATTTTATTTTATTTTAATTGTACTAGATAAAATAATATGAAAAATCGCATGACCGCAATGATCGTAGTATTGTTAAATCAAATTCAATAAAAAAATGTGCGTGTGTAAACAAAGCCAACGCAAACATTTCCGAAGTGTTGATTGAATTATTACTAAGGTAAAAGCCCCAATAGATGATCATGTACCAGTATATCATCACTCCATGTATATTAATTATTAGATATGTAGATCAGTTATTTTAATATTAAGTTTTAATGTTTTGTTTCTGTTTTTTTTAATGTTTTCTATTTCATATAATTTGTTTATAAATTATTTGTATATTGTGTAAGTGTTTCATAATAAAAATATATGTAGCTATAAGATTACTTAAAAATAAATAAATATTTGCTTTATTAAAACTAAGGTAAACTAAAGTTCAGCTGCGATATAAAGTGTGCCAACTCCTTATAACTCCTCAACTTAATATATTGTGAAAGTTTCATTATTTCTAAGTTTGCAGTTAGCAATAGACTTCTTGTTTCTCATAGTTGATAGAAATTATTTATCTTCGCTTTATATTATCACCTATATTAGAGTTTATTGACAGTTCTTCTCTTCCGTTCTACGCCCTTGATTTGAGAACTGGCTGTAAATGTGAAATTAGATTCATTTAATATTTCTTTTTTTTTGACGTTCATAAGTGTACATTATGTTACCTATATGAATAAATAAATTTTGACTTTTGAGTTTTTGATATATGTTTGGATACATTACATAACCATTTGTTGAAATTAAAACAAACTTTTGTTATACTATTACTATTATTACAAAACCTTTACCTTGCTAGGTGATATTAGTTGTTTATACTACGTATTTGCGTGTTGTTCTCACGAGTATGTAAGTGCGTGCTCCTATTTCACCATGCCTCCTGCTGATAGAGGACAAATCTTTGATTTTAATTAATTTTTTAATCCTTATCACTCAATATGTAATATGGAACATGGTGTAGTGGTTGCAGCTCCTTACAAACATTGTGTAAAAAAAAACTTGGCGATTAAAAAGAGTGGCGGAGAGTTTATTGCCAGTTCTTCTCTTCCGTTCTACGCCCTTGATTTGAGAACTGGCAGTAAATGTAAAATTAAATTCATTTAATATTTAATTTTTTGACGTTCATAAGTGTACATTGTCACCTACATGAATAAATAAATTTTGAATTTTATATCTAGAAGGTAGAGTCAATAAACTTCTGCCACCTTCTTCTCTAATTAATTAAAATAAGTAATTTAATTTAATTTGTATACTTTTTGTATCATACCTATATATTTGGGTATAGTTGTGTGTTGTATGTGTTCAAAATTAAAATAAAACATAAGTTTTGAGTAGTCATTTATAGTCAATTACATATATTATTAAATATATCTATATGCTATAATTTTAACACTAATAAAAATGGGGAAGACCTTTGCTCCCCGGGCACACAGTATCAGTTATTTTAGCTTAACAAAAACAATAGCTATAATGTATATATTTTGTATTTTGATATAAGGCTATAAATAAATAAATAATATCCATATGCTACATTCTATCTTTACCTTACCCTAACCTTAACTGGGTAGATGCGAGTAGGTAACCTTCTGCTAATTCTTCAGTTGCCAGTTTTATGCTAACGGTTGACTGTTAGCAATTTGAATTGCCGGGTTTCTTGTTCCCAACCACTTCTTTCGTTCTGGCCCGTCTGCAACGCAAAACGTTATACGAGTTATTCAACTTTTAGTATTTTTACTTAATTAAAAGCATAAACTTTCGTCTCGTCCCGATTCTTCTACATTCTCTAATTATAATGAGTAATTTGTATAAATTATTGTTTCATTTCTCTACTCTGTGTTTTTCTAGCGTGTTAGTACCTTATTTGGAGCGCGTATAAAAAGGCACTTAGACTTAAATATTTTCTAAGTTTTTTGTTTTCTTGCTAATAGAATTTCATAGACATACATTAAATTAAAGACAGTTTGATAAGTAAGGTACGTTATTAATGCCGGTTGTATTAACTTGTAAAAGGGATCTTGGCTCCACTCAGGGGAGACTGCGTTAATAAATTACATACGCATCACTAGGGGCCATATGATTCATGTCTGTTTCAAAATTTACGAGTCGGTGGCAAAAGTCGTAGAATTACAACCGCTAAGGCTCTAGTAGAATGTAAAGAAAAGCCTCTTTTTTTAACGTTGAAATGATCAAGGGCTTATGTTGGACCCAATCTTTTACAACCATACCCACTAAAACCCGATATTCAAATCGCTATTGAGTGGAGAAAGGTGACAGATCAGCGAATGGAATCGTGACTCCTCTCGCACAGATCTTTTATATAATTAAGCCATGGCAACCTTTTAGTCAAGGAAAAAGGTAAGGTCAAAGGTCAAAGGTAGTAAAATACCGCATGGATATGCGTAACAGCATTTCTTGACGTTAAAAAAAGGAAAAAAATGGCATTTATTATAATCCTAAATATCTTTTTTAAGCTCCTCCTCCTTTTTTAAGCTCCTACTCCTGCAACTAATTCACATGGCCAAATATATTTTCTATTCATGGGTTCTAGAACGTAGGCTATAACTGCATCACTTTTATTCGAGGCTTTTGAAGCGAGTCAGTGACTCTCTCAGTCAAGCTCTGGAGATTCGGTCCGTGCCGTGGTCAGCGGAAAGGCTTGATGTGGCTTAAGCGCAAGCTGTGTCATCCCATAATCTATACAATACGGGCTTATAGGCGAGGTACCCATGTTTAGATATGTAAGGTGCATATAAAATAAATAAGGTCTTAACTCTGCAAATACTGAGTTTTGTATTGGGCCGCCCGGACATACAACGACCACTATTGCTTCAACTTGTTTAAGCATTGAAATGAGTAATAAGGATATCCATCACCATCACGAGCATCCTACACATACACACACTTTACATTACATACATTCACACACAGCACAGCCGAATTACTTTACTGCAATTACGTTTTTAAGAATTTTTATTGACCTTTTCCCTTCGTAAATGTAGGTACCTTTTTGTATATATTATGTATTTTATCTTTGACTATATGTTTAGTATGATGGTTTTTTGTTGTATATAATTTATGTAAGCGTAGCGTATGGAGAAAATGTATTAAAAAGAGAGGTTAATTTTAACTTCTATTTAAAATAGAAATCAGCCGAGTTGAAATATCTTTAGAGTTGTAAGAACATGGTGACACTACTGTGCGTTGTTTGTTGAACGAATAAATCCCACATTGAATATTAATGGAGTAATATATGGAATATCGTGGGAAAATGGAAATTATATGTTGCGGCTTATGTGAGATTATTTTATAATGGGAGAGTATTATCTAAAAATATATCATGTACATAAATTGCAGATGTCAAGAAAATAAATGGTAATCAAAAAGTTTCATAAGCTATTTTGTATGTATGTTTTTGTTTGCAAGTTGAAATCATACTTTTAATATCGTAATTTAATTTTAAAAACTGTAATTAGTTACTTGTGAGCCTTCTGGCACTGACAACATCATTTAATATCACATGAGAATCCTGCCAGTTTATAAAAACCTTTTTGAGCATTTGAGTTTAATAAGTTAATAAATAATATTATTTTAGAAGTTAGGAAAATGGAATACGGAAGCCCTTATATATTGTTTGAATTTCCTTAGCTAAGACTGTAGTCTGCCAAGATGTGATAAGGTTGAACCGAATAGTTCGCATTATCTAAACCGGAAGTCAAAGCCTTATTCAGATTTGGAATGTAAATTCAAATATACACTTTCCAATTTCTAATATTGTCTTTAATTCTGTTTTGTAAAACTAAGTAAGATAGTATAATACAAGTAAAAGATAATAACATAATTTTTTGTCTGCTTAATGCGAATGCCACCTGTGCACGACGCTTTTCTGTCAATTAGCACATTTAACAGATGTTGATATCTTAAGCCAATATCAATGGTTTAGCACCATCGGTTTTATCATCATTATATATTACGAAGATATATATTTTATATATTAACGAACCACCGAATTTACTCAAAACGTCGTATATATATATACAATAGATTATTCATGTTATACACAGGCTATATTTTTAATTAATACTGCCGTATGGAGCCTGGGACATGTCACTATTATAAAAATAAAATCGTAGTTAAATAATATATTTTCACAAAGGACAAAAGGTTTATCAGATAATTAAGGTTTATAATTTACGAATCAGACTAATAAATTACCGATTTCTTTAGCTAGTGCTCTTATTGCGTATGGACCACAAGAAATATATTATTAATTTCTTTAAAAATTTTTGTTTTTAAAAACACATAGTAATAAAATGTAATAAACAATTGTACAGAAATCAGAAAGTAACTCACGAACACGATTTCAATATTTTAATAATCTCGTAACTAATGTTAAAAAAACAAAAGACCATTTTTATGAAACAACTCACCGGCGCGATAAAAAGTATTTTTGATTTATTATATCTGCGTGCCATAACACCCAGTAAAATATCAGAAAAGTACACGATCATAATATTCATGAAGAAAGATTTTCTTGTATTTCTGAATATCATCACAACACCTGGAAATAAATCGAGAATTGCGGTCTTTCCTAAGGCCATAAAACCAGTCCAATTTCACTGTTTGTAATTTTATTTATCGATTCTGTCGAAATGTTTTTGCACTGTAATTACTGAAATATAAAATTAAAATTATACTCTGAGTAATTATTATCTTATCCCGTGGCAATGAGTTCTCCATTCTCACATATCTTTTCTTTATAAAGCAAACGGGCAGGGGCTCACCTGTTGTTTGGTGATGCAGCCCATGTACACAACCATCTCATTCTTGATCAGTCTTTAAATGGCACGCTCTTGAAGGACACTAAGTCGAATTGGTTCGGAAATACTTCAGCGGGCATCTGGCTTCACATAGCGGTGGTGCGTGGCAAAATCTGCCTTAAAAACCGCTCAGTTGTGGAACGATGGACTTCGAGGTAGAATTTCAAATCATGCCTCGTGCCTCTCATCTCATGCCTCTCCGTGGTAAATGTGGTAGAAGATGCAGAGAGACGCATCGCACACCATCTACGCAACGCCAATTGATCAAGCCTCTCGGAAAGGAAGAGGTCGTGGACGATACGAATCGCTTCTTGATTAAGGTCAACTGAAAGGAGCTGGTGAAGGGAACTCCCGCCCAGAGGCGAGAACAGTATTCCACGAATTTGTGCTTAACATTGCGTTGGCCCGGAATGAAGTTCCGTCTTGCCTTGCTGAGCACACCAAGATTCTTGGAGTCCTTTACCTCTCAATGACCGCCAAGCTGCGTTCCGTTTGATATATTCCAAGTATTCCGTATTCTACTTGTCATTCGCCTCCTAAGTAATCTGATGGGATATGGTATCTTGGTTTTCTCAGGAATATTATACATACTTGTAGATTTGTCTTAAACCGAAAAGAAAGACAGCACAGGAAAACTGATCAATCTACCAACTAATACATTATTCTATAACAATAGTTATTAAAACTTATTCATTTCCCAATTAATATTTTGTGATAGCTTGCTAGATTTACGAGTTTAAACGGATACTATGAGCCATTAATCATAAAACCACAACTGACGTTTTAATTAAAACGTAGATTTTAATTTCGAGTAATGCGGGTAATTACAGTAAAGAACTTAAATATGGGGGAATAAAATTACTTAGACTTAAGAACCCTTTGTCATAATTTAATTGGAGGTCGTATTGAAATGCCTGTTGCCACGGTGCGAGAGACATTGCCAGAATAAAATTCGATATAGCGATAATTTATACAAAAGGTAGATAAAATAATAGTTTATTAAATATTAAACCCAAATGAGATTTTGTAATAATAGTAGACTGATTCCTTCAATCCTAAGCTTAAGTAAAAAGTTAAAAAAAAAAATCTTTATAAAGATTTATTTAAACTTTATTCGCTGAGCTTAAATGCTATTCTTATCAAACAGTAATATTCTTAAGGGCCTTTTTCACAATGTATGGATAAAGTGCCAAATAATTATGCAACACATAAATTATTCGAAAGATAAAAGTCCCAAATAAGATACTTCGAATTTCATGACGTATAGCGCTATCTGACAGTCGTGAAACGCAAAAATACTATTTATCATACCAATAAGTAACAAATAGCTTATTTGGAACTTATCCGGACATTGTGAAACAGGCCCTAGGTCTGCGAATCAAATCTGTTTTTATCCCTCCGAAAAGGAGAATATCTATTTTTCATCCCCTTAATGGTAAGGGTGGTACAACCCAAAAATTTTTTTGATTATAATATGGGTTTTTGTTTTTTTATGATTTAGCATACAAATATAAATACTTTTTATTATAGTAGATACAAAGTTATTTTTATTGGGCAAAAAACACAATTCCTAGAAATATTAAATTGCAAAACAACGTATGCCGGGTCAGCTAGCCATTATAATGCTTTATCAGAATGCTACAATATGTTACGAGACATATTTTCTAAAATACATGACAATGGCGAATATAATATGTTAGCAAAATTAAAAAATATAAATAATAAAAATATTATAGTTCCAAATAAGATCTTACTAGTATCTTGCTTAACAATATGGTATCTACCTGGTTTTTGCTGAGCACGAATAAATTCTATTTGTATGTTTGAATATCATTCTAATCTAATACTTTTGTTATAGAATGTCCAACGCACAGAATAGCACCATTGGAGTTGTTATTGTTTGACTGAACAAAGGACAATGGCGGACAACGTCGCCTTCGATGACGAGGTAAGTAATGTCCAAATAAGTATATTGAATACAACACTAAAAGTTTGCCTGCTTCCTCACTGTATTACAATAAAGTACCAACTCTGAAGTCATTCGTCCCGTATATATATATTATATTCTAAATAACTAGCCCCCTAAAGTACCAACTCTAAAGTCATACTTTCTATTTATATATATCTATATTTAATATTATAAATAAGTAGCACCCGCGTGCTTTGTTTCTTCTTAATACCTAGCTTTTGAGTACATACCAACATGGAACATTTTGCTATGCAACCCCAGAGACTGTTCGGTTTTCCGGAATGAAAACATTTTAGATTTTTCTGCGATTTTTCTCTCTATATGGGTTGTTCATAGATGGCAGATGAAAATTAAGGGTTGTATGTATTGTTGCATGTTGTATTATGAAAAAATTAAAATAAAACATTTTGTCAAAAAAAAAAATATTTCAAAAACAAAAGAAAGAAAGAAAGAAAAGAAAGAAATAACTTTATTAGACACAAAATACAGTAATGTTTCTATAAAGTAGAGTGCACTGGTCCCACACTAGGATTCCCTGTGTTGTGGGCAGCCAGTCTCTTCCTTTTACATCTAAACGTTACTTAATTAATTAATTTTACTTAACAAATTTATACCTATACTATTTTTGTACGATAAGAATGTTTTCTGTATTAGTATAGGACAGCTTAACAAGATATTTTTTGAGTTTTTTAGTGAAAGTATGTAATGTGATTTTAGAAATGTTAGTGATAATTTTATTTTTAATGAAGTGGTTAAAGATGAATGGGCCTCGGAAGGAGAAAAAGCGTTGAGCGAAAAAAGTGCGATTTTTAGGTTGCTTATAATATAAAGGTTTGCGTTTGGTTAGATTTGGTGTAGGGGGTGTTTGTTTCCAAAAAAGCCTGCAACATTCCTTATCACCTAGGGTTTTTAGCCGATTTTCAGACTTACTGAATATGCATAATTTTTTTAATAATAATCAGTCAAGCTGTTATGATCATTGTATCACGAGAATATTATCCTGCCTTGCACCTTGACCTGCTTGTCTATTAGATGGATAAATCATCCAGATACAGAAATCTGATGCCCAGACCTAAAAAGGTTTTAGCGCCACTGATTGAATTATTAATAAATTCAACATTTACGAATAGTATGAAGGTTGTCACAGTAAAATTGTGAGAATAAAAATTGTTTCGCTTTAAAAATCGGCACATGTTGCAGTTTTTTGTTTTGGAAAATACGATTTTAATTGCCGAAAGCTTTTGCGGGGTTTTTGTTGATTTTATATGTTGTACGCTGTTTTTTAACTAAGCTTTTTAACTATTCATGCTATCTAATTCTAAATTTAAATAAAAATAAATGTAGAAATTGTTGATATTCACAATTTATTTTGTAGCTTCGAAGTAACACAGTGGTAAATTTAAAAACAATTTATGTCCAATAGAGTAATAACATTTATATTCGGTGCGAGTGACGAACATTTTATTTTCTTTATGAAATGAAATCTCGCTGTTGGCCTTTTAGGGCCTTTACAGCTCGGGTGGAATGGACTTTTACCCACTAGCAATGTCTCCTGTGAAACTCGGACGCTCGCTGGAGTGAGCGAAGTGTGAATAAAGGTCCACAATTCCCGTTAAAGGTGGTATTTTACCCTAGACTGATTTTGATTTTGACGGGAAGGGGTAATAATAGATCATAGGCAGCTCCAAGTCACAAGACTACGCTAGTATAGTCAAAGACAATAATCATTAATTCATTTAGGTAACACAATGTACACTTATGAACGTCAAAAAAGAAATCATTGAATACTTCTTATTTGAAATTAATTCTACATTTACTGCCAGTTCTCAAATAGAACGGAATAGAAGAACTGGTAATAAACTCTATAACGCCACTCTTTTGAACCGCCACTCTTTAAGTCGGTCATGCATGCTCGGATTCAGGCCTCGTAGTGTCACCTTGTGGCTTAAGAACATCTGACTCCTTTTATTCAATAGAAATGGAGTCGAGTGAGGACTAACGATGTTCATTTTGCGAACTGCGGCTATGTGTTTACGTAAGTACATAACGTTATCGAGCGAGACTCCTAGGCTTACCGAGGCTACTTCATTTTTTGAGGCGGAATTCTTTGCGAAACCCACCTCTAAATTAGGATTAAACTCACTTTTTTAACGGATTATAGATATGTATTATTATATTTAAACTTATAATTATTTGTACATAATTTTAAATTTAAATTTAAACCGACGTTTCGCGTGCTTTACAGCGTGCGTGGTCACGGTGACTGAAGACAAAGGTGTTAAATGTCAAAAAGTATTACAGCTGCAGAAAATGTTGTGTTATCTGTATTTATTTCCCCGGAGTTGGTATCGACTAAAAGATGTAGTACATCTTGTATCTTGTATCTGTAATACTTTTTGACATTTAACACCTTTGTCTTCAGTCACCGTGACCACGCACGCTGTAAAGCACGCGAAACGTCGGTTTAAATTTAAATTTAAAATTATGTACAAATAATTATAAGTTTAAATATAATAATACATATCTATAATCCGTTAAAAAAGTGTTTTTCTTTAAATGTGTAAAAGTTATGTAAATAAAAGACAATACTAGGATTAAACTCGACCACACCGCACGCCATGCTTTTTAAAACCATTCTTACGCATAACATGAGCTTTTGCATTATTATATGTAATATATACCTTATGTTGTATAATGTTGATGTGAGCTTGGAGTCTGCAGTCTCACTGAATTTTATGGACGTAAAGATTAATGTGCAAAGTAAAGTGAAAGAGTAGTTATAAGAACACTATTAATTGTTCCGACTGTCGACTGTTCCAATTAGTTAACGGATATCAGCGTTTTGGTATTTGTGGTGTGAGTAATAGCGATTTAATGGTTTCGATAACGTTTAAAAAAAAAAATTTTACGTCTCATTCCTTCTTGGTTAGCGAACTCATGCGAGTGATATGTGTAATTAATAAGATTTCTATCGAGGTAGACGTGTTTATTTGTACACTGGCTGTGTTCTCATGACGGATTAGACGGGTGTTTAATAACAGTCATGCAATTGCGCGTTTGATTTAATCTTGGCCCATGAGGAGACGACTCAATATAGGTATAGATCATCTTCAAGAGAATGTTAAATGGGCAGTTTAGTCGTAGCTTCAGCGAACCTACGACTCTCATTCCTGTAGTCTCAGGTTCCCGTCGGGTGACAAGCAAAAACTTTATTTGCATTTTTGTGCATTTAACATTATCTTGAACAATGTAAGAGAAAGTGGAGGAACCGGCATGCCTTAGACCCAAAGTCGGCGTGTGTCAGGCAGGCTGATCACCTACTTGCCTATTAGATTGACAATTTATCATGAAACAGAATCTACACTAAAAATATGTATGTATGTATTTTAAATCGTATTATTGTAAAGATATAATAGTTATGTGAGAAAATAAACCTATCGCTAGCAGTGATACTACATCTTAAGACGAAAATAGAAAGGAAATAGAGCTCAAAGTTTCTTTGTGATCATTTACCTATATTTACACAGTTTCGTAATATAACTGGGTATTAACGGCAATTATGGGTCAGCAGTACACGTGTTTTCCGCTTCCACGCGTTCGTATACAGTTTAATTATAACCCAAGACAAATAGTAATAATATTTTCTTTGAGTTTGACATTACAATTTTACTATGTTAATTAGTGTGTCTTCTGTGCCGTTCAACCCGCACTATACTCATATTTTTAATTCCGTAGAATTCTGACAGTAACGTTTTTTGACATGTAAGAGATGGCAAACCTTTTTGGCCGGGCACATTTTTCAATATCATTACGAATCTGAACATCTGAGACTATATATACATTTTATTAGTGAATATATCCAATTTTTGCAGTAATCCACATTAAAAGTGGTTGACTGTCGAGAGTAATTATAGTGTCTATTTACATTAATTTTTATGAATTAAAAATAATAATCTAATTTTTTTTAAATGTTATACGAAATTGTAGCCTAATGATAATATCTACGAAAACATAACGGTTTTATACCTTACAAGTAGATGGAAAGAGAGGGAGACAATAGTTAATCACAAACAATTGTCTACAAGAAGAACCAGAAAATGAATTCATCAGCCCGTAACCAAAAAGACGTATCTAAATTATGACTGTTTCAAAAGGTAAATTAAATGCATGTAAGTTTATGAATAATGTATTTGAAAATTTCTTCCAATACAAAGCGAACTGGTCAAAACAGCTCAAACTTTGATCTCAACTTTTCGAAACAATCCTTTGAACCTTATTCTTGACCAATAAAGGTTTTATTAGTTTGACCCCAATTTTCCTGGTGCTTACAGTTTTTCGTCGTTAGGACACATCTCATTGTCAGAACTGAATTCTGGATAAAAACAAGTCTGGTGACATTTGCGCAAAATTATCTGTGTGAATGAGTGAATGTCGGAAGTCACTCTCCGGTATCACTCTTTGTTCGTGGCGTTCTAAACAATTGTTTCACCAACATGTCTCCCGTCTGCTCTGGATGCTTTAACACCCACAACCAAGTCATTATTATGATCTGCAATATTCCGATATTGAGCAGTGTTGGCCCAGTGGCTTTAGCATTTAAAAAAAAAAGTGGCTTGAGTCGCACGCTAAAGCCACTTTAAAAAAAAAAGTGCGACTCTCACACCTGAGGTCTTAGGTTCGATCCCCGGCTGTGCACCAATGGAGTTTCTTTCTATGTGCGCATTAAACATTTGCTTTAACGGTGAAGGAAAATATTGTGAGGAAACCGACATATCTTAGACCCAAAAAGTCGACGATATTTAAAAAATGATCATGAAACAGATTCAGAAATCTATGGCCAAGACCTAAAGAGGTTGTAGCGCCATTGATTGTTTTTTTAAACTCCGATATTCCTAGTTAAGATTTCAAGGCATCTTAGCCAAACCCTTCTTTGGCCTAAGGCTTACATTTTCTTCCATTGACAAGTAGACATTAGGGTTCCGTACCGGAAATCGTGAGTTCCAAATTTCAAAAACGTATTGAATTGACGTAAATTATACAGAATAGTTTTATATATTCTTACGTTTATATAATTCCTATTTAAAATTTAATCGAATTTAAGTTGATAAATAGTTCTACAGCTATGCCTGGCCGCTTCAAGCCTCGTACGATGAAATAGTAAATTCCAGTTTAGTTTGATTAAAATGCAAATCACAACACAGATCGCGGAAATAGACGGCACTGTTTTTGCACGACTTATGGAATTATTAAAGTCTGTTTGACGTAGTGGTGAACGCACTTTGTACCCAGAAGGTGCTTCATTCCCAAATCTTAAGTCAAGTTTAAGTTAAGCTTAAGTTTGGTTTAAAATACAATATTTAAAAAACATGCAACAGATGGCATGCATCAAAAGCAATAACATATCTCAATCCGTTTTTGACCATGTGTGACATCTTAATCCAAATAGTGTTAAGTTGTGCCAATAACCAATCGGCGGATTGTAAAAGCAATCTGTCGATACAAGCTATCCATGGTAGGTCGGATCGGTGTATACCTTTGTATGAAAATGACAGTTCAACTGTGCCAATATTAACATTAACAATATTAAGATTTTAACTTACACCAGTTTTCAAAATAATTAAATAGCTATTTGATATGTTTTAAACATAGACATGTATATTTTAATATTATGTGTACGGTTTTATTTACTTTATTTGGTTTATATTGATTATCAAAATATGTAAAGAGCGTAGAGATTGCAGTCTATCCGTCGTCAAAAATAGATTGTCTTCGTAGGGTTTGGTTATTGAGATGCAGATAGGAGATCGATCGACTGTCATGGCCTCATATCAGATTGTTTTCAATCTGGGATTACGGGTTCAATGATAAACAATTATTGTTAAAAAAGTGCGTAGTATTTATAGCCGACAGAAAACTTTAAAATGTTCTCACATAAAATAAAACACTATTTCACATTTAAACCGTATTTTTTTAAATTGAGCGGGAGGGAGAATCCGGATTGTGCGAAATGTCACACAAAATGTCGCAAATTGCTTTTCGTGGTACCAGGTTGTCATGAAACCGTAAGAGGCTTACGTGCGACCGTCTTCGGGATAAGTAAATCATTTAAGACGGCTGTCGGGTCGTGGTTAGTAAAAGCATATATATTATTATAAACAATATACACTATACAAAGCATTATATTTTATTATTTATTGCTGCATCATGAGCACACCCCACATACACACCATCACACATCACAGCCAAATTAGGCTTATTTAAATAAATTGAATTCACACTTAGTTAAATGTATTGCATACTTTTTGTTTTTTTATTCCCTTCTGTAAATCTTTTTGTAGTATGATGTATTCCATCTTTGGCTATATTTTCAGTGTATTTGTTTGTAATTATATATAAATTATGTTAGCTGTAGGATTACGAAATAAATAAATAAATTGGTACTACAATTTTAGGCACTTTGTAGGACGTCCTCAAGCATAAGACAAATACAAAAAAAGATAAGAGTATCTTAAAAAAGCAATAGTAAATACTTAATTTTCGTGTAACGAAGGCAAAATTTATACTCATAATCTAAGAATGCGAAAAATTGTTAACATTAAATTAGTTAATTTTCGTCCCAATCGCCATATAATTTAAAGTTTTAAATCAAAGAATGAATAATTACAGCTACTTTTATAATGCCATACATCGCTGATTTTCGAAAACGTCAACTAAAATTATCAGCCATATAATACTCATTATCTCCTGGTACATAAAAGAAGAAAAAATAGATAATGTAAATAATATAAATATATGGAAATTGTATTCGTTTTTATAACTAACTCCGAAGCGAAATTAGAAAATACATATATACATTTAATTAAAGCTTTCGTTAAACATAACTTAATAATTAATGGTCTTATAAATTTGACGATTATTTAAATAATAATATCCTTAAATTTGCTCCAGTTCAAACAATTTGATCGACTCAAAACTTGGCGATTAAAGAGTGGCGGAGAATTTCTTACCAGGTCGATGAGCCCGCTCTGCGCCGTTGATTTTCGAACTGGCAATAAAATTAAATTTAGAAATGGGTAAATTTAAATTTAGAATCAATTTAACATCCTTTCTGATGATGTTCATAGTGTTTACTTATATGAAAAAAGTTATTTTAAGTTAAAAAAATTAAAAGATTCAGTGTTTTGTTAAAAAAATAATAAAGATCCGGCTATAATGTATGTTTCTCTTTATGTATTTTGTAAATAAACATATTCCTATGTGCAATTTCATATTACAAGATATCTTACAAGACAAGAATACACAACTCTAGTTCCGTAAACACGTCACAAAGACCACTTTCAATAGACATCGTACGTGATCAACTTTGGAAGAGAGGGCTCAAGTTAGACTGGTTTAACTTATTGGAGAATATGGAAATTGTCTCTCATATCACTGAGATATATTATGGATTAAAATATTTTATTTTAACGTATTGAAAATATGTGTTAAACATCGAACTACAGTTCAAAACAAACAATATAATACTTAAAAATATATCTAATAACTAACCTTAAAATTAATAATTAATTAAAAAATATTATTAAAAGGAGTCCCTTTAGGCAAGGTTCCGAAGATACTGGCAGCGTTCCCCCTTTGAATAGCTAGACTAATTCTTTAATTAGTCTAGCTATTTAAATTTTAGGGATTTAATTCGAAATATTAACACTTTAAATTAAAGCATTTGTTAAGAAAGAGATAAATGTTGTGGTAAGTTTAATCTCTGTCTGTCCGTAAATGGATTTTCTGTGTGCGCATTTAACACTCGCAGGTCCGGTGACAGAAAAGATCGTGAGGAAATAGACTTGCTTAAGACCCAAAATGTCATCGTCAGGTACGACGTCAAGTTACAAATTAAGAAAAACAAAAATTATGACTAAATAGTCAGAATAAAAAAATAATATAATAAATATATTTATTACAAATGTTACAAGATATCTTTTCTAAAATATATATTTTACAATTATGTTAATCATTGCTACAATACATAAAAGTATTACACTATTCATTTTAGATCTTACTTAACTTAAAAGAAAGAAAGAAGAAAGAAAGTATAATAAAGCCGAAACTGCTCGGTCCGTTCATTTACAGAAATATATATAAATATTATATTTATTAGTATTAATAATCAAACTATTAAATACAGTATTAAAACACTTAGTACATTTAGTAAGTGTAGTAAGTACATTTAGAAATATAAGTTCAGCTTATAGTGGCGATGTTTGTTAACGATTCAATAAACCAGTATATCAAGAGCTCCAGTTATGTGGATGTAAACGTGGCTTGGAGTTAGAACTTGTTACGAACTAATAATTTCCGTTAGTTATAGTAACTTTCCTTTCAATTTTGCTAACGGGATTATAATATAACTTTTCTATGTGTGTACTCGATGACGTATACCGTGTATTCATTGCTCATGCTAATCAAACTGAAACCTAGTTTCAAGAGGTCAACCCATTTCTTTGTATGTTGAACGTAATGGACAGCGCAATCTTGAAATATGTATTGATATACGGAATCTGAATAAGTTAATAAGTTAACTCCTTTGTTGTTTTCTTCAAGAACGAATGAATGCTTATCACACCGAGACAGAAGAAGATTTTATCCTGTACGAACTGGACGCTTGTCGTTCCACGTTTTAAGCCTTTTCGCAGCACCTATATAGAACCAGCTGCCCATTATTTATATATATATATATATTTCCAATTCAACTCTGGATATAAAGATATTATGACAAGAAAAGAACGTGCCGTTCTTGTCTGCAACTCGCGAGTTTTGTCGCCATGGAAACTCCGTGGGCGACGGTGTCGGATAGACCAGCCGTTGCCTCTCTTCTATAAAACAAAATTAAAAAACCAAACCGCACTAGAAGCAATGTTTAGTTTATACAACAAAAGTTTTTAAAAATAATACATTCTATCATTCTCTTCTAATTTTCTGTGTATTTCGGTAACCTTGAAGCGAGAACGGCTTCTAGCACTCGCTAGAAGCAATTTCAAACTTTTGACAGAATATAAAAGATAAGAGTACTTAGGCTTTCATAACTTAAGCTGAAGTTCAAACACTTGACAGTCCTTAAACACATCACAAACTTATCAGAGATAACAATTTGATGTTAAATAATTTAATATGATTTCGAGAATCGAATATCATTATAGCAAAACTCTAACAATAACAAAAGAACAAAACCGGTGGCGCAAGATCGTTTCTTGTCTTTAAAGTTAAGTTGGTGAACAGGCTTCAGAGCAGCCTCTAACAACACAATTCTACCCAAAAATTAATGTAATATTCAAAAATAGGTAAGTATTTCAAAGACGTTTTATGGAGTTTTAAAAAGTTCCTCAACGCAAAAAAGGGCTGGTATACGGCGAAGTGATTACGCGCATACTCCACTGAGAGCTCTTTACCATAGGCAACTGGGTTGAGTTGGGCTCGCAGTTGCACAGCAGATGGTCTTGACATTGACTCTTGGGACATAGTTTAGTGGTGGTCTATGCCACATCACGGGTCGACCCCCCAATCGCGTTGCTTTAGCAAATTGAAACGGCGCAGGGGTCTGTAAACTGATTTCCTAACAAAAACGGGTAAGTCAAATCATTTATTCCAATTAGACCACATAAAATGGCACTTTTGACCGTTAAATTAAATATAAAGATGATTCTAGTTGCCACTTCTAAAAGGTAGTTTCGTGTGGAGAACAATAGGCAAAAAACCTTCTTAATTACGCTTTTTAAATAGAATTTACAATATTTGTATACATTAGTTAAATAATATGAGAAGACAACGCACTCCTATACTCTTAGAATAAAATTACTATACAAATCTCTACCGTGGATTCGCATCCTAACAATGCAAACAAATCCTCGGTCACACATTAGTCTCCATAAAACTTAATAAGCTAAACTTCCCTCACGTATAAACACCGGTGAAATTTCCTGCCAACAGACGTCGTTAGGAATTAGTTAATCCTGAATTTGTAATTTATATTCGTCAACAAAGGGGATTATAAACAAATTTACTACGGAAACTTTGCGATGCCGGAAGTACCTGACGATAATTCAATTAAGAACTTGAGGAATTTGAACGACCTTTCAAAAGATGGATTCTTGGTAGTAAATTGTCAGAACCGGCTGTATCCAGGGTTTGAGACATGCGGGATTCATACTTCGCTCTGAGTCTCGACTCTGCATATAAGAAAAAACCTTTATTACAAACAATAACAGGATACGCGCACCACCACTTTGTGGAACAAGCTGCCCACTGAAGTATTTTCGAACCAATTCGACTTAGGGTCCTTCAAGAAAAGAGCGTACAAATTCTTAAAAGGCCGGCAACACACTCGCGAGCCCTCTAGCTTCGAGAGTGCCCAGAGTGTATCACTTAACATCAGGTGAGCCTCCTGCCTGTTTGCCCCCTGTTCTATAAAAAAAAATACGTAAAATAAAGTGCACTAGGATTCCGTGTTGTATCCAGTCAGTCTCTTTCTTTTGACGTGTTAACTGTATTTTATAATTCTACATAACACCAATTTATATTTAAACTTTGCAATATTTTCTGTATCGGAAGAGGACAGGTTGACAACTTAATGTTTGAGATTTTTTGTAAATGTGAGTTTTGAAATGTTAGCGATAATTTCTAAGGAACCTTTCCTATAGGATATCTTAAGAATGGCAGGAAGGGATGTACCTGAATCATCATCATCATCATCTGGGTCCTTTAAATAATACAGGATTTGAGTTTTACTCTATATAAACCACTTGTGTACAGCAATAGAACATAAGCGAAATTTTTATTTATTTATAGCTTTATATCAGAATACAAAATATATACATTATAGCTATTGTTTTTGTCAATCTACGACAACTGAGTGTGCCTACAGGCAAAGGCCTCCCCCATTTTCCTACATTTTTCCTTACTCTCAGTCCCTTCCAGGTGTTTCCAGTCATACCCACGATTTCGTCGGCCCACCTTTTAAATTGCCTACCTCAGTTTCTTTTATGGCCTCTTAGTTGCCACAGTGTTACAATTTTGCTCCATTTATATAAGCGAAATAGTGAACTGTTAGTTGCTAAGAAACAATTGAATGCTGTATAACAGTTGAAGAGAATGCATACATCTGCATATACTCTCGGGGCGTAACTCGGACGATTTAGCAAATCGCCACGCTTATAAAACTAAGCCTGAGTGAGCAAAATGTACAGCCTTGATTCGTTCAGGTACCTACACTGTATAGTGATACTACTACTTTGTCACAAATATTTAGTTGTACATGGAACAAAATCTGGTCCATATTATCAAAAGAACGCGATTTATAATAGTATATTTTAAGTGCGCAAAGCCTGTCATGGGTGTCATCAGATTTAATGATTGGAATCAATGAGTTAGGTTTCTTTTCATTTCATATCAATATAAAAATCTACTGAAGACTTGGCTGCATGGGCATAGTTCGATAAATAGACTTTTCAATGCAAAAAAAAAATTGTTGGACAAATGGTATCGCTTTTTGCAGATATTGATGTCTTTTATAAAACTGTCGTATTTCACATTGCTCTATTGTCAATAGTTTCGGCATACGATATAGGAACTTTTTTTGGTATTTTTTATACTATTGTCATTTTATACGGAATCCTAACTTTTTTAAAAATATTCAATAGCCATCAGGAATATAAGTTTCTGATAGTGTTTAGATTTATGTTTTTAATAGTAAAATTCTTCATATTAGTCCTATGACTAATCTTTCAACCAAAACTATAGTTTAGGCAGCCTATTCACACACAAAAAAATCACATTTTTTCCTCTTTATTAGATTGATTAATCTATAGAATAGTCAAAGACAATAAAACTAACATGGGATGAAATAAAATGTCGATGTAATTATGAGCATTAATTATACTCAAAATCATACTTCTTTGGAAATTGTTTTGATAGAATTTTCCCGAACTTCTCTAACCACATTCTTTTCTCCTCGATTTTTGGATTGACAGTAGTCGATGTTCTCATTCTAGCCAAGTTATGTAAATACGACTCGTACAGACTCATCCTTGGCAAGACTGAATTGTCTTCAGCGGGTTGCAAGGGGACATTAACGGGGTCAAACGGCAACGTAAGCATAAATTTCCTAGGGTCACCAAAATATGGATTCCTATCCTCCGTCGTACTCATCGTGGTGGTGGTAGCCACAGTTGTAGTTGTTGGTCGATTGTCTTCGTCCCAAATGACTGTGTCGATCCATTTAGCGAAGCTAGCGGCTTTGGGGAACGCGTGGGTTTTCGTATAAAGGGCACAGGTGTGCAGAAAAGCGGTTACAGCGATTAAAGTGTTGTTTTGTATCGCTGCGCCGCCGTTGTCTTTCTGAAAGTTTTTATTATTATAAGTTTAATATGTTGTTGTTTTAAGGGTTAAACTAGTGGGAGAAAGAGACATAGAGCTTCAGAATTTGGAATTATAGCGGCTAAACTGCAATGACGTCATGCTCTAAAATGCGAAGTAGTCCCGAATTACTTTGGGTTTTATCTCTTCTCTCTTATCTGCCCTGAGGCACTGGAGCTTTCGGGCTAGTCAAAAAAATGTGACGCTACAACCCTAATTGTGTCTGGGGCTCCAATTTCTGAATCAAGTCTAAGGCAAGCCTGTTTCCTTACGATGTTTTATCGTGCCCCCCCGTTGCCCTCCCTTACAACTATCCCTGAAAGCGTCATATATAATTTATAAGGTAATGTAAACGAACCCAAATATTATCATAACAAACAAATTTCTCTCACACCCCTGCAGCATATTTTTATAATAATAAAAGCTACGTCTGTAATATGAGCTAATGTGAACGGAATTTTTTTAATCTTCTAAGTAATTATTCGGTATACTTGATTCATCTGGATGTCGCATTTAGTTTCCGAAAAGTACTACTCAAAGTTACATACTCGTATATACATTCTGTTTAGAAACAAAATTCTAAAAATTATCTTTCGCCAAAGAAGTATAACTTTTAACTGACATTAGTACGTTCACCTTGTTTTATAATTTTTTTGGCTAATTTTCCGACTATACTTTCGTTGGAGGTATTAATTTCATACACATAATACATATCTTTTTTGCAATGTTTAAACCTGTAATGTATTCGGTGTTGTACCTTACGTAGCAAAGCATTGACTCGGACTTTAAATTATATAAAAAAAGCTAATAAATAATAAGCTTATAAGCCGG
This sequence comes from Pieris rapae, assembly GCF_905147795.1. Classification (NCBI taxonomy): domain Eukaryota; kingdom Metazoa; phylum Arthropoda; class Insecta; order Lepidoptera; family Pieridae; genus Pieris; species Pieris rapae. Next base: position 1,069,106 of record NC_059513.1, read on the forward strand.
AATGAAAGCTTTTTCTGTGATTATAAACCTAAGAGTTCAAGTTATAAGTTCTTAACTAACAAATAAAATTAGGGGTTGATCGTAAAGGCTAGATCAAAATACATATGTTTACATATTGTATTATAAAAAAAATAATAAAAAACAATCTAATAAATAAAATTTTTGTGTCGGACACTCCTTATAACTTAGACAATTGAAATATAGACAGTAGCCGATTCTCAGACTTACTGAATATGCATAAAAAAATTCGGTCGAGCCGTTTCGGAGGAGTATGAAAACGAACATTGTGACACGAGAATTTCATAACAATACCAAAGTTTTTGTATCCAAGTTGTTTTGGTTTAGTTACTTTTCCAATTTTATGGAACACCAATTTTTAAGTAAAATATATGCGGTTTGTTTTCGATTATGTCAAAGGAATATCTTAATATATATATTTCTTGTGTGCGTGTGTATGTGACTGAACTCCTCCTAAACGACTGGACCGATTTAGACGAAATTTTTTGTGTGTGTTCAAGGGGATCTGGGAATGGTTTAGATTCACAATTTTGTCCGCTGGTCAATGTTTTTTTAATTAATTTTCAATTTATTAGTTGTTGTTGATTTTGGAATGTTTTACATTGGATCCGACAGACGGCGCTACCATCGCAGTGTCAAATTTTAAATAATATTCGAATTTTAATTTTAGTCTGTCCCGAAATTTAAAAAAAGTTTTGTTATCATTGTGTTATATCGTGTGTGACCATGTGCTGGATCGTTAGATATTGTCATAACATTTGAATAATAATTTTCATCAAAATGGCTTATTAAAAATTGAAATTTTGAAATTAAAGACGTGTAGACAGGACAACGTCTGTCGGATCCGCTAGTATTCATATAATAATTGTTACCCTGCAAAAATGCCTGTTGGGATCTTGTACACCTCCAATGCAAATATAGTTTCCTGGTAGCAGCTTGGTAGACTCACAAATTGTAGGATCAATTACTGGTGCGTTCACCACTCGTATGTGCTAGAAAAATATGTATTTGTGATATTCGATCTATGTTAAATAATTTAGATTAAACATAACTAACATTATATCCTAGAGATTATACTAACATTATACCTCAAAGAAGTGGAAACGCGGGGTATTGATCCACAAATAACATCTTGAAAGACAGTAAGAGATAAGAACGTTTATAGAAAGAACCAAGGGAAGGGAAGAAGCCCTTAACAAAGGTGGATAGAAGATATAAAAGGGTTAGCAAGAAGCGAATGGGAAAAGTTAAATTCTTAAAAGGCCGGCAACGCACTCGCGAGCCCTCTGGCATTGAGAGTGTCCATGGGCGGTATCACTTAACATCAGGTGAGCCTCCTGCCCGTTTGCCCCCTGTTCTATAAAAAAAAAGTATCACATGGGAAACTTGGAAGACGCTGGAGAAGGCCATTTATGTGTGCAGGGGTTTCATGGAAATGCATGGGAGTTATTACTATTAAATACGTCATTTTAGTAATAAAACTACGGAATACACTTTCTGAAATATACACCAAGAAGAGGTTTTATTCACAAAGACATTTACCCTAGGAATCGTATATCACATGATTTTATGACCATTGTAAAGTTGAGGATTTATCGGTCTGCCTTTATTACCATTTTTATCAGATCAAATATATGATTCCAAGCGAGATTTTGCATTTGAATCTTGACCGTTGTAACTAGAATTTATATTTACACAATAATAAATTTTATCTGTTATAACTTTATAAAATACGAATATTTTTTGCTTTTTTTGTCTCTACAATGTTATCTGTAATATAATATACTATCTTATTAAGTATTATTAGGAGGCACAACTTGGAGAAGAAGAGCTAACATCAGAAAATAATGGAAGCAGATGGAAGAGGCATATATGTCGCAGGACACGTTGATAACGGCTGATGTGCTGAATTAGATTAAGTTTTATTTAAGTACCTTAAATAAGTGTTAGTATAATATATTGGGTGTCAGATATAAAGGCTTAATAATAATAAAAAGGTCTCTTTCATTTACTAAACAGTTAATTAAACAAATTCAGTGGCACTACTACCCTAATTAGGACTGGGGCTCCAATATCTGCATCTGTTTCATGATAATTTGTCATTCTAATAGGAAAGTAGGTCTCCTCTAACACACGTCGTCGAATTTTTGGGTTTAAGGCAAGCCGAATGTTAAATACTACATAGAAAGTCCATTGGTGCACCAGGGATCGAATCTACGACCTCAGAAATAAGACCCGCACGACCAATTCACTAGGCCAACATTGCTCTTTTACTTAATTAATGAGACTTAGGGCCTGGTTCACGATGTATGGATAAAGTACCAAATAGCTATGCAACACATAAATTATTTGAAAGATAAAAGTTCCAAATAAAATACTTATCGTTTCATGACGAATAGCGCTATCTGAAAGTCGTGAAACGCAAAAATACTGTTTATCCTACCAATAAGTAAAAAATAGATTATTTGGAACTTATCCGGACATTGTGAATAGTAACTTATAGTAAAATAAATAACTAATAAGCAATATTTTCTAAACAAATCTTTGTGCCAATTTTGATTAATGTATATATTTTTAATACCAGTGTTTAGTTGGATGCAACGTACCCCAGTTGGTGTCCATGCTATTAGTGAAGTGAGAAAGCCCAAGGACACTTCATCATCAGGTCGTGGAATATTTACAGCCTGTACTCGCTTGTCAAAAACTAATGGCTCAGCTAGTTTTGCGGCGCATACTTTGAGGTCAAAGTTGCTTATTAACATTTTAATCTGAAATCATAAAACTTAGTTTTTTTATGTTCAAACCATAATACAAGGATAGACACATTTCTGTGTCTGTATGTTCTTTATCCGTTTATTATTACCTAACTGAAATATATTTGTATTGCGGGGAATCGAACATCTCCACCATGCAGGTTCTACAGCGTTTATCATAGAGAGTGTTCAGAGGAGTTATTCGTATTAATACCTGCAGCTGAGTTTCATCATCTGACGTCAAGGCTGAATACAAAATACCATCTTCATCACCTCGAGTCCGTCGTTCCACAACTGTGCGTTTCTTAAGGCATTTTTTGCCATGCACCACCACTATGCGGAACCAGCTGCCTACTGAAGTTTTTCCGTATCAGTTATTCCGCATTCCTTATGCTCCTTCAAGAAAAGAGCGTACCCTTTCTTAAAAGGCCAGCAACGCACTTGCGAGACTTCTGACAATATGAGTGTACATGGGCGGCGGTATCACTTAACATAGCTTCCTGTTAAATTAAAAAAAAACCCATATGTAAGTTTGTTGAACAGAACGCAATCTAAACAACGTTTTAACTTTAAACAAATCAGCCAATCACATTTGAATAATTGTGGCTGATTTGTTATTCGGGAACAGTTTATAAAAATCTCTAATCAATAAATGCCAAACTCTGTTCATTCCTCACGCCCTGGTACTTCAAATTATCAAATAATCATATGAGGTGAATCATACCTTTGAAATATTTCCGCCCTTGTTGTTATAGTTACTGCCGCTTCGTATTGTGTAGTTGCTGAGATATTTGTGGCTCACGTACGATGACATTACACTTCTGGAAACACAATTGAACTTAGAGACATTTGTATCTATTATATGGATTCCTTCGGGAGATTGCTGTCAATTCTTTTTTTTCGTATTCAGTGTTGTCTAGTGTAAATAATTGTCATAAATATTCAATATAGTAGACTCTCAATGTACTATTATATAAAAGTATCTGATAGACTATACTCGTGAAGTATATTGTTCATGAATAGACAAGATTCAAGTCTCTCTTCCCGTATGAACTAACTGTTACTGTAGCAGATGGACAGGAAGCTCCCCTGATGTTTAGTGATACCGCCGCCTATGGACATTGTCAATGCTAGAGCTCGCAAGTGCGTTACCGGCATTTTAAGAATTGGAACTCTCTTTTCTTGAAGGACCGTATGTCGAATTGGTTCTTTGGGCAGCTGGTACATAGATTGTACCACCAGAATATTTTTGTATCAATTTCTTGTAAATAAATTATTATTTGATGACCTACTAGAATGCTTTATCCAACTAAATTCAAAATCTACTTAGTACTCATATCTATTTTATGTACTGTGATAAAGCTGATGTGGTAACGTCTTATAAATCGATGAAGGCAGGTTGCACGCACGAAAAAACATGACTAGTCACGTTCCGCCTGAGCCGAGCTTCATTGTCACGTTCCGCTTGCGCAAGCCAGAGTGCGGTACAAGCGATGGAGATTCACGATCGGCCTAAGCGTTTGGCTTGTGACGCATTTATCTTAAGTTGTTAATAGCACATTTATACATGTCTGTATAATTAAAGTAAAAAAAATATTTGTATTAACGAGTGTAAAAATATGTTCATTAATCGAAAACATTAAAAATAAAATAAATTTTCCTTAATATTATATGTTTCCTTATGACGTTGTCTCGTAAAATTAAAGTTCTTAAACCGAATTTACAGAATACTAAATTAAAAAAAAACTCTTGCCTACGTAAATGCAATGTTGGTGCTACGGCGTAGCAGTATTGCACCAGTAGCGGGTTTTGTGGTCTAAGCTAGCCGATATAGTGATTAGGTATTATTATGCAAATACACATAAAAACAAAATAAAAACCTCTAAGCGTTTTAAGTTTGGGCCTCAGATATCTGTATATGATTTATGTTCAATCTAATACGCAAGTAGCCGATTGGCCTCCTGTGCTTGACACACCCCGTAGTACTTTTGAGTCTAAGGAATGTTAAATGCGCACATAGATGGAAAGTCCATTGGTGCACAGCCGGTGCTCGAACCTACAAATACAGGGAAAACAGTGGCATACTAAAGCCACTAAGCTAAGACAGCCTATGCATCATAGTTGTATAGAGATCTATTGAATAATTCGTATGTAGAAGTCGTCTGCAAATACTAAACAATTATTTCGCGATTTGAACCTAGAACACCATTCTTCCCTTTTGAAATGAAATCGTTTATTTGCAAAGATTGTGGTACAATTAGATACATTAATATCAAATAATTCGCCATATATAAATAGGCATGCACATCCCACATTAATTTTATAATGTCATATAATACAAACATTAACATAATGTCATAATAATAATAATAGTGGAATTCAATTTCGCTTTCAACGAAACAGGATTGTTTACTACCTTATCCCCTAGCCCTTCCCTACCCTCTACCCGTTTTGTTCTGTTAGTTATAGGCTCTTGTTCTGAACCATTAAACATAGTTGACACTTATCTTCAAACATATTATTATTATAATTTATTATATTATACATTACATATAAATATCAATTGTTTAGTAAATAAATAAACTCCTCCATTACCCGTTATGGTCACGTGATATAATAAATGAAATCTTTCGTTATATTTACATTCAGTATAAAACAATTACAAGCGACCCATGTCACCTGGAGATCTAAAGGAAGGCAGACGTCACGTACAAATTGTTATATTTTTATATAACTTTGACCCAGATTTAGTTTGACCTATTATGGGTAACTTTTTGGTTATTATAAATTGAACAATTTTTTACACGTTTAATTGGAAATTTATATTAAATAAAATAGAGATCTCTTTTACAATATCCTTTGAACTACATTTGCAAAGAATTTCCGTAATTTTGATAAAATAATCAATAATGTTTAAAGAACTTTATTTCTCTTAGAAAATTTTATTTTATTTACATGAGAAACTTAATATGTATATAGCGAGACACACTCTAACTCCACAAAACGTATAATCGAAAAAAAGTCTTGTTTTTTATTTTATATTGCCTCCTGTGTTGTGAAAGGGCCAACTATGGACGCTCTCAAGCTTAGAGGGCTCAAGAGTATGTTGCCGGCTTTTTTTAGAATTTTTACTGTTCTAAAATCCTTAGTGGATCCTAAGTGGAATTGGTTCAGAAATACTTCAGTGGTTATATATCATATATACATATATAACCACTATATATATATATATATATATAGTGGTATATATATTGGTTATACTAGCGGCACCAAAACAAATTACGTATTTGTAATAATTTTTAATTTGGAACAGCTATCAAACTCAGCCTGGTATAATCTTTCAAAATTTAATAAACGGAGCCGTATAAAAGCTTACATCAGAATTTTCTAAGTAAAAACGTCCTCGAAAATCGCAACTCATTCTATTTTCATTAAAATAGGTCTTACAAATCGTTTTCCGCTCGACGTTGAAGGGTTTTCACGAAAAGTCAACAGAGGTTGAGAGCCCTCTAGCGGCCTTAACCAGGGTCAAACACTCGCGCGTTTATCGTAAGCATTGCATAACTGCCTTTTCATACTATAATAAATGGCCCTTTAACACAGTGTTCATTTAAATTCAGAACTACATTTGCATTTGGAGAAGCATTTAAATTTAGAATTCACAAGACACGCTTTAAAAGGTACGACTTGTTAAACAAACGAAAATAAAGTTATAACTATTGCCATAAAATTAAAAAAAAAAACTAGCGAAACTCACTAAAATAATTATTAATTACGTGTTACGAAACAATGCATACTTAAATTGATAACATATAACATATACATGTATATCAAATATATGGATGATTCTATGTAGGACTCTAACTCACCTCCGTAAATTCCGGTACGATTAACAGCAATAACTGTTTCAAATTGACAGACAGAATGCTCAAAATCATTGTAAATTGACACAAATATGTGGTTTCAGTACTTCAAAGTGATATAACATATATTAGAAGAACAGTAAATTAACCATTTACCACATAATAATGTAAATGTGAGCTTCATTTGCAAGATAACTAAATTATATAATCAAACTTCGATATAAAATGCCGCAAGATAGGACATATTTCGTTTGAATTACCTACCTCCCATTAGGATTACAATTAAAGAGATTGAACACGATTTTCTCTTCTCGTAATTATAAGGATAATGTACTGTAATTATTTGTGTTTATGTAATTCGCAAATGTTAAGCTTAAAATCAATATCGAATGTTTATTGACGCAAAAATCGTTATCTCTTTGATCAACCAAATGATTGATATTTGTAAACTTTCTATACGCAATTCAAACCATATTCACCAGTAGGAATTCAGAATTATACAAAATATATTTCAATGAATATAAACAATAAACAGAATTGCATGATATCTCTTCTTATATTTAAATCGTATAAAATAACATATGTCTCTTTAACATAGCGTATACATAATTTGTCTGAAAGTGACAAATACTTGACGCTGTTATAGCACCTTTCTTATGAAAAAGGGAAATAGAAATGTTACATAATATATTAAAACTGATGAATTGTATAGTGGCTAGCCTGCGAAGGAACAGTGGATATTCTGTGCCTCGTACTAACACGAATTTATCTACTTAATTTGCCAATGTTTCATGTTTTAGCTAACTACAATACAAATTATGAAGACACATTTTCCATATAAGAAGCGGGAAGACTTTGACTATATTTAGTGATCTTTTTATAATTAACAGTAATTAATTTACTTAATTTAACTTATGTTTTCCGTTTTTTATATAATCGGACAATCAAGCTTACGCAATACCCACAAAGGGCAGTTTTGCCCATGGCCATTTTTAGTGGATGCGTTGACAACCTTTGACGGAGGAGTACACTCTAACTTATACATGTACTTGCATATTTTGTTTTCGTAATCTATTTTGGCTTTGTATATTGTCTAATAGTTTTTTTTTTAATATGGATATGTGTAGTAAGATTACTTATAACTAATTAAGCTCTTCATAGATCTGACATTTTTAATATTATGGTGCGTTTGTGAACAAATGCGGATTACTTACGAATCAAAACACTTCGTCAGCGTCAAGACCCAATATGTATTTAGAATGACAGCGCTGCACACGAACGTGTCATTCTTAAGGAGTGACGCAGCATACGGATGCTTAAACACTTGCGTGACAGCCGCGCCTATACGCTCCTCGCTGTCATCAATGTCGTCTAAAACAATGGAAAATCATGCTTTAAAAAGATATCACTCCCTTTTTTTATACGGCAAACGAGCAGACTCATGTCAAGTGATACCGTCTAAATAGCTCGCGAGTGCGTTTCCGGTCTTAACTAAAAGGTCGGTAACGCACTCACGATCCCTCTGGCATTGAGAGTGGCCATTGGCCGCGGTATCAGTTAACATCAGGTGAGCCTCCTGCTCGTTTGCCCTATTCTGTTAAAAAAATATTTTTTAGTTTTGGAGTTTGGACTACTAAAGGAAGGAAGGGGCTACATACATTATCACTGCCCGTATGACAGTGTAAGATAAAAATACGAATCCACTTTATACAGTGGATTTAATCAGTGGTTATTCTGGTAGGTTCTTCCGTTTAGAGTGGAGGAACCGTATACATGTCATCTTTTCATTGATCCACTTTGACCAGGCACCATCGTGCGTCTGCGTTTGGCTACATTGGTTGATCAATCAGTTGACAGATCAGTTTATCATTTAATAAGGATATACAAATCAGTGGTACAACTTTACACCTACCCGTTGTGTTCGTGAAGAAATCAGTTGCGTTGAAAGAGCTGTCTTTGTCATCTGAAAACAAAATTGTTATTTATCACTAAACATGCTTCCGTCATATTGCACGTTATTTATGAGTTGCCCCTTCGAAAAAGGTAGTTTTGTGTGAAGAATAATGGGCAAGAAACTCCACATATACTCCTTTAAATTTGAATTTACTACATCAGGCAATTGAAAAAAAAACAGTTGACAGGATGGAAGCACACTAGAGTAAGCGATGTAGTAACACGCCTTCCCCGGTGAAGGTTGTTGTTTACCAACCTACCTATATATATATCAAGCCTATCGTTTCTGTATATAGTCTATTAGTAAGACTGATTCTTTGGTTACCATCTATATAAGATCGTATAATTTAATTTAATACTGCTATTTTAATTACATATTGACAAAAAAATTATATAGAAAGGGTCACCCTTCCTTTAAGATAGTTATTTTTATTTTTCGTAACCATGGTAACAGCGTCTGTATGTGTTTTAAGCCTCAACAAATTTTTAAATGGCTAACAAAATTATACAATTCATTTTTGAAAATTTTATATCGACGAATTCTTACAATAAATATTACCTGAATCTAAATCATTGCTTTCGCCGTTTCCGTTAACTGTATATAAAGAAACGCACAAACACAATACACATACAACGTTCATTGTAATGCTGTTGTGAGTGAAATATTTGCTGATTTCTAATCACTTCCTCACCATAGACCTAATTATAATTTCAGTTCGTACTTTCGAAATTTGTTTATTAGGTTTAAAGACATTTATTTTATCATTTATTAGACATTAGGCACATGAGAACACTTATATGCTAACGTTACAATTTGAAAATAAAAAGAAACTTGTTAGAACTTGGATGAACTTTCATTTCCGTATATTGGGATCACTCAATAGATGGTCTTTTAATCTTAATTTATATATTGCTAGGCTGCCTGCACTTTTTATATTTTGTGGGAGTCTATTATTCCGCAGTACTCCCCAACGCTCAATGTTTTTTTGCCGTAATTGGTTCTATACTTAGGTAGAATTAAATTATGAGGGCGTCATGAACTGGGCTTTTGAATTTGATTTATTTTAGTGTATTGTAGTTTATTTAAATATTTGGAGCGGTATAAAACACGGTACATCGAGGGGATTTCAATCTATTTCTGTAATTTGCTTACGATAATATCTTTTTTATGGTTAAGAAAAAGGGGACAAACGGGCAGGAGTTAATTTTTTTTATTATCATAACACTTAGGTACAGAAACAGAAAACAGATGGATTAGATACATATAGTTATTACACACTAAAATCTGTACACAGCATATTACACTCGCTTGTATTGTAACTTGTATCCCAGAATGGTCCGCTCGTAACAATGTGCAAATATTATAATTCTGCGTGTTTTGAAATTGATTTTTTCACAATAGTATTTATAAATTTAAAAAGATAATTTACGGTGAAAACTTGCAACCTAAATTACTTTTTTTGATTAATTTAAATATATATTAACTAAAGTTAATACGATATTATTAGACGGTTAGGCGGAACGAAGAACGAAGAACGGATCAGCTGGTATTTTATATAAATAATACCTAGTTTTATTTCATACGTTACGTTTGTGAAGATAATAGAAAAATACATAAAAAATTCAATGACAAAGCTTTTTCTTTCCCTCGCACAATACTGTAATAAAAAATGCAATACTCCATGGACCTGACTTGTGATGTTATTACTTTATTGTTTACGTCATTGTTAACATATTATGGGTTATTTGGTATAGAATGTATTCCCATTTGCAGGGGTGACTATTTGTCATAATATTAATTGCATTATGGAAAAGAGAAAAAAAATTTAAAGTGTCATGTTTTTTAGTTTTCTTCAGAGTAAATAAATAACGCTACATTAAAAAAATATTTAAAAAGTATATCAATATATAAATCTCATTAGGATTTCTTATTTAAAAAAACTATTAGACACTGCTTATTTATCGATAAAAAAACTATTAATTACAAATTTAGAAATGCCAGACGAAAAACGATTTTTAAACACATAACCGTTCTTCTCCGACTATGTATAACTAGGAACTTATTTCAATGAAACTGAAAAATAATTATCACAACTTATCCTTTGTAAGAAGTTCAAATACGAATTTCCACCAGGTGCAGATGGAAATTCGTACTTTACTTCAGTACGTTCTTTAAAATTTCCATAAAATTGATTTAAACCATTACCCGATGCCACTAAATCAAAAAATACAAATTTCTAGTCACATTTAGAACCAGTATTAGTTTACTAGTAATTACTATTAATTATTAACAAATATCCCTGTATATTTTGCATTTTGTATACATCTCTAGCGTTACCTTCAATCTGCACAAGTATGATGATGTCATATCCTGAATCGCGGTTAAGTATTTCGGACTAACTATATATAGCAGGTATATATATATATATATATATATGTATATGTATATATATATATACATATATATATATACCTGCCAGCCTCTCGACTTCAGCCAGAGGGCCCGGGCGAGCTACGCGAGGTGATCTGTCAATCATCACCCTTACATCATCCTTCCTCCACATAACTGACCCTTGATGTATATATAGAATATATATATTTGACTTTGTTATTGACCTATATATTCTATGTACTAAACACATTTGATATAAGGATTTGTCGATTAGTAATATAGTACTTATTTATTTATGCGTTTATCACGTCAAATATGTATGACAATCTAGGTAATAAATATTCGAAAAAATTTAATTAATATCTAAAAGATCTAAAATTCACAATATTGGTGTGTTTGACAAATTCAAAAAGGCATCAAAGATGTTAGTGTGAACATAGTAGACTAAAATTGAGACGCCTAATGGCGACGTGTATCTCGCGTATATATATCCATATTAATATTAAGTTTGTCATGTAAATAAAATATTTTTTTGTAATGAGAAATAATGTTCTTTAAACACAAAATATAAAATAAAAATACCAAAAATTTGACTATAGGTTATTAAAAATGTAATGTATACTCTATTAGAATTATTAACTCTGAAACATGTTATGTTTTACGTGTTTGAAATGTTTTGTCAACATTGTATGTACAATATGTAATCGTTTCTAGCGTCGCGTGACTAACTTCACTACTTTATTGACAGCACATTAACGGTACAAACTTAAAGTTACCAAACATTGTGCCCCCGATCTGACACTATGAAATACAAAACCTTTTGTTCATTATGACATTATTAGTATGAAAAATTGATCGCACCGAAACAAAACGAAATAAACAACTAATAATAATTGTGTGTGTGGGATTAAAAAGAAACTACGAAGGTTTCTTATCCCCTTTATTCATAAAAATATAATAGATCTCTTTAGTTGAAACGGTAGAATTTCAACTAAAGAGATCTTTCTCTTTCTATCACAGCGTGAATATCATTAGACGGAAAGAAAATACAACTGTTCGCGCTAAATTGGTGTCAGTCAAAGAATGATGACAATTGTCGATTTGACTTTGTCACACGAACCGGAGGTAGAGGATGTTCCGGCACTGAATATAAACCACATAGGTACTGCAAACCTTTTTTTTTCATCATTTTAAGCCCATAATCCAGTATTTGGAGTGAGACACAAGCTAATTTTAGTCTGATCGATGATTGCAATAGCCGAACCACCGTATAGTATATAATAGGGGAGGGAGCATCCCGGATATAGCTTCCTTATACAACAAAAAGCCTACACAACTACTTTATTATAAAAATAATAGACATACAAAACTGACTGCCATAATGTCATCTATTATGTCCATTAGGGGCCTATTTACCTTGTAAGGCGACATGATAAAGGGCTCTTGTCAAGATAACGGCTATTAGGGAAAGAGCTATTCAAGCAAACCTCTTATGTATTGAAAATGATTAAAGCTTTATTTGGCTAGAAAAAAATTAACATTCGGTTCGCAGCAATTTACAAAGAATATATATATATATTTTTATTAGAAAATGTGGAATAGGCTGACCGACTCCATACTCTTGGCTACCTCCCTTGGCTAACATCTTTTAAAACTCTTCTGCATAAACTATTCTTTAAAATAAAATAAATAAATCAGTGGTGCTACAACCTTTTTAGGTTTTGGCCTCAGATTTCTAAACCTGTTTCATTATCATTTTTTAATCTAATAGGCAAGTAGGTGATCAGTCTCCAGTGTCTGACACACGTCGTCGACTTTTTGGGTCTAAGACTATTCTATATAGATATTCTATTAAAAAACAAGGTCAAAGTCCTCTACTATTGGCAAGATGAAATGATAAATAGCTATTTTAATGAAAACCTTCCTTGCTTTTATTTGTCACAACAATTTACCCCTTTTATTAAATAAAGCATAAATCATTCCTGTTTAATTATCACCTAAATCTGCTTTGTAATTTACTTGGGATCCCAGCGTCCCTGATCAATTGATCACGTTAGACGCTCAACCAGTTATTACCACATGATTTTGCGGATTCACACTTATGTATTTTTTCTACTAATATTACAAAGAGGAAAGATTTGTATGTATTATGTTTACAAAAGAAAGAAAAGAAAAGTTGCCCTTCCTTGTTCTTGCCTACCAGACTCGTAATCGTGCATTTCATGTTCCTCACATCAACACTAACTATGCAAAAATCTCCGTTTTGTATCGCGCAGCCTGGACATACAATGACCACTATTTAAGCCTTGACTTGTTTAGGTTATCGCGGAATGTGGTTTAAAAGTGTTTTAAGAATATCCATAGCGCAAAATCACCTACATCATGAGCACACCCCACATACACACCATCACGTACATACCGACACTTTTACACCATCACACAAAACAACCAAATTAGGCTTAGTTAAATAAATTGAATCACAATTAGTTAAATGTGCTAAATATTTTTTGTTTGTTTGTTTCCTTTTGTAAATCTTTTTGTAGTCATTTTTTTTAATTTTTTAATTTTATTTATTTAAGTATTCCTACAGCTAATCACTAAACAATATTCAAACAATTACATTACACACAAAAGCTAAAACGGAAACACATTGAAACAGAAACATAAAGCACAGTTGTAAGATTGATTGATTGGTAGATTAAAATATATATTTAATATGAAGGAACAAACAAAGCCATTATTAGTAAAAGATACCAGAGTTTTTTAAATATTTTTTAAAGTATTTTTTAGTCACATTAAATATATCGATTTGCTGGTAATTTATGTTGTAATCTGTAGGTATGCGATCGATGCATATCATATCATCTTTGGCTATATTTTCAGTGTATTTGTTTGTAATGTCACCATTCGAGCAAATGTTAAATGCGCACATAGAAAAAAGTCCATTGGTGCACAGCCCGGGATCGAACCTACTATCTCAGGTATGAGAGTCGCACGCTGAAGCCACTAGGCCGACACTGCTCTCTGTAACAACAACCTTTAAGGTAGTGAAATAAAGAAAGAAATGGTTTACTCACTCTCTCTACTGGCTCTGCCCAAAATACTTTATTGACCTCCGAAATGAGAAACTTCCAGCTCCTGTTACCATGTACCTAGGCTAACCGACTGGTCTCCGACGATTTGACTTTCAGCTTCCTTGACTACCCAATGTTGGATCATGCCCCATCTGACGTGGTCGACGCTCCATGTACTCTCCTAGAATATTGGGCTACCAACTCCATATTTCGGATTTCAAACTCTCCATGATTCGTCCTACTAAGGACTTAAAGTTAAATTAGTTTGCAGTGAATAAAACACATCGGTTTTTGCTCCATGCGTCTAACAGGTCTTTATTCCTGATAGCGCTTTTCTTCAGTCTTCTAGGTCTTAGGTGTGCTGGTTTTCTTCTGGAATTTTCCTTCACCATGTGGATTAAACCAGAGGATGATATTGTACATAACCAGGGTTTGAACCATCAGAGTTGAGAGTCCTGCGGCTACCAGGCTTACATTACTCGAAAAGAGGTTTTAATAGTTCAAATTAAGCTCTTTGGGCAATAATCCGCGCCTTTATTGCTTTTTAATTACCAAAACGTTTCTTGAACGTGAATTTTAACTGCATAGAACATTACTCTTTGCAATTAGTACCAGCAAATTGCGTACTGAGAAAGGATTCGCGAACAAAGAACCGAGTTATGAAGACAAATGATTGGTGCTTTGTGTTGGAAATGATTTTAATTGCTTTTTAGATTGATTTTGCGGAGTTTTACAAAAATAACGTTAAATTTTACTAATCGAAATGTACTTGATTAAATATTCTTTTTAATAATATAAGATGAAGGCAAAATATAATTATTATCATGCTAGAATGGTGGATTCATATTTAGCCACCACATCAATCACACCAATTCAGCTTAGAGCCCTAGAGAAAATAGCGCACCAATTAAAAGGCCGGCAGCGCATTTGCGAGCCTTCTGGCAATGTGAGTGTCTATGGGCGGTTGTATAATAAGGATTAAGTGGTGTTAAGACACCAGGTAAGCCTCCTGCCCAGTTGCCTATTGATTAAAAAACTACTAATAGAAATATATATACTTTTTGTCTCATACAAAAAATTAATACATTTATGCGCTATTATTTTTGAGAGTTTTTCTAACTTTTGCTGCTAAGAGGAGGAGGGGGAGGGGGGATAAACTGCAGTATTTTGACATGAGTATATAGACCCCCTATGTAGACATATAAGGATATTAAAAGAGATAAGATTTTAATTTACATACACTATTTCAGATAAAATTATGATGTCGGTAGTATTTCAATTCATTTATACAGTTCCTTGAATTTATAAAAAAAAACATTAAAAATAAAAGACAAGCGATCTGCTCCAATCAACCCTAGTGAGAGATAAAAGAAGAAGATGGGCAAATGTATTTGTTAATCAATATTATTTTGTTTGGGGTATACCTATAGGAAAAATCTCAAACATTACGAACGATGCCACTAGCATCGAGTTGTAAAAAGTAATGATATAGAAAACGTGTACATGCGTACATGTCCATAAAATTTATATTAAGTACCACATCGAGTTACAAGCTCCGTAATAGGGGAATTTCAGTAAATTGTCACCAGAGTATCATATTCCAGGCCAATCTTGTGAGTACTTTCTTAAATTGGTATTTTTCGTCATATTTTCTTTTAAGAAGCTTCTGTAAGGAGAACAATTATTGCTAGGATATCGAATCAAATATAAATTTATTAATATTGTACACACTATACACATATAAACGTCAATATTTTAATGAAAATATTATTGATATTATTGGGGATTCCCAAATCAAGGGCTAAAAGAATTGACGTCCGTCGTTCCACAACTGAACATTTTGTAGCAACAACACCACTATGTGAAACCAGCTGTCCACTGAAGTATTTCCGAACCAATTCGACTTAGGGTTTCAAGAAAAGAACGTGCCAATTCTTAAAAGGCATTCTGAATAGGAAAAATATTTAATTCACCGGAAGAGAAGTGTTTTAACAGTATTTATATTTTATTAGTCACTAAGACGAAGATAAGACGCGGAAAAACCTCTTTCACTAGTTTTTGTAAACGCCTAAATCGTTCCTTCGTGAACATGACTCTTAAACTTTCGCAAACAATAAGGAATCACTCTCAGTCTATCACAGTTTCCATCGATGAAGCTAACAAGCACCCAATATATCGTGAAACTAAGCTGTATTGTATTGTTTGATAAATCGCCCGTTTTCCGCCTGTCTCGATAACGCTCGCTACACTAGATTTATTTATTATCCTATCTAAATGCTCCACGGTTCAGCAATGTTTTCAACGTGTGTTAAATATTTGCTTTTGTTGAGGTTATAATCGGATGCTAATTTAATAGATAAATTCCGTTATACAATATTAAAACAAGGACACACGAATGGAGTTTCTACTAAACGCTTAACTAAAAAAATATATATAGGTACATACCTTAGTTAATAGTTTTATTCTGTATTTCTTTTTATTTCGTAATCTAATCTAATAGACAAAGATAGTGTCGAAGATTAATCCTATTAGTATTAGACTATTCCAAATGTATTAATAAAAAGGTTAGGCTGTTGAATGCCTAATTTAGCTAGTTGGCTGCGACATATACATTAAAACAGGTCAATATTAAGACTAATGTCATATAGGTTACCATAACTACGTTAATATTACAAACATATACCGGTTCCTATAAGTCACTGGCATTAATCAAAATCAAAAATATCTACTCTTTGAAATTTTAATACAAATATCGAAATCCTTCAATTAATCTTTGTTCCAGAAGTTGGTGGTAGGCAGCCCCAACCAACGAAACTGGCGTGGCATTCTCATAGCCCTACTCGTCATAGTACTGGTGCTGGCCCTGATCGTGACTTCCGTGGTGCTTCTGACTCCACCTGATGAAGGACCTAGGGTGAAGGGCAGAAGGTTAAAGATACAAGACCTGGTAACGGACGAGCTAGTGCCTGTTCGATGGAATGGTACCTGGATTTCCGGTGAGTTTTTTTTTATATATAATAAAATAAAATAAAAATAAAAAAACCTTTTAATTCTTACAGCAGAACAAGAAGTTACATTAATATAGTTTACTTACATGCTAGTGTTAGTTTTGTTAGTAATTAAATTTGTATCCTAAATTTAGTTGTGTTAGTTTTTCCTAATTTTAAACTATTATTCTTCTGTAAGAACTCCTCTATAGATGAAGGCCTCCTCCAAAGATAGTCCTCTTTCGATTGGGCTACTTGGATCCAGTTGGGACCTTTTTTTATATCACTACATAGTATAAAGAAAGTCGCTTTCTCTGTCCCTATGTCCCTTTGTATGCTTAAATCTTTGAAACTACGCAACGGATTTTGATGCGGTTTTTTTAATAGATAGAGTGATTCAAGAGGTTTATATGTATAATAAAATCCATTAAATAGTGGAGAAGTACTGTTATTTTTGAGGTTTTTAATGTGATGTCGTAAATAATTACATTTTTTCCGCTTACATTGCAAACGCAGGCTGAACCCTACGAGTTTTATCAAAATAATGTACTAAGTATTGTACACATTGAAAAGGTCTACAGAAAAGTCCCCGATGGTATATGTCTATCTCTTATGGATAACCCACATTTTTATATACAACGTTCACAGATTTTCTGTAGTGTATTTAGTATCAGTATTGCATCCGTGCGAAGACGGGGCGGGTCACTAGTATAGTATATTTTAAAAACCTTATATTGTTATATGCAAGGAAAACTGATAGTATTTATATGTACGTATAATATTTGATGGTGGTTCTCTCGGGGTGTCACTAACAAAAGATAAAGGGTCCTTTTAAGTTTCAATCTCATTTTTTTAAAGATGGCTGCTGTATGTTTTATTACGTCACGATCATACTGAAGGCAGGTGGAATTTCGGGGTACAGATTCATTCGTGCGAAAATATGAAAACGAAATTTAAAAGATACGTACAGACATTACTTTTCACGTAAAAATGAAATGAACACGGTATAAAAGTGAGTGACATTGTCAAACGTATTTACTTTGCGACAAAGCACAAAACAGACAGCTGAAATTGTATGAGCGATTGTTTTATTCTATACGACGATTCTAGATGTCGTTTCATTCTATGCATTATTTCGTTTATTACATGCAATTCCAATTTCAAAATTCAATGTACTTGTAATCTGTTCTGTCCTTAAATGTCATAATTCAACTGTCATATTAGTGTCTACATGCGTAAAAAATGAAACGTTTTATTTAAAACAATAATTGCCTTTATTTATCGTAAAAATCCATTAATGTTAAACAACGACCAAAATTAACTTTTCGAACTTCAAATTCCATTAGCTCGGAAACAATACTTTGATCATTTGTAAAAACAAACAGAAGTACATTACGGAGTTCTGTGATTGATAAACAAGCGGGTTTGCTTCGATCAGTACGATTCCCGCGTTTTATTGTACTTTAAACTTTAAAATTCTTTAGTATAGATTAAAAAATCCAGTAAACTGGCTAAATATATATGTTTTTGGTCATCTCAAATACAAAATGTTTCAATTACTCAATTTATCATATTCAAAAATGTAAGTATTTTTAACATGTTAGGAAAATAATCAGAAATTTCAAGAAAAAATTAATGAATTAAAGTGATTACGTAAATGTCTTAAGTAATTTTAAATCAGAATCATCTCTGAGTGTAAGAATTACACTAATAACCTGCGGGCACAGGGATTTGATTACACGAGAAGTTGTTCTGATAAAAGATTTTATAAATAATATTTAAATACGCGAAATTTAAATGTACGTAATATTTACATCGCCTGTTTAATATTTAAAAAAAGGTATATGATATGTGATGATGGTTAGGCTTTATTATATGTCTATTAATTGCGTCGAATTAAATTAATTCATATTCAGTTTAAAAAATTCAATAAATAGCTGTTACAATCCCATCGTTATAATTTTTATTAATTAATTAATTGCGGCACTCACAAAGTTAGAGGAAAACTGAGCATATCAAATGTCACTGGTCAATGTCCATATTTGACATATTTAATAATCATTGCAAGAAATTTACTAAAGGCCTGTTCCTCACGACTGTACCTTTTATGATTACGAAATAATTATAGTGTAGGCAAGAGGCTGAAGAGCCTTCTGAAGACAGAGTTTTGGTATTTTCCATAACGTCAATTCTCAACCAATTAGATCACCACAAGACTTTCAACTATCATTCACAACCTGTCCAGTAGTTTTAGAGTATATGCGTTACAAATAAAACACGAACAAATTTATTTATTACTATTTTTATTGATTTTATTATTTTCCGTTTGTTTGACTGGAAATGCCTGCCATATACACATATTTTTCTTTTTGTACCCCAATGTATGAGTGTACCGTTGGCAAGTTTTTAAATATAAAGTATCATTTAATAAAAATCTCACCGTGAAATTTGATTGACTTTCTGACGTACAACTCCGGTGAAGTCGCGTCTCAAAGAAAGAGTGGGAAACGTCAACTTGACCCACATAGACCTGACCCTTGTTACTTCAAGGCATTGCAAAGATGCAATATGTTCAAAATAAACATTTGCTATATTTTTAATATTGTTATAATACCTTTTGTTTCTATAAGTTATTTATATAAATCAGAATTACGATAGTTATTCTAGTTTGGTTTTTATTTTCTCAATTAGGATACAAATTATTTTTTAATTATGTAAGTAAATTGTGATTTTCTCGCTGAACGAAGAAGTATTGCGAATACAGCGAGGAAATGCCAGCATTAAAAATAAACTGACACCGGCCCGAAACTTTTTAATTTGTTTTTGAAGTGAAACTTCTTTATTGTTTTCTGTTTATCCATTTTATTTATTATTATTACTATGCAGATTGTGATTGTAAATACAATTTAAAGCGATTTCCATATCTGTTTCATAATTTCTCAATATAATAGGCGAGTCATGATCAGTGTGCTGTGAATTATACGCCGTCGGCTTTTTTCGTCTAAGGCTAGCCGGTTTCTTCATGATATTTTCCTTCACCGTTCAAGCGAATCGAAATCAATACAAACTTTCGTTGGTCCATTAACATAGTATTTCTTATTTATCTAATTTATTAATTGTGATGAAATAAATGTGATTCAATACTACATTGTTATTTATACAAACCTTACAATATGATAAAAAAATAGTGGTACAACTATAATACGTATACCTTTTGGGTATCTGTTTCATGGTAATTTCTTATATATATATTTAGTAGAGAAGAATTAGAAAGTAAGTAGTAGAATTAGAATTAGAAAATGTTAACACATTTCCATAATCGCCTTCTAATTTTTGTATCTAAAGCTATCTAAGATTTCTGACAATGTTTTCCGTACGACCAAGTGTTAAATGCGAAATAGGAAATTCATTGGTTCATAGGAACTGAACTTACAACTTGAAGAATGAGAGACGCATTCCAAAACCACTAGGCCAAGACGCTCTTTTAATGTCTTATAGATACAATATTTTTTTAAGATTAATTAAGTTTACTTTAGTGGACGAGGCCTATACCCGCGAAGGGGGTGACCGACGGTACTAAATTTAGCTAGGATATATAACAAGATAAATAAAATAATGTATACAATGTAAAAATATAAGCTATATCTTATGGGAAATGACTTTATTATTATAAAACATATTAGTTGAATTCTAAATGTTTATTTCAAATGCGACAGGGTTCACAAGCTATCTGGTTTTATTTAAGTAGATAATAAAAACCATTGATTATGAATGAAAACGAATAAAACCTAGGTAGGCTAGATACTAGCTGGAGTGTGACTTTACATTTAGAATACAATGATTAACATTTTGTTTCGGAATCATTGTATTTCTAAATTACTCTTCGCTGTACAGCCCCCAAAGCTACACCTCTAAGACACCAGGGGTTTCAAAACAAATAAATATGCAAAGCAAAAAATCCCATTAATATATTTTGAACGGAATTTTGAATTATTATATTCTGAATAGCTAGATAATTAAACACTTGATCAAGCTTGGCACTCACCCATACGAGTAGAGTTACCACTTTGGAATATTGCATATTATCAACGTTCAAGTGCTTTATGAGAACAAAGGCTTTGTGATATTTATTAGAAAATAGATCTAGATTATGGCAACAAAAGTTGCATAAAATGGCCGCCTTAACTATATTGTGCTTTAGAAAATATATTAAGTAACATATACACTTGTAATGGTCGTCTTGCCACAACTTTTAACGTGACAACGTCTTATAATTTTATGGAGCACGAAAAAGCGTGACGCATGCGGCGTTACCTCGCTTATGACGTATGCGGCGTTACCTCTGTTCAATTTGAGGCTTGAAGTGCAAGCGAGAGCGCGCAACGAGCGACAAAGAGACGACATCGTTCGTTCGTTAAAAAATTTCATAATTGTATTTATGTGTACAAATGAATGTAACTGTATGAAATGTAATTATCAAATTATGTGATCGCCAAGACAATTATGAGTCTCAAGATAAACAAGCTTAGAATAGAGTAGTGTGTAGGCAGCATTATTCGTACTTCATCACATGGATATCAATATTTTGAGGTCTTAGAAATCGTTGCTGAAAAACCGGAGTTAAAAACCGAATTGAACGGAAAAAGAAAATCAGCAGATTTCGTTCATGTCTTAAACATATATTTTATTATATGACATATTATCACATCAAAACCTTGACAAAATACCTAAATCGTTCTCTCGAATCACAGTACCTATTCATGATCAAAAGACCGTGCAGTTTATACGTATTGTGACCCTTTTGACAGCCTTCATTTTCGACGTGACATATTTCGCCCATATGTGTCAAAAAATCCCGCTTTTACAACTTAAATATTGACATATTTTACAGAAATCTTCCTACTTACCGTAATTTTGTATTTATCTTACGACCAAAAATTAATAATTTATCCTCAATCTAAGATTATACAGAGTCTTGGATTGGTTCATATCTAAAGATAGAACTCCAATCTAAGAAAACTTCCAAATCACTATCACTAAAACTGGAGGACGACAAAGATGAATACATTTTACTAATGAATATAAAGTTAGACCGTGATCCCGAGATTGATTTGGCCAATCGAAGCAACTGTCAAAATGTACAGATAGGTTATTGGCATGGCATTCATTTTCATTAATTTTCATATATCGTCAATCTCTGATCCGTCCTCTGAACGATTGGTTGAATAATAAGAGTGGCATCTCAATGCATGGGATGTGTATTGGTATGATTTTCTTTAGAAATGGATTGTCTATCTAAGATAGGTAAAATTGGATTGAGATTGCTTATTCATTTTGGCCGTTAATGAAGTTTAAGTTTCTTCTTAATTTCTGTTTCTTTGCTGTTGCTCGTATTTATTTTTATGAATAATTTCTAGAAAATATCATTTTATTCGTGTTTTATCACACTCATGATTTTTTTCATACTTTTTTATTATTCTGTCTGTAAGATCGAAGAAGTTATTCATATTTCATCATTTTATTAGTATTTAATTCGTACTTAAATATAATTTCCAAAAAACAATTTATATAAAATATAAAAAAATACCGAGCAAAGGTCGGTCATCCAGGTACTATATTTTAAGCGTAATGTTGTTTTAGGACTTATAAATAAAACAACATAATTAAATACTGTATATTCTATGTATATTGCGTACATTCAAAGCGTCGAACCTAAGCTCGTTTTTCATATGGATTACTTCAGCTTATACAGTAATGAAAAAATAGATTTATCCTCATATCTGCTAAGCCTCGTCAACAATATGTTATTTCGGAGAGTACAAAAGATTACATAAATAAATAACTAACACACCAGCTATATAGATATCAGCGGCGATACAATCTTTTTATGTCCGGGCCTCAGATTCTGAATCTGTTTTATAATCATTTGTCAATGTATTAGGCAAGTGATCAACATGAGCCTGATACACGCTATCGAAGTTATTGTAAACCGTTTGTTAAATAGAATAGCGCACATAAAAAGAAAGTTGTTTAGTGCAACCGGGGATTGAACCTACGACCTCAGGGATGATCACATATTGAAGCCACTAGACAAACACTGCTCACACGTGCTGTGACGTGTTTAAACAGTATAATCTTGATACGAACTACGTAGGTGTTTATTCACGACATTGGACTATAAAATTAAGTTTGTATTAATTTTTAGCACTTTATTATTTGTATAATTGGACAGTGGAAAACAATTCAAAATATATTTAATTGAAATTGTTTTTTATGGCAATACCAATTGTTTCGATCATGATACAAACAAACAAAAATACGATATTATTTAGTTCAGTCTCTATTATTATGGCTGTCCTGTAATATATAAAATCGAACTAAATTTAATTCAGCTTAAAAGCCGTCTTACCTTTCCTAAGAGCTCTCGACTCAGGTATTTGTTGGTCGATAAAGGATACTCACGGGAAAATTCACTTAAGTTGTAATTTATTTACAACCTAATATTATAAATCAAAAGTAAACAGTTATTTTTGACGTTTGGTAAATGGTAAGTATATGTAGATTATACTGAGGCAATTAATTATGATTAAAATTGCGTCATTTTCATATGTGTCATATGTCATTACCTTAATAAATAATTGTATGAATTCATAGAAATGGCGGGTAAATTGAAATATGATATCTATGGATCTATAGTGTAGGCTATAGATTTTATAAGTCTCTAGCAAGAAAAAATATGAATTAAAACTCCTTGGTGATAGAAATTCGATTTTCGTAAATTTGAAAATCGAATTGCTCTTGACCTGTTATATTAATGCATATTCGATATTCTATAAAAAGGTTTTATAACAGATATTAGGTATTAAAATGTAGTAGTAATAATCCGAACAGCGGTTGAGTTGAGAACCTTCCTAAGAATGTCATTTATCCGAACTCCACAGACTAAGAATTTAATAAACAAAGAACTGACAACAATTTCTTGAACTTGGACAGTTTTAAACATTAATTTTGTCGACAACTTCTAGACGACATTTTGTTATAAACGACTTTCTAAGTAACGCGGTGTAAAATGTAGGTCTAGATTTATTAGTTCTTGTCTACGTTCTCGTTAAATTTCATCAATCTATTTAAAAATCTATGGATTTTATTAAATTTTTCTATATATTTCTGTGAATCACTGAATAAGTATTTGGAACAACTCCTAAAATTTCCGTCTTAGTTCGCCACAAGGAGAATTTTAATTTTAATAAGAATAGACAAGAGACAGGTGGAAGAATTTAGAAGAAAACTTGGCGCCTGATATCGCTATAGAACAATAAAATACCAGCATTAAAAGAACCAAAGTTTTTTAAATTTAATTTTTAATTATACTTATTACTACGTACCTAAACAGTTTCATAGTCCAATCGTGAAATAGAAATATCCCTCACGTCCATTTGCGTTTTTATGCAAAATACTAATAAATTTTGAAACATTGTATCAATTTATTTTATTTAAGTATTCCTACAGCTAATCACTAAACAATATCCAAACAATTACATTACACACAAAAGCGGAATACACATTGAAACAGAAACATAAAGCACAGTTTTACAAAGAACAGTTCTAAGATTGATTGATTGGTAGATTATAATATATATTTAATATGAAGGAACAAACAAAGCCATTATTAATAAAAGATACCTGATTTTTTAAATATTTCTTTCAGAACTTTTTGGTCACGTTAAATATATCGATTTGCTGGTAATTTATGTTGTAATCTGTAGGTATACGATACATAACCGAGTTTCGTAAATAATTGGTCTTAGATCGAGGAATTTCGAATAATTGATATATTGAATAAAAAATCATTTCACCTTACTAGAAAAAGCAATTACCGTGTGTCAGCACTGTATAGGTTCTCAGTGCTATGTCCGCACCATAATTATATGCAACTGTCATCGTGCGTCTACAACTCCCAAAAGTCTAGAAGTTGTACCTGCAAGCAGACCATATGTGATCTGTGAACATATAGAGCTTTCCGTCTACAGACCTCATATAGTGTGTGGACAGTAAACCTGTTAATAATATTTGATTGTTGGACGTAAATTAAATTTACGTAATGTAATCTTAATAATATATAATTTAATTATGTCTTCAATATATTTTATTTATTAGATTTCCATATATTCATCGTTACTCAAAGTTACTTTCGTGTATAGAATAACAAATACTTTATGATGTGATAATATTGAGGTAATAAAATACATTTAGAAATGCAATAACATTCGATGTAAACAAAACGATTTCCTTTGGGTGTACAATGATTTATTAAGGGCGATACACATTGGTCCCAAATCGAATAACACTACTTTTGTTCTCCAATAAAGCCTACAATACATTATAAAGTAATTAAACTATGTTTCTCTTACTTCTTGTATTCTTCCTGTATGGTATTTATTTATAGAGATACAGTACAATTAATAATAATTCAATAAATGGCCTTATGAAACAGATATCAGGATCAGACCTAATTTATTTATTTATCTTTGTATATACTTTTATAATTATGATATGCACTGCTTACATTTAATTTGGAAAGAAATACGTATTTATATAAAAATATACGCACGCTCATGAATTCACAGACACATGTGGTTTCCTTGTTGCAACCACTTAAGCATTAATAATAATAATTGTTTATAACGCATTAATTAACGCAACGTTTTAAAATCTTATGGCGATCCAAAGTGGGAGACTCTTAACAGGCATCAGTCTCTGACAAAAAAAAGCATTTTCTTCTATTATAAATAACTGCTACTTTTTTTATCTATGTTTGTAGATTTTATCTATGTATGTAGATTTTGATTTGTCATAACGATATAAATGATGAAACGTCAAAAATGTGTTCCACCTTAAAGTAAAAAACGATTGATCCAGTAGAAATACAGAAGCGGAAACAATAAAGCTGGATTGTTAAATTTTATGTGTTTCACAAGATAAACACTTGTGGCATAGCTACAGAGCTGCTTTTATTGTGTGGCGTCATATACAAAGTTAAATAAATAAATCAGTGGTGCTACAACCTCTTTGGGTCCTGGCCTTAGATTTTTTTTAAATCTGTTTCTTGATCATTTTTAAATCTAATAGGTGATCAGCCTCCAGTACCTGACACACGTCGTCGACTTTTTGGGTCTAAAACATGTCGGTTTAATCACGATGTTTTCCTTCACAGTTCTAGCGAATGTTAAATGCGCATATAGAAAGAAAGTCCATTGGTGCACAGCCGGGGATCCAACCTACGACCTCAGGTATGAGAGTCGCAAGCTGAAGCCACTAAGCCAAGACTGCTATTACACAAAATTATATTTAAAAAATTGGGCTAAATGTCACTTTTTCTCAACTAGACGACACGGCGAACATTGCTTTACCTACATCAAAACTTATTACCTACAGCTGTGAAACTCTATTTTCTTCTCGCATCTAATATGACAACTAATTGACAGTTTATATAAAAGACATAAGACATCAGCAGGTAGGAAAGGTTGTGGTTTTCTAAACATTTTCGAGTTTTGAATGCTATTCAACCCGAAACAATTATATACCTTGCATTGAAGTGCCTCACAGAGATAAAAAAAATATACGTAAAGAACACAAATGTACTGTGTGTGTTTAATTTAACATTGTATTACTGAAAACTAATAAAGCTATTGTTATTCGAACAGCATGTTGCAAAGTGTCATGAAACGACGTCATACGAAGAGAAGCGATTCAGCACATCTGCGCTCATAAACTCGACAATTTCAGAAACTTGTCTGATTCATGATACCATTGAAGCGTGGTTTATGATTTATACGTGACTACTTTCTGGCGGTGACCGCCACACATTAGTGGTTAACGTTCATGGGATTTCGTTTGAATTCCAATGAAAAAAAAATTACTTTAGGTTAGCAGACTTAGGGTCCTTCAAGAAAAGAGCGTACCAATTCTTAAAAGGCCGGCAACGCACTCGCGAGCCCTCCGGCATTGAGGGTGTCCATGGGCGGCGGTATCACTTAACATCAGGTGAGCCTCCTGCCCGTTTGCCCCCTGTTCTATAAAAAAAAAAAAGCAGAAAACATAGATTATATTTTTTTAATTAATCTTTTAAAGACGAGTTAGTGATCATCATTTTCGGAACATAACTCTGACCCATGTATTTTTATTTAAAAGGGCTCCCAAATTTTTATGCACTTTATAGTGTAAAAATTCTCATATCAACACTAACCATGCAAAAAACTCAATTTTGTATGATGCACGATGACCTGATACGATGACCTATATAGTAGCCATAACTTGTTTAAGCCACCGCGGAATATGGTTAAAAGAAGTATTAAGAATATCCATAACGTAAAAACACCTGTATGGGCACATCGCACATACTAACCTTCACTTATATACCCTCAATTCACCACCAACACCATCACACATCACAGCACAACTAATTTAATAGATTTTTCCTCCTATTGTAAATGAAATTTTTTATAGGTAAATAAAGTTCCACCTCTGGCTTTAAGGCTTAGTGTAACTATATTTTATATAAAATTTTTGTTAGCACTAGGGTTACGTAATAAGCAATGAATAAATACAACGAAATAAATAATGAATAAAGAAAAAAATCATTAGTGTTAATTTCACACATACATATGCCACTGGCGATTTTGATTACACAGAAACATATCAACACCACGCCCCTTGACGGTGTTAAAGGATGATAAATATATTATAATTTCTTTGTTATAAAACTACATTTAGTTGAAAAACTAATGAGGTGAATAATAAGGTATATTCCGTTCGATCGGCTGCGACCGCTACACGATTAGCTTTGCTACGATGAAACATTATTACGCGCTACGAAACAATATTCTACAAAGTATTTAAATATGAATTTATAAACATATTCTTAAAAGATTAAAAAGATATTAAAAACCTTCAAGTATAATGATTATTATTAGATACTTTTGTGATATAGGTTATAGACCTCACAAACAACTAAGAAAAACAAAAAACTAAGAAAAGTTATGCAAATCGTAACTAACGAGTCTCCGCTATAATACATAAAGCGTGTTCAAACATAATGCTTATATTTATTTATTCAAATTGATAGACCTGTGATAACATCGTACATAATACCTTCCGAATATGATTTTGTACAATTCGGTGTCGAGAGCCTTGGTGCGTGGGGTCCTAGCGCTATAAGGCTTTTAGGGAAATATTAAAACGGTTAGTCGACATCACAGGAGATGAAGAGCTGGCAGCTACCTCTTACAAAGAATTAGTCTAGCTATTCAAAGGGGGAACGCTGCCAATATCTTCGGAACGTAGCCTAAAGGGACTCCTTTTATTAATATATTTGAGTTATTACATTTTTAAGTTATAATTTTTTTGTATTTATTACATTAGCATTATATTATATTTTATTATTACTGTTCAGGTTGGGTTGAAAGAAATATAATATGGGGTAAGGGGATTTTTTTAAAATCTTATTTTAAAGCGGTTAAATAGGCACCTCCTGGCGTGCCATCCCATTGATCCAAAAAAAATATCTCGATTGTTCAGGCCTTACTAAACAGAATGACTAGAATGTGCATGGTGCACATTCTAGTCATTCTGTTTAGTAGAGCGTAGAAGATCCTAGAGATCTTAGTGGAGATAAAAAATGTATGCGGTTTTTTGTACCGTCTCAATTTTTAGCAACAATGTTCAATTTAAACAAGGTGTGAGGTGAGTCCATCGCATTGCTGCACGGTTAATAAAGAGAAATTGCAACCAGCAGAACCCTACGCCAATAAAGTAGCTTTAATTTGTAGTGGGATAGACAATCGCTACATTCGCTATATATCGTGAAAACTCTTTTTCTTGCATCCTCTTAGTAGCGATTCGTTCGATAGGTTTGTCCCGGTAGTCTGCCCATGTATTAAGTGCAATTTATTTAATATTAATAAATATCTGTATTTAAATATTTTGTAATAGAATAAATTATTGGTAAAATAATATAATAAAAACAACCTTGTACACATTGTTAACTAAAAAAATATTAATAATAACTAAACTTCGGAAAATTTTGTAAAATTTATTACCATAATCGTCATATATTTAATAAATTACGGAAATCCGAATAAAGACAGAAATCGCGTATTCTTCTATCACATTTCTAGCACAACATCAAATACAATAGTCACAATAAAAATTAGTTACAACCAGAATTGTTTTACAATACAACACGTATTCACTGGCGACAAAAAGTCGGCAAAAAATATATGGACCAGACAAAATCTGGCCGATTGTTATCTCTTAGTCGAGAATTTTACCGTCCCGCTTAATGTATGGCATAAAAAGGTTTAACTACGAGTTAATATAACTGTATAATCATTGACCGAACTGATTTCCGACACCTCTTTTAAAAGAAATCTGAGGCCAGGACCTAAAGAGGTTGTAACGCCACTGATTTATGTTTTTTATCGTCATTTTTTAGCTTGACACTGCTCATTTTATTATAAATTCAACTTTATACTTAAAATCGCATTCCGCTGGGGTAAAGCGGTAGCGAACCAACTTGCATTAATTATTCACTTTGCTACTTAACCTTTATTTGGTCCAACTTTTCCAGCAACCATTAATTGGTACATTTACCCAGTCCGCTGAAATTTGCTCACTTTTTAAACTGTAAAAGTATTTTAGTTTAATCTAACTTTTACAAACGAACCAACTTTGTATAATTCGCGTACAGTATCTGTATACATATTTCCCGAACAGCATTATATTAAATCGCGTTGTATTATTCTCGTAAAACGGTTTTTTGAACAATTCAAAAACTAGGAACACGAATTTAATAAAGTTATTTAGTTTAATTTCATTAGAACAGAATTGAATCAAAGGTACACAAAACTAATTATGGACTTGACAAATCATTATAGATTTCACACTATAGAAATATCCGCGTTATAGGGAGGAAATACAACGTCATTTGGCGGACGGAAATTGCGTTACAAACATCGCGTTATATAGATACCACGTTATAGGACTTAGTCTTAGGTACTTGGAATTAGAAAAAAATGTTTTTCCTGTAGTTTCCTTATATATGTTCCAGTGAGTAATGTTGTCCTTCAGCACTCGACTCCGTAGGTTCGATCCCTGGCTGTGCACCAATGCAGTTTCATTATACGTGCGCATTTAACATTCGCTCGAACGGTGAAGGAAAACATCGTGAGGAAATGTTGATTTAGATTCAAAAAGTCCGCGACGTGTGTTAGACGCAGAAGGCTGATCACCCATTAGATTCACAAATGATTATGAAACAAATATATAAATCTTACGCCCAGACTTTAAAAGTTTGTAGCGTCACTGTTATATATATTTTATACGTTCCAGTCACGACCTATTTTTTCGAAATGGCATTCGATTGAATAAACTGCATTGCGTATTTTGTTTTTGGGATTCCGTTTGACACTAATTTAATATTTGATTTATTTTATTAAATGTATACTATCAGTAAATTTTGTTTCGTCTATATAGACAATTTTTTTAATTGGATAGAAATAGTGTCTCCACTTTTCATAGGCGAAATGATATCATCATACTCAAATACATACCTTATCTACTCCTCATCCACTTCCACTGGTCTGTTTTTTTCTACCTACTATTATGTATATAAACGATATATCTAGGAAAAAAGTTTACACGAACCCAATACATGCCTAACCATATTCATTTCACTCGATTGCATCGTAAACAAAAGAACCAACTATTTATTGCATTGTTGCTTTTATATATGAGAGCTACGTTTTTTGGCCTTAATTCCAAAATGCAGGGAATTAATTAATTTTTGTCAGCCATTTGGAATCCACTACTACAGTGTATTTATGAATGATGCTGGATCGTCACAACTATTATTTTTTATGGAAATTTTAGATATTGTGAATTATGTAACTGGTTCGTTTAATTCGTATCAAAGCTTTTTGAAAGCTTTATCATTGTATTTTAGATACCTCTTTTTTAAATACAGATACTGGTAGCTAAATAAAAAGAGCGGTTAAGCTTTCATTCTAACGAACTTGCTCGCCAACTCACCATTAGACAGTATGTCAGTCGACTAAAACGTCACTATATTGTAAAGAAAAACTTCACTCAGACATCATGGAACATGGCATGTAAGCCTAACTTAAGACTAATAAAAAGTTAAAGCCTAACTTACTAAAAAGGATATTTAACATAAGACAACTCCATTCTTGGTTTTTCTTTCATTTGCACTATTTAGGCACTTAACATCGAAAATTTTACAAATATATTTCATCATCTGCAATCAGCCTCTTGGCCTTTATCAGATTTAATGATATGATTTTGATTCAATTAGGGAATGCATATCCAATATTTTCTTCAATTTATTTTCCCTCCGTCACTCTCAAACTATCAAACTGCGGCAAGCCTCGCCGCGCTTTGTTTCTCAGCCGAAACACTGTTGCTGAAGTCTCCTATTGTATTGTTCGGTTAATCTTCTCATGTCTTTCTAGAAAGTGGTAATTTCCAAATATTTATGGATAGAATTTCGTGTTAACCACGGCATCGCTTATAAAACATATGAACATCAAAAAGTTGCACGATTTATGTCAGCCTTTTAAATGTGTAAGCCAAAAAATAAATCATAAATCTCTGCAAAAGGACAAAGTATGTGATTAAGGACTCTATTAGATTTGTTATTGTTTTATATTTCTGGGACAAAGACGAAATTTTTAAGTTATAGTTTTCCTTATTTAATATATTTTGGCTATTGTGATGTTTTGTGTGTACCTCTGCTTCTCCTCCTGTATAGCGAACTGTGGAATCAACTCCCGGTGGAAACAGTGCCTGTGACTATCGACCTCTAACTATTCAAAGTAAGAGTGTACTCTCTCAAAGGCTGCCCACTAAAAATTAGTGTAGATGAACTGGGATAGCAGTAATTTTTGGACACTTTTTTTTTACACAATGATTGCAAGGAGCTGCAACCACTACACCATGTTCCATATGACATATTGAGTAATAAATAATAAAAAATAAATTATTTCTAGCTCGCATTTTTGCTACTGTGAAAAATGTTAATTATTATCGACATGTGTTAAACAAAGCTGTGTCTAAAAGCATGATCAAAAACACACTAATATTGATAGTATCATGATAAATGCTTGAATATCGATATGTATCTGCAATAAATCTTAAAATATTTAGTCAAACCACTAAACTATATACAAATCGCCGACCAATATTTGTAAAGTTTCCAAAACTGTCGAAACAACACTATTTTGCCCATTGTAATTGTTATTGAATCCCTTTTATGTCCCATAAAATTGTTACGGAACATTAAGAGAAATATTGTCATCGGAGTAATTTGCTCGTTAAATTTCATACTGTTTTCACGCTTTAGTGACACTTTTAATTATTTTCGCAA
The DNA here is from genome assembly GCF_905147795.1 of Pieris rapae. Taxonomy (NCBI): domain Eukaryota; kingdom Metazoa; phylum Arthropoda; class Insecta; order Lepidoptera; family Pieridae; genus Pieris; species Pieris rapae. The sequence goes on from NC_059513.1 coordinate 1,101,588, forward strand.
TTACTAATTGTCATTTGCTGTATTTAGTTTCGCTTGAATGGAATGGGTTCAATTTGTATTTTACGCATAATATTTATTCTAGCTAGTACCTAAAATTATTAGTAAAACAATTTTTTTATAGAACAGGGGGTGTTTGCAGAAGGCTCACCTGATTTTAAATGATACCGCCGAACATGGACACTCTCAATGCCTCGGGAATGAGGCGGCGGAGGGCTCGCGAGTGCGTTGCCGGCTTAACTAAATTAAATAGTAAAAATTTATTTGTCCATCGCATGCTCCGAGTGGAAACAAAGAAAATAATTTCTTTCGAGAAATAAAGTACATTTATTAGTTAATGTAAAAATAACATCTTAAAGTTATATTATTTGTTAGTGCCTATAATTTGTTAGTTTCTTGTATTTTTTATTGTGTAAAATTTATTCCTAATTAATTTCATGTTGGTTTTTTTGCTTCGTCTGTAATCTTTATTCACTTACTGTTCACTCTTATCAATTTAGGGTCACCCGTTAAGGCAAAAGTGTTTTTATAATTAAATAAAATAAAATCTTTAGTGCCCGAACTAGAAGAAACAGAATTAAAGAGAGCAATTGTTGTAATATTATATTATAGGATAACAAATTGTTTGTATTTTTTATTATCATTAAAATTAATTCAACGCATCATTCCCTTTGAACTAGAGAATTTTAGGCCAAAGGAAACAGTGGGGTCCCATTGCACAGGCTTATTAAAGATTTAAGTTGGCATCTGCCGTTTTTACGTCTTCCGCTAAAAGAATAAGTTAGGTACACTGCTACAGGGACCTAACTTTTTAAATTAAATTAAATTGGTTTAAATTTATATTGGTTGATGTACATGTAGGTTAAAAATATTGTAAATACAACACAATTAATTTTACATTAACATAGTCTTATTTAGTAATAAAAGCGAATTTTAACATCAGATTAAACACATAATGATCTCCATTTTGTGCACATACTTGGGCAGAAATTTTATTAAATGTCCAGTTTAAACATGATAAACAAAATAATAAAGATTGATTTAGGAATATAAGTTTAATTTCTTAATGTTTTTATCTAGAATAGTTGGTGTGGGATTTTGGAATTCTATCGTATTAGTATAATTACTGTTAAGATAGAAAATGTAGTGATAAATAAATAAATAAATAGCTGTTCATAGGAACCAAACCAACAATGAAAACTTTAAAATTATTATTCCTTTAATAAAAAAAATCTTAATCTCAAAATTTATGAATCGTGTATGCCTACTACACAAGCTTATTTTATTTATACACCAATGCAAGGTGCCCCAAGACAAGATTCCCAATTAATTAAATAAAAAGTCCGAAGTAGTTACAATTCTTGTCTGACAATGACCATGTATAACACGAATATAGCCGCAATTACCTATTTTGCGAAATTCAAGATGGCGTTCAATTGCGGCTTCAAATAGCCGAATTACATTTAAATGTGCCAATGCCGGTCTCAATTTGAGTTCAATTAACCCGTACCACATACCAGTTCAAATAGGATTATCTTTTCGAAGACCTTTTATCAATGTATATATAATATTGTATATTATATAAAGAAATAGAGATAAGTTTATTTATTTATTTATTTTATTTATTTACACTTCGTTGCTAAAGAAATACAAATAACACAGTATATATAAATTACAAGGGATGCAACGGGCGTTTACTAGAATAGAACATACGAACATTGTGAATACTTGGAAGAAACGCAAACTATTTATGAATTAATTATCTACGATTCTCCAACATCTCCATTCGGAAACATCTTAAAGTGCTCCAGCCTGGTTACGGTATGTTGTTCTTGGCGACTCTTTTTTCTAGAAAAGACAGAAAAGAACATACATACAAACACAACATTTACATAGTAACTGATACAATATAATTGAGATAAACACTTCACGACAAATAAATACACAAGAAATATATGCATCAAAAACGTTAGAGACTTGAAGTGGCCAGTTGAACTTGTGAGTTAGAAAATACATTAACCGTTTCGCCATAGTTTACAAAGAGGAGTTTATGTTATAAATATGATATATTTGTATGTAAGCAGCGATTAAACTCACAAAACTTTATGATTTTTTACCACCAAAAGTTATTTTAACATTAGTGTGCTAGAAATATTGGCCAAATTTGTTTCTAATTATTTTATCTGTACATACCACCAGTTTCTGCCCAGCGCCTCTCTTATGACAGTGTACAGTTTTCAGGACGACAGTCTTACACTTGATTAGTCATTTTTGCCTTCTGTTTTATCAACATTAATCAGATTCTCCAAGTTCTCATCGCCTCTGCGCATTGGATGGCCCAAATACGATTCGCCGTCGGCATATTGTGAATTGTGCGCTGCTATTGAATAAATGATTAATCAATTAAATCTATTTCATTTGGATGTATTTTTACAAAAGAAACAATGTTCCCTTTATATATCTTGTGCCTTCATAAATCATGTGTTAATCTGATCTCGACTATATTATCGTATCTTTTTTCGTAATATTAATAAACATTATTTTCAGGTGATGAGTTCGTGTACCGCGACCCATGGGGTGGTATCAGCCTCATGTTTGCTGCGAATCAGACATCAAAAACCTTGATGCCAAACACAACATATGTAAGTATTTATATTAAATATATAGCCTAAACTTTTTAACAATGAAAGGTCGGCAAAAATTATATTTGGCACGTTTGTTATTCGGCTCCGCCGGCGTAGAACTGTCAACATTAACAATTTATGAATTAAAATATGTTATTTTTTTATTATTATTATTAATTGTGTTTCTAATAAATAATAAAATTGTGTGTTTGTAATAAACATTGTGTCTGTCTGCCTGTCAATGTTAAAATATTAATTTATGTATATAGTAATAAAAATCACAATTTTAATTCCCTGTACACGCCCGGAAAAAATGAAAAATTATTAATAATAACTATACTATGATGTCAGAGAAATAAGACTTTATTTCTCTCACTCTCACATCTATTACATCATCATATTATATACACAATAATAATTATATTTTATTTCTGCTCTCAAAAACATATGTTTCAATGAGGCCAATTAAATACGTATCCATATATATTATAAAAAGTTTATTCACGAGTGGAAATAACACGAGAACTTAAGAAGTGTATAGGCATCCCAAACCAAATTCATACAACTTCCGTACAATCGAATTGAAATATCGCATACAACTCCCGAGGGGACGTTTTGTATCAAAGAGAATCCGCCAAGCATCCGCGAATATGCAATGTATTAGGTACGCAGGTTCGCAGGCATAGATGGCGTTAATAGTATTAAATTAATATGATTTTCGTTACCCAACTTTCAGAAGACACCTATTTATATTTGACAACTGTCGTACAATTATTAGCAAAGAAGGCAAAGCAAAAGAAGACAATAATAATAATACTAAATTACAAAGCAAACTACTGGGTGTATTAAAATACTACTGTCTTCAGCAATTATGGTCATTTATTTGCATTGGCGTGTAGCCATATCGAATGATTGATAGCTGTTTCAACAGGTGAGAACTTTAGCCGTTGAGTCTACAACTTTGCATCAAACTTTCTACTTGTTAAAAGCTTTTAGATGCTTTACAACGTATATAACTGTATAATAAAACGCGTATTCTTACGTTATATTTGTATACAATTAAATGATTTGTATATAAGTTAAGAATATTGTAAAATAGGATCGTTGTATTTGTACGGTTTTGACAGAATCATTTTATTTATTTTGCAACAAGTCTGAGTTTTCTTTAAGCGTATTTATATCTATTTTTAAAGAGAAACTTCTTTTTCGTTGGAAATAAATTTATCGTCACTGTTTTCGGTTATGCGTAACGTTTTTCCCTTACGCGCCATCTTTTCCTTTTTCCTACCACAGTTAACTCGAAGAGATTCGAAGCCATTAATAACAAAATATACAATAACGATAACAATGATAGTAGTAATTCTGTTTTTAAATTCTGTAATTATCTAGATACAGTGAAACATACTGTTCTTGGCCGGCGGCTGAAATTGATTCTACTGTCGCCATTCTGTTTGTCTGAAATGTTTCAGTAATTTGAGTTTGTACTACCTACCAAGAATTAGTAAAAGTCCAATATTTATATTAGTATTTAATTTATTCCTTGCATTATTAATTACAATGGCAAAGTTTTAGTAATCGATTGGTCAGATTGCTAGGTATCTTAAAAGATTTATTAATAGTACAAATAACAAAACCTATCATATCATTTGTACCTAAGTTTGTGTCATTTATTTAAGAATAGAACTGTATTTTCTAGATTACTAGTTTACATTGTTTTATTACATTTCATTAAATTATCAAATTAGCCAGTAAATTGCCAGTAAATAAAAAAAAGTCATACTTTTTTTTATTTATATATTCATGACAGCTACGATTTTACCTGCCAGTAAAAGTGTGTGGTGTGTGTAGTGTGCCGTTACAACTGATTTAGAGTGATTTAGTCTATTAGAGTATTAGGCTTTTTGTAGTTTTACTACCGCTTCCACTTAAGAAATATATGAAATAATGTACTGTAATTTCCGAATGTTAAAACTATTTCTAATCACTTCAAGGAAGAAAAAAAACTTTTTTTTATGTAGGACAGGGGCAAACGGGCAGGAGGCTCACCCTGATGTTAATTGATACCGCCGCCCATGGACCCTTTCAATGCCAAGGCTCGCGAGTGCGTTGCCGGCCTTTTACTTATAAATTAAAAATATATTTTTATTTATTATAATAAATTAAGACGCTCAGGAAATGTAATTCCTATCCATAGGTTTACCAGTCACTTAGACTAACAAGAGTGTCCTTTTTTGACATTTTACACCTTTTGTCTTCAGTTACTGTGACCACGCACGCTGTAAAGCACGCGAAGCGTCGCTTAAATTTAAAATTATGTTTAAATAATTATAAGTTTACAATAATACATAACTTCAATCCGTTAAAAAAGTGTTTTTCTTTAAAAGAGTGTCCTTCATACATAAATCAAATTAAATACCTACGTAGTTTGGAAGTACAAGAGGTATTCTGGACGAAAACTAGTTTACATAATTCGTTACCCGACCCAAAGATAACATTATGTTATAATCCTTCAGCAGAATGTTAATTGCACGACGAGAACCCCCGACCCTTATCTAGATGTACTTTAGTAAAATTAAACTTTATAAACGTTTCGGCAAATGTTCGCAAATTTGTTCGCAACAAAGACTGTTAAAACACAATTATGTGAGTATGAATTGTTCCATGATACCTTCGAAAATATCTCAACAAATATCGTTTTGTCATATAAACATATAATATGATAATAATTAAAAGTCAATAATTAATAAAATAATTATTAATAATTTGTCATGCGGGTATATTATAAACAAAAAGCAACAAATAAACAGAATAATATACCCAGCACAAATTTTCACACACAAATTTTCGGCTTTTATTAAATCCGTGAGTATAAAAAGCACAGTCCGACCGAACTTAAAAACGATGTCTTACAAACGCTGTCATACATTTTTACAAGTTTTTCATTTTTACAATGGAAATGGGCCAGTCAAATTGCCCACGGTTCTGACACATGTCAGGTTAAAAAGAATGCAAAATGCAGTGAGAAGAAAAAAGAGAGCTTAGAAACTTGGAATAAAAACCATAGCGGGAAAGGATTGGAAAATTGTGGCGATGATAAGATAGAAGAAGTGTTAAGTGTTAATTAAAATTAATAATTTATTAGTCAATTAATAATTTAGAGTGGTGTTGGCCTAGTGGCTTCAGCGTGTGACTCTCAGACCTGAGGTCGTAGGTTCGATCCCGGGCTGTGCACCAATGACTTTATATGTGCGCATTTAACATTTGCTCGAACGGTGAAGGAAAACACCTTGAGGAAACCGACATATCTTAGACCCAAGAAGTCGATGACGTGTGTCAGGCACTGGAGGCTGATCACCTACTTGCCTATTAGATAAAAATGATTATCAAACAGATTCAGAAATCTGTGCCAAGACCTGAAGAGTTTGTAGCGCCACTGATTTATTTTAATTAATAATTTAGTGATTGTAAGGTCCCTTTACTTCTAACTTGTTGTATCCTACCATAAATATAAATTAAAACTATAAAGTCAGCTTTTTTCAATTTCCAGTACTTTTACAAGGATATAAATCTCTTGGATAACGTAAAACCGTTTCTTATTAAGGTCACTGATGGTTTTCTGATGACGGTTGCTTCTAACGACCCTTTTCGAAGGTTCTATTTATCTAAGTCTCTAAGAAAATATTATTCATATATAGGTTTGCTTAAAAGCTAATCGAATCCGTAGAACAATATTTATTTCATTTTCCCTCATAATTGCTAATAACTTGTTTGCGTGCGTACAGTCACGCGAGCTATGTTTATTTGATACTAAACGATTTTATTGTTTAGTTATTCGCGTAACAATCGAATTAAAGTACTTTATTTTTTGAAGACACGCCTGTTTCCCAAAGTGGTGGTTTGATACCACATACCTATATGTTTTAACATACCTCTAATGGTTTCTTCACTATATATATTCTGTTGAATATACACGAACATCGGTTTTGGGTGCATATATCCTTTTTCGAGTACATTCCAAAGTAAAAGCAGCTCCACTTCCAACTCAAGTTCAAATTCAAATTCAGAATCATTTATTCATATATTATGAACGTCAAAAAGAAATATAATAAATAGATGTCTATCTTGAAATATATGTGAAACGTTTCTAATTTTAAATTTACTGCCAGTTTTCAAATCAAGGGCATAGAACGGACGAGAACTAGCAATAACTCTCCGTTTTTTTACACAACGTTTGGGAGGAGCTGCGACCATTACAGCATGTTGCATCAGACATCTTAAGTAATTATAAATATAAGAATTTAATAAGTTAAAAACTAATTTGACCTCTATCAGCAGGAGGCATGGTGAAATAGGAGCACGCACTTACATTTTCGTGGGAATAACACGCAAATACATAGTCGAAATAACTAACATCGCCGTATACATCCAAAGTTTATTATGTATTAGAAATTCATGTTCAAATGAAAAGGTTTAATAAAGGGGAAAGAAACGTTAGGTATATACTTCTTGAGCATAATTCAGAGAAAAAAAATTATTGATAAAAAAAAATATATTTCCGTATTTGGGGGTGTGACAACTACAATTGTATATCGATTATTATTATTACATTATTTTTGTTTTTCTGCGTCTGACAGAAAGCGCTGTAGAACACGCACACAACCACACTCACGCACACATATATATATTTGCTCTTTTTTTGATCATTGTTATTATTTTCCTTATAGACATAGCAGCAATACTAATTGTGTTGAACCAACACAATTTTACTTAACGTTCTTCTAGAATTGTAATGCGTGTGTAAATCTTTTCTATTTCAGCATTACAGATTAGCTTGTTTCCAGTTGGTATTTACTCAGGAAAAATGTTTACAGCTGGGTTTTCGAGTATTCCTTAACCAGAATAAGAGTGTTACGATTATTTGGTTAATCAAGTAAGAGCTATTATTAGTTACGTCACGCAAGTCGTGGTTATGGATTAGTCGTTAGTGACCTGCCTCTGTGCCTGTGGAGCAAGCTTGGCAATCCCACTGCAGAGGATTTTTTTGCTATTTTTGTGTCATATATGCGTCACCTTTATCTTAGTAAAAAAAGTATTTGTTACGAACTAATAAATCAAAACAAAATCAATACGACGACGACAGTCGAAAAAATAATGTTCTACATTTAAATTTACTGTCTGTAGTCTATTCTCTAATCAAGGGCATGGAACAGACGAGAACTGGCAACAAACTCTCCGTCACACTTTCAAATCGCCCAGAAATAATTATTTAGAAAACTTTGGTTTTTGATCGAGCTTTTCCCCACCAAGCGTAAATAATAATATTCTCAGTTGACAGCCCTATTTCGACAAAGAAATAGGGACAATGTTAAAGTTTACAATTTATGACTCTCGTTTCTTTATTGAATTTATTGCTGTTTGCGTGTATTAATGTTATGAACTATTACGTAATATAAACCTCATTGAAGCGTTATTATATACTGCAGTTGTTTCAAGTATACCTTTGAATAGTTCCGGTCCTCAGATTTCTGTATCTGTTTCAACTTTCTAATAGGTAAGTGGGTGATCAGCCTGATTTTTGGTTGATGTTTTCCTTCTCTATTCGAGCGAATGTTACGCACATAGACAGAAAGTCCATTGGTGCAAGCCGGAGTTGGAACTTGCCTATTAGAATGACGATCATGATCATGACCCTCTAGCATCGAGAGTGTCCATGGGCGGCGCTATCACTTAACATCAGGTGAGCCTCCTGCCCGTTTGGCCCCTGTTCTATAAAAAAAAAAATTAAACAGATACATAATTTATGGCTCATACTTAAAAAGGTTGCAGGGCAACTATGTATTTTATTTTTTATGATTCTTCAATTGTTAACACTCCTAATTGACAATATTTAATTTATTTAAATTCAATGGTAGTTTATAACCAATTTAGTCCATAGCGTAAATTTGAATGCAGGCAGCTTTTTCCTACTGTATTTGCTAAAGAAAAGCGCAAAGCTCTGAGGCCTATAACACCGCTGAACCGATTTACGCCTACACAATTCTTGACCCCCGTAAAATACAATCTCTCTAAGAAGAATGTTACCTCACGTAAAATCGACCGTTAAAAATGGAAATGAAAATTTGCTTACTGTATGTAAATTTTATACCTTGTCTATAAAATAATTAAAATGAAATTCAGTAAATAAACCTTTATACTGAATAAATATTGTTTTCTTAAGATATATTAGATTATACAACAGGGGACAAACAGGCTTTATTGTTATCGCATGCTAAATGATACCGCAGCCAAAAAAGCTCATTGCCAACGGACTCGCGAGTGCGTTGCCGGCCTTTTTTTAGAAACCTAAATCGAATTGAGTCGCATATACTTTAATAAGCTGCTGGATCCAACAATGGTGGCGCGCGGCAAAATCTGACGCACAGTTTTGAAATGACGGACATCGAGGTGTTATGGGTGACAGCATTTTGCCTCGACGTCCGATGATGAAATCGTCGTCTATTTGTTTGATAGGGCTTTACCAGATGTGAATCTTTAAAGCTTTACATACGAGTATTATGTAAATTGGTTGTAATTTAATAATAATCTCTTGTTCAATTTCAGAGGGTCCTAGAGCCAACATCGTTCTCTTTGTCCGCCGATCGACGGTTTCTTCTTCTCGCCCAGTCACCAAGGAAGCTGCATCGGTATTCATTCCTGGCCAGATATACTGTCTACGATATACTTACGACGTAAGTTGTGTCTATACAATGATTAATCTAGTAGATAGCGCAGTAAAAGTTTCATATCAATCTCCCGACTTATGAATCTATTGTCAAACTATCCAGATAGAAACTCACAGATGACATAAATTGTATTTTACACGACTTGTATTTCGATTCTATAGAGGCTACTACGGATTTTAAAAACTAACACAGACAGTGCACGCTTATAAAAACTCACACCCACACTGTTAAATGCAGAGTGTATTAAACGCACACACTTACATTCACGCAAACTAAATAAAGCTCACGATCTTTATTTAACTAATTACATCGACGTCCGGACGTGACGACCCCATTGTCCATAGGTGAAAAAACCTGTGAAAGAGGTTATTTCATTAGCACAATCAGTCAACTAGTTTTATTACTTAAAATCAGGTCAGCCTCCGAAAACTCAAAATAACTTTATGCATATAGGTAACCAAGTACATTTATGAACGTAAACAGAGAAAATACTAAATTGTATCTAAAACATTTACTACCAGTTCGCAAGTCAACGTTAAATAAAATATAAAGATGATTCTACTTGCCCCTTCCAAAATGTAGTTTCGCGTGGAAAAGAATGGGCAAGCAACTAAACACTTACTCTTTTAAAATAGCATTCACAATTATATACACATTAGTTACATAATTAAATGTGAAGACAATGTACTCCTAGATTAAAACTACTATACACGTCAATTGTATTGTTAGTATACATGTTCCTAACATATTTACAAACATCGAAACGGTAGAATATACATTAAAAAGTAATCATAAGTAACAATACAAAAATAAACAAAAAAATATTGTTAATGTATAGGATATTAACATAAAATAAATTCCAACACATATACAGTATTAACAATGCTATTTTTAATAATAATTAAAAATACTATATTATGAATAACTTCAAACTACCAACAGAGTTGAATGTTGACCTGGCAAACTAATTATAAAGCCTAATTAGAACATCACGTAGCATCCAATATTGCAATTTTAACCAACTTCCTGCTCAGTGTTTAGTTAAATGTCGTTCATATGGGGTTGTCAATAGCTGAATAAAAAAATATATATAATAACAGAAAAAGACGAACTATAGTTTTTTTTTGTTTGTAATTGGTTTGGCTGGTTTTTTCACAGACATTTGACATGATCCGTCTTTCCCAATTTATCATGTACATAATGTCCGCAAGTTCTTTTAAGTAAAATTAATAAATGTTTTATTTGTATATTCGGATTAATAATGTATGTAATGTAAAAGTGGTACATTCATATTAATTAAAAAAACACACAATCACCTATTTCATCCATGCAAATGTCATATTAATGATCATGCTGTCATAATAATAACAACAGTTAATTTTAACGCTGTTAAGGCCTTTATTTTTTTTATGTAAAGGTTAGTGTTATGGCACATTGCCTAATACGAAATCATTGTATTTTTCATTATCATTATATATATCGTATACTATATTGTAAATAAAATAAGTTAATCCCTTTCTTAATATATGTTTAATTTAGAACAGGGGGCAAACGGGCATCAGTTTGTTCGACTATTTGAAGAAAAAACAAACAAAACTAGGGTTGTCCTAGTAAAAATCCTTTGTAATTATTGAAACTAGCTTAAACAGCTATTCTGTATTAGCTAAGATTGTTAATAATATTGATTGTTTTATATATAATTGAGATTCCAAACCATAAAAAAAATTTTTTTTTGTGGCTTTACAATATCACTTAGCAGTATAAAATGGAGCTATAAACGCAATTTTTATATAGTTTGAATTAATACTACAACTTTTAAATTATTTATTAATATTGAGAACCCACTTACAAATATTCGAAGTTGAAACAGTCAAGTGAGTCAACCCTACACGTTCTAATTGCCGAATTCGTGGTACTCGGGAATTAAGTTTTAATTAACATTTAGGAATGAATCTGTCAATTTGTACTTGGAAATTACTTCTAATTAAACAAGTCAAAATTGTATATTCTACGCAGTGATACATCAATGGTAATTTGGCATATTGTGGGTTTATATAACGCTTCGGTATACGCGCTATATAAAAAATAAAATGTTGACAAAATGGCGACCGTCACAGTGTTACCATGAAACTAATTCCACGGCGAGTGTTGCTATATCAATATGCTAATTTATTTTAAATAGGAGACTTTCCGTATAGTCTCTATAATCCTATACTAATACTAATAAATAAATACATATGTATATATTTGCCTTCATTTAAACTTACAAAAGAACCTTTTAGTATTCGAAACTATATTCTTTTTGCTATTTTATCTTGTGCTAATTGAGAAAATCTTCTTCTTCCCCTTATCTTAGAAAAATATTCGGCTACTTCCAAGCAGGACGTTCCAAAATTGCAGCAGTTTATTATGTTCCGGAAATATCAATAAAAAGGTTCTTGGATTTTGTCTTCGTTGAATATAAAATACGAAAACGCCCAGATTGAATATAGCAACCTCGGGCGGCGCCTACGGAAGTCGAATGAAATTTTAAAATTTATTTTCAAGCTTTCGCTTCAACTGAAACTAATCTTGAATTTTATATGTCCGGTAAAATTTTGCGGTTTCTCTATTTTAAATTTAGAATGCACTCCGTTCGAAAATGGGAAAACCTTTAAACTAAAATTTTCTTTTTCAAATTTTCATACCAAAATGAATAAAATTAAATACTGTCAATGCCATGTTTAGTAAACTTAAGGGGACTGAGAACATCGTATCATTTACTTAAAGGCCGGCAACCTTCCCGCAAACCCCCGCAAATACAGGTGTGCCTGATTATTATTTAATATTAAAATAAATATTGCAACAATATCGTACAAAATAATGGTGGTACAATGAAAAGTTATATATCATATATTCTGCCACACAAAATGGCGTGCACATTTTTCTTAAAATAAATTTTACATATTACATTATGAGTCATATCCATTTGTCAATTCTTATATCATTTATGGTGATAAAATATCACATTATAAAAATATATTTCATACATTATCAAATTTATTATGATATCTCGCGAATAATCATTTATAGAATAATATTTTGTTTACCAAAAGTCGTGAGGAGTTTTTTTAAGCTATGATAGTGCAACCCCAGGGAACTCTAAAAAGTTTGAAACATAAGCACATTATACACCATTGATCTCTCATTTTCCACTGACTAAACGTTCAAATATATTTAGCGAACAATTTGGGCGATCATTCGGACCAGTGAGCTGGCATAATTTGTATCGCGCCTAAATTTGAGCCATTGTTATATGCATTGGATAGGAACTCGATAAACAACGAATTATATTCAATATATTTCCCATATTTATTATAAACATCGTGAGGAAAGCGGCGTTATATCTAAAAATCAATCTGTGACAGATATAGGATCACCCACTTGAAACAAATGATAGTGCGCATAGAAATTTTGTATTGTGCGCTTAAGTTGCGGTCGCCTAGTTCAGGAGTGCGCAGGAAATTAAATATAATCAGTTAGGCACTGTAAAAACTGTGTATAAATAAATAAATAAATATATTTAATTAAGGGGTAAGTAATAGCCACTCAAGGCTAATATATTTTTATTTAATTAAACATATATACGCATATTAAATAATTAATTTGTGCAATACAATAAATGCAATGTATATGCCTCATATATTTACACTTAATTCTTAAAATAACACCCGAAAATTTCAAGGATTTTAAGCGTACCTGGGATGTGATTGTGTGGTAATTTCTGTAAATTAAAAGGAATTATGTATTACATCTCATAATGATATAATAGCGGGTAGCGTTGCGAAGCAAAACTAATCTAGTACAGTGACAAATAACACGAAGATGATCCTATTAAATTTAAATTTCGAAGCGAGCACTAAAATATTACAAAATCTTTATGCAATTCGCTACGATTCGCCTGAAATTTGCTTGAAATCCCACGACTCTTAAGCGCTTTATCTACAATTGCGCTGTAATGGCGCTTTATAAATGAACTTTCGAGCTGATTTTAAAACTTTATGCATTATAATTGCACGCTAGTTTTATCATTCTGGAATGATCGTTATGTTACAGTTAGCGTGCGATTCTCTTAATTCCACCAATGGACCTTTTGATGTGCGCAATTAAAACTTCCTCGTATGAGAAGGAAACACTGCTGGCTCTGCGATTCCAAATGTGGAATCGAAAACCGATCACTGTCTGTTTATTCACACCTAAAAACACAGTAAACGATTTGCAAAATAAATAAAACACTATTATTTTTGCTCAATCTCTGCTGGGAGATATAACGTAAAATAAAATTTTGAATTTTTCAATTATTAATTTTGATAAAAACCACAATGATTATTTTTTTTATAAATATTAAAAATAAATGTAGTATATCAATATTTAATTTTGATAAAACTAAATTAATTAAAGTTTGAGAGTCAAAACGAAAACGCGACAGTAAAAAGAGAGACATTCATTTATTTGCACATCATTGCATTTTTTTATTCAGAAAATGTTCGAATACACACAAATTTAAAGTTTTTACACTGTATAATGCTATACAATAAAAAAGTAAAAAATACCATAAAAATATTGATCTTTCAATTTTAGGTTTAACCTTAAATAAGATTAAAAAAATCTAGAGCCTCCTGCCCGTTTGCCCCCTGATCTATAATTAAAAAAAAACCTGTCAGTAATAGTAGATACGATCTTGGCGTTTTTGTTTGAAAGTTCGATATAGTTCTCTCTCCGCTGATGTCAAATCCGTGAGATTTATACAAAAATTCGGTCCACTGTAGGTATCGCTATTGGAAGTTAGACACTCTCAATGGCAGAAGTCAGCCTTTTAATAATTCGGTATACTCTTTTCTTGAAGGCTCTAAGTTCAATGAACCAATTTATGTTACCTTTCAACTGTTTGAGTCCACATTCAAATATTAATTATACGGATTATTGCTGAGTAATCTAATCCTAAATCTGGTGAAACACGAAGGTGCTGGCATATACGTGCCTGCAGCAAATTTACTAAATATTCGTTTACCTTAGCTGTTAAGCTAATGAAAAGCTAAGTCACGTTGATTTATAATCTATAAGGGGTCAATGAACTGTGTCACATGTTTATCTCATAGACTGCTTTATGTAAAGTAGTTATCATAATTAAATAGTTTGTGAGCTGTTAAAAGGCATATATATTCTAGTCATATAATAGTTTTAACTTCATAAAAACTAATTAATTTTCTATATTTTTATAGTTCATACTCATTTTAGACTTATTAAAGTTCACCAAATATAAGTTGCTTACAAGCTAACTTCTCTTAAATGCATGACAATTGTGGTAAACATAAGTGTTACGAAAAAATAATAACTTCCAATTTTAAAAGAAAACGCCTGTCACCATGACCTCAACGCTGTAAAGCACGCAAAACGTCGGATAAATTTAAAATCTATATATATAAAAGAAAGTCGTGTTAGTTACACCACTTATAACTCAAGAACGGAAGAACAGATTTGGGTGAAAATTGGAATGGAGGTAGCTTAGAGCCAGGAGACGGACATAGGATACTTTTTATCCCGTTCGGCAGCGTTCCCGTGGGACTTGACATGAAACGTCAGTCACTATAAAACGTGGTATAACAAAAAAGAATAATAAAACGCAAATGATAGCTATGTAATTGACGTATAATGACAGCTATGTAATGACGTATATATGACAATTTGATATTTGTAAGAAATCAATATTCAAAATATTTCTATTAAATAAATAATTAAATGTAATGATAGTGCCATTGCCCATTCGTATAAACAGTGAAGAGAACTATAAAACTCGACATGGTCGTTTGTATTCAGTTCATCCAAATAATGATTAATGTTTCTATTTGTTGTTGTTGTCGAAAGACGCATTTAATCGAGTATTGGAGCGGGAACGTGAATATGATCACCAGGAATTAGATTTAGTAGTTCAAACGAATGTAACCCTGTTGAATTACCAACAAAAGCAAGTTTATGATACTTTAATGAAGGCAAACGATGATGAAAATGGCAAGACATTCCTCATGTCATTAGTTTTAGCAACTGTTCGGGCGAGATCCAACATAGCGGTTGCAGTTGCTTCTTCTGAAATAGCAGTCACATTGTTAGAAGGATGCCGTACGGCTCATTCAGAATTAAAATTACCGTTAAATCTTCAAACTATTGAAGAACCAACGTGTAATATTGCAAAACACTCAGCAATGGCAAAAGTTTTAGCGGCATCGAAAATCATCATCTGGGACGAATGCACAATGGCGCATAAACGTGCATTAGAAGCACTTAACCGAACATTAAAAGATTTACGCAATGACTCAAGATGTTTTGGAGGAGCAATGATTTTACTGTCTGGCGATTTCCGCCAAATACTGCCAGTAATTCCAAGATCTACGGCTGTCGACGAAATAAACACTTGCCTCAAATCGTCAAACCTATGGCGCTATGTGAAGAAACTGCAGCTGACAACAAACATGAGAGTTACATTGCTTAATGATACATCTGCTGAAGATTTCTCGGAGCAATTGCTGACTATCGGTAATGGTCAAGTACCTGTCGATGAATGGAATCAAAAGACGAACTTATTAACAATGTGTTTCCAAACATTATTTCTAACTACAAAAATAATGAATGGTTGAGTGAGCGAGCAATTTTAGCGGCTAAGAATAAAGATGTAGATGACCTGAACTACATAATTCAAAATAAGATCATTGGAACAATGCTTCATTCAAATCTATTGACTGCGTCACAAATGAAGATGAAGCCACCAACTATCCAATTGAATTTTTAAACTCTTTGGACGTGCCTGGCTTACCACCGCACAATTTACGCCTAAAGGTTGGCTCCGTAGTAATCATGCTTCGAAACATAAACCAACCGTTGCACTGTTTTGCAACGGTATGCGTTTGGTGGTTAGAAAATTGAAGAACAATGTAATTTACGCTACGATAATGATAGGAAATCTCAAAGGTGAGGAAGTTCTTATTCCGAGGATCCCGATGATCCCAACCGATATGCCGTTTGAATTTAAAAGACTTCAATTTCCGATACGTCTTGCATTTGCCATGACCATCAACAAATCACAAGGCCAATCCTTAAAAGTTTGTGGTTTAAATCTAGAACATTCATGTTTTTCCCATGGTCAATTATACGTGGCATGTTCACGGGTCGGAAGACCATCAGCGTTGTTTGTTTTTGCGCCTGATAATAAAACAAAAAATGTCGTGTATCACAAGGTACTTAAGTGAAGAACAACCTATGTACTAAAATACAGAAATAATAATGAATGATTAATGTAGGTATTTAATTTTTTTGTATTTTTTCCAATAAAAAAAACAAACTGCTTATTTATTGCCATTAAGGCGGAACAAAGTTCGCCGGGGCAGCTTGTTATGTTAAATAATTACAAGTTTACAATAATACATGGTTTGATAATAATAAATAAAAAATAATAATAAATGATCCGATAAAAAGTGTTTTCTTTAAATGTGTAAAAGATATATTAATTAAAGACTATACGATTGTGATTGGTTCACGAGAATAATTACAATCAAATACATACTTTCGCAATTATACATTCTCATTCTGTTCTAAAAAAAATTTTCCTATTTTATTCGACACAGAAGGCTGTACTCACAAAATCCTTCTTTTGTTTTACTTATTAGGCCACAATATTATTAATACCTCTTTTAATATCTTATGTACAAATTGTACTCATAACGATACAACAAATATAGGTGCATTTTCAATATAAGTCTCAAGGGTCGTTATTCATCGCTTAAAGTATATACGTAGATGTGCAGTTTACGTATACATCTGCTACGTTATGGTTGCCTTCAAGGAATTAAATATTTTATATATAAAAGGGAATTTTTTATAGGTTTACTTTTGGCAATACTGGAAGACGAGTAGACTTGAATGGTGTTTGATAATATGCATTTTTAAATCTCAAAACAAACAATTCTCGAAAAAGGAGAACACTGTAAGCAATTTCTGCAAAAACCCTTAATCTTTTAGTCGATATCAACTCCGAGGAAATAAATACCGATAATATAACTTTTTCTACAGCTGTGATTTTTGAACACCTTTTGTCTTCAGTCACCGTGACCAGACACGCTGTAAATCATGCGAAACATCGGGAAAATTTAAAATTATGTTATATAAGTTAAATAATACTTAGCTTCAATCCAGTAAAAAGTGTTTTCTTTAAATATGCTTTTAGCTTGTTAAAAGACAATACTAGTAGTGTAGTAGTGATATTATTAGTAGTGATATTTGTCGTAAATAAATGTCTCATAAATAATTTTGGCTAAAGCCAAGTTTGCACAATATGGCTTCCATAAAAATCGTAACCAATGTATTTAGAACAACAATTTTTTGCATAAATTTGTGTATTAGGTAAATTAATATTTTTAATTTTCTTTTTCGGTCTGCATTTATTTTTGACATTAGTTCAGTTCAGATACAACGAGATTCTATTTGACTAGACCAGCTAGTGTTTCAAGACTACGCAAGGCATTCTTACAGCGACCTTCCAATATTTTTGTACTAGTTTAAAATTGCAGTTAGTTAACAAAAAAAATCTATTCGTAAATCTATACAATTCTCGAATCCACATGAACACATATAAAACATTTATAATTTTAATTACAAACACATCCACAACATATTTAGGATTGTGGTAGGTACACGTGAAAAACTATACTTATCATTATAAAATTTCTGTAAATTATTTGTATCAGCCCTAACGTTAGGAAATAATGTCGCCGCAGTACTGCATTTTAGGTAAGCATACCTTATCTTTGATATGCCGAGGTCGTATTTCTTTCAAGGCAGTGTAGGAGTTCATTTTTTGTAGACTCCATTTGTTATATTTACTCTGGACATTTCGAAATAGTCATCTGTTAGAGTTTAAAAATAGAATGCCATTTTAATTATTCAGTTGTTTTACTTTTAATGTTTCTTTCAATCTTTGGGGCCATTTAATGGGAGTTTCAGAAATATTAGAAAATTATTTAGATTTAAAGTGGAAAGTTAGCTATATAAATTAACAGATATATAAATATTAGCTCAGGTAGGCTAATATTGGAATGAATCTTGTACACTGAAATCAAAATATTTTAATATAAAAAGGTACACATTGATAGAAATTAATAATAATAATTTATATAATTAAATCCTATATAGGTCCCTGCCTTTGATATTCCGCTTTATATTCCGTTCTAAATCCGTTTCTTTAATAATTTTTATTTCATAGAAAGGACATTACGAATTTAGATTATTACCAGTACCATTAGAGAACGGCTGGGGATCAAACCTACGACTTCTGAAATATTTCTTTCGTGTGAGTCGTAGTAAATACTACTTTAAATACGCAATATTATATATTTATCCAACCAAAACTCACGAATCACTGCCCTCTAAACGTGAGGCTATTGAAACCAAATACACTGAAATTTAAATAGGTGACATTTCAGCTGCAAGGATCCAGTTGAAATAGGTCTTTTACATATGAAATTGGCGTTTTGTTGTACTGGCCACTTTGACATTAAATATCTCTACTTTGGTTAGGAAAGCCAAATTATTATAATTTTTAAAGCAACGACTGTCACTGCACACGCGGTTTAGTTTTTTTTGTTCCGGAATTTTGTTATCTCTTATATATGTATAGTATTAACTTCTCGCCAATAGATGGCGTAAATATGGTAAATTGTTTGGAAATGAAATCATCAAACTACTTTTGAGGCACTCCATGTGGCTTCCAATTACCACTACTGCTGAAGAACAGTACAACTCTTTACCATGTAAATCG
Organism: Pieris rapae; assembly: GCF_905147795.1. NCBI lineage: Eukaryota > Metazoa > Arthropoda > Insecta > Lepidoptera > Pieridae > Pieris > Pieris rapae. The sequence continues at coordinate 1,120,775 of NC_059513.1, forward strand.
AAATAAATAATAAAAAAGAATTATTTAAATGATTACAGTAGTTAAAAAAAACACTCAAATATTACTAAAATACTGTTTTTATTCGAAAGAAACATTTGTAACAATTTTTTTATTATTATTATAATTTTTTTATTTTTATTTTTTTATTATAATTGTTTACAGAGAATCATATCCTCTAACACCTCTGCCGGATGAAGTTGGTGGCGGTGTGATCTCCGAGGGTCCCCTTCTCATCCTCGCAATGTGGACCCCAAAAGGACACGGCCTGATTACGGTCAAGGACTACGATATCTATTATAGACCTGCCCCGCGCTCATCAACGGGGTATCGGGTCACAGAAACCGGTATTCCGGGGACCATACATAATGGAGTGCCAGACTGGCTGTATGAAGGTAAGAAATGTAATAAAGCTATGAATATGCACACACTGAGTTCACAAGTTTTTTTTCGTTGTTTTTATCTACACATGTGTTTTTCAAAATAAATTAACTATTTAGTTTATTAATACTTAAATATCACAGTCTTTACAATTAACATAACTACTTAAACATACAGTATTTACAATTTTCTTAACCTATATTGTACAATCCAAATTGTGCATTTTGCACACTTAGGGCCTGTTTCATAAGTTATGGATAAAGTGCCAAATAGCTATGCAACACATAAATTATTCGAAAGATAAAAGTTTCAAATAAGATACTTCGAATTTCATGACGTATAGCGCTATCTGACAGTCGTGAAACGCAAAAATACTATTTATCATACCAATAAGTAACAAATAGCTTATTTGGAACTTATCCGGACATTGTGAAACAGGCCCTTAGACTTTCTTAGTTTTATAAGTTACGCCCCGAGAGTACAGCCAGACGTAGGCACTATCGACTGTTACATTGCCTTCATTCGTTACACAGCAATTAACTTTTCATTATTTTGCCTGTATTCTGTTGTACGCGAATGGTCAATTAAAGAAAAGCTAAGAGGCTTTCAGTTTATATACTATTTACTACTTAAATAATAATAATCTAATGACCCAGGAACCGTACCGTTCTTCGTGTACATAAATAATTAAAAAGAAAATGAAAACAAATTTAAATAGTTTGGTCTGTGTGGCAGTGTACCTTTAACTCTGGCATTTCCTCCCTGTAATGCGATACTTATTCAGCGTATAGCATTAGCTCTGGGGTTATCGGTACTACCTACCAGACGCTACCCAAAATCTTTAATTAGCACCTCTGCCCTTGAACCCAACCTAAACCTAAGAGTCTCTACTCCAACAATATCGAAGTTGGAGGACTTGAATATTTGAGCCGGTTATTATTTTCCGCCTGCGCTGCGGCCGCCCCCAGCTTTCTACCTTGTCCAAATTAAAGGAGAAAATTATAATTAGTTATTTAACTACGTTAATGATTTTAAATTTTCTTTTTATCATTTTTTAAGTAATATTACTACTACGTAGGATAAGAATTTGTAAATACTTTTGACAATCAATCGTAATATAAGGTATTAAAAATTGTATGAAAGAAGACAAGTAAATTATAGGATAGTATATAATATATAGAACAATTTAAACTTCTATTTATCGACGTTGACATCATTTTTTTTTAATTTTTCGAATGTTGTATTTATTAATATTACAGAACAATTCTCAAACTCACAGTTACACGACTAGCTGTATTGTTAATAAAAAATATTTTCCAGAATACTCTAAAAACGAGTGTATACAGTGAGTATGCCAAAACTGTCAAACACCTGTCAAATGTTAATTGCGTTATAACCTCATTAAAAATGTATTAATCTGAACTATTGGATGATAAAATCATAAGGACATATTAAAAAAAGGCCCGTTATATTTGTCTAAATAAAGAAAACACGTTTCACAAACGTTAAGGGGAATTAAATGTTCAAGCTTTGTAGAAATTGTGTGAAGTGATCATTCGGGATCACGCTATCGTTTTCTTTAGGGCGTTGTAAATGAGAGACTCAACCTGGCCTTATCTTAATGACAACACTTTCCGCTGCAATGGCATTTCATATAGACAGCGTTTCTGCTAAAACTTTCGCAGAAGTCTGTGGATATAACTGGAATATCCTAAACTTGGGCTCTAGAAGTCATGTGGTAACAGGTCACCAGCTTTCCATCGCGGACAGAAAATATACAAAGAAAAGACTAAACTATAGTAAGAAACTAAATAAAGGTAAATTATGAGTGGTTGTGGGTGTGTGAATGAATCGTGTGTGAAAGAATTTAATTAAAAGTATACCTTAAATACACTGACTAGAGACAATAGTTTCAGATAATAATAAAAAAATAAATAATAATAATAAAATTTTTTATTGTTTCTCAAATTTTTAACATCATTAAATGAGTATGAGACAACCCCCGTAAGTAGTCAAGAGACACTTGTGTTGGGGTTGGCTCGCTACTTCCCTTAACTAAACAAACTTTCACTAAATCTAAATTAACTTAATCTATGAATGTGTGAATGTGTGTGTATGTGTGCATGTGTGTGCTGTATGTGAGCGAGTGTGCACGCTGTCAAGTTCATAATACGGCCCGTCTCAAACTAGCGAATTCGCACCAAAATGTGCTCAGTTTCCTCGTATGTTAGAGTTCTCAGCCACCCTGCTACAACCTTTTTACAATCATACAAAACTCTATGATGAAGTCGGAGTTTAGAGTTCAATTGGTTGTAAATATATGCAGACTGACTCACGTACTGACGGCTGGCAAAATTTGAATGGACCATTACGGTGCGGGCCACATTACCACTCCGTCTTCTATCCTGGCTAGCAGAATTAAAAGGAACACATTTATGCAGATATAAGGTGACATTTAAAAGATATAATTGCCTTACCGATAACAATCCACTTGATCTGTACAAGTTAACTGTGGGATATCGATATGGTTTAAAATACATCACTTTTATTAGAAACCGCTGCGCTCTTTCCAGCTCAAGAAGTTTAGTTTTTGTGGCACCACCCCATACTGGTATGCAATACGTAATTACTGATTGAGCTAATGCAACGTAAACATTACTCAGTATCACAGGAGACATCACATGGCGTAGCGTCTTGAAAATCCATATCAATTTCCTGACTCGAGATATAATAGTAGAAATGTGTGAGTGCCATGATAGACATTCATCAATAATGATGCCCAAGTATCTTGTAGAGGTAACTTTCTGAATAATTTGACAGTTGCACTTCTGTGTATAGTGGTCCGCACACTCATGTATCCCAAGCCCAAAAGTAGCACCCGGTTTAGATCTCCGACTTGGAGAAAAACAAATGAAGTTGGTTTTTGGAATATTTAGGGTCAGCAAATTAGCCTTTAGCCAGTCAAATATAACGGCAAGACCTCGTTCAGCATTCTGGCGTACGGATTCCCAAGTTTCTCCATGGAAGACAATAGCTGTATCGTCCGCATAGGAGAATATTTTCCCTCCGCTGCCCAGCAGGTTACATAGTTCGTTAATGTACACCAGGAACAGCGTTGGGCCAAGCACACTCCCCTGCGGCACACCAAATAAAACATTTTCTTCTTCACTGTAAAGGTTTCCTATTTTAACTTGTTGAGTCCGATCTCGAAGATAGCTGTCAAAAAGACACAGAGCTGTGCCTCTTATACCCATCGCCTCAAGTCTCTGCACAAGGATGGGGATCGAAACGGTGTCAAAAGCTTTCTTTAAATCCAGGAATACTGTCAAGCATTTATATCCTTCGTCTACCCTACCTACAATCTCAGTTGTCAGTGCTGTAATAGCGTCCTGTGTCGAGCGTCCTTGTCTAAATCCATATTGCGAGTCAGAAAGTATATTATATTTGTTCAAGTAGCTAATAAGTCTTTTATTTAATAGTTTTTCTATAATTTTAGAAATAGCAGGTAAGACAGATATGGGTCTGTAAGTGTTGACATCACCCGTGTCCCCCCCCTTGTGCACGGGCGTAATGATGGAACGCTTCAATGCTTTCGGAAATATTCCCGATTCGAAACATAAATTGGCCAGTTGACATATAAGAGGAACTACGACGTCCCTAGACAATTTAAGGAAGCCTATAGGTATATCGTCCCATCCGGATGCACTTCCCGAATCAAGAGCCATGAGTATGCAGTCCACTTCCACTGGATCAGTCTCCAACAATACAAAAGAGGAGTTCTGTGAGCCAGAATTAGAAATCATAACTGAACTAGGACGAAACCCAGTCGAAGTCATTATGTCTTCTGCTAGTGTTTTACCAATTGTGACAAAAAAATTATTGACACGGTTTAAGGAATCTGGAGGATGTGGTGTGATTTGAAGAAGACGTACATTAGATGATTTCGGTTTTTTAAAATGAGTTATACAATTGATATTTTGCCAGAGCTTTTTCGGATTTTTTATAGAACATGCAATTAGTTTTTTATGATAATCTCTTTTTAATTTCTTAATCAGGTTAGAGCAAAACGTACGAAAGCGCTTATAGGTTACTCTTATTATAATATTAAATGGATCCTTTCTGGCTTGCAACTGCATTCTATTTCTAAGCCTGATACATCTCAGGGCCCCTGTAGATATCCAGGGTTTTAAAGTACGCTTGGAGCTGGTAACTGATTTGGTTGTAGTGTTAAGAAGGAGAGCTGTTTTTATCACATCTATTATCCTGTCAGCAAGAGTATTTGGGTCAACGTATGTGTTGAAGAAAGATATATCTGCACTCTCTAAGTATTGATATGCTTTTTCAAAGTTAGTAATAGTAATAGTTTTTTTATTGGATGTAGCTTGGTATGTGTGGGATATGGTCAATAGTACCGTTAAGTGATCAGTTATGGATGTATTCAGAATTGCGACTAATGCAGAGTTTTTAGTTTTATCCAACTTTAAGAGCATATGATCAAGGCAGCTGTCCTCCCTGGTAGGCAGGCAGTGTCCCGGAAGAAAACCGTGAACAGCCGACATATTTAAATAAGATAACCTATTTGCCCGCAAATTAAATTGTATGTAAAATTTCAGTCTGAATAAAGGCTTATATCTTATATCTTTAAACGAGCAATTCTTGTATATATATATATATATATATATATATATATATATATATATATATATATATATATATATATATATATATATATATAATTGGAATCTCGGAATCGGCTTCAACGATTTTCATGAAATTTAGTATACAGAGGGTTTCGGGGGCGATAAATCGATCAGCTAGGAATAAATGATAGAAAATAACAAAAAGGTGGTGTTTGAGTAGTCTCAATTTAAACTGAAAAATGACTCTTCCTGACATCTATCGGCGAATAATAGTACTATATTTTTAAAATTGTTTTAACGAGACAACAACACTAAAGCTATTCCATTCTATATTGTTCATATTTCATCATTTTATTAGTATGTAATTCGTACTTAAATATAATTTCCAAAAAACACAATTAACAAAAATACAAATACCGAGCAAAGCTCGGCCATCCACGTACTTATAATTATACGTTTAATGGCCATGGATACCAAATTTTCTGTTTCTTGTCAACGCTTTTGCAATTTCGATGTTCAGATTTATTGTTTAATATTGAAATGTTTCTTTGATCTCATTATTTCTCGTAGAACTCATGTCTGAAACGTCCTTACTTGGTCCTTTTTCACGTTTTTTACTTATAAAATATTGTCGAGGAACTTAAGAATTATTACCACAATCTTCTATGATTACAATGTTAATCATTGCAGGAATAAAAATATACAATATTTTTTAAGCTTTAATTTGTAATTTAGGTCGTTTCAGGTTTCTGCAATGAGTGTAGACGGTCCGCTCAGTTAGCACTATATGGGTCATTGATTTACTTATTTCGTGACATGTAATGTCAACAGTAATTATTTACTTCTTCACACATATTATAACACATTCTTGAAATCGAAATGGATTTTAAAGGATTCCTATTATTTTTGCTTACTTTCGCTGACAAGAGTTAGGGGGGAATAAATTGCATTAAATTTGCTTATGTAATACTTTATCGGCCACTAGAAGCCAAGCACCGAGTTGTGATTTTGAAAAAATAAAATTCGGAACTTCACAAATCACAAACAAATTATAAATTTATGAACAAGTCTTTATTGATCTATCACTCTAGCAAACGCTTTAAAAACTAAACCCATCACCCCGGATATACAACGATCACTTTTTATGCTTAAGCTATCGCGGAATATGATAATATCCGTTCCCATTTGCACACACTCGCACACATATACTCACTTTCACACCACACACACACAGCCGAATTAGGTAATAGTTGAACGTATTTAAAAAAATTTTAGTGACCTGAATGAATGGCGGATCCATTTATTCAAGTACTAAACAATTGAAAGATTAGTTGCGCAAGCAAAGCCACGTGCCAAAAACTACTAAATCACTGCACGTAATATTGACCTTACCTCCGACCTAGATTGGGTCTTTGTACTGAGATGAATCGTTTGACACCTCATACATCAAGCACCCTCTATGTTGCTGGCAAACAAACAAGTACAGTCAGCAACACAAGTGGATAATAATTAAAGTCCACCCCTAGCTTTTCTAAAATGACGTAAAAATTGGCTGAATTATCAGCCACAAAAATTAACTAATGTAAAAATACCGACGTAATGGTAGCTCATTTCGGAAAAGGCCAGGTGCCACCTGGAGTTCGAGACTGGCACGAGGGTATCGAGAAATGAGCTATCTGAATTTTGCTTAAGCAGATCTCGCAGGCATAAAAAGTCTGCCATAAGATTGTCAAATATGTCACTAATATAGACACAAGAGGTAACGCCGGCCAGCGGCCTCTGACTCGCCTATAGAAATCATGAAGATATTTCCGGAGTAGTTGTCAGCCGGACCCGGCGAAATACACCCAACCTTTCTGTCTAGTTTCTCGACCACAGCCTCATCGTGTGCCTGATAGGCTACTCTAGGGGTCTTATAAATAATTCATAAGTAAGTGCTCTGTCGGCTTCAAAAATGAATAGTCAAAGCGGTGGTCATTACATTTTTTATAGAACAGGGGGCAAACGCACAGAAGGCTCTCCTGATGTTAGGTGATACCGCCCATGGACACAATGCCAGACGGTTCGCAAATGCATTGCCGGCCTTTTAAAAACTGGTACGCTCTTTTCTCTCCGTCAAATTGGTTCTGAAATACTATAGTGGGTTTCAAATAGCGGTGGTGCGTGCAAAAACGGTCTTATAAAACGCTCAGTTGTGGTACGATGGACATCGAGGTGATACGTATTCTGCCTCCACGTCTACTAATTAAATTTAGCTATAGGTAGCGAATAACTCCTCTGTTAGACTTAACAGTTACTTTTTTGCACTTTTATTGGCGACTGTACCATCGTGAAGTAGGCCGTCATTTCCTCGGAGAAATAAACTTAAACATTCTAGCTTGAAGACTTTACTAATTTATTATTAGCTTTAGTACATATTATGTTATTTAAACACGAATCTAGTTATTTTCATCAGACGGTCTATCATGTTTTCAAAGGCACTTTTGAAAGTCAATGAGAAGTTTAAACTATTTAAAAACATAGGCTGTAGCTTAAAAGGTTTATAAACATTGATTTGATAATAATATGTAAAGAACATGTACCTAGAATTAAGGAAACTACTGTCCTCAAATAAAATACTGAAAAGTACACATGTCAGAAGTGCAATTTCTTTTTAAATTAATTATTACTAAAGTAAAAGCCCGAATAGATGATCATGTACCAGTATATGATCACTCCATCTATTTACATACCTTTATTCACACTATTTATATACTGTATATATGTGCTAATGATATTTTAAATAAATAAAAAATATGCGTTTACTGCACATGATGTTATGCGACAGACTTGCCATCTTAAGTTCTAATAAGTAACTACTAAACGAATACATCAACCAATTGCGTGTATTATTTCTCGATCTCCCTTACTCTCTCAATCTTTCTCATTATAGCTTTCTCTCACCTCTCGCTTCATGGCGATCATCGCTCTATCTCACTCTCTCTCTCGATTTTTCTCGCTTGCTCGCTTCGCTCCATGACTATTTTCTTCATTTTACGTTCGGCCTTTTCACCTCAACCGTTCCCAATCATCTCCCTTTTCTTCCATCAAAACGCTGCACGACTTCGTGACATTTCCGTATAAAAATTACCCTCATGCTCCTAAAGAAGTTTCACTTCAAAAATATGATTTTGCCTTAAAAACTATTTATTTAATAGCCGTATACGAAGTAATCGTGTATAATTTTATATAGATTATACATTTGATGCCTTTTACAAGCAAGTTCTATTCAAGAAAGATAAGGTAATAAGATGAAAAGATTTACATTAGCTAAATGAAAGGAAACGTCTTGTTTGTTCACGTTCAATCTTTCAAATGTAGGCTTTCTATTATTGTAATGGACTGTGATCCACAGATTAAAGTAATAAAAAATACATCACAAGTGACGGGTAAGATGCTATAAAGATAATTAGCGCTAAGTCTGAGAGATCGAGAAGGGTTTTTGTTAAGTTGCCTATATTTTTAAAAGTAATGTTATCGATACAATTTTAATACTAATTATAAGTTTTAAAGAAACTCAAAGTACTCGACTCCGCCAATTAGATTTAAAGATTTTTATAAATGAAAATATAATTCATGCGGATTTAAAAGGCGATTGAAAACTTGGTCAGCCGTTTCAGGAATTGCATTGAGAGCAAATTAATACGAACATAGTCGGAATGTCTGACCTTTGATTGGCTATTTTTAGCTTTGTGTTCTCTTTTTGTTTTATATTTAAAGGTTGGTTATATTTGTAATAACCATTACGCGATATGTTTATCATTTAGAAGCTTTCTTTATTAGATTTATTTATGTTTATCTCCAGTGTTTTGTGGTTGACTAGCGGACCTGACGTTATTCTGTGCATCTTAAATATAAATTATTAAATAATAAAAAAAACAACGAAAGACTTCTAATTTAAATAATCTGAACTATTCTCGAATCCACTACACATACTATATATACACTCATCAAAATCGGTCTATTTAATTGCATTACGGCTTTGTCGGGAAAGATTTGATCGTCATGGTCTTGATGTGGCAGCCAACTAGCATAATCCGCCGTTTAATTTACAGCCTAGCCGTTTAACTAACGGTCTGAAAGATGTTCAGACAGTTGATCAATAATACGAACCTCAGATTTCTATAGGCCTTTATGCATATCTTATCAACATGGTGCGCAAAACCAAGATTCGTATTAAAATACACTCCCAGATCTTTGACCTCTGAGACTTTAGCCAAAGCCCACTAATGGTATAATTGTACCGAGTGATCAACCGTCCCCTTGAGAAAGATATGACTTTGCATTTCTCCAAATTAAACTCTAATTTCTCCTGCTCCAATTAACCACTTGATCAATGCCTTCCTGCAGCCGAATACAGTCATTTATACTCTCAGCAATGACTTTGCAATCTTGACAACTTATCTTAGTCTATCAAGCGTCACACAGCACTGATGTAATCTTCAGTAGTTGCTGTTAAAGGACGTCTCTCACGCGGATTATCATTGAGATTGCTACGTCCACGCTTAAACTTATTAAACCAATCGTAAATGGCACGAGATAGGACTTTATTATGAGTTCATTAAGGTTCATTAATATTGCCAATGGTAGCATATCATAGCGTTGTTGTTGAGTAAGCCTACAACGAAAGTCATAATAAATCATTGACCGAAAATTTTCTCGCGTTAGGTTCATTTTCACGCGTAACAAGAGTTTTAGATTTGCCGCCAATTCACAAAAACAAATGACAAATGAATGAAATATACTACATTAGGTTACCAAAGAGTTCTAAAGTTGAAATTAAAAAAAAAGGTTTCATTAGCAATGTTTCTAACTGTCCAGTTCTAAATATTTTCAGTCTTACCCACGTATGCCAATAGTATATCAACTAGTCACTATACCAACATTGCCCTTTTAAGTGTAGTAGACTTGTTATATTAAATAATTATATTAATGAAAAAAAAATATCCATTTAATATAATAACTAAATTCCTCGTCACATCGAAATACAGATATAAATTATAACAGATCATTAAATTCGGAACATTACAGAAACGTGACATACATCATTTGCCACCAAATTAATCACAGTAATAACTTAAACCATCCAAATGACTCCATTAATGTTATATACATTGAAATTTCGTTAAAAAATCAGATATTCATACAAATAAGTGAATAGATATTTTATTATCATTTTGTGGCACGTGTCAATGTATCATGGTCGCGCTCTATTGTTTATGTTAAGGAAACATTTTGTTGTGAATATTTTATCCTCCCTTATATATAATATCGGAGAAAAATGCCGCTCCATCGATATGAACATCTTCTCAATATCAACATCTTCATTAACGGGCTGGCATGGGTGACACAAAAGACACGAATAATTTTCTTACAATATTTAATTAAGATTAATTCATTTTACACAAATAACACTACTAGCTGTAATTATATCGAGCAGCGGGTTCAGAGAACCGATATTACCCCAATAATCTACTTAACCCAAATTACAAAGACCTATGTAGTAGGTACCTATGTATTCTACGTTACCTGTATGCACTTTTCAAAAATCAAGATGTCGGCTCGACCCCTCTCGGTACTTTCTCTGCCACCAATGGTCCTAACAAGAAGTATTTAAATTATTCAATAATAAAAACCAAATTAAATTATGATTCTTAAAGCTAATAGGAGAAATCTTAATAGCCAAAGCAACAATAAAAATCTACGTTCGCTTGACTTGATCAGAACACATCCTGAATCCGGGTATTCCCTGACATATATAATCGTTTCATCTACAAAAATCATCAATATATAAACGTTACAACATCATAATATTAAGGTTTTCCGGTTTTACAAAGTAAAGTTTGAACAAAGAAGACTTTGTGTCTGATACAAATCGGCGAACATACTCCTAATACAAGAAAAGAACAGCAAACTTAGCAATATTTTAATATATATCTTGTACTGCATTAAACAATTGATCAGTGTCAGTGAACGATGCGAAATGACTCCGGCAGATGTACAGAAGATGTATCACTATTTGCACAGAGTGTTTCAAACTTAACACTTTTCTCCGCCGTATGACTGTGCTGATAGGCTGTCTGCTAGGTGTAGATTTAAATCTTTATTTTTGCTGGTGTACTTGTATCCAATGCCCAAACCTAACCAGATAGAGAATCAAATTTAGAATTTTCTGAAAAATGTTTTACAAAACGCCTAATCTTAATAATTTTGTATCGCGCAGCCCGGACATATAATGACCACTATTCAAGCCTTGACTTGTTAAGTCTTCGTGGAAGGTGGTTAAAAAGTGTATTAAGAATATCCTTAGCGCAAAATCACCTGCATCATGAGCACACCCCACATACACACCATCACGTACATACCCACACTTTTACACCATGACACAACACAGCCAAATTAGGCTTAGTTAAATAAATTTAATCACAATTAGTTAAATGTATTTGATACTTTTTCTTTGTTCTCTTTTGTAAATCTTTGAACCTTTTCGTAGTAAAATGTATGATGTATTCCATCTTTGGCTTTATTTTCAGTGTATCTGTTTGTAATTACATATAATTTATGTTAGCTGTAGGATTACGAAATAAATAAATAAATAACTAGTATCTTATAAACTAATATACACTTCACACATTTAATTATCTCTATCCCTCTACTGTAAGGCTAATCAAAACGAAACAGAAATATTATTATCATTATATTTAGTAAATATTTTGTTGTTGGTTTTTATACTTGAAATATTTTCAAACGACCTGTATAGCGAACCAGATGACGTCACAGGCGCGTGCACATCGTGACGTCAATCCACTGACCCGGATAATATGGTTAATGTTAATTCTTAAATAGATCGTCTAAATACGACCACTTTGCAGACTCTTGAATCATCAAAACGAAACAGTCGGGCATTAAATATTTGGGGCATGTTTTATTAATAATAATAGGTCAAATTAGGAGACTTGTTTAAATACTCCATTTAAACTGAGCTTTATAAGCTTGTGTTGAAAAGTCAGCTTTCTTATAAAGAAAGCTGACTTTTCAACACAATGAAAAAATAAGACGTAAATTTTAACGTAACTAGAGAAATGTGTGCAAAAGGAATCTAATCTTACATAACAAAGAAAAAGTTTACGAATCACATAAACAATGTTACAAACAAAAACAGACGCATTGTCGAAATTTTAACTCAATGGAGGAATTTTCCAATAGAAAATAAAACGGCTCACATTAAAGAACTCCTTTGTTGCCAGGGAACAATGGGCTCATTTTGAATGGACAGGGTAAAAGTATCTTTTCGGTTCAACGGAAATTAATTATTAAATTGAATATATTGTGACGAAACCAACTAACTTATACAATCCTAGTAATTTGGCTTATGAACACACAGTACACAGAGTTGAATATGCTCCTGACACCTAACAAGTGTCAACATTACACTCACTCACTCACTAACATGCGTCTTTTTTTCACGTGTGTTGTCAATAGTTAAAGATTTTTTTTTTAATTTGGATAATACTATTAACTTTGAATTAGAAGGGTTCCCAAATACATTATGTAGTAAACACAATATATAATATTTTTTATAATAATCGTGTTAAAACGACATAATTTTTACTATGAAAATACGTCACAGAAGATAAAATGAAAAATAATAATAACGAAGTGCAAACAATGAAGAAAGATTGATGATAAGTAAAAATAAATAGCAATGTTTTGTGTATTCACTCTAAGCGTGTTGTTGGGCTGGCCATGCGTCATACTCGTGAACGGGTGCTACTTGTGGTGACTGGTCGTACTTGAATTCGTGTATGCGGTGATATTAGTTATTTCGACTATGTATTTGCGTGTTGCTCCCACGAGAATGTAATTGCGTGATCCTATTTCACCGTGCCTACTACCATCAGACCAAGACCTTCGATCGATCTCCTATCTACATCTCAACCCTACGAAGAATAGAATGTAATTACTTCCTTCTTTACCCTCATAACTGACAATAAATATAAACCAAATAAAGTAAATAAAACCGTACAAATAATATTAAAATATACATGTCTATGTTTAAAATGTATCAAATATCTGTTTAATTATTTTTAAGTTAAAATCTTAATATAGGATATTGGCACAGTTGAACTGTCATTTTCATACAAAGGTAGGTATACACCGATCCAACCTATCATGGATATCTTGTATCGACAACTTTTTTTTTTATAGAACAGGCTATTACAATCCGTCGATTGGTTGTTGGCACACTTTTATCAAATTTGGATTAAGATGTCTATCTCGGATCGTCAAAAATGGATTGATTGGTTATTGGGTTTGGGTGAATGTGAAGTTCAAAGCGTGAACGTCACGTGGTTGAGGTGAGTAACCTCACCCAGACACTCTTGAAATTTTATGATAACATGCATGTGTGAGTGGTCGCGACTACGGGTAATACATAAATAAATAAATACAGCTGGACCACACGATGTGGAAGATATAAGCATATGACGTACTGGAAATCTACATCTCAAAAAACGTGTGCGCGATACTTTCAATACTAAGGGCCTGTTTCACAATGTATGGATAAAGTGCCAAATAGCTATGCAACACATAAATTATTCGAAAGATAAAAGTTTCGAATAAGATACTTCGCATTTCATGACGTATAGCGCTATCTGACAGTCGTGAAACGCAAAAATACTGTTTATCCTACCAATAAGTAACAAATAGCTTATTTGGAACTTATCCGGACATTGTGAAACAGGCCCTAAATTTTAAAAAAGGTGTAAGAGTTTAGTGTATTACGTTTCTATATTTCATTATATGCTCTTTCCATAATGTCAAAGATGCACGCCGTCCGCTCGTGAATAACAATGCACATTCAAGGTCAAATATATCTGCTTAATGTAAAACACATATGTTGCTCAAATCGCACAATAACATCGTTTTGTTTGGTAACGCGTCTAGCGATATGGTAAATATTAATTTATTCAGACGTATGTTGTCAATCTGGTCTCAGTAGTTGCATTGAACGTTTAACGCGTCGGACGCGTTCCGCCATTTCAATAAAATCCGAAGTTCAGTGTCTCGTACCATCGTAATGAATTCCCGGAAACGCAAAATATCGCCGGCTACACCCCGGCCGGCGAATCATGATTTGCCGGATGATGTTGCGCTCTGCCTGTGCATGAGTGAGTTCCTGGATTTTGCTGACTTTCGGAATTTGGTCCGGTCTGTTTGGCGTAACAATGACGAAAGTGAGATTGTTCGATCGAAATTGTGGCAACTGTCCACTCATATTGCTGAAATACCTTTCATCAACGGAAAAAAATTGAGCATTGAATTCAACTACGACCCGTGGAGAAACAATCAAGAATGTATCCTCATCAATGTTGAATCTCTGTTACCGATTTTTGGTGGGGTGATGCCCGCAGCGTCGGACAAGTTTGCCAGCGTAGCGAAGATAGTAGACTTTGTCAAACTGCATGTTCATCTAAACATGTGTTTGGGCTGTCAACACCGTTCCTGCTCATGTCGCCCGAAGATTTATACCCATGAGCAGGCTAAAGCGTTCGCAAAGCCCTCAGTTACTGAATGCAAGTTTGGACACTTTCATCACTATTGCTCTAAACACGTTATTCATTGGGTAAAGTTTTTTTTAACCCCTTTGCTGAAGGCCAAAGAAGAAAATAATTCTCCTAATGAGGACGAAATCCAAAGTTACTTGTCTTTTATGGGTAAGGCAATTACTCTTTGAGAGACCCACGAAAAGTCAAGGTCAAGGCACAGTGCCCCAATATACTTGTAAGTCAATATGTCGTCATCGTTATTTTTTTACGTGTCAACGAACTTCGGACATGCTCTCTAATAGTTTATTGCGAGCAGCGCGACTAGCCTTGACCGTTAGACATTTATGAAATATAATGGTTCAGCAAATATGTTTATTTTTATTTCCTCCCTGTGACCCTGAATCATTATAGAATAATGGAGATTATATAGAACCAGTTAGAAAGATATCGGAAGATAAATATGAGTCTTCCAATGTTACTCTGAGCTTAACTGAATTCCTTTTATATAGCAGATATTTCAGGAAAATTAAAACAAAATTTAAGTCACAATACTAGGAGAAAAGTTGCCACTGATTACCGATAACAGTGTGATGTGTCACGGTTTGTTCAGTGCGAGAATAGTTATTTATTCATTCACACTTCGTTTCAATAAACACAAATAACACAATACATCAACATTACAAGGGATGCAACGGGCGGCCTTATCGTTAATAAGCGATCTCTTCCAGGCAACTCTAGAAATAAAATTAAATAAAAATGATGACTGCAAGAAGTGCATAAGCAGAAGTTATATAAACAATATTTATATATAGAACCTTAATCTAGAGGAAAACAAAAATTAAAGGATTGTGTGGTTGTTTGAAACCACGGTAAAAGTAAAACTTTTTTTCACATTATAGACATTTAATTAAAAATGTTTAGAATAATATTCCATTAAGGGTATACATTTTAAAAGTAGATTAAGTCTCCAACTAATATTTTTATTGGACTCTGTGTCTTAGAGAGACATACATAGTACTTAACAATTATTTAGATGATATACACATATTAAAATAGCGTGGAGCACTGGCACAAATGAATAATAGTCTATACCCTACATGGTCAGATGCTGCGAACTCTGTGCGCCGCCATATTGGCCTTGGCTGCTATGACGAGCGCCTTTCACTTAATACCTACTCCGCGGCCGACCGTCGAAAAAGAATACTTGCAGATTCATAGAAGATAAGCATTATAGCCCAGTGAACTTCTAATTAATTTGCGATATTTGTTTTAAATTTTGTATTGTTTTAGGATTTGCTTTTTTCAAGGAGTACCGAGAGTTTTTTACGCCGGCTTTTTCTCCCGGCCTCTGTCTTCCTTGCCGATGAGTAGGGATGCCTACAGATCCAAATTTAATGACGTGGAATAAGTGATACTTGTATTTTAAGTTCCATAATAAATATTTTATTTTATATAAGTCAGGTTATTGATAACGATGCTTTATCAAAGTATCACTCGTTGCATTCAGCCTAATCTTACTGTAGAAACATATTATTGTAAACAGACAGGTTATCAAATGCGACTTTTGGCCTAATCACCAGATATTGCCTATGCTTCCCAAAGTCTCGACGATTTATGTGGTCAAAAAGACTATTCTAATACACTAGAACCGAGTTATTTATACGGATCAAATTTTGAGAACTTGTGGCTCGGTGCATCTTTCGATCGTGTCGCACGCGTCAATAAATTGATAGATTTATAGGTTGAAACCTATCAATCTAAGTAATGAATTACTAAAATAGTCAATTTGATAACCTTGATTGATTACGTTAAATAAAATAAAATACGTTTATTTTGGAAAATAAGATCATCTAGGTATCACTTATTCCACGTCAATCAATTCGAACTTGTAAGCATCCCCACTCATCGACAAAGAAGACAGAGGGTGTAGGCCGAGAGAAAAAGCCGGCGTAAAATACTCTCGGTACTCTTTTAAAAAAGCAAATCATCAAACAATATTTAAAACAAATATATCAAATTAATTAGAGGAGCCAGAGTTACGTTTGACTTACTATGTTCTATGAACATCGAAACTGCTCCCTTTTTCCGCAAGTGTGAATTTCCTCATAATTATAATGAATACAAGAGAATATAACGAGGCGAAAAGGCGCCGCCGCCTTCATAGAAAGACGGCTGCCCTATGTTATATAATTAATAGCGAGAATAATATGTCCTTTTTGTTTCCTTTTTTCTTGTTTCAACGTACAAACTGAAATCGAACCACTCGATGTGCGTCAGTACCAAACAACAGACACCAGTACCATTTCAGCGTCTAATATGCCGTCTAGACAAAAACTTTTTCTATGAACTTTCAGTCTTTCCTCCAAGCAACCTTTAGCGTTCGCTACATAGAGAAATACAGACTTATCATGTACCTACTTGCTACAAAACCGTCTAAAAGATTTTACTGCTGCCGTAGATCGTGCGAGACAAATGTCTCATGCCAATGCGACAAAGATCTCCGCAGAGATCTCAGACGTTTGTGGAACGTGCTGGCCAGTAGATGGTTACCATAATCATCGTGGCTTCAGAAAGTCACGGTTCAGTTGAATATGTTCACTATGTTATCCTTCATAGCACATGACCCTGCGGAACTACTGGGACACGTTGCACTGGCCTCAGTGGTTGGTCAGGCCATGGTTTAACGTTCACAGCAAAAAAATACGAATCCTCAAGGCTCTTTGGGCTCGCTTCATCCATCAACGAGATTGAAGCATCATCCTTCGGCAATCTGCTATTGATGCAATGACTATTGACAGGAAAAACGCTTGTAATAGTGAACATGCTACCGACCATGTTCGTTAGACGGTATAGAGACGGTGGTTATGCAGTACGATATGTTTGGAGCTTCAACATCTTTGCATTATACAGGAAGCCTCTGACTATAAAAAATGTAATCCCAGCCATACTTCGAGATGTTTCTCTTTGAATTTATAGACTGTACGCTCTTAAGCCATTGAGTGTAGTTCTTTACATCCACAGACAATTTAAAAGAATCTTACTTAGTTCTTCATTTAACAGTTTAATTGAAAACGTTTCTTTTGTATTCTGTGATGCGAATACAGATTACATTGCTGATTAAATTTCTTTAAGAATTTGAATCCATTCTAAGTTTAAAGACTAATAATGGATTGCCAAATATTTGCGCACTTAATTTATTTTCTACTGATTTGCACAGCCGTTTACGCAGTGATTTATGTCTGATATTTATAGCGGTTCGTTTACTTTTAAAAAAGATAACTTTAGAAACTGTGTTAAAAGATTGTTTTTCTCTATAAACGATTGTTATTATGCATTACTTCCTATTGACTTGTATTAACACCATTAAAACAGACAGAAGTTGTGTTATGTTTTAAATATATTATTATTGAAACCAAATAAAATAAATAATTTATTTGAGAGCCTCCAGTGCTGTCATTAGGTTGATTAGAAAATTGTTTTATTTAAGAACTAAGTTACTTACTAGCAATAAGTTATACTGATAGGAAAATGTGATAAGTTAAATGCCTACATAAATGTGTCACTCTCTTGTTTTTATATCCGAGGTGATTTTTACCTTATCATTTGCGCATCTCCTGTTCCCTATCTCCGAAAGTTGCAGAGATATGGGCTCAACTCAATCCAGAATCTCTGCTATTCAGAGACTGGGTGAGCAAAACAAAAACCTGGAGTAGTTCCTTCAAAGAATCCGCGTTACAGATACTCTGGGGTCACTCTCGCATTCTACGTGTTACGTTCAAAAACTATCAGCCCCAATAAAAATAATTGTATAAGTCAATTCTCTAGTAATTTTTAATTTGAAATTCCAGAAGAAATCCTGAAATCACGTCAAGCACTTTGGATGTCAGCCGATGGTCACATGATGCTGTACGCCACATTCAATGATACACTGGTTCATGAGCAGAAGTACCCCTGGTATGGAACCGCTTTGGACACGGATGACCCTTCAAAGGCAGGTTTTATTTACTTGTTGCTTATGTAAAGTCCTTGCACATTTACGACTTTTATATATAATTTTATAATCAAATTAATGACTCAACGATTGACATTGATAACCTTTCATTGCCAACTAATTAAATTCTGTTGTTTCTTATTTGTTTTACGCTAAAATTATTTATTATGTTTACCTTCTTGTTATATAAAAAAAACTACCACGCCCACAATATTATATATATATAATACATTGTACCATAACATATACCTTAAAGGCCGACGACCCACTCATTCAAATGGTTTCCCATGGGGTGCAGTATCGGCCCTTTATGTCTCGTAAGTCCTATCTTATAAAATAGACCATGGCCTGAATTTTCTGGAAAGTCTAATTCTTCAGACATTTTGACTGATTGATTGACTGGATTTGGACTTTAACAGTTGATAGCTTCTAATGTTACAGACCTACCCGGAGATCAGATCAGTGCGATACCCGAAGCCGGGAACGACTAACCCAACTGTGAAACTGACAGTTGCGGACATAGCAGACCCGAAACATATCAGAACAAGGCATTTGACACCACCCAAAGTTATCATGGAAGAAGGGTAAGTCACACCCGACGAGGTATAATAATATCCCGTTTAGTTACGGCAAAATTATTTTTATGAAATGAAATAAATTGCAATCGTTTATTTGCTAAGATCGTACAATAAGATAGATTGATTATACAAATCCTCACAATCCGCCATATACAAATAGGCATGCAAATGTCATATTAATTTTTATAATGTCATATATTACAAACATTAATATAATGTCATAGTCATAGGTAAGTTTATTGGAATTTGTTTTTATTAGAATTTGAAATAACTGTATAACATAATTTCAAGTCACGTTTATTTGCAATAATTTTTAGATTTATTTCTGTTTACATAATTAATTATAATAATATCTTGATTATAACTAGTATTTTTATTAATTAATTTGTAGCAACGTATTGCAATATATATATATATATATATATATATATACTATAAAATATGTAATAAAAAAATTGTTCATTAACATTAATAAATTAGACATTAATTTTAGTTTGAGTAAGTCATACGAATGTATTGGATTTTCGGGAGTAATAGTTGGAACTAAGTATAAACTGAAATTTACTCTAATATCTTCACAGGGTTTGCTTTGCTTCTAACTGTATACACTATCCAGGTACTTCAGTGTTTTTCATTCGAAGCGGCGTTAAAAATACTCCTTCCACAAGGCTTTGTAAAACTTTAATTTGTAACATCAGAACTTATATTTGTTAACAGCTCACTGAATGCCTTTATTATAAATGCTTTTGTAGTGAAAGTTGTATTATAAAGTTATAAACAAAAGCTGTCGCCGTCAGAAGCGGTTAATGTTAACTATACTTCTCTACTCTCGGGTTAGTCTACCCGCATTGTTAGGTAGCAAACGTTGCTAACATGTAAACCTTTATTTGCATGCGTATACATTTTAAATGACAGCCGTACAGAAGCACCCAACTGTTATAGCGATTGTTATAATAATATCAGGAATAAGTTTAAACAATAATATACGGAAATACAAGCGGACAGAGTTTTGTGAAAATCCAGCTGAATATTGTAAAATGAAGAAAGATGGCTTTTTAAACACTGCAAAATACTGCCATTAGCAGTAAAACTAAATAAATGTCTTCTAGTCGAGAAGTTTTTTCGAGATGACATAAAAAAACGTGGAGCACGACGTACAGACTAGGGCGGTAACGCAAGTTCGGCTCTGTACATCGAGAACAAACAACGTATATGGCGAGAGAACGTTGCGGTATTTGCTACCGCGGCTAATAAATAGTCTACCCAATCACATAACAGATAGCCTAACACTAACCAACATAAATTCTAAATTAAAAAACCTACTTTAACATGCATTTGTTGCGCTCCTAAACAAGACTGCTATGGTTACATTAATACAAATCACAGCAGTTTTCTAATGTAACATATTGTGATATATGTACTATATTATTTTGTAAAATAAAGAGAAAAAAAAGGAATAGAAAATAGAAAGTAAAATACCCTTTTATCAACTACATAATCGATATTAATAATATAAATTATGTATTAAAATATAATATTTAATAATATCAAAGTCTCAGCACAAAGACATCTTTTAAAATTTCACACACACACAGAAATTACAAATCTATGGATCCACTAACTCAGTGTTAACAGACGTACGCTATATCATAGTAGTAATACTTCTACTTTAATAAAAAAGGCAAAAAGATGAAAATCAATTCTGCCATTTCCACATGACAAGCTATGATAAATATACTCTCGATTTACCTTAAATAGCTTCGTAGAGGGTTCAGCCTTGGAAAAGGCGCGCTTCATAGATTTCCCTGCATAACATCCAAGGGATGAAAGGAAAATGTTTTTGCTTGAATAGAGGAGATCTTTGTTTACTGATACCGGGGTATTGACGAGTGGCTCGTATTGTCGATGTTGTATCTATTTCGCTCATAT
Organism: Pieris rapae; assembly: GCF_905147795.1. Taxonomy (NCBI): domain Eukaryota; kingdom Metazoa; phylum Arthropoda; class Insecta; order Lepidoptera; family Pieridae; genus Pieris; species Pieris rapae. The sequence continues at coordinate 1,141,878 of NC_059513.1, forward strand.
CAATTATAAATCATAGTGAAATAATTTAAGCATTGGCTTGTAATAATCATTTGGATTTTTTTTTAAATTACGTAATGGGACATGGTGTAATGGTTGCAGCTCCTTACAAACGTTGTGTAAAGGAAAAAACTTGGCGATTAAAAAGAGTAGCGGTGAGTTTATTGCCAGTTCTTCTCTTCCGTTCTACGCCCCTGATTTGAGAACTGGCAGTAAATGTAAAATTAGAAGCATTTAATGTATATTTCTTTTTCTTTTGACGTTCATAAGTGTACATTAAGTTACCTAAATGAAAAATAAATTTGAATTGAATTGTGTTTTAAAAACTAATTACCAGTCTTATGGGAATCAATTCCACGTTGAAGCTATTTCTATAAATATATTATAATAGACTAAAAGTCGTGGATGAAACGCAACTAAGAGTTAGATGGAGTCATCAGCTGCAAAAAAAACTCCTGCAGAGTTATAATATGTTGTGCGTTTTTTGTAAGGAAATCGACTTTTCTTACTAATTCTTATTAAAATTCGAAATAATCTACATCTGTATCTTTTTTATAGTACCCACTAGATTGGTATTGGTTCTTTACAGGGTGTCTTGAAATGTATTAAGTTTTACGAATTTTTTTATTGTAAATAAATCTAAATTGTAATATTTTAGTGGTTCGGTATGTATACCTAACAAAAGAACATTGTTGTCTTAGTGGCTTCACCGTGTGACTATTATCTATGAGTCGATGTGTAGGTTCGATTCCCGGCTGTGCCAAAAGACTTTCTATGTGCGCATTTAACGTTAAAGGACAATATCGTAAGGAATCTAGGCTTGCCTTAGACCAATAAAGTCGATGGCATGTGTCAGGCACAGGAGGTTGATCATACTTGCCTATTACATTGACAAATGCAGAAATCAGAGGTTCAGAGACCTACGAAGGATAATACACGTGTACCAAACTGTTTTAAACCAGTTACCTTATTCATATTATGTATGTTGCTTATTGTATTGAAGCAAAAAATAATAAATTCCTCACAGATGATATTTCAAGATATAATTTAAACTGTTCAAATAGTTCATAATATAGTTTTATGTTTTATTTTCTACTTTTATAACCAATTTATTATTATTATATATGATGTTAATGAATCCATACAACGATTGGTTAGTTTACATTTCTAAAAAAAATAAGTTAGATTTTTTTCTTTGGTAGTATCTAAGGCCTATCTGTAAGGCCCCTTTTTGTATAATCTATCTCTACTTAATCGGCAGTTCATGTCTGAGCGTCGTTTCTGTTCCACTGGTTTCGATTCAGCGCGTCTTATGACACATTCAGTTTTGAGGATGATGAGTTTTCCTTTCTTGAGTATATCGTTTAGGTTAATAGCCTCCTCCATATTTTTCAATTTCTTTGTGGTTCAGCAACATCCATTCAATTTTTCCCGCTATAAAAACAATTAATCTTAATTTTATTACAGTGACTACTACATCACAAGTACTCAGTGGGTGTCACTCACTGAAGTGTGCGTCGTGTGGCTGACAAGAGTTCAGAACTTATCAATTGTGTCTGTCTGCAAGAGTCCCATGTGGTACTGTCAAGAGGTAAGACCCTTTAGTTTGTTAGTATTAAATAATTAACAAACTGAACTCTGTAAGAAACTAGGTATGTTATTTTTGTCTTTCTTCAATTCCCATATCACCTCGTCTAACGTACAAATAACAAACTACAATAGTACAAGCTTTCTGCATAAAAAACGAAGAAGTGTGATCACTGTGAAATACATATGTAATCGAGACCCAAAGAAATGCAAACTAATTATGTTGGAATAATATAGATTTAATTTAAATACTTTTGATATCTAACGTTGCATAGTGATGTAACGGATCTCTCCATCTTTTACCGCGTTTACCATGGCTAGTTTTCAGAGTTGTTTGGATCTACAGATGAGTTTCATCATCTGTAGATCCAAACAACTCGTATACTTGCCATCCGTCGTTCCACAACTTTTGAAGGCAGTTTTTGCCAGTGAAACCGAAGTAGTATTTCCAATGGCATTTAGAGCCCTTCAAGAAATGAGCGTACCAATTCTTAATAGGCCGACAATGCAGTCGCGAGCCCTTTGACTGTCCACGAGCGGTATCACTTGATAAGCCATTTACACGATGGCCCGCTGCTCTATAAAAAAATATAAATAGATTATGAAACAACTTTTCCATTCAAACAACCCTCGGTACTATGTTACTACGGTACTATGTAACTGTGTACGATTTCGATATATTTGTTTTAATATCCGTAGTACTGATGTCGCAACCAAAGAATTATACCACAAATTCAATTTCATTCAAATCACAATCCCAAAAATAACACTGGCATTAAAACCCTTGGCCTTAGATTTCTGTATATGTTTTGTTTATTTATATTCTATTTTAACAGTTATTACTAATTCGATAGAACAACACATTAATTCACACCGATTAGCTGACATAAAAAAACATTAAAAAATATATATTTATATAGCTAACTAATCCCTAACAATATAGCAAGCAACTCTTGTGAACTCAGCCAGTGTACAAACAAATAGGTCTACCTCAATAGAAATTTTGTTTATTATTTGTATTACTCGCGTGAGTGTCGCTTCGCGATAAGTATGGAATGTAATATAAATTGAATGTTCACAGAACAGACAGTGAACAGAACTACACAGGCATAGTAGCTGATCTCAGAGTCAATAATTAAGTGTTAATTAATTAATATTTAACTTAATTAATGATCACTTAAACCAATCGCTAACACTACCTTGGACTACCTTGGACTGAAGTACTAAGTCTAGTCTCTAATAAAACAATTGCACATTTCCTGATTGCATACAGGTCTACCGAATAGCATCAGGAACAGAGGGCTGGGTGGAATCAGCGCCAACTCCTCTCTGGTCAGTTGGTGGTGGAGCTCTGGTCACATTGGCTCCAATAAGAGATGGACCAGCTGGTCTGTTTCGCCACGTGGTGCGGTCTGAACACAATTCGCACGGGCCTAGGGCTTTGCCCCTTACACATGGGAGCTTCGATGTTGTCAGGCTGCTTGCGTGGGACCATGTTAATCAGCATGTGTAGGTATCTTAGTATTTAATTAGTCTGCGCTTCCTACTCGGAAATTATTCACCAGGGATCGAATTCAGGACCTCCAGTTGCGTTTATCACTAAATTGTCGGCGTTTTCTATTATTAGTAATTTGCGTCATACATACAGTATATTTCCTTTACAGCAACAAAGATCTCGAACAAACACAATATCAACTTAATACAAAAAGTGTATTTATTTAGGAACAGTATACGGCAAATAAAGGATAATATTTGTTGGCATACTCTATGTTGTTTATGTACACACTATCAATAATGGTCAATTCAAACGAACTTTTATATAAATAAAAATGTTATATAACTAAACCGCGAGTATGTGGAAACAGTGGGAGATTGAACGAAAACGCGAAATAAATCCAATAAATCCAGATCTGACTAATTATATTAAAATAATATTGATTCAATTTAAATACTTTTGATAATTACGTTGCATAGAGCTCTCTGCCTAAAAATGAAGGATTGTTAAACCAGTTGATTTATGTAATTTTTTCGATATAAAGGAATTCGTTTCGATTATCAAATTCCTATGAATCGTAAAAGATCTGAAGTGCTGAGAGGAACCAAGCGACCAGATGCTGCAGAGTCATCAGACGGGTACACTATATTCATTATATATTGCTGGTTACAGTTATTACCTGGGTATACCAGAAGGAAAACCCGGGCAACGGCATTTATACCGGGTGTCGTCAGAACCTCCTCGACCGGGGACGCCGCACAAGTTACCATATTGCGTCACCTGTTTATCTCATGTAAGTAGATATGACTTGCTTACTTGTAATTGACATCACCAGACTACGATTGTTCGGGGTTGGGATAATAAAGATATTTAAAGGGATAATTATTAAATTAAAGAGCAATGGACTAAAGGGTTGAGATGAGATTGGGATAAGAGTTGCGTCCAGTACGACGTCTGAATGCGAACTATCGTGAATATAAAAAAAATATAATGAAAATACTACTAACACTAGCAACTCGAATTGCAAGGTGTCATTTACATTGCAAATTCTTGTACGGTTCTAAACCATACATGTTCCCGGGCGAGAAAAAGATGAGGGTTAGTAAAATCTTTGTAGCTAATAAATGTAATACATTTTCTCACCCACAACTGATGATGATTGTGCAATACGTAAGTACCATAATTTCAGCAGTATTGTTATTATTGGCATTATAACCTTTCTTTCTATGAATGCAATTAACATTGGCTCGAATGGTGTCGGAAAGCATCGGAAGAAAACTGGTATGGTTTAAGTCAAAAACTCAAATCATTTATTTCAATTAGGCCTATTTAAAAGGCGTTTTTTAAAATTAAAAATATTTAAAAATACTTTGCCAAATGGAAGGTTCATAGAGAAAAATTGGCTAGAAACTCCATACTTACTCTTTTAAAATATTTTATTTACCTTGAATAGAAGTATAAAAACTACTATACTATAATAAACTAGGCGCATAGTGCTTTAAAAAATAATGTAGCAGCTAACTAAATTTTTATGTATACATATTTACTAGTTTAGACCTAAAAATCGTATTATCATAAAATAAAATATAAATACAATTCATAAAAGTTCGGCAACGCATTCGCGAGCCCCTGTCTTTGGGAGGCGGTATCACCCATCAGATAAGCATTCTGTTTCTGTTCTATAGAAAAAAGATTGATAAAATTTGGTATACTAGTTTGTAGTTTTTGTAACTAGTCATTCCTTTCCAGCCTCTACCATCGATAAATCTGGACTATTATGGAAATCTAGCTTCGTATCTATACAGCTCCTGGGACAGCGACTCTGACGAGGATCTGCCAACATCACCGGCACCAAGTAAGAAGAAGAAGAAAAAAGTTGTTGGTAAGACATTTTACATTATTATAAAACGCTTAGCTTAGTAACATTCCTTAAGTTGATGTTTTTTTTTTTCAGAAAATATACCCCGTAATTTGCCTTGTCTGTATCACGATGCACACTTCAGTCCGTCATCAGCGTACTTCGTGCTGGAGTGCCTTGGACCTGGTGTACCTACTTCAGGTCTGCACAAAACTGCTCTGCCTGAACCAAGGCTTATCATGCATTTGGAGAATAATACATCTGTTAAGGTATTTTTCACATTCTGATTAAACCAACTGTCTCAAATTCGCGCAAAAATAGCGCAACTTTTTCAGTAAGTTTAGTATCTAGAAACAAGCATACCAGTTTTTCTTAACCTAAAAAATAATTGAATATTTTCTGACATAAATTAATTAATAATTATATGTATTAATAACAAAATTTAGCCTGTCGTTTTATTTTCCGTGCTTATAACTTCTATATAACATAAATACAGAGTTTTCAAAGAATTTTTATATGTAGTTAAATTAAAATTAAAAATCATATACGTTACCAATGTACACATATAACTGTCGAAAAATAAATATGTATGAAATGCTTTTAATGTAACATTTGAGACGAACGGCAATAAACTCCGAGACTCTTCAATTGCAAAGTTTTTGTTTTACACAACGTTTGTAAGGAGCTCCAACCATTATACCATGTTCCACATGAGCTCTTAATAAATAATAATAAAATTATAAACAAAGAGTTCTCCTCTATCAGCAGGAGGCATGGTAAAATAGGAGCACGCACTTACATTCTCGTGGGAACAACACTCAAATACATAGTCGGAAAAACTAATTTCAAAGTGTAGTAATTATTGTCTTTTCGGGGATCCAAACCGCAGGTCAAAGAGAGATATTTATTTCTGTGGGTTAAACAGACATACATACGAGTATGTTAAATTTTAAATTTAACATATTATTACAGGAACGACTTTCAGGAATAGCTTTACCAACTCCTAGAACGTTCTCAGTTCAGCTTTCAAGTGGTCACGCGGCCCGGGTGAGGCTTTTATTGCCTCCGGGGCTGAGAGAAGATGAGGTCACAAAGTATCCTTTGGTGCTCAAAGTGTAAGTATATAGAATGTATATGTAGACCATAGTTTTGCTAGTCACTTTATAAGAATATTTTTTATTTCTTAAAAGTAATACAAGATCACTACATACATATTATAAAACAAAGTCGCTTTCTCTGTCCCTATGTCCCTTTGTATGCTTAAATCTTTGAAACTACGCAATGGATTTTCTTGCGGTTTTTTTTTTAATAGATAGAGTGGTTCAAGAGAGAAGGTTTATATGTATAATAACATCCATTAAATAGTGGAGAAGTACTGTTATTTTAGAGGTTTCTAATGTAATCTAAGTATCTAAGTATTGTATACACATTGAAAAGGTCTACAGAAAAGTCCGTGATGGTATACGTCTATCTCTTATGGATAACCCACATTTTTATTTACAACGTTCACAGATTTTCTGTAGTGTCCATTATAGTATCAGCATTGCACCCGTGCGAAGCCGGGGCAGGTCGCTAGTATTTTATAATCCGAATTGCTAGTTAATATATTTTGTATAGTTTTTTATGTAACTGAAGGCAAAGGCTCACCTAATTAATGTTAAGTAATACCACCGCCCATGGACACACATTGCCAGAAGGCTCGCAAGTGCATTACCAGGCTTTTGTTTGGTACACTTTTTCTTGAAGGGCCTAAGTCGAATTGTTTGATTATTTAATTTATATAATTAAAGATATCTATTTTATGATTAAATCTTGCATCTAAATTTTCCCAAATTATTGATGTATTTAATTTTGTATTCTATATTATATGTTTAGATTTAAATATTTAATTTTCTTGGCTCAGAAAAAGTGTTTTAATTCAGGCACGGAGTACCAGGAACACAGCTAGTAACAGAGGAGTGGAAATTAGATTGGGGCTCTTTAGCCTCCAGTGGCGGTGCCATATTAGCTATGGTGGACGCAAGAGGTGCTGGTGGAAGAGGTCTTGCAGCTCACCATGCCTTACACAGACGTTTAGGGACTGTTGAACTGGCTGATCAGCTAGAAGTATCTGAGTGAGTTAAAATAATGAGATAACTAAATATTGTAAAGTAATTGCTATTTTGATAATATAATCGTGATAAATGTGTCTTACTCATAGTACGTAGTATTATTGTTAGTGGTTTTTATAGAACAGGGTAGGAAGGAGGCTCATCTTAAACGATACAGCCGCCCATGGACAGTCAATCCCAGAGGGCCCGCGAGTACGTTGCCGTCTTTTTGAAGGATAAGTGGTTTGGAAATACCTCAGTGGGCAGCTGGTTCCTAGTGGTGGTGGGCTTCAGAAACTGCCTTTAAATCAACAACTACCAAAAATCAGCTGTCGAACGGCGGTCATCGTGACGATACGGTTAAAGTTAGGAGGTGGTTTTGATCTCTAGTTAAAGAAACATATCAACACATTTCATTATTTATATTTACATAAAATGTCGGGTCTATGAATGATTGTTTTTATTTTATAATAAAACCTTTTTGCACCATATTCTTGCTATAAATTATTATAATTAAAAAAAAACGTCTTATAGATACCTACGTGAATCCCTTCACTTCGTAGACGGACGTCGAGTCGCCGTCTGGGGCGAAGGCCACGGAGGTTTTCTCGCTGCGCTTGCGTTGGCCAGTACGCTCAATGTCTTCCACTGCGCTATTGCTATTAGTCCTATTGTACGCTGGCGGTATTATGGTAAGCGACAAGTACTTGCCGCCAATTGTATGTAAAATATTTAAATCTAATAGTAATTTTATTTATCTACACTAATCTACACTAATATTATAAAGAGGAAAACTTTGTTTGTTTGATTGTAATGAATAGGCTCATAAACTACTGGACCGATTTTAAAAAAATTTTCACCATTCGAAAGCTACATTAATATAGGCTATATTTAATTTTGAACAAAAATAGGGTTCCATAAGATATTAGGGTTTTTCGGACACAAGGTGTAAAAAATGAACCAAAAAAGTAACTTATTTTGCGTAGCCTGCCTAAACTATTAAAGATAGATCCATAAAATGTTCTAAGTAATTGTAGATTTTATAAATATCTACAAAAAAAGTCCGCGACACGCTATACCTATCTATGTCGAGTGAGGCACAATAACCAATGATATAAGTACATGGCAAAACGATGTTTGCCAGGTCAGCTAGTATAATATATAACTGAGATACTATTTTCCTGTTTAAGTAGCGAATCCTTGTACTAAAGATTTAATCTAGGACTGTATTTATTGCCTACGACTTCAACTAAAATAACCTAAACTATTACATTGAACAACAGTGAAATGTTTGAAGATTAATCTTCAGCTTAATAATCAAATACCAGACACTAGCTATATGTTTCGATGACGTCGTTATGTTTTCGAAACATACATGGAAACATCTGTTTATTAAATAAATAAATTATGTATTTATTTACACTTCGTTACATTTATATAAAACAATCATATAAGGCGGCCTTATCGCTAACAAGCGATCTCTAGCCAAACCTAGTAAGGAAAAAAATAAAACAAAAAATTATAAACTAAAAATATATTATTGTATTATTAGTATGTTATATTCACTTGGTTGTTTTGAATGTAGCTTCAGCATACGCGGAGCGGTATATGGGTTTCCCCAACGCGACAGGCAACTACCGTGGGTACGCCGATGCAGATGTGACCAAGCAGGCCCTCGCCCTCAGAGACAAGATGCTCCTACTGGTACATGGTACCGCTGATGATAATGTGCATTTGCAGCAGACCATGGCGCTGGCTAGGGCGTTGGCTGACCAGGGATCTATGTTTAGACAGCAGGTATAGTGCAGATATTATAAAAATCCTATTTTAAAACTGTTTATTCCGTATACAAAATTGTAATATTTTAAAATTTATGACTAAACATAATAAACAGTTTTTTTTCTCCTTTTTGGCACCGTTTGTGTATGCAGCGTCAAGTACAAGATTTTTATAATTCGCCTAACTCGAAGAAAGTAGAAGAAAAAATAAAATAATCATACAAATATATAGAAATTTTAACTAGTCTGATCACCTAATTGATTAAAGACAGCAAATTCAAAGAAAATCCGCGCCCGCCGAATTTAAAAGTTTCCCGCCACTATTTTATAGTTGGTGATTATTAAATTTATTTATTTTGAAAATCCGACCAATCCTAACAGAAATCTTTCTGTTAGGATTGGTATTTTTAAATAATACACTTCATAACCGGGATGACCTCTGTGACGAACCCCAACAAATAATAAACCACAAACAATTCTTACAGATCTACCCAGACGAAGGCCACACTTTAGACGGGGTCAGGCGTCACTTATACCGTACAATGTCCACATTTCTGGACGAATGCTTCAGGAAGCAGGTGCCTCCGGAGACCAAGGCTGGTCTTCGAAATGGTGGAAACCTTGACTGAGGAACGTGGGGCGAGGAGGAGCTGTACTCTTGGTAAGATATAAAAACACTCGTTACATGGTTTTTGTACATATATTCTTCATTATTTAAAAAAATCTATTCCTTAGTTAGTAGCCCAAATGGTATGTTCTATACCCAGCGAAACCATAATGTGGTTAATAGGTTAATCGACTAATTGTTTTCTTTGAAAAAAATATGGTGTCGCGGGCAATAATTATGACAATTGACAAAAGTCAACTGTTTCATTCAACGCACTCGCGAGCCCTCTGGCATTGAGAGTGTCCATGGGCGGCGGTATCACTTAACATCAGGTGAGCCTCCTGCCCGTTTGCCCCCGGTTCTATAAAAAAAAAACAGAGTTGCTGTTTCAGGTCCTAGCTATATTGGCTCTTTTATATAATTTCAGGTAACCTGAATAGGAGTTCTTGTTATTTGAAAACCTGTAGTACAATTGTATCCATATCCTCGTGTGGTTCAACTTTGATTTGGGACTTTCTATTTCTTAAGAATGTTTAGTGCGACTATTTTAAAATATCTGACTATTTAAATAAATTTGCTTAGGTATAGTCCGATCAATGAAATAAAAACTTTTGGTGGGCGCTAAATTATCTATGATTGCAACACTAAGTAACTCATGTGCAAACAAAAAATATTTAAAACAAAAAAGTCTATTCCAGAAAAAAGTTAAATTTACAAGATTTTATATGTTTTAAATGACACTGTCAACCACATCTTAAAGATTGTTGACATTTGAAGATATTAGTTCCAGTTTTTTTTTTATTGGTCAGGCTAATAATTTGGGATTTGACGAAATATCATGTATCACAATCTGATTATCTATGGAAGCTTGAAGTAATTTATAAATAAGATGGAGTATTAGGCGCCATTTTGTGAGAGTGTATAAACAATCTTGCACAGATTTTGCATCTTTGGATTTAAATTATGGTTGTCTCGAATCTTAGAGCAAAACCCGTATAACCCTTTCTTTATTTATAAATTCCATCATATTAATTATCTTGATCAAAAAAACTATACGCTAAAGGATTTGGAAGTTTTTTTAATTCCGAGGACAAGCAGAGGCTTATATTCTTCGGAATGAATGATGTTGAGTGAAAATAATCCTTTAAATTAAATTAATAATAAAAATTAATAATTAGAATAAATTAGAATTGATCTATCGTCAATGATTTGTGATCTTAGTAAATATTTAGCGTTAGTAGTTGTTTTGCTTTGCCTTGTATGGACCAAGATGTAAGAGAAAGTATTAAGAAGAAAGATTACCAGCTTCCTTATTATTTTAGTAATATAAATTAAGAATAAAGACCCTCTTTGATAGAGATCTTTCTCGAAAACCTTCCATGTCTTTTTTTACATTGTTGCCAGTATGAAAAAAAAAACATGATTTCACTATATTGTATTGCAATCCCATCACTTTGAGAATTGTTAATTATATTTGACATTAATTTATTAAAACAATTTATAATTATTTAAGATTCATTTGCTATTTTGAATTGTTTGGTGTGTATAAGTTTTTAAAGAGACTTTTTCGTAATATGTGTGTTGCATTCATAAGATTGTTGTTCGATTGAAGAAATAGGCATTTGCCTTGTTTTATTTTAAATGCGAATTTAGAATTTAAGTATGTAAATAAAATGTAAGATAATCGTCACTTCAGGTAGATAGTCTGTCTTTTTACAATTGAAAGTTCTAATTAAATTAGTATTTTAAACTTGCTATAGAAGCGAAATAAATTTGATAACAAATTTATTTGTTTCAACCGAGTTGTCGACATTAACGAACTATGGCCCGCTTTCTTGTATGTCAAATTCCAATACGTTTATGAGGATAGGATGTCATAGTCTGTGGTAAGTCTCGACTCTGAACGATGTCATTAGCAACTCAAATTGTTATCGCTTTGAAAAATGATTTCTAATATTATCAGTATTTTTTGATTGTATGTGTTTAGTTAGCGTTACGTAATTAGGGCTCCCTTATGTCAAAAATGTATTTTGACATAAGGGAGTAATAGTTACGGCTTCTTTTTGAATCGCCCCCTACGAATACATGCGTAGGACTTTTTCCACCTTAAGTTCCTATTTTATGGGATATTGGGATATGGGAGATATTGGCGCATTGATTAAGTACTAATATTTTATATATAAGTTTAATATTGTAATTTCGTAAATTTATTTAAAGTTAGACAATGATAAAATTGTTTTCATAAAGGATTTTAAATTGTAGATATTAAAATTAGTAACGACCAATAGTGATTTAATATATCTTAAAGTTTTTGACTAATTAGTACATTTAAATAGACCTTAATAGTGCTTTAATAATTCTAGATTAAGCTAAATAGCAATAAATAGTTGATAAATTTTTAAATCATTCTTCCATTGGCACGTTTTAACTATATGCAATTATCTTAATAGAAATTAATTAAGTTTTCAACGATAATTTAGTAGAGATAATAATAGTACTTCTTGCAACAGCTGGACAACAGCAACAACAGCTAGGGAGCATTTAAATACAAAATAAATCTGCCTTAAATATTTGTATGAATAGTAATGCATAGATACAAAAACTTTTAAAAAATGCACGCCGAAGTATTTTCGTTTGGATTAATAGTTTGTCAAAGTCATGGAAAGACTAAAACACATGGTTATATTGAAAACAGTCATATTTTATCGTAGCGGACTTGTTTTTTTATCATTCCGCCTTTATTAATCTACAAATAAGTATATATGGATGTTCGTAATCTGGCTGCCTTTACCGGCTGTTCTGTAGACGCGGTTGTCCCATGATTAATCACAATCATGGGCTAAAGAAAGTTAAAATTGTATAAAAAAAGAATAAATATAATCGATTGTATGCCTAAATTTAAAAAAAACAAATCGTGTGACCCTACTCTCTCATCTGTCAAACGACGACGGCAATTTGCTAGAGTGGGTAAGTCAGTACATATAGACGAATGCTATGTCATGTTTAATCTGTGTACAACTAAGAAAACAGTATAAAACAAAAGTCTACGATCGTTATCAGTATAAACCATGAGGCTATTGCTCAATAAATTACTGAGAATTATTTCTCTGATTAAAAAAACTTGAATAATTAAATTAAATTAACTTAATCATAAATAAATATTGCACAAGTGAGTCATGACCTAAGTGCCAAACATTGTTTTTCCTAGGTGAAGATGCATGTAGAGATTAATTAGAGATTTCCTTCCACGTTTTAGAATGGGTGAAATATTTGTTCCTATAAATATAATATCCCAGATCCTGTTGCTTTTACTTTATATAAGTCTCTTATTTTAAGGCTTTGTAGAAAATTACTTTCACAATTTTTCTTTGATCGCACGTATAAAACGTTAGGGAAGAGTTGCACATTCATAAACAAGAGACAAGATTGTTAAAATTTCGAAAATCATTTTTGTTATTATCTTAATTAAAATTGAAAAATTCTATTAAAACCACGTCCATAATGTTGCCTTGGTCGATTATTTATTGTATAGAGCAATCATTTTGATCAGTTACTCAGCATTATCTATTAAACGAGTAAGCAGGACTCCAAACATCGGATATTAGCAAATTCCTTTATTAGTTCACTTGCTGCTATTTTTAATTTATTATAAACTAAGCGCACATTTATTACAATTAATATTTATAATGCTCAAAGCCACTCAGTCAGTATTATAAAAAACTTATGTTATAGTAACTAGATATGTCATAGGATTGTTTTAATAATTAGTTATTTGGTTTGTTATTGTTAACTGGGCCTTGAGACAAAATCACTTTTGACATGTGTCAACCACTATAGCTAAACGAATATGTATGGGGATGACAGTAGCTCTAGTTCTGTCACGTGACCATGTTCATAAAATTTCGTTTGGCTGTCGAACCGATGTTGGCTTCAAGCCCCTGCCACGAGACAATATCTAAGCTTATATGTCTAGAAATATTGAACTTTCCTACTATCAACAATATTATTTTTTCTGAAAGTCTTAAAAATTGACATCGGATATTGCGCCATTTGACTTTAAGAGGGATTCAGAGAAACTGGCCATAATACAAATCTCGGAAGTATCTGGGCTTAAATGTTTTATAAAATGATCCTACGACATACTCAATTATCTATTTCAATTGTTAAATATTTGTTATGTATTTGGAATTCGGAGTTATAAGACTCCAGATCTTCTCTTGTTATAAATTATGTACTTAAGTGAATCGTTATTGCTTCAAATTTTATTTACCTACTGTTAACACTTCATTCATATTTTCATGAAGTTATTCTATCGTAATGTGAATTTCAATAAACACGAAACCATGAAAGCATTTTTATTTAATAACTGTCCCATTTTTTTATTAAAAATAATCAAGCGCTTGGCCAGCCAGGGCACCAGTTGAAAGACGCACAGAGGATGGGAAAAGTATGAGTAGTATGGAGTGAAAGCTTCAACGTGTTCTTGACTAAGCAAAAAAAGTTATTACTAATGCCACCTGCCTTGAGACTATCCAACACTAAATAATATTACATATTAGAATTTTAGATGGCAATTCTGTCGCATAACATCTGGTGCGGTAAACGCAAATTTTTGTATTTATTCATATTATGATTAGCGCGTATATAGTGTACACACATAGTGAATATAGAAATACATATCATATGATTACTCCATGTATCACATATAGATTGGGGCTTTTACCTTAACATAGCAGAAATTGTGTTTCATGACTTCTTAGATTAGCTTTAAGTTATTTTTATTTTATTGTTTCTTATTTAATAAGTCTACATTGACCATAGGTACGCCGCCGGATATGCACCCACTAAAATCGGTGTCAGAGTCAGCCCGTTGTTTTTTTTTTTATAAAACAGCGGGAAAATGGGCAGGAGGCTAATCTGATGATTTTTGTTATCTGATCATATATGTAATTTATTTATTTATTTATTTATTTACACTTCGTTGCTAAAGAAATACAAATAACACAATATATATAAATTACAAGGGATGCAACGGGCGGCCTTATCGCTAACAAGCGATTTCTTCCAGGCAACCCTATATACTATTAATGCCACATACTATTAATAATAATAATGAATATTGCAACAACCTATTTCAGTGTATAATAATTCTATACCTAATAGGTAATTCGCATCAAAGTAAAACTTAGGTATTTCTAATTTCGATGTACATATACAGGTTTTGTTCCATTTCTGGCACAGGCTTTGACGTTCAGACAACCTTGAACTATTAGCGTTCGAGACATATACTAAAAATATTTATACAACTACGAATCGTTAAAACGGTATTATGTTTTGGGAAGTCAATCATATTTAGAATACTTAAATATAATTTTAATGTGTATTTTAGCAGTTTTAAAACGATAATTTCAAAACTGGTCTTTGCATGAAGGAAAGTATATATACGTAGTTTTAGAAAAAGTCCTATCCATGTGCATCTAATGACTGACCAAATACAGCAAAGATCTTGTCGAATTATCAATCTCCAATATATTACTGATCAGTTTTTTTTCGTATTCTACAAACTGTACTATGGAGTGTTCTGAAGACCTGTTAGGATTGACCGCCCCTGCCTCGTTTCATCGCTCCGCTTTAACTCCAAAAATCCATATCACCCAGAATAAATGGAAGTCTTTCACGGTGAACTATGGGAATAACCTCCAATTGTTTAAAATCTGAATGGCCGGCAACGCATCCACCAAATCGGATTCCAGGGGCTGCGATGACTGCTCATTATAGGCTTTACGTAGGCCTGTTTACCCCCCTATCCTATGAAGAAAATTGGCGGTAACTGAAGCCACTTATTATATTTTTAAATACCCTAATAGCTATGCAACACATAAATTATTCGAAAGATAAAAGTTCCGAATAAGATACTTGGCATTTCATGACAAATAGCGCTATCTGACAGTCGTGAAACGCAAAAATACTATTTATCCTACAAATAAGTAATAAATAGCTTATTTGGAACTTATCCGGACATTGTGAAACAGGCCCTAAGTCTTGCTAAGGGTATCCTTATATATATCTACCCAGTCAGAGATTAGATCAGTTATGGTCTCTTCAAAACTTGGGAATAATTTTTGTCTTAGAATTTTCTTTTACACTTCACTAGAAATGTTTTACCTTTCAAGTAAGGGCGCTATGTTGCGGTACGATCTTCGACAATACAGCTAGAATGTATGGTATATGTATTTAAAGGGTATATTGAAATTCTATAACTTCTAAAATATTTAATAGAATTATTGCGAAATGTGACTTTAATTTTAAGAGATCCCTAGTATATTGAATTATCTGAAAGCCTGACTCAAGAGTAGAGGACTTAGAATAACCAAAGCAGTACACAGCCATACAGGTGTTATAGTAAATGAAATCCCACTATCTATTGGTATTACAGAGAACAGACGCTAAAACATTGTATGTTATTTTGACATATAATGGGAAACAACTGCAGGAAATACTGATAAGTTTTAAGTAAAAATAAAACACATAAAATACTATGTCATTTAATAATTGTAAAGACAATCGATAATTTCATAATTCAAATACTCGATAATTATAAAAAGTTGTACTCGTATAAAAATAATCTATGTGAGGACATCTTTCGCCTTTTTAATATTTACCTGAAAAAGAGATCATATGTTAATACAAACAAACAAACAAATAATATTTAATACATTTGACAAATTGTGATTTAATTTACTTAACTAAGCTTAAATTAGTTGTGTTGTGTTGTGATGTATAACTATATTATTATACATCACATACCATATTATAAGGATATGTGGTGGTGCGAGACAAAAACTGCCTTAAATATCGCTGTTGAGCACCAATGGATGTCCAGGTAATACGGCCGGAATCTCCCATGATTCCTGGACGTCCGATGATGAAATTTATTTCATAGCACCAAAAAAATATTTCTTCAGAAAATTGTATGAGCTTACATATTAAGATAAGTTATAAGTGAAATACACACAAGTATCATTTATCAAAAAAATATTGGGGGTTGTAACTCTTAAACACAAATAACTCACGTGGAAACATTAGAAGAACTCTTGGTCATGAGCTTGGCGACCATCTCTTGCACTCGCTTCATCTCTTCCAACTGATTGGTCACTTGGTACAGTCTGTTCTCTCTTTCAACCACTGTCTTCTCTAGTTGCTTTATCATCTGTGGAAATCAAGATTGATTAAAAAAAACAGTATTAAAAAAGGAGTTGCTCAATTAATTACACACACTTATAGATTTACACATTTACACACATATTTCAACTAGCAAATACTTAGTTAGTACGTCATATTTGTTGTATCCGTTTTGGCTGTATTGCACTTCAATAAACGCTGTGAAGGCAAGCAAACATTTATTGTTAAACTCTTTAATTTCTTCTTTAACTACGATGACATTATGATAATTAATATGACATTTGCATTATTTACATTATTTATTTATTTATTTCGTACTCCTACAGCTAACATAAATTATACATAATTACATACAAATACACTGAGAATATAAAATATGGAATACATGATACATTTAACAATAAAAAGATTTATAAAACGGAACAAACAAACAAAAATTATTTAATACATTTGACTAATGTGATTTAATTTATTTAACTAAGCTTAAATTTAAATTAGTTGTGTTGTGTGATGAAAAAGAACACAATTAAAAACCAGGCAACTCATATAATATAAAACATAACTGTGATGAAGTGCAAGAGTAAGAGACAATAAATAATAATAGTAACTAAAACATTGTTTACGATTGAAAAGGCCGTAAAAACAAATATATGAAACACTTACATTGTCCCTTAGTTCGATCTCTCTCTTCAAAGAGTTCTCTCCGTTAGCCGCCTCTTCGAGTTTCTTGTCCCGCTGCTTCACTCGCTCTTCAAACTTTATGAGTACACCAGCTAATTCGCTGTTTTTGCTCGTCTGAAAATATTTAACGCGTAAGCGTTACGAAAAGTGTGATCGGGCAAGGCGAACGGAAGTTGAGTGGGGGATATAAGCGCGCATATTTATATTATTCAATATGATACATCCATTTCAGTGCAACATAAAAATCGCCTATACCTTTTCTTAAAGCAAAAGTATTTAAAAAAAAACATATTATCAGAGCCATACCTGTTGCTCAAGTTTCTTTTGCAGTGCTTTATACTCCGTCTCCGCTTGCTTAAACCTCTCCTCGGCCTCGCGATCACGGGCTTTCATTTCGTTTTCGATATTCTGAAAATTATGAAAAAATTTTTTAGCTAACATATTTTATCTATATATAGTACACACTATATATAGATCTATCTGTATATATACACTCTTTTTCCAAAATAAAATATTATTACTATACCATTTTAAGAGAGAGAGAGAGTATGAGGTATTAAAAAGTAAATTAAGCTTTAAACTTAATAAAAAAAGTTCTTTTGATGGTTATATATAGTCCCACTAATTAAAATGTAAATACAAATGATTATATACATTTTTCTAACAGTTCTAAAACTGTTCAGATCTTTGAAAACTTAAAATAAAATTAAGCAAAGAACAGAACAATGTAATTTAAGAAACTGATTTTGTCAGAACTGAAAAACTACAGACTCAATTTCAATGAAATTTTGCGTTTAATATACATGATCAAAAAATTGGTATAAGAGATTTGTAAAACGAAAAATGTGGCAATAAGAATAAATAAACCTATTTATTTCATGCAAAGAAGAAAGTAAACTTATATTAACTACTATTTATTACATATATGTTTTTTGTGAAAAATAAATTATATTATTTTTTTCCTATGTTTTGTATCTATTTCCCAATTATTTTGCAAGAACCCAAGAGGAAATAAAAATGATACAAACAGTTAATTGTTGTCTGAATTCCTTTTGCAAGTTCTCCCTCTGTTTGTCCTTATCGAGTCGTTCCGCGGCCAACTTCGCCCGGAATCCACGCAGCGTCGTTTCCGCATCCTCTAATTGTTTATGTAATTCCTCTATTGTCTTTTTATGCCTGGAATCAAAAAACTTTCTTGAGCGCATGGACCAAGATTACGAGGCGAGAGCGTACCAATTCTTAAAAGGTCGGCAACGCACTCGCGAGCCCTCTGGCATTGAGAGTGTCCATGGGCGGCGGTATCACTTAACATCAGGTGAGCCTCCTGCCCGTTGCCCCCGTTTCTATAAAAAAAAAACCTCACCGGAGGTCGGCCTAAGTACCACTGGATCGAGTGGAGAAGGACATTACAGCTGAAAGCCAGCAATTGACAGGAGGTAGCGCAGGACATTTTTCAATTTCAATACAAGTATGAACATTGAGTCTATACATACAATGTATTTGTTAGTGAATGTATCCATTTTATAAAGTGTGGGGCAACGTGTGTGGTGTGGTTTAACGGCCCTTTATCGAAATCAGTAAACAACGCACAAGTAAAGATAACATATTAAACCTAGAATTAGTAAGCAAGTAATGCCAGCTAAATAAATAAAATAAAGTAATTAAAGTTTACTACATAGTTTGTTCGTGAGTTCTTTCCGATACTTTGGACCACGTAAATGGTAATTTTGAGGGATAAGCCACTGGTGGCAATGAAACGTTATACTATTGGGTATAGAAAAACGTTAAGGCGCGTTACATAAAGGGGGGGGTCAAAAGTCTCCAAAAATTGCGCGACGCAATACTTGAACGCTCTCTCTTTTACTTTTAGAAGTTTTTATGAAGGAAATGTTACCTCTCAGTCTGCATCTGTGTAGTATAAAGAACGTCTTGTTGCGTGCTATTTGTTGCTTGAAGTAAAGCCAGGGCGTGCTGTAACGACGCCATGTGGTCTGTGGCACCCTGGCAATAGTATTACGGTCTTATGAAAGTCTAAATTAACTAAATAATATTTTATTTAATTAAAAAATTCAAAAGTATAGAGAATTAATTATGATATATTATATCATATCCATGTTTGCGAAAATTTTAATAGTAATCGTAAAACATGTTCTTATGAAAAATCATACTACTTATTTTACGAAATTTATCGTTTGTCTTGTAGAAGATTTTTTGTACTATTTGAAACTGTTTTACTTACTAGCGATACGCATACATATACATTACTACTACATATAACATGGACATCTGTTTTGTAAGACAATTTTAGTTAAAAATGAAAATACAGCAAAATCTATTAACAGTGACCGAGGGTGTTCAAGTATTACTTAAGCTGATTTTAAAAAAATAAAAAAAGGAGTTGAGAGACTGATACCTAATATGTAGTTATACACTCATACACATCACACTCACACATGCATTCACGCGTAGCATTTTTTTCACAAAAAAAAAAATTATATTAATTAAATTTATACAAAGTTATAAAATAAAGTACTAATTTTGTTATGGAACAGCTGGAACTGTGTGAGGTAATCAATAATATTACTAAAAAGAGTTCTCCATACACATCATAATGCGTACTTATAACGAATAAAGACATTCAATTTTTTATTTATAAACCAAAATTGCGGAACCAAATATATATTAATAATATTACTCAAAGCCAAAAATATAATCGTGAACCTGTAAAGCGACGGAATGCGAATGCAGTCTCTGCTCCAAGCACGTGATTTTGTACCCATACAACTCCATTACACTCGACGTAGCAATATCAGTAATCTGAAATATTTAGACTGATAAATCATACATTTATATTGAGCATGCTAATGAATTTAACACTGATTCGTATTGCAAGGAAAGCCTCAGGCAGGCTGTATGCTGACTATATACTTGCCTGTTAAGCAATAGTATATTTCAATTATGGGTGCGGAAAGTTTATCATTGCAAAGAGTTCCGACAAATGTCTACGTTGACAGTCGGAACTAGTTGCAATGACGGTTTCGCAAGTGCACTGAACCACTCTAAATAATCTGTTTCTGTACTAAAATGTAAAAATAAATCAATCATACATTAGCAAAAATGTGTGTTAGTTGTGTTAAAAAGCTTAAAAATTAAGACAGATAAATATTAACCTTAAATATGTACCAACAGTTTTTAAATACTAACACAAGCTTTTAGAATAGAAATAATTAACTTGTAACTGTAATAGCTTCTGTTTCTATCAGGTATATTTGAATTTTACTTCTAGTAAGAATATTTTTTGTCTAAGTCTTAAAAAACATTTATGCTTAGAATAGACAAGAAAATAGATCACAAATTTTACACACAATTGGAACATATTTTAAAATTATTATTGTAATGTAAGTAAACGGTGAACAGAAATTTTTATAAATTTTGATTCTACCGTCATTTGTTTATAACTAAAATTAATTAAAAATAATCTTCAGACAACAAGCGTATAAAACATAAAAACACGTTATTAATCAAGGTACTCACTTTTCCCGAATCCAATTCTTTATTAAGCCTACTGACGAGATCATCGACAGCAGTCTGTTGCGAAGGACCAAAAGTTACCATCTCACTTTCCATGTCCATTCGCGGAGATAAACTCTCCACGCTTAAGTCCGATACACTATTCACGTTTTCGCCAAATACCTGCAATATTTATCATTTTAAACCTTTTTTAATAAAGATGGGAGTTTTTGGTCGAAATTGATTATTTTTATTTAAAAAAGTACTAAAATGGACTTATGGTTTGCTTGAATAAATGTGTATGTGTTCGTAATTTTAAACGGCTGGACTAATTTTAATGATTTTTTTTTAAGTTAAAATTGTAAGTATTTAAGAAGTGTAGTGTACGGAAGGATATCTGTCGGGTCGCTTGTATTATTATGAACAATCTAAGTTGGTTATTTGCAGACATATCTATAAAATAAATATCTGTAAAAATAACAATATGACACAAAAATTTGACGTTTTAAATTTTTTATATCACAATAAATTAGCAATACCTGATTCATTTGATCTGAGGGGAAGTAGTGATGTTTGATCAACTGCAAGATCTGTCTCCTGCGAGACGCGTTATTCCCAGATAGACCGGAACACAACAATTTTCGAACCTGACAAAATATAAACCAAAAAATTTTTTATACATGGCAATAATACAGCATATCACGGAATAATAAAAATATATTTTCATGTTTACAATCTATGGTGCACCTTAAAAATACCGTTTATATAGGGGAAGCTTTGTGATAATACTACATGGTGTGAACAAAAAGAATTTTATTATTATTACCTATGTATATTATATAATATATTTAATCTACTACAAAGACCGCTGCTATACAATTCTTAAGGATATTAGAACATTTAACAAAATATAAAAGCTAGTTTAGATAAAATGAAATAAAACAGTGGCACTGGATCCATTTTAGTTCTGGGCCTCATATTTCAAATTTTTCGAGATTCCATTTAAAAAAAAGACGCATTGATAGGTTTATAGCGTCTATTGTTACCTGGTGATGGGCCAGCATTCTATTGAGTGCAGCCTCCCAATTTCGATCCAAAGGTGCCAAACTCAACCCAGTACGACACGACACTATCACCGCTTGTTGGGACACTTCACTCCCCACAGCACCATTCTGAAAAAATTGTTCATTGGATTTAATGTAAGATCGTCAAATGTTTTTTAACATTAGTTAAAAAAACGTTAATAAAGAAAATAGATACTGGCTGTACTCAATACCTTGTCCTTCTATTATTCTTCTACTTCTTTCAATAAAGGAAATTATCGCGAAACCGGCATATTTTAAACCTAAAAATCGACTCAATGTGCTAGAGATCTACGTGCGGTATTACTTAACATCAGATGAGCCTCTTGCACGTCTTTCTGCCAAGTTATATATATATATATGTGTGTGTGTGTGTGTTTCTAAGGGATCCAGAGGGATTATTATTATATAGACACTCAACCAAATAATATCATGTATTGATAATTCTGTATATGTTTCAAGATCAATTGTTTATTGAGCCTTCCGTCTAAGGTTTGTCAGTTTCCTCACATAGTTTGCCCGACCAGAGATCGAACCTGCGATCTCAGGGATTAGATTTACTGTAATACATGCCGCCCCCCCCTCGTCTTGTCAGCAAAACTAAGCAAAGTTCTCAAAAATAATAGTATATAAACGTATTATTATTTGTAGGAATCCTAGAAAATGCATTTGGTTTTCAAGCATAGACAATGTGTAAAAAGTTTTTTTTACGTTACTTTACTCCTTTTTACTTTAACGTTGTGTAACCACCATCATCGTATATGTTTTTTTTTTATATTTTTAAGTTGTAATTTTGACTTTGAAAAGTGACTTTTTAAGTGAAATAAATTTGTGAGCCCACCTGAAATATAACCTAGAGAACTTGAGTTCCAGTCCAACTTGAATCTCTAGACCAATGAGGCAAGTATTATATATAATATAATTATCTCACCTGTGACGTATATTGCAATACTCCATACAATGTGTCTTCGAAGGAATCGGGTGTGACTTCTTGTATGACCCTTTCTTGAGTTTCACTTGACTCGCACAGCGCACCCACTACTTGTAACTGTAAGATATACCTAATTTATTTACATGTTTTAGTAGGTTTTAACTCATTTTTTAACCAAAGTTTTTAACTGAATTCTTAACTAAAGTTTAAACTTTTTCTTAAACTAAATTTATGACATTATTTTTAACAAATTTGTAACTTTATTTTAAACGAAGTTTTAAACTAAATTTTTAAGTGAATTGTTAAGTAAATTTATAACTTTTTTTTGTACCCAATTTTTAAGATAATTTTTAACAAAGTTATATTAAATATAACTTTCTTGTTAAATTAACTAAAATTTTAACTGAAACGTTAACGTTTATTTTTAACTTTTTACTTAACTGAATTGTTAACTTTAATCTTAGCAAATTTTTGATGATTGTTTGATTTAACAAAAGCCCTGTTCTGTCACTTTTCGTTAAAGCGAAAATACAATTTTACGGAAAGAGCCAAAAAAATTAAAGAGAATTGAACAACTTTACTCTTTGTTATAAATTACAAACAATACTTTAAAAAGTAGTTAATTTTAGCATGTTAGCTAAAATTAAAATACTAGCATACTAAACTAAGTAATGTAATTTAAAAAAAACAACACGTTTAATACGAAATTTTTATCCCGTTTAAAAGAATTATAAGCACTTCGTCGGGACAGTTTTATACCAGTTGAGTTTCGCGGCTTACTTCGATCGTAGCGTGAATTATATTTATATACTTCTACAATCCTCTAAAAATCCTGAAATATATATATCCTGAAAAAACTCTTGACACCATATACCCAAAATTATTGATTTTAATAAAGCCTTTCGTACTCTAAGAAAGCTAAAAAAATTAAAAGACATTGTATAGAATTACCCATTGTAAGCCAGCTTTGCCCGGTTCCATAGATGGTGGCACCAATAAGGCCGGCAACCCATCAGTTAGCACCGATATTAGTTCCTTTGGCAGTCGGCCTTCCTCTAAAAAAATACATAAGTCATTATTCCGACTTTTCTATTGTTAATATGGTTATAATATTTATTAGAAGATTATTTATTTAAAAAAATACGCATCAAAGGGCTTCCTAGAGCAGATATACTGGATATACGAGCTATAGCTGTAGGATTAGTGCGCTCATCGGTTATTTACAATTCTTAATGTATATTTACAACTAAGAGAATATATATGTACCAAGTTGCCTCTTAAAATTTGGCCGCTAGTATTTTTAATTGATTTTTGGGAATTATTTCGTTCACTTGTTATTTAAATAAAATATCGTCTACATCACGGCCATTTACATAAATATTTTTATAAAATCACGGGGGCGTTTCCCTCCTGGCCGCACTTCTACACAGCCAGGTGCAAACAGGTATGATTTCGATACATTTATACGTTTATAAGGTAAATTTATACTATTAATTATCGTATATGGGTGCCTTGTTATTCTGGCCGCAAATAAGGGTTACCAAATGTTATGATCTTAGTCAAATTCAAATTCAAATTCAAAATTTATTTATTCATGTAGGTCAAAAAAAGAAATATTAAATGAATTTAATTTTACATTTACTGCCAGTTCTCAAATCAAGGGCGTAGAACGGAAGAGAAGAACTGGCAATAAACTCTCCGCCACAATTTTTAATCGCCAAGTTTTTTTTTTACACAATGCTTGTAAGGAGCTGCAACCACTACACCATGTTCCATATGACATATTGAGTAATAAAGAATAAAAAATAATATAATAATAAGGGTTACCTGCTGTTAAAGATGATAATTAAGGTAGAGCGAAACAGAGTAAACGCATAACATCATTTGTCAGACGAGGATAGCGAATGCCGCTTTTAAGCCATTGCGCATGCGTCAAATGTTAGAATAGATGCGGCATTTTTATAATTAAAAAAACCGCATGTCGCTAAGCCATAATAAAATCAAATACCTCGATACTGTGTGATGATGGCAGCGAACAACTCCAAGGATTCAGCCAAACACACACGGCTCGCTTTCATACACAGACATACTACATCAATGTGATGATTTCGCAGGGAATATAGATCTAAAAGACATTTTAACAAATTATATGAAGAGAACATTTTTTTTAAATTCATTTTTATTTATTTATAAAAACACTCCTGCCTTACGAGGTGACCCTAAATTGCCACGAGTGAACAATAATACACTTTACAGACGAAACACAAAAAAAACAAACATATGGAATTACAAAACAAAAAATACAAGAAATTTACTCACTAACTGTAGGAACTAACATATAATATTACTTTTGCCGGCTCACTCAACGGAAAATGAACTTCATACATTATCGGACCTTTATCGTTCGTTGAGTGAACTGAGGATACCAGTGCTAATAGTATAGTATATAAGTTTTTATTTAAGCTTGTTATACCTAACTTTTAAATTTACATTTAAAATTTAAATAGAATTGAATGAGCTCTGACATTCTTTTAAATAAATTAAGAAGAAGTCTATTAGGTATGAGGTTGTGCAATTATTAAATCAATTACCATCTTTGGTATGTTTGACAAATTCAAAAAGGCAGTAAAGATGCATGTTAGAATGAACACAGTTGACTAATTAAATTGAGACGGCTTATGGCGACGTGTATCTCGCTCGTATATATACATATTAATATTAAGTTTCTCATGTAAATAATTTTTTTTTTTGTAATTAGAAAGTTCTTTAAACATTATAAATTGTTAAGCAATCCAAATTTAAATGTCATTGAGAGCTTGAGACAAAATCACTTTTCGACAGGCGTGATGCACTAACTAAATATGCTTCATTAGCTCACGTTTCGTCACGTGACCATTTCTATAAAATGTCGTTTCACGTCAGTGACGTCACACCTGTCAACACTAGTCTTTAAAATCAATACCCATAATGCCTAATAAAACATTATAGTACATATGTACTGTATTCAGTATCCTTAGCAAATGTATAATAAATAAATACTTACCCAAACTGACAAGAACGGTAAGAAATTTGAGAACATTTTGTAAACAGCCTGTGGTAATTTCGGGCTCCATTGTGTCCCCTTGATTCACTTTGCAGAGACTGTCCGCATCCTAAAAAAATATTATTTTAATATAAAGGAAAAGAGAGTGGTGGAATACCAACAGGATGAGTAGACTGGAGGCGCAGATTTTTGTGAGCGGCAAATTTAGGATCGAATTATTTTTTTGCTACAATCGATTTTCACGATTCCTGATGTTTTACAGATAGAAGGCCGGCAACGCACTCGCGAGCCCTCTGGCATTGAGAGTGTCCATGGGCGGCGGTATCACTTAACATCAGGTGAGCCTCCTGCCCGTTTGCCCCCTGTTCTATATAAAAAAAAATCTGCAACAAATTCTTCTTCTCCTTCTCACGTGTCATTGGTGTAGCAAAATTCCATATTCTAGTAATTCACCTCTGCGTGTGACGACTTTGTATAAGTAAAAAGAGCGAATTGCAGATAATATATTTTCCACTGGTTCCGAATTGGATGTTTTGTGTATAATTTTGCACAAAATATGAAATTATAATGAAACAAAAATTGATGGATTCTAAAAATAATCTAGGACGTGATAATTCTTAAAAAGATTACATACAAAAAATTCAATAGTAAAAACCGTTTATGACGACATCGTTAGGAACATAGCGGTAAAATTGGCTAAAATCAAAGGTTAAATTCTATTGTATCCGTACCTACTTAATAAAGTCATCGGCTATTACGACTATCGGTTTTTACGACTGAATAAGAATAGTCCCTGCAATGTCGTTATAACAAATTTTGATTGTATATGGCAATAATATTTCATTCAATGTTTAAATAAATATTACCTTCAATGCGTCCTTGAGTGAATTATTAAAATGTGGGTACGTGAGTACGTAGTTACGTAGATTGTCATCCGAAGATAAATCGTTGATAAACGTATACGCGTGCAATAGTTGAGTTTCGTCTTTGTCCCTGTAATCAACGTACGAAATATAGATAATTATTATAAAGATCATTATCTTCTAGATCTTTTTTTTTAAAGAGTAAATAATTTTTTAAATAGCTGCTACCCAGACTGTTCGGTTTTCCGGAATGAGCACTTTTTAGGATTATCTGTGAATGTTTCTCTATATAAATCTCAGAGTTCTCAGAGTTTTTAGTAACCAAATTAAAAAAAGAGGGTTTGATAGTAGAGGGATGAAAATTGGGAGTATTTTTGTATAAATAAAAACAAAGAAAGTGTATTATTTAGTTACAGGTAATTCTTCAGACTTCATCATAAATTTCTTAGTATTATTTAGTTAAACAATGTACTCTTAAACAACAAAAGTTCTAAGAAGTTACAAAATCCAGTGCATAAAGTGGGCAAGAAAAACTAGCAAGAAACTTGTTTGAACAACTGCACATGTTGAAATACATACACAATAGCCTTATTAAATGTCTTCATAGTACAACACAAGTAACTATGCACATCTGCTTGGCGTGTGGTAGATGCACTACGAGTGGCACTTGACAAGCAAAGTAATAGTCTACATACTTCTACGCCACCATAACCACCATCCTACAAATGAAGAAAAAATATATATGAGATGTGTAAATTTATCCTGAAATGACAAATTACTATTGGCTGTTTATATCCTAAAATACTAAAAATACTATAAAAGAAATAACATATCTTTAAATAGATTTCGACAGTTTTTTACATGTTTTTTTTTTTATTTAAAAATATTTTGGCAATATTTTTAATAAAATTGAAACATTTTTTGAAATGAACATTTCAGTAATCTGCTTAGAGTTCATAAGAATATTTTTTACAAACCTTTAAGCTTATTAAGTGAACAACAAACTCCTTTGTATCCACAGTCCTCATTAAAGCATATATTGCAGGTAAATTTCCATAGCACAGATTTATTAGCACAGTAAGAGATTTATGACCAATTGTTCTATGCGGGGACTCAAGCATCGGTTGCACTATCCAACTTGTTAATGTCTTCATTAATTCAGCTAAATATGACTCTTGCCAACTAATTTTTATTCCATATGAAATGTCCTAAAATAAGATGATAAATTAGTTTTTAAACAACTCATCACATAAAAACCAGAACTTGCAATAAAACCTTACCTGCATTACAGATAGTAATTTTATTTTCTTGTCATTTGATACTGTGTCAGAGAGAAGTCTTGCAAGGATAGGCATAAATCTAAAAAAAATTATCAATTAAAGTATATTATACTCTTAAATTAAGCTCCTACACTACTTGTCTAAAATTGTGAGTGACTAGGTACATAGTTAATGTAAAACGCCAAGGTGTGTTAAAATAATTGAATTAATGCTTCTAATTTTTGTTAAAAGTTTATGTTTTATTACAACATTTCGCAGTTATTAAAGCTGCAATCAATAGTTTTGGTTGTTAAACCAAGACTATTGAGTCTTATGCATCCCTGTACCGCTTGTGAATCTGAGAGTAAAACCTCACTTGTATGTATGGGTGAGCGCATATCTTGCACTGGGTTCCATACATGCTCTTGCCAGAACTGCAATACCAGCCCAATGTGGACCTCTAGCATCTGACATCGCTCTCCATAGTGAATTGAAGAAGGCACACACCTCTGATCTACCAGGTGAGAATATAGATAGGTCACAAGATGATGCTATGAGCTGAAATACAGTGAAATGTTTATACATTTAGGATACTTATTAATTCATTTGTCACTTTGTTTACATTTCAAAATAATAAAACACTAACGCCTAAGTATCTAGTTAATGAGTTTATGGCAGTTTCACTATGAGTAGCTTCGAATTCTCTTGTCGCATTCACAAAAGCCTTTAAATGTGCAAATTTAGTCCCATCCGAAGGATTCGTGTTCCAATTATCACCATCAACTTCCATAACTTGAACACTTTATATTAACAAAAAAGATTAAGACGATTACTGATTACACGATTTGTAAATAGCCAGAACTTTACTGGAGTAAATATATTTAAAAACATTTATTTTCATTAATATATTACAAAATATACTACAAAAGATGAAAACCTCTTTTATAGTTAATACTTTCAAGTTTCAAACATTTAATTTTCAACTGTTTTTGTAGTTTTGACACAGACAAGAAAATCGTTTGTGTCATTTTTAAGCACAGAATGAATTTACTACTCTCTATAGAGGTAGTTCAGGATTAGAGGTGGTGGCTGATGTTATTTCACATTTACAATAGCTATGTCTATCTCTTGACAAACAGTTGTGTAGTTTGTGTTTATTAATTAATTTAAATTTGATAAAACATTTTAAAATCCTGTTAGTAATAATAAAATTGACAGGTAATGTCATAACAACCATAATAATAAGTGACAATTTCTATCAGTTGTCATTTTATTCGTCAAATAAATTGGTGACTACTGACTACTGAGTACTGACTGACCAAAATATAAAAATATTGATTTTGGTCTCTAGTGTATGAAATTTACTTAATAAAAATAATTGTTTTAATCTTTCATATAGTGTTGATAGAAATATAATACTAGTGTTTATGAAGAAGACGATTTTATTGTTAAGATGTTGTGTTAAAATTTAATTTAAATTCTCGTTTCTTATTTCTATATAAGGTATATCTTTTTTAAATAAATTTGGCGATGTCCTGTGATCTAATATATTTTATCGGGGAACTTTCCATATAAAATATAATAACAACCTCATCGAAGGCCGAACAGCGATAATGACATAAAAAAATCATGTGCTAATGATTTTGGCAAAAACGAGTGCAACTCGTGACGCTATGTACATAATATTACTCATTATTGTTTAGTTTTGTAAAACTTACAAATATATCAAGATAACGTCAAATTTACTAATTGTAATTTTAGAAGTTTGATCCATAATATTTGTAAATACTAAAAATAATTTCAGAATGGGCAATACAAGTAAGAAACTAGCAGCAAAATGTACTTTACTGACTAAAGAGGAACAGAAGTATGTAGCAGCAACGTTTCGGGCAGCAAGTAAAAATTCTGAGAGAATTCGTGAGGAGGATCTCATCGTGAGTGGAAAAGTAGATGCAGTCCTGTTAGAAGTGTGTTCATTTTTCATTTACTTTTGGTTTTAATGCACAAATTTTGGCAAGCCTTACTGACTGAATAATTGGAATTAGATTATATTAAAATATTATATTATGCTAATATATTTAACCAGTTTGGGTTCATATTTTAAAACTAATTTTTTGCCTAGTTTTGTACTTTACTAATTTTTCATTAACTACTATACTTATAAATGGAATTCTTTAATATATTTTTCCAGTTACAATATCTATAAATTTAAAAGTAAATGATCAACTCACTGTGAGTAAATAAGGCTTTGTTTTTAATTTGTGTTAATTATGTACAAGTTGTATGTTAAATTCATTTCATTTTGTGTATTTTTATATCATTAGTCTTATCTTTGTAAATAATGAGCCTATTTTAATAACTAACTTGTATATAATAATATGTTTTTGATTATTGAAGTGGATTTCTATAGATTATTATGCATAATAACGCAAAGGAAAATAAATGTGTATTAGTAAATAATAACTTAATACACATTTATTGTATAAACAATATTTACACTTTTCTTAACCTACATTACTATTTTGACTATAATTAAAAATTACTATTACAAATTGAAAAGGTTTAACTTTACTGTTTCCAACTTAATATTTTTCTAAACCAAACTCCATTTGATCTCTAAATTGTTGTTAGCTGTAATATAGCTTAGGGCTGAATTATAATAATAAATATTATACCAACATGTTATGCACAATAATCGTAGAAACTTTTTGTTATATGTGTTACTTTAGTCATTTTTTTTATTATTTGTTCTAAATTACGTATATGTCTCTAAACTTGACCCCCTCCCCATAAGTGTGTGTTTTTTAGGTTTAAATATTTATACATGCAAAAGTCATATCATCTGTGTATTGATATGTATTTTTATGTTTCCAAATAACTAAACCAATTAAATTACTCTATTACTGCGGTGGGTATAAGTTCATTTCATTCTAATGATTGTATATTACAATTATAAATCACAATGATAAATAAATAAAATTCACCTAAACAAAAGATAACAAATGATTACAAGTAAACAACACAAATTATAAAATATATAATAATTAGATGAAGAATTTCTAAATAACACTTAAATTATAATAAATTTAGATATAGGTATTTTGTTATTGTGTTAGTAGTGGAATATTTTCCGTATTTTCAAAGTGACTCAGAATTATTTATCGGTGTAAAACAGTAATAATGTCTGGAATGTTTTCATATTTTGATTTATTGCCCGGTACATTGACGTAACTGCGTAAATTTCGTTAAAACAGATCGGTGAAATACTCGGGCTGCTATTAGACTAAGAAATAAAATAAACTTATATTTCGCTATGATGATGAATTACCGTGTACAACTCACTGTTGAAGATCCTTATATATTTGCTTTTAAAACTTGCTCGTATCGATTATTTCTCAGAATCTTTACTAAGGAAGAAGACTACTAACTATTTGGAAGATAAAAGTTCCGAATAAGAAACTTCACTTTTCATGACGAATCGCGCTATCTGTCAGCCGTGAAACGCAAAAATACTGTTTATCCTACCAATAAGTAATTAAGTACATATTTGGAACTTATCCGGACAATGTGAAACAGGCCCTAAGTGATGTGTGAAGCGAAGCCACAGAGCTTTGAAGTCATTTGTTCAAACTGTAGTAGTATGCCGCAAGGTGATTTGTATCACCAACATATCACCATTAATATAAGAGCCAGTTTCATGAACCTACGAATTCAAGCGATGTTGACATTCATCAAATGTAAGCAAAGCTCTCAAAAATAATATTATATACGTATATGTATACGTATTATTGTTTTGTAGGAATCCTCCAAAATGCATTTCGTTTACAAGCGTAGACAAGTATCTGTAAAAACGTAAATAATTACTGTTGACGTAATCACCAAATAGGAAAATCCCCCGTATAGTGCTTACGTAGTACTTGAACTGCCGCTTAGCAATAAGTATCGGTTCGGAATACCCTTAAAGCATACATACATGTTCGATGTATAACCAATAACATGTCCATGGGCGGCGGTATTAAACATCAGGTGAGCCCTGCCCGTTTTCCCCTGTTCTATAAAAAAAAAACACTGTTTCCCAATCATTGTGCCCATGCTCCACCTTAGCCTACCTAAAATGCTTATGCCCCATATATAACATACATAATTTATATATAAAAAAATAATTGTAAAAAAATTAATAATTGGTTTTATTATTACTAGGAAATTATTCAAACTCATAATAACTATCCATAGGTAACCAAGTATACTTATGAACGTCAATAGAAAAGATGTTAAATCAATAATTAACAAATACAGCTGTTAACGAAACAATTAAGTTAATTTTCAAAACATGATGAAAAACTACATTTCAAATTCCAAATACGTATATTATTTTAATAAAGATTTTTCTGTAGATAGATCCTTGTGCTTGCTTACTGGTCAAATATTTTATTAGGGTCCAATTTGGTTAGCTTCAGTCTCTACATTGTGATTTCGATTGCCCACTTAACAATCAAATTACCCGTATCATTATACTATTTATTATATCTTTATAGTATGTATATACCTGTGGAAAACACTGGTATATATACAGGGCGTCCCACGGCGATGCCACACGGAGGGAAAGTACCTTAAATATTAATGATAGGTTATTTTACTGAAAGAAGACATCGTTTAATTTTTAATATTAAGTAGGACTGCATTCACAGATTTTTTTTAAATCGCCTACCTCAAACGGGAATCGAACCCGCCAAATGAGACAGTAAAATAACATGTATTTTATAATGGCGTTTGAAAGGGCTACTCATAAGCATTATTTTTTTCCTTAATAACCTAGCATATTAAATGAAACTAAAAACATAAAATTTTACATTTTATTTAAAAAATAATAATTTATCAAATGCTCAAAATGTGATCTGTTCTGTTGTATTCTTTCTTCTTTACCATCCCACACTGAACTCTTAGGGTACGCTTCAAAGTAAATCAGAATGTTGAGTTCATCATCGCTGACGTTTATTATCTGCTGATGTGGTTGCTGTAAGCGATGATCAAAACGTCCTAAATTTTTAAAGTTACCAATCTTTTCAACACAAATCGAGATGGTGTGTGTCTATCGGGATATCTTTCGCGGTACCACCGCAAAGCTAATGAAATGTCTTTGTGATTTAAAAAATATGCTTCTATTAAATCCAAATTATTTTGGTACGCCATGGTAAATAAATTAACACAAAAATTGCTAATAAACGAAAATGAAACTCACAATAAACAAAAGAACAGACGCTTGAAAATTTAAGTGTTCCATTTTCGAATTATTTATTTTTACTAATATCAGCCAGTTGCATGGTAATTGTGAGCTCATGAAGAAGTACCTACTACACTTTATGTATCGCTTTATTATTATCATGTACTTATATCACGGAAATCTCGTATCTCAAGTGGGTAGATCTTTGAAATGATAATCTTAATTGTTGGAGGCATGGCCAAGTCAGAGGAAATTTCTCTGAACAAAATTTTAAATAAAATGTCAAATTTTATGTTTTTTGTTTCATTTAATATGCTAGGTTATTAAGGAAAAAATAATGCTTATGAGTAGCCCTTTCAAACGCTATTATAAAATACATGTAATTTTACTGTCACATTTGGCGGGTTCGATTCCCGGTTGAGGTAGGCGATTTTTAAAAAATCTGTGAATGCAGTTTTACTTATTATTAAAAATTAAACGATGTCTTCTTTCACTAAAATATCCTATCATTAATATTTAAGGTACTTTCCCTCCGTGTGGCATCGCCGTGGGACGCCCTGTATACTATAAAGATATAATAAATAGTATGTATGTTATATGCATCGAATTCGGATAAGATT
The DNA here is from genome assembly GCF_905147795.1 of Pieris rapae. Lineage (NCBI taxonomy): Eukaryota > Metazoa > Arthropoda > Insecta > Lepidoptera > Pieridae > Pieris > Pieris rapae. The sequence goes on from NC_059513.1 coordinate 1,175,682, forward strand.
CAAGAGTCGAGATAACAATAGTCGCAATGGTGTGCAAAGAAGGACGTAAAGGACTTGTATTTTGATATTTACTGTGCGTATGTCACTAAACAGCTCGATGAATTAAAATGACTTTTTTATGCGTTTGGGTCGCGCCCGGGATGGTTTAGATTACAAATTGGCCCGGCAGATGGCGCTTCATTCGGTAACTATTTTTACATAAATCTACTGTACTTAATATCCTTATCGCTTGAAATATGCAGAACAACGTCTATCGGCTATATAAAATAGCAATAGTTTTAATGTGAAACCGTCGCATATACTATAAAATATGTTTTAATATCGTACATTGTTGTTGAGTTAGGCGTATAACAATGTTATTATTCAATTTGTTCGCCCGCATGAGTGCTATGAAATGCCTATTTATAATTTTATATTTAATAATTAACAAGTTTATCGATAGCGATTCCGATTTTAATAATTATGTTATTATCATTTATTTAAACTTCGTTACATTGAAATTAAAACAAATAACGTACACATTTTAAGGGATGTAACGGCGGGCTTTATTACTAAGCGACCTCTCCCAGGCAACCCTAGTAGCAAAAGAAAATCACATCAACAAAAACATATTATAGAATTAATAACCAACTATTTACGAAACTACCAGCAAATCGATTTATTTAATGTAAACACAATAAAGAATTTTTGCAAAAAGAGTCGGATTTTCGATTCGATTAAAATACATATCATCTTTTTTGCATTAAAGCAGCAAATGTGTTATGACAGTTTTAGCTTTTCAATCAAATGATTCTACATTCGAATCGCATTAAATTGAGAACAAAAGAAAACACTTTTAGCAGTCTATTACTGGGGATTTTTGATCGCTTGTTTATTGATTGACGTCAGTAATTTTTCAGAGTATGAGGTGTTTAAAATCTGATTTGTAAAAGTTAGCTTCAGAGCTGATTTGGTAAATAAATTTATGAGAATTGTGGAATCAATTTGCTCAGGAATGGAATGAAACGAACCATTGATTATAGATCTGGATTAGTTTTTAGACTGTGGTGAGGCATACGCATTTCCAATATGTTGATAAAGAAATTTTTATACCAGGTTATTTGCCATATTCGACTTAGCGTCTTTGAAGAAAATATTTAATATATTTATCACACAACCCCCCCCCCCCCCCCCCACACTCCTCTTGTCAACAAAAGAAAGCAAAGTTCTAAAAATAATAGTACTTAAAACGTATAATTTTTTTGTAGGAATTTACGAAAATGACCACTTGAATTATGATGTTGAAATTTCGTTTCTGCCTGCCAAAGTGCTTACGAAATACTCGGCCCCGTACCAGTTTTTTAAAGGATTGCAACGAGCGAGCCCTCTGTCAAAAAAATCTAAGCCAACAATTTTCGTTTCGACGGGATAACAATAACCTTCTACGCCATGTGTAGTAGAATATTAAATCGTAAATTAATTTGGGCGCAAACATTTGCAATCGGAAGTGTTGTATATTTTCTTTGAACAATGGGGAGAAAAATGTTTTTGTATGTCCATTAAAACGGCGTTTTAGCGTGAATTTTTGTTGTATTGAATTCCGCATTAACAACAGTCAAGTCAATGATTTCGTATCGTCAATCAGTCAATATAGGTTTTTTTTTTAATTTTTACGGAACGTAACAAAGCTGTACAGCGTTTTTATCGAAGAAAAGCGAGAGAGCGATTGAGAGAGAGGGAGAAATGGAGATCGATAAAATTAACGCTATTGGTTAGTGTATTCGTTAAATAACTTTAGGAAATTCTTTCGCATAACATCTTGCGCAGTTTCTATGTTTGCGTGTTGTCACAACCATCATTAATTAATAAAGTGTTATTATTTATATACATTTAAAAATATTCGTTATTAACAGTTTATACCGCTGTTTTTGTGGCCCCATTTAGTAGCTAATCTGTTTTATAGCGCGATTGAAAGAAACCATCGTGTGTCGAAAATATTTAGCACCTATGTGAAATATATCAGACGTTATATAACATAGATATACGCGTAGGTATCAACAGGCACAGAGACTTACGGATTCCAAAACGTCAAAACAAAAATATTATACGGCCGTCTCCTGGGCAGCTCTACAGTAATTTTTAATTTCGTAGAATTCTGACAGCTATTTTTTGACGTGTCAGATTTGAGATGGCAAAGCTTTATGGTCGGACACATTTTTCACTTTCAATACGAGTCTGAACATCTGAGTCTATACAAACGTTTTATTTGTTAGTCCATTTATCCATTTTACTATGTGCGGTAACAGCAGGTAACAGTCATATGGAATACTGCTCACTGTTAAGTGATACCAGCAGATGTTAATCTGGTCAGGTCTGCCCGTTTGTTTACCAATAAATTATTCATACATACAACATTAAAAAAAAATTGCGATTCGTTTACATATCATATTAATTTGACATCTGTCCTAGGTGAAGGTATTTTGAAATAATTCAAACTTATTACAATCTGTAGCCAGTTATATAAATAATGCAAACATATACTAGCGGATCCGACTGACATTGTCTTGTACACACACTTTAGATACAAACAAAATATCTATCTAATAATGTAAATTATTCTTGATTAAACTTGAACACACCAAAAAATCATAAATATCGGTCCAGCTGTTTAGTAGTTTAATTACTAACACAGGTACAGAAGATGTATATACTTACTGTTACTTGTTGTATAGATTAATAATCTAGGTACCAACTGCATAGCCATCTCCGGGCTGATTTGTAAATCTAAATCCTCCTGGGAGCCACCCAAACGCATACAGAAAAATGAGAGGAGTTCAGTGACATACACACATATAGTAGAATGATATATATTAAGATTTCTTTAATAAGGTAACGTGATTAGATATGTACCGCCATCGTTCGTACAGGAATATTTCAACTCAAAAAATTTCTTTATTAAAATAATTATGTGCGTGCATGCGCGGAATAATCGTTTACATTGTAATAAAAGCTTTAAGTACGATATATATAAAACTTCATAATGAGAATTATGACGGTTATAAAAGCTATTATTCGTACAATAAATTTTTATCCTCTTGAAGTCTTCATGCAGATTTTATCTGCAATTAAATTTTTTTTGAAAAATAAAGTTTTGTATATGCGAGACAGTATCTAAGGTAGGCCTGGGTTAAACACATACTTAAAATATCTTTATTCATATAGATAAATAAGTACACTTATGAACGTAAAAAACAAATTTAAGCAATTGTAAATTTACATTTACTACCAGTTCGCAAGTCAAGGGCGTAGAGCGGGCAAGAAGAACTGGCAAGAAACTTTCGGCAACTCTTTTTAATCGCCAAGTTTTGAGTCATACAAATTGTTTGAACTGGAGCAAATCAATCATTTAAATAATCGCCTTTAAAAAACTTTTTTTTTAAGCTGAGGTGATATTCACCAGTAGTATTGGTTCATGCCTTATACAAAACTATAACATAGTCTAATATTTGTATTTTATAGAAATTCTGGGGACCACAGATAGACCCGAGACTGGCACAGTACTTGACAAACTTTTTATTTGGATTTGGACAACAGAAGACGGCCACATGTGACTTCAATAGATTCGCAGAGTTATACGTATTCAATGTTAGAGGTATTTTTTTTTTGTAATAATAATTATTTACTAGATATACTCTGCCACGCTTCGCTGTGACATTGTGACACGATCACACAAAATTTCCTTGATTTAAGTGAATATTTAATTAAGATTGTATAATAATCAGAATCAGCAAATTTGTGTTGTAAATAAACAATGTAATTGGGAACGAATATTCTGTGTCATGTGATTGCGCCAGTAGTGCTAGCTTAAAAAAAAAAAAAAACATCAACCTATAGTGAGAGAATGCCATTGTCAACCCGTTTCAAATGAAAACAAAACTGCGAGGATTTGTTATTAACCATTAGGATATTAGTGGTAATACATAATTTAAATTCAACAGGCACAGTGGAAGAACGCTTGGCCGTGACATACAATTGTTTGGGCATGGACTTCAATGAGGACGTGGAACTTCCTTACCAACTTCTTAAAGAGGTATGCTATGACGTTTTCGTTTAAAGGTCGATCATTTTATTGTAAACTAATCAGTAAATTTTAGGATTTTTTTTATTTTTTTCAGTATTATCAATAATATATAAAATTAAAATTTATATTTCAATTAGGCTTCTGAAAAAAGCACTTTTGAAAGTCAAAATTAAAAAAGTAAATAATATTCATAAATTGATATAATTGCTCTTTAAAAGGTATCATATGGAGGAGAATTGGCAAGAAACTCCATACTTACAAATCAAATCACTTATTCCCATTAGACCACCTAAAATGGCACTTTTGAACGATAACTAAAATATAAAGATGATTCTAGTTGCCTCTTCAAAAATGTAGTTTCGTGTGGAGAAGTATGGGCAAGAAACTTTAAAAAAAAATTAATGTATTTTGTGTCTAATAAAGTTATTTCTTTCTTCTTTAAACTACACACTTACTCTTTTAAAATATAATTTAGAATATTGGTATACATTAGTTAAATAATTATATGTGAAGACAATGCACTCCCAGAATAAAATTACCATACAGGTCTACTTTTGTATTATTAGTATACATATTCCTCACATATTTACAAATATCGAAACCATAGATTACCATAGATTTGTATTTAGCATTATCTATGGTTTGATTATTCAGAATTTGGGATTGGCAAAGCTTACTCCTTGCTAAGGAAATGAGTAAAACAAGTTCATCGATGTGTCTTATCAAGTTTCATCATTAATCTAAGTTTATCATACCTTATTTATAAAACAACTTAATATCAAAATAAACTTTTATTTAAATTTTCGAATTCATACCAATAGCTGAGTTTTGTCTCAGTTTTTGCCGCGCACCGCCACTATGTATGACCAGCTGCCTACTGAAATATTTCCGAACCGATTCACTTTTCGGTCCTTTAAGAAAAGAGCGTACCGATTCTTAAAACATCCTTAACGCTTGCGAGCCTTCTATTAATGTGAGTGTCTATGGGTGGTATCACATTACATCATGTGAGCCTTCTGCCCGTTTGCATCCAAACATTATTGAGTCAAACCAGATGTTTCACAGTTCTGCGAAAGCATAGCATCAACGTACATCAAGATTGTGAAGTCTTCCACATCTAAGAGGGCCAGGATCTGGATCGACAAAGGCTTCAGAGCCAGTGCCTCTTACGTGCAGGCTTTGGGCGAGGCCTTAGCGACGACTGTTGGTGGTGACCTGGACTCGCCACATCATCATTGCAATGCTCAACAGTTGTTGAAATGGTAGTTAATATTATTTGTCTTGAATACATTTATTATATATAGTTTAGATTTATGTTACTCAATAATCTAATAAATAAAGTTAATTGTTTGTAATTCAACTCCTCTGAAATGGCTCGACCGATTTTCGTGAAATTTTGTACTTGGACGGATTGGACATTTATTTTTCATACTCCGCAATGTTATTTTTTTTATTTTATTTATTTCTTTATTGTATAAATAATCTTAAATTGTAGAAGTTGGTATGGTGGAAACATAAACTGGACACAGTTTTTCTGTCCACCAGGACGTCGAAAATATTTAATTAATTATAATTAACTTAATAAAGTGACATAATGTACAACAAAACACCTTTACCCTCAAAAATTGCACAAACAACGCACTAAACCAATCGAAACATGCATAGCCGGTGCAAGAAACCTGTTCTTGACGAGAATTCTCAATCGACTACAGGATGTGTTCTCTGACTTCTCTGACTTCTCTGACTTCGTCATTTAATATGAATTAAATGACGAAGTCTGATTTTTGTTATGCGTAATTTATAATTGTTTGCTTTATGTAATAATTTTTTAATTTAAATTTAATATTGTTTCTAGTTATATTAGTAAATAGTGTAGCTGGTAACGAGTTTATTAAATTTGGAATAATATAGTCTAATGTTTTTTTCTCATATAAATTATTGTATTTGGGTAATAGAAATGCATTTTTTAATTTTCTACGTGTTGAATAGTGTTAGTGAGGTTTAATTGTTTTAAGATAATTTTCTGTAAAGTAGTTTTCGTTTAATAATACTAGCTGCACTTTCTCTAGTATAGGTATAATTTTGAAAAATGCAAATAGCTTTCTGTAGTCCTCTTTATATTTTGATTTTATTTTTATGGGAGCAATAGTTTTTAAAATACGTAATTGTAATGCAAAAATTTGATTTAGATAAGTTTTGCATGTTCTCTCGTAGCTTGAGAGTCCATATGTTATAGTGGATTCGGCTAGTGCTTTGTATAGCATTAACAGAGTTTTCAGAGGTATTTTATTTTTTATTATAGTGAATTTGGCAAGTATCGCTCTTAGCCTTTCACAGACAGAATTGATGTGCATTTTCCAGGACATTCGGTCATCTATTGTAAGCCCCAGGTATTTGTGGTTACGGACTAATTCTAAGGCATTGCAGTTGCAGTTGATGGGGTACGAGTTATAGGAATGAGCACAAGTGTGGTTGTGTAACATTAGGTGGGGTGTATGTGAGCTTAGATTGTGACTGGATCGTATCGATCGTCGTTAAGGGTAAGACACTCTCTTTTTGACTGTTTGCATTCATTCAGTACCCAGCAAATAAAATTTCATTATTTCGCTTTTACGCGAACTTTTAATGTAGAGTAAAACTAAAAGCCTCTATTATTTAAAGCACCCCGATGACCCAGAAGCCGAAAGTTTTGGTCTTTCGAGCTGGATTTATTTAGCTGTAAAACGAATGACTGCAAAATAACAGTCGAGTCGAGTGTCTACGTCTGGCTAACTGAAACGAATAAATGCTTAGTAACATTTAAAGAGAGTGTCTGGCTATTCTCTCGGGGCGTAACTCCGACAATTTAGGAAATCGCCACGCTTATATAACTAAGAAATTGTTGGCCTAGTGGCATTAGTGAGCGACGCTCATCCCTGAGGTCTTAGGTTCGAGCCCCGGCTGTGCACCAATGGGTGCTCTTTCTGTAAGCGCATTTAACATTTGCACGAACTGTGAAAGAGAACATCGTGAGGGATGCCTTAAACCAAAAAAGTCGACAGCAGGTTAAGCCATGATCATCAAACAGATGGAGAACTCTGGACCTTGATTTGGATGAGCGTCATTGATTTATTTTATTCTTATCGAGAACAATACAAGTCTCTCAACTCATAATTGCAGTTTGGCATTACATTAACTTGTTCTTGAATATCGCTGTAATTTCGGACAATACTTCCTATAAGACTAATTGAATCCTGGCAGTAGGTGTGCACTTATTAATTTCTGGATTTTTTCAGGCTAGAAACAAACATTCTCCTAAAACAACTTTCAGAGTTGGTATTTGTGAATCTGTACGGCATCAACACTCGATCGGGAGATGAAAGCCCGACGCCCCTTCCGCCGGCCACGCCCACAATGCTGCCAGCATCGGAAGGTATCTTTATTGTCATCAATGCACAACTTAATGACTTGAATAATAATAAGTCTTCAATATTATATAACTATTTATATATATATATATATACAGTCGTGGTCAACTAATTAGGGACAAATATAACACTAAACAATATTAAATATTCATACCTCTGTATCTCATTAATATTAATACTTCTACCTATTACACTATAGTGATAATAACTATTATGAAACCTTACCAAAATACACAAAATAAACAAAAATAATACGTGACTAAACTAATAAATACTTCAATCAAATCACTTGAATCGATATTTATGGTATTTACGTCCTGGCCACCTAATTAGGGACAGTAAAATTACCGTGTTCTAAATTAAAAAAAAAAAAAAAACTTTTTTTTTCTGCGTAAAATTGATTTTGGCGCCATTCTGAATCGTAACATTAGTTTCGTACGTACAATACAATAACAGTAATTTTTTAAATATGGGTCGAACCAAGAGTTGTGACGCAACAATGAGAAAAGTGATAATTAATTTTTATCAACGTGGATGGCCTTACAGGAAAATAGCTGATCATCTGAACTGTTCCAAAAATATGATATGCAATGCAGTGAGCCATTTTAAAACCCACAATACAACTGAAAGTGTTCCTAGAAAGGAGAGGCCAAAAAAAACTACCCCACAAGATGACCGCAGGATGGTCATTCTAGCCAAGAAAGACCCCTTTAAAGGTTCAACAGTTATTAAGGCTGAAGTTTTTGGACCTGAACCAAATGTCGGCGTATCAGCAAGAACCGTTAGAAGGCGTCTAGTTGAAGCAAAGCTTTTTGGACGAGTTGCACGAAAAGTTCCGTTGCTGAAGAAGGAACACAAACAAGCAAGGCTGGCGTTTGCTCGAAAGTATGGACATTGGACTCCAGCTCAGTGGAAAAATGTATTATTTTTAGATGAAACTAAGATAAATTTAATTTCATCAGATGGCCGACAATACGTGCGACGTCCTATAAAACCAGAAATGAATCCTAAATACACCAAGAAACAAGTAAAACATGGGGGCGGAAATATTCAAGTCTGGGGCTGTTTTTCTGGACATGGAGTAGGGCCCGTAAAAAAAATTTAAGGCAAACTGGATCAGTATCAGTATAAGCAAATCTTAGAAGAAAATATGATACCATATGCTGAAGAAGTTTTACCGGTGACCTGGACGTTCCAACACGATAATGACCCAAAACATACAGCTCAATCAGTGAAATATTTCCTGGCACAACAGTCTGTGACGGTACTAGATTGGCCTGCAAACAGCCCAGATTTAAACCCAATCGAGCATTTGTGGTACGAAGTTAAAAAAAAAGTTGCGGCTCAACGTACCGGCACTCAAAATCAGCTCTACGAGAGATTTACAGAGGTGTGGAATAATATTTCAATAGAAACATGCAACAATTTAATTACGTCAATGCCTCGCCGTTGTCAAATGGTGATTACCAATAATGGCAACCATACTGGTTATTAAAACTTATGTTTTTTATTTTCTTTGTTATAAAAATTTTGTTTGCATACTTTTTGCATTATTAAAACAACATTTTCTCGTTATTTTTAAATTAATAGTCAAATTTCCTCCTGTCCCTAATTAGTTGGCCAGTCATTAATCAGTATGAGAAAGTAGCAGTGTAGTTTAGGTAGAAAAACTTGTGGCGGCAAGTAGCTTTTCCTTTTCTTGGCCACTAAATATTTAAAATTAATATCCCTTAACTTGTTTATAATGATAAAACTTCAAAGCTTCGTGATTAGAAACATTTATTGATGTCGAAGGAAGCTCTTGCTCTTTTTGTGATAGTGTCCCTAATTAGTTGACCACGACTGTATATATATATATATATATATATATATATTAGTATATAATATATAAGTAGTATAGTTATAGATTATGATAACAATGGTTAAGGTGTAATTTTTCTGCATACACACAAATACTCATTAAACCACAGAGAAATGGAAATTAATAAAATTTGGCGTGTCAAGAAATTATCAACTACCCTCAACAAAATTAAATATATATATTTTTCGGACACCTTCTTCGATTTATATAGTGTGCATCCCTCTATGGTTTTTTAGTTTTTTACGCCTACAAAAAGCTAAATTTTTCAGGACTAGACGTAATGCCAGATTATCCAGCGTTCATAGACCTATCTCACATCGTGTGGATAAACAGTCACCTTCCTCAGAAGTACCAGCACAAATGGCGGTTTTTATTCTCCTCGCATATACATGGAGAATCGTTTTCTACTATGGCAGGTGGGAACAATAATTTATTATTTATAATTATAATTTATAACTATTGCTATTCAAACAAATTAATTCAAATTATTACCTCCCGTTGTGTAATAACTTATGTAACCTACTTTATGTATATTATGGTAACGAAGTATACATAAATAGTGTCCAAATGACCGGTAGCCAGTCAGGGTCTGCACATGGCGCAAATATGTCTTGAATGTTCTGTATGCAGTATATTCCAATTATTTACGTTAAAAAATATTGATTTGTAATACTTGACTTATTCAATGCTGTCTTTATTTATTTATCTAATTTAATAGAGATATTCTAAAGTTTATTATAATATTTATAAACAGATTTATTTGGAATAATTTATTAGAAACATGCTAAATAACATCAGTAGCAGACATTACCTAGAAAATAAGAAGACTTAAATGGAGATGGGCTAATAAAAGGAAAAACCAGATGGAGTAAAATTGTGACATGATGGTACCCCAGAGAAGGTAAAAGGAGTAGAGGAAGACCACAAAAACGATGGGAAGATGACATCAGACATGGCAGGAGTGATATGGAACAGAGTGGCCCAAGAGAGATATGAATGGAAAAGGCTGGGGGAGGCCTATGCTGGCTGGCAAACACATCTGCAGAAATGGAGCAAGATCCAGATAATAGAATAATTTTTTATTCAACCTTCTAATATATAATTTAATAGGACCTGGATGACCGAGCTTTGCTTGGTATTTTTTTATTTTTATAAATCGTGTTTTTTGTAAATTATATTTAAGTACGAATGAAATACTAATAAAATGATGAAATATGAATAATATTTTTCGATCTTACCGACAGAATAATAAAAAAAAATTTGAACTGGTTTTTTTTAAAGTTATTAATTTAAAGAAAAAGTCATGAGTGTGATAGAACACGAATAAAATGAAATTTTCTAGAAATGATCCCTAGCTAGATCGATTTATCGCCCCCAAAACCCCCCGTATACTAAATTTCATTAAAATCGTTGGAGCCGATTCCGAGATTCCAATTACATATATATACACAAGAATTGCTCCTTTAAAGATATAAGATATATCTTTGTTTATGTATGTATCTAAGTCGATCTGAATATAGGGCTATATTATTATTATTAAATAACATCAGTAGCCTTGTGGAGGAGCAGTATTGGTCGAAGGTTTTACCATTCGCTTCGTATGGTGAAGGAAAACATGAGAATACCAGCACGCCAAAGATCAGTCAGTCGACGGCGTTTGTCAGGCACGGATGGCTGATCATTATAAAAAGTACATGCCTATTATAAAAAAAATCACGAAACAGAAGTAAACAGCGTTGTTTTTTAACCAGGTCGATATTGATGTGAATTATTAAGCTTTTTTTAAATAATAATAATAATAATAATAATTTATTCATTGCACGAATATGGTACAAAATGTCAAGGTGGTACAATTGTCAGTCGTTCGCATATTCTGCCACACACAGTGGCGCGCAAATTTATCTTAGTTTAGATTTTACATTATTAGTCAGATTCATATCAATTAAGTCAATTATCATACATAATTAAATTTATATAAATTACCATGTCTCACACAAATAATCGTTTATTGAGTAGTACGTTTTTTCTAAAAGTAATGCACTAAGTCGCTTTTTAAAGATTCTTGTCGGAAGATCTTTAAGTTCTTTCGGTAATCTATTGTAAATTTTAATTGCCATACAGAAGGCGTTAAAACACATGATGTTTCAGGACGTATCCAGGAGCAAGGTCCCTCCATCCTCATAATAGAGGACACCAACGGGTTCATCTTTGGGGGATTCGCCACCGCGGCTTGGGCTTGGAGCCCTAACTGGACGGGCACTGATGATTCCTTCCTCTTCACCTGTGCTCCCAGAATGCGTATTTACCCAGCGACCAATTATAACGACCATTATCAATATATGAATCACCATACGAAGACACTGCCGAATGGTTTGGTGAGTTTATTTATTTATTTTTCACTACATTTTTCTATCTTAACAGTAATTACTTATACGATAGAATTCCAAATAACTCCCACACCAATTATTCTAGATAAAAACATTAAAAAATTAAACTTATATTCCTAAATCTATCTATCCATAACTAACAATATAGCAAGCAACTCTTGTGAACTCAGCCAGTGAACAAGTGAGTTATTTCTCTTTATTATACGAAAGCTTAAATCGGTGATTCAGTGAACTCACGACACCAATGCCACATCTCAAAATAGGCTTATATTTTACACCGGGGCACCACCATCAGCCTTACTACCAGCGGCCTTGCGGCATGACACAATGCCGCACACGGCTACAATGGATTCCGTCGACAATTTTCGTGCGTGAAAACAGTGTAGGTTGCTTTGGTTTTTAAAGTGAGAATCGCGGTCATGAAGCGGTGTAACGAAAAATATTATAATATAAATAATAAAAAAGTCCTCAAAGTGCTGAGTTGATATGCTAGTAAAGTTTATAAATAAGACACGATCGCCTGCCTTCATTTTCTTGGTAAACTAGTCCCTGAGCCATTCCTAAGTAATTATATTTTCCAACAACGTCTCATCTTCCGTTATTTAGCTGCATGGCGTAGTTATCATTATCCCCTTGAAACAAGTAGATAGAGCAGTAGAGACTATATAAACAACACAATGCTTTGGAATTTATCCAGGCACGATGTTGCCTCGGCGTGAAATAGGCTGCCGTATGCCGCAAATGCTTTTTATTTGTAGCATGCCACAAGGTTTAGCATTTCGCAATGTGTTGGCTTTATAATTTTTCTACTCAAGTGGCCGGTGCACCGAATGGCGGATGACAGAACCCCAAAGTGCTTACGTAACTCACAACCTGGTCGTGAGAGAAAACCCTGTAGACCCAGGCTTCGTTGGTGGTATGCAGTTGTCAATAACCTCGAAATGATAGGAATTCGAAGTCCGAATACGTTGAAAGTCGCACGTGTACGCGCGGAACGAGCAACTAGTGGTTGTAGTTGCGTGCGAGTTACGATAAAAATTAATATGAAAGTGAATAACTGGTTTTTTGCTGTGACGTTTTTAAACAACTCTATTACAACTAGTTTCGTTATAAACGAATAAATATTTCAATGTTAAAAATATATTTTTCAGCTAATGGGTGGTCAGTTGGAGTTTGGTGGTATATGGCTGCCCGCGGAACCTTTCGGTGAGGGTAATTCAGCGGAATCTTGTTCCACATTCCGTGGATACAAGAGACTGAGCAAGGAACCGCATTTCCGTATCCGCTCGATTGAAGTGTGGGGCGTTGGGGACAAACCATCTTTGGAAAATGATGAGGTAGCCTTTTTTCTACATATTTATTTATTCAGGGCTTGAAATAAAAAAATCTCCCACATATCGAAATTGGTGTTAATATATCAAGTAATTAGTAAGTTTTTTTTTTTAATAATAATGGATTTTAAAATATCGTGTAATCTTGGATTATTCCAGGGTTAATTGAATATTATAATAAAAATAATTTGAAATCCTATCCTAGCACCTAGTCGTATCTGAGCGAAATAGCCCTTTGGAAGCGCACAAGTCTGAGCTGAACTTCATGCACATGATCGGCAAACCCGTGTACAGTGAGGACCTTCCCGATCCCCATATAACCTAATCTCCTGGTACTTTCTACTTTATCACTTTGAATAGCTGATTCCCTAGTATTTTTTATTACTTAGATATAAAAACAAACTTAATACAGACAATCTTAAAAGAAATATCCCCTTCACTGGCTGATCTCCTGGTACTTTTAATTTATCACTATGAGTAGCTCTCTAGTATTTTTTATTACTTTGTATGTGTAAAACAAACAATAATATATACATACACATACAAACAAAAAAAGAACCGCTTCACTGGCTGATCTCCAGGTACTCTTAGATTATCACTGAACTCACTATAAACATATTATACAAATATACAATATACATATTATACCAGAAATGGCTTACAAACACACACACAATTATATAAACATCAGAAAAGAGATTCGCGTCTTTGTTTATCCTTCAACACGACATGCATTGTAGTCGGATATTGAAGTAATCAATAGATAAGTATTAATTTGTGTTAATTAGTATTGATTTAAATATTGGCAATTTGTTTATAATATTATAAATATAATTCAAGTTGTTTTAGGTATTTATCGATGTTAAAGTGATATTTTATATAAATTTATAATTTTAAATACAAAACAGTGTGCATAATCATGTGACAATAATGATATTCATTCGATAATTCATTAATTCATTGTGTTACCTAAATTAATAAAAGAATTAATTGAATTTAAGTTAAACAAAACCATACCTGTCAGCTTCCTATGGAACATAACAAACTTAATAGTCAATTCCATAAAAGACTGTATACAACAGTCTTTTAACTTTTTTTTAACGGTTTTCCGTTAACGCCAAATTAGAATGACATACCGGTTATATTGACAAAATCAAAGGTCCTGGCAGAATTCTATTGTATTAGATACTTAGATAACTTAGGTACCGATTGTCGTAACAGTAACATTGGCTGTTACGACTATCGGTACTTGTTACTAGGCTTCCTTAGACCCAAAATGTCTGTGGCGTGTGTCATACACCTAGTTGCATTTTATTTATGTGAAATCAATCGTTCGTAGGATGAACGTGACGCAAGTATATTAGACGCAAATCCCGAGGCAAAGGCTATATTGGACATGGCTGGTCGTACAAGACACAGCGAGGGATTAAGAGAAGAACCGCCCTTATAATGCTCTTAAGGTATTTATTAAGTGATTGAATATGGAGCCGATCCATGTTTTGCTAAACAGGGTTGAGATTTTTGAAGTGAAACTTCTTTAGGCGCGTGAGGGTAAAAATTTTACGTAACGTCACGAAGATGTGCAGCGTTTTTGTCGAAGAAAAGAAAATAGACTGATAGAGTGAGCGAGAAAGGTAGATCGAGAAGTACACGCTAATTTGCAATAAATGCAGATTTTTAATTATTTATATTATCATTATCATGTACATATACAGTGTGTAAAAATTGTTAATACAGATATAGAAATATATGGAGTGATAATTTACTCGTACATTATCATCTCTATGGACACTAAAGAAGTTTCACTTCTTTTAATTATTTCACTTCTTTTATTATGTTATCTACGTAATTTGTTTTGGCTTTCTATATTGCTAAGTGTCTTGTTATATAATGTAATATTATGTTAAAAATATTATTCCCCTTATATTGGTTATGTATTTTAGCTGTATGATTACTAAAGAATAAATATTCTTTTTTTTTTTCAGATACAACTCGGAAGCGATCCTTTAAAGTAATTTTATTTTAGCGAAATTTATACATTTCTATCGATCTTTGATAATCATCTAAATGAACTGTCAATTTTTATAATCTAAGGAACATTGCTATAATGTTATTTTTGAACAAGTATTTAATATGAACCTATCATTGTTTTCTTTAACAAAGATTTTACTTGTAATATGTAAAAAATGGCGATGTTACTCATGCATATTCAATCTATCTATATATCTATATAGTTATTAGATTATATATTGCATATATAATCTAATAACTCGAAAATCCTGTTTGACTATTTGAAATTACATACTATTAATAACGCAAAGATAACCTATGTTGTAACTAAATTGTGCCTTTGTCAAAAATTATAATTGAGTGTTGCCATATCTTTTCGCCAAATTAACGTGTCGGTGCTAATTTTGTTGTTTAATAAAAACTCACAATCACATTTTTAATCTGTGTTAAACAGCATAGCGCTAAGAAATGCCGATCTTTTCGGCTCTGAATATGTGAACATCTACAATCCTGCTACGATCGTATGATCTGGACATCAGCCAATGGAATGTTGACAAAGGAATTTTTCTGACTCTGAAACTGCGGCTTGAAGCCGGCAGTGGATCGACTGTTCCTTTAGATTGAAGTGAATGCACTTGTCACTACACCATATCCAACACCGTGCTAGCTGGTACTCAACCCTAGTCTCAATCACAATTAGCACCATTTTATGTTCGTATGTGTTTTATATATATGTATGGTTACTTAGTAGTCACGTGACTTGGTTATACTAGTACCTAAGATACCGCTTTAATTGTTGAAACGCACAAAGTATATTCTAATAATGTTTGTCTGTGTTAAAATCTTGTATAATTGACTAAAGACACGTCGTGGGAGGATGTGAGAAAATCGTCTTGGTATGTTAACATTATAGTTCGACAGTATATACGTATATTTATAGTATATATATTTTTTTGTGAATAAACGAAGTGACGCGTGCCAAATGCGTCACGCGTCACGTAGACGAAATAATGTTTTTCAAATTGAGAATTAAACGAAAACTATACGATGGCTCGTTTCGTTTGATTGTGATTGGTCAATTTCAATGTTCATTCACAGATAACGTTTAATATATTCAAAACAATGTGATTTACATTAAAACGCTTATGTAAGTATATACCTTATTTGCGCTATAATATTGTTGTTACCTAGTCATAGTGTCCAATTATTTTCTGTAGTAAGGGCTAAAATGCTTAAAAAACAAACTTTAATCTTTAAATAAATAGACGAAATATCATTGGTATAATTTTCAAAGTTTAATGTGCCAAAGTTACTTTTCGGGTAAATGTTACTTATTTTATATTATAGTTTAATTTACAATACGACCCAGTAAAGGGCTATTTGACGGTATGAAAAATGAATTGTCATTAAGAGTACAGATGTATAAAATATTGCTTTAAATAATAACTTATCAGAACATGCCGAATTAAAAATATTTATTATCCTACTTCATTCAGTTTATTTACGTATACAGATGTCGTACGTCTTAGAGTGCGTACGTCACTGATGCGTAGATAACCATTTTGCTTAAAGAAGCGTTTTAGCGGGTTCTTGAAATTGTGTTTTTTTAATTTACATATGGAGGTATAGATTCTATAGTAATAAATAGTCTGAAATGTTTTTAAATACTGTCAAATAGCCTGTTTATGAAGAACATGGCTGAATCTGTCTATACAGTGCCACATACTTTTATTGGGCGGCGGCTGAAATCGGTCCTACCGTCGCCATTTTGAAATGTCAGACTGACATTGTTAGTTAGCTCTATCTTTCTCGTTAGTTTATTACTTGCTTTATTTGTCACAATGGCAAATTTTTAATTATCGAACGGTTCTGAGTGCTGGGTACCTTAAAATATATTATATGAATAGTACCGTTAACAAAACCTATTACATCAATTGTTAAATAGACCTATTTTCAGATAGAGATTTCAATATATTATTAAGTTATGTAGGTAGCATGACTTCAAATTATTCCCGTTATAATGGTTAATTTTTATTCACTGACAATACTTATATCCATAACAGCGTCGAATCTCTATGATTCCGACTGAAGGCCTCTGTATCCACGGTTATGAAAAAAACAGCGTCGATTTTACCGGCCAAGAGAAGTATGTGGACTATACCCGCAGTGAGCCTTATGTCATCAATTAAAATGATTAGCTATGTTTAATTACTGTTAAATATTAAATTATATACATATTTACTTAAGTAATAACAAATTTTATTTAGAATGTATATAACTGTTTCCCTATTTGATGTATTTTGCGTTGACGTAAGTTTAGCTTACGTATTAAAACAATGTTTAACTGCACCATGGAATAATTTGTATTGGGAAGGTTTTTCGCAGGTTTGTGTGACCAGTAGTGGGGATCTCAAGTTTCACATTTCTATTATCTATGAATTTTGATTTATAAAGCGATTGCTATG
The DNA here is from genome assembly GCF_905147795.1 of Pieris rapae. NCBI lineage: Eukaryota > Metazoa > Arthropoda > Insecta > Lepidoptera > Pieridae > Pieris > Pieris rapae. The sequence continues at coordinate 1,193,203 of NC_059513.1, forward strand.
GCTATACTTGTGGTCCATGGTGCTACTTGTAAAGTAAAATAACTGTTGTAGTATGTTTTATATTTAATTCATTAATTTACGAATTATATTTTATTATAAATAAATAAATAACTTTTACGTATATTTATAGTGTTCATGTTGTGTAAATAAAATGTGATATGTACGTTGTTTTTTTACTGACATCTTGTTTATAATTTATAAACCTTTATTAGTTTAAGAAAGCTAACAATCAGGCGGCGATAGAGAAGTTCTAACCACCCATGGACACACCCTAGTAGGCTTGCAAGTGCGTTGTCGGCTTTAAAAGTTTTTTGATGTGAAACATCTATAGCCGCACGTAAAACCGATTTCTGGCGTAAACGATAAAAAAGATATAAATCAAAAATTACTTAATTATAGACTAATCCGCTCTGACACATGTAGATTTTTCCTCACGATATTTTCATTCTCCGAAAAAGCGAGTATTTGCTGTGCACTTAGTCTATTGGTGCACAGCCGAAGATCAAACCTACGACCTCAGGGATGAGAGACGCACGCTATAGCCACTAGGACCACACTGATAAAGGTGGCGACTGACTTTGAATATTTGCTCGATGTGAGCACGTTACATGTCGAATATTCGGCATGTCAGTATAACGAGCCGAGCACCTCGTCACGAGCGCGCTCCACTCGGCTGTCGGTTTTTTGGCGAATCCCTTTGAATGTTACATTATAAGTCAGTCGCCACCACCTACGTCCGCCATTTTGACTGCAACTGTGTATGGAGCACAGACGAATCGAGAATATTCAGGTGTTGCGAGCATGCTCGCGACAAACAATTATTCTTTCGAGATATCACATCGCACGAAAATTCGATGTCAGTCGTCTTAATATTATAATTTTAACTAAAACTGATTACGAACGACCGTCGATTTATAAAAAAGTATCTATTGGATATAAACTACTTATTTGATAATACTGTTTACATTTGGAGCTTCAGGCCATATTTCAATTAGAAATATGCACATAAAACTCCATCTCACAGCATGAGTAGAAGAACAAATGAAACTAAATGTTGGAATTTCGTTAGGGCTTAAATCAAAGTAAATAAAAAACATTATTGGTGTCAATCCATTCTTTTTCGAATCGACAAATCTATTGGCTCTTCATTAAAATCTTTACAATAAATATTCACATCTGGTTTCGTAAGTACATTTCTTCGTATAACACCGTAAAGTGGGATGCTTTCTTTGTTTGGTAGAGTTGCACTGTGGGCTTGCCTTGTATTTAGCCTGAAAGAAAACCTGAATTAGTTTAGAAAGTTTTATTATCGGACGTCAAGACAGTATTCAAATATTTATTTATATATGTACATATATTGTATGTCAAAATACTCTGCTTATCAGATCGACGTCCATCGTTTCCACAATGTGGAACCAGCTGCCTTTTGCAAGCCTTCTGGCAATTCGAGTGACCATGGACGGCGGTATCACAGGGAAGCCTGCGCGTTTGCCTATTATAATATATAAAAAAATTGGTGCGACTTACTAACATTTATACAATATATACTCCGTTTTACTTATATACCGAATAGTTTAGTTTAATAACTATACGTCAATACGATGGTTATTGACAGAGCCAATGCGTCGGTTGTCTATACAGTTTACACGAATTGTATTTGGCCACGTTTTCGTATAGTTTCACATACTCATATTTGTAACTACCCACACTTGAATGTTACCCATAAAAAAATACAGTACTTTTCATGGTATCTATTCGATTTCATGTACTATTCGTGATAAGGCCATGTTTTTTTGTAGAGAGTCGAATCCATAAACTCGACATATACTATATATGAAAACAAATTTAAGTTACGAAAGTAAAAAACATTTTTTGTTATTTTAAAACTATTTAAAAGTATGCTTACTTATATTTTTTGCATGCGTCAGCTCTATGCCTCTCCAAGTATCTGTTCTGGCTGAAAGCTTTGCCGCACTGTTGGCAACGCCATTGCCACGAATGATGACCACGAGTGCGTTGATGGGCGCGAAGATTGGAACTTTAAATCAAAAATATAAGTTATAAATGTATATTATTTCTCAGAAAGATAATAATTAGTTAGGATTGCACACAGCTTGAATACCTAGAACTTGACGTAGGCTCTTTACTCATATAAATAAAACTTTTTCATTGGTCGTCGATATACCGAGTTCTCAAAAATCTCAGTAAGACACTGAGAAACACACATTAATAAAACTTACCGATCAGCGAAGGTTCTACCGCAATGCGGGTATGGACACGGAAATGGCCTCTCTCCAGTATGCAGGCGCAGATGTCCTTTGAGCACCCACGGCCTATCAAAGCTTTTGCCGCAATAGGAACAAACGTGGCATGGTCTAGGACGCCGTTCTTCAGCACATTTATAATCTGTAATAAATTTTCGATTACTACTATATTTATTGACGATTGAAGATTTATTAGGTAGCAGCCCTCACCAGCATTGGTACTTGGTGTTGCTTTCTTCAGCTCTGTATCGTTTTTGATCTCTGTGAAATAGTCCAAGTTATTAAAATTCCCTCAGTAACTTTTTTATGTATCGCTTACGTTCGCTTAATACATAGAGAATAGAGATTATCCGCGCTTCTGTAGTTTATGATAAAGAACCAAATATCCGTCTATAAAATCTTTCGTGTTTAACGAATGTTTATTCTTACGACAAAAGATAAGTATGATTATGACCTGTTCAATAACGCTAACAAAATACATACAAACATTTCTTACCCTCTTTCAAGACTGTATTATTGCCATCAGGAACCAAATTCTCCTTTTCAAAGGACTCTTTGCAGTACAGCAACTCTTTAGTTAGCTTCTCTTCTTCATTACTGCGCACCAAGCTTTTAAGCTTTTCTGCAATTTTGTCGATTTCAGATCCTTTATATGAACTTTTAAGAGGTTCCCTGCTTTTCAACTCTTCTATTATTGGTGCAAGAGGCTCTTTTATTATTTTTTTCTCATTAGTTTTCTCATGTGCTTCTGTGATCTTCTTTTTCCGTCTTCTAGGCTTTTCGCAGAATACCTTTCTTACCGTTCTCTCGGAAGATCGTAGATTGTACGTGGATTTATCGGTTTCTCGTTTTTGGTTCGTATTATTTCTCTTTAATTCTGAAATAATTGGCTTTTCGCTTTCAGATGCGTAGTCGTAATTCTCATTGTCAGTAAAATGCGATAGAAATTGACTTTTCTTTAAAAGTTGGAGATAAAAACGCGTGGAGATTGGTACTTTATCGTTGTATATGGTTTCGTTGATTTTTAAAAGAGTCTTCTGTTTTTTTAGCGACATTTTTGGGCCTCGAGATGATTTTACCACTTCATCTACAAATATAGTAATAGATGCATAAAATCGAATCAAGAAAAAACGATGGGACAAACTTTTTAATATTTGGTGTAATACATTATTAAATATGTATTACGGCTTAACTGTTTAACGTGAGTTATCTCGAGAACCTGTGAGAAACTATTTAGCAATTTTGCTTATATGAATAATAATACTACTTGGTATATGCACTTTCGAGAGAAGCAACACAGATTATTTATTGTTAAATAAGAAATTATTACATATTAGTACTACTTACTAGACTAAACGGATTTATTTTGTTAAAAGTAAAGCCCTAAGACCTCTCTGCAATGTTTATAATAATATCCTTAGTAAGGTAAAGATTCCATAATAATTATTACCTGTTTTATGAATGAAAAATCCTCTTAACGGCCGAACGGAATTCATAAAACACTTGGGCATTTCTTATATTTGCACCACACTTGCAATACAACATAAGAAAACCCACCGAAATTACTTTAAACACAAAAAACTACGATAACTGCACAAAGCACTTGTTGAAATTCGACAGAAAATAAACAATAGAAGAATGTAACTTCGAAAAATTTGAACCTAAACGTATTAGGCATAATTCTATTAATTGCCAGTGTCAAATTGAACAGGAATTATTCAACCTTTTTATACGTATATCTTTACCTAATGCTTTCCGTTGTATGGGAAAATTTTACCCATATTTTTCTTAGTATTTTCATAATGCATAATTATTTTAATTGTTCTTATAATTTTATAAATGTCATAAATATGCAAGCTTTTTAGTAAAACCTACGTGAAATGGATAACGAAAATGGCGCGCGGGCTGAAGTGGGCGGGGAACAAATGACAAGAGGGCGCGAAATCGATTTTATTCGCGTTTGCGACGACGCGAGGAGTGAATGTCTTGTTGCGCTTTATTTTGCCGCTTCGTCGTGACACCGGGCAATGCTAAACAAAAGTGTTTCGCGTGTGCTTCTGTATTTATATATTAAGTGGTGAAAAGTGTTATTAGTAAAATTATACGGTGATGTTGGGATAGGTGATTGGCAGAGCCATGGGCAATTCCTGCAGTTCTGGGCAGGCCCACAAGGACAAGGATAATGTCTCTCAGCAATCAGAAGAGTGAGTAGTAATTGTCTTTTAAATTTTGACACTCCGTGAAGGTCATAACTCATGCTACAACAATGCTTATTGAATAATGTTTACACTATTTTAAATGTATGAAAATATTTACTTACAAAGGAATATTTTCACTCTCAGTCCTTAATTTACGAGTGGGATGACAAATCGATACATTAAGGGCATCTCTTTTAGTTAAGGCTACATTTTAACCAAAGGAAAAGATAGAGATGCATTGTTGAGAAGTTATTTAAATTTTCTTTTATAAATGTTAACAACAAAGTTTGACATGTAATATTTATTCATCTCAAATTTTGTACATTTGTTAATAACTTTTATACGAGACGTGGATTAATATTTTAGATTTCGTACTATCTCAACTTATTCAATTTAATTTTTAATACTATTAAACAAGCAGGGTAATGAGACATATGTAAACTACATATATTAGGCATTTATCAACCAAGTTTTCAGTAAAAAAAACGCCTATCTATATTATGTCTTATATAACATTATATATATATATATCTACATATCTACAATGCACGAAGCTATAACTCAATTTAGGTTTTTTTATTACTCATAATTAAGCTAAATTAACATTTACCTACATTTTGCATTATGTATTTGCATGCATTCATCAATGTGAATAAGGTAACCAATTCGAATTAAATTTTATTGTAAAATTATTAAACAATATAAAATCTTAAATAAATTCTTATATGTCAACTTCGTGCTTTGTTCTATTTGTCTATTATACAAATAAGACAACGACTTGGTACATTTAAAAACGTCTTAGGTCTGACGAGTCACTGAATATTTAAGATTTTCCGTTTAACTCTACACCACTTACAGAGAACTGGTTTCATTTAAAGTAGAACTCGCCATAATTTATAAGCTATTAAAAACAATCTTTAATAGTCATAAAATAACGAGTAAAGATGTATCCCCTTGTAACTTAAATTAAACGTTTAAAATTAACGCTCCCACATAAGCACTTAGATAATGTCGACGAACCGCCACGCTTGATATTTTATGATGCGTATTTTTGTTCGTACTATTTTTATGAAGCCGTTGCGACACTCAGTGTGACGCGAGTATTGAAAATATTTCGATAATAGAAGTATTTGTAAAATGTGAATTTAGAAGCATTTTTTTCACTGGCACTTATTCATCTACATTATAGTTATAATGATATATATTTGTTTAATGTTATTTAACTAATTAGATTAAGAATCGACATTAGAATTTAGATCTTTTTTTTTTAATATTACCAATTTGATTTGTCGTTTAGTTACACCTGTTCTGGTCCGGAAGATATATTTTTAACATTTTTGGTAATCTGCATCTTGTGCATAGTAAGCTATTCAAGGTAGTAGAACTGATGTGAAAGGTAAATAGCTTATGTGAAACATTGGTACTTTTAACACAGCGCCATCTGTTAGAATTGTATTAAATAATAAACAAATAATTTGCAATAAAATAAAATTGCGACTATAATTAAAGATCTAAGCTATCATATCTCTTAAGTTGGACCAGACTGCTCACGGTGTGCCAATTTAATTTAAAATCTGTTAAGTAGTTTAGGAGTCCATCGCGGACAAACATCGTGACAGGAGATTTATATATATTAAGATTATTAGTTTCAAAGCCTAAACCTAAAACCTTCAGACGGTCTGATATATATAATTGTTTGCATACATTTACTGAAATTTGTAAAGGGTGACGTGTAAAACGTTATCTGAATAATGTGATGAGTTTCAAACACGTTTCAAAGGGCTTTGATACAATACAACGCGAACTTCAACTGGGGACAGAATTTGAAAATGAAAACGCACGATTTAAGTTTCGTCAAATTTTAAGTTTTATAATTTTACGAAATCATAGAGCAAGTTTTATGGAATACGGCGAGTGATAGAGAGTTTACACAGACAGTATTCAGAGAAGTTAAGACGGATCTATTATTATCATTTCCTACTGAGTATTGATATATTCTTTTTTTTTTGCGATTGAGGCGCAAACTAGCTGATGTGGTCTCTGGCAGAATGACCAGCGCTGTGGAACACTCTGCTCCTCAGCATAATGCTGAGCCAGGGATTAGAAATAATTTACCTCTCTTTATATCTTTTATTTAATTTTTTCTCTTTGATTACTGCTGTGTTGTGTATTTATGTGTGTGTGTTTTGTTTGTAATAAATAATATGTCTATGTCTATGGATCTGCAGTTTCGTCATACGTCGAGGCAGACTACGGGAGACTTCCAGTATCACGTCCACGTCCATCGTTCCACTAATAGTTTTTAAGGCAGTTTTTGCCGATTTTTTCTTCCTTTGTATCTTGCGAATGATTTCATATGTACTGAAATTATACTCATTTAAATATTTACTAAATAATTTCACTGATTCTGAGTATTTCCATTAAAAATCTGTATTTACAATTATTGATATCTAGTACTTGATATGTTTATTTTACGTTATATTTTTGAGGACACTGACTAAATTCTCAAAAGAAAACAGTTGTACGTCAATAAAAAAGTTTAAATTCTTTGGCTATGAATTTTCATTTATTGCCTAGTTCTCAAATAGGTCAAAAATCCGAAGTACTGGCAATACTCATTTTTTTCTTCTTTTCTTACTAGGGTTGCCTGGAAGAGATCGCTTTTACGCGATATCTTGTAATTTTTTTTGTTGTGTTGTTTGTGTTGTGTTTATTTTATAAGTATTATAAGTACTGCAAGGAAGTGTGAAAAATAAAAATAATTAACAAAACTTACCTACATGTGTAGTATAAAAATGTCAATACATTTTTATAATATATTATATATATATTATTATATATAGTAAAAAGGTCAATATTTTTTATTAATCACAAGGTGTTGTCCAGCCAGTGACCTCTTATCGCATTACGTTTCGTATACTCTATTTCTTAATAGCTATATATATATATATATCCGTATACATAGATATATACGGTTTAAAAAAAACTTGAGAACGTTATTGGAAATTTAATCTTAAAAAATCTTATTATAGTGAAATGTATTATTATCGTGACGATCCCATTGTATAGGAATAGACGCGACGAAGTTTCTTTTTAGCGTCCATAAAGTTTTTCTTTTTATTTACTGTCTCTAGAGCTGAGCAATGTTGGCCGTTAGAGCGACTTCAATCCCTGAAGTTAAATCCTATGAATGCATTAATCCAAAATCATCGTGAGGAAACCAGCATGATCCAAAAAGTTGACGACGTGTGTCAGACACAGATGGCTGAAACTACGTGCCTATTAAAATATTATCAAGGAACAGATAACGTTATCTGACTCCCAAGTCCAGGGGTTGTAGTCCACTGTTGCTTTTTTAAAATGCCTTTAGATGATTTGAATGGACAGAAATCTACATTCTCCGACTCATGATACGTTACAGAAATAAATAAAAGCTAAACCTCCAGGTATTTTAAAGTACATAACAGATCGTTCCTAACAGCCTAATAATTCACACACTACTTTTTCTATCCTGAGCCTGCAAATTATTGTTTTATTTACTGCGTTCTGGTCAGTCACTAGTTTGTTCAGGTTTTAAGAAGGAACACTTATGAACGTAAATATTAAAAAGAAAGTATTTAAATTTACTGTTGAAGACGTAGAGTGGGGGAGAAGAATAAGCTCTCTTTGCCACTCTTTTGAATCGCCTAGCAATAAATTGTAGCGGCAACCATGGTTTACTTTACAAAAGGCAAAGAGGCTTTTTGTAAGGCCGTTAGCACTCAAAAAAAAAGAATGCGGAACGTCAGCATGAACATGGTTCAGACGCTCTGAAAGAAAACGATGACATGGGCATCGTCACCGTTCTTTCGCACGTCTGCCATTAAAAAAAGGTTGCAAGAATTGTGCGGGAGGAGTGTCGGTAGATAGGACTTAGGTGCTATCCGCTCATGGGGGATCTTCAGGAATCCGTCCGGTTTTAGTGGGTTGGGCAAAAGTCGTAAAGTAGAAAGGGCAAAGACAGTTCAAACAATCTTTACCTCTCATAATATATTCTCGCGAACCCTCTAGCAAAAAAAAGAACCCAACATAAATATGAAAAAAATATACTAGAAAAGTTATATTGTAGATTATAATTACTTACCTATTATTACACGATAAGGTTGTCATTAATCGTTGTCCGTAATTACGTCCGCAACATATACTTTATTTTCCATCAATAAACTTTAGACTATGTTTTTCTTTTAAACATGGGAAGTGGTATTTAAACATAATTCATTAAATCTTGACTTTGTTATTAAAGGTAGAACTATTCACAAACAAGTTCCTAGTTATTATTGAATATGTCTCTTTGTTATTTGCTTTTGTAAGCTGCGGGTTTTACACCTAATTAAAAGGCCGTAGCAATCTTATCTTTATATGTAAAATTCTACTGAACGTGTGTATGTCACTGAACTTCTCTTAAACTACTGGACCGATTTGAATGAATTTTTTTGTATACATTTGAGTGGATTCACAATTAATCAGCATCGCAGATGACGCTACAGTCGGTACTTTCATACTTTCTTTCATATCATAATCGCTTGATATACCATGCAGCACAACGTTTTTTCATGTTTTTTATTAATCTTTACACCTGATTAAAAGGCCCTAAGAATCTTATATTAAGCTTAACACCTTGTTTACTCATTGATTTGCAATAAATGAAAAATAAAGAAGACGTGTGTATTCTAGTTAAATTTTATTGCTGTAGTTATTTAAAATTTAACCAAAAGTGGTCGAGCACACCTGATTAAAGGGCCGTAAGAATCTTATATCATGTATAAGCTTTACACATAATTATTGATTCTTGAAGACTAGCGGATAAATTAAGGATAAATACTGGTAATAAACGATTGCCTTTCAAATAACTTTAGCTTTCATAGACGAAGTGTCTATGTTTTATTAATCTTCATTTTTGGTCATATAAGTCAGACACATTATTATATGTTAAGGGCCTGTTTCACAATGTATGGATAAAGTGCCAAATAGCTATGCAACACATAAATTATTCGAAAGATAAAAGTTCCAAATAAGATACTTCGAATTTCATGACGTATAGCGCTATCTGACAGTCGTGAAACGCAAAAATACTATTTATCATACCAATAAGTAACAAATAGCTTATTTGGAACTTATCCGGACATTGTGAAACAGGCCTTATGGCTGACATATGTGTCACTGCCCTTTCGATCGTAGCATTCTGATTGTAGCTTTTAAAATATCCAATCGTCGATTCCGTCAATCGTTTCCCATAAACAATTTCCTCAGTTCCGCAGCAGCTCCGGATATATTTGAGACGATAAGATCTAGTATGCAATTTATAAGGAAACTTAGTTTTATGTTGTGAATAAATCGCCAGAATAATAAATGCATAGATATTGCTATTTATCGAGGAAGATGTATGTTTATTTATTTATTAAGTTCATATCATATATGACGCTATATCTACAGTATATTTTACAAGGATATCTAATAACTAACCTTAAAATTTAATTATTAAAAAATATTTTTAAAAGGAGTCCAATTATATTTTTATGTATTATGTTATGTCAAATTAAGTGTACATTATGTTACCTGTATTGAATAAATTATTACATATTTTACAAGGTATTCTAACATACATGACAATTATGGTAAACATAAATGTAACACAATATAAAAAATAATAATATAACACATCCAATTTTAGATTTTACGTAAAATAAGCAAAAAAATTATAAGTAAAATATCGAGTTAAGTGTCAAATAGGCACTTAACAAAGCTTTTTTTTAATTGACCAGCCCACTACCGAATATATCAAGCCCTGAATAAGTGTTATATGTAGTAGTATATGTTATATGCGCGAAGAATTGTAATGAGAGCTGGCCAGTGGCATGGCTACCTTGAGTGGCACCCGATGCGGAAGTTCGTGGGGTCACCATTGAATGTAAAAAGCAGTAAATTTTATATTATAAAGGATCATTTATAAAAATGTCGCGAGTATGGGACGAGGAATCCCCCACGGATAGCGATAAGGTCTTTTGCGGAAATCCCCAAATTCTACATAGAGCTGAGCTAGAGCTAGTGGAGGAATCTCTGAAAAAGAAATTAATATGCTAGCGATTTTTTCGATTGTTCGTAAAGTTGAGAAACCGGCTTATATATAATTTCCGAAATAATTCGAGTTAGGGTCCTTCAAGAAAAGAGCGTACCAAATCCTAACCGGCCACGCACTTGCGAGCCCTCAGGCGTAACGTAACGTAACGTAACGTAACAGCCAGTTTGCGTCCTTACATAAAAAACCCCGTGTGGCACAGTTATATCAAACATTTCTCGATTCCTAATATTAATTTTGTTTTATGACTCCGTAATCATTCCTCACGTCATTTCTGAAGTCAATTATTATCTTAATAAATGTATTTGGCCCAATTATATCAAATGTCACATAAAATGTATTGCTCGGTAAACAGGAGTTGTCACAATCAATCATGACTTGTTGGCAAGTATTGGCGAAGCATGAACAATGGTTTATGTGAGGTATTTGTCTACATTTTAAAGAAGATACTATATTTAGACTGTGACTAATACTATGTGTCTATTAGCGTTAATATATTTTTTCGTATTCGAATTGTAATTGGTTTACATACAGCCTGGCCAAGTCTTCGTCAACTGCTGTCTCGCTGTATTCTGGCTATCTACTGACCCAAATACATCTCCAACGATCATCATTGGGAGCACTGCCGAAGAACCCGGATCAGCCAGCCAGATCAAGTGGATCAAGTGGAAATGGATAGGCCATACAAACCGTATATATTCCAATCATAGCAGGCGCTTGGTTGGAACCCGTAAGGAAAACCTCTGGCCGTCCCAGGCGAACCTGGCCTGGTAGTTGCAGATGAGGCAAAGGAAGCCGAAAATACTTGGAGCGAGGTGAAACAGGAAGCTCAAAACCGAACGCGATGGAGACTCACTCTTCCCCATAATAAGGTCATGGAACATTAAGCCAAGTCAAAAAATATATATTGGATCGTAATGCTCTCCATACATATCTAGTCTATATAGTATCTAAATATCGTATAATAATCGTTCTGAGTATTAAAAGTTATAAAACAACTTCACTTTTATTATACACAATAACTTTACTTTTTGTTTAGTGTATATATTAAAGCACTCATAACAAATAAAATGTGTACTGTGTGGCTCCCAAGTCAAAAAGGTTAAATCACCTAGGTACCTGAAAGATGGTATAGTAATTTGATAATAATCAAAGATATCAAAAAATAGATAAAATAAATTTTCGCTTCTACCAAAAGCAAATTAAATATCTCTTTATAATATCTCTTATATAAATGAGCAGAGTTGGCTTAGTGTCTTCAGCATGCGATTCTCATACCGGAGGTGTCGTAGGTTCAATTCCCGTGTGTACCGATGGACCTTCTACCATTTCAGCCATCTATCGGTGCTTGTAACGGCTAAAGGTGAAGGTAAACATCATGAAGAAATCTTCTTCTAGAAATATTCACCTATTAACAAAACAAATTATCACGAAACATACAGAAATCTGATGGTCAGATCTAGCTGGTTCTAGCGAAATTGAGTCTTTTATACTTACATAAAAAAGCAAAAACATTTTATAATTTATAAAACTCTTCAAACTTATTTCGCTGGATCTCCCAAAAGACAAGTTCGTTATGTAAATTGTTGATTTAATAAAGCGAGACTTTATTTTTATATTTTATTTGGAGGCCTTAGGTTATTTGATGAGAGTAAATAGAATATAGAAATTTAAATGAAACATAACGTCGCTGTAAAGTTATAACCTCGTATGTCCAGACAACCAAATATTACAGGAACGAAAAAAAAATTTTGTAGTAAAATTTCTTTAGTGGGGTAAAATTTCAGAACAGACGTCACGAACATTTGCAGCGTTTTTAAAGAAAAATAAAAAAAATAAAAAATAAAATACGTTTATTTTGGAACATAAGATCTTCTAGGTATCACTTATTCCACGTCAATCAATTCAAACTTGTAGGCATCCCTACTCATCGGCAAAGACAGAGGGTGTAGGCCGAGAGAAAAAGCCGGCGTAAAAAACTCTCGGTACTCTTTTAAAAAAGCAAATCATCAAACAATATTTAAAACAAATATATCAAATTAATTAGAGGCAGCCTGCCCAGCACTAGTCCCAGGCCCTTTTATCAACTAGATAATCAATAACTTTATAGTAAGCCTTTTTACACAGCTTTTCTTTAATACATTTCTTAAATTTATTAAAAGGCAGAGATAAAAGAGCCTCTGGGATTTTATTAAAGAAGAGTATCCCTTTCCCCAAAAAAGAATTACTAACTTTACATAGTCTAGTACGGGGAAATTGCAGCCTGCGTTTGTTCCGAGTATTGACATTGTGCGTATGTTCTAATCTAGTATATTTATCACTATTTTTGTATACAAACATAATATTTTCATAAATATATTGCGAGGGAAAGGTAAGTATATTAATTTCCTTGAATTTATCTCTGAGAGATTCCCTACATTTTAAATTATAGATTGCACGAATAGCCCTCTTCTGCAGAATGAAAACAGATTCGACATCAGCAGCGTGACCCCATAACAATAAGCCATAAGTCATTAAGCTGTGAAAGTAACTAAAATAAACAAGTTTAGCTGTATCGACATCAGTCAGTGAGCGTTTTGTCGAAGAACAATCATTATTTAATATATTTAGGGCCTGTTTCACAATGTCCGGATAATTTCCAAATAAGCTATTTGTTACTTATTGGTATGATAAATAGTATTTTTGCGTTTCACGACTGTCAGATAGCGCTATATGTCATGAAATTCGAAGTATCTTATTTGGAACTTTTATCTTTCGAATAATTTATGTGTTGCATAGCTATTTGGCACTTTATCCATACATTGTGAAACAGGCCCTTAAAATGTAACATATCACTGCATAAGCGACGCCATATTGACAGGTTCCACGTTAGGTGGCAGAAATTGAAATGCTAGGCAAGTAATGAGACGTCATTGATTCACGTTATTTAATATTTGCCTAGCTGTTTGATCAAATTGCTGAATATCATTTAGCCGCTAGTTAAGCGGCCGTATTTAGTAAAGAGGCTAGGCTGTTGATTGACCGCCTAATTAAGCTAGTTGGCTGCGACATAGAGTTCGATAACATCCAGAGTGTTCTTACAAAATTGATATATATCTCTATACAGCAGAGCTTTTGTTGGAATCAAATCAAAATATAATTAATATTTTATTCATCGTAAAACAGTTTACGATGCGGAGCGGGGATTGAATTATGCGTTATTGTTAATATTATTTTCGACTTTCCTATACTTTTCACATAAATTACAACTTTTAGGTTTAATAAGTTATTAGGTGATAAAAAAACGTTTTACAATTGGGTACAGAAAAACGTTACATGGGGGGGTGGGTCAAGAATCTCCAAAAATTTTAATACTTGAACGCTCGCAATGCCGTTTTTTCCAAAAGTGAGATTAAATTACTTACTATTATCAACTGGTTATTTATGCTATCAGTGAATGCATAAAATCTTCGTTATATATTACATGTAAAGACAAGTAAAACTATTGTCTAGAGCAGTGATTCCCAAAGTGGGGCCCACGCCTAATAGAAGTTAAAAGAAACCATCATCTAATTCAATTAAAATTTTTATAAATTGTCGACTGATATTTTCATCATGTTTGAAAATTTAATTACTATGTTTTTAACAAGCATAATTTATATCGTCCTAAAACATATAATTTAAGTATCTTAAATGAACAAGCAATATTTTTTATATTATTTATTGTGTTACATAATGATTTTAGACAGGCTAAGGTGTTACAATCTCTTTTACAATAGCACTTCGCTGACATGATCTCAGTCATTCACTTCTGGTGTCTACAAACGTTGCAATTTTGTAACCTTTATTTTAATAATAATAATAAAATTGTATTGTTTCTCAAATTTTTTACATCAATAAATGAGTATGAGACAGCCCCCGTAAGTAGTCAAGAGACACTTGACTACTTACGGGGGTTGTCTTGACACTATTTTAGTTATAAGTCTTATTTTTTACTTCCTTTTATATTACTAGCGGACCCGACAGACGTTATCCTGCACGATATTTCAAGTGACTAGAATATTAAACAAAGTATCAAAATACCCACTGTAGCTAAACCATCCAGGACTACCAAACGCATACAAAATAAATAATTCAAATCGGTCCACCTGTTTAAAGGAGTTCAGTTACATACACATATACAGTAGAATTGTATATATGTAAGCTATCCTATCTTTGATGGCGCACTTTTGTTCTTTCGCGAATTTTCTAAACGTTTTTGATATTCATAAGCATGCGCTAAGACGAATCTAAACTGAATAAACGTATTTTGATTCATTGATTTTAAATTACATCAAACATGTTGTGCAAATTTCATTGTAATCAGTTAAGTAGTTTAGGAGTCCATATCGTATATGTATATGTATTAGGATTTTAGTAGCGTTTGTATGAGCGGAGTATTCTCATGTACAGGTCCCTCTAGACTTAGTTCCGGGGTTTCAATACCTGCTAATACATTCTATCCTATTATTGCATAAGGAATTTTCGATTTTGAACAAAATCATCAGCAAGGATTAGAAACATTTTTCTAAAAAGGAACATAATTGATTAATTCCAAGCTAGTACCTGTATCAAGGAATGAAATTAAACTCGTTTTCAAAACACCATACTATTCATATCTATTAGTTTTGCCACGAAAATAGAACGCATATTAAAGTAAATAATATTTATTATTTTAAGAATAGCCACTCACGCCGTGTGACGATTATTTTATGGGAATTGGCAAGGTCTTATACAAAAATAGGTTTTACTTGGGCGCATAGATAATGAATTTAAAAAGTTCTATCTGAATTTACGTCAGGACAATCGTCGAATGTATAAAAAGACCACTGTATGGCAGTGTGGAGCGGAGCGTTGGTACTTATTGTATATGTAATTGAAAGAAAATACGAGAAAGACATCATGTTGAGAGGAAAGCTACCCAAAAGGAAAGAACATTTTTTAAAATGATGGCAGGAATAAAGATGGACTGGTTTTTCAACAGAAATTAATATTTTTAATTTAATAAAGGTGCTTCCACATATCCATTGCAACCCTTTTGCCCCGCATAAGCAATACCCCTCTGACGCAACAGACATCGAGAGCTTTGATCGGATACGTCATATCGATCCGGTCAAATCCTCAAATTAGTAGAATAAATAAAATAAATAAAAAAATAAAATACGTTTATTTTGGAACATAAGATCATCAAGGTATCACTTATTCCACGTCATTAAATTCGAACCTGTAGTTTTAGTAATTAAATAATAAACCTAAAATATATATTATAGATAGTGTATCTTATTGCTACCTCAATTGTAAATTTTAATTTAATTTCAATAATTGTTAGATTAAAGTAATTTTCATATACATATTTTGTTTTGTTTTTTGGAATTCTCCGCTGGTCCTCAATTCCCGTCTTCATGGCTTGAAAAAGGCACCTTGGTTGTGCAAATTTTATTTAACCGACTGGTCGTGGATTTATACTTCGATTTATTTTATCGAAATTGTCAAATGCTTTTCTAATTTTAAATCGGTTTTTTATTATATATATTTCACCAACGAAACTAAGCTAACTAGACCGTAATAATAAGCAATATCTTGTCAAATTACGAGGATAGTTCCCCACGGAGACCAAGACGGCTAATGCCAAATTGTATTAATCAAGTGAACAACAAACGAAGCACAATTTTCCTTCAAATTGTTGGATTGAAGATATAGCTATATACGCCCAGGTAATATTTTTGGTGAAGAACTCATATAAATTTTTATATATATGAGATATAAATTTTTACTCACAATGGGACATTGGTTTAATTATGTCAATTAAGTAATCAATAGTTAATTAAACAAAACTTTTTAAGGTTATTTATTTAGAAAAAGTTAATTGGCTTTCAAGTTACGAATCACAAAACATAACTAATTGTTTAGTTATATTTATCAGAAGTACATTTTTTTATAGATTTGGTGACGATTTCAAACCAACCAACGGGCATCAAGCTCACCTGATATTAAGTGATACCGCCGCCCATGGACACTTTCAATGCTAGAGGGCTTGCAAGTGCGTTGCCGGCCTTTTATTGGTACGCTCCTCCTTAAGGCTCCATATTGTTATTACAAAAAAGATACATCGGTAATATTATTTACAATATTCATGGGCGAGCCGGGGCGCATTGGCTTTAGACCCATTTTGGACCCATTATTTTATTTTTGTTTGTCTCCTTCGTATATTTAATAATTCGCAGAACTGTTCCAATCACGGTCCGTGCTTTGTTAACATACCCTGTGGGACGTTATGGTCTATTGTCATTTGTGTTTGTTGCTCCAGGTGGACTGTGCGAATATACACGTTCTACGGTTTGATCGCCTTTATTGCAGGTACATGTTCGACCTGTCTACTAAAGAGCAACGTCAAAGATTTCATATTTCTAGACGTTGCTCACATGACATAGGTATGGTAGGTGGCCCTTAATTTCCGCATCTAGACTCAAATTTGGTCCGTTTTGCGTAAAGCCCTGGCTACTCAAGCTAGCCCAGCTCCTTCCAGAAGCACAGAAGTCTCCTGGGCACTTCACAGGCTTCTCGGAGCGAGCTTACTGTTCCGAGGATTTCCGTTCGTTGTTTAGCCACAGCCTCGCAATCCAGGACTACGTGGATGACTGATTCCTCTGCGCTGAAACAACCTCTGCACATGGGGCTGTCTGTCGCGCCTAGGACAAATAGATCACATGACATTTCAGTCATTTGAAAACTATTATTTAATGCGTACTCCACAAAAATGTATTTATTCTAAACCCACTGAGAATTTCGCCTACAAAACATTCGTCTAAAATATCGCCTATATTCGAAGCGTATATAATTACCAATGTCAGTTACACTGCAACGCACTGCAATACATTCAATGGGTGGACAATATGCAATGAATTAAGAGGCGTGACACGATTCCCGATGCCAAAACCACTTCATTGTCTTTGCTCTCTTGTTAAATCAAATTGACCTAATTGAAATAGTGGACGTGTTGACAATATTGTATTACTCTATGTTTGGAAAGGGATAAGTATTTGTTGACTTTCAAAATGTACCTGTGTTGTAATCGCTTTCTTCAGCTGTCACAATTTCCGTTCTAGGGACATACCAATTCGATTTAGGGTCTTTCAAGAAAAGAGCGTACAAATTCTTAAAAGGCCCGCAAAGCTCTGGCATTGAGAGTGTCCATGGGCGGCGTATTCACCGAACATCAGATTAGCCTCCTGCCCGTTTGCCCCCTGTTCTATAAAATTAAAAAAAAAAACCAGGAGATTTGTAGAAAAATATTATTTGTTTGTGTGTTTCTCACTTTCGATCCGTTTCGTTGAAGCGTTAAGATTGTACGCGTTAAAAGGATGTTCCTTCTAGAAACCAATTCAAATACCCGTACAAATAATTAATAATTAAAACTTCTAAAGTTTTTTGTTTTACACTGTTTGAGAGGTAATTTCAAATATACACCAAAAATACATTTAAGTAGTATACAATTTCAATTTTGGAATATTATAGCTTTGGTTTAGCTTGTTATTTGGGTAGACTTAATATACATTGAAAAAACTCGAAATATAGGTAACACTTATGAACGTCAAAAGAAAATATATTAAATTAATTCTAAATTTACATGTACTACCAGTTCGTAAGTCAATGATGTAGAGCGGGTAAGAAGAACTGGCAAGAAACTCTGCCACTCTTTTTAATCGCCAAGTTTGGAGTCATACAAATTGTTTGAATTGGAGGAAAGTACTGTTTAAAGTGCCCTGTCCTAAGTGTTAGTAATCCTCCTAAATAAATGTATGTACATCCTAAAAACCATCCAAGACATTTTGAGTTCAACAAAATTTAGAAGAAAACCTCCAAGTTGGCATCACTGCGTGCGATCAGCACGTCGTTTCCTGAGACTGCTTGCATGCGTACGCGCATGGTATGGTTCTAGCCGGCACGTAGACGATCATTAAGTAACCGTTTTTAACTGAATTTTTAAAGGATACTTTACAAATTATTATATTATTACGACATTATGCTAATGCCTCTATTATGTGACTGTGTGATTTATATATGGCGGTTTTTTTTTTTTATTTATTCCAGTAATTTTTTCTATCTTAACAGTTACTACTAATGCGATAGAATTCCAAAATATTTCCCACACCAACTATCCTACATAAAAACATTAAAAAATTAAACTTATATTCCTAAATCTTATAACTAAAAATATAATTTATATTTAATGCATCTAATTGTACCACTATCTTAGCAAATAAACGAATTCATTTTCGTTTTTTTTCAATTCTAGATGAAGCCAGCATTCTTTACTTTTCTACTACGTTGACCTGTATCAATCATCATTCGATTTATTCTTACCCAGCACCGACTATTCAAAACAAAATCAAAACACACATACCTTAGCGATATTATTACTAGAATTAAATGTGGAAAAACAAAAAATTCAAACACTTGTGGCTGGCTTGATGCCAACCGCTACACATAACACCGCTAATAGTGAGGTGATTTAATTTAATTATTTGTCTCTGGTACTAAGAGTTTTCTTTGATGATTCACGCATATTTATAAATTTGCATAACTTTGAAAACTTTATTAAGTTGCAAAATACGTAAGATGTGTTATATAAATTAATTAACCACGTTGCCATGGCCACTGTGGCCTATGTGACCTATTTTCACAAAACCTGTGTTTAAACCCCTGTGTGTAATAAATTAAACAACTAAGCTATCGAATAGCGAAAGCAGTATTCCCCTCAATAGTGCGGTATCTCTATAACGCGGAGATTTCTGTAGTGTAAACTTTACAACGATTTGTCAAGTCCATACATAGATTTGCGAAGCTTTGCAGTTTCAATTGTGTTTTTATAAAATTAAACTTAATAACTTTATTAAATTCATGTTAAATTTTAATTATAAACAGTTATTTTTCTATAATTTAAGTAATTAAAAATTTTAAACCAAACTTAATATATTTTACCTTAATTTAATAAGCGTTGATATCGGTATCGGCGATATTTCTATAAGAGTATCGACATCGGTGTCCTATCAATACATCCCTAAAAAAGTTAATATGGCCGAGTCCCATTTAGGATGTAGATCCCATTTGTAGTGCTACGAAATTGAAAGTGTAACTTAAGTGACAAAAAATATTATTAGTATAGACCTATTCAAAAAAATCGAGACTACAACCTATTTTTACGTCTGGGCCTCAGATTACTGTATCGGTTTTATGCTCATTTGTCATTCTAATAGGCAAGTGATCAGCCTTCTGTACCTGACACGCCGTCAACTTTGGGTCTAAGCCGGTTCTTCACGATATTTTTCTTCACCGTTTCTATGTGTGTATATTCGCTCGAGTTAATGTTAAATGCACACATAGAAAGTCCATGTGCACAGCCGGGGATCGATCCTACCACCTCAGGGATGAGAGTCACTAGGCCAATACTGCTCTAAGTATACACTTGTACTGGCTATAAATAAAATGTAAATAAATAGGTGTTGCAACATCTCAGCTTTTACAATAAAACCTCATTTCACGGTTAGAAATGGGTAAATCCTATAAAGGAAATGCATTCCACTTCCTTTGCGAATAGATTGTATACGTACTTCTGTTGATACATCTCTATGAAATTGGATTTCAATGTACATATTGCATTTTATGCTCTATCAATAAAGTAAAGCGATACAAGTCGTGCTCAGAAGCTTGGGTTCATTATTGCTTTAATTATGTATATCGTTGCTAGTTTTTTTATATAATAGGGGGGCAAACGAGCCTGCGGGACGCCCAAAAAGGCAGTCATCGCAGCCCATAGACACCCATTTTTAGTGGGTGCGTTGCCGGCGTTTTAGGGAGGAGTGAGACGCTCGAATTTTGAATTGTTGGAGGTCGTATCTCTCAGGGAAGACCCCGCCGGTAGTCGATTCCACAGTTCGCTAGTTCGCAAAAGAAAATACCTTGTGAAACGGACTGTGGAAGCTTTCCAGCCATCAAGGCGATGGCTTAGATCGGATATAGATATATTAGGATCGTAACTGATCACCTAGGTTAAGCAACACTTGGCGTGGCCAGAAGTTGAACGGGCTCATGCTTGTGATTTCTTTTATCAGTACATGAGATGGGCGGACGACATTGAAAAAACTGCTGGGTCGAGCTGGATGCAACTCACCCAAAATCGAGATATTTGGATTTCCTTGGAGGAGGTTTTCACCTGTGATGGAAGGGTTCTTGCAAAATAACTGGGAAATAATTTTAAAAAATAGGAAAAAAATAGTATAATTTAAGTACTTTTCTTACAAATTAATTATGTAATAAATAGTATTATGTTTACTTTGTTCTTTGCAAGAAATAAATAGGCTTTTTTATTTTTGTATAATTTACTACACGTCTATTAGTCTATTGTATTCATAGTTTACATGTTCCTAACATAATATTTACAAATATCGAAACCGTAGAATATTAAACATTCAAGAGTTAAAAAAACAGTGTGTGAGATAAAGTAAAATAATTACAGTTTGTAGCATTAAAACAAAAATAATAAAAATATGTAACATTAGATCAGCAACCAGTTGAATTGTCAAGACATTGATGACATGAAAGGCTTTTATTACTATTATATCAGAATGTTTACCGATATTTAATAACGCATTACATAACAAAGAATTACGATAATTATATAATTGTAAGTCCTTACAAAAGGTGACGTCAGGCGTGCGTCATTGGTCGGAAGTAGGTCGACGCGGCCGTGGCCTGACACACGCCGGTAATTAGCTATAAGCTTCAATAATATCTAGTGCATTTAATTAATAGATTTACTAAGAGCATCTTAGAAAGTACCAGCACTAACTAATACTAATAATTTCGAATCTCGGTGTTTGTTTCGCTTTGGTTAAGGCAAGTTCTATGTAGAAAAAATATTAATAACACATATTATGTAATAGTAAGATGTAGGGGTAAGCGGGGAAAGTATATAGTGATTTAACTTAGATTTTTTTTCTGTTCGCTTGTGTTAATTTATTTGTAGTGGTTTTTTTAAGTTTATGTGTGTAATATTTGAAGTTATATTTTCTTGTACATGGTAAGCATACGCGTTTTAGACTTGTGACTTATAAACAAATAAATAACAACAATTGTAAATATTAATTAATTTCTTATCGTTGTATTGTAAAGACTGTGGTCCCCATACAGACATTCCTGCGAAAAAAATATTCGTAATTATAATTATAAGATTAGTTAATTTAATTAAATAATTATAAGCAATACTCGTCGAGCGAGTTTGCTTATCTTGCCGAAGCCGCGTACAAATTATTTGAAGAAGTCTATTAGGTTCGAGGGTGTACAATTTTTTAATCAATTACCATCTAAAATTCGCAATATTGGTGTGTTTGAATTCAAAAAGGCAGTAAAGATGCATGTTAGAGTGAACACAGTTGACTAAAATTGAGACGGCTAATGGCGACGTGTATCTCGCTCGTATATTAAGTTTTTCATGTAAATAAAATGTTTTTTTTGTAATGAGAAGTTCTTTAAACATTAAGTTTACCATAATACATAGCTTCAAATCGGTAAAAAAGTGTTTTCTTTAAATATGTAAAAGATATGTTAATAAAAGACAATACTAAATATTCGTATGTTATGTTTTTTTTGTAAGAAAGGCATATGTTAGAAAAAAATGGAACCTTTCCAAGCGAGTCTAATACGCGCTTAATATATAACTTTTAATTCAGTTCAACTAACCTTAAACTTCCCCAATTAAATATTTGCCTAAATTACGGCTCCTAACTTGTCAAAAGTTAGTTAACTGGTTTAAACATTTGGATAAATATTGCAATACCTTTTTGACAAGAATCACAACCGCAAAGAAGTTTTTACAGAGCTTTATTACATCAAATGCCGCATAACTTAGGCTTTCAAACAAATTTCCACTTAATTGCTTAATATAAATAATATTTTTAATGGCCTCCAAAACTTTCCTTCGCCAACGTAATCTATCACGGGCTTCTTGTGTCAAATTTAGACCACCTTTTGTTTTGAGGTCCTTGTTAACTAGGGGAACAAAGTCGTAAAAGCTAACTTTTAGAAAAAATAAAAGAATACTATTATTACTAGGCATTACGTTTTATCAAACTCAAACTCAAAATATATTTATTCATATAGGTAAGCAAGTACATTTATGAACGTCAAATAAAAATTAATTAAGAATTAAAGCAATTGTAAATTTACATTTACTACCAGTTCGCAAGTCAAGGGCGTAGAGCGGGCAAGAAGAACCGGCAAAAAACATTCCTGGCGGAATTTACTTTAAAACTCTTTTTAATCGCCAAGTTTTTTATACAAATTGTTAGAACTGGAGCAAATCAATCCCAAGGATTAGGATGATTTAATAAAAAGCTTTATTGACTAATTTACTTTTAACGAGGGCTTTGAATTTATTCAGTGATAATTCCCCAATTTCGCTTGGGAGTTTATTGTAAAAAAAATTTTTTCAAATCATCCGTAAGTTGTATTTCGTCTTGTGAATAAATATAAAATAATTGATAGCCTGCAATACGTCGATCACTTGAAGTGAAGTGAAGTTTTTGCGAGTGCTACCGATGAAAACCTTTTATCTAAGTCCTAATATTACCCGCCGCAGGTTTCGGCACCCACTTTACATTTCTAAGTAACATCAAGTTAGCTTACTAAGTTACGATGTATAGTAGTTTTATTCTAGGGGTTGTTTTCACATATAATTATTTACCTAATGTATACAACTATTAAAGTTTAAAAGAGTAAGTGTGGAGTTTCTTGCCCAGTCATCTCCACACGAAAATACCTTTTGCAAGGGGCAACTAGAATCATCTTATATTTATTTAACATTCTAAAATGCCATTTCAGGTGGTCTAATTGGAATAAATGATTTGATTTGATTCGTCACTCATAACACATTTTTACCGTTACATGTTTTTTGAATATATGATATCAAATGAAAGATTTTTCCCCATTTGACGATTTATTCCATGTGGTTATGTATTAAGTGTAAATAACTAACAGAATGTAATAACTAACAACAGTAAATAATGAAACCGAAGACCAAAGGCGTTTTACGATTATTTCACTGTCAAAACATAATTACGGACGACACACTAACCGCACATTACGATAGCACATTTTGACAAATGTCTAGAACGTAATAATCTATTACCTACTACTCTTTTCACATATATATTATGACCTTGGTGAAAGATAGATATATTACTACCACTTTTTGAAACTGTCGCATTAACCTTTATAATTTATTTATTTATTTATTAACACTTTGTTGCATTACATAAAAGGAAAATATTAAACATAATTTAATGACAAGTAACTGGCGGCCTTATCGCTTTATAGCGATTTCTTCCAGACAACCACTGTTAGTAAAGGAAAAAACCACTATGAGTATATTAGATAAGATACTCATAGTGGTGGATAATTTGATAGAATTTAAATCTAAACTAAAACTATCTTTTCGGTTGTAGCTATCTATTTCAGGAAAGTCAAATTAGTAGAAAAACTCGTATTACTTGAAATCTAAACAAAATAATTTCCGTAGAATAAAGACACGAAGACGGATTTCGGGTTTCGACAATTCTAGAAAAAAAAATCAGTTATTGAACATCACACAAGGAAGTCAAAATGACAAAACAGTAAAACAGTCGTAATAGTGTTTTACGACTTTGTTCCCCGGGGCAAGCGATGCAGTCTCAAAAGCTCCAATGGAAAGTCACACAACTGGAAAACACGAAATGGCAAACTGGCAGCTTTTTAACCAACTTAGCGATTGGTACTTTTTTTTTAGAACAAGTTAAACTATGGCCCCGCCAGCAATATAACCCAACACCTCATTATGAAGTCGGATATACCCAGAATATGTAGCATCTTCCACCGCATTTATAATAGATAGTGTTCAATTTTCATCGCACGGAAGGCACAATACAAAATATCATCCGTATCACCTCGAGTCCGTCGCTTCACAACCAAGCGTTTTTCAAGGCAATTTTTGTCGCGCACCACCACTTTGTGGAACCAGCTGCCCACTGAAGTATTTCCGAACCAATTCGACTTAGGGTCCTTCAAGAAAAGAGCGTACCAATTCTTAAAAGGCGCTTGCGAGCCATCTGGCAATGTAAGTGTTTATGGGCAAGGGTCACTTTACATCATATACGCGTTAAAAAAAAATATTGGCAGTAAAAGTATATAAGTATCAACGGACAGCAAAGATCTCATGAATCGAATCAATGATTTTATAATTAGTGACCTGGCTCAGCATCAAAGCACACTTCCAGCATTCCAATCAACTTTGCCTAGTGTCGCATCTGTTCATTTTCTTTGGTCTATAATAAGAATAACGATAGACGAAACGACCGCGCATGAGAAGCTGGTTTTGTCACAGACACGTTCCGACCAATCACAATCAAGCTAATTTTTTAAGTGAAACTTCTTTAGACGCATGAAAGTATAATTTTTACGGATGACACGTCACGAAGACGTGCAGCGTTTTTGTCGAAGAAAAGGGAGAGAGCTATTGAGAGAGAGAGAGAGAGAGTAATTCTGTCGCATAACGTCTTGAGCAGCTAACACAGATTTTATTTATTTATACATATTATCATTAGCAAAATACAGTGTGTAAACAGTATGGAGTGATCATATACTGGTACATGATTATCTATTGGGGCTATTACTTTAGTAATAATTAATTTCCAGAGAAGTTTCACTTCTGACATGTGTACTTTGTAAGCACGCACTTATTTTATTATGCTCTTAAACAAACATTGAAGAAGGACAACCAGATACTTAATGTTTAATTAAATCAAATAATTAATAACAAAAAAAGCAAAAACTAAGATTAAAATATAATAACTAAAATTTATTATTAATATGAGTCCCTTTAGGCGGTTCTGGCAGCGTTCCCTCTTTGAATAGCTAGACTTAATCTTTGTCCGTGGTAGCTGCCGGCTCTGCGGTCACATGTGATGTCGACTAACCTTTTTGCTATTTATAGATATTTTTATTAGATTTTCCCCCCATCAAATCAATGCACTGTTATATTTAAAAAAATATAGCCATTATAAACTAAAAAAATTTTTATCGCTGTATCTATATTGAGCTTACATTGCCAAAAAATTTCGCCAAATTAGGAAAATTATATCAAAAAGGAAACGAGGTTAATTCGCTCTTGGTACTTATCTTTTAATTACGTACTTTAAGATTTAACATGGAGATTTCGGCTTCATATCGCAATCCTTTTGAGTTTTAAGAACGCTTTTATTAAGTGTCTAAAACACATTTATGTAACTTAATTAAATAAATCGTTTAACTTCGTTACAAAGTTTATTAAAGACATCTTTAACTTTTTTAAAGTTTCAGTTAAGGAGTTCCAATGCCACACTGATACTACTCTTTAAAATAAGAGATTTTTTAAAACTGCGTGCATCATGCATCTTCTCCCGTAGGAAATTAAAATCTTCAATCTTATTTGACCACTATAAGCTAGAATGTTTATCAATATTATAAAAAAGAAAATTTATCTTTCATGTTTACACTTCTATTAAGGCCCTAAAAACTTTTTAACCTAAATATAGATCTGATATTTTGTTGTTGTAGTTTAATCTATTATTATGATATACAAGGCATATCGAAATGTACCTATCGTTGATCGTTTAAAATTAAAATTGATATTAATAAACGTTAATTGTGAAAAAGAACATTTATCAACAAATAAAAATAAAACTAAATATAAATATAGTTGAGAATGTTTGCTGGACAGAAATTTACTATTTATATAAATTTACTACGACAAATCGTACCACAAAAATGGTATCGAAAAAGTATATGACGGTTGTATTTTTATATAATTGTATCGCTCTCTCTATCAAACCAATGAAATTCTATCAAAAAAATTGTTACGATCTTTTCAGCTCAGCTAACTACGGCACTTTTTTCTATTGCTTGTTTTTTCAGTCGCCTTATTACAAGAAATACAAAGCTAGAACGTCGCCTTTAGATTTAACAATATTCAAATACTATGTACAAACGTACTAAATTTAGTTATTTATAGTTCGTAATAATTAACTGGCAATCCAAAAACATGTTAATCATTCACACAATTCATGAATTCGAATTGAATTACGTAAGTGTAATTGATTAAACAATACAATAGTTTGTATGTAATGCATATGTAAAATTAAATTATCAATTAGCGTAATTATACAAAGCCAAGTTCAGTGGTTATGTCTGTGAAAACTGGCAGGCTGTGGATTCTTATTTCATTGCATGCAATTTGCTTACTTGCTCTTTTAGCACTTTCATTAATAAAATCTTGTCGGGGTTTGGTCTCATATTGGATTTACTAGGAGCACGCTGGAGTTTACTTTAATTTGACATCGTTTCTAGTACTTAGTGACAAAGGAGTGGATCGTCTTGTGTATTCCCTTCCATCTTCTCTACACAATATAATGTACCTATTAATATGTTCATTTAGGCTGGGGTTGAATAGGTATCTCCTGGAGGCTATCCAATAGGCTACATTACAATAGGATTATGGCCAAACGTCTGTCTAGTTCTGAATAAAAATGTATCATGGGCAGTTCTCTACCATTTGACTACTGATAGGTACGTATAGGTAAAGTTTCGGTTTGAGCATAAGATAGGTTTAGAAGACGTTGTTTGAGATTGTTAGTGAATGTAGTTTTTTTTATAGAACAGGTGGCAAACGGGCAGGTTTTGAATCGATGGTGAAAATTTTATTATTGACACAGCGGTGAAAGAAAGGGCATCAGAAAGAAAACAAACCTGGCGTGTTACCATACTTAATGGTTGTTTAATCGTTAAAAGGTGTAAAACATAATGATATCACGTTTTGTTTCATTTAAAATTTAAAAAAAATTGTAAGTATAATTAAAGATGAAGCTCCTAAACGACTTTCATTCGCTAACGAGGAAAGGAAGTTGCTTCTACAATAGATATGTTTATATATTGTACATTAATACCACAGCCATGTGAAAGATATTTTGGATGGTTAAAAATTAAAAATATTTTTAACAATATCTTTTTACAATCACAATTAAGAGGTACAGTGGTGTTTAACCTTTTTTTATACCCCTTAATACAGACAACCATATTGCATAGAACATAATAAAGCTCGGATTGAGAGCTCCGCAAAGTAGGTCGGGCACGCGTCACAATTGACGTCATCGGTGACGTCAGAGCTCCTCCCCTGCCACGCCTGCCCCGAGATCCTTATGGCGTCTGCGGAAATGAATTTGTTTAGTAAACAGTAGATTTTGTCATGTAAGTGATTTAGATATTTTAATTGAATATTATTTAATGAAGCAAGGTAATTAAAAAGAAAGAGACAACTAACGTTAGTTAAAGAAAAATTGCATGATATATGTACCTATTGGTGAAGAGACATTTCTCTTGCGATCCTCAGCTAAACCAAAACTGTTATACCCTAGAGTTTCACCAACCAATGTTTCCCAAAGTAGGGACCACGCCCCACAGGAGGCTATTAAGATTCTTATATGAGCAATTATTATTTTTTAATATCAAATGGCTCCTTCCTTGTCGCTTACGGAACGGGTCAGTTAATAATATCATAATTTTTTACAAGTATAGACAGAAATTCAAAATCTATTTTAGCTTAATTTTATATAAAAAATCAAAACCTCGAAATTTACCGGAATTTCAGTTGGAATTTCAAACCCGGCTGCCCATAAAGGAATTTCAAACGCGTCGACAATTTCATATTTCACAAGCGTTTCCCCCAATAAAATTGTATAAATTCGTGAAATTTTACGCAAATATTCTGAAAATTCACATATAATATAATGTTACATATCGTGTATATTTTTAAGACAAAGGGGCAGTTCTTGCCAGATTTTTTTCAACCTGGCAAATACTTAAGTACGCAAAAAAATTGGTATAGAATTTTTTAGAAAATTCTTCCGGGGAGCAAACAATTTTGATTGGTGTTAACATACATATTTATAAAAATCAATACAATTATATTTATGGGTAAATATATTTCATCAGTCCCCCATAAGAAACGTGAATAAGGTTTGAGCTAGGTATACTAAAAACTTTTAAGGTTCAAAAGCTTCTTACCAACGAGTTGTGATTGATCACCTACCTTGTAATATTGAGAGCACTTCACAAATTATTGGTATCTCCATCAATCGGTGTCGCCTGTGGAAGATGCAGAATCCTGTTTCTTTTTTAAAATGGCGTCTGACACATTAGAAATACACTTGCCATTGCCACAGGAAGCTAAGAATCTGTTAAAGGTATTTTCTGTTGAAAAAAAATACTCGTATATTATTGTTAAGAAGGAAACGCCAGTATAGAAGATGTACTACAAAGAAGATACAGTTGTTACATAAATAAGAGTGAATTCACAGTAGCGATATTGTGTATATTATGTGTTTATTTTTTATGTTCCCTATTATATTTTATTAAATGTTTCTCGTCATTATCGTATTGGCATAGGCTGTAAGGATAATGTGTGTATTTCTAAAATAATTTTATCTCAAAAAATAGGCCCTGGTACCTCGTTTTGATAAATCCTTAACACGAAACACACAATTGTCATTCGCAAGGATTAGGAAAAAGTTAGTAAGGATAATAACAAGAGAAGCTGAGAATATAGCAACTGTAACTTTGAACAATACGCACTAAACACATGCAAAAACAATGAGGGCTTAACTAATAATTAAAACTGACAACAATGTTATTAAATTCAAACGCGTCCTAACTCAAGCGAAACAAAAAAGTGATCTAGCGTGACGATCGGCCGGGTTAAAAATTATGATGTTTTTTTTTAATGTTTCGAGCAGAAGAAGAATATTTCTATTAGTTATTTTAAAATGTAGGAAAAAGTCTTCTCTGAGTTTCCATTTATATATACATATTGTATTAAATTTGTACTGAAAATCGACGATAATGTCACTACATTTAATAATGATAACCTGCTTTAGACATATTTTTTAAAATATTCCGAAATAATATTAACAAGAATCTTTAGAATATGTAGACATACTGGCGGACCCGACAGACGTTGTCCTGAAATGTTATTTCAAGCGATTAGGATATTAAACAAAGTATGAAATTAAAGTACAGACTGCAGCGCCATCTGCCGGATTAATTTGTAAATCTAAACGGATGCAAAACAATATTTAAATCCGTCCAGCTGTTTAAGAGGAGTTCAGTGGTATACACACGTAAATGAGAATTATATATATAAAGATATGGTTTTGAAAATGAATATTATATTAAATATCATTAAAAACATGTTAACGGTCGGTGGATGTTGAAACGCGCAAAGTTTTTCATTAACGCTTTCACAAAGACTTTGCAACTTAAATGAGAACTTTCTCGGTTGAAACTTTATACATTTTTTGCTTCCCTGTAATCTTTGTCTCTAATGGATGTTATATTAATTTTCAAGGCAATGGATTCATTGACTATGTTATATATAATATATATTTGAACAAATTGTACATATAGTAATTCTAATATTATTAAAAGGAGTCCCTTTAGGCAAGGTTCCGAAGACACTGGCAGCGTTCCCCCTTTGAATAACTAGCCTAATTCTTTGTCCGATGTAGCTGCCAGCTCTTCGTTCTCCTATGATATCGACTAATCTTTTTTATATTCCCAAAAAGGAAATATCAAAAAGGTTTATATTTTGTTATATATTATGCATATATTACACTTTTAACTTTGATCATAATAACCTAGCGTAGAATTAACTGTTGCACGCGCAGGTCGCCGCCGTACCGAGTCACGAAGCCATCATTCGATGCATCGGCAGAGCCTGTGCAGGAGTTGTTGGAGCCAACGCCATCCTTCAAGGACAAGAAACCGCAGCTCAAAGGGCCTCGGGCGCAGATTGGGTCTAGTGTCTCTGGTAATGATTTATATACTCTTTCATTCATAATGTTATGACTGATTAAGTATTTATCAATAAAGGTATAGATATGTATGGGACGGACAGAATTCTATTTCTATTTAAATTTTCATAGATTAGGATCGTCCTCCTCAAACCGAAGTCATTATTATTTCTATGCCTTACCCGTCCTGGCTGAATAACGAATGGGCGAGACCTTAACCGCCAAGTTTGAAGAGTCTAAACCACTATGTTAGGTTTAGTGTTTGCACAGTGTGTAAATACTCGTTGACATAGTAATATAGTCTACCTAGATTAAGACATTTACAAAAAATTAATTTTTTTCTTTAAAATTTACTTACGAAAAAATATCAATATCGTCCTACTTTTTGGGATATATATGTTGACTATTATATGTTTAATCTTCAGATTCGATCTCCCTGTCATCGCCCCAAGCATGCGCCTCGCCCAAGGAGGAGGTAGTCGGTCCACCTGTGCCTGCTAATGTGGCAGCGCTGACTGAGGAATACCGTTCCTATCTCCTGGGTAAAAGTACTGGACAGAGGACCAGGAAACGCCGTGCTATGCTCATATATGTTTGCGCTGCAGATTCCCAGGGTGCGTTGATGTAGTGTCCTCAAAATAAATTCGTGATGTAGATAATATAGCGGACGTAGTAAACTATTTCTTATTCTATATGTTGAAGAGTGACCTAGTAACTCAGTCTGAGTCAGAGAGAGATAAGCGATGTCTTTTGTAAATCCAAATTATACTGGACCCTTAAATTTAAGCGAACAAATATTATATACAAATTATTGCGCGTGATGGGACTGAAATCCTAAAAATCGTGAATCTACAGACGAATCAAATCAAAACTTTATTCACATTGGTAATTATATACACTTATGAACATTTAAAAAGAAACATAATGTCTAAGTTTACATTTACCAGCTCCTAAACGTAGAGCGCTTAATCGTTTTTACATGTGATTTGTAAGGAACTGCAACTATTGCCACAACGGTTGTTGTTAGGCGCCATGGTACACTTGACGTATTGACATAGACATATTACTTATTACAAACAAAACACACACACATAAATACACAACACAGCAGTAATCAAAGAGAAAAAATTAAATAAAAGATATAAAGAGAGGTATATTATTTTTTTCCTTTTCCCCTTCGGTTCGTCTCAAGCATATATTGCGTGTGTGCTGTGGCTGTAAATGGCCCTGGCTCAGCATTATGCTGAGGAGCAGAGTGTTCCACAACGCTGGTCATTCTGCCAGAGACCACATCAGCTAGTTTACGCCTCAATCGCAAAAAAAAAAGAATATATTAATACTCAGTAGGAAATGATAATAATAGTATTATTGAGACTTAGCAATATCGGTAACAAAGTCTTGTGTAATATGGTGTAAAGTATATAGGTAAAATTGAAAGTTAAAATAAGAATAATTGTTAAGTTTTATTATTACAATTTTTTTTTTGGCGGATTAAAAACTAGATTTCGTGGGATTTTTGTTGAGATAATAGATAAGTATATTGGCAATGTGTTTACTGATTTCTAATATAATATAATTTAAATTATAAATGTCGTTACAGATTGTTGTGCAGAGAAAGGCGCGCTACACTGCGGCGTAGCGGCGCGACTACGCGTACGCGCACGCAAACGGGGTTGGCGCGTACACGTAGCAGACCTGCACTGGCGCTCACCCCTCGAACAACAGCGAGATCATCGCTTCCCCGTACTTTGTATAGCTGAACTTGCACGTATGTATATTTATTTATTTTGGGTGACATAATCGTGAGCCCTCTGGCGAGGGTCCATGGGTGGCGGTGGCGGACATCAGGTGTCAGTCCCATGTTTTATAAAAAAAAAAAACAAAATTTATTTACGCTCGACGCACTGATACATTTGTATACAAAATAAAAATAAAATACAAGATTTAATGTGACTAGCAATTATAGGCAAACATTACAAACACAGAGAAAAAAAAATATTAGATCGATTCATATTTTAAAAAACTAAAGGAACCACTATAGATATCTAGACCTAGCTCGATTAATATCAATTTAAATACTGATAACTATAGTTGACAAAAAACACTACAGCTTTAAAAAAAATAACTATACTGATGTTACAATAAAAACAATAAACTTAAGTGGAAATGGGCACTGGAAAAAGTAACAGAAAATCGAAGCAAAAACCTACTAAACTGGTGCCCAATTATCTACATCGACTTAACCCATCTGGGTTTACTCAGAGTATTGAAGCTCAAAATTTGACCTGGCTTAATTTACTCTCCGAATATGCCTTTTTATATAAATTTACTGCAGTACCAAATTTCGACTTTCTAGGTCATCTGGAAGTGGGTTAGATTTTTTTAGCCATTCATAAAATGGCGCTTTTTACACGTTAATATCTCAGTTTGAGCTGTATTTGCAAATATCACGATCGAGATTTTCAGTTAAAGGCGTCAAAACTTCTAACTCTTTCTCTTCTTCTCTCTTCTCGTACTTTCCTTGCATAACAAGATTAATTATCAAATCAAATCAAAAATCATTTATTCATATAGGTAACATAATGTACACTTATGAACGTCAAAAAAAAAGAAAAAAAAGAAAGAAAAAAGACTGAAAAAAATGAATGAATTATGAATTTAAAATAAAACATAAATTGTATCTAAATATATAACGGTTAATTAATTTTGATTGTTAAATAGGTCAATCAGAACTGGGTGCGGTCGTACCTGTATTATTCCTGAACTCAAACCTGGGAACTCCGCTACTACCTCATACATTAGAATGTGCTGACTTCAAAGCAGCTTTAGAAACAGCCGATGACGAAAATGATAGGACTTTGCTCAATAAATGGTACGTATTTAGTTACTTTTATATAAGCAAAGCATTGTCTGCAGAGATTTTGTATTCTAAAAGTCAGACAGTCAGTCTAATTGAAATACTCTTTTCATCACAGCATAAACACCATCACAGAAATAGACGAAAGAAAACTGTATTTTAAAGAAATTAGACTAATTTATTTACCATATTATATATGTATTATGTACAAAGTTATTTTAAAAAGAGCATTGTTGGTATAGTGGCTTAAGCGTGCGACTCTCATACCTGAGGTCGTAGGTTCGATCCCAGGCTGTGCTCTAATAAAATTTCTTTATATGTGCGTATTTAACATTTGCTCGAACAGTGAAGGAAAACATCGATTACTTTTATTCAGGTGAATCACATTATCATTTTTAATAGTCAACTCTACTGCATGTTCGGAATCGCGATAATCATCTTAAGTTATTTCCAATTTCTATATAAACACCATTAAGTTAAATAGCTGGAGCTTCTGTTTTAAAACTTTCTTAAATTTATTATTTGACAAATTAACCACATCCCTGTGAAAGCTTACCTACTTTTGTATTAAAATACAGGGTGTCCAGTGGCAGATTTCAATGTTTGGAAAAAACTACAGCTCTAATACAAAGTAAACCTACTTTGTATTAGAGATGTAGTTTTTTATTTTTGTGGGGTATCGTATGTGTAGACACATAACAATATGTGAAGGAGAAATAATATAATTAAACAACCGTCTCAGACAAGCCTTGAAAACCGACTCCTTATTTTATTCATTTTAAATATAATGTAATTGCTTACAGTGCATTGACTTAACCTAGATAATAAATGCAATGTAAAAATGATTGCGCCATATATGTAGGCATCTACATTTCATTTAATCACAATGAACGCGGATTTTATTTTTTAAAAACCACGTTCTCCAAATGGCGGCCCTCAAGTCTGACAGGCTCTTCGAGTCTAGCACGCATGTTTTTAAAAACGCGTTTACACAGCGACTGGGGAATTCTGCTGACTTCGGCTCGAATATTTTCTTTAAGTTGTGTCACAGTGCTCGGATTTGTCTTGTAAACCACGGATTTTAAGTATCCCCATAAGAAAAAGTCACATGGGCTTAAATCGGGTGACCTCGGGATATGTTTGTGACTATGTATATCACGAAATATACAAAAATTGGAGGCCAAGACTAAGTACTACTCGTTTTATAATGTATTGACTTTTTCTTTACGTTTTAGGTACACCTTGGATAGTAGCACAACACCGCCATGTTATCGCTTAGTCCGTGGCGCGCCGGCTCGTTGGAGACGAGAAATGGCACGAGCCCTAAGCGTTTTAGTTAGGACTCTGCCCCAGGAGGCCTGCGACGCTTATCTTACTACTGTTTTAGAACAGGTAAATGCGTATTTTTTATTTAGTCTTTTATTAATAAAACAATATTTTTTTTCTATTTATTTATTTATAAACACTTTGTTCCATTAAAAAAATAGTACATAAAAATTAGGAATGCAACGGATGGCCTTATCGGTAACAAGCGATCTCTTTAAGACAATCCTAGTAAGGGTAAAAACTAAAAAAAAATATGATACAAGAATTGCATAACAAAATCTTATTAAAAATATTAATAAAAGAAACTAAAAAGCTTATCTCACGGATTCGTGAATGGCGATGCATTACAAAAGAATAATTAATACAAGACTACAAAACACGGAACAAGCAACGACGTCAATAAGTCTACACGACACATAACGACACAATAAAAAAAGTGCGTGCGCACAAAGTACACAATGTGTCATGTCAGAAGTGAAACTTCTTTTCTAATTAATTATTATTAAGGTAAAAGCTCTAATAGATCATCATGTAGCAGTATATGATCACTCCATGTATTTGTATATCTATATTCACACTGTTTACGTGCTAATGATAATATAAATAAATAAAAATCTGCGTTTACTTCACAAAACATTATGCGACAGAATTTCCATCTAGTTCTAATATGTAACAACTAAACGAATACAACAACCATTATGTATTTTTTCTCGATCTACCTTTCTTACTCTCTCTCAATCGCTCTCTCCCTTTTCTTCCACAAATACGCTGCACATGTTCGTGACGTTCCGTCAAAATTTTACCCTCATGCTCCTAAAGAAGTTTCACTTCAAAAACCTTTAGTGATATATATTTACAATATTAAAAAAAATGTTAAAGGAGGTACAGCACACAGTGCTAATGAGCTCTGAGACGGCCAGGCGTTGTGTGTGGGTGTGTCGGGCTGGAGCCCCGCCCGAAGCCCCCGACGGCCCTGATGACCACCATCGGGAGCTACAGAGGAGGCTTGCTAACCTGCAGAGGGATTTGAAGGTAAACGCTTTGTGTAACGTAAAATAGTATATTTTTTTACATCAAAAAAACTTATTATTTTATTCTATCTTTATACAGCTTTGTCAAGATATAGGATTTAGATTCTTTCGAATAAAAAAAAATAGAAAAAAAAATATTTTTTTAGAAAAACGCAAAATAAATTATAACTCTGCAAGGGTTAAAGTTGTAAGTAAGATTATTTTATTTTATTTTATTTTATTTATTTATCACTACATTTTTCTATCTTAACACTAATTACTAATACGATAGAATTCCAAAATCCCACACCAACTATTCTAGATAAAAACATTACAAAATTAAACTTATATTCCTAAATCTATCTATCCATAACTAACAATATAGCTAGCAACTCTGAAGATGACCCCATCTATCCCCTAGTTTCGTTTGATGACTATTTGGCCACCCTGTATTATCTGATTTGTACCTCTACATTGCATGAGCGATTAAAAAGGCCTACAAAAAAAGTTTTTTCTTTGGTGCAGCTCTTTTTGAATGTATCGATAAATATAGTGACATACATAATTTTACTAATCAGCTCTAGTTTACCTAATACCCTTATTTTTTTTCTACCTTTATCGTAAATAGTCACAGATGTTGCATTAACAATCCTGATACTTTTTTATATTTTTAGTATACATACTGATGATTTTTTTTATAGAACAGGGGGCAAACGGGCAGGAGGCTCACCTGATGTTATGTCATACCGCCGCCCATGGACACTCAATGCCAGACGGCTCGCGAGTGCGTTGCCGGCATTTTAAGAATTGGTATGCTCTTTTCTTGAAGGACCCTAGGTCGAATTGGTTCGGAAATACTTCA
The DNA here is from genome assembly GCF_905147795.1 of Pieris rapae. Lineage (NCBI taxonomy): Eukaryota > Metazoa > Arthropoda > Insecta > Lepidoptera > Pieridae > Pieris > Pieris rapae. The sequence continues at coordinate 1,229,766 of NC_059513.1, forward strand.
TTGAGCAGCTGATTCCACAATGATGGTGCGTGGTAAAGATCAGGGGAAAACGATTACAAACACTGAATCGTTTGTATCGGTAGTGATATTCGACACTAAGATAAAGTGTGGGTGCTTCCTAATGTATGCAAAATATACGTTTACGGCAACGGGCGAAAGGCACACGTAAATCTCATAATCATAATAATCTGATGATAATGATAATATAAAAAAATAATAATGATAATCTGATAAAAAACCAGGCCTATGTGCTAGCGAATTATTTTTCCCACATATAAATAAATAAATATAGCTTTTATTAACAATCTTATAAGTTACATTTTATCTTATTTCTACTTTATATACTACTTATACTTAACGAAATTTAATTAAGGTAAATGTAAATATTATCATATTATTTCCTATTAGACACCGGTTTCTTGATTGTCTTGCTTTTCAGCATAGGCCTCCCCAAGTGTTCTCCACAAAAATCCGTCTCTTGCTTTCCTCATCCATGTGGCTCCAGCCACCTTTTTAATATCATCTTCCCATCTACGATGCTGTCTACCTTTACTTCTTCTTTTATGTCTAGGGCACCATTCCATAACTACGAGGCCTATGTGCTAGCGAATTATTTTTTCCACATATAATATGTATTACATATTCCAGATGTACCTAAGCGAGCGTAATGTAATCCGGGCGAGTGTTCGCGGTCGTCCCCATACAAATTCTGACGAGGAATACACAGCAGGTGTCCGCTCGGCGCTTGGCGAACGCCTGGATGCATTACTGGATGGGCTCATGGCGGATAGCGATGGACCGGCCGGGTATTGCGGGATACCAGCTGGGTGAGATTTCATTTTTATATTTTTTTTTATTTCACCACAGCTTTAATACATATATTTAGGAATATATATAGTGATAGTTTATTAGTATGTAGGCAACCTGTCTCGCATTTTTTTTAATTCTAGAAATAAGATATTATACGAACGTTGGTATTGGTACGAACCTACTACTATATTATATACCTATCCTTTTTCCAGTTTGTTCGAAGAAATATCTGAGCATCTGTCGTTCTGTCAAAAAGCAACTCAGTGCACGTCCAACAGAGAAATCACGCTCAACGAATTAAAAACGTAAGTGTTTTATCGTATAATGGAATTTTAGTCCTCCGAGCCGGAATGAGTTTTAATTTAACAAAGTTTTTACAATATTTATCATCTATAGCTATATATGCATATAAAATAATATTAAATAAGGGGCGCTACAAACTTTTTAGGTCTGGGCCTCAGATTTCTGTATATGTTTCATGATTTCTCTGACAGGCAAGTAGGTAGTTATGTCGGTTTCCTCACGATGTTTTCCTTCAGCTTTTGAGCGAATCTTATATGCGTACATAGAAAGTCCATTGCTGTACAGCCGGATATCGAACTTACGGGTATGAGAGTACTGTACAGTACTGACGCTCACGCCACGCTATGTCATAATACATACATTTGTTTGGCAAAAACAAAGTAAAATGATTGCTTTGGTTTTTTCTCGTTTTATATTGATAAATATTTTTTATAGGTACGTCCAAAGCGACAGTTCAATCCCATTAGTGGTGTTGGGCGGGGCCGGTTGCGGGAAGGCCACACTACTTGCTCGTGCGGCTTCGCTTGCTCATACTTGGATGGACGATCTTGCCCTTGTTGTGAGGTAAATAACAGCAATAGTAAAAACATATTTGCTTATGAAGAAATATTCTTCTGACTGGCTTATTCACTGACGTCATACGTTACGTGGCTGTATTTCCACGTGCCCAGTAGTGTTTAAGAACTAATACAATAGAATTCAGCCGGGACCTTTGATTTCGGTCAATATAACTGGTATGTTGTTCTAAATGATGTCGTCGTAAACAATTTGACTGTATATTTTATCTGTGGAATTTTATAAAATTAAATATATTTTTAGATATGTTGGACTAACATCTCAGTCGAGCAGTTCCCATCAATTGTTGAAATCTATAGTGGATCAGTTACATGTACTTCACACGGGTACTGTGTACCGAGGAAAGAATGTAAGTTATTAAGTATATTAAAATATATGGTATTTACATTTTTTTAACAGCTTTTTTTTCCTTTTTTTTTTGCATCTCCAAGGGAAGTGAGACGGGGCTAACGTATCCACACAAGTAGCAACCCATCCTTGCCATCCTCTCTAGCCATGAAACATATTATATATAAACAATGCTTACGCTATCTACATATTATATATTACGTTCAAAGAGTTAGGAAAGTGTCTGTCCCATACCAAAAGAAAACAAAGCAAATTTTCACTCCAGGAGGCATCGTCACTGTCTTCCACATTAGCGAGGCTTCTATCAGCAGTTGGGCGTTGTCGGCCAGTGCTGGTCTGCGTGGGAGGTGCTGATGCTTTGAGAGGCGCCCGATGGCTGCCTTCAAGGCTACCCGACAATGTCAAGATGATTGTGACTGTTACTGAGGGTATGTCATCAAAAAAATTATGTCAAACTGTATTTTTGGTTGAAACGATTTATTCCGGCTCGAAGGACCCGTGTTTTTAATTAAAGTTTAAAGCGTCTAATCGCAATCTCAACATAGAAATGTCAAAAATGTTTTGAAAACTCTAATTTTTTTGTATATATAGAAATAATGTAAAAATTTCCAATTGTTAAAATCCTTGCTAAAAATTTATTTCCAGAGAAAGACGAACCGTCAAGTTCAGCAATAATGGCGGTCCTTTCATCTGAGGATGGCCCAAAGGTGGTGAGGGCACCACCCGTGGGTGCTGAAGAGGCGAAAGCTGTGCTCATAGCGTGTGCTGCCACCTACAGTAAAACGGGGGCTGCATCTCCTCCTGAAGCTGTTGTTAAAGCTGTTCAGAAGTGTACGCTTCCTTTATATTCTAAGGTAATTTCTTTCATCTTGTTTAATTGACTTTAACAACATTTCGTGCTCTATCCATATTTTTCTAGATGCTTAGTTGCTGACCACGACGCTCAGACATGAGCTGCCGACTAAAGAGAGAGAGAGATCCATATTTTAAATTAATATATCTATAAATATATTTATTTATTTCCAACACATGTAGTTTAAAATATGTCTTAGCAACATAGTAATGATTAAATATAAATTAAAACAAATTTAAAAAGTTTCTTAATACTATCTACCCAAGGCCCAAGAGTCTCTTAGTAGTCCTATGGGATCAAAGTAGAGGAAAATCCCGTATATTTCAGGCGTTTTTTATTTTCCTTTTGCATATTTTAAATTAATTCTCTCAAGTTTTGTAGTTGGCGTAGTAAAGCCATAAATCTGTCACTACTAAATTTGAAAGTTTCTAGAAAATACATTTTTTTTAATTCTTACCTTTGCAAACACATGCTAGAGCCAAATAAACAGTCTTATATTTATTATTTATTTATTTATTTATTTTGTACTCCTACAGCTAACATTAATTATATATAATAGCAAACAAATACACTGAGAACATAGCCACAGATGGAATACATGATACATTATATAACAAAAAGATTTATAAAAGGGAACAAACAAACAAAGTATTTAATACAATTAACTAACTGTGATTAAATTTAATGAATTAAGCCTAAATTGGTTGTGTTGTGTAATGGTGTAAAAGTGTGGGTATGTACGTGATAGTGTGTATGTGGGGCGTGCTTATGATGTAGAATATATTTTTATTCTACAACCTACTTTTTTCTACCTTTCCAGATTCTAGCCTGGCAAATATCCCTATCAGCCGAGACCTTCACTGAACAAAGTGAACCGGAAACAGCTCCAGAATTAGTGATTTGTGAGGAACTGGAATCTCAATTGGAACAAATCCTAATAACCACTGAAGCCGCACTTGGAGCTGAACGGGTCAAGGCGTGTCTGTCCCTTCTTACGGCGTCTAGAAGAGGTCTTGATGATACCGAAATCTTGGATATGCTGGCTCATGATGAACTTTTTAGGAGCGAGGAGACTTATTGTAAGTAACTTGTCTTTTTAAGTGCTTCCAGCGACTGTGCTTAAAGGCTCGAGTATGTGTAGTCGGCCTTTCTAATATCGGTAGTTTTTTATATGTTTATTAAATTACTTGCGGTCGTGGTTCTTCAAAAAAATAATTGCTGATCGATTTTATGACAGTCTCCTCGTCAGGCGTAAAATGCTGCAGATGGTCCATCACCAATAACAATTACAAAGAAGAACTAAATGAATGACCTGGTATTGTGTGTTTTATATGTCGTGTGTTCTCTGTATCTGTATGTGTTTCATTAGTGTATCTTTTTAAAATAACTCTCTTGGCTCCAGATATCTGTCTGGTGATCATTTTTCCTTAATTGGTGATGAGACGTCAAAGTCAAATCATTTATTCCTATTAGACCACCTAAAATGGCACTTTTGAATGTTAAATGCGTACGTGTCTGACACATATCGACCGTTTTTAGGACTAGTAGACTAGAAGTAAGAAAAATCTCAGGGTTGAGAGTTGCTACTAAAATATAATTCTCGATTTTCATAATCTTTAGAATTCTTAATTAAAACCCGCCATTCCAGTACCTTGGGCACCAGCCGCCCTTCTCTGGCCCCAACTGACAGCCCTGTTGGCCCCTTGGCTCCGTTGGGACGGACGTGGTGCCGCTCGGTGGAGAGATGCCGCCTTAGCTGCCGCTGCCACGGATCGATATTTGACAGACTGCAACACTGCGAGACTCATTCTTGTGGAATACTTTGAGGTGTGTATTGAGAGTCATTTAGAGATAATAAAAATTATTTTGATGTGACACTTCTTTAGGCGCGTGGGGGTAAATTTTTCAATGAAACGCAATAATAATTATATTAGCGTCACATAGATGTGCAGCGTTTTTGTCAAAGAATAGGGAGATCGTGACAAATTAGTGTATTATGTATTTGTATATCTATATACATTGTGAATATACATGATCATCTATTGAAGCTTTTACCTTTCAAGTTTCACTTCTGACTTGTGTACAAAACGCACGCACTTTTTCTTAAAGACAAATTGTGTTTAGAGAGTATTTTGTATTTGTGTGTTAAAAGTTTGTGTTGAACTAATAAGTTATTTTGTAAATTAACCTATGTATTTTTAAAAATACACATTCACATAGAGAAATTAAAAATAGACTTAAAATAATTTTAAAAGTGTATTTTGTTTTTAATCAGGGCGCTTGGCATAATGCTGACGATCCAAAAATGGCTGGTCGTCTCATCTCTCAGGAGAATAAATTCTCCGAGGAACAGTAAGTTTTTTTCTAATTTAAACCTAACAGTTAAATATTTATGTCTCTATTTCGGAGATTATAAGTGAAGATCTGTTCAATAATTTTGTTCAGTAAATAAAAACGTTACCAACTATCTAACTACCTCTATAAGTAATATAATGTATTCATATGTATGTGACGTGCAATGTTAAACTGTCTCTTTTCTTTGAAGCAAAAATACAATTTGTCAGAAAGAGACGAAAAAAGTTAAAATAGTGATTTTTTAAATTCATATGAGGAAAGTAACAAAAATTAATAAAGGATTAGTTGAGGTAGTTTGTACGCCATGTCCTAATTGTAGTAGACTAGTAATGTTTTGTCTCTTTCTGCCAATTTGTATTAAAGCTACAATGAAATGAGAAAGATGATCGATTGATTCTGTTACACCTACTTGCACTGATTTTACGAATGTAAGTAAATTCATTGAAAGAGAATCTTCTTTCTTTCAGATACAACACACGAAAACTTGACGAACTTCCATTCCAACACTATCATTTATTACGGGAAGATCCCGAAATCTTCGCGAACAAGCCATACTTCTCCAAACTGGACTGGGTTCACGCGAAACTGGCCGCCACCGACTGCGGCCATTTCCTGGAAGACATTGGCCTCGTGCACGTCGATCCGCTTCCAGAACACCTCGACATTCTCAAGGAAGTGTTTGAGACGCATTCGTACGCTTTGGATTACGATCATAGACAATTCTACGGTCTCCTAAGAACGACCATAGAGAGAAGACAACGCGAAGGCCTGGACATTCAGACCGATATCGTTCAGGAGTGGATGAGGGATATTTTTGATCCTCCCGTTCCGACGTTTTACCCGATTAATGAGGATTTCTGGAAACTTCTGGAGAGCCGGGAGAAACAGGTCTCTGTGGAAGGCTTTGATACGAAGCCGTTTGATTTGATCGTTAGATTCGATACGAGGGGAAAGTTTATTGCCACCGTTTCTACTGAGCGAGAGGAGATCTGTGTTTGGGATGTGGCGAGGTATGTTCTAAGAATAGTTTAAACATATGAACTTTTAAAAAAGTAGTTTATTTTACTAGCTATTTACTACATGTGAAAAGTAATTATAAAAGGACATTTTCAACTCTCTAAACTCGATAAAAATCATCTGTAACATTGTTTTATAAACATAAAAAACCGATTAGATTTATTTATGACAAAAATTCGGAAAATAGTGTAAAGATGCAATTTAAATTCAGAGTAGTGTCACACTACCATAACTAATTGTAATCGTTATATCTCACAAACGGAAGCTCAAGGAAAATAAGTATCGAAAATTTTCCGTTATGCTGAAAATTGTGAAAATAGATTTGAAAATTGAAAATTTACATACACAAAGAAATATTGACAATTATGTTTTGAACAATTTTACTGATTTTTGGCTTGTTTTGATTTTGATTTGACCGGACTATATCTTGACGTACAATTTCCTATTGACGATTATAGAGCTGCTTGTTATGATAGATAAGATATTTTAATTGTAGTATTATCGGTGACAGTAATATTGTGTATTTTTATAGTATTAGTAGTATATTTTAAGATCATAAATCATCTGGAGAATAAATAAATTTTACCATCTTAAAATGTTCCTATCCTATAATTCTTCTGTAGGTGTGTATGTCTCTGAACTCCTCTGAAACGGCTGGATCGATTTGAGCTATTTTTTGTATGCGTTTGGGTGGAACCCTGGATGGGTAAGATTTACAAATGAGACCGGCAGATGGCGCTGCAGTCGGCACTTTAGTACTTTGTTTAGCATCCTAATCTTTGAAATATGCAGGTCCACGTCACAATTATATGTATGTACTGAATGATTTCCAGGTGCAAATTAGTTCGGAAAATAGTTGGCGTAACTCATCCAATCAATCTCGTGCCGATAGACGAGTATCGATGCGTCGTACTGTGCAGACGAGAGCTAAGGGTCTACGATTTAGATCAGGTATATTTTATCCACAAATTGTTTTAATAGTTTTTATTTATATGTCTTTATGAACAAATAGGTTTAGCAATGGACACGAATTTTTGTATATATGACGTTTTCCTTTGTTGATTAATTATAAAAAGCGCACAGCCACATAATATACACGCAAATGTCATCATAATAACAGTTCACTCATTTATAATTGTTAAAACGTATGGCCTAAATATTCTCCCAATAAACCTTGCATTCAAATATTTAATTTGATATTTTACACAAAATACATTTATATTTTATTTTATTACGAAAAAATATACACAAGAATATAAAGACCAAAGTATATAAACCAAAATCATAAAAAAAAACATTTATTTAAATAAGTACACTTGTACACTTATGAACGTCAAAAAATATATATTAAATGCTTCTAATTGTACATTTATATATTTCCAGGGTAAATTCGTGGTAGCTTTAAAAGGAGTTATGAATCAAAAAATGCCGTTCTATGGTCTACACGATTCCAAACATTTGGTTGCGTTATCGAGGAATAGGATGTACGTCAATCTTATGAACATCGAAACGGGTGAGTGATTGTGAAAATAATGACGTCATACACATAACCCACGCAATTCTCGCAACACAGTTCCTTTACAAAAATTAAAAAAAAAATTAAAAAAAAAAGCATGGAAGAAGTGAAATTTCCTAATGTGGAAATGAAAATAGGGAGTAGTAATTGGTTTTTAGTGGAATCATATTGTGTATTCGAGAAAAACTTTATTGACATTTCTTACGATTCACAATTGATTGCATCTTTGTAAATGAAATCTATGGACGTGGATCTATCGACGCACTCTCTTTCTCTCTCCTACTTTCTACCTTTGTGTATCTTTCTCCCTCCCTCTTGCGGTGGAATATTGGATGCTACTCTTTGCTTACGCTTACGCTAACTTGTAATAGATGCAGATATCGGCATATTTCTTGTCAACTAACAAACATGGATCGACACGTCACTCATTCTTATTTAATTAGAATATGGATATAGTATATTGTCACAGATTTTAATATTCTACAGCACGACAAGAGCCAGTGTTGCCACTATAAAAAAAATCCTTTTTATTAAATCAAAACCTAAAAATGTTTATAAAAATTTGAATCCAACTCGTTACCATGGTTACCATTGGAAATAACGCTGGTATCAAAACTTGGGAATCTCTAACCAGAATCCCTTTGATACAACGGTATGTTAAATTTACTTTGAATGACTAATGTTTGAATGTTACAGGTGACTGTGTTACTACATTCAAAGCTGGTGAAGATAGATTTTTGAATTCGCTACTGGTATCCGGCGATGGCAGGTAATTAATAAAAAAAAATCACTTGATTTCAGCACATGAATTTCTACTTAAATGGCAGTTAAGTTAATTCCTGCGTGAGCTTTTTTTATATAATATGGGGGCAAACGAGGCAGTCATCGCAGCCCATAGACACCCATTTTTAGTGGGTGCGTTGCCGGCCTTTGGGGAAGGAGTACGCAAAATTAACATTTTATATGTACATCAGACTCTTACATTTAATCGCTTCAACTATGTAGACTTTTGTATATAAGTTAATAAAGCAAGTTATTTCTAGTTAGGTATCTAAGAATTTGTGAATTTTTTTATATATTATTATTTGTTTTTATACAAATAGCACGAAGTGTAAATAAATAAATTTATTTATTATAATAAGAATTAAACAGGTCTGTACGCTGACTCTGAATATGAATTTCGTAATTAAAGGATGTAATAACTTTTTGACTAATCATTATTATATATTTTCCAGGATACTTGTATGTGGTGATGAAACCCAAAAACCATTTCCTCTATTAGTATGGTCGTTGACATCTCGTAAACTACTCTACGATTTAAGGATACCACATCACGATTTCGTCACTTCCAAAGCCGCTATCACCTATGAAGGTATGTCCTTTCTATTTTCTGTATCCTTTTTGCCCCTTTCACAACCATGAAGTTCTGTGTTTTTTAGTCTCATGATATCATACAAATTTGTTCTTTACCTATGGTATAATGTATATCGACTTTAATATACCAAATTTAATTTAGGATAAAACAGTGTTTACCTACTGGACCCCACACCCCACAGCGGGGTAATTTCATTGTTAAGTATTTAATCAAATTATTTGGAATTTTTATTTCTGTGTCTTCATTTGAATTTTGAAAATTTACTGTGATTCGTTAACAATTTTCTTGTAATATGTACTTCACAGTAACAATTCCCTTCTTAATAAATTTTTGAAAATTCAACAATTATTGAAGGAAGCTTCTTTAGGCGCATGAGGGTAAAATTTTTACGGAACGTCACAAAGATGTTCAGCGTTTTTGTCGAGGAAAAGGGAGAGAGCGAAGAGACCGATTGAGAGAGAGATCTAGAAAAATGCAGGCTATTGGTTAATGTATTCGTTTAGAAGTTAAATAATAGAACTTTTTATGGCAATTGTGTCACATCACATGACTTCTTGTGCAGTAAACGCAGATTTTTTATGATTTAGTAATCATTAGCCCGTATACAGTGTGTAAACAGTATGAATATACAAATAGATGGAGTTCTTATATACTGGTACATAATAATCATGTGTACTTTGTTCGCACGCTTTTTCTAATATTAACTATGTATGTTACATTGATAATAAGAATTTTAGAAAGGCTAAAGTGGGGTATGTTACGAGGTTGGGAAACACCGGGTTGACGATCTATCGATACGATCTCTTAATACTTATACTTATAATGTATAACCAAATAAGTCACCGTTTTCTAGGTTCCTACGTTTGCGTTGTATCTCGGGAGTTGGACGAACCGAGTCCAAACTTCATAGTGGTATATGACCTTCAATCTGGGACATTGTTCAAGAAGTGGAAACCGGGTTGTGATACTGTAGCCTTGGCTATCAGTTCAGTAGACGGCTGTGTGGTCTCAGCGCTCGCCGACACGAGAATACTTGTATGGGATTTGGTGACAGGTAGGTGACGTAATTATATTCAATAATAAGGGCCTGTTTCACAACGTCCGGATAAGTTCCAAATAGGCTATTTGTTACTTATTGGTATGATAAATAGTATTTTTGCGTATCACGATTGTCAGATAGCGCTATACGTCATGAAATGCGAAGTATCTTATTTGGGACTTTTATCTTTGGAATAATTTATGTGTTGCATAGCTATTTGGCACTTTATCCATACATTGTGAAGGCCCTGAATGTCTTTAATATAGAAGTTCCTCCAACTTTCATTTTGTTCTCTTTAGAGTAGTCTTGGGCCATGGGGTGCTAATTAAACATTTAAAAATCAAGTATTACAGATAAGACAATTATAAGCCAATTATGCCCTACTCTCCCCTTGTCAGCAAAAGTAAGCAAAGCTCTCAACAATAATAGTACATGTAATCGTATTATGTTTTTAAGAATTCGTCTTCATTTCGTCTTCAAGCATAGACAATACGTAAAAAAGTAAATAATTACTGTTAAGGACCAAAGACCCAAAGAGAAGAAGAGAGTGCTTACGTAATGCTTAAATGTAATGATCAAACATGAATAATTTAAAAAAATTACATTTCTTATTATGAACTTTATAGTTTATTTTACTATCGTAAAAAATCATTACTTCGGTAATTATAATTTTTTAAACGGTATTATAATTAATACACGCAAGTACTTTCAAATTTTCTATTAACTTAAATGACCTGAAAGTATTATTCTAGGCAATTGCCGTCTTTCTCTAAGTGGACACGTATGTGCCGCAACACAACTGCGACTGGCAAAATCTGGTGGTTTGCTTCTATCAGCCGATCTCTCTGCAACAGACTTGTCGGTACGACTATGGGATTTGCATTCAGGTAAAAGATTTTTTTTATGAATACGCAAACGAAACAGCACGAAATCTATTGTGGGAACTGCAAATGTATAAAATATATTGCATATGTAAAATAATATTGCTATCAAAGTAGTTCAGAATAGAGCTGCGAACGAAATTAGCGTGTTTCGTTCATTTGTGATTGGTCAACAGCGACTTTAGTTCACACGAACTAATTCGATTTATGGTCCTCCAAGGAAAGAGTTTTCCAATTATAAAAAGTTCAACAACGCACTCGCGAGCCCTCTGACAAGGAGTGTCTATGGGTAGTGGCATCAGTCAACGTCAACTGTAAAGAATCATCTGTCATTGTCATTGTCATAATTGACAAATCACAATCAAGCAATTCATTTTAGACTTTCCTCTCGCAGCACTATAATAATATATCGTAAATTCACCGAATTTTCCCATTTTCAGGAAAGCTAATAGCAGTATACACTCCACCCGAACGCATTACCTCATGCGAGATCCTCTTAGGCGGATCAGTTCTCGCTTTAGCTTTAGAAAATCATAAAGAAATTGTCTGCGTTAAATTATACGGTCCGACGGTAGAGTGTGTTAAAAATGGCCGCGAAATGGAATATGACGATGATTGCTACGGCCATGTTGAGTACGATGGGAAGACGTTTGAAATCAAAGACGCATGATCGCCGGCTCATTTTAATTAGTAATAATATCGTCGATAAGATTAATGGAATTTATTATAAATATTTTGTTGTCTCCTTTGTTGAGGTTATACTTCTTTAGGCGCGTTATGAAAATTTGATGCGAGTGAAATTTTACGATGTGCGCGCACAGTGACACAAAATTAACAGAATGAAGTTAGTGTCGCATGTTGGCACGCACGCCGCCTATGTTCACTGTGTATTTATATTTATAATATTTATCCAAGTGCATTGAGTTTCTACATTTAAAACACGTGTTTTCATTTTGTTTTCATTATACAAGTGCGAATTTTATTATTTATTATATTATTAACGTTAAATATTTATTATATAATATTAATATTTTAAAAACAAGAAATAAGTTTAACAAAACATTAATTTAATAAATTGTGATAAAAGGTATAATCGAACATCAAATTGAAATATTAACTTTTAATATTTATTATTAAATTGAATGAATGATATAATATAATAAAAAAAAAATTTTTTTTCATACGCCAAAGAAGTATAACTTCTAACGCGTGTACATAAGTACACACACCCTTTTTTTTAAACGTTCACTTAATTAGATTTTAACAGTTTTAAGACATTCTGCCAAAGATAAAAAAAATTGGAAATAATTTCATATTAAAGTTCAGGACATCATATATAACGATATCTGCAGTATATGTTACAAGCTTTTATTTAATTTAGATTTTATAAGTCATTTACAAAACAAACTGTTTACTTAATTTAAAATTACACCACACAAATATAAACGTTTTCTTTTTTTATGGAATCTCGCTGTTGGTCTGAAGGGTCTTTACATCTCAGCTTGGTATGTTTGGTAAGCATAGCTCGATCGGCAATGTGCGTTTTCGTTTATAGGCTTTCAGTTTGTATAAGCAGCCCAGATTGTCTTAGCTTTAAAATATTAATAAATTGTCTATGAATTCCATATTCTCTTATCGTCGATAGAATAACGTGTAAACATAAATAAGGCATTATAAAGAAGAAATTTCGACTTGCATTTTACATCATTTATTGCCGGTTATTTATGAGCTGTGGTGGCTAAGTGTGTGTCTGGTTAAAGTTGAGTCATCTGTCAGATGTCAAGTATGGCGCAATTTTGATTTGGCACAAGGCGCAATAAACTGCGGCTGTGTTAATAAAATATTTCTTCTATATTATATATCCCCTCTAGTCATTGTAAAATGAACCCACGCCATGTAATCGCTCAATTTTTTTTAAACGACAACTGTCAGAAAATCTATGTAGCAAAGTCTGAAAGCATTGTATTAAAAATAAGTCAGCCGGTATTTACAAGCCAGTAAACATACATTGCATTTATTTAAAGTTTCAACGATTGACACCCAAACAAAGCTCTAATGATGTCATGTATTATAATTAATTAATTGATTATTTATAGGCCGACATCGCACTCGCGAACCCTCTGTAAGTGGCCATGGGTGGTATCGCTTAACATCAGATAACACTCAACCGCGTCTTCCCCCTGTTCTGTAAAAAATGTAACCTGAAAGACGTTCAATCTTCTAGTTTTATTTTATTATCCATGGCGCTGATGCCGCAAACTTGGACGAACGGGGTCGACCGATCAATTTAAGTTTTGAAGTAAGATTGCTGAACTTGAATTAATACGCACTAAAACAAATATTCTAAAATATATTTTGTCATCACTAAGTTATTTATATAAAGAGGAGACCAATATCAGTTATATCGCCATTATCAAATCATAAATTATAGATAAGCAAAAAATTAAGGTGAACACAATCTTTTTACTAGCACTTATCCCTCAATACACGCACAGTAATTTTTTTAGAACACCCATAATCAAGTCGACGATTTTTCTTATGCCCACTGCAATACATGCGATCACCGAGGGATTTGGTTACTAAGGTATTACTGATTATTTAATAAGTTTGTTTACAGCAAATACTGCCCTATACATAAGAAATTGCCCAAAAGAACTTAATGTTTGATCTATTACGCTTATTAATTACATTAAATAGGATTAATTAATATATTAACTCTATTTGTAATGTTAATGTTTAAATGTATTGTTAACTAGAGTAATAATGACTGTTCTTTTAATCGCTTGTGGAAAAAGGCAATCTCAGGAAGCGTACATACATTGAGTGACACTTGACATACATTATAGCATCAAGTTCAAAATTGATAAGTATTATCTGTATAGGTTAGGTTCAGACACAACACTGAGCGCGAACTTACTCCTGTCTGTCAAAATCCAAAATATGTTTGACGTTCCTGTACGTCAGACTTAGCGCTATGTGTTGTCTTTGAATCTTACTATCTAAGCCACAGTTTAGACAGTGCTAAGTGTGACTCTTGTATGTCAAAAGCGCGCTGTATTTGACATTATTGATCTTTTAATCGAATATAAATGTTTTATTATAGCAATAGTTTTCGAAGGGGGTGCGCGATAAATTCTCATTCATATCCGTTAGGGAGTTAATAATTTTTCATTTAAAAATTACACTCGCTTATGGTTCTCTTCGGAGAAATTATATGCCTGCTTGGGAAATACAGCGGAAAATAACTTTATTTAAAAAATAATTGGATTACGGTTTAAAATACGATAGTAACCTTGTTAGTTTCAAATCGCGATGACGATTTATCCCATATTAAGGTAAATTAGACTAAATGTAAAACTACTTATTTAATTGAAACTGTACGACGTGTTATCAAAAATTTTAATAATGTGTATTTAGATTTGGAAAGGCGCGCTGGAGTAAGAAATCGTGCAAACACATTTTTTAAATTTCCTAGTCTCGATGTTGTTGCACAAATATAAGTTTTATCTATGTACCTATCTATTAAAACGACTTGACCAAAGCAATCTATCTGTATCTAGTTGTAATTTGGCTACAATCGCGGGCATTTCTTTGGGACGAAGACTTAAAACATGTGGCTTAACTAACATTGAAAATCATGAAATGTCGTCCTAAATTAATTGCCAGCAACTGTACTCTTAATCTTAGATTCTAGTTTTATCTTCGAACCCAATGTTTTCGTGAACCTTAAAAAGTATTTTTGATATGGTTAAAATAAGTTTTTTTTATTTGGCAAAATGGCTGTCCCCTTCTAATTCTTAAATTTAAAAATAGACGTAAGTGCACAAAACATAGATGTTTATTTGCACTGGTGGATTTCTTGTGTAAAAATACCCGAACGGATAGTCATTTTGTTTTTATTAATTTTTGGGGGTCTGTTTTATCTCTTGCTTCTTGTAAAAATTAAAGGATTTTAACATTTATATTTGTTAAAGTAGATCTCTCTTGACACTGACAACGCAGCGTTCAACATTTTTAAGAACAAATTTAAAAAAAGATTCGAGTATTGAACGTCTGAACGAACGAACGAATTGACATATTGAAACATAGTTCCGTTAATAGAGATTCTTTTTTTTAAGGGCAGGAGGCAAAACAGACAATCATATAGATTAGTTAAATATCCTTAAATTATGCGCTTATTGCGGTTAAGCTCTGCTTCCGCATTTTACTCCCTTAAGTTGTAGAGCACAGGCTGGCCCTGTGTTTAGTGTAAGCTGTATTTAATCAATTGAATTGTTAACATTTATTATCTCTGGAAAGATACATATTGATGTCCAGATTAAACTCGTAAATTGTGGTTGTGTGTTTTATTTTCGTTTTTTCCCTATGCACCTCATTAGTGGAATTAATAAATACATACTAAAGTTAAGATGGTTTCAAATTATACATTTTATCATGTTACCCGATATTCAAGTGTCAAAATAATACTTTTCTACCTCAAGAGTCAATTACGCAATTTTTAAGGGGTAGAAATATTTTTTCTTAATAAACGCACAATTCTATACAATTTATATTAAGCCTAGAACCCAACTTGAATTAACAATACTTAAATGTATATATGATGCATGTTAGAAATAACCTCTCAAACCGAGTGTAATTTTTTTAAGGGGTTTTTAATGGGGCATAGGGCAAAGAGTTTAGGAAAAATTTAGTTTAGGCAAATTCTGTAATTAGCAATACAGATACATAAGAAACAATATAAAGCAATTAATGGACGCGCCATTATCACCCCTCACCGACAAAAAAGCCCGTAGAAGGCCCCGCATGTCCTAACGGACCCGGATTATCCAATCACCGTCGCTAATGACACACTAAAAGCATCACGGCAAATAATAGTCAAAATCAGATCAGGGAAAAATCCGGTCACTCCAGTGTGATATAAATATAACAGGTCAAACAATCCTACGGTACGCCCAAAAAAGGCATAAAGAACACCCATTTTTAATAGTGCGTTGCCAGCTTTATATCGAGGGTTACACTCTAATTTTTGTAATTTAACATTAAGCTTATTTAATTAATCACAACTGAGATTTGATCCTGATTTTCAATAAAAGTTTCCATTCAGATATAATATATACAATAGGATTTGGTTTTTATTTTATCGTAGATAGAGAGGAAGGCAATGTCAAACTTTCCTAGTCCAGCAACGGCATTTATTTATGTTTGTGTAGATAAACGAAAAATTAAGTGAAATGATTTTTATTTTAAATTACATACTTTACATAAAGGAAAATTATACTACACAAATAAGTTCACATCTTAACAGGACTGGAACAGACCCTTGGCTTTCATTTCTTCAAATTCCTTCTCAGCATCATATGTCCTGAAAAAAAAATTATATACCTAATAAAGTAGCCAACAAAAATATTTTACAACTAGCGCCGTCTAGAAGCGTTACGTAAAACTAATGAAATTATGTATCCATTTAGGCTGTCATGCATTTATTTGTTATTATGATTATATTCATTTATATATGAATACTATAATTTTAATTTAAAGGAAGGCAAATTATGTATAAAATATAAAATTAAGCTGTATTACATAAAGTTTTTATATATTTTTCTATTTTGTCATGAAAGATTATTAAAGAGCAGTTAGATCTTTTAGCATTTAATTTTAATCTAAACCTAAAACATGTATTATTTTGTAAATTAAGGTATTTACTTTCTTTCCTTTCTTTCCTTCCTTTCAGTAACTCAGAATTGTGATTGTATATTCAATTAATCAAATATGGAACTCATAGAAAGTATAAAGCTTACCTATAGAATTCAGCATACTTCCTCTTCCGCTCACTAGCAACAAGCTGCTGGAAGGCAAATCCAGATATACCAGCAAGGGCCAGAGAAATGATAAGATTTCTCTTAATAGCATTGTCCAGGAGGCCACGCATTACAGGCTTGGCAACTGTTGATACTGCACTTCCACCGGCCATCTATAACAGTCATAAAGTTCATCTTAAAACCTAGAACCATTTGGCACCTTAACCGAGCCAAGCAAGAAAAAAACTTAAGGGCAGGAAAAAGGCAAATCTCATTCAATTCAGCATCACTGTAAACGCCCTTAGCTCCATCCACAAAATATATGTGCCACCAAATCATTGGCACATGAAGACTGCGATAGATTTTTAGATAGCTCCCTGTCTTTGATTAGGAAAAAGTAGAAAATATTTTGAGATAGATTGGAACATAGTTTATTTAAGATCAGGTTCTACTAGACCATAATCACTTTTCGGATTTAATAATTGTGAAAATTCACCAGGCATAATAAATAATTGTTTTACCCTAATAATGTTCATTATTAGTGTAAAAAATTTTTTAAATTCAAATACAGAATTAGTAAAAAATAGAAGTAGGGTTATCAAATCTTATCAATTTAAAGTTAGAATGCCAAAAATACTAACTATCATAGTCCGAATTAATTAGATCATTATAAAGTTTTTGTCAGCTGCAATTATTATGTTGGTAGAAAACCTATTATGGTTTTATTGTATGAGAACAGGAAAATGATTTATTGATGTCCTTACATAACACCTATCAGTAAGTAAAAAAAAGGCTATAAACTTAAAAAAAACACGGAGAATTGATTTAAATTATTAAATATACTGTAATCAAATATAAAAAAAAGGTTATATAACTTACTTTTATTATGAATTAACCTGAGAAGCACAAATTATTTTCACAAGGAAATAAGATTTTTAATGGTCGTCGGTCGACTGTGGCAGTGACTGCACGAGTTGAAAACCCCATCTAAAAAGCTCTACTATTGGCCAGGAGAAACAGATCTGCGATAACCGCCCAATCAAATAACCCGAAACAACTATTCTCATTGGTGTAAATAACCAATGTCCGAAACAGATAAAATATACCGATTAGAATGAGCAGCTTCCATAGATAGAAATAATCATAGACTTACTGATTGCGCGCAACATTTAAAATATTGTTTCTTAACAGTTACAATCTTACATCAAAATTAGTTGTATGGCCCATGGCGAAACTAGATTCAACTTTCTGTTTATCTTTTAAAGCTTGGGTAATGAGGGTAGATACACCTAGTATTAAATTAAAAATTTTAATTGTACCACTAGAAGTAGTAAAAGTTTTAGAGTTTACTGAACGTAAGATTTTGTAAGTCCGGTTTGGAGCTAAAGGTTGAGGCAGCATGTTTTTTGTTTGCTAATGAAAATCAATAGAATGGTAACCATAAAAACAAGAAACAAATTTTTTATTCATTTATTAATAAACTAACTTTACAAATTTAATAATAGCAGAACAATAATATTCCTTATTTTCTTTCATTTTTAATAATAATATGATAATAATTCACCATGACTCATCATACTTTATGAATATAATTATTATATGATTTAAAAATAATGGAGAAACGACAGACAAAGCAACTTACAGGAAAATATATGCACAATAAAATGATGCAAAGAATTGCCAGCAACAAAATGTACAGCGCTCACTCGTCTAAAACCGCGCGACTAACAACACCAACTAGAAAAAATATTACAAATAACATAATTGTTAAAATTTATTGTATCGATTCATTTATTTCACTATTTCTGCGATTCTATTTACATGTTATATGTTTACATACCAAAACTATAATATGCTATCTCGTGGTGTAACCCCTAACCTATATGTATAAGTGTTAAAACTATTTGTATTCCTCTTTCATAAATGTATAATAAAGATTTTTATCGGCATAAATTACTATCATTTAGTCGAAAATAAAAACAAAAACAATAAAACTAAAAGGATAACTATACACCCAATATACACACCTAGTTTGAGAGTTTATTATAATTATATGGTACAGGCTTGCGGGTCTACTCTTATAATACAAGGCTTCACCGGCAGGAGACCGCGACGACGCCCCCCTATGTACAAAACTCCCGAACAAAATCATAGAAAAACATTCTTAACGCGTAACATATATTAATTTCCCCAACTATACATAAGATTTACAGATTACATCGGTTTAAACCGAATTTTTTCAACTAATAACTTAATATCCACGAAAAATTTAACACAAAAGGCGTGCGCACGCTACCCCCCTTCTTAATCCCACATCTATCGCACACAACTATTACACGCTAAAACATTTTGGAACACTCCCACATGCGGCAACCGAACGTTTCAAATTGGAGGGTAGATTTAAAAAATATAGTAAATATGTTCAATTCAACAGCGCCTAAAAAGTCCAGTTTGAAACGTACCACCGCCGGATGCGGACGTATTCCAAAACTAAAATTACATTATAGAGAATGCAGTAGACACAGCTCTAACCACGGCACATGTTTTAGGGCACAATTATCAGGCAATTCATTATATTTAACTATAAAATATTCTCAAAATCAACATCAAACAAAGACCTTCCTGTTTGCCTATAAGCTATGCATTAAATTAAAATGTCATTAAAGCAGATTATAAATATGAATTTTGGCGCAATATAACATTCAACTTTACTGTGGTTTCAACAATTTTGAAGATTCCCGAATCAACAGAAAGGTCTTTGTGTGATGCTGTATATTAAACTACATACGCACTAATACCTTTGTATTGTAGCACTATCACTGATCAACTCACATTGACAATACGTCAAGGAAAGGGAGAAACCGCGGGGAAAGAAAAATTGTGACTCAAATGGGATTGTAAAGTGTTAAAAATTCTAGAACTATAAAAATTAACCGATTCACATCCACCTTTATTGCTTAGGATTGTATCTCAGACTTAGGGCCGCAAAGTAATAACATCGATTTTTAAAACGTTGCCGAGAAAAATAGTTTCAAAATTGTAATAAATACTAAGCCTACTTAGCAACTAAGCTCTCAAAAATTCATTTCACTATGTACAGTGCTATAGTGCCTAAATAAAATTGCTTTACGTCACGATCACTGGGTTAATTAATTTAAAGTCAAAGAATTAAAAGCAACAAATGAAATAGGAGATTGGATATAAAAGCAACGCGAGCGAATAAAGACAACTAGTGGGAAAGAAACTCAAATCTATTCATCTCGCTCTAACCTATGTGTATCCTCATAAATCCTAGCGAGACGGAATGATTTTCAAAGAATCTTGTTTCAGTCTATCTTCATTCACAGTAAACGATAAATTAAAGGTTTGTTTAGAATATTGGAAGCCCAAACAGACAACTGTTGAAACACTCACGATTATAATCGTGTACTAAGAAATTATTTAAGTATAATGTCACATTCAAATTACAATTATTGGTCGTGAATTCTTAATCATAAAAACACTAACATTACATCGTAATAGCGGTCGTTTTGCGCGGGAAACCGCCATCTTGAGAAACCCTTTAAATTAGATTGAAAATGCAAGCTGTCAAATTTCCCGCCAAAACGCGATAAAACTAGAACGCGGTTCACTTCACGAAGTTACGAATCGTGCAAAAACGTATGAAAATATTTTTTTAAAACTTTATGAATTTACTCTTTATATCTCTCGGGTATATTATCCTATTATAACAATGTGCCTACAAGTAAGAGTGCTTTTTGTACAATATTGATACATTTCTATTCTCTAGACTAAGGCTCCCTCGCGTGCCGAAGCGGCCACGCCCACATACACCATACAAGAAAATAAACTTAGTTAAAACTGAGTGCTTCATAGTGAATGGTAACATCGTTTGTTCACTAAAATAAAAATTACTGACAAAGTCCACCATCGCTCGTATTACGAATAAATAAAGCGCGTAATTGGGTAAAATTTTCATTTATAAACAGCTGAGATTCATAAAATGGAAAATTATGATGCGCGAGCGATCTCGAACATTCGAAAAGTGTGGGCCGCACTTGTATGCACCGATTTAGTCCTCTCACTCGCGATACTCTCACGATTCATCACAGTACGTATAGTTGTGTGTCAGTCTAGCTGGTAGAAAAGGGGCAGCTGGAGGTGGCGCGGCAGGGGGCACGGGTGGGGAAGAGGGGCCAAAGGGAGGGGCAAAGGGGACAAGGAAAGCGCGTGGGAACGCGCGCGTCGCCGCCGTCACTTGCCGTCGCGGGACGCACGTCTTCTGCGCACCGCACTGGGACTTGCCGTAGTGCCTTCGCCCACTGAAAAGTGTATGCAATTATAAGTATTCAAATCAAATTACAAATATATTATATATACACAAAACAATCTTCTAAACATTTGGTATCACTTAAAAAAAACCTGTATTTGCATAATTTCATATATAATAATAAATAAAGCCCTTTATTCGCTGACCATTCAGCTTAAATGCTATTCTTATCAAACAGAAATATTCTTAAATCTAATTATATAGCAAAAATAATCATTTATTCTCAACCGCTTTGGTCAGGTTGTCTGTCGACATAGGCCTCCCCCAATTGTTTCCATGTCTCTCTATCCTTGGCAGCCTTCAATATATTATAGGGTTGTAAATACCATTAAAATGCCTTAACACTTAAAAATATGTTTTAAGTATAGAGTCCATTGGTAGTGGTTGGTGTTACTCATCAATTGGTTTATTATTACTATTAATTTTCACAATACTCACCAGCACTCCTTGTTTTCCGCCTAACAGTGGTGGTGTTGGGCGGCGCCGGCGTGGCAGGCGTGGTAGGTGCGGCCCCGTGGCGCACCGACCGTCTCGTCCCCACCCCTTCCGCCCCTTTCACCACCTTCACCCCCGGTTTCACTGTCTTCACCCCCTTCCCCCGCACCTTGCAGATCAACGGCTCGTCACTATCGCTATCCGAATCCTTCTTCCCTTTCCCTCCGACCGCCGGGATCCCAGGTTTCTGGTCCACCCGTCTGGGTTTCTTCTTCGTCCGGCCCGGCGACAGACCCTCCTCTATGCTAACGGTGGACGTGCACGAACTTTCTGACTCGCGACGTTTTCGCTTTCCCCCAGGAACGGGTTTGGCGTTGGCGTTGGCGACGGCGGCTGTTTTGGGACTGGTTTTGTCGACGGAACCGCTTCTCAAGCAGTTCCTGGGTTGAAGCGCGGGAGAGTCCGACCGCTCGAGCTTACTCAGGCCCGGACTGAGCCGCGGAGTCTTGGGTCCGTCCGCGGGGCTGTTCATTTTGCTGCTAGATCTCGTGCGCACGGTGCTCCGCGCGACCCTTTCTAAGGCGGATGGGGAGGGCGACTCCGGCCGTTTGGTGACGTAATCGGGCGTCGGTATCTCTATCAGCAATTGCTCTAATAAGCTCTTATCGGGGAAATCCGCTTTGAGCGGTAATCTTTCTAATTTAACCTCTGTCTTATCATTTTCCGGTTCGCAATTTTTTGCCTCACCATTTTCGATGGCGGATTTTTCTTCCTTCATCTCGTGCCCTTCCGTTGACTTTTCTTGATTAGAATACGTATAGAGAGGAGGCGAAACTCTGCTTGGCAAGTTATCAAATTCTTCACCCTTTTCCTTTTTCGGCGAAACGTTTCTCTCCTGTTTCGTCGCGTCGTCCTTTTGAGCAATATTACATTCCAGTTTGACATCTTCTTTCTTTTCTTGGTCGTTTCCTCTATCTATACTTTGGCAAGGCGGCTTATCGTCGTCTCTCAGTACAGGCGTGGGTGTTCTTTTAACTTCTTTGGTCTGATTGCTCACATCGAGCGGTCTCCGAGGCGCGTCGTCCCCGTTTATGTGGTCGTGCATCTTGGCCAGTTCCGCTTCGATGTCCCCTATGTCATCGATATCCGGGGGCCCGGGGTCATAATGGGGTTGCCCCGTGGCCAGCGATAGCCTTTCTAAAAGTTCATCAGAAGCGGGGGTGGGGTCGATGACGCCGATTATCCTCTGGACCGAGGTGGGACTGGTCGATCTGGGCATATCGAGGCGTTCTTTCCTCTGGGGGCCGGGGGGCGATTGGCTGGCTTGATTAGGGGATTTCTCCGATAAGGCATCCATGGATTCGATTCCCGAGTCTTCCCCTTGGGCTTGAGAGTTGGGCGACCTGTTCGTGAATTTCTCAGCTTCGGGCCGAGTGGTTCTCTCTGCCACGTGTTTGCAGTAGGACTTGTCCTTGGGACGCTCTTTCCTCCTGGGCGAGACGGCGCCTGTTCGCTGACTAGAGGCGGGCGGGGAGTCCCCCCGGGGTCCACCTATCGTGCCTACGTTTGTCGATCCAGGAGGATCTGGAACGCAAACAAAGGAACTCCTGTAAATATTGTACCGGTGACTGGAGGGAAACCTCCTGAAGAAATATTTCTTGAGAAATAGTCCTTCATATTAGTGTTACATTTTATTCAAATTATACATGCTGTTAAAAGAAAATGGGCATACTACCTTCATTCAGTTCGATCACAAAAATCTAATTCATTTAATGTTGACAGGTATAAAAATATTTAAATTAAATTGATTTAGTTTGTCAGGTTGATACATAAATTAACTTTAGAACTTATTATAATTAGGATGATTAGAAAGAAAACACAATGATTTTGATGAGAAATTTAGTTTATATTAGTCTGTCGAGTACAATTATACAATATATATTGATCAAAAGGGGTAAAATGCAAAAACTTTATGCTTTTCATAAAAGATATTTTATAACAGGTGTATAAAATTTTTACACATTTTGTCAATAGTAATAATTGTAATTTCTGATGTACCCTACAAATTACATTAAAAAATATAATATATAAATAATCATTCATTACACAATATCAATAATGCTTATGATAAAATGCCCATTTTCAAGAACTAAACAAAACGGTTTACTATTTACAATTTTCTTATGTACAAAAATAGCCCTTAGAACTTCCAGACTTTGAGAAGTAGCAAAACAATTTGACAACATTATTAAAAGAAATGGCATGAGTGTTTGTCGAGAGCTCTATCACATTTTGCAAAACAAATTAATCAAACATATGTAAATCATTTAAAAAATAGATCTCAAAATCTTCTATCTGAGGATAATGCTACGTAAAAGAACTCTTTACAGTTAATTATATACACTTGAGTATTTTATTGTAATGCAAGTATCACACATTTTGTGGTACAATGTTACCCGAACATCTTAATTTCCAGTGTAAAACTTGCATTAAATGTTACCTATAAACGACACAAGACTTACCTGGACAGGAACTATGTGTGGTCTTCCTCTTCTTCTCAGAGGATAAGAGCCCATTGGGGGAGGTAATAGCACTATCGGTAAGTGTCCTTTTTAACTTATTGTCCTCTTTCTCCTCACCCACTGTCCTTTCACTAAGACACAGTCTCACTTCACTGCCGTCTTTTTCACATTCACTGTCAACCGATTGCACTTCACTGGATTTAATATCACATTTTGCCTCAACTTTCGTCGGTAACTTCTTCTTTGCCTCGTGATTGTTTATCTCTCTGTAGCCCTCGTTTTGCGCGTATTTCCCCTCCTTGTCTAGCAAATCGTTCCTCCATTCTTTATCTCTTTCTTTTTCTATCGCCTTACCGTCACTGAGGACTTTCGATTTCTTTTTTAATTTCATATCTAAATTCTGAATTTTGTTATTTAATTTGTAGTCGTGTTTGGTTACGATATGCGCGTTCTTCGATATCGTCTTCATTCTATAGACTACGTTATTATCCCCGGTGACCTCCGTCTTAATACCATCGGCGTCGAAGTGATTGTTGAGTTTCATATTCTTCAAGTGTAAATACTCATCAGTCTTCGAATTCTCTGTGCTATCACTAGATTTTGTGGCCAGAGATTCATCTGAATCCCTCCGATGCGATTTCTCATCGGACTCTATTGACTTTCTGATTTTCACCTTTTTGTGTAACTCGCCGGGGGCTAATTTTTTCTTTTCTTTTTTAGAATTCGTTATGACTTTGGAATTCCGCCCCCGCAAACTTATGTGTAAAGGTGGAACTCTGGGCTCGCTCTCCGCCGGTTTATCGGTTTTGGGTTGCTGGTTATTAAAGCTAATATCCGCTTTGTACACGGGTTGTACGACGGGCTCGTTCTTATCGAGCTTCAGCCGTAACTTAATGGACTCCTTCTCCCCGGGGGGAGACTTCGGCGCCTCGGCGTTGGGCGTCGAAGGTTTCGCGACGTGAGGCCGCGTTAAGGCAACTTTGGCAGACTTTCCGTCGCGCACAATCTTATCCTTCAGTACCGCGGGCTTCTCTTTCGCCCCGCTCCGGGGCTTCCCCCCTTTCTGCGCGACCAACTTATCGTCTTTGACGTCTTTCCTGGCTGTCATTTTGCTTTTCGATTTGTCGTCGTCTTTCTTATCGTCGTCCGTTTTTGAAAAAATCTCCGACGCTTCGGCCCCATCCCTGACTTTACACTGGGCGACGATGACCTCCGGCTTCTTCTCGGGCTCCTTGGGCGGCGGCGGCGGAGGCGGCTCGTCGTCTCTCATGAGAGTTTTGATGAGATACCGCTTGTTCTGCTCCTCGATCTCCTGAGCCGTCGCTTGGGAGCCGACCGTCGCCGTCGAGACCGAAGCCGTGGCCCTCACGGGGAGTCTCAGCGGAGGGGGCATATTCGTCAAATGGTTGATCCTGTCGTTAGGGGGCGACTTGAAAGGTGGATTCGGACTGTTCTGGAACTTGGAAGGCACGGGTGGCGGCGGCGGCGGCATGAAGTTATTCTCGCCGAAGTCTTTAGGCACTTCGTTCTGGGCGGGCACGTCGGGCCCGTTCAGGGGGTACTGGACACCGGTGATCTCCTGCAGCAGGGCATCGGGGTTGGAGTGCTCCTGCTCGTAGAGGAGATCGAGCTTATTGGAGTCGAGGTCGGAGATGGCGGAGAGGGCGGTGTCGTCCAGGTTGAGGTCCGGGGGGAGAGAGGGGAGCAGCTGGTCTAGGTCGCAGCCGTCGGGCAATTCGGGCAAGGCCAGTCCTAACGTGTCCCGGTAGGGCTCGTTCCAGTCGGGCTGCGGGGCGTTGGCGGCTCGGGACGCGGCGCGCTGCCGGGCGTTGTATTGCTGCTGATACCGCTGGAACTCCTGGAAACATAATAATAACTCATTTAATATACATCATATCAATAATATGTATTGACACTGTCCAATTCAAATCAAAGCTAAAACAACCGAATAAAATCGCTTTATTCTACATATTCAGGAATAAGGATAGTTTTCTTTATTCAGGATAAAAATAGATTTTGAATGTTGCTGATATTTGGATTAAAAATATAAAATTTTACTAACACATACCTGGAAACTGGACTGCGTCTTCTGATCCATGGAGGTGGGCGGCGGCGGCAACAACGCCTGTAGGTCTTCCTGAGTGACTCGCGGCGGCTGGGGTCTAGGCCTGGGCACCGCTTGCCTGTATGGGGGCGGGGGCGGAGGGAATTCGGGATACGGAAACCGTTGCCGGGTGACGATCGTCGCGTTGGGGGGCGCCCGATACTGCGTCGGGGGTTGGGGACGCGCCACGAATGCCCGTCGGATGAAGTTCGGCCTGGGGCGGGGGGAGGAGGGGGAGGGGATGGGAGATGTCGTCGGCGCGGGGGGACGGATCGTCGGCCGCGCCCCACGGTACTCGAACGGCGCTCGGCCTACGGCTAGTTCCACCTGTGAAAATAACTTTGCTTTAGGAACAATGACTTAAAAAAAAAATTAACATTTTAAGTGAAATAAATATTAATAAGGCCATCATTACCAATGAATTATCTAACTTAAATGGTTTTAATATATTGAGTACATTCATATAAAATAAATAATGTATATCTGTAATGATAGCTTATTTTGTTAAAATTAAAATAAATTACTACTAAATAAGATTAACAATTCAAAAAATGCGTATTGTTTTTTAAATTTTTGACATAACCCTGACACATTACACCTTGACAACACTTATGTAAATTAAATTAATGAATAATCATAATCAAATTATAAATTTAGTTAATATAGCCACATTTATTTATGTATAGCTCAAAACATACAATATCTAATTAGGGTATATTTAAGTTTAGGGTTTGTGTTTGACTTTGACCCATGCATGTGTATACAAACTAATATCTACCTGCATTATTTTAAAATACTATATGATTTGACATTTGACATCTGACATTTATAATAATTTACCTGTGAATCCTCAAGCCGGTCCAACTTAGCCGGATGCGGCGCTTTCGGTCTAGGTTGCGGCGTAGGGGCATCATTCTGGAGGAGATTGACTAATAGGGGCGAAGACATGGCGACAGTGGGGGCAGAAGTAGGGGTCGGGGGCGTAGGAGCGGGATAGGGAGGTGGCGGGCCGGGAAAGGACGACGTAGAGGGCCGCACGAATTGCCCCTCCGTTGAACTTGCCCGAAGAGGTGTCGCCGTTAAACCTGGAATTAACATCAATTTATTAAACGACGGTTAAAATTAATAATTAATCTCATTAAAGTATTTAAAATTGGTTGAAGTGATTTTTAATTCTCCAGATAATAAAGATTATTACTATTATTACTAAAAACTAGTTATATTGCATTATTTTACGTTCCGTAGCTGGTAGGTTTGGTTAGGGCAATATATTATTAGTTTTAAATTATAAAGGGATGGTACAAGTTAATAATTTGAGTCATATTTAATATTATTACTACAACAAAAATAAACAAATAGTATTTAATATATAATTGGTGTAGGTGATAAAAGCTATATAGGCGGAGAACCTAGGCATATCCAACCCAAAAAAAAATTACCCTTATTATACACTAACATATAAAATGTGTGATACTTTAGGATGAAGACAGTAAAATACTGTAATGATATTAAATGTGTGTATATTATTAAAATTATATAAAATTTCTTGTGCAACGGACTGTGGAAGATTTTCAGCCATCAAGGACATGTTAAAAATATAAACTATAAAATAACTTTAACATAACCAATAAACTTGAGTCTGCCTCACGAATACATCATACCTAACGTATTCTCCTTACGGTGTATGACCCTGGCCTGCGTCATACTGCCAAAGGGGAATTCACAGCGATCGGTCGGCGTGGGAATGTTCTGCGGTATTTTACCGTCCATGGGGCATACGGTGTTCGGGGACTTGAAGTTCTCCCGCGGGGGCGTGGCTTCGGTGCTCGTAGAAGCCCCATCGTCGGCCAAAAGGCGGCCTATGCCACCCAAGTTCGAGAGAAGCTCGTTAGATTGCGATCTCGATGTACCCGCATCTGGAAAATTGTTTTACCTATTACTATCGCAGTCAATAAAATATTAGAATAAAGTTAATACTCAAACTGTCTATAAAATACTATACTTTTAGTTTGTAATGAATCAGATCTTGTGTATACACACATACCCTCACTTTTACATCATCACACAATACATTCAAATAAAGTATTACTTTGTTTGATTTAAAAATATTTCTGTTCATAATATATCTTAGCTATACATTTGCTATAAATGTTTCTTATTAAATATAATATGTTAGTTGTAAGAGTATGAAATACATATATTGTTTATGCGAAGATCACCGACCACTGTATTAAATTTAATAACTTCTATATTTTTAATAGTCATAAAAACAATATCTTATCTGTAAAAATGATGAGTTACAATAGAATTAGGGTCATGTATAAATTTGTTATGGTCAATTAATTTGATTATACCATCAGCTTCAGTATTAATCCTAACTTCTGCGCCGTGCTGCAACCGCAGCGAGACTGCAGCATCTCCATCTAACTGCACGGAGAGAATGCCCAACGCACGCAGTTGCGGAGCACCCGCCGCCGCCAACGCGCGCAAACGTGCCGCTGCCGCACGCGGCACCGACAGCGTTACGCGCACCGAGTTCCACGGCTCCACCTGTTCACAAAAACATATATATATTTTTACTTTAATAAAGTAGGTATCTTGTTTAGATACAATATTGCAACTTTAATAACAATATAATGCGGCAGATAACATCATTGTTTTTATATTATCTTTGACTTTTAGTATCTGTATTAAAATAATGTGAGCCCTGTATATTATAATAGATTTATTAAAATTATTTCTTTTTCCCGGATATAACATTTTGTTAATAAAGTGTTATCATCTTTAAATAGTCATCATTACATTTGTTTATATGTTTGAGCAGTCTACATTAGGCAAAAGAACACCAATGGAGTACCTTGTTGACTTTCAGCGTATGCGGATGAGGCTCGGCGAGAAGTTGCCGCAGTTCGCGCAAGAGGCGGCGTAGGCGCGCGGGAAAGCGCGGGTCGCGGAGGTCGCCCTCGCAAGTAACGACCACGCCGCACGAGGCAGCGCACGAACCTAGCCCATCGCTGTCCGCTGCCATGCTGTGGATTACACAGGTAATCATTACTTCATGTATGTACACCATACATAGAACAAGAAGATAAATATTCTGACGCGGTACAAAAATGGTTATAGAGAACATCATAGGGCAGACAGGAGACTGATTGTGTCATAGCTATTATTTCCAAAACTAATTTTAAAAGTGGGAAATAAGAATATATTTATATACTTAATTCCCTTAGAACCACAATTTCTGTTTTCCCAATGTGCTGTCAAAATAAGTTTGAGAGTATTTCCATTTTGAAAAAGATAACTTTTTAATTCTTACTTCTTAGAGGGCTTATATGTAAATATGTATATATAAGACATTAACATGAAACAGGACCTTAAGTGTGTCTGTTTATATCCAAACAAATTACATGAATTTGATTTAGGCAAAGCGTATGAATGAACAGAATTATTAATAGTGCCAGTCTGAAACGTACTATAGAATTTATAACTTACATTTACTACAAACCACTATGTCTAAAGTATAGAACTATAGAACACAAGATAAATATTGGTGATTGGATAATATAAGTATATTCATTCTCTGAACCCTGTAAAACTCAATTTGTTATTAAATATAAGAGACTCAAACTTTTTTCTAGTGATTTACACAAAAACTCCATCTCACCATACCAGATTATATTAATAAATTTATTATATTTTAACTCACAAATATATTTGACTTACTATAAAATAAATAATTAGTATCTTTAAATGATATAAAAAAGAACATAGCTGAAGGAAGTTAAATGCCACTGTCACAATTAATTATGAAAGTAAAACTTCTGTATGTAAATAGCATAGTCATTATGAAGAGTAGTATTAAGTAGATGAATTATATTTCATGTTTAATTAATTTAACTGTTACATTCTAATGATAAATCTTTTCATTGTGTGATGTAATGAATTAGTGTATTTACTATTGTAAAATAATATACTATTACTGAATGATTACTATATTAATTGAAATAATGTTTATTTTATACTTTGAATTATTTTTATGGTATATAACATACAAATAATTAAAAGAGTTGTATGACTTAAAACAAATCTGATAAGTTTTATAAACTTCACTAATATAACACTTTATTATAATAATTTTAAGTTTCTAATTAATTTCAATATTTTTTTTAACAGTTCCAATATTTATTATTATAAAATTTTATTGTGAGTTAAACAACACGGGGAAAACAATATGACATTGAAGCTTTTTACCTTTTTTAGTTATGCATATGTAATGTAAAGTGAACATTCTTACAATATATGAAAAAAGTAGTGTAAAGTTTAAGTAAGAAGTAATATTTATAATACAGCAAAACATTAATGTTTTAGTATACAAAAAAGCATATTAAAAATATAGGGCAAAAATTGTGAAATCAAAACTGTCTATAGCTGTTATCAAGTTTAGTTTTTAATTAATACAAACACAGCCCTATTCATAGTATGAATGAATATTATCTCCATTCATGTCTTACATAATATGAAAACTTTAAAATCTATTAACTTGTTCTTTATCAGTTCAGTTTCACTCAGTCATGCCCAAGTTTCCTTATATATTCACAATAGTTGTTTTTAATTCCTTGAATATATTTTCAGAGATATGAATGAATGATTATTTTTTATTTGCCTTTAGAATGCAACTGATTTTCATAATTTCTGAGTAGTATTTATTGAATGTAAATTATTTTATATTTTACTACTATTGTACCTATTGTCTTTTCTTAAGTTTTGTTTAAATGATGTACATACTACAATCTGGTAAGATACAAGAATTTGAATACAGCACATATTTACTGTCTATAATGTCACTTAATAACATAGTAATACATTAACTATAAATAACATTTGTATGGAAAATGTTTGAAATGATAAATTTAATTTTATGTTATTGTGATATAATATTTGTAAATAAATATTTATTTTCTAACATAGGTTAGAAATGCCACTAAAGATAAATCAAAATCTAGTAAGAAAAAATAAATTTCGTTGTATAATGGTAAAAGAATATAAATGTAAAATTTAAATGAACCATTTAAGTTTATAAATAGTTAGTTTTCGTGAAAAATATTCCTTCTTTTTTCACGGCAAGGTCGGAAAAACACGGACGTATGTTACACAACGTTTATTATAACATGTTTACGTGTTTTGTTCGATATCAATAAATAATTAGGCGAGACGGGTCAACCTCGGCATGCACGTTCGCGGGACGCATCCGACGTCCGCCTCTACAACCCCCAATGTGTCCATCTTGTTCCAACACCGCACAATTGCGCGATCAACAAAATGTAAATAAACGAAATACTATCACTCACCTATCATACAATGTCACATTCCGCTCAATATCACTAAATTTCTATTCTCTTGTCTTCCAAATCATCCTGGAAAAGCAAGCTCAACATTACAATCCGGCTCGCAAGGCAATATCGGTTCTATGGTCACTCAGTGTCCACTACTGCCAAAACATATGATACGCTACTTTTGTGCTGTCCTTGCCTTCTTATGGACACTGTTTGTCACTTTAATTAAACTTTTCACATCGAACCACACGACTACAAGCCGGGGTTTCTCTTCTTCAATCAAATCCACAGATTTATATTCCAGTGACGCAAAGCTCATATATCGTGAAGAGCAGCAGCCATTTTGAAATGTACAGGGAGTACAGTCACGGCATGGAACATTGGTTAATTGCAGACGTTCTTGTAATGTATAGCAATTCTAACACGAATTGTTAACTAATAAACTTAATGCTAAATCCATTTTTACACATCAGGTCACAAAACTCCACTCGGTTTTATTATTGAAAGTATCCAAAACAACCTAAGCGACGTCCGATACTTCTAGCTTACCCCATTTGCATGACACACATAGATTTCGAAAAAAAACACTCAAAATACATAAAAACGCACATAAATAGTATCGCGCCGTATAATTGAAGGTTATCACATCCGATCAGAATAATAGTTCAATAGAAAAATCCGTAAAAAGATCAGTAAATATTTTACAAATAGTTAATCGGTACGAACAATAACAACGGACGCCATTTGCAATTTTCAACTTGACATGCGCATTGATTCAAAGACGATAAACATAGACACAAACGTTGTAAGGACGTCAGGTTCATAATTACTTCAATAATCACAAAAAAATTTAGTAATGAAATAATGTTTCACTAGATTTTATAAATTAAAAATTAATTTTTATTTGTACCTATAATTATTTATTAACGTTGTCCAGTTCATGTTAGTATTATTTCTGTAATAAAAGTTTTATTTATCAGACGCTTACACAATGTTCTGTTTATCACATTCATGCTCCAATGAAGGCTTCACAGGATTGGTCCTTAGAATAATCTTTGAGTTTTTGTAACATATAAGCGTTTTGTTACTGGCTGATAAATAAAACGTGTGACACGATTCACTTCCGTTATATGAGTTGAGGGTTTATAATTGAATTAATTTTAATATTTTGTTATTATTAATAGAGAATCATTATAACCAATATATGTAATTGCCACAGTTTTAGAGTCGGTCTTGTGAATCAATCCAACATACTTTTCACAGTTAAAAAGACAATTAAAAAAATACATTTATTTTTATAGGTAAACCAAATTAAATAAATTATTTTTCTGGTACATTATCCTTTAAAATTTCCTTTGGAACAGCTTGAAATAAACCCTTTCTTGCCATTTCATCTGCCCAATCTTCAAACTCTCCTCTCCTAAAGCATAATGAAATATATAGTTAATAAAATATATTTACTTTTTCAACATTTTTATTTTATTTAACAGAATATTTGTAAAGTCAACTTTTATGAGCACTGAATTTTAGGGTATGCTTCGCGGTAATACTTTTACAGCGGTAGGTACATACATACTTTTAATAGCCTAACATACGTTAAGGAGCTTAAAATATTTTTGGCAAACCTAACCCGCTAATAGTATGGACGTTGGCTCTCCCGCTAATAGTAAATCTGATTGACCACAGATTTAGTATGAAATTAATACACGATTTTCGCTTGTCAGTGAAAATTTTTCGATGAATACAAAATACTCTTACAAGAGTATACGTATTAAGTTTTTAATATAATATGATTTATCTTTATATATTCCGACTAAAAATAATATATTTTTTTCTTTTTAAGTAATTTCATCATTTGTGAAAATCCTAAAAGAGTTATGTCAAATGTCAGGTTGAAAAGCAAACTCCAAATATATCAAAATCCAAATTTATCTAAAATCTAAATGGATATTGGTTATTACTTAATATGTACAGGATTTTTTTATTTGCTGAATGAATAATGCATTTCAGTGTGTAGAAAGTAGCAATTTCGAGAAAAGGAAATTTACGTTTTATCTCTTTCGCTATATTTTCTTTTCACCATATCATCGCAAACATTGCAGTAAACTACAATCGAGTCGAGAGAAAACAAAACATATTACTTTATTTGAAAACGAAGGGAATTTGATTCCAAAATCGAGGTAAGATCTTTCTCAAGTATTTCTAAAATTTTATCAGATTTGTTTTTATGAGCAAATTCAGAGCAAAAGAGATTGCCATTCTTTCAGAACACTGTGCATTCCTTTCTTTTCTTTAACAATTTCACAATTTATTAAGTTATCTAACTATTAATTGTACTATGACTGGGTTGAAACATTTAGCTTAAAATAAATTTTTGCAGAATCTATAGTTAAAGCTTATTTTCCACAAGTAGTAATATGTTTTATTAAAATATAACTTACGCGTAATATTCTTTATACGCGGCACGTCTTGGTCTCCCTAAGAAGAAGTAAACACATGCTCCAGCACAACAGCTAAAAAATAATGCTTGAAAAATAGTTGCTTGAGTTTGTGCCCAATGAAGTCCACGCATTACAGGCTTAGGATGGCATGGTGGTCTTGGAGGTGGTGGTGGACAGATCTGAGCACATGGATCAGGAGTTTTTGGTGGACATGCCATTTTTCTGAAATTTTAAATTAATACTTTTTGATGCCTTCAATATTTTTATTATTGGTATTTTTATTATTTATAAAAAAAATGTACTTTTATTTTCATACAGAATTCATCACAATGGCTCAGAGTTCACATGGAGGAAGTCACCGACGAAGCAGGGATCATGAAAGTTCTATGAGATATACTAATACTGACTGGGAAGCGAAGGAAGCACTGTATCAGCGAGAATTAGATGAAGCTCGAGCAAGAGCAACACAAATGGAGAAAACAATGCGCTGGTGGTCTGATTGCACAGCCAATTGGAGAGAGAAATGGAGTAAAGTACGTAATGAGCGAAACAAAGCTCGAGAGGAAACAAAACAATTAAAAACAAAAGTAGACATACTTACTAAAGAATTAAATTTAATAAAAACAGATAAAAGTGATTTAGAACAGCAATTACAAGTCTTGAAATTGGATAATGAAAAATTACTTAGTCTTGGGGAACGGAGAATCGTTTCATGTGACTTATCAACAGAAGATGGTGTGGAGTTAAGAAAAAAATCTGGTATTACAAGTCCAAATGAATCAGCCAAACAAAGAGCTTCTCTAGATTCTCATAAATTCTCAAATGTTGATAATGTCCTTGCAAATAAATTAGGTGAGATGAGAATACGTTTGGATGAAACCTTCAAGCATCTACAAACTGAAAAAGATCAAAAATCGTTTTTACTATCAAAGATTGAAACCTTGTCAGCCGAGTTACACAGTGCCAAAATGGAGTTAGCACATAGTGATAGAACTTTAGGTTCAACTGATTCTAGTCATAGTGAAATTGAGAGGCTACAAAACGAACTACAGGATGAAGTAGCTGCAAAACAGGTTCAGGAAGAGAAAATTGCTGAACTTAAAATGGAGCTGGAAAGGCTAAAATCAGAAAATACTATACAGTGGAGCAAACGTGAATTATTAGAAACTGAAAACATAGCAATATTAAGAGAAAATAAAAAATTATATAGCCAAATTTGTGAATTGAGAGAGCAAATTCACAAACTCAATAGAATATCAGATGGGAGTATTTATGGTATACCATATAATGATCATAATAAGTTAGATTCAAATGTGTTATACATCAGGAAGAGCAGTGTTAGTCCAAGATCCCACGAATCGAGTAATGCCTCCTCAGAGGCCATTGCTGACGCGAAAACGAATACGTCTGGAGAGGACGACGAATTAGCGATAATTGAAAGAAATTAAGAACATTTATAATAAGGTAGCTAAACGTAAATCTTTTACCTATTTTGCCCTTAAAACTTCTCTAGCTTGATGATGATGATATTAATTTATCCCTATTGGGAAACGCAAACAAACGACTTCTCTTGCTTGACTTACATAAAGTTTTATCTGTCAATGTGTTATGTTTTTTTTTTTGTATTTCTTTTTCATAATTTTGAAGTAGGTAAGTATTTAATTGTTTATTTAAGTATTTATTATAAAGTCTGATATTTTTTCTCGTTCATTCTGGTGATTTTATTGGAATGAAAATAGATAAACTGCATTTGGTTGATTTTCTCAGTATTTACACATTCCTAATACAACCTCAAGATATATTTGCTTTGTTTCCTGCATAGAAAGACTCCCATTACCATGGACATATTATTGGCAACAAATAATGGATATATTAAAAATGTGACAGAATTCGTTATGGCCACTTAATTCTGCATCTTCTGTTTATGTTGCAGTAAAATATTTTTCGTTGGTTAGAAGTTTTAGATAAAACATGTATTTTAACGGACTGAGTAATATTAGTAAATTATATAAAATTGCAAGCTATTTGAAATAATATCCAGTATTGTAATCATTGGGCATGTAGAAAATTAAAATAACAAGAATACTCAAATATAATAACTGTTAAAGACTAAGAATAGTGATCGTTCATCTGTCATGTGTTGCATCTGTGCAAATTTATGGTAGATGACAAATGTTAATAATTGTGATAGTCTAGTTTTATAGCTGTTTTCTTGTAGGAACTAGTTGTGTGGTTCTTTTTTGTATTATAATAAGCCAGATAGCAATAATTAAAATTTCTGTGCAAGTTAAAATGCATTGTAACGCGAAGTAATAAATACGTATTTTTATTTCAATAGAATTCAAAGTAATATGTTTGTTTTGTTTTATATTTTCCTTGACTTTTGGAATTCTAAAATTCGATCTTCGAAACAAAATTAAAATAACTTTTTTTTAGTTAAGTGTACGCTTATAGCATCTGCGCATTTAAATTGTTAAATAACGTTTACAAACTTCAACTAACTCAAACTTCTGTATAATAAATGGAAATATTATGATCCATAAATAATAGACTAAACAATTTAAACTTTTTGAAAATAGCGTTATCTAAATATGCCTAATTAGCCCTTCCAAAGTATTTTAGTACATTGACTTATGATAATTTGTTTATATTTAGTTGTAATTGCCTCATTTCGACGAATTTTTATAAACTATTTAATTGTTTTAATATGTATAAATAAAAGTGTGAACTTCTAAATAGTTTGATTTTTTATTATTGATGCACATATATCACGACTAATTTGCCTCTGCGAGCTATTCTGCCTGCGACTTGAAGGAGGAATGAACATACATTAAAAGATTCTTTAATACCGTAATGTTCCGGAAACTGACTCGTACGTCCTAATCGTATAAAGACACCGATGACCACAGAAAAAAGCCTGCTTCATAAGGGGGCTATGGGACTTCAATCATTCAAATTCCATAACGAAAATAAAAACCTAACATACGATGTAATATAGGCTTTAAAGAGCGGGACAGAACGCATACTGCGTCACATCAGTCTTGCGTGATCGGTCACGTAACGCAAATGCGTTAGAGTGGGACAGAAAGCATACTGCGTATTCGCAACTCTGACGATATAAGACGTGTTAGTCTGTATAATAAAAAAAATACTGCATAAATAATTATGATCGCATAAGTTGATAAAAATGTTATACAATAGCTTTACCGCAGCAGTTCCCGAATACCACACATTTAAAAAAAAATGGTAACCAAATAATAGCTAATATGTGCGGGAAAAAAACGCGATGGGAGTTATATTACGAAGTAATCTAATTCCTTTTTTTGTATACATCATTATATTTATTCACAAAAAATTCTTTCATATTGAGTATGAAGGGGATCGTAGTGTTGTAAAACAAAAAACGTAAGCTCCGTTGCTAGTTGCTACCCAATTCCATAGAGACAGCAAAAGGGAAAGAAATAAAACAACATAATATAAATTATTTATATATTTTCATCAATACATAACAGCTGATAAATACATATTCATTCCGCAGATTTAATAAAGTCACTAATTACTTCGTGAACTGGTATACTTGAATCTAAAGCATAATCTATGACTTCTATTTCGCATTCTGTTTCGCCATTTATAGAATGAACTATCGCTGGTATCACACCTTTAATTTTTTTATTTGTCATTTCGTTACTTGACATTTTACCTTTAGGCTTTCTTTTTGCCTTTCCCGGAATGGTATTTTTAATTGTTTTTGATACTTTGTCAGGTACTTCACTAATATCTTTATTTTTTCGTTTTCTATTTTTCTCTTTTGTATTATCCTCTGTACTTTCAGTGTCAATCGCGTAATTTTCAATTTCTTTAAGACTCAGATCACGTTGAAGCGATTCCATCTCTTCTTTTTCCATTTTATTTAACAAAGCAGTTGTTCTTTTTCCAAATTTTTCCACTTTATAATTATGCAATCGGGAGAAGAATGATGCAGATGATATTGATTTATTGATGCTTATTGGTGCAGATGTCTTTTGAGGAGATTTATTTGCAGTAGTTTTTGATGGAGGATTTTCATTCCTGAAAATTTATACATAAGTATTGCTATATATATTGACCAATCAAAGTGTTGTATGTCAGTCACAACCAACCAACGTTTTTGAATCAGCTGTTGTCGTGACCGCCATTTTGTTTTAAATTTTTAATCAACACGCTGGCTTTCGGTCAGACATATAGTTAAACGTTTTCGTTTGTTTTTTAATTTTTGATTGAATATAAATCTTTAATTAACTGTCTAGAGATTCAATGAGCTTTCTGATTTAACTACTTTACTGCGACATATACATAGTATTATGTGATGCATTTATCTCTTTTCTACTCCATCGTCCGATGACGATGCGATGGTTTGTCGTGCGTAGAGCCGGAGTTCATCGATTTATAAGACGTTAATCACGTCAAAATTGTAATTTTCAATAAAATAATTCTTTGTATTACACAAAATAATGATAATTTGTGATAATAATTCAATTTAATGATGTAAAATTCCGTAAACCTTTACATACACCAATGTTTTTACTACTAGAACAGATGAAATATCAAATGTATAGGGTAGTTATTTATATATACATATATAAGTAATAATGTTGAAATTTAATATTTTCCGAAATTGGACAATACCCTTTCTGTGATGTCATCAGATGATGAAGTTGATCAGGCGCATTTGTCATTGCTCGTTGTTTTATTTCAGACACTGTATCAGACCTGTCTTTAGCCTCTGAAAAACATAATTATAGTAAATTATATTTTTTTAAATATTATAATCATTTTCCACACCTGTATAAAATGTATGCTTACCATCATTATCATAATAGCCTTTGACCAGTCTCTTAAACGACGTCGAGAGTTGAGAAGGCAAATCAGGATTAACGTATTTCAGACCAGCATTTATACTACCTAAAAAAAAATTTAATTTTACTAATAAAATGTAGGTATATGACTATTCTTCATATTTTAAACCACAGATATTGACTTCGGCGTGCGACTCTTATCCTTTTTCTTTCAAATTATCAAAAACTTAGCGGCCCAACTAATTAGTAATTAGGATTTCATTAGTTATATTCAATTATTTTTTGATGCTTTTAATCTTTGCTTAATTTATTTAATTATTTTTTAGAGTATAAGCTTCATATAATCAGAATGTTGTATGCGCGTATAATTGGGGTAACACTAGGCTTGTGTAACATGCATGTACTGTGACTACTTTGTTGGAGCAACAAATGAATAAAAAAAAAATAAAAAAAATTGATAAATCAACATGAAACGAATACAGAGGTTATAACCTAAGAAGGTTGTAACGCAATTTTTTTTTTCTTCTACATCATACAAGATCTCAATCGTACTCACTATTCAATCGATCTCTGGATTGCGTGTATTTCCTGGCAATCGTACCCAATTCCATTAACAGATCAGTCTCTTCATTTTGATCGCTGAAAATTCCCGTTGTACCTATATTTTTATTCTTCATGACCACTGTGCCTAAAAGAAAATTGCATTAAAAAAAGTGCGTGCGTACAAAGTACACATGTCAAAAGTTAAACTTTATTGTAAATTATTACTAAGCACGCACCTTTTTTTTTAAATAATAAAGTAACTAAAATATTAATTATTTTTTTAATTTTAATTTATAGTTATGTAACAGCAGTTGCTGAGAAATGCACGGTCACACATACTCTTTACCTATATTAGTATTGATTATAGAAGTATATCGTAATATATTTTAATTTTCTATTATTATATTTTTTAATCAAAAATATTACGTACACGTCCTGCTGAGAGCATAAACGACTCGGGAAGCAATTTTTCAACCTTTTTTTTTTAAATGGCTTTAATTTGTGCCAAATTGGCACAAGGTTCTTCGCCAGTGTCGTGTAGATGGAGAAGACACGAAGAAATCATTCTTTAACTTCCAAGTAAAAATAAATCATGATCGGTATGGCAGATTTTTAATGACTTACCATTAAAATATTTCATTAGGGGGATATCAAAACCTCTTTCACGCTCCACAGCTGTATACCTTGAGTGCTTAACCAACACTCGACCAAGAATAAGTAACGCATCGTTGAACCTGTAAGCGTCACTGCGTTATGGTCAAATTGTTAATATACGAAGGCTAAACAGCCTAGCCGTAGTTATGGCCCTAGACAAAATCCCTTTACGACACGCTAACTATCGCCAAACGAATTTGTCTAGGAATGACATTGGCTCTCAGTTGATCACGTGACCATTTTCATACGACCCATTTCGTCACGCTTGTATTATAAGCCCTAATAATATAATTCTTTCGAGTCTCTTCGAGTCCTCTGGCATTGAGTGTCCATGGGCGGCGGTATCACTTAATATCAGATGAGCCTTCTGCCCGTTTACCCCCTGTTCTATATAAAAAACAAAACCAATAATGATACAACTTTAAAATAGTAATACTTTTTATGTTTAATCTAATTGAGTTGTAAAATCCATTTTTGGAGT
Source organism: Pieris rapae (assembly GCF_905147795.1). Classification (NCBI taxonomy): domain Eukaryota; kingdom Metazoa; phylum Arthropoda; class Insecta; order Lepidoptera; family Pieridae; genus Pieris; species Pieris rapae. The sequence goes on from NC_059513.1 coordinate 1,270,315, forward strand.
ACCTGTAACGTCGTATTGCATCTTCCAACCGCTTTATTTCCGGTACATCCTCAGGACATATAGGTAAATATGCAAAATTGGCAAAAGGCTGTTGTGTTACCAACGCATATACTATGAAGAGGCTTATCACAGATTCCTGAAAATATTTATGTTATTTTTGTTGAATAAATTATTAACAGTATATAATACTTTTTAAATTGTAGTTTGAATTATTTATTTATTTTATTTATTTAATCATTTATATATATCATTATCAAATAGCAATGACAATATGAGTAATTAATTAATATAACAAATGTTTCTTAGGTTTACATTTCATGCACACAAAAAAGAATTTCGTATGTGGTTTAAGGTGTACATTCTCCACAGAAAATTAAAAAGCATACTCAGTAATCCAATACATTATTTAGTTACATTTCCTTTGATAACGTATTGCGATTAACATGCACCATCCCTTACAGCTTCAATTTAGGTCATAATTAAAGTTTCATCAGCAACCATGTGGAAAACTGCTTGTAACTTGAAAGCTGAACACACAGGTTCTTGAATTGTAATTCTAAGAGCTTATAAAATGGTTATTTAGACAAAACAATCAAACCACTTTGCACTAATGGATTTGTAAGCCGGGTTCAAACTATGACCTCAGGGATATTAACATTTAGAAGATTTAACATTACATCTAGACCTAATTCAAAAAGTAAAATAATATATATTTTACCTTGTAATTTCCTGTGTCTCGTACCATAAAACTCTTAGCAACAATGATCAATTCTTCGGAGAGCTCTGCAATTTCCGCACATGAAGTTAGCTCCCTGAGCAAACATTCTACATGTAGGTAAGATTAAAAGCAAAAATGCTACAAGGTTTAGGAATCTCATTCAAAGCGTCCAGCGTTAGATATCAAAATTTTATAATTCTATAAAAATTGGTCATTAAGCCAATATACTAATAAGCATCTAAGTGTGGAAACTGAGTCCACCAACCATAATATAGTTCTTATTACTACAAATAATGTAAACTTTGCTGTTAATAAATATACTAGTATATTCATAGTTGTTTTTTTTTAATAAAGATGATAAAAAAAGAATTTTTAGACTTATAAAAACTAGGCTACCCCAACAATAAAAGTCCTTTCTATAATAAATCTCCTAAAAATAAAATTGTTGGTTGTATATAATCGAAACTTCCTTTTAATTTTAACTCTGCCTATTAAAATATTCAATTCAAAACACAATTGAATATTTTAATGTGCGTCTATTATTTACCTATTTTACCTGAAATATTATAATATAATAAATAAAACATTGTCGTAAAGTGATTAGACATAAAACTATTTTATACAGTAATGTCTTTAAATCTCAAAACTTATTTAAATTATACATACTGATACAAGCTTGGAAAATGCATTTCTTTCCATACAGTGCAGAATGTTTGGAAATTTAATACATCTAATTTTAAGCAACGCTGTATTAAATCCTCACAGTCCTCGGTAAAACCATCTGCTATGTATATTCTGAATACATCATTTAATTGTGAAGTATCTGAAAGTAAATAATAAATCTTTATTGGATGACTTTCTTTTCAAAAATACAAGACTGAAGCTAACGGGATTTATTTTTAAGCCTTAAATATTCATATTACTTTTTAATTCACGTCCAAAGTTTCATATTGAAACCTTTATTGAGAGCCTGCACCGCGAGAATTAAAATAAATTAAACATTATACTTACTGGACATTTTTGTTTAAATCCTTAGTTTAGTTGCACATTAACAAAATTGTTTTATGGTTCAGCTTGTTTATAAAACTAATAAAAAAACAAATTTACAAAATATAATCCAATTCTTACAAAACAAAGTGTCAATGTATGAAAATTACGTAGCCTAATAAAGATGTCACAGACTACATAAAGGCTTATTACACCACGCGATATTCAGACAGTCTTATTAAGATTCAGCTTAAGTGCTTATTACACTATGCGATATTCAGACTGGCTTAGTAAGACTGTCTTAAAATCTAATTAGCAAGCTCGCTATTACACTGGACTGAATACCGCATGCTAACTCATTTTTACTCATTTGCACAGCGTACGTAGTCGGTGACGGATGTCGCTATGTGACTTAAGAAACTACCTTAGAGTAGGAGTTGCCGAGTTTGAATGACTATTAAAATGTTATATTAGTAATTTATATTACTATATGTAATTTAATAGATACTCCATACATTCAATATGGCAATAAAAATGGCATGTCTCGGTACAAATCAAGAACAGAACCAGGCTGGCACACTTTAGTATGTTGTCATTAGAGAATCGCAGAAAATTAATTAAATTTATTGACACATCGTTTGCAGCTAAGATATTCTATAATAAGATTGATTGTCCGAACCTTCTTTCTAAATTTAAGAGTCATGTTTGTTTTTACCAATGTATCAGTGTGTCGAGCGTTGGCTAACTTTATCTATAAAAAATAAAAAACATTCCAAAGTACTTTTTTTTCTTGCGAACACGCCATGGTGCACGCGGCCACAGAAAACAAACATGTACAAACGTCTTTGCTCTGCGACTGCCGCGCGCTGACTGAATGATTTAGCGTGCTAAGTCTTATTACACTACACGATATTCAGCAAGTAAGCCAGTAAGCACCGCCGAACCCATTCGGTCGGTCTAATTAGACAGGCTAACTGGCTAACTCTTATTACACTAGGCTGAATCTTAATAAGACTGTCTGAATATCGCGTGGTGTAATAAGCCTTTTAGTGTAATAAGAGTTAGCCAGTTAGCCTGTCTAATTAGACCGACCGAATGTACTTTGGAATGTTTTTTATTTTTTATAGATAAAGTTAGCCAACGCTCGACACACTGATACATTGGTAAAAACAAACATGACTCTTAAATTTAGAAAGAAGGTTCGGACAATCAATCTTATTATAGAATATCTTAGCTGCAAACGATGTGTCAATAAATTTAATTAATTTTCTGCGATTCTCTAATGACAACATACTAAAGTGTGCCAGCCTGGTTCTGTTCTTGATTTGTACCGAGACATGCCATTTTTATTGCCATATTAAATGTATGGAGTATCTATTAAATTACATATAATAATATAAATTACTAATATTACATTTTAATAGTCATTCAAACTCGGCAACTCCTACTCTAAGGTAGTTTCTTAAGTCACATGGCGACATCCGTCACCGACTACGTACGCTTTGCAAATGAGTAAAATGTCGAGTTAGCATGCGGTATTCAGTCCAGTGTAATAGCGAGCTTGCTAATTAGATTTTAAGACAGTCTTACTCAGACAGTCTGAATATCGCATAGTGTAATAAGCACTTAACTAAGTCAGTCTGAATATCGCATAGTGTAATAAGCACTGTAGTACCGAGTCTCAATTCTCCCAGATAACTTATTATACTATTATGACGTCTTTATCAGTCTATAAGTTTTTAGTAATATTTACAATAATAATTGACAATAATTGTTATCAGCTTATCATCACATATAACAAACTTATGTTTTATTTTGCAACTGTAACTCGTTAAAATAATAATATCCTTTAGAGTGTATTGACCCTTAATCTCATTATAGCGGCATTTAAAATCTGGCAAATATTTCAATTTGATAGTTTGTAAAAAATATGCCTTATCAGTTTTCATACATAGCGCAGTTTCACTTAAACTAAATAAAAGGCGAATTATAGTAATAATACTTTAATAACTACATACAATTAAACAACCATAACAACACAGTAGGTACCGAATGAAACACTGATATTTATGCTTACATATTTAATGATTTCTTTGATTCTGTTCAGTATCGGATCTAATTGACACTTTATAAAATCGCAGAACGATTATGTGCGCCGATCGATGCGTACATTTATTGCAATTAATAAACACTACAGATTGGAACTAAAAATTGAATTTACAGAGGTGTTTTTTCGATCAATTTGTACCAGTGACCACACTCACAGCGGCGGGGATGTTCCTGTAAAAAAATACTGTTAAATAGCGTGACATGCATCATATTATTATTAAACATTAAGAAAAGCTAAATCAGTAAACTATCATTCTGAACCATGAGGTAGTCAGATCTGTGCATCAATATATTTTTTCATTATGTACAATTTTTCTATTGCATACAATGATTGATGATATTTAAGAAAACCATGGTCATAAAACATCAACAAACAGTGTCTGTCTTAATAGAAAGTCTACTATTAATATGCTTAGTAGAAAAAATTATGATTAGAGATGATATGATATGATGATGAGAGAAATCACCTTATGCACCCAAAGCCAATTGATACTAGTAGAGTGTTCTTCACCTGTAATAAAGAAAAATCATTGTTTTCATTAAAAAAAAATTTTGTTTTTGTAATTGTTTTTATATAGTAACACATCTTTGGCATAAATATAATAGCATAGTGAGACTTGATAATGTGAAATGAAAACTTGTAGTCTTAACTCTTTTTAAATAGTAGCATATTACGGTGAATTGTGAAATATGATTATACATAATGTTTTCCTTATAAAAGAATGAAGTGATGTAGAATATAACACCTATACCTAAATTCATGTTATTGAAGCCTTTTTTTAACGTCATTCAGCTTCTTGTATATCATTATTGTCTCACATACTCTATGTCACTAATTTAAACTATTTGGAAAGATTATTTTGATATTATTGTTTACTTACATATGCATCCAACAATACGAGCATCAAAGCAGGAAGGAACAAGTGTAGGGTTGTCACGAGTACCAGCAGCCTTCTTCAGTACCTTCATGTTAAAAGGATCATCATTGCCAGACTGAAGAGCTAACAATTCTCTTTTTTCTAATCCAGTAGCATGTTCCATAGGGTCTACCATCACTGTAAATATAATAAAATGTGTTTAATTTTTAAGTTATATATTCTGCCTCTATGCCTCAGATTGTTTAGCATGATATACATACATTTTTGCACTTAAGGCTATCTCTTTCCTGTCTATATAAGCAAATGTTAAATAGACAGATGATGTTTATTACTGAAATTGTGATTTTAAACAACAAGTGTTTTCCTCACTAAAGTACACTTATCAAGTCAAGTCTCACAAACAATTAACACATATATCCTGTGTTTGATCCCACACTCGACAAGAAGTAATTATTGTTAGAAGATAATTGTATCTTTAGACAACATCTTTTTTATAACTTGCTATTTACAATTATTCTTTTATAAAATGGATATACAATGGACAATGAGTTTATACTGTAATAAACCCAAACAATATACTATAATCAATTTGGGTGGAAAATGTAATTAACTAGTATTACTTGACTAGATAAGGTAAAACGAAAAAAGATAACCTTAAATATGATGAAGTTTTGTTATTTATTTTTGAAGTTACTGTATCAGAAAGGTTAGTTAAAGATGTAGTATGACGAAAGTATGGGACTTCATTTTGCATTATATGTATTTCATAAATAATAAATGAAAACAGAATGCCATGGCACCGATTAAAATAAATTTGCGCAATAATATTATATTTAATTTTCAGTATAATAAAAATGATAGCATATAAATAAACATTATTTTAACATACAAAAATGTTAAATTAACTTAATTTTTGTAGGAATTCTGAAACTTTATGAAATACAAATATCTTTGACATTACGTAACTTATTTCTGACAGCTAAGGCCATATATTTTACACACAAAATAAGTTACTTTCTTACTTTTATCTGCGTATCCCCGTCGAGCAGACGAAAATAGCACACTTTTGAGAGCATTTCCGCGGACAATTTGTCTACACAAGGAAGCCATTTCTATATTTTCTCACTACACCGCTTCTCACGATGGCAAGTGGAAGTTTGATAAGAACATAGAGATGTATCTGAATTCTGAAATCGATTTATTAGTCTGTAGTCTATGTTTAGTGTGCTATATCGACCTGTTTTGAAGAATACCGGTATTTGCACAGATACATAACAGATAAGTTCATACGTATATATACGATTAATGTTTCATACGTTATAATATTTAAAATGTTGTGATATTTTATTTAATTTGTATGAAAAAGTCATCAGAAAGTAACGCTTTTGTTCAGCTCAGTTCAGTTCGCGTTCCTCTGAACGATTGCAATTGGTCGCCGTCAAATTGTGACGGCAAATTTTATATTTCGAATTGTAATTCGTTGCACATTTATATACATACATGTTATAATATATTCATTCACATTACATTAATTCCAACGATTCAAGTTTTAGTACTCAAGTAACTATGGGTAATACAAATAATTGATAATAAATATAATCATTTCAATCATACAAATTTACCTAATATGACGATGTATGGTGATGTATATGAAATGAATGAATGATGAACGCCGGCTGCACAAATAAATAAACACAGTCACGTTCCGTCAATTTTTTTACTTGCACAAGCGAGAGATCGGTACAACCGATAGAAAGGATCAATGCAATTCATAAAAGTAATCAATTCAAATATGTGTATTACGTAAATTTATCTTCAGTAAACTGACTTTACAGACATCCAAGTTTTTTTTATTGCCACCTTTTCTAAGTATAAATATAAGATACCTTCAGATATCCTCCGTATGTCTCACTCACCGCACGAGACGCAAGTCCAATAAGATGTACCTGCCTATTGCATCACTTCAAAATTAGGGCTCAACAATCTCAAATAATTTGCAAAATTTGAGTTAAATCTGTTCAGTCGTTTGTTCACATAATTTTTATTCGTTTTTAAAATAAACAATTAAATATGCATGTAGTAAAATTTGATTGACATGACAATTTCCGCAAGAGACGTTGCCGTTTTGTGTTACCCCTTTTGTTATACCATCAATCAACCATCCTGACCTCAACTCAACCAGTAGAAACTCCAATAAACTATAAATACTTAATAGGATTAATGTTTGATAACAAAAAATTTAATTTTCTTCACACTACAAGACATCTCTAAAAGTAAACCGTTAAAGTGAAGAGAGTAAAAATCTTCTCAGAAACAGAAGTAAGTTCCTTCAATTTTGAATAATGCTCTCTGAATTTTGAATAATAAGCCTTTGACGTCGCCGACAGCTCTAGTTCAAAATTATTCGCGCCTCGAGCACCGCTGCGTGTCTTGCACTTTCACATTAATTACATTAAGTTAAATAAATTGAGTTTAATCAAACTTGAACCAATTGGAAATGCTAATTCTAGGAAATTTGCGCACTACATACAATTGTAGTTTTCTCGCTGAAATCATGTTTTGTGATTGTATTAATAAAAAAAGTTTCCCCGACACCTTTGGACATTTAAAAATCATATCATGTCAATCTGAATTTGTTATTACTTTGACACATGTGAACTTAGCGAAAATATATACGTACGTCGTCGGTATTAAATTAATTCTACCGCACTAGTTCGCCAATGCGTTATGCGCGGTGTTGCAGTTTTTGACCGTCGTCTATTATCAATGAATTTGCATTGGTGTATCGACCAATTTAATCTGAATTTGTTAGTATGAGAAAAGAGTGCTTACACTTAATTACATTTTCCTTGTACTGTTACGTTAATCTTATATCTTTAAACGAGCAATTCTTGTATATATATATATAATTGGAATCTCGGAATCGGCTCCAACGATTTTTATGAAATTTAGTATACGGGGGATATGTAACGGGGGCGATAACTGGATCTAGCTAGGAATCATTTCTAAAAAAAATTATTTTATTCGTGTTTTATCAACTTAAACATAAACTTACTTTTTTGTAAGATCGAAAAATATTATTCATATTTCATAATTTTATTAGTAAATAATAATTCGTACTTAAATATATATTTTTTTATAAATTGTGTTTTTTGGTATAATTTACAAAAAAAAAAAAAAATACCGAGCAAGGCTCGGTCATCCAGGTACTATTTATATTAAATGTCTAAAAACGTTACGACATGTATAAAAATGTCGTAACGTTTTTTCTACGTTGTATATTCAAATAAAAGGGTAGATTAAAATAACTAGAAAGATATTGAATAAAAATTTATTAAATATCGATATTAAAATGTTATTTAAAGTTTGTGCAATAAAAGTACAATTTAAGAATGACGATAATTAAACCGTTTATACTATCTTACACGTACACTTATTGATTTACTGGCATTTGACAGGGAAGAACCAGGTTAAATTTCTTAAAATTAATATTGTATTTTTCTGTACCGAAAAAAGGCTATAAACAATGATTTCCTATGCATAAGGAGTGCCGTCAAAATCTGAAACAGAATAAAAAAGTCAAGTCAACGTAAGTCTAAATAAAAAACAACTAAGTATTAATATTAAGTACTCTTACAAAGCATATATTAAATTTGTTTTACCAACTTACCGTTATAGTAAACAAGGTCTTACGTCTGATCTTATTTATCTTATTAATCCACAAAATAAATGACGATACTATACTCGAACGAAATCAATTTCTCGTACGACCACTTCTTTGAATAAAACAACCTTTGAAGGAGTTTAAACGGACATCTATCTCACCCTCTTCCAACTGTAAGAAAATATTTATGGAAATCTTATTAATTGAAATTTAATAGATGAAAACATCCATGCGTCGTATTTATTCCCTAAGTTGATCGATCTCTATTTGTTCTAATAAATTTATGAAATAGATTTTTTTCTAAAAACGTAAAGATTAGTATAATCGCTCATTTGTATTTTCAGTAAAATTATAAAAATAATACTTTACCGGATCATCGTAATATATTTCTTTGTAACATGATGGTGACACACATTCCCGGACACACTGAGTACGTAATAAACCTTTAGATCCACTGCAAACTCTACTTTGTTCACAGGCAGTTTCATATTCGCGAAATATTAATTCCTGCGAAATAATAATAAAATTTTATGAATTAATTATAATAATACTTATCACAGGTTTTCACATTTGCAAACTACGCTAACGAGCATTAAATAAAAAAAAAATGATAAAGCCACTATGACTTACATATATATTTGTTTTAATTTATAAAATCGGTAAGTTTTTTTAAAGTTTCCTCGTACATTCTCTAAAAGTACATAGCCAAAAGACCTCAATTTGATTCCCGGCAAATAATTAACGTTTGTAATCTTGTTGAGATATAGAGGAATTTGTATTATCAATTCCGGTAATAAAATTTTAGGCCCTATTTTTCATGTATTTAAACAACTTACATTTTTTGGTGTGTCTTTATATTGAAATTCTTTAAACATAAATGTTCCTGTTGTTGCTGTAGATTCACCTTTGGAAAAAGTCCCTACTACAATATAACAAGCAACAATTGTTGATAGATAAAACATTTTGTCAAAATTTTCTAATTTCTGCTTAATTACTGTTTATGAGCCGCAACCTCAATGCTCAATCGGATCAATATAATTACCAATGTACTACCTAGTACCTACCATAAATACAGTAGAATTAACAAAATCCAAGGCGCATGTTCACGGAACCACAGAACGAAGGATGATTAATAAGGATTTTTACTTTAGTCTGTTTCAGGTTTCAAACTATTTTAAGACAGACTAAATGAATTTCCAATAATAATTCTTTTCATACAGAAATAATGCAAATCATATAAAATACTCTGGTTATACTTCAAAACGTGTATATTATTAAGAGTGTAAAGCAAATTAACTCAATTACAGTTTGTTTGACATTCCGACATTTGAAATTATATGATGTTATATCAATTGTCATTAGTATTTTGTCCGTCAGCGTCAATAGAATGTCAAAGTCAAGTGCGTATAAAATCGAATTTGATTGTTCGAAAAAAATCACAAAGAAAAAGTGAAACAAGTGGCCAATTTGGTGGTGTTCTAATTTATCTCTAAATTGTGTGCGTTCTGAATGGGTTAAAACTTTGCAAATTGATTTATAGCTATCGGGTTACCTTGTTTTTTACGTTTTATTACTGGTGTTGTGAGAATAACTACTGCTGGCTGGTCTACAGATCTTACAAATATTTTCTGCTAGAATCTAGATCCCTTGTATTTTGTAAATTGTGGCCATCATTCAGCCTTTCTGGTAAGTGTAAATTATCTTTATTGAGGTATATCTTTTAATATTCTTTATTTGATATTATGGTTACATAAAATGGTGTTTGGAGGGGTCAGCATGTTTTTAAACACTGCATATAAAAGTTCAAATTCATAATGTTTTACTTCAATGCTAGCTACAAGACTGATATTTGTTGAGTATTTAACTAAATCAACAATTAAACCTTGTTACAACTAATAATAATACATATTGTGTAATGTGCTTTAAACATTTTACATCAAATTATATGCTCCAAACAGAATTTTTAAAATAAGGGTTATTTCCTTATTTACATTGAGGGCCTTATGTAATGCATTATTAAAATGCTTCAATTCAATTAAAGATCATGCTTCAATTTGCTAGTCTTCTAGAATATAAAAAAAACATACATGAGCACATATGACTAAAACACATTAAAGCATTTTAAAATAAACTATGTAAGAATGCCGTATATGAATTCAGCTGACTGACAATTGTCATATTTAGTGTATTTAGTTTCTTTGTTATGAAGTTTATTCATCAGTATACATAAAAGCAAATACAGTCAATAAGAAGCAGTAAGAACCATGATCTACATTCAATTTATTCAGATGTTCTGAATTCATGACTTAAAATGACCTGAACTGAGCCAGTGCAAACTCAGTGCAGATGTACTGACAGTCATTGTTTTAACAAATCTTCAACCTTATCATATGGTAATAATGTACATTTTACATTACAAACCTTATCATGGCACTATTGTATTTATATGATTTATGTAGTGCTATCTAGAATATTTTTTGTTTATGCAGGTTTTGTAGTTTACATTTTTGGTGATTCATGGTCAGCTGAACTAATATGAAATTAATTGGCTTATCCTACTCAATAAAACAGATTTGGAATTCTGTCTATTTAATTCTTATGTATAATTTGGTTTCTAATAGTAAAAACAAAACCTTATTTTCTATTTAGCCTAATTAAGATCACCCTCTAAACTAAACAAGAAAATTTAATATGTATACTCTGTTTAAGTAAAAAGGTATTTTAGTAGGTGATTCATATTGATTAAGTTATGATATGAAGATAGCACTATGATTCACACTGACTATAAAAGTTATAATTTTGATACGTCACAAGCATTATAATTGTGGACAGAAGCAGTTAATGTTTTATAAACTGTATAATTTATTGCTAAAATGGATATAATCAAATATATTATAAGGAAAAATGAATTTATTAATTTAAATTGGTGGTCAACTGTTATTTCTGCATTAGTTTCAAAATAGTTTAGTCACATATGCTAAACATGCAGAGTCATGTTGATGTATGATTGGGTTATGGTTTGTGTATATATATATGTATAACTTATATACAAAAATGGAATAGAAGCGCAATAATTTAATATTAATTGCTATGTAACAAATGAATGCAATGTAACATTTAATGAGAGTGCTGGCTATGCTCTCTGGCTATACTCTCGGGGCGCAACTCCGCCGATTTAGGAAATCGCCCCGCTTTTAAAACTAAGAAAGCCTACAATACAATATTGTTACCCTTTATCAAGAAATATACAACACACATAACTTGAGAGCATCGAAATTCAATTCTCAGGGTAAAACTTTTTCAGGTATAAAAATTGTTTTGTTTCATTGTGTTGATTTACATGTGACTTATAAGTAGAGCAGTGAAAGACTTGGCTTTCCATTGATAAAAGTTACTTCCTAATGAACATCTGATAGTATCTTAAAGAAGGGTTCATTAGGCTGTAAGGAAATATTAAACAAAGGGCCGTTCAAGTATTATGTAAGCACCGTAGATGTGAGGGGCAACAGTACTTAATTATTTAATTTTTTTACACATATTACCCACAGTGTCCTAAGCTTGTAATATAAATGTATTTCGAGGATTCCTACAAAAAAATGTATTATTATTTTTGAGAGCTTAGCTTACTTTTGCAGACAAGAGGGGCGGGGGGAGGTATTAATTGCAGTAAATTTGCTTATGTAATATGAATCGGCCCCGTATATAACATCAAACATCATCATTGAAAACAACATGCATACGAATGAAAATTCTTGTTGAAAACAGGTTTCTTGCTTCACCTATCTATGGAGCATCGTGTCTATGGTGTTGTGCTATTTAATGACTATATTGTTATGATGTGTATGTCATTGGCCTTAGTATATACGTTAATTATGTAATTTTGTTCGACGTCCGACGTCTCAACGACGTTTGTTTCCACCACACTGTTATAAACTTTTTAATTTTGATTCTGTATACAATAAATAAAATAAATAAATTCAGAGTCGAGACTTAGCGTTTAGTATACATACTGAACTTAAATTAATAAGACTCAAGTATTATTAATTACTGTAGTCTAACAACTGTTAATAAGTGATAATACAGTATGGTATAAACCAATTTAAGCATTTGTTGCGATGCAATTTGTTATTTAGATCAACACTTACTCTAATTAACCTTGTCATCCGAAGGTTATCGCGTATTGTGTTTCCAGAAGCATTGTGTATTGTCATATATGTTTTTATAACGATCCGGTGTCTTTTCTGTAGAAATTGTTTAATATTAAGTAAAAAAATTTAAGTCGTACCGTAGAGACAGGTTTTTCTTCTTCTTTTAAATGTGTTTTTATAACTAGTGGTAATTCGGTTGTAACGTAAGGAATGCAGTTATCAATATCCCGCGGCACTGCGGTAGGCTTAGCCGGTGTGCCCTACTAAACCTATGAGAGGTTCCCACTCTCATAGGTCTGGGAAAGAGGAGAGTATGACCACGCTTTACGTTACCCTCTTCACCGCTTCGCTCTTGAAGGCACGGTTGGGTTTTAGTGGGTAGGGCACAGAATACAGATATTTACACAAACATATATAAAAGAAATAAAAAAGGGCACCATTATTGCCATAGAGCGATCTTTTCTGAACTTAAGGAAAAATGTTAAAAAATTTCGTAAGCGCAAGAGCTGCTAACTATATAAGATGAAAACATAATGAAAAAACAATACGAATTATTTTATTATTTTTTAATAAATTAAGTTATTATTAAGACACTTTGATAAGTGTAAAGAATATTGCATATAATATGCTTTATAAGAGATTATAAAATTAATCAGAAATAACTAAAAAATAATGAATTTAAACAAAAAATACTTTATATCCTAATAATTATAGTAGGAGCATTTTTACGTTACGTTTTCTTTACACGGTAAAAATATTTAAAATGCATGTTATTTACTAACCTTTAGTTTTTCTGATGGTTAAAAATAACTTCTGCAACTGATCATATATTTTAATTACAGTTTTTTATTAGTATATTTCGCATCATACGAATTCATAAATGGTACATAAGTATTTTGTTGTAAAACTGAAATCTAAATCAAACACTTATATTTGCTTACTCGTGCGGGGCTTAAGTGTAGATTATAATATCAAGATATATTATTCTACGTAAGTATCATGGACGAGCAGTGTAGCCTAGTGCCTTCAGCGTGTGACTATCATCCCTGAGGTCGTAGGTTCGATTCCCGGCTGTGCACCAATGGACTTTCTATGCGCATATAACATTCGCTCAAACGGTTAAGGTTAATAAACATCGTAAGGAAACCGGCTTACCGGCCTACCGGAAACGCTACGGCTGATCTTTCAGGCTGTTAAATGAACTATTAATTATGCTAGTTAGCTGCGACATATACAATTAAATGTACCAATTCTTAAAAGGCCGGCAACACACTCGCAAGCCCTCGGGCATTGAGTGTCCATGGGCGGCGGTATCACTTAACATCAGGTGAGCCTCCTGGCCGTTTGCCCCCTGTTCTATAAAATAATAAATAATACACTTTTCAGCCATCTGCTACAAAAAAAATGTTTTTTTTTTGGTTTTTCGGGATAAAGTCGGAAACGATGTAGCCACATATTTTATTAAAATTGTAGCCCGTGTAGAGTCTACTAATCTAATCATAATAATGTAATACGTTTTCACAGGGGTAAGGTCCATATGTAATGTGAATGACATCCTCAGACTCCACGTATGTATACAGTTAAATAGGTTAATATAATTTCCTTATATAAATTATATACTGGCGATTGGTAGACGGCGAATTGGTTTACGGAAGCTAACTTTCTATTTCCCATATTTGGTAGAGTTATCTAACAGATAAAAGTATCTACGAACATTGTCCATTCTTTAGTCTTAGGGCCTGTTTCACAATGTCCGGATAAGTTCCAAATAAGCTATTTGTTACTTATTGGTAGGATAAATAGTATTTTTGCGTTTCACACTGTCAGATAGCGCTATACGTCATGAAATTCAAAGTATCTTATTTGGAACTGTTATCTTTCGAATAATTTATGTGTTGCATAGCTATTTGGCACTTTATCCATACATTGTGAAACAGGCCCTTAATGATATTACTTACTTATCGGTTATATCGACCAAAAGCAAAGAACCCAGCTGAATTTCTTTTCGGTTCTTAACAACAACGTCGTCGGCTGTTACGACTATCGGTTTTTACGACAAATATATGTATGCCTTCTTAAAACAGATTTCGACTATATATACAATTGTAATGCAGGTATACATCAATGGTATACTGTACTTGTAATTTTATAAGGTTGCTTTGATACACGTAACGGAGAAAACAAAATAATTCAAACTAATTGCCAGTTCGACAACCTTTCACTTTCTTAATGCATAAAGTTTACTATCGTATGATGTGCTTCTGTTACCTATGGATCATCTGGGTCCTCTAATCAATGTATAAAGTAGTGTGGTGTATTGTGATCTTGAGATTGTTTACGAGTGAAAATATCTGTTACTATATGTACGTATCCCACAGACGTAATATGATTTTTAAAATTTCTTTAAGATCTAAATTAAAACTACATGAAAATGTTTTTAAAATTATAGATATGAATTCCTCCTTTTAGCAGACGTGACGTGTAAATTGTCTGTATTTTTTGTGCATTTTAATCTTTGACGCTTGATAACGTATTCTGATGTCAAATGTCAACGTTCCTTATTTAAAGTCTATAGACGTTGAATTCACTTGAATAGTATATAGTTATATGATACAGTTTAGGACCTTTGGAGAAACAGAGATAAAATATTAGGGTTGTAAACATAAAAAGCATTGTGATCAACATTTTAGAGCTGTTGTAACATTTGGCACATAAAATATGCTACGGGAAACGTGTCCTATATTGTGTCGTCCTAATTTTTAAATAATTGTGTGTGGTGTATATGTGGTATAAATTTACTATTGTTTACCTTAGTTTTTCTCAATTCTAGACAAAGACAGTAATTATTTATTGTCTGCCTCCACAAGCAAAAATACTTCAGATAAAATATACTTTTAAATTTATCACACTTTTGTGCATCTAGAAAAGCATATAAAAGCATATATTCTTTGAGATTTTTATACAAGTCAGCTTCTTAATTGTAATTGTGTAAAGAAAATATATTTGTTGCAATAACAGATGCATAAAGCACTAATGAACCTTATCTGTTGAGTCCCGACACACGCTTGTCTGCTTTTTGATAATTTGCCTCTGGTCACTGTCCACAGAAACGCAGTTCACGACGGGTGCTCGTTACGCCTCGTCATAGATAAAGTTGTTTTGAATTTTTTTTTAATTTGGTTTACTTGCGCGTTACTCTTGTGTTGCGCACGTATTCGAGTTTTAAATTTATATTTACATGTTTTTATATTATAACATTAATTTTATCATTAAAATTATATAAATATTTCAGTGCTGTGGTTAAAAATAGGAACGATTTGAGGTTATTTAATTTATAGTGTTTTTAAAATAATTTATAACTTTTCTGTGCGATATTTTGGCGATTTGTGCCGTAGACGAAAATAGTTGGTGTTTTTTGGCGGCAATTTTCTTGGCATCGTGTAATATTTCACAATCATCTTCTGTGGATTGCCAAGAGATTTGGAAAGAATGTTCATGTAAGTTCATAATTATGTATTTTTAAATTATTTTGATGCGTTTAGCTTCCTTCTTAGTTGCGTTTGCAAAATTGTATTCGGGGTTTTTATCAATTATGTCATTATTCGTAATTACTATTAAAACTTTAGTTTTATTAGCCTAACTGATCGTGGGACTATATTTTATATGTAACAACAAATAAAATCTCAATGTTTCGATGTTGTCTGTGACCAAATGCTCCAATATTGATTGCATCCTCATTAACTAATTTTGTACTGTCGTCTCTCAAAGGATTTAAGCTGTCAGAAAAGTGCCATTGTTATTTTAAAATAAATTTTTATTTTAAACGTCTGCTTTAACGCAAACAAAGCTTGTCCTGTGAATTAACAGAACATTTAAAAACTGAATACGTAAGATTATGATAAAAAGAGAAATATAAATGATATATTTTATTTCGATTGAATATAACGATTTACATACAATGGTGTATAACAGGGAGGCTAGACAGAATTAGATTTTGGGTAAGACAAGCATATTTTGGGTTTGTTATAGTTATGTTAAAGTAAGGATATGATAAGTTATGTTTTAGTGTTTATCTGGCGTAGAGATGTGTCTTCCCCGCACATTTTTTATATAGAACAGGGAGCAAACTCGAAGGATATTCACCTGCTGTTGAGCGACACCTCCGCCCATGAACACTATCAAACCCCGCGAGTGTGTTGACGGCCTTTTAAGAATTGTTACTTTTCTGAAACGACCCCAAGTCGAATTGGTTCTGAATTACTTCAGTGGACAGCTGGCTCCACATAGTGATAAAAACTGCCTTAAAAAACGCCGAGTATTGGGACGACAGACATCAAGGTGACTTTTTTGATTCTATGACCATAATGTACCTTACATTATGGTCATAGAATCAAAATCTAGTCAATCGTATAAAAGAACGCATTATTTGCATTAAAGATTAGGCCTTTGTCGCAGGCGGAAGCCAGACATGGTTCGCATGTATGTCAAACAAACACGATAATCATACCTAATCACTGTATTCTCTTATCAGATAACGATTTCATATCTAAATAAAGCTACTCCATTAAAAAAACACTTCAACAATATCGTTAAAAATTCAAAACTCAAAATATCTTTATTCATATAGGTAAACAAGTACACTTATGTAAAAAAATAATTGTAAATTTACATTTACTACCAGTTCGCGAGTCAAGGGCGGGCAAGAAGAACTGGCAAGAAACTTTGCGCCACTCATTTCGCTAAGTTTTGAGTAATACAATTTGTTTGAAGCGCAGCCATTTATATAAGACTTTGGGCTTGGTATGGATAGTCACATTAATAGGGACGAAATAGATGGATGGAAAATTATAAGATAATAAATAAATATGTCAGTGCTGAGTGTTGGTATTGGACTCACCGTTCGTTTCAGTGATGAGGTCGTATTTGTGAAGGAAAACATCGTGAGGAAACCGGCATTAGATAGGAGAAGAATTAGGCGATACAGGAATATAAATCTGAGGGCCAGGCCTTAAATGGTGGTAGCCCCACTGGGGTATGTCAGTGCTCGGACGGTAAGGGCATGTCTTGTGGCCTGTGGTTGACGGTCAAAGAACTTTACCCAATAGAGGGCGTTCCAATGGTCGAACATTTTAATTATTTTAAAAGTTTTAATTCCGAGATATCTTATAAGGAAAGGACATATCACACACTATACTTTGTGATTATAACAATTTGCAAAAAGAAATGCGTAGTACATTGGTTAAAACAATGCTACTGAACTATGGATCAAGAAGACACCCAAAGTTAATAAGATTGTTTCAATTCAATAATACCTACCTACTAATTATTGTAGCTAATATATATAATTGCGCAAAACGCTTCTGAGAACATTTTACCGTAAAAGTAATAAGTCGCTACATATCTACGTACGACGAATTTAGAATTGGAATCTTATATCTGTATACTCTTTGCCATCTCAGTGCAATAGATTTTATTTATTTAATAATAAGTAATCAACAGCTACTTAAGACAGAAAACAAGCATCAAAAGACAAAGTGTCATTTAAAAGAAAAACAAAAGAATAAAATTAAAAACTGCAAAATTAAAAAAAACCAACAAATTATACTAAGAATTTATTAATATCTACTACTTAAAAAAAACTGCTACTTAAAAAAAAATCGGAGTCTTCCCGCTTCTCCAGGTACTTCTTCACATCTCTCTTCTTGGGGTAGAAAATATCAGTGTCTTGAAAATGGTTGTCGTAGTTCGACAAAACCCTAAACATTGGAAAATTACGCAGGTAATTCGACTTCGTACGAGGCACACTGAACAATTTTGAGTATCTTGTCGCAATAGATTTTTGCAGTTTTGATAGAACTTATTTTTTTATTGCATATACGATCCTTGCATTGCCACGCTCATGGAGCGATTGAATATATCCAATTGTGATGCGTCATGTTTAACTGTTTTGTTTGCATGAGTAATCGACACGTGGACAGAACCCTCGTGCCTCAATTTGTAATCGTATACATCACTTATGTAACGCATGTTGTATATAGTGTATCTTTCTTCTTCCTATCTATTGTCTATCGTTCTATCTCTTTATTGGAGAGAAAATTGAAACAGCCTGTCGATCATTTGTTACACTTTAATTTAAATTTCCTATAGTTGACTGGTTACCATATATTCTCTAACTTCTGAGTTTTAATGTTGGAAGATCATATAAAAGCTAAGCAAGACCATGCTATTGTTAGGTTTCGTAGCATGAACTGGCATTATTAGTAGTATTAGGTAGGTACTATATTTAATGCCGCACTCAGTTTGGAAAATAAACTTCTCATCTACGAAACTATAATAAAACCTATTTGGTTATATGGGATTCTATACGATAGTTCTGGGGGTCTGCAAGGCGCTCTAATATCCTGCAGCGGCTACAAAACAAAACACTGCGAATTATAAGCGGCACGCCGTGGTTGACGTGAAATGCTGAAGTACATAAATATTTGGGAAGAGCCATTTGAGTAACTATTGCACATGCGCACTTGTAACAAGCTACTTAAGAATATGTTTCATAAAAAAATAGAATTTAATTAAATAAATATTAAAATCTAACAAAATATAAACTAATATTCACTTTATATCTTTATTCCTTTAAAATCCAATCAAATAGAAAATATTACATATATAACATACATAATACTCTCTGCTATGTTGTTTGAAATAATATGTGATTGGGCATATATTGCGTGTACACTTCATCAATGATATTCAGACCAGGATGTTGGGTAACCGGTCGCCCTAGATAATACACTTATGCTGCAGCTTTGAGCTCTTTTGACTCTGATATTCTAAACGTTGAACATTGAATTCATGGCCATGTGCATCCCAATTTTTTTGAGTATAAAATATGTTTAGAGATCGAGAGATGGGTAGTAGTCACCAATTCTACTTAGTTCTGGTGCACAGTTCTGCACCAGAACTACTTATATTTGTGTCAGATTTGGAAAGTCTTTCCAACATTGAAAAAATTATATGATAAGTATTATAAGAAGAATTTCAATGTATTAATACATTTAGAAAAGAGATAATACAAGCTAGTTTATAATATCGTTGAAGTTAAAAATTGTATATGAAAGACAATATATAATTTTTTTGTTCATGATAATTAACAGCACTTTGTAGTTTTTGTGTAATTTGTATTGTCTTTGGTTTTTGTTCGTGTTTTTTTGGATATTTTTTGCAAGGATTTGATTTCGTGTCACTAATATACATAGAAGAACATGAAATAACTTGCATATTTAATAATATGCAAGTTGCGCTCTAGATGCTTCTTTGCTGATCACGACGCTCAGACATGAGCTGCCGATTAAAGAGAGAGAAATCTGCCCCAGTAACAGCTCCTTTGCTTGACCGATTTCAACTAAGAGCGATTCGCATCGTCTTTGACCAGTCTTCTTCTATGAGGCTTGATACCTTGGCGTTCCTTAGTGTTGTGGGGTCTCCTGCATCTTCTATCGCATTTACCATAGAGAGTGTTCAGAGGAGTTGTTCGGATTAATACCTGCAGCTGAGTTTCATTTCATATCAAAGGAGAATACAAAATACCATCAGTATCACCTCAACTATCTAAATAACAAACCACATTTGATTATAATACGCACATATTTAACAATGGCTATCTAAAATAAAAATAAATTAACTAGAATGTCTGCAGACTTCTTCTATATATTTTTATCTAAGCTCTATAAGTAACGATGGTCATTAGTTCGATCCTCGGCTGTGCTTCAATGTACTTTCTTTCTATGTGAATTTTGAATTTTGAAGCCAAAACGTCGACGGCGTGCGTCAGGCACAGGAGGCTGAGCACCTATTTGCCTATTAGATTGACAATCATTAAACAGATATAGAAATTTGAGTCCCAGACCTAAAAAGGATGTAGTGCTTTTGATTTAATTTGATTTCATTTCTATATTATCTTCGATTTTGTACCGAATGTATAAACTATTTTCATAACTTTTAATAAAAAGGCCCTCGATTTTTTACAACACCTTGGTTCATTTTGCATTATTTGTTATGTGCGCGTCATGTTTTCCGTCCCCAACGTATTGATATTCCGTTCAAATAAAGGTTTGTATTTGGCCTTCATTGTGTGTAATCCAACATTATTAAAATTTAAAAAATAATTCCAAACAAAGCAAGTTTTAACGCCGCTCTAACTTCGCACTACTTCGGGCTGTATGGCAGTGACGGATGTCGACGGGTTAAGGTTAAAATATTCAGGTCCAACGTCACATCTGTGCTGCTAAGGGTGTAAAACGGGGAAAGGTCACATCTCGCATCGGCTCCAAGTTTACGCCGCTGTCTTCGGCGTATTCTGGGAATCTGCCGAATCTGGCCTGAGAAGATCTCAAACGAGCTATGTGAGCGCTGTCGAGAAACCCCGGTTAGCCATTATACAGCAGATAAAGCGACACAAGTGACAATGCATAGGCCATACGCAAGATTCCAATTATATCCCCAAGTAGATGCTGGATTGGAACCGCAAGGAAAACGAAAGCGTGGACGTGCCAAGCAAACCTGGTGTCCTAAAAGTGCAGACGAGGCTCAAGACCAAACGCGATTGAGACTAAGTGTGGACTTCCTCTGCCTCATGTACGGGTTATAGGACATTTATTTATTCACACTTCGTTGCAACGAAACACAAGTAACATAATAGGTACATAAAAATCACCAGGGATGCAACGGGCTGCCGAAAGAAAACAAATGATGAGTGCAAGATGTGCATTACCAGAAGTTATATAAAAAAAATTATATATTCCTTAATCGAGAGAAAAACAAAAAATAGAATATTTATAACAAACTAAAAACTAAGAAGCTAATCTTAAGGATTCATGAACAGCGAATAGCGAAGTAATACAAAAGTAGAGGAAATACAAGAATTGAACGATTGATCAGGATAGGATAAGGTTAGGAAATGTTTAAACCCCTAAATTCAGTAGCTCAAACTTGATAGAGTCACGAATGGAGGATTTTTGCTTTACTTAGTTTTTTAAGCGTGGCAATTACCTAAATAGTCGAAGTTAGGACTCTCATCAGAATTGGCATTTCATTTTATAGTACATATTTCATTAATTGGTATTAATTTATTCTTTTGTAATACTGGTTTTAATATCACCTTGTCCGATTTCAGACGATAAATGTATTCGTTTATTATTCCTAAATACGTCGAACATTTAGTTAGAATGTTTGGTATTAGTTGGCTTATATTTATTTTCTATTTCCTATTTTGATAGTCAATTAATACTACAGTATAAAACTTATTACAAAAATTAATCTAAAAACTAACCAATAATATAAACAAACCAAGGAAACATAAAACCTTAACCTTTTCATACCTTATTATAAATAATGAATTCTTTTAAATTGAGCCCTCTAAATATATCCGTCTCATATGCAATATTCCGGGTGCGTTATCGTTATGGTTATCGGATATCTTATATTTCTATTGATATACTTTTCCTTTAACTCTATGACCTAATGCCAGATAAGAATGTGTGTTTATTTTAGACAATAAAAATATTTCCTTTTTGGTAATACTGATTGTCTTATTTTCGCGTGTTTCAAACATATGTTCGATTTTTTGTGATGTAAATATATTTTTACGTAATAAAAGCTGAAGGCTCACCTGATGTTAAGTCATACTGACGCCCATAGACAAACATTCCCATAGGGCTCGAAATTCTGTTGCCGGCACCTGCAAGTATTAGTTTTCTTGACGGAATGTAACTAGTTTATTTGCCGCAATAAATAATATGTAATTCCCCGAACAAGAGAGATAAAATGCAAACAGAAAATTGCGTATATAGCTTTTATAGAACGACTCGCGCAGTGTACCGAGAAATAAATTAAAATTTGCTTACAGTTTAATTAAATGAAAGATAGTGCTTCTAAATTACGACAGAAGATAACGGTTCTACAGCTATTATTATAATAAGCCCTTAAACATTCACATCTAATTGCTATATGTACTTTACAACAATTATATGTATACATATAATATAAAGAAAAATTTTACTACTTCAAGAAGCGGCCCCTCTCCAGGAGTAGGCCTCGTTACAGCACTTTCGGTCCTGTCGGCCCATCTATCCATTTTGTTCTTCTTTCCTTTCAGGCCAGTCCATTCAATTACTGTTTTCATCTGTCATCTGTTTAACAGTCTACTTGCCTGCCCATATTCATTGAAGTTGTCGTGAAATTTAATTATAATAAGAAAAAGAAAATACTTTTTTCTATCTCACTCTAGCACGTTCGTATTATACTTTGAAAATCTAAGTTTGTACTCCATATGCAAGGCTTAATGGCAATATGGAGACGATTTTGGAAACACCACATCATACGCAATGCAAAGCTAACCAAATAAGGCTCTTTCATCTTACACCACTTTCTCTAACCTTATTATCGCTTTCGATTCAAAACTTTATACATTCACTAATAATCTTAAACGACATCTTTTCAACCTGTCCTATAATGATACAAAACATATTCTTCTTGTGCAGAAATACTTTAATTATAAATTTGTATTGTGTAGAAATGATAAAGTAAAATACAGTTAACATTTTAAAAGGAAGAGAACTAACCTTTCATAAAGCACTTTCTACCACCACTATGTGGAACCAGCTGGCCGCTGAAGTATTTTCGAACCAATTTCAATTAGGGTCCTTTAACAAAAGGACGAGCCTCATATTATATTAAAAACAAGTTTCTTTCTTTCTTATAAATCTGAGATATTTTTTGCCACTCTTACAAACCCGTCTCGTCAGAAATATTATGACTAGACGTCGTTTAAGAGCTGTAACTACCAGTACAGCAATCGCGAGCCTTATTTATTTATTAAGTTTACCATATCATACATAGTACTAAATCCACGGCATATTTTACATAATCTTTCATCTAAAATGTATGACAATTAATGTAAACATAGATGTAACAAAAAAAAAATTGCTTTCTGGAATTGTTTTTTTTGTATCTAATGCGAAGTGAGTCTCTAAGTAAGTCTATGCGGCTTAAATGAACCCATTAAACTGTCTAGGGAAGAGAGACCGGGGCATAGAGTTCCATTGCTGTCTTCTGGCTGTGTCTATGGTATCACTTTACATCAAATACTAATAAAACTAGGTTTCCCTATTCCGTACTAACAAGTTTGATTTGGGCACAGAACATGTTTGTTGTTTAATACTGCGTCATAACATAGGCGTGTTTATACATATTTTACAGCTATAGACACGACCTTGAGATTGGCACGTTTCGATATCATGGTCTTTCATAGTTGATTTTTAATCTGTAAGATGAATTTATCTACGGAATTACTATTTGGTGAAAATGAATTTAATGTTTGAAATGGAATATTTTGTATCGATCGGTTCGATCTGTAACACTGGTGGCAAACGGCTAAGCTTATCTATTTGGAATACTCGTTATCTATATATCGGTTTGGATTGTTTTTGCTGTTTTGACTCGCATACTAGTCGGCTAGACGTTTTTGCAGAAGAAAAAAAATATGCTGATTTTAAACCAAAGGGAAAGAGTTAGGGACGACAATGTTAATGTTCCGAAAGAGGTCACTGCTCTGTATTTCATTATTTAGCAATTTATGCAAGAACGTAACACAGCTAAATATCTCAGATCATACAGTAATAACATATTAATTTTCTGCTGGACCGATTAAAAATATATATATATATTTCCCCATATGAATGCTACATTATCATTGATTTATGTAGGCTAATTTCTATTGTGAGAAAAAATAGAGATCCTACTAATACTACAATCATGTTACCCAAGGTGTAAAAATTCTCAGTAAAATATTTTTCATAGCATCGCTGCGAAAACTATTGCTGATAGAGCAAAATAATATATTATTATAAAATGACTATTAAATTACTGCGCTCGTTCAAGCTTACGATACGTAGTTTTATAGGAATCGATATTGTGACGTAGGTATTACGTAACGTACGTACGTACAAACATAATAAACAGGGAAATTTTGTATAATAGTCTTTCAATGGTATCGATCCATGCGTTGTACAATAAATTGTATGCTTTAGTTAAGTTCGATAGTTATAGCACATTTAAGCTGGATAACAACTGCCAATCGTTTAAAATAAGAGCTTAGAACTACCATAAAATTAGCAGGCTTACGACGCTTAGCACAGCTACCATTGCCCGTATCTCAGGACGCAAACTGTTGCTACATTTAGATTCAGCTACTTTGCCATAGAGACGTATTCTATATAGAAGTTAAATTTAAAACTGTGTACTTACGTATTAACGCCACTGCGGCAAAATTTCATTAGTGGTTAGCACTCCTCCTTACATATCTTCTATAGGGCTTTAATTGAAATCTTAATCTAATTAAGAAGCGTGTTAATTTATACAATTGCATTTTAGGTACAAAACTTTAATGGAATAGTGTAGACAACCTAAACCTAATCTGAACCTTTTTAGCTTTTAAAGTGTTATGATTTTATAAGTGATTTATTTATATTTAATCATCAATAATTTAGGTTTAGGTTGTACACGCTAATCATTAATTTTTTTTACCTAAAATGCAATTGTATAGATTAACACGCTTCTTAATTCAAATCAAATCAAATCGTTTATTTGCTAGAATAGTCTTACAATTAGTTACATAAATATATATATAATATTCGACAAAGATTTCAATTAAAACCCTATATAAGATATGTAATTTTCTGAAGATTGCTAACCACTATGCAATCGAGTGAAAGTGTATTCAACTTATACACACATACGATTGTGGGTAGTTCCTTTGTTTGCGAAACAGATGAATACAGAGGACCTATCGCAACTATAATGATAAATGTTATTGTCGTTATTCATAGCTGATAATAGTTTTGGCCTTATTATAATGCGTAGACTCTAGATAGTCCTTTGTTTATTGTATTTTGATGTGAAGAAAGGTAAAATTATTATTTATTAGTCAGTTAAAAAATAAATCAGTGCTGCTGCAAGATTTTTATGTCTAAATTTTTAAAACTGTTTTAAATGATCTTTTCAAGAAAATAGGCAAGTAGGTGGTAAGACTCCTGTGCCTGACTCACGCCGTCGATTTGTGTCTAAGGCAAGCCTTACCGATCTCCATACGATGTTTTCCTTCATCTTTTTCGCTAATGTTAAATGCGAAAAGAAAGAAAACAATCTTGGTTCCAAAATCATGTGTACACCATAATAGCACAGCATGTGTAACAATTAATAACAATAACAAAAACTGTAAGTAGTGTTATTGGACACTCACTTATATAATAATCCTTTTTAGTAAATTAGGTTAGACTTAAATTACTTATTAGTCTTAAGTTAGGCTAGATCGTAATGTTCCATGATGTCTCAGTGAAGACACATGTATATAGAAAAAAAAAAAAAAAATGTGTAACAATTAAGTGACACATGCTGTGCAAAGATTACAATATGATATATGAAAAATACATCAATTTTAGCTTTCTTACTTATATTGATCGTGTTAAATGTCAAAAATCATTCATTCAATTCATGTTGATAATATAATGTACACGTATGAACGTCAAAAAAACCGATTGATAATCGGCAAGCTTTTTTTGCTACACGCTATCTATTTTTGAGATCTAACACATCTTACGATATTTTCCTTTAATGTACGAATATACTACTATTCGGAGTTCAAACGCACGATTCGACTATTGTAAAAATCCTATTTGTAGTATCCATAATACAAATTGAATATTTAATATTCTCACACTTGCATGAATTTCACATAAATATAATATGTTTACTCAAGTGGGTACATCACTACATAGTATAAAACAAAGTCGCTTTCTCTGTCCATATGTCCCTTTGTATGCTTAAATCTTTGAAACTACGCAACGGATTTTGATACGGTTTTTTTTAATAGATAGAGTGATTCAAGAGGAAGGTTTATATGTATAATAACATCCATTAAATAGTGGAGAAGTACTGTTATTTTTGAGGTTTCTAATGTGATGTCGTAAATAATTAATTCGTTCCGCTAGCTTAAAGTGAAGAATGAATTAGATCTTCATTAACAGAGTTGCAAATTGGCTATTTCTTGCGAATTTTCGTTAAAAAAAATTGTAGCTCGCATTAAATATAGATATTTCTACTGATGATTTATGATGATGATTACTATAAAAGATTTTCGCATACACATTTAAATTTCAAATCACTAACATAATTCTTGTAAAATACTAAAAGAAACTATTTGCGCACGAACAGAGTTAGAATTCTGTACGAAATTGTTTAAAATTAATAAAATAAAGTTTTAAGCACACACACATAATATTTATCACTTTAATCAAAAATGGGCCCAACTCTTTAAGTTGCTATTACCAGCAAATATGATTTTCAGTGGAGCAATACAATCTTAGAGTGAGTACACTCTAACAGGCTTTTACTACACAAATATTCCTATTGACAGAGTTACGAAATATTAGAAACAAGTTCTCTTGGGCTATGTTGGTGAGTTGTAGCCAATTTTAGACAGGCCATTGACCCCGTTGCGTCGACGAAGAGCATATCACGAATTTAGTAGGTCGATTTTTTAACACAATATTTTTCTTTAAACACCATTGACATGCTAGTTTAATGTAAAGAACAGAGCGTACAAATGACAACGCCACACATTTGCGAGCTTTCTGGCAGAGTGTCCATGGGTGTCACCGAACATCAGACGAGCCCGGTTGGACCCCTTTTGTGAGGGCAATGCAAGCAAGCTCCACGTTCTGGACTGTAATGTCCAGAACGTGGAGCCTGCTACAACAGCCCTATCCAATAAACCCTTCAATGGCAAATACTAGACTCAGACCAGAGAATCTGACCTATAATAACAATCCAGTTTTTACCCAACCCGAATTAAGCTCAGAAAATATCTGATTATGGCTGATAGCCAATTACAGATGAACGAGAACACAAAAAAAATAAACCCAATAAACCCTGGGAAAACTTACGAGTCGCAATTTACAAAGAGACCTCATGACTAGCAACAACCTTTTCCACTACATTGACATCGTCCTTCAAGCAATAGGGTTGAAATTTCTAGCACTCAGCACCATCGTGTTTGCGATCACACATGTGGTGCTTCCTCACATCTGGCGGCAGATTTGTGTCCCGCCCACACCTATAGCACACATAACATTGCTACGGTACAGTTGATGGGCAAGACGCCCGTGCGTGCCCTAAGTCCGGATGCCCATATAGTCGAAATCTGTTTTAACGAGATGGAACGTCGACAGGAAGACTACTCATATTTGGTCGTAAAAACCGATAGTTGTAATAGCCGATGACATTGTTAGTAAGAACCTAATACATAGAATTCAGACCTTTGATTTTGGTCAATATAATATAGTATAGTAAGTTGTTCTAAACGATGTCCTCGATAACGGTTTTGACTGTATATTAAAAAGAAACCATTATACAACACCGTTCATTACTGTAGTTCCGAATATTATTTTATTTAAAAGCCAACAAGGCCATAAAACACAAAACAGGATAGAAGAAGTTATACATTTGGCAACCATCGTTTGTCCTCGATGATGGGTGCGGACGGCGTGCACAAACAAACGCTTATAACATACAAATGTTTACAATCACTAAGTCTGCACAGACAAACATTGTAGGAGCACAAAACAAAAGACCCCAAATACAAAACAGGGAAAACTAACAATATGATAACAGTAATCGTAACTTCCTGTAATCAGATGAGCTGTCCGAGAAAATATCGAGTTTGTTCGGGTTCTGCAGCCGAACGCTAAGTCGTGCCATTCCAGTCTAGTTTGGAGTGTACTACCATAGTTGACCAACCTAATGGTTGAAGCTACTTACAAACATTGCGTTAAACAAAAAAACTTGGCGATTAAAAAGAGTGGCGGAGAGTTTACTGCCAGTAAATATAAAATTGGAAGCGCTTAATGTAAAGAGCAGTGTTGTCCTAGTCACTAGTGACTTCAGGGTGCGACTGTCATACCTGAGGTCGTAAGTTCGATCCCCGGCTGTGCACCAATGGAGTTTCTTTCTATGTGCGCATTTAACATTTGCTCGAACGGTAAAGGAGAACATCGTGAGGAAACCTACATGTCTTAGACCCATAAAGTCGACGACGTGTGTCAGACACTGGAGGCTGATCACCTACTTACCTATTAGATTTAAAAATGATCATGAAACAGATTCAGAAATCTGAGGCCAAGTCCTAGGTTGTAGCGCCACTGATTTATTGTAATTTTAATGTATATTCATTTTTTTGACGTTCATAAGTGTACATTGTGTTACCTATATGAATCAATGATTTTTGACTTTCACTTCGAAATACTTATCATTTTCTGATCTATTACCACTGATATATTGCACACACAGGTCCTGTGAGGTTTCTACATTGAATACTTTTAAGCATATGTTTAACATACGGTTTCTTTTTTTTTTCAGTGTACACAGGCGCCGTTGGGCGCTAACCATAATATGATGCGTACACTGCTGGCATACTATGCAGACATGATGGCAGCCAGTCGCGGAGCGGGATGCGCGCGCGACTGCAGCGGACGTGGGGACTGTATGAACGGGACCTGCCTCTGCGAGATCCGGTACACGGGAGATGAATGCGCGGGACATAATCTCCCATACCATGCGTGTATGTTCATTTGTTTATTTATTTTTATGTAACGGGGAGTCAAACTGGCAGGAGGCCTATCTGATGATATGGACTGCCCGAAGGCTCGCAAGTATGTTGCCGGTCTTTTAGGAATTGGTACGCTCTTGAAGGGCTCAAGTTGAATTGGTTCGTGAATACTTCAGTTTGTTGTAAAATGTGTTTATTTGATTCTCTACACACGGAAACTAAATGGTAATAAATCTAATAGAACAGTGTTGGCCTAGTGGCTTTAGAGTGCGACTCTCATGCCTGAGGTCGTAGGTTCGATTCCCGGCTGTGCACATCGAAATTCAAATAGAGTATTATTATTAAAATTTATAATTAAAAGTTTTAAAAGTATTTTTAGATCGTATACAAATATGAGCTCACACACTGCTTGAATGCATGTTCATTCTTTTTTTATAAAGAATAATGTGACATCTATTATTGCAATATATGTAAATATTTGAGCACGATAATAAAATTATAATAGTTATCAGCTGCATTGTATTCATAACACATGGCCTTTACGTATAATTATCAAATCAATGTATACCAAATATTGTATAATATTTTAATGTAAGAATGGCGTTTCATGCTCATTTATCTCCATATGACACTACCTTTTTGGAAGGTACAGATATAACCATGCTTTTAATATTTTTTATATGTAATTCTGACTTTCATAAGTGCCTTTTTAATATGCCTAATTGAAATAAATGATTCCACTTTGAATACTTTGAAAGAAATTTTCTTTTTGTGTAGAAAATAGTACAATTGTTTTTCATATAAAATTAATAATTATCGTAATTAAATAAGCTTACGCACATCAACGTCCGATAAGATAAATATTGATTTGACATTGTTTTTCAATTTTGATATATAACAATAATTTGTCCTTCGTATTCGCAAAATTAAATATTTTTTTAGTGATATGAGGACATAAAAGTACTTTACATACATGATAGTTAGATTAGCTGCTATACAAAGGTCCTATTTAAAAATATCTTCTTCAAGTGCCTCTACATTACTGAAGGTTGGTCCTGCACCAGATGTAGCAACTCTTCCGCATTTGCAATACCTGTCCACTCGCTAACATTGCGAAGCCATGACTTCTTCCTTCGACCAACACATCGTATATATTCGTCATTTAAAAATATACCATAGCTGAAATTGTATTTTCAAATTGTCATTGATTACTTAATAAAAATATATAGGTATCTAAATGTAACGCGATTTCTTAGTCTAACTAATCGGTCATTAAACGTTATTGTTATATGGCCGTTTTACTTAATTTATCGGCTCTGAGTGCGACTGTAAAAGGCTGTATAGAGAATAGAAACTTCGTAAAATACCATTTTGACAAATTATCCTTCTATTGCCGAAATCGATACAATTATGTGTGTTAAACCATCACTCTACCCCCTTAAAACTAGTAATAGCAATAAAAACATTAGCAACAATACGACAATATTTAAATGAAGAAAGACAATTAAAGTTTTCCCGCCTCGTAAAATATTTCCTCACACCCTCTTTTATTATCTTCATAAATAGTTAGCTAAGACCATTCCATTGGGGAATTACAGAGATCATTCAGGTTCGTACACTAGGCACATGGAAAAATTGTGTCTTGTCGCATACAGGAGGTTCTTAAAGAAATTAATGACAGCAAATAGGGTCTATCTATCCGCCCATGACTACCGCCCAAACTCAATTTCAATCCATTTTTGTCCATCTGAGATAGAGGCCTTAATCCAAATATTGATAAAAGTGTACCAAAAAACAATCGACGGAATGATATTAGATATGAGCTCGATCGTCAGTCACGGTCTGATCTCAGATTGTTTTCAATCTGACATTATGGATTACTTATTGGGTTCGGGCGTAAGCCGACATACCAATGAATCTAAATTAAAATATTTACAAGAATCTGCATAACTATTGAATGATACTGTTTAATACTAACTTCATAATCTTTTTTGTATATCTAATATAGTACTGTATAATATATATATACTTTTTTGCAGGTATTGGCGGTGTGTTCCTCGCAGTGTCGTTCGTGTGTGCGGTGCAATTGACGCTATGCATCGTTACTGAGTACAGGCGATTAAAAGCTCCGAACTTCTTAAGAGCTTGCAAAGTGACTACGCAGAAGATGCTGTATCTGGTCGCTTTCCTGGCGTCTCTAATACGCGGCGCGTATTTTATATCTCCTGTATGTATTTTTTTCTTTTTTTGTGCGTATTTAACATTCGCTCGAACGGCGAAGCTTGTAGGGAAACCAACTTGCCTTGCCAGTTATCCCAATGTGAAAATTGAATTTAAGTTTTTCGTATATTTTTTAAATAATTTATTTGTCTTATAAACCTATCATTTGGCAAAAGTGAGTGAGAGTTTCTTTAGTGAACAATTCAATATTTATATTAACGTCGATAGCATGTGTCAGACACAAAAATACCCTCATAATAGTATACCAAAATCTAAACTGATTTTTTTATTTATTCAATCTGTCTCCGGGTATTATGTAGGATATCGTATTAAATACAATAAATGGGATTTTATACTACGTAAGGTTTCTTGTTTGTTATGAGATTAAAAGCTTTGTTAATTTTTTAGATATGTTCGCGATCAGCCTATTAAAACAAAAATCGTAGTAAGATATAGCAATAGTCGTCTTTGTTTTACCATAATATTTACTGTTTTGAAATGTTAAAAATGTTTATTTTACAATTATTATCATTGACCTAATTTATTAGCACATAATACGGCTCTAAGTGGGTCAAAGGTCGAGTGGTAGGCGTGATACGATAAGAATGTATAATTTAACTATAACGCTGGTCCATATATCTAATATTAAGCGACCCATACCCAAACGAAAGGCTTGGATATGAAAAAATATTTTTTAGTTAATTAAATCTCTAGACAGTTAATCAAAGATCGATATTCAATCAAGTAGCTAAAGTTCCGTCATACAAGTGACTAAACGATACGTTGAACGAGTTTTCTAATGTAATCATCTGTTGTCGTAACCGCCATTTTGTATTACATTATTAATCGGTTTCTCGGTTATCTTTCGGTCAGACAGATAGTTAAACGTTTTCGATGCTGCTTTATTTATAAATAAAAAAAGTTAGCGACTTGATTAAATATCGATCCTTAATTAACTGTCTAGAGATTCAATTAACTCTCTGATTTTACTTCTTTACTGCGAACACAAATAACACAACAGCTGCAGGAGACTCGTCTGATTCTCTGATGCACTCATCAACATTTTCAATGACAGAGAGTTCGCGAGTGTGTTCTGGCTTGTCTTGTGTCTGTATAAATAAATAAATAACCCGTGAATATACAGTAAAAATTGTGAACAAATATACTAAAGTTTTCATGATAAATTACATATATAATATCTATGTATTTCATATAATAAAAATTTAGAAGTTGCTAGACATAATTAGACTTTATATGTTCACAGGAAGCATTCCAAGAGACATGGGCTACAAGTCTACCATCTGCCTACTATCCTCTAGTGCTATCTGGCTCATCACTTATCGTCTGCTTCTGGGCTGAGGTAAGCAATTCAATCCATAAGTTATATCACTTTTAGAAATCCTATTTCATTTATCGTTCTATATAATCTAAACATCCAACTTTAAGATTATAAAATAAAGATTATAAATAAAGATTATAAATAAAGATTATAAAGTGACATCTAGTGGTATAAGACAACAATTATCAGTACATACGTAGTCGTATGTGTTGTAATTGATTTAGTGACGATACAATAGATGGCGCTACACTTAAACAGTTGCAAATTAAAATAATGTATGTATTGAAAACTGATATTTTCTACTTCAGTCAAATCCTAAACAAATATTTTGATTTGATTTTTACACCGAAGTAATGGTTAATATAATTACGTTACATTAGTTACACTGAATTAAAAATACTTTTTAAATGGATTTATCTGAATTATTTGCCTTTGATTTGGAAGCGATCTTGACTCTATTTGATAACCCGTAAGTACTGACAAAACCAAGCTAAATACTTGATACAAAGTAATTTCTATAGAATGTACTACCACCTGTAGTTCTTCTGAGAAAAATTCTCACCGCAACCAAAAAAGCATAGAAACAAGTTTTTGCATGATATATGCACTCAGGAATCTCACTTTGAGTCTAACAACGAATGCTTTTATTTGAAAACTAGTTAGTGCCAAACTTAGTCAAATTTAATTAAATAAAAATTTAATAAAATACGTTTATTTTGGAAAATAAGATCATCAAGGTATCACTTATTCCACGTCATTTAATTTGAACCTGTAGGCATCCCTACTCATCGGCAAAAAAGGGTGTAGGCCGAGAGAAAAAACCGGCGTAAATAACTCATGGTAATCTTTTAAAAAGCATCATTAAAATCATCAAACAATACTTATTTTAAAACTAATGTTACTTTGAGCCACGCTAAATTCATAAGTATCAAATTTTTTTTTAACAAAACTAAACATTGTCTTTTATTTTTTTAGTAGATTTTTTACATTTTTGTGGTTTATTCTCTTCGTCTTTGTATTTGTTAAAATAATTTAGGTAAATTTGTCGAAAGACGGCGCCACCTCAAAACAGCTCCAAATTTGTTCTAATAATTTTCATCACTCAGCAAAATGGTGTACCATGCAATAATGCGGTGCTCCGCTCGTTAATAACATAGAAATTAATTAAAACATGCTTTGTGAAATTTATGAAACAAGGTAAAAAAAAATTGGCTTTAATTGAGTGTTAATTGACTGAAAACTGTGACGATATCATTTACATCATGCATGTAAATTTGGAGCTGTGTTAAGGGATTAAATTAATTATTTGTATAGTTGTCGGTGTTTCAAAAAAGTTTGTAGTAAATTACTATGTATATGAATAAATTTTTTTTATTTATAGAACAGGGGGCAAACGGGCAGGAGGCTCACCTGATGATAAGTGATATCGTCGCCCATGGACACTCAATGCCCGAGGGCTCGCGAGTGCGTTACCGGCCTTTTAAGAATTGGTACGCTCTTTTCTTGAAGGACTTAAGGAAGTCGAATTGGTTCGGAAATACTTCAGTGGGCAGTTATTTAAATTTAAAATTTTAATCGACTTGAAGCACGTGTAAGCTAATTCTATTAACAATCGTTTTATTCGCATATAGGTTTGGAAGTTCTCAAAACAATATGTTAGTTAGCGATACGCGATCGTTGTGAACAAACGTAGTATTGGGTTAAATATTTAAGTGATTTGTTTTAGTGTTAAGTTTATGTAAGTATATTTATGTTTAAAGGCGTTTTAAATTAAAAATAATATAATTATAATTTTTGAATATATAATTTAATTATAATATTTTAATGGTAGCATTATAATCGAGAAGTTTTGGAAATCGTAAATGAAGGTTTTTAAGTGCGATTCTTTGATTCAGAGAATAATATATTCGATTAAAGCAACAATGCAGGCAATATCGTAGGCCTTATTGTGTGGGTGATACTTTTACTACAGATAGATAATTCTCTCATAAAATTTATGACTTTAAAGATGTGAAGCAAATTCCCATTCCCACCTTACTGTGTTTAAATAAAATTTAAGTGATAATTAAAGCTAAAAAATGGGAGCCGTACATAGTAATAATAATAATGAATAAATTTAATTAATAATTATTGATCTCAGGTTGAATCCATTACTTTGATCATTGACAGTGAAATCAGTGTTCTGTCTGCCACATGTCGTCGATTTTTGGATTTGACATTTCGATAAGACATGGCGATTATTTTACGATGATTTATTTAAAACAGTAACTGGTAGTAAATGTAAATTTACAATTAATTAAATTTTTTTGACGTTCATAAGTCTACTTGTTTACCTAGATGAATAAAGATATTTTGTTGTGTTTTAAAAAAAGGAACAATCGTAAGCAAAACCGGAAAATTATATCAGTCATAACAACAGTAGTTGTTATTTTGTTAAAAATGGTATAACAGAACGCAACTGACAGCTAAACGTTATGTTATCTATGGTTCAGTATGATTAAAAAAAAATTGAGACTTGGCTTAAAGGTCTCGTTACCAGGCAATAAAATAGAAGTTTTGAAGTATTTTTAGTTTATATTAGCTTGATTGTTTATATTGGCTTGCTATATTATCATTAACAATGCTCAAGAAGATC
This sequence comes from Pieris rapae, assembly GCF_905147795.1. Classification (NCBI taxonomy): domain Eukaryota; kingdom Metazoa; phylum Arthropoda; class Insecta; order Lepidoptera; family Pieridae; genus Pieris; species Pieris rapae. The sequence goes on from NC_059513.1 coordinate 1,305,670, forward strand.
GAATCTTTCGCGACAAAGCATGCCATAAATGGCTGGACCGATTTTAATTTTTGAGTGTTTTAGTGGATTCGAGAATAGTTCAGATTGTTTATAATAAAATGTTTTTTACACTTTTAAATTTTGTACAGGATAACGTGTGTTGAGTCTAGGATTATATAGATTTATGTAAAATTTTGTAAATTTTAACCAAAAACGAATGATTATTTTTTTATAAACTACATACTTATGTATATACTTTTACACACAAATCTTCCAAGACTTCTTTGTTTAGACTATACAATTTTACTTTTATTATATTATCCACTATTATTAATATTACATTCTTTTTCTTTTTTAACTGTTGAAGCCTCTGGCAGAATGACCAGCGCTGTGCAAAACGTCTGTTTCACAGCATAATGCCTGAGTTACTATCATAACACGCACATATAAACTTAAAATGTACCTTATTCCTTTTTAATGGTTTTTTTTATTATTATTATTTTGTGTGTTTCTGTTTGTGTGTTTCGTTAGTAATAAATGCTATGTCTATGTATATCTATAACAAATGGACTTGTTCTGAAAAAAAACAAATGAAAAATAAAGCAAGGTTGGTTGGTGGCTGCGTTTGCCCCGATAATCAGATTTAAATTAAATTCAGTAGTTTATTGTAATTGGTTTCACAAAAGAAATTGAATTGAAGCGATAAGAAACGCCCTTGACAGTTTCATTGTGGCTTATGCAACGTCTCGCCTATTTCGATTGTCCTCAACGTTATTTATTTTGGTTCCTATAAGTTTCAGGGCATTTACTATGACCATTAAATTCCTATATTTTTTGAAATCTGATGATGTGCTCTAGAAAAATCTTGCTATTGTCATGGCTTTGAATTAGACTTAGGGTCCTTCAAGAAAAGAGCATACCAATTCTTAAAAGGCCGGCAACGCACTCGCGAGCCCTCTGGCATTGAGAGTGTCCATGGGCGGCGGTATAACTTAACATCAGGCGAGCCTCCTGCCCGTTTGCCCCCTGTTCTATAAAAAAAAATATATTTGTTAGTGGATAAATTTACAAAACCCGTGGCATTCTTGGTCTTGGATCTTAGGTCCACGATTGTTGCATCTGTGTCTTCATAATTTTAAATCAGCCTTCTGTGCCTGACACAATCGATTTTAATCTAATGCTGCCGGTTTCCTGAAAATGTTTTGTTTTAACGAGAGAGTGTTAATCGCATTTAGAAGATTATTGATACAAAACTCTGATTCGAATGCTCATATGAACAAATATTTTGTTATTTTATGTTTATAAACGATAATAATTGGTGTTGTTTAAGTTCTTTAAAAACGGTTATTTTTAATGGATATATACTGTTATGATAAAACTATGCAGTGTTATTTTGACTACGCGCGATTCTTTGGCCTTGATTATACACCGGTTTTTGATATGTGGCCATTCTCTCCTAAATTTAAGAGCCGAGCTCTTGTCTGTGGATTAACCTCCTGGTATGTCACGACCTCAGCTTCTTTCTTGATCTGGTCTATGTATGTTCTTGGTCTTCCTCTTCATCTCCTGCCTTCTACCTTCCCCTCCAAGATGGTCTTAAAGAAGTTGTCATGTCGCACCAATCATCTTCCCTCTCCGGTTTTCTATGGTACTCGGCATCTTCTTTTCGGTATAGATTATCTTCATCATTCTCCTCCATTACCACATCTCAAACGCTTCAAGGTTTTGTCTTTCTTCTTTAGTAAAGTAAGTAAAGTAATGTGGCAATTAATATAGTATTTTTTCAATATAATAGGGGGGCAAACGACGCGACGCCTAAAAAGGGCAGTCATCGCAGCCCATAGACACTAATTTTTAATAGGTGCGTTGCTGGCCTTTAAGGGAGGGGGAAATTTACGAAAATTACGAAAATTACGCTGGAATTTTGAATAGTTGGTAAAGAAGTCTCGACTGATAAATTTAAAGGAATGATAGGAAGTTATAGAAATCTTGCGTTATATAAACCAAGGGAAATGAAATCCAGACAATGTTTTCATCAGACAAATGACAATGCTCAGTTATTTTCCACAATAAAAGCGTACATGATATTTCCGACAATGATTATAACATGATAAGTGTTTGGAGTTATAGTTCATGTATAATTTGTTTGGAGTAACGAGTGACATAGAAACGAGAGATATATAAACCACTACGAATAATATTAAAACTTGATTTTTGGCTTGTCACTCAAATGTCAAGTTAATTATATATGTGCAAAGGGGCCTATGGGATATTAAAGTCAGACAATTGTTGTGCGCTGCCGGCCTTTGATAGGATAATTGTTGTAAAACATTATTGTCATCATTACGATTATACAGACCATTGTATTATCTATAAGCGCTTATTTGTTTTATCCAATGTATTCTAATTTAACAAAACAAGAACATAACTGTTCTCTCTTCTTTTGGCGTTCTATCGAATTAGTAGTAACTGTTAAGGTAGAATAATGTAGTGGAATAAATAAATAAATATTCAAACACCCTAAACTCCTAATCTATAAATTATAGGTAGCTTTTTGCATCTGATAAATTTAGTACCATCCTAGAAATCCTATTCAATAATAAAATAATCATCAAAATCGGTTCATAAACTACATAAAAAATATACGGTCATATTCATATACGGTCGAAGTAAAAAACCTCCCCCCTTTTTTTAATAGAACAGGGGGCAAATGGGCAGGACGCTCACCTGATAAGTGATACTGCCGCCAGGGGGCTCGTAAGTTCCTTGCCGGCGTTTTAAGAATTGATACGCTCTTTTCTTGAAGAACCCTAAGCCGAAATGGTTGGGAAATACTTCAGTGAGCAGGTGGTTCCACATAGCGGTGGTGCGCGGCAAAAATTGCTCTTAAAAACACTCAGTTGTTGAACGACGGACAAAAAAAAACGATTAAAAATAGTAACGAAACTGATACCTGTCTGTCATATGGAAATCCATACACATTAAATAACTTTATTAAATGTGTAAATATTTGATAAGTAATTCATTGTATGAGAACCGGTAGTCGTAGAAATCGTAAAGTTTTAATTACGTTTCAATATGAATTTGGTAAAGAAATAACTCAATACAGAACGAATGTCTAGAAACGTTTTATTCATTATAAATATATATGTTTTAGGGCCTGTTTCACAATGTATGGATAAAGTATCAAATAGCTATGCAACACATAAATTATTCGAAAGATAAAAGTTCCAAATAAGATTCTTCGCGTTTCATGACGTATAGCGCTATCTGACAGTCGTGAAACGCAACAATAGTGTTTATACTACCATTAATTAATAAATAGCTTATTTGGAACTTATCCGGACATTGTGAAACAGGCCCTTAATCTCTTTATATATTTAATTCTAATAGATTTTGAATTTCGAATTTGATTAAATCTAGTAAGATATAATATCGTTCCACGTCATTTATTTATTGTTAACGGATCAAAGCTAAGGACGTTTAATATTAATGCAAAAGAAATCAGATATGATTATAAAAATTACAAGAACACTGTTGAGGTCGAAGGTTCGATCCCCGGCTGTACTAATGGAATGTCTATATGCACATTTAACACTCGCCGTGAAGGATAACATCGTGAAGAAACCACAATGCTTGTCTTAGACCTATTAAGTCAACGTTGTGTTTCAGGGTGATCCCGGGATACAAGTAGATTACTTACCTATTAGATTGACAAATGATTATGAAACAGGTACAGAAATCTAAGGCCAGGACCTAAAACCTTTTTTTTAAATATAAATTACTTATTATTATCAATATGTACTCTCAATATCCGTAATACTCATGTCTCAACCTTGGATAAACAGTAATCAATCAATATTAAAGTGGTTATTTAATGAGTACTTGTGCCAAGTAGAGAGAACTGACTTTTCGCGTTCTACAAAATTCTCGTTTCCATCAGTATATTATATTAAAATAAAAAATATAAATTATGTTGATTATGTAACATATTAAGATACTTATTTACTTTATATGCTTTTAATTATTTATAACCCAATTTTAGTTAGGTTACATAATTTAAAGCGTAAATAAGGCAAGATAGAAACGCTTTTTTTAATGAGGTGAAAATGCACTTATGCAGGCCCGCATCAAGAATGTCGAGCTTGACGCGGGAACTGTGGGGCTCGGTCTGAAATCCCTCTGCTATTCAAAGGGGTAGCGAGACCGCACCCACTAAAAATACCTCAGCCCATCTCACGCCTTTAAAATGGGCCCTCAGGGTTCGCTAGGCATTCTACCCAAGGAAGATAGAAATGCTGATTAGCGCAAACTAAGACTCATATGTCAAAATTAAATACATTTTGATGGCGTTAAGTCTTCGGAGTCTCTTAAAAATCTTTTAAAATGGCCTGATTTATTTACTGTAATTGATATTCACTCGATTAGTGTTTACTTTACCTAATGTTGTTTAAATATTATGTAATTTTTATTTTATGTTAAGTGTTTGTTTTGTGAATAGACTATAAATTAGTTAATTACATAGATTTGTTTGTGTAAATTTTTACGTGGTTAATTTGTTAATAGTTTTCAATGTAACTGCTTTTGTTTAGATCCGGTTCATCAATTGTTAAGCTAAAGAGATTTTCTGCGTACTTATAAGCGTTTATTATTATTATTAAGAATATATTCAAAAAGTCCTGGACTACTACTACTACTTAGATACTCTGATATAAAAAATATGCAACCCCCCCCCCCCCTTTATGGGACACAAGGTTAAAGACAGTTACTGTTACCCATGGATAGCTGCAACACCCTGGTGTTATTGTGCGTTGTCGGTCTTCTAGGCGTGTACGCTCTTCAGGTACTCGAAGTGGTTTGATCTTCTCATGAAGGGCTCTGAGTCGTAACAGTGGATACCTCTAATGGATAGTTGGTTGCTTCCAAATTTGGACTCCAGATGACGTGGAACGGGTGGAATTTAAATTAAATTTTGACGAGAATATATAAAATGTAATACGTTAATTATTATCATACTTTTTTACATTACATTTAGTATAATAATATAGCTTACCTAACAGGAGCTTAAAGCAGGGTTGGGCCCATTTGTAACCTAAATATGTGTGCTTTAATCAAATAATTGATATTTCATTGACATATGTAACTATATATGTATCTGTTTTACAGGTGTTCCACCTCCGCGATGTGCGATGGGAGAGACAGCGTTTCCTCTCAAAGTCATTCCTGGCGTTCGTCACCTTCAATGTGATCATCTATTCACTCCTCTTCGCTGAAGTTCTCACAATCAACGTTGCTAATACTTCTAGTGAGAAGAAGGTAAGATCTACCTAAATTTATTTCTTACGATAGATAAATTTTTTCTCACAATTTTGTTTCATACTTCTTAAAAAAATAAATGTGTTGGTGCGTGGCAAGAACTGTGGATGGGCGGATGTCGAGGTGATACGGTTCTCACCTAATGTTCAGTGATACCACCGCCCATGGACACTCCTAACGCCAGACGGCTCGCATAGCGTGCGAATTAGTATGCTCTTGCGGTTTGGTTCGGAAATAGTTAAGCAGCTGGTTCCACATAGGGGCCGTCCATATATTACGTCATTCTAAATTAGGGGGGGGGGGGGTTTGGTCTGCGGATGACGGTAAAATAATGGATGGGGGGGGGGGTTTCGAAATTGACGTCATTCTTATTTATTTACTTGAAGTTTATTTTTCTTTTAATACTTAATAAAAGAAATCGGCGCTGTTTAAACAAAGTCTGTTCCTTTGTCTTTGCCGCGCGCCTGATTTGCAATGTTTTATTTTGTCAAACTGGTAATGAAGTGAAGGAAGTGGTGAAGAAGGGGGGGGGGTCAGTAAGAAATGACGATAGGATGATTATAGGGGGGGGGGGGGGGCTAAAATCGGGAAAAAATCGATGACGTAATTTATGGACGGCCCCATAGTGGTGGTGCGCTAAAAGTGCCCTGATTAACGCTCAGTTGTGGTTGTGTATTCCGTATTCTGCCTCGACTTCCGATAATGCAACTCAGCTTCATATATGTACCTCTTTTGAACACTTTTCGTGGATATGTATTTTTACTGCAATGTTACTACATAATAATAATACTTTAGACACCAAGTTTAATCCCTTTAGCAAGGTTTAAATATTAAAAATAATCTAATTATTCCATAGATAAGATTTCATATATTTGACCTTATATCTAGTTTATCTGAATGGGCTTAACAAAGGCGTGGGCCTGACCAATTGCCTATTCGGTCTTTCAATTCGTTGGCCTTGTATGCGTTGTAGGGTTATGTGAAAACAATTTTTCTGGAAATAGTCGCCATCATTTCTAAGTTTAAGGATACTGCATTATTTATATCAAATTATCACTTATATGAATTTAATGTAAAAATTTACGTCAGTAAAACATATTTCTAAATTTAAATTTACTGCTAGTTCTCAAAGAGCGTGGCACGGACGAGAAATTCTCAGTCACTTGTAAATTCAGCTCCTCCTTCGGTCTTATGCTACATTTTCTATACCATATTAAATTTTATGTCTAAATTAGTGAATGCATTTAGCAAATGTTAGAAAATTACCTGTATAAAGATGTGTTTCATGTATTTTAGTTCGTTCTTTTTCTATTTTTTTTTCTACTAGGAATAGAAACGTATATAACTGTATATTAGTGGAGCGTGGCCTCCCACAACATTGCTGTGCCTAACCAAGGTCCTTATTGTAAAAAATATTATAACGTGTCACGTGTAAAATTTAACACAAAGAATGCAATAAATTTTTGAGTTTGAAAAGAAGGAACGCAGGCACCTTCTTAATAATTTTCGTATTTTGCTTATTTCTCCATAATTATATTCAGATAAAAAGGGAAATCATGCCATAATCAGCTGTTTACTCTGCGGAATCTTCGCCTTTTTAGTCTAAGACACACCAGTGTCGGTTTGAACGAAATATTTGCTTGGAATAAATAGTCTGATCATAAAATATATTTGCATACAATTTGTTTGAAATACATAAAATTTGTTTTAATTAAATAATGATTTGTGATTTTAAAACGACTTATTTTCTTTGCTCAATCGCTTGACAGCGTGCAGCGAGTTCGATTTCTGTCGTAAAAAAGTATTCTGTCTAATTGGTTTGATATTCTTAATAGAAGGTTCTGTATTGCAGACATTAGAAAATACTGACAAATACAAAATTTACTTTTTAAAATTCAATAATGTCTTCATATTATTTAATATTACCTTTTATCTGTGTAATATTCAAACAAAGTTTAATTAGCACATTTACTTGAAATAACATAAGTTTGCTAATCAAATACATTTTATAGTCTATGATTGCTAAGCTTAGCTAAAATATTGGCAACAAACATGGAACTTTAATGCGCTAAGATTGTGAAGTCTCCACCGCTTGAGACTGTTATCAGCTTTTATGTCATAGCAATGTTAGCTTAGTGACTTCAGCAACTCTCTTCCTTGAGGTCGAAGGTTCGATCCTCGGCCGTGCACCAATGGACTTTCTATGTGCGCATTTAACATTCGCTCAAATGCTGAAGGAATTCAAACTTTTAGACGACTCAAAAAGTCGTCTAAAAGTCTATTTGATTGTCCGACTACTGTAGTGCCACTCATGGAATCTTTTCAGCTTTTAAAGGCATAAAAAGCATTTGCTACATAACATCGTGGTCCATATTTTTTAAATTATTTTAATAAATAGAAATACCGAAAACATAACTGACTTTGGTGCCTAAACATACAATACATATAAAGTACAGTAAATTGTTACAATGAAGTATCATAACATATAACATATAAAAAGTCAATTTCAAATGAAACTTAAAAATCAATCAACATAGCATTGAAGATATGGCTTGCGTGTCCTTTAACATCCAGACTAATAAGTCGTTAGTATAATTGAGGAAGACGTATTCTGTGATTCCACTTAGGCATCGTATTATTATTATAGCCTCTGTATTTCCATAATGAATAATATAATTTCAAACAAGTATATCATATGATTAATTACTACATAATATGTGCATGCATATAAATATAAACTATTAGTATACTTATATATAAATTCCAATCAGAATTTGTAATTTCAATGTCTAAAAATATAAATAATAAGGAGGAATTATTGTTGTTTTAACGTATTAATAGTAACAGTTAAGATAGAATATTTATGTGGAAATAAATACATTTTAAATTATTTTATTTGGAATAAAATATAAATGTAATATGAAAACTTATGTAATTTATGTATATGTATTGCAAATTTAAGTTCTTAATTTAACAAGAATAATAGACTTAAAGTTACAAGTTCGCAAGTCAAGGGTACATGTATACATTTGATATACAGAGCGTCCCAACTCCCAAGACGTTAGAATATAGTTTAAGACGTGTTAATTTGTATGTGTGAACCGGTTTTTTTTTAATATTTGAGGTGGAAATGCATTTGCGCATCCCCTGCCCTAAAAAGTTGCAGGGGTATGTGGGACTCGACCCACATGAAAATCTCTGCTATTCAGAGACTGGGTGAACAATACCCATTGAAACCACCTCGAGAACTTGCTAGAGGCTTCGGGGTCCCTGTCGCATTCAACCGCATGTTACACTCATGTAATGTGTGTGTGAACTCAATAAAGTTGGACTTGAACCTACTAAATAAATAATAACATTTTTTATTTGCAATGGAAGTACACTGGATGAATAGATTACAAAGAAACGGAAAATCGTCATGATAAATGAGCATGAAAATGTCAAAATAACAATAATATATGTCACACACAATACGTCTTCTAAAAACCAACTAATTGATAGTTTACATAGATTATTAAAGAACACGCAATTCGAATATTTATTAGACAGACAATAATTATTATGCCTTATTTCATTAATATAAGATTTGATTTTATTTTTAAATTAAAATGAACATGTCGTTGTCAAAATTGTAAGTTTTGGATTAATAAATAGGATAATAGATACAGTTTCTAGCGTGTTTAAGAATACAGATAATATTACAAAACATTTTTTGCCGCTCAGCCTAGGAATAATTTAGCAATTATTCAATTATCCTTGAGGAGGACAAAGAAACGAAAAGTGCCAACATTCAATACCTTTGACTCATACATTATAATAGAATCGATTATAATTATATATCTTGTATTATAAGATTTCGCAATGACATGAATCGTTTGAAAAATGCGTCCAAAATGTCCTGTTTTTTTAATTTATTTAAATTTACCACATCATACATAATACTATATCTACGGTATATGTTACAAGCTGTCATGTCTAAAATATATGACACTTTTGGTAATTGTTGCAAATAATTAAAAATACTTCTTTTTTGCTAATTACCAGAAAACCACCGGATTCTGGTGATTTTGACGTGTTGAATTCATTATCATCGTATGGACCAATACTCAAATAATCGTTTATAGAGCAAGTGTATTTAAATACAAATCAAATCAAAAATAATTCTTGTAGGTAACTTATGAACTAACACTTATGAGGTACACTTATGAACGTCAAATATAGAAATATACATTAAATACTTCTAATTTTACATTTACAAGTTATGTTTCGGCCGGCGTCGTTTAATTTTAAACTGGATTTAAACTGGCTCTAACAAGAATGGTCCAATGTTTGATTCAAATGAGACCGGAATATAATAAAAATCTTAAAATCAACGCAAGTTATTTATAGATATTCTTATTTTAGTTACTTGTTTGATTAAATTGATTAAGTATAACGAATTAAACGGAAAACAAGTTCTAGTGTAAAACAGCGCTTTTGCTCATAAATTTGAATTCTTCAACTATAAGGCTCGATACACACTATGATGCTCTTCGCGGTCCGATCTCGCTCCGGTCTCGGTTCGACCAAATCTAGCTGCGTCTACACTACTTGTTCCACAATCACACTGTCTAGATCCATGGTCGACATAGGACGCTTCTTGAAATAATCCTTTAAATTTTACTCGCCAAAAAATTTCATTAAACATTCAACTATTCTTTTAAAATTTTCGCGAATTGAACCGTATACACGTTTTTTCCAAGTAAATAGATATATAGAAAATGGAAAAATGGGGAAAATATAACATTTGTTATTAACAAAACACAAACACATAATAATCATAAAAATCAAATAAAAAAAAAGAATAAAAAATGCGGTATATTTTAAGTGTTCGTGCTGTGTAAGTGATTCTGGCTCAGCATTATGATGTGGAGCTGACGTGTTCCGCAGCGCTGATCATTCTGCCAGAGACCACAACAGTTAGTTTGTACCTTAGACGCAAAAAAAGAAGAAAAAAAAACATTATATCATAAAAATAATAATAGTAAAATTAAATATTATAAGTAAAGAAGTCTGGAAGATCTGTTTGTATTTATTATTCATAATAAAATTTTATAAATGCCACGATTTATTGCTAGCAATGACTAAAATGTCTCACATCACAACCGAATAGAGGCTGGAGTTGAAACACGTTTTTGTTTCAACCGGTACCGAAAGGATATCGAATCGGAACAGGGGCGATACGATAGGGAGAATACTCTGAATCTTTCATTCATACGACCGAAGTGCGACCGAAACAGGATCGAGATTGAACTGTGAACGGCGTAGTGTGGATCAAGCCTAAACGGCTCAGTGTTTCAAGTTCATCAGTCTTTGAACGATTTGTAACGACAAACCCAAGTGACTTCGAATAGGAAAAGTGATTCAGACGTTTTTATATGTGTTTTCGATATAGGATTTTCAATATCAGTTTTTTCAGTACTATTGGGATATCGCAGTACCAAATGGGGATCAAAACAGGCTCATGGATAGTTTATTCCTTATTTATTTTGGGCCTGAATTTATTTCCTGATACGTATTTAGACTAGGTATACCTACATTTCAACTTTCTTAATAAACTGTAACTAATCTTAATTATATCTAATTATCCTATGTGTTAGAAAATAACTTTTTTCTGTTAGTTTGTATCGGGAAACCTCCGGCCTCCTACAAGGCTTGCCATCTTTATTTTATGATGAAGCCCAAATGGGTAGTAGAAACGTCGTATTCAGAGCAATCTGTATAAAACAAATCATAAAAAAGTGTTAGAGAGAGAGAGAAAAAATCAAAATTAAAAATATTAATTAAAATGTCATATGATAGAAATCGGTCACAGATTAGTTAATCGAGAGTGATGACTTCCTCTATCTCATCCTAATACTACTTTAATTTCGTCGAAGACTGACTTTTATCGAGCTACAGTGTTGTGTATGTTTGTACTTTGATAGTCAATTGTTTACGTATTTACTTGTTTCGTAGAAACTCATACGACGCCATCTTGTCTAGAGAAGCGTTTTGGCGGGTTCTTCAATTTATGAATATTTAATTTGAAGTTTTATTTCACAAAATCAAACATAGAGTCTATAGTCTTTTGTTTAGTGCAGTGATTCCCAAACTTTTTACACCACCTTAGCCTTTCTTAAATTCTAATGCGCTATATTGAACATACATATTTTTCTATAAGTAATGGAATTGTTCACTTGAGGCACTTAAATTATAGGTTTTATGAAGAAATTACTAACTTGTTAACAGTAAGTAAATTTTCATAAAATATAACGAAAAAGAGAAATTAAATTCCAAATAATTTTAATTTATTTTTGAATTTGTGGGCGTGGCCTACGTCGAGAAACTATGGTTTAATGAGCCATATAAGTCATTGCTGTCACTAGACTTATAGAAAACTTGTGCTACGAAAACGTGTATTGGTTCCATCAGTGGCTTATATCGCTTCATCTGAGCAGTCAGAAAAAAGCCTTGGCGTACATATGTATGCATATAGCTAGTCTCAATAGTGATTCGTTTAGTCGATCATCATGTTATAGTGCTAAAACTCACTTTAATATTTCCAGAGTTTCTACCAACACGTGTTCAACGGATGCTACGCGGTACTTCTCTTCGTAGTCGTTATTTTTTTCCTGATCTACGGCGTCGAAGTATATTTCAAGGTATTTATAATATTTAAGTTTTATCTTATGTATAAAATTCTCGTGTCGCGGTGTTTGTGGTTAAACTCCTCCGAAACGGCTTTCCCGATTCTCATGAAATTTTGTGTGCATATTGGGTAGGTCTGAGAATCGGACAACATCTATTTTTCATCCCCCTAAATGTTAAGGGTAATCCACCCCGTTTTTTTCAGTTTTAGATAAAAACAATTTCTTTCATTTTTTATGATACAGCATTAGTAAATACATATAACCCATTTTAAACTCTTTACAATCAACAATATATTGTGAACTCTGAGGTTTACACAGAGAAAAAATCACAGAAAAATCTAAAAAGATTTCATTCCGGAAAACCGAACAGTCTCTGGGCATAGCATAGCAAAATGTTCCATGTTGATATGTACTAAACAGGTAGGCTGAAAGTAAAATCTCATTAAGGAGAAAGATAGTTCGCGGGGGCAGCTAGAAATTTTAATAAATATTCAGTTTAGAGCATGGCAGCGATTTATCATTATAATGACTTAATCGCGTCTCTAAGAGCCAATTTATTTTTTAGTTTAATTTTAATAGAGGCGATATGTTAATTATGGTACCATGCCTTGTAAAAAACCAAACTGCGTACAAAACACGTAAAAAATTGTGTGACCTTTTATTGGATTATCCCTACAGCTTGTTACTAAAATAGCTATTCAAATTATTCGCGATTAAAACTAATTAAACAGTACAATACACATAAAAAGTTTTACTGGTAATTAATGTATTTTTAATATTTTTTGTAACATTTATATTTAGCATAATTATTGTCATATATTTTATAAAATATAGCTAGTGACATACTGTATATATAGAATTGTGTATGAAATTATACACAATTCTATATACACTTCAATAAATAAATATAATATATATAAATTTAAATCTGCTCAATAGTAGAGGTGGTATGACCATTATAGGGGGGTTTGTGGACCTTTGATGGCTGGGGTGACCATACGCGAAACTATACACAGCAAAATTATCTGGCTTTATTTTCAAATAGAGTAAGAGGAAAATGAATTAAGGTGCGCAATTAAAATGAACAATACATAGTGATGGACCATTACACCATTTGTGGTTTAAAATTGTACGATAATGGTGTATTGTCTTTGGAGCTTCCATGCATAGACCATGGAGGATGAATAAATATTATTTACTATTGATACCCGTAGATTTTTGATCACCGATTTCAACATACTTCTTTGGAAACAAACACCAACCGCACCACATCATACACAACGCAAAACGCGTTTTTTATATAGTAAATGTGCCTTCACAGATAAATGTCATACAATTATTGTACATGTTAAATATTTACTTTCTACAATATGCACCAGTTTATAGACACCGTTAACCGACTTTATAGACACCGTTTTTCTAATTAAATGTAATTTACACATCGTTAAAAAAATTTAAAAGAAAAAGAAACGTAAAAATTAGGATGCATCAGGCGGTCTTATCGCTAACTAGCTATCTTTACCTTGCCTTCCAGGCAACTCTGGGTAACCTTGACGTAACCAGGTTTGCCTGCATCAATAAACTTTGTAACGATACGTTAAATTAACTATTAAATCTTTATATTAACAGCTTCGCGGCGAATTCTTGCGCGAGACTAAAGTGTGTACAATCGTAACTACAAGACCTGGTCCCTCTTCAGCCGCTGATGGTGATGATGTACAGGATACACTGGTCAAGCAGGTCAGTAGAGACGAAAAGTATTAGTACTTGGGTATCGGGATACATCTCACTCCTGGTACTGTGGTTATTCAGCTTGGTGACGCAACGCGACGACGAATAATAATTGTGTGTCCTTATCTATAAATAATGAAATGAAAGTGACAAAATATTCATTTATTTTACGGTTTTATAAATTTCTTATTTTTATTTTAGGGCGTCCAAACGGATTTAGCAGAGGTGGATGGAACAGTGGACCCACGTTCAGTGAACCACTCCCAACTGCACCAATCCCGTTTGGGCCTCATCAGTCAAGCGTTGATGCTGATCCTCATCGTTGGCTTCCTCGCCTCTGAGACATTGAGCGAATTCTGGAAAGCCAAGTAAGTGATGTTTAAAAAACTAAAACTTTACAATGAAATTAATATTTCCATCCATTTTATACACATTATAAAATATCTTTCCATAACTAATCAATTATGTGTAATATCTTTGAATTTGACAGATCGAATTTTGACATTTATCAATCTATGAATCTGGATTGGAAATAATTTTAAATTATATAGAGTTAGTAAAAAAAAAGTGGTGGTATAAGCTAGGAAATATATATAAAACAGCCTCAATACATGGAAATAATATATAATAGATATTCGAGCGTTTTTAATATTAGAGAAAACCCTTTTTGAATGCTTGATGCTCAGTCCTTACATTTTCAGGGTTCCAGTGGTGTCTCGCAATTGGCACGACCTGGTCTTCCGTTTGGCTGAAATTGGTGTCACGCTATGGTTCCCCTGTGTTCTATGGAACTGCATGGCACCCGAACAATTGTGGATATTGAACCCGAGACGTTTGCTCGCCAAGCAATTGGACGAGGCCAGGCTAGCCGATTTACTAGGACCCGGGAGTAACCAGGATAATAAGGTGGGTTCTATTTAACTGGTGTCATGTTGACGTTCTGAAATTGCTCAAATAGCATACTAGATGTTTTAGGCTTATTAAATTAAATTTGAATATCTAAGCTGTATAAAAATCGTTTTTTAAAAGATGGATTCTTATAATTAAATAATGGGGAAATTCCGTTTAAGTATTACGTAAGCAATATGAGGGGGGTTTTTATTGTGATTAAATCAAGAGTTACTTCAAGATCAAGTCAAGATTTACTTTGTATGAAAACGAAATGCAGTTTCGAGGAATCTTTCAAAAAGTTTATATAGTAGTCGTGTACTATTATTATTGAGAGCTTTGCTGAGGAAGGAAAGGAAAGGGGGGAAATTTCAGTAAATTTGCTTACGACATACTTGATCGACTATTGAATGGCAATACCATTGAATTTTCTATTTAAATATAAAATACAAATAAACTTGCAAGTTCTTCAGATGGTATTAATTGTTGTTTTGCGCTGGTTGTCTTCAGCTTTAATGCTTTCAATGTTGTTATGTTTTTCATTTCAAATGACTTTGTTTGATTAAACGACAATTGCTTCTTCAGACTACATTGGTAGCCCTGAGTCATCCTGTTACCTGCGTCCTCACTAAAATAGTTTGTAAAACTATTAAACACATCTAGACTTACGGACTGTAAGGATAGGGGTGCCCAAAATTTGTGCTGTGTCATTGTCTGACCATTGGGTGTCCATGCCGAATTATTTAATAAATGTACCATTACAAAATTAAACTACTGGTTGCTACTGCATTGCCATCGGCTGCCGGGCTGAGTTGTGAAATTAAACGAAAAAATCATTTAATTGGGTCTAGCCGTTTATGTAGAGTTTAGGCAAATACATCCGTACGGTAGAATTCTGTACATTAAGATATTTATTATTTATAGTAATAATTATTGTTTATGAGTTCGGTCCTATATTCCGTATTGAATCTCATGAGTACAGCTTTAATCATGTGTATATATATGTCCTTATTAAAAAAAATGTAAAAATAAGTTGATAATAAAAATTTGTGGCATCTTAAATGAAATAAACTGATGTTAGGTTTGCTAACGTTTTGTTTCAAACAAATTAGAAACACTAAGTTCCCACGGCAACATTACTTCAAATACTTCGGCATAGAATCCAAATGAAATCAAATTTTGATGTATCTTTGTCAAAACCACTGTTCAATTCAATTGTCGAAAACAATATTTTCGCCTGCACGCCTCATAGTCGATTGTTCAAGCTTCGCGGAACCATTTTGGGCAGCTGGGTTTTCTGGGCAAATGGGCCTATACTTAGTACTCATAATTCTCAGTTGGAGCTATATAGGATGACGTGGCACCAAAAATGGCGTCTATTTCTGGCTGTGACGCGTAACTGGTTTACTATTTGCCGGGTACTATACGTCTCTTTCCTCTATCGATTCCCTCCAGCGGCCATAGCAGGTCTTACTAATCCTTTGGTGAGTGTATTAATGTGTGATGTCTCTGTCATAATTTGTCCAGAAACTCTTCTTGTCTCTCTTAACCCTTAAGTAAATACTTTATAAGTGAGCTATCAGACATTAGATCAGTGTTGGCCAACAGCTTCAGCTCTCATTCATCCAACGAAGAGCCTCAGCTGTGCACCAATAGAGTTTCTTACTATGTGCGCAACATTCCCTTGAATGCTGAAGGAAAAGATCGAGAGGAAACCGCCTTGCCATTATCCAAAAAGTTGAAGGCGTGTGTCAGGCACAGGAGGCTGTTAACCTACTTGCCTATAAGACAAATAATCATGAAACAGAGATTAAGAAATCTGAGGCGCAGACCTAAAAACGTTGTTCCGCAACTAATTTATTTTATCACAGATCTCAAAAGATTTGAATGATTTTTTTTAACCGTTTAAAATAATTATTGTCTCCAAAATTTCAGATTTATTTTTCGTTTTATATCCCCCCTCTATTCCTGGGAGGAAAAACCCCAAATCAAGTTTCATGGGTTTAATATGATTTGGGTAATTTATAAATCTATTTTCAGAATGTGGAAACAGACTCCCTCGTTGGTAGTATCGGTTCGGTCCGGGATTGCTGGATTTGTTATGACAGCTCACGATCGGATCCCCTGATCAGACCTTGCCGCTGCACGGGCGATGTGGCTGCCGTCCATCATGAGTGTTTAAAGAGATGGCTTATTGAGGTGAGTGTTTAAAGACTAAGTGAAGCATACATACATACATACATACATACATACATGTGACGCGGTTCAGAGAACTGACGGCCAACCTCCAGTAATGGAGTGGCACTTGAAGAAGAAGAAGAAGAAGCATACCAAGAGTTTCTATTTTAGAATCCAGCTTTAGTAAGTTTACAAGGAAGTCAGGATGATAGGTTGATAGATAAGGTAGTAAGGTTGCTGAGACATCCGACAGTTTGAAATAATATACAAATTTATTTTAACTCTTTATTAACCACACGCGTACAACAATATCATAAATACTTAATGAATGTAATGTAAATGTTGAAGAGAGTGTTTTGCTCTGGCTATACTCTCGGGGCGTAACTCCCGTGATTTAGTTAATTGTTATGAAACGTTTGTATTTTGTGAAGAGAGGGCCTTCTGGCTATACTCTCGGGGCGTAACTCCCGCGATTCAGTTAATTGCTTATAAGAGAAAGTCTGAGTGAGCAGTGAGCCTTGGCTCGTAGTAACTACTTATACGATAAGATAATAAATTAAATACATTAAAACTTAAGTTTTTTTTTGCAATAGTTTGTATAACTATAAGATTAAAGACGAGATAATCAAGATCTATTTTAAGTAACCCCGTCAAATTTTAATTGCTTGGTTAATTCAATCGGATGTTTCTGATGTAAAAGTTTTGGAAATATTCAATTTATTTATTATGTCACAAATTATTTATTCATATTGCGTTAATAAAACCTATTTATCTCTGTGCTTACACACTTAAAGTTTGAATATTGTTTTTAGAGCTACGGTACTCCAGACAGCATGAAATGCAAAGTTTGCAACACGCCATACCACGTTGAAGAAACCAATCGGTAAGATATGTATAATAAGAAAAACGTTATAATTTTACGCTATTATATATTAAAATCCTATGTTTCTAATATTTTGTTTAGCATTTAGTGACTAGGAAACTGGCTAACACTCCGGATCTTAAACTTTAACTACACCGGATAGATCATTTCTTTCGTATTTTTAATCCCCATTTGACTTTTAATGCGCACATGTGATATTCACTCGAACGATAAAAGAAACAAAAGAAAGGAAGGAATCTGAGGCTGTGACCTAAAAAGGTTGTAGATCCACAATTTTTTTAAATATAAATTACATATAAGTTCTTTCAATATCCGAATGCTGATGTCTCATCCTTGGATCTACATCAATCAATCAAAGTCGTGATTTAATGAGTACCTGTGGCATTGTAGAGAAACCTGCCTTTTCGCATTCTACAGAATTTTCGATCTTACAGGAAAGTAGGTGATCAGCCACCTGTGCCTGACAGACGCTGTCGACTTTTTGTGTAAGACGAGCCGGTTTCCTTACAATGTTTTCCTTCGCCGTTCGAGCGAATGTTAAATGCGCGCATAAAAAGAAAATCCATCGGATGCACAGCCGGGAATCGAATAGAGACTCAACCCTAAAAAAAAAATTTAGGCGCCATTGATTAATTTCGTTGTGCTACTGCACTTGAATTAGGATGATGATGTACTTAACACTGCGTAGTAGAAATATTTGTTTCAAAATTAACACGTAAGGTTTGCGTATTGGTAAAGTGAGAACATTTCCAGGCTACTATGGGAACGCGGCTTCACGGGCGTCCACTTCCTCCGCATCACGCTGGCCTTCATCTGCATGTCGCTGTCGGGTCTGTTCGCGTGGGGCGTCGTTCAGCTGTACCCGTCGCCCGTCGCACGCATTCTTGGTACTGGGGGTGCGTTGCTCGTCTGTTATGTCGCCGCCAAGTAAGTATTCTCTGATTCTCGATTTAAGAGCAAAATTATATTTAAATTTCTTAATTTGCTGTCTTGGATTTTCATACTAAATTTGGGGGTTTGATTGATTTTTTTTGCCCTAATTGACATAACCTAGGCCAATTATAATAGCATAATGTACTAGTTTTAATTGTCTAAAATGTAAATTATTATGACAGCCGGTCAGAGACAATTTAAGTGCGAACTGTCAGCTGTCAATTTTGACATAATCGCAGAGAAATAGTCAATTCGAGCCAAAAATCTTATCGTTGTTTAAAATTAATTAAAGTAATTATAAACTTAATATTTTTTCTAGGTACCTAGGTTTCCATACTCTAACAGCATATCGTCGCGCAAGAGTAGCCTCAATAAGAATAATCACCGAACCATTAGATGACGCCGAGCCGCAACTGTGCACCATCAGCAAGACAGTTACCGTCGAAATTGCCTCAAAGAATGTTCTCGAACAAGCACTTAAGGGTGAGAAATAAAGTGTTAATACGGCATTCTGTTAAACCAAATCAGATGATGAAAATTTGAGAACTGATTTTAAAGTACTGGAGTATTATTAAATTTTAATGCCAAAACATTTTAAGTGGTTTTCATAATAGTCCACACTTTTAATTCAAATGCATAACAGAATTGTCGTGTGACCGAAAAACAAATTAAAGGCTTAAATTATTATAGCTATAAATTTAACGTTGTCGGTTAACGCTAAAACTTATTACATTACAATGTACTAATGGTAATAACGTCAAAACATTGCAGCGTTATATCGCCTATTGGTAATAGGGATATAGTTGTAATATCGTTGCAACTTTTATTGCGGCAAAATGGTAATAACGGTAATGTTAATGTTAGTAATATTGTTGCAACTTATATTGCGTCAAAACGGTAATAACGGTAATATTAGTGTTAGTAATGTCGTTGCAGCGTTATATCACGTCAAAACGGTAATAACAGTTATGTAATGTTAGTAATATCCTTGCAATATTGCGTCAAAATGGCAATACAGAAACGTTTTTGTTAGTAATATCGTTGCAACAGTATCAATGTGTAATCTAAAACGGTAATGGTTAAACTACAATTGTTGTGACAATTGGTAATGTACAAAAGTGATTGTGATAGTTCTTTCAAGCTGATTTAAGACTGTCGAAATTTGCCAAATTAATCGGTAAATAAAAATATAAAATTTTTTTAGGTAAAATAGAAATTGGTTTTTTTTCGTTGAGTTCCAATTAGTTTTTGACGCAGTTTTCTAATAATCTGTTAAAATTAAACCCATTTACAAATGTATATGAGAAAAAATCCTTTTTAAGCTAAGTTAACAGAAAAATGTTTGCTGTTTTAACCATATCATTGTATATAAGAAATACCGCCATACTTTATCGAGTATTATTTAAAGTAAACTTGTTAGATGGCACTATTGTGATCTTACATAGAGGGCCAATATTCATTAAGGCGCATTCTTTCAGACTGTTTTAGTTCTCAAGAAAAGAGCGTACCAATACTTAAAAGGCCGGCGACGCACTCGTGAGCCTTGTGCCCTTTTGCCCAATATTATTTACGGAGCCTCTATCCAGGCTTATTTGTCCTTCCTGCTAGAAAAAGCCCAACAGCGAACTTCGTTTTTCTTCTGATTATCATAACATAGGCAGTTTAAATTAGGCACTGTATACCAAAGTATTGTCTTTTATTAACATAACTTTTACACATTTAAAGAAAACACTTTTTTAAACGGATTAAAGTTATGTATTATTGTAAACTTATAATTATTTATTTATTCACTGATTACCAGTTTTTATAGGTAATCTTCAAAATGAGACTGCGTTAAGTATGACTTCGGTATGTCATCGCTTTTTCATCTCTGAAATTGAATAAGACATTTTACATTTGTTCGAATCCGCTCTCCTTAAAGAGGAAATCTCGTATAGTACAAATTAAATGTTCTGGAAGTTTCGCCTTGAAAAATTGGTTACCTCTATTGATATGTGTAAGTTAATCGCTTTAGATACATAGTCTATGCATCGTTTCTCAATTAGGGGTTGTTTTAAAAGGGGGTCGCAGTCTGCTAAAAAAATAATAAATACAATATTGATAGGTACAAAAAACTTTTAAAACTAGCGCGCTATGTACATATATTATTTACTTTACATAGATGGGTTCGCAGGACTGTTTTACTTAAGCCGGCTGTTTCGTTGGTCGCGACATAAAAAGCGTTGAGAAACGATGGTCTATTGGTATGAAGTTAGCAACATTAATGTATAATTTTTCAAATATTTCTCACATAATATCTTTGAAGTCAATTTTTTCAAGTGATTTTGAGGTTAAATTTAAATTATTGATGAGCCTCGTCCTTTAGAAAGGGATAGCTGGATATAGTTCGTATTTTGGCAATAATTAAATATTTAATATTTCAATTGCGTCCTGATTTATATATTGTATAGTTTAATTAGAAATGTTTTAAATATTAGTTACTTTCTCATATCAATTTGTTCTTTATGTAATTCGTCATAGCACGAACGAGTGACAGAGATAGCATTTCGAGTGATCCATCCCTTTCTAATAGTCGAAGTGCATTATAGAATATTGTACGATTGTCAATTATACTAAGCGATTAACAAGTTAATATTACATCACTTAGATTGATATCACAAAATTAGTGCCAAAGAATTAACGTAATGAAATACGTAAAAGGTAAAAATACGATTTGAAATTGTTAATTTATTTTTAGATTGTATAATATTTGATAAACCTTTTATTCATAAAACCACACTCCATTTAAGCTATAATGGAAGATTGTAAAGAACTGTAAAAAAATGATATCTGATTAGTAACTTACTTTAAATGAAAGAAATTCATAAAAAATAAACCAGTTTAATTGCGCTGTTTAATCTAAATTATTTATCTATCTCTTTTCATAACAGACTTAATAATGTATATCAAACAGAGACGAAAGAGTACAATGCAACTACACTGATTTAGTTCTTATGAAATGAAAAGGTTTTACTCTAAACATAACCTTAATCCTATTACACTGTTATACTACTCATTTGTCTGTTTCTGTTAAACAGTGAGAACACTATAAAAAGAGACAGACGTCTAGTAAAAACAATAAGACAAATTTTATGAATAAAAGGTAAAAAAGTTGATTTGAATTTAAATGAAACAAATTTTTGCTTTGAAATTTCGATTTTCTCTTTGATTATTTTTAAATACATAGTGTTTTATTGGTTGTTTTGGTTATAAAGTACCATTGGGTACATAAATGCAAATATAAAAAGACAGATTATATCTATAATGTCTCTCTCGAACTTATTTTTATAAGTTACGATAGGGACACTACTAGGCAATCTTTTCCGTACCTTAGACGGACCAATTTAATACATCACATTTGACAGCTGACAGTTTAAATGACAGATGACTAAATGACTGCTAAAATGACAGATGTCGGAAAGAAGCCATTGTGATGTTATAACTCCGAAAATATAAATAATAAATTACTCCCGCCTTACAGGGTGTCATTGAAATGTGTGTCAAATGTAATGCATAAAATTAATGTTTAATAACTTTATTATTTCTCTAAATTAAATTATTTCTTTACGTAATTTCAATAAGAATTTTATAGAGAATGGTCCTTGCATTCTAGTACTGAACAGGCTGCCTAGTAGAATATATGATTATAAATATATGTATACATATAAAGAAGCTGGAAATAAAACAGAATGAATACAAAAAGGGCCTTAATTCTTTCCAAAAGGGGCATATGGAGAAGAATGGGCTAGAAACTCCATACTTACTCTTTTAAAATTTTGTATACATTTGATTATTATATGTGAAAACCATGTACCAAAAACAAAAAACGCTATACTTAAAATAAAATAGGCGTATGGTATTATAAAAAACGATATAATAACTAAATTATTATATAGATACATGATCCTCACATATTAACAAATATTACACCTGTAGATTTTACACGAAAACAACATACATACTGTTTTATTTGGCAGCAGATATATATATGTAACGTATGTAATCCATATTCTAAGTTATTTTTCTACTCTTAAAATTAGTGCTAGTGCTGTTAAGTAGTTTTGACGCTAATAGAAATTGGCTGACTTATTTCCCAATGAAGGTTTTGCTTTAACACAAATTGCCTGTCCATGAGTATCAAGTATTGAGTTATTTTTATGTGTACGACGAGCGTATTTTTATAATTTAGATTTAGATTAAAAAAGATTTAAATTAAAAAAAAGAAAGTCTTTATTAAATTAGTATTCCAAATATTTTGTTACTTCGTTCACTTAAGACGACCACTTTCCACAAATTTGTGCCTCACGCCAAACGGATTTGTATAAAAATAAAATACGTTTATTTTGAAACATAAGATCATCAAGGTATCACTTATTCCATCCATGTCAATAAATTCGAACCTGTAGGCATCCCTACTTATCGGCAAAGAGGACAGAGGGTGTAGGCCTAGAGAAAAAAGCCGGCGTAAAAAACTCTCGGTACTCTTTTAAAAAAGCAAATCATCAAACAATACTAGGATATTTAAAATCTGTCTAGCCATAGTCCCCATTCCCTATCAACTAGATAATCGCTAACTTTATAGTAAGCCTTTTTACACAGCTTTTCTTTAATACATTTCTTAAATTTATTAAAGGGCAGAGATAAAAGAGCCTATGGGATTTTATAAAAGAAGAGTATCCCTTTTCCCAAAAAAGAATTACTAACTTTAGATAGTCAAGTACGGGGAAATTGCAGCCTGCGTTTGTTCCGAGTATTGACATTGTGCGTATGTTCTATTCTAGTATACTTATCACTATTTTTCAATATATTATACATAATATTTTCATAAATATATTGCGAGGGAAAGGTTAGTATATTAATTTCTTAAAAGTATGAAAATTGTTGAAAAGGCTGGCCACGAACTCATTGTATCTTATTGTGTGTGTGTGTGTGTCAGTCTTAGTATTGTAAATCTTATTAAACAGAGATGAACTTTGCCCCTATGCCACATGTTAATAAAAAAATACAAATTCGTTTAGCGTTAGTGCCATACGTCAATATTGATTTTGTCTGAAGCTCCAGTTTGTGGTAATTCCATTCACACATAGGATTCAGAGTCGAGACTAAGCTGATATTGCGAAAATCATCATGGATTTAAAGGTGTGGAGGCCTCGAAGCAACATAGGAGCTTGGCCCCAAATTATTTTCCAAATAAAAATTTTCAGAAAAAAAAAATCGGTCCAGTTTTTCAATCAATAATCAAACCATGTAGATTGTTTTAGTTTTTAACAAACGTAAATCATATTGCCACACCGGCACCCTGTAGCTGGAAATAATTGCGGTGCGACGCCGCATCGCACAGTTACCGCATCGTGTGGCTGCGCTCTTAGATATTCGGTTTTTGATTTAGTACAAGCTGTTGCACCAGTGCAACGAATCATATGGAGACAAGTCAGCCGACATATCGTGTGAAGTATGTTACGCAATAAATAATATTGTATTTTGATCTCTACATTTGGGAAATTGGTTTTATATATTGTAAATATAGTTGGTAGATTCCTAGTGTGCGAATGGAATGGAATTAAACGTTTCCAGTACAAAAATGTGGTTTTATTTTAATGTTTAGTTCCCTTTAATAAACAGAATTGATTTATAATATTTTTCTGTTTTTATTCAGTAGTGATATCTGACGATTTATATATTTCTAATATATTTACGCTAGCATTAGATTAAGTGTCTTTTATACATTGATATTTACTTACATTTATTTATTCATTTACCTACGTAAATACATTTTACACTGTTGAAATTCAATAAGGAACTTAATATTAAATGCTTTTAAATTTACTGTTATTATTATTACAGTTGAACATAAATTAGAATGCCGTTTCTTAAATCCCTTTGTTAAATCGGCAAGTTGTATTGGTTTACAAAATATTTGTAAGCATCTTAAAGCAATGGACTATTGTAATTTGGTTGGATAAAATTTTAAATACGCTTTGATAACGCTAAATCAGAGATTTGAATTTTGACGTGTTTCACTGTATTTTATTTGTTCAAATTTCAATTTCGAAGCCTTTATTACAACCTATACTAAGAAAGTTTACAACAATTTATATGTATATAAGAAAGTTCTTTAAGATTTTGTTTCACGACTGTCCTCTTGTACAGGTTGCCTTTGTGGCACAAAGGCCTCCTCCAGCTGTTTCCAGTGCTTCATATCCCTGGCAAGTCTTTGCCACAGAGGACCGGTAGCATTTATAAAGTCATCAGCCTACCGCCCACATGGTCTTCCTCTCCTTCGCTTGGTATTGTAGCGAGGTGTCCATTGAGTGACTTTTTTCGGCCATTTTGCTCTCTGGCCTCTGATCAGGTGTCCATCTCCATTTAAGCCTTTTGGCCCTGGTCATTGCATCTTCCCAGTTGGTGATCCTTCGGAGATCTACAGCTTTATTTATTGTACACTTAAATTCTATTGGTAGACAGCTAAGGGTTCAAACGCACGCTTGAGAGTCCGAACGCCGCATGTTTATCATCTATCGCAAATAGATCACGCGCTAGACTCCACGAATATTCATTTGACGTACGATGCATTATTTGCCGCGCTTGGCAATTTCATATAACGTGATTATAATCACGTACTATTAAATAATAATAACTTATATTACTTATTTCAATCTGAACCGGCAATAACTCCTCACTAATTAGTGTAATAAATTAATTAATAACGATTCATAAATATTCATAAAATGCAATGACGATTTGATAACTTAATTTTATCATTTCTGAGTTCAAAATGCCAACTATTTATACCGCTTATAACCAGTGAAATGTTATTTGGATAATTAGTATACGTGAAGTGTGTGGTGTAAAATCTTGAACAAAGGCTTCACGGTGAGTTATAAGAAAATATATAATTTGTGTCCCGACATATTCTGAGCTGATCAATTTAAAAAAAAAGAATTGTTACCTGATACCTAATCCGCTATATTACTTAGGTAAATCTCAAATATAAATACGTTTACAACCAGGTGTATAATCTTATTGTACATGTCTATGTCAATGTCAATGTTAAAAAAAAATGTATTGGCTGTAGGCTACCATGAGATCATATTGCGATCCTACTGACAATCTACAACTGGGATGCATCGCTTACTCATACGATGACGTTGAAAAATTCAGTCGGTTTATGATTCCATATACATATCATATGATGATATTGTAAAACAGCTTTCGTCCATTTTTCATCAGACTCTTAGGACTTCTTCAACGATATTACTTTTTATTGAAATATAGAATAATGATTAAAACATATTTTCTTTATGAACTAGTAAAAACTACAAAAATAGACGCGCGCCTGGTTCTTCATCCAACAATAAATAAGAATGCTACAACACTAGTTTTTATTATAATTCAAATTATTATGAATTATGAATATTATTATTCTGCTATTTTGTTTCTTTAAATAAACTTAGATATTTTTCAAATTTATAATATTCAAATTTTTATTATTAGAATGACGCCATCAAATAAGAAAATGATGTCTTTAGAAAATGTTCAATTTTCAATGTAAGAAAAAATATTATATATTATTATAATATTTTTTTTATACAAGAATTTATTTTTGAAAAAAAAATTGTGAACCCCCCCATACCCCATCGTATTTATAAGTTAATTAATCTTAACAATTTTTAAAACTATATTTACAAAATTTGACGGAAACGTTTAAAATGTAGTTGTGTCAAAACGCACCGGAACGTTTCAAATATATCATGTTAAATGTTTTTTTATTATATAATTTTATAACACACTACAGACACTAAAACCATCATAACTTATTAATATTATTATTGTTGCATTTATGAAATAAAACTATTATTATTATTTATAGACACATATTATGTCGAAGCAAGTTTGACAGTTAAATTTCAAAACTCACATAGAAACCTCAAACCAAATTATTATTATTAATTCGATTCCAATACGTTCCAGTTTATCGGACGTCATGGTAAGAAAAATGCATCTGCACTTGAGTTTTTAAAGAAAGCTAATAGCAGTTTTTAAAATAATTAAAAAGCTATTTGATATGTTTTAAACATAATTATGTATATTGTAATATTATTTGTACGGATTTGTTTGTTCAAACATGAGTGTAAGGAGCGAAGAGATTGCATACTATCCGTCGCCAATGGATTGTCTTCGTAGGGTTTGGTTATTGGGATGGAGATAGGAGGAAATCGATCGACTATTAAGGTCTGATCTCAGATTGTGGATTAATTATTGGGTTCGGGCGTAAGTGCATAGGCGCTAATTAAAGATTTGAGTTGGTGTCTGTACCGGTGACCCCAGAGCAGGTTCCTTATTCATTCAACTACTAATAACAAAAATATATAATAAAACAAATGCACGAGTAAATAGCTATACAAAATTGAATTTTGAATTTCTAACTAGAGATATTTAAGGTCAAAGTGGCCAGTACGACAAAACCTCAATTTCATATTATGTAAGGACCTAATTAATTACACGAGTTCTATGCCAAAATATTAAACTCAATCCTTTGCCATGTCACCTTATCAGTCAATGAAAAAATATACATCTAATTGAAACACTTTTAACAATTTATTTACATATCCCTACTTAGTAATAAATTATTGATAACTAGAAAATTTAAAACAATTTGAAAGTTAGGCATTTTTGCCCTAGCTGTAACTTTTTTTAAATTTAATAAGCCTTTATAGGAAGCAATAATTAATTGTGAATACATATTTCATTATTATGTTCAACATTAAACCCTATAAAATTGTACAGATTATAATTAAAAACAGTTAACGCTGTTCTTAATCAATATTATCTGTGGTTCGTGTTTAGCTCAAATCAAAGACAATAATAGCAATTGTATTTAAAGAACGAATTGACACATACAATGTGAAACCCTACAGACCCATAAGGATGAAAATTCTGTGATAATTAAGGTCAAAAATGACATCAGCGAGGGCCTTAATTGGGTTGAAAGATTAATTACATGTATGACTAAAAGCATGACTTAACCAAACGAATTATATGCTATTTTACGCGATTTATACGTATTTAAATTGTTATTTTCTAGTCCATTTACTTTATATTTGTGCTATTTACTATGTTTTAAGAAAGTTTTTCTTTGTCCTTGTAATTTTATCTTTATGTACAAAATCACTCCACACTGAAAAATATGCTGTTTAGTGCTAATTAAAAACTGCATACGTATACTATAACTATTAGTGTTAATCCTGAAGATTAACTTTTTTACTTGGTCCCTTCTCAGATGGCTCGACGTCGCAAAATGTATCTTGGCCACCAACATTAGAATCTTCCAGTGCGACCTCCCGCCAATTTCTATCTTTCAGATGGAGCAGATCCTCCTCCATTCTGTCGATCCAATGGTTGCTAGGCCGACTGACCACTATTCCAGCACAGCTAAGCCGAAGATCTTAGGATAATAATATTCAGAGACTTAGACTTGAAGTGTAAGGGACACTTCAAGTCTAAGGGCCTGTTTCACAATGTCCGGATAAGTTCCAAATAAGCCATTTATTACTTATTGGTAGGATAAATAGTATTTTTGCGTTTCACACTGTCAGATACCGCTATACGTCATGAAATTCGAAGTATCTTATTTGGAACTTTTATGTTTCGAATAATTTATGTGTTGCATAGCTATTTGGCACTTTATCCATACATTGTGAAACAGGCCCTAAGTATAAAAGTCTAAAATGCCAAAAACGTATTGTCTTTGACATACTCGTTAACATGTTTTTAAAATACCCGAAATTAAAATGATGCTTTTAACCTTTCTCTCTTTCCGGCTAAGCCTTTTTATCGCTTTAAACTATTTAAAGGTTCTCTACAACGCACTCTATAACAGGAAGTATAAAAATATTAGTGTGTTCCATCGATTTTCAGTTTAATTCTGGCCGTGAGCCAATCGTAACAAGGCCAACGAGAGCGGGCATAGATAAAGTAATGATCAATTTTTACGTACCATGAAGTGTAAATAGAGATTTAAACACGATCGCATTTAAATATGAAAAGTCTAGTTATTCAATAATTACAATTATCGATCACAGAGTTCTATTGGGACAATATAAAATAAAAAAATCTGAAAAAACCAGTGATGAGACCTTGCTAAGTTTGGGCCTCAAAGAAAGACAGTAATAATTTGACATTCATTGAATGTTAGAAATTATTTAAAAAAAATGCTATAACTAATAGTAATAAACTATAGAACTATCTACAAACATCTTTACAATCGGATTCGAATCATAAACAAAAAAGTGTTGTGTTTCCAGATGCTATATGGAGCAGACAGATATTTAGTATGTATATAATATTTTTTGGTTGCTCGCATCATAAGCGTTTCCGAAAAAGGTTTTTGGTGATATTAAAACACGGGTCTTCCGGATAAGCCGCATTGCAAATATCGCCACGTTGCATCACGTATTATTCAGCATTATTTTGTTTCAGAAAACATTTGTATTATTATATTTTATATACATCATTAATCTTATAGAAAGAGGTTAAAAATAGATTTTGTAATACCCTAGGATTAAAAAGTGGCCAAATCGTTCGACCACGACCATTATTTAAGATGTTACTGGCTGAAAATAATCCGCGTGTGGACAAAATTTAAAAAAGTATCTGTTTAAGAAAAAACGCGCGAAATTTTCTTTTGTTATGTTTTGTTCAATTTCGAATTTAAGATAATGTCTATATAAATGTTGTCTGCCTCAAATTGCGATAGTGAAATACATAAACATAATTATTATGAGTGACATAAAGTCAGTTACGTGTATATGAGACCCCAAGTACTAACTCCCAATCAAAAATCTGAAATAATCTAATTATTCTTTAATAAAAAAAATGTCTCTATAATTACTCTATAATATAGCATTGGAATAAAATAATTTAATTTCACGATTTTAAAACTCGATGTCTCGTAACATTTTCACGAAAAGCCATCATCGTACTGTTGACGCTAAAAACCATCGATTCGAAGGGACCTGTAGTCTAGTAGGTGAAATGCTATAAATAGTTTTAAATTCGTAATTTTTATTAGCCGTAGTGCAGTCATTTAATGGCGCCTTTTCAATCAAGAGTTAATTTAAAAAATCGCAATTATGGAGGTTGAGGACGTTTTATTATATAATTGTCAGTCCCTGCCATCTACTTGACCCATTCGCAATGAGTGATTGTATACATTTAATAAATTCTATACGAAATGGGTACCAATACAACGTATAAGTACTAATTCTGACAGGCTGGCAACGTATCAGAATTATGGGCGGCGATTTGGGATTTAGGAAGGAGATGTGAAGTAAACTACTTCAGGCATGAAAAAAAAATTAAGGAAGGTCACGATAAATGCAGCGTTTATGTCGAAAAAGGGAGATAGAGAGTGAGAAAAATATACGCTAAATATAATTGATTGATGTATTTGTTTAGTAGTAACATATACTAATTTAATTATGCTTTCTGACTTCCAAACATTACAAAATAAATTAATAAAAGCATATATACAATAATAAAAATGTTTAACACATAGGTACTTATAAAATCTACGTAGAAACCAAAATTATGACGAATAAACAATTATATGTTTATAGCACCTGTAACTTAATTTAAAAAAAATAACTCTCTCTATAGTTGCTTATCATTAAAAAAAATCAAAAATTACCATCTAAAATTTGCAATACTGATGAGTTTGACAAATTAAAAAAGGCATTAATTTATATCATCATTACAAATACGTGGAGTGGCTTGTGGCTAATTAATTACTAACTAATTAATTTATAAAGAAGTTTCACTTCTGACATGAGTACTTTAAAAAACTAACTAATGAATTTATATACTTTGTACGAACGCACTTCCTTTTTTGTCATCAAGCATTCTAGCAATGTGTTTACGTCATCATCATTATCATCAATGGCTATACAGCCCCTTATGGGTCTTAGTTACTATCCAGTGCTTCCCACGACCAACTTCGAAGAACCCTTTTGTTTCGAACAACTCCATCCCCCCAACACAGCCTCAGCCTGCCGGGATTTCTCTTGCAACCGGGTTGTGAGTTGAATAAGGACTTTGGGGCTCTGTCTGCCGCCATCGTGTACGTACTCTCGATATATATTTATATGTCGACTTTAATTTCAATCAACTAACGCAAATATGCGGCGAAAATGTTTTCATATATATGTAGAAGTATAGACATTTAATATCTGTAATTTATGATACTTATAACTATTCCTTTCTATAATTTATGAAAAGTTGTTTTTTAACCCGTTATAAGAACTATTTTTTTAAGATTTTTTCTTAAATTACCATAGTTAATAATAATGTTTAACGTCAGAATATATTAAATATGCGTGATTATTGGTTTGAGAATGATAGCTGTACTCTTATAGAATGAAAGTATTACTAATTTTAAGGCGTGGGCTAAGCAGCCATAATCTTATTTTACTTCACAGCCAGGTTAAAAATAAACATTTTCACTGATGGTGTTTAAGTTTCATTTCAACTTTTCATTCATATTGGATCGTTATCGTATTTTTTGCATGGGTGACTCAGCAGTATTACGGACTGCACAGATTTCTACAACGTTGTGTAATAAGACTTAAAAATCAATAACAAACCTAGCTACCCTAACTTTAGCTTAGTCTGCGACCCCATCCAAACACCAACTTGTGTTTTAAAACATATAAAAGTTATCAAAGAGGCATTAATTTCGTAAATTATTTGTTATTAATGAAATGTTGTATTTATTTTTCAGCTAAATACGGTTTTTTCTCAAACAAAATCCATGTCCGTTCTTGACGAAAACGTACGATTTGCCACGAAAACGACCGATTCGTTTCAAGATGGCGGCATTTTTCGCGCATGCCCATTCCCTATAAAATATGTGACGTCACAAAAAAATAGTGATGTGTACAACCCCCCTAACTAAAACTATGATGATATTTTATCCTTTATTTAAAATATGTTTAATCAAGTTAGGCTCGCGTAGTAGTTAGACTCGCGATTGAAACCGTGCGGTTCACAGAAGGAAAACATTGTTAGAAAACCAGCATATCTAACATCGAAGAAGCCACTGTTCATCTATTTGCCAATAAAAAATGGATAGATATACAAAAGTCTGAGGCCTAGACATAGAGCTGTAGCCCTACTTTTCACTACGTAAAGTTTATCATATTTTGGTTCTCTTGGATACAATGAACGGAAGCTTATCCTATTGTAAATATTACATAATCTTATCTTAATCAGTAGGACGAAAATAAACAAGATTTTCCACTAAAAATCCCTTTGCTATAAAACTATTTTGAACGCGTGATTTTGGCAAAGGTTACCTTATCTTAATTATTTTATTATGTCACTGACACGTTAATGGATCATTAACAGAGATAGCGTAAATATCGGTACACCTGTTCAAGTTTAACAAAATGGCGTTTGCATCTATTTTGAGCTTATGATAACATCTCCATTGGCAGTTTTGTGCCAGGATCGCTATCCAATTTAAATACACTACAATGCTCACCATAGTTTTAACCCTGAGTTCGTGCGTTCGGATCCCGGCGCACTTTTCTTTCCATGTGCGCAATTGACGGTGCCCGTATGGTGAGGGAAAAAATCTTGAGAAAACCTTAACGTAGACCCAAATTCAACAGCGTTCAGGCACATGATGAAAAAACTATCAAGAAACATATTTAGGAATCTGAGATCAAGAGCAATAAATGTTGAATGATTTATTTTGATTGTATATTGTTTATATACAGTTGAGAATCAATGAAAATTCAACCGAGACTCTTAATTTAAGTAAATTTTAATCAGCCATGTAAAACTATCGATAAGAGCCACGTCTCTAGCACTGCAGAAAAGTCGTCAGTATGTGTGGGACGCCCGTTGCGGATGTACCGCGTTCGTTATTTGAATGAAAATTGTTGCGAGTAAAAAAATCTGTGAATGGCCAGTGTTTAATAATTGTTGAATGAGGATTTACTAAAGGTACTTATAAGTTTTTTTTGTGAGAGCGTCTGCTCCAATATAATAACATCGATATTAGGTTACATAAAAATTAATATATTTTAGGCACAAAAACGTTAAATATTAAAAAATTAAGTGGCATTGAATGTTTATGCTAGTTTAATGATATTATTGTCAGAGTTTTAGTGAAAAATTAAAAATTACGTATTAATTCCTTTTTCGAATGTATAAAAACTTCGTGTGCAATTGAATCATCTATAACCAAAGACAAGATTTTCAGTAAATATCAATCGATAATTACAGAATATAATTTTCACATTCTAAATTCAAATTGTGAATTAAAAATTATTGGTCTAACGTCAAGTATTGATTGTTAAGGGGAAGAGCCGCGGGGTGGGGAAGGTCAGGATCCTGGATGGTTTCTCACCACGTGAGATCCCTTCCACGTGACAGGTTTCGAATGTCCCTGGCACACATTTTTTTTTATATGGAACTGAAATAAAAAATCTTTATTTACCATGAATACACACTTTACATATCATGAAAAATGTTAGAATACAATATATAATCTTACATGTTGCTAGGATAATTATTTTTTAAAGAAACGCTATAATGAGAAAAGATTTGTAAATTTGCCACAGATAATCTCCAAAATATTTTTAATGCAGCCCTTCAAAGCCGTAACAAGCTTGTATATTGCTTGTAAATAATACTTCTTAAGCCTTGAATTAAATCCATTCGTTTAAGTTACGAAAACACCCCAATCATATGCTCATTGAATTCAAAATTTTCTGAATATTATAAAATCATAGGTATTTCCTATTTATAGATCCCGAAAAAAAAATATAATAAATTGTTTTGTCCTAAACCAAATTCTGATTATTTTATTAAGTTTTGCTTTTAAGTAATACTATTTTAATATTACTGTAACGCTTCGGTTGGCGAAAAATTCTGACCAATTGGTGTTCCACCGCCACATAATTTTCTGTATTCTTAAAAAAAAATATCGATGCCCAAAACACTCCATTGGAAATAAATATTTTTGGGAGACATAAAATGATTTGTTATATATCCTTGTATAAGAAGAGTTCTAAAGTTAATTACTAATGCAATCTAGCGGGATATAGCCTCAACATGGTATTTCAGATTAATACATTTATAGTTGATTTAAAAAAACGCGGTTTATAACCTATTTACGCAACCTCAACATCACTCCAAATGCTTTCCAGTAATTAACTAAAATGTAATACATTACATGTGGTGTTTAATTAGTATTAAAATTAAAACATTAAATTCATTATAATTTAATAGATTTAAATAAACTCGCGTATATATAATTATTCTGTATTTCTTAAATATATCTTAATGTGTAAAACTGTGTGGGTGTACTCTAATACCCTCAGTAGGTCATCAGATCGATATCTCGTCACGCCATTTTCAGCCGTTAAAATTCATTCCGTACTTATCATACATCTTTAGGGAATTGCTTTTCAGCAAAGACAAAAAGTATAGCCGGCTATAAAATTTCTTTTTAATATTAGAAAGTCAAACGCACTAATGAGGTTTAATGTTTTTATGTTTTAGAATTTATTATGTTAGTCAAAAGACTTGAAGTCGCTGTGAAGTCGTGAAATGTTTTTAAAAAAAGAATTCGCAAAAGTCTAATGACCGTTGCGTGGCCACATTTTATTTATGAATTTAAAAAAAAATAAGTGGAAATATGAATGGCTATTTATGTAACGCTAGTGATTTTTTTTTATTGATGTGATATGATTAAAATAATTGCGTTTT
Source organism: Pieris rapae (assembly GCF_905147795.1). Classification (NCBI taxonomy): domain Eukaryota; kingdom Metazoa; phylum Arthropoda; class Insecta; order Lepidoptera; family Pieridae; genus Pieris; species Pieris rapae. The sequence continues at coordinate 1,340,065 of NC_059513.1, forward strand.
AATTGATAAGTTTATTTGTTTTACCAATATTATCTGTATTATACTTTACCCTTAGCTATAACCCTTTGTCAGTGGTCAGGTCTTGAACCCTTTTCGCGAGCTTAGACCAGTTTGACAAGAGGGGGAATGTACAAAGGTTTTGCCCGTCCTTGACACAAATGCGTACACACCCCTGTCTGAGGCTAGACGTTCAGAAATATTTCCTTTATATAAATAAAACGACTTTATTAAGGTGTAGCAATTAAAAAAAATCATGCAAATTGTATAGACATTTTCGTTCCTAAAATTATAGATTTAGTCGTTATTTATTTACACTTACTACAACAAAATCCATCCAACATACATATAAGGGTAAAACAAAGAAATGCAAAAGAAAAAATGGAAAACACAATCTTTGATATTTATGTAATAATAAACTTATGCGCAGTATATAACCAGTTCACCTCCATTTCATTTGGTCTGTCTTCTGTTAAGAATGTCTAACACACCAGTTCTAGGTCTTATATCTGTAGTCCTTGCATGTCTTATTTTCAGCATGCGTCTTTCCATGGCTCGCATTCTCAATTAGTGATTTATACTCTTTCAAAAAATATATCCTTGAAAAACTAACACAACAACAAACTAGACATTTAATGTCACTAAATCAAGCCGATTTAAAATTCAGTTACACTCACACACAATACACAGCCACACCCTACCTGCATTCTCTGTACATATTATTGTTTAGCAAATCTTTTAATTGGCGTTTCATTTTAATGTGTATTATACTTACGTACGCTTTATCTAAATAAATAAATTACAGCGTTATCGAATAAGTCATAGACAGCTAAAGTAGTAAGTAACCGGAATAAATGAATGAAATGTTAGTGTATAGATGATAGATAGATAATCACTGTCGTTATATATTTTTTCGGATACTTAAAGGACGAATTCAGCAAACATTGATTGAAATTTATGTAAGGATTAAAGAAATGTTTACGTTATATTTAAATATAGCCGCAGTTATCATTGATAAACTTTGGCAGTATGCCAAAACGTTTTCACAAATTAAGCCATAGACGACAGATTTGACCCATATTTTCAGCTTTAAGTTTTTTAACATTGAATAACCCACTTGTTTTGCATGTAAAGAATATGTGGCTCTTTTAAAATATTAATTGAAATAATAATTTTAGCACCTTTTTTTAAATGATAACATTATCAACATTGAGAACAATATATTTATTTTGACCGGTTTCATCTTAAATAATATTAAAAAGCCTAATAAATATCCATATTTATTTGTTTCAGATAAAGCAGTGCTTCGAACGATGAACAATGGCGGCGATAGACTATAACCACATGTGCTAAAACCACAGTCAATTCAGTGCAATATGTGTTATCTGTGGTTCAATTAACGTATCCGTTTAAAACGCTAACCTATATGCACAGAGAGGCATCTAACGTATTAGACTCACTAAAACTACGACTAAAATTGCTTGAGAGGACTAGGACATACGTTAAAGTTATAGAGTTTATAAAAAAAGACGCCATTCGGTATTATAAATACATAATACAAGATATAAAATATTATGAACATATTCATAGGTAACGATTATCATTCAAAGAATCTTGTCAAATTGAAATCAATTTGATTTTTGCAAGTTAAGACAATAATTGCACTGGTTAATTTCGCTTAGGAATTTTACAAATTGTGATTTTTAAAACAAGATGTCGGCAAAAGCTGAACCAATCGGGCCTCGGAATGGCCACGAATTGGCACCGTTGAATACCAGGGCCGATGGCAGCGAACGACCTCACGGGGTTACCATAGTTCTACAGGGTTCAAGGAACTCCTTACAGCATGATGCCCCCGATGAGGATAGAGCGGCATGGTCCGGAAAACTACAGTTCTTCCTGTCAATTATTGGATACTCTGTGGGCCTTGGCAACATTTGGCGCTTTCCGTATCTATGCCAACAAAATGGCGGAGGTAAGTTCGAACCTAATTTTTTATTACTTCTCAGCAAATTCTCATTTAATTTCTTTTGAAAAAATACCCAAGCAGAATTTTGGGCTGCACTTTCTTTCAGCTGACGAGCTATACATATATCTTATATATTTTTTTGTAATCTTTCGGGTTCTATTTAGTAATTCCACTAAACAGGTAAGGGTAGCAAAAAAACAAAAATATGCTCAATTTTTTTATTCTACATACATTTAAATTTATTTTAATTAGCCATTTGTTCATCAATAAAATCGCGAAGAGCCGACACCCTTGCAAACACTGTTGGGCTACCGCTCGTTTGAGAACAGTCTGGAGTACCGAATGATACTATGCCGATATGTTTATTTTGGTATATGAGTGGACCACCACTGTCACCCTGAAAGAAATATTTAACATAAATCATTGCTAGAATACCGGCACAGAACACATGATTCTTGAATAAAAAAATAATGTGTCTGGCTCAGGCTGATAACGTAATGGCATATAGAACAAACATATCATTGTTTTGTATATTACATTTATTCTATGTACCTAAGGATTATGAAAGCATCTCAGTGTCATCACAATACTTTATCAAAATGTTATGTTATATCAACAAGAAAAACATGATATTTTTGGGGTTTGGTTTGGTGGTTAGTTGATTTGACAGATATAATACCTAAATCTTTGTATAAAGATTATCTTTTAATTACAAGATATTTTTTTCTATTAACCTTCATAGTATAATAATAATTAAAAATGTATAAATATAAAAGGTCCGTTATTCATTAATATTAACTCTTTGCGCTTGAGAACGGAACCCCGTGGCCCAAGAGTCTACTCGAAAAAAACAACATCTAAGTTGAGGAAAGATTAATATTTGAGCAGTTTGTTAATTTCCGCCTATTCTGCGGCCGCACCAGCGTATGTACTAGTCTGAAGGAGGTGAGACGAAAGCCCGTCCCATCCTCCAAGAGATTAAAGATATACTGTTGACATTTGTTGGCTTCAAAATGGAGTCTGGACTGGAACATTGACAAGGGCTAGAAGCGGTACATGTAGATTGTAGAGTCATTGACTGCAGTGTGGCGAAAAAGACGACCTGCTCGAGTCTTTTGGCAAAGGAAGCTATGTTGTCCAAGTCTATTACATCAAAATCAACACTTATGGAGGTACTCTGAATCGAAGGTTAATGGCAATGCCAAAGGTTCCAAAACGGTGTCAGTGTTTGACGATGGAATTGAGCCACCAACCTTGCGCGGTCTGGAATTGAGATGTGACCTGGAGTGTATGATATGATTTTCAGGCAATAAGGACTGCAAATCTAATAATTTGTTTTCCCTCCGTAACTTGCAAACTATGAAACTGTGGCAAGTCTTGTTTTCTTCTTTTCAAGGCCCAAAGGTTGATGTGTTGCTAAGTCTCCTTTCGTGTTGTTCGTCTTTTAATGTCTTCCTCGATAGCGGTAATTATCAAATATCTACCTACCACTGCGCATCATATTACGCAGATTTTTTTTGTAGCTGATGCAGGATTTTCATATTAGAGTGGCTGGTTGACTCCAGAGCTGTATCCCATAGCACCATATTGGTTTTATGACAGGTTTATAAGAAGTTTATTATCCAGACTGAGTGCCGCTTTTCTACCTAATAGCGAGTTAATGTTACGAAGTTTATTATTAATGAAATGAAGTTAATAATAATTCTTACATTTTTACCTGTATATCATTTAATATAAACTTACAAAACAAGCGCCTTTCCCCTTTAAACCCGCACAAATCATGCGAGGGGTAATCTCTTGAAAGAAATTCTTGCATTCCTCCTCTTTTACATAAGGAACATCCACTTGTAAGAGTTTAGGGGAAGGGGAACCTGACTGAAATCAAAAATATATTATCGCATACTATATTTTACTTTACTGAGGTGTCGTCAAGTATTTTTTTTTAAATATATATGTAATGATAGTGGATTGAAATTTACCAACATGGGAAGTCATTTTGTCACAAGCACAGCGCCATTGGCACACAGGATAATCTTATATTCGAGATACTCGTGCTGTTTATTGTTAGTGTAAAATTTTCTATGAAACTGTTATCATTTGTACGTTTTGTTTTACGTTTAATAGCGTGTTTTCTGTAATGTTCACCTTGTACCTAGTTGACTACTATGACTAGCAATTAAGAGATATATAACGCAAGCAATATTCTGTTACAAGGGTATTGTAGTAGAGTTTATGCGAGATTAATAGTCTAAGATCCGGCTGTATCAAGATTAGTGTGTTCATCTGGTTTTTGCTAAAAACCAAAATTTATTTAGCTGTATAATTCGGAGACTATACTTTGCCCACCTCGCCGTACTTCTTTGCATCCAGGTGTAAATAGGATTTCGTTCTGGCCGCAAAAAAGGGTTGCTGGCTGTTAAAGATGATAAATATTTAAGGTAGAGTAAAACAGAGTTAACGCTTAACATCATTTGATAGAATAGGGAGATATATATTCTCCACATTATAAATAGACATAAAATTTCGTTATTTGTATCTAGGCGGATGCCCTTCATCATCAGAATCAGCCATGTCGTAATTAAGTTGTAATGAGGGTACGAACAAAAGAATCATCAAAGTCACAATCAAAACTACACAAAGTATCTCTCTTACAGAAATTCACTCAAATCTATTCACTAGTAATTATTAGGGAGACACTTAATCAATCAGTTTTAAAACAACAAGGCACAAGATTACTCGGAACAAAAGCGATTCGTCGCAAACGTGGTGCGCTCGCCGTTGACGTTCAGAACCAAGTGAAGTTCAACATGGCCGCGCTGACAATCGACACGACGCCACGCCAGACTGACAGTTGTCGAATCTCGTTCCGACATATTTCTCAATAGATGGCGCTAGCAATGCGCCGTAAAGTAAATAACCGATGAACGCACTAATCCTGCAGCCGGATTTCGTACATTACTAATATAAATAAGAACCGTCATAATAAATATGTAACGGTGGTTGTACCAATAAATACTTACTTCCGTTTGTCCGAAACCAATAACTTTGAAGACAGCATTATCTTCCACAACCATACCTGGCTCAGCTAACTTGATAGGTTGCACTTTGCTACTGAATACCAATTTCTTAACCAACTTTATCACAACGACGTCATAGTCCATCGTAGTAGAGGGATGTGGGTAAGCTTCCAAAATATCGTAGAGTTCACCTTCATTTATTTTGTCTGTGCCAACTAAAATTTCTGCGTTGTTCCTATATAGATTATTATATTATAATAAAAAACGTGCGTGCGTACAAGTGAAACTTCTTTGTAAATTCATTATTACTGAGGTAAAAACCCCAATAGCTGATGATGTACCAGCATATGATCACTCCATATATTTTTATATCTATATTCACACTGTTTAACACACTGTATACATGCTAATGATGATATAAATTAATTAAAAATCTGGGCTTACTTCCACTTAAGTTCTAAAATGTAAGTTTTAAACGAATATATCAACCAATAGCGTGTATTGTTTCTCGATTAAAAAACGATAGAGCGAGAGCAAGAAAGCTACCTATCGCTCAATCACTCTCTCCCTTTTCTTCGACAAAAACGCTGCACATCTTCGTGACGTTTTATCCATAAAAGTTGACCCTCACGCGCGAGAAGTTTCACTTGAATAAATAAATCAGACAACCCTTAATAGGATTGGGCCTGAGATTCCGGTATTTCCTTGACCTTCGAGCGACTGTTAAATGCGCTCACAGAAGGTCAATTGGTGCACTACCGGAGATTGAACCCACCTAAGGGAAGTCGCAGACCGAAGCTACGAGACCAACACTGCTAATAGTTTAATGACAGATGTGTTGGTCTCGTAATTTTTGTTCATATATGACTAATACAATAAATATATATATTTTTATTAATAAGAGTACGAAATAATTTGTATACGTACCTAAAAGCTTTATAGCAATGTGAAGCAGAGACCAAAAACTGGTCACTGACTATTGTCGCACCACACCCATATTTACTACCCTTTTCCTTATAGATTGCAAAGAAAGGAACCTCTTCTATTTTTACAGGTTTACCGCCGATAATGCCAATATCTATACAAAAAATATTGACTTTTTTATTATATATATATATGCAATTGTTCGATTTTAGGTTTTTTTGGTTTGTCTTTTCATGGCCTGGTGTCTCCTAGACTTTAGAACAAGTTTAAGTAAAGTTGGCATGGTTACTAGCTATTAAGAATATGCATATTTTACAAATATATAATTAAAAAATTCTATTCATATTATATTTTCCGTTCCAGTATAGGAAAGGTTGAAAACACCTTATTTAAGATTGTTAGTGAATGTAAGTGGTTATAAAGCCTCTGAAGGAGAAAACGTATAATAACGATATAAATAAATACAGTCTAATATATTGACCTAAGACCTAAACATGACAGTCACTACAGAATATACAATTTTCTTATCCTACCAAATTTCTAAGAAAATTTTAACAAATTTAAAATGTTAGGCTCTATGGCCGTGTTCCATTAATACTGGCAGCATTTCCTCGCTGTATTGCGATATTTATTCGTTCAGCTAGAAAACACCAGCTCTGGGGTCACAGGTATTATCTACCAGGTGGCAACTTAAATCATTAATTAGCACCTCTGCACTTGAAATCAACTCCAAAGGTAATAAAATCCTAGTTGGAAGAATGAAGAGAAATTTGAGCAGTTTATTATAAATCAATTAGTTAAAAAATATTAACTCACCATTTTTAGGTTCATCAGTAAATAATAAAAATAGATAATAATACCAATTCCAATAATTTGACATTGTTAATTTTATGGTTATAATGTGCGAACGAAGAATTGCATACATTTATACTAACCCCAAGGACAAAGTCTACTATTTTAGGCCAGTTTATTTAAACTCTGTTTATCGACCGCGAACAACAAACTATCGCCGTTAGCAGCGAATAGCAGATAATTTATTGTTTATGCGAATTATAACATACTAGCTGCAAACTTCGTTTCTTCTTAACGACTTTTTAGTGCATACCAATATAGAACATTTTGCTATGCTACCTCAGAGACTGTTCGGTTTTCTATAAAACTAAGAGTTCCAGTTATAAGTTCTTAGTAAAATAAAAAATAGGGGTTGATCGTAGACGTTAGATGCAAATTAAGCTTTGCATTTTTGAATACTGTATCATAAATAAAATAATAAAAAAATTGTCTAAAAGAAATATGGGGTGGACACTCCTTATCACTTTAAGGGATTTACATTGAAAACGAGAATAAATAAAATAAAACATAATAAAGTATACAATATTAAACACATAATATATCGTATACTAATCACGTAATAATCGTTACTGTGAATTCATTCTGCAAACATATAAATATGTCGAGTGTTGCATACAGCATTCAGTAACTGCAACCTCTTTGATAAGTTTGTCTTCGATATGATGTATTGCCAATATAAAGTTTATATTAAACGTAGATTAAATATTATGTTTAAATTACAATAGTGAAACTGGCTTTTGTTATATTTACACTATGTTAGCTATGTTGAAAATAATCACAAAAATTCGTTTAATTTGTGATATTCAGCATAACTTCATACGATAAACAATTTCGAATATTTTCTTTAAAAATCAAGTGCACTGATTGAAACCTTTTTAGGACTCAGCCAGATGTCTGTATCTGTTTCATGATTGACAATTTAATAGATACGTAGGGGATCAGCATCCTGTGGCTGACACATGCCGTCGACTTTACACGTACAGCTGGGAATCGATCCTACGACTTCAAGGATGTGAACCGCACTCCTAATTTACTAGACCAACACTTCTTGTTATTTACTTTAATGTTATTATGACATCGGAGTCGTTTAACCTTGCTTTTTATAAATCATAATTTATTAATCATTTTTACCTTAAACACCTACACAATACAGTAGATAAGGATTATAGTTGTAATTGATAGCGAATTTGTAATTGTTATAACAATTTCATTTTATTCGAAATTTTAGCCACATAAAATGTCTATTAACAAGCTAATGAAGTCCAAATCTACAATATGTATACAAGAAATATATAAGTGAAAAGAACAAGGCTTCAGCGGGTTATGTAACCCGTGATATTTATAACGCATTACGTAAACAAATTTTAGTCTACATTCGTCGGCAGCACTTGACTATCGATTTGGTACGACGCACTGTCTACGCCGTAGACGGCTACGATGTGACGTCATAAAACACTTGCTCTTACTTGTGTCACTTAGTATGTCATGATGTTTTTAATCTGATAAAACAGAATCACTGTAATAATAATACTTTTCTGAAGTACTAATTTGTGAGGAATACATTTACTCCTTTTTTACAGACTATGAATATGGATCTCCACTTTCTTTTATCGATCTTTCTTTCTCACCTTCATTAAAAAAGTGGTGTGAAGAGCAAGAGCTGTTCTGTATACTGCAATACTAGAGCATAGCTGGGAAAGCATTATGACCTTGTTATTTATTGTACAATTGCGCACAAGTCACTCAATCCATCTCCTATTAATAACAATTAAAGGGAATCTAAGAATGCACATATTTAAAAGTCTACGAATAATAATTATTATTATTATTCCTTGAAACATTCATAAAATATACACACACTAAAAATAAATAAATTATATCTACACTCAAAACAGTTTACGACATCGTTTAGAACAACATATCGGTTACATTTACCAAAATCAATGGTTCCGGCTGATTTCATAAGGTATTTAATAACCACGTCATCGGCTGTTACTACTATCGGTTTTTACGACCACATAAGAGTAGTCCTTCGAAGTCGTTATAACAGATTTTGATTGTATATACATATGTATATATTTTTTCAAGGATCTCTTATAGAGGTCTCCTTCATTTGGCTCCATCTTTCTTTCTTATTTTTCTTCGAATCTTCTTTGTCAATTTTCTTGAATCATGCCATCCAAGTTCGCCTACCTCGTCATGATGCTTTGTTTTTTTAAAGTCTACGTACATTAAAGGTTAATAGACAAGATTATGAAGATGTTGATGTTTTCCAAGTTACCAAAGAGAATTCGAGAAAATATTTGAAGAAGCGTGAAGACTTTGGCATTGTTAAGGAGTAATTTAGTTTTTTGTTTAAAATATAAAGATATAGTTAATGTTTAATTTTTAATCCATGAATGTACTTATGTTTTCTGTTTCAAATATTTTGTTTTTGTTATCTGTTTTGATTTTTATGTCAAGTGTTTTGTTTTATAATATGAGTAACTAATAAATAAATAGATAATTTTAGATTTCTATGTATGTGTGGGTTGCACACAGACTTGTTTTGACTTATTGCTTCACTTAAATGCTTTTTTAATAAAAATAATAGTTTACATTCATATTTACTTAATCAAAATTCGCCATAGAAAATATAGTATAGTTTTTGTTTCCAGCTATTACTTTGTATCCATTGTTAAAGCATTCAGTGTGTTGATATTCGTAACATGATTTTATACAGCTCGCTACATAATTTACCAAATAAGATTTCACTACGAAATAGTGAATAAAAAACTAACCTTATATTTTTTTTAAACGGGTCTTTATTGCAGGTGCGTTCCTGATACCCTTCCTCATAATGTTGGTGCTGGAAGGCATCCCATTGTTTTTGATTGAAATGGCAATAGGCCAGAAGATGAGACTTGGCTCCCTTGGCGTGTGGAACACCATCCATCCATGGCTTGGCGGTATCGGGATCTCTAGCTGTGTTGTTACCTTATTCGTGGCGTTATATTACAATGTTATAATAACTTGGGTGTTCTTCTATCTCTTTAATAGTATTCGGGTGAGTTTCTGAATTTTAACTTATTATTATCAAAGAATGTTACATATGTTTTTTTCTTAACAAAAATAAAAATAAATCAGTGGCGCTACGACCTTTTTAGGTCTTGGCATAAGAGTTATGTGTCTTTGCCATGAGCATTTTAGAATCTAATAGACAAGTAGGTGTTCCTGTGCCTGACGGATGAGAGTCGCACGGTGAAGCTAGGCTTGCTTGCTCGGTCAATACTGGGCTTGTAATTTTTATAAACATATCTGAATTTGTTTTTTTGCATTAAATTTAAACGTTAAATCTAATCTAATCTAATAATAATAATTTATTTGCAAGACTAGAGATTTCAAAATTCGAATATTCTGTCACACATAATGTCATGCAAATTTGTCTTAACAGGAATTTTACATCTATCAAATAACATTAATCATAAAGTTGTCTGCAATTAATCATTTATACTTTATAGAATAATATTGTTTTTGCAAAAGTTTTTAAATTAAGTCGATTTTCTAAATTTCTAGAAGCAAGATCTTTTCTTAATAAATATAAAATTAAATGTGACCTTTAAAAAGGGTAATTTCAAAGTCTAAATTTAAAGTATTTAAGTTGACCGGGTAAAAATTCGTGTGACTGAATAAGCATAAGCTATAAGTCGTTAGATAGAAATTTCTAGAACAACTGCAGCATAATATGAGTTACCATTTTCAGCTAAGCGCAGACTCCTTGCCCTGGGCTCACTGTCCCCAAGACAACGGCACTGCTGAAGAGGAATGCTCCAAAACATCAGCTACGGTGTACTACTGGTATCGGGAGGCTTTAGATGCGTCACCAAGCATCGACAACCCTGGAGTACCACGCTGGTGGATTGTCTGTTATCTGCTCCTAGCTTGGATTATCGTGTTCTTTATCGTCATGAAAGGAATACAGAGCAGTGGAAAGGTAATTAAAATAAATTAAAACCGATCTTTTTTTGATGGGCTTCAACTAATTTATACCGATTATAAAAAGCCTATAATGAAGTTTATCTGTAACTAATGCACCGATATTATGTACAATTTTACGGTGTGATAATAATCGTGTTTGATTGTGTTTTGTTTCCATGCTTAATACCCAACAGCTACTTGCTTCCTTCCGACCATGTCGTTATTAAAATTAAAACAATATGTTATGTACATCTAGATTGGTGTATTTCGTCTCATTCTTCCATCTTAGCTATTTAAAATTCTTATATGTAACATAATTTAATTGTTGACTGAGGAAATTTTAAAACATAATGAAAAACTGAAAAATACCTTCCAAATATTTTTTTACAAATTTTCGTTTAGCTCCATTACCAAGCGAATTGCCCTGTGGGACATGGCCCTACGTTGGAAAACACTGATTTAGACATTAATAAGATATTCCTTTCAGGTGGTATACTTCACATCTTTATTTCCATACGCTGTGCTAACAATATTCTTTGTACGTGGCATTACATTACCTGGCTCCGCAGATGGTATACTACATATGTATAAACCAAAGGTTAGTATTTTAACACTCGATATACAATAATAATAATTTATCTATGTCATTACTCTGTACTAAAGCTGCCAAAGATCATTTCGCCTTAATATGATTTTATGCTTAATCCGTCTTTTAGTACAACCCCACCAACCACAATATACCAACACAGAACATTTTGCTATACGACAACGAAAATTTTCAGAATAACTTAGATTTTGCGCTCATTCCGTCCATATATACATTGTGCGATACATTTTTATTATTTCAATAAAATGGTTTTTTTTTTCATCTCATTTCATAGTCAAAGTTCAAAGTGACCTGAATAACTGTATTCAGGCAAATCTTTCCCGTTCAAACATTTTTTTTCGTACGATATCTTAAGCGCGATCTATTGATTATGGGCTTGTAAAAGATTGATTCATTATTATTACTAAGAAATGCATTCACAAATGTACTACAGTGTAATAATAATAAGAATCTCACTCGTTTAATTTCCAACCATTACAAAAGTAACACAGCATAACAATGCATATAACAAGTATACATATTATATTTGTTATATGCATTTTATTTATTGTCATCCTAAAATCCTAAACTGTCGATCGAAACCCCTTTACGGGAAAAATACTTTATTTGTCCATTCGCTTCCTGCTGATGCTTCTATTTGTTCGATCCACCTTTTTTTGGGGCGCCCTCTTCTTCCCTTTGCTCCATTCCATACAGTTGTCATTACGTACTTTGTGTACTCTAGTATACTAATACCTAATAATTCCTACAGCTAGAAAAACTACTAGATCCAACGGTATGGTTGGACGCGGCTACTCAAGTGTTCTACTCCTTCGGGTTGGCGTTCGGATCCCTCATCGCATTCGGCTCCTACAACCCACCGAATAACAACTGTGTACGCGACGTGCTTCTTGTATCTGTGTGCAACGCTCTAACTGCCATATACGCATCTGTGGTCATCTTCAGTATTTTGGGCTTCAAAGCATTTACTATGGTCGAAAAATGTATTGGCAAGTAAGTAATAGCTTTAAATAAACACATGTATTGAAATTAAAATTATTTTATCAAATGTTACGGATGCAACATTATATACATTTTTAATATCATCCTCCATCGTCAGCCTCTTTATGTGGTCCATTTCTGGACGTTGGCCTTTTCCATTTTACTCCAGTAATCCCTGCACTGGCCTCTCTATATCCACTGTGAGTCTAAGGTAAGCCGGTTTCCTCACGATGTTTTCCTACCCCGTTGAAGCGAAAGCAAATTAAAAAGAGAGTCCATTCTCATCTCTGGAATGAGAACATCACTACTACCTTATCTAGATACTTAAGAATAATTTAATGAAAACATTATTGATTTAATGAGATCAATAATAATTTAAGACCTACCAAACTTTTAATATGAAAAGTGGTCGGAAATATTACATAAATTATTACTGAGTAATAAAAAGACGATTTGTTTTACGACTTTGTTGTAATTTGTTATCGCTACGTTGGCGTCTTTCAATATTTAAGTTATAGCAGTGGGATTTATGAACCATAATTAAAAAAAAAGTTTCTTTGGTATTTCCCTCAAAATTTCTAAATACGTACTTTTGTATAGGTGTCGTACCTTTTCTACCTTTTTTTAATGTTTGGCTGGCTCCTTTCTATGCCTCGTTGACGTGTATTTATATTGTTTTTTTATTTATTTGACTTGCATATGTCAGACAGGGAATAAGACATGAGTCCATAATTTTCTTCTTAAGAATTATAGGCATATCACTCTTAAATATTTCCTTACAACTCCAATATTTATTCCACGTACTTACTTTGAACTTTTCTCTATATTTCTTGATCATTCTGTCGCCGCTGAATCCAATTTGTTTACCCAAGTAAATATAATTTGCAACATATTCTGTCATTCTCAGTTTTTATAGTAGATCTTATGTAAATGCTTTTGTTTTTGTTATATTCATTTGTAGACCTATTTGTATGCTAACTTGTACAAAAAATTGAGGCCCAGATATAACAGATTGTAGCACCACTGGTAATATTTCTATGGCATCTGTGGCCTTTACAACATAAGGTCCACGCAAAGCCAAACTCATGGACATTGTAATTGTACATAAATCTAACCAGTTTCTAAATTACCCTAAAAATGCCGCGAAGTAATTAAAACTTTGTCGGCCTTAAACGTGACTTGACATTTCTTTTTAATTAATATCGTTACCATAGCAACAAACACGGCACGCGGCAAAATATTTCCACAGAAATGCGAAAACGTCGCTATGTTCGTAAATTATTTCCTCTTCATTAAACCGTTTTGTATCTCATTTATACACAAGACGATCATCAGTCAACGTTCTTATTAATTGTAAACAAGAATTATTCATCAAGTGTGATTATACCAACAATGGACCTTAGTATTGCTAATGACATCGTTATTTAAATCATATCAATGTCATACAATAAATCGTTGATTTTAGAAAGATTTATTTGATTTTGAGTTTATTAAATTATTTATTTCCAACACACAAATACAATTTTACAATATTCTTAACCTTAATAATAATAAAATGATAGTTTGGAAATTTAAACAAATTTAAAAAGATTGGTACGTGTGGTTACTAATGATACTAATAATGTATCGAAGTGATAATAAATAAATAAAATAAAATAAAAATATTATTTTTGATAATTAGCAATGTAAAAAATTAATTTATTACTGGGTTGAATTGGATTTTCTATATATTTACGTCAGAATGCGAAGAAATTGCTTCTGGCCGCTTACAACTACAGAGCAAAGTGCAATATAGTTTTAATAACACAAACATAATCTTATTTACACCAAGGCTAGTCTGTGCTAATGCCCACTCAAGTATACGGAGTGGCGCCAAGCTTGTTACTGTTTTATTCCAGAGTTATCTGAGTATCATAACTTATAAAGTTATGCAAAAGATAGACAAGGACAGATGTATGAAAATATTGATATAAGTATAGTCCACTGTTCTATTCTTATCTTTAGGGAAGTAGATGGTCTTATGCGGCTTGACCCGTCGTAGATTTGTTCACGATATTTTCCTTTACGTATGAACACGTTTTAATAGACATGGAGAAATCCTTGGGTGTAACCGAGGTCCTTAGGAAAATCATACCCTTAGCCAATTCTGAACTTTTAAATCAATAAATGATAACCGCTCTAATACATTAACACAACTGTAATATTATGAAATAAATTTGTATTTTCTTTCAGGGAGATAAAAGTCTTAGCGTTGCACCATATCGGCGGTTTCACTGTTAACTCTACGCAGGAGTACTACGAGGAGTATTATCCACGCTTAAGTGATAATATCACCTCATCACTTAACCTTACGGGATGCACCATGAGTCGGCAATTGGATGAGGTAGGCTTTCCGTTAATTGCAAAACAGTAATAGCGATTTACGAGATGTCATTTTTTTACATTTATACAAACCACATCTGTAAAGTTCATATATTAAAAAAAAATATGTTTCTAGGATAAGAATTTGACCAAGGAAATTCTTTCGACAGAAATATGAAAAATCTTACAGTACAAAGATTTTTTATTTGATTAACTTAAAACTTTTAGACTCATAGATACTGCTGATAAGGCTGCCTATAGTCTCGTCCGTTCAGTGACTTTTATGCTTGTAAATATATTTTATTTGCAAGAACTTATTAGAATTAACAATATGAGTACTCAGTTTTAGGGCTAACTTGCATTGACTTACGCGACAGAAGAAAATACTGTACTGATGGATAAAAATGACTTTGATTATCGTCATTATTAATATTGTCTTTATAATAATAATTGCTTGAAGCCTAAATAATAGTATTGTAACTTAAAGTGCTTTCAAAAGTATGGCTTTTTCAGGCAGCAGAAGGCACAGGCCTAGCATTCATTGTATTCACCCAGGCGATTCTGAAGCTCACTCCAGCTCCATTCTGGTCCATCATTTTCTTTCTGATGCTACTCTCCCTGGGTCTAGGAAGTCAGATTGGAATCATGGAGGGAATGTTGTGCACTATATTTGATATTGACTTCTTCAAGCGGTTAAGCAAGCCTGTTATAACAGGTAAACAATTTTGAATATATGGTTGGCCATCTTTTACAAAATGACATCGTATAATGTTACATATATGAATTAAATATAGTAGGTATTTCCATAGAGTAGAAATTTGGGATCATGCTTGTTGTAACAGAGAAGGTAAAAGAAAAGGTGTGCTCATCATCACACTTTGACCGGTGCCGTATTCCTTTTGTTGGAGTCCATCTCATCAGACATTAAAACCGATTTTTGTTTAGATTTTTTTCATTAGTATTTTTTTTAATATTTGTACGATCTCTTCCTGTATGTCATGTTTGCCTCTAACTGCTTATTACATTAAATACAGTACTTTGTGGTTATTTTACCAATGTAACAGTTGTGCCGAGCGTTGGCCAACTTTTATCAATAAAATAAATCCCATCCATCTTGATAATAAGCTTGGTATTCTTCTAGGTTCCGTATGTACTTTCTGTTTCTTCGTGGGTCTGATCTTCACAACTGGAGCTGGCGAGTACTGGCTTAAGATGTTTGACTCTTTCGCTGGAACCATCGGTCTGGTGGTGGTAGCTTTGCTGGAGATGATCTCTGTTATTTACATCTACGGACATGAAAGGTGAGTTTTTGACTTTTAAACTGGATAGTTTAACATAGGTGATTAATCGTGAGCAGTTGGCCTAGTGGCTTTAGGGTACGACTCTCATTCCTGAGGTCGTAGGTTCGAATGCCGGCTGTGCACCAATGGACTTACTTTCTGTGTGCTCATTTAACATTCGATCGAACAGTGAGGACAATCATCGTGAGAAATCTGACTGTCCTTAGACCCAAAAAGTCGACAGCGTTTGTCAGGCACAGGCTGATTACCTTGCCTATGAAATTGACATGAAACTGATTTAGAAATCTGAGGAACAGATCTAGGTAAAGAGGTTGTAATGCCATTGATTTATTTGTTCGTTTAAACGAATCATAACAACTGACTTATTTTGAGACTACAGATTACCTACATTTCTTAGAAATCTCTTTGATTGAAATGGGAGATGCCTTTTGTCGTATATAAATAAATGTCTTTTTCAGGTTCACCAATGATATCTACGAGATGACAGGCTACAGGCCAGGTTTATACTGGCAAATCACCTGGCGCTATGTGGGACCCTTCATCGTCTCCTGTATCTTGCTCTCGTCTCTCGTATTTATGCTCATCAACCCACCGACTTATGGAGCTTGGAATGCCGCTGAGGTAAGGTTTAGTATTATGATGGAAAATTGCTTTTTTAAATTAGGTAATAAATTTTTACACTGATTTACTTGAATTCATACGATTAGAACAAATTCGCTTTGACATTTCACAAATATGATGCCAAAGTTTGGTACTCAGTAACTATATAACCAAAATAATTGTCTATAGTTAGGAATTAGAAATTAGTTCTAAAACAAATAAGATTATATAAAACACCACACTATTAATTTAAAAATAACATTGACTATTTCAACAATAAAAATTATAAGTAACGTCTTTATTTGGTGCGACGAAGAAATGAGACCGACGATTTCTTTTTTTTGGATTTTCATCACTGAGATTTTTCACCTTATTATATATTACATATTTAAATTGTTTCAGTATGTTAATAAAATAATTCTTTTAGGGACGCGTGGAAAAGACACCGTACCCCAACTGGGTGCTGTTGGTAGCCGTAATGATGATCCTAGCTGGAGTTCTGCCAATACCAATTGTTCTACTCTTGCGTCGCTTCCAATGCTTGGCCCTCGATGTGGACATCCACCAGGGATCTATAAGAAGAATTGAGACCACAGTCTCTACTAAGGAAATGATGAGCGATCAGGATGTTAGTTATTTGGATGATATTCTGATTCGATTTAACGAATATTGCAGATTTGCTAATAACATTTTAAATATTACACAAGAATTAAGATAATAGAACTTGGTTGGTTTACAAAGGTATCAAAGTCGCCAGCCATTGTCAGAGGTGGGCAGGAGAAAACTATGATCTAAGCTATACAATAAATACAACAATTATTAATAGGAACAAATAAGTAATAAAAGCATTGTTTGATTATATATGAGGGGAGCAGGTAAGAACAGGAGCCAAAGAATCTCATATAAAAGGGTTGAAAGAAACATCTTGAATCACTATCTAGACATATTAAAGTCCGTTGCATATCACTTAACATCAGAGGCTCCTGGTCGTTTGGCCCACCGTTACATAAAAAACATAATTCGAGTTATCTGTTTTTTCATACGAACGATTTTTCATTCACAAGAAATTTAAATGTTGTATTTTTCTTAAAACATGTAAGTTCTCTCATATACATCTCATTTCATTGTTTTATGTTCTGTTGTGTTTAACATACTAATATGTGTTGTGACTAACAAACGCAGGTGATTTCGCCGGAGAATGCGCCACCCGCGCCTGCTCAGCTCGTCGCCGATGTCGCTACTAAATTCACTATTGGCGACTTCGATGTAAGACTCAAATTTCTACATTAGAATATTGAATTAAGGTTTATTGTTTAGGCAAGTCTTTTACCAAGAAGCAACCCTGCAACTTACAAGCTATATCTTACGTTAAGTGAGTTTACTTTGATAAAATAAATGGAGAAGTGATCAACATGAAAAATAAATCGTAAAAGTTTCAGAAAAATTTTCATCATACAAATTACGCATAAGTTTTTGTACAATGTTCTCCGTGCCTGTTCTAACATTTCTAGTTCACTAGTGCGACTAAGATTTAAAAATGAGACTAATGGTTGTTTTACAATGTTTACAAATTATTCGGAATTCCGAATAAGGAACTTTGCGTTTTATGACGAATAGCACTATCTGACAGTCGTGAAACGCAACAATAGTGTTTATCCTACCCATAAAGTAATAAATAGCTTATTTGAAACTTATTCGGCCGTTGAGATATGCGTATACTAAGTTTAGATTCTGATCTTACTCTCAACACAGTTTCGTCATAAATCAAAACTTATACTTAGTACTCGTAAGTGTTGAAAACTCTATTGCAAATAACTCAGCTAAAATCCGTATAAGCTCTATTTATCCGTATGCTATGTTATCTTATCGTGGCTCTGTTATTATAGCTACGTTGTAAAAAGCTAAATGTGTCATAAATGTGAATTCACTTCGAGGGTATTTGACTATGTACCTACATTTTTAAATAAATACCCATCAAACCCAATCACATCAACAAACAACACGTTGTTAAACCAGGGAATTGTGTATATTTGACATATTTCAAATGCCCTCTAAGAACCATAAAGGCTAGACTAACCTGTAAATATCCCAAATCCTTCAGGGAGTGGATAGCAGCGACGAGAGACCTGGCACTCGCCTGCCCACGAGCATCGTGCGCGGACGCAATAAGAAATAAATGTTTGTTGTTCATTTTAATGCATCTCAAGGAAACAAAACTTTGATGTTCTTATTGATTAACTAAAATTTAGCGAAGTTTATATAATCAATAACAGCAGTGTTAACGCTGACAAATTAGAGTTTTGTTTCTTTACATTAAAGAATAATTCATTAAATAACCCGCTTTTTATCTGTTTCTGCTTTGTATTTTTCGCATGTTCACTAAATGTGTGATTCTGAAGGTTAGGTTATATGATTTCCACTTATGCGAGTAGCAGCTTAGTGTAATGATTCACACTGTTTTACTGATTTCTTTTGTTTTAAGCCGTTTCAAATACGAATATCATTATTTGCACCAGCATGCTGTGCAATCACATTTATGAATTACCAACTGCATTTTATTTGTGTTAAATAGTCTATGGTAAAGTTTAATAGCTAATCAGAGCTACCAACATATATAAATATTATAATATTTTGCAGTCTGATTCAGAACAAGGCGAGGTGCGAGCGTCCGGTACGTGCAACGTCTCAAGCAGTAGTGACGACGACATTCCAAATAAAAAATATTCACCTTTAAGCGGGACTAGATTCGCACTAAAGCCCATTGGTCATAAGCCAACGACATTCAAAATGGACGTCATTGACGATTGACCGTTATTTTTTGTGTATTTAATACACGCGTGTACGCATTATTTTGTGTATATCACGTTAACGTTGTTACTTAACGTATTTAAGTAAACAGATGGGAAAATCTCGGATGTCTTACCGTGTTCTAGGGTAGTTATATTCCTTGGTATGTCAAGATATTGAGTTTGGTTGGCGTTTGTATTTGTATTTACAATCTCCGGAAAATATACAGAATACACCTTAAGAAGTTATAGTACATCTTTGTACCATATATGTGATTTCTTTTGTAATGTAAATCCGAACACACAGTTTGTGTCGACAATTTCAACTGTCTTGAATTTACTCTTCTTGATTACGCTAGAGCCTAATAAATCCTGGAACACAGTATTTTTTGTGTACGGGTAAAATAATTATAACATAGGTATAGTAAGCACTCGTTCCATTTCACCTATCTTTCATTTTGAGTAATCATCATGACCATAATTTGTCAACTTATTGTAACGTATGCAATATTTTCTTGAGACAAATGTTATCATTGAATCTGTTCGAAACTGTGCTTGCTATTTAGATTATTTTCGAATAGCAACACACACGTTAATTATTAGAGAAATTAGTTATGATATATAATATAAAACCGTGAAAGACGCATACTCATTTTTTTGAGTTTACCGATAAATGTGTTTTAAATCTTACACTTAAAAGCGACGTGAAGTTAAGCTTAAATTCACAGGATCCTAACGGTGATTTCCATCAGATAATTTAGCTAATGTCCGTAAAAAGATATAGTAGATTGATTTAAAATTTCAAGTTATTAATAAATTCATTATATAAAAACTATGGCCGAAAGATGTAAAGAAATCTACTATATTTTTTTGAATATCCTCTGATTTTAATTTAAGTATAAGTAATTACGCTGAAATAGGATAGTATAAATTATTTTCGAACTCGACATTTGAAAGTGGAAATTCGCCACCTAAAAGCTAAGTATCAATACTCGATGTAAAAACTAGTAGAGCGAATGTAAATAATTAGTTTAGCTTAAAATTAAGCCAATCTAGGAATGCGGTGCCAGAAATTCTGCCATTTCGGTAGAATTATTTATAACCATTTATGTCATTACAATGTTTTCTTATGTAGGCACTGTGCCTTAAGTGCCTTATAAGTAAGCACGGGCATTTTTCATAACCATTTGTTAATTTTTTAAATTGTCGAAGTACGTAGTCAGCAATACATGATTAATATTGTGTATCCATACCGTATGAAATACATGATGTTGCGCAA
Source organism: Pieris rapae (assembly GCF_905147795.1). Lineage (NCBI taxonomy): Eukaryota > Metazoa > Arthropoda > Insecta > Lepidoptera > Pieridae > Pieris > Pieris rapae. Next base: position 1,360,696 of record NC_059513.1, read on the forward strand.
CACCACACACCGATTATTTGGTAGTCTTATGTCTCCTGTATAAATACCATTTCTGTAAAGCAATACAAGTTTGGAAAGCTTTCTGAGTTTTTGCGGATTGTTAAAACTTTCCGCGATTTAGGGTTGCGATAAAACTTAATTTTATAAGATGCCAAGATTCGTTAGTAAAATTCATGTTGGCTAATGGCGTAATACAAAGATTAACAAAAAATAACTTTCGGGTTAATATCTAGAATAAAACGTTAAAAACGAAATCGAGGGTATGCTAGTCATTTTTAGATAATGTTTAGGACGTTATAGCTTGGCTATTTAGTCTAGATCGCAGGAGCACAATGCAAAGAGGTTAAGAACGAAATAAAGAAAACAGTTCAAATGTGGGCAATAGGTACTCAAGAGGAAATGTAATCAGAAGGAAAGATAGAAAAAAAAATTAATCTAAACGATAAATGATTTTTCCTTTTTATCTGTCATTAAATTTAAACATTGACTATAAAATGTATGACATAATTTCATTTATTGATAATCTGTGCAGAAATTATTTTCTAGACGCCATACGCTTTTACGCGTGTCATTTAGCCACATGTCCTTAATGACTGCTACTACAACTTCAAATCCAACGACAGTTACATCTGCACAGACTACTGCTAAATGATATTATTAAGATGTATTAATGCGGTAAAACAGCAATCCAGACTATAATATATCGAATTAAGTAGTTCTTCGTGTAAAATATAAAATCTTTATACAGATCGCTAGATACATTTCCAACACAAGATATTGTCTTATCAACATGTTCCAAAACGCCATTAATTTATTTTACTATACAAAAATATGTAAGTAATTTTATAATTTACAATTAATAATTATTGATATAATATTTATAATTTTGATTTTGGCTCATGTTAGTAAGCTGAGCCAAGTACTATCTAACGTTTGGTAAAAAAGTTACGCAGACGGCTATTGTCTAGAAATTCCAGATTCAATGTTGAATAATTCCTGTCTTATTTTTTTCGCCAGTTTAATTTGATCGGAAGAAAACGCTCTTAAAACTATTTATTTTGTATTACTTTACTGTTAAGTATGTATTTGTTATTTCGAAATATTGCCATATCTCCATTCAACAAAATAGTTGAAACATTCCAGATAGTATATAATTATCGTAATACCAGGGCACTGTTATTTAAGCAGTTTATGTCCTTCGCAAACACGATATATTTAACAGGAAAATGCCGTTTAACGTATCGATGTAAGGGCAAGACTGTTTTGATATATTCTATCAATTTGAATTGGTCATACTTACAACAACTCACTTTTATCAAAAACTATTTGACTTGGGAAAGCTAATAATTACTTGATTTATCCCAAAATATTAACAAGTTGCGAATTTCATAATTAAAATACATTTTTAAATGTTAAATGTATCGTGTTTACGGTCGTCTTTACTTGTTTATCGCTCAAAAGAGCATTAGTGTTGGTTCAGTAGTTTATAGGTAGCTTAGGGATTACATCCCGGATAGACGTAGTTAAACTGATATTATTAAGATTAATTTACGAAATGCGAATAAAATTATGCCGCCAACATGTGTTTTTTTTTACTTGCCTGAATAAGAAGGCTTGAAGTGCAAGGCAGACGCACTCTGACATTTGACGTCAAACTCCCAGATAAAAAAAATCTATTAATATTTTTTAATATCGACCATTACAATAGTCACAGATAACCTCTTTAGTAATCATTATAAGAATAAATTTAAAAAGTTTAGTCCTTGTGGGGATGGCGACGATATTACAACAACTTCTGCATTCCCCGTTTTTTTATACCTTAATTATTGTAATATACACCAAACAAAGCTAAATATATGTTATATATTTAGTTAAAATACCTATCGTGGCCAAGGCGATTTTAGTTTGCATTTCCATATTCTTATCTATCTCTATCTATTATCATTTGATGATGCATTATCTGGAGGAAAGAATTAAAGAATGGTCTCGCAAGCAATTACGGGCTCGCCCATGAATATTGTATTACCGATGTAGCTAGGGCGTATCTCGAGACGCGGAACGCGATTAGGACTTTAATTTATGTATATTTTTAGAAAAAATAGAGGAGATGGAAAAAGTGAGTACAGAGACACGTATTAGAAGTTATACTTCTTTGGCGTATATTTTTTTTTAAAATACAGTAGTGATTAACGATAAATATTAAAATAAATCAAAAATATATTATTTAAAAAAATAAATTATTACGACGGTGATAGTATTTATATCACCGTCGTATATGAAATTGATTTAAAAACACCAAAATAATATTTATTTATTCACACTGTTTAATTCTACTGTTACGAAACACGTGTTCTAAATATTAAAATACTAGAATATACAACTTGAACATAGTTATCGTATTTTATGCCACCTCGACCTTAATAACTTTACGATGTAGAATTCAGGTGTCGATGTGCGCGCGCATCGTAAAAATTCACTCTCATCATTTTTTTCCATCACGCAACACATAAAATTGAAAGAACTGTGTATATGAAACTGAGTTTCATTGTCATAATTGAAACACTTACAGCGCCAATGGAAATTGGTTTTGCAGACTCATCCTGCATTCTGCTATATCTGTCTACCCGCAAAACGATGGAGTCGATTAATAAAACACAAAATAAATTTTTAAATTATTCTAATTTCATATTAATATTGCACAAATTTCATTAAATAAGTAATTAACACCGGAGATTCATAGTCGACTCTGCGCTTCGTAAGATTTGTTTGTCAAAAACGTGTGGAATTTTGACATACAGATGTCATAGTTCGCGCCAAGTCAAACTGAAATCTTAGCCAATAGCGAAATATACAAAAAATATTACAAATTCGATCTATTAAGTACACCTTTACTATATCACTTGAAATAAGAAGATTGATTAATAAATTGCTAACTATATACAGTATAGTTTTGTTGTGAACATTAAATAATATTAAAACAATCTTATAAATAAAAATTATAAATTTTAAGTCCTAAGCAGCGTCCGCCTTTAAACCCCGAGGTTCTGCAGTCTGTACCAAGGCATAGAGAAAAATCTAATTTATATAGCCGAGATTAGTCCCTACCAGCCCAGGGTTAAGAGTATGCACAAGTCTCTAGGCCGAGAATGCTTGTCTTTTACGTATAAATATTATTAGTTAAAAATTAATTAAATTCAGTAAAATATTATTAAATCTTCTAAATATAAACTTCATTAATATTTTTCACATTGTAATAAAAGCTATTTAAATTAAATGTATAATAATAATAATAATAATAAGTCTTTATTCATTTAAGTTGGTACATTTTTCTTTTCATAGTGTAAGATTTGGGAACCCTTTTAAGTAAATATACCTGTGTTAGGGTTCCCAGCTCTTCCATAACAAAGTTAATTACATAAAATAATTTAACCAGTTCATTTCCTTTTTATTTTTTACTTGTTAAACCGTTATCATCACACCTGATTGTGTGCATGAGTAAGTGTGTGAGAGAGTGAATGAGTGAGTGAGTAGGTGAGTGAATGAGTGAGTGAGTAGGTGTGTGAATGAGTAACGTGTAGCTATTTAAATCATGGGTCTCAAAAGCAGTTCTAATACTGCACAAGGCGTGATAATAAGCCAGTCTTTTATTCGGGTTTTTAGGTTGTAGGCGGTGAGAGGGTAGATGTTAAGCAGCCTATTTAATTTATTATATAAATAGGCTGCTTGCATATTGCGTCTAGCGAAGTCGGTCCTTACGGTCTGACCGACTACAACATCCCTATTTCTTTTTAAGACCAGCCTATTCTCAAACGGGAGCGCTCTGTGGGTTTTTAAAATTAGATTCAGGACAAACAGCTTCCTAACGGAAAGTAATTTGCTAAGATGATAGAGCTCTTCCGATGGGAATCTGTATGGCCGGAACAGCATCACTTTTAAAAGAGCCCTATGTCCCCGTTCCAATTCCAAAAATTTTGTTTTATTGGCCGCACCCCATATGTTTATGCAATATGTTAATACGGTCTGAACGAGTGCTGTGTAAATTCTTTCAAGTATTACATACGATGTGATGTATCGCAAAATTTTAAAGATGTATGTAAATTTCCGTAATCTACCAGTCATGGACTCTATATGAGGATACCATGATAGCCGTTCGTCTATGTGAATGCCTAAGTATTTGGTAGAGCTAACTTTTGTAATTGGAGGACAGGGGCAGTTACCGACACTTTGCATATCGCAGTTATGTAATTTAATTTTAAAATCTTTAGGTGGTTGCGTTCGATTAGAAATTCTGAAACATATATAGTTAGTGTATTAGTTTGTGGACAAATATACAAATATACTTTTCTGTAAGATAAGTATTAACTTGAAATTATAATTTAATATTCAAGCATAGGTATACTATATATTTATTATATATACACTTGTCTGTAAGATAAGTAGTAACTTGATAATATAATATAGCATTAAGAGAGAGATTTCTTGTCTAGTTGAGAGAGATTTAAGTGTAACAATAGCAGCTATACTGTATAGTGTATACCTATTTATATCTAGGGACTTCATACGAAAATACATTTCTTAATTGCAAGGCATTGCGTAACCATAATGGCTCAGGACAACCCCTTCTATGAAATTATATATCTATATGTTAAAAGTTGCCTAATTTAATCTATGCCCCATATCGATGAGATAAATTATAACAATGGGGCAATATAATAATAAATTAACGATTAAACGATATAGTCCTCAAATAATTTAAAATAAGAAAACATTCAATATCTATTAAGGATTTATAATATATTTGTATATGTTAATATCTCTACAATAATATTTTGTAATTCAATAAAGAAAAGATTCTAAAATGTCATTGCTTCACATGACAGTAAAAATGTATATTTGAAAATCTATCGTGTCGCTCGATTGTGATTGGTTATATGCTGACCAATGATAATCAAGCGATCTCACTTGTCAGAATGTAAAGCGATTATGCGCTCGATTTCATTATGATTGGTCAACAAACGCTCTGGTCCAGTGCATCCCAACGGCCCACAGGGGGGCAATTTGATTGTTACGAGGGGCTATTCGAAAATTTATTAAAATTATTTGGAACTTCAGTGATTCATTATGTTTTAAAAACCTTTCCTAGAAGTTTTTCTTAAGTGAAAAATTCAATTTTTTTACGTATATATAAAAATGGCGTATATTATATATATATATATATATATATATAGGACCTGGATGACCGAGCTTAGCTCGGTATTTTTTTTTTATAAATCGTGTTTTTTGGAAATTTTATTTTAGTACGAATTACATACTAATAAAATTATGAAATATGAATATAATTATCGAATAAAGATAATTATATTCATATTTAAGTTTTCATTTGACTGACATCTTTAAACGAGCAATTCTATGTTTAAGTTGATAAAACACAAATAAAATGACAATTTCTAGAAATTATTTCTAGCTAAATCGATTTATCTCCCCCGAAACCCTCTGTATACTAAATTTCATGAAAATCGTTGGAGCCGATTCCGAGATTTCAATTATATATATATGTACAAGAATTGCTCGTTTAAAGATATAATAAGATATATATATATATATATATATCTTATTATAATAAGTAATATAATATACACCATTATATTACGTCCGTTTGACAATTTGCTATCGAATGCATCTTTCGCTTTACATCCTCACCTCATAGTATAGTTTCATAACAGTTTAAGTACATATTTTGTAATCTTAAATAAATCAGATCTCCATAAAATAGACTATGTAAAAATAATTAAAAAAAGCTTTGATGAGTGACATGACTTTAAACATACACCTAAATCATATATGTATGTACTTTTAAATAAAAACTTAGTAATGGTAAAAACTGTTTTCAAAAAGGGTTTCCATGAAACATTGCATATAAACTATATAAAAATAAAATATATTTAAAAGAAAATTCCTTTCAATGCTAGGTTATTAATTTTTGTATTAGTTCAGAGTGTATGACTTATTAAAAATATAGTCCTGAATATTTTGTTGAACTATTTCAGTAGGGTGAACAGTTCTCTGTTGAAATTAAATAAATAAATAATTTTATATCTTTGTAATAATTCTCTTTGCTGTGTTTTATTCTATTTTTAGTATAAAAGAATAACAATAAAACTAAAACAAAGTTTGAAATCAGTTTTCACGAGTTGCACAAACATACCTTATGGATGATAGCAGAAAGGGCATAGATTGAGGAGATGTTACATCGCTTCGCTTCTATTATTCTTCTGTGTTAACTTACTTAGCGTACTAAGTTGTGGGAAAGCTGTCTTATTTTGAACCGGATTAAGTTTGGTTGTCATAAATATGAATGGTTCATATAATGATGGTCGGTCCATGGCCGATACTTCAAAGTGTCTAATTTTTTCTCTTGAACACCAATTTGATGCTTTAGAGCAAGTATTTTCAAGGCAATTCACATCATCTGGCCCTGTACGGTTTCCAATTACTAGCATTACAACCTAAAACATATTGTGATCTTTTTATTAAATGTTTTGGGAGAGATATAAAAAAAATAATGATTATTTTCTATGGCTAAATCAAAATACCTAAAATTTTTGGCCACTAGGTTATAATAGGTCTTATAGTCTTTTTTGCAATTATATATAAAGAGATGATAAGCACTTTAGTGAAGTTGTAATAATTATGATAATGATTACCTCTTTTTTGTCTTTATTTCTATCAATATCCTTTTTCAAATACATAAGTACATCAAGTGATTCAGGTCTTGTAGTATCATACACCATAACAAAGCCCTCAGCAAAACCTAGGTAGTGTCTCTGAAGAACTTGGTTAGCTGTTAGCTGCATAGTAGGAGACTGTGGAGGTCCTAGAAATTTATAATAAAATAAAAAAAACAGTATTATAAAGCAACAGTACTCTCTCTTTATTTCCTAATATAATCAAGCTTAGTTTACCCAAAATAATTCAACATCCAAGACCAGATTAAATATGTTTACGTTATGAAACACCATACATTTTGTAATTGGGTCTAAAGGTAAAATTTAGAAACAAGTATTAGGTTAAATGTATCAAAAAGTAATGTATTTTTAGCTGTTTTCCTTGACAAAACAAGTAAAACATGAATGTAGAACTAAATGGTACATATCCTAGGATAAATCATGCAACCTATATGTTGAGAATATCCTAGATAAAAATGAAAAAACAATTATTAAACAAAATGTATAATAATAATTTAATATAATGCACTAAAGAATTCTATTATACTTATTGCTCTAACTGTAATATAAAGAAAGTGCTTTATATGTTGTATAACAATAAGGAATTAATAATAATACTAATTAATTAGATAATAGTACATAATTGTCAATTTGGTTGATGGAATAAGCCTATAGAGACAGTATATGGTTTGAAGCAGAAACACAGAATTGCTCAGTAACTTGAAATGCATGGAAAATATTACCATTTTTATAAGCTGTTTGTTTTATTACTTAAAATGTGTATGTGCGAAAGTAGAAGCTTGTGGTGTTTTATTTCGTAAAGCTTTAGTACCGAAACCTTAATTTCACTGCAATGTTTAAACCTTTTAACTCGCCTGTGAGCGGTGGTTCCAAACCGGCTGTATCATAGAAACATACCCGTTCTTTAGTACCACGGTCGGTCTCAATATTAGCAACATATATATCTTCAATTGTTGGGTAGAACGACGATTTTAAATTAACACAGCCATAAATAAGCTGCTCTAAAATTGCAGTTTTACCCACTCCTTTCATTCCGCAAAGAACAACTTTGCTTGTTTTTCCCATGGTGAGTTTGTTACTTGCAGATGTAACTTTCACTTATTACAGTAAGTACGTGTATAACATATTTGTTTTTATGTTTATTTACAAATTAATATTTCCTAAATATAAAAAGTAAATAAAAGCGCTTAAGGGCTCAACTTAAACCAAGACATTTCATTATTTATATTATCTAATTTATTTACAACTTCACATAATATTACAACAAGACAAGTCTAGAACGAAGAACTGCGAAGTAGGTACAAACAAATATGTACATATAATTTTATTTTTTTTTTTTATTTCGCCCATGGCGCAGGCTTATAGTCTTTCGACCATACCGCCTAGTCTTTCGTAGAAATGTACATACAAATACAAAATATGACCAAAGATTCTATACATATTGCCACAGACTGAACACTAATTGCAGGTACTAATTTTACAATAAGCTCTCAAGTATAATAAAAAGTATCAAAAATGTTTATTTATTTAAGGACGTGTGTACAGAACAACGTCTGTCGTGTCTACTAATATATATAACTTGCAGTCTTTGGCACTACAGTAGTTGACTTAATAAGCTGCTACTTTGCTAATGAAGAACAGTGTTAGCCTAATGGCTTCAGCGTGCAATCTCAGCCCTGAGGTTGTAGGTTCAATCCCGGCTGTGCACTAATTGCCTTTCTATGTGCGTATTTAAAATTTTCTCCAATGGTGAGAAAACATAATGATGTTGTTGAGGAAACCGCCTTGCATTAGACTCAAAATAAGTTAACGCCGTGTGTCAGGCACAGGAGGCTGGTCACCCCCAAACCCCAGCCCACACCTAAAAAGGTTCTAGCACCCCTGATTTCAGTTTCATTTGGTAAAGAAAGTATTTCTCTCTAAAAAGTAAGATGGTATAAAAGATATTTAAAAGTATGTATGAGTTTGTATCAGTTAAGCTAATATAATTTTTAAACTATTACATTATTAGTAATTATAAAATACAAATGATCACATTTGCCAGTTATTTTAAATAAAAAGGGATATTATTTTAACTTTATTTGCAAAAACAACCAAAAATGAGTTAAGATTTAAATTCACTAAACAACATGAAAATATTCTATTTTTTTTTTGTTATTAAGTATTATGGATTAAGATTTTTGAAACAAGCCAAATAAATATGAAAATGTAAAGACCAACACTTTATTTTCATTTAAAATATACAGAACCTAAAGCAATACTATATTTTGTGAAGAAATTTCATTTGTTACAAGGAATTTTTTATAAACGCTCATGAATTCATTTGATCCACATATTACATATTGATTGTCAACAGCTGGTTTTAATAATTCTATATCTCCAACATTTAATTTCCTTTCTAAGATTGGCTCCTCATATTTAACTATATAATTTGAAGTTGAACTTAGATAAACTTTGTATGAAAAATTCCAAAATGACTTCTTGCAATACAACTCTTCTCTATATAAAATAGTATCTATAGAATGGGTGCAATAATACAATAATATTTTAGTCATATCATCTTCATTATTTAAAATTTCTTGAGTAATTGAGATAAATGGTATAATACCTGTTCCTTGAGCAATTAAAATAATATTATTAAATTTATTTGGTGTAACTTCATAACCTCCATATGGCCCCCTCCACAAAGTAGTATCTCCTATGACTAAGTTATATAAATAATTTGAGACTAAGCCATTTTCATATACCTTCACAATAATTTCAAAATCACAGTCATCTTCAGATTTTATAGGTGTATAGGCACGAGAACATTTGTTGCTGTCTTTTTTAAATAAAATATAAAAATGTTCCCCTACTTTCCAAAATACTCTCTCACCACTATCCTTTTTTTTAAATTTTACCAGTTTATGCAAGTTGCATAAGTTTAATACATTAGTTACTACAAATGATGTGTATTCACCTTGCAAGATTCCATTTGACTTAAGGTCTGTAGGCACATGATGACTATTTTTATATTTTTCATACAGTTTCAATTGCTTCTCATAAACATCATAAATACAAGGATTACATCCACCATTACAACAATCTTCTTTACTTGGCTCAACTGGAGGCTTCATGAGTGTTTATCAATTTAAATTAGAATTATGCATTAGGCACCATATCACGTTTTTAAATTTTTTTATTAAAACATAAATTTAATTATAATCAAGGCTTTAATTGTAATAATTATAGGTGTTTTCAAGGTTAATAATTTATTCATAAAGAAATGAGTAAAAATTTTTTACTAAAAATACCATTAGGGATGTTCGATGATCATCGATGTTGGGTTTGGTAATTGGTTTTCGATAAATATCGCAAATCGATGCCCAACACCAATGTGGTCGATTATGACATCGATGTCAATATCGATATTTTTCTATCAACGATCATGCTTAATTACTATACAGTATAATATAGTTATATTAAATACTTACCTTTTTTTAGTTTTATGACCTGGTAACATTGACATATAAGTCATAACTTTATAAATTCAATACTAAGTAAGTTAGTAGTTTGGGGAAACGTTGGTCGTGGCGGGAGTTTTGTTTTTTAGTAAAATTTATAAATTTAATTTAATTGATATAAAAGATCAATTTGTATATATTGTATGTAGTAGTTTAACTTAATTGTTTATTTCTTTAATTTGTGTATATATTCTTCAGCATTTGGTAAGTTTTTATACTTTTTCCTCAAGGCCTGGAATCAGGCGAAAAAATGAACGAGCCCCCGGATATCGGGGGCTCGCCCCCTGAGGTTGCGTGTAATATTATAGTAGAAAATAGATTTTCTAAACTGGACGAGTCCAGTGTAGACACAGATGTGGATCAACGGAGTGACCGTAAAAGAATGAGATTAGGTAAAATTTGCAAACATTGTAATAAGAGGAAAAAAAGATTTGACCCGACGCGTCGTAACAAGCAAAAAGAGACTGATTGTTCGTGCCAAATACCGGATATTGAATTTCCCTCATTATGTACTGAGATTAAGAACGCTAACGATATAGATAGTTTTCAGCAAAAAGGTTACCCAGCACATAATACAAGTGTAACTGTTAATACCCAACAACACCCCCCATCAGATAGTTCTCAGTCTCCAAAAAACCCTACAGGCCGATCGTTTTATGAGGCCTATGACATAGGGCCATTTGTAGTTCATGTGCAAAAAGTTTCTTCAGATACTGGCATCGCCTCCTTGCACCCAGTCCAATTTGGGTATTTCCTAAAGAAAAATTCATTTAAAAACATTATTAATGGTAGCATTAAAAGGATAGGCAGAAACCGAATTTCCCTATCATTTTCAGACCACAAATTTGCAAATGAATTTGTTAATAATCCTTGCCTGACAATTAATAATTTTAAAGCTTTTATTCCTTCATTTAATGTGACTCGAATGGGGCTTGTGCGGGGTGTTCTCTTTACCTGTAGGCAGCGGAGGAATAATAAAAATTAGACGCCTAAATTATAAAGTGCGTAACAGCTCCCCACCTGAGTGGAAGCCATCACAGACTGTTGTTATAACTTTTGATGGCCAAGCTCTACCAAAACATGTGTTTGTATGCTACAATGCCCTACCGGTGGAACTTTATTCATACCCCACTATTCAGTGTTATTCTTGTTGCCGATTTGGTCATACTAAGTCCAATTGTAACTCTCGACCCCGATGTTACAAGTGTGGCCAAGGCCATACTGGGGACACATGCAACATACAAGATGATGCAGCATCTTGCTGTCTGTGTTCAGGTCTACACTTTGCTACAAATAGGAAATGTCCAGAATATGAACGACAGACTAAAATTAAATTATATATGGCTCAGAAATGTGTATCTTACGCAGAAGCAAACAAAGTGTATGATCCTGTCTCAAAATCTTTTGCTGAAATAGTAAAGTTTTCAAACATGCATAATTCTCCTAATTCTCCTGTGCCATCTGTATCGCCTTCCTCTTCCTCGATTCCGTCGTATAGTAGATCTTATAAGAAAAACATATTTGTTAAACCAACAACCCCCAAACTAAAACGACTGGGGTATAACAAAACAGAACACTTCAGTTTAATAAAGGACTATGATGCTCCAGCTTCTCCTAACGGGGTCGCTTTAATAAACAGTAACGTCAACAATAATGAAACAATGTTCTCAATCTCTGATGTTATCCAACTTTTGACTGAAATAAAATCCATTTCTAACTCTGACAACAATGTAACCGAACAACGCCGCCCAACACTTGCTTCCTTAACTCAATTAAAATCCACTTATGCGTCCAGAACGCGAACAAATAATCCAGTGGAATTGCAGAAGCGCAATCTGCAATAAAAACGATTTAATCTATTTGCATAATAAATTTGAACCTTTTGTCTCAACTCTGTCGGAAACATGGCTTCGCCCGAAATTGACATTTCGAATTCCAGGTTATGTTATTCTCCGACAGGACAGACCTGACGGCTATGGCGGTGTTGCCATAGTCATTAAAAATAATCTCCCCTATTCCTTATTTCCACTTCCCTCATTCGGTGATGACTTGTCAGTCATTGCTGCTATTGTAAATAAAATTTGTATAGTATCTATTTATTTTTCTCGTCCTAATGTAAATATTTTTTCTCATCTTAATCAACTGTTCTCCATCCTCCCAAGGCCTTTCTTAGTCCTAGGTGATTTTAATTGCCAACATCAATCTTGGGGAAGCACTTCTTCCAACTATTATGGAGATCAATTATTAGATATTATAGATTCTCATGGTATATGTATTTTAAACACTGGGCTGCCAACTCGTGTTACTGGTCCAAGCGAAGGTGCAAGTGCGCCTGATCTATCTTTATGTTCACCTGATTTAGCTTCAACTTTGGACTGGCACCCTCTAGCATCTTCGTATGGTAGTGACCACTTTCCACTTGTAATTACTTTTCCTTCATACAAACCTATCAAAACCAATCGCTCTCCTCGTTTTAAATACAGATTAAACAACGCAGATTGGAAATTATTCAACCAAATAGTAGAGCAGAAAACTAATACTTATTCTCAAGAAGGTAGCCAGATCTCCGCAGAAATTCTTTCTCAGGTTTTGATTGAAGCTGCCGATGAATCTTTTTGCACTAAAACTAAGGTCCGATCGCAAATTCCTTCACCTCCCTGGTGGGATCATGAATGCACAGCTGCAATAAAAGAAAGAAAACAGGCCGAAAAAAAATACTGCGAGGATATGTCAGAAGAAAATTTCGAGTTATATTTAGAATCTGCCCGTAGAACTAAAAAATTGTTTAAGAAAAAGAAATACGATGGTTGGCAATCATTTTGTGCATCCATTAGTCCAGATGTCAGCCCGTCAGAGGTCTGGCGTAATATTCGTAGATTTAGATCTGCATATAATAATTCCCCTTCTTCTAAATTACCGATAACTCTAGCTGATCAGTTTATGGATCATCTTGCTCCCCCTTCTGTACCGGAACAGAGATTTCCTCCATTAACTATTCCTGCTTACATTTTTGATGACCTAAGTGGAATAAACGCTCCGTTTTCTTTGATCGAACTTAAAGGTGTGCTTAATAAGGTAAAAGACTCTACTCCAGGAGAAGATGGGATTCCATATTCTTTTTTGAAAAATCTTTCGGACCGAATGCTGATGCTGTACTTAAATATTATAAATTCTATTATGATTTCTGGGTGCATTCCCAAGTCTTGGATCACTCAATCAATTATACCTATTTTAAAAGAGAATAAGCCAACCGATGATCCTTCTTCTTACAGACCCATTGTCCTTTCTTCTGTTTTAATGAAAATAGCAGAACACCTAGTAAAAATCCGTTTAGAATGGTTTTTAGAGAATAAAAATCTATTAGCAACGACCCAATTCGGTTTTAGAAAAAGTAGAAGCACAATGGATAGCTTAGCAATATTCACTACAGACTTAAGATTAGCATTTTCAAACAATGAGTCAGTAGTAGCTACTTTCTTAGATATAAGCTCAGCTTATGACAATGTTCTTATATCGGTTCTCAGGGAAAAACTGCTATGCTTAAACGTACCACCAATTCTAACAAACTTTGTTATAGATATGCTCAGTGAAAGATACATAAATTTATTTATTGAAGATGTCAAACTATCTCGGACCGTATGGAAAGGATTACCACAGGGTTCTGTACTCAGTCCTTTGCTCTATAACATCTATACGTATGATTTAGAAACATCATTGCAGGCATCAACAAACGTACTACAATATGCAGACGATCTTCTTATATACAAATCGGGCAAATCAATTGAAAATAATTGTCAAACTCTAACATCTTCCCTTTCATTTTTAAACTCATGGCTGACTTCGAATGGTCTAGACATATCTGTATCCAAGAGCAGGGTTGTGTTGTTTTCCAGAATGCGTAAGCCTCCCCCGGTCCAGGTAAAGTTTGATAATGTTTTGATTCCCTCGACTAATAATATCAAATTCTTGGGGGTAGTTCTAGATTCTAAGCTCACCGGTGTATCCCACTGTGAGTATGTAACAGCGAGATGTGAACGAAATTTAAATATTCTTAGATGTTTATCGGGCATTTGGTGGGGAGCGCATTCACACTCCTTAAAACTGATTTACAACGCCATAATCAGAAGTGTAATGGATTACGGTACTTTCCTGTTGGAACCAGGAAATGTTTCTGCTTTCAAAAAATTGGATAGTATTCAAGCAAAAGCAATGAGAATAGTCTTAGGAGCTATGAAGTCAACCCCAATCAACTGTATGAGAACCGAATGTGTAGAGCCACCATTAAACTTACGCCGACAATTTCTATCTGATAAATTCCTATTCCGCTGTATGCAATTTAGTAACCATATCCTTACATCTAAACTAACATCCTTGACATCTTTAATCCACACTTCTCAATTTTGGAAAAACAAACGCACACCATGTTTGGTTAAAAGTTTCACAAGATTTACTTCTCTTAAGGCTCCTACTCACCAAGCGACTTCCAATCCTTTGTTTAAATATAGTTACAATTCCCTTATAATCTGTCCCGTTATACATACTAACATAGGTCTTGTTAAAATTGAGAAAAACCAAAAGTTAACATTTAATTATATTGTTGACACTAAGTGGCCACAATGGCATCGAATATTTACAGATGCATCTAAACATTCCAGTGATGGATGTGTAGGTGTAGGTGTAATACATTCTAACTACAATATTGTCCAAAAAACTAAACTCCCTCCTGAATCCTCCGTGTTCACTGGCGAATGTATTGGCCTATTCAAAGCTTTAGAATACATCCTTCTACTGAAACTTCAAAAAACTGTAATTTTTACAGATTCACTTAGTTCTTTAAATGCCCTAGCCCGGTTCCCATTTGGATCACATTATCAATTCCCTGTCATTTCCGAAATTAGAAACTTACTATTGAAATGTTTGAAAGAAAACTATTCCGTATCGTTTGCATGGATTCCTGGTCACTGTGGAATATCTGGAAACGAAAAAGCCGACCGTATTGCCAATGAGGCAGTGGATAGTGGAGATGTGGATATTTTTGGAAACTATGCGCATGACTTGATGGCTCTTTCTGGGATTTATCTCCGGAATTCCTGGACTGAATCCTGGAATCAAGATCGTTCAAAAGGTCGCCATTATCGTGCTATTCAACCTTCTATACCCATTAAGCCCTGGTTTTGGAGACTGAGATTCGGTAAAAGAGTTACAACAATACTGTCTCGTATGCGTCTGGGACACGTCTGCACTCCAGCTCACCTTGCTAAGTTTAATATTATTGACATCCCTACGTGCGAATGTGGATATGCTGAAGCTGATTTGAATCACATCATTTTTGTTTGTTCTCGGCGCGAACGGTCGGCTCTTATCGACGGCTCATTTCCCTTCAAATTCCTTTCCCTTCATCCATATCCTGTTTACTTTCAACAATGGACCAACATATATATAAACTTTTAGCAGCTTTTATCTTAAGTAATGATATAAAAATTTAGATACTATGAATGTGTATATATGTAAATATCTTTTCTTACACTCCTTTTATATCTATCTCTATAAGAATTGATCTTTTATTTTATAGATTTTCCTTTCCTTAATTCCGTTCCATCCGTTACGTTTATTTTTTTACCCGTTTCCCTGTTTTGACCCTGGGCCACAATGCACAAACCGTGCGGGCCATAATATAAAAAAAAAAAAAAAAAAAAGTTAGTAGTCTGCGTTAGACAGCATGGCGGCCACTGGAGTAGATTCAGAAATTACTAAAAGCGATAAATATTCGATATTATTACCCACATACAACGAAAGAGAAAATCTTCCTATTATAATATGGCTAATAATCAAATACCTAGATAGAAGGTATAGAAATATGTGTATTTATATTTGCAATCTTTACTGTATTTTTAATTACATTACATTTCTAGTGGAATAGATTTTGAAGTGATAATTATTGATGATGGAAGCCCCGATGGAACATTAGAGGTTGCCAAGCAATTACAAAATTTATACGGCTCTAATAAAATCGTGCTTCGACCTCGTGAAAAGAAATTAGGACTTGGCACTGCTTACATTCATGGCATTAAACATGCGACCGGCAACTTTATTATTATTATGGATGCTGACCTAAGTCACCACGTAAGTTTACTGTTTAGCTATCAGGTTTTTGTACGTATATCTAGGCTTCATTATTTTCATCTAGGCTTCAGGATTTCTTAACTATCTATTCTATAATTTGAAATGAATTTGTGTAGTGTTGCTTGATACATTTAAAAATGTCCTGCACAAATGGTAACCAATGTAAAGAGAATTTTTATTTTTTCAATATTATATTTGGTGTAATTTTAAATTTTCAGCCTAAATTCATTCCAGAGTTCATAGAGGTGCAGAAAGAAAATGACTATGATATAGTTACTGGCACTCGCTATATAAATGGAGGAGGGGTGTATGGTTGGGACTTTAAGCGAAAATTAATATCTAGAGGTGCCAACTTTTTAACTCAAATGCTACTAAGACCTGGGGTGTCAGATTTAACAGGGTCATTTAGGTACTTGTTGTTATTTTTAATCTAAGTTTAAGTAGAATAAAATATGTACATGAGTACATATATGTGATGGCTAAAATGTTAAATTTATATCATAAAATAATAAATCTTTATTGAGCTTTTATTTTATGGGAAAATAAAGTTTATTTTTAATTCTATATTTCTACAACTGTTGAAAATCTTTAATATGCTAGTAAAAAAGCATCAAAATGCACTTTGTAGAAATAGATTTCTTCTAGAGATAATATTACATTTTCAGGTTGTACAAAAAAGATGTTCTACTGAAACTTGTAGAAAGTTGTGTGTCAAAGGGATATGTATTTCAAATGGAAATGATAATCAGGTAAATTTATAAAAAAAATTATAATACTAGCCGTTATCCTATTACATTTGTACCCATAATACATAATTTCATGAACAATCCTTATATGAAGAATTTCTATCTTTACAAAACAAGCTTTTGTAATATTAAGTTAAAATTATAGTCGATCATGCTTATCTCATATCATAATATGTAGTATATTAATATCACATTTAAATAATAAAATTTACAGTTCACTATATATATATTCTTAAGATCTCCATAAATTTAAACTTAACCATTACTCACAGAAATAAAACTATTTAAGACCCTAATGACTTGCATTATTAAAAATCTCAGTAATTTTAAAATTTAATGAGAAACCCTTATTTCTTTGAAGATGTAAGTAAATTTGTAACAATTATATCTTTCTTTTTATTGTAGTAAAGAGTGTGAGCATAGATGTTAACATGGTTGTCATGCTTTTAAAAAACATGTAATTTTTTTGAATCATCCCTTGTGTGGAGAGTAGTTGATTTGAGAAAAGATGTGCTGTGTTGGCATATGTCTGTTGTTCAATCCTTGCAAATTTCCTCCTAGTTTGTTTAAGATGTCTTTCTAATACTTTCAATTGAAAAAGTTTGTTTGAACCTTTAGCTGTAAACAATAAGATGTCATTACATATTACTTCAAATAAGCACAAGAATTAGTAGCTTATATAATTATGTATGTATATATGTTATTGTGAGGGTAATGTAGGTTTATATTTAATAAGGTTTCTCCACATTCATTCAATGTCACAAATTGGATAAATTTTTGCTTACAAGCAAACCTTACGTTTGAATTCTGTTAAAACAAAAATATTTACATGAAATTGAATAAACTACAACAAGTTTGAAATAATAAGCATTGCTTATAAGAAAATCTGAGATAATCCTCATGAAATGTAAGCCTCTATAGATCTATGGATTTTTCATTTATTTAATTTTATATAAGATATACTCACTAATATGGCCAGTCTGCTTTTTGTTTAGTTTCTGTCTTATGAAGCGGTTGTACATTACTGCAATAAATATCTTTTTTATAGTACATTCAACAGTTTACTACAGTTTGAAAAAAAATTGTTCCAGAGCCCGGCAGTTGAACTACACTATAGGGGAGGTGCCCATCACATTTGTGGATCGAGTGTATGGGGAATCTAAGCTTGGTGGTACTGAGATTATTCAATTTGCTAAGGCTCTCTTATATTTATTTGCTACCACATAAATTTAGCAAATTGACAGAGGTGGCCAAGCATATTCAGCAGTCATGATCATGTACAAAAAATTCAATCCGTTGGTTCTTGAATTCTTTATACACAAGTCCATAAATATTCTGGATTAGTGACAACAAATTGCAAATATCAAAATGAAATATGAAATAAAATTATTGAAGGTATTGATTAAGTTTATTATAAGTTCTAAAAAGTCATTATAAATGTGTATTTTTTATAATATCAACTAAAGAATATATTTGTATAATATGAGAATAAAGATTTTATTTATTTTTACAATAATTTATTAATATTTATAGGGAAAAACTGAAGTTTTGATGATGATTAAGTTAAAGGGTATATTTTTTGATTTTTCACCATATAAATGTCTAATAATATTTATTCAAGTGTGCAACTGAATTGACAGAGATAAAGTAGCATACAATACTATTTTTTATTTTGTGTTTTTAGGAAGGTACTTTTATAATTAGGTCTATGAAAACTAAACATTGTGTACTTTAAGTTTTGGTGCTGAACAGCACTTTCTAAATATGAAGATAAAATAGTTTTTCAAAACATAGTCACAGCTACTTTTAAATGTATATTTATGTTAAAAGAAAAGTTGTGTTGTAAATTTTATTATAAAAAATTAAATAATTTACTTTGCAAAGCTTTTGAAGTTAAATCAGTAATGAACAAAAGTGGTAAAAGTAAATATGAAAAAAACCCACCCTCTGCTATAAGTAATGGTTTAATTATGGTAAAACAAATTAACACACTCAGATAAGTTTCAATTGTGTGATATTTAAACATAAAAAATATAAATACCGTTTCAGTTTCGTCTTTTCTGTAATTATTGAAACCAACTCTAATTGTGGGTTTTAATATGGGAAATCTAAAATATATAAAAAACAATTACTATTTACAAGTATATGTCCTTTGTGATTCGTCTAAACTTCGCTTGTTGTAAACACTAGAAATTAATAAACCCGTCATCAATATTGCCGCACACTAAAAAAAGTGCAAAAAACTAGTGTCCAGTTTTCCATTTTAATTCAATACATTTAATTGAATTTTGTCCTAAAATAAACACCATGTAATATTTTATTTAACTTACTAGATCCGTCGAGAAGTAAATCGTAAACAGTCTAACGTAGAGTGATAGCTCTGAATATAGATAAACTTTATATTTAGGCTCAACAATGTTCTTTTTAAACCTTTAATAAAATTTAAGCAACTTATCGCAAGAACTTTCAGCCTATGCAAAACAGAAACACCTAACGAGTTGTCAACACAAAACCACATGAAATCCTATTTCTATTTCTTAGGTAACGAGTTTAACTAAAACGAAAACTTCCTCGTTACAGTAAACTTAAAACGCTACATTGAAACGTAAACCTTGTTTCTCCTTAATAAGGGCCCTATTTAATAACTGTCAATAAGTAGATTTTTGTTTTTCGTTTACCACACAACTGAGAAAGTTTAGTTTTAATTCGTGAAATTGAATTTACTTATTGGCACATATATAAGTATTTTATATATAATTAAATTAAAATTTTATTTTGTCACGTAGTCTGTGACAGAACGGAGTTTAACTACTCTGGTGTCGACATAGCCTGTGGAGTGGACTCCTCAAATAATTGTATTGAGAAATGATAAAAGCTATCTGACATATGTCTTACTGACATAATGAGGTCAGTACTTTTTTGCAAAATATTTCTATAGTACATACCTACGTAATTGTATTGTTTTAGAAGGATTACTTGCTGCATTGTGAAGTGGCATGAAAGATCTGTTGAGTTTCGTGATTTTGACGTTTATATAAAATATAATTGTAGTTCTGGCGTGGTGATTCGATTTTTTTAAGTAGATACTGCTTTGTATTACTGATGTAGAAAGTCAACAAAATGCTTGGCCAGTTTAATAACGTTGGTGTTCGCAATTGCAATGGAACTAAACTACGGTATGATCAAGCTTGTTTAGAAATAATTACTGATGGCCCAGTTACTCTCTGGAGCCAGTATGAGGAGTGTGAAGATTGCATGTTGTTAGAGACTGCTAACTTAAAAAAGTCTGGTCCTGTTGTCCTAGAAACAATCAGTCCCATCCGATACGCTATACTCAGCGAAGAACATGAAATTTGCAATGGTAAGTAACTTTTCCAAATATTTTTAACACGCAAACATTCTGTTATTGTAACTCCAACTAAAAATAATTTATGATATTTAAAAAATATAAATCCCTAATATATAAAATATAAATACGGTATATAGATAATGACGTGTTTGTCGACGCTTAGGTCAAGTGACTCATAATAGTATATTAATATTGGCTAAAATTCTGTTTCCTATTTAGTTATGTGAACATCTGTCTAACATTATTGATAAGCACAATCAATATAAATACACAAAGGTTTATCTTTATTCAATTTCCCAATTATTCATATAGCACAGCATTTAGTAATCATTTGTTTTTCAGATAAATTTTTACATGAATAATTTAATTTTAACTGTCATTTATCTGACTAAATTAATTATATTAGTATCTAATTTCTCAATATCTAACTTCTATAAGGCCATTTTTTTATGTGTTCATCTTTTAATATATTGGTGTTACTTAACAGTTTCAATATTAATTTTAACAAATTAATTAATAAAGTATATTTATTATTATTACTAATATCCATTTACTATGTAAGATAAAACTCTGTTATTGCTGTCCTCTTTACATACTCTTAAACCTGTTTTACTGTATTAATTGACATGCAGGGTATGCAATAGCTGCATAATTTACTATGTGTTAATTAGAATTTTTAGATAAATTGTAAAATTTAATACCTTGAACAGCTGTATATATTCTACCTATTACCTTTTTGTGTCATGTGACTAGCAACAATGGAAATTTCCTTTGAGGATTGCTGAATAACTTATATATTACTTAATGTTTAATATTTTCATATAAATATTATAAATTTTGTTAAATATATACTAGCGGACCTGACAGACATTGGCCTGTATGATATTTTAAGCGAGTAGGATATTAACTAAGTATCAAAGTACTGACTATAGTGCCATCTGCCGGCTGATTTGTGAATCTAAACCATCCAGTTCTCCACGTAAACCTAAAAATTATTGAAGTCAGTCCAGCCGTTTTAGAGAAGTACAGCAACATACAAACGTACAGTAGAATTATATATCAATATATCCTATCTTTTAAGTTAGATAAAACTGCACACAATGTGAAAATTTGATTGAAATCAGTTAGGGAGTCCATAGCAGACAAACAACATGACGCTTAATTTATATATATATATTTTATTTGCAATATTGCACTTTAACTACAGTTTATGTTAGGAGTTGTGTAATGCATACAGAAAAGGTTAAAGCAATAAAGCCTTGTTTAGTCAAACCTGTAATGTAAAAATTACTTCTTATTACCATAAACTTCATAATTATAATTTTAATTGCATTAAGTTTTATTTGTAACCTATATCATTTGTGTATCAGATACACATCCATTGTGAAGGCTTATGCTTTGCCTTTAAATGTAGAATACAAGCATAAACTATCACAACATAGCAATAAATATTAAAGTGGTTTCAATAGATTCAGAGAGTACAGAACATTAATTGTATATGAGCAATTTCATTTTTTAATTTATATATATGCTCTAAAATGTTATAATGGGAATGAAGATATATGTGAGGAAAAATAATTTGAGAACTTATGAATCAGGTTGCTGTGTCAACCAATCCATGTAAAATGATCACTAGGACATTATTATGTAGCCAGAAATTTTGATGCGTTAGCAAATATTTAAATGAATATTATGAGTCACAATTTTGATTCGACCAAGTTATATGGCAGTATATATATATAGCATCATAGGTACTTAATACCAAACAAATCATTTTATCTTTTTTTAATAAATTTTATTTTCTTAACAGTCAAGCGTATACACAATAAATCCTTTTCAGGTACCTATGAATTTGGAGAGTTTGGTCAGTATAGCATCAATGTTGCAAATGATAGTCGTAACTGCCAGCCCCGGATGACAGCAGAGCCTGATGCGGCGTACCTCCCGATACTTACGGCGGTAGTTGTGTTATTGTCTTTGGCAACACTGTGGTATATTGTTAAAGGAATTCTCAAGATAATCATTGCTGGACGCTTGTATTCCAGATACTTTGCAAGGTACTCAAATTTATTTCTTTGATATATTATTATTAATATTTGTGTATTTATTTAAATATCTGTATTACGAAAAAGTAAAGTTATAATTGTTAAATTCATAAATTATATTTGCCGTACATGATACTTACAATTCTTGGAAACAACCAAAAATAGTGTACAATCTTTTGTCCTTTGTATGACTATTCTCAAATTCTGATCAAATATTATCTTTGGATTTATGTATGACATATATTACTCAAAGTGAGTGAGGCTGATTGCAGATGGGTGAAGGAAATAAACTCTTTGTGTCTCAAATGCTGGTGTCTCATTATTTTGTCTATGATAGTGTTATTGGGCATAGAGAAAAATTCATCCATTGAGACAGGCACTTAGCTACCAGGCCTTTTAAAGTTTTCTATAACACACCTGTCTTGTTATAGAGAGGACAATGAACTTGGCTCCGAAACGCGCGTGATAGTTTCAAGTGAACCTAGGTCCCCTACGAGATCTAGACTGCGTTCGCTAGACATCTTTAGAGGATTCTCCATTGCGCTTATGGTAAGTTCTAAATCAAACTTAAAATAACTTTATTCATATAGTACACGTATGAACGTCAACATAAAAGATTATAAATTGATTTGATTTGCAAGTCAAGGGCGTAGAGCGAGCGAGCTTATAAATTAATCTCCGCCACTCTTTATAATCCCCAAGTTTTGAGTCATACAATTGAACTGGAGCAAAATATCCCAAGGTTTGGGAAGGATCATTTAAATAATCGCTGAATTTATAAAAATATTTATTGTTTATTAAACGAATATAATTTCCATATAAGGTTTGTCTTGTGGAACCTGGTTGGTCGTACGCGTTAATTAGTTCTGTTTCTAGTATTATTTAAAAAGAGTACCGAGAGTTTTTTACGCTAGCTTTTCTCGGCCAACACCTCTGTCTTCTTTGCCGATGTGTAGGGATGCCAACAGGCTCGAATTTAATGACGTGGAATAAGTGATACCATGATGATCTTATGTTCCAAAATAAACGTATTTTATTTATTTTTTTATTTTATACTGCTGAAAGTCACAATTTGTTTTTTTTTTGTTTTACAATCGTTTATATTTTTTTGTACATCTCCAAGGGTTTAAGAATAATTTTATCAGCTACACTGTCATGCTGATTCATGACAAGGGTTGACTCTCTTCAGAACGAAGATTTAAGACTTCGTTTAAATTAAAAACGTCATTGCACGCACACATGTGTGTCTTCTTACGAGACCAAAGGTACGATCGTTACGATCAAATCAAACCCTGAAACGCGGTAAAAAAGTTATTCCGACCGCACACATATATATCTTCTCGATATCAGGTACTGGGGGAACGGCTAGTCAGTAAGACAGCTCGATAATCTTCTTTTGGATAGAGAAAGAGCACCTTTCCTCCACGACCTTCTACATTTGAGGTTATAATAAGTTAAAAAAATTGAAATTACTGTAGAGCAAGCAACTGCCGGCCATTGTAATATTAATATTAATTGATACAACAGATAAGTTGTATCACTTAATATAACGTGATACATACATGATTATAATGGGGCTACAATTTTTTTTGGTCTGGGCCACAGATTTCTTTATCTGTTTTATGATACGTTTTCAAAATGTTATTAAACCTTTTTGTGGATCCGTTACGATACGATATTTTTGGTATAGCAACATCGATGATCAATGATCATCGTTACCTTATATACACAGTACTGAGATACGAAAAATAGATACAGCCAAGTATATTCTTACTTGCTATTTGAAACAATATACAAACGGTGATTAACTCAAGGTAACAATCGCTATCCAACGGTTTCTTTGTGTAATTTATGTGGGAAATTGTAAACAAGTAATTTGAAACAATTCTTACGTTTAAATATAAAAGTGTAATGTTTTCAACGGTTCAAATTTCACAAAACAATATTGATATAAAACTGTAAATCAATGTTTTGTCAATAATGAAAATTATCTATTTAATATAAAATGTAAAATTAATTTGTATTCATATGTTTTTTATTTATTTTTAAAAGGCACACTCACGAAACACAGAACACACAATTTAAAAAATTTAATATTAAATTGAAGAAAAATTGCATGTGAAATCGTAAAACAAGCTCGCAAGCCTGGCATTGAGTGCCCATGGGCGGTATCACTTAAGATCATGTAAGCTTCCTACCCGTTTGCACTCGGTTTGATAAAACAATTAACAAACATTATAATGTTTTCGTCAAAACCATTTTTTTTTATGTATATAAACATGCCCGCGTATTTCGACATTTGGAGGAAACATCTAAACTATTTTTAAAAGAGTTCAATGATAGTGCATTGATTACACTTTCCGGAAACCTATTGCTGTCGGCTACTACCCGGTTTGGGAGAAAGTTCTTTAGGGAATTTGTGTTATGTTGAATGGTTTCAAAGAACTACACCTCAAATGTGTACTTTCACTTAAAATAAAGAGCTTCTCAATTCCTGGAACATTATAGTGGCCAGTGAACAAATGAAAGATATGTTTTGTTTTTCACAGATATTCGTGAATGCAGGCGGTGGTGGCTACGGCATATTCACTCACTCCGTCTGGAACGGATTGACAGTTGCTGATGTGGTTTTCCCATGGTTCGCATTCGCTATGGGCGAGGCTTTGGTATTGTCGCTTAACGCCCGGCTGAGGACATCTTTGCCGAGGATCACGGCTCTTAAACAGGTAATAAACATTAACTTCATCATATCTGTGGCCATAGGTCAGAATATGATTCATGCAATTTCATTACTTTACAGGACAAGTAATTAAATTAAGAAATCTTGAAGGCTGTATTAAAATATGAAAGACGTGATATGTATTAATAAGTCATACTGAGCAAAAATTTTCTTATCATGGTCTGATCTGTGATCACAGATATAACATTCTATTGTACGTGTATCACTGAAGTCCACAACGGCTAGACCGATTCGAATGATTTTTTTTTTGTATGCGTTAATTAAACCAAGAATAATAAAATTTAGTAGGCAGTGATGTCAGCTAAAGAATAGAATAAAACAAATAATAAAAAGGTTGGGAGGGGGGAGAGAGAGAGAGACAGATAGAGTAATCGCGTGAATAAAATGACGTTTGTGTCCCGCGCTGCGATACGATGTGCAAACTTCCCCCCACTCCCTTATTTAATGTTCAAGAAGTTTGACGGCTACTATAACTGTTATGATTTTCGCTCATATATACAATACCCTATAATATCGTAATACCTAAACAAAACAATCAAATATACAGTATTTGCAATGTTTTTAATCTACACAGTAATAATAAAAATAAATGATAACAAATTTTCTTTTTATTTGGTTTCTGTTTCTTTAACGCTGGCAGCATTACCTCGCTGTATTCCGATATCCGTTGAGGAATATCGTAATTATATGGAATACAAATGAATTGTAAATGTCTTCCAGGTGGCCCAAAGATCCCTATTAATGTCCATAGTTGGCATCTGCCTTAGTTCAGTGAATGTGTCGTGGTATGATGTCCGCTGGCCCGGAGTGTTGCAGCGGTTGGCTGCTATGTACCTCATCGTTGGTGCCGTCGAGTGTGCCTTTATGAGGACCAGCCAGAATATTACGCCAGGTAATTATGCAGATACAGTGTTGTGTGCGAATATCGTCTATGTGTGCATTTAACATGACGGTAATACCATCACAACTGAGCATGAATGAGGGTCCTTCAAGAAAAGAGCGTAACATTTCTTAAAAGGCCGGCAACGCATTTGCCTACCCGTGTGCTCTGTTACATTAAAGAAAATTGTTTTAATAATAACGTAAAAATATACAAAAGTAAATGTAAATAAGGCGTAGATGGCTGATCACGAAACAGGTACAGAAATCTGAGTCCCAGGCTTCATAGGGAGCGCCACTGTTTTTTTATTAATTACCCTTTTTTTATGTTGTAAGTTGTTGTGTAAGATAACTTAAGATTTATAAGTAATTTAAGTCTAAACTAATTTACTAAAAAGGTTATTTAAGATTCGAAAGTGTTCTATTAACGTTATGTATTTACTATGTGCTATATATTTTCATTGTATTTTTATTTGTCACATAAATTTCCAAATAACCCCCGACTCTATTGTTAGTATAATTCACATATTCTGTGCAAATATATATACAGTCAAAACTGTTAAGAACAACATACCGGTTATATTGACCAAAATCAAAGGTCCCGGCTGAATTCTATTGTATTAGGTACTTATTAACAACGTGATCTGTTTTTAAGACCAAATATGGGTAGTCCCTTCGATGTCGTTATAACCGGTCGCCTCACCTCCGCTACTCTCTTTGTTGCAGTGAGTGACATTTAAGATCTTACTGCAGCATCTTCCATTTACGATGTAAAGCTTTTTAATATTTCGGGTCGGCTCTGATTATATCGATTTATTGCTCCTGATCGCCCCTGTAGACTCCAAATACAGGACATTCTATAATAAGATGCATCACTGTTTGATTTAATATCTAATAATTATTAATTTAATAATAAAAATAATAAATTAATATCGTTTGGTTTTTTTTTTTAATTCAGGTCGATCCTTATTCCGTGATATCGCGGCGGGCTGGCAACAATGGTTGGCCACAATTCTATTGGTTGCTATTCAGGTATTTATTTTTATTGCCTAGTGCATATGTTATTGTAAAAATTTATAAAAAACAATATTAATATAAAAATATATTTATGCAAGGGTTTCTGGTCTTATCAATTCGTGGTAATTTTTTACTTAGATAGGTATTTTTTAAAAATTTTTTTTATAGATAGCTAAGCTTAAAAAGCTTATCAATGATTTTATAACTTATATAAATATGATATTATGAGAATTTGGATAAGTATTATATGTTTACATTTTCAAGTTTTACAACGTTAACAATCAGTCAAATAGTCTGTGATCAAGATTCCAAATCGCACAGTCAAGTTTCATCAAAATCGGTTCAGTAGTTTTTAAGGTCCACACATTTTTAAGGGAGTATACGTAGGTAAATCAACTTGAAAGATACTTGAAGTCTGATTAATTAAACAATACATTTATTCAGGTGTGTATAACATTTATTCAGGTGTGTATAACATTTATTCAGGTGCGTATAACATTTATTCAGGTGTGTATAACATTTATTCAGGTGTGTATAACATTGACTGTGTCGGCGCCGGGTTGTCCCCGCGGGTATGTGGGACCCGGGGGTCTTCACCGTACTGCATTAGGTGATTTGTCGCTGGTCAACTGCACCGGTGGCATTGCGGGATATATTGACAGGTGAAATTAAATATATGACATTTTTCTCTGTAGCTTTTATGTGTTTTATATGGAAATACAAAAATTATCTGGTTTTATACTATCATTTTTTTTATTCCGTAGAGTTCTGACATTTCATATAAAATAACAAATATTTCAATGTTACGAATAATACATCGAATTAACTTTAGTTACTTTATTTTTTTAATGCCTACTTATTACAGGTGTAGTAAACCTTTAAAAAAATTCTGATGAACAGGGACTTATTTATCACATTAAACTACTTTTAATGTGGAGCACCGCAGTTAATTAAATGGATACATTCATTAACTAATAAAATGTAGACTCAGATGTTCAGACTCGTATCGAAATTTAAAAATGTGCCCGGCCAAAAAAGGTTTACCATCTCTGACATGTCAAAAAATGATATCTGTTAGAATTTTATGACATATATATTGTTTAAAATATTAGTTTTAGTAATACGAGAGTATAAGTTTTTTTTTAAATAAACTTGAAAAATATATTCCTTAATTTACAATATAAATAATTTATATTATTAAATATAATATATATACTAATATTAATAATACAAATTAAAATACAATATTAGGAATATATACTAATTAGTTAATTAAAAAAACGAAGGAATTAAAGTAGTTTGTATTTTCTAATTTACGTATTCTTAGTTTCAGCCAGACTGGTTGTATGATAAATATTGCAGTATCTCAATAATATTTGTCTCTTTCTAGATTAATCCTCGGCTCTTCCCATTTATACAAGGGTGGCAGATTCCGCAAGATCTACATGACCTTACAGCCCCACGATCCCGAGGGATTGTTGGGAATTCTCTCGGGCGTGCTGGTCGTACAGGCGGGCGCGCACGCAACGAGAATTATGCTTGTGTATAACCACGCCAGGTATTTTTTTTATATAAAAAATCATTATTGTTTATACATTTTTAATATTTTTGACGTGACAACGTCTTATAAATTGGTTTGCCGGGTGACACTTCAAGAAACTGCGTTACGCTCCGCTCACGTTATGCGCTCACAATGAGAGCGAGTGAGAGGCACGCGTCCCTTCCACTCGGGCATGGTTAGCCCGCCTAAGAGCGAGAGAGACAGACATAAAAAGTGATTCATCCTTCTTCCTACTATACGAATGAATATTCACATTAAAATTATTTTACCACTCAAAGTCGTTGTCACGTAAAACTTTCGCCCGTATACCGACTTTACAGGCAACCAATTTTTTTTTATTGTTTATTGATTCTCACATTTTACGTCAATAAATGAGTATGAATGGTATTAAAGTTTTGAAATGTTTTAATCCTTACGTTTTTATGCGTCTAATCTTTCTTTTTGGTAATACTGTTATAGATATTTTAATAATGGTAATACTATAAATACTTTTTCTAACTCAAATATTATTTCAGGGCAAGAATAATGCGTTGGGTGTTCTGGTCGATTGTATTCAGCGTAGTTGGTGGCGCCCTCTGTGAATTTTCCAAAAATGGCGGACCAATCCCAATCAACAAAAACCTTTGGTCCGTGTCTTACTGCTTGGTGACAGCTGGAATGGCGTTCTTTATACAGGCCGTGTTATATTTCTTGGTGGATTTGAAGACAAAGTGGGGTGGTCGCCCCTTGTATTATGCAGGTGCGTTGTGTTTTGGTATATTCTTGGGTATTTTGTACCCACTTACAATATTTATATATGTGTATTATATATGATACAATTATAGTATTCCATGTAATACTGGAAGTGTTACACACACTTATTAAGTTTGAGTAGACCTATAATTAAGACTTTATATTTGCCCTGGAATACATAACTTTGACAAAGTTATTATATAATTAAAATATTTTTATCATTTCAGGACAAAACGCCCTCTTCCTGTATATTGGGAGTGAGCTTCTAAAACGTCATTTCCCGTTATACTGGCATGTGCCAGCCCCAACACACAGCCAATTACTGGCAACACACGCGACCGCCATGTTGATTTGGCTGGCCGTCGGTGTTGCCCTACATAGAAAGCGGATCTTTATAACGCTCTAATATTTGTTGCCAACACATAAACATAGAGAATGGACAGCGTCAATTGGATCGTGAAATATGATACGAAGACTTGAAAATGAATGTGACTAAAACGCCTGTTTTACACACTAGTGGGACTATTTGGAACAGAGATAGACAAAAAGGGGTATATTTTAGAAAGCGTGATATACCTCAGTTCGTGCAGGCCTGTCTTTCTAGATAAAAAATCTAATTAGCATGGACCCAGTTTTGGGGTCGTTCAAGTATTAAAAACGCACTATAGGGGGCATGGGCAGGGGGGCTTTGATTTCTTATTTGGTGATTACCTCAACAGTAATTATTAACTTTTTAAACACATTGTCTATGCCTGTAAACGAAATGCACTTGCGAGGACTCCTACAAAAAATAATACGTAAATTGCAGTCAATTTGCTGACGTAATACTTGAAAAGCCCCTGACGGTGATCACGTGACGATATTAATATAAATTCGAGGATGGCAACTCGTCTATTTCAATTTACTTAGATCTCTTGAATTTTTTCGACATTAAATTACCTAATTAATTGTCTATGTTGCATTTGCAACGGCTTCATTTAGTAGCAGTAGCTATAGACTTGACTGGATAAGATTTAAAGACAATTTTTGGTGCAAATAATTGTTACCATACGCACTCAATGTCATCTGTCAAACTGTGTTAAGATAGAAAAAAGCTTGCGCTAAATCTTGTATCTTAAAATTTTACATTCTTAACATTTTCAAAGTATATTCTCTTAATTCTAGGAATGTAAGATCTGCTATAAATCTGAAGACTGTATTATTTCAAGAATTGGCTGTTGATATAATAAGTTTTGCTAATTGATAAATAAGTGCCTAGAAGTCTTGTAATGAAATATATCCTACATATTTTTTTATCCTTCTATTGTTGCCTACTTAAGGCAGTACAAATGTAATTAAAACAGTTTTAACAATTCAATCAGTTGTGAAATTGGTAACTGTGCTTAAAATTATTTAATTAAAAAAAACCATTAAATTTGTGTAAAGATTTTTTTATTAGATAATTTTATAATATTTTTTTTATTTCTTTAGTTATTACTTAAATCTGTAATAAGCTTGCACATTATTCATCTTTATTTGATTTAGATAAATTAGGTCCTAATTTTGCATTAGAATTAAATTTCAATTATTATGTTCACAGATAACATATAACCAATGATGTAAACAGATAGTTGGTAGTAAAACATATAATTTTACTTATTATTAATTTCATGATATTCAGAACTGTTTATAATAAAAAAATATAAAAATGTTGACATTATTGTTTCATTTAATCTTTCAAACTCACCTGTCTAAACATTTTCTGTTAAGGCTAAAAGTTAGTCAACTGTTTTTTTTTTTTTTATTATGGCCCGCACGGTTTGTGCATTGTGGCCCAGGGTCAAAACAGGGAAACGGGTAAAAAAATAAATGTATCGGATGAAACGGAATTAAGGAAAGGAAAATAATCTATAAAATAAAAGATCAATTCTTATAGAGATAGATATAAAAGGAGTGTAAGAAAAGATATTTACATATATACACATTCATAGGATCTAAATTTTTATATCATTACTTAAGATAAAAGCTGCTAAAAGTTTATATATATGTGGGTCCATTGTTGAAAGTAAACAGGATATGGATGAAGGGAAAGGAATTTGAAGGGAAATGAGACCGTCGATAAGAGCCGACCGTTCGCGCCGAGAACAAACAAAAATGATGTGATTCAAATCAGCTTCAGCATATCCACATTCGCACGTAGGGTTGTCAATAATATTAAACTTAGCAAGGTGAGCTGGGGTGCAGACGTGTCCCAGACGCATACGAGACAGTATTGTTGTAACTCTTTTACCGAATCTCAGTCTCCAAAACCAGGGCTTAATGGGTATAGAAGGTTGAATAGCACGATAATGGCGACCTTTTGAACGATCTTGATTCCAGGATTCAGTCCAGGAATTCCGGAGATAAATCCCAGAAAGAGCCATCAAGTCATGCGCATAGTTTCCAAAAATATCCACATCTCCACTATCCACTGCCTCATTGGCAATACGGTCGGCTTTTTCGTTTCCAGATATTCCACAGTGACCAGGAATCCATGCAAACGATACGGAATAGTTTTCTTTCAAACATTTCAATAGTAAGTTTCTAATTTCGGAAATGACAGGGAATTGATAATGTGATCCAAATGGGAACCGGGCCAGGGCATTTAAAGAACTAAGTGAATCTGTAAAAATTACAGTTTTTTGAAGTTTCAGTAGAAGGATGTATTCTATAGCTTTGAATAGGCCAATACATTCGCCAGTGAACACGGAGGATTCAGGAGGGAGTTTAGTTTTTTGGACAATATTGTAGTTAGAATGTATTACACCAACACCTACACACCCATCACTGGAATGTTTAGATGCATCTGTAAATATTCGATGCCATTGTGGCCACTTAGTATCAACAATATAATTAAATGTTAACTTTTGGTTTTTCTCAATTTTAACAAGACCTATGCTTGTATGTATATCAGGAGAGATTATAAGGGAATCGTAACTATATTTGAACAAAGGATTGGAATTCGCTTGGTGAGTAGGAGCCTTAAGAGAAGTAAATCTTGTGTAACTTGTAACCAAACATGGTGTGCGTTTGTTTTTCCAAAATTGAGAAGTGTGGATTATATATGTCAGGGATGTCAGTTTAGGTGTAAGGATATGGTTACTAAATTGCATACAACGGAAAAGGAATTTATCAGATAGAAATTGTCGGCGTAAGTTTAATGGTGGCTCTACACATTCGGTTCTCATACAATTGATTGGGCTTGACTTCATAGCTCCTAAGACTATTCTCATTGCTTTTGCTTGAATACTATCCAATTTTTTGAAAGCAGAAACAGTTCCTGGTTCTAACAGGAAAGTACCGTAATCCATTACACTTCTGATTATGGCGTTGTAAATCAGTTTTAAGGAGTGTGAATGCGCTCCCCACCAGATGCCCGATAAACATCTAAGAATATTTAAATTTCGTTCACATCTCGCTGTTACATACTCACAGTGGGATACACCGGTGAGTTTAGAATCTAGAATTACCCCCAAGAATTTGACATTATTAGTTGAGGGAATCAAAACATTATCAAACTCTACCTGGATCGGGGGAGGCTTACGCATTCTGGAAAACAACACAACCCTGCTCTTGGATACAGATATGTCTAGACCATTCGAAGTCAGCCATGAGTTTAAAAATGAAAGGGAAGATGTTAGAATTTGACAATTATTTTCAATTGATTTGCCCGATTGGTATATAAGAAGATCGTCTGCATATTGTAGTACATTTGTTGATGCCTGCAATGATGTTTCTAAATCATACGTATAGATGTTCAAACTATAAGATCAACTATAAAAAAAAAAAAACATTTGTGCAATTCACACATGGTAGAAGTGAAACCTTCAAAAACAAATATAAATTAATCATTTTCCACTATCTAAATGTGTGTGTTCTTTAAAAACAGTATATTTTAATTATAAATTTTAATTTATAAGTTTAATATAAATCTTTAATTTGACAAAAACTAAAACAACGAAAGTTTGAAATTCGATCAAAAAAAAGCGGCAGTAAATAGAGGCTGTATAATGCCTCCTATCTCATTTTCTCCCACGTTAAATCATATGATGAATTGATGTTTCTGTCTCTCTTTACCGCTGCATCCGGTTTGAAATCACGACGATTCGAAAGAAGTTTATCTATCTCATTTTCTCCCACGTTAAATCATATGAATTAATGTTTCTGTCTCTTTTTACTGTCGCTTTTTCGTTGCATCCGGTTTGAAATCACAACGATTCTAAAGAAGTTTCACTTCAAAAAGTATTTATATACTGAATGTTTTTATTGATTGCAAAAAAGTAAAAAATAAGGTAAGAGTTAAAAGTTTAAATATTAAGCATTGGGAATTATAACTGGGAACTATAGTTCCCAATGCTCAGTTTCCCTTAGTTTTTACGTCCTGGTGACAATATTTGCATGTGCCTCCGAAGTCTTTTTTAATAAAATGATTCCATAAATCACTTCTACCCGACATGCTGAAAAAATATATTTATTCCTCATTTATTATATGTATTAAACTTGATAAACAATGATATTTTAAGTAATTAGTCACTAGTTTCGAGTAATATTCAAAATCCTATTAGGATTAGTTAGCATAATTTCCAATAAGAATTCCACATATTACTTATTAGTTATTTCAATGCTGATTATTCCTGTGTAAAAGTAAATTTAAATGATAATCACAACTAACAGAACAAACTGAAAATAATAGCGTCAAAGTAAAAGATAATGTAATGAATTTATGATAACTTATTATTATTTTACAATTTTATTATGCTTAAAATTATTATTTATAATTTAGAGTATAGATTATTTGATGATTGTATTTGTTAAATATGTTTTACTCGATGTAAGTAAGTCGATTGACTCGATACCAACATTCACGAACAAAATGACGAGTCGTCTTGAGACGATCAAAAAGAAGCGGGGGGCATTCGGACCGATCCGCTTGACCAAGACGGACGTTCAATTGTAAGCTGTGTGGTTGTTTAAGGATAAGAAGTGTTGGAAATATACTTAGTTATTGTTGTAACAAAGCAGGCGTTTATTATTATACACCGAAAATCGAATAGAGAGAATTCATCTCAATAAGAAGCGCTTTACTTATTTACTTACCTACTCTCAATTAGTTATTATTTCGCAACAAACACTACATGAAAATCTGATGAAAATCAATCATGAAAATACTTATATTACGCTAATAACAGTATTCATTAAACGACAACAACAAATGAATAATGCAATATCAATCGTCACAGATTATAAATACATAAAGTCAAAGACTACAAACGTAACTTTTTTATTAAAGAGAGGCGAGTAAAGGATACTAAACATACAGCCATCTCGCGAGTTTATGAGTAGTTAACTCTTTAACCGGCAGCACTCTTATAATTCAGGCACATTCAACTAAATGCAAATAATTGTATGGTTTATACCAAAACAGAAAAAAATCGAATGTCGATTTTCAAGGGTGATATATCGATTCAGTGAATCGACACAGTACTTCATATCGATTTAAAAAATCGATACTTTCTGCTCGAAAAATCGATTCTTCGATTAATCGATCTCAGATCGCCATCCCTAATCCGGGCGAAGCCATGTTTCCGACAGAGTTGAGACAAAAGGTTCAAATTTATTATGCAAATAGATTAAATCGTTTTTATTGCAGATTGCGCTTCTGCAATTCCACTGGATTATTTGTTCGCGTTCGGGACGCATAAGTGGATTTTAATTGAGTTAAGGAAGCAAGTGTTGGGCGGCGTTGTTCGGTTACATTGTTGTCAGAGTTAGAAATGGATTTTATTTCAGTCAAAAGTTGGATAACATCAGAGATTGAGAACATTGTTTCATTATTGTTGTCGTTACTGTTTATTAAAGCGACCCCGTTAGGAGAAGCTGGAGCATCATAGTCCTTTATTAAACTGAAGTGTTCTGTTTTGTTATACCCCAGTCGTTTTAGTTTGGGGGTTGTTGGTTTAACAAATATGTTTTTCTTATAAGATCTACTATACGACGGAATCGAGGAAGAGGAAGACGATACAGATGGCACAGGAGAATTAGGAGAATTATGCATGTTTGAAAACTTTACTATTTCAGCAAAAGATTTTGACACAGGATCATACACTTTGTTTGCTTCTGCATAAGATACACATTTCTGAGCCATATATAATTTAATTTTAGTCTGTCGTACATATTCTGGACATTTCCTGTTTGTAGCAAAGTGTAGACCTGAACACAGACAGCAAGATGCTGCATCATCTTGTATGTTGCATGTGTCCCCAGTATGGCCTTGGCCACACTTGTAACATCGGGGTCGAGAGTTACAATTGGACTTAGTATGACCAAATCGGCAACAAGAATAACACTGAATAGTGGGGTATGAATAAAGTTCCACGGGTAGGGCATTGTAGCATACAAACACATGTTTAGGTAGAGCTTGGCCATCAAAAGTTATAACAACAGTCTGTGATGGCTTCCACTCAGGTGGGGAGCTGTTACGCACTTTATAATTTAGGCGTCTAATTTTTATTATTCCTCCGCTGCCTACAGGTAAGGAGATATTGTCTAATATATCTTCAGGAGACCATTCTGCGGGAATACCTCGCACAAGCCCCATTCGAGTCACATTAAATGAAGGAATAAAAGCTTTAAAATTATTAATTGTCAGGCAAGGGTTATTAACAAATTCATTTGCAAATTTGTGTTCTGAAAATGATAGGGAAATTCGGTTTCTGCCTATCCTTTTAATGCTACCATTAATAATGTTTTTAAATGAATTTTTCTTTAGGAAATACCCAAATTGGACTGGGTGCAGGGAGGCGATGCCAGTATCTAAAGAAACTTTTTGCACATGAACTACAAACGGCCCTATGTCATAGGCCTCATAAAACGATCTGCCTGTAGGATTTTTTGGAGACTGAGAACTATCTGATGGGGGGTGTTGTTGGATATTAACAGTTACACTTGTTTTATGTGCTGGGTCACCTTTTTGCTGAAAACTATCTATATCGTTAGCATTCTTAATCTCAGTACATAATGAGGGAAATTCAATATCCGGTATTTGGCACGAACAATCAGTCTCTTTTTGCTTGTTACGACGCGTCGGGTCAAATCTTTTTTTCCTCTTATTACAATGTTTGCAAATTTTACCTAATCTCATTCTTTTACGGTCACTCCGTTGATCCACATCTGTGTCTACACTGGACTCGTCCAGTTTAGAAAATCTATTTTCTACTACAATATTACATGCAACCTCGGGGGGCGAGCCCCCGATATCCGGGGGCTCGTTCATTTTTTCGCCTGATTCCAGGCCTTGAGGAAAAAGTATAAAAACTTACCAAATATTGAAGAATATATACACAAATTAAAAAATTAAACAATTAAGTTAAACTACTACATACAATTATATACAAATTGATCTTTTATATCAATTAAATTAAATTTATAAATTTTACTAAAAAACAAAACTCCCGCCACGACCAACGTTTCCCGCCTTTTTTTCTAGTCAACTGTTTGTTATTTTGGTTACCTTGTTTTAACAAATAAAAGTTATGGTGACTAATATTGTACTGTACTCGGGTCGTATGTCCACGTTTTATTACAAGTACGACTTAGGAATCTTAAGGAATATTAAATACAAGTTCTTTTATTTCATTCTTGTTCTAGATAAAAAAAAAATAATGGTTGTTACAACAAGGTAAAATTAATCATTAATTCAGTCTTATTTTGTATAAGGCGCCTTACGGATAAAACGGAATGCGAATAACCTTCACGTGTCATTGAAACGTCAAAAAGACGTATGTTGATAACAGCGGTATTGGTTCAGTTTCGGTTTTCTCGGTGTTTAAAATCACGTACGTTTTGTATTAAAAATATGGAGCCAAAGGTGAATTTAAGACAAGACCCCGCTTATCAAAAGCTGCAAGAACATTATAATACAAATGCCGACAAGATCAATATACAACAATTATTTCAACAAGATGCCGAACGGTTTAACAAATACTGGTATTTTATTTACAATTAATAAATTAAATAACAAAAATATTGAAAACTTGAACTATACATTATACCCGGAATTAAAAGTTATTTATGCAAACAGAAAATAATTCGTTATGACCTTATCAAAACTTCAAAGTTCAAGTGACTTTCAAAATAATATAATAAAGGTCGTTCGAAACAGTGTCACCTACAAACTTTTTATATAGTTTTGAAATATTAATACTATATAAAACTATTATTCCTATTATAATAATTGATTTGGAATGTTATTTCCTGGAATAAGTTCACATATTAATATAATTGAAGAACTTATTCATGAAAAGGCTTATTTGACACTAATTATTATTTTTATAAATATTATATAAATATTATTATTAATTATATTATCCGTATGCTATTGCTAACATATGTGGAATTTATTAATTAAATATCAGAATTTCTACAGTAGGAAGTTATTATTGCCGACATAAAAAACTTAAATTCTTAAATAGCATTGAATGAAATCACCTCGCTTCTAATATTTTTTTCATTATATACTTGCCACATGTGATGCAATTGTACAATTCCTGTAAATAACTTTTAAAATAACCAAACTCCGTATATACATGTAAAATTGTATTTTTAATATAACATCATTTTTAGTCTTCGCATTCCCACTCCCAATGATGGTGAAATCTTGCTTGACTACTCCAAGAACAGAATGGATGATGCAGCATTCTCCCTGCTTTTAAATTTAGCCAAAAGTCGCAATGTTGAAAAAGCAAGAGATGCTATGTTTTCTGGTGAGTCATTTACAGATAGCATAAATTTCACAATAATTACAAAGACTTATGTCAGTGTAACAATCACATAATAAGGTCTAATAGATAATTGCTAACATAACTAAGCCTAAGTCTGCACAGATATTATAATGGTATGCATTCTAAATTTCATCCATCTTACCACAACTTATGTAAAAATATTTCATAAATATTATAAACTACTCAATTTGTTAATACTTAAGCTATAATAAGGAAACATAACATACTTATGGTCAAATAAAATTAAGTTTATTCTAAATTAATAATAATAATAATAATAACAATAGCCTTTATTCAGATACATTTTACATTATATATTTTATATACATTTTAACAAATTTTCATTTTAATCTAATTCTGGTGCATCTGTGTGCCCTTTTTTGGCAAAGGCCTCCTCCAAATCCCGCCATTCCTCTCTGCACTGTGCCACTCTCTGCCATGTACCACCTGCCGTTTCTTTAATGTGGTCAATCCACCTTCTCTGTTGTCTCCCTCTTTTGCGTTTGCTGTACCTTGGGCACCAGTTAAGCAGTTTTTTGCTCCACTTTTCTGTACCTCTTGCGATGTGTCCCATCCATTTCCACTTTAGCTTCTTGATCGTTATTGTAACATCTGTTACCTTTGTTATTTTCCTTAATACTGTATTCTTTATTTTGTCTCTTCTTGTTTTCCCTATCATACATCGTTCCATCGCTCTTTGACACACCTGTAACTTTGTATACTGTGCTTTAGTAGGCGCCCAAGTTTGTGATCCATATGTTAGTACAGGTAGTACACAAGTATTGAAGA
Source organism: Pieris rapae (assembly GCF_905147795.1). Lineage (NCBI taxonomy): Eukaryota > Metazoa > Arthropoda > Insecta > Lepidoptera > Pieridae > Pieris > Pieris rapae. The sequence goes on from NC_059513.1 coordinate 1,399,724, forward strand.
CCTTTCTTTTAATTACCATGCTTGTTTTCTTATTTTTCATGACTTCTTTAAGCGCCCAAAAGCTCTTCCATGCTTTTGCTATTCTTGTGTCGATTTCTTTTGTTGTTGATATTGTCATAGATATTGTCTGCCCGAGGTACAAGTACTCATCTACGTATTCTATAATATTGTTATTTAACAGTATTTTTTCCTTTCTGGAATTCGTCATTACTTTGGTTTTCTCGGTATTCATTTTCAGACCGACATACCTACTTTCTGTGTCAAGGTCTGTGACCATCTTCTCCAGTTCATCGCGTGTTGAGGCAAATAGAATTAGGTCTATTCTAAATTAATTTTTAGTATATTATGGGTGTGGATTTACAATCTTAATGAAGTAAGTAATTTTTTAGGTGAGAAGATAAACTTCACAGAAGACCGTGCAGTGTTACACATTGCTCTTCGAAACAGACAAAACAGACCTATATTGGTTAATGGCAAAGATGTAACACCTGATGTAAATGCTGTTCTGGCTCATATGAAAGAGTTTTCAGAGCAAGTCATTAGTGGATCTTGGAAAGGGTAATTAACAAAATCTTACAATTTAACGTATTAATTATAGGATAACCGTGAATTTTGTAAAAAAAAAAATTAATTTGCGCATAATTTTTTTTTTGTCAAAATGTCGGTATTTAGATACCAAGATTTTGGCCTCGTTGGTTCTATGTGCAACTCTCACGCCTTCCGCCGGGAATCGAACCTACATTCTCAGTCGCACACCTAAGCCATTGGGTCAACACTGTTCTTAAGTAATAGTTATATAGTGTAGTATATACTTTTATTTACAGATATACTGGTAAAGCAATAACTGACATCATTAACATTGGTATTGGAGGATCAGATCTTGGACCTCTCATGGTCACTGAAGCTCTGAAACCATATGCTACCCAACTTAAGGTATTGACAAACTATATATATATATATATTTCTGTAACAAATAAAGTCAAATTCTACTAGCTGATTTGATATTATTGCTTCCTTATATCATCCAAATTACGTTTTAATTTAATTAAATTAGTTTTAAATTATTTATTAGGCGTAATGTTAAATTCTTAAAAGGCCGGCAATGCACTCGCGAGCCCTCTAGCATCGAGTGTTCATGAGCGGCGGTATCACTTAACTTCAGGTGAGCCTCCTGCCCGTTTGCCCCCATTTCTATAAAAAAATAGCAATTTATTAAAAAAAAATATCAACTGAATTACCCAACATACTAATAGTGGATCTAATAGGCTGTATAAAACATTATAAATAGTTGCAGAAATCTAGTATATATCAGTATATATTTTTATTTACAGGTTCACTTTGTATCCAACATTGATGGTACTCATTTAGCGGAAGTACTCAAGCGGCTGAACCCTGAGACTGCCCTTTTCATCATCGCTTCGAAGACGTTCACCACTCAGGAGACAATCACTAATGCCACTTCAGCCAAGAACTGGTTTTTGGATGTCGCGAAGGATGTAAGGACATTAATTTTAACTAAATATTTCGGAGTTTATTTTTTTTTTTTCAAAATTTGCCTAAAAATAAACGAGACAAATATATTCTTTCCCAGGCTTATTATTATGTTTAATATATAGGTTAATCATCATCTGATTAACATATTTGTTCAATATAAATGTTAGATAGATTTTAGATACAAACAAGTATTATTTTTTAAATGGCATACATATTTATTGATGCGTTATTAACCATAATTGAATTCATCTTAAGTTTCAATTTCGTCTTGAGTATGTCAAACTTATTACAGGAAAAATGCTTTAACAGCCATTGACACTAGAGTTTAGTTTAATTGACGTTCTAGAATACTAAAATCACCGCAAAATAAGTAAAATAATCGGTATTCAATGTTTTGATAATGAAATAGTCTACTTGCCTTTCTGGCAACGCATTCACTTATTTTTTTTTAATGGAATCTCGCTGTTGGCCTTAAGGGCCTTTACCACTCAGCACGGGCTGATTTGGCGAGCTTAGCTCGGCTTGTAAGAGATTCACTTATACGTGTCCATGGTTGCTTTTATGGTAGTTAGTTAGGTGGTTACTCGTAGTTCCCCCCCCCCCTTTTTGATGAAATAATCTCAGGTTAGCTAAAGTTATTTATTTTTTCAGCCATCAGCTGTTTCCAAGCATTTCGTTGCGTTATCCACAAACGGCGAGAAAGTCACCGCTTTCGGAATCGACCCCAAAAATATGTTTGGATTTTGGGACTGGGTTGGAGGAAGGTGAGATTTGTTTCGTATATAATTATTTTATGAAATCGACTTGACTTGTTTTTTGCCAGTTCTTGTCTTCCGTTCTACGCCCTTGATTTGAGAACTGGCAGTAAATTTATAATTAGAAGCATTCAATGTATATTTATTTTTTGATGTTCATAAGTGTTCATTATTATTATATGATTTTATTTTATTTTTACTTATGTAACTTAAATGACGTTGTGGTTTATGACATTTTCTTTTGAATTATTGTATGTAAAGGGAGGATAAAACTTGCTGAGTTTCTTGCCCGTTCTTCTCAGAACAAGACCTCCTGGTAGTCTTGCGAACGGATGGCGTAGTTTTGCTCTTTCGCGAATTTATTAAACGTTTTTGACATTCATAAGCATGCCTTTAGTCGCATCTAAACTGAATAAATAAATTGATTTGATTTGATTTATGTTACCTACTACCTCTTGATATCGCATTCGAAACTGAATAAACGTTCTCTAACTAGTGGAAAAATCTAGAAACATTCTTCCGTCCGACCCTTCTTCGTCACTATATGTTTAAGTTTTGTTTAAATATTCTATAAATAATAAATATTATTGCAACAATTTAGTTCTGTCACACAAGATTTTAATATTTCCGAGCGAGAATTATATGTTTAATAGTTTCAAAAAATTGTTGTAGATATTCTCTCTGGTCAGCCATCGGTCTATCTATATCTTTGTACATTGGGTTTGACAACTTTGAGAAATTATTGGACGGAGCCAGCTTCATGGACCAACACTTCCTTAGTGCGCCATTGGAGAAAAATGTAAGAATTTTTCTTTGATTAACAAATTGTTAAATGTGACAACATGTCTAAGAAATATCGTCTCCATCGACATTAGTGGGCCATATGTGCGTAGATTTTTTATTTGTGCCTTCATAATATTATTTTGCTTAGAATATATGAAATGCACCAATTAATAACAACAAATAACAATCTAATCGACCCAACAACACAATGATTCTCCGAACTATTACGTCCCCACTGTTAAAAGTCAAGATGGCGCCTCGAGATCATTAGGTTTTTTTTCGTTACGAAATTCCTTAATTCGATCGCCGCGCTCAAAACCTGTGATAAAATCTATGCAATAGCTTAAAAATTAAATTATGATTATTAAAATTAATAAAAGAAATTTCAACAATTGACCAAAGCAATAATAATAATAAAAACTTCTAATACATTACATAATTATAAATACTATTTTTTGAATTTACATTTAGATAATTAACAACTTATTAAATACAATCCTATGTCTTACTTCTAATTACAAAATACCTCTCGTCGCTACGCGAATATTTTTCTCATTATCTCATTTTTAAAACATAATCGTAACAATTGAAATTTTCTTAATCTATTACAAAATGATATTATATATTATTTGGCTTCGTCTAACTAAAAATATGACTATAGTTTAAAATAAGGCACTGTGAGACTTATTTTAGATGTTTGTAGGCCCCTGTTATTTTGGCCCTACTTGGGGTATGGTACAGCAACTTCTATGGAGCAGAGACACACGCACTCTTGCCATACGATCAATATCTGCATAGGTAAGTAGAAAACATAATAGTTTTATATTGTATTAGTGTATTATATATATTGAGAAACTTCGTAGTATTTATATGTATGTGTTCTTGAATGTGGAAATAATATAAATATTCTTTTGGCACGATGGAGAAAAATCATGCAAAAACACCTTTTTTTTCCTACGAACAGTTTTGGTGGCCCCAAAAAAATGTACTTCGTACATGACATGGTACAGAGCGAATGAATGAATACAAATTTTGCTTAATATTCTTAAATAAAAATTTCACGTTAAAAACTGTGTATTGTGGTACTTCTACCCATGTATCAATAAAAAAAAGAAACCAATCATTAAAAAAAAAAAGTAGTTGCCTGGATCGCTGTAAGTCTTAATCGCCTTTTACTTTATTGTATGTAATGAGTTTATCTGATTTTTTTTTAATTTATCCACTGGGTTTTCATTTAGATTTGCAGCATACTTCCAACAAGGTGACATGGAGAGTAATGGGAAATACGTGACCCGTTCGGGTTCCGAAGTGGATTACAGCACGGGGCCAATTGTTTGGGGTGAACCGGGTACGAACGGTCAACATGCCTTCTATCAGCTCATACACCAGGGAACTAGGTGAGCCCAATTCATAAGTATTATTTAATGTAAAACACTACGATACGAGTTTTTCATAGGCTAACTTTGGACCTTTTTTCATTGTTATGAACTGGCAAAAGTTCTATTATTTGTTAGTAATTATAGTAATTAGTTTATTTCTTGTATGTTTTTTCTTTCACTCTTATCAATTTAGAGACACCCGTTAAGGCAGGAGTGTTTTTTATAAATAAAAATAAAAACTTTACAATTTGTGGTGTTCCCTTTGTTTTCGAATGCTGTCTACGAATTCATTTAATTTATTGAATTCCAATATTTACTCTTATTTTGCATAATGTCAGCTTGGAATTGACGTCATAAAACAGAATGATTGTAAGTCGGTCCAGTTGTTTAGGAGGAGTTTACAAACACACACACTAATTTACGTGTAGAAGATATTGATTTAAGTCGATAAATTTAGTTTATGGCAGCTGGAACATATCAGATTTAATGTGCTCAGATTAGATTTTGTATTAATATAACCTTTTCAGGTTGATCCCATGCGATTTCATAGCACCTGCGCAGACGCATAACCCGATATCGGGAGGCATTCATCACAAGATATTGCTCGCTAACTTCCTTGCCCAGACTGAGGCGCTTATGAAGGGCAAGACCGCTGCAGAGGTATTAATAATGTTCTATTTTAGTTCTAGTTTCCAGTTGTATTACATTTTAATAACATTTCTTACAGCTTTCTTCGTTAATCATTTCAAATGGATGGCCAAGATTAAAAGTAACAGACTTTGCAATAAGTCAATCAAACTTGAATATAGTCTCAGGAGCTGTCAAAGCATCTTTTTCTATATGACGTTTGACATATTTTATAGCTGTCAAGATTAGGGTGTGACTTGATTATATGTTCCTGAGAATTCACGGCGGTATCACGTAACATCGGGTGAGCCTCCTGCCCATTTGCCCCCTTTCTATACAAAATAAATAAATAAAAATAAATCAACAATACAATATACAAAAAAGACAATGTTTTTAATTAAATTAGCATAGCAATTAGATAACACATAAAAACACGTTTTACGAAAATTATTTATTCTTTAAAAAGGCAGAGGCTGAATTGAAGAAGTCTGGGATGGCGCCAGAAGCGATATCCAAGATTTTACCTCACAAAGTTTTCAAAGGAAACAGACCCACTAACTCCATCGTTGTGAAGAAAGTCACCCCATTCACTCTTGGCGCTCTTATTGGTAAGTGGTTCCAATAAAGTCTTTCTCAAATTAACATTTTTCTAATCTTAAAAGAATTCATGTACAGTTTAAACTCAATAATTAGACTGGTTAATTTAAATCTCTCTATAATTTTTTTTTCCGTCCCTTGACATGTACTCGAAATTCAATAAAATCAATTTTAATTATTTGAAGTTGAAGGAATAGTGTCTTACCGATATGCGATAATTTGATGTCTGGGCTACTCTACTCTCTATAATTTGAAGTATTTATTATTCGTTAATTGTCAATTCTGACTGAACTCTGAAGTCGCTAACTCAGAAAAATAATACGGACTTTTTATCGAAAAAAAAAATTGACAATAATTGTAATTAATTTTTTATACATAATTATGATTTAAATAACAAAAAGTGACGAATTTTGATCAAACTCTTATTTACTTGAGTCCGTCCCCCTTGTGGTTGTTTTAAACTTTTATTATTTTGAACTCTTTGTAGTTCAAAATGTATCTATGGTCTCTTGAATTTAAATTATGGAGAGTCGACTGTATTATTTTCATTGAAAATCGAGCTGTTGAACGTTTTATAAAATTATATATATTTGCTTGATAAACGTACATTTAATTATTTATATTTTCCACGATATTAATACTACATAATATATATAATTTTTTCATTAAACAATTTAAATAAGAACAAAATCGAATCAAATTATATTGTGGTTCTTAAAATAAAAGGAATCTCAATTATTAACATAATAATAAAAATCAACGGTCAACGGTCAACGGTCATAATATATATATTATATACAAATAACATTACCTGTAGGAGCGTTCTGATCAATATGATTTATTTTCAGCGATGTATGAGCACAAAATCTTCACTCAGGGTGTGATTTGGGATATCAACTCCTTCGACCAATGGGGTGTCGAGTTGGGAAAGCAATTGGCGAAGGCAATCGAACCCGAGCTACTTGATGGAAGTAAAGTTTCATCGCACGATCCCTCGACTAATGGATTGATCAATTTCTTGAAGGAAAACTTTTAATACTCAGACAACTTAGATCAGTGTCGTTTATACAATATATTTATATTCGTCTAAAAATCATTTTAATATGTCACTCATTAAAATCTATTTATATTTGTTTTTATTAAAATTTAAATCGTTTTATCACTGTTAAATTATTTAAATTTTGGTTGTAGGATAAAAGGATTGTGTTGAATGCACCGCTGACCGCGCATGGTTCGCGTTAGTTATTAAGTAAATATATATGGTTAGAGATGTATTTGTATGTTGAAATAAATATTAGCACAAATTGGATTGTTATTTTCGTAAGCCAGAAAGCTGCAGATCCAATCGCATAATTTCTTGGGAAGCCCATATGCTGAAAGCTTCGAGAGCAGTGCTCTGTGCAACACCGGATCGAATGCTTTCGCTATGACCAAACTAACGCCTGGGGGAGGACCTTGGACTCAATTGCCTCCGTCCATCTATGCGTAAGGTATACAAGAAGGTCACCAGCCGAACGACCACGACGAAAGCCGTACTGAGAGTCACTTATCAGCTGGTGGCCCTCCAGATACCTCAGGAGCTGGCCATCAACAATGGATTACATTATTTTGGTGAACAAGGAGCTATTGGGCGATAGTTGGATCAGAACGATCGCCTTTTTTAGGGATCGGATGTATCGAAGCGGTCTTCCAGCAGTTCGGGACAGTGCCGAGCGAGTACAGGTACCGGAAAAGTCGCGAATGTGACTGTTGCTAAAAAGATAAAAACAATCCTTGATGCGGATCACATATACTAAAATTTCAGCTCGATCGGGGCAGAAGTTTTTGAGTTTTAGGAGCGTACATAACATTAATATATATAGAAATATAAGATAAATATCACTAAATCCTGTTAGGCCCTTGCTTTCTAGATGCGGAAATACAAGTGGAGGACAATAAAAGACCATTTAGAAGAATCTTATTTATTACAATTATTTACATTACCGGAATGCGAAATTACGCGTCAAACATTTCTACTTACAGATTTCAAAATACGTTTCCTAAGACCTGTAACGTTTTCAAATGCCTTACAAAGGCGAAAACTCTAAGGAAATCCGTTAAAAATTATATTATTGAAAAACAGTCTATTTGCACTCTTTTTATTAAAAGATTATTGTCTTCCGTCTCTTTCTGACAAATTATGATTATTATAAAAAACCCACAGTATTATTGTTATTTATCGTATCCTTGTATCTTGAATTAAAATGTGTCATTTAAAAAACACATACAATATAGTCGGAAGATTAAACATTATTTTGCGTATTGCGATTAAGTTTTTACGAATTCTTTTTTGACATTAATAAAAGTATTTTATTTCCTTAATTTATGTCCATATCTATTACTTTACAAATAATTATGAGATTTTGAACCTTAAATGATAAATTTCAATATTTAATTGAATAACATTTATTTAGGTTTCCTTCCCCGTCCACCTCCGGTTTTTGCTTTTTTATTTGCTTTGTTCTTCTCTTCTTCAGCTTTACGCTTTGGATTCGGTGTCGTTGAGAGTACCTGTTGACATATGTATATGTATGTAAATGTCATTTTTTAATAAAAATTACGAAAATATTATATATTTTAACATTATATATTAAACCTGTTTTAACAATTAAGCAAGAATTACTGAACCAATTTCCTATACCATAAATCTCTTAAATAATATTCTCCTACTCTCCCACGTCTCAATCTAACTTACAATAATGATTAAAGTATTAAAATATTATTGATTTCATTACACACATTTAACCGAAAATTAATAGATAAGTAAAACATTAACTATTTAGACTACTAACAGCAAAGCCGACCTTTATATAAGGCATACAACAAAATATTGTTTTTCACAATATAAGCTCCATAACTATGCAAAAAAACAGGGTTTTAAAAAAAAAAAGTTACCTTGAAAAATCCATCAAGCCGTCCCTGTGTGGTGCCAGTTCTGGCTTTGAACAATTTCTTGGCCCCGTTTCTGACTCTTTCCTCATTGAATTGTTTGTCTCCACATAGAAACTTAACGAGGCCTTCTTCGTCTGGGTCACTCCATTTTAACTGAAATATTTGTAAGACTAAGACATAGCATCATGAATAACTAATAATTATTTTTATAATTATCCAGTGGCGTAAGAAATCTCAAAACTTTATAAGTAATATCTTCTAATATATAAAATTTTTGTGTCACGGGGTTAGTAACCGAACTCCTCCGAAACGGCTCGACCGATTCTCATGAAATTTTGTGTGCGTATTGGGTAGGTCTGAGAATCGAACAACATCTAATTTTCATCCCCCTAAATGTTAGGGGTCCACACCTACATTTTTTTATTTATTTTTTAGACAAAATTTTTCGTTTTTTTTACGATACACCATACAAAAATACATGCAACGTCAGCTAGTTGTTACTTATAAATTTTTTAAAGTGAAACTTCTTTAGGCGTATGGGGCTAAAATTTTAACGGAACGTCACGAGATGTACAGTGTTTTTGTCAAAAAGCGAGAGAGACAGATTGAGAGAGAGAGTGACAAAGGGAGATCGAGAAAAAATACACGATAATGGTTGATGTATTCGTAAAGTTTAGTAGTTTTGTATAAAGAGAAAATTTATATTATTTATTTAGTTTTCTGGATCTAAAACTAGACCGCAGCATACAAAGCGACAGGTGTGTCAAAGATCGGGACGGATAGACAGGGCACATGGCAAGAGAAATAGAAAAGTGGAACAAAAAAGTACTAAACAGGTGACCAAGGTATTGCAAACGAAAAATAGACAGACAACTAAGAAGGTAGATAGACCAAATTAAAGAAATAGCAGGTGGTATATGACAGAGAGTAGCACAGTGCAGAGGATTGGCAGGATTTGGAGGCCCAGCCAATAAAGGGCTCAAAGATACCCAAAAGAAGATTGTAATAGAAACGTGTTTAAATGTAAAAGAATTGTAGGATACTAGCGGATCCGACAGACGTTGTCCTGTCTATACGTCTTTAATTTGAAAATTTCAAACTTTTTTTAATAAGCTAAAACATTCTGGACCATTTTGATGAAAATTATTATTCAAAATATGTTATGACAATATCTAACGATCCAGCACATGGTCTACAATAACACAATGATAACAAAACTTTTTTTTAATTTGATCGCAGCGCTAACTGTCGGGACAGACTAAAATTAAAATTCGAATATTATTTAAAATTTGACACTGCGATGGTAGCGCCGTCTGTCGGATCCAATGTAAAACAATCCAAAATCAACAACTACTAATTAATAAAAAAAAACATTGTCCAGCGGACAAAATTGTGAATCTAAACCATTCTCGAATCTCCACGAACACACACAAAAAATTTCATCAAAATTGGTCCAGTCGTTTAAGAGGAGTTCAGTCACATACACACGCACACAAGAAATATATATATTAAGATTGCTATTATTTCAGATAATTAAGTAGGAATCTGAAAATTGTCTTAATCTGCATGACTAATAATTAGTAATATATTAATAATTAGATTGGTTAATATACTTCAATTTTATCAGCATCAGTAACTTCGGGCTCCAAAAACAATCTCCTCGCATCCAAATAATCCCAGTTCTCTGGTGGTTGGTATTTATTTAAATCAATATTTCTTAATACATCTTCGAGACACCGATGTTGCTTTATGAGTTCAATGGCCCGTTTGGGGCCTATTCCCCTTATGGACCCACAGTAGTCACATCCAAGGAGTATGCATAGGTCGATGAACTGAAAAGATATTTATCCTTAGTTATGTCAACTATTCTTAGTTGTTACATATACTTTTAGATTATAAGTAAAAGAGCAAATCAAATGTAAGCAATCATTGCATACTTGAAGGCAAAATGAGGTCTTACTTCTTCCCACACTCATAAATTGTAATTACCAAAAAAAAAAAAAAAGATTGTTTTATATAGGTAACGCTTCTAATTTTACATTTATTCCTATAAATTGCCAAATTTATTATTGGATAATACAAAATTCATTTGCGTTCCGTAGACAATCTAATTCTTCTTCTAGGGTTGCCTGGAATAAATCGCTTGTTAGCGATAAGGCCGCTTTACCTAATAACTTATGTAACCTGCTTTCTTTTTGTTTTTTTATAAGTATATTATGTTAACAAAGTGTGAATAAATAAATAGGTTTACTAGATACTTACTTAACATATTATGTGACACTTAGATGTAAAGAACACTTATATTTTAGTTTATTTAAGTTGTAACTCCAATACCCCTAATTTTATGTTAGTTATAAGCTCATATTTTAAACTATTAAAGCAAGTTGACACCCAGCTTCAAACAAAGAGTCTCATTTATAAACTAAAAATGAATTTATTTTCTGAAACATTGGTGATTTTTATTTTATTTTAAGGCATTAACACCATAATCATACTTTCTTAAATACCATTAAGGCATACAATAACTTAGAACATTCCGGATGCACTGAGTTGGGTTTATGTTACTGATGTGATTTGAAAGTTTTCATATAAATATTTACTTATAAGACAAATTTGCACACCATTATATGTGGCAAAATATATGAAGTTTAGATTGTACCACCACATGTTTTTATACCATATTTTTGAAAGTAAATTACTAAAACTAATTAAACTTTGCATTTTCAACCAATACCTCTTTATGATTAAGCTCCAATCCATTCAAAACTTGATCCAGATGGAATTCTTGAACTGGCATTTTGCGGGCTTCAGAGAAAGTCAAGTGACGAAGTAAGACGTTAGAACCAAAGGTAAGGGCATCCATATCCTCTGTTGCCACTGCAAACACTTTGCCTGCTTTTACCTAAAACCATTTAATATATAATTAAAAATATATATGTATATTGCATGACACAAAGTTTTAAATGCTTTACAGCAATCATGTCAACAAGACTTTTGAGGTTTGTAATAATTAAATCAATACTTGCAACTTGCTTACTTGCTTTAAAACAGTTATTGTATATATTTTGAACACATCAATATGTACTAAACAGTAATGAGTACTTGTTTTTTTTTAATCCATATAATTTGACAAATAATACATACCAATGCTGCACATTGCGCTTCAGCCTCACAAGGTGCTTCAACAACAGGCACTCCCATTAACTTCAAAAGCTCCCGAGCCTCCTCTCCATGCTGTTTTGTTACTTTCACAAGTCGCCTGTTAAACTTTTCTATTGAGGCCTGGTCCCCTATGGATGAGTATATTAGCATGTATAAGTATACTATCAAATTTTCAGTTACAACTAGCTTATTTCTACAGGTGATCAATATATTGCAGTATCAGTGTGACGTGATAGAAACTTATCAGGAACAAATTAGTTTTTTTACTAAATGGGGCTTAGAAGAATTACATTTATGCAAATAAAATAAATAAGTAAATGAAAACTTTTTTTTTATTTTGTTTTAACTGACATTTTTATTGAAAAGTAGGTACCTGCTTCTGTGGCTTTTTGCAATTCCTTTTCAGCTTCCTCTCGCCGCTCTGCTCTCTTATTCAGCTGGTGTGATTTCATCTCAGGAGGCTTACCATCAAAGACATAGACTGGCTTAAGTCCATTTTCCACTAGCCTTATTGTTCGGTAAAAGGTGCCCATCAAGTGTGAAGTTGTCTCACCATCCACAGAGGTAAGTTGTGCCCCTAGAAGTATTCATCATTCAATATGAATGTAAGTGTAGAGATACTGGATTTATTCCAGAAATAAGAAGTTCCAAACCAACAAGCTGTTTATATTTTTTTATTTTGAAACTGATTAGAGTTAAAATCGAATTATTATAATTTCGTATCGATAATTAATATGAAAAGGAAGTTTCTAAAAGCATTACTCTTTGGTGAGCTTTTAAAGTACTATCAGAAAGCTTATTGACGACATTCTGTCTACAAATTACATTTATTAAGCGTATCTTACCTTCACTTCTAACGGCTATTAAAAATTGATATAAACTCATAGATGCATCGATAGCGACTTTTCTACCTAAAACAGCACACAATTTTAATAGTATTAATTCATTATATTTTTTTTTAATTTCAAAACCTTAGATAACATAGGAGAAGGTTTTCCATACCAAAGTAATTCTTAATTTCCATTTCTTTAACTGCTTGTGGAGCAATATCTGCGATTAACTTTGATAAACCTATAATACCCATCGTAAATTGCAAATTATTTAGAGCTTTATAAATTGAATATACTGGAAATAAAATATATAGTAAAACACATTAATGTAGAATGGCGCCAAATCTGACACAGGCCACCTACGAGAATTGTTAAAATTAACTAAACGTCTTTGTTAAATGACAATTGACATTACTGTTGACACTTGTACGCCACAAAATTGTACGCCCAGAAGTACAAGACTAGGCTGGAAAATCACCCTACCCGAGTGTATAAGCCGTCTCAAAAGACGAAGAACCGTTGAACTCGGCAACATTGTCTGAGCTAATATTATTATGGTAGATATTCCTATAGAGGAATGTCTCCACCCGTCAGTCCTCCTACAACTCATCTGCTCATAGTCAGAAGACTGATTGCACGATGCGCTCTTGAAAAAAAAAAAAAAAAAAAAAACTGTTGACACTTGACAGTAAACTAATGAAATTGAATGTTAAATTTGTATTCTGTCAGCACTTAATACTAAACAGTTTAGAATCATTATTTTCAATAAATCATTAAAAAATACGTAGTGTAAACTTTAACCGCTTAAAGGTAAATGTGAGTTCTAAAAAACTAAAAAGCTGTCTTGTTTTAGATCCACAGCCGTAGGTTAAAGGTTCTCAAAGTGCTCTCTCAGAAAGGAGATCCATAAACATTTTATTTTAAAAAAGGAACACTTATTTTTTAGTCTTTCTACTTGTTAAGATGGGCAACTTTATATCAATAAACTTGGAAGATCATTATAAAAATAATGAAAAATTCTTACAAAGCCTCAATGAGATAGCGGTATGTATAAAACACTGTAATAATTTTTTAGTTAGTTAATCTATTATAATATATCATGGACAATTATATTTAAACAATAATTATTTGATATTATTCCTAATAGGTTTTTATAAATATTATTTTTAACATAATAAAATACTTTGCAGATTGAAAGGCAAATTCAAATGCAAAATCAAATGGCAGATAGGCAGAGAGCTACAGCTGTAGCTAAAAGTAGAGACTTATTTTTGTGGATAACAACCTTTAATATAACAGCAACAGTAGGCCTATTGACAGGGTAAGAATATAGAAAAACAATACTAATTTCGTATTTCTCCAATCATTATGTAATATCTCTTTCAAAATTTTAATGCATCAATATTATAAATATTATAATGTACATTGTGTAAAGATATCTTTTTACCTCTTGCATTATGTTTTACAAGTGCTTTTCAGTAATTATGACGATGGTGAGACACTTGTCCTAACAAGGATGTATAAAATCACTATGATGTGAAGTTCTAAAATAGTAATAACAATAAAATTAATCTCATGTCTTTCAAAGTACTTGTTATGTCATGATTTTTACAAAGAATTATTTATATGTAATTAATACTATATCTTCCACTATGCTATGCATGAAGATAAAGCATTTGTTTATGATTCCTAACATAGTTAACTTGTTTATTAAATAGATGAATTCAAATCTTATCAGTAAACTGTGCCTTGGTTTTGCAACTTATATGAATGTTTAAACAATTTTGTTACTTACTTTGACCTTGTTTCAGGTTTAGAAGAACTAAGAGAGCCTACTTTTTGTTTCCATTAATTCCACTTACATTTGTTAACTTATACTACTGGGATCTTGGATATGGCAACAAGTTACATAGAATCAGAAGTATGTACTTTTAATGATAAAGTTTAGTAAATTGCTTATTATTTTTATATATAATAAATATACTAAGATTTTGCACAGAGCCACATTTCTTAGGTTGTTTATATGTATCTGTTCTTTCTGCAGTAATAGTTTTATTTCATAACTAAAGTCTAGTTATGTTGATAATTTAGTTATTTTGAAACCATCCCTTTTATTTAATAATAAAGTGTGACTAAAGTAATAAACACTGAAAATTAAAGTATGGATATAATGGATATTAATTATCCATTGTTTTCAATATTTACATGAGGGATGTGCCATTCTCCAAAAAAAAAAACAATTGTTTTTTTAGCATGAAAAATCGAGTAATAAATAATCAATTATTCTTAAAAAAATATTCGTTTTTTTATTAATTGATTTATTCTTAATTTTTAAATTCACTTCAAAATAAACACTTTAAATATTTTTTTTATCATGGTTTTATTAATTAAATATAAACAATAGAAAATATAAACACAATTTTTTTTACAATAATCAAAATCGAAATAAACCTATTCTAGTTTAGATAGATTTCAGATGAAATTTGATAGATGTTGAGCCTTTTCAGTAGCACATTGCAGTATTTTTGTTGTCTTTTTTATTGTGCTGTTTAAATTTATTTTACTTTTAAATTATAGTGTCTAATTCAAACTTGAGTTTTTGTAAGATAATTTGTTTCATCATCCTTTCGATGTTTTCTAAAAAACATCGATGCATCAAGTATATCAATACATCAAGTATATCAATACATCTTCAAAGTATCGGATCTTAAAATTGCGTACAAAAATCGATTCTTACCTTTAAAAAACCGATTTTAATCGATTATTTTTTCACATCGCTAAATTTAATATGATGTTTTCAGTGGAAGCTGAACACATAATGACCCATGAGGTAGACATGTTAAAAGTACCATGCGGTCTACCAACACCATCATCCATCGACCAGGGTCGTATGGCTGAAGAGGAGACTAAGAAAATACATCCACCAATGCCTTAAAATAATTGCGAGTGTGCCTTTGCAGCTTCTAGAAATGATAGAGATCAGTATTAGTTGACTGTAAGGAACGTTGCCAATTTACCTATTTGTTGTTATTCAAAGTTGGAAAAGCATTCCTACCAAAGTTAGTTGCATTAAAAAAATTATGTTGTCAATATAGCAAGGAAATAGGTTTAATCCTACAAAACAGTTTTGTTCAGTAAAATCCATTTAAGGGCAGAACAAATATCTAAATGCGTTTTTTTTCTTTTGGCTCTAACACTGTTTGTACATTAGCCAATCTAAATGCGTTAATAATCAATTAAATTCAAATTATGACACAACGTCTAGGTAATCAACGTCAAACTAAAATAAGAAAAAAAATATAACATCAAAATGGCGATCCTGACAGCTAAAGTTTTTCATAGATTACTTAAAAGTTATATTAATATAAATGTAAAAGCTTTAACTTAACAAAATGTAAATGGGGGAAGAGATTGTGATGTGACGTTAGACGAAAGGTCAAAAGATGAAACCCTCTTATTGAAAAAAAAACAAACCGACGCAATACCATTCTAAAATCTTAAGTTTATATTTTTCTTACCGATAGGTTATAGATACTAATCTTATCTAGGGATCTCAGTTAAATATAAAAGTCTATTAGAAGTATTAATAATTGCGAATATCTTCATCGAATCTAAGTGTCTTTGCATATTATAAAAATCAATTTAAAAGTGTTCTAATAAATCTTAATGATAATATTTATCGTTAATTCTTGTAGTGTGATTATTAATAATGGTGGTATTTCAAGGCGCGATCGAGGCGGTAATTAAAAAAAAATATTTTTTTGATAATTTTTATTAGATGCTATTTTTGTATTTTTTTAATATTTAGTCTTACTTGTTAACTTATATTGTTGTTAATGTTATAATTATGTTAGTATTTTGTGAGATATTTAATGTTTACGCCTAGCCAAGCAAAAAGTTTACATATCTATGAAAAAATGTAATATTTCTTTTGTTAAAAAAAAATCGTATCTTTTTGTTGTGTTTACTCTGTGATTTTATAGTTAATTGACACAGAAAACTGTTTAATTAAACAACCATAATTTGTTATATAACAAGTTTTAAAAATATTGTAGGTTAAAAATTACCTACAATATTTTTAAAACCTGTTTAACCAGAGTTATCGGAAAAATCTGTTTTAATTTTTTTTATAAGCACTGTAATTTGTTAATCGTTGATTTGATAGTTTTGATTTATTACATTTCATTAGATAAGTATATATTATTTACTGTGATGTGATAACTTAAGTGTTCTGTTAAATGTTAAGTCTACTGTTTTTTTTAAGTTCATTGCTTTTATACTAATTACCGTTTCGAATGTTTTTCGAGTAAAATAATTCCTATTAGACAGTATTATAATAATAATATCTTATGAGTCTTTATAAAATTAATTAAACATTTAGAGAGAGTCAAAGTCGATGAATTCAAATTCTGTACTATGTGTTTAAAAAATGTTATAAATAAATTATTATCTACACATTAATACTTTCTTTTTATTACCTATCCAATTCTACAGAATTATAATAAATATTTTGTAATTAATAATGGTTACTAAGAAAAAAATATAACATATAAACAATTTATGAAACAAAGTAAAAAAAAAACAACGTAGAAGCCTTGGTTGTCCTCGAATAATGATGGCTGTATGACCTTAATAAATTAATGCATAATAGCTAACAAATAAAATCGATAATTTTCAATCGATTATACAGACCGTCACTATGGTCATGTGATACTACACAGAAGTTGTCATT
Source organism: Pieris rapae (assembly GCF_905147795.1). Classification (NCBI taxonomy): domain Eukaryota; kingdom Metazoa; phylum Arthropoda; class Insecta; order Lepidoptera; family Pieridae; genus Pieris; species Pieris rapae. The sequence continues at coordinate 1,417,014 of NC_059513.1, forward strand.
TGCGTTGTCATGGCAACGGGCGTGTTGTTTAGCCGCTGTAAACAAATGAATTTCGGCCAGTCAAACATGAAATGTGATTTTACAATTTCTTTAAAATATAATTGAATTTGATAATTTTTAAATATGTATATGGATAGTCTTAACTTCTCTTACGCATGTAAGTGTCTATCAGTAAATAATATGTATTGTTATTCTAATTATTTGGTTGCTCAGTACTTTAAATTCAAATTAGCTCGTGCCCCAATTATCGTAAACGATTGCGTTTTGGCAAACCATGAATATTAAATCCGAACATTTTGTGTTTAGTTTAGAAGTAGAAAATGAGTCAAAACCAAGCAAAGAAGGATGAGCATAAAAAGAAAGATGAAAAGAAAAGTCCAGAAGAAAACATGTCGGAGATCGACGAACACATTCTCAAGAGGTTTGACATAAAGAAAAGATTGGGCAAAGGAGCGTATGGCATAGTCTGGAAAGCTATTGATAAAAAGAGCAAAGATGTCGTGGCCATTAAAAAGATATTCGACGCATTCAGGAACCAAACAGATGCCCAAAGGACCTTTCGAGAGATTATATTTCTACAATCATTTCGGAACCACCCAAATATTGTAAAACTTCACAGTATTCACAGGTACTTTACTTAAATTGTTCGTTCTTTGTAGTGGCGGATTTTTTTAATGTATCTAGGCTGTTTTAACCACCCACCTCTAACAATTGTCCTAGTTTATTTGTACAATTCAACGATTTCGTTGCTCTTATAACAATTTTTGGGTTTCATTTTTGAGCACCAAATTATACACATACCAGTTCGCGTACGCATCGCGTTTCGCCTGTAACCGGTAGTAGAACTGCTGATGATGCAGAGGTGGATTGCTGCTTGGGGGGCGGCGAAATAGCTGTTTTCCTTTGGAATATGGAAGTTTGCTATAAGCGAGAGCGGAAAGGCATCGGCAAAATTTGTTTTTTTTTTTTATAGAACAGGGGGCAAACGGGCAGGAGGCTCATCTGATGTTAAGTGATACCGCCGCCCATGGTCACTCTCAATGCCAGAGGGCTCGCGAGTGCGTTGCCAGCCTTTGATTTGTTGCAGAAAACGTCAAAATCTGTTTGATTTCTATTAAGTAGTAAAAAAAAGGACCCCAATTTGTCGCTCTAGGTTCCAGCCTACTCAGCCTTTGTTATGAATTAGAATGCACAAAAAGTAGACTGGTTTCGACGGAAATCGTATCCCGGGTAAAGTAAAACGAGAGAGACAACTGTAAAAGTAATGTTTTCTTTGGCTTAACCCAACCACAAATGCGTTTTGTACTCCGTTTTTAAATTCACATGTATCTTTGTGTCCCAGTATTATTTTTATCTTTCAGGGCTGCTAATAACCGTGATATATACCTTGGATTCGAATATATGGAAACTGATTTACATAATGTGATTAAAAGGGGAAACATTCTCAAGGACATACATAAACGATATATTATGTACCAAATGCTGAAGGCTACGAAGTATATACATTCCGGAAATGTCATACATAGGGATCAGAAACCGAGCAATGTCCTCATTGATAGCGCTTGCAGGTACTTATATATAAAGAAGCGTAAGAAAAGATCGAACGCTAACTTGTGCGATCTTTTCCTCTGAATCAGCGGAGTTCTACGCGTCTAACGACACTGTCTAATTTATTTTAAAAATTAATATTTTTAAAGGCATTACACGAATAAAGTTGTGAGTATGTTGAGTTTTATGTCGATTCGAATGACAAGACTTTTAATGAAGATTAAATTTATCAATATTTGGCCTCTAGATAGGGTTTTTGAAAGGCCGGCAACACTTAACATTAAGTGTCCGTTTGTTTACATAAATAATACAGTTTTTTTTGCCTGTGACTTTTCTTATGTTTCCTGCTAAGTTCTACTCCTACTTAAGAACTCTAGGCTTTTCCCGTTTCGAGGCATGAAAACGTTGAAACGTTGACTTGTTTCTATATTAACATAATAGGCAGATAAGTAACATTAAGGGTGTATAAATAAAGCCAGTGAACCTTTTTATCTTACACTTGCACTTGATTACATGTGTTAGTGATTTTATCAAACAATATTTAACGTTTTTTTTAATAAACATAATCATAGTACGGAATTAGTCTCATTCTAACGACTAGAACTTTCCTTGTTTAGAGTAAAGTTAGCTGATTTCGGGTTAGCAAGGTCGGTATCCTCGATATACTCTGGTGGTGAAGAAGGTGCTGATCCTTGCTTGACTGATTACGTCGCAACAAGGTGGTACAGAGCACCTGAAATACTCATAGCTAGTAAGAAGTAAGTTCTAACGACGGTATATTATCAAATTATTTTGGAAATGAATTTCGCCTATGTACATAGAGATAATGAAGCATTTTATATACAACGCTCGGCATAATGATACATTGGTACAAAAAAATAAAATGCAATTATGAATGTTGCCTTTAAAGGAAATCAACATAGACGAAGAGATAATTTAAAAAAATAAAAAGAATATAAAAATGAAAGCCGATTTCACTCTCACATATCTCTTTTTAGACTTTATAATCGGTCTAATGTTTAATTTTATACATACATACAAAAATACAAATCATATGTGTTAAAATTATAATAATATACGTTTACTTGCTGTAGATTTTGAGAAATTTGACTTTAGTGATTATGTGGCGACATTTTGAGACGAAATTCTTTGAATAGTTTTTGCTAAGATTTAAAGTGTCTTCATAGCTTTTAATTGGATTTTGAAGAATTTGTTAAATTTAAATGATTTTTTATCTCCATAATACTAGTTATTGATTAAAATAAAATTAAGCACAGTTTGTGTTATTGATATTGTATTATTTTAAATTGAATGAAATTAAAATTATACTAAATTTGTTTTTATTTATTGTTTTTAATTCAAGCGTGACATACATAGACAAAATCGAATCGATTTTGGATTGTGCCCGCTTGATTCTCCCACTACTACTGTAAATGCTAATTTCAGTTACACAAAAGGCATTGATATGTGGTCTTTGGGATGTATCTTGGGAGAGATGTTAACTGGATCCCCCCTCTTCCCGGGAACATCGACCGTTAATCAGATAGAAAGGATCATGGCTGCTCTGCCCAGACCCTCGTCAGAAGGTATGTGGGTATTGTATTGTGTCAGACCCCAGATTTTATCTTTTTCGTCAATAAGTAATTGTAGGAGTGCTTTTCTGTGTGCTGTATTTATTTGATATAATTTAAATTCTCTATAACTTTTCATATAATGTAAATAAAAAGCGGAACTGTATATTTTATTTTTTAACAAGCAGACTCCATAGAAGTCCATGTATTTTACGTAAAACTTCAATCTTAAAATAAATTAAAAAATCTGCGTTCACTGCACAAGATGTTGTGCGACAGAATTGCCATCTAAAGTTGTAATATGTAATACTATACGAATACATCATCCAATACCGTATATTTTTTCTCGATTTCCCTTACTATCTCTCTCAATCTTTCTGGCTCTCACTCTCTCCCTACTTTCGCACATCTTCGTGACGTTAATATTATTATTATTGCGTTTCATCCCTAAAATTTTTTTCACCCATTTACGGCTCTGTCGGAAAAGATTCGACTGTCTTGGTCGTGACATGGTGAATGATAATAACGCCATGATAAGCTAATAGAAACTTGAAATAAACACATCAACCAATTAACTTCAAAACTTCTATTTGTTAAATTTTCAATCATACTTAACCAAAGATAACATCACGTTTAGCTGTCAGTTGCGTTTTGTTATACCATTTTTAACAAATCAACTTGTGATGTGATGTTTTGACTGAATTTTGTTTAGTTTTGCTTTTTGTTGCGTGTCCCATGTCCCATGTCCGTCTCTTGGTTCTAGGCTACTTCCCCGACAATTTTCAGCCAAATTGGTTCAGCCTTGAGTTATAAATAGGCTAAGACGACTTTATTTTATATAAATATGTATTTTTTTATAGGTTTAGTAAAAGCTTATCATACTAAAGAAGAAACATAATATAAAAAAATCAATTATTTAAGTTAATTCATTTAAAAGTCGCTTACGAAAACACTGGTAGTCACAAGTTTAATTAAACTTATATTTTATAGATATCGCAGCGGTTTGTACTGGCTACGGCTCCTCCTTAATTAAAGAGCAAGCGATAGGCAAAGGCGCGGGGTCATCTCTGACGTCACTTCTGTCATGTGCCCCTCGAGATGCAGCAGACTTGGTTCAAAGACTGCTAGTTTTTAACCCGGCTAAGAGATTGAGCGCAGAACGCGCTTTGCATCACGAATATGTATCTAAGTGAGTGAAAGAAAATAAATCTACAAAGGGATTAATGTATTTCATAATATATTTGTTTATTTTAAAATAAATAAATCAGTAGCGCTACAAACGTTTTAAGTCTAGGCCTCAGAGTTCTGTATCTGTTTTATGATAATTTGTACATCTTAGGCAAGTAGGTAATCAGTCTTCTGTGCCTGACACATGCCGTCTACTTTTTTCATCGAAGGCAAGCGGTTTCCTCAATATGGTTTCTTTCATAGTTCGAGCGAATGTTAAATGCGCATATAGAATGTTAATTGGTTCATAGCAGGGGATCGAACCTCCGACCTCAGAGTTGAAGATCGCACGCTGAAGCCACAACACTGCTCTAAAATAAGGAAACAATGATATAGATAGAGAAGGAGAAAAAAAAAATTTAACACTGCTCACATGAATTATACAAATTGGAATACAGGTAATAACATCGAAATCGAAATCTTTTAAAAATTCAGGTTCCACCGCGAACGTGACGAGCCATCTCTCCCGTCAGACGTGCTTCTTCCCCTTCGGGATGACAAACAGATGTCAGTCAATGACTACAGGAATAAATTGTACAGCATCATGGCTAAGGGGTTTCTAGGGAGCCCTCAGCTACGAAAGAGTCATTCGAGGTAGGTTTAAATGAAAATCCAGATATGTTTAGACCATAAATAAAGAGGTTTTATCTATTTTTTTAATACTTTCATCTCATATTCCACTGATAAACTGTTTGTAATGGCATAAACGCATTGAGTAAGATTTAGAAACGAGACCTGCCTGGCTTCCATAAATCAAAAATGTATTTGATTGACGTATGTGAGTTATATAATGCTGTAAGTTTCGTGTCTGAATCTTAATCTCATTTTTCAAATGTGTTGAATCTGCGGCGAAATTATTTTTCTATAATCATTTTGTCTTTAAGTCTTTGTCTCTAACTCGAAAACTATTGGAATTCAGAAGTGCTATCACTGTTATAATATAGGTATATTAATTTCTTAAATATTAAAAGAAAAATGTGCGAAGGATACATTCTTACTGAATCTGAATGTTAAAAATTTTAGCGTCAAAACTCACGTTCATACACCTGTGAAGTCTAAAAGTTTTCAAGATACTGAAGTGAGGCACAAGAAGCTAATATCATCAGCGGACCCCAAGCCTCGGACCAAATCTAAAACCTTGGAACGACCGATCAAGGAATTTCGATCTTATCAAACAATAGCAGAGAAGGAGAAATTGGGTGAGTGTTTTTTGTTAAAAGATAGTAAGTGATGATGAAACATATAAAAAAGTTTTGCTTGTGTTTTTTTAAGATAATTGATTCGTTTTACTGGACTGCCATTAAAAAGATATAATTAAATTATATTCACTAATTATAAATGCCCATAAAATGCCAAGCTATTTATGAACGTTTTTGCAAGGAAGTACTGTTAAACCAGTAGGTTAAGTTTGGCTAAGCTTCGCAAAAAAAAACATGAGTCGTACAGCGTACTCGGTAATAGACAGACCTAGTACTTCTAGTACAAGTACTTAAAAATACTAGATACAAATACTAGTTCCACGAGTATTTGTGTCATACGAGTCACCAAAAGATGAATTTTTTTAGGTACCTAATGGGTAATACCTATCTTAATACTATCACATATCATAAAACTTACGATACAATAATAAACATGTGTTGTCTTTTCAGTTTATATTATTTTATTCCGTTCTTGAAAGTCAATAGTAATTTTTTTAACGTGTATTAGTTCTTAGTAGTATAGAAAATACATAATTAAAGTTTAATTTTTCTTAGGCGTATAATATTTATTATATAACAGCAAATCCATTTAAAATATTTGTAGGTAAGCCAGTGAAAGCGACCAAACCGTTCGAACACGACTGGTTAGGCAACTGCCGAGGGGACTATCTTGAAGCCAAAGAGAAGAAACCAATGAATTTTATCACTAAGGACTTCTTTCCGATTCGCCATAGTCCTTCCGAATCCAAAAAGAACGTTCAGCAAAGAAGAAATTCCACGTCCTTCTCAACAATTACAATTGGGGACTCGGAACTCAGCTTCGGTAAGAGTTCAAAACATGGAGTCATCACTGCAAGCGCTTTAATGGACCTTAGAACGAGCATACGATGAGAAGCACCAAACAGTGATGTTATTGTCCATACATTCTTTTATTTAACAATGTTAATAATTTTATTGAAATTGGTTTGAAACGATAAACTGCCTTTTAAAAAAGTTCCATATATAACGATTTTTCTTTAAATTAGTGTATGTCGCTTTATCAATTATGTTTAAAAACTGTTCTTATACAAGATTTTTTATTTTAAATAGAAAGCTTTATTCACAGTGGCGGATTAACGAATTTTGAAGGTAGAGGATAAGAAATTTGTGCCGCCCTCGCCTCTTCACTGGTCATGTCCTAGATTATTTTTACAATCCAACAATTTCGATGAAATTACACTTAAAGTAATGTTTGGGTTTGGTTTGTGTATATATCATTTTGTTTTTGAGCAAAAATTTATACAAACCATCCCGTTCGCATTCTCCAACCAGTAAGCAAATATTATTACAGACCATAAAACATTAGTAAACGACACAATCTGTTAGACTTCTAATAGATAACAAAAAAAACCCTCCCCAAATTTACCGCCCAAGGCAAAGCCTATTGAGGCTGAATAAATTCGCCACTGTTTATTCGTGCTGACATTTGACATATTAACGTTTTTGAACCGACTTAATAAACAAAGGAAGGGGTCATTGACCACTGTGTGTAACTTTTGTTTTTTTGTATAGTCACTCCAATTTCGTTAAAATAGAAAAATGAGTTGGGTCGAGAAAGTTCTTAATTTTACTCATTTTAGTTGTTGTTCACAAACTCGTTTCGATTATATGTTTTGATATTAAATACCTACTGATATTTTTATATCGGTATATTCAGACGATCGGAATAAGTTTTTAAACGGCTGACGATGGACCATTTGGTTGATAAAAATAATCTTGTTAACGTTAGATATATTGAATTAGTTATATAGACTATCGTGTGATAGAGACTATACTCGTAGTTTGCCGAAATGCATTCACATGGACCAATATTATTGTAACACTGCCATACCGCAATAATATACCATTTCAATAATTCATAGACAAAGATGTTTATTGCCTATATTAAGTCTGCTCTCTATGAATGTAATAATCTATGTCTAACATTTCCCATGTCAATTTAATGTATTATATAAACTTGCGCCATGCAACCAAGTTGTAGATTCCTATCAGTTTATTTAATATTCCATATTACTATGGACAGAATCCTATCTGTCAAACGTTACATAGATAATAGTTTACTAGTTAAATTTGACTTGAGTTTGAATTTAAAATGTGGAATGCCGAGCACCACAGCAATGTTTAAAAATCATGAATAGAATAAGACAAATTTTTGTTTAATTTCTATAGACTCGTAAGGTTTTTAGATTTGCCGTTTGATACGTAATAAAATTTTAAATATTTGAATTGTTTTATTTGTGTAGTCTTAAGTATGGGACCCCTCATCCTCAACATCGTGTTCTCGAAGCACGGCTGTGCGCTAATAGAAACTTTATATGTGCACCAATAGAACTTGCTTTGGTTATAGAATCGTTATTCCTGATACAAGTTAAAGGAATTATACAAACATTTAAATATCCATAATCTCTTTGAATGGAGTCTTAAGAAGAAAGAAATATAAATAAGTACATGATAAATAAGTACAAATAAATAGAAGAAAAGTACAATGTCACATCGATAATTTATTGTCAGTCACAAAGAAAGCCAAACGTCTTTTAGAGGCACTAGCTCTGCTGGCACTTGTAATCGACGCAGGCAGGTTCTTCAATAGTTGCCCTCCCTTATACTCTTGTATCTACAGTAACGGCGCGGGCGTGAGGAAAGCGCAACACCACATATGCAGCCAAGGAAGTCTCACCAACTTATAAAATAAGACGTCGTATTTCGCGAGACTCGTGACACAAACGAGTCATTAATTTATGTATCTTTTTGTAAAAAATGTAAAAAACCTGGACAAATAAAGGAATCAAGGAAAAATAAAACTTGAAAAACCCATATATTTAAGTATTGTTTTATGCCATAATAACATCAAGAGTAGTAAAATTTTTAATAAAGTACTGTGGCAAAAACTGCGTTCGTGTAATTAGTTATAAATAGTAGAATTAAAACTAAAAATTCCATACCTAAATGACGGAGTATATATATCAGTGTAGAAGAAAATAGAGATCTGTGAAAATAAGAAAGTCAATCACATGTCAAAAAACAATGCCTGTAATGTTTTTCGTATTTTTGCAATTTTTAATTAATATTTATGCCAACCATGCAAAAAGTATGGTACCTATTTTATCATTGGAACAAAATAACGCTGAGAATGTAACAACTCAGTCGACAGAAGATTTAAAGGTAATAAAAAAATAAAATAATGTATGTAATATAGTAAAAAAATATAAAAATATAATAATGTCTTCAAAATTAAAAAAGATTCGGTGTTAGAATCTCTGTCAATTATTCCGTAAATTTCTAATTTCTTAACGTTACAATAACGTAATCGTCGATTTTAATATTTACAGTTTCTTCCCTTCATAATGTTAATAAACCAAGCAGAGGATACGAGCGAGTTTTGGCGGGAAACGGAAATGTTGTCTCTGGTAAGGAACAACGAAATGGGCATAGACTATGAGAAGTGCGAACAGAGCAGCCCCGAGAAATCCGTAGTGCATTTTCCGAGTCGACGTGTTGTAAGACCCATCTGTAGAAGTACCTATGGTATATTGATGTTTATTCATATTTTGTTTTATAAAACGGATATACAGAGCCTATAGCTGCGGTTATGAGTTACCGAATGTACCGCATATGTTAGTACAAATAGTAGTTTTAACTATATGCAAAAAAGGGGAGAATTGTAAATTAGCTTCGAAAGTGTTGCCATAGTCCAGTGGACAACACTGTTAAATGTTAGTACTTAACATTTATGACGTATAGTTTTATAATATAATAATCATCATTATTTAGTATATAAAACAAAAAAAAAACGAATAACTGGCGTCATGCACGTAAAAGAACAACTCATTGTCCCAAAACGCTCATTGTACGTTTGCGCCGTATCTATCTCTCTTCCACTCGAAAACTTAAGTATGCAATAATTTCATCAATGTTTTGTTATGACGTTATCACGTTAAACTATCGTCCGTAAACCAAATTTACAGACAGATCTTTTTTCTTGTATTTTTAGATTTCCAACTATGCCCACAATGTCCACGCTATAGTAACTACACGGAATGTGAGCTTTTTAGAGATTCATGCAGGTAAGCGCTTCTTAATTCTAGCAGCTGAAAGCTCCACAGAAAATAAATTGACTTTGCCTAAAACCGATTAAATCGGAGGTGAACAAACAAAGCCTAAAACGGGCCACTTTATACTGAATCAGTCACTCACTCTTTTAAAGTACTCTGTCGTCTTCTGTCATACTGTGTATACGCTATGGTGAAACGCCTGTGTTAGTTAAAACAGTGCAATAACTGACTTCCCTGGCTATGATTTGATAAACCCTAAAACGTTTTTTTTTATGTTCTATGGTCATTTGTTCTAAGAAATGCATTCCAGCGGTGATATTCAGGTTAAGGTCTCAACGCGTACTAAGACTTTCGTATTTCAAAACCCTTTCTTACCGTAGTAACTATTTACTGTATTTCCTGAGAGCGCACTAGGCTAGCAAAATTCATCCCCGCGTTTCTCTCCTTCCGCTCTAATGCCTAGAGAAACAAACGTATGCCAAAGTTCGCGTAAGATGAGAGTCCCCCAAAAAAATTGAATCAAACGCCCAATGCAAAATTTAAATAACTCGTAAAATATTAGTGGTGCTACAACCTTGGCCTCAGATTTCTGAATCTGTTTCATGATCATTTTTAAATCGAATACGCAAGTAGGTGATCAGCCTCCAGTGCCTGACACACATCGTCGTAAATTTACAAATGATTTTGTGTTTTTATTGTATCAAGGATATTATAATCTATTGTTTTTTATTTAAAGAAATTAAAACGATAGGAATCCACACATGTTGTTTTTAATTCAAGCATCACATACTTAGATAAAATCAAATCTACTGAATGATTATGGTTAGTGCCCGCTCTTAGTATTCGTCGCTTGAAAAAGATTATTTACGATAAAGACACTTCCACTTAGCATCTAACTTTGTATGATGTTATATTTTGTATGAACAAATAAGAGATCGACATTCGCAGAGAAGTTAAGTCATGTACGTTTTATAGTCTACATAAATAAAAATAAATCGGAAAATTGTTCAAAGCCCAAGGTGACTGGACCATACCACTTCACTTCATTGCATAATACAATTGACATAATTAAATGTAATTGAGGGCAACTGGCGGCCTTATCGCTTTCGAGCGATCTCTCCCAGGCAACAACTATGTTATGGTTTTTATGGGAGAAATGGGAACAACATAAAAAAATGAAAATAAAATAGTTTTGCACAGAATTGTATCAATTTAATTTTTGGTTTACTAAAAATGTAGGCTATGTAAAAATAATATTAAGGCAAAACAAAGATCGCGGGGGCAGCTATAACAAACAAATTATTTTCGATAATCTAACTCGGGGCGTATTAAATATAGTGTATAACCTACCAATCATTTTTCTTCTTATTCGGTACGCTCTTGATAAAGCTGTCGTGATCGCAATGAGGTAGAAGGCGTAGATGTGATGCGCCTCACGCTTCACTACATTTAAAGAGAAGAAAAAATCGCTTTATTCAAAGAAGAAAGAAGTTCCTACGCGCCGGAACTAGGGCGTTGATAGAAATTCTCGTGCATTCACGACAATATGAAACCATTTCTGAAATTGTATGTGTCTGCTTTATTTATACAGAGAACGTCGGGTCCAACCAGCAGAGCATCGAAGTTACTGTGATAAGATTTATGGAAAATGGCGGGCCATGTTTATACCGGCCGATTATTCACAATGTCGTTGCTGTGACGAGTGTGTGCTTTATCGAGGTAATTTAGATTATACAAAGGAATTGTATAACAGTGTGTATATAGTTCTTTCAACGGGGGTTCGAACACTTAATATTGGACACAGAATTGAGTAGCATTGTATGTAAGGCGTGAGCAGTGGTCTGCGGAATTTGGAAATGATGCAGGAGCATGGTTGGATTAGTTATGGAAGATCAAAGATCGATGTTTGTCACAATTACGGTTAACATATTTTCCTACAAAAAAGTGCGTGCGTACAAAGTACACATATCAGAAGTGAAACTTCTTTGTAAATTAATTATTACTTAGGTAAAAGCCACATTAGATGATCATGTACCAGTATACGATCACTCCATGTATTTGTATATCTATATTCACATTGTTTACACATTCTATTAAATAAAAATCTGCGTTAACTGCGCAAGAAGTTTTACGACTGAATTGCCATCTAAAGTTCTAATATGTAACTACTAAACAACTACATTAACCAATAGCGTGGATTTTTACGATGTCCCTTTCTCACTCTCTCTCACTCTCTCTCACTCTCTCTCACTCTCTCTCACTCTTTCTCACTCTCTCTCAATCGTTATCTATAAGAATAAATATATTTTGTGTTTGATTTTGACTTTGAAAGAAAATTATCTATAGTTTAAGACATTTTTCACTGTTATATATACTCTAGTACAGGCAAATGTTTCTTTTAGAATTAGACCAATCGTGCGTTCAAGACGAGTACAATTTTGATGCGGACGAATTTCTTCCGGTGACAACTTTAGGTGAGTCCTGTTCTGCAAATAGTGATTAGATAGATAGAAAGTTGGTACAGAAAAAAGAGTGAATATAGAATAGATGATAATACTATAGACGTGTGCTAGACTGCATTCTTCTGTCTGGTCTGCATTCTTAAAAAAATCTGTAGAAATTATACAAAAAAGTTTGTGATATTCCTTAAAAATCAAAATCAAAATTCGTTCATTCAGTTTACATGCGTCTTAAGGCATGCTTATGAATATCAAAAACGTTTACAAAATTTGCGAAAGAGCAAAACTACGCCATCCGTTCGTAAAACTACCAGGAGGCAGGTTCTGAGAAGAACGTCCAAGAAACTCAGCAAGTTTTTATTGCTTGTTTAACGTTTCATATATTTGGTTTCGTAATCTCTTTGCCTTTTTATATATCTAAATGTTTTGTTTTATATTATGTATTTGTGTAGCTTAAAGATTACTTACATATACATAAAGAAATAGTTTTATTCTATCGTTCTGTAGTCTATTTATTTGTTTACAGACTTTCGCGCTGGATGTAACCCATACTGGGGCCACCCTGAACAAGAGTTCAGGGCTCTGCGATGTGATAAAATATTGCGTAGATGTAAGTTATTTCAGTTTTGAAAGTCTTCTATCATCTGCATTTTTATTTGCTTCATTTCGGTTTTATAAACGAGCTTAATTCTAGTAACAAATCAAATATAGTCGTTCTAATAATCATTTATTAATATGATTTCAGGTGTGCCAGTCAACGTACCGTTACTACCAAATGAAACTTTAAACTTGTAAGAACTTAATTTATTTTTTATTAATTAATCCTAAACTCTTCAATTATACAAATAATCTAAAAAGGCACTAACATATACACTTACAGAGAACACGACATACAAAAACAAACATGCACAACATTTAAACGGAAACAAATCTTATCAATACAATCCTTCTTCGCAATTTTTTATTAGTGACAGAACAATGGTTACATTTTACGCCTGAAGACATGGAGAATGACATCAAATGGATAAGCATCGCATGACCTCAAAGCGTCGTTTACTGCAGATGTATTTAGAGGAACATTACAAGTCTTCACTGCCCGAATGTAAAATAGGTGTAACTTATCGATATGTGTAATTTATTACAGCCGAAAGAGTTTCCGCTACGATCCGCCCAGCGGAGGCAGTGATTGCCCAATACTGTGCCATGGTTTCGACTGCCAGGGCGGTTCGGTTAAAGAAACAGACTGTAAACCTGGCGCCTTCCTGCCAGACAAAGACCAGTGCAATTGTTGTGGTCGTTGCAGCACGTACCAACGTTAGTAACCTTTAACAATTAAGCTGGTATGAAGAATTGAGACCTTGGCTTCAATAGTATTACGCCAAAAAGCAATACTTTACTTACATATGAAATTCCTTATTATATATAGTTTAAAACAAAAAATCCTTTAATGAAAATACTCTCACAAACTAAATAGTATAAGTGGTCAAATTTGTCACGTGTCATTTGAAGGTTGAATAGGGCTAACTAACGATTATTACCTTTTAGTCCACCTACTATGAAAAACTGATATTGATGATGTTTTTATGACCTCGCCATATTGCAGATAGCTGTGCAAATGTCTTCTATGATTTTTGATTCAATACTTTATTGACAAATGTCGCGGCGATGTGTAGTCTCCATGTCAAATTAAATTATTACCACCATTAAAATGAGGATATAATAATTAAACTCAACGTGGAGACTTGACTGAATCGAACCGAATTGGAACCTGATATAAAATCTCTGTGCAGCAAATGTAAAGCGCAAAGATCCCACGAACTTAAAATAATTTATTAATATAGAAAAAAATAAAAAAATTGTATTTTGAATTTCAGGTTTACATTGCGTTCTGAAAATTTACTTTCTGTTTTTCGTTAAGGTCATTTAAGTTTTTAAGTAAATAATTATTTTTATTTTTAAACTCAAAAGTAGTTAAGTACTAAAGTAAGTAAATAAAAGGCTGCGATAAACTCGTTTAAATAGTAAATGTAATTGTGTACTGTAAACGTAATGTTATGAATTCGACATAGACATAACATTTATTACAAACTAAAGCACACACACATAGCCACTCAAATAACAATAATCAAATAAAATTAAAATGAGAGATAGCAAAAACAATAAAAAAGAAAAAAAAAATCCTTTTCCCATTCGGTTCGTTTCTTGTTCTGTGGCTCTAATTGGCCATTATGATGAAATGCAGAATGTTCATAGATGTAAATATTAATATGGAAGTGGAATTTTGTACACAATTCCATGTGTATCAGAGCTAGAGCCTTGCATTTAAAGGGTGGAAATGCCCTGTCTGGGTCTTGTGTGGGATTTATTCCCCTTTCATATTTTGTTCGTCTCTAAAATCATTATATTTTCAGAACTGAATGAGAAATGTGCTGAATTCAAGAAAACTGTTCACATCGTTAACGGTTCGAAGGAAACTGAGGTGATTTTCTTTTTTTTTAAATATATATATAATATCTCCAGGCCAGGAGATTCACTTCTCATAGAAATTCACATAGCCAGAGGGCTCGCAATTGCGTTGCCGTCCTTTTAAGAATTGTTACGCACTTTACGCACCACTAAGTCGGTGGTCGTTCCTTGAATATGATTATTGCTACGTTACTTACATATATTTAATTTAAGGTCGAAGAAGAGTTCTTAGAACCAGGTTGTGATGATGGACTCGTCTGCAGGCAGGGGCTCTGTCAGGATATTCACACTGTTCAAACACATTCTGGACGTAGAAAGAGAGATGATGGGCTGTATGAAGCTAATGGTGAGTGACTAGTACTTATTAGATTATGAAACGGTATCTATTATAAGAGCGAACACCGCAACCTTCTCTCACCATAGACATTGGTTGCTCTCGAAGTACAAAGACTATTTTTATTTTTTTTAGTATCCCCATGTAGTCCTATCAGATACGCGATTAGGCAGATCTGTGACCCAGAAGCTACGCAGCAGGAGAGTATCAAAATATCCCCTTTCCTCAAAATGGACTTTATTTACTAAAACTAGCTATGGTGGGCTTGACGTTTTCCAATGTGTCTGAACTGTCTACAACTTCTCCGGAAATATCCTCATGATATTTATGGGCGAGTTTTGTTACAACTCGATTTTTATGTATTTAGAACCTTGCAAGCGAGAGATGAAAGAATTTAAGAAGAAATATGGAAGAGATGGTCATCTGCACTACAATGCACCACAGTGCACCCCATTGTGGTTGTATGCTCCTGTTCAGGTATGGACAACAATTAAAAAAAAAACAATCCATCAAAATGTTTCTTTGAAGTCATACTTCTTTTGGCGCGTAATTGAAAAATGATGAATGTCACAAACAACCGACACCCTGAAGTTGGCTATAGTCAAAATTTTAGTTTTTTTTTGTGATTTGAATAAACTGTATTTATCTAGATAATATTATAGTCGTTTTTCTACAATTGTAAAATATTTTTTTTTAAGAATTTTATCTTACGCCAGATAAGTATAATTTCTAACGCGTGTACATAAGTACACACATTTTTTTTAAAGTATTTAATGAGTTCGTCTAAAACTAGTTGAAGAAGAACATGAGTTGCATTGTAACTTGCAATAGACGCTGATGTCGCAATAGCTTCGCGCTGTACAAAAACTGAACGCCAGACGTCAGAATCTGCTGGAAGGATTTATTGGAAGTTACATAGTAACCATGCTGCTGTGCAAATTACAATATTCAATCAATTAAAGCATATATTCCAATTGGTCGAAAATGGCACTTTTGAACAGTACTATAACGAGTGCAATCCGCGCGTTATATGGGGGACGTATTATAAGGACTGATATCGCGTAAAATGGCGGTATAAGACTTTAGACTACCGTGTTATAAGGAGGTTGACTATACTTTATATTGAATAACATGCGATTAACATAGAACTCTAATGAGGTCATTTGACGAAACCCAGTTTCGAAGTTATTTTCATATCAGCGTTGTCGCAAACTGTTTTCTAGAATTTCATAATACGAAAACAGTTTTGTTGCAAATTTGCGCTAAATTTTGAAAAACATAGCTCCTCCTTAAAGCAGTTCCAATTTTTTTCTACATATTTTCCTGACCCGGCGATGGTGGACCATGCAATAATGTGGTGGCGATTGCTCTTAACCCCATAGAGATATTTAAAACGTTATGGTCTAGTATTTCCGAACAAATTCCACTTAGGGTCCTTTGAAAAGAGCGAACCAATTCTTAAAAGGCCGGCAATGCACTCGCGTGCCCTTTGGCATTGAGAGTGTCCATGGGCCGTATCATTTAACATCAGGTGAGCCTCCTGCCCGTTTACACTATGTTCTATAAAAAAAAATTGGCTTTAACCTAACCTAATGTAAATGTCGCAACAAACTAGCTTCATTAGCCGTTAAATACGCCTGAATATATTTCAGGCTGTTAGTTAATCGGCTAGGCTAGGCTAGTTAATTGAACGGCTAATTAACTGCGACATAATATATTCGCTGTGAATTGAGGCAATATCATTTACATCATGTATGTAGTCTTTTAATTTTTTGAGGGATCCTGAGTCATGTGCTTCCTGAATATTATTTGGGTTATTACAATTCGGATAGAATCGAGCGATAGCAGAAAAATTGGAGCTGTTTTAAGTTGGAGCCGTGATTTGACAAATTTATCTAATTTGCTACTACCATAACTTAGTAATAATTAATATCTAGCAGTGCCCTAGGATCGCAGGGGTCTTGAAAAATTATTTAAGATCTAACATTCTAAAGTCATGTTATGTCATCAATCATAAATTTCGGTGAGAATCGCTACAAATTCGGTCTCTCCCACGAGAAGATCACAGGTATCAGTCCAGGTGCCAACTAGTTTCCACGATATAGCTTTAGTCTAGAGATTGTATTTTTAATATAAGTAATATGTAATATGTATAGTGCCGTCGTTTCGTATGCTATTGCGCGCTGGAAGATGGCACGTTTATAGAAGGCATCAAAGTACCTCGCGTGGAGGTGTCGAATATGAACTGTGGTATGAAAGTTTTTAATTTATTAACACATTTTGAACTTAAGCTTAAATAAATAGGGATGTTGTCGTCAGATAGTGACGACTGACTTTGCTAGACTCAGTATGCAGGCTACAATTAAAATAAATACGAATAGTTGAGTTGCTACTGAGACTTATAGTTACACACTTATTGACATTACACTCACTCATTCGCTCAAATACACATACATCCACACACTCAATCATTTTCACATATACACTTACGCACTCACTCATTGCTTCACATACACATACACCCACACATTTACTCGTTTACTTATATATACATAAGAATTTAGTCCAGAAGTTCTTAATCTACAGTTTATCGATTCCAGCCGGGATTCAAACCCAAACCCTCAGTTTAACCACTGCATAAAATGATAGTTTAAAGTGATGGTAAACGGTGATGTTACCCGCAGAGTTTCGTCATCAGACTTAGAGACAGATTAAGGAATATAACCAGACATCTATGGTTACACAACCCACCGAGCATCACTGGGAAACAAGCCCCCTATTGAGATATTTTCATGTCGACGAAGGGTCCCACAAACAAGGATTCAGGAACAAGTATTTCCGAACCAATTCGACTTAGGGTCCTTCAAGAAAAGAGCGTACCAATTCTTAAAAGGCCGGCAACGCACTCGCGAGCCCTCTGGCATTTAGGGTGTCCATGGGCGGCGGTATCACTTAACATCAGGTGAGCCTCCTGCCCGTTTGCCCCCTGTTCTATAAAAAAAAAAAAAAACTAAAGAGCCGCTTATATGAGCAGATAAACCTCACTATTAAATTTTTTTTTATTTTTGCTAGTATAGATTGCGCCCGTGAAAAGTGCAGGACAAATGTAAATTTGGAATGCGATGGGTACGGAAATTATAAGGATTCTGTTTTCACCATGCGTCAATACCAGTCAGGGGATGAGAAGGCTACAGGTGAGTTAACAGTCCATGGATACGTAAACATTTTATAACTAAAGGTGTTTTTTTTTCTTTTCAACCTTTAATCATGGTTGGAGATTGTGAACTCAAGTAGGTTTTTTGAAGTGAAACTTCTTTAGACGCATGAGGGTAAAATTTAGGCATGAAACGTCACAAATATGTGCAGCATTTTCGTCGAATAAAAGGGAGTCGGTGATTGAGACCGATTGAGGGAGAGTGAGAAAGGGGGATCGTGAAAAATTTGAAGCTATTGGTTGATGTATTCATTTAGTAGTTACATATTAGAAATTTAGATGGCAATTCTGTCGTAAAACGTCTTGCGCAGTTAACGCAGATTTTTATTTATTTATATTATCAGTAGCACGAATGTATACATATAGATATAACAATACTCCTCCAGTGATCATATCAGTATATGATCATTTATTGGGCCTTTTACCTTAGTAATAATTTAAAATTAACGTGTCCTACACGTTAATATATAAAATATATCAAAAGATAAGCGACCAGTGTTTACCAGTCGGAATTTAAAACATTTTTTTTGAAGTCTTGGTTGATTGCCCTCTCCCAAAATTATATAAATAAGTAGATATGTACAAAGTTTCTCTTTTAAATTTAAACGAGAATTGCTAGTTTTATCACATTTTTCAAATTCACACATTAATTAAGTCTTAGAATACCTCTAAATCAGTACACTCAGTCTCAATTTTTTTTTATATGGCCTTTAAATTTTAGCTATGAAAATTCTAACGAAATCTTACGGGTTTGCCTGCTTTAATATAATATTTTTTCAGTTACGAAAATTCCGACCCTGACGTCTCCACGAACTGGTTATGAAGCAGCTTTACCTACTGGGTATCTTTGAATTAAATAAATTATTTTTTTTATTGGATTGTCACTTGTCTCCTCAATGAAACCGATTCCAACTCCTCTGTCTCTTTCCGCCACAGTACAGTTAAGCAAGCATAGACACTGAGATTAACGTATTCTTAGAGAATAATTTTGCTTAATAATTCTGTTTATATGCGAGTGTATCGAAACTTTTCATTAATTTATAAAAATACTCTCTGGACTGCACAACTGAATATTTAATTTTCCAAATATTTTGTTTATATATATATCCCAGTTCAGGATGATAATAATGGAATAGACAACTTTTAAGATCATTCTAGTAGTTTTTTATTTGTTTCAAACATGCATTTAATATGACAAAACTTTCCTATACGTATTTCATGCCACATGTTCCCCTTGCAGACAAAATAATCCGAAATGTCATGTTGATGCTAGCTTCAATGCTGTTTTAATTTAGCTCGATTACCTTCCGCGTCGCGCTTGCGCACTGAAAACATTGACAGCTGATTGTTATGTCAATAGTTTCAACAATTTTGAAAATGCTTTTTCAATTTCTTAAGATAATGAGAAAGTTGGTTGACCTTCACCTAGCACTACGAAATTGTATTTCTGTCCGTCCTTGTGACGTCACTGTCACTACAATGTTTCTGGGTTGCATGTTGAATGAATTATCCCATTTTTGGGAATTTAAATTCATAGGAAATATAAAACCTTTGTGTTAATTTGATCTATATGTTAAGTAGAGAAAAAAGTTTTTAAAGTAATGAAGTTATGAAAATGATATCTAAATTGTAATCATTAAGAGTAGGTATAAGTAAACTAAAAATAAAACTATTTTATCTAAAACAAATGAAAGTTTACATATAGATAAAGTAATAAAATTTTTTGAACTGTACATCTTAATAAAGAATTTCAAGAATTTTCAAACTTCATCCAATTTTCCGGCGAAATACGACCTAATACATGGCAACATTTAACAGCTGCAGTACGCTTAGCTTTCAGTCGATATTGTGCGCGTCTAGTGTTACATCGTATTTTTAAAATGCCAAATATAATTAACGAAGTTAAATTAGACTTCAAGGATGTGCTGTTGAGACCTAAAAGAAGTACATTGAACAGTCGGAATGATGTAAGTATTGGCTGAAAATTGAATTAAATTGTTTGATTTTAAAGTTGGGTTTGGTTTGGGTATGAAAGATTCATACCTTTTTGTATTTTAACCATTTCTGTAATTCTATGTTTAATAAGTAATTGAATGAATCTAAAACTTAGACTAAACCATAATATTCAAGTTAAACTTAGTTTAACAATAATCAGTTATGTAATGTTTATTTAAATTCACACTTCCTATTCGTTTATATTAATATAAACAAGCTAATTTATAGTAGCAGTAGATATATACATGCGTATATATCGTTATTAAATATGTAAAATATGATATACATTTTTATTTAGTGCTAATATTAGCTATAAATTTTCCATCTCATAGCTGTAAGATATTTATGAAAATATCAGTCCCAAATTTTAACTGAAGGCCAAGAAAACAGCGTAACACGAAATAGTGCAACAATCAAATTTTTTTTTATACATATTATAATCATAGATTATATACCAACATAACGGTATACAACGATCGCTTTAAGGATTAGAACAATATCTATGTTAACTTATTTGTTATTGAATCGATATTAAACTGTAAGTAACAGTTAACTCTTTTAACTAATCCTTCGAACTATTTAGGGATCTTTAAGATAAGAGCAAAGAACGAGCAAGCCTTCGTTATGAGTGATCATGGTAATATCAGAGCCTCATGATTTTGTTCTTTGACACTTTGCTCCATAAAAAACTTGCAATTCAAGTGTCGTAAAGTTTTCATATATATATTAAATAAATAATTTAATATATATATGTGCGGCTTGTGATGCGGCTGAAAAAGCTAAAGTCTGCAAATACAGGGGTCTAGGCTCTGAATATGATTTTGTCCCATTCGGTGTCGAGACCCTTGGTCCGTGGGGTCCTAGCGCATTAAAGCTTTTTAAGGAATTATCAAAAAGGTTAGTCGACATCACAGGAGAACGAAGAGCTGGCAGCTACCTCGCACAAAGAATTAGTCTAGCTATTCAAAGGTGGAACGCTGCTAGTATCTTCGGAACCTTGCCTAAAGGGACTCCTTTTAATAATATTTTTTAATAATTAAAGGTTAGTTATTAGATATATTTTTATGTATTAGGTGATGTAGTTGGGTTAAACTGAAAATTATAAATTTTTTAAATAATATATGTAATGCTTAAAATAGGTAAACATGTACACTTATGAACGTAAAAAAAAACTAATTAAATTTGTTCAATTGTATATTATATAGACCCCTTATGAAACCGTTTCAACTTATTTTCATAAATATTTGTATGAAGGTTTTAGCGCAATTCCAGCGGGATTTTTCAAATGTTTGAATTGGGTCTTTCAAAACTTACTGGATTCATTTCTTTACTAGAAAGGAAATAGATAAATTTCCTATACAAATTTGAGTGTTAAAGATTTATTTTTGTCTGTGTCTCTACCTGAATTCTTATGTGTGCAATTGAATTCAGGCTAGCGAATAAAGAATTTGAAAATATTGTGAATGAGACATCAAATACGTGACGATAAAGAAAACATATTATTTGATTACACGAGTATCAGTCATTCAAATTAATACATATATTAATAAAAAAATCTGCGGCACTACAACATTTTGTGGCCTCAACCTCAGATTTTTGTATCTGTTCCATGATCATTTGTCAATATTATTGGCAAGATCAGCCTCCTGTGCCTGACACACCCTATGTTATCTGTATAAGTAAATTGATAGCTTTTAACTAGTCTAAAATATATGACAATTATGGGGAACGTAACAGAGGAAGACCACTGAGAAGATGAGCGGATGACATTAAAACGGCTGGCTCGAGCTGTATGCACAGCCGAGCTCACCCAAAACCGAGATACCTGAAGATCCTTAGACGATGCCTTCACCTGCGGAAGGGTTCTTGCTAAATTATTTAGTTTTTTTTAATAAGACATAATATATATATATATAATAGGATTAAGTTTACTTTGTTCTTTTGCAAGAAATAAAAAGGACTATTTTATGTATTATATAGTAATCATAAATTTTCCAAAAAATATTTAAAAAAATTATATTGCCGGAACACCTAGGTTGGTTGAACAATTGGTTTTTATAATAGATTTGATAAGGTGATTAATAGATCTATTAATTCACAGAATTAAAATCCAATTAAAACATCGACTTAACCTACAAGCAGTATCTATTACATACATCGATTGTATATAAGTCAAAAGACTGAGGTCTTACTTATTTTATACAATTTGTGTTAAAATTAAAGTTAAATAATGTGGTTTGGTTATATTATGGCTATGTTAATTGATAATAATATAATCTTGTTGAAGAGGTAAATCTGAAATAAATAATGAAATTACGAACACAAAAAGAAATGTCTTAGTTTTATTAAAATTATTGTCAACGCGAAACCATCTATCTAGAACCATATATTCACCACATAGAAATCAAAAATCACTGAATTAGAACAAAAATGCCGGCGAAAAACTTTTACTACAGGCTTTCAGTAAGTTTTTGTCTTAATTGATTAAGTCGAAAAAATGTACGATACGTTTATACATACGTATTGATTCGTGTATGATTTCGGTCATTAAATTGTGGAATGGGCTGCCCGATTCCATACGATTGGCTCCAGTGCCGGTTTTAGCACTACCAGCGCCATGGGCGAGATTTATATGGCGCCCCCTAACTGCAATTCAAACCCATATGAAAAAAGGAAAAACATACAATGAATCACCATTTATTAAAAAAACTAATAAAATTTGACTTTTCTAGCCTTCCTGTCGGCGAACTCTTTTAGGGAATTTACGAGTAAATAGGCCTCGCACATTGAGCGAGGGAAAATAAAGGGGCGCTTGCGGTGCCCCTTTATATCCGGCGCCCTGGGCCGTTGCCCAACCGCGCCCCACCGTAACGCCGCTTTTAAAACTCTTCTGTATAAACATTTCTTAAACATATCCTATCCTGCTTAATCGTGACTTTTGTAATTCTTGTATTTCTTATTATTTTGTATTTCATTGCAAATCAAGAATCCGTGTAAGTATGTGAGTGAGATTAGCATTTTAGTCTTTAGTTTTCTTCTTCTTTTGAACTGTGTCCAGTTTATGTTTCCACCATACAAACTTCTACTATTAAGATTATTTATACAATAAGTAAATAAATAGTTTAATTTTTGGATTATTTTAGATTAAGCTTGGTGTTGTGTTGTTCAAGATGTTTGCCGGTACCAATACGTATTTCGTATTCTGCCCCGACGTCGAGCCGTTACGGAAGGCTATATAACATCACTCTACCATACACGAGTAAAAATAAAGGGTTCAGCTAATGGTAGATAAGGATACTTGGAACTGATAACAGAATTACATCATCTGACATCACAATGTGATTGTGAAGTGGTGCGTCACGCGGTCTTTGTGAACATTTTTATAATACGCTCGATATAATACAAATATTTACTCTGACCTACGTACTAACTGGCGGATAATTAACGACTCGTAGCGATTGCGATTGGGACAAGGGTTAGGGATCGCACTAAGTAAAATTAAAAGTATAATACCTATAAACACAGGTGTCTAATAATCACGATTTACTTATAATAAACTCAAAATGTCGAACTTGGTTGATTTTTAAATGTATTGAAGTAATCAGTGTTAAAGCAAGACACTGCCCTATGGTCTCTTGAACTCTGGACAGGTGTGACTTAATAGAGCTTAGATATGGTGTGTAACGGAAGACAAAGGTTCAGATTTTGTAAATAAAAACCTTTGAATTATCATTATTAACTCGTAACGCTGCAATGCTCTTCAATAATACCTGGCGATAGTATTTTCGAAATACCTTAAGAATTTTTGATTACCGAAGTAAGCCAAGTATCCATTAACTAGAAGATTATTAGAACTATTATAAGCTTATGCTTTTTTTACTTTTTGTGATGAAAAGGGACGTAATTAGCACTTGCCGTAAAACCACTTTTAATGTGGAACACTGCACATAACAAAATGCATACATTCACCTACAAATAAAATGTATGTACCTATAGACTCAGATTTTTAGATTCGTATTGAAATTGAAAAATGTTAGCAAAAGGTTTGTCATCTATGTATGACATGTCAAAAAATGAAAGCTGTTTATTTATTTACAAATAAAACCAAATTCGTTTATGCAGTTTATACGCGTCTTATGGCATGCCTATAAATGTCAAAAACGTTTACAAAATTCGCGAAAGAGAAAAACTACGCCATCCGTTCACAAAACTACCAGGAGCCCTTGTTCTGAGAAGAACGGGCAAGAAACTCTGCAAGTTTTACCATATAAAACTACTAACACTATCCCTACAATACTTAGTCGATACAATAATTCGAAATTTATAAATAAAATGAAACATAATAAACATACATATTATAAACGATTTAAAACTTAATGTTTTGTGACTGGCATGGCGATGTCATCGTTTTTACTCGACAGTCATATCTACAGCCGCATTGTTTTCCGTTACCATAGCAAAAGTATTGATTTAAATATTTATAATAATTTGATAACACTTAGAAACTTGGGTGAATTATTTCATTTGAATCCTGGCCTCTATGATAGAGTGAAATACTACGGCCATTATTATTAGAATTGCCGAATTAAATAATTAAACTAATTTCAAATCTATCACTGCTTAATCTCATATTTATGAATAAATACTTTAAAAAATATATCAATCTTGCGTCGTATAACGATGTTTTTTTTTATGGTTTCATAATCGTAAATAAATAAATAATGAAAATCTATTCAGGAACATATAATCTGAGATACATAGTATATACAAAACGGTTCAAAAATTTACGAAAAATCAGTAAAATGATTACTGATTTTTAAATGAATGCTCTCGCGAGGCCTCGGGCATTGACTGTCCATGGCCGGCGGTAGAATTAAAATTTTTTTCTCTTTATTTTACAAAATAACATAGTATATTACAATATGTTACATTAGAAAACCGCTGTGGTTTGTATAAACGTAACCATAGCAGTCTTGTTTAGGAGCGCAGCAAATGCATGTTTCAGTAGTTTTTTAATTTAGTATTTATGTTGGTTAGTGTTGGGCTATCTATTATCAGCTTGGGTAGACTATTAATTAGCCGTGGTAGCAAATACCGCAACGTTCTCTCGCCATATACGTTGTATGCTCTCGATGTACAGAGCCGAACTTGCGTTACTGCCCTAGTCTGTACGTCGTGCTCCACGTTTTTTTATGTCATCTCGAAAAAACTTCCCGACTAGAAGACATTTTTTCACTTTTTCTGTTATTGGCATTAGTAATACCGAAACAGAAGGTTCTGGTTCTGGAAGGTCTAGGTTAAGTACACAATATTCAAAATTCGAGCGTACTCCTCCCTTAAAGGCCGGCAACGCAATCACCCCCCCACCACACCCCTTGTTGGGCGTCCCGCAGGCTCGTTTGCCTATTATATGAAGAAAACTTTCATGTGAATTATCGTCTTAGTTGAAAGAATTTCTGAATTTATGTCTGTTTTCTATAAACACTGTTTAAAATGTTTTATCTTACGTTTAATGAAGGGACAGATACAAAAACAAGGTTATTAACTATGTTTTTGGCACATACAATGTGTCCAATGTCTACTAGAGATCACGACCGTCAAATTGTCTATCAAAAATAGTGGTACGGGATCTGGCGATTCTCCAATCATTTTATAAAAAGGTTTTATGCAAATTTAAAACAAAAAATAATCAGCTTGATCTAATTGGTTACGGTAAACGAAACGGATTTATCAGTTAATAAAGTTTATAAATTTAATTGAAGAATCTAAATCGTAACAATTGCATAAAGTATTGAAAATAACCAAACAAATAATCGTCATTGATTTACTTGGAATATGGTTAAGAAATGTGTCGGTCTTATACTAGAAACTATGATTTCTTTTTAATTGGATTCAAATAAAAAAAAAACGATTTCAAATTTTTGGATGCCCCTTCGTTTATTGGGGAATCCTTTAAGGTATGCAGTGAGGCTATGGAATTTACTAGATATACGTTTTTTAAACAAGATTAAAAAAAACATTTAATTGTAAATCTAAATCATTTTTGATCCCACTTAAACAAAAAATCTTCATCACGATTTTGATGTGAAAAAATTATAAAATCACACATTATCCTAATTTGAATTTGGAATTATCTTTAACATTTAAACATTTAATGATTGATATGAAGATACCAAAACAGCCAGATACATTAGTTTAACCAAAGAGATCTCATTACAATATCATATACTATAATGCGAAAAGACTTTTTCCCCAACCCCCAACTTTTGTGTTATGTAGAAGTTATTGTCAAGCACATAATAACATGACAATTGAAAGAGACGTGCCGGCAATACAGGGTCTCCTAGTGTGGCTTTTAACTAAATCCTTATTTATTATGTGTATTTGCTGTTGTATATACAATTATTGTAATGTATGATATATGTAATAACCTTTTTCTCTTTTTTTAATACAATTTTATAATCAAACTTTTGTTCCGGAAGGAGAATACTTTCGTCTTCAGCATAGGATCGGTTGAGAATATATTTAAGATTGTTCGTGAAAGTATAAAGTTTTGAAAATTTGTCATTAAGGGCCTGTTTCACAATGTCCGGATACGTTCCAAATAAGCTATTTGTTACTTATTGGTAGGATAAATAGTATTTTTGCGTTTCACGACTGTCAGATAGCGCTATACGTCATGAAATTTGAAGTACATATCTTATTTGGAACTTTTATCTTTCGAATAATGTATGTGTTGCATAGTTATTTGGCACTTTATCCATACATTGTGAAACAGGCCCTTAGTGTTTTAATATTATTTTTAAGATACTTTAAACTATCGCTTTGACAGATGTTGAGATAGTAAAATATATAACAGCGGAACTGCTTTGACGTATATGCATTCGCCATAATGCATAAAAACGAAGTATAATTTTTCAGGTAGATCTATTCCGTGAGATAACATTCCGTAACTCCGGTCAGACGTACCGCGGTGTTCCTGTGATGGCCAGCAACATGGACACCGTGGGGACATTTGAAATGGCGCAGGAGTTGTCCAAGGTATCTTTTGTTCATAAACTCTAATTGTATGGTTGCAATGGTTTGATTAAAATCAGTTTTTATCGTTAACTTTGCTTATTATTTTTGGGTTTGATGTTACTAAATAATATAAAGATCCTACTACTATTGTCTATGAACAGTCCGAATCTATGGCCCTTTTTTTATAAAAACAAATTAAGTATTTTTAAACCAAGTACTCTTTCGTTCCTTTTTTAAATATAGTATTTTTGAAGTTATTCATTTGGCGCGTTAGGAAAAAAATATAAAAGTAAATTTGAATTTAAAATAACGCGCACACCATCAGAAATAATCGACACCCTGAAGTTAGCTATATTTCTTATATATATTATTAGTGACATTTTATCTACAAACGTAGAAAAAGGTGAAAAATAAAATTTTCAAAAATATTTTACTTGTTACGCCAAAGAAGTATACCTTCCAACGCGTGTACATAAGTACACACACATTTAAAAAAAAATAAGGGTGCTTTAGTTCCCCTTTCTAGAATATCAATCGACCATACATTTACAATCCTTTTGCTTTTGCTGCTGAGCTGTCAAGCCATTTTCATACGAAATGCACAGCGCTAAAACAGACATACATAATGAAACAAATAAGATCCTTAAAACAAGGCATCAGTATGCTTATTGTAGATAACTAATATTCGTAACGTACTATAAACCTAAATTAACTAAACATTACTTATTATTAGAGTTAGATTTAGGATACTTGTTTTTAAAGGCAATTACGAAAAGGTTAATTTTAATGAAAGTTTTCAAAGGCTTTTGTTTAATTTAATTAATAATATGCAATCGTCATTATTTTACATTATGTATCAAAGATTTGCCTAGTAGTATCTCGGGAATCGCAGGTAGTCTTAACATATTACATGAGTAGGCCGTACATATTATGATCCTGCTACATATTGTAATAAATTCCAAACCGAATCTCTTCATGGGAATTAACCATTTCATTGTTATGATAATATTATAAGCAGGAAATGTAAAATAAACATTTGGCTCTTTGTTTAATAAACATAGTAGTTCTAATAAATAGTATATGATGTTCGCGAAATAGCCCAAACAAATCACGCCTATAGTTTTATTTCGGATACAACTATATCTCATGGCAAATAGGGATAAAAATTGGCTGTGGGCAATACTGGGGAAATTGGTTCAAATAATTTTGATACTTTTGAGTTTTTTATGTCTTTAGTATTAATGAATATGAAATATCTTAGATATTCGTACGAAAACACTCATTCTATGTACCGTCAGTTATGATTCGCCATATAGTACTACTGGAAACACCTATAATGGAGTCACAATTAAATACCGAAGAAACATTTTAAATAAAGTAAAAAAAACTAAAGTATCAAAACCACTCAGTCCAAATTACCGGTCAACTCTATCACGCACTTTAAAATCAAAGGTTAAATTTGATGTTCACCTTCTCCATCCTTTATTTTACGATAAATATTTCTGGCTTTAGATTATATATTTTCAAAAACAGCAAATTTCAAGTAATTTTTTTTTTAATTTTGCTTTATGCCATGTGATTCCGGTAGACCTATACATACCATTTAGCCGAATTTCGACATGACAAAAACATTTATACAGTTACTAAATAAATAATTAAATTTGATGTATTTTGGGTGTGGTAAAATCCGTTTTAACATAGTAGTGTCCCTAAGAATAGATAATGGTATCGCCACTAAATTTGCGTCTTTTTTAGCATGGATTATTCACATGCATACACAAATACTACAGCCTGGAGCAGTGGAAAAAATTCGCACAAGATAACCCGAAATGTTTAGAACAAATGGGTAAGTGTTTTAGGATTTATTTCTATTTTAATTAAAACCAAACGATATCCTTTGGTAATATCGGCTATTATTTTCCACAATGATATATTAAAAATGAAAGACCACATTAATTGGTGCCCAGTATAATGATTTTCTCAATTTTACATTTTTAATAAAACCTACCACTACAAATTAATTTTTACGTAAATCTTCACACGCACTCACACATAAACACAAACATACGCACAGTCATACAAATATTATATTTTACTAGGGTAGGCCGTTCATGGTAGTTCTTAGTTCCATATTAAAGTTTAGTATTTTTATAAAAGCTGTAGGCTAACGTAATAAATAAATAAATAAAAATAAAATCTAGATCCAGGTTAAACCATAGTAGACTTCCTGGACAGATTAATGGAAGTACAGGTAAGTACCTGTACTTCCATTAATCATAAATTCATATTAACGTTTTTTTTATTTCTTTAAGCTGCAAGTTCTGGCACAGCAGAAGCTGACTTCGATCGCCTATCCGAGATTTTAAATAACGTCCCAGAGTTAAAATTCGTCTGCTTGGATGTGGCGAATGGTTATTCCCAGCATTTCGTAGAATATGTTCGACGGGTGCGCGCTGGCTTCCCCAAACACACAATCATAGTAAGTACCTATACTCGTAGTACTATGAGACTGACCACGGGTAAGATGGCTAAGAAGAAATACAAGGACAGTGTTCCCTTAAGAGGCTGAATACTGGTAAAAAAAAATGAAGTTTTAAATGAAGGTTTTTCATTTTAAAGTGAAACTTCTTTAAGCGCATGATGGTATTTTTTTAGTCAAAGTTAAAATTCATTTATTCATATAGGTAACATAATATACACTTATGAACGTCAAAAAAGAAGAAATATTAAATGAATTTTATTTATTTATTTTACATTTAATGCCAGTTCTCAAATCAAGAACGGAAGAGAAGAACTGGCAATAAACTCTCCGCCACTTTAATCGCCAAGTTTTTTTTACACAATGTTTGTATGAAGCTGCAACCACTACACCATGTTCCATATGATATATTGAGTAATAAGGAATAATAAAATAAAAATAAATACGGAATACGGATGAACCGTCACGAAGATGTGCAGCGTTTTTGTCGAAGTAAAGGGACAGAGCGATTGATACTGATTGTGAGAGAGGGCGATCGAGATAAAATACACGCTATTGGTTCATGTTTTTGTTTAGTAGTTTATATTATTAAATTTATATTAAATATTTATATGGCAATTCTGTCGCATAACTTCTTGTGCAGTAAGTGATCGTAGAAGAATACACCTAACCGATATGCACACCAATTCAAATATCACGAAAATAAGTCGAGCAATTTCGGAGTAGAGAAGTACAAACGCCGTGTCACGAGAA
Organism: Pieris rapae; assembly: GCF_905147795.1. NCBI lineage: Eukaryota > Metazoa > Arthropoda > Insecta > Lepidoptera > Pieridae > Pieris > Pieris rapae. The sequence continues at coordinate 1,447,370 of NC_059513.1, forward strand.
TTTCATATATTAGATAAATACTATAAATTAACTTATACTCTAGGTATAAATCGTTCTTCTTCTCAAACTTCGGTATCTTTGTATACTTGCTATTAACACTTGTTAATAAAAATACTATTTTGTTCCGTGTCTTGTAATATTTAACCGAAATTTATGTTCCAAAATCTTCATAAACTGCTGAAAATAGCGTTTATTTTTTTTAACTAAATTAAATTGTATAAATAAATGTTTCTTTTTTTATAACAGGCTGGCAATGTAGTAACTGGAGAAATGGTTGAAGAACTTATTCTATCTGGAGCTGATATTATAAAGGTAAATGTATTCATAGATATACTTTTTGTTTTTCAAGATAAATTTATTATTTATTTAGGGTAGTATTTTTCCATGGTTTATCTTAACTTCTCATGATTAGGTGTACCTAGTAATCTATCAATTATTTATTTAGACAATGTAACTGCCTTTATATGAATAAAAAGACCGTTTCAAATATTTGAAAATTGAATTTTTAAATGAATATACAATGTATATTAATGATTCGAACGAATTATTTTCATTAATTTATTTGTTTTAGTGTTTTGATGATTGCTATACTCGCTGTAAATACAGTTAAACGTTATTGAAAACTATCTTTTTTATATATATTTTCTAGCTATATTGTTGTCGGATATAACCTGTAAAACATGTAATAACTTTGTATAACCTTGACAGCAAAACCCAGAAGACTCTTAAAGCCTTCTTGAATATGATGATTATCTATGTTACTATTATTCCCATAGCTTGTTCATTGATATACCTGTCGTAACATTGGAGAGTCGGTCATAACTCATAACATGTAACACCGCGTCTTTAGCTGTATTGCTACAAGCATAGTCGGCACTTTGTCTAACCTTGAACCCGTAAAGATACGACAAACATCCACTGTGACCTGTAAACATTTGCGTCAATCCCGTTACTTTTATTTGTTTAATAATTGAAAAAGCCGAAACAACATTTGGAAGGAATGACTTAGATATTCAACAGCTATTTTACAAACTACTTCTTGTATTAATTAATTTATATCAATCACAAGTGTTGTGACAGTTTAAATTTTTGGAAAGTGATTATGGTTTACGATTAAGATTTTGCAATATTCGTATCATATGGTATACATTGGGCTATGTGTATCTGTGTCTGCGCACATGCATTGTGCATTTATTGTATTCATCTATCTACTTGGAGAGTATTATACCTCCCGCGTCGACTAATCTTAATCAAGATTTGCCGAGGCGAAAGCGAGCATTGGTCTGGGGAACTTTTGCATAACGCATAAATTAAAACTTTCCTTATTAAATACTAGCGAGTAGCGACCCGCCTCGGCTTCGCACGGGTGCAATGCTGATACTAAATACAGTACTGAAAATCTGTGAACGTTGTATACAAAAATGTGGGTTATCCATAAGAGATAGGCATATACCATCACGGACTTCTCTGTAGTCCTTTTCAATGTGTACAATACTTAGTACATTATTTTGATAAAACGTAGGGTTCAGCCTGCGTTTGCAATGTAAGCGGAAAAATTGTAATTATTTACGAAATCACATTAGAAACCTCAAAAATAACAGTACTTCTCCACTATTTAATGAATGTTACTAAACATATAAACCTTCCTCTTGAATCACTCTATCTATTTAAAAAAAACCGCATCAAATTCTGTTGCGTAGTTTCAAAGATTTAAACATACAAAGGGACATAGGGACTGAGAAAGCGACTTTGTTTTATACTTTGTAGTGACATTAAATTTTAGTTAAATATTACAGGTCGGAATAGGCCCAGGATCAGTATGCACTACACGAATTAAGACGGGTGTGGGATACCCGCAGCTGTCAGCCGTCATTGAATGCGCCGACGCAGCACATGGACTGAAGGGTCATATCATTTCGGTATGAAATTTTAGAGTTCAATATTTATTTATCAATTTAGCTTGTTATAAATAAGTCGTTTATTTGCAAAGAAAGTAGTACATTCCACTAATGTTACAAAAAACCGACATCCTGAAGTTAGCTATAGTCAACATTTTTAATTTTTTGTGATATTTAAATAAACTTTAAATATAACTGTAAAAATTCAAACTAAGTAAATACCTTTTTTTATTTTATTTTTTCAAAAGAAGTATAAGTTTTAACGCGTGTACATAAGTACACACGCGATTTTCTTTTAATGTTGCCATGCAAAATAATTAAATTTTAGGATGGTGGTTGCACGTGCCCCGGCGATGTTGCAAAGGCATTCGGTGCCGGTGCAGACTTTGTCATGGCCGGTGGGATGTTCGCTGGTCACGACCAATGTGGAGGAGATGTAGTCACAAAGCCAGACGGAAAGAAAGTCAAGTTATTCTATGGGATGTCTTCTTCGACAGCCATGTTGAAACATTCTGGTGGCGTTGCTGAGTATCGTTCTTCAGAAGGTTAGTACTAGGATTTTACACCACGTACAGGTACTGTCAAATTTCTTGAGCATTAAATCAGGGAGTGGGGGAATCCACCCGATCGACACGTCACCTTCCCCCCCTCGCACTGATACCTAAGAATGGCTTCTGCGCAGGCAAGGACATTTCTTCAAGATGTTTGCCGGTATCTGTACTTAATTAGCAATCACCACTACTCCCTTCAACTTTCAGCCTCAAAGGGTTGGACAGCTTTTTTCTCATTCCGCCATGAGCATAACAGGTGGACTGAAAAATTCCTAGGGATTTTTTTAAACCAACAAAAATTTCTTCACTTTAAAAATTATATCTCACAAAATTCAAAGGTCAAATGTGTACACCTGTCTTTTGAATTTAGGTCTACCTAAAATACTATGATTTTTTTTTAAATTCATAATAAGTCTCTTTCAAAAACTCAACTTTATTTTATTCTTAATTTATTTGTTTTAAATAAGTCTTTAAGTTGTACTTACTTAAATGGATCTGTTTTATTTAAAAGGAATAAATTATTTAAACATATTTCAGAGGTGACAACATTCCCCTTATCCAGTCTTTTCTGGGAGTTTATTTTTAATATTACTAATTATTATGTACTTTGGATTTACAGGGAAAACAGTAGAAGTGGAATACAGAGGAGATGTAGCGGTAACCGTTAAAGACATTTTAGGTGGTCTAAGATCCACATGTACTTATGTGGGAGCGGCGAAATTAAGAGAACTGCCCCGACGAGCCACCTTCATCAGATGCTGCAGACAAGTGAACGACACTTTCTCGTAATTCTATTAGAATAAATTAGATAAAATATTATTATATCCGAAGTATGCCTTATCTATATAAGAAATTCTTTACCACAGTGTATACAAGCTTGAATGTTTAGTTTGCGATAAGCTGTGGTTTATAGTAATGTCAGCTGTCACTTAAAAACAAAGAAATTAAAAATACAGCAATTGTCACGGGACATACAAAAAATGATTGCGCGTAAAGTGTATTTTCTGATGTATTACTTTATATACTTGAGAAAGATTTTGACGTTTCATCTTTTGTTTTTCATTCTAACTTCCGCTGTGATTCAGTGAACGTCTGGTCCCCTGAGGTTTGGGAGATTCAGAAACGAGACCTATCACGAACCTGGGGGCTTAGTCAAAATGTCTCAACAGTAGTGTATGAAGAAAGTTGAAAATTGTACTATTTGTATGAAAATTTGTTGATACGAATTGTCATTTCATACAAATTTAACTTTAGAGTGATTTGAGACAACAAATTTAGTTAAGCCATATTGACTAAGCCCCCTGTACTCCTTTGGAGACAGCCACAAGTCTAATTTCTGTATCAAACCCCTCAAATCAAGACTTAAACAAAGTAATAGTGTATGTCAAAAACGTATTAATTTTGCGATCTATAAATCAATTTTCGTACGACTCCGGATTTTAATTGAAATGTCAAGTTAATGTAAATTCGTATGTTTTTTTTAATTTATCTTGCTTCAGTTATGTATATTCTTATACAAATCGGATATAATACTATTTTATTACCAATTAATAAATTTTTCGAGCTTTGCTGTATGTCGATGTAGCACTGCTAATAATAAGTAGTTAAAAAAATGTTTCGATATCATTGAAAATATGTATGGGCCATAAAACCTGGGCCTACCAGCACTCTCTATAAAAAGTGCCGATTTATTATAATGTTATGTAACGATAAAACTAGGAGTTATTGAAATTATTTCCACATATTAGCAACGCGTATAACTGAATGAACATCTAATATTGCGGGGTAAGCTTGCTGACTGTTTTCCTGCTGATTTTTGTTTCCTAATATTATTTATAGTAAAAGCAATAAATTAATAACAGACAACCTACTCTCGTAGTTAGTTTATATGTGGACTACCCCAAATGCAAACCATACTTATTATTGGGGGTCAGAAGGTAAACAAGAAACAGCGCGATAAAACTCAAACAAAGTTCACTTTCGTGTGTCGGGACTAGAGGTTCAACCAAACAGTTAAAATAAAGCACTACGCTTTCGTCCTTTTATATTAAAGTCGGTAAATAGATTTTTGACGTAACAACACATTTTCGTCTGTAAAACTTGAACAGCGCCAAGTGGAGGAAATTGGAACTAATTGAAAGCACGAACGTGCTTCTTTCTTTGGTATTCGTTAAATGATATTGTGTTTTGATTATCTTCTATTAAAATGTTGATATAATGCTTTACTGGACTCTATTTTATTGTATGGCTTAATCTGGTATTCTATAGACATTTGTTGAACTACCTCCGGTAGGGATAGGACTGAATTCTTAAAATATATTTTTGATATTATTTTACAATCTTATCAGTTTATTAAGTACAATAATAGCACAAACGTTGTTTTTCGCTTTATTTTTAAGTTTATTATGTAGATGTTACTGTTGTTGACATATTTGTAACATGATCAATTAAAGGAAGGAATTTAATATTTTTTTTATTTAAAACCCAATTTAAAGTTAAGGAATTTCTTGTGTCGATTTTATTTTAGCGCCAAAACCACGTTTTGACAAATTAAATTTAATATTATTTAGATATTTTAGGTTCATAATCCAGCCATAAGTTTTGTTACAAATGAAAATGCATTTTTTTAAATTGAGTAATGTAATATTATTAAATTTATACCGATATAGTCAAGTAAAAAAAAATGTTCTATTTGAAAATGCCACCCTTGGCTTTTGTAATTTGGCCTTTAATCTCTTTATTTTCAAGCGAAAGTTCGCCATTGCTTGCTCTAAAGATTTTTTAAGAGAGTTGATGTCGCCGTGTCCTTTTTGCGAAATTTCCACAAGGAAATTTCGCAAAAAAACTTCTTTATACGGAAAATTTATGATTAAAACCGATTTTCGAAATTCAATTAATAATTGGCTTTATTTTAAACGAATTCTTGTAACATTCAGCAGTAGTGCACATAGCATTATTATTAGATAAACAATAACATAAATTACACTTAAGTCTAAATGACATTCCTTCTGGACAAATATTTCTTTGAGTCCTCTTAATTGGTACAACTTCCACTGACACCGGATCTCTTTTGACACATTTCTTAGTAGCACATAAGAGAGTCTCACCGTCGCTAAGGCAGCGACATGGATTACAATCATCATTGTATGTTCTAAAGGGTTCACAGGAACCACTTAGCTTTGAGACACTTAAAGGCTTTTTTTCATTACATGATGCTTTCGTATAACAATTTTGTACCTTCTCACCATTCTCTTCTCGGCAATGACAGACCATACATTTAATTTCGTAAGCGGTGTTCAAAACACAGTCAGATTTTATAATATCTATAGATGATGTGTTGTAACACATTTTCTTAGTACATTGTATAAGCTTTTTACCGTTACTTCGTTTGATGCACTGACACACATTACAATCTTTATAAAATTTAGTCCCTGGTGTGCAGTCTTCATCATCTACAGGTGATGAAGTTAGCACAAAGTTGCCTTTATTTTTATAATCTAATTTGGGCCGATCTTTAATACATTTGCGAACAGTGCATATTTTTCTTTCATTCTCATCGCAATAGCAAAGGTTACAATTAGTTTCAAAAACAACATTAGTACCTCTAGCTCGGCATTCGTTTTCAGATTCTTTGTGATCAGAAAGTTTATTTTTATTTTTAGAACAGGTTTCACAAAGAAGTCTATTGTTCTTCAAACATTTGCAGGGCATGCAACCTATATTGTACATTGCATTTGGAGTACAAGACGCATATATCTCGAGATTATCATCATCAACATCATCTGTTCGAGCTATATTATTAGAATTGGCTTTTAATATAGGGTCATCTTTGTGACAATTGTTTTGGGTACATAGGGTTGGATCTAAATACCCACTTGAAGGGCAAAAACACACATTGCATCCTACGACATAGAGCTTGGTGGGAGAACAAGTATAGTTAGATGTAGGGTGTGTTAAGGAGGTATGTTCTACTGAGTGTAGAACACGAAAAATGTCTCTGCAGACAGGATTGGGCCAGTTCCCGTCCTCGTTACAGACGCACAACGTTGCTGCCCGTCGGTAGTGAATTCCAGGAGAGCAGGCAGTCGGTGAAGACCTCCACACTCCATGACCCTCCATGCCCACGTCTATCGCTTGGATGGCATCTGTAAAACCAAGAATAATATTTTTCAACTTATGCTGGAAATTTCAAAGCAAGCATTAAGAAGACTGCGGTCCAAGCACCTCGACGATACTTTTTTTTAGCTAACCCTGAATGGACGTTTATCCCGTGACTAGCGCATGGGCGCTTCCTATGAGACTTGAACTTCAACTTGGACAGTCCGCGTCTCGGGGTGGTCAATCGCCTGAAGGACTGGACAGAAGCCCACTGGAGTGAGCGAAGTACGTAGTAAATAATACTAATCTGTTTTTGGCCATTCTTATTATCGCCAATGATAATAGAAGCGAGTGGAGTGATGACGTCAGGTGTACGTGACGTTGGCGCTTGATATTGCTGTCTCCCTTGTACCAACTGCCAATCAACGCCAATCACCATTTGAAACGCATCAACGAAACAGAAACCGAAATGTCGGTCCCATTAGGAGGCTACTGTGCTGAAGACACTAAATTGTATTTGGAGTCTAACGATAAACCAGATATAATAAAGTAGACACACCTAGAACTAGTTTTTTAACTCACCTTTGAAATGTCCGAACATGTCGATCTCTTCACAAACTCTAGCCTCGCAATGGTACCTCTGCCTTTCATTACACCAACACCAGTTACAGTCATTCAGGACTACAGCACGCTTCTTGCACCTCTCACTCCATAGGGTATTGTGAAGAGCTGACAAATTGATAAAGACAAATTTGCACGCCATTTTGTGTGACAGAATAAGCGAACTTTAGACGTCATAGCATAAAAAAATATATTATTCTTATGAATATATATAAAATTAAAATATTGGTCAACACAGGCCTCATCTTTCAGTTTATGAATTTATTCGTCGTCGGAGAATCGTCGTTTAAGATCAATACAAACGATTTATCAATTTAAATTTCGTTTGCAAAACAAAGATTAGATTGTCCCTTTAAAATACTCCAGACCCATCATCCCATTTATAGAGGGGATATTCCCCTAGCAGAAGAACGCGTTGACGAAGGGCCAAAACTCACCGATATCCAGATTGAGCATTCTGACAAACGAGCTTGGTATGGCTACTTAGTTTGTTTTTATATATTCGAGTATATTATGTTTGCCTATAAGTGTTTTTGTCCTACCAATTTATCAGTGTTCCGTGGGATAGCATCCATACAAAAAAATCAACAAATAAAATCGACAAAAAAAAACTTGAAAATATATGTACCTAGATCGAAATAATAATCATACTCACGTTTTTCATGTAGATAAGAATTGATTACAACAGTCTGGAATGAAACTATTAATACTAGACTATAAATCATATTTTCTTTTCGTATAACAAAACTTAAATCATTTTCAATACTTTGAACTGCCATTTCTATAAAAACAATAAAAAGAGAATTAACGATATCAAATTTTAATTAATCCGTATATTTCAGCTATTTCAATTAGTTTTACCACAACTTCTTTGTACGCATAACAGTTTACCATTTTGTAGACAATAGCAAGTCTCACAATCCTTTGTGAAAGACTCTCCCGGGGTACAGGTTTCTTTATCTATAAGCTTCACTTTACCGCGCCTTAAACTCAACGCACCAAGACCAAGAGACGAGTCATCATCGTTATATCTTTGAGATATTATTGAATCTATAGTATTTGGGTGCTTGACTAGCTCGTCATCTATCAGACCATGCTGAGATTCAGGTTTATCATTTATGTTATAATACAAATTGTTATCATTAAATTTTCGTTTACTTTCCAATAAATTTAAGAGCATTTCATCAGTATTTAAATCAGATACTGGCGTTGTTGTTACTATATTATCGACACTTTTCATAACACTTTTTATAACAATTTTCTTCTTTCTATGGCTTGGAAATAATTCCGATGCTGCTTCCAAATAGTTGTTTCCACATATGGAGAAAGAAAATTTACCAAGTTGGAGTTTATTCTGATTTGCTATGCTGTTGCAAATTAATTTGCTTTTGAAGATACAGTAACAGATTTGGCAAGGTTCTGATGAGTACCAGTTTCCGGCTTCACAGCTTCCGTCGACATTGTAAGATCTTCTTGTGTCTGATGGGCATTTTCTTTTTGTACAAAATTGTTGGTTTATTACTCCTTCGGCATCACAACGGCATATGTTGCATCCCACAAAAATGTATGAGTTGGGTTTGCACACGGATAATGGTTGATGTTTATCTAGAATAAAATTAAAAGAATATTTTTGTTTATAATATACTATAGGAGATATAGACAAAATAGATGCATTGCAAGGAACGAATGGAAAAAGCATCCTATGGACAGAGACAGTTGGAAAAACAGAAGATATCGTATACATAGATAACGAGAAAAAATGCATATACCAAAACTATATTTTTTTGTGATAATTGGAAACTAAACGGGCTTGTATTATTAGTATTAACATAATATAGATATAAGGATTAATTATATATAAACCATACGTACTTTTTCGCTTACTTTCGATCCCGTTAAAAAACATAATTAAAATGAAAATGACTGTAGAGGTCATATTAAACTTTCTAATAGCATAAGTTTCATTTACCTACAATAAAAATCTAGATTTGCTTCAAATTAATCATCCAATTTTGTGCTTCAATTATTTTAATGGTACTTGATTGATTCCGATCGAATTTTGCAATTTAATTAGTCTCGAGATAAATTAAACCACTTATTTTGTGTTACATTTGATTATTTTTTTATTAAAAATTATATTTTGATACATTTTTCAGATTTAATTACGATTTTACTGTACTTTAGTATCTATGAGTTTTGTGCTAGCGATGTAGCAGTTATATAAGTTTAATAGACGGCATGAACCGCTAATATGTATTGAGAAGTATTTAAGTTGAATATTTTTATGTGTATTTAGCGTACACAACAAAGTCGCGTAGGAGTGCTTCTGATATTCCTTTAAGAAATAGGTACTCATTTATAAGTTATGTAGATTAATGTCAATTACAGTATTCAGTATGAACTTTTCAATAGTTAATTCAGTTATAAATAATGTAATAAGTTATTTTATGCACAAATGTCTGATTATAAATAAACTAAATCTCTCTAATCATAAAAACTAGACTATACATGGTAGCAGCCGACTGTAGACTGTACACTTTGATGTAGGCATAACAAAAACATCTGTCGTAGAAGCAAATCCACAAAACCAACTGGTTCTTTGTGTTTGTGACACAAAGATTGTTGCAATGTTTTATTATTTTAATGCACAAAATTTTATTTTTTAGTACGAGAAAGATTGCTATATTTAACTTTTTTTGAATTTTAGATATTATTTCGAAAATATGGTGACTATGATTTCGTTGACAAAAACATTTATTGTAGAAATAAAATAAATAAACAAAAAAGCCTTTTTATTTGCAAAGAACAAAATAAACTTAATACACATATATTTTTTAAGTAAAGTAAATTATACTATTTTTTTTCCTATTTTTTTGGATCTATTTAGCAATTATTTTGAGTGAGCTGCATCCAGCTAGAGCCAGCCGTTTTTGCAATGTCCATGTATATTTCTGTCCTGTAATTTTATTTTATATGTCCAATTATTTCTAAGTCTGGCAAACATATGTTAGAAAGATAAAAGAAAATACAAACATGGTTTTAAGTGTTACAGGCATATGGCTTTTATGTTGAACGAACAATAAATTTAATACCTAACCTAATTCTTATATTTCTTTGTTTTTTTTTCAAATTGGATTGTCAGTGTGATAAAAAAATGTTTACATTTAAGAATGAGGGGTCACAATAATATACATATTATCGAAACACGATTATTAATAATGTCAAAATACATAAAACATTAAACTTCAGTTTAATTAAGGACCACTCTATTGTCAGCAAGAAACAATGGCTTGGAGTTCGTACAATTTCCGGCGTCACTTTTGAAGCAATGTTCTTCTATGACGTACCCATCTTCACAAGTGCATATAAAACAGTCATCTAATATCTTTCCAGGTTTTTCGCATTTATATCGTGTATGTTGGTGCTCTACTTCGAGAACAATGGTCTCGTTAGAGTTGGGCTTCGTACTTTCTGTGTTATCTGTTGAAAAATTAATGTAAATTACGTATAACTAATCTTACAATTAATGAAGCTCATGTGCGATAAGTAAAATAAATTCTATCAATATCAAAATTAAATTATTCTAATCGGTTTTTAAACAAAGAACTTGGAAAGGTTTTCGAGGTCCACGTGTCATATTGAAGCATTGCATTACAGTAACAAAAAGATATATCTATATATATGTAGTTATATATAACTTTTTTATAAATCAGGAGGCCAACTATAGCTGAAGGTTCACCTGTTGGGTGAAGAGATACTAACCGTCGACAAAAAAGGATTGTCTTCGTAGTGGTGATGGTTGGATCGTAATAGTTTGGTTATTGGGATGCAGGTAGGAGATCGATAAACTGTCACGGTCTGATCTCAGAATGATTTCAATCAATTGTGGATTGATTAATCAATGGGTTCAGACGTAAATATGAAAAATCATAGCTGTAAATTCTACTTTTTTATTGATTGGAAATTGAACGTTTATTAATATTAAATTTATTATTAAATTTATTATTGTTTATTATTATTAAAAATATTATTATCAAACTGGTATTTTCAGTATAAATAATTTGGGGTTATATAACAAAAGCTTTTTGGCCCCCATAGAGTATGGGGGTAAAACATTTCTGTTCATTATTTTTTCATCACATCAAGTCGTGGAAATTTAAACTCGGTTTTAATATTTAAATTAAATTTTCTTACTTGTCTTGTCACATTTTCTGCCCATGGGCAAGTAATTAAATCCAGGAAAGGCTTGTTCACAGTAGGTTGTTTTCGGAAGCGGTCGACAAAATAAATTGATGTTCCCCATATATGGACATATGCATTGTTGACATCTGCATACATTTTAATTTAAATCAGAGAAATTGTAAATATAATGATAATCATCTCACACTGGTAGCTGACGTGGTCTTAAAAATACTTGTTGTACCCTCATTTTGCAAGAATTGTATAATGAACTATTTAAAAATATATTTAGGAGTTATTTATTTATAAGTTTATTTTAAGTTAAAGGGATTGTCTTGTTCCATTCTATTTCCCTAGCACCAACCCTATTACCAGATTAGTCACTATCATTCCGAAATATTGTCGTATTTAATTCTGACGATTATAAAGTTATATTATTATTGATTTCATGAATCGCCATTGAGGGTACAGTGCACAGATTAATAGATACAACAATCTATGAATGGGAGCTGATTAGATTTTTTTTTAATTAGCCAAATCATCCCATCCATTCTTTAGTTTTAGCGAGACAAACAAACAGCATTTATATATATATATATATATATAAAAGATTATTGACTACCTTACTATATACATAGATCCAGGCGTACACTCATGTCTTTCAGACCCTACGTGTACTGTATATTCCATACATAGGTCTAAATTGAATCTCTTCACTCGATTATGGGATACCGCATTTCCGTTAGTTTTTTCTGTATCTATTATCTGGAAATTTTTTTACTTCAAACTACTACAATTAGATGTTACTGTTTCAATGATGATGGCTAGACTAAAACTCATTTTTGTACATACCTATTTGTTTAAGTCGGAAATTTCCATACTATCAAATTTATTAGTAAGATGAAGAATAACATCATGATCATCGGATGCACCATCTGTACTTCTTTGTAAGTAGGTTTTATGATGGTATTTAAAACATCCCTATAGATATAACGAAAAACTTTCTCTTACCGATAGCCCGTTGCTAGTTTCCACAGTATCTTCACATCCTACATTTTCACAACTTGCATACATTTTCAAACCCATTTCAGGACACACACAAACCTTGCATCCAATCGTAAATTCCTCACCGGGAAAACAATGATCAAGCGACCTTATATTCTCTATTTTATCTACATATTGTGACAGCTTAGAAAGATTCAAAGGAGCAGTGCCACATTTATGTTGAGTGCACACTCTGTCTATTTTATCGCCATTTGGCGGGCATACACATACATTACAATCGACAGTGAATAGATGCCCGGCGGTACATTCATTTGATCTCATTAAATTTTTCTCACAATGATTCTTTGTGCATTTAGCAACATTTTTGATTCCATTCTTTGGACAAAAGCAGATATTGCAATCGACTTCATAATATGTGAGGGGAGCGCAGGTAAATTTATCCATACCTATGGTATGGTCAATTTCTTCATCATAACAACTGTTTTTAGTACACGCTCGGTCTTTTAAAATTCCACTCTCTGGGCATATACAGAAATTACATTTCACTTTTGATATTGAACCAGGTGTACATGTTCCATCTGTATTAATGGTTGTTATTGGATGTGATCTATATTTATGTCCGGCTACTATTGTTCTTTTAGCTTCACAATCGTCGTAGGTACACCATTTTAGATCAATTGTACCATTTACATTACAATAACAGGAATTGCAGTCCACCGTTACGAATGTGCCGGGTTCACATTCAGTGTTGTTGATAACGGCGTCTTGTGTTCTTGACGAGTGGGTTTGTAATCTAGTTTTTATCGTTGTGCAGAGTTTAAAACTTTTATATCCGCTCTCAGGACACAAGCAATACCTTTCATCCTCAATATATATGAAATTGGGTTTACATAATACGTCGTCTTCATTTTGTTTCAGATTTTCAGTATTGTATAAATCTACATAACTTTCATTGACAAGTTTTTCTAATATACGTAGTTTGTTTTGGTAATTGCAGACTCTTGTACAATAGCTATCACTAGTCATACCATTTTTGGGGCAAAAGCATTCGACGCAATTTGGAACAACTTCGCCAGGGCTACACGATTGATTAGCAGGATTTAAGTGAATATTAGATGCTTTTGTGCAATCTAATTCCACGCATCTATTCTCGTCGACAGTTCCTTCAAAGTTACAGTCGCAAAACAGACACCTAGGTTTTAGAAATGTAAATGGTGTACATTGCATTTTTAAACTTCTAAGTTGCAGAAAAACTGGTCTGTTTTTGCTTTTACATGTTGCCCTGGTACAAAGATTTTCATCTAAATTGCTGTTTTCGGGACACAAGCAAATATGACAATCTTTTCTATAATATGTGCCTGGGATGCATGTTCTCGATGCTTGCTTTGCGGGGGTCTGACATTTTTCAACACATTTATCGAGAACGAAGAAGCCATTTTCGGAGCAGACACATTCGATGCACGGAAAAATATACATGACATTGGGAATGCAATAATTCTTTATAGCAACTTGAAAATCGATGTTGGTATCAGTCGGACAAGATGAGTCTTTAGAACATTGAGCTTCTACGGAAACACCGGATACAGGACAGGTGCATAGATTACAATTGATGTAATACGATTTAAATGGCCTACATTTGGGCCCATAGGCTGATAAACCATCTTTACTGCAAATATTTGAACAAACGAATTCCCTATTTTTCTGGCAAATGCACTGCTTGCAGCCTTCTTTTATTACTTGTCCGATCTGACAAGTTTGTTGACGTTCAATTGTTTTGCAGCTTGCATCACTCCATAAACCGTAGTTATTGCAACTGCATAATCGATTATTGAATACGAATTGCGTGTCGGGAACACACGTACCTGAGTGATAAACAAAATTGGTAAAAAATAAAAGTAACCTACTATATTATATTAATTTTACTTACGGTAGCTATGAATTTGATATGGCAAACGTGATAATAAAGTTAAAAATGTCACAGTCATGCGCATTTGTGTTGTGAATTATGGAGTTTAATATCGACCTTGGGTGGAGAATGAAATTGCAATGGATTAATTTCAGTTACATGCATTATGACTATTTTTCATTCCGTTGTTAGCAATTTGATTTAAACCAAGCAAGTAATAAAATCCTTTTCCTATATGAAATTTATGACTTTTTGGATTGTTATCTATGACGCAACTGATGCTGCATGAAAATAAAATCTTATAAGCCTTCAAGTAATTTTATTTATGAAGCATAAGGCAGACATACTTCTGTGCCTGTGATCAATCATTTATTCAACTAAAACACAAATACCTACACTTCAACAGCGTACTCGGCTTTCTTTCATTGTGAGTACTAAACATTTGGTAAGCCACATCATAAAGAAATTGTCAAAAGGGACATGAAACTTTTTAATGTGTTAATACAAAATATATTTTATAGTACAGGTTATAGGCCATGTTTTTCCAGGTGAAGACGTTGCTTTTCAAGTTTCAACGCCTGGGCGTAGTTGAGGCAGGTCTTTTGGGTACATCTGAGTGTAGAATCCAGCTGGCAATGGCACTGGTTGCATTGGACACTGGAGAAAAATAAATAATATAAGTGTAAAAGTTGTTTACTTTGCTATTTTGTAAGACGCTTCATGTTAGTTGCGGAGTTAAAAGAAATATATTTTCGTTCAATTTAAAGTAAAATAGTATATATATATATATATATATAACACGTGACAAAGAAGTGGATTTGATACTTTCTTCGTTCCTCAGACGAAGCTAACATGGTTTTTTTATTATTATTAATTTTTTATTTTATTTATGGTCGATTTGTATTAACACTGTTTATTGTATGTACCTGAATTCGCTGGTCGTGTCCACATGTTTTACATGACGAACAACACCGCTTTTTATATTTTCGTATGTGTGTTAATTTTGACATGTGTTTGTGGTCCAAAAAAAGGACAAAATTTCTTAATTTTTGTTACTACACAAGATTATAGTTATAGATTATAATATAATCGTTATTATAGATTATAATATAATCGTTATTATAGATTATAATATAATCGTTATTATAGATTATAATATAATCGTTATTATAGATTATAATATAATCGTTATATTACAGAACTCGGGAAGGTAACCCGATCAGGATTCAAATCATTCAACTAATGAACCTCTTACCTATACATAGTCCCCGGAACACATTTCTCTTTATTAGGGTTCAAGGCCAAGGGCACATTAGCGGCATGACCAGTCAATTTCGCACGTTCATCACACTGCGGTATTCCTTTGCAAACAGTGATTCGATTCACGCAATTGCATTCAACGCAGCCATACGATTCATTTTGATGACATTTTTTACCTGAGTAAACGTGAGATTTGTAAGATATAAATTATGTAAGACACATTGCATCGTACAGGATTTTCTTATAGGCACCCACGCGCTTAGGTTTTTTTTTATAATAGGGGGGCAAAGGAGCCCTCGAGACCAAAAAGGCCAGTCATCGCAGCCCATAGACATCCACTTTTAGTGGGTCGTTGCCAGCCTTTGAGGTAGAGGACGCTCGAATTTTGAATTTTGAAATGCCACTATGTGTGTACGATCGGAATCTCTAGCCATTGCAATAATAAAAGCCAATCTATAGACATTGTCGTCTCTTATGCACTCCCAAGGTTTAAAATCAGCAGAATTTTCGAAATTCCGTCTGAAAAAACCAACCTAGAAGTGCACATAATTCGTGTTCTTCGCGAATATAACGGAATTAACTCAACTTATCCAGAGATTGATGTATTCGATAGTGGGCTCTTCTCTTAAAAAAGCATTGTTAAGATCTGGTACCTAATCCGCTGTTCCTAATATTTTTAAAATTATTAGTAAAATCTAAAATTTAACATTCTTGATTACCAATTGTGATGTATTTTAGAAAAGACAGCTTGTAACATATACTGTTTTAGAATAATATATGTTGTTGTAATGCATAGTGAATACTATATATTGCTATATCTACTGAACAAGATATGGTGAATAATATATAATAGCATCATTTTCATCACTTTACAAAGCTCGTGATATATTATTTAAATATTCTTACCAGAGAGTTTCTTTGCCTCCATTTTGATGAGACCTTTTTTCGATAAGCAGAGATTTTCTTCGCAAACTAAATTATTTGATTCCTGGCACAGACATCCATTGCAATCAATACGATACATCCTCCCCGGCTCACATTTATCAGAAAGACTATTAAGAGTCCGAAACTTTTCTATATCCTGATGATTGAATGGGAATTTCTTAACTTTTGCCTTTGAATTAACTAAAAATAAAAAATAAAATAGTTTTTTTTATAGAACGGGCAGGTGGCTCACCTGATGTTAAGTGCCCATGGACACTCTAAATGCCAAAGGGCTCGCGAGTGCGTTGCCAGTCTTTTAAGAATTCTGTTCAAGAAAATAGCGTACCAATTTAAATTAAAATTAAAATTTAATAAAAATAAAAATTAATTATTATTTTTTAATATTTTTAATTTTTGTTAATGATTTTTTTCTATCACTATTCTAGAATTAGAAACTAGATTTCATTAGTATGTAGAAATTCAAATGAGCGGGGAATTCATCAAAGCTGATTGATTCTTTTAATGATAGGCTGAAAAATTCGCAGGCTAACATCGAAACAAATTTTTTTTATAAAATTTGATATGATTGTCTAATATTGCCTTCGAATATAAATAGCAGTCATAAAATGTTTCGATACCATTTTCACAATACCATTTGATTATTAAAAAAGTAGCTTGTAGTGACTGGTCGTACTTGAATTTGTGTATGCGGTACTGTTAGTTATTTCGACTATGTATTTGCATGTTGTTCCCACGATAATGTAAGTGCGTGCTTATATTTCACCATGCCTTCTGCTGATTCAGGGTTTTTGACAATCTGAGCAAACTCTTTGATTTTTTTGTTATTTCTTATTAATTAAGATGTCATGTGGAACATGGTGTAATGGTGCAGCTCCTTACAAACGTTGTGTAATACAAAATATTTGGCTATTAAAAAGAGTGGCGGAGAGTTTATTGCCAGTTCTTTTCCTTCCGTTCTACGCCCTTGATTTGAGAACTGGTAGTAAATTTAAATGTCTTATAACGTTCATAAGTGAACATTGTGTTACATATATGAATAAATGATTTTTGACTTTGTAACGCAAACTTACGACGAATTTTATCCCCACATGTGTCTGTACATATCTCTTTGTTTAGATAACTGCAGAAACATGTCTGACATGACTTTTTTACGATCTTGCCCGGTGTACTACAAGTTTCTGAGTTAATCTTAATTAGTTTTGTTAGACTTCCGTGTAAGCCACTCCTTGCGATTGTATCGTTAGTATTAGTTGATCTCCAATGGCGTTTCTGTAAATTGTTTATTTGAATGAAAATGAATATGAACTAAACATGTTTCTTATTTTTATAGGGCCTGATTCCAAGATTAATACAGTATTTTCTGCGCCTGATATTTTTTTCGTTTTATCAGCAAGTTATGTTTTATATATGTATTAAATATATATGATTTAAGCGCGAACAGCTCGTATAACTCGTTTATATCAAAATTAAATAATTTTTTGACGTATGGGAATGAGGCTTAGTGCTCAGACTCGTTCCTGCCCGCCTTGAACCAGAAGCAAGTTTGGATTGTAGTTCCAAACGATATTTTCTTCAAGGTATGAGAAAATATTAATTGCACGGATAAAAAGAAAAGGGGTGCATTTAGTAGGTAGGCTTTGCTTTATTATTAACTAGCTGACCTGGCAAACGTCGTCTTGCCAAACTACTACCTTTAACTCAGCGCCATCTGTTAGAATTGTATCAAATAATAAACAAATGTTAATGTTATCGTAATTTTAGTAAGGATGCCTATTTTTTTGAAAATGAAATATAGCCTATGTCACTCAGGAATGATGTAGCTTTCCAACAGTGAAAGAATTTTTCAAATCTGCCAAGTAGTTTCGGAGCCTATTCAATTCATACAAACAAACAAACAAAAAATCAAACCTTTCCTCTTTATAATATTAGTATAGAAATAAAATGTCATGTAATAATTAGTAATTATACATACCTTTAAGGTTTTAATAAATTTATGTTCTAGACACGCCATTTTCGTACACATTAGAACATTATTAAAGCCGCATCTGCAGGTATTGCATCCGGCTTTGTATAAGTGACCCACTATACAACTTTGACCATCATGGATTTCCGGAAGGTGATAATTTGAGAAGTCCTTCAAGTTTGCTAAGGAAATAGAAAATATACGCTAGTTCGTTGTAAATATAATATTTTATATGCGTACTTGGATGTATTGATATAAAAAATTGATGGGTCTGCAACCCATTCGCGGCCCACGTTGTTTTTGCTATTTGATTTTAGTTGCGCAAACATCACACATGAAAAAATGAGGGCAATCAATACATCAAAATATTTTATTAAAGTGTGTGAAAACGACATTAGACCTTATTAAAGCATCCTAACCAGACTCTACTACTAGACAGTAGACTAAGTAGTTAGTCACTATGGAGTAGCCAACAATAACTCTGTACATAACCAACCAAAAGGGATACCCGCATGGGTCCAAAAATATACAATGTAAATAGACTAAACGACTCGGCGAAAGGCATCTTTGGTGTTGCTGAAACGGTCCACTAGGTCATTTTTATATTTTTGTATATTTCACAGTTTTGTATATCTGAATCAATCTGGACCATTAAACGACGAACACAAACATATTTATTCTTTGAGAAACTATGATACTTCAAAATAGTTATAATCTTTGTAAATATAGTAAATAAAAATTAAAATAATAGTTATGAGAACTATTCACAATATGTTGTCATGATCAATTCTTAATGCAGATGTCAGCAAATGAATGATTTAAAAGGACGAGATCAGAATCGCTGTTATCATTGATAACGTGGTAAGCTTAGGAAGGAATAGGAAGTGTTTTAAATTAAACAATCTTATGCTGAATCCCTTATATATTGATGTACAACAGTCACACAAATTAAATTGAACTGAAAAAAATAAAACAAATCAAAACATTATTTAAAAAGTCTTAGATTATTTTATTTATTTATTCACACTTTTTGTTTCGTTGCTAGACAGAAACACAAATAAAACACAATACATAAAAATTACACGGATGCAACGGGGGGCCTTATCGGTAACAAGCGATCTCTTCCAGACAACCCTAGTAAGAAAAGAAAACAATAAATAAAAATGATGAGTGCAAGAAGTGCATAACCAGAAGTTATATAAAAAACAAAATATATTTATATTCATCTATAGAACCTTAATCTATTTTAATTAACCTTAATTTATTTTAATTATGCTATCCGATACGACGGAAAAAAACAAATGAAGGACCAAAAAGTTCTTTATTTGAAACACTTTTATGAAGACTGTTGCTCAATCTTTCGATGATATTAAACCTCTCCTCAATGCTAATCCGTCTATAATAAAATCATCCAAGCAGACCATCGTAGTACAAGACAATTCTTCATTTGGTGTACAAATGCACGTGTTGCAACCTAGTTTGTATTTTTGACCCGGGGTACAAAGGTCATCAACGCTTTGTACTGTAGGTAGTTCGTCGTTATTCGTTCGTCTAGCATTAATTTTCTTTGGTTGGCAGTCCTTTTTGGTGCAAATCAATTCTCCATTCTCTTCGCAAATACAATGGTTGCAATCAATATAATATTCTCTATATGCAATGCATTTTTTATTGGATTTAAAACCTACATCTGTAACTGCTTTTGCGTCAGCAGTCTTGAGTTCCTGGATAAGATTGGGGCTTATTTTCCTGCACAATTTATCGATATAGTAATTTACGTCGCTACAAAGGCAAATTTCATTATGTGTTCGTAGGAAATCTCCGAAGACGCACGTGTCAGCTTTGTTAGCAGTTTTACAATGTCGATTTGTGCAGCTTGTTGATTGAATGAGGCCTGTTTTATCGCATTTGCAAACATTACAATCGATAAGGTATAGACTGTCTGATTTACAAGTGACGTTGGATCTTACATTTCCATGAACTATGGGTAGGTCTGTTCTGAGAGTACGGATGACGTTTCGACAGTTTTCAGAAAGCCATCGTCCACTATCAGAACATGTACACACCGTGTGATCTTTGATGTATCTTACGTTCGATTGGCATTCTGGAGTCTTCACTATAAGGACAGCTAAAAATGAAATAAGTAGTTGAGAAACTATATCTAATATTAAGAACAAACTTCAGCCTGTTTTTCAATGTTTAAACATTCAAAAAAAAAAAAAACAAAATTAATTTATTCAGTCCAGATGCGACCTAAGGCATGCTTGTGAATGTCAAAAACGTTTACAAAATTACAAAAAACATTACAAAATTACATTACAAAGGAATTCCCTAAATTTGATTTGACACTGTCAGTGACACCGTATGATGGGGTTTTATATATTTTGATTATTTATTTTAGTATTTACGTAAGCCTAACCACCTAGTTCTGATATGGAAGATCTGACATATTGCTCTTATATCTATTGCTGTTAAGGTTTGTAAACATCGTATTTTCTAGAAATTATGCCTAGTAGTATTAACTCTCTAGTTATATTGAAAAAGTTGGATACTTATACTTTTTTGAGTGCATTTTATCCCGCGACAGATGTAAACTCCATCGATATTGCATACGCAAGTTATGCATGGACCTCTTGATGTTGCAGTTGGTATGCATTTACTTAAGTTCTGTTCTAAAAGAATGCGTTTTAGTATTTATTATATTATATATCATCGTATAAATTTCACTCTTTATGAGGGTACTTACTGTAAATAGCTTTTGGTGTTACCCACCCAAGTGGCACTGGCAAAAAATAAGTGTTGTTAAGTTCGATTGTTATTACGCGATTTCACTTTTCATTTTGTCTTTAATGTTAACAGATGTTTTGTAGATAAACCGTTGAATGTAATAAAAACCAATCTTAACACTAATATTTTTTTTAATGCTGAATTAAATGTTAATATAAACTTAATACTAGAATCATTGTAGAAAAAATGTTAATTTATTAAGCTATTAAATTTAAGCAAATGAATAATTGAATCTTACATAAGAGTGAGTGTGTGCTGCTTATAAAATACACAAGAAAAAGTATTGAAGTCACAACCATAGCGATGTATGGCGACGATTATCGCGTACTCATGAAATTATTGATTAAACAGCTATTGAATTAAAGTACTACTTACGGTTATTTCAATTGTAATTGCTAATTAATTGCCTATTTGAAATTGTTATTTTTAAATTCTACTTCAATATTAACTACCGCTAAGATGGTACTGAATCGAATATTTTTGAATTTTTTGATAATAATTATACATCGTTGTTTTAATTAATTAAAATTATTGCTTGCTAGAAGCGTCATAATCTTCACTTGTTATCCAGCTATGAAAAATGTGACTGTCACACGAATTATATTTTAAAAGATTAAAAAGAAAGATTTATTAAAATATATCCAGCTGCCAGTAGCGGTAATCACCATGGCTGGCACGTGAAAGAGAGATTTTATCCAGGCGAAGAAGTGATGATCAGGGAGGGGCTGTGTGGCCTGGGGACAGGGATAGAAAGTGGAAATCCAGGAGCCCACATGACAAACACTGTTGACCAAATATTTTTTTATGTGTATACAGAAATAAAAGGCTTTCATTGACAATTTTTCACTTAGTGGTTAAGCGTATGAGTTAGTCTTTAAATATGTTAGGTACCAATTATAACACACCTTGTGAGCCTTTTGGCAGTGTTCAAGGGTAGCGGTATTACCTCAGGTAACCCCGTTTGCGTTCTTAACCATTTTTTTCTTCTTCTTTTATAGAACAGGGGGCAAACGGACAGGAGGCTCACCTGATGTTAATTGATACCACACTCTCAATGCCAGAGGGCTCGCGAGTGCGTTGCCGGCCTTTTAAGAATTGGTACGCTCTTTTCTTGAAGGAAGGGTCGAATTGGTTCGAAAATACTATTTAAATTAAAATATTTTATTACCATAAATTACTATTACACAGTGGAAATTGAAACGGGAATTTGAAAATGAAACACATACGTGGAACTATTTTTTTATTCAAAATGTATTTTTACATATACTCAAACAATAATGACCATCTTAGACACAGATTCAATAAATAGCATAGCTACAGTTTACAGTATTAAATTATAACATTAAACAATGTATGATCATGAAAATAAAGAATTACAATTAAAATGTGTATAAAAGCACTCATGAATCCTATTCTGTAAAAAGTTATACATAAATTATAATCTAAGTAATCATTTAAGATTATGTACAAAGACAATTGTGCGTTAGAGCTCATGTGTTGTAATCTACCAAAAGTTTCAACAAACCTATTTCATTTCATTATGACTTACAGTTTTTATATAAATGCTAGTTAATATAAAGCATAATATGTGTTAGGTCTATTTATTATATACGGGTTTTACTATGCGTCGTAAATCTGAAAATACGAATCACATTCTTTGCTGAATTAGAATTTTCAAGAAATTTACTAATTTTTTTTGTTTACAATTTGATATTGCTGTAATCTGTGACAATATGAAAATAAATCAATAACTTATCTACTTTAAGCCTAAAACAATACAAATAAGAATAATTAAGTGAATACTATCAATGTAGTTAAAACTAAATTAATTTTTCTTCCTTGGAAGTATTAATACTTACTGATCTAATTGGTTTTGACATTTCTATACTTTGTTTATGACACCTTGTGAAATGAAAACTAAAGTTTTGAACTAAACTTTTTTTTAAACTATGTATTGTAATTATGGTTCGTAATAGACTTTAAAAAACCTGGCAAATTCTTGTATGAATGAAAGATTTATAAGACAAATAAGATATTACTAATCCAATTTTTATAAGAATGAGAAAAATATTATGAATTTTACCGTTTATAACTTCGAATTACCTTTTTATTGGTTATATTGTAATGTTATTTATGATGGCTATAAAAAATGTTTCAAGATTTTTAAGTTTTTTACTTCGTTATAAAAACCTGAATGATACTCCTATATACCAGGACTGTATAAATAAAAGTACGTTTCTTTGTAATCTTGGATATTGGATTTGCTCGCTTTTTATTATTATTACATTTAAAGAAAACACTGTAAAATAATCACTCACTGATCTACCAGGGTGGCATAAATCTAAAGCGCGGGGTTGATGTCTTGGTCACAAAGACGTAGAGTACAGAAGGTGCTCCTTCCATCAGCTGAACAAGTACAGTCCTTGCATCCGCGTTTGAATTGTTCTCCCGGATTGCATCGGAAGTTTGGGTCGTTCTCTATAAAACATATAGTGTAACATATAAATGATTGTCTACAGAAATAAAATACTGTGGTATCTGTGGTTCGGGTATAGACAAAAAGCACACAAATGTTTTTATGTTGCTTTTGTGTTTATAAAACATTAATTATGACAGAGCGGTGTTGGCCTTAAGGAAACCACCGTGAGGAAACCTGGCTTGCCTTAGATTGAAATAAACCATAATTTGAGAACAGAGCTAAAAAGGTTAAGCACTGATTAATTTTTCACTAAAACATAATTGCTCACATTGATAAATATTTATGTATGACCTGCCTGGTACTGACTAAGTCTTGAAGCCAGGGTTGTAGCTTCAATGTTTTTTAAGAATACACTTTTAACCAAAACAGGTTACCAACATACCGGGAGCATTAATATCATTCTCACTCTCATCGTGACAACGTTTCATGGAGCATACGGCGTGGTTTCCATCAGTGGTGCACTGGCACACGTTGCAGCCCTGGTCAAAGACCGTTCCAGGTGTACAGTTTAACTGCTCCTGTGATGCTACTTCTGGAAAGACAAAACACACAAACAGTTAACCATGATACGGTATTAGCTGCTTATCAGTAAACAACGATTTTAAAACAAATGGTGACTTTCACCAGTATACGCGAAATAGAACTAATTTGAGTATACGACCAACCAGGCTCCAGAAGATAAACCACTCCTTATATGGAAATTGTATTCGTTTTTACAACAAACTCCCAAAATTAGAGAATTATCACTAAATAAATTCAAAGCCCTCGTTAGAAGTAAATTAATCAATAAAGCTTTTTAAAAATTTGTCGAATACTTTAATAATTAGTCCTTGGGATGGATTTGCTCTAGTTCAAACAATTTGTATGATTCAAAACTTAGCGATTAAAAAGAGTGGCGGAAAGTTTCTTGCAAGTTCTTCTTACCCGCTCTACGCCCTTGACTTGCGAACTGGTAGTAAATGTAAATTTACAATTTTTTTTTGACGTTCATAAGTGTACTTGTTTACCTATATGAATAAGGATATTTTGAGTTTGATATGTTTCGTCTATACTTAGATATGGAATTATAGTTTGGTGAAATTCAGAAGTAAATACTGGTGTGGCATGAGAAGTATCGCGTTTACACAATCGTCCTGCCCACTTCCATGCTTACTACGGCTGAATGTAAATGCGGCATTATGTCTGAAGTTATAATTACTACAGACTATCAAAAAGGCTTTAAGTTTATTTATTACAGAAATACATACATTATACTTACATACCATACCTATATGATAATATCGAGAAACATTAAATAAAATATATTAAAGTATATAGTAGAAGTATTCTTTAATAATTTTTACCTCGCTTTGTCCTATCAGCTCCATTGTTGTTGTTTAAGGCAGCGCAATCAATTCTCGTGCATGAGTAATTCTGGCCTTCATTATCACAAAGGCATTTATTGCAATCCAAACGAAACTCTTGGTTTGGTTGGCAGTTCTTCGGTGCACCCTGGAAACGAAACATGTATAATAATATATGTATTTATAGGTACATTTCTGGTTCAGGTGTATTTCCAGGATCCGTGATCAGATCAACCATTAAATAGTCTGGAGGCGACATTTCACATCTCATTTACATATATACAATTTCATTAAGTTAAGATGCGGCCGCTGTCCGGGAGAGGCCCTTCTCCAACATTTCCCACCCTATTTTATTTTTGGTCATCATCCAATCTTTCTCTCTCCTTTGCTCTGTTGGTCTGCCCTTGTTTCTTTGTCATTTTAGGCTAACTAACCTATCTTCATTTGGCTTATAAGGTATGTTTCTCAGCGTCTATTCTTTTGGTTCTCCTGCAGATACTTTCACATTTCTCTTTGTCACTTATTATAGTGTTATTCCAAGAATTTCTATCGGTGCTATCCTAGTGTGTAATGTAATCGACATTGAGTATGACGTCATGGCATTTTCTAAAGATGTATGAATACCGTGTGTCAAAAATATAATTTCTGATCCAGTCAATTGGATAAAAACATCAGTCTGGTTTCATTCTTGAACCCAGATCGTTGTAGCTCGTTGACGTGACGGTGAGACTAGCGTGTGCACATTGCTGTGCGTTATGGAGTGTTTCATATAATAGAAGGTGCGTGTACGAATACGATATTGCCAATTAATATGTGGACATATAAAAAAAGTGCAGATTGTTGAAAGCTTTAGAAGTTTTGTGCACTTGATATAGCTTTGTGCGGATACCCAATACCTTTAAGGTTGGAGCTGGCCTGGACGGCGTTGAATCGGGATTTGGTTTTTGCTGCAAATTTCAACTACTATAAATACAGCTTACAACCACCATGTATATCGCAAGTATAACCCCATAGTCGGATTACCAGAGAAACTACTTTGGGTTGCTTCTTGGCTGGATAGTCCAGAACTAATTAGCGAGATATTAAGTATTTATGATAGCCGTGATCATGTCCATAAACTAAATTGCAATATCATTATGCTTTATATAGACTAGAAACGCTTCCTCATATTGATTTGTGAAATATTAAGAAATGGGTATAATAACTATTTTTTCACAGTTCATATTTATTTTATAATTAGAGTTAATTATTTGAAGACTTACTCTTGTGAATGATTAGTTAGATTTAGTTCATTCAAGTTCTACCAAGTTTTTTTTCTCATTGTAACCTGAATCTTTTTGATCATCATTTGTCAATCTAATAGGCAAGTAGGTAATCAGGCTCCTGTGCCTGACACACGCCGTCGGCTTTTTAGGTCTTAGCCAGTTTCCTCACGATGTTTTCCTTCAACGTTCGAGCAAATGTTAAATACGCAAAAAGACATTGTATTGATGTCGGGGATCGAACCTACGACCTGTTGAGAGTCGCACGCTGAGCCCACTAGGCTAACTTTGAAAAATATTTCAAGGGCTCCAAAAGCATTGTAGTGTTACAAAAACCTTCCTATAAACTAAGAATTCAAGGTATCTTTAAAAAGTTTGTTTACCTGTGAAGTTGCTCGCTTTCTTCTGTTTTTGTTCTGAAATCAAATAATTGTATTATCTCGATTTGATCAAGTAACCTGTTACAGTATATAACATATGTTTTTATTATTATTAAACAAAGGAAGGTTAGTAGAATATGGTAAATTTGTCGAACCACGGCTCCACCTTAAAACAGCTCCAATTTTTTTCTATCGTTATATGTACCTCAAGTAATATTATTACTTGCGGTACCCTTAAAAAAATAATAACTGATAATATTACATGCATGATATAAATGATATTGTCTCAGTACCGAATGAATTAGCTTGCTTGCTGTTTTAATTATTTATTTGGGGTTATAGAGTATACGCCACCATATAATTGGATGGTATACCATAGCCGAATTACGAAAATATGAAGAACTTTGAGCTATGCATTGGCGTAGCAAATGGGGGGCGACGTGGGCGGTCCGGACAGGGACCTTTTTTTGGGTGACACCCACCCGGTCTCTTACCTGTAAGACCAATGTACAAACAAAAACAAATTAATCATTATCATAAAAATTTCTTTTCGAAGATTCCTCCACAAGCACTAGCTCAGCTCTATGTAGATTCGGGGATTCCCGCTAAAGATCTTGACACTGTCGTGGGGGATCCCCCGTCCCGATCGCGATCTTATAATAAAAGATCCATGTCCTTTATCATACACAATTTTTTTTTTTTACTGCCGACGGGGTCACACCATCAACTTCCGCATCGGGTGCCACCCAAGGTGGTACCCCACTGCTTTCAGCTCTTTTAAGGTGGAGCTGTGATTCAACAAATTTATAATAGCATTATTCATAAATGTCTGGTAGAACTCAATTCTTTTAAATCTTTTATTTAATGCCATATCTTATAACATACAAACTACATAATACATAAAAATATATAAAGCTAAAGTCTGCAAATAGAGGGGTCTAGGCTCTGAATATGATTTTGTTCCATTCGGTGTCGAGACCCTTGGTCCGTGGGGTCCTAACGCGTTAAGGCTTTTTAGGGAATTATCAAAAAGGTTAGTCGACATCACAGGAGAACGAAGAGCTGGCAGCTACCTCGCACAAAGAATTAGTCTAGCTATTCAAAGGGGGAACGCTGCCAGTGTCTTCGGAACCTTGCCTAAAGGGACTCCTTTTAATAATATTTTTTAATAATTAAATTTTAAGGTTAGTTATTAGATATATTTTTATGTATAATATTAAATTAGTTTTGTATAAGCTCCTTATTTTATACCTCTTCGTCAGGTTCAGGAACGCAGACTCGCCGTGTGCAGGAATACGACTCGCCATCTGAATTACACCGACATGTATTGCAGTCCAGTTCAAACACTTCGTCGGGACGACATTGCTTTTTGATAGTCCTCAAATTCTGAACAAAAATATTCAATTCAAAAATGATTAAGATCCAGTTTATATAAATTTATTTTAACGAGTTAGTGTTTTAATTAATTTTATCAGAAGTATTTTAATTAGTTGTACATTTAATTGATATCATAATTTACAATATCAAAAATATATTGTTTGATTAGTTTTTTCAGTTGACCTTTATTTAGCTTTATTTATGACTACTACAAGCTAGCACAGGGCAGGATAAGGTGAGCCTGATGTTAATTGATACTGCCGCCCATGGGGCATGGACACTCTCAATGCCAGAGAACTCACGAGTGCGTTGCCGGCCTTTTAAGAATTGGTACGCTCTTTTCTCGAAGGACCCTAAGAAAAAGATGCTCGATGCTCCATTGTTATGTAGTTAATTGTCTACGGTGACATAATCAATACTCTGTGTCAATCACAAACTTACTGTCAAATTATTAATATAATTAAACCAATATTAGTCTTGTTTTGTTTTTATTTTATATAAATATATTCAAGTTTAAATTTTACATGTCAGAAACAATGCTTTGTTCACTTCTCAATCTTATTAATATGACGTCCAGAACGAAAGTAAGAACCATGAGCGACGTGAATGAAACATGGCCATTGGCGATTGTGAATTAACACCAAGACATCAGATTTTTTTAAACCTTACCTATTAAATTATTCTTACGACCATATTGGTTTATCTTAGTACCCATTGCGATTTCGTATTCTTATTTTAACCTTTCAATAATAATAATAATTAAAATTAGTAAATAGAAAATAAAAAAAAAAATTACAAAACGCTGGCAGCATTTCCTCTCTGTATTGCCATACTTATTCGTAGAGCGAGGTAAATGCTACCATAACCAACTAAGGTAAATGCTATAAAATCACGTGTTTTAATCTAGCTCGAAATTCCACGGCCCGGGGAAAACTTCGCCCGGGGTGTAGGCTCTTAGGTGAAAAAAAAACAAAAGGAAAAGATTTTATGATAGTCAATTGATAAACCCCACAGAAACTTAACACTAAAATGGAAACTGGAACTGGAAACTGTTAAACTAAGTGTAATGAGCTAAAACATGTATAAGACATTAAGTATTTAAATTATATTTTACTACAATTTTTTTGAAATAA
The DNA here is from genome assembly GCF_905147795.1 of Pieris rapae. NCBI lineage: Eukaryota > Metazoa > Arthropoda > Insecta > Lepidoptera > Pieridae > Pieris > Pieris rapae. The sequence continues at coordinate 1,476,554 of NC_059513.1, forward strand.
AAATTATACAATCACGCGTTTCAATCTAGATCGAATTTCGAATCGATCGAACTTCACGGCCCGGGGAAAACTTCGCCCGGGGTGTAGGCTATTAGGAAAAAAAAAAAACACTAAAATACCTCTGAATTTTCTTCACCGTCTTCGGGAAGGACGCAGACTTTTCTCGTGCAAAAGAACCCAGTGCCGTTGTCATTGCACCAACAGGTGTTGCAGTCTCTTATAAACATTCTGTTAGCAGTGCATACGACCTTCGAAGCGTTAACGGATTTTCGGGCCTTGAGAAAAAATAATGATACCACAATAAAAAAGGGATTTTATAGTTCACTTTTTACAGTATTGCAACCCATTATAATATAATTTTTAATTTTTGTTCATACGATTATATTGTAATATTTTGATTTAAGATGCTTCTAAAGGGCATGCTTAATATCAGCTAGTGCTAGTTAATTTTTATTGTTCTTAATTAAATGTTGATTTTGTATATTGTACGAATTTCAGTAGGCTTTGAATAGATCTAAAGTTACCAAAACAAGGATGTAGAGTGGGCGAGAACTGGCAACACACTCCGCCACTCTTTATTATTACTATTTATTTCTTAACCGCCAAATTTGAGTTTATTTTCTCTTATATAAAGGACTAGGTTCAGACGGATGGCATTCATATAATTTGCAAATTTCAAATTAAATAATATCCGTTATTTCAGTAAATTAATATACACCCGTTCTCCCGTTCCTTCTCGTTTAATGATTGTGTTGCAGAACCGTGTCAGGCACGAATTAGAGCATCAAACACAGATAACACTAGACTGAAACGGCCAACAGGAAATATTAACAAAGCACAGACCATGCCGGTGCGCAACATTATGAAATATGTACTATACGCAGAAGGTAACTAGGCACCTCGCCAAGTGTCATTACCGCCAAATCAGGTGCCAAGTTGATTTGTGCGTGTAGTAAAGGTGGCAAACAAGAATTAATGAACTAATGTACAGTCATTGTTTAAGTAAGAAACATATATATACAAAAATACGACATGGAAAATAACCAAAAAAAAAAACACTAGGAAATATCTTTCGGTGATAACTGTCAAAAAAGTGATATACAGATAAAGCTAATAAATGCTGTATGGAGGGATTTCAAAATAAAATAACGTGAATTGAAATATATTTAATAACAAAAATAATAATCGTTATTCGTCAAGTTTCCAGCAGTCACGGTATTATTGGCTTCATATCCTGAAAATTATAAAAATATTAGTAACTAGTATTTTAGACTAACTTCTATAAACTAATTCATTGCAATATAGTATTTTCTTAAATCACTTATAATATTAAGGTTTATTAATTACTTATTATATCCTGTATTTATTTTAGTGAATCGAGTAAAAGTGCATAACATTATGTACACGACATTGATTTGTATAATTCAAAGTAATGGCGACCAGGGATTTATTACCTATTCTACTTAGGGTCCTTCAAGAAAAGAGCCTACCAATCCTTAAAAGGCCGGTAACGCACTTGCGAGCCTTCTGCAATGTCCATGGATGGCGTATCACTTAACGTCATTCATTCATTCCATTGTATATGTATATAACTAACTGTCTTCTGAATCTCTAATATTTGAAAAGAGTTCAGTTGGACTCTATATAAAGAACTTACCTCCAATTCTTTGAATATTTCAACGTCTTCAGGTAATGGACAAGGTTTATTGGTACAAGAGAAGTTACTGCCATTGCCATTACAACGACAAGTATTACAACCCATATGGAACTCCGCGAGAGGCTTGCACACGGAATGTTCTATGTGGTCTGGGCCCTAATAACAAACGCACACGAATAAATAAATTAATAAACAAATCTATAGATATTATGGTTAATATTGTATTGCTAAAATAGCAGTTGAGCTGATGCAATAGTGGGTAAAGCCGTCGTCATTTATTGATAGGCTGGCTATTTAGGGATAGATCGAATTTGTGCCAATCAAAAAATCATAATTTAAAATGTTAAGTATGGTTTTTATTGTTTCTTTGGTTAATCATTGAAATTTCTATTAAGTACTCCTAATCATAATTTATGTTAATATGTTTTTATTTAATTGTTTCATAATATAGAACATTACATAACGAATAAAAGTTCGAATATCGCTACGATCAATCGAGCAGGGCATATTCCTCTGTGTTTATGCGCCATCTTGACAAAAGTCAAGGCAACTGTCAAAAGACAGAGCAAATAGGGAACGCAGGGCAATACTGATTCAGTACTCAGTGGAGCTTCGTGTTAAGAGTTTGGACCGAGTTGGGTCTAGTAGATTGTGATTAAAAGATGACATCGGTGCCCTAAACCCGTTGCTCGTTATAATTTAACGTTACTTAATATTTCGTTTCTTATGTCACTTTACCCACATGGTGCCCAAAAATGACGATGTCAATTGTCAATATCTATGAATGAACAATATTGAATTTTCAGTAACACAAAGCCTTTGCATCATGAGTAAACTCACCTCTTCCTTCATAAACACCTCAACATCATCATTGATAACCCTATCCTCGCAATCATCGTCACTACACGAGTAGCTTTGCCCATCAGCGGCGCACGCGCACTCGTTGCAATTAACTTTGAATAATGTATTCGCTTTGCATATTGGACGTTTTATAAGATTGCCTTGGAATGAACTTGTCTCGATAAGTCTTAGTAGTTTATCCTGAAATACAATATTAGGGAAAACTAATAGCATTAGGAATAAAATATTTGCCCTATATTGTTTAAACTTTGGGAACCATTTAAAGTAAAGTCCCGTATATACCCAGGTCTTTTTCCTAGCTCTTCTATACCAACATAATAGTTAAAATTATCTATTAGTTGTATTATTAGTTTAATTATAATGCTGAGTAGAAAGGGCGTTGGCAGGGCGCAAGGTAGTTTTAACCCCTTCTCCCCTAAGAGAACCGGGTTCTTCAATTACAAAATTTAAGTTTGAACATTGGTAGATGCGAAGGGTTTTGCCAGGGTGGCAATGGCCAATCAGAGAACCGATAATATTTTTATTTCTTAAAATATATTTTTATTGTTTAAATAGAACACACGTTCGAACAATCGAAACTTAAATGTGGTCTTGACTGTACTATAGAGTACATTTAACTTGTGTATAGAACTACTTTTTCTATCGTCTGTACTTACATACCTTTTGTTCTGTTACCTCCAGGCTTTCTCCGAAACAAGCCTTAAGTGTGCACGATATGTCTTCTCCATTTGAAGAACAAAAGCAATCATTACAGTCGACTTTGAATTTTGCATTCGGCTCACAGACAGATCGTCTCTGGATTTTATGGAACGCATTTTGCCTTGACTAAAATTTAAACAATGGATGAATTAAGGATATTTGAGCATAGTCTAAGCGGAAAGAGATCTGTCGTGGTGAAGTAAGAAGAATTCTTATTTATAATTACATCAATATTTATAATTACATCAATTTTATTTTTCCCAAAAAAACGAAAATTTTTTTAAAACCGTTTCTTATTAGTTATGTTTGTATAGAACCTATACAAATTGCTATTTTCAATTTTGTTAAGTACGGGCTTTTGAAAACTTGAATAAAATCTTCATAATTTCTAGATCCCGCCAAAATCCTTCTACAAGATGGCGCCGACATGTATTTTTTTTTGTTTATTGTCATTCTTAAATATCTATATTCTACGTCTTCTGTGTTCGTTTAATCCAATCTGTGATTATTTGCGTCACGTGACTAAAGTATGAAAATCAATATTTAAATTTGATAAATTAATCATTACATATTTACAATTTTTTTCCAGTTTACATTTAATAACACTTTATTTTTCATACTGTGAAATAGAATTTCATTTTAGTATTAAAGTGATTACCTACTATAGGACTATAATGACGGTATTGTTATCAACAGAAAACGTAATTCAGCACTATAGGGCGCAGGCTGCTGACCACACATTCCACGACAGTTCTCTTTCCGCGATATACTTGATACGTATACGTCGAAGTGATAACCAGACACAACCCCTTTCAGGTTTGTCGAAGTTGGTTTAAAGTTATAAGAGTTTTAACTTGACTATATATTGTCCTATAATATATCACAGAGTAGTAAATTACCTTATCTGTAATGATACTGCAACTTAGCTACGAAGGTTTACCAAATTTTAACGAAAAATAAAACATAAGTAATCAAAATAATATATAATAGTGCTTACTTACCTTATTAACCTTCACCAAGTGAATATTAACACAAATCACGTATTAACACGCCCATCACCGATGGCGATTTATTACCGACGCAACGTAAAATTCACCATAAGTAGTGTGGGTGAATGAGAGTGAAATAAATGCGACAAGTGAACGACCGAATGAATACCATTCATTGATTACGCTTACATGAAGTGCGTAAGATGTGCGAATCTTATTAAAAAAGGCGGCTTTAGATTGCGATTACATTGTAAATGTATAAAGTCATTTAAAATTTATTAGTATCAGTAAAGAGGAAAACAAACAAAAGGAGGCAATAGTTAAAACATAGATTATGTACTTATTTCTTTAAGTACATCACTTTAAGTGAACGAAAAAAGTGAGTGAACGAGTATGAATGGTGTTTGGTAGCAATTCTTTAAATTTCAAAAATATCAATCTTGTATTATTCGTGAGCCGCAATACAGTTAATATAACATAAAAGTTAGCTTATTCTTGTATTTTAAAGCACAATTGGCGACTTATAAAACTTTATGGAGTACCGAGTAACAATAGAGTATCATAATGGGGTGCATAATGTATAAAAATATTGATATAAACATACCATAGACGATAAAAATCTATTATCTATTTCTTCAGCTGGCTGTGGCTTCCAATCTGAAACTGAAATATTTTTGGATTATTAAAATTGTTGAAGTGTTTTTTTATCGTAATTTTATTCACTATGCTCTGTGACGGTTAAGTTTTTATAAGATTTAGTTTTATTTTTGCGTTTTGTGCTGTTCTATCTATATTTTTTAAATGTTTCTCTCGATTTTGATATTATAATTTTGTATTTTTATGAGACGTACAAAAAAGCAAGCAGGTCTATTTGAATTAAAAGCTGCCACTAATGGACCGTAATGGAGCCCGTGACGTCCGTTGTTGGAATGGTACGCTCCCATTTTGTGTATTAATCTTTTTTGCAGAAAAAAACTTAAAACCGTGGTGCCGAGGTGACGAGTAAAATTTGTAATTTCATACTTTTCTGTTTATGTTTTCTTAGAACATCACATATTTATGTAACTACATTTTACATTCAGTTTAAATTAATTAAATAAATAAATACAAAATAATCTCACTCGTGTGCAATGAGCAGCCCATTTTAGTACACATGGCGTGTCCATTAGTCGTACACCAGCAAGTGTTGCATTCGTTCCTCCACATGGAGTCCGGAGCACATCGGAGTATGGGTTCTGGGATTTAATTCATATATAACATCATCGTAAAATGTACACAAATAAACGTCATTTTGTACTCCTCAAATTGTGTTCATACGTATTTAAATTATATTAAAAAAATGGCGCTACAACCTTTTTAGGTCAGGGCTTCAGAATTCTGTATCATTTTCATGAGCATGTCAATAAAATAACAAAGTATCAGCCACCTGTGACTTTTTGGGTTTAGCAAGGCGATTTCCTCACGATGCTTTTCTTCACCGTGTGAGCGTATGTTAAATGTAACATAGATAGAAAGTCCATTTATGTCTGGGTTCGAATGCTTCACAAGTTAAGCCACGAGGCAAATAGGTAAAAAAATCATATATATAAGTAATTAAATAAATCTCTTAAATATATAACAATGTTCGCTAATTGTTTGAACATTTATTACCCAAAAACTTTTATTTGTTGTATTTGTCACCAAATTAGCAAATATGTATTCAATTAGATTAATAAAAGAAAGGAGAGAAAATCCAACCTGTCAAGGCAAAACTTCAGACATATAACGTTCATTTTAATAAGGTTTCGAATCGACAAGATATCTCCAGAATATTTTGATACTGGCGTGTTTAAGAATTTAAAAATATAATAATGTCAGTTATTAAAAAGGATTGACATCTGTTGTCAAATATTTGTACGTGCATTCAGAAATGTATACTGTGTAAATTAAGGTTTATAAATAAGGATACTTCAATAGACAACAATGTTTATATCTTCTTGTGTAAAACAGTAATAAAACAGAGAAATTAACTTCTGGTTTTGTTTGTATGTATTACTTTCATCAGTAATAAGTTCAGCTAATCTATAACACAACATTTATTGACGGTACGATTTCCGGATCATCTAATAATGAATACAAAAAAAGTTTAAATATTGATGATAAATACCATTTTCTTGTCCCTCACAATCGAGTTTTGTGCAGTTGCTGAGACCCTCTTGGGAGCATAAACAATCGTTGCATCTGCTCTTCCACCTCGTGCCTGGTGAACAATCTTTCCCCGATTGCAAATCCGCCTTCATCAGAACTAGAGAATATTAATTTTATTTTAACCCACATAAAAACTTATCTTCTTAAGCTATGAATCTTCGTGTATTAATTTTTATGTTGCAGTTTTAACTGAAGTACTCTTTCGTCTGTTACTGTCAAATAACAATATACTTACATAATTACAGTTATATGTACGATATTGTGATAAAAAAATACACACATAATAAAGAAGTTAATTGGTATAGTTAAAGTTTTATATTTTATAATTACTGAATTTAACTAGGCTATCTAATCTTCTTTTTCTTATTCGGTACGCTCAAGACCGTACTCTAGCGTAGCTCTGTCGAGAAAGAGAAGAGAGGAGAAAGAGCGGTCGTGATCGCTATGTGGTAATAGAAGGCGCAGATGTGATGCGCTTCACGACGTTCCACCATCGTTGCCTATTGGAGGTCATCCTACTGCACTGATTCAGTGATTCTCCTATCTAATGACTGACTGCATAGTCCATTTATTATCAGCGGAAAATATGAACTTACTGGTTCCTCGTGAACAACCCTTCATAGTACAAAGAACTAGTCCATTGTCGAGGCATCTACATGTATTGCAGTCTCTCTTGAACGACGTTTCTGGCTTGCATTTCAACGGTTCACCTGGAAATTTCCCAATTTGTCTATTTACATTATTACGAAACTTATTTGAAAAAGCCCTCAGTTATGCAAGTTCTTACGGCACACTTACGGCACTTTTAACTCACAGAAGGGACTCTCTTTTTATGGGACATAAGCCAAACTTTGAATTGAGTGGCCAACAACCAAGATGTCTCTAAGGAAGCCCCTATTTAGTATCAGTTAAATAGGTGCCATTGCTGGTCTCATAAAATACCTAACGGTAAATATCTGGTGGTGGCTTACCATAGGTCTTATCACAGACATCTTGTTTTACGCAGATGGCTCTGCCCTCCTTGGAGCAGCGACACGCGTGACAATTACTCAACCACTCACTCCCGACCAAGCACTCGGCTTCTAACCGTACATCTTCGTACGTGCTGAATTCTTCTGAATTTATATATTCTGCAATTTAAATTTTATTGATGTACATTGTATGACTTAGTGATTGGGTGAAATTGGCACCTTCCAAAATGTTAAGGTATACCAGTTAAATAACGTAATTTTTCATAAAATCTATTAATTTTTTTATCACATTTTAAATTGATTTGAACAGACTTGGTACTCCAAGTCTGTTCAAATCAATTATTAAGTTGTGTATTTTATTAAATATCTTATAATTTATAATATATAATTGATGTTTTATAATTAACAGAGAAATAAAATATATTATAATTTATAACGTATAATAATAACCTTTTTCTGTTGTGTCCGCAATACTTGAATCTTTCGTTGGAGCTTGTGACGGCACCGGTATCGCTGAAACAAATAAATCAATAATATAATATTTTTTAAAGATAAATTCACTAAAGTCAAAACTTGGAAATGAGGTAAGAAAAAAGTGTGAAACTTCTTTGTAAATTAATTATAACTAAGGTAAAAAGCCCCAATATATGATCATGTACCAGTAAATGATCACTCCATATATTTGTATATCTATACTCATACTGTTTACACACTGTATACGTGCTAAGATAATGTAAATAAATAAAACATCTGCGTTACTGCACAAGACGATACCCGACAAAATTGCCATCTAAAGTTGTAGACTGTAACTACTAAACGAATACATCAACCAATAGCGTGTATTTTTTTCTCCCTTACTCTCTCTGTCAATCTCTTTCTTTATAGCTCTCCCTACCTCTCGCTCCATGGGACTGTGCGTGATGCGACATTCGCTCTATCTCTCTCTCTCGATCTTTCTCACTAGCTTGCTCCCTACTCTCGCTCCATGGTTATTTCCTTTATAATACGTTCGCCCAGTCACAGTCTCTCTACATCGTCTCAATCACTCTTTCTCTCTTTTCTTCGACAAAACCGCTGCACATCTTCGCTAATATTATCATCATGCGCCTAAAGAAGTTTAAATAATAAAGAAGGCCTTAAATTATGTAATCTTTGCGTTGCAGAATTACGAACGTGAATACATTTAAATACAATTAATTATATACACAATAATTATCAATATTTACTGTAATATAGTTGCATCAACGTTTAGATATACAATATAATTAAACTAGTCTGAATAAGACTAGAATGAAACGATCATTTTTATTATTTTTCACCACCTACCTACGTACCTTATTTTACCTATATTTCATTTAAATAAATTTTACAATTGCGTACAATAATTTATCCAGATGTCAATTCAATGGACAAGCCCATTTTTCAGTCATTTTTTCAGTGTCAGTGTCAGTGTCAGTCAAATTTTTGTCCAAAGTCAACGCAACATTTCGGACAACGATAGCATCGCGCGGCCGATCATCAAATTGCCCTTTAGCCTTCACAATTATTGCAGTTCTATTAATAGCAGGAAACAATTGGCTCGATAATTACCCCCAGCTATATCTTGGAATTCCATAGATACTACAGAAATATTGAGCAAAAAGTTTGCATAACAGAGAGATTGCAACCTCATTAATTGATTAATAATGAATTGCATTCCACAAAGTTCTTTTTTTTTATTTTTAGAGTATTTAGGATATATAGTCTGTAGGAATGAGAGTCCTGGTCCAATCGTGCCGCAGACCGAAAAAGATGTAGATGTTGGGCATATTCACGGAGTGCTAAAAGAACGAATAGCATTCTTAACCAACTAAACGCTACCACTAAGGTTGCTTAGTACTTTGGCCGTCTTGCCAGGAGAGAACCGAATACTCTCAACAAGCTGGTAATGGAAGGGAGGAATGATAGGAGAAGTTGGGGCTGATCGCCTACTCGTTAGCCTGACCCTGTTAAGATAATGATTGGTGTTAACATCCTTAATACACACAGTTAGGGATTATCAAGGCAGACACGACCTTCAGTACTACGAAGAAAAATGTGACTAAAACGTATTATATAGATTTGACGTGACAAATTAATAACAATATTGAATGAATCAACATTTTATCAAAGAGAGCGATTAGCACATGCATTTCATAGTAAATACACAAACAAACCTACGCTGTCGATTCTAGTAACTCGGGTCGGGAGATAACGCTTGATAAGGATTTCATTCAACTGGTTGGAATCTCATTTTAATTTAATCTTATTAAAAACTACTCAGTACTTCACGGAGAATGCTTTAACTTCAGTCAATAAAATTGCTACTTTATAGTTTTAGGTCACCATTGATTTGACCACATTGCAAATCAAATGTAAATCACTATTAAAAATGTATTAAAGCTTCTTACTAAATTGGAATGGCACTATTGATTTCGCTATTCTTTTTATACCCCGGGCAACAGGGATCTGATATTGCCTCCTGCCGATAGAACCTTATTACCAGGAAGCTCGCGAGTAAAGTAATCCTTGCGTGCCAGCTATTTAGGATTTGGTGACCAATCCAGCTCAATATTTTGAGTCACCAATAAATAATAATGCATAATCTTTATTTGTTTCCCTTAAAATAAGTCTTCTAACATTAAACATTTAATTAAAATTTATTATAGTTTATTTTATTTATTTGTTGTAGTTCTTGTAATCTTATGTTTTTTTTAAATTATGTATGCACTGCTTGTTAGCGATAAAGCCACCCGTTGCCTAATAACTTAGTTTTATAATATGTTTGTTTGAGGTAACTAAGTGCAAGAAGAAGGCGCCTATAAAAATGTGTATAGAAGAAATGGAAACGTTAGCTGGGAGCAAATGGAGAAAGAAAAGCCAAGGATAAGATATTTTGAAATAACCTACAGTTAGGATCGAAGAATAAAAATAAGTTAAGATTGAAAATTAATATTACCATCTTTTTTTAGTACAAGTTATAATTTATAAACTTGTATTTACTACTATAATAATAATAGGAAATACAAGATTGTAATACTTTAAGTAAAGACTGCTTGATGCGACCAATTTGCAATATCCGTAACAACATTTCGTTCGAACAGCTCGCAACGAAAACTCCTATTTCTATTTATACAAAGCTATTAATAGTTTCAGTAATTGTCAGTCAAATTGCCATTTGTCGATTAATTGGTGACGAGACAGTCGGGCGCCATTTCATTTACTGGACTAACCTTATGCTACTTGTTCATTTAGCTTGAGGCAATCAAAGGCTTCAGTAGAATCTTCCAAATTTCGTCTATAGTCTTTGGTTTTTTCGTCTATAGTATTGGTTCGTTTCTTTCGAATCTTTGCTAATTTAAGAATAAATGCTCATTAATATATTATATTCGTTATTATTTACGTATAGATAAATAAATAATAAAATGCTAGTCTAAATCTAAAATTGGAAGTGTTGTATTTTTATTTCATTATTAAATTTTTGTAAAAATTATGTTTTTAAAATTAGCTTGTAACATATACTGTGAATAAACATATATTATATCATAATTATTCGGGTAGGTACCTAAGCCTGTTATATTTTTTAGAATAGATTGTAATTTAAATTTAAATATACTGTAGAAAATGTATTTTAAATGATGTTGTTAACTTTAATTAATAAATAATTTGGTTATAAATGATGTGGTTAAAATAATTTGGAGACAAGTCTTTGAAATCATATTTTGGTAAACGTATCGTATGTTTTTGCACTTTAAATCTTATTAGTTTCTGGGAGTGTGTTGCAAGTTTTTAACATATAATACGAAATACTTTTTTATTTGTGAATATACTTTTGAAAAAATATATTCACAAAAATACCGTACTCTTTGGGACAGAGTACCATGTGCCCCTGTATCTTGTATCTGATTGCATAAATAAGTAAAAACTTATTCATGTCAGAAATATGGTTGTGACAAAATGTATCTAATGCTAATCCCCTCTACGGAGGCTATAAATCTTTATAAATAACATCTTGCTTAGGCTATCTATGGAACGTCAATGTTTCAATGACGTTTTACGTGCATCTTTTTTCTTTAATAGTTATAATGTTACAGTGTATATATGTAGCCTTAATACGTTAATATTTAAAATATGTTCGACGCCCTGGTGGACAGAAAAACTGTGTCCAATTTGTGTGCAATACACCAACTTCTATTCTATTTAAGATTATGTATATAATAAATAAATCTTTGAAATCTTGAGCTTTGATAATGACATGATTTTTAAAGAAGCGGATGTAAATCAGAAAGACTACTCTGACATTCAATTGAAAATTAAAGCATGGGAAGGGAACGTGTAGAACTTTCCAATAAGTTATACTTTTCAATATATACTACAAAGATTCCCAGTTTACTTTTCGCTTGGTTCTTCTTCTGAGTATGATTGGAAAGAGACGCTTTGAAATCCATATCGGCAAATGACGCTTCAATTAAAAAAAAGTTTTGTAACTGTCAGTTGTCACAATGACAGCACTTTAGAAACTTGACGTGTACATGACAACTTTAATACAACGGTGACAAACCCGTGCACGCTTAGCCTTACTGATCGATACTTTTTATATTCTATATTAATGTATTGAGTTAATATTTGCTCCATACGCATATCACAGGGTAAAATACTGAGAAATCAATTAGTTGTAACAATGACCTCATGCGGTATTGAATTATTCATTTCAATAAACGTGATAATAAGTATGCAGTTGATAAGTATCTGATTTTCCCCATGTATGATATGAGGGCAAAAATAAAATTTTGAACAATCCATAATCGCTCCCACTGCAAGTTTTCGTCTCCGGACGGCCCCTGGTGAAGCAGATAAATACCAAGCGGATTTATGAACGCGCAAATAAAATCAGGATGAAGAAGATGAAAACGTACAAAAACCAGTTCAGTCTTAAAATAATTACATCAAACGGCATACAATTGTAATAAAAACTTTATTACACACATGAATGGGAAAAATGCCGATGACGTCTACGTTTCAGTACGTAAATACCTAGTATCCGGTTTGAAGAACTTTGATGTCTTTTCGTACAGAAACTGCTGGTTTTCTCTTGGCCAAAGCTCTTTACTCTCTGGATATTTTCAACACAGGGTAGCCAGGCAAAACCAGTGTGTTTACCACATGATACTAATGGAGCTACAACCTTTAAGTTCTGGTCTTCATAACCTCTAGATCTCTTAATCATTAGGCAACACAAGATGGATGATAAGTCGCACGTGTCCACCTATCTGTAACATGGTACATTCTTTACGAATAGACCTAGTTTGAACAGCTTTTTAGAAAACTTCAAGAAGAGCGTAGTAAGTTTTAAAAGGCCTGTACTGTACTTGCGATCCATCTTGCAATATCACATAATATCAGGTGCCTCCTGCCCGTTAGCTCCCTGTTTAAAACTGCTAGAATTAATAAAGATCTCTTGTTTCATCAGCTCTTTTTGCGTACATAAAAATATCAATACATAACACACGATTACAGAGTTACATTTTAATTTGCGGATACCTAAATAATGTTGACTGGATGGAGGAAGAGCTGTGAATACCAGAAACCATAGTATTCAATTTAAAAGCTTGAAAATCAACTCCGATGAAATACATAATTGTAACCAGTTAAAGGAGGAAAACCGTAAACTGGTACATTGACATTACAAGCGGAAGCAATGTTACCGTTACTATGAACTAGTGAAATTCTAGGACATTTATATTAATTCAATAGCATGGTCATGCATAGGGAACACTTTTCTACCTTACCTACCCATTAGTCATCAATACTAACGAATATTAATATATAATATACTGATTTATTTAAAAGCTAATAAACACATGCACTGTCTTAATTTAATATTTTATTATTAAGTTTATTCGGACTTATTATGTTTGAAAGTATTTTAAGTGAAGAAATTTATTTGCTCTCAAATTGTTAAAGATGCTCCCAGCTAATATGAAAGAATATTTTAACAGGCAACATCTTTCTGAAGCAGTCTAATATAGGCGAATCACAGATTAAAAATATAAAAGCAAAAACAAAAATGCGCGCATAACAATGCGTAATATTCTATTGTCTTTGATACCTTTTTCGGACGCATGTATCATGTCCCGGTGTAAAACAATATCATATTACAAATGGACATGTGTGGCATACGTAAATGCTTATCAAAGGTCGCGGTATCTCTCATTCATAATATTATGATGTCATTAACACGCGACAGTCATCCTTCCGGGGTTTGACGTTTCTGTTATATACTGGAACCGCCTCAGGGTTATTAATTGCAGTTGTAGGAAGCCCCGCGATTCCCAAATGGGGCAGAGAACTTTGTGGCCCTTTTTTTAGTCATTTTTTATTTGGGCTCCAAGACCAGTTTTCAGACAATATCTTACAGCGAACAAGTATTAATCTCGGTGTACTGAAGATCAGCTTCAGTTGGGATTTGATTTCACGATCTCAGGACTCAGAAGCACACGCTTTATTAATTAACCACTATTACTACTCTTGAACTGCATTGCATCAAACAATTTATAACCAACATTCACAACCAAAATGGGTACGAATTTGTGCGTGTAATTTTTTTATTTTTGTGCTTAGCAATGTTGGCCAGCGTGCTTCGTAGGTTTGATACCCGGCTGTGCACCAATGGACTTTCTTTCTATTTGCACATTTAACGCTCGAACGGTGAAGGATATTAACCTGAGGAAATCAGGTTGCCTTAGACCTAAAAAGTCGACGGGGTGCGTCAGGCACAGGCGGCTGATTACCTACTTGCATATTAGATTAACAAATGATCATGAAACTGATACAGAAATCTGAGGCCTAGACCTAAAGAGGTCTTACCACTGATATTTATTTTTATTTTATTGCCTAAAAGCAAGTCAATCAAAATCCAAATAATATTATTTCAACTGGAATCAAACATAGGAGCTTCGGTTTATAAGCAACGGATACATTAACAACAGTTACTAGTTCATTAGTTCGGTTCTAATGGCTTTAATTTTAAAAAATTCACAGATTAAATCGGTTAATATTAATGGAGTGACTCAGAAGGATGCTATTGTAAAAAAACAGTAGAAAATCGGGCACAAGCATAATTCAAATTCAAAAATTATTTATTCATATAGGTAACATAATGTACACGTATGAACATCAAAAAAAGAAATATACTTTAAACGCTTCTAATTTTACATTTACTGCCAGTTCTCAAATCAAGGGCGTAGAACGGAAGAGAAGAACTGGCAATAAACTGTCCGCCATTCTTTTTACTAATACTTTTCTAAAAAAGACATCCCAGGAAAGAATGCTATTTGGAAATCCAAACCGTTAAATACTAATGTGAGGCGCCAAAGCTATTATACAAAGTATTTTTATATTTTATTTGCATGTATAAGCGGTTAAGCAAGTTTACTTTGAGACTCCTAACGGTTTACATGACCTCAACAATACTAAAGATATTCTGTTGCCACAGTTATCCTGTTAACTTTCTTGAGAGAAATCGATTTTAACATTGTGTTGGATATATTCAAAGGCCTATTATGATTGAATTTTCATTATTTACACTTAGAGCCTGTTTCACAATGTATGGATAAACTATAAAGTATCAAATATGCAACACACATTATTCGAAAGATAAAAGTTCCCAATAATACTTTACGTTTCATGACGAATAGCGCTATCTGACAGTCGTGAAACGCAATACTGTTTATCCTACCAATAAGTAATAAATAGCTTATTTGGAACTTATCCCGACATTGTGAAACAGACCCTTACTCGTAAGAATCAATAAGATTCATATAGTACGGATCGATATGAAACGAGACTCAATGATGCTCTAACCTCACCTCTACCCAAGAACAAAGACACATGGGAAGACCACAACGTACTGACGACATCATAATTGTTTCTGGGAAGCTGGGATGGAGCTAACAACAGACACAAATGGAAAGTTTATCCAAGCCTTTACCCAAAAGGAAATACTGCAGAATACAAAGAAACGGAATAACATTAAAATAACTTACGTACTAATTTGTTAATAAGTATGGAATTAAAGTGGCTCTATTATTTACAATTACACGTGTAAGAACGTAGGAAAAGTATGCTTTAAAATCACAAGTATTGCGAGTTAAATAAATATCAATTTATTTTATAAACTACTAGTTATTCTTCGGTTTTTCTTAATGCCTACCTTTTTAGTAGATAAACCAACTCGAAACATTTTGCTATGCTACCCCAGAGACTGTTCGGTTTTCCAGAATGAAATCTTTTTAGGTTGTTCATTCATCGTGTGATTATCTCTATATAAGTTGAAAGTAAATGTCATACGCGTTAAATTAACAAATAGAAAATAGGTGTTACTTGTGGAAGGGTGAAAATTAAAGTTAGTAGTTAGTTAGTAGTAAATAGAGTATGTATAAAAAAATAAAAACAATATTTTTGTCTAAAATATAAATTATTGGGCATTACAAAAGATATAGCGTAAGTATATTAGCGTATTGTCAGACCTACTGAATTTGCGTAATAAATTACATAAGAATTGGTCGAGCCGTTTCGGAGGAGTATCGGAAGTATCAGTGTGACACGAGAATTTTATATATGTAGAGATTAGACAGAGGCAGAAATCTGAAGCAACTTAAAATTATAACATTAAAGTTCCTGAAAGAATTAGTCACCACCGTAGACCTGGAATGCGTCTGTGGCTTCAGACGTACAGTAACCCTCGAAGCAATGAGGTTGCTCCGTGAAGCCTGCGAAATGCTCAGGAGACTTCTGTACTTCTGGAAGAAGCTAAGCTGGCTTATTTAGCCACACCACATACCTAAAGATCGTCTAAGTGTGGAAACTGACGGAATGGAGTTAACACTATAACTCCTCTATACAGAACAACAATTCACAATTCATCTCCACCACGCCCTTGAAACATCACTTAAGATCAAAATCGTAGACAGAAATGTCAACCGGATGCATGTTAATTAATTAATTGGCAACACAGATAATTGTTAAACTAATAGGTCCAAGGCTTGTCGACAGAAAAAGGTTTCCCACAGATAATAATCGTATTGTGTCATTGTTATAATTGAAACTAAGTATTGGGGGTTTTTGCAAGTATGATTTGAATAGTTATTGATGAGTGATTCATGGAATTAATTTCGTTATCTGTAAGGATTAAAATTCCTTTTATAACAGGGGAGAGTATTTAGACCTGAAGTTTTGACAACAATTAAATTTAACTGTTCTTATTATGCCATCATGATTATAAATACGATATTTGGATGCCTGTTGCACGGCTGATTTTTCTAGTTTTTATTATTAATAAATCTGAATGCACTTGTACATTTGCTATTCTTTTTAAATAAATTATTTATTTAGTATTGTCTTTTATTAACATAACTTTTACACATTTAAAGAAAAACACTTTTTTACGGATTATAGTTATGTATTATTGTATTTAAACTTATAATTATTTAGACATAATTTTAAATTTAAACCGACGTTTCGCGTGCTTTACAGCGTGCGTGGTCACGGTCGGTTTAAATTTAAAATTATGTCTAAATAATTATAAGTTTAAATACAATAATACATAACTATAATCCGTAAAAAAGTGATTTTCTTTAAATTATTTATTATTTTAAAAATATATAAATATTTAGAGACGGTCCAGTGGCGTAGCTACCTTGGGCGGCAGTCGGAGTTGGTGGTGTCACCCAATCGAAAGTAAAAAGCAATAAATTTTTGACATGGGTCATTTATTAAAAGATCGCGAATATCCCCCAAAGCGTGAGGCTCTTTTGCGGGGATCCCCGAATTCTACATAGAGCTGAGCCAGGAATCCCTGAAAAAGACATTATGCTAGCGATTTATTTTTTTGTTTGTACGTGGTCCTTGAAGTTGAGAAACCGGTGCGCACCAGCTGCCTACTGAAGTATTTCCGAACCAATTCGACTTAGGGTCCTTCAAGAAAAGAGCGTACCAATTCTTAAAAAGCCGGCAACGCACTCGCGAGCCCTCTGGCATTGAGAGAGTCCATGGGCGGCGGTATCACTTAATATCAGGTGAGCCTCCTGCCCGTCTGCCCCCTGTTCTATATTAAAAAAAAGGATATGGAAGACATAGAGTAATTGATTAAACTAAAGCTTATTATAAAATGTAACGCATAATATTGATTAGCACCAATTCAAATGATATTTTGTATTAATTTAATTTGTGATTATCCGAATATAAGGATACAACTGAGTTTCTAACTGGGTTTCGCAAAATGGATTGCTCTTAAGAATTGGTACGCTTTTTCTGGAAGGACCCTAACACCTGAACCCAATAATGAATCCACAATCTCAGATTGTTTTTCAATCTGCGAGTTGATCGATCTCCTATCTGCATCCCAATATTCTAACCCTAAGAAGATAATCCATTTTTGGCGACGGGTAGAATGCAATCTCTTCGCTCTTTACACTTGATAATCAATATAAACCAAATTAAGTAAATAAAACCGTACAAATAATATTAATACATATATACATGTCTATGTTTAAGACATATCAAAAAGCTTATTAATTATTTAAAAAATAATTAATTAGTTAAAATCGTAAGATAGGATATTGGCACAGATAAATTGTCATTTTCATACAAACGTCTATCCACATACACCGATCCGACCTACCATGGATATCTTGCTTGACAGATGGCTATTACAATCCGTCGATTTATTGGCACACTTTTATCAATATTTTAATTAAGTTGTCAATGAGAGGGTCAAAAATGGATTGAGATAGGTGAAATATTGGGTTTTGGCGTAAGTCGCATTGGATCGAAAATATATAAGTAGGCAGCTTCCAAACTATCTTAAAAAACTGCCACGACGTCCGAAAAAAACCCGCAGTACTTAATCCGATCAACTCATCTGAACATATTCTATGGTAAAATGCGGTAGAAGATGCAGAAAGACCCCACATATGACGCAACGGAATTAAGCCGCTCGGAAAGTGGCTGGTCGTCGACGGGTATTTCCATAATCTATACCAACTCTACGATATGTTACATGTTGAGGAAAGTTGATGGAAAACCCCATTTTAATCAGCCATTTCCCCAAATCTATAAAAAATGGTTTGAAAAAATTTACAGATAGGGATGAGGTTTAATTGCTATGTTATCAATCGTCATCTCTTCTCCTCCTCTTAGTTCTTTTCTGATCCATCAAGCAGTGAAAGCTGTAGAATAAACACACTTCCACGTCGAAGTCATTGATTTTGTTGCAAGTCTTATAATGCGAAACAATACTGTTCCAGACACAAGACCTCTGGATTATAAACTCTATATGTCACTAAAGCCATTCGAAATAAGAAAAAAAATAGATTTATGTAATATAAAAACGACTCGCAATTTAGCTGTATAAAATTTCAACTTTAATATTAAATATTTATCTTCCTTAATTAAAGTAATTGCTTTACAACAAGAGATTTCTACGTAATATTTTATCAATTAAATATTTCTCCTGAAACATTCACGCAGATTAAAATCACTCACCGGTGCCCTTAGTTAGCTCCACGTAAATAAAAAGTCCGATTACAATTAACCACTTCATTTTACACTATCACTACACGTCCATCACACACCACAGCTTTCGCACCACTGAATACTGATGTACCAACTACCAATTAAAGTGATCAAGGCACAAAATTAAACTTGTTCCTTCTGATAAATAATTTTATCTAAAGCTACATGCAAAAGAACTATATTTGAACGGTTCTCTTAATATAGCGGCATATTAAATTGTCAAGCCGTATAATTATGATAATGTTAGTTCGAATAGGGTCTGAGTGACCAAAGATAACAGATCGGTAATAATAATTAAATCATTATACGTTACGCTGTGGGTGGGTAACCTTTTTAAGTCGTAAATACTATATATCACATATACATATATCATAGAAATGTGTCTGAACTTTTTAAATCATTTATTATTAAATCCAGGAAATATAGGAGTTTTAGTTATTAACTTCGAAATTTTTTATATGATAGGTGGTTAGAGATAGAGGCGAGAGTGATAGAGGCGTTAGTGGGAGCATTTTGAGGAGAATAGAAAGTAGAGACAGAGAGAGTAGACAAAGAGAGAAGTGTGCCTAAAGATCTGCACAGGAAGACAATCCTACAGTTCGCGCCAATTCACAAAAGAAAACGCTAAGCCATTGAGGTGGTGTGGATGAATACTAGAATTATTTATTAGCAAACGTCGCACGGGCTTTGCAACTTAAAAATGTACCTTCCTTCCTCATTAATCATTCTAGCTATTAATGAAAACCGCAATAAATTGCGTTAATTTTTAAATTTATAGTGAACACGCGGTCGAGGACTTATTGTAATATAAAATTAGTTAAACATGTGGTGTCTATAAAATTTTGAAGGAATTATCAAACACTACAACTTTTCTTCAGAACCTAATCTTATATATATGTGTATGTATCATCGTAATTAGCAGACTTGTTCTACCATTTTTTTTAATTTTGCAAATCCAAATTTAAAAAATAAAATCTTATCAATATGTATATTTAATTATTACGATTAAGCCTTTATTGTTTACACCCGGTATTATACATATAAATATTTGTTTTAGTTACATTACCTAACTTAACTAATCTTATACATTAGATGTGCCGGTTTTGGTGCTCAGCGTGAAGCACATAAGCATCTCCCAGCTGCTACTTTGGTTTTGTTAGCTCTTCTTGTCCAAGTTGTGCCTCCTATTCTCTGCCTCTCTTTCTTTTTCCATCTCGTGGTCATTCTATAATAATTTTGTCAATTTCACTGGCTACCTCTATATATTAATACCGCACAAATAAGATGGCTCTCTGTCAGTCAAATAACTTTGAAACTTAACTATATAGCTGCTATACATATGTGTAGAGATAGCTAGCTATATTTTGTTAGCTTAAGTAAATGTATTATTTCAGATTTTAATCAGCTTATAGAAAACTAAACACGTCTTAAGTCTTCATTTTAAATGAAACATACTAAAACACTCCTTTACGTTATTACCTATATTTATGTCAAAACTGTATTTCTTTTTAAATAGAATAAAGAAGAAGAGGTCGACTTCATACACTATAAAACAGATTTCTGAAGGGATCCATAAACTCAAGACAACGAAGTCACAGATTTTTATTTCTAAAATGACAAAGTACATCCAATACTTCACAGCTAGGAATAGTTTTTATTCAAAAACAATTGTCGTTTTAACATTAATATTTCGAAATTTAAATTTTGAAATGTTAGGTACATTTAGATTAGATTATCATTAGTGCCGTCATTCACGAGTTTTAGAGAGACGTACGTCTAAAATAATCTTACATCACAAACAACAGAGTACATTAAATATTGAAACTGGCTGAAAACGAGACGCAAAAGTTAAAAAGTAAAAAAGTACAGCTAGCAACAGACCGGACATTTAAAAAACGAGAAAGGTTGGAAAATGCGAATTCTAAATATAAACGGATACATTCCAAGCAGAACAAGAACTGTAGTCATAAAAAGCGCACTAAAGTTACGATCCATCTTACAACATACGACTATTAGGAGACGGACAAATTATGTTTAGTAAGAATCATGACATTATGATAATTGCGTCATATAGAGAATTTAACCTAAATTTCTGATTTAATTTTTTAAGCAAAATTCATTGCAAAAGTTAAATTCAAGCTTAGTTAGCAAAAAATCTTAATAAAAATGGCATAAGATAGAAGAATAATAAATATAAATTAAATGCACATATTTGCGATCATGTGTGTCTTATAATTAAATGCTATGTCACGATTGCTTATAAATATAATATAATCGGCTAACGGTTCTGCAGTTACTAAATTACTTTCTACGACAGCACTAAATACAGAAGACATTCTGATAATATGATCTTCGTAAAGTAAAAGATCGTGTCGTGTTCGTGTCGTACCCAATGAAGTGACTTCAAAGCGCGGAACCTTTGATAGCGTCGAGCCGCGATCGAGAAACTGAGATAGGCATGCATCGAATAAAGCCAGATTAGTCAAAGCCAATTTAAAATTCAAAAAACGTAAGCGATAACGCGAATAAAACAAAGATGCCGCTTAAAATAAGGATATTTAAAGGCGGCACGCATCGCAATTTGGTAGTTTTTAAAAACAGAATTCATTTCAACAGATAAGAGTTGAAAGAATGTCTATGGTTGAAGGCGGTTGGGAGTTATATTATTAATTCATACAATTTTTTTGAGTTATATGTGAATAAACAATCATTATGTTTTCTATCTTTGGAACTACAGAATAAAATGTATGGTACGAAATACTGAATTATTCATTTCAGTTCTGTACCGCCGCCGCGGCAAAGCTTATCATATTCTTACATTCTAAGAATGTTTGATTCCCAGCAAAATAATAAATATTTCCGGAGAGCGCAGCTTAATGAAAATGGGCAAAAAGGATTTTAAAAGATGTCTACGGTTGCATTGAACAGTACAGTTATTGCGTTGAATTTTCACTGATGTACATAGCCCGAAACTTAAATAGTTAAAATAAAATGAAAAGACTTGTGTCGCTTTATAGCAATTACCAATGTTATTAATTGATATACTTAAAGATGTGTAATCGATTGACTATATACAATCAATACGAATGAAGTTATCTTGCTGTTCAGTCACTTCAGTCTGCGTTTTAATACCCCTGCTAGAATTAAGAGATTAATCTCAATTCTTTACAATAGTGGTTCCGACATTAGCTATTGTTTAGATGTAACCTGTGGGTTCCAAGTTATCCCGCTAACTGAATTTGTATGAAAATTATTATGTCATAATTCCAAGTTACCATACCAATTACAAGTATGTTGTTTTAAGTAGTAACAGAGTCACGCCTGTCCACATTAGTACGTTATTATAGCACAATAATTTGTGTGTTGTTCATATGTTCACAGCTGAGCTAAATAATATTTTTTAAATAATACATAAAGTTCAAATGCATGAGGATACAAAAATAATATAATGTACTAAATTAATTTACGCACGTAGTGTTAAGAGCAGAATTAATTGTAGAGCAACTTATGCGATAAAGTTAATCCGCTTGATACTAGTTTAATATACAACTTCTAGATCTTAGCCTCTGAGGGCTTCGTGATCTTTAGGCAGATTCAGTTTTCGAGAGTCGTCACCCACTAACGCCTAACCAATTGGTGTGAAAATGATCATAATATGTCAATGCATGAGCTAATTTTTTAGGTATACAATTTATAGTTATAAAAAATAATAATAATTCGTTAGTCTCCCACAACAGTAATTTTGTCTTAATCCCCAGCCCAGGCCCGCTAGTTAGTGATTCTATTGTTCGAGGATCGTCCCTTTAGGTTGAGAGAACACATGGTCCAGCATAAGCTACTTTCAATACAAATTAGTATTTATTGCTGTGGCTACTTTTTAATTATCTATTGCTTAATACATATACAATTATTTAATATGTACTTAATATCAAAAACAGGTCAACAGATGTAATGTTTATGTTATCTATAGTATACATTGAAATACTGTTGGCACATCCGTCACAGTCATGTCATTTATGGCGTGTTTTTTTTTGAGTTTCATTTGACATTTTTCATTTGTACGGCAAAATATTTTGATTAAATTTTTGTTAGAATATATACTTTTTAATGAGAATTTGATTAAATTACAAATTAATAATTATTTACATATTCCCTGATAAACTAAGTCTTGTCTTTAATGTCGTTCTAAAACATTTCTATTTACAAATCAAAACTGATTCAGTATATGATAAAACTTGCATCATCCAAATTAACCGACCCTAGTGACTTGTGTATTATTGTGAAATTACAACAAAGTCGAGAAGTATTGAGGTACTTCACTAATTAAACTTATAAACTTTGATGATATTACAAGAGATTGACAATATGCCGCCCGTAAAGCGTGTAAAACGCGTTAGCAGTGCTGAAGATGATGATGAGGATTATAGAAAACGACGAGACAGAAATAATGAGGTAATCAGCAGTCATTTTTTTGGTATTTCGAAGTTACATATTAACAAGCATAAAAATTAAAGTTGTGTTTTTAACACCTTTTATTAAGTAAAAAATTCAAAACTTTAAAGAATTTAAGTACTGTCATTGTACAATAAAAGATTTTTAAAATTTCTAATTACAGGCAGTGAAAAAGAGTCGCTTCAAGTCAAAGCAGAGAACACAAGAAACATTCACAAGAGTTAACAAACTAAAAGCAGAAAACCAAATGCTTGAAGAGAAAGTTAAAACATTAACAAAGGATCTGGAGTTTTTAAAGACACTTTTTATGGAGTATGCCTCTAAGTCAGATTCAAAGTTTGAAGGAATTGATTTAGAAAAACTATTATCAGAAACACCAGAAGAAAAAGCAGGGAATAGCAGTAAATCTTAAGATTATAATGCCAGAAGTTTTAAATGATTTGAACTATAGTGAGTGTTAAGTGCAAACCTGACATACAAAATACGGACATTTTATTGAAGTTATTTAATTAAGAATACTTTGTGTAAATAATTTAGAAAAAAACAAGGTTTAACTAATATCAAAATATAGTTTAAGAATATCTTTAAAAAAACTTTTTCATTTAAATTTTTATACATATTTTTGAAATTTTAACAAAACATTTAACAGTGTATGTCCGATCGTGATTGGTAAATAGTACTTCTAGTACAACACAGAGAATATATTTTTTATCTTTATAAAGTGCTTTCAGGTTTTTACAGATTTGCTACAGGGCCAAAAATGGATAGATTTTCACCACTCTTGATTCTTCATTTGTGTAACTGGTTTTATTTTAATTTTTGTATTGCATTGTGGGTGGGTTACCAAATAAACAAAAATAATATTAAAAATCTAATGACAATGTAACAATTTCAATGGACAACCACTAACTATGGCTGTTAATCTTACCTAACAATGAAATAAACAATACTTTATAAAATAAATGATCATATAGAAACCTCGTGGATGCATCTAGTATAATATGCAATTTCAGATTTTAAAGTTATTTTACTACTAAATAATTTTTCATAGATAACTTTTAAATTAAATAAAGCAAAATTGTATCCTCCTTACCCTGTTGGAAAATAAAAAAGAATGAACTGTACAGGATGATTAAATGAAAGAAAACAGATAACAACTTTATTATACAAAATATACATATACTATTTCCAGACATTTATCACACCATCAGCGGAGGAGCTGACTAAATAACACTTGTTTGCTTCGACTAGGGTTATATCTGTGATTGGAGCGGTGTGATAGAAGGTCCTAGATTCCACAGTTCTGTACACATTATCCTCTATTAACGATGGTGGGGACGGATTTGATTTACAACATTCTTGAATTACTGTTGTACCATCAATTATTCTGCTTCTGTAACAAAGTGAGTAAAGAAACCATATGAATCAATCACTTTAAGCTGAACACAGTGATGACAACTACAACGGAATGTTTACCTCAGGACCAACTTTGTTGTACACTTAGCTTAAGAGGTAATTTAAAAATGAATTTAAAATACCCGCAAGTAATATAAAATTTCCACACTTGGGTTTATATTATATGGTTAAGTTCTTGGTTGGGTTTGAGGCTGAATAGTTTGTATAGAAGCGTGGTTTTATTTAAAGAAAAATAAATCTTGAATAAAAAACCTATTAAATTGGGGGAAAATTGGCATCACTGTATGCACGGAACTTGTTATCATTTCTACGAATTGAATATCCACACATATTTTTTTATCAAATTAATCTCATAACGAGAACAAATTGATATACACTAAACAAAAGTGATACTTCATAATAGAATGTTATTTTTTTATGTAATTATTAATACGAAGTCTACGAAGCTTTTTTTTTTTAATTGAATTGCACGAGTTTATTTAAAGTCATTCGTCTCTTTTCTTTATCGCGTAACTACAAATTATCAAAATAGATTAAACATTCTATCTCTGTCTATCTATACTGCGTCAGAAGAGCAAGCAATGAAACGCGTGTTCACATTCGTATTGGTATCTCAACTGTCAAGTCACAATCTTGTCTCGCGCACTGTCAAATATGTCAAACTTCTGCTGACAGAAATAACAGTTAATTTGTATCCGACTAAAATCTCTCGCCTTTTGTTTTTTTTTCTTTGATAATCTAGTTTTCCTACCTTTTACTTGAAACTGGCATAAAGTTACAACTATTGCCATAACAAAAATTGCAGATACAGCAAAAAAGGTTTCAATCGGATCTCTTAAAGCTAACACTAACCTGTAAGCAATCGATTGCGTCGTGTCATGCGGTGCTTGCACAAGTACATGGGAATCATCTGGATGTCTCAAGTCCCACATACGAAGTCGCAAATCTGATCCACCCGTTACTAGGAACCTGTCTCCACCCGCGCGACATCCGCTATACACCGCGCTTATGTATTGGCTAGCCTGTAAATAACATATCGAAAAACATTGAGGTCTTAGGTTAAACCAAGACCACCTGTCAAACAGATGCATCTATTATTAATAAATATTTTTACGTAATTGATTAAGTAATGTACATAATATATATTTATCATAATTTTATGTTCTGTTTCACGTGTGGCATAGACTAATAATGTTTGACCTGTTTTTAAGTAAGAGCTCGTTCCCACTATATCGTATCGACGTTTTATTATCGTGTGTCGTAGCGGCAGAAGATTTTATATGAAGCTATTCACACTTGTCCTTGCACTTGTACTTGTGTTCATTTTTGTCGTATGTCGGGCTGTCCCCGCCCGCACCGCACCCCCTATGCCGCCCGCCGTAGTTACCTACTGACATTCTAAAATAATTGAAACACTTAACATCGTTACTTCTTCAGTTATTAAGTTCTGAAATATGGAAAGTAAATGTTTCCCTCATAATTGGGTGCACCCAATATCTTCTATATTTAGCTGTCTTTCGTTTCCTCCACAAATAATATGTCACAACAAAAGGTTCGTCGACGTCCATCGTGTACAGAAGCCGCCTTTTGACTGTTTAATGCTGAACTTAAAACTAACAGCTGCGGTCATAGCTGACAGCCGACTAGTGTGAACAGAGGCGCCGACACACGATAAAAAATCGTCCCCACAGACGACATAGTGGGAACGAGCTATAAGGCTTAACAAAGATGAAGAATTATTGTCCTGTTTTACGTGTGACTTATCAAAGATTAATAATATAACTCACTGGCGCAGTGTAGTTGAGTGGAGGATGAGGAGCCGTTGAAGGCCACAGGGCGTGCGTACGATGCGCGCTCTCCACGCACCAAGCGGCTGCGTCCCTTCCCCCCACCGCCCATATGCGAGACGTATGTGACCCGTACCCTACTATACGTCTTATGCGTTCCGCTATAATTATGTTTAGGGTAAGATGAAAACCTGGGGTTATTTTTTTTTTTCATAGTGTAAGATTCTTATTTCTGTTATTCAGAAATAGATTTATTTATTTATTTATTCGGAAACCAAACAGAAACATCCTTATAATAAAAACAAAGTCAAAAATAAAACACAAAACAAACACACTGGACGCATCCAGAATAGGTTACACTTATACAACCATATGATACAAAAAAGAAAAAAAAATATGACAACAAAACACATAATAATAAAAAATCAATTTCATTAAGGTAATAACATTAATAGATTGTTTTTTCGCAAATACAGAAATGTTTTATTGATTGCCATTGCGAAAGAAAAATGGCAGTTTTACAAAATAGCCCGTGCATCGCCTCATTTACCTTAAGATCGCAATTCCTGAACTAACACGATTTCGTCGAAAATGATGCGAAGTTCTGTCAGATGGCAACACATACTGTTTGTTAATAGATTAAAAATGCAAAAAGACTAAATATTTCTTTTAGTATAGGAATTGACATATAGCAGACAATTGTCATTTTACTAAACAGAGAATTCGTCTGTTAATTTCTGCAGTTCATTAGTTTACCTTTATATATGTATAGGAATATATTTATAACTATCAAATATGTCTCATGTTAATAGAAAATATAAGAAGATGCCTTCGAAAAAGAATTTATTTTTACTGGATAGGAATGCAAAGGAGCCCATGTGATGCCTAAATGATGAGTTAACGATGAACACCCGTTTGATTGCGTTGCCAACCTTTGGAATAATATACTTTTTCTTCAAAAGAATATGTATACTTACAGTTAGGATGCCTAACAGATGTAATGGGTAGTTGGAAACGCAAATCCCACACACAGATGGCGCCACTCGACGTCCCCACTGCTAGGTATCCCGCACTATTAGCGTAAAGGCACGTATATACGCCTTGCTTTAAATCACCTTGGAGCTTCCAAGCATTCTCTGAAAAAATTGAGCTTTTTATGTGTCGAGGTATTTTATCTTAAGATGAGACAACTAAGGTTCTCTCAACTAAGGTTATTTTAAATTATATACCCACAGATATATTTATTATAAAAAAGAAAACATAGACAATATACAAAGCAAAGACAGATTACATGGTTAAATATAACGGAAAACACAATTTAATTAATTACATGAATAGATAAAAAAGAAAACTGATATTAAACTAAATCTTAATATTTTAAAGAAATAGATATTCGTATCCCAAGTGACAATCATGTCTTAAGCTTCGTCAAATATGTCAAACTTCAGACGGCTTGACAGCTGACAAATCTAGATTTAAGTTTGGTTGTCGCTCTGGACTTTCATCATTCATAATTAAATACCAGACAGGGTTATATACCAAATATAATTACGGCGTAATTTTATAATATGAGAAAAGATTTAATAATATTAATCCATCGGGGCTACACCCCTAGATGGATCTTGGTTCCAGAAAGTTTCTTTTGCGTCCAGAGCGTTTCTTTGATCACCACTGTTTCATAAACAAATCTATGATCAGCTTTTTATCTGATACATACGTTGAGTTTTGGATTTGAGACATGTCGGTATCCTCACGACGACTGACCCTATGTTGTTCCGATTAATACCAGCAGCTGAGGTTCATCATCGGACGTTTAGGCAGAATAAATAGAAATTCCAACCATATCACCTCGACGTCCGTCGTTCCACAACTGAGCAATTTTTAAGGCAGTTTTTGCCACCGTCACTACTATGTGGAACTAGCTGCCCACTTAAGTATTTCCAAATAATCAAAATAATTAAACTAAGTGTCCTTCAAGAAAAGAGCTAACCAATTCTTAAAAGGCCGGCAACACACTCGTGAGCCTTCGGGCATTGAGTGTAAACGGGCGGCAGTACCACTTATCAACAGGTCAGTCCGTTCTATAAAAAAACTTTTTGATACGGGTATAGACAATCGCACGCTGGAGCCACAAGGCCAAATGCTATTGTGACCAAAGATTGTTAATAGGAATTTATATGGTTAAGTAAATTAAATAATTAAATGGGTCCTTCAAGAAAAGAGCGTACCAATTCTTAAAAGGCCGGCAACGCACTCGCGAGCCCTCTGGCATTGAGGGTGTCCATGGGCGGCGGTATCACTTAACATCAGGTGAGCCTCCTGCCCGTTTGCCCCTGTTCTATAAAAAAAAAAAAAAAAAACTCACCAGGTGATCGTAGATCCCACCCTACGATGTGTGCATTGAGCGTAGCGTAAGATATGACGCCCGAGTGTAAACCACCTGCGCTTGCGCACGCCACCGCGCCACCAGCGCTACTATCCAACTGACGGCATTGAGAGAGTGTCAGGCGCGATGAACCTGTGTCCAACCTATCAAACAGAATTTTCACAATGAACTTAAAACAAGTAGTACTTTTTTATTATAGGGGACGTTCATGACGTCAGCAGATTTATTCCCCCCACCCCTTGACGGCAAAAGTAAGCAAAGCTCTCAAAAAAGACTAGTACATAATCGTATTAATGTTTCGGGAATCCTCGAATTTAATTTAGTTTTCAAGCATAGACATTGTTTAAAAAAGTAAATAAATACTGGTGACGCAAAAAGCAAATAAGGAAATGAAATAATAGTGTGAATAATAAAACCAATTTTTTCCCCTACCCTTAATTTCCATTTCAAATGTTACTTAGAGCTAAATGCGAACTAGACTGAAGAGTATACCCCCATAGGCTGGCAACACAACCACTACAATAGGTGGCCATGGACTGCGGTGGCTGCCCTTTTTGAGCTCGTTTGCCCCTTACTCAATAACAAAGTTAGTAGCTCATTTTACAGATGTCACAGTCAAAAAAAAAGGGCAAACAAATCAATACAATAATTTTAATTTGGGTAGTTCAAATGAGGGTAGTATATATTTTTCCAAAATTATAAGAAATAAAAATGATATTGAAAAATATATACCAAACTTAATGGCAAAGTGGGATTAACTTATGGAAATACCTAAATCTTCAGTGAAATACTTGATGCTATAGTAAATCGTTTCTGGGCGTACTCTTACTCGATAAACTTACCTAAGGACAAAAACTGAGCCCTCCTGTGTGGCAGCCACTAATGAATGTCCGCCTTCACACGCCGCTAGAGACATCACCGGCCCAGCACTACGATTGAATGTTGCTTTAGACCTGGAAAATTATGCATAACAGCCTGTATACAGCTTCCTGTCTCTTTCTATTAAATTGTATTTACGCTATGTTGAAAAGAGATGGTTAGTACAATTGAATTTATGAATAGTGCAAGCCCTCACTTATTAACATAGGCGTGTCCCTGTAGACGAGCCGCGTCCCATACTTTCACTGTTCCGTCGTCGGAACATGATCCGAATAGAGCCGGATAAGCGGGCATACGAACCATTTGGTTTACTCTTGCTCTGAAAGTAAATAAAGTTGCGTAAGTATACTCCCTCTTTCAAATCCTATCAGTGCTTAGTGTGCTATCAGAATTTGCTCAGAAAAACTATGTGACGTGTCAGGCACGGGTGGCTGATACCTTACTTACCTACTAAGACACAAATGCTAGTATATAAAACTTACATTTTATATACTAGCATTATCTTGCGATCAGGATATATAAATGTACATATCGTCAAATAAAAATACCCACCAAATATACATACAAAAACACATATTTAAATTATATTATTTTTACATTTACAATACAAAATAACAATTTTCGAAGTAAGAATATTAATAAATGTAACTTTTAGGGGACAAATGAGTGAGGAAGAAAGAGAATGAGAATGCTGCTAACTATTAAATCAAAAAAAAATCTCCAAATCATAAGGAGAGAAAGGAAAAAATGTTTCGTGTCGTTAAATTATTATTGTGCTTTTTTCCATAGTTTTGGATAGTAAAAATAACTTATTTATTAATAAACCAGTTAAATCCCATATGTAAGAGTCTAAGAATAAAAAATAAATTGTTTTTTGACATAAGAGGTTACAACAGTGACGTAAATCTTTTGCATTACTTACTTATGTTCATGTAAATATGCCAATAGCTGGTTTCCGGGTCGCCATGTTACTGGTGCCACCAGTTCCTCGCTGCTTTCTACATTATCGTCTTGGCTTCTAAAAATATTAATTAAAATATATGTAGCTTAAACACGACAAAGATAGAATTAGCAAACATATATTTTTTTAAGGAATTGAGGCACACTTGATGTTCAGTGATACCGCCGCCCATGGACACTCATTTCAAAAAAGCTCGCAATTGCGTTGCCGGCCTTTTAAGAACTTGTACGCTCTACTACTAATTATATGTCGGTCCTCATTCCATACAGAATTAAAAAAAACTTTGTTACGGTAGGTAAGCCTGTAGGTGTTGTTGTACCCACAAAACACGAAAAATATTATTTAAAAAAAAAACAAAGCAATATAAGTAAGAAGAGAAGAAATGGTTTGGTAACTAAAAACGGGTAAAAACCTCCAAAGTATCCCACAATTTTCTGCCATCCATCATCAGATATCAACCAGATTACGTTTTCTATAAACAAAATCAATAAAGACAAATACGAATCGCTTCGAATACCTTAAAGTCTTTTGAAACTTTTGTTGCGTTCGTGTGATTAAATTTCTTAATTCCATACGACAAGGCGCCATACTATCTGTAAAGATAATATATAATTAACATTATTATTTTAAATAGGCTGCCTTATATCTACCCGCCCACCGTCTACAATCTAAATATACAAATAAAGGACTGGCTTATGAACACACCCTATGCAATGTTAGAGCTGTTTCTGAGACCTAGTATCTAATTTCACACTTTATTCATTCACTCACTGACTCACTCACTCACTCACACATTTGCACCCTCACTCATGCACTCAAGCGTGTTGCTAACAGTTGAAAAATCAAAAATAAATAAAATATGTAAATAAATAATATATAATAAGGAATTGGATATTTTAAGGAATTTATAATTAAATTTTTTATGGTCGGCTGGGAACCCGACCCATAAAGACATTTTTATTTATATAATTATTTATTATGTATAAACACACCGATTTACAACATATACAAAATTGCAGATAAATAATGCGTCTATGTGGGACCAGCTTCCCACTGAAGTATTTCCGAACCAATTCCACTTAGGGTCCTTCAAGAATATACCAATTCTTAAAAGGCCTGCATTTTCGAGCCTTCTGGCAATGTGAGTGTCCATGGGCGGCGGTATCACATATCACACAGTTCAGCCTCCTGGTCGTTTGCCCCCTGTTCATAAAAAAAGGCAAAAATGGATATCAGAACATACATTGAACATAGCTAGCACTGTGACCTAGTTGCGAATGTACGGGTGCCGATGCAGTCACGCTCGCCACGCCCATACTGGCCCCGCCCATTTGAGATCCTGCCGCAGCTGACTGGGTCAAAGTATCTGTCGCTGATAAACAAAAATGTGAAAATTACGCAAATGCCTAGAGCGTAATTTTAAAATATTAGTAAATATTTTTTTTTTAATTTTTAGGTATACGATTTTACGTGCCCGTACGTACCTATCGTTTATGATCGTACGTATTTATCGTCACTAAGATGGCGTATTTCAAGATGTACTCTAGTCTTTATGATTAAAAAACCTTCATGAATATTTTGACATATTGACGTTTCTCAATAAAGAATAAAAAAATCATTATGTGGAACTAATAGTCAAAATTAAAAAAAAAGTACTCACAGTATACAAACTTTTTGATTGTTAAAAACGATTTACTAATAATTAAGACATAATAAGATTTCGATAACTTAATATAATTATATATATAATTAAAAAGGCAATGCTTACGTTTGAAAGTTCCTGGTTCCTGCGTTCCGAACATATGCTGCCATTCAGTGTTCATATGAGTTTCGTGGGACAAGGACGTCTTTTGTGTACGTCTAGAAAATAATAGTAGTAGTAATTGAGACAATAGTTTAGTGAGAAAATTAAACAACTAGAATAAATGGGTAAAAAATAAATCTGACGTGTTTTAGTGTTAGTTGACCTGCCTGAAACTTGGGTTTAAATAAATATCGGAGCAATGGCGCTGGTATCAACTGCCATTGTCATTATAATTTACTAACATCAAAGTCAAATTATTTCAAAACGATTTGTTTGATTTGCCAATATTAATCCATCTAACAGACAAAAAAGACTTTTAAAAAGAGTGGCGGAGAGTTTATTGCCAGTTCTTCTCTTCCGTTCTACGCCCTAGATTTGA
The DNA here is from genome assembly GCF_905147795.1 of Pieris rapae. Taxonomy (NCBI): domain Eukaryota; kingdom Metazoa; phylum Arthropoda; class Insecta; order Lepidoptera; family Pieridae; genus Pieris; species Pieris rapae. The sequence continues at coordinate 1,509,574 of NC_059513.1, forward strand.
GAACTGGCAGTAAATTGTAAAAAAAAAGCATTTAATGTATATTTCGTTTTTGACGTTCATAAGTGCACATCATGTTACCTTCATTAATAAACAATTTTGAATTTGAGTTTGATTTTTTGATAGTCTGTAGTAATCTCCATAAGCTTTATTATAATACTACAGACTAGAAAAATATATCCAGAATTTACCTATTTTGAGTACTAGCGTACATTTTGTCGTGTACGTTGTGAGATGTCGTGTCCGATGTCGTATCCAATTGCACGGACAGGGACAACCCACCTGCAGATAGCATTAATCTACCTGGTGCTTCAGTTATGTGCTGGAAGACAATTTATTTATTTATTTATATTTATTTATTTATATTTATATTTCATTTGCAAGAATATGATACAATAATGTTTTGGTAATACAATCTAAAGTATGCAGAAATACATTACAGACTATGCCAATACGATAATTTCGAGTAGAAATAAACATTAAATAAAATATAATAGAGTACATATAAAATATTACAGAATGAATATGCTATGAAGACTACAGATTAAATAAACTTACTTGAGTGGCCGAACTTTGTATTTTAATTAAATGCGCACTCATCGCTAGAAGTTGGTTCTCAACGTGTTCCGTCATACCTGTATTAAATTTCAATTTTCTAATTAATTTACTAAAAAACACTAAGAAATACCTTTTTTATTTATTTATGGAAATGTGTTGTGAATTAATATATTTTATTTAAAAGGTAGGAGGCTCAGCTGACGGTAAGTGAACCTTCGCCCATGGACACTCATTGCCAGAAGGCTGGCGTCACCGGTCTTTAAAGAATTGGTAAGATCTTTCCTGCAAAGACCCTCAGTCGAATTGGTTGGTACTCAACTCAGATTAAATTTTAAATGAAACTCACCATCCGAACTCAATCTTCTAAACAGATTTTTCAACTGCTGTCCCATTTCCGAATATTGTGGTATCATTCCTTGTTTCACCTTAAATATTGAGGATAAAAAATGCGAAATTATTGAAATAAAGAAAATAGTATTCACGGGTGGGCTTTATTGCTAACAAGCTGTCTAGTCTAGTTGTCTAGTAGTCTAGTTCAAGTCTGTTTCATGATATTATTTTTATCTAATAGGCAAGTAGGTGATTAGCCTCCTGTGCCTGACACACGTCGTCGACTTTTTGAATCTAAGACATGTTGGTTTCCTCATGATGTTTTTTCACCGTTTAAGCAAATGTTAAATGCATAGAATGAAAGACCATTGGCACAGCAGGGGATCGAACCTACGACCTCAAGGATAAGAGTCGCACGCTAAAGCCACTAGGGTCGCTGTTAGTTTTATAAACTTATTGCATACAGGAGTATGATTAGGTATATACCTAATCACATAAAATATACCCCGCCTATTTAAGTGGTATATTTTCTCGACTTCGAAAAGAGATGTTATGAACATAAATTTGAATACATGATGTATTCATTCAAATGTTGGAAGTAGCAAAAAAATTCTTTACAACTTGCAAACTGCAGTATTTTTAAATAAGTTGGGCCCTATTAAATAATTAATAAATATAATTGTTGCGTCAATTTAAACCTAAAGAAACATTTACATTTGATTATTAATTTGACCTGCGTTTTAAATGATATTTTTATTGCAGCCATTTTAAATAATTTACAGAGCATTAGAATTTTTACGGCCTATAAGGTGTCATAAAATTAAAAACTAAACTTAAAAAATATATATTATAATTGTAACAATTACGGAAATTAAAAATATTGTCAAAAAAGCGATCAAAACATCCATAGAGTTTGTCTATGGTCTTGTAAAGTTCCAATAACTTACCCGTAACCGAGCGTTTTTTCTCTCCCTAAGCGTTTGGACGAGTCTGTCAACATCTCCATGTCGCAGTACAGCATCTAAAACCTTCCTTGGTATAGGTTCAGCCAAACTTTCTAGCAGTAACTCGGCTCTTTCTACCTAAAAACGGGATTATACATTTATCGCCAAAAGAACATTTATTAAAATTCATTTTAACGATTTGAGAAGCGTCAACAATGTTTTAATAAGTATAAAATAATATTTTTTATACACATTTAACTATTTAACGCGGTTTTTTTTCACGAGTGTTAGTTAATACGAATAAAAATAAGAAGAAAAACAAAAACATGTGCAAATCACACGTGGCAAAAGTGAAACTTTCAAAGAAAAAAGTTTTTATAATTAATCATATAATATCAATTAAATATTTTTCACTATCCAAATGTATTAAACGTTTCTTTGAAAACAGTATATTTGAATGATACATTTTAATTTATAAGTTTAATATAAATCTTTAATTTGGCAAGAACCAAAACAACGAAAGTTTGAAATTCGATAAAATGAAAAAGCGGCAGTAAAAAGAGGCTGTATATAATGCCTCTTATCTCATTTACTAAATCTTATGAATATATGTTTCTTTCTCTTTTTACTACCGCTTTTTCCATTGCATCCGGTTTGAAATTACGATTCTAAAGAAGTTTATCTATCTCATTTACTCCCAGGTTAAATCATATGAATTTATGTTTCTTTCTCTTTTTACTACCGCTTTTTCCATTGCATCCGGTTTGAAATTACGATTCTTAAAAAGTTTCTCTATCTATCTCATTTTCTCCTACGTTAAATCTTATGAATATATCTTTCTGTCTCTTTTTAATGTCGCTTTTTCCGTTGCATCCGGTTTGAAATCCAATCGATTCTAAAGAAGTTTCACTTTAAAAAAGGTTGTCTATAAAGTCAATACGTGACAACGCCATAAAATTGAGGAAATTATTGCATTCTTTTATTATTAAAATTGTATAATCTTTATTGAATTATCATTATTTTGTATGTATGAAGGAGTGAATCCCCGGTCGCATAGACCAATCGAGTGGAAGAGAGATAGATGCGGCGAAAGCGTACAATGAGCGCAATGGGACAATGAGTCATGCTTTTTTATGTCACGTTAAAATATTTTTATTAAGTTTCAGTACAAAATTTGGATTGAAGGTCGCATTTATGACTCGTTCCAATCACATGTAGAATTTGGAACCAGAGACTACCATTTTTAGGAACCTCCAACGTACAGATTGACTTAGCAATTAGGTTAGTTTATGTATACACTGAAATTTACCTGTATTAATTTATGTTTGAGATGTGGCCACACTAAAGGCAGTATTTTGCAGTTGACATCGATTGGATTGAGGAGATTTGCCACACACGACACCAAGCCGCATACTTCGTGACGAATCTATGAAAATAAAAATGCGGGTAGATTGAAAATTATCGCTTTATAGCAAATACGAAATTGTCATACTGTAGTAATGTTATTATTTCGTGCCTAATTAAAAAACACCTTAACTTGTATATGTTCTACAAAATTATATATAATTTTTTGTAACTACCCGCAAACTAAAAGCTAGATGATTTCTACGCATTACTCTTACTCATCTTACTCAACGTATTGCCTGGATTCACCGTCAATAGATTACTTGATATTTAATAATTAATATGAAAATTACACTCTAAAATACCTTGCCTAAAAATGAATAAATATCTATCTATTAGAATCACTATGAAAGTTTTAGAGTAACTGTGCACGGAAATCCTTTTTGCAAAACTCAATCAAAATAAACTTACCCATAAATTAGGGTGCGCCAAATACACCGCACTCTCGGCTAGTAAGGAACAAAGTGCCTGTTTCGGTAGTAACCCTAGTTCAGCAAGACTACTGCTTGCTCTTATGGCTTTGGCTATGATCCACTCAGACGGGTCTGTTAGACCCTGAAATATAAATATAAACATGTGATAATTCACAGAGCAGTATCTCTCAACGCTGACTTCGTCAAAAATCTTTCCAGTTTCGTGGTCAGGTGGTCTGACATAGACTTTTCATCCAGGCAAACCTTTACGAGGCTACCCTCTATTCTATTTAGCATGAATGAACCCATGTTATTGAGTAAGGAAGATTCAAGTAGTTACATTCCTTTGCCGTTATAATAAGATCCAAACGTTTGCGTCTTTTGAGGATATCAAGAACTTGTTGAAACTCCATCGTCCTTCTAGATGAGAGTGAATAGGGGAAAAAAATTAAATACGTTTATTATGGAACATAAGCTAGACAGGCATCACTTATTCCACGTCATTAATCGGCAAAGAAAGGGTGTAGGCGAAAAACAAAAACTTAACAAAACTTTATCAATAAAAAATAATAATAACAGAACTGATATTAAAAAAAATTAAATAAGTTTATTATGGAACATAAGATAGACAGGCATCACTTATTCCACGTCATTAATCGGCAAAGAAAAAGTGTAGGCCAAAAACAAAAACTTAACAAAACTTTATCAATAAAAAAAAATAATAACAGAACTGATATTAAAAAAAATTAAATAAGTTTATTTTGGAACATAAGATCATCAAGGTATCACTTATTCCACGTCATTAAATTTGAACCTGTAGGCATCCCTACTCATCGGCAAAGAAGACAGAGGGTGTAGGCCGAGAGAAAAAGCCGGCGTAAAAAACTCTCGGTACTCTTTGAAAAAGCAAATCATCAAACAACTATTTTAAAACAAACATTACCGCGTGCGAAGCTACATACCTGTTGTAACAATGGTAATAAAATTGGCGACGCGTGATGCCCAACATAGGCCGCAACACCTACAACTCTTTCAAAGAAGCACCCGCGAAGGGCCGCCTCCTCCTTGTCGTTCAAAAATGTTACCATGTGTGAGAGGATTACATCGTTTGCTAAAATAATATATGATATCTATAAAGGATACATAAATATCTCCATTACTACCGAATATGGCGTACAACTAGGTAGCCTTGAAAATGCAGGTATATATGGGAATAATTTCAACAAATGCAAATGAAAGGGACACAAAATTAGATATAAATCAGCACTATTCCAAGTTAAGAAAATGATTTCATCATCAGTTTAGGTGCTATTAAAATGGGTGACGGTAATGAGACAGTCATCACCGGGGAGGGTGGGAACAGTCGTTGGTTCGATTCCTGTCTGTGCATCATAGAACTTTCCAAGTACGCATTGAGAAGTCGCTCGTATAGTGAAGGAAAACATCGTGAGGAAAGCGTGCCTTTGATCCAAAAAGTCGATGTTGTGCGTCACAAAAGGGTGATCACCTTACATTACACCAGGAAACAGTTACAGAAATATAAGGTTCATAGCTATAAATATTTGAATATTTAAAAAAAAAACATTAAGCGTTGGGAGAGTACTGCGGTATAATAGACTCCCAAAAAATGTAAAAAGTGCAGGCAGCCTAGCAATATTTAAATTAAGATTAAAAGACCATCTATTGAGTGATCCCAATCTACGGAAATGAAAGTTTATCCAAGTTCTAGCAAGTTTTTTTTTTCAAATTCTAACGTTAGCATATAAGTGTTCTCATGTAAGTGACTAATGTCTTTTATGAGAATAAATGTCTTTAAACCTTATATCTGAAAAAGGTTTACCTACCTTTCTGCTTTCCAAAGAAAACACATAACTTTGTAATACCATTTTCGACCAACGCACGTTTGACGACCGCTTGAGAATCCGTTAGTAAATAGGAAACAGTTGAACGAACCTGTAAATTTTTTTTTGTTGGGATAGAAAAAAAAATATTTTTCCGAATCGGAAAATCCAACTCAGTATAGAATAATACAAAAATTTGATTTAATTGTTGCTTTATTAAAACTTTAATAAGGAATAGGAAATAGGAGGCGATTCTAGAAATGCCGTTGGAATGGCGAAGTAAAGAAGTTAAAAAGGTCATCCCTGGTTTAAGGTATTACTTTTGACTGTGTGAAATTAACTCAAGTCACGACTAACAAAGTGATTTTATCTCAAGCCATCAGGAAGTAATGTCAAAGAACCTATATACAGTTTTTGCAACGCACCACCACTTTATGGAACCAGCTGCCCACTTAAGTATTTCCGAACCTATTCGACTTAGGGTCCCTCACAAAAAGAGCGTACCAATTCTTAAAAGGCCGGCAACGCACTCGCGAGCCTTCTGGCATTGAGTGTCCAGGGGCGGCGGTATCACTTAACATCAGGTGAGCCTCCTGTTCTATTAAAAAAAATACTAAAAAGCGGAGAATTTTTTTCATAGTTTCCAAAACATGTCAGTAGAGTTTTGCTCAACCATTCATAAACATATAATTTTATTCATAATTAAATCTTTTTAAGGTTCAATTCAAATCATTAATAAAAAATGACTTACCATTTCATGCAAAGCAGATAACTCAGTTTCATAGTTAATATTGGCTGCTTCTTTATCAATCATATTCTGTGTTTGATCCAAAAACCGGACTGCAGTTTCCGCTAGTTTAGCTGAAAATTACATCATTATTTCAATTTTGGAGGATAATAGGTAGTCGTGTATCATATAATAAAATAAAATAACAAATCTTTTATTACATGCAAAATCAAAATAACATTTATCCTATTACATTAATAAAGGATTAGGATATAGGATTGTAACCACTGGATTATTACAATTTACGCCCACATTTTTCGGCTATTAACGTTTTAATATGAAGCAAAGATTTAATAACATTTTGAGCTCACCTACTGCTACATATCTTAAAACTTTTATAATTAATAATCAATGTATCGAGAAAATCTTTGAACTAATGATTCCGGAGTTTCACTGACATATACGAGAAAATTACACTTATTTTTTTTTTTTATGAAGCGTTTTTTTATATTTAAACATCACACATGTAACAATCAGATACTTATGAAAATATTATTTAGAAAGAATATATCTTATCTTATATCTTTAAACGAGCAATTCTTGTATATAAATATATAATTGGAATCTCGGAATCGGCTCCAACGATTTTCATGAAATTTAGTATACAGAGGGTTTCGGGGGCGATAAATCGATTTAGCTAGGAATCATTTCTAGAAAATGTCATTTTATTTGTGTTTTATCAACTTAAACATAGAATTGCTCGTTTAAAGATGTCAGTCAAATAAAAACTTAAATATGAATATAATTATCTTTATTCGATAATTATATTCATATTACATAATTTTATTTGTATGTAATTCGTACTTAAATAAAATTTCCAAAAAACACGATTTATAAAAAAAATACCGGGCTAAGCTCGGTCATCCAGGTCCTATGTATTAAAATAACATGAGAACTGCATATCCATGCAACTTCAAACTCACAAGGGGACTCTTTGTATTGAAGAAGTTGCATGGAATAAAAAAAATAATAGTCTAGTATTGTCTTTTATTTACATAACTTTTACACATTTAAAGAAATTGTATTATTGTATTTAAACTTATAATTAACCTTGACCTTTTGTCTTCGGTCACCGTGACCACGGATGCTGTAAAGCACGCGAAACGTCGGTTTAAATTTTAAATTATGTACAAATAATTATAAGTTTAAATACAATAATACATAACTATAATCCGTAAAAAAGTGTTTTTCTTTAAATAATAGTCTTCTTAAAACTGATAATCAAAAAATCATACATATGCTAAGTACTTACCAATATTATTAGCGTATGCAATTCTCACAGGCAGGGCGGGGTCGGAGGCTCTTGGAGCGAGTTCTGGTAATATATACTCGGGGAACACATTGCAGTCTTGTGGTGGGAGGGATTCCACACATGACACGCATCGTGTTACACACCAGACTGCGGCCGCGCGTACGCGTGCTTCCGGGGCATGGGACAGGTATATCTTAAAAGTTAAAGTTCTGTTTATTTATTTCGTATACACCTAACATAATATATACATACACAGAGCGGGTATATAACAGACTATATACAAAAAGACAATTCAGACTTCACCTGATGTTAAGTAATACCACCGCCCTCTGGCCTAAAGTACAGAAAAATACAAAAGCTAATTTAATAAAAGGTATTTTACTTACAATATAAGGCAATATTCGGTCCAGAATAACTTCAGATGATGAGTTTTTGCATAAAAGCTGTAAAATCTCGAGACATTGTAACTTTGACGTGCAATGGTGCAAGCCGCGGATACATGACGTCACCAATGACGTCATAAGAATTAGTCCTTCGCTGTCCGGACCCTGTTCACTTTTGTCGGGTGCATTTTCTGACTAAAGGGAATTAATTAATTTAAAAAGTTATGTAAATATGTAATCAATCCGTTTTTATCTGTTTAAGTGCATATTCTTCTACAGACTTCTGGACTAAAAAGTAGTACCAAACCGCCTACTCTAAAATATATGATTAAAATACCTCTTCCTCAAAATCGGCGACATTCACAGTCATAACCCTAAACCCTTCCTTAACCAGGGCATCGATTTCCACCTTCTGGTTATCCGTGGTCTCATCCACCAGGTCCTGGTAATTCTTGGCATTTGAGGGTTGAGTGAATATTTTGATGATGTTTTTGATGTCCTGATGGATTCTCGAGATCTTCTCGTCGGCTGGTAGAATTGGTTGAGCGGAGAATATTAACATGTACGGTTGGAGAAATGAGTAGAAGTATTCAGGGAACAAGCTGAAATTGTTATATTATTATTAATTATACACAGCCTTAATAGGGATCACTCAAAATGGATACCCCAATTAGGTTATTATATTAATGAAACTGTGGTTAATCCTGGATTCGATTTCGGCAAAAAACATATTGCATTGGTTAAGAGGGAAGACGTTGGTTGGTTCAGTTGCAGAAGTGTGTCTAAGCCACATTGGCAAATTACGGGACTTCCTACAATAATTGGAATAATATAGATTGTTGAAGATATATATTTTCAAAGAAAAAATGTAATAGAAAAAGCAAACAAGGCACTCGAGCTTTTTCGCTATATCCATTATCACTCATGCAACTTTGGGTTATCCTGGATTCGATTTCGACGAAAAACGTATAGTATTATTTAAAAGGGACAATGGTTCGTTACGACGCAGAAGTATGTGCATCTTAACCGACCATTTTCCGTGTGTGTTTGTTTTACCTTCCTTTTGCTTCATCTAAGTAAATCTCAGCACTCTTCCGATCCCCTGGATTCCTTTCAGTCATGGATAGAAGCAGATCCTTTAGTTCTTTGGGATATGTGCTACTCACTTCCATGGTGGAAGGTCGTTCTTCTCCATTCCTATACGCGAGTAGACCAGGAAGATCTAATGCTGGCGTACCGTCGTTCCATAGTTCTAATAGGGCACAGCTGTTGGGAAATTGTTTTCATTTTGCAAGTGTAATTTTACTATGGAGAAGTAATTTACTAAAATTCACCAGACCATAAATAGTAAACCATAAATACTAAATCTAGTATATATGTATTACAAACTCTATATTAATTTATGACAATTAAGGTAAACGTAAGTATTACGCAAAACAATAAAAAAGAAAATTAAATTATTATGACAAGATAAAATAAAAATATCAAAAAAAATTCCAGCAGAAAACCAGCAAACGATTAGGTTCAAGATAAGCATTAAACAGTGCTTTTTTAAAACCCGATCAGCCCACTACCGAATATATCCATCTCCGGATAAGTACTGTTTAATCCGTTAAAATCGCTAAGAATTCAAAAGAGTAGTGGCTGAATTCCTATGTTCTTATATGTTTCAGGCCGATATTTAAACGGCGCTGTTTAATTAAAAGGCTAGACTGTTGATTGAACGGCTAATTAAGCTAGCTGCGACATATGTTAGGTTAAGAATAACTTTATTTCTCATAAGAATTGCATACATAATTAACTTACTGATAAACAATATATGAACTAAGATTAATAATCGAACAGATGTACGTATATAAAATTACAAAACAGAACAGCAACAAAAATGTGGGTAGACCTAGTGGGTAGAGGTAATAAACTCAAGTCAAGCAAAACATAATGTTCAGATTGGATTTTTTACTACTTTTTTACTGGAGGCATTGATGGCACAGTCTGATATAACAAGTTTATATTAATTATTATAAGACATATTCCAAAATTCATTATTAATTATATTTTTACAGTATTATCTCTATGACTTTTTAGCACTTACCCTGTTGAAAATATATCCATACTAGGTACAAGTTCACCAATCTTGCAAGGGGATTCACTCAACAATAACCCAGCCATTTTGTCATCACCCTAAAAAAATAATGAGGTTGAGGCACATTCTGCTTTTGGTCTAGAAAATTCCATTACATACCATAATAGGATTGGCGCAGATACATTTCTATGTTTTCACTAAATTGACAAAACTGTTATTATTAACAAAATTATACAAATATCTATAATAATATAAAAATAAATTTAATTTTTTTTTACACAATTACACAATCACACATAGATCAGATAACATATAACATATGTAATTAGAACGTAAGCAGCCATCTGTATCAACATCTTTTTTTTTTTTTTTTTTTTCAAAGATAATTATGTATATAAAATGTCAAATCAGTTTTTGGATGCTATATTTATTAATAACGAAAATACTCACTGCAGGTCTATTATGAGGGTCAGGTGCTTTTACAAATCTTTCAGGTGCAAGATAGCATAGCCTACGTCTGGATGTGTCAAAAAAATAGCTAAAGTCAGCCGGGTTGTCATCTGGGAGGAATGTAGGTTTAAAAGATGCAATATCCGTCAACAGGACCCATAACCATGAAGTCACCATTATATTTTCGAGCTGTAATACATTTATATATTCTATTAATTGTTGTTGGATATTTTTCATAAGAAACAAGCAATTTCTTTATTATGTGAATGTTAACAATTTTTTACCTGGCAAATGAATCATTTTTATGTCCCAAGGAATTGAACCCAGTTTCGTTGAGACATCTTAATATTTGGTTTACTCATATATAATAAAACCATTACATTACCTTAATATCCCCATGGCATATCCCCAATTTGTGCATTCTGTGTAATGCATGAAGCACTTGAAAAGTGATCCATTTTTTTTCAAGCAAGGTAAGAAAGGGCCGAGTTGACATTCGGTCATAAACACTACACTTGCAGTATTCCCTTATTAGTAAACCTGCTTTGTCTGTTAACTGAAACAGAAAATACAGGCAAATATATACAGAGTAAGCTCCATGTTATGTCCCTGAATTTAATGACAAAAACCTTCTCAACTAGGCTTTGGTTGGATAAGCTTGTATTCCATATTAGATAAACTCTACTTATCATTACACCCACCCTCAATAATGACTATTATAATAGTAAAAAGCACTTTTAAAACAGATCTGAGTATGTATACATACAATAACTCGCTGAAATGGCAAACAGTTGAATGCGGAAGCAAGTTGTTCCTTGATTTTAAGTATTCTTTCCTTATGTTCAGCTAGTGGTAGGGAGGGATCATGGATTGCAAACACTTTAACAACCACCAAACCTTCTCGAGTTCTAGCTCTAGCCACTTTAAAGAATCTTGTTGAGCCAAGGCTGAAAAATAAAAGGAAATTAATACACCTTTAATAATATGTCCAAAACATTCTTACAGTATTGTACTTTGTATTAAAATATTTATAGAATGCACAAAAGTGGAAATAACACAACTAAAATAGGACTAAAGACTTAGGTAAAACTGAAAGATTATTGATAGTTTAAAGAAACCTTATAGTCAATAATCGTAGAAACTTTATATGGCGATATTAACATTATAAGGCATACCTTTGATCAAAAGATAAATCGACATGATCGCTCAGATAGTGTTCCACTGGGTAAATCTGGGATGGAGCTATACCAACGAGTTGGTTCCCCATTTTGTTTCAAAGTTCGAGATGGTGAAAACTGAAAACTAAGGCGACATCGAACACCTTTCTTTTTCACTCTTCCTTAGGATATGCAACAGCTTAAAAAAGCGTCCTTATGATGCTTGGAAAGTTCAAGAAACTACACAGTAGAATGTTGAAAGAAAGAAAATATCACCACAATACATATTCAATTTTACTTGCTGCTTTGTTTGGATTTTCTGATATATTATGTAGCAAAATTAAAATGTAAATATTGCCTTTTGAGTGATTGGTCAGTGGCTACAGTCAATAGTCATAAGTCAAGCAATAATTGTCTTTAATGACTAACATCTATTATTTCTTTTTAACTCTATGACCTTTAACCAAACAAATAATTATATTTGAAACAAAATAAGATAAAATAGAGAAAAGTCTGATTAAAATTAAAATAGATATACAAAAATTTCCCTGACTTAAAACTTAACTTACCTCATTTTTTTAAATTGACTAAAGCTATATAGTCCAATTTTAGTATCTAACGAAAGGCAACCGTAGATAAAGATAATTATGTACTAGTGTTCAGGCAGTAGTCTACCTTTGTCAAATAGACATTGACGTTATTACGTTTTGAAGTAGGTGTCAGAGATATGTCGATTTCTACTTTGTCACCATTATACGTTTAGCTTTAGTTTATGGCTTCCTGTCAGTCTTCAACAAATAATCTGAATTTCGTATCCTCCCTTTTTTCTTTTATTGTGTAGTTTTTCACAGAAAATGTCTTCTAAAAGTGAAAAAGATCGAGCTAAACAGATCCAGGATCGATGTCAAAATATTCTAATCCAAATGTTGAAAGACGAGGACAATAAATATTGTGTAGATTGTGACGCCAAGGGTGAGAGGAAATCCTTTCTTTTCTTTTTCTTTTTACAATACGTTAGTCCAACCAACAAGTTGAAGACGATATCCAAAGCTTCAATTTTGTGAATAAATTTAAAATTACATATTCAAGATAATTACTTTGAACTAAGAAAATACAGACTCATAATTTCATGCTATATTCAACTACCTAGTATTTACTCTATATAATAATTTACTAAGACTATTATTTTTTAAGAAAACATGTATATTAAATTCTAAAATATTGTTTTCTATCTTGGACATTGTTGAACTACTTAGCCTAATTTCTCATCCAGGTACACTATGTAACATCTGATACTTAGGTATAAGGTTAATTGACTGTTCAATAATGTCTTTAATGACTCACAGGAGGAAACCAATGATCTACATTTGATCTGAACATTTCTTGATTAATTGTATTGGAATAACCTGTAACAATTTTTTAATATATATATTTTTAAACCTCTGTATGTATGCCAGATTAAATTCATCTTTAGAAAAAATAAGGTAGTCTGGCCATACTTCTAAATTCAAATTATGAAAGATCTAGTTCCTAATTTTCTCTAATAATACCTGAGAGAATGATCTTTATTGTCTTCTATTTCTTAATTAATAAATAATCTTGATTATACAATATGTAAAGTTATGTAAAGGTCTAAATTCATCAATTACTCAAATTTCGTGATCTTTACTAAGGAGGCAGCAACTACATATATTGATACTATTGAATACAATATTGTTCTTAATAGCTTTATTATCATAACTATAAAGATAAAATATTGTGTCTACAGTATAAAAAAATAAAAATGTTACTGCTGCTTCAAACTTTTTTTTGATTATTTTATTCAACAAAACCATTCTAATCTGTGTTGTATTTGATTAGATCTGATATAATATGCAATATATGCTGTCTTATTGTAAATTATAATGATCAAAGTCATAATAATCATCTTAAATTGCAAAAGGTTTACAAATAAGCATAAATAAAACAAAATTATTAACTTGTATTACTTTATAAACTGTGAAGTTCATGATAGTTTATATTATTGAAGGTAGATTTTTAAATAAAAACATAAAGTATAAAATTATTTAATGGCCTATTAATATTGAAACAAGAACGTCCATATATGTATTGCAGTCAAAACAATGATGGGAACTCTTCCCCTTCAGTTTTATAATTATACTGGGAATAATCTCTTACATTGATGAATGAAATCATGAATTGCCTTATAGGGCTGTTATTAGTTATTCAATTACTTAAACACATTCCTTAATTATAGTTCACTTAAGAACTATAGATTCATTAGAATATATTGTACAAACTAGTTCTACTACTATTTTTTATGTGTATCATGTAGGTTTGTATTGGAATTCAAAGTTTTTTAGCCAACAATTTTATGTTTATAGGACCACGTTGGGCATCATGGAACCTAGGTATATTCCTATGCATAAGGTGTGCTGGTATCCATCGGAACCTGGGTGTTCATATATCCAAGGTGAAGAGTGTCAACTTGGACTCATGGACACCAGAACAAGTGGTTTGTAGATTGCTTGAATTGTATAAAAACCATACATTGTTGATTCCTTTATATTTCATTTTTTATAGTTTTCATTATGTTTGTTATAAGGGGCTCCTAAAGTAAAGATCTTATAGGCAAGCAAATGCCTAAATTTAGTTGACTAAATAAAAAAAGGTGTTAGCTATATTTACTAAAAGGCGCGACGCCATTTCATAATAATCCATATGCAGGTATCACTACAACAAATGGGTAATTCTCGTGCAAGAGCAGTATATGAAGCAAATTTGCCAGACTCTTTTAGACGGCCACAGAATGACTCTTCACTAGAGTCATTCATACGGGCCAAGTATGAACAGAAGAAATACATTGCTAAGGAATGGGTGCCACCACAACTTCCTAAAGTGAATTGGTAAGAGATAGTTGTTTTATTGTAGTTTCAATATTTCTTTAGTACTATCAAACCAGAAGGTTGCATTTCACAATATATAGTGTCTGCATTGGTTTAAAATATGAAGAAATATTGAGTCATAAAAAAATTCATAGTATTATTACCAAGTCCATTTCTTAGATAACTAATAATGGTTTCACTTTTGTAATACATTGTTGTTTGTGCTAGTTTTTATTTTATTTTGATTATTTAACTTTATGGTAATGTGTAGTTGCAAACATTTATCGCTATAAAATTATACATTAATTAGGGAGGTACATTTACAATACCTAATGTATTGTAAATGTATTAAATCTCCCATACAGGTGTTAGACAAGCTTAGTTTTGCATAATTTTAATTGTAAAATAGGTTTCTATAATTTCAAACCTGGACCGGTTAGTATGAGTATGAGTGCGCTTATTGGTTATTTGCTAAAAACCAAATTTTTATGTATATTTATAATTAGAAGAATTTATACCTTCCTATCGAAATTTGGCAGCTGGTATTTTTATTAATTATATATAAAATTGAAACTAATAATGGGTGCCTTGTTAAATCTGGCCGCAAATAAGGGTTACCTGCTGTTAAAGATGATGAATAATTAAGGTAGAGCGGAAGAGAGTTAACGCATAACACCATTTGTCAGACGAGGATAGCGAATGCCGCCTCTGCGACACTTTTAAGCCATTGCGCATGCGTCGAATGTTAGTGTTCTCAATCTGTATAGATGCGGCATTTTTTTTAATAATAGTATTTTCGTGTATAACTAATGTCTTGTAAATATAATTTAATTTTTAGGGATAAAGAGATAGATGAAGAACTAGAAAGGCAAAAGAGGAAAAAGAAAACGACCACATCATCTCTGGGACCATTGCCGGCCCCAAGTGTTGATAAAAAATATAATGTAAGTAAAATTATATACTTTTCTAAAAACTTTTGTAATAATTAATTCATATTAGATACAAAATCTAAGTCATAATTATTCAATTTCAGAAATCTGATGTTATCCCCAGTATACCTAAACCCAAATCGTCAGTTAGTCCCAAGTTGAGTAGAAATACACCAGTTGAAATTAAACCGAGTAATGGTGCAGCTGATCTGCTGGGTTTGGACACTGCCATGCCCTCCACTAAACCAGAGCAGAAGAGTACTAATGATGATATTTTCTCAAGTTTCTTCTCGGCACCAGAAAAACCGGCTGAGGTATGTATTTTTTTATTTCAAACAATTCTTCTACTTAAATAAATTATCATATATAACTAACAAAACACCCGGCGCTGCAAATGTTTCGTGAGATTATATGCATATGTCACTTAATTAAAAAGGAACTTTAAAATTAAAGAATGTTAAAGTCTCATTAAGTATAATTAAGTAACGGTTTATAAAAATAAATAATAATTAATATATAGTATGTTTTTTTAAATATATGACACTCCTATAAAAAGCAATATACAATTTCAGGTAGCGCAAGAACAAAAATCGGATTTGAAAACAGAAGAAGAAAATTTCTTCAAACAACCTGCGCCTACTGAGAAAGAAAAGTCCAAACTTACAAAGGACAGCATATTAGCGTTATACAGTCAAACACCTATGAACCAATTTAATCCAGTACCTCAAATGCAACAAATTCCGGGTCAACAAATGCAACAAATTCCGGGTCAACAGATGCAACAAATTCCAGGTCAACAAATGCAACATATACCAGGCCAACAACTATCTGGTCAACTACCTGGGCAACAAATAACAGGACAACAACTTCCTGGTCAACAAATAACAGGCCAACAAGCTCCTGGTCAGTTCTATCAGCCATATATGATGAATGGTATGCAAATGAACCAATTTCAGCCAGCTAGCCAATTTCAGTATCAAATGCCACCACAGCCACAGTTTCAGACACAACCAAACTTTTTCAACCAACCCCTTTCGCAACAGTTTGGCAATCTTAATTTAGGTCAAGGTTTCCCTAACGCATTTCCTAACCCCAATGTTGCCAGTAATTCTACATGGCAATAATAAAAATAGTTTTTTTTAATGGCAATACTTTTTGAACATGGCGTTTTGGGCGATTTAAGTAGCATGGGATCTCTGAATTATAAAATATGTTTGAACATTATAAAACAAATCGAAGATTAGTGCATTGTTATACATAATTTTAAAATCTTAATTCAGTCTATTCATATTTAGTTACAGGTTACAATATTGCGCAAACTTATTTTAAAGTTTATTTTAGTTTGGGAGATTCCGTTAGGTTTTAGTTCGGTCAAATCGCACATACGCCAGAGATATTTCATTTATCATAGACAATAATTTCATTCAATAGATAGAAAATGTAATCTAGTTGCCTTCAGGCAGATTACAATTATTTCATAAAAATGCAGTCCTACTTGTTCAGTATGAGACGATAATGTTCAAATGCCAATGATACAGACATTCCTTTTTGCTGCATATATGTGTCTATTAATAAACTAAACCGTGACAAATGGATACAGAACATGCCTGTTGAAACTTGTCACCAAATACTAATTCTATTTTTTTTTGTCTACCGCCATATTGAAACAAAACAATATCAGCATTTTTTATGTATTGGTAACTGCTTTTTAATAGACTATAGAAGTAATGTTTGCCCAACCCCCGTAACATCTTGCCAATTTGACATCTACTGAAGATTAAGGCATGTGTACAACTGGGTATTTTGTTAAATGTTTATCATACTACATACAGTTTGATCATATGTTCGTGAGAATTGGCACATTAAAATGCTTGTTTTGATGTCTAAAGCAGACTAATAGTTCATTTGTCACATTTAAAAAATATAAATGTATCATTTAAGTTTATTTTTGGGGTGTCTAGCGTGATGAGCACATTTGATATTGCTGCTAACTTCAAGTCATGTCTTCTAGTTTAAGGTGTGTCGTAAATTGTTTTAGTAGAGAATTTATTTTTTTAAAGCACTTTTTTTCTACATTCATTATTTACACAATTATTTTTGTTTTAAAATTATTCTTATATTCGTGGTTTAGCACATAAGTTTTCCTAGAAAAGATAATGTCACCGTAAGTATTTATCATGATGAACGCATTTTGGTGCTGTCAACTTTTTTTAAATGTTTGTTCAGAGTAATGTAAGAAATCGATGAGTTAACAAACTGTTAGTTTTATTATGAAGATTATTTGGCATTGTTATATTTTAGTTCCTCTTGTAGCATTATATTCATAGAAAAGTATTGTGATTGTCCATCTCAACATTTCATTTCAACCTTACTACTAATCAAGGGCGGATGCAACTTTGGCGCCAGGAGAGGGTCAGTCGTGGTCAAGTCAAGAACTTATACGTTTGTCATCTTACACAGTTATTATATTCAATTAAATAAATATTGAAGATATGTAGTAACATAAAATCTGGAAGGTGATCAAGTATTGAAATAAAATCATTATGTTCAATTAGTGGTCCACCTAAGTCCTGGAACCTGAAAAAATATGTATACTATGTCGCAGCCAGCTATTTTATTTAGCCGTTCAATGAACAGCCTAGCCTTTAAACTAAACAGCGCCGTTTAACTAGAGGCCTGAAAAATATTCAGCCGTAGCGTTTGTTACAGCCTGAAACTGGCTAATTCTTAGGTCATTTAATACAATAGAGTGATTATTTTGCAGAAATAAAAGAGTAGAAACATATGACATAAAAAATATTTAAAATGTAACTCTTCCTGGAGTCAAATTCACATTATTATTGTCACTAAACACTTCCATTGTACTTGTTGTTTTTTATGAAACTTAGATGTTTACTAATTAAATTTGAAGTTGGCCGACGTCATATTGACAGTTGGAAGAGTTTCGTTTTGAGAGAGTTTCAGAAAATGGAATTAAGTTTAACAGGCTACGCAAGTGATGAAACGTCATCGATCCAAATCATTTGCCGCAACATCTTTTAGGCCAGTAGTTAAACAGCTTCGCTGTTAAATTGAACGGCTGATTAAGCTATATACGCTGTTTCAGAAAAAATACGATGCTAATAATAAAAATAAGGCCACTTTGAGAAAGCTATCGAAAATCTGCAATATTTTGAGAATATTTTCCACATTAAGTATTTTTATTTCACTAATCTGGTAGCTATAATGTTATTATTGTTTGAGGACTATAACTAATTCGAAATATGTGGCTTTACTATTTTTACGGTTCAATTTTACTTTAAAATGTGGTTTATAAACTAACATAATATTCTGCGCTACTATATTTCACATCCTTTCAAGAGACAATAAAAATGTTGCTTGGGAGCGAGAACTTACAATATTAAGTACTTAATACCTACATATTGTAAATAATATCTGCTTGTTTATAAACGTACAATAAACCTCATCAAATATTTGCCCCTAACTTTTACTTCGTGTTATTTGCAAACTGTATAAAACATTCTTTAGCTAATTAGGGCTAGGGTACGTTTTTTAAAAAGAGTTGTGACAGGGAGCTAATGTGTGCCGTGCCTGGCGATCTTTTTTGTTTTAGTAAAAATGTTGATATAGTTGTAACAAGACTGTCTGTCATATTGGCATGATTTGTCTCGGAACTTGTATTTTTCGTTTTTAAATAAATACATAATATTGTCCTCAATGTTTAGATTTTTTATTTATTCTTCTTAGTGTGTTCTTCTAAGAATTACGTATTGATTTATCTTTTAATCAAATTAATATTATATCGGAAGGTAATAAATCCCTGCCGTTAGCAAAGTGCATAAAATCCCAGAATATAGCATTGTCTATAATTCTCAGTTTATAAATGGTGAACTTTTAAAACTGACAATTGACAAAAACCTAAAAATAATTCAAGTTCGAGGCAAACATTAACAAGTAGTTCATAGAAATTATACATGGTTATTTTGAAAGTCCATTTAGAGTGATCAAAATATCATTAACTTCAAATATGGATATTTGGTAAGTAAACTAGAGTTAATTTAAAATTAATAAGGTCAAAAATTGATGTAACTTGAAATGTAAACATAATTGTGCCAATCAGTAACACCGATTGCGATTCACTTATTGTATTTTCGCGCGCGCAGCCATGTTGACAGAACAGCTGTTATGCGTGCAACAGAAAGTGGAATAGTAGATAATTTGCGTTTCTTCATACTGTCGTATAAAATAAAAATAATGTTTGATAAAACAAACAATCCTTTAGTTGTATAATATATTTAAAAAAAATTACTTTAACTACTTTGGCAATGTTGTAAAATATAAACGCAATGGCTTGTGGAGTACAACAATCGGACGACATTTTCGTTTGTGATGAAGAATTTGAAGCGAAATGGAGCAGATTTTCCGACTGGTTGCATTGTATTTGTGTTGTTACATTCGATTTGGAGCTGGGGCAGGCTATGGAAAGAGTATATCCACCTGGTGTGCAATTATCTGATCAAGAGAAATGTAATATTTGTTATTTAGCGTTCCCGGATTCTAACTCAGGATGCATGGGAGATACTCAATTTCACGTACGACTGCGTTCACGTGCTCCACTAACACCGCAACAGTTGATTTATAACGAGGACAGCGTTTCTACGCTCCGAGCAGACCCAACGCATTACTGGGGCTTCGTTTATTTTCGTCAAGTCAAAGATTCGACCTTGCCGCGGGGCTACTTCCAAAAGAGCATTATTTTGCTTACGCGTTTGCCTTTTATCAACCTGTATTACAAAGTGATACAGCTTATAGCTCCTCGACATTTTGAAGACGGTGAAAGCAGCTTGGAAGCTGCATGCCATGACATAAATAGATGGCCAGAGTTGAATGCGGGTCAAAACGTTCTATTGCCAGTCCTGGGTTCCGTTTTTCAGTCGTATATTCCTAATCAGCAAACTGGAAAGGTTACAAGGTCAGATATTGTGAAACAAGTGCATTCCCCCAATGTTCCACACATAGTAGTATGTATTCAAGATGTCAATGTTTTTGATGCTCTTTCAAGTTTAATATCACACCTACATTTACTATGGGAGCTAGTATTGACTGCAGAACCCATAGTTGTTATGGCCAGCTCACCAACAGAATGTTCAGCTTTAGTCCAAGCATTGACCTACTTGATACAGCCACTTCCATATTCAGCAGAATACCGACCTTACTTTACAATACATGATAGTGAATTTAAAGAGTTTACTAGAAAACAGTTCAACCCACCCTATGTAATATTAGGTGTGACAAATCCATTTTTCACTAAGACATTGCAGCACTGGCCGCATACAATAAAACTAGGTGATTCAACCCCTGTTAAAACTAAATTGAGGAAAGTAGGAAGTATTAAACATTTAGATTCTGCACCGGGGGTTTACACTCAGTACAAACCCTATTTAGAAAAAGATAAGGCTATCATTAAAAAGTTGCATAATGGAATAAGGACAGACCGCCCTTCTGAAGTTCAGACAGCAATGGTTAAAAGGCATTTACTAGAACTAACACAAAGCTTTATGATCCCTCTTGAACGTTATATGGCATCCCTCATGCCATTGCAGAGAAACATATCTCCATTTAGATCACCTCCAGTACCTAATCCATTTAATCCAGAAGATTTCTTCACATCTCTGCAGCAAGCAGGTCCTCAATTGACATCTGGTATTAAAGGTGACTGGATCGGATTATATAAACATTTTTTTAGGACACCAAACTTTAGCACATGGTTTCATGAGCGTCATAGTGATTTAACAAATAAATTACAAGCTTTGCAATTAGAAGCCTTAGCAGAAAGTGACTTAAGAGAATGGTCAGTTGGAAAGAAAGAAGTTGAAATTGTTGACATGATACTTAAACTGCGTGATGTGTTAAAAAATAATCCACCAGTGGCAGACAACACACGAACATTACTGGCTCGGAGGTTAGATGATTTAAATTGTGTTCTTCAAGATGATATGAAGGCTATTTTAAATGCAGCAACGTGACACACATCTTGCTGCACCTCGGAACTGCGAGAGTGCAGCATTCATCTACGGCTCTCGTTTATTGCTTCATGTGTATAGTCCTGCCAAAGTTAAGGACAGTGCAATTATTCACAATAATAATTAGATCCCAACGTAAAAATATTTTTCAATAAGATACTCAAATAGATTTATTTGGAGGTATGTATTTAGAATCATATTGACTAAATTTGCTTGATTGCAATTTGCAAATTTAGTTGATATGATTTTGAATCACTTTAATTATATTGAATTAATTATAAAATGCCAATTTATTTGTATTATCAACAATTATTATTGTGATAACAATTTATTGTTGTACAAATAAATGTGTTAATATAATTAGGCCAAATTAAATACTTAAGTTTTTAGTGTGCTTAGTAAATAAAATGATATTCTTATGAGGTCTAAAATTCTCAATTTCACTATAACATGTTATAGAGAAATATATTTTATACAGCACTGTGCAATTATACTTTTACTCTTAATGTAAGATAAATATTCCTGATAAATTCTACAAAATATATATATATACATTATACAGTTACATTTTCTACTGCCGTTAATTACATAACTGGTGTTAAATCTAGTTGGAAATGTAACTTGAGACAAATCTTCAAAAAGTAATTACATACTGTACCATCATTTTTCACAGAACTAATGTAATGTATTTGTAAAGATCTTAAGTAATTGTGCACTAAAGAATGTTTATTTAAGTATGATTTGCTCAATAATTAACAGATGGATCAAAACTCTACTCTCCACTATTTTTGTGTAAATGCTATAAATATCATGTAAGAGGAATAAGTATTTTATTCTTAATTATATATCTAATACACAACACAATATGACATGCATTATTCTGCTAAATATGGCAGTAGCTTAGTCTGAAATCTTTAGCTACTTCTATGTGTTGATACATCAACCTAAAAATCTCGTTTAACCAGCCATAATAATTAGTTATTGACCAGTGAATATTTAGAGTAAATTATTTCACTACAAAAATGGATGTTAATGTAATTTTAAACAATAAAATGCTGTCAATTTTTAATAAATTCTTTTATTATCTAATTGTGCTACCTGTACCAATATGGAACATATGATTGGTTCAGGTGATAAAAATGATCTAGCAAGCTTTGACATGGAGCAAACAAGTCATTAACTTGACAGATCCCAGAGTGCCAATTAAAATAACTTAAATTAACAGTCTATGTACAGAATTCACAAGTTAGGTAATTGTTTATAAATAACATGCATGCAATGGTATACAATGTAATACCTTGATCTAATATAGAATTTTAAGGAACAATAGAAAGTTTATTTAATATAACATATACAATTTAAAAAATGAAAATGACTTATTCATGTAGAATATACATACTTGTGAAACAACTGCATAACATTATTAACTTACATTTAAAAAATATGGTGATATTTATAAACAACAACCTTTGGGTTCTATTACAGCTAAATCACATTTTCATATATCTAGCTTTGCTCCATATATTATCATTATCAGTGAGAAGGGTGTATAGGCCTGCTAATGTAAGCCCTGCAGCGGCTCCTAAGCCCATTGAACGCAAACCAGCAGTACTTTTATATAAAACACCAGTAGCTGTGGCAGCTATAAAGGTATTTGCAGTATCTTCTTGATCCCTAATCCAAGTTACACCCAGGGCTATACTTGAATAAAATGAAGCTAATATGCCTAGAGTACAGCCAGTTGTTGTGCCTGAAATATAGATTTTTATGTTTAGAGCAATAAAACGGTATTTAGCAGATTTGGAATTCAAATAGAATTTTAAGGCAATATCAACATTTTAGCAATTTGATATATAATATAATAATATAAGGAAATTTTTGCATTACTCAATAATTTTTAACAAAATATTAATTATGAAGTATAAAATGACAAACCTTGCTTCATTATGTAGTTAATAAGCTGTGTTCTTCTAACTTTGCCAATTTGTCCAGCTAATGTTGTTGCTCTTAATCCTTTGTATAGACCAGCCATGCCTCCTAAACCTGAAAGGAAAATTAAATCAATATCATACAATTACAAAGGAGTATGAATCATAAGTGTACTTGTTTACCAGCATATGAATTATGTTATTTTCAGTTTTTGATTGAGAGAAAATTCTAAGTTTATTATACAAAACTAAAGTTATTTTATTTTAGTTGTTATTCTGTCAGTCTTTCCTTATTTGATATCACACAATACCAGCGTAGTGTACAGTAGACACTAAGTAATCAATAACAAAAGTTATGTAAAGTCAATGTTTGAGGTTATGTTCATACTGCATATAATTCATAGCTTACCTGATCCAGTCATGAAAGACATTCCAATAATTGGTAAAGCTACGTTTGATCTCCGAGCTGTTGAGGCCATATGGCTCTCATCGGGATATAGAAACTCTGGTTGCATTTTTGGTATGTAGTTGGGATCAAAGTTTAAATAGGGAGAAAGATTTGCACTGGCCTGATTATTTTGGCTTTCATTTTTATTAATTGGTAATATATCTCCAAATAAAGACATTTTCTTGGTTTAATTCACTAAAATTAAACAAATGTGTAATCGTTCGTGATGAAGGAATCACGCAGAAATTTATCGTGAAGAACTGTCAAATAGAATGTCACAAATATAATATTTAAATATCAGAGATGTCATCGTTGAGTTGTTGTCTATTATTTTTTTATGGACAAGGGGCTTTTCTTTAGTTCGAGAGTTGCCAAATAAATCGACGTACAACGACATGTCAAAAATAGAGGTTTTCAGGAGAGCCTAACGAAAGTTTGAATCTGTCTAGAAATTTATCTACATTTTTACTTTTTGATGATTTTTGAGTTGCTCCCTCGCTCTACGAATACGTATCGCAATACAGCGAGTAAATGCAGCGTTAAATGTACAGTGCCACAGTAACCGATTCCTCAAATTTGTCTTTACTTTCTTTCTAATAATATTTAATTATTGAAGTGATACTTTTTTTGGCTCGATGGAGAAGATGAGAGTGATTTTTTACGATGCACGCGCACACCAACACCTGAATTCGACATCGTAAAGTCAGGTCTAGGATGCATGGAAATTGATAACTATGTTCAAGTTGTATATTCTAGTATTTTTATATTTAGAACACGTGTTTCGTAACAGTACAATTAAACAGTGTGAATAAATAAATACTATTTTTTTTAATCAATTTCATATACGACAGTATATATTTACTAATATTTTATTTATTGAAATAAAATCTTTTTCATTAATTTTAATATTTATCGTTAATCACTACTGCATTTTAGTTATTTTTTCCATACGCCAAGGAAGTATAACTTCTAACGCGTGTACATAAGTACACACTCTTTTTATAAATACATACAAAATAAAATTGTTAGATTTTATCTTATGACCAAATATTTATATGATTTTTACAGTGAAGAGAGGTCCACTGAAGACGTCCGCAAAGTAATAAAAACTGCAAAGTTACACGAATCCGAACTAACAGAGATTACCCAGATTCTTAGATTTCCAGACGCCAGCCAACGCAATAATAACTTAAGACTTATGCTATTAGATAATAATATATTAAAAGATATAGAAGAGGGCAATCCCATTGCATTTAAAGGTATTGTTAAAACTTATTAAATATTTAGGTTATTTATTTTCAAGCAAATAAAAAGTACAATCGAAAATGATGATTGTTTTGCTTGAAACCAAACTCTGTATCTGCGCGATAAACGCATTAATGTAGGCTTTGAGCAATTAAGCCATGCAGTCGATAGATCTAATTTTAAGTCTAAGTTAATACTAAAGAAGGTTTGGAATTGTTTAACAAGGTATTATATTTTCAGGGGATCCAGATGAAAATGTGGTACTGTGTACAGATGATACAACCTATGACGTCAAGGAAGCAGAGACATCTAACAGCTTTTTACTCGTACCCAACCTACTTTTCGCGGCTGCCACAGGTCTCGACGAAACAATCGCAAATAATTCTATGGAAGATTCTGATTCATCTTTCGAAAGATCCAACACTAGTTTGAACAAATCCACCGATTCTGATGATAAACCACCCAGAAAAATTGTCAATAAAGACATTGTTAACACGTTCTTCACTTATTACGAATTGAAACCTTGTAAACCGCGTCTTTCCAAACTCTCGAAGCTTCTAGAAAGTACTACATTTCAGGGTTTAGAACTCGAATATAAAATAGATAAATCGAAATTGCTAGATTATAATGCTATTTTGGATAAAGTCCAGGCGTCTCGTGTAGAATTAAATGAGGAGTTGACAAATATACAAGCGATACAGGTCGATGGGCATTATAGGTTGTTAGAATTTGATTATGAATTTCGGGTCCTTTCTTACATGTTGGACCTAATTGAAGAGAATTCCTGGCCTTTGGACAGAGTATCCAAAGAAGTCACATTAGAAAGCTTAAAAGATTTGGCTCCGTTGTGTGTTTTGGAAGCAATGTTTGGTTTTTATACACTAAAAAGTGCTGAAGAAATGGGCGTCCAATACTATAGGTATAAAGAGGATAAAGTGTGTAGATTTTTAGCAAGAGTTCTCTTAAGAAGTGCCGGTAGATTTAATTTGGTTGAGTTTATGCAAGCATGGAGCGATTCGGTACCAGAAGGAATGACACCAAACGTATGTTTTGTATTTTAATTGTGAATATTTGATGATTTCTAAAGTTAAGGAATATGAAATAGGGTGTGGGTGAGACCCTAGTTCAATAGCGCAAGTCTTACATAAAGAAAAAAAGATTGAAGAAGAAAAAAATAATAAAGATTGTCTTATGCATTGGATGAGGCAATCAATCCTATTTTGTTTAATTTACAATTTTTTTTCTTATTAACTTTTATAGCACGTGTGAAAAAAAATTAAAATAAAATCTATGTACTCTTTCAGGAGTCACTTCTATCAGGCATAGCCTTAGTAGATAAAAACGTCACTCCGCAAGTAATTTGGGGTTTCTCCGAGAATGAACTGCCGGAAGATATCAATGAGAGGTTCAGGATTTTATTCCACACAAAACCCAAGTGGACGGTCGATGAAATATCTCCATACATTCAGTAAGTTACCAGGTTTTAAACACTTGCCACTCGTGGCATATATGGCAGTGTATCGACAACTTCACCTATCTAGTTTTAAATATAAATTTCTAAACAATTTTATTAGCGAATATTAGTGTGACATACCTACAATTTAGTTGATAAAAATTCGGTGTAGTGGTATTAGCCTTTGTTTACTTGAATTATTGAGTTTGAATGATATTATTGAAATCTCATTTTTTCAAAACTTTTAAATATCATTTTCTTAATGTTCCTACATTTTTGACTTAAATTATGTAATACATACCTATTTTAATCTCTTAAACAGAAAAATACTTAAATTTAGGTTTAGCTAAAATAGCTACTCATTGATGAATCTCTATTCATTAAGTACATTCTCTATTAAAATTTAATTATTCTTAGGTCATACGCAACAGAGAAGCTCAACGTAAACGCTTTGCTGACGAAGCATGCACGTGCGTCCACCCAAAATGGCGTCCGTGTATTCTCCGCCAAACACATGAATTAAAATGAGCTAAAATAAATAAAATTTATTAATTTTAGTTTAGTTTTAATGCACTATTATTTATACCTATTTATGATTCAATAAATGAAACAATGAAGAATGATCTAGAAATTTCTAATTATAATAATTTAATATAAATGTAAGGCATCTAACGCTGTTGACTGTTATATGTTTTTAAAACGCGTTATTAATTACTTAGTACAGGTTTGTAATACCACGATGACTATTTACCTTAAACTTTAACGGTATACCATTTTTGTTTTTTGTGAGATGGCGCGCGTTTTTTAGCCTCTATTACTCTATGAAATTTGTTAAATGTCAATTTCATACAAAAAGCTTAGTTTTCTACTTTCTACATACACTACTGTTAAGGCATCTTGACTAAGTTACCTTACCATATTGGTGAAAATTTAAAGAAAATTTAAAACGTTTTCATCTAGCAAGATATATTTATTGAAATGCTGGAAGAGCGATTTGTAATAAACACCTCTTTATCTTTAATAAAGATTTGAGTTTGAGTTTTTTGAGTTTATCAACAAGAAATGCAAGTGGAGTTCTTAAGTTTCGTTTTCTTGTACTGAATGGGGTTATAAGTATGATCGAAATGATAAATAATAAATTAGTACATTAATTTATAATATCATAAAAATATCTTAAGAAACTGAAGTATAGCAACATTCTATATACAAATTATGTTTATTACTTCATGTTTATAAATACTAGACATAAATAAAAATTGAACCAATTTTTTATTTCCCTATTTATCATGAGAATTCGGTAGAACTATAGTAGCAAACTACATTTTTACGGTATAAAATAGGATTGAAATTAAAAGAGATGCCACTAGCTGAAGTTTTTTATAAAACATATTTCTTGTTTTTGATTATGTAATAAATTTATAGATTACTAACAATAGACCAAAATTAAATGTTCTCTTAGGTTTTTATCAAAAATTCCAATTCTCACACATAGCTAGTTACTAGATTTTTGTAAGGATAGCTTCAAGTGCCTAGGCACAACCCTGAATATCGGTGGTCTACCAAATAATTTGCAAGATTGTGTGTCACCGTAATGTTAACGTGAGACTGTAGTTTAGATGAAGCTATATTCTGTGGTCCGTTAGTAAATAAAAATATGTTTTCATTTAAAATAAGTTTATTTATAGAAGTCTTATATCTAAAATTAAATCCTTAATCTAACACAGCCACATAATTCGTAATTTTGCCAGATAAGAAAAGACTAGAGATCTGTTAAAATACAAAACAATATTCTTGTTAATAATATACAGTAAAATAAACATGAAAGTATTATAAATATTAAAATGTGACGACAGTTGTAGTTACTGGATTTGGGCTGATTTATTATATTTTATACGTTACATATAAACTTGTCTTTGGTATCGAAATATTGTCTATGATTTTTGAATGTTTTTCTTGAGTGTCATCAGTTGGTCCCACATTTCATTCGGTAAATCTTCACCCACTTCTTCCTTAAAGTATTTTTCTATCGCATCAGCCTGAAATTTTTTTAATGTAAATTATATTTCCGATGGCATTTTATTTATTATACATAAGAAAAATAAAATCCAAGTTTAAATGTGACAGGCCCTTATATGCAAAAACATAACAAACACGAAAAGAAAAAAAAAATACATCGAAATCATTTAACTAAAGGAAAATCGCTTTCATAGAGTGAGGGAACAACTATGGAACTTTAGACTTGTTATTTAACTTAGATTTTAAAATCTATATGCATTATTTTATATAAACATATATCAAGATTTCCTGTTAGATATAAATATAACAAAACTGTTGTTTAGTATAAAAAAGAAAATTTCTATGAGCACGTCTGTTTAATTTATTATTTGTCTTAATTTTGTATTATGTGCAATAACTAACCTAATAGGGTAGACAAACTTATGAACCTACCTCTTGCAACCAGAAGTCCTTAGGAATGCTAAACAATTCGTTCATATTGATGTCGCCAAGGTTACTACAGTTAAGAGCTCCTGGTTTTGGCACAAAACCTAATGGAGTCTCCACGTGACACTGCTCATCATCACATCTGCGCAAAACCCAGTCCAAAACGCGGGAATTCTCACCGAACCCAGGCCATAGGAATTTACCCTAAAATAAATAAATGAAATTATTACTTGGCCTGATTCTGTCATAATTAGTTTAATAACCGTTGATAACTTTTGATGGTATAAAAATATCTATGGCGCTAAAACCTTTTTAGGTCTAAGCCTCAGATTTCTGTATCTGTTTCATGATCATTTGTTAATCTTATAACCAAGTAGGTTCTGATCTGATCATCCTGTGCCTGACACACGTTGTTGACTTTTTGGGTCTAAGGTAAACTGGTTTTCCTCACGTTGCTTTTTTTCACTGTTCGAGCGAAAATACATAGACAGAAGAAAGCAACTAAGATCACTGCTCCCATGATGGTATAATTATTTGAAATATTGCAAATTATTTTGATAAATAATTAAATACTCATTAAACTATTTGGATATACCTGTTGGTCTTTCCTGAACCAGTTAACGTGGAAGATCTTAGGCATCTGACGACCAGCTTGTGGCATCGACAGCCAATGTTGGAGATACTCGCCGAAGTTATAACCGAAGAATGGCCTCATTGCGAAAGGATCGTGCATGACTACTTTTCCCTGCAATTCATCAGAACATTTAAAAATATACTAACGGTGTTACAAAAAGCTAAATTTTACGCCGAGGAACTAAAAAAAAGGTTTTTTTTAATCAGGTATAAAATCCTGCATATCAGTGTTGCCATTAAAAGTTCGATTTAGAAGTTCTAGAGCGACATCTAGCAAAGTTGCAAAAACAATGTTTAGAAAACATCAAAACTTAAAACCCACAGCATATTCAGCAGCTGCAGTCGCTTCCGATCTCATGGAAGCCCCAAGGAAGACTCCATGAGCCCAGTCCCGGGCTTCGACAACTAGTGGAACACCCGCAGGGCGCCGCCCGCCCAACAATATCGCAGAAATCGGTACACCTTCCGCACTCTCCCAATCTCCATCTATGATCGGACAGTTGGCCGCTGGTGTGCAGAATCTGAAGAAAAATAAATATATCCGAAAATTTAAAAGTTTGCCTTTACAAATTTGAATAAACTTTATAATCTCGCAATTTCTATAAATATGACAGTAAAATGTACAGTATTTACAATTTTCCTAACCTACTAATAATAAAAATAATTATAAATTAATAAAAAGAAAATTAAAACAAATTTAATAAGTTCCTACAGTGTACGTTTAACGCTGGCAACATTTTCTCCCTGTTCTGCGATACTTTTTATACTAGTTGAGCGAAGAAAGCATCTGATTTAATTAGGTACTTTTACGTATATATATAGAAACTATATCGGGAAATATATTGTATGGATAATGATAGTAGAACCAAATAAATGTTAACTTTTTTTATAGAACAGGGGCAAACGGCAGGACCTGGCCTTTTTTTCTCTATTGTATTTTTAAGTGATTTGTTGTATCGTTTATAATACCTTGAGTTAGGATGCGCAGCTGGCGTCTTCTTGGTCTTGTCCCACGGCTGTCCTTTCCAATCTGTAACACCTTCAGGATCTCCTCCCATACCCTCCCACCACACACCACCATCTTTAGTCTCCGCGACATTCGTGAATACTGTATCTTTGAATACTGACTCCATGGCAATTGGGTTCGTTGACGACGATGTACCTATAAAACAATAGTATTCTTTAAAGGCATGACCATGATGATATGATGATGAAGATAAATTATTTAATTTCTCTCCGTTTGTTATAATGTTATAGTTTATAACTCTTTAAGGAATTTAAATTTGTACGGCGGTACAAATAAACATATTATTCATCAAGGTTACACACGGTTTTGTGGTATTTTCTGTACTTTTAGTTAAAAGGTTTGTAGTGTTTGCATAGTCTGCATCAATGGAGAAATGAACTTTCTGTCTATGTGTGCATTCGCTCGAACAGTGAATAAATACATCGATACCCAGGTGGGTGGTGTCTTAGACCCAAAAGTCGACGGCGGCGTGTGTCAGGCACGGAAGGCTAATCAGCCTTAGAGGTAATCACCTGTCCTATTAGATTGCCAAATGATCATGAAACAGATGTTTCAATCTGAGTCCCAAACCTAACATGGTTGTAGTACCACTGATTTTATAAAATATTTTATATACATATATGAAGCAATAAAAAGCTCTCCAGTTCTTTACATATATTTTTTTTAATCTGGCGGCACACTTAAAATACAAGTTTCTGTCACGCTTGTACAAATAGGTCTGATACAACATACGACATTAGCATTGTTTGAATCGTACCCAGTCTACCCTACGCGGTCAATATGGAAGAATATTTACCTGGGGCAACACCGAAGAACCCGTTCTCAGGATTAATAGCTCTCAATACGCCGTTCTTGTCAAATTTCATCCAGGCTATATCATCACCCACACACTCCACCTTGTACCCGGGAAGAGTTGGAGTCATCATTGCCAAATTCGTCTTCCCACATGCCGAGGGGAATGCTGCAGCGATGTACCGCTTACGACCTTTTGGATCGGTGACACCTACGATCTAGAGAAGCAAAAGGTTTATAATAATTTACCAAAAACATTCAAAGATCTTACGACTAAGGGTTAAAATCGTAATACTTTAATTAAAAAAGTTATTCATTTATGATTTATTAATGTAATAATATTTCTTTAACTCTATATTTAATAATCTAATATGATACTTCTGCGCAATATATAATATCTTTCAAAATTAATTTGCACGCCGTATGCCAATTTATTGTACCACCATAACATTTTTGTACCAGATTCTTGCAATTTAAATTCTTACTATTACTTACTAATACATGGAAAATAAAATTGTGTTGAGAGAACCAGAATGCTAATCAGGTATTATTTTGGTTGAAATGTTCTTCAAGTTTAGGTTAACTCCATACAATAAATCATTAAATATTTAAGTATTCGTCATATTAATACAGTTAATAATTACCAGCATATGTTCTGCCAGCCATCCTTCCCGGCGCGCAATAACGGAACCCAGCCGCAGAGCGAAGCACTTTTTACCCAAAAGACTGTTGCCCCCGTAGCCACTACCTGTACCAACACACGTACATGTTAAACTCTGCGTTCCTGTTTATAAGCTTGCTTAAAAACGATTGTCTGTAAATTCGCTAAATTACGATAGTTTATCGTGACAACGTCATAACAAAACATTGAAGAAATGATTGCATACTTAAGCCTTCGCGTGGAAGAGAAATAGATGCAGCGTAAGCATAAAATGAGCGTAACGGGACAGTGACAGTCCTGCTTTCTCGTGCCTGCAGCCGGCGTTCATCGATTTATTACGAAGGTAATTTTGTCGTTGTCACGTCAAAACGAATCCTAGCCTTTCTTTTCTCCTTCTTTATTCCTTAATTCCTTATTTTCCTTTTTTCCTCCCTTTTATTCCTAGCTTTTCAGTAGGAAAGGATTTACGGAGAAAGGAAGATGCTCATCAACCGATCTAAAGACAGCATCTTTCATCAGTCTTAACTTTAGTGAAAGTCCCAGTCAAAATCAGTAAAGTCAAGAAGAAGTGTTTATACCCTTAGCATCCGGTGTAACTTCGTTAACGCCTTTTAAGGTAGCCAAATTTGTTTTCATGTTGTTACTAAGGTATATTAATTTATAATTTAATTCCTCCTGGATTTATTAAAAACAACCCCTTGAAGATCTCCGGCGTTTTTTATTACTTGCTCGCAATAATATTGTCGTACACATACTTTATATATAATTCCATTACTGACACTGTAAAACTTACCATAACTAACTATCTCATTGTCAGCTGGTCGGTGAAGGATGATAGTTCTTGCAGGGTCGCAAGGCCAACCTATGGTGCCCGATGACGCAGACCGTCCCACTGAGTGGAGACAGCGCACAAAGTGTTCGTCCTTACGAAGAGCTTCCAACACAGCAGCACCTGGGAAATTAAGAATTTGAGTTAAAAAATAATTATTTATGTTTGTAAATAAATATTGAAAATTAAAACTCAATATAATTTTATATAATATTCATAAGTCTACTTGGTGACATATATACCAAATAGACTTATGAACGTCAATAGAAAAGTTTAGATGGCAATTTTGTCCCATAACGTCTTGTGCAGTAAACGCAGACCTTTTATTTACATTAACTATATAGTGTGCAAACACTGTGAATATACTAGAATATACGAATACATGGAGGGATCATACACTGTACATTCAAAGGGGGAACGCTGCTAGTATATTCGGAACCTTGCCTAAAGGGACTCCTTTTAATAATATTTTGTAATAATTAAATTTTAAGGTTAGTTATTAGATATATTTTTATGTATTATGTTATTTCTGTAATAAATATGACTTTAATGAGTAATAAGTAATTTACAAAGAAGTTTCACTTCTGAGATGTGTACTTTACGCACATACATACTTGGTTCAGACATACTTCAGTAGGCAGCTGCTTTATAAAACGCTCAGTTATGGAACGGTAAACGTGGAGGTGGTATTTAATATTCTGCCTCAACATCCGATAGTGAAACTGATGATATACATACCGATTCTGGTCATAACCCTCATGGAGTAGGCGACATAAGGCGAGTCGGTAACTTCCACACCAATTTTCGAGAGCGGAGACCCAACTGGACCCATTGAGAACGGTATTACATACATTGTGCGACCTGGAATAATATTATATTTTTTATTTCGACACCTATTTGAGGCATACATTTAATTCACAGGATATCAAAGAATTCAATTGACTGGGGACGAACCCTGGATTTTTAAAACATACTGTAACTTAACGAAGTGTATGCAAGTACATGAAGTGTAGGTATATATATAGACATACACTTCGTTGCACGAAATAGAGCATGATTCTAATAAATTTAACAGAGGGTAACTTACCTCTCATGCATCCTGGGAAACGTTCTGCAACGGCTTTCTCATAGTCAGGTAGTGCAATATAATTTCCTAACGCACTCTTCTGGCCTGCGCGTGCGATTGGAACCACGTCACGCTCGCGCTCAGCACAAATGAAAGTACGGGACTCCACTCTGGCGACATCAGCTGGATCCGTGCGAGCCAACCAGCTGTGTAAAAATTAAGGTATACTTTAAGTAATTAAAAGACAACGATCAGATATTCATTGTTTACTTTATTGTCTTTCTAATTATAAAAAAAAGAGTGTGTGTACTTATGTACACGCGTTAGAAGTTATACTTCTTTGGCGTATGGAAAAAAATAACTAAATACATTTTAAAATTAATCAAAAAGATTTTATTTAAATCAATAAATTATTAGTAAATACTATAACCGTCGTATATGAAATTGATCTAAAAACACCAATATAATATTTATTTATTCACACTGTTTAATTGTACTGTTACGAAACACGTGTTCTAAATATAAAAATAGTAGAATATACAAATTGAACGTAGTTATCGATTTCCATGCCACCTAGACCTAAAACTTTACGATGTCGAATTCAGGTGTTGGTGTGCGCGCGCTTCGTAAAAATTCACTCTCATCTTCTCCATCGCACCAAAAGAAGTATAACTTCAATAATAAAATATTATTGGAAAGAAAATTAAAACAAATTTTAAAAGTTTGCTAAGTTTTGCAGTGTACGTTTAACGCTGCATTTCCTCGCTGTATTGCGATACGTATTCGTAGAGGGTGGAAAGCACCACTTCCAGGGTCACCCGTACAATCTACCAAGTACCAACTCAAGTAATCTAAATTTTATGTAATTATTTTAGAGATTACGCAAAAGGTGACATATTGTTCAACCCTGATAATTTAAACAATGATTTGCACATTCTAAGATCAACAAAGGCCCAATAAATTCTCCTAAATGTAGTTACAGACTTGGTGGGCAACCCAAGTATTTTCAAAGAAGTCGGCTTCTTTGTACCTAAGGGAGAAGGCGAAGGCCAAGGTTGTTTGCAAACCAAGGGGAGAACCACCAGAGTTCATAGACATATTATTTATTACAAAATTCACAATCTTATGTATTTAATTAATATTATTACATTAAGGGGATCGATTTGATCGATATATAGCCATAGTAAAGCAATCTCGAAGTTTATAGGACATCCACACCTAAACCGAAGAGAACCCATTTAGTAATGGAATGTAAGAATTTCAAAAATAATGTAAAGACAACTGTTTTTTTTTCTATATTCTGTTTTTGTACCAAAATCTATTGTCAGACTGGTTTTAGAGAAGTGAATGAGTGAGTTAATATTTTTTTTTATTACGGGGAAGGTGGCGCGCGGGACTCTCAAATTCACAGGGCCCGTAGCATTTGCTACTCATGCTACGTGGCTAATCCGGTACTGGATACTATACGCATATTATTTACTCACCAGTTATCATACTTGGGCAGCGGTTTCAGTGTGCCCTGAGTTTGCATCAGAGCCACTAACGCGTTCGCTTCAGCCTCGGATCCATCACAAATGTGCACATGGTCTGGTTCGCACAAAGCAGCACTTCGCTCGATAAAGGCTCGGACCTGTGATGATAAAATTTAGCCAATAAAGCTAAAAAAGCACTTTGCAGAGCGCGAAATGAGAAGAACTTAAAAAGTGTTTAGTAAAATGTTAAACTATTCTTCATAAAGGTTTATAAATATATAGATTTTTGTTCTTGAGTGCTGATGGCCTAGTGGCTTTAACTCTCATCCCTGAGGTTGTAGGATCGAACCCCGGCTGTCCAACTTCCTTTCTATGTGCGCAATTTATTTATCTCGAACGGTGAAGGAAAACAAAAACGACGGCGTGTGTCAGGCCAAAAGGGTCATCCTTGCCTTTAGACAAATGATCATGAAACAGTTACAGAAATCTGAAGTCTAGACCTAAAAAGGTTGTAGCGCCACTGACTTAATTATTTTTGTTCCTATGTTTAACAGGGTAAGCCGCGGTCCCAGCTATTTATTTGTTTTTACGATTTTTCTTTAGAATAAGACACGTAATACTCCTTAAATATCTTGTTAAGCCATTCATTTAACACAACTACTACATATTGAATAATATGTAACACTCAAATTAATCAAATCAAATCAAAATCCGTTCATCCGTTCGCAAAACCAGGAGGCCTTGTTCTGAGAAGAACGGGCAAGAAACTCAGCAAGTCTTACCCTCCCTCTACAAAATAATTCAAAGGAAAATGTCATAATCCAAGTAAAAAATAAAATAAATATCTGTTCTGTGATTTACCTACTCTGTATTATAAAATATATGTATAATAATATATAGTCACTGAAATTTAATAGGCACTGTCTTTTATTCAGCTTCTAACATTAACCTAGTTCGGTATTCGTAATATGTATATGTTATCTATCTGGACTTTGAATTAATACTCTAAAAGACCAACCTTCGGTGTTAAGGCGGCAACTTGAGGGCTTAGCTTGTTACCACGAAGAGCGGTCTGGTGAGCTGCCCGACTGCAGTTCACAGCTACCTGGGCAAATCTGGAAAAAGACATAAAATTAAATTATCGATACTATAAAATTCTCGTGTCACGGTGTTTGTAATTAAACTCCTCCGAAATGGCTCGGCCGAATTTTGTGAATTTTTTTCGACATCTATTTTTCCTACCCCTAAATTCTAAGGTTAGGCTAGGCTACCTTTTATTGTTTATTTTTAAAGCAAACATTTTGTTACCGGATTGAAGCTATGTTTTATTGTAAACTTATAATTATTTAACATAATTTTAAATTTATCCGACGTTGCGCGTGCTAACCTTAAAATTATGTTAAATAATTATAAGTTTAGAATAATACATAGCTTCAATCCGGTAAAAGAGTGTTTTCTTTTATTTGATAATTTATTGAAAAATTATCCTAATCTACAACTAAATTTGTTCTAGTAAAATAATTACAATTTAACTATAATCTAAATATTTATCGGACGATAATTTCGTTAATCATTTTAAATTGTTATTTCGAGGCTATTTATTGATTTTGTTATTAACAGGATTTAATTAAAATTATTACACACAATAATTACGATATTATGTATTATCATTAAGAAAATGACATTAAACAGTCTAAAGGATTAATTTATATTTTTCGAACGAAAGGAGTCCGCCAATATTCGAATGAAGTTTTTTAAATTTGGAATGAAGTAAATATAACCACAGAGATAGTCTTGATATACAATCACAAAACAAATGTCAAACAGGCTATTTAGTCTGGAAGTAATTTGTTTAATAACCTTTTAAATACAATTGCTTAAAGTATAAACGATTAAATAAATTATATAATTTAGTTATTATTTCCTTCTAACGAAAGGAGTCCGCCAAATTTTGAATAAACTTTTACTACGAGTCTTGGTATATCTTGAGTATAGACAAAACATCTCACAAAACAAAGGTATTTCATCGGAAAATTCTTTGTTAAGGAAAATTTAAAATAAAATTACTGATAGAATAATATTGAACGTTACACTGATTATATACTTTATAGTTTGATGTAGAGTTTCAACCTGTGCTTGCTACATTTTAGACCATATTAAGAGATTTAATAAAGAAACAGTCTCAAATTACAACACTGAAAAATGCAGGAAACTAAGTTAACCTGGAAGCGTTTGAGGTCTAGGTTTATCAACGAATGCTTTAAACACCATGGACAGACCACAAATACAACTGTGCTGGACAGAATGCAGAAGAACAAAGCAGTGCTGATGACACTGAAGAAAAGAAAACTTGATTATTTCGGACAAGTTTTACGTAACACAAAAAAATACAAGCTCCTTCAAGTTATACAAGTCAAAGTGGCAGGTAGAAGGAAACCTGCCCGCAGACGTCTAGGTTGAAAGAACTTAGACAATGGATTGGTCAAAGCACCAAGTCATTGTTTAGAAGCACGGCATCCAAAATTAAATTAGCCATGATGACGCCAACCTTCGCAAGGAGATGGCACAATCAGAAGAAGAAGCTGGAAGCTCATATTATGAAGCGAAAACAACCAGCCTTGCCTGTGTCTGCATGTGCCTTTTAATAATTTAAAAACACTTACTCGGCCGTCTTCCTTATGTAGTCTTCGGGGATAGTTTTGAAGTGCAACATTTTTAAAAATTTCATTTATTTAATAATAAATAGCTAATTAATTTAAACTCGATTAATTTAAAATTAAATTTTTAAATTGTATCGCTAAAACTGAATAAGTATATGAGCCACTTATAAAACTTTATTCTATCACCCATTTAATGGGATTTCAAATGTGGAATGAAAATGTTACTTGTGCGCGCGCGCTTTTAACAAAGAGTTGATAGTTGCCTCGCTGTGATTGGTCGAATTTGCGGGCGGGTCACTGACGTCAAGGCAACGCGTCATGCCTACGTTACATGAAAACAAATTAGATGTAATGTTTGTCGATTGTTTGTTATTGATTTAAACAAACTGTTTTTCAATTTGTCAACATTTTATTACATATACGTCATATGGGACTCAATTCTTGCCTCTTAAATTGAATAAAAAAACATATTTTATAAAATTTGTTAAGAGAAGTAACACAAAAATTATGTATTATTTGCGGCATATCTCATAATAAAAAGAGAGGTATTTTGCTTGTTTTTCTAAAAGGTAAGCTGAAAGTCACGTTGGCAAAAGCATTACTTACGAGAAATAAATGAATTTTAATTTGGTTGAGCTTGGTTACTTAATAATCATAAATAAAATAATAAAAACTTTATTCAAGACCGAAATATGGTTGTCACAAAATTGGTCTAAAGCCCGCACATCACATGGGACTCCCATGATGGGAGCCCCTAAGAACAAGTAGGCTTAGTGTTACATCTAATCAAACAAAACTCGCGTAAGACTTCAAGTATGCGTGTGTATAATGTTATCTATGTTTGCGTATAATGGCGACAAAGAAATGCTTTTTATGGAAATCAAAATTCTATCTTACGAATTACGATAATTGGCACAAAAATTGGCAAATTTTCCTTTCTATTTTCGCGTAAGCAGTTACAGAATGCTACTTTAACAATAGTTTTGTACAAATATAGCTGGATATATTATTTTTATATTTTAACCAAAAGCAATGTAATAGGGCTAGATATTTCGTCAGCACAGTTAGAGGTTATATTGCGTCATATCAGAAATGTGAACGTTCAATCCAAACTCCAATGGGTCATGCTTTTATAGGTTATTGTGCAATACAAATAAAAAAACACCTAAATTAGCTTATCGGCATGATTTTATCTAAGATTTATTCATAGTAATTATTGCTTCGATAAAGATTCTCTTGTCTAATGTCTATAGTTATAGTTATAAACTTCAGAAAAAAACTAAATCCAATTTTCAATTGTCATGTCTCTTATTACAGCGTAGAATTTAACAGGAAAAGTTGTGAAGTGCCTTTACTTGAAATAAACAATTACTGGCCAATTTGTTTTTAGTTTTTCCCTTTAATTCCACATATTAATTAATTTTTGGATTATCGGATATTGTCTTGATAATGTAATGCTTAGAAATAACATTTCAAATATATAAAATAAATAAATCAGTGGCGCTACAAACTCTATAGGTCTTGGCCTCAGATTTCTGAATCTGTTTCTTGATCATTTTTAAATCTATTAGGCAAGTAGGTGATCAACCTCCAGTGCCTGATACACATTATCGACTTTTTGGGTCTAAGACATGTCGGTTTCCTCACGATGTTTTCCTTCACCGTTCGAGCAAATGTTAAATGCGCACATTGAAAGAAAGTCCATTGGTGCACAGCCGGGGATCGAATCTACGACCTCAGGTATGAGAGTCGCACGCTGTAGCCACTAGCTAACACTGCTCTCAAATATATAATAACAGGTTAATTCTTTTTTGGGGTTTTTCCTTTTAATGACATTTCAAGCCAATTAAAATGTGATAAATTTCATCCACATCATCATGATGTGTTATATTATAATGTTTATTTGTATTAAATTATTTTACTTGCTGAGTAACGTTGAAAGTTGCGTGGCTTTTAAATAAGTTTAAACTGGAAGGCAGCAGTTTAGATAACGTCTGTTTTGGTAATGATATTTGAAGTGAGACGACATGCAATTACATATATATAAATATTATCTAAAGGTGTCCCATGTGATGATTAATTCCTCACAAGAGACACGATTCACGAAAGACGGTCTAAATAGAATATTAATTAAATTCATGCTATAAAATGAAGAAAAATGTAATTCACTTTGACAGTACTTCTGGCATAAAACACCAGTAATTGACGGAGATAGGAGAAATACAAGCCAAGGAAATCTGGCACCGCAAATCGTTTACTATTTATTTATTTAATGTAAGGCTAAATTCTAAAAAATATCTTAGCGAGCTTGGTCGCTGATTGCATAAGATATATTGCGTGGTTTGAAATGAATGAAAATAACAAGTTCAAGTTTGTCTTTTATTTACACTGTCGTCATAATATGAATCCGGTAATTAGCCAAAGAAAACCAATATATGAAATGAGGTTGTAGTGTAAAGAACCTATTTTGAAAGTAATGAAAGAATAATCTAACAATCGCTAACGCCCAGACCCAATAACCTATCTTAATCCATTTTTGACCATCTGGAGAGACATCTTAAACCAAATATTGATAAAAGTGTGCCAATTCCCAATCGACAGATTGCCATCTCTCGATACAAGCTATCCATTGTAGATCGGATGGGTGTATTTAGATAGACTTTTGTTTGAAAATGACAGTTCAATTGTGCCAATATCCTATCTTAAGATTTCAAATTACACCATTTTTTAAAATAATTAAAAAGCTATTTGATATATTTTAAATATAGACATGTATATTTTAATATTATTTGAACGGTTTTATTTACTTTATTTGGTTATCAAATATGAGTGTAAAGAGCGAAAAGATTGCATTCTATCCGTCGCCAAAAATGGATTGTCTTCGTAGGGTTTGGTTATTGGGATGCAGATGAAGAAATAAGGAGACTGTCACGGTCTGAGATGATAATAATTGGGTTTTGGGCGTTAATGTACCTATGTTACAGAGACAAACAAATATCTATGTAGATGAGTAGGGATGCCTACAAGTTCGAATTGATTGACGTGGAATAAGTGATACCTAGAAGATCTTATGTTCCAAAATAAACGTATTTTATTTTATTTTATTTTATGATATTCTTTAAACCTGGCAACCCTATAAAAGGTCAGATAATGTCAGCATTGATAAAATAACCGGTTGGGGCGGGGCACTGAGTTGTTCTGTGGAAAATTTGCTTGTTGACAAATTAACACGACGCTAATAAAACAACTGAATTGATTTTGGTGAAACTTGGAATGAAAGTTGTATACCTTTCAATCTGTATTATTTTCAGTCACGTGAAATGCTAGTAGAGCATTTTTTTAAAGAATTCTTACTGTATACTTAGATACTGTACAAAAAGCATTGAAGTTTTATTCAATTAAAATTATAAACATTGATTTTATCAACACAAATAAAAAAACAATTCAAAATTCAAACCTCGGGGTCGCTAGCTGTTAATATTGTTATGCTATCATAATCATACCACTAAGGGGGTTTTGTGATAAAGGAACATACCATGTAGACCGACGAATTCACGTCTAATTACTAATTTTACCGGGTAAAACCTAGAGGTACTGATAGCGAAACCAAAATTTGTATATTGCTAAACTATTTACAATTCCAAATACATTTATCCTATCGTAAGTGAACAAATCCTTTGTTTCTCCTTTGTTCGAATAATAGATAGTAGACACCTGCGTTTATCAAGGTCGATGGTAACAGGTTCTGTTCTCGTTGATCAGGAAATAATTCCCTCTGACGTTCACATATTTTTTGTATGATTGTAGGCAGACTAGAAAGGATATTTATAATTGTGTTCATGTAATAAACTAGAGAATATTTAAATCTACTTAATATGGAACATTGCATGTAAATTTAATAATTTTCTTGGGAATTATTAGTAATCCGTGACTGCAACTGTTGTTTAAGATGATAGTTTATAACGTTTTTAAGGCGTTGCGAGAACCTAGTACTGTCTCCGAAACGATTAATATTTTTATGTTCCGTTAATTATTCGTAGACGTTTACAATTACTAATAGTTGTGTTATTGTGTTGGCTATAAGCTAATAGTATAGAAAATAAATAACTTCTGATGCGAGATACACATTTTCACATACATTTAAAACTTCATATTTATTTAGGAAAAAGGCACGTTTAAGGTTTTTTTATTTATAATAATATGAAGAGTATTTCACGGTTAATTAGCAAATTAATGGAAATTATCATAACATGTTATATAAATGTTTATATAACGATAGTGTAAGGTCAAGTTGATATTTAAAGTTTGTGTTTTAAAAACGCAATAGTCATACTTTTATACACTGTGTGTTGTTAGGGCATTAACATTAACACAGCTTCGGACGTGGAGTAGGACAGATAGTTTGTGACAAAGTTCATCTATCGCTAGCCCCACACTAAGGAGTCTCTGTACTGTGGGTAACAGA
The DNA here is from genome assembly GCF_905147795.1 of Pieris rapae. Taxonomy (NCBI): domain Eukaryota; kingdom Metazoa; phylum Arthropoda; class Insecta; order Lepidoptera; family Pieridae; genus Pieris; species Pieris rapae. Next base: position 1,552,131 of record NC_059513.1, read on the forward strand.
AAGCAAAAATTCCGTGATATATGGAATAAGTAGTCTAGTGTTACAACTATGTACTCAAACACAGGTGTTATAAGACATTAAGTATAATAATAATAATAATAATATATTTATTTTCTCACAAAAACATATACAATAATTGTCGTTCTTCTTTGGAGCACTGCTATTGCTTAAGTGAGACTGATGCCTGTTAAAGGTTGTGCACCTGTGTGCAGTGTGTACAGGTCATCAGGCCTCCACCACTTCGGATCGACAAAATGATTATATGTAAAGAATAGACAATTATATTAATTATAAGGATGTGTGTTAAGTATGTGTTAATGTCATGAAAATATACATACCCTCAAATACAATTATATCCATCTCCTTTAAGAACAATATTTTAATTAAATTATATCATCCCTTTCTAGCAAATAATGTTTACTATCTGGTGAAAAGAGACTTTAGTTAAAGGTCCACTGATTTAGGCGGGAAGATACCATAGATTAAAATAATTTATGATAATCTATATCAATTGAATACAGTAGAAAGCGGTAGAAACTGAACATTAGTGTCATTCCCATAATAGAGTATGTGTTATTATATTACATACTTATTAGTCTTAAGTTAGGTTTAATCGTGCGGTGGAAGGAAAAAATCATGGCTCTGCAACGTTAGGTGCAGCGAGTAGTGCAACAGCGGAAGAGTGATCTAGCACATGGCGCTTAGTTAAGATGACTTAGCAAAACTGTAAATGTATACTGTAAAATAGCTGCTGTGGTCTCTGGCAAAATGACCAGCGCTGTGAACATTCTGCTCCTCAGCATAATGCTGAGCCAGGGCCAATTACAGCCACAGCACACACGCATGTGTTATGCGTGTGTGCATTATTTGAAATTTATTGAATCGAATGGAAAAAGGATTTTTTTATTGCTTTTGATATCTCATTTTATTTCATTTTTGTGTCGGTATGTGTGTGTGTTTTGTTTGTAATAAATGTTATGTCTGTCTGTCTGTATGTATGTAGAAAGTCGAAAACAAAATTGTATGATTTTTTTCGAAACGACCTTTCAATTGAGCGTACTTATTCTTAAAGGGCCGGCATCGCACTCACGAGCCCTCTGGCATTGAGAGTGTCCATGGGCGGCGGTATCACTTAACATCAGGTGAGCCTCCTGCCCGTTTGCCCCCTGTACTAAAAAAACAATTAAAAAAAAATCGTACAAATTTAGTTTTCGCCTTTCTACATACATACAGACAGACATAGCATTTATTACAAACAAAACACTATTACTAAGGCATCTTTACTAAGCCCCCGAAAAGACACGCTTCAAGAGACTCACGGCGGACTCACTCACTCTTCGTTGAGGCTAAAAAATCGTAAAAATCGTAGCTAATATAAAAATATTGATACAGTATATAAAATAGTAGTTAATATAGATTACAAATGGTATTTTCTTAACGTACATAAATAAAGATAGATAACGTCAACTGATGCAATATGGGATGGGTGCCGTGCCTCCGAGATAACGTGATCTTTGATCTTAACATATAAATACATTTGTTTATATAAAACTTGTTTAAATATCATATGACTTTTGGGTCCTCTTGAACGGCCGGTTTGGGACTCGTCTTCAATTTAATGAAATCAATAAGTATAGTATGTTTTTTATAAAACGTAGGTATATGATATTTTGGCTTATTTTATCAAGCACCTATTTTCTACATTTTTTTCCAACGTTATTAATTTTGGTTGGAAAAAAGGTAAAATAATTTATTCAGTGCCACTATAACATGTTTAAATCGGGCCTCAGATTTCTATATCTGTTTCATGATCTTTCGTCAATCTAACAGACAAGAGATCTCCTGTGCCTGACACACTGCCTAAGTAAGCCCGTTTCCTCACGATATTTTCCTCCACCGTTCGAGCGAATGTTAAATGTGTACATAGACAGAAAATCTATCGGTGTACAGTCGGGGATCGAACCTACGACCTCAGGGATAAGATTTGCTTGTTCAAACCACTAGACTAACACTGTTCAAAAGTTCTTTCAGCTTAAATTAGCAATGGTTTCTTAAAATTTATGAACATACCTTTTCGATATTCTTGTAATAAAATACACCATCTTGGATGTTTACCAATTTTGGTGATTTCCTGAAAAATAAAAATACGATTATTTTACATCTTGAAATATCCTGTTTTAATTGCCAACTACATAAAAAAAAAACATTTTTTTTTCTTCACGAAGAGCAGCGTTAAGTTACTCATAGCCCTAACTGGGTTTGAACCGTGGTCCGTGACCATGAACCAATGGATATATCTCTGTTGACCATTAACTCGCACGATACAGAAAATTATTTAAACCTATGTCTTACATAGACAAAGCAATTTCAGTTGTCTTTCCGTGTATGTCTCCCGTATGTTAAATCCAATACGCTTTTGACATATACAAGCATGTAGTCTCACCTCTAAATAGTAGCATTCTCTCTTCAGTCGGCTCTTTTTTATAGGTTAAGTGGAATTAGTGGAAAATATTTCAGTGTGTTCTAATTCCACATGGCGGTGCGCGGCATGGATTGTCTTACATTGTCTTGTTAAATTGAATTACAATAATTTTGTTTACGGTAAAACAAAATTTGGCCTCAATTTCTCCGTCCACTGAATTATCGACATTCGCGATAGGGTCGACAAGACTGATTTAGGTCTTCATAGGTAGAAGGAACTGCTGACCATCCTCCCCCCACTTATAAAGTCTTTAGTTTGTTAATACGCATAGTTTTGGATATATGTTATAAACAGCAACAGTTAACAGTTCCCTTCTAATTAAACGAATTAACGTGCTTAAAATGCAAGTAACATTTTTAATTTAAAAGTTGAAAAGTTATATATAAACGTGTCAAACTCCCGTGACGCAAAATTGGGTCATTTTTTCGAATCAAACCTAAATAATTAACGTTTATCAAATATTTATTCCAAGGGCCTTTGAAAGGAGTAAATGACATCCTACGCAAATTAAATACCGCCTGCTAAAGTTCGAGCTGCAAATAGGTCGTACAGGGAAACAATTTTGTCTTAAGGAACCTTTATTCATTTGTTCAATATTTTTTTTTAATAATACTACAAATCCCAATACGAACATGTCCTCTATTCCAATTCTAATGTAGTACAACATTAAATTCCCTAAAGTTTCTGTTATTAACGTTTACACGACCTTCAATGGGGTGAAGGACTCCTCCAAATTCTTCCATGTCTCTCTCTTCTTCGCCACAATTCCAATCCAGGGGAAAAAGGAAAGGACGCTTTTTTCTTCCCACTGGGCCATTCCTAGTAAGGACCCATTTTCACTTTAACTTTTTTGTATATGTTACGTGTACCGTGTAACACGGCAAGTGCTTTGTAAAAATATGTTTTTAGCTGTTCAAATCGCTATGTAGCCAAACTTTGTTAGATATGAAATAATTTGCAATTTCTACGATCGGACACAATGAATAATAGATTTACAAAACAAATCGAAGTTTTTTATATTATTTAAATAGTTTTCAATCGTGAAACGCTATTAGAAAAAACAAATGACAAAAAAGTCTGAGACCCAAACCTTAGTCGCTCATGTTAATTTTATTATTTAAAATAATAAACACAGTATTTATTAAAATAATATGTAATAATAATTGCTCTTCTCTCTGCAACTGAAATACTCATACATTTGTGTAGTTTTATAAAATATATAGTTATTGAAAACTGTTCTCTAATTAATATTGCGTCTCAATAAAAGTACTCTTTTATTTTATTTATTTGAAAAACTGTTCTTACACCTAAGAACTAGAACTAAAGCACATGTTTAGATTTAGTTTTTATTAACATTTTGTTCACACACCTGCAGATAAGCCCCATGCCCCACGTAGGTACCTGATAAATGATATTGACAAACATTAATTATCTTTTTTATTTCTAGAATCGGTATTAACTGAAGGTCGAATTGATAATAATATTTTAGCAATAAAATATGTTTATTACATATTGGCTGACGCCCGCAATGTTGTCTGGGCTAGGATTACGCATTATTTCTTCTTAGATAATATTTTTAAGTTTTGTTTGTTATGAACAAGCATATTACAGCTTTATATTTTTTTAATAATAAATACACACTTATGTCAATAAATATTTAACCTACGCATATTGACATTGTTAAAGTAAGTACTGATTTACTAATACATAAGATTAAGAAATAATATTGACTTGAGTGTCCGAATTTCATCCTGAGCTCGTAGGTAACTAGGTGGGGAATGGGGTTTATCTACAGAAAGGCAAACTCTGATTAGAGAGTTTAAACCTTTACGATTTACATATTTAAGCTGTCATTTCTTGTATCTCATGTCAATAATAAAAAATATACGAACTATTTACACCTAAGCACAAGAACAAACAATAAACCTTGTTCCTAGGTGTAAGTAAAGTTTTAAACAAGTGAGTACTTTCTTTGTTTAGATGCTATTGTTTTAATAATATTTACCAATAGACTTTATTTTCTTAAAACTCGCCCGTATGGTGTTGGGTGTTTAAATCAAGGAACGTTACACGTAGTTTAGTGTTTTTTATTTTGGATGCTTTCCTGTCTTATTATGATGGAGAGTAATATATATTATTGTATGTACGATGGCGGAATCACATAAAAAATATGTATATTATGAAACGTATTCTAAAATAGTGCAGGGTCGTTGTAACTGCCTACTACGCAATCAAACTTGTCTGGTTTCTCCCACTTTTATACTACGTTATTACCAATGGAGATATCCTATGAAAACTGCGATTACTGTGGCGCATCGGGAGTGTAAAAAATCTAATTATCTGTAGTCAATTCCCTCTTTATACCTAGATTTCGTAAAATATGGCTGTTATTGCCACTCGACGCAGTCTGCAATTTAGTCGGTAATTCCAGTGTTACGTTAAAAATTAATGAAATAGTTCGCGCCGAGTTTCCTTTCGTGATTTTAGCTATAGCCTTTAGCTGGAATGTATTTAAAAACGTATTCCATTTCGACAACGGGATCTTAAGAAATGGATATGATTAATTCCGGAATTGACATTTTGAATTCAATTTTGATTTTGAATTTGGCATTAATTGACTACTAAATAAATTTTATGATATTTGCTTAAAGACACCAAAACCTAAAAAAGTTTAGGCCTTTAGGGTTCCACGTTGTAGAATAGTTCTACAACACCTGTCATTATCATGGACACTAGTTGCGATACAAAGGTTATATTATATCTCTTCGATGAGATGCTAAAAGTTTTAATATCTAAGGACTGTTTATTAGTAGGAAACCCAACCAGGAAGGCAGCCGTATTGATTACATCGTAATAACAAGCAATATTACAATATCTCTTGTTTCATTTGTCGTATTTACTTTACATGGCCAAACAAAAATTTATCTTTTATTTAAATAAGAAAGTTATTATCATAAGAACATCAAGATTTTATGATATATCTATTTGTGCGTGTAAAAATAATAATTACAGGCCACTTCGACTTTTTACCTCAAAGGAGTTTTTATTGTAAATTGTTATATAGGTACATTTGACATATTCCATAAACAAATTTTGGAGCATGTTGTTTTAATATTATAAATGATATTTAATGCTATATTTAATGTTTATAATTAACGTTATATAATGTATGACACAAGCAGTAAATAGTTTCCCCCATAATTTATTAAACTTATCATTTCTCTAATTTACCAGATAAAGCAAAGCTTTGTACAATCAATTCGAACACCAAAACGTAGACCGAAATACTTGGTTTGTTATGGTTGATTACACTAAAAAGGAGTAGGACCTACTCAGTAGGTAGTGACTAGTGGAACTCAATGATTCCTGTATAGGCTCAAGTAGGAAGAAATTTGCAAGATATAATCGATATTACGTCACTTAAATCAATCATTATTACTGCAATGTTATCGCGTAGTGTATATAAAACTTGTTACTTACATATATTATTATTCAATACATTTTGAATAGTCATCTATTGTAATCGGACAAAAAGGACGGATGATTACTTAGATTACATGTAATTATATCTATTTAAATTATTTTTGTGATGTCAATTAATCACATGACCGAATTACCGTGGGTGATATTTTATCTCTAATTTATCTCTGGTTGATCGGTTTTGTTTCTAAGAACTGATTTCAAAACTAATTAGAATTAAAAAAAAGTAACTAAAATAGACTAAAATAATCCTTTATCATCATTCTGTATTTGTTTGAACATCTCGTGTTTTGATAACGCAAATCAGTGATTATGACATGCAAAATAACAGGAAAATTACGTTATTTTTACATTTATTATTATTTTCTAACAATTTATGTAAAATTTGATTAAATTTTATATGTTCTCTTATGTATGTACTTTATCCGCCAAAATTTCTAACGTTTTCATGTTTTTTTTGTTGTATGATGGACTTTTCAATAATCAAAACGTTTTTAATATTTGTAGATATGAATCTGGTTTTCATCAATCAAATCTGTCATGGTTTTATATTAATATATATTTGCTGATAAAGGTTAATGTATCGTAAAAAATAATATTATATTTATATTAATAGCTGTATTTTTTTGTATTAGTTACTAGATTATTTTATATTATAGACACAGGGGACTACCCCCTGTGCATCCGTTACATGCCGTTAATTGCTTTGTTTAGGATATAGTAAGGATGTATTCACGTTAAGACGGGTGGTTTACTTTATAGGAGGTGTCATGACACCCCTCGATTTGCTCATCATCATCAGGATTTTCTTCACCTGTATTAATTTCGGACATAGGTAGAAAAATCGGAATAAAACAGATCTGAGGTATTACGCACCGGCAGGGAAAGTGTTTCGCCTATGTAATCTTTAAATAATGTGTAAGACGTCAATTGTTTTTGACTACGTCAATAAACGGAAATGGGAATATAAGAAAACAAATTATAATGATAAACATGTTTGTTATAATTGCAATTGATTAGAAGCGATATTTTATGACTTATATATATTTGAAAACAAATAAGTATAAGAGGTAGGTTCATTGCCACACGAATCAAACATTTTAAGTTTGTTTTAATTTTCTATTGTATTATTAATAATTAATATGACCATGTAGATTAAGAATATTTAGTCAATAAAAATAAATGCATTAAAAAAATATAAGGTCAACACTAATTATTTGGTTTTCAGTTTATCTGTATTAACCATAGTTTAATTAATATAATAATTATCTAATAATTAAAAACTTAAAAATAGTAAATTAAAGGTCTCTCTGGCAGTGTTCCTATAATGCTTTATTTTTAATGATAATATTAGAACATATATTTAATAATATATAATGTATAGCAAACATTTACGATTGCGGAATTAAACTCTGCTGACATTTGATTCGAATCCGGCTTTTAGTATATATAATTATTTAAATTCTTGATATAGATGTGTTATTAATACTGTTCTTATAAATAATTCAATGAGCGTGTGGTCCGTAATATTTACTAAAATTGTGATTGAAAAAATTGGAGATAGTGTGCACAGTGTGAAATTCTCTCCTGCGAGAAATTATTTAAATGTGTGTGGGTGTGGGTGTTTCCTTTCGAGTATCGGCCAACTAAGGTAAAGAAAGGAAGAAGTCAAGGAAAAAAGATGATTGCCTCATTCTTTGGTCGAATTCGACAGAAGCGCCCTCGAATCAAGATCCTTCTTCACCACGACAATTTTTCAGCGCACTCTGCAAAACGGGCTCTTTAATATTTGACTATGACAGGTGTCGAGTCATCCGCCATACAATCCTGACTTGGCACCCTGTGACTTTCATTTATTCCCAAGAACTAAACATAAAATTCGAGTGAAGATGCGGCGAAAGCGTATGAAAATGATATAGAAGAGCTAAGTAAGCATGGGTCCACTGCTTTTCTCAGTAGTTCCATCGCATGCGTCGATGTGTAGCAACGGACATTATTTAGAAAAACAATAAAAGTATTAGCAACTTTTTACATTGAGCCGTTTTTCATTTAATGTTCTAAATGTTTTCACTGTTAACTAGGTATAAGCAAACTTCTGTTTTGAAAACTAGAATATTCGTTAAAAATCGGAGACCTTCACCATTTACCATTCTCCTTTCACCATTCCCAATACACGTCTCAGGATTGACCATTTCCCATCATTTTAAATTGATTTTAATATAAATAATCCCATTAATTGATTTTTATTAATTAGCATTACCTAACCTTATTATTGCTGATAATGTGGAAATTGAACAAAAATACGTTATTAATAGATTTTTAATACAATGATTGCTATAGTGATAAGTTAAATATTAGATCAACATACAGAGCTACTAAGGTGCTATCACAAGCATGAAATTATAATGACAATGGGCTGGTAATAAGACACCTGGACAACAGATGGACGTTAAAGAAATTACATTGGAAGGACCACCCGGCAAAAGGAATGCATACCAAAAATACGGAGGGTGGACGGTAGGTGATGACTTAATAGAAATAGCAGGAAAAGACTGGCAGACTATTGGCAATGATAGAACCTGGAAAGAGTTAGAAGAGGCCTTTATCCAAGAGGCCACATCCACAGGCGACTAACATTTAGGTTACGTAAATAATAAAAACATTTGAAATGTAAATTAAAGATGTGGAAATATAAGTTTTTATTATTATTCTTGATACATGGAGAGATCATGTGTATCTGATTTCTGAGGTCATTCGTCTGAATCGGGACAGTATTAGAATCAAAAATCTCTGTATTGAAAGTTGATAAGACTGACGTATCTGCCACGCCTAATGGCAGTCTTCACCCAGAATTTAAGGCAGAACTTGCCCGTGATTCGGGTTGTATACCCATTTCTGCATATTTTATAAAATTAAACTGTTGCACGCGATTTTCCACGCATACATCCTTTTATGGCTAGAAACCGGATGCGGCTACAGTTTTTATATTTTACGAACGCATACAGGTGAACCGAGATTAAATTGAATTGGAAAGGTTTCTCAACTTTATCGAAACGATTTTAATTTAACATGTAAATAGTAAAAACAATGTAGCTTACTACAGCTAAAATTATTTTTACTTTGCCTTTAAATAGAGTTTGTTGTATATATGTAAAGCAATCGTAGCTATCAAACGATTTTTCGGTCATTTGTGGAAATCATTAGATACCAGTTTAATAGTTAATTTAAATTGCTTAATGCATGTGAAAATCAGGTCGCAAACGGCAAAAACACTTGCGAAGCAACGTTCGTTTTCACTACATATTGAAATGTCTATAATCATTATTCATTTGATAATAAAAAAAATTGTTTAATTTTACGAAGAAACGATTGTGAAATCTCGTCAGAATTTGATAGGTTTCCTCCGCAAGTAAATTTTGGAAATAAAACTTATGGGTATTTTAATAATAAAAGAATTATTATATAATAATTAAAAGAACGGTTTAACGAGTTTAATGGTCACAAATTTACATTAAAATTTAATTTTAATTAACCTTTTTGTGATTTATAAAAATGTACATATCATATAAGGGTTAAGGTGATATTTAAAAAATTGACGTTAAGTAATAAATAAATGTTGTTCTATATTGCATATGAATGTTTACTTAAATTAAAAACAAAACAATTTAAACTTCTAAATCAAAACAAAATATAATCCATTAGTAACATGAAGTCGAACGTCATTTTGACATTTGATTTTTATCATCATAGAGTATGTGTATCATAGAGTATGCTTAGAGAAAAAAACTTACAAATAGCAGCCAGTGAAATCGCACAGTATTGAATACGTGTTTAGTGGAATGAACGCGGGTGCGCACTGACTTTCTGATGCCGTGATAGCGTTCAACGATAATTGATACCGATTTCTTTGGCTTGATCAATCAATGGCTATTTTTAGAGGATTTCAGCTGATTAATTGTCATACACATGATGTACATGTTATATAAGAATAGTTTAAAGTAGACTTGACATTTAGAAAAAAAGAGTTTATTTTATTTATTTATTTAATTAGTTGTTTTTTTTAATTATAATTTTAGTTTTTTATTTAAAGTTAAAACTGTTGTTTTGAAGGTTAGTTTATATCCGTTAGAGTATCGTGCTACAAAACTAAAATTAATTAAAATTTACTTTATTAGTAGACGGCGTCCAGCCAGCACGCCGACTGAGTTTATTGTAAATACGATAGGACCAATTTATACAAAATTTTATCACAAACTGTACAACCGCTTACAATTGCAATTAAAACATATATAATGTCTATCTCTTCTCAGTACAGTCTATATTACGTCCATCTCCTACCGTTTTAACTAAAGTACTAATTTTTAAATTTGAATTCTAGGTTAATAATTATATGTAACAGTTCCAATTGAAAATATAAAATCCTGTAATAAAAGTTATGCATTTCCTTTTTTGTTTTTGTTAGAAATATAAATAAAGTACTCAAAAATCGTCCAATTTTGTAAAAATACGGTGGGTAAAAAGCAAACAATCCTTTGCGAATGAGCATATTTATTATTTTTACCATACAAGAAAAGTAAAATAGAATATCCATAATATAAACTCCTTGCAACTTTATTAAAAAAGAAAAAAACTTATTGTTTGTGGGTCGGCAACGAACTCAGGTGTAGGATAGAAGCGCATACCATAAGGATTTCGTGTGCCAACTCCAATCGGGGTGTTCACCAAGTTTAGTTCGTAGTTGGCGTCGCTGGCATCCATCTGTCTTTCTTGCTCTTGTTGTTAAGATACACTGAAACAGCGGCCACGCCGGTTTGCTTATCTTCAGAGCGTATATCCTTCGTCTAAATTCGTTGACATCGGTTTTAAAGAATTTATCAAAAGTTACCAAACACTGATGCGACATTTTGACTTCATAATACTAGAAGTACCTACACTATAGTTACAAAAACATACTTATATAACGAAACATTACGATATCAATCTTTTATATATTTTATCCATGATCTTTATTATATATCAATGTCGATTTCAGCTATCTATATGACTATATCTGTAGCGATGTTTTAGCCAACGAAATTGATTTTAATGAGGATTTATCAATAAATCTTTTATATTTAGAATTCACAAAAGAATATTACTTAATTTATAAAATAATAATAATTAACATCGGGCAAACTGGCCTTTAACTCATGTTCACACACTGCCAGATGTGTGACAGTCCCAGTGCCAGATGGGTCGCAAGTGTGTTGCCGGCCTTTTAGGAATAGGGACGCTATTACGATCTATGACATTCATAGCGTAAAGATGAAATTTCTTAATCAGCTGTGTTGTGATTGTGTATGTAGTATGTGGATTGTGCAGGATGCAGGTGGTCAGCGTTATGGATATTCTAAATACTTCTTTTAAGCATATTGCACGATAGCTTAAACAATTACTTAAGAAGTCATATGGAACGTGATATAATGGTTGCAGCTCCTTACAAACGTTGTGTAAAACAAAAAACTTGAGTGGCGGAGAGTTTATTGCCAGTTCTTCTCTTCCGTTCTACGCCCTTGGTTTGAGAACTGGCATGTAAAATTTATAGCATTTAATATATTTATGATGTTCATAAGTGTACAATTTGTTACTTATATGAATAAATGATTTTTGATTTTGAGTTAATTATTAAAAAGTGGTTTTGTGTTCGGGTTGCGCGGTCCAAGAGTTTTTTGCATGGTTGGTTGATGTGACGTTGACGGGACGTGTCAACGTATATGATATGCATTTCGTTATACTTAGCGGCAATCTTACCCATAAATTCTCTCTGTCTAGAAAGACGTGCGACTATAATAGCTAAAACCAAAGACTATTTCTATGTAAAACTTTAATATAACATGTTCGTATTACGTAGTCAATGTAATTGAGTTTTGCGATAAGTATGTTAAATAAATGAAAAGCAATTTGAGTTTTCGAAACAAATATTATTGTTTTTTTTTCAAGGTTTGTTTTTACAATTTACTAAATGATAAGATAATATTATTATATAAAAGAAATGTGATTGTGGGATATATATTTGTGATAACATTATTGAATTTAAATAGTTAGTTCACGACACGTAAAATTGATAACCCTGATCAATTTAGTTAAATTTGGAAGAACAAGCAATTTTCTGCCTATTATTTAAGACTTCTAGATTAAATTCTGGTCTGTAGAGCAGTTACTTAGTTATATATATATAGTTACTTATGTAGTTAGGTGCGTGTATATATTTTTTATTTGTAAATTCACAAGACTTAGAAAGAAGCCATGAAGTGTACCTTTGTATTTGAATAACATTTCACGGTTTCTTAAACTAACGTAATGAAAAGATCCTTTATTTTGGTTATATGACCACCACGATTTAGATAAAATACATTACAAATAGTTTTGATACGTAGTATAGTTACCGAAACTAATGTTATATTAAGCATTCGATAGGTAATAAAGATAATATATTTTGTTATTTTATCATAAATCGTACTATGTGCTGGGTCAGACTTACGTAATATTTATACTTGTATGTATTTCAAAAGAACAAGGGATTAGAGGCTAGTGTTAAAAATACCGCCACAAATGAGATTATTTCTCCCACACTGCGCTTTTCATATCTTAGTTCAATACATTCAAAGGGTCACACCTGTTCCCTCACACCTATTGTGGATAGCTGAACAATTTATGGTTTATGAATTGAATAAAAATAACTCAACTCTGGTAAAGAAATATATTTTTCTCGTAATAAGGCGTGTTACATATCTAGTAAACCGCTTTGGAAAAAACACATTGAATTCAAACATCTTTCGATTTAATTTTTATCTAGCCTACTTGTGTAGTTATTACGATATAATATAAACTTTGTTAGATTTGGGTTTTAAAAATATGTTCTTTATCTGATTACCTATTTAAGTACTTACACTGTTTTTTTATAGAACTTTATTAAGTAGATTAAGTATCAACATATAGGAAAGAGCGTTCCTCCCTAACACAGGTTCTAGAACTTAAAAGGGATGTACTAACATCTAGATTTAAGACTATTTACTTAATAAAGCAAATTTTTGTTTGTTAAACAAAATAAACCAACGATCGCCTACCGTAAATGCAACAAGATGCTAGGCTTTAAATGTGGTCAAAAACCTTAATTAACATTATACATTTAGCTATTCAAAGGGGGAACGCTGCCAGTGTCTTCGGAACCTTGCCTAAAGGGACTCCTTTTAATAATATATTTTAGTTATTACATTTACTAATTCTTTGTCCGAGGTAGCTGCCAGCTCTTCGGTCTCCAGTGATGTCGACTAAACTTTTTGATATTTCCCTAAAAAGCCTTATTGCGCCTTGCGCTAGGACCCCACGGACCAAGGGTCTCGACACCGAATGGGAAATATATATGTACATGTTAGACATACATACCTTGGTGCCGGTTTTTAAACAATATCAAGCCCAAATTTTTTTCCCTAGAACATCGTATATCTCTCATCGTTAAGGCAGCGAAACATTTGAAACGTTTTTCACTGACTTTCTTTGCAAATCCTAAAAGACTACCACTAAAGGTCATTTCAGTTTTCGGATTTATTTTTTTAAATAGTTTCAGTTTCACTAGAATTTATTTATTTACACTTCGTTAAATTTATGTAAAAGCAAATAACATAATCCATAAAAATAGTAAGGGATACAACGGGAGGCCTAACCGCTAACAAGCGATCTCTTTCAGGCAACCCTAGTAAGAATAATCCTAAAAAAAGAAACATGATGAGTAAAGTGCAAGAAATGCATAACAACATCTTATTAAAAAAATATAAAATCACCAATCTAAATCAATACAAAAAATTTCATAAAGCAAACTAAAAAGCGGATTTTTCCTGTATATTTACTAAAATATAATCTTTTTCGTAAATTTTTTATTTTTATTTGATGATTTTTCTTTTTAAATTTCCAGGAGTATACTCAAGACATTTATATGTAGTATCAAGTTGATTTAATAAATGCATAATTATCATAAAGGCCCCAATATGTACTTGATAGCGACTAAAATGTATTAATCGTGTTACCTAAAAAATACAATTTTCGCTACGTTTAAAACCTCCTTTTGAAAATCGGTTAAGATCCGTTTCACACTATAAATATTCTCATTGTCCTGTAAGATGCGCAGAACGTTCTAAGAAGGATATAAAAGGGGAAAGGACATTTATTCAAAACAGTTTAATACGAAAAATACAAGTGATACAATGAATACGTACAGGTATTATTATTAACGTTATTAATTGTTGAAGTATTATTTAAAAAAAACTTAATTACTAGTTGTAATTGCGTGTTTACTACATTATTTACTAGATGGATTATTTATATATCGTAAAGAATTACTAAATATAATCGCAAACAGCGAGTGACTATATGTGATAAATTGACGAGTTTTTTTTATTTTCTCAATGCGTGATGTCTTAATTATTTTGTAACTAAATTTGGTTGTGTACTATTAGTTATGTTGTGTGATTTGTTATGTCTATGTCTATGTATGTCTAAAGCATAACAAATCAGTTGTTTTTTTATCCTTATAACAAAATACACATGATTTTTTTAAATGAAAATACCACCGCCTCAAAAATGCACTAAAAAGTATTTAACAAAAATACTTCTTATTTGTATTATCCGAAAAATTTAAAATGTATTAGTAGAATAGAGTATTATTTTAGACAAACTTTTGTAAGTTAAAATTATTTGTCACCTCGCTTATTCTAAACGGTCATGGATCATGGCTATGCCTCTTTATATTAAAAAATATATATTTTAACCTCCTATTTTGTGTTTTATAAGTCCGTGAATAATATGGCTAATTTTGTCTAGTGTAGATCATAAATCTGTTCTTTTCAGACCCTTCTGGAACTGTTTAAATGCAATCACTGAAATATTTCTGTCTTGCAGTTTGCGTCTAACAATTTTTTTAGCAGATGCTGGGTCCACTCAAGACTTCGTTTATATGTTTCCAGTTTCTCCCTCTATTTTCAATATTTTATTAAATTTTTTGAATACAATTGTTCATATAATTTCGAATGGTAATTACTGATTGTTTTATGCGCAGTTTACATTCGCTCGAACGGTGAAGGAAAGCATTGTGAGGAAACCGGCTTGCCTTGCAGCGAAAAAGTCTCCAATAAGAAATGTGTCGATAACTACAAAGAATAAAACTACCACTGCGATTTTGTTTCAATATACACTGTTTATACTAGTTTAACGAACATGCCTATAAAATAAAATAAATCTTTACCCATAGGATTGTCTATTGGACGCATAGGTTTATAAAATAAAATTTGTTGTTTGTAATAATTATGTTCCAGAATCCTTACGTTGGTGATGTTATTCACATTGATGATGGTGGTGACATCACAGGTGACGTTCAGTCGAGATTGGACTGGAGGCAAGCGCTCAGACACACACGTTGATTGTGGGCAGTTCACAAAATTGTGCAAACGGTTCATTGTAAGTAACATTAAGGGTCTGTTTCACAATGTCCGGATAAGTGCCAAATAAGCTATTTATTACTTATTTGTAGGATAAACAGTATTTTTACGTTTCACGACTGTCAGATAGCGCTATTTGTCATGAAATGCCAAGTATCTTATTCGGAACTTTTATCTTTCGAATAATTTATGTGTTGCATAGCTATTTGGCACTTAATCCATACATTGTGAAACAGGCCCTTAGATTCAAATTATGAACGTCAATAAAAAAATACATAAATGTTTCCGCTTCTATAACGTCAATTAGGTTTGTTAATTAGGTTCACACATGCATGACGATTTTTTATAAGGAATTAAACTAATACTTGTTATATAGCTAATCAAAAATCTAATCAGAAAGTAATTTATTCATCTAGATACAATTTGTACACTTATGCATGTCAATTTACGCCATCTATCTTACAGCGGCATTAGTGCCTGCACATTGTTATGATGTATGTATTCTTGAACTGTGTAATTTTATATTAAGGTTTAAACTTTTGTAGCGGAAGTTTGGTTACATGGTCTGGAATTTAGTTATATATATGTATACAATTCCCCATACATGAGTGAGTTTTATGAAGTCTGAAAGCATGAAAAGCGAATCTATTTCTACTTTTTGTTTTTGAATTGTGACAGTCACTGAGCTTTGAAAATATATTTATGTTTATGTATAAACGTACATAATATTTGAATACATTTCAATTCTCTTTTACTGAGGCTAGCGTTTATATATAGTTTATATAAAATTCATAGCGGACGATAGTAATATATACGATACACTTTTAGGCCTTTTAAGACTTGGTACACTTTTCTTGAAGCAGCCAAAGTCGAATTGGTTCGGAAATACGAGCATGCATGGTGAATGTCATGAAAGTGGATTAGGCAAGAGAGGTATGTCAGGACTGTAGAAAGTGGAGACCCGTGGTGTCTGGTTACCACTTCAGGATGCGTAATGTTATAAAGATTTTGTTTTTTTTTATAGAACGGGGGGCAAACGGGCAGGAGGCTCATCTTGTGTTAAGTGATACCGCCGCCCATGGACACTCAATGCCAGAGCGCTCGCGAGTGCGTTGCCGGCCTTTTAAGATTTGGTACGCTCTTTTCTTGAAGAACCATAAGTCGAATTGGTTCAGAAATACTTCAGCGGGCAGCTGGGTCCACAGTGGTGTTGCGCGGCAAAAACTGCCTTGAAAAATGCTCAGTTGTGAAATAGCGGAAATATAAAATGAAATTATACATTTTCTATGCTATTTCTATCTTGTAATTGTGTTCATTTTATAATTATTTCAGCACGATCTAAGACAAGTTATGTCATCGGAGAAGTTTGGTAAACATCGAAAGATGGAAGACGACTTTGCTGTTTCCTATGATGACGATAAATAGTTTATATACGCCAACTTAAAACTTTCCAACTGAAATAAATATAGGACAAAATTGTAATCTCTTTAAGTACTCGCTTGCAATATTACAATAAAAATCCTAACTGTATATATATGAAACGAAAAACAGTACAAGGATAGAATTAATTACTCAGTTTTTGTTCCACTGTTTGGTTAGGAAACATTTGTACGTCCCCGTTAATTATTTTGTATGACAATTGGTAGTACCGTCGTGGAAAATCGTATCAGAAAAAAAAATTATGTCAAGATAGAATACGGTAATAGTACTTCCAATTGTTCAAAATGTTTTTTTATTTGGAATCATGGAAACGAGCTGTTTTATATGAAAGATGTACATTTATACTCTGATTTTCAATTCCGTAGAATTCTGACAGCTATCATTTTTTGACATGTCAGAGATGGCAAACCGGCGGGGTAGATTTTTCAATTTCAATACGAGCCTCCACATCTGAGTCTATGCATACATTTTATTTTAGAGTACATTAAAAGTGGTTTAACGTGAGTGATAATTACGTCCATTTTCATCAAAGAAAAAAACGCCCAATAAAGATAACATTTTATTTTTTGAAAAGGTTTACTAAACCTGGAATTAAGAGGCAGTGATGCCAGCTAAAGAATTAAATAAATAGTATAGTTAGTAGGAGTGAAAAATCAGAGTATAGTTATTTATTTGAATAAATAATAACTGTCATAAGTCTCACTGACTTATATTTAATCATCATATTATTATTTACTGTTAATTTATTGCTTAATCTTCAAATGGCCATAAATGGGTACTGTGTATCTGTGACATAGTTAAAACTGATTCACAGATTATAGTATATA
This sequence comes from Pieris rapae, assembly GCF_905147795.1. NCBI lineage: Eukaryota > Metazoa > Arthropoda > Insecta > Lepidoptera > Pieridae > Pieris > Pieris rapae. The sequence continues at coordinate 1,569,830 of NC_059513.1, forward strand.
TCGAAAAGTATTTAATGCTTGTAAAACTGATATGTTATCTGTGTAGATCGACTATTTAATCAACGCATGAATATATCAATTATATTAGAAATATCGTAGTGTGTATAATAAATAATTACTAACAAAAAATTGTTTTATTGAAATAAACAAACAAATGGAATAATACACTTTTATTGTTAATTGATTTTATATACATCTAGGCATTGCATAATCATTATTAAATCTGATACATAGTTATGTTATATGTTTCATTTAAAAAACAAATTATATATAAAGCAAATGTTTGTAATTAATTTAAAACTATTGAATAAGGACAATGTATTTTGTACAAAATCATTGCAAAATAATAATAAAAACAATTTTATTTTGAATACTTGCATTGCTCCATGGCGTATTTGACTGAAATTTCAAAATAAGTTCCAAGTAGAGATTATGAAGGATTTTAAGTGTCAATAATAAAATAGAATTATATTTTTAATAAAAATTAATTTATCAGCATAAAACAATTCGTATGAAATATTTAAACTGAATTATTTGTTAGTATGTTTTTTATTTATCTAGTTGCATACAAAACAAATTAATAATTATGATATCTTGCATGAAATTGTTAAAAAATAATACTATAAAGAAAAATAGAAAAGTAATACCGAGTTTATTTCTACCTTTCTTAATTATACACAAAACTAATTAATACATAGAAATCATTTATTCGAGTTTCAGATAAAATATCGTTGTTTCATGACTTACAATACAGAAAAGAAATACATGCATAATAGAAATTGAATTATTAATACAAATAAAATAACACAGTATTAAAGATTGGTTTATCCAAAAGTACTTTAGCTTTGTTATATCCAATTCAATTTTGAATGTCATAATTATGACGTAAAGATTCAGAAGTGCACAGCAATTGTCAATTCCACGAATACTTTGATTTTTAATAAGGCTATTTTTATTCTAGGTTTTAATAATTATTCTATATCCTACATTGCATTATCGTATCGCAAATCCCTTAAACAAATCATCCTAATTAGTACTAAAGATGTTTAATTGGGTTGGTATCCTAGACTAATACAAATTAGTTTCCAAATATCGTATTGAAATAATTAAAAATTGTATATATGTCATTATATAGTAAAATGTTAACATTAAAAAAAATCTTTAAATAATTCTCGGTTATATCGACAAATTCATTTGGAACAACTATCTTTAGCTGACATTTCCTTTAAACACGAATTACTCGTCTTCTTCGATGCAGCACCTGACATACTCCAAGGCGCTGTTCAGCATCTCCAACCACAAATCTCTATCTTTCGGTGTGTCCGCGGCCAACAGATGTCGCCTCCTCACAACCCCATCAGAACCCTTGAAGTACACGAGGGATCCCGTGTCGGGCACTATGAGACCGGCAGGCACCGATGTCTCCAGCAGGATAGTGTTAGGTCTGGCGCAGAGGTCCCTGGGGGCCCTTGTGACCCGCTCTGATATGACGGTTGTGAGGTCTATATCACCGATTGGCATCTGGCATGAAAGAGGCATGTTATTAATCATCTCGACTCCACCTATTTGGTGAGCGTATGGCGGTAGTGTACTCTCATTTGAGGGTATACTTGGAGAGTATTAGGGGTTAGAATAAACTGTGTTTTATGTTATTTTAATTAATTTTGTATTGTATATATTATAGTCTATTTTATTGTGAGTTTAGCCATGTCTGTAATAAATAATGCAGGGTTGGGTTAGCGGATCCAGCATGTAACTGAGGTTGTAGATTCGAGCCCCAGATGTGCACCAATGGACTTATGGGGTAGATAAATTTACCACCATTTTTAAATAAATAACTTAAATTTAATTTAACGTTTTGATACAATTCACTTGTAATATAAAGAACAAAATCGAGCGAGTGCCGATAAAATGATATCGATGTAAGTGTCGATTAAAATACAGTAAATGTCTATACTATAGACTTTCTATGTGCGTATTAACAATCGCTCGTACGAAGGAAAACATCGTGATGAAATTCAAAAAAAATGTTTGTCAGGCATTGGAGTCTGATCACCTACTTGCCTATTAAATTGAAAGAAAGAAAGAAAGAACTTTATTAGACACAAAATACATTAATGTTTCTATAAAGTAGAGTGCACTGGTCCCCACACTAGGATTCCCTGTGTTGTGGGTAGCCAGTCTCTTCCTTTTACATCTAAACGTTATTTAATTAATTAATTTTACTTAACAAATTTATACCTATACTAATTGACAACAGATAAAGAAATCTGAGGCTCAGACCTAAAATGTTTGCACAAACAAATCTTATAGTGAAGTCAATTTATCCTCATCGTATCACTTACTTTCTTCTGAACATCATCAGGGTATTTCCAGTAGGAGAGCATCGGTGGTTGCAAACGGAACCAGCGTCTGTGCCACGCTCCTAAACCACTGACGTCATCGAAGGCGGTCAGAAAGGCCGCATGAGGGGGCGGGGCCGAAACGCGTACGCGCGCACGTATATCTACGTGTATGTTGCCTTCTAGCGGACTACCACTTGGAACCTATTAAGAAAATATAAGGAAGTTATTTACGTTAATATTTTCATACAAATTTATTTAAAAAACGTTGGTTTTTTAAATAAATTTGTATGAGAGTTGTCACGCCTGTTATAAAATATTTTTTTCATTATTATTATATTTGAGTGCATAAGATGAAGAAAAACATTCGCTGCGACTGATAAAGTTAAATGGCAACATTAAGACTTTAATTCTAATATTGGCCAATGGACTTGCATCCTGATTAAATAAAAAAAAAGATTATACATATATTTATTCATTTAAATAAATTTTATTGAAATTTTAAAGTAAATGAACCTTGTTAAGGGTAAAACTCTTCCTATTGGCTTGCTGCAATGCGAATATACAATATCCGTGAAGCTGAAATTGTGGTGTCCGCACACTGTGGGGTCCCGCCGGACTTTGTACTCTGGGCGCTTTCAATTCTGACACTTTTGACTTCGGTGTTAGGAGTTTTGAGTTGCCCTGAAAACATCAAATATTATTTATTTATACAAAAAAACACGTATATAAACTAATAAGTATATAGTTTTCTCACAACCTAACAACCTGAACAACCGAACCGACCGATTTTACCGAATTAAAATTTAATCTCCAAATACTCATAAACATTATTTACCTAGAAATGCATGGATACACTCTAAAACTAATGACTGATTAAAGTTAACATATACTATGTTTAAATTACAATAAAAACAAAACGGCCAAAATTTTTAAATTACTCACCTTTTTATTTGAAATATGATATTTGACGTCATGTGGCAAAAGTTCTTTTGAGGCTTGCAGTAAATAGACTTCGACAGTTACCTGAAAAAAAAAAATATTTTTTTAATGCAATTACTAATTCTTCAAACTATCTACATTATGATACACTATGTTAACTATAAATTTAAATGTATTTATATGAAAACTAATATTTAAATTGTGCATTAATCTATTGATTAAAAGAAAAACGAGGAATGTTCGAATTTAATTTTGTGAAAACTATAACGTTCTTTTTCTTCAGACATTAAACTTTTTTAATATAGACCTCCTTAATTCTCTAGAACTGTGCAAAACTTAAAAAATACTAAAATATTACAACTATTTTAAATATTATTAAAATTAATCGATTAAGACTATCTCACTCTATCATTTACTACACAATAAACAGAGACAGCAATACCTTAAAATCACTCGCCAATCCGTCCATACTTATTTCATCAGGGAAGTTCAGTGGTGCGTTGGGTTTAGTCAGTTGCATACTACTTGCCAATACTCTGTCTCGGCATTTGAGAAGACACACTGCATGATGTCCCACAGCGCCATCTATTAATTTAAAAATATAATTAGAATTATTAAATACTAGCTGACCTGGCAAACATTGTTTTGCCATGTATATCTAGTCCATTGAAAAGTTACATTAATTGAGTCCTCTAAAAAACGCAAGGTTAGGCTTAAAAAATGTAACAATTCAATGGACTAATCATTTATAATAAAAAAATTCGGATTGATCGTAGAGGGTTGAAAATTTAGGGTTTTATGTATTTTTTAATGCTGTTGACACAGTTGATAAAAAAATAAAAATTTATCTAAAAATAAAAATAAAAATTTAGGGGTGGACCGGACCACCTTTAACATTTAGGAGGATGAAAAATAGATGTTGGCCGATTCTCAGACATACCCAATAAGCACACAAAATTTCATGAGAATCGGTCAAGCCGTTTCGGAGGAGTTTAACCACAAACACCGTGACTCGAGAATTTTATATATAAGATAATTCGTCTATCGAATTATTCGTCGCCATTTTGAACGTACGTACGTACACTATACGAATGAGACCTTAATCGTCTCGATTTATAATATATCTTCAAATATAGTAAATTGAGACGATCATCATATATTAGAGTATGTATTAGCCATTGTTGTTGACATGTTAGATGAGTATAATTTACATTATGTATTGTAATGTAATGTAATGTAATGGTGAATGTGGTAAATCACAGAACAGATTTTATTTTATTTTTACTTATGTAACTTAAATGAATTTGTGGTTGATGACATTTTCTTTTGAATTATTGTATGTAAAGGGAGGATAAAACTTGCTTAGTTTCTTGCCCGTTCTTCTCAGAACGTAGTTTTGCTCTTTCGCGAATTTTGTAAACGTTTTTGACATTCATAAGCATGCCTTAAGTCGCATCTAAACTGAATAAATAAATTTTGATTTGATTATATAATTAGGCCCGTAATATTTAGGTCTGATAGTTTTATGAAAGGGCGATCCAGTGTTCGGCCATCATCATACTCACCAGCATGCAGCTGCCTGATGTAATCCCTGCGAAGTGGCACACGAATGTTCTGAATGTGGAGTGAGGCCATCCCAGCTGTTGCTGCAGGCCCGGCGCCTTCCACCTGCAACCTCTGCATTTCATGGAGACAGGCTTGACGGCGGTGTGCTGGAATATTTACAATTTATGTGAGCACGTCTCTAAATTAAATAATAATAATAATAAAAATTAAACGAATTAATAATATTTTATTAATAAGTTTTTGTAAATTTAGAAGTTAAAAAGTCCTCCTCTAGCCATAGACAAAAGAACCGGGAGAGGAATTTATGAGACTGTCATTGATGTTTTTTTAATCATACAAAGGAAATTCTATGAGGATAGATAAACTATGTTAATGTTTTATTACATTATTTTATTTAACATATAAGGTTCTATTATTAATGTTTAAACAATCTATACAAACACGCCTAAAATAACTTAATAATTAAACATACTTGCTAATAACAGTAGTCTCTCTCCTTCAGCTTGTTCCGTTGAACCACTGAATTCTATCGTAGCGGCACATAAATTTAATGCTTGACTTGCCTGAAATTTTTAATAATAATAATAATAAACAAGATAAAACTAAGAAAACCTGACGAATTCTTTATTAGTTAGTAAAGTTTTTTGGTTCTGGTAACAGTCTAACCTCAATTATCTCACTTATTCGTTTATTAAATTTATTGTTGGAAGAGCTTTTTATGAAAACGTATATTCCCATAATACCTTTACAGTATTAAAATATCCACTAATGAAAGCTTTCATTCTCACAACACTAACCAGACATGAAGTAAAAAAAGCATTATTTTTTGTACAAAGTAAATATATATCAAGAGTCTGTCGTACGTCAAAAACATATTGGGTTTTACTCTGAAGAACTTAGTGTTTAATATACCTGTACGATCCAATGCATTACATTATGTCACTCGGTACATTTAAGTCGCTCAGGCTTTCTTAGTTTTATAAGTGTGGCGATTTCCTAAATCGTCGAATATTAGTTACATAGTTAATAAACAGTATTTCGCTTATATTCTATTTTTGTACGCGATTGATTAATATAGTAAAATATACGTCCTCTATTACTTAGAGCACCCAGGAACCGTAGAATACCTGTGATATAACAGTCTGCTGCTTAGATATCTCGGCCTGCAGTTCCTTGATGCGCTGACGAACAGTAGTGACGTTGGGCACTTCAGACGTTGGAGCCTCGCGCTCAGGTGACGTGTGACGAACGATGCGCATTGGTGTCGAAGGTGTGCTCGACTGGAAACATTTAAATAAATAGTATTTTAGACAGTTAAATTAAACAAAACTGTGATGGCGCCTTTTTGTAGAAAACGTTTGGCGTGCTTTATGACTGACAATAATTGGGGGTATATATGTTAAATTACTTATATTTATTATATATACTGCCAAACACAAAAAAACACCACCACACCACATCATACACAATCCAATAGCTAAAATGTTAGGCCAGGTTCCCACTACGGTAAATCTGCCGGAAGGGCTATTGGCTGTATAATTTATATGAAGCTATTCACATTATCCCGGGTCCGGAATTTTTACCGAGCGTTTTGTCACTACGAATTGCCGGTAGAACGACCGGGCCCGGAGTAATGTAGTAATGTAGTGCTCCCCTCGCCCCGCCAAATTCAACTGAGGTACTACTTGACCACGGTAATATTATGTATACAGTATTGTAACTGGCCCGTGTCCTTGTAATAAGTACCTACAGCAGCACAGTACGTTAGCATGCGATAGGGCTGTCCACCTACAGCGTTTTATATATGAAATATTGATATGATAACATAAAATACTTCGTGAATTGAATAGAAAGTGTTCAATAAAAATACAAGGTTTTTTTTATGGTAGATTTAATTAAAAAATCATGTTTATTTTTATCTATGTTTGATTATAACAAATAATATACCGACATAATTACCTATTATTATTATGTTGTATATGTATATTATGTTATTAAAGGAATATCTTTTACTTGGTTATAGATACCTGAAGCTACTTTACAATTTATATGTTTAGTTTTAAATGAAGTTCGGAATATTTCCTCCATCGCGCGGTTACTGACTAAAAACCAACACACCGTCCGATCGTCACTGCGGCACGTCCGCGACTGTAGCATGCCGAGCGCATGCCGAGATCCGAGCGAGTAGGTATAGCTCGCGCGTCGTCTGTTTGTATGAAGTTACAATACTGTATACATAATATTACCGTGACTTGACTGTCTAAATTTCTTCCGGGATCCGATGTAATGTGAACACTCTGTCCGGCGTAGTGGGAACCTGGCCTTAGCCCTCGCTAACATAAAAAAAATTCTTAAGAAACAAAACACGCCTGTCAATTGTACTCTTTATATAAAACTCTATTTACCGCTTGCATTCGCCTGTAAAAGCTAACGCTGTGAACGAGCTCGCTGCCCTTGTCCGGCCTGGTTGGAGTCGCTGGTGGCTGGTTCTTTAACGGAGACTTGAACTGCGCTCGATCCTGGTACACGAAACTTGATGATGAGAGGCACGCCGGCTGCAATATATGGCCGGTCCATAACAATGGACTCAAATGGGGAAGAAATATCCACTAGGAATGTATAGAGCGAATACTAAATAGGAATATAAAGAAACCGAATGATTCATGAATTTTTATTATTGTTAGCTTTAGGATAGTTAGTTTGGGCAGCATGATTGGCTATTGAGTAATTTTACCACTGAACTATCATTAAGAACTTAGTCAATATTAGTTTTTATTTATTAATTCTGACTGATAATAACAAGAAATTCATTAGATAATAAAATTTTGGATAACCCTAGACACCGTTAACTCTAGACTAGTTTCAATGTGAAACAGTTGGAAACTATTTTTAAAATTCTACATTAAAAAAACAAAGCTATACAGTATTAAAAAAAGTAGGAATATTAAAAATTCGGCATCTCAACTAACAGCGCGGCTCGTAACAGCGGACAAGTATATGCAATTATTTCGGCCTATAGGTTATTGCGGTATGTCAATATATTTTACCCTATATAATTATTTAATACAAACTGCAAAAAAAAATCAATAATAATCAATCAATAATCGTGTTATTAAAAAAAAATTAAATTGTATTTAAATATTAAAAAAAAGCCTATTATAAATTGTATTTTACTTTGACACTATGGACTCTTTTGTTATGCCGTGTAAAACAAAAAAAACGCTGCGAAATCTATTGACAAAAAATGTACTACAAATTTAACTATAATCACAAAAGTCCGCAAAATCATTTACATATAAAAAAAGATATCGCCGAACGCAAGTAAGTTGATTTTACATATTAATGTGACGTTACCTCATTCACCTTATTAACTTTAGGCGGTGTGGGTCCCTCGTTCAATGCTTCGTCTAACAAATCATCCAATTCACTGTCACAGGCACTTTCTTCGCTATCACTTTGCACAGCTTTCTTGTAGCTGGTATTGTTCTTTTTAACAACCTGAAAACAGTAGTATACATAATACAGAAGTACTGTTTTTCATAAAGAGGAAAAGACCGTGAAGCGTGTTTCCGACAGAGATGGCTGATTGATCACCTACTTGTCTAAGAAAGTCTAAAGCATCGAAAACTTATCAAGACCAAGAATGTTAGATCATGTTTTATATGAGTCTTTATAGCAGATGTGAGCAGTGTTAGGTCGTAGGTTCGATCCCCGGCTGTGCACTAATCCTTTTATTTAATATTCGCTCGAACGGTAAAGGAAACATCGTGAGGAAACCGGCTTGCCTTAGACGCACGAGGCTGATCACTTACTTCTCTTTAAAATTGACCAATGATTATGAAACAGAAATAGAAATTTGAGGCCCAGACCTAAATAGGTTGTAGCGCCACTGATTTATTATATATTTATCTTTGTAAAATGAAACTATAGGTGTATAAAGGACACAAATTAAAGAAAAACCAATAGTCATCAATCTATGTTCAACAATATCCGATTTCAACGCATTGTTTTCCAAGGGAAATAGGAATTTTGCACGGTAAACTCACATTCATAACTTCTCTACCAAACGAAGTTTCACCCCAGTCGTCCGATTTATTCAGCTTTGCAGGCAAATCCTCGCTGAAAGAAGATACAATGAATCGTCATATTAATAGAAAAAAATATTCACTCATCCTTTTCATGGCTAGTGTGCATTTTGACAAACCTATACTGAAACTTGAATATCTATCTTATCTTTGATTTTTTGTTAGATTATCTTTCGATAAAGTTTTATACAAGATTCATTATCAACGAAGAGAAAGGAATGGGAAGGAGAGAAAAGGAAAAAAATTGTTTTTTTTATGCAAAGTTATCCATCCGTGTTTAGTATAAGCAATAGACCGAGTATTTATTGAATTGTGTAGTTCTGTCATATTATATAGATAGATAATAATGGAGGCTAATGCTGGGGTTACGGAAATGTCTACGTACTACTGACGTATTTTAGTAGTGGTCAGGAAATAGATACCTCCTAATTACTTCTATATATACTAATAATGTCATAGCTAATCATCCTAAAATAACCCAAACGAATAAAAAAACACGGTTCCTTGCCGGAAAACACAAAATGTAGGTATACATTATATATGCGTTAAGCAATTAGTTAGTGTGGACGATAATTGTTTTAAAAACAGAGCTTAAAATTTCGCTAAGAACGAAAAAAATACAATTTTGTGTAACACGAAATATGCCATACCTTATTTAATTTAAGGTTGATTACTAAAAAGATCTATTGAAGAAAATAGGTATCTTTTCATAGTAAAAAGCCAAATTAGTCACAATTCTTAGCTTACTTAGATATCAATCGCTTTAAAAAACGCGTACTATACTAACCTAACAATTTTATTTTTATAGAAGAAGCCGATGCAATCTAAGATAGTAGCTGCTGGATTATTATTTATTAGGATATTGTTTAATTATGCTACTAAAGTTTTCTTAGTTTTATAAGCGTATATTTACCTAAATCGTAAGTATAGACGTAGGTACTCTCCTTACTAGCATTGGATTCATTCGTTTCATAACAATTAACTAAATCATAGAAGATACGCCCCGGGAGCCAGGCGTAGGCATTTTCTTCGACAGTTACATAGAATTCATTGGTTACATATCAAGTAACAGTACTTCGCTTGTATTATATTGTTGTACGGGAGTAGTAAAGAGTAAAACTATAATCCTCTATTATTTAAAGAACCCTGATGAACCAGGAACCGTACAGATATAAACGCAAATATATTTACTACTCAAAGAGGTTGTAAGGGGTAATTAACGAAAACGATTTTGAAAACAACTTGTCTAACTTTATATTATATAAAAACGTCCTCTGCCGCGTCTATCTGTTCGCGAGAAATATAAAATCTAATGACCGTAGATTATATAATAATTAACGAGATAGATATATAATTTTTCATGGTTTAACGGGTCACGGTGCGAATACGAGGCTGGGTTGGTAGTTATCTATATAAGCCCAGGACGAAATCACATGAAAAGTTATGTGATTAATTTTTATCGGATAAAGGTTGAATTTTTCGAGATGTATTAGAAATGTAAAGGCCCAACCGGTTAGAGCAAGTTCGGCTCGGTTCGAGGTATTCGCTACCGCGGCTAAATAGACTACCCAGTCGTTAGCCTTACGTTAGCCAACTCAAAAAGTAAGTTGCAAATCTACTTTTATATGCATTTGTCGCGTTCCTATGACTGTTATGGTTACATTTATACAAAAGACAGCGGTTTTCTAATGAATTTATTATATAGTACACATATCCGAAGTGAAACTTCTTTGTAAATTAATTATTACTAAGGTAAAAGCCCCAATAGATGATTATGTACCATGTTTATGATCACTCCATGTATTTGTATATCTATATTCACACTGTTTAAATGAAAATTAAAAATGTGCGTTATGTGACATTCGCTCTATCTCACTCACTCTCTCTCGATCTTTCTGACTAGCTTGCTTCCTACTGTCGTTATATGGGTTATATGCTTCTTGCTACGTTCGCCCTTTCTCACTCTCTCTCAATCGGTCTCAATCTCCCTTTTCTTCTACAAAAACGCTGGACATCATCGTGACGCTAATATAATTATTATTGCGTTTCATCCGTAAAAATTTCACCTTCATGCACCTTAAAGAAGTTTCACTTCAAACATATGTATCAAACAAATATTGCACCCCAAATGAACCATATCATCAATTAATACTGTCTAAAATCGATCCAGATTAAGAAGTTAATAACTGGTAATATACGGTCGGTAAAACGGGCACAAAAATGTGTCTAACGTACACGATCGCTTAGGAATCGTGATACATAAACAATATATCTATCCGGATATAAATAATATTAAAATAATCCAGCCGTCGAAATAGGAATGGAAAGGACAAAGGGATTAGAAAACACCTTAAATATTTCAAAATGCACACAACCATGAAAAGGAGTGAATAAAATACCATAAATAATTTTATTTTTTTATTCCTTACAAAAACAGATAGAAAATTTCTACTATCACAGACAAAAACTTAAGATAACGCCTTCAAATACAATGAAGGGCTTAAAAACTAAAACTATAGACATCTCTGTCTATAGTATACTGAATGAATGAGGCAGCTGTATTTTGAGTCATTACTAATCTACTTTAAGTGTGTACTTATATATAATACAATACCAGAAATTACAAACAGTCCAAATCTGTTTTAACGACATCGTAGGGACTACTGATATTTGGTCGTAAAAACCGATAGTCGTAACAGCCGATGACGTTGTCAAGAATCTAATAAAATATATTCAGCCGGGACATCAATTTGGTCAAAATAACCGGTATGTTGTTCTAAACGATGTCGTTAACGGTTTTGACTGTATATAGTTTTCCCACATTGCATTTTAAATTTTAATACCATCTAAATAAGGCTCAATGTACTTAGCACTACACAATGGTAGCGAGTTAAACTTAGGAAAAAATAATCGTAACGAAATATCACAAATTAACTCCTATATAAGCCGCTTTATGAACCAGTATTTAATTTGTGCGTAAATTAAGTACTATAAGGCATGAACACAGTCCATAAACTGGGGTCATAGTAATGAATAAATTGCTAGTCACCTCTACTCGATATTATTATTTTTAATGTTTAATGATAATAGTCTTGAATCATTATATATTATGTAAACTACATCTCGTATTATATTAGCAACTATGATTTGAAATAAGATTTCTGTATCTTGACAATTGTCTATTGGTGGAATGTATCTGTCGCAGTCAACTACCTTAATTAGCCGTTCAATTAACATCCTAAACTTTTCACTAAACGTCGTCGTTTAACTCACGCCCTGAAAGATTTTCATCCGTGGCGTATTTGCAACATTTAATAACTGCATGAATTGTTGTTTTTCATAAAACTTTGGAAAACACCATTCAAGTTGTGGTTTGCCGATGCCATATTGACAGTTTGAAGAGTTTCGTTTCAAGTTTGAGAGTAGCAGAAAGTAAAATTTAATTTAACAGGCTAGGCAAGTAAAGAAACGTCATCGTTCTAAGTCATCTTTCAGGCCATTAGTTAAACGGCTAGGCTGTTAATTGAACAGCTAATTAAGGTAGTTGGCTGGGATATATTTATAGTTTAGTTTTATTACTGTTTTGGTGGACTATAAATACTTAACAATTCACTGTTGTAAATCTTTACACCAATATTTTCGGCAAATAATTTGGAAATTATCCTTAAGTAAATCTCTACCCGGATACAGTTTAAATGGTAAATAACTGTGTTCCTCGTAAAAGATGTATGTTAGAATATAAACTGGCTGTAAGAGCATGATTTTATATAATAACTGCAGCCCTGTACCTAGTATAACCTCTATGTCAAATTCTATTTTGACGTAGGTCATGCTTAGCTACTACGACATATATGATCCAAATAATCGTTCATCTCTTTCTGTCCAATAACCCCTCTTCTATGATAAAAAGAGACAGTGTGATTAAAACAAACACCGCCTGAATAATACTAGATAATAAATTACCCTAACCTATCTAGGCAACGTACAGTCTTAATGTATTAATTGAACTAATTGGCTTCGAGCGACTGTGATAAATACTGTATATATAACTGTTATATAAACGCACTTCGCTGTTATATATAATTGGGCATTAATATTTGCGTTTTTTATAAGCTGCAAGCGTAAATGTTTTTAGTATAATTACCATCGTCCTTTGAGTCTTAGTGAAAAATTAATTTTCAAACATTTTTTTATTTAATTTAAGAGAATTGTATCAAATAATAGGATGTTTGGGCTGCTGTACAGACGTTAATAAATAAAATGAATATTAATTTTATTTGCAACTTTGCTTGCGATTACTCTTGCATCATTATTATTACACTGTTTATATGTGATATCTTTGTGTATATAAATCCACTGTGCGTTATGTAATTTCCTAATTCCATTTTAATGACAATTTGTATATTAAAGTGGACTCGAGAATGGTTTAGATTACAAAAGTACGAATTTTCTTCCGCTAGTTTTAATTTATAAAAGCAACCCCCCTATAATGAATTTATGTTTTGCCCCCCCCCCCCCCCCCATAAAACGCTGTATTCCCCCCTTCTTATATTCCTTAAGTTATATTTCTGTAATGTGACAATTAAAATGATTTGTCAAGTCTATAATTAGTCTTGAGTACCTTTGCACCTTCAATTGTTGTGTTGTGTTAAAAAATTAAACAAAAAAACTTTAAGAGAATACTTCTATAACGCGAACCGCGTATTACTGTTTATTTCTTTTAAGTTGTTTAATTTAAAAAAAATGTCCCATTGACATAATTATCTACAAGTATTCTGATTGTCATTATGATTGGCTTATCGCGTTAAGCGTTATACGATAATGATACAAAATGCATTTATAATAACATGCTTTGGTTGGTTGAGTTTATTTATGACCACAATTTCTTAAAAAAGAAGGATTTTTCGCGTCAAATAACGAATCCGTTTTTGATACAACTTTAATATAAAAAACCTATCACTGGAATATCGTTAACAACATAAACGTTTATATTATCAATTCCCTATTTTTAGGGACGCCTGTGGCATATTCGATTTGTGGTTGATTTTAACCCGTAAATGGCATTAAGTCCAAATTTTTCAGCAAATAAATCCTGGTAAAAAAATAAACACGCCATATTAAAACACTTGTTATGTAAGGGATATATAAAGGTCATTCAAATTAATTGACATAACGAGAAGACTGGGTTCTTCTAGGATCCGATCTAACATGGACCTTATTTTTAACACATAAGTCTCATTTTAACTTGACATAAACTTGGCAGTGTACATCCATATTATAATTTACTTGATCCGGAAAACTAGTAAATTACGTCAACTGCAAAACATAATACGAATGATATATATCGTCATTGCAGTGATTTTCGTGCTTATTCATAAAAACTAGTCTAATTACACTTTTGACAAGCAGTCCTTTGTCTCTTTCAGTCAATTTGTATTTTCGCTGTGATGAAAAGAGACGGATGAGTTAAAAGACTTACGAGACGTTTCGCGCCATATCCACCGTTTTATATTCTTATTTCAAACTAACCTACGGTTTATCTATGGTCAGCGCACGTCAAATGCGTTCCTAACAAAAACTGCGACTTGAATATTTCAAATATAGAAACGGAACGTTTTTCAAAACTTACGAATATATAGATAGAATGTAAATTTAAAAATCGAAACATCGTTCGCTTGAGATTTGTCGACAGCGTTTGACCAATCACAATCAAGCGACACGTTATTTGATTTTCACGTTAAGTGAATTTCTATATTAAGGCTTAGTTATTAAGGCCCCATTGCACCACAACGGCTCATATACATAGAAAGAAGAATATGCATTCCACAGTGTAATAACCGCACCTAGAGCCACCACAGTCTGAGTACTCCTCTTGCGTGTCTGTTTCTATGTCTGATAGGCGTGGGTATAGACTGGTCGGTTGTTGGACCACTACTCCATTCTCTTTATTGTTCACTTTGATCCTTTTAACGTCCTCTAGTACTGATAGGACTACGGGTGAGTCCTGTTGAGAACCTGGAATTAGATTATTTATAATTAAATTATCTGATTTTAACTAACGTAGCGTCTCTTTCTGTCGTATAGTGTTTACGCTGTGATGAAAAAAGATAGATGAAAAGATGAAGTGGTGCACTGACATTAAAACTTTTATGGAAATCCAACTTGTGTTATGTACAAGGAAAATTGTAATTCAAATGGGTTTTTATTAAGGAAATGAATCTAACATATCCTGTATCGGAGAGTACTATAAATAATTTATATTGATAATCCAGAGGCATGCAGAGTATAACCATAACGTTTTTTTATAGGGGGCAAACCGGCAGGAGGCTCATCTGATGTAAAGTGATACCGCCGCCCATTGACATTGTTAATGCTAGAGGGCTCGCGAGTGCGTTGCCGGCCTGTTAAGAACTAAGTCGAATTGGTTCGGAAATACGATTTATTTAGAGGGCAGCTGGTTCCACAAAGTGGCCATAGGTCCGATCGAAACAATAATTGTAGTAGTGGCTTAACCCCCCACCCCCTTGGAGGGTTAGATTTAAGCTTTAAAGCAAAAAAAACTATATTTCCTAAAGGTTGGCCAGTCTTCCTTTAAAGTTTAAACATTCAACTTTACTGTACCAAAATTTTGACACCTTTAATAGATTAACAAAGAACTTACTTCTACGTTTAACTGGCTGTGCTGCTTTATCATCTTCCTTTACTTCCTCTAAATCAGGTTTAGGCACATTACTTATAATCTCAGGTTTTCTAATCTGAGATAGGCTACTGGTACTGCCCATTAGAGGTGCCTTCTCTGAGGGATCATTTTCATCATCATCAGAATCATCAGGCTTTGGTGGAGGAGGTTGCTGAAAATACAAGTATATTTCATAAATAAAACATCATAACATCATAAGATCATAACAACATAGGTTTATGATCTTTCTTAATTTGAGAAATAAGAAATATTTGGAAGAAATTCGTAGAATTCGTAATTCCGTAGAATTCTGAGATGTCATAAGTGGTAATAATAAAAAAAGTTCTTGGCCGAAAAAGGGACAAATTTGACAAAATTTAGGGCAATACAATAAAATGTTACGTATTTTTAGTAGTTGATGTGCCCTGGACAATATTTCCCTTTTGTGCGCACTTGCGCGTACCACAGGGAGTTCCACCCTGAAATCACTAGATCAACTCAGCTCTAACAAAAATTATGAAGGGATTATATAAATATATGTAAGCATAGGTTCTCTGTACCAAGAGACCAGGACATATTAAAGGGGCCTCAAAGTCAAATGATTGAACACTGCGTTCACGAGGCAAAAAAATATATGGAGGAACTGGATATTCACAATCCATTTAAATTCACAATAGTTACGCAACGAAAACATACTACATTTATGGAAACTATTTCCATAACAAAACTCATTATCTATGGGAAAGTTGTGTGCTTCAGAAATTATCGCCGCCCACTTACGTACTTACATCATGGGTTGGTCAACATTTGTAACATGTGTTTCAATGAGGGACTTCCTCGCCTAACCGGTATTTTATAACATCGTGAATTGATATGTTAATGTACAGTCAAAGAGTTAATAATGTTAAGAGTTTGTTTACATATAAACATAACATTTATTACTAACGAAATACAGAAACACCAAAAAAACTCAAAAAAGAAAAATATTTTTTTTGGAATACGGTACATTTTAAGTGTATATGTTTCACCGCGCTGGTCATTCTGCCAGATATCACAACAGTTTATTATAAAAAAAAGAAAAAGAATGTGTGATATACCTAGTAGAAAAAATAATTTCAAAATTAACAGTAAGTAACAAAGTCTTGGAAGATTTGTGTAGTATATTATAGTATATAGTAATTGAATAATAAAAAATAATAATAATTGTTACTAAAACTACAAAAAGAAAGATATTGGGAGGATTAAACACTGTATTCGTGGGATTTTCTACAGTACTAGTAATTTGATTGTATTTTAAAGACGAAAAGTTAAAGTACCAATAATTAATATATTTTTGTATATCCCTAAGACTATGTAACGTAATGTCTATAGATTTCTATCTCACTGCGTGAAGTGAGGCACTAGTGCTGCATAAAATTACACGAAGTAGGTCATCTATTTAAATTAGTATATTTAAGTAGTTTTTATAGGTTTGTTACATAAAATTGTTCTTAATTATTATAATTCTATAATTGAGGATAATTAATTTATAATTTAGTTCTCTTTCGGTACAATCATGCCAGTTATGTATAAGAAATGTAATATTTATTTTAAGCAGCCTTCCTTAGTCGCTAACATATAACATACAATTCGTGATAAAGCTATATTTGATACACAAAGCGTATAACCAACTGATAATAGATTTTATTTCTTTAAATTTTCATTTGTCAATTGGTTTTACTATAATTTACGATGTCAAGTACGCTCGCAAATAGAAAACATTACATATACGTAAACTGTTATAAGGCCGGCATAAAATTAACCAGTTCTAGTTATAGTTATAAGCGCAAAATTAGTTAGTAACTTTAAATAGATTACGTACGTAAATACGTGTACTGACAAAGGGCTTTATGTCAGCCCACTAGAAGAAAAGAAGAAATAGTTAGTCTTTTTGTAAAAATTTTAATCTATTTATATCTGTTTAATGTTATGTTTTTTTTATGTGTACGTATTTTGTATGTTAAATGTAAATAGTTGCCGCATTGGAGTGATATGTAATGGTTAATTATTTTTTTAAATAACTTTTTCATTAAAAGATTATAAATTAATATTTATGAACATAATATGTTATATATCTACTAGAACTAACTGTCGTTGCTTCACACTTTGGATGGGTATTTATTTATTTTGTTGGTCAGAATGCCTATGTTACTAAGGGATTGTAGACACGTATGCTAATCGTGATATAATTATTGAAATCGACCGGTTTTGAGTTTCTTTACAAAAATACTTTCCTTTTCATAAAACTAGTATTGGTATATGTTCAACATGCGATATCGCTAAATGAGGGATGCCAAATTCCTCTATTCTAATAAAAACTTCGGGTTGGATCTCTAGAACAACATTAGTCTCACTTTAAGCGATTTATTGAAATTAGAATATTGTTGTTATTTCGCCAGAATTTGATGTGTGACTTCTATCCCCATTCTATCTAGTTTAAGAATGTAATAAATATAGTCGTATAATTATTAAACATTTTAGAAATCATATGTAACCTTAACGAGGCGGATAATAAAATACAGCATAAACCTACCCACACAAACCAATGAGTTTTAACAAGAATCGTTATCAAACATGTCCGCAAGCAAAACAAAACACGGTTTGCTGAGTACAAATCCTGGAATTCGAGTAAGCGTTAAAGGATACGAGACGCGAGTATTTTTAGAACTATGGGAATAGGGGAAACGTCTAGTTTATTATTAACTTCTCGTGTGTGTAGATTTGAATGTAATTTATACTTAAATATATTTGTCATCGTAAAATTGTAAACACTTTCAAATCTCATAATTTCATTCCAATTTCAAATAAATTCTCCGTCTGTAAATATATTTATTATTATCCTACGATTTTTGGTCCATAATTTCGATGTCATAAGTTCAGATATTATTATAATTTCTTGTATTTTGATAAGATTTTGCAACCAATTCAAAAATAATAATCGTATACCACCAAAACCATACAAACCTGTTATGTAGTAGGTATTTGACCGTATTACCTTCATATAAGTATGTATTATAAAAGCAGCCAAAGAATTTTAAGTTTCATAATTGTGCTGTTCAGTACTAAACAACACGCTGATACTCAATAATAGTAATTGAATATGAATCAAACTCTTACATTTTTGTACGATATTAACGACGATTAACGTATATATTGTGGTTGCCTGGAAGAGATCGCTCCAAAGCGATAAGGCCGCCAGTTGCTCGTTTCATTTAATTATGTTCAATTTTTATATTGTAATGTAACGAAGTGTTAATAAATGAATAAAAGAAATAAATACTTTATTTTTATTAAGTCTAGTGTTATATGTAATTTTATGTAAGCCTCAGTTTTCATTTTTATTTTCCGATACTGGGGTTGCTTTACCAGAATCGCTTGTTAGTGATATGTCCACCCGTAACTTATGTAACCAATTTTTATATGTATGTTTCAAGTGTAAATAAATTCTTAAATGTGCCTGGTACAAACCCATTGGGGTTCAAACCAATGTTATCCGTCAAACAAAAAAACTTGTCTACACTAGAAATCTTACATTCGCAGACCAGTTTACTATGTATGCATTTCGAGTTCACGCGTTCACGGTCAGACAACATTTTTAAGGTCAAGTCTGGTCATTTGACCACAATATATGATATAGAAATGTTTAGGGATTAATAAATCTTATTAATTTCTAAACTGTATATATATTAGTTTACAGAACCGCGCCGGAGTACTATTTCAAAAATATCAGTCGTATCTCCTACGAACCGTAATTTCTTCTAAAAAAGCACTTTCAAGATGCAAATCTACTTAGCTTTTTTGAAGTCGATCAACGATTCGTATTAATTACGACTGGTATGTATTTCTGCAATTTCTTCTACAACTTTCTTCTTCTAATATAAATACCTAGTAAGTTTACAGATTTACGTGGAGTTCTATATCATGAATACCAATAGTATCTCCTACAAACAGTAATTTCTTTTAAAGAAACATACCTTCAAAATTATCTAAGGTTTTTCGAAGTGGATAAACGATTCGCTGTTACTACGATTGGTATTTTTATATAGAAATTAGAGTCTGATATAAGGTCATTAAATAATCCGCAGTCAGAAATGAGTGAGAGATATATAAAATATGACTAAATAATTATCATGATGTAATAAATTTATAGGCCCACAGCTATGACTTTTCTAGAAAGCATTAATTACTGTGTAATTCGTTAACGGGCCTTTTTAACGTCCATTGAGTGACCAAAAAATAATTTAATTGTTAGTTAATTTTATTTTGATATTATTCTTTAGCTTGTATTTCCTAACTAATTTCTTATTTGATGTTTGTTTCGTGTATGATTTTTTATTAGTTATTCATGTCGATATAGGATCACCTGTTAGGACTGGATTGTATTTTTTGTAAATAATAAACCTCACCTTATAATGAAATCTATTCTGCAGCATCTCCATCTCCTTCTCCCTCTCTTGCTTGAACTTATTCGCTATTGTTGTCTCGCTTATCGTCTGCTCTTTATTGAACAAGGCAGCCAGTTTGTCTTTTATCCCTCCACCAACCGAACTTTGACTAATATTGTCCTCAGCGAGACTGTCTTTAGAATTAGTTCGCGAGCTTTCCGTACTTTTTGGCTTGTGTGTTTTCGCTGGCGTTGGTTTAGCTGAAAATAAATGTCGTTAGTATTCAAAACGTCATTTAAATATATTAGGCTAACGGTGTTTATCATATTATCTAAAATTTCAAAAGCCATTTAAGTTCCTCGCTTAAACAAAATCAAACAAAAACATCGCGTTCATACTATATATTTATCACTGTAACATGAAGCAATGAAGAGTGTTGGTTATTGCGTAGGTTCGATCCCCGGGACTGGACTATATATGTGCGCTTACACTCGCTCGTAAGGAAACCATCGTGAGGAAAGCACACCCAAAAAGACGACGGTGTCAGCCACAGATGTTGCCTATTAGTAACGGAACAGAAATCTGGGTTAGCGATTAAACAAATTGTTAACGCGAAATTCGTCGATTGATTGATTCAGCGTTGGTTTTAATTCTTTATCAATATAAACAGGCCACAATCAATTGTTATTGTTAAATAACTTTATATTAAATTTTCTTTGACAGTCGACACGAGAATAATATTATCACCGTAACAAAAGTACAAGAGCCAAGGCTGTAAATTTTGCTCACTCAGGCTTTCTTAGTTTTATAAGCGTGGCGATTTCCTAAACCGTCGCAGTTACGCCCCGAGAGTAGAACCGCACTCTTCAATATTAACATTCCAGTAATTTAGCATTTGTTTCATAGCAATTAGTATTTAATTATTTCGCTTTTATTCTATTGTTGTACGTGAGCGGTTAACATATAGTAAAAAAAATATCGCCTATTATTTAACTTCCCGATGAACCAGGAACCGTACATTTTGGTCCTTCGAGCCGAAGCGACCTATAGATACAAAATCCTTTATTACTTTTTCTAATTGTTTATTCACGATTCCGGTTTTGTGTGCAATACGCTCCGGTATCAATCATGTCTTACTCAATAAACTTACAAAGACAAAAATATATTTTCAGTTAGATTCCAGATACTTAATAATTTGAATTTAATTTATGAATTGCTGTGATAAATAAATGATTCATTCTAGGTCAATAAACCAGGTGAAGCTGGTTGGCCTTCATGATGCCAACTGACGACGACAACTGAAGATGTGTACTGTCTTTTTTACGATTTTTTGACAATGAGGTACCTAAGGTATATAATGTAATTTATTAAATAATTTCGTCTCTTTTTAATGATAATAATTTAATAACGGTATAAGCCATGCCTCACAGTACCAGCAAGTGTTTGGGCACGTGGCCAGGGTTTAAACCTACAATCTCAGAGTCACATTAAACATGGCTCTCATAGCAAAATAAATGTAACGTTTTGATAAATTATGGCCTGCATTTCCATAACTTGGAAGGTCACACATACGTAACGTAAAGCCTACACTATTTGCTTATCGTTTGTACAAACTTTATTGTCTGCATGACCCAAATTTAAGTATTGAAAAGAAATTGTTCATTTGTTTCAAACGTTAAAAACCTTAAAGTCAATACGAAGACAGAATAATATATTTTTGTCATAACGATGTTTTCAGATAAAAAATGTTAACCAGTAACTATGGGACATTATTTATAATAAATGCCTTCTTTAATCACACTATTTAACGAACGTTTGAACGCGTACATTCAAACTTAAACAGTTTGAATGTACGCGTTCCCCAGAGAAGAAAATTATATTTAAAGCATTATATATCTCTTCCATCGAGGAAGGGTACACAAAACACATCCAGATTTAAGACTTTAGACCTCTAATCTAGGTCAATACCGAAGATGGCACCGTATGTTTTTAGTGGCTACAGCGACTAATTTCCACATGATCCCAAACATGCAATCATACTCCTCAATGTGAAGGAATATTTTTTATAGATAAAGTGGTGGTTTTGCAAGTGCTATTAAAGTTCTAAGAACTTAAACAATGCTTAAACAAGTGCTGCGTTATGTCGAAATTGCTCGAGTTACAGTAAAATGACGAAATTTTACATTTTCTTGGCACTTTTCAATACAATTGTTGAAATCGCCGTCCCTATGACGCCAATTATCCAATGGTTTTTCCAATAAATTATAAATGACAATTTAATGTTAATTAATACTTAATTTATTAACTAAACAATTACTTAAAGAAAAAACTATTTTCTTTACAAACGGCTCCGAATAGGGTTGTATGAATAATTAATAATACTGTGAGGTAAAAAGTTTAACTAACAAGTAAATCTATTCATCAATAAATTTTATTTAAAATAACGATAAATGTATAATAATAAAGGTTTAAAAAAAATCGAAATCACCTTTTAAAGTCACCTTTCAGAATTTAATGTTTAATAGGGAATTTAAACAATTTTACAGGAACTTTTCACGTGTACATCACCGTTTATATTCAATCACGATTCACAAATGTTAACTGCGCGAGCGCACAGCGCCAGACAGAATGGTGGATTGACAACCGTTGGTCGAGAGCTAATGACCCAATCTGTCAATATTGCACGCTTCCGAGTTACTCACTATCATTTGACATAACCGTAACCCCATAATGGGGTATGGGACAGACATATTTACTTGTACGATAGTTTATTACATTTTCCATTAGGATAATTTTAAGAAGTTGTTCGTCTTATTAAAACTCAACGGAACAATTGATTTGAGACTCTTCTGCGTTTTCCTGGATGATAAATATATGATGAAATAATTTCTCTCCTAATATTAATATAAATGTAAAATATGGGCAAGAATTTATTGATTATGCTTTATCTAACTACTATTTAGTTGACAAAAGTATTGTTAAAAATATTAAATGAATATTAGCTAACACTATAAATTTAATAATATTTGACGGTTAGCTGAAGGTATATGTAATTTTACTGGTAGTTATCCTATTTGAAGACTCCAAATCCGTAGTCTCTCCCCGTTATCACAATAAAAGACGGAGACAGACTGTATATTACCTACGGGTAAAATATCTTAGTACCCAATAACATTTATTTCTATACGATTTATAATTAGGCTTGTACCCGATATCTTCTTCGACACTTCAACACTCAAAAATTACGAAATTTTTTTTATCTTTGGAAACTTAAATTACGGACGCTATAGACTCGTTTACGTATGCAAGTTGGATTTCACAGAAATAAGATTTTACATTAAAATAATTTTTCTTTTATAAACATTTATCCTTAAACCTGATGTCACTAAGATCCATGTTTGTCATTGTGCTCTCCTGGACTTGTCAAACGAGTTTTAGTACGACGCAAAAAGGTACTATACGTTAGAAGGCCAAAGAATCCTAACAATACGAAAAACACTATTTCTTTAGGTAATCTACTATAAAGTTTTAAAAAAATTATTTAATGGGACAATATTGGGTAGTAAAAAAAGGTTAAGCTTTCTCTAAGATGCAGGGCTATTGCAAAGTGTCCCTGGAAGTGGGTTCGCGGTTTAATCTATTGTATAGAAAGCATTTATTTATTTAGTATTCCTACAGCTAGCATAAATTATATATAATTACAAACAAATACACTGAGAATATAGCCAAAGATGGAATACATACAATTACAACAAAAAGATTTATAAAAGGGAACAAACAAACAAAAAGTATTTGATATATGTAACTAATTGCGATTTAATTTATTTTATGTTTATGTATAAACTTAAAAAGTTTTAAGTCGACAAGAAAATACCTAAAGATGCTTGTAGGCTAGGCTTGTACACCGAACTTTCTGCTATTCAGAAATCCAGTCCACGAAACAGTCCAGCCTTTTCAAACATTAAAGCCTTCGGGATCTGATATAACACATAGTCTGTGCACAAACTACTAACAAATTAATAATTCACCTTTCTGTGGATGATAATAATTACTACATAGAAAAACAATTTTATCTGTCCTATTACGATTAAATACTCAAAGGTTTCTCGCATCAGTGACGCTGCGCCCGCGTCGCGTTTCTAAACAGCTGACTGGCTGTTACGCTTCAACGCTCGCCTAAATACCTATTACTCAATATATGCGATTGATTTTATGTAAAAAAGTTGATTAATTAGTATTTACTCGAAATTAATATAGGTTTTAATAAATGGCCTAATTATTATAATTTATTATTCGTATAATCTCTAACTTAATAGGCTTCTTTTAATTTGTTTGTTACTTGATATACACGATAGATTTAAAAAAATCTTCAATGCTTGAGCAAAGTAATAGGAAGCATCCAAAATATGTCACAACCACAGCGACAAAAGCGATTTATTGATTTATCACGTCCCAAATCATGCAAATAACTACCTTAACACACACATACACAATATTGTAATGGCAACAATCAACTCCTTGACAATTCTCATAATTACCATCATCATCTTATAAACAATGAGTAAAACATTATGTACTAAGAGAACAAATGCATTGTGCTAAGACAACTTTCGATATACATAACCATAGACATTTATTATAACTTCATTACATCAAATCAAGTAAAAGCGTCTCACGGCCCTAAATTAGAGGCAATATTGGGGATGTAGTGGGGAGCACCCTAGATCGCCTCATGTATAGGCATACCCTAATTTAAGTATGCTACTGCCGATTCGAACTACGGACTAAATTCGTCCCCAACACAATTGTCCCGATATCGCCACTGATTATAGGGCAGTGTGAACAAGAATTAGTAGGGACGCAACGGGCTGCCTTATCGCTAACAAGTGATCTCTTCCAGGCAAACATAGTAAGGAGAAAAATAAACACGAAAGATACAGTGTAGCCAGAAGTGACTAACCAAACCAAAAATATAATATTACAAGTAATAATGGCAAATCCAACATAAAATAAAACTAAAAGCTAATCTTAAGGTTCATGAATCATAACTCAAAACGCAATACAAAAGAATAAGAAAATACATGAATTATTTAGGAAAAACAACCTTTTGTGTTACAATCAAGGTGTGTGGAAAATAATCGAAAATTTAGGAAAAAATGTATGTGTTAGCGTGAAACAATATAATTTATATTCATTAGATAATGTTTTAATATATTGAAATAAAGTGATATTTTATCACTACAAATAATATAAGAATTGACTATAATGGAATAACTCATAATGTGTGTGTTGTGTAAACTTCTATGTAAATTCGTTTTAGAAAATTTGGACACCATTATGTGTGGTAGAATATGCGAACATTAGATTGCCACCATAACATTTTTGTATCATATTCATATTCTTGTCTTGATTATTGCGAGAGGAAAGCCTTATTGACAAAACTAACTTCAACAATAATTCGTCAACCAGTTTAATCTAAATTCTAACGTATAATTCCGTTAACCGTTAACTGTCATGACCGAACCACCCCATCATTACCCACATTGTTATCGTTATGGGAAGCGTTCGTTTTATTTCCGGTATTACTGACCCTATGTACAGTTTTTGTCTAGGGAATCAATGAGTACATATGTCATTATTTTCAGAGTTATAATATACTGAATATTCTGTCATACTTTCATTTCACATAAAACATATCCCTTTTCCAATATTTCTTGTTAAATATTTGTAAGACTATGTATTGAAATATGTATTAAAATTTACAAAAAAATATCTCCGGATAAAGATATCTCAATTGTTTGGATATTTCCATTCATATATACAAATTTAAAAATTGTATTTACTTTTATAAATTAAACCTAATTTCTATATTTTAGTACAATATAATACAAGATGATAAATCTAGTATTATATGTAAGCTTCCGTTTCAGAATACCCATAGTAAGATAATAAATAACCTAGGCAATAAAGCGAGTCTAGATTACATTGTTAGATTACAGTTAGCTTGATATCAGTTACCTAAGTACTAGCGTGTGAATTCTAGGAAGTTCAGAGCAATTTATACCTATCTTAAATATATTATGTGTATTATTTATTGTTAAGAATGTAAAGGCTTTATTTAAAAGTAATTCTTCGATATTTATACAGTATTTAATGGTCGCTCTTGTGCGATAAAAAATCTTTGTGTTTCGTAATTTTTTTAAATAAGTTATCAGTTATTTGACTACCATGCGTCAACGTCGAGAAAACATTAAATAAAATATAATACCGTACATATATAATATTAAACACATAAAATACACAATATCGTAACTGTGATTTCACTCTGCGAACTTACAAATTAGCAAAATGAGGAATATTAATTTCTGATAGTGTTGGATATATTTTTATCAAGCAAATATGCGGCCCTCATCCGGAAAAAATAGGGTGGATATCTTTTTCCACCCTATTTTTTCCGTCTAAGAAATTACACACGTTGAAAGAAAAGTACATTGTATTCGTGACGAACGCACGATTTCCAGGTCGCAGTCGCAATTTCTGCGTTAACGAAATACAAACGATTTGTATGATCATACATGCACAAATATTTTTAGTATTAATATTTTAGTGACATAAAATATTACTGAATAAATACTAGTCTCTTGACATTTAGATTTTTTACAAAAAAAAAAACCTTTAAATGCCATCCGACAGGTTTTTCAATTGCCGTTCAAATAAATAATTGACTTCAGTTTTAAATCGCTATTCTATATTACAGTAATATTGTGTATCTTAATGAGGTTTCAGTTTATATTTAATTTAAAATTGCATTTTATTTTTGCTGTTTGACCTATATTTATGTTCCTTGCTTGTTTATAATTTCTGTTAAAAAAGAGTGGCGGAGAGTTTATTGCCAGTCCTTCTCTTCCGTTCTACGTCCTTGATTTGAGAACTGGCAGTAAATGTAAAATAAGATTCATTTAATATTTCTTTTTTTTTTTTTTTGACGTTCATAAGTGTACATTATGTTACCTATATTAATATTGTTTTTAAATAACTACGAATACACGTATTTGATTCGATGCATGTTCGTTCTATATGTTTTAAATACGCCAATCGCGCTTCGTAATAATTCCATACGGTCTCTAATAACCTTAAAATTTTCTTAAAAAATTACTTTCTATTTCAATACATGTTAAACAAATTTCTCGTTGCAAATAATAGCTGAATCATTTGTCCTTTTAAATTTACAGTTGTATCTATAACTGTTTGTTTCACACGTCATTGTTTTACCCAATAAAAATCCAATTATATTAAAAAGCGCAAATTACGCAGATAAGTTAGGGCCTACATAGATCTTACACAATCTGAGTAATTCTATTTTTTTATAAGGCATCAAGTACACAATATCGACAAATGCAGCACCATGATATTAAAGCTACTATAAACCACAATATTACATTAAAACCACATAATAATTCATATCCCTAATTACCATTTCAAATGTTGTTAGTATTTTAATGTAAAGGCAAACCAGCAGGAGACTCTGATATTAACACTCACAGTGTCAGAAGGATCAGTGCGTTGCCAGCCCTTTAAAAATTGGTACGCTCCTTTCTTGAAGGGCCCTAAGTAGAATTGGTTCGGAAATACTTCAGTGGGCAGCTGGTTCCACATAGTGCTGGTGCGCGGCAAAAACTGCCAGAAACGGCGGACGTTGAAGTGATACAGATGATACTTTGTTTCCCGATGTCTCCATCTTTACCCATAGTATGCCAGTAAAATTCCAATTGACTACTCACAAGTAACCTTATATCACAAGTTTCCTTCTAATGTGAGTACATTATTTCCCTTGTAAACGACACTCGACAAGTGAAAGTTAAAAACCACATATAAGGATGTGCTAAACGAAATTCTGTGACCAACCTACTTATCGTTATTTAAATAAGAAAAGAAAATGTACGAGATTATACTTTGTGGGTACCGATTGTTATTTCACATTCGTTTTACAAATAAATCTCGCTAGTACTCTCAGAATTATCTATCTATTACCGAGCAGTGTTTGTTTGTCTATGTGCTTAAGCGTACCATCTACACCCCTTAGGTCATGCTTTCGAAACACAGCTTTTTTTTATTTATTTACACTTCGTTACAACAATATACTAACATATACATATGAAAAAAAGCAAAAAAGCAGGTTATATAAATTATAAGGCAACGGGCTTATATACGGGCGGGAATTAAGTAACGTTGGATAAATTACACTGAATCTTACCCTTAAACAACAAAAAAAGTTCTTTTGGAAAGAATACCTATCTATTAAAACATCAAAAACATGTCACCCAAATCAAAGACCAACAAATCGATTCTAGCAATTAACAAATATGACGACGTTCCAATTTCAAAATAACACTTGCCGCTTGAACCGTTATAAGATTAGAGTCCTAAATGCAAATTTTTTACCAACAAAAAGATCCTTTCCGGTCAACGACCCTTTATTTAATTAAAGATCGACTGATAAGAAATGTTCCACGAACGCGATTCTGCACAGTCATTTCTTTGAGAGGTACGTGACGGAAATAATGTTCGCAACTTTTGCTATATGGTCAAATATGGTGAAGGCTGATGAAGGGGCATTGTTTGATTATATTCATTATGGGTAAGTTTCGTCAAGACCTACCACTAAGTATCACTCGTATGTTATTTTTTTTATTTATTCCACTACATTATTCTACCTTAACAGTTACTACTAATTTGATAGAACGCCAAAATAATACCCACACCAATTTTATCCTACATAAGAAACATTAAATAATTATACTATGCCTAAATCTTATAACTAACAATATAGCAAGCAACTCTCGTGAACTCAGCCAGTGTACAAACAAATAGGTCTACCTCAACATAAATTTATTATTATTTGTATGTCTCGCGTGAGTGGAGCTTTGCTTATTTGACATACGGGAGACAAACTTAACATAGTAAAAGTATTAGTATGTAGTAGAAATAGTAACGTACGTAATAATAATAATATACAATTTTTGTCTACTGTATATTAGTTAAACATATTCTATTAAGTATATCGTTTTTATAAGCATATTTTTATAAGTCCGAAATAGTTAGTTTATATAGCCTTCTGTCAGGATAAATAAATTGCTGACCAATCTACTATTACCATCGCAAATATAACTAATATACTATTTACAAAAATGTAAAGACTTGTCTTTCTTTGACAGTTGTGTTGGGATTAGTTAACTAATTTAAACGAATATTGATTGCTGTAACACCCGTATATAAGGGTAATGAGTGTCAATGTCAACACACAGTATGACGGACAAAAACCTGTTTTGATTTACACATAGTAATGGCCTCAAACATTATACATGATAAGAACTAATCCATTGACAAGACAGTTTTGGGAACTATTATATAGCATGATTTCTGCATCAATAGAGCCAGCAAAAATAAGGCAAATAGTACCTAAAAATAATAGTTTGATTTGTAGTTCAGCGAGCTACCCATACCTAGCTTAGACATCGAGGACCTTAGACATGACATAGTTTTAGCGCCATCTCTTGGGAACTATTCAGTTGTTTAATGATTTGAAGAAAGAACGATTTGTAATTAAATTACCGCAAACTAAGTGGAGTTTATAAGTTAACTTATATTATTTTATAAGTGATCTGGAAACGTAGTTTTGCCATAAAATATTTTTACAGTAATGTGATATGGCTATTCACAGAGAACTTTAAGTATTATATATTATTTTTTTATAAAAAAAAATTGTCCAAAAAATAAAATTGAACATCCAGGTGATATGAGTTAACTTACTAACTGAGGGGTTATAGATAAAAAATTTTTATATGGCAAATAAGCCTACGGGACGCCCAAAATGGACAGTCATCGCAGCCCATGGACATTTTAACTATTTTTAGTGGGTACGTTGATTGCAAGTGTCAACTATACAACTAATATACAAAAAAAATCGGAGCTGTGTTTACAAACACTACATTATATATATAGAACATCAAACGAACGACAATACTATAATTAAATAATGTTTACTACGAGATCGTTAAACAAAGACTGATCTCAATATGGCAACAATGGCCGATAGCTCAATGCTGTATATTAATCCCACTACGATGCGCCACGTAAATTAAATCTATTAATTGCAAACTTTAAACAAAACTTCATTATCGATGCCCAATATTTTTGGGTCATCAATTAAATAAAAGTATTCAAAAATACGAGTTAACCATTACTTTCTTTTTTAGACAACACCGATACTAAGAGTAATCTTTTGTCAATGTCATCTGAGAATTGATCTTATAAAATCCGTGACTTAAGGATGTCTCACAGGGATAAGAAAATACAATAAAAAGACAGTTGGGTACACGCGTTTCGCGTCATGGGTTTGATAGACAATACAGGGTTCATACAGTCATGTGAAATCGGATATTACAAAAGTTATCATTCATAACATAAACATGAATACTGATTTACATCACTTTTGGGAAGCGTTGCAGGAAATGTCATAAGCTTACATAACTATATATGTTATATGTCTCTTGAAGAAACATGGCGCATATATAGAAAAACTAGTACTCACTACATATACAATATATAATTTTTTAACCATGATAACCTTTTGCCTAGACCACAAACTCCATAAACCACAGACTACACCAGTAACGCGTCACTAAATATTTCATCATAATTACTATTGTTTCGCAAATTTCATTAATAAGGAAAACAATAGTCTATACTTCTTCACGATTTACACGAACTAAATCTTAATTGTACATTTACCTTGCGAAAAGCGATAGTCATATCAAAACACAGCTGTTAAAACGTCATATTTTGTGAAAAAACAAAAACAAAATTAAGAATTCAAATGGTAATAAGTGAATTGTAATTCACAAATAACCCTTTGAATGCGCAATCTACCTGCTAACGGGTAAACAAGACGTTTTTGAATTGAGCCTATTCGCTAACAATGAAACATGAGAAACTAAACACCGTTAGCACAACAAAAATAAATTGTACCTACCTTTGTCACCGTGTAGTGATTTCATCGAAGGTGCAAGTCCGAAGGGCGCTTTAGGTACTATAACAGTCCCCTTGTTCTTTTCGAATAAAGCTTTCCTTTCCCGTAGGCTCATTTCCGCGGGATCCTTCGCCTTGGGGCTGCCCGATTCGAACATCGCCGCCTTCGATAACACAGAACTTCTGTCAACATTCGGTTTCCCCAACAACCTCTTCACAGCTGGACTAGCCGGTGTTTCTTTTGTTTTGCATTCATTTGTTTCATCGACTACGTTCTCTTTGTCCTTTTCGCTTTCCTCTCGAGGCGGTGTGGGCGCTTTGTATTTTTTAATAGACGGTTTCTTCGTGACAGCCGGCGGCGCGGCCACCGCGGTTGCCATGATGGGGGCTGGATGTGCACTGGGGGTTGTGGATGCAGCGCTCGGCTCCTGTCGGTTACGTTCGTGTTTCGTCGGGGCGAAATCGTATACGAGCCGCGATTGGGTGGCCGAGACGCGGCGGTACCCCTCACCCTCCTATGATTGGACAATGGCGCTTTTCGTTCACGTGGTTATCGACACAAAACCGTAGCCTAGACCGGGTTAATGTAGTTGCATCATCGAAATACCGGGTTCAAACAATGAATTGGATAATTATTAGTATAGAGTTGTAGTCGTGGATCGCGCGTGGCGTTGGGCAGTCGACTGACACATGTGCGGAACTCGTTTGAGTTTTGCAATGTGCACGATATGTTAATGTAATTTCGGAGACTGATGAGTACGTGAGATGCGGTTGAACGGAATTTAGTCAACTTTGAAAGATCGCGGCGAGACCTTCTTTTGTATTTTATATTTAACATTTTTATTATTTTGTACCGTAATTATTGATTTTAATTAACCTTTCAAAAATCCGAACGATATATAAATACAAACAAATAAGGACTATACCATTAATATATCTTATATCTTTAAACGAGCAATTCTTGTATTTATTATTTATTATAATTGAAATCTCGGAATCGGCTCCAACGATTTTCATGAAATTTAGTATACGGGGGGTTTCGGGGCCGATAAATCTAGCCAGGAATCATTTCTAAAAAATGTCATTTTATTCGTGTTTTATTTTTTATTAATCTGTCGCTAAGATCGAAAAATTATTCATGTTTCATCATTTTATTAGTATGTAATTCGTACTAAAATATAATTTCCAAAAAACACAATTTATAAAAAAAAATACCTGACAATACCATACCATAATACCTATATGACTCAGTTGGCATGTCAGTACACATGATTAACTCAAAAACGGACTAGAAACTATTTATTTTAAATTGGTTTAATTATAATAATAATAAAATTATTCAAATATATATAAACTGTGTACAGTAAGATTTAGGATGTATAACCTCATGGTTTATATACATTGAATTATATTTATTATTGTTTTTTTAAATAACAATGGCATTGAGGGCTCGCGAGTGCGTTGCAAGTCTTTTTGTTTGTCGGATCATCATCAGTCTAAATACACAAAATTCACATTGTATTAATATTAATCTAAACAAAGGTCTTTGTGTTACACTAATTGGCATAACCGAAACCCCATTCACCGTTTACCGGGTCAAATCACTGCGCTAGTTGTGCGACGATTTTAGCATCGCCCTACTTTAAATTATTTTAAATAAACACGTTATAGGACAGAAAATAAAATACAAATTATCGTTGGATTTAGTTTTCCGTCACATTTTTGTATGTTCACAGAGTGAATTCACAGTATCGATATTGTGTATATTATGTGTTTAATTTTTATGTACTTTTTTATACTGTATTAAGTGTTTCTCGACATTGTCGTATTGGCATAGGCTGTAAAGGTGTGTGTATTTCTGAAATAAAAGAAATTTTGCAAGCAAACATTTCTTTTTATACTGTAACGTATAATTAACATAATTATTTATGAAAAACGGTTTATACTAGGAACGATGTTTGTGTATTGTTTAATTTATATGTATTGTGTAGGAACTACACTATACTGTAGGAACAACATACCGGTTATATTGACCAAAATCAAAGGTCCCGACTGAATTCTATTGTATTAGGTACTTAATAACGCCATCGGTTGTTACGACTATCGGTTTTAACGACCTGAACAAATATATTAATATGAGCTCATTGTCGACCCGAGACTAAACATTTTGATATCAGAATTAGCATTCAGACTTCTAAGAATCAAAAAACTTAATTTACGTTTTGATTTATTATTATGACTACTGAATCAGAAGAGATGTTTCTCTGTACTATGCAATATTATTATATACTACATATATAATAACAACTGACTACAGTTCCAAAGGGAAACAATTATTCGATTAATAAAAGACCGCTATAACAAATCACGCTTCGACCGAATTCACATCTTATATCTGATGGGGGGCCCTTAAATAAACGTTAAATACTAAGCTTAAAACCGTAAATAGTTGTTTTACAATTATAAATATTAATAGCCTATTTAATAATCCATAGTAATAATGAGTAGTCATTGAGTATTGAAAGTAATTTATTACGACACGAAATAAACAAAGAAATATACTTCGAATACCTTAAAGTATTTTGAACTAAAGTTTGTGTTTCAATAATGTTTATATTAGGTCAATGTATAACGAAAAAATAGGGCAGGGTTCAATGACATTAATATGGCGTACAGATACAAACAATTGGATAATAGATTCAATTTGACATACTTAACATAATTTAGAGTCGAATTTAACCGGATATTCTTTGATATTTGAAAATCGAACACCGCGCAAGGTGTGCATCTATCTACTATCTCTAGTCAATTGACGTCAACATACAGCGTAAGTATTTTATTAAAAGTAATTTCTGATTTAACTTAGGCAAAGTATTTATCTCGTGAATAAAAATTACGTGTTTCAACTGAACACAGAATATATAGCCTTCAATGTTTAATTGAGGAAAATACGCATTTATCAATAAATAACAGTAATTATTATTCTTTTATTTCGTAATCCAGCTAACATAAATTATACATAACTAAAAGTAATTATACTAATTATATAAACACATATGGAATACATGATATATTACGAAAAGGTTCAAACATTTACATGAGTAAAAATTCTATAATAATTATCAAATACATTTCACACCTAATTCGGTTGTGTTGTAATGGACGTGAGGGTGTGTATGCGAGGGTGTGAATGTGAGGGTGTATGTAAGGTGTGCTCGTGATGCAGATAAGGCAATATTAACAATGTCATAATTCTTATTTAACTAATTTCGGGTATATCTGTTAGTATCTTGCCAAAAATAAAGTAACAGGTCTCTGTCAAGGGATTACGGTTAAAACTATCGACTATTCTATAATCTATGTACCGTTGACTATTCAATAAGATGACAAGAAGTGAACCATAAAAGTTCATCGCACCGAACGTCGTTCATATAAAAAACTGCAACCGTCTGCCTAAGCAAAAAACTAAGTTCAATAAACTGTTAAGTACGATTTATATCTTTTAATAAATGCTATTAAATAAATACCATAATGGTTTTTTATAATAAAGAGTAAATATATTAAACAATACAGTGTTTGTTTAGTGACTCATCCCTGAGGTCGTAGGTCATAGAACGAAAATCCATTGATGTACAGCCGGGTATCGAACCCGGCTGTACATCAATTAAAATTTTGAATGTGGCTCACGAGGTGCAGGGGCCCCAGGCCCTAAAATTAAACATAACCGTAACTAACTTTTAATAATAATTAAGTTTAATTGAATAACTATTATTGTACGGTTTTTGAGACATCGGGCTGCTTTAAATAATAGAGGATTTTATTTTCACTCTATATTAAATATACTAGAGTGAACAAAATACTTGGCTTTTAAAAATATTATAAATCATTTAAAATGTACAAGAATTACCACCCGCATATCTAGCATTCATAAATGCTTATTTCCATTGTGTGGTGCTATACCGATGGATTGTAACTTGACCAGGTTTTAGTAAAGGAAATCTCCTGATTGATTGATTCACTTAGTTGTCTGGAACTTCAGACAAACTTAGTGCTTCTTGTATTAAAACCCCAGTAAGTCAAAAATTGTCTGTGTTTTGACATACAGGTTTATTATTCTCGGTCTACAATTTGACTAGACACATCGTTTATCACAAATTAACGCATGCATTCGTTATTTGGACATACATATTCATAGACTTATTAAGATATATATATGTATATACATATTTAGACGAATCATTTTTTTAGTGTTAATTTATTAGTATTTTGCATTTTTATGTAATAATATAAGCAATTACAGCAATAAAGGCTTTTATTATTTATATTATTATTATCATCATTATTAGTATAGATGTATCATGGTTAAGGAGTGATATTAATTTATAAACGGAACAAATATACTAACAACATAACCAAAGATACAAAAAGGTTCAAACATTTACGAAAGAAAAAATTCAATAAAAATTATTAAGCTAAGTAATATTGATAGGCTTATGTAAGTCCTAATATAAAACTATATACATAAGACAATAATTTGAATAAATTCAATCCGTCGCTAATACCACAAAAACAACGAAACCAAAGTAGGATCGTAAAGTTGGTAACAAAGAGCTTTCAAGAAACTCAGAGGTGGTCGTAAACTTATATTTTTGGTGGAAACAAAAGAACGCGCAATCAAAACGTGCTTGAGACTAAAGTCAATTTTCATGGAGAAAAAAAAAAGTACTTCAAAAATATAATGTATAAATATGTTTAATTTAATTGCTTATTAATGCTTAAAATTCTACTTAGAATAAAAATATTAAAATTAATTAAGTATATGTCCATATCGCATGTGCGTAACCGGAGGTATAGCTAGTTCATACCTCGGAGCAAAAAAAAATTACACCTGTTATACTCCTAATCAGCTACATATTATATTGATTGTTTCGACAAAGACACATACAGACAGTTGTTTGGATAATTCCTTCAGCTAAGTTTCATCATCGAACGTCAAGGCAGAATACAAAATTCCATTAGCCTCTGAGCAACATATTACATGTAAAAACAACATACATACAAGCACACAACACTATGTTATTAGTTAATCATTTTTATTGAATTTTGCTTTCGTAAATTTTTGAACCTTTTTAATCGTAATGTATTCTATCTTTGACTATATCTTTACTATAATTGTTTATGTTAAATTTGTGTTATATTAGGACTACGAAATAAAAAAAAGCCTAAGTATAAAACATTTTCAAGAAAAGCCCCTTAATATAAATTAATACCCGAGAGACGTTGTCCTGTATGATATTTCAAGCGATTAGGATATTAAACAAAATATGAAAGTACCAACTGCAACGCCATCTGACGAACTGATATGCGAATCTAAGCTATCCAGCCGAAGATATTATATTCTAAATATTTGGTAAATGCTTTCATAGGAATATATCCTTAATTTTAAATGAATCCTCTATATAATTATCATTTTTTTATTCTATAATTTAAACAAATAATGTAAGTTCAAAATTGCACTTTACATCCGAATTAATTCTTTAAGACCACCCAAAACTTACATAAAAACAGTCGTAAAGCAATGGCCATACATTATTGCATCTTATCGTTATGGGCACGTCTTATCGGTACGAATCTGTAGAAACAATTTGTATGGGTCTTAGCATTTAGAGCGTATAGAAAAGATTATTACCTACTATATGTTTAATGTCATATAACTAGGATAGATATGTGTGCCTAACAATTTTTTTTGAACAGTGAGAGCACAGTGAGAGCCATTTTGTTGTACGCTATGTATATCAATAAGCAATGTTTTGGTTAATATTTTTTTTAAATTTCATATAAGGTACGATGCACAAAACTAACCTACCCTAATTTTCACACAAAGCGAATGTAATTCTTTGAGAAAACAAAGTACCTTTGAACCGAATTAACATTCCAACATTGCGATATATTTATGTTCGTATAGTGAGCGATATTGTGTATATTATATGTTTAATATATGTACATTACTTTATCATATTATATTTAATTTTTCTCGAAATTATCGTATTTGCATAGTCTGTAAGAATAATTAATGTATGTATTTTGGTAATAATAAATATACATTTAGTGTTTCATTAAGAATTATACGTGTTGTATTAAAAAATGATATTATTAAATTATTGTTGAAATAAAGCATTTCAGAATTTATTAGTGACTTTGGACTGGCTCAAAAAGTCAATGAAACCAAAATACCGTTGGGTTGACGAAATTGAAAGGTTATCTGGCAAAAACTGTATACTGACGATAAAATATAAAATACTGAGGAAAAAGCTGTAGAGGCCTTCCCAAGACGGGGTCTGTATATTCGAATAATAAAATTGTATATATCATCTTGTTTATTGTATCTATATAAGACGTTGGTATATTATTATGGAAACTATACCAAAATAAATATTCATACTTTTAGAAAACCGTTCAGACGCTTCTCTATGAAAGATCGCATTGCAATTTGCATGACATAACATACTTACAAACACGTATGCGAACATATGTTTAGTAATTGTATTTAATATCTTTGGGTATTAAATACAATAAATAATAATAAATAATAATTTAATAAGGCCATATTAAACCATTTAAAAAACTTCGACAGGTATATTAAATAATGAATTATATACGTCCTTAATGTACGAAATCAA
The DNA here is from genome assembly GCF_905147795.1 of Pieris rapae. Lineage (NCBI taxonomy): Eukaryota > Metazoa > Arthropoda > Insecta > Lepidoptera > Pieridae > Pieris > Pieris rapae. Next base: position 1,607,576 of record NC_059513.1, read on the forward strand.
AAGTAAACGCAGATATGTAAATGAGTGCGCAATAGTAATATGCTATTAGTATTCATCGTAAGTGCTATTTAAATTGTCACCCAATGTGACATAAATCGTGGATTAAACAAGCGAGGCGTGGACCTGAATTATTCGATAAAATTATTTAATATTTATTTATATATTTCGTATCAACTAAATAAATTATATATTTAAAGAAAAACACTTTTTTAACGGATTATAGTTATGTATTATTAAACTTATAATTATTTAAACATAATTTTAAATTTAACCGGACGTTTCGCGTGCTTTATAGCATGCGTGGTCACGATGATTGATCACTGAAGACAAAAGGTGTTAAATGTCAAAAAAGTATCACTGTTGTAGAAAATGTTGTATTATCTGTATTTATTTCCCCAGAGTTGGTATCGACTTAATTCATACTAGTTACTACTACTAATTACTCTCATACTAGGGTTGCCTGGAAGAGATAGCTCGTAAGAGATAAGGCCACTCGTTGCGTCCCATTATTTTTATGTATTATGTTATTTGCTTCTCTATAAATGTAACGTATGTAGATAAATAACATATACAAAAAGGTTCGAATAATTACGAAATGAAAAATTCATAAAAAAATATTAAATATGTAATATCTAATTCGAATGAGCTCTGTGATGTGTTATGTATGATGCAGTGTCATATTCTTATAACTAATGAAATTCCAAGTTTTAACAAGTCAAGACTTAAATATTGTTTGTTGTAGGTCCGGGCTGCGGGATAGAAAACGATCTTGCATAGTTAGTGATGATGTGAGTAATTTTTGCTAGAAGTAAGCCGCAATTAATTTTATCTGAGAGATATCATGTAGTATCATTATATCGTATTTTTTTTGTCGAGAGTATAAAGTATCAATTGTAATAAAATTTATTTCAATTAGTTTTCAATGAGCTTATTTTGAACTAAATATTGCATTAAAATTCTGTTCTGAGTTATCTCATTAACTCAACTCGCGATATACAAAAAACTAAATAATTGAATCGATAAAGTAGGATTAAAATGTAGGTTAATGGAGAATGGATTGTGGCCTCCTTATTAGTTAATTAGTGAACATAAAATAGCGTCCATTTTGTATGACAGCAGCGCATAGTTATAATTCAAAAATATTTATTATAAACCATGTTTTACTACATAGGAACTACAAGTCTATTCCTGCTTGTGGCGTAACAAGATAAAAATCTTTTCATAAATTATATTCTACGTTTGTAGAAAAACTACTCTAACAATAGAAAAAAGGTATTTAATGCATTTAAAGTTTTAATATAACGCATTATCTACTTATACAAAATTTAAATATCACAAAATAAAATGTCGACTATAGCCAGGGTGCCGGTTTCTTGTGAAGGGCACAAATTTACTCTCATGATGTATACAAAACTAACACAACTCCACACATTCACTATTCTCATAATTGTCAAACGTGTTCGCAGACGCAAGTCCCAAATCGCAATCCGACAATTCAGGGTTATCTTACGTATACAAAAAGGGGATCATATAAACATTTGAATATCATTATAAATATGAAAAATTATAACAGTGATTAAATACGTTTAAAAATGTATGTCAATACGATTTCTGGGATTCAACTAATACAGATATTTTTTTAAATTACGTCTCACCGAAGTAAAGCGAATAGAACGTTTAGATGAATTCTATCGCATGAGGTTCTTAACAAAAATTTCATCGGCTGTTACGACTATCGGTTTTTACGACCAAATATGAGTAGTCCCTTTGACGTCGTTTACCAGATTATGGCTGTATACATTACTACTAGCTGTCCCCGCGAACTTCGTTTCTCCTAAATGAGATTTTACTGAGCCTACCTGTTTAGTACATACATGGAACATTTTGCTATACAGAGATTGTTCGGTTTTCCGGTTTGAAAATTTAGGGTTGTATGTATTTTTTAATGCTGTATCATTAAAAAATTAAAAAAAGGTCTTTTATTTAAACATTTAGGGGGGTGAAAAATAGAGGTTGTCCGATTCTCAGACCCACCCAATATTCACACAAAATTTCATGAGAATCGGGAAAGCCGTTTCGGAGGAGTTTAACCACAAACAATTCTTCTATGTGGGAGTTATTTTGGAATTCTATCGTATTAGTAGTTACTGTTAAGATAGGAAAATGTAGTGAAAATAAATAAAAACAATTTTATATGGTATAGTTTGTTTGGTGTATAGGTACCTTTATATCGATTTGTTGCTCCTGATCGCACCTAAAGGCTCCTAATACTATAATGAAATGCATTACTGTCTGACTTGTGTTATGTGCGACATATACACAAGTCAGACGAAGATGAAGAATCTGACGTTTACGTTATAATTCTCATAAAACGGGACGGGCCTAAATGAACGTATGAATAATTTCGTATCTAAAATATCCAATCCATTGTTTCGATCCTATACATGCAACTACATCACCCACATATAATTTAACGATCTAAAATTATCAATAAAATAGAACATGTTTCTCGAAGCACCGTCACCAAGTTGGCTGCTGCCAATCATAGGAAAGAAGGTTTAAGCAAAAAATACAAACATTCCACATTAGATTTTTGATTGAAATAAGAGGTTTCGATAATTATCTGTAATAAAAATCTAGAATCATTCAAAATTTATATATAAATTTAATAATAACATTATCCGACCTTTAAAAATATTTGTTAAAGAGCGAGAAAGAAAGAAGAATGAAGCAACTAAGTAAAGGTTTTCTATAATATGTATACAATATTAGTATTATAATTATTATTATATTACAGGAAATGGTACTTACCTTATATTTATAAATTTTGTTTAAAAACCATAATTAAAATCCTTTAATAAGCCAGTTTCAATAAAATAAACCCAACAAAAAAAATATTTTCTATATAATACTTATAGAAAATGTAATCAACTAATCACACTTGTTTTTTTTTCCAATATATATTAAATAGATTAAAACAATTTTAAAAATCTTCTTAGCTGTCATAATTATGTTTGACCCTATATTCATGTTAAGAAACATCAGAAATTAAAAAAATAATATAGGCATCTACAATTCGAAAATAATAATCATGCTGAATATTCTCCGAAAAGTTCTTACAATTCTAGAACTTACCAACTCAGCTACTATCTGGTCATCAAGTCGCTGGCATTTGTTTCTTGGTTCGGTGACTTTTTTAGGCTGAAACAAATATTTCAACTGTTAGATACTAATTATTAAAAAAATTAGACAACCGTTGGAAAATAAATGAAAAGTAATTTGACACCCTCGTAGCTAATGGATAGGCCACGAAGTGTCCAAAGATATACTATATTGTGTGTGAATGTTATATAAGCAACTACATATTATCTTAAACTATATAAACATAATCTCATAAAAACAAAAATCTATCAATTAAAATGGATAGTGATCAAATCAATGATCAAAAAGTTGCCACGGTTCCATTTCGTATTGTTGTTTCTTTATCCAATCTTTTTTTTATGTAACTATTTTGTTGAGCAACCATCAAAACTTGGAATTGTAAGAACACAAAACAAAAAAGTATAAAAAAGTGCGTACAAAGTACACATATCAGAAGTGAAACTTCTTTGTAAATTAATTATAACTAAGGTAAAAGCCCCAATAGATGCAACACCAGTATGTGATCACTCCATGAATTTGTATATTATATATATTCACATTTATATGTCCATTAAATAAATAGTCTATGTTTACTGCACAAGACGTTATGCGACTGAATTGCTATCTCAAGTTCTAATATATTAAATAAATATATCAACCATGTATTTTTTCTCGATCTCACTCTCTCACTCTCTTTCAATCGCTCTCTCCCTTTTCTTCAACAAAAACGCTACACGTCTTAGTGATGTTCCGTTAAAAAACTACCCTCATGCGCCAAAAGAATTTTCACTTCAAGAAGTATATCTATCTTTCTATAGTTAATGGTTCGTTAGCATACGTACGTTACGTACGTTTGTATCACGGCCGTAAACCAAAAGTTTTCTTTTCGGCTTGTCCCAGCTACGGACAGCCGGATATTTTTTTTTATGTAATAAATACGTACGTCACTCAAGGATAGTATTGCATAAATAGTGAAATTTTACATAGCTTTGCTCTTAGTGATATTATTAAAGTTACATTTCTCTAACACTTGCGCGTACGGCGAACGTTGTGCTACTGTTAAAATCAAAAACTAATAACACAAATCAAATACACAAAAAACAACACGTAATCCATACCTACTGCGGTTACTTAATTACATATTAATTAGAAAAAATATCATACATATATGCAAAAGTGATAGAATAAGTCATAAGAATAATCTAGAAAGCAAGAACTGTGTAAAATTGCATCAATATTAAGGTATTTTAAGTTTACAAAAATATAAATATTATGTACCTATAAAGTACACATAATTTTTTTTAAACATAAAATTTAACACCAAGTTAAATCTTATGTATAAAATAATTTTTAAAATTACTTGTATTTGTATAGTTGTAACTTATCAGGTATGAAGTTTTGTGAGAAAATAAATAAAGATTATTATTATTATTATATTTACCGTTGCCCTAGTAGTTTTGAGCACTGTGTTTATGTCATTGATGGAATGTATAGAAACATCAAGTGTCGATGCATCCAACTTATCTTCTCTCTCTTTCTTCTTAACTTGAGTTACTTTTTTTGGTTCAGGTTGCTAAAATTATTACAAAAATAGTATTAAAACTAATTTGCAGTAGTCAAACTAAAAACTTTTTTAAAGATCAATGTTCAATAAACTCTCTACTCTCAGGTCATTCTTTCAACTCCCGGTTCGCGCCTCTAACTTTAATGTACGCAATAACACTCATACAGTGAAAAAGATCATGAATAAATATCAACATGTGTGACACACCAGAGGCCTATAACATACTACTTGACCACAAGAAAATTTATGACGGATAATAAGTCTCACAATTAATTCAGAAACATGACAACCCTTAAAACCATACTGTATTTGTCCTTATTACTTTCGGTTTACTTAAAAATAAGTGTGATAAAACTAATTCCTTAATACTCTATAATTTATTAACTTTATGAATGTACGTAAGAGCTATTTTCAAAAAGTATAAATAACCAAGGAAAGCTTTTGTATGGTTGATCAAAATTTAAAACTACTTACAAAGCTATGATGACTCAAGTCGTCTTCCCAATTGTTAATCTGATCAGCAAGCGCAGCTAGCCGTCCAAACTTCTTTTTACCGTCTTGTTTGGATTCATGTCTAATATTCTCTGCGGGTGGAGTTTCTGCTGAGAACTCTAGCTCTGTTCTATGTATTGGTGAGGATAGGTTCGGTGTATCTGGAATTGATTAATTTACTTTGATGAGAAACTTAGAGCCATAAAAAGGCAGTTAATGCTTATAAAACCAAACTGATTTAAAAAACTTTTAATTTTAATATTTATATTACCAAAAATCACTCCCGAGTTGAATGTCCTTTGCATGCAATGAGTGAGTTGCGGACAAAGTTTTTTGAACAGATATTTGCTTGGATACATCATCTTCTTCACAAAATACTATGTTTACAAATTATGAAAAAACTTACCTGAATATAAATTCCCAAGTCGATCCAGTCTTGATTTAAAGTTTGTTCTTACATTTGTCTTATCAGTCTTATCATCTGCCATATCTGGCTTTGTCATTAGCTTTTTGGGGCTGGTACCTGGAAAAAAATTAAAAATATACTATACAGCTGAATAAAGGTTTCTATGTTTTGCTACTATTGGACTAGGGAAAAAAACACATTTGGATTTGATAAAGGGGTCTGAGGGCAGTCCTGTCGAGGAAATGCCTATTTAGCCAACACTTTAATGATATATAGTGTTTAAGAAAGATGGAAAGAGGCAAGGGCAACTGAAGTGCTGTTTCAGAAGTCAGAAAATAGCAGCACTTACACACTATATGAAAAACAATTAATCAAACTTAAGTAAAAAAATTAGTAAATTCTACTTAAAAAAAATTCAAAGTGACTTTCTAATGAGGAGAAAAAAAAATGCTGCCTGTTAACTTCCTATAACATAAAAAAATCTTTTGACTATTTCAAAGAATATTCATAAAACCATTACCTATGTATCTTACAATAATGTAAAATATCCAGGATATCAATACAATTAAAGTTAATATATAAAAATTAACAAATTGCTGAAGTTCTACTATAAGCTTGGCTAAACATGATTGAATTAGAATAAACATTTGTATAACTTTAGCAGAAATAGGAATAATAAAATCAAGTCTTTAAAATAACTGAAGTGATGTATACTTTTTCAGACTTAGCGAAATATAATAATCACACACAAAACTGTACAAATAACTTACCAACTTGTTAAAATCACAGAAAATTCACTGTAAACTGGTGTATTTGAAATTGATCTCATGAGAACATTAGTTAATTTTGTTTACAAATAATTTGATGTGCACTATCAGTGGTTAGTGAGTAATAATTATAGGAAATATTTACATAGCGTAAGTTAATGAACTAAGAATGTGAACTTTACATTTAAAATTCAAGCTTATTTTTAATGACAAGACCATAAAATAAATCTAATGTACTATGTACAAGGCAAATCAATATTAAGTCAACATAATAAGACTAGATTGTATCACTAAGTAATTCCTTGAATAGATGTAGGTATCTACTACTTATTTTATTCATTCATTTTGCTTACCTTCAATTTCTGTAATCTGTACATTACTGCCTCTCTCTAACGAAGAATCATATACAATGCTTATAGGAGCATCTCTTTCTTCCACTTGGACTTCAATTTGAATGTCATTTCTGTGTGAAATATTAATCTCAACAGAAACATCAGAATTTCTTCTAGTCAAACTGCCACGGTTTGGACTTTTGAACTCTTTCTTCGTGACTATAACATCGTTTTTAACCTTCTGGGCTGATGAGGCTTTTCGGTCAGATTTCTCTATAACCCTCTTAATTACTGGCGTATTACAGTTAACAGTTTCCTTGATTGAGCGTTTGGGTGATGTTATTGACTCTCTGGCGGGTTTAGATGGCGATTTTACAGGAGAAGAGTTAGTTTTCAGTAGATTTTCGGCTAACGGCTTTCTCTTTGGTACGGATTGACCAGAATTAACAAGCTTTTGGTCAATTTTCTCTTGTCTGGCACGCGCTCGTTCTAACATACGCTGTAATTCATTATAAAGAATAAATTTAGTTACTTTAAATTAAAACAAAGTTCAAGGATGCATAACGTCTTTTAAAAGCCGAATCCTACCTGAGTGAAAGGATCCATCGCACCACTTTTACAATTATTGGTACAAAAATATTACACAAGACAAGACACTAACATATCTATACACAAATTTTCAACTTATTCTTTATATGTTTCATCTGTTATTGTAAAATTGAGAATAATTCTTGAATTACGCCCGTTATAATCAGTTTCCGATTCGACACAACAACAAACTGAATTTTTTGAATTTAAGTCTCATATCATTGGACAGAGGGCGTGTCTAAAATAAAACGGCGTCAATGTTTTTCTTCTGTAGTCTATGGAAAACTTTCTTTAACGATAGATTATAATCTAGATGGCGCTGAAATAAAAAATATTGGTAACATCAAAGACTATTGAGTATTGAGGTCTTTGGTAATATGAAGGGGGTAAGCTACAAAATTTACATCAATTAACAACTAATACATATTTATACTGGAATATTTTCCAAAATTCACTCCATACTTACACTTCTCAGTTTATGTAAAATAATTTTGGTTTGTTATCCTTTTACCGCAATATATAAGGCTAAGCTTCAATCACGCTCACCCCTAATATTAAAAGTCAAAATAATATCAAGATTAACACTTTAATGAAATGGTTGTTATCGTCTATAAATAGTTATTTTATTATCTTTCAGACCCCTTTGTAATGTAATGATTCATATTTAAGCTTGAATGACTTCGATTTCATGAGATCAACCTCTTATCTTAAACTCAAAACTGAAAATCTTTATTCATATAGGATAAATTCGCAGCTCGCAAGTTAAGGGCATAGAGCAAGCAAGAAGAACTGGCTAGAAACTCTCCGCCACTTTTTTAACATTAAAGTTTAGGATCAATTAAATAACCGTCTAATTTTTATGGATTAATTTACGTTTCACGAGAGTTTTGAACCCATTCAGTGATAATTCTCAGTTTCGCTTGGAAGTTTGTTGTAAACTTAAGAAAATATATCAACAACAAGTCCAGAAAGGCTTTCCATTCGCTGATACAATGAATATGTTTATCGACTCTTAGAAAATACGATTGCGATTGTAGTAGTGGCACTACACATATTAATATTATGTACACACAAACTGCACAGCTATAATACCAGTTTTCATATACCTGTTGCGTTAGTAATCAAACAACATTCATACGTAGTGCCAGTGAATTTGCCAAACAATGGGTGAGCAATTACTATAGTCCTGGTTTTTATACCTACGTTTATTTCCAGGCTTCCTTTCTCTAGGATGTATTTGTTGGTTGAAACTGCTTTGTCCATTTACACATACTTTTTAAATGTATATACATTGTTTATTTATTTTTATTTACTACCTGGAATAAAAACAAAGAGAAAATAAATAGCAAAAGTCACGGTATAAAACAATCACATCAATTAATTGTCAAAATTCATTAGAAAGTTTAAAATGTTCTCGAGTAACTGTTAACGGAGATATAAGTTATAACCTGAAGACAATTTCTTCGGTGTTTACTCGATTAATTTCCGTAAAACCAGCAAATTCCAGGGGTACTTCACCTTTATCAATATTTTTAAATTTATTTGGTAAGTAATAAGTTCAAATAATTATAATATTATCAAACCTTTAATAAAAGACTAGAAATTTATCGCCAATTTAAAGCATAAACCGTTACAAATCAAGCAACTCAGTTTAAAGTACTAAGTATTAATTATTTAATAAGATGATTACTTAAAAAATCACGATGATGCTGACGATTTTTAAATATTTTAGTAGTCGAATACTATGCGAAATATAAATTATGGGTAAACATTGAATTCATATTATAATGACTGCGCAAAATAATATCTAAACTTAACAAAGAGTGATCGAGAAAGGCCGATTGAAATCAAGACGATAGCAATACTACTTATAATACTTGTAAAACCATAATATTTTTGAGAAGTTTTTTTTTCTTACAATGTATCTATATTATTAATAACTTATAAAATTGAAAATAGTCCTTTGATTTCATTAAGGGGTATATACGTCAGTCATATATATATAGGTTTAATGTCGAATATATAAATTAAATGTATATTTAATATAACGAACAAAAAGGCATGTTAATAATGAATAAAGAGAAATAGGCCATTAACGAACGAGAAATTTGCTGTCGTAATATCCTTTGACCTCGTTCAAAGATGTGTGATGCAATGTATATCTACATAAATAAAAAGGAATCGCAAAACTCGAAGACTGCTGGACCTTCTCGAGTGGATTCTCGCTGGATTTTCTTCAAATCGTTGAGAAGGGAAAAAATTGAGAAAATATAAAAATAAAAAAAATATTTTTAGGTTACTTAGGTTTTTTTCTGGATACGACAACAGACTCTATGGGGGTAGAATAAGCTAAAAAGGTTAGCCTTTCTTTAAGAAACATTCTCAGGGTGCAGCTGGTTAAAAATAAAATTAAAATATCTTTAAGTTTTTTCACATAAGATCACTAAACAATTATTTGAGTATAATCCAGCAATCGTACAATCTATTAGTTAGTTAATTGTTGTTTATGTATATGTATGAATTTATTAAACTTATACAATTTTCCAAAATTACTTTCGGAATGATATGTATAAAATTCATTTACGCCCACTTCTAGACCTTGAATCCAATTTAAGTACTACCTAATCCAATTGAACGATTTACAAATCCGCTATTATCCAGATTAGCCTGGAGCATAAAGCAAGATTGTTAGTGCTTTATACTCTATAAATTATATTCATTTATTTATTGGATTCGTTCACGACCGAGATTTTAAAAGAGTTCTGCTTAGCTTCTTTAATCAGCAATGATGCTTCAATGATGATGCGTGAATTCCATTCGAGAGCTATGATTGGGATTATTTATAATAGTTCCCAGAGTCAGCCATTAATCTCAAAAACGTTTTTTTACCTTTCTCGGCCTGCACGGTTTGTGCGTCAGCCATGCAAAAAAGTTAGGAAGTGCGTTATTAGATTTATTGGATAGGAAATTGGTGCAGAATTTGGAAAAGGATTAGATAAATGTAGTGTAAATTTAGTGTATTTAGTGTAAAAGTACGTATATACGTAAAACATAGGTTATAATTTTATATTGCTATGTAATTAAAACATGTTAAACTAAAGATAAAGAAAGTATTGTGATTGGGTCATAGATCGTAAACTTTTATCATATAATAAAGAAAACTAACAACAAATAAGGTAAATAGGTAGGAAGCTGGTTCTTATAGTTCTATGTACGTTTGATGTATGTATAGTATGTGTACATGACTCATTAGTCAATCAACAATAAATGTGAATAGGTAAATTAGACTTTTCCGTATAGATTCTTATGAAATCTACGTGATAAAATAAAATGATACTAATGTAATAAAAATAAAAATACGAATGATTGTGTAAAATACGAAACTACGTATTCAGCTCATTACCAGCACTCGAGGCATATAAAAGAGTGCCTGAAAGTATAATCATATAATATTTCCTAGGCAAATAGAAAAATTATTAGGATTATAGGAAGATATATTAAAAGGATTAATTATTGGGTTCGGGCATAAAACCACAATGCCTTTCCATGCAGTTTGAACTCCAGTATACTTTGTCAGGATTATTTATTATCAGAATGATATGAGAGCGATAAAATTAAAACAGCAATTTGCAACTACATATTTAACTACGTTGTTTACTATTTATTATAAGAAAAGGGGGTTTTACATACAAGGCAACCAATGTTTTACGGGACTTCACTTATTAACGTGTCATAATTTAATGTCGTTTTAAACAAGGAAAAACAATATTCCTTATCGCATTGACCACATTGACCTTATGAATAATACCTTGTTCAACTTATGTATTGCAACTCATGTAGATCTGAATTATATAGAGAAGTTTTTGTATCTATATACTTACCATTTTTGATCGTCATCTTGGAGCTATCATCATTATTATAAAGTATTACCAAACAGCGAATTAGGTTTTTTGTATCGTTTATATTTTAAGTATTCAAAGTTTTAATCATAACCAGTAGGTACTTTATAGGTTTAATCAGTAATAATCGATGGGTATAGCCCGGTAATTACCCTGCTTCCAGATCTCATGCGACAAATGTATTGTTCAGTTTCAGCTATTAGCTTTTCATCAGCGTAAAATTCCTGTCCTACGAACATTCTTTTAAGGTTTGACGAGCTTATTATATAATTATTTGACGGCTAATCGATTATAATCTGTGTTGAATAGACCTGTGTTATAAGTGCCTATTGTGTATTGGTCGATAATATATCTTTAGTCTATGGCAATCCGTTTATTACAGTATCAAAATGGTTTCGTTTTCTTTTCAGGTTCCTTCGCAATTGTAACATTGTTTGCTGTGGTGTTCATCGCAGCGTACGTTGAAGCAGGCCGTAAGTAATTAACATTCTGAGAGAGTCGCATTACAAGGACAATTGCAGTATGTATGTAGTGAAATACAGTTTTTATTGTAACTATACAAAATCTGATATAACGACTTCAAAGGGACTACTCATATTTGGTCGTAAAAACCGATTGCCGTAGCAGCTGATTTCGTTAAGTAGGTACCTAATATATACTTATTACCGAATACGTGATTATTTTGAAAGCATTTTAAAATGTATTTTCCCAGTAACCAAAAATCAAACTACAAATGATATAAATGTAATATTAATTTGTATTTCCAGCTGCTGGCAACTGTCCGTTGCCATCGAAGATCTACGGCTGCAGCCCCAAATGTCACGACAACTACGACTGCAGTCATGGCAAGGCATGTTGCCCGAACAGCTGCAATGCCAAGTCCTGCGTTGACTTAGCTGCACATGGCGGTGGGAATAATGACAAGTATTCGCAATGTTAGTGAGTTTTTTTAATTAAACAATATCCATAGCGCTGAAACACCTGCATCATGAGCACGCCCACATGTGTGTGGGGTGTGGGTAAGGTGAGAATGAGAAAAGTACGTGAGGGTACACACCTCGTACTTATCTCACTTTTACACCATCACACAACACAGCCGAATTAGGTATTACTTTGTTAAATTAATTGAATATATTTTTCCTTTTGTAAATGTTTGAACCTTTTTGTTAATAATATGTATATCCTTTGATATTACATAATGTTTTTATAGGATAGGTTCTGTAGGATTTAAGTTCGATAACAAAGTAAACAATTTTTATGTCGTTTAAGACATATAACGAATGAAATAAATATTCTAGTCAATTGGATGTTTTGAATTCTGTACAGCGGTCTGCCACAGACCACGGTTGCCGTGTCTAAATTGCTATTTATAAAAATATCTAGTACCTAAGCAATCGCGTCAACCTACACGTCGTCGACGTCATACCGAATCGAATCAGATTTTCAAGCTGATTTCGAGCTTTGATAAAATAATTTATAAGAAAAAAACTAATTCCTGTAAAATACAAAATGTTCTAACGAAATATGTTGTAAAATTTTATACGTAAAATCAAAACTCGCTTCTTTTACCACAGACTAACAAACTCTCAATATTACAAATTAAATAAAACGTAAATAAACTGTGAACACATAACAATCTAAAGAATCTAATCTAAGAAATATAATTATTTACATAATATGATTACAAATGAGCCTGAAATCAAGTTTACCATTAAGTGATACCGCCGCCCATGGACAGAGGGCTCACAAGTGCTTTGCCGGCCTTTTAAGAAATGATTTTTACGAAATAAATAAATTTAATTAAAAAAGTATCAAATTTTTATTTTTATCTTTCAGCTGGAGGCGCAGGAGTTTACTGCGCTAACCAAAAGTGCAGTCCCTTTGAGAAGTGCAAGTTGGATCCCGCTACGAAGAAGATGAAATGCATGCGCGCTTAACCCAATTTTTTACAATCACAACTTTTTTCATTTATACTCGTAAATTTTTAAGCATCTGTCAAAATAGTATATTATTTTGACAGAAACAGACACATTCGTTATTTATGCGTATAGAAAGAAAAATGGATTAACAAAAGAACTGCAAATATTAAAGAAGTATGTGTCACGTCATCTCAAAAAATGGTAAAATTCAGAAACCAGATGCTAAGTCTGACGTCTGACGAAGTCCTTACGTCAATTTTTTTTTAAATTTTGATATACAGGAGATCGACCTCTCTCGTTTCTGAATCTAACTCTTAGTAATGATAGATGCAACTTGACAATAATTTTTGAGGGTACTTTATGTACTTTTAATATATTAAAAAACAACTGCGAATATACCTGTTGCCAGCTCATTAGACGGATTATTAGAGATTCTTAGATTTTAAATTATTATTATTTTGTCAAATTTTATACTTTATTAAATTAATATATTATGATCATAAGTATGTTTTATTCAACTGCCATGTATTACACATTATAAAGTTGATACAAATCTAATAAAAACTCAACGCGACTATTTTCATTTATCGAATCGAATCTAAGATAAAACATAAATGCACTTTCTAAAAGGTTAAAACTACTATAAAGATCTATAAAAAGTAAGTTACTCCTTAAAATTAAAATAAATAAAATACCAATAAAATAATGACAAAAAATTACATTACTACATAGTAGATATTATGATACTATATTGGCAGAAAGAGAGGTCCTAAACATGTTCGTTCGTCTTTGTGCACGTATCAGAAATAAAGGCCGATAAAAAAAAACAAAATCACAAATGTCCCTGTGCACGCACGGCTTCCTTGTGAAGTCAATAATTCGCTGGCAACAACGATCAGTCACCCTTTTGCCGTAGCGTTGATTACAGGCGCCAAAACTATAGAAAAAGCGCGCGAAAACTATTTGACAGTTGACATAATAACAGAAACAAAGACAAATGTGATTTAAAACAACAACAAAAATACATAACAAATTTATTTAAAAAGTCTGGATAAACTGAAAACTTAAGTAACCCAACACAATATAAAATGCTATGCAACTTCTATTTCCTTACCACCCTATTGCATAGCGAAGCGTTAATAATGAATTGACAATCGATCATTTATGCGTGTTTACTTCGAGAAGCTATTATGGTGTAATTAATAACTACACAGGACATTTCACAAAGTTCACAACTATTAGGGAATCATATTTTAATATCTCCTATTAGCCCAGTCATATTAGGTAAGAAAAGGGGTCAACCTCGGAATGAAAGATAATAAGCTGCAAATTGGTATGAACCTTTGTTTTGTCATTCTAAATGTTGTCTCAAAAGTCACAATCGTTATCGTGTCCGCGTCTCAAGATATTCAAGGTCAAAGGTCACAAAAATCGGTTTTTCGCGAATATCTGGCTTCCTATCGGTTAAATGAGATTTGCATTCTTTATAAAAGTTGTAGGCTATAAAATTCCCTACAACTTTTGTTAAAACTTTTTTTTCATACGACCAACCGTTTTGAAGGTAGAGCGCGAAGTGCACATCGTACAGACATAAACCTGTACAACTGTCAACACTTCCACCAACAAGTGTAGCAGCTCATCAACACATAAAACGTGTCTACTACCAGATTCAAACGTGGTTAGGGAAGGACTTAGAACCTCAAGAATGGGGCTTGATGCTTGAAAATGAAATCCTGGAGCCCATACGAACGTTATTACCTCCAGCACCAGCCGAACTACTAAACGTAATATTTTGCAATTGCAAAAATGGTTGTGGTTCCCGCTGTGGATGCAGAAAATCAGGGCTACAATGTTCTTTAGCTTGCGGCCAGTGCAACGGACAAGCTTGCCTCAACGCTTCACTGTATCCAAGTAATCCCGATGAAGAAAATACAAGAAAATACATCCCGATATTCTGGAAGGTTTGGAGATGAACATGACAGATAATGAGGATGATGACAATGAATCGAACATTTTTGAGCGACAAGAAGAAGAAGAAGACGAAGAAGAAGATAATTAGCTTCCATTTCCAATTTCATTACAATTAAAATCAACAAAGATACTTTTGATATTTGAACTCACATTTTGATAAATGTATATTATGCTGTATTTAATAATAAATAAAAATATGTGTAAAATATATACTCTTACTATCATTTTAACTTAAAATAAAACTAAAATATATAATCCAGAATTAATAATATTTTATACTTAAATAGTTAAATATGAATAATTATATATAAATAATCAAGTTACTTACTTTAATTAAATATAAATAATTAATAGTTAGAACATAAATAATAGGCATTGTTTAATAATTATAATTATTGTAAATAATTGACTTTATAACGTACTGATAACCATAACTCACGCTTGACCTTGCATTAGGCCGTATATGACTGTACGATGTGCACTTCGCGCTCTACCTTCAAAACGGTTGGTCGTATGAAAAAAAAGTTTAAACAAAAGTTGTAGGGAATTTTATAGCCTACAACTTTTATAAAGAATGCAAATCTCATTTAACCGATAGGAAGCCAGATATTCGCGAAAAACCGATTTTTGTGACCTTTGACCTTGAATATCTTGAGACGCGGACACGATAACGATTGTGACTTTTGAGACAACATTTAGAATGACAAAACAAAGGTTCATACCAATTTGCAGCTTATTATCTTTCATTCCGAGGTGAAACCCCTAATATGACTGGGCTATATTAATTTTGTCAGTCTAACATAGTTAAGCTTTCCAAAAAGCTGTTTTATTAGACAAAAATAACTTGATCGTTAGTTATAATTACATATCTATCAATCTATTCTCTATGACCGGAAGTATAGATTTATCGGAAGAGGAAGAGAGATCGTTATGGTCCAGGTTCGGATGGGGTCACATAGCTCGACTTTGCCGACGTAAAACGCGGAAAGTTGATCCAGAAGCAGCTAATGGGAGGAATAGGTAAAATTTATAAATTATTTTAATGCACCATCAATTTTAGATTAGAAGATTATTATTACTTGGTCTTATATACACTATCACCGGGGAATAAAGTCTAAAAACTAAATTTACTTTTTTTCAGGAAAACTAAAGCAAACTGGATATTGAAGCATTTTTTTCTATTCGACGACTTCTAATTTGCTAAAACATTAATCAATGAAATATACATTTATGCACTATGCCTTATAGAATTCTTTTTCCGACCAAAATTTAAAAAAAATGCACCAAGGAGTTCGTATACCTATATCTATTATATTATACTCATTTTTTTTATATTTTAGTTCTGTAAAAGTAAGTAATGGTATACACAATCTTACACTATTGAATGAACAACGATAAAAATAAAAAAGTAACATTACTATAAAAATAAAACAGGTATTGTATAATTAAGTGGCCTGTATGTATTATTAATTTAATTACTATTACCACGGAAAACTTGTCCTTGGTATAAAAACAGTTATCCGACAAAGCTCACGCACTAGTGTTTAATTATTTAGGTCATAATTATCATAGTGACAGGCAATATCTACCTTTATCAAGTAATTTGTAGTTTATATGTCGCTAATCGCTTCAGAAGTTTAAAAGTTATGTGCGCATTT
Organism: Pieris rapae; assembly: GCF_905147795.1. Lineage (NCBI taxonomy): Eukaryota > Metazoa > Arthropoda > Insecta > Lepidoptera > Pieridae > Pieris > Pieris rapae. The sequence continues at coordinate 1,624,313 of NC_059513.1, forward strand.
TTGAAGACATATGTGTACCAAAGACAATTAAAGTTTTTTAATTTACTTAAATTATCTTTGGTAACATAAATTATATAGTTTTTGATAGTTGACATGTATTTGACGTCAGTTTAATTTTTGAATTACTTTTAATTGTATTTTTGGTATTTGGACCGTTCCACGAACCATTATGCGACATTTATACATAATTTAAAATATGTTTATAAGTAGTTGTAGTTTTTATGTAGACGACGTGATATTTATAATTTTATGAACAGCCCGTAAATAAGTCACGCAATAATATAGGTCATGCTATTATTAGAAACACGAAAACCTCAAAATACAGTTCATAATTTTGGAGTTCAACATTTATTATCGTTGCTCTATCATGGGACTTTTTTAATATTATTGTATGGAATAAATGATCATATTCTTATTTAAATATCATTTGGCAACATTCTTTAATCCATATATTTATATAAGTATATATCTAAACGGAGGCAAAGGGGCGGGAGGCGCATCTGATGTTTAGTGATACCGCCGCCACACAGGTGGTGTTACTAACTTCCATTATACCACTTGACAATTCTAATCTAAAAAAATGAAGATTTTGTTAGCACATTTGCAGTAAGTATGATGTCTGCGATCACGCCATTAAAGAAAGTGCAAATATTCCTCTTTGATCTATAAAATTCTGCAAAGTTCACGGCAAAATGACACAATCATAAATTAAAACCTTAATATTGTTTTTGAAATATGTTTTCTTTATTTGTACTCATGAAATGTTTGTCTATAGGGACATTTACTAAATAATGTTCTGTAGCGATAGAATAAAAAAAAGACTGACTCAAAAATTACTACAATCGAACTTCGCGTAATCACCAGGGCCGTATCAATAGCCTGAAGGGCAGGATGGAAGCTTACTGAAGAGAGCAAACTACGAAGTATAGGTTCCCAATGGAAGCGGTTTTTACCCTAATCTGATTTTGACATTTCTTTGCAGCGCCGCCGGCCGGATTCGTTAGGACATGTCGGGTAGTAGTTAAGGTTTTTTTTAGGAAATGGAATCTCAGTTGGCCTTAAGGGCCTTTACAGCTCAGCTCGAGATGTTTTGGAGAGCGGTTTTCCCGCGACTAGCGCATGGGAGTCTCCTATGAGTATCGAACTCGGCTTGGGCCGTCGCGGGGTGGTCAATCGCCTAAAGTACGCAGTACAGGTCCTCGCCTTCTTCGATGAAGGTTTCACCCTAATCTGTATATTGCTACTATTATTATCGTAGGCCGCGCGGGCGGTTTTAGTTTGTCATTAGCTATCGTGATTGGATCATCCAGATCCGTTTGTACATGTCGGGGCCTCCTACGAGCCTTTTTAGTCGGGAAGTGGATATGTTGTAGGTACATATGCTTTTCAGGCGGAGCTAAGTATCAGCCCGAGCGTAGCTTGACAAAACAGCCCGAGCAGAACTGTAAAGGCCCTTAAGGCCAACAGCGAGATTCCTTACAAAAAAAAGGATATTCTTTATCGGAAATAATTCGTTAGCGCGTTTTAGGGTAGGATACACCGTCGCAGTGATTTATAAGCGGATTGTAGATGTCGCTACACGTCTACAACGCACGCTCGTCTTTTGTTCGATATGCCAACTCCCAGTTTGTTTACGTACACGATTTTGCTAACCGTACACACATTATTGTAATGGTTTGTCATTGTCACTGTTTATTTACAAAAGCGTCAGTGGTCGTTCGACCTTACGATAAAAGGGTTTAAGTTAAAAAAAAAATGTCAGAAAGAAAAAGTAGTTTTAATCTATCAAATGCTCGAAGTTTTCATTTTCTTAACAGGTATGGGTAGTGTAGTATTATATATATTATACATAAATCAATAAGACAAAAATGTCGTCAATAATTTTCTAAAATGTATTCTAAATTTTCTCGGTACGTGTAGAACGAACAAAAATTATTCGTTCAGTTACAGGAGCTAATGACGGCGTTACGTGTCAAATATCGTAAAATCTGTGGACGTAATTGCGCGTTTTGACGTGAGCTTTATTTCGATTTAATTAATTTGCAACTGGCAGCGTTGTTCTTGTGGCGAGCTTTAAAGTCTTGGTTCTACATGGGCAGGTATTTTTGGGCTTCAGGCACGGTTTCACCACCATGTTTCACCGTACGAGTAGTATTTAGTAACTTCTATGGTTATACTGACAGCATTCAAACAATCCAAGCTGATCTACGCCTAAACCCAATAACCATAACATTTTTGACCATCTGAGATACATAAACAATTAATCCAAATATTGTAAAAAATGTGGCAATAACCAATCGACGGATTGTAACAGGCGACTGTCGATTCAAGCTATCCAGAAGCTTTGTATGAAAATGACAGTTCAACTGTGCCAATAACCGATCTTAAATTTTTTACAGTTCGCTTGAAACAATGTACGCCGAATTGTAGTTACTGTGGCGTTAAATTTTTGAGTTAAACTCATCATTTTTTTACTTTATTTGGTTTACATTAAATATTAGCAAATATGAGTGAAATATCGGTAAAACGGACGACAAACAGAACAGCGACGGATAGAATTCTATCCGTCGCCAAAAATGGATTGTCTTCGTAGAGTTTGGTTATTGGGATGCAGATAGGAGATCAGTCGACTGTCACGGTCTGACAATCCACAATCTTTGATTGTTTTCTTTCTGAGGTTGTGAATTAAAATTAAATCATTCGTTCTTGTTTTCTCATGTCCGTACTTCTTATCTTCTAGATAACATTACTTACTGAATAAGTACAGTATATAATTGCATCTAAATTTCAGAAAAGACTCCCATCGTAGAGTGAACCGGCCTCCATCCGCCCAATACAGTACGTTTGGCGAACTTTTGCGAACAAGTACGCCATCTGGATTACAATGCGCCTTGTTCTGCGGTGGATCTCGATGCAAGTATGAACTACCTTCGAAGAGATCATCAGCAATACAAGGACTATACTCAGACTGGTTGGTAGTAAGGACTATTCTCGACCCACTATCTTAAAATAGGCAGGGCTTAAAAACATCTATAATTATTTATTAATAAAATCTATATTTGTATTATTAATTATGTAAAAAAATCTGAATTAAACATTTATAATTTAGTAAACCCGCCAAAACGCTTTACTAGGCAAGATGGCGTCGCACCAGCTCCTATGACATTGCATATAAACAAGAAAACAAATAGGGATTAGAGTCGCACGCTGAAGACAGGCAAGCACTGCCCCTAAACATGACAATTGGTTGATTAAATTACCACCTATTTTCGATAGCATTAAACCTTTATGACTGTACTTACACATGACTTTTTTTTTTTACTCACATATACTTTAAATTAATTACTACTACTACAATAATTCTTTATTCTTTATTTATTCTTTACTAGCGACCCGCCCCGGCTTCGCACGGGTGCAATGCTGATACTAAATACACTACAGAAAAACTGTGTGCAATACTTAGTACATTTTAAAACTCGTAGGGTTCAGCCTGCGTTTGCAATGTAAGCGAAAAAAATGTAATTATTTACGACATCACATTAGAAACCTCAAATATAACATTACTTATCCATCATTTAATGGATGTTATTATACAAATAAATCTTCCTCTTGAATCACTCTATCTATTAAAAAAACTGCATCAAAATCCGTTGAGTAGTTTCAAAGATTTAAGCATAGAAAGGGACATAGGGACAGAGAAAGCGACTTTGTTTTATACTATGTAGTGATTAGACACAATATACAAGAAAGTTTCGATAAAGTAGAGTGCACTGGCCCCCATTTACATGACATTTACAGACGTGTTTAGTATCAGTCCATGATTAGATTTATTAAATTCGTCAATTATAAGTGTTTCATAAAAATTATACTAGTCAATAAAACAACCTTTATGCTTATTTTAAATATGTATCTAATAACTTAATTGGTAACAAACAAATATATTTACAGTAATTACAAATTTCTTAAGCTACAAAGTAATAATAAAAATAATTATAATATTTATGTTCAATGACAGCCTATATATATTTTAATAAATTTCGACGATTATTATTTCAAGGTGCCTTATAGTAATATAATTAAAGTTGCAACTACCTATGTAATTATTTGCAATAGAAATGTTAGTAATGTAATAATCACTATAATAAAACGGAACGGAAGTCACGCGAATCATATATTCATTTAAAATTTACATGAAAATATTTCATGATTCGCGGTAATATTTAAAACATTTTCTATGACCTTCAAAGCTTAAAAAATGTTGTATATATAATATAATGACTACTAGCGTCACCTGTTTCATTCTACTGTATTGACATATGTCTAGGTACGTAATAATCAAACTGACAGTTGCCTCTGATACTAATGACGCACGTTGTTTGATTTTATTATAGAGAGATGTATAATGAGTATATTTATCAATGTTTGAGATCGTTCCTTGTGTAATGTATGACAAATTAACTACTACAACAGAGAACACACATTATAATACAAAAGGTCTGGTAGAGTTACCAGAAATAAAGCCAGTAGCATATAAAAACAACACATCCTTAATTGACGAAATCAACCAATTTCATCTTCGAATTTAAAATAATTTTGATTGTTTAAATTGATCATACAGTACAGATCATACAGAATTTAGGGACGACTTAATAAGTTTTATTGAAAGTTTTTGGTTTTGTAGGCCCCGCGATTTCAATCGCTTAGATTCGGTTGTAGCCAGATGTAAAATAGCGGACGTAGATAATAGACTATTTAACTATTCAAGTGCACAGACGTATTTTAGGACATATCCGGTCGTCAAACTCCAAAAAAGTACATTGTTTCTTTCCATTTTTGTCATAGTTTTTTAAAGTAGGGCAAATGGAAAAAAATATATGATGAAGTTGTGTAGTGTATGTGTCCATTTTTAAAGATACATTATGTTATTACATACACGATTTAAATAACTTCGCTCGATAGATAAAAATACAACATAGCCAATTTTTGACACTTTGAATTTACTTTATAAAGAAAATTTATATATAACATATGTAAATTTATTAATAGTAACATTATTTTGAAATTTACATTTGATATATTTTATCGTGAGCCAAGTACATAATTCATTTCAGAAAAAAAAAATTGTCAAATATAAATTAATTTAATGTTTAACATTAATTATTGTTATTACGGGCCGGCGTACCTCAGTGCACCCCGAGACACTGTCACAGAAATTCGTAAAAAAAAAAAACGTTTATTTTGGAACATAAGATCATCATGGTATCACTTATTCCACTTCATTAAATTCGATCCTGTTGGCATCCCTACTCATCGGCAAAAAGACAGAGGGTGTTAGCCGAGAGAAAAAGCCGGCGGAAAAAACTCTCGGTACTCTTTTTAAAAAAAAGCAAATCATCAAACAATTCTACAATATTTAAAACTGAACGTACTGGGATAGGACCTTAAAGATATAAGTTGGTATATCATTACTATATAAGTTAAGAATCTTGTAAATGCTGTTTATTTGTGTGTTAAAAATAAATATGAAGGCTAAATACATTAATTGATGAATAACAATTATGTAGGTCAAAATACATTCAATTCATACGTTGAAGCCAATACAAGCAGACCTTGTTTTCTCTTTTTCTTCTTTCTTTTTCTGTTTTGTAAGTTTAATAAAAATATCATTTACAGTATCACTATTGTTTCAGGGTCACCGTAGACATTCTGGCGATGGCGCGTCCCAGCACTACGAGCATCGCTGCTAGAAACATAATTCAACAATTTCACAGGTACCTAATGTGACAAATCTTAATATATATATTTCTTGTGTGCGTGTGTATGTGACTGAACTCCTCCTAAACGACTGGACCGATTTAGACGAAATTTTTTGTGTGTGTTCAAGGGGATCTGGGAATGGTTTAGATTCACAATTTTGTCCGCTGGACAATGTTTTTTAAATTAATTTTCAATTTATTAGTTGTTGTTGATTTTGGAATGTTTTACATTGGATCCGACAGACGGCGCTACCATCGCAGTGTCAAATTTTAAATAATATTCGAATTTTAATTTTAGTCTGTCCCGAAATTTAAAAAAAGTTTTGTTATCATTGTGTTATATCGTGTGTGACCATGTGCTGGATCGTTAGATATTGTCATAACATTTGAATAATAATTTTCATCAAAGTGGCTTATTAAAAATTGAAATTTTGAAATTAAAGACGTGTAGACAGGACAACGTCTGTCGGATCCGCTAGTACATAATATAATTCAAACAATAGATGAGTCAGTCACCAACTTTATATTAATTAGTACCGCTTGACGAATTTCAAATAGATTAATTATTAAAATTAAATACATAATTATATTTTTTAACACATTAAGTGCTCTTTTCTCGGATTCGAGTGGAATGGGGTCATAGTAGCGGTGCCGCCCACTCGGATCCGTGCGGAAATCCCGTTCATTTTTTTATACCATTCAAACAATGGATACAAAGTAATAGCCGGTAAACCAAAGCTTTTTATAGCTAATTTTGATTAAGTAAATATGAATGGTTGAAAATATATATAAATGTATATTATTACTTTAATAAAAATAAAATCATTTTTCGGCTCCCAGGGGTTGGCAAAGCACATTGGGTGCCGAATATCGGATCCGAGAACTAGGGATGGCAACTATGACCCCACTTCACTCGGATCCGAGAAAAGAGCACTTAATGTGTTAAAAGGCAAGCACACTCGAGTCTTCTATTATTGAGAGTTTCCATGCGCGGCGAATACCACATAGCCTCGGGTAACCTTCCTCCTCGTTTGCCCCCTATACTATTAAATATATTTGGACATATCTACGCATTGAGAGAATATTTTAAATTATCTGGATTTTTTTGGCGTATGACTTATATAGCTCTTTTGTTCCAGTTGGGGTGTTCGCACAGTGATAAACTTACAAATGCCCGGGGAGCATGCCAGCTGCGGTCCTCCACTCACGAAATCTGGTTTCACCTATGACCCCGTGATCTTCATGGCGAATGACAGTGGGTATTATATACGTATAACAAATCCAAATTGTTAATATTTTAATAGTATCGTAATCCAGTGCAGTGAAGGCCTAGTGGCTTCAGCATGCGATTCTCATCATTGAGGTCGTAGGTTCGATCCCCTGCTGTGCACCAAAGGACTTTCTGTCTATATGCGCATGTATACGCTCAAATGGTGAAGGAAAACATTGTGAGAAGGCTTTCCTTACCCAAAACGGTCGACGGCGTGTGTCATAATGCTGATAACCTACCAATTAGATTGACACATGATCATGAAACACATACAGAAATCTGTCACTGATTTATTTTTTATTTTAATATAGACCAATAAACCAATATCGTATGTTAATAATATTGTGCGCAATGCCTTTATTATTTTGTCAAAACCAAAGCGAGCTAAAAGGCTATGCTTAAATTATAAACCTGTGGAGGAATGAAGGCGTTGGCGTGGCCCATATTGTTATGTATAGATTCATATATTTTTGTATTGTGCTGTGAATCTTCTGAATAAATAAATAAATAAATAAATAAAAAATAAAAAAAATATTGCATTAATTAGAATTGTTTTACATAACTTACTGTATCTTATTATATCTTATTACACGGTTATAAATGAAAATAGTAAAAAAAAATTTCACAGTATACTACTACAACTTCGGATGGCCAGACTATGGGGAAGCAAGTCTTTGCGGTCTACTTGACATGGCGAAGGTCCTGTCCTTCGCTTTACAAGAAGGAAGAGTGGCTATACATTGCCATGCTGGTAATTATTATATTAAATAAAATGGAAAAGAAAAGATACCAAATGAATTCATTTTATTTCATCGTAAATGCATTTATTATATAGTCTTTGAAAATAGCTTTTATACTAAACTAAAACTATGATTTTACAAAGAAAGGGTGTACCAATAGATCAGTGGCCGGCCACGTGTCAATCCTAGTGTTCATAGGCACAGGATAAACAGATTCTATAGATAAATCGTTTGATATATAGTATATTATCTTTCATAGGTACACAGATTTGTATGTATTCATTTTTAATAGAGAATGTTAGATTATAAACTAAAGACTTTATCGATAATATATCTGCTAGAACTTGTTTAAAATGTCCTTGTAGATTTTATACTTATGAGAATTAGAGGTACTTGTCAACATTCGTCGTATTTACCACGGCAATTATACCTGATCAAACCAAGCTAAATCACACCTAATAATCACAATGTACACAATTTTGGACAATCTCAATATTGACATCCTCGAATCAAATATAAGCAACGTCCTGATACAATGGCCTTCATAAATCTAAAATGTGGCCAACACACTTAATACTAACATTATTTAAAACAACCAGCTATTTAATCATTCCTTTTGCTATATTGCTTGTCGGACTACGGTTTTGGATTCAGCCCGTAAAAGGCGTGTGTCGGTGTAAAACAAAATTAAGTGGAAAAGTAGCTTTAGTGACAGGAGGGAACTCTGGCATCGGATTAGAAACCGCCAGAGATCTAGCAAGACGTGGAGCTAGAGTGATCATAGCCAGCAGAGATGTCGCCAAGTCCACAGAAGCTGTTAGAGACATCATCAACACCACTGGCAACCCTAACGTCGAGCATAGACAACTGGACTTGGCTAAATTTAAAAACATTCGAAAATTCGCCGAAGAGTTTAATAAAACTGAAGATCGTTTAGACATTCTAGTAAACAATGCCGGCGTGAGTGGCTTGAACTATCGTTTGACTGAAGATGGACTTGATACGCTGATGCAGATTAATTATTTCGGCCCGGCATTGCTTACAAATTTGCTCCTCAACAAGTTACAAAATTCCAAACCCAGTAGAATTGTGACAGTGACATCATCACTACAGCACGACGGGAAAATCGATTTGCATAATCTAGAATCAAAAGATTTATCCTCGTACTATCAAAGGTATGCGAATAGCAAACTGTGCAATGTTATTTGGACTAAAGCTCTGGCTAAACGAGTAGATAGCGTCTCTGTAAATTGTGTTCACCCAGGCTTAGTTTACACAGACATTTATAACTCTTTCGGTGTTATTCAGAAAATTGCAATCCTTGGTGTTATTAGACTTCTTTTCAAGACGGCTGAAGAGGGAGCCCAAACGTGTATACATCTGTGTGTCGCTCCAGAACTAGAAGATAAATCTGGTGATTATTATGTAGAATGCAAACAGAGGCGTCCAGCAAGAGTTGCGAGAGATGAGGATTTTGTTAATAAAGTCTGGAATAAAACTATGGAAATAATAAAGCAGTGATACAATAGGTTGCAATTACGTCGATAGCAATTACGTTGTTTATTGTAATAATAACTGTTACATGTTTCTTGTTTTTACTCAATTACAAATTGACGAGGCTTTTAACGAACGTGAATACAAGTGAAATAAGCCCTTTCATGACTCCCTTGTATACGAACTCCAGCTGACCTTGATATTTGTTTCAACATTGTTTTTAAACTTGCTTATTCCAATTTCAGCTCGATAAACTTTGAGCATGTTTTTTCTAGAAAAAAATAATTACATTCATACGAAATATTTTTTTTTATTAAATGTATTCAGAATAGTTAATAATTCTTACAAAGCAGCATGTTATGTTAATTTACAGTTCGTGTCAGAGATCATATAATTAAAATGTACTAGTGTACTAGAACGTCATTTTGATAAATTGTCGTAGTGTTGTTCTGTTAGGTGTTGATCAAGTTGTGGTTGTTTCTTAATACACTATTGGTACAATTATATTGTATCTTAAAAACTGCACCTATTGTATATCCCTAATCTATTCACATAAGTTGCGAGCAGAGGCAACTACAATACAATTTTGTGAGTCTATGCGGTCATGTCGCTTTCACTATATTTTAAGCTTAATTGCATTTTCTTGGAATTTATTTTTTATGATTTGATTTTTATAGTTAATCAACTTAAACGTACCACTGACAGTGACATTATTTTTCGTACATCACTATAATTACCGGATTGATCTGTTGTTAAAAATAATCGCATAATAATTCGTTAAGCATTAGTCTGACTCAGAACTGGTATCGTGAACATGTTAACAATCATTTTATGGTTTATAATATTCATTTTTACTATTATTATATTATGCAGTGCGTTGGGTATTCTCATTTACAAATTTATTTTTGAGACAAAAGCTGGGATATGCGTGTGCCAAACAAGGCTTGATGGAAAAATTGTAATTGTCACCGGAGGCAATTCAGGAATTGGTTTTGAAACAGCGAAGGACCTGGCCAAACGTGGCGCAAAAGTTATCATTGCGGATGTGCAAAATTCTGATAAAACCGTCGATGAAATAGTCAAAGTAACTGGCAACACTGAAGTAGAATATGCCAGATTAGATCTTGCTAGCTTCGCAAGTATTAAAACATTCACAGAGGATATTAAACGAAGATACAACCACATAGACATATTGGTGAACAATGCTGGCATTGGTTCTATGAACAAACATTTTACTGATGATGGTATTAATACAGTAATGCAGATAAACTACTTCGGGCCATTTTTGCTAACATTAATGTTACTTGATAAATTAGCAGCTTCGAAATCCAGCCGGATTGTAATAGTAGCTTCAGCAGCTCATTATTATGCTAAATTTGATATAAATGACATAATAGGAGCTAAGGAAACCAGATTTCCTGTTTTGTACGCGAACAGCAAACTCTGTAACGTTCTGTGGATGAAAGCTTTATCAAAAAGACTGCCTAAGAACGTAACTGCTAACTCTGTTCATCCAGGAATTGTGAAGACAAAAATATTTGACAATTTCCTCTTGTCAAGTGTGATACTTTTCGTGATTGATATCTTTTTTAAAACGTCCGAGCAAGGCGCTCAAACCAGCATACATCTATGTGCTTCAAACAAATTGGAGGGATCGTCTGGCAATCATTATGCTGATTGTAAAATTAAAACTATTTCACGGTACGCAAGGGATGAAGAGTTAGTAGAAAAAGTTTGGACAACAACGACTGGTTTACTTCAAAAATATTTATTGGATTAACCGCATAATTTCGTAGAAACTTGTCAATATGCTATGGTTACAAATAATTGAGTACAAACTGGGAGAGGTGAACATAAAAACAATTCATAATTAAAATTAATAAAATTAAAAGTGTTTTATTGTATGGTCTCAAATTAGGTTCCCGAGCAAAGTATGACGGCGATCAAAGATTCATTATCTTTTTATACCCTTGACCTGATTAGAATAGATAGATAGAATCCCTGAGAGTCTTTTAGAATGGCTTCAGCTAGTCAATATTATTTTTCATTTTTCTAAAGTATGTTGGCGTATGTATCGACTTCAATGAGGTAGCCGTGACTTCGTTGCCATAATCAACAGATAGAGATTCGGTAACAAAACTGCATCCGCACACCTTGCTAAACGCTATTGATAACAATGTTTGCTCTTTCTTCACGAGATTGCAGATATGAACCATATATCTTTTTTAATTTCCTAAACTATTTTCAAGTGAAATGAAAGTGGGAAGATTTAAGAAAACATGTAGAACGTTAGAATAATATGTTGTTATGCAGAAAAATAAGTGAAAATTAGTTACCGAAGGTAAGTTAACGATTTAGAAATACGTCGTAGGGAGGGGGGGCAGTAGGAGGGATAGAACAGACTAGTAACACACAACTGTGTTAACTAAATCGATGTTGTCATAAATAACTTAACCAAGATCTAGTTAACATGTAGATAAATATTCTTACAACAGTTAACATGTGATAAATATTCATTAATAATAATATGAAACACTTACCTAGGTTTTCAAAAATAAAAATTCATTTAAACTTGAAAAGAACGGATTGAATTCGTCACTGTAATTTCTGTCAAAATCTACATAATTCATTACAGAGGTTTTCGTTTCGTTTCATGTTTTAAAATACACGCTGTATTTCAAAACATGAAATGTAATGTAATGTTCAAAACGCATGTGCTTGAAATAACACCCATGTGCTTGAAATATTATAATAATTAAGAGAAAAGTATAAAAATACACGTTTCGTTTAAAGAATTTCAATACAATACACAAAACTGTTGTAATTATTTAAAATAATTTAAAAATATTCAGGTGTCTAGACATTTATTGTACGGACTTATGTGAAGTATTCAATTTAATTTCAAAAATGTTTTATTCAATGTTCAATAACAATTAAAAGTGCTACATGTCCAGTGTACATTAATTCCTGGAATGTAACAAACTTATAACTAAACACGTTTTTTAAAAGCCGTATTGCTTTTTTTTTAAACTTATAAGAAAAAACAGATTAAAGCTAAAGTTATAATATTTCGAAGTTTAGCGTTAATAATGAGGAAAACTGGGAACTATGCAATCTTTAGATGAGATTTGCAATTTTTGACATATCTAGATTTAACTAAATAATAAATTATAACTAACAATAAAAATAGGGTAGCACCGAGAACAAAATAGTGGACGGCAAGCAATCATAATAGGAACAGTCACCCGCTAAGGCTAGCGCGAACATGGATAACGCGACGCACGCGCATTCCGGCTCTATATGTGTGAAGTATTGCCTATTCTGTTGTTGCTCTAAAAATACAATAGTTTTCAAAACAAAATATATAAAACATTAATAAATGTATCGGTGCTGTTCCTGGGTCATCGGGTGTTTTAAAAAATAGAGAACTTCATTTTGACTTTTTATAAATGCGAATATTATACGAATTCTTAATGCTTATAAACAGTCTGGTACAATAAAGTAAATGGGAAATAATTCAATGTTATAAAATGCTAAATTAATGTAAAAGTTAAGTGCCATCTGTCTAAATAATACTCTCGGGGCATAACTCCGACGATTTAGGAAATTGCCACGATGATAAAACTAAGAAATCCTGAGTGAGCAAAATGTACAGCCTTGGATTGGATAATTCAATCATATTAAATTATCCAATTATCCAATTACCATTATTTATTGATGATATATTGTGACAAAACTTTTATTTTGTTAAAAGGCCGGCAACGCACTCTGGCATTGAGATACATTAGGTGCGCCATCAGCCCGTTTGTTCCGTTCTGTAACAAAAAACACAGCATTGTTTCTAATCAACGGTTTTACGTTAGGTTTTTTATGTTGTCTTCTCTCTCTTATCTCAGTAATAAATTTAAACAATTAACATTTTATTTTTATTATTATTAGTTGTGTAATAATATAAAACCGGTGAACCGGTTTTTATTTAACTGGGTTTATTTTTGATTCGAAGATCAAAAATAAACCCAGTTAAATAAAAACAGGTTTTATAGGAAACGTCGTTTTTATTCGTACTTCTTCTTCGTTACGTTTCCCGTCGTTTAAACCTTTTCTGTAATTCCAAAAACCGTTTTCTCGAGTTTTAGAGAGACTAACGAACTGCAATTCATTTATATATCTACACTAATATTATAAAGAGGAAAACTTTGTTTGTTTGTTTGTTTGATTGTAATGAATAGGCTCATAAACTACTGAACCGATTTTAAAAATTCTTTCACCATTCGAAAGCTACATTATCCACGAGTAATATAGGCTTACTACTAATATATTTAATTTTGAACAAAAATAGGGTTCCGTAAGATATTAGGGTATAAGGAATTTGTTTTATATAAGAAGCTAATATATAGCAATATAGATATATTATTCGCTACTCTCGCTATAGATTTAAAAGAAGTAGTGTAATTTGTTGTTATATGTATAGACTTATAGCAGTGTTGACCTAGTGGTTTCAATGTGCAACTCTCATCTCTGGAGTCGGTTGTTCGGTCGCCATCTGTCCTCCTTTCTGACTATGTAGGATCTCATTGGCTCGTACAGTGAAGGAAACTTGGTGAGAAAACCGGCATGCCTTAAACCCAAAAAGTTGTTGGTGTGCGGCAGAAATCTATGGCACAGATTTTAAATCTTAAAGTGCAATTCTCGCGATTCACAAGGTCTACCAATCTGTGGAAAGATCAGCCAAGCATATCAAATGAATATCAAATGAATTGCTGTTAGTTTTTTAAAACTTGAAATAGATGGACGGATTTGACTAATTATGATCTGGAAATTTATATCTTTTTATGAATTCCAACAAAAACTGTTCCTAGCTGGGAAATATACAAATCTGGTATGACTGTCACATGATTGATATATTTATCTTCGTACTTGTGTTTCATAGATGAAGTAACATAACTAGTACTTTAACTTAACATCAACTTTTTTATAAAATAAACTTATCGTAAAACAAGAACAAATAATGGCAGTCAATTGTTAACTTTATTAACTCACCGATATTGAGATTGAGCATTCTGATAAACGAGATAGGTTTGGAACCATAGATGCTCCCCTTATATTTTGAAATCGATCGTCCTTTAGTTTTTATATTTTTTATCTTTTGTTTACCTTATAAGTCAAATTAAATCAAATCATTTATTCCAATTAGACCACCTAAAATGGCAGTTTTGACCGTTAAATAAAATATTAAGATGATTCTAGTTGCCCCTTCCAAAAGGTAGTTTCGTGTGGAGAAGAATGGGCAAGTAACTCCGCACTTACTCTTTTAAACGTTACAATATTTGTATACATTAGTTAAATAATTATATATGAAAGACAATGTACTCCCAGAATAAAACTATTCAGGTCTATTATTGTATTGTTAATTTAGGTAGGTACATGTTCTTTAAATATTTACAAATATCGAAACCGAAATATTATATCAAAGAGTAATAAAAAACAATAAAACATTGTGTGAGATAAACAAAATAATGCGTTTGTAGTACAACAAAAAATAACACAAATATGTAAAATTAGATCAGCAACCAAATTAAAACATTTATTTATTTTTACTTGTACCAATGTATCAGTGTGCCAGGCTTGTATAAATAAAATAAAATACCCTCTATAGAAGCCAACGAATTTCCCAAAATCCACACGACTAACTTGAGTTGGAATATATTCATAAATTAATTAAAATTTCCGTATGTAAAATGTTTAAGTTATTCTAATGAATAACGTATCATTGAATGTACCGGTTCAGCGCCGTTAACATGTGGCTCGTTGTTTATATATTTATTATTATACTTAAAACATTTATATATTTATTTCTTTCACTTGTGTTACTAATAACTGGCTGCCGGCTATACTTCCAACCAGTAAAAGAAGTATGCAGATGTAAAACTCAACTTAATGGAAAAGTGGCTTTAGTGACGGGAGGGAACTCTGGCATAGGACTGGAAATAGCCAGAGACCTGGCAAGACGAGGAGCAAGAGTGATCATAGCAAGCAGAGATGTCGCCAAGTCTGCAGAAGCTGTCAGGGATATCATCCACACGACAGGAAACAATGACGTTGAGTACAGACAACTAGATCTAATTAAATTTACAAATATTAAAAAGTTTGCTGAAGAGTTTAACAAAACGGAACAGCGACTGGATATTCTAGTCAACAACGCTGGCATTGCTGGTGTCAAACATAAAATTACTGAAGATGGATTCGACATGATCGCTCAAATTAATTATATCGGACCGGTTTTATTGACAAGATTGTTACAAGAAAAACTGGAAAGGTCAATGCCAAGCAGAATAGTTGTTGTAAATTCAATACTGCATAGATTGGGAAAGATTGATTTGAACGATATACCGATGAAGGATGTGACCAATCATTATGCAAGATATTCAAGAAGTAAGTTATGCTCTATTCTCTGGACGAGAGCTTTATCAAGACGACTGGTTGGTGTGACTGTAAACTCCGCTCATCCTGGTTTTGTTAAAACAAACATATTTCAAAGATCAAAATATCTAACGAAGTTTTTATCGCTGAGGGCATCGAAATGGTTCTACAAAACTGCAGAGGAAGGAGCGCAAACGTGCATTCATTTATGTGTAGCTCCACAATTAGATATTGCAACTGGTGGCTATTATTCAGAATGTAAAATGCAAGAATTACCGAAGGAAGCAAAGGATGAGAATTTGGTGGAACAATTGTGGAACGAAACTTTTAAATTGATAAACGGTTTTTAAAAGTCACTAATACATTTAAGTATACGTAGTATTCTTCTTCAGAAGCATTGTAGATGATACTTAATTAATAAGAATGCTAATCAATTAATGCGTAATAAATATTACTTGCGTAACGTTACGTGGATCTTGCTGACAAAGACTGAAGAGTGTAGATATTGGCTACTGCTCATGTTATGTCTCAAAAAAAAACATTCGATAAAAATAGTTTGTCCGGTTTAAAATGCGTTTTTTTTTCGACAACAAACGAACCAATACGACGTAGGGTCCTTCACGAAAATAGCGTACGAATTCTTAAAAGACCGGCAACGCATTTCCAAGCCCTATTACATAATTGAGAGCATTAGAAAAGACTCTTTTTATTTGATATCAAGTGATACCGCCGCCTCCTACTTACACTCACAGATGACTCACAAGTGCGAGTTAAGAATTGGTACGCTAATTTCTTCCGTTTGTCCTTTTAATCAAAAATCTTCAAGTGTTTGTGAGTTATATTAGTTTATAGACAGTACAATTTCTTGATGATTTATTTTAGTTTATTTCATGGAAATTAAAGCCTCCAGCATAAACATCATACTTAGGTAACGAAACTAAAATTGCTAGGTATATAAATAACTTGTTATTATGATAGACGTAAAAATTCAAAGTAACAAAATAATTTAATATATTAGTCAAAATTTGAAGGTATCATATAGCGGATATCCGACACGTACCAAGAAAACTTTAGCATTTTTATAACTTAAATTTTAATGTGAGGTCAGTATATAAGTTTGCAGTGGCAGTGAGTGCTGTGGCACCCAATTGTGAGATGTTTATTATATATATTATAATTGAATAATAATACTAATGGTGATTTGATTTATATTAAATTTTTCATTTTATCTCCAAACTGACCTTGACTTTAGTGCATATTTATTTTTTCCCAACCTCTCTGTTTACGTTATAATAGATACGATTATCAAATAACAAATCCCTTAGCACAAAGAAATTCATATCAAACTTGACAGTCACTCAAATATAACGCAGACTTTGTCTTAAATCATGTGGCCTGAAATAGGTATAACTGTGGTATATTTTTTACTTGCAATTTTATTTGTATACTGTGTACTATTATTAATATTAAAACTTCTATTCGAACCAAAAATAGTAATGTGCAATTGTAAAACAAGACTCGAAAATAAAATTGTACTGGTGACCGGCGGAAATTCAGGCATCGGCTTCGAAACAGCAAAAAATCTAGCCCAGCGTGGAGCAAGGGTCATCATAGCTGATGTTACGAACGCTGAAAAGTCAGTCGAAGAAATCATCAAATTCACGGGCAACGGAAAAGTAGAATACCGATATTTGAATCTCGCTAACTTCAAAAGCGTTAAAACTTTCGCTGAGGACATTAATAAAACAATAGATAATTTGGATATTTTGGTTAATAATGCTGGATGTTTGATGGATAACAAAATTACAGAAGATGGAATAAACATGATAATGCAAGTTAATTACTTGGGACCGTATCTGCTGACTAAACTGATTTTAGCAAAGCTTATCCAAACGCAAAGCCGTATAGTGAACGTATCATCTGGGATGTATTTCTGTGGTGAATTAGACTTGCAAGATCTAGCAGGATTGAAGCAGAAGAATTTTTTCAAATCATACAACAATAGCAAGCTTTGCACTGTTCTGTGGACGAAGGCGTTGGCCAGAACGCTACCTACAAATGTGTCAGTGTTCTGTCTACACCCTGGCATGGTGACTACAAATATTGTTGGTTTCATGAAAGGGCCCATAGGTGAATTTATTAAGAAATTTTCGAACGTGATAGTGAGAAATCCGTATGAAGGTGCTCAAACGAGTATTCACCTGTGTGTGGCTCCGGATATAGAAGCATTGTCTGGAAGTTATTTTTCGAATTGTAAAGTGGCAGTTACAACTAAAATTATAAACGATACTAATATAGATGGTTTGTGGAGTGAAACTGGTCGCTTTTTGAACGAAAAAGTTAATGAATAAGTGAATAATTAATATATTTTTATTGAAAACAATAAATACTAACTCAATAGTTTTTTAACAAATTAACGTAAGGCCAGATCAATATTATACAAAAAGTACTTATATTTCATTATTAAGATTATATTTTAAAACCGTATTCCATATGAACTTCAACTAGAGTTGGTAAGGGACACCGCAGCCTATGAATCCTACCAATCCTACACTCTTAGTGTTGTTTCAGACCTTTTAAAAAGGTCATTATAGCCTCAATATTGGGAAAATTCATTAAAATCAATAAAATTATAAAAACTTTGGTCGTAGTTGTGTTGCGATACTTATTCGTTGAGCGATAGCACAAGCTCTGGGGTATCTACCAGGCGTCAACTTAAATCTTTAATTAGCGCATGTGCACTTGAACCCTACGCCCTAAGATTCTACTCCAAAGGAAACAACATCGAAGTTGGAGCAAAGACTCTTTTAATTTTGATTTCCGCCTAGATTTGAGGCGGCCTGCCCAGCTTTTGTGCTTGTCCAAACAGGTGAGACGGGGAATCAGTTTACTTTATTTATTTTTTAATGTTTCTTTATCTATTAATGCACTTGCTTGTTTTCTGTTTATATAAGTACATAAATTGTTTATCTATGTAATCTGTTTTGGCTTTCTGTATTATCGTTATGTTTTGTATTATAATATGTATAAGTATAAGCTCTTAGATTACTTATAATTAAATAAATAAAAAAAACATTTGTGCAATTCACACATGGTAGAAGTGAAACCTTCAAAAACAAATATAAATTAATCATTTTCCACTATCTAAATGTGTGTGTTCTTTAAAAACAGTATATTTTAATTATACATTTTAATTTATAAGTTTAATATAAATCTTTAATTTGACAAAAACTAAAACAACGAAAGTTTGAAATTCGATCAAAAAAAAAGCGGCAGTAAATAGAGGCTGTATAATGCCTCCTATCTCATTTTCTCCCACGTTAAATCATATGATGAATTGATGTTTCTGTCTCTCTTTACCGCTGCATCCGGTTTGAAATCACGACGATTCGAAAGAAGTTTATCTATCTCATTTTCTCCCACGTTAAATCATATGAATTAATGTTTCTGTCTCTTTTTACTGTCGCTTTTTCGTTGCATCCGGTTTGAAATCACAACGATTCTAAAGAAGTTTCACTTCAATAAATAACGTGTCCACAGAAGTAGCATCCCGTACCAAAGCCCATCCTATCTTTCAAGGAATCAACGACATCCCAGTCCGCCCGCTCGCCATCGTCTCGGGCTAGACAATTCGTTAGAAGTTACATAAAATTCAATGAGTTAATTTGCTCTTAAATCGGAAACAGTTATTTATTTAACGTTTTTAATCATTTGTTTGTCAATTGAGATTGATTGTCGGACGCCCCGCTGCTGATACCTTTAACCTGTAGGTACCAAAGACAATCGTCTGCGGTAGTTCTTGAATCCTAGCGTCTTAATTATCGGTTCGAAACTAAGACGTAATGCTGCAAAGTGACTTCTTAGTAGGATTGTTTAATTACTACTTTGAATCATTATTAACATGACATCTTTATTTCTTTAAAGTACTAAATTATAGTAAAGTACTAATTAAGTCGAAAATTGCATAATAATTTTTGGAACTTCGATAGCATCCTTTTCTATGATAATTAACGAGCCAACGGAATAGCCATCAAACATACACTCCCATGATAGTGGTTGTGTGTCAACCCCAAGAATTCTTCAGAACACACTTCGTAAAACTAGCTTCAGTAGGCACTGAAGTATTTCCGATCCAATTCGACTTAAGATCCTTTAAGAAAAGAGCGCTCCAATTCTTAAAAGGCCGGCAACGCACTTGCTAGCACTGGCATTGACAATGTCCATGGGTGACGTTTATCTTTTAACGACATGTGAGTGAAAAACTTAATGCCAGAGGCCTGATCTGTTACCAATGTTTCAGGTCTTGGACGTACCGGGGTGCTGATAGCTTGCTACTTGGTGTATTCGTTACGAATACGGGCGAACGATGCAATACGATTAGTTCGCAAGAAACGTCCTAAATCTATTCAAACCAGCGGTCAGATACTATGCGTTCAACAGTTCGAACATTACATCTTGCCCCAGACACTGGTATTCAGCTCCAAGTAAGATTTTATTTGCACTTGAACGACTATGTTGGCATTGAAATAAAACAAAGCATATTAAATATTTTTATTTTCATTTAATTAAAGGAAGTAACCTTATTCGTAATAATGAAATAAGCCCGCAGACTTTTAACTAATTTCTTTTACTGAAGTTCGTCTCCTTCTGTCAAATTGTATATACACTATGATGAAAAGAGTGAAAGTATTAATTTTTTTTAATGAATTATGTGTAATACCTAATTATGTGCCATTTACAATATTTTACTGCATTTTTTTAAGTTGACACGTCATCAACAACACTATCAAAATTCTTTTTTACTCACGATGTCATATGGAAAATGGTGTAATGGTTGCAGCTCCTTACAAACATTGTGTAAAAAAACTTGGCGATTAAAAAGAGTGGTGGAGAGTTTATTGCCAGTTCTTCTCTTCCGTTCTACGCCCTTGATTTGAGAACTGGCAGTAAATGTAAAATTAGATTCATTTAATGTATATTTCTTTTTCTTTGACGTTCATAAGTGTACATTATGTTACCTATATGAATAAATGATTTTTGATTTGATTTGAAATATACATATTATATAGTCTGTATATTTTCCAGAGAACCTCTTATGTTAACTAAAGATACAAAAACATGTGAGTTTACTCTACGGCAATACTTGCATAGACAACGAGCGACTTTACACGGCTTGGACGAGAGAGTATTCAGAGAATTACCTAAGGTACAAGTTAAAATTATCCTTAAAACTTTTGCGCTTGTAGATTTAAATATATTTGTAACGCAATAAATTTTAATATAGTCAAGAGTTTGAAGTAAAAAAAATGTCGTAATAGTTATGTAGTAATTAACATTACACAAAGTTACATGCTTCTGTAATAGTTTTGTTATTACTTCAGTATGTATACAATAACAAATATTAAAAGAAAAAATATACATAGAAAAAAAACTTTTTTATTAGCAATGAAAATTAATATGACATATTTTGCAGACTTATTTTAATTGATCGATCTAAATGTACGTTATTGCAAATAAATGATTTATTATTATTTTTAGAAAAGAAATTTGATTAGTTCTTATATTTATTTATTTACTAAAGCTAGCTATTATATAAAAGGTACAATCTTTGTTTCAGATAGTGTTTTGTATTTGCGAGCGCCTGTTAAAATTATGCGGGTGTCAAGACAGCGGGGGATTGGATTATCGCGTTAAAAATAGAGCCTTTTACAAAATGTTCCTATCGTATAAACTGAAACAAGGAAAGCCTCCCGACTTGACAACTCCAGATGAAGTTATCAATGGTAAATACGAGTTATTAGAATTTGAGAGCTAAAAAAAGTTCTTGGCAGAAATATACTTAATACGTTACTTGTAAGTCTTGGCTTAAAATTTTAAGATCATAAAACTAAGACTCAACTTATATTGTATGATTTTAGATAATATAGCATTCTAATCGTGATTTAATTGTTTTTTTTAAACTTAGAGCTTACAATAGTTCAGTTGACTAGTTTGCTAATCAAAATTATCAAGATACCACGAAAGTTTTATGATCGGTGATGAATCAGTAGGTAGGTGATCCTCCTGTGCCTGACACGAGCGCCTACTTCTTGGGTCTAAGACCTGCCAATTTCCTCACTATGGTTTCCATTACCGGTTGAGCGAATGTTAAATGCGCATATAGACAAGACAAAACAAACAAAAATTTTCTTTATTAAGTTAATGGTCTTAATTATACATTTTAGTACATCCCTTTTAAGTTCTATACCTACACCTAACACCTGTGTTAGGGATGCACACTCTTTCCTATATATTGTTACATAACAAAGGTCTAATCTAAACAAAACAATGAACTTACATACTAAGTAGTACTTAAATAGGTAATCTAATACATAACATATTTTAAAAACCCTAAAATGTAACAAAAGTTTATATTAAATCGTTTTAACTACAAAAGTAGGGTAGATACGAATTAAATAGAAAGATCGCACCATCATCTTTTGATTGAGTGTAAGACATGAGTATAACTGTAGTGCAACTCAGAAGAGTGTAGTCATTAGTGACAAGAAGTCCATTAGTGCATCGGCGGGGATCGAACCTACGACCTTAGGGGATGCGATGCACTCTGAATCCTCTAGGGCAACACTGCCCTATTATAAATTACATTGTATAAAAAACTTGTACATCCCTAGGAGACAAACCTCCAGCCCTCCCAATGATAGAATGGAGGGATCCGGTAGAAGAAGACGTGGAAAGAAACCTGGAGTCCGTTAGCAGATATACCAGCTCCAGCAATATACCTGCTATACAGGTGTACGAGGTGCGTATTGTTTGTATTTTGTTTGTATTTCACAATTGTGGATTATTCTAAGTTATTAAATATGCCTGCCTATAAATCAACCAGACTGTATATCTAAGCCCAATTGTGCGACGTAAAAAACTGTCGTAATCAAACCACAGCAATAGTTTTCTCATGATAACCATTTTATATAATTACAGGCATTTTTAAGTGATCATCAAAATCTTCCACAGGAGAAACAAAAATACATAAAACAATTAAGAATTGAAATTAATCAGAGAAGAGAAGCAATGAATAAAATTGATGAAGAGGTATTTTAAATATAGCAGCAATAAATATATAATAATAACAAATAAGCAGGTCTCGGGTTCGCAAAAATTTATTTATTTTATTTTTATTATTGTTATTTTATTTTTGCAATCATAACCTATGTTCATTTGTTGTAGTTTAGATTGAAATTGGTCTAATAGATTTTGAGCTTCTTCGTTAAAAGAATACAAATCTCTATTATTATCGCTGTAATTGGATAGTACAACTTAATTAAGTTTACTTATTAAGTTTATATTAAACAGAACAGACGGCGTAGTCAAGATGCTGTAGTTGAATGAATATTTGTCGACACGAACTGTCATTTTAGCACTGACATATTTCTATGCAGAAAATTACACAGAGTATAATTTTTAAAAGGTTGCCGTTGGACTAAGTTAAACTCAAAGACTACAAGATAATGTAAGATGCAATACTATCATCTATGAACAAGACTACTACACTTTTGAAATATTATGTTCCTTTCATAGACTGTAAAAGAACGAAAACAATAGAATACTTAACTATGGAATATTTATTTTAGGAAGATCCTACAATATTGTCAGTACTATTATTCGAATGGTTAGAAGGTTTGAAGCAGCCAGTACTAGATAAGGAAGATCTATCTAACATAGTCTGTCGCTCCAGTAATGTCAGCTCGTGTGTTATGGCTTTACAAATGGTTCGTATGTCTGTTATAATAAAACAAAATAACTGTTTCCAGTGGCAGATTTACCAGCAGGCTGAGTAGGCTAGAGCCTACGGCGGTAAATTTTTGGGGCGGCATATTTTGAAACCAAATTTATTTTTGCTACCTCATAGAAATTAAAAATATTTCAATATGATGACTTTAGAGGGGAACTATCTTATCATTGTACATTCGGTCATCGGTGTAGCAAACTTCAATATTCTAGAGTAAACACCTAGTTTGCCGCCGCTCAACCAGTAGTAGAACTCTGTGCTACCAGCTTACACTGAGTACGAGTCAAAAGAGCAGAATTGCAGAAAAAAGTGTTTCTCTCTTCCCCCTATCAACCTCTTCATATCATTTCTACTACTGGTTGGAGTGGTGTTCAATTTTTTGCTCAGAAAATCACACTCAAATTTATTTTTCGTGCATTGGATTGTAAAAATATGCTAAGACATGACAATTGTAGAGGCAAAGGCGGCAAAATTTTTATGTTGATGTTCAATAATTTTAACTTTAGTGAAATTACTTACTTTTTTAAATTAGTTTGACATAAAAAAAACATGCCAGTACAAAGAAGCTTTACAAAAGTACAAAGTACGAATTTGTACGAAGAAGGTACTGAATAAATACATCATAGTATGAAATAATTTCATATCCCATCATTTACACTTTATATTTCCCAGTTCTAACCATTTCTATATTTTTTTCAGGAAGATATCATACTAGTCGAGTATTTACTACGATTCGTGGTACGATTGCGCCCTCTAGTGGCACACAAGAAAGTCGATATTTTAAAAAGATTACTTGCATCTTTAACACACCAAACAATTAATATTCATGGGAAATTGTTGCCCAATAAATGTTTTCCTAGACTAAGAGATGGAACAGGCAGCCACATCATTAATTTTATGCTAAGAATGATTGTTGAAATACAGCAAGACATCGCAAAACCAAGTCGCGAAGAGTCAGATGTAGTGTTAGCCCCAAGAAGATTGAAAATAAAAGCGTGGACATAAAACTAGTTTTTTTTACTAATATAATAAGATTCGGTAAAATTGTTAGAAACCGGTGTTTTAAGACTTAATTGTGATTATAAACAAATGATTTCAAAGATGGTTTTTCTTCTAAATGTGTTCAGAATGTGAAAATCTGTTTCTTAACAATGGTTTAGCCATCGAGGCAAGTGGATGGGAGAAGGAAAGATTGAAATAACTTTCAGATTATGTTCTTTAACAGGTTTTAATTATACGTAGATAATTTACCTATTTAATGATTTTTGTATATAAATACAGCCAATAGAGCTAATAACTTTCACAGTCTCCCGTATTCAAGATTAGCGCCAAAGCTATGCCACTAAAATAGACAGATTTAAGCAAAATATATAATTATGTACAATTATGGTTAATTGAATGTAATATTTGTTGGTATCGAGTCGAATAATAAATTAAATAAATTTTTGCTCATAATAATGATATGACATATTGTAATGCCAAATGTTAACACAATGTGTGCTAACTGCTTAAACTTACTTTTATTTTATTTTATGACAATATTCATATCTTTATGCCAGTTTTAAGTAAAATTAAATTACTTTACCGTGTATATCCATGTATAGTAAATTGTCATTGTCTTCATTAATGTATGTCACTGAGAGTCATGAGTCAACTACAACTCGCAAGTGTCAACTTCAATCGTATTCGTTTTACATTTTGTTAACAAAAAGTTACACGTTGCTATAAATTGCGAATACGTAAATTGTTTACGCTGATCTCGAATCACAATCTTATCAGATTTCATAAAATCATACCGGGATTAAAATATTTAAATATGTCGTCAACTGAAGATGTTTCCCAACTTAAAGCGGGACACCCTCCCGCAGGTAAATATTCTCCTTGTTTACATAATATTCACTAATAAATATATAAAAATAGAACATAAAAAATATGTTCGACTTCTTTGTCTTCAAAGCATTGGTAAGTGGACTTGTTTTTAGTAAAAACAATTAACAAAGAGTTTTATTCTTTATTTAACCTTGTAAACTTATATGATATCAATCACGATTCATCGTTGTTATTAAACAAAGAACGCATCAAGGTCGTGGAATGGTCAAATTGTTGCCGTGTCCAATTTCGACGAACGACTAATATCAATATTTCATTATGGGAAGTGTGCAATGTTTGATTTCCCTCTATTCTAAAGTTGCAGATAACTAATAGTAATAAAATATTTTGTACTTTTACAGTGAAAGCTGGTGGTATGAGAATTACTCAGCATAAAGTGCCTCATGTTAAGGAAACTAAAGAAACAACTACTGAAGATTTAACTGGTCTCTCTGGCCCTTCACCAGTTCCATCCAACCCAGTATCAATTGCAGGAGCTCCAAACCGAGGCAATGCAGACTTTACGCCGCAGGCGGCACAAGTAGCACATAGTCCTAAGCCTCCAACTCATATCAACGTTAAACCAAGCCCAAACATTCAACAACCCAGGAAGTAGATTATATATGCACTGTATGTTGCATTATTTACACAACTGTTGATTATATTGTTAATCATGATAGATTGATGAACTATTATAGGTGTTACTAGTTGAATACCTTACTATAACATATCATTAAATTTTGATTAATTGTTGATCCCAAACTAAACGCAAATATTAAAATTATATGCAGTTATTGTAACAGTCTATTAATAGTGTTTAGAGAGATCAACAGCTGTGCAAATAATGTTGAACATAAATTGAAGAAGAATGTTTTTGGATATGGTTAGATGATATCAAGGGTACCTAGAATTTATTTCTCTATACTTTTGATATAATGTGACTTAAAAGTGACTGTATTGGGCATGGATAAACATCAAGGTTATTTGATTTATACATTATTTAATAATGGTTTGAGCATTGAGTACTTAGTGTACTATTAATACTTTATATATTGGTTACTATGATATAAGAATAAAGGCCTACCCATATTCAAAAACAAACTTAGGTCCATAAAACAAGCAGTGACCATGATGATTAGAATGTTATAATAAGAATGTATTGTTATAATTATAGAAATGGTTCTAGATTATTGATGTTAGAAATTTAACCATATTTTGTGGTTATGTTTCTGAAGACTGCTACCAACTATATGCTAGCCCTATATTCAACATTGGAATAACTAAACATTGTGAAGTTTTAAAGAAAATGGCTAATTATAAACATTTCTTAGCAAAATATGCAACTAGAGAAGCTGGGCATAAAACAGAGTTGCAGGCAATTTCAGATTTAATTGAATAATTACATGACATTTTTCATTCTTTTTATAACAAACTGATTTCTGATCCTATTTTTTCAAGTAAGTCATGTGTGTACTGGGAAATACTGATTCATATCCAACATGACAAAAACTTAGGATCAACCAATTAACATTCTTAAGTGTTTGAGAATCATTAATATTTTTTGTGTGCAATTAACATTTATTTCTAGCAAGTAGTTTATATTTTTACTTCATTCCTTATGCATTTTCTTTGGCATTAAGCCATAAATTTTTATATTTTATACTTAGTTTTTGGTACTTATTGGAATATAACTGGCAGAAGTATAGGTTAAGAAATTTTGTTATAAAGGTACATTACCTTTTTGTTTGAAATATAAAAATCATGTTATATCAGAATTCTTGAATGTTATTTACATTTAGGTCTTGTATTTTTTACTTGCCAGACTGTCTGATTTTCTTTGTTTTAGTATTAAATTCACATTCCTATTTTTTATCATTTTGTTAACATCAACAACACATCTTTTACTTTTAAATAAAACTATCTAAATATAATGTATATTTTATTTTATAGAAAATGAAATACAATCATCAAAATGTCTAACTAAAAGTTATCTATGATTATTTGTTGTCTGAAGATCTGCCTTTAGTCTTGGATAGCATGGTATTAAAAATCTGAAAAAAAATGTAATAACTTACATGTTTTCATTTGGGTAAAAAGTAATCTTATCCTTCCTTTTATCAAAACCCTTTTTTTTATAGAACAGGGGGCAAACGGTTAGGAGGCTCACCTGTTCCAGTTCTTGCTGAATGGGATGGGAATCTAAAATACTTAAATTGTGTACATACATACCTCTTGTTCAGAATCTAATCTGGACTGTCGCGCGGACTGTTTATGCTGGGATGTGGATTCTCCTAAAATATTCCCATTAAAAATGTTTATTTCTAAAAGTAATAGATATTAGATAACTGTTGATATCTACTAGATGCTATGAATCGTTAATTAGTGGTAGGTAATTCATCGTAATAGTAAAAAGTGTATATGAACATAAATATACAGACATACCGTTATTTTGAGATTTTTCCAATTTTTCAGGCTGAAAAAGAAACCAAATAATAATAGGATATAGGATAGGGAATAAAATTAACTATAGTGCTAACTCAAAATAACTTTATTCATATAGTAACCAAGGAGGTGCACTTTTGAACGTCAACAGAGAAGATTTAAATTGATATTTAAATTTACTACCAGTTTGAAAGTCAAGGGCGTAGAGCTGACAAGAAGAACTGTCAAGATCTGTCCACTACTGTTTTCAATCGCGAAATTGACTCAATCATTCAAATAAGTTAATAATGCAGAATAAATATTGAACTGGCGCATATCAATTTAGGATCATTAAAATTATCGTCAAATTCATACATTAATTTACGATTAATACAATAAATATTACTGTGCAGATATAGTATTATTATACATTATGAGTTTCACAAATCATGTGTATCATCCTACCCAAACCTCACTCATTAAACTTGTCTATGGGTAAAAACTTAAGACCCATGCGTCATCTCATAGCTAACGGAACAGTAATAAATTTATAAAAACTAAAAATAGATACTGATGTCGCAAAATTATGTACGCAAGCTGAGTATTGAAATCGCAGTTATGTGGTAGGCTGGCAGACATACAAATAAAATGTTACTCACCACATTATCCAAGCTCGGTTTGTAATATTTAGAGAGTTCCTTATCGGTATGAGATCCTACCCCCGGTATTGTTGATGAAGCTAAAATAATACGTTTTTTGAAGCACAGAAAATAATGATGTCGTAACTTTTGTGTGAAACTAAGCTGCAATACACATAAGCACTAAGTTCTGATTGCGACTTATTATCTGTATCGGTCACATATGATCTTGAAAATCATTATCATTGAATTAAAGTTAAGAAAATTTTAGTATTAATTCAATATACTTAATTAAATACGTTTTAATGTTTGCATATTTTTTGTGTACCTATGTGTTACTTGAATATACATAATATGTAAAATGATGTATTTAATTTTTTACTAACACATCTGTTTTCCCCACACGGACTCCCTATAGTTGACCCGTTTGGCCCCTCGTTTCCGCTTGCGTCCGCGCATAACGCTCTTATTGCGCGATTCAATAGATAACTTTCTTATCACTCTGTGGTATAGGCAACGGGAGGAGGCGTTGGAAACCTGCATTAAGGTATATATAGATAGATATTAGCTTAATCTGTGAACGTATGGCACTTAATTTTGATTCTTTGTTTAAAAAAATGAATTTGAGCTAATACTTTTAACGACATTGTTTATTTATTAAGTACATTTATGAATTTTAATAGCACTGTTATTTCCGGTTACATATCAAGAAAAATATTGAAAATCTAAGAGGATACTGAACCTAACGAATAAAATCATCAGTAATCTTTAATGCTAGATAAAACCAATTAATACATTATCTTCTGTATTAATTTGAAACTAACCAGTTCGCATTGTAAATCGTCAAGTTCGTCCTCCATTATGTCCAATTCGTCTGTATCTTTTGCTGGGACTATTAATAATTTTGTCTCTGGACACTGACTGGATACGACCAGTTGTGATGACTTTGGAAATATAAGACGATGGACTGTCCTACAATTTATTAAAATCTGCTGTATACTTTTCTATTAACAATTACATGTAAAGGAAAACTTCTTAAGATGTTTGTGACTACAATCTATTCGAAAAAACTTAATAAAATAAGTGTATAAACGCGTCTTCTCTTTCAGTAACTTCATACTATAATAATTAATCATAACATTATTAATTACTTTGGCATGTGACAGAGAGACTTATAGCGTGTTAACAAATAAGTGTTATTCTTTATAATGTGTATTACCGTGGTATATAACAAGGTGGTTGGAACACCTCTCTGGTAGCCATATCCTGACACACTCCGTCTAACAATACTATATCTTCCATTAATTCACCAACCACAAATATCTTAAACAAAAAATATATCATCGGGGTAACATTTCATATATCTGTCTCGAAGGACCAATAGTCAATGAAAGCCAGTACTATCAGGCTTGTATGCTAACAATATCCAAGAAAATATGAAATAACAAATTTTACACACTGACATCAATTAAATTAGAACATAAAAATTACAAACAAGCAAAAAAATAAATAAACAAGCAAACACAAAATTATAAAATAAAAGTTTCGGTTTTTGGAATCCTTATTCGTTTTTATACAACAAAATTATCTGCTTCAGGTTAAACCCGCTCAAACTTATCTAGATAGCCTTTTGATATGGACAGAAATAAATACCTTAAAAGCCTTTAGGCAAGGCACAAAAGCGTGTTCCAATCGCATACTGATTTTCTCACTTGACCAGGAATGATAAGCTGGAACGTTTGGTAGCACCATTAGAGATAACTTGATGCCTATTTCACGCCACATTGACGCTTCCAACCTGAATGACTTGCATAATGAATATGGAATAATTTTCAAAAGAAGAATAGCAAATCAATGGAAATAATATATTGGACTACTTGAGATTTCAGCAGATTTTTGCTGCGCACCACCACTTTGTGGAACCAGCTGCCCACTGAAGTATTTCCGAACCAATTCGACTTAGGGTCCTTCAAGAAAAGAGCGTATACATTCTTAATAGGCAACGCACTCGCGAGCCCTCTAGTATTGAGAGTGTCCATGGGCGGCGGTATTACTTAACATCAGGTAAGCCTCCTGCCCATTTGCCTCCTGTTCTATAAAAAAAGCAAAAATAAACAGCAAAGCCTGAAACATCTGTGTCCTACCCTGCCTTAGCAATGGTTGCGAAACAGTATGATAACACAAGCCCCAATGAAAAATGAAGCAAAACATTCTCGGAATAGTAACCTAGAAACGGAAAAGATTGGATGACGAACTCAAATTAAGAGTTGGCGACAACTGGAGAAGGTTCGCAATGAGAGAGAACATTGAAAACGGATAGAGGAGGCCTTTGCCTTGGCAAAGCCAACGCCTGGCTTGCCTTGCCTCTTGAGGCATACCCAACGTCGAGACTCATGTAGTTTATAACTTATATTAAAGATCACAGATCATAGAGTTTCAGAATTTAATATGTGTAAAACACTTTCATGCTTAGACTACCGTGCCGGTTTTCATAAATTTTACAAATATACAATATTTTGATTAGGGCACCATTTAGGGTCATTGAATTGTGGATTATATGACGTAACCTTACCTATCAAGGTGCTGGCATAATCTGTCTTGTTACACAATAAAATAAGGTAACTTGAAGGCTGAAATTTGTTTAAAAGGCTAGAGACTAAGGGTTTGATTTGCCACAGTTCAAACAACTTTAAACGAGAGAAAAATAGGGATGTGAAAACGGTCATTTTCCAGGATAAAAGTAGAATCAGACTAATTCTGTTATCGTCACTGTTAACATATTAGGTATTTGGACCATAAATTTGGCTCGCAGTAGCGCAGCAGACGCCTTTGACGAGGACATGGATTGAGGGAAACTTACTTACCGACCCGAGACCGATGGGTTATAGTGGGTACACTTTAACGAGATACCCCTGCGCGGGAGACTATACATCCATCTTCCAGCAATAAAAAAGGTTTTTGGAACACCACGTCATATTTATAACCTTACCCCATTATCGGATGTGGGGCAATATTGAATGCATCCTTGACTACTTGTATGGTGATGTAATATGCTTGGACGGCGGAATCGCAGCGTACTGTATAGTTGTAAGGACGATTCGTTAGTACCTGGAAACATTAAAAAATCTCGAATATTGTAGCCCTTAGATGCCCTTAGTGATAACTTCTTAAACGTTTTAATGAGAAAAAACTCATCTTTTGACTCTAAAAGAAAATTTCATACAAAAATTACACTTTCTAAAAGATAATAGCAGCAGCCCCTCTTAACTCACCCCCAATACTCCAATAGCGTTCCCAGATACAATATACTCCTGACTCGGTTCAGAGAACTTCAAGTCAGTGAGGAATTCATAATTGGGAATTGCTTCATCCATTTCGTCGTCTGGTGGAATGTATTTCGCTTCACACAGCCCTGATACCAAGATGTAAAGGCCTTTTGGCTGGTCACCTAAGAATGATCGCTGAGTTTCATCATCGGACGTCAAGGTAGAATACGAAATACCATCCGTATTACCTCGACGTCCGTTGTTCTAGAACTCAGCGTTAATAAAGATACTTTTCGTCGCGAACCAACACTATGTGAAACCAGCTAGCAATTCGACTTAGGGTCCTTCGAGAAAAGAGCGTACCAATTCTTAAAAGGCCAGCAACGTACTTGTTACTCTGGTAATGTGAGTGTCCATGGGTGGTATCACTTAGCATCAGATGAGCCTTCTGCCCGTTTGGCGGATAATCGTTTAATAAATTAACAAACCAAAAATATTTTCATTGTTTAATTTAAATCGGGTGATATACACACCGTCTGCGCATCAACTAGAAAAGATTAATGTTTCTTAATCTATTAAGTTAGGGCTGGACCATGGAGACCCGTAGAACTTATATCACGACATACAGAAATAACTTTACCTCTAAATATCAATACATCATTAATATTATAATTATGTATTTCCGAGTTTTCTATGAAAAAGTCTGCTACTCTCTCGTTGCCTTGGAGCCAAGATATGGCGCGGAGCTGGGTCTGAATATAATCAACGAAGATATTTTATATAAAGGTATTTTACTCTGACAGATTGTAGTTGAGCACATTAATTAAAAAAGTTGTCTACTGAACATTGCAATAGGTGTTAATATTTTGTGATAAACTAAATTCAAATTCAAAAATAATTTATTCACGTAGGTAACATAATGTACACTTATGAACGTCAAAAAAAATACATTAAATGCTTCTAATTTTACATTTACTGCCAGTTCTCAAATCAAGGGCGTAGAACGGAAGAGATCTGGCAATAAACTCTCCGCCACTCTTTTTAATCGCCAAGTCATTTTCTTTGTATATTTTAAAAATATTTGATTGATCACCTCCGGTGAAGACGGTGCAACTAAACTTCCCTTATGTCGAATAGCTTGGACTTTCTCTTGTATCGCGGTTACTAGTAAACGGTACTCCATTTCGTCTAGAAAACCTGCAAATTTAAACAAATATAAAAATTCTGAGCAGTGCTGGCCTAGTGGCTTTAGCGTGCGACTCTCACACCTGAGGTCATAGGTTCGATCCCGGGCTGTGCACCAATGGACTTTCTTTATGTGCGCATTTAACATTTGCTCGAACGGTGAAGGAAAAATATCGTGAGGAAACCGACATGTCTTAGACCCAAAAAAAGTCGACAACGTGTGTCAGGAACTGGAGGCTGATCACTTGCCTATTAGATTTAAAAATGATCATGAAACAACTTCAGAAATCTGAGGCCAAGACCTAAATAGGTTGTAGCGCCACTGATTTATTATAAATATAAATTCTATCTATAACTCGATGTACATATAAATAATTCAGGACACAGTTTAAAAAGCAAAACTTAAATCAACAAAATTAAAATTCGCTTACTAGAAACAGATTACTTATTGGAAATAGAACTAAAATCAGAACCAGTTAAATAAAGTTTGCTTCAAGGTAAAGTAAAGACAGTGTTATTGAGAGACCAAATTATAACACATTGCAATGTCTACAAGTCCTTAAAAAACTAGAGCCATGCTTCTCTTAAAAAAAACCTACGTAATCGGATAATTTTGATCAGATTTTTTGCTTCTCTACCGAAATCTATTGTACCATCTAATTGCAGGTAGTTTATATGCCATAAAAACCTTCTTCTTTAAGTTGCATTGCATCTGAGAGCATTATATTAAGGGTAGACGTGGTCGCTTGTCTCGTCTTCACTGTGATCGCTGTCCATGGCCTGTCTCTTTGTAACAAACCCAGTTGGCGGGTTACAACGAGTCTAGAAAAATCATTTATTCATATAGATAATCATTGCCCTATTCAAGAATATCAGAAAAATCCACGTTGAGTCTTCTGTATGACGTCTGACTTTGACACTAGTGAACTTACTCTATGAACATAAAAATTTGTTCACTGAGTCAAAGCAACTATAGTTTGTGTCTTATGTATTTGTATTGAATATTATGTTTTTCGACATAATCCTTGTGGTTTAGTAGTAAAGTAATGTTTGTATTTTTGTGAATAAATAAGTTAAATGTGTTAAATATTTGTTAATTTATCCAAACGCATCCAATGCAATAGGTACCTCAAGTCAGTCATCGTTTGAGTACTATCCGCCAAATTTTTATACAAAATATGACATTGACATGGACATTGACAGCTCTTTTCATTAGATTTAAATGTAAGTGACGTTTTAGAATATTTGCTTAGGAGTTTATCGTCGTATGGTCGAGTTATATAAATAATGTTATAAGTTTCCTATGTCTTATATAGCAGGGTTATTATGTATAAAAATACCTGTCAGCTTCAAGTCTATTATAAAGGGTCTCTTGAATCTGCTGATTATCAACTAGCTGCGGCAAGAGATTACACACCTCAGTTTCCCCAGTTACGAATCCCTGAAAATTAAAATTAAAATATAAGCAAACTGTCTTAATAAGAAAATATGAAATACACCATTGAAAATATATCAATGTATATATCTTACCTTTCCAACATCATATCCAAACGCCAGTTGTATATCTATCATTCGGTCTATATACGCCATTATTTTTGGTACAGATACCCTGAAAGATTTCGACAATATTATAATAATTTATAAGTTATTTAACTTAGAAAATGCAAATTTCTTTAATAATGTAGAAATATTTTTTTGTGATATTTAAATAAATTTTATTTAATTAGATATTGCGTTATAATAAAACTTTCAATGTATCAAATACCGTTTTTCTAGTGTCGTTTTTTCCACAAACCTCAAATAAAGCG
The DNA here is from genome assembly GCF_905147795.1 of Pieris rapae. NCBI lineage: Eukaryota > Metazoa > Arthropoda > Insecta > Lepidoptera > Pieridae > Pieris > Pieris rapae. The sequence continues at coordinate 1,658,966 of NC_059513.1, forward strand.
ATATAAAAATTTTAAAATCATTTTAATAAATTTTATAGTTCCAGCACGAAATTATTTTTTTATTGAAATTAAAAAACTGTCGAACCCTCTGGAATTATCTATAGATTATATATTTTAGAATATGGAGAAATACCGGGCCAATTTGCATAGACGTAAAAATCTCAACATTCTCAACAGTTTCGTCGCCGTTAGAACACTGGAATTTAAATTATTCCATTTATCCCAAGGTGTAACCGAATCAATTATATCGAGGATCAAATCTGAAATCAAAATAACTATAATCAAACGACCAAACCAAAAACTACATTGGTCTACAATCCTTGGTTTTGGCAACGGACTTACTTAATATATATCTGTATTTCCGCCACTCTTTAGAGTTTATGTGAACTGGAACTAATCAATCCCGAAGATAAGGATCACTCTAATATTCGTAAAATGTAAATTCATACATTTTACTTAGCCTAATTGATGTACGTTTAACGATAGTTTTGATTTATTTGGTGATAATCACGCTTGTTGTAAAAACGAATACAATTTCCATATAAGGAGTAGTTTATCTTCTGGAGCCTGGTTGTATCGATAGATTAGTTCTGTAAATACTTTATAAATAGCTTTGTGTCTTTGTCATAACTGTAATGACCTCGGGTTGGTAGCCACAAGCAGTATTTAAGACTGTTTTTAAAACAAAAAACGCTTACCACCAGTCGCCATGACAATGATGAAAAAATCTAGTTTATTCCAATGAGATTTGAAATAACCACGAATCGTCAGAGCATAGAACTTAATAAGCATTTCCAGGACATAGATTATAAAAAAGAACCTGTAATTAATTCATTGTATAAATAATTATGCGGGGTCCCCAGTGTTGGCTAGGCTTCAGCGTGCGACTCTCATCTCTGAGGTCGTGGGTTTGATCCCCGGCTATGCACCAATGGACTTTCTAAGTGCGCATTTAACATACTCCTGAAGGAAAACATCGTGAAGAACCCAGCTTGCCTACAGCTGCGGTTTTTTAGAAACAAAAAACCGCATGTGTCAGACACAGGACGCTGATTTGAGATACGGAAACCTGAGGTCCAGACCTAAAAAGGTTGTAGCGCCATCAATTTATATATATGTATTATATGACCTATCCCGATTATTGCAATGTGTTTTGAAAAGGAATTATTACCAAACAGAAACACCCATTAGGCATATTTATTGTAATAAGAATGTTATAGTGTATCAGGTTATGCATGCAAATCCAAGATTTAAAACTGAATACTATAATATATATATTATATGGGTACTTAACCAAGTGACTTATGAACGTCAATAGAAAAGATGTTAAATAGATTCTTAATTTAAATTGACTACCAGTCCACAAATCAAGAGCATAGTGGGCAAGAAGATCTGGCAAGAAACCATCCGCCACTCTTTTTTGAATCGTAGTAATAGAATAATAGTTTGAACTGAAGCAAATCAATGCCAAGAATTAGAATAATTTAAATAATCGTCAAATTTATAGAAAAGTTTTAGTAATTTACGTTTAACCTAGTTTTCAATTTGTTAGTGATAATATTATCTCTCCTATAAAAATAAATTACTCACAAATTTAAAGATTTAATAGCAATAGTTACTTCACGGTTCACTGGTCCCCTCAAAGCGACTTCACACAATATAACGGGTGTATTACATAATATCATTATGTATATGAATCCATCGAACCAAATGTTGCTAACGATACGATAGCAATACTGCCGCCAGGGATGTCGTGGTACCTGCGCGTTGGCTGCGTCTGGCATCATCATATCTACCAGTTTACGACGAAGCCAGACCGCGTGAGCCTAAAAAAGCGCGAGGCTGTAGAATAATTAGGTTATCGAAATAAGACCAGAAAATAGTTAGATGTTTTGACAGGAAGAAGAAAAGATGTATTGGTTTCGGGCTAGCCATCAGTGCAGGTTTACCAGCAGACTGGAAGTCTGAACCTAGGGCGGAAAATTTTGGAACCGATACTTTTGCTGCCGCATAGATAACATGAAGATTTCTGGATGACGGTTTTCTGATGTTTTTCAGACATAAATCTGCAACAAGTTTTGATCAACCCCCCAAGTTTTGATCAAGACATAATTGACCTCTGCGCCCCCAGCTCACACTTTGTATGAGTGAAAAGAGCTAAATAGCAGGAGTATTTCCTATATACCTATACATACCAGTCTTGCTAGTGGGAGGCTACGAACGAGACGGTTTGTGTATAATTTTGTGCCCAAAATCAAACGCAGAAATAACAATACACGAGGCTAATCAACAACAGATGCCGAAAAATTCCATACCGACCTTTGGCTTCCACAAAGTCCCCAATTGCTCCAAATTAATCTTCCCATTATCTGAGTCCGCAGCCACTTCCACAGCTTGAACTAACGTCCTCACCCCGTCTTTGCTTATTTTACCGTGCTCATACTGACGCCAATAGGAAATTTTGAGAGCTTTCAACAACCTTTGATTAGCTTCCCTGTTAAATTAATTGAGCATTACAAGCTTGCAGGTATTATGAGCAGCCCACTGTTTATCTATCTAGGCTTCTACCTCTAAGTTAGGGTTTCTACCATTTGCAATTATACAACAAAAAAGTGCAATTTATTTTCTTTATTAATTTACATTTTTGCTTTTTCAGTTTTATCTATCTTGGCTACACAATTGCCCTTGCATTACAATCTATATATAAACATCGATTCAGCGCCGATCAATAATATCGATAAATTATTACGGCAAAAGAAATTACATCATGTGAAATAAAATATGGATCGCATTTATGTTATTATTACTAGAAAGGCTATTTTTTGTTATTTGATAAACCGTTTAATTTTCGATGTCGTTTAATTTTAACTTTGTACCAACGAGAACAAATGATTGTCTCTGTTCATTTCACCGACACCACAACACAAGGTTATCGCCTAGTGTAGTAATTGGACATTTAAGTATGACTTTTCATGCTTTCAAGAACCTGTTTTAATATTTTTAAATACACACATATTTTATTTAATCTAAAAGTCAAAGTCAACGTCACAATTATGAACATCAGAAAAGAAGTTAAATTAATTGTAAATCTACATATTCGCAAGTCAAGGGCGTAGAGCGGACAAGAACTGGCTAGAAATTTCCACCACTCTTTTCAATCGCACACAATAGTACAGTCTTACCTCATCATTTCCGCTATTTCCTTCTTCGTAGGCTCGTTGGGTATCTCTCTTTCGCAATCGGGACAAGTGGTGTAATGATATCCCATATACGTGTCGTCATCACTATCTTCATCACGGCCGGACATTTGCAACTGGTATGGGTGTTTGATCGTTGTATCTGATGAAAGAAGATATCGATTTAGGGAACTAGTGGTTAGGTTTTGTAGTAATAAAGTCTAACATACATAATCTACGGTTCGTATTATATCGTATTAGAAATCAAGTTCTATAAATTCTAAAAGTCTTGGCCTCAGATAGATTTTCTTTTTTGCGTATGAGGAGCAAACTAACTGTTGTGGTCTCTGGCAGAATGACCAGTGCTGTGGAACACGTCAGCTCTTCAGCATAATGCTAACCCAGGGCCAGTTACTAACACAGCACACACACCTTACAAATCTTATTTCTTTGTTTTTATTTTTCGATAATTATATTGTGTGTGTTTCGTTAGTAATAAATGTTATGTTATGTTAGATTGCATACGTATCTTTTAGTCGTTTATATGTCTAATAAATAGTATCGTTCTGTGACTAACGCCTAACACATTTGGGAGAAATGTCACATACCGGATTCCTCACCATACAAAATGTCTGTTACTATTGTTATAGTACCTATATATTTAACAATAATGAATATTCATGAACGAAAGTTCACTTACTAGCCTGTACCAGGTCCCAGTTAGCATCGGCAAGGAACTTATCCATCTTCAACATAGAAATACATCGATCCCTCGTCATCATGACGCGTTTTACACAATTCGTCATATTGGCCTTTTTGGCAAGGGATATTTCAGCTAGGCCTAGGATCTTCAAGACTTTGGTAATCGTGGTTGCATTTATGAGAAGAGATAGCAAAACTAGCCCAGCAGTTTGGATTATAAAGACCTGGAAGTAGCTCGATATCAACAGAGTACCAAATACATGTTGATGTTTTAAATAAAGCATATGATGCTAATAGCTAACAAATACCTATCAGTTTATTATTATTATTACTAAGCCGCTACTTCTGTAACCCAGTATAATAAATATAATATTAATTATTATTAAAGGCTTAGTGTAGTACTCGTGTTTTGTAACACTTGTTAAAGTTATATGACCTAGCTAGTTGATGAGAATGCTGCATTCTGAATATCGGTGAGTTTTGACTAAAACGTCGGAAACGACAAATGGAGTGGTGGAATGACTGGTGTGTCTAGAAATTTTGTTGGGCTAAAAAATCTAGATGATACATTTGACTTACCTCCCCGAAATCCGCAGTCAACGGCGTTTCAAGAACAATTAAAGCCAAACAGAGAGATAATGGTCCGCGTAAGCCACCCCAAACACAGGCCATCGCATGCTGCCAGGACATTCCATATCCTATGTTCCGCAATATAGGAGTCATGGCCGCATACACTAATAACCTCGAAGCATATACTGTAGTATACGTCACAAATACCAACGCCACTTGCCTCACAGATATAACATAACACAACTTCTCAAATATGACCACTCCAACGATCGTAAACACCAAAGTATTCGCTATATGCGATAGAATCCTCCAAAAGTGTGACACAATTTGCTCCACTTCAGCAGAAATGGTTGACTTTCTGGTGCTCACCATGACTCCCGCAATAACAGTCCCCAACAAGCCAGATACGTAAAAGAATTTCTCACCTATGTAGTACGTCAAGAAAGCACCAGCCAACGTCAGAGTAACACAACATAACAAATCATAGTATGTGAGAGATAGCAATCCGGATGTAATCTTTCCCATGACCAAGCCAAGTAACACCCCTCCCCCCGCGAATCGTATCAACATTAAAGAAATTTGAGATGCATCAGTAAGAGCCGACGCTAGATATCCAAGTACTGCTGTAAACTCGATCATAACAGTGGCATCACCTATTAAACCCTCACCAAGTAGTAACACACTGATATTTTTACCCTTGGTAAGTTCTTTTAACTGCGTAACGATTTCGACAGGATATATAGGCGAACAGACAATACCAAACAGAAGAGCGGTGGTAAAACTCCATGACGATTCAATCAAATAATATGCCATGAAGGCTGCCATAAGAGCAGTGAGCAACACTCCTGCAACACCAACCATTAAAATTTGAGGAAAACTCTTCCAGAATGAGTGAGAATCGACGCTATAGGACGTGAAAAATAGTATTATCGGAAGGAAAACTGTCAGCAGCAAATCTACGTCCATGTAGCAAATCGTAACAAACGGTTTGAAGGCTGGATATTTATGGGCAAAAAATCCTAGAAAGCCACCAAAGATGAACATTACCACTCTATATGGTATACACATTGTGGTGCTTAGCATGACAGCTCTTACTATGACACCAACTAAAAGTGTTAGAAATATGAAAAGAAATGCCAAAGATGTTGGGTAAGCTATAGGTGGTGTCTTCATTTCATCTATTTTCCCTTGCAACACTTCACTATGTGTTTCATTTAAACTTTGTGTATTAACCATAAAAAATAATATCGAAAATATATAAATAGACGACATTTTCGGCATGGCCATATAGATACATGAAAACGAAAGTATGAAATAATTTTTATTCAAAAATGTCTTAACATAACAATGTCTTATGTAAAAAACTCAAATATAAAAAAACACAATATTATTATTAATACAGAAAATTAACTTATTTATTTAGTTTTACGAACAATTTCTCAAATATTCAAGTTTTGATATCATATCCAGTCATTTCTTAGCTGCAATTTTTCCCATTTAAATTATTGGAAAACTCAGCCTTAACCGAGCTTTCTCCGGACTTTTGTATGGCGAAAACTTTTGCGGAGTTCTTTGTTTAGATGGCGATTTTAGCGGTGTCATTCCTGATGATTTTTTTGGTGTCATTCTTGAAGATCTTCGGGGTAGGTTGTCTTCATTAAAACTTACCCTGTTTTTACCTACTCTCTTTTGATTCTCTAACTCTCTCAACTCCTTATAAGCCTGTTCTAACATTCGTCGCTTCCAATCCTCGTAAGGTTCTATTTTTGTTTCTGTTGTCTCTTTTACAGGACTTTCATCTATCTCCATTTCATTTTCATCTGAAAATTTTAAACATATTTAACTGAATACACAAACTCTAGTCTACATACATTTGGTTAATGTATGTAGACTAGAGTTTACTACATATATTTCAAATAAAGGAGTTGATTTGATCAAATAAGATAAATAAGTACATAGAACACTGATCAATCTTTGTACACTTAATTGCACATCACAAAAACATACACACGGCAACAGGCATAACAAAAAGCGATCTCTTCCAAGCAATCAAGTAAAAGTTACATGAACAAGTTAACATCAATCTTATATTTTTAAGTTAACCAACTTCAAAAGAGAAATTATTAGTTTGACCTGTATGTAGATGATATTGTAAGAGTTGGATTATATTTAGTAAGATGATGCATTTAGGCTTCCAATGATGTGTGCAAAATTTTGTAAATGTATGTATGTCCTCAAATTTCTAGGTAACTAATGGGCCCTGGATTTATCATTTTTGAAGTTGACAGAATATCCAAAACATTTCTGGAGGGGAATGTATAATATTAACCTGGGGTTAATTACAATTACAGGTATTTGAATTTGATTGATTTTTCTAAATTACTTTCATTATGTAATGTCAAATATATCATTGACACACAGGTGTCAGCATCACACCATGAGGCAAACATTTTACAAATGTTATTGTAAACAGTTTAATAAATTAATGGGTTAAGAATCTGATTGGGATATTTTTAACATTTTGCTGCAGTGCAAAAATACATGAGAAATATTTTAACTACATAAAACGCATGGCACAAAACAAAGTAATTAAAACGAAAAATAAGAAGTGGACATGATCATGATAATTTCAGACCATCACAATAAGTTGGGATATCATGTAGACATGTTTTGCTTGTACAGTAGATTTAATTATGAAGATATATACTAACTTTCAACAACAACTTTGGGTGGCCGTCCCCTTTTTTTTACAAGAAACTTTTCATCCACAATTTTCGTCCACTCTGTATCCAACTCACTCCATTGCCCAGGTTTAAGTCGTGATTTTTCTATTATTTTAGATTTTGTTATCTTTACTTTATTAATTCTGTAAATGTAAATTAATTTTCTGATATAAGTGTGGCCTCATTTTAAAATCAATAGTCAAGGTATTATGGCAAGCTTATTGAGGGATTACCTATATTAAAATAATCTAAAAAAATGATAGTTGTTTATTCATCAGGTTACTTCCATAATTAATAACCAATAATGAAATTGTGACTGGTTGAAATTAATAATATCACATACACACAAATTAAAGCACAACTTTCATCCTGTTCTGTAATTCATTATAAAAACTTGAGATTTCTCTACAAATTTATATTGAAATGTTTTACCTACAAGCCTGGTATACTGCCATACAAACATACTGGGGTAATGTCAAATCCAATGCCTGAAATTAAAAGAGTTTTATAAGAAAAAATCTGTACTACTATTACTCTTAATATTACTACTATTTTTATTTCAATCAATCTCTGTTATCTACACATTTAAAGCATTAACTTTTGTTTGTACTCAGGTCAACATACCACTTTGGAGCTTGTTTCATATTCTTTTATGATGCTTTCAGCAAGATCCTGTACTCCGGTACACTGCAGGTTTAAGCAGAGTGCCGATATTGATAGCTTGTCATTGTCCAACTCAAGTAAATTCTCAATCACCTTTCTAGAATTTCTATAGCTTGGTCCCTTTAACCCTGAATACTTAACAGCAGCTTTCTAAAAACATCAGAACACAATTTAATTGTTGTCTTACTATATTAAAAAGTCCATTACTAAACAAATCAGAACTAAGGATAAACTGGTGGATTCAAACTGTAGTAATTAATGAGTAATAATGGTTAATTTACATATATGCTCCAATGCTGCTCCTTTTGGAATCACCCTGATCTTTTGACACAAATAGATGACGTAATGAATATTAGCTTAGAATCACTTCTTCATATGCAGCTGAACAAGCAATCTTGGACCCAAGCATCCTTACCAATCCGTTTAGTTATTAGGTTTATTAGATTTAACTACAATTATGTTAAATAGTAATATATATATTCCATGTAATATATTAAATTCTCATGAGTAATAACACTTACTTCATCAAAATTAGTACCAAGCAAAGAAGCTGCCAAATCTAGAAGTATTACAATTTTACTTGTGTCTGAAAAGTTATTCCCTGGAGTAGATTTAATTTGAAGTAAGCGTTCAAATTCTGCAGCTTTGCTAAAAAACAAATTATTTAAGTAATATAATGGTGTAAAGACAATTAATGTGTGTTAATTACATAAGCTAAAAAGATTTTGGTTCAAAATCAAGGGATCAGTTGCATCAGGAAACTACCCTTCGTAGTACTCAGCTTTGCTGTATGAGATATTTGTAGCCAAAAAATTAACACGAACCTCAGAACTTTTACTTCGTCAGCCAAACCTAATTTTACAGCTAAGAGCCGCAGAGTTTTTGACGTAGCCATTTTAATTAGATTACGTAGCTTTGGATATTTCTTAAATTAATATTAATACTTCATTTATGTCAGGCTCCGCCTTTTAAACGCATTAGTCTAACCGCCGTCTATTCGCTTTTGACATATTCATTATCATTTTGAAATGGGTTTCATTTTACATTTGGAAGCTGACTATTGACTGGTATTTTGTCTACAAAGTACAAAATTGTTTTTTTTATCGGTGACAACAGCTGATGTATTTGTTATCTATGAAGTCTTTGCGTCTCGTTCTACGCAAAATCATGATTACGTAATCTTATTGTCATTACTAAGATTTTAACAATATGTATTTTGCTATTAAAATATTTAAACATTGAACTTATCAATCACTATTGCTTCACAGTTAACAACTTCATTTATGTAAAAACTTCATACATTGAAATGGTGGGATAGGCGTAATACTAAGTGGACACCTAGGGCTGTCACTTGTAGCGTATCGTAGATACGCACTAAAAATGTACATACTGTTTGGTGTAGTAGTTTCTATACGATTTTGATATATGTGTCAACATAAATACAGGACAAGAATAAAACAGACGTCACTCAATAGACTTTTAAGACGAGTGAGCATGTATTTTTTCCTTTGAGCGTTTCTATTAGAATATAAATTAATTACCGTTGTTTGTGAAGAAATATATCAATTTAACAAAGATAAAAATGGGTTGTGATTTATAAATATAGAACATCCCATAAATGGTGACCCCGACGTGATTTTTTTTTTCGACGTGATTTTTTTTCCGACGTGATCCATACACTCTGATTACAATGCATTTTCTTTCCATTGTTTTATTGCCTTATTAACCAAAATTATTATATGAAATATTTAGTGTCAACACTGAAGTCGTAGATTCGTAGTTCGGGTACATCATACGTTGACGGCGTATCTAAGGTACAAAAGGCTATTTTCCTACTTGATTCGAAGTCATTAATGATCACGAATCGGATACAGAAATCTGAGGCCAAGATTAAGGGTTGTGTTGCCACTGACTTTGTTGTTTGTTTATTTTTAAACACAACAGTGAATTTAAAATAAAAGGAAATTGATTTTTGTTATGCTGTCTGAAATTACAAAGAAACTTAAAGGAACTTCTTGTATGGTACTAACTACTACTTGTATATAATTAATGCACACAAAACATGATATACTATTCTCAAAACTAATATGGCGAAAATTTTACAGTTTGATAAAAAAAACACCTCACTGAAGTAACATATTTATAATACAATTACTGAATAATTGTAATAGAGCTGAAACTAATTATTGAAGTTGCCAATAACCAATAATGAAATATAAAACTATTCATTAAAAACACATCGTAAAATTTGTATTTATCATATTATTCTTGTGTCAAATCTAAAATTATATCCACCACACCCCTAAAATCTATAAACTGTATTCAACAGATTTTCATTGCGACATTTTCATATCACAGACGACATGTTGATTTTTCTAGTTCTGTGAAGCCGATACGGATTGCTGTCATCTATCTGCTGCTACAAAAATGTCTTTGTAGTTATCAGGGTGTAGGTCATATTTTAATTAAATTGTAATCTTTCACAAAATCGTGCTCAATTTCGCATGTTTAAATCATAATAGAAAATAAGAAGAGGATCTATTCACCCAAAACAGGGGTGTGTATGATGTGATGTCTTGCGAATATAAATTCGTATCAAAATAATCTGAAGCTATTTATAAATATTATTTTCTCATCTTTTACTTATGTTCAAACGTTAATAGTATCGTCTGGTCTATAATTAACTCGTGAAAGTTTATAAATAATTTAGTTTACCATGGTGGTGTAGATCATTCGATCAGGCGAATCTTAATATTTGGTTGCCATTTTTTCGTGAGATAAGTTTGTTCTTGGTGATTATTGGGCGTGATCGCAGCCCAGTGTCAGTTCTTAGCGCGCGGAAGTGTCAAGTGCGGTTGTAGTGAAGTGCCGTGGTGTTTTCAGGTAGCAATGCAATTGGTGTCAGTTTGGTGGAGATAATAAGAGTGAAGTGATGATGTGGGCTTAGTGTGTGGAACAGCGGCACCACGGCTTCCTCTGTGGCAGGTGGCGCGAGGGGAGCAGAGTCCCCCTCGCAGGCCAACCAGGACACGGTGGATAACGCCACTCCCACCTGTTGGTAAGTACCCTAATTAAATATTAAAAAAAACAACCTTCCAAACGAAAAAAAATTGTTACCATAAGCTATGTCAAAACCTAAAATTTTGTATGAATATAACCAATTATAATATTAATGATCAAAAACAGGAATATATATTACAAGTGGTTATTTATGTAATAATGGAAATAGCTTATCAAACCTAGTAATATTTTCATAGGCACTTAGACTTAAAACCTTAACTAAAAAGTCTAATAAAATTTGGTAATTGACCAATTACTAGTGCTAACATAAATAGATATGTCTTATAAATATCCTGCTTTTACCTTTGTTTTTTAATTGTATTTTATATGTAGACATATTATTTTTACTACACCTATATGATGCAGATATTGTGAAAGAAGCATTAAAATCAATAATTGAATAACTTTATAAAAATGTAACAACTTATAGGCTTAATTGTACATGACTTTGATAATGAATAGTACCTTTGAATTTGATAATAACATTTTTTTAATGATTCATAAAGTTTAACTAATTCAGCTGCGTTTAGTCTTGAAATTATTTAAGTAGATATTACTTTATTATAAAAAAACTACTTTAAAATCTCTATTCTCTGTATGGTAAAATTGCTCTTATGCTGATTCCTTTAAATGTGAGACATGAATATCTATGTAAATATTGGTTATATATTTTTATTTTTACCCTTTATTATTATACATAATTTAAGTCTTGAGCATTACAGGACTATATGTAATAGCTATTATACTATTGTGTGCGATTGGTCAGGCGTTTCAAGATGACCTTACTTTGATCATTATTCTTTCCATTCATATACTAATTATGTATTTAAATGTTGTTATTTTTAGCTCTGTCTGAGCAAGTGTTTCAAAAAGTTCATGTGCCTTAAGAGTTTTTTAATATGCTTATCAAATTTGATGGTCATAATTAAGCAGAGATTGTAGGCTAAAAATTTTTAACCCCGAAACTATTTTAATTGAAAAGTAGTTAACCAATCTTATAAGACATTTGGTGTGGTATATTAGTTTCTTAGCAAATTTACTCACCTCACACCTATTACTTATTAGTACATATTATCTTCTTTATTTATAAAAAATAAATCAGTCTTATTGCATGGTTTTATCTAAATTATTTATCAGCTACTTCATCACAATGTAAACGCAATCTAATAGTAAGAGACGAAGGAGTATGTTATTTCAATAAATGCAATTATACAGAATTCATTTTAACAATTAGCGTTTTTGGGGGTTAATTTTCAGAAAAAAAAATCATAATTAATTCAATTTTTTTAGTCACATGAATAAGTTATTCAAAGTAAAATTTTCACATACATATTTGGTTTTATTGCCCAAATTCGTTTAGATGTATGCCATTATCAATTTTAAGTAATAATCATCACCAAAAAATAGTTGTAAAGCTGTGTTAAATTCCTGTTTTCTGTGTAACAAAGAAATTATCTTTTAAAATATCAATATAAATGGCAGTGATAAGCATAAGACTTAGCAACAAACATTCATAATGTTGGACTAAAAATAATATATGCCATGCTAATGACTCACATGGTTATTTTTAACATGTTAATGTTTGATTTTAGAAATTTAATAGATTCCATATACTCAGTTGCATATAATATACATACAGTTATGTAAATCATATCAGTGATATTTTTATTAAAATTATTGTAAGTGAGTAATAATCATCTCCTGGAAGATTTTTATTAATTGATATTGATTTGTACAAATCAGATAACTTAATATACTGAAGTAGATTAATATGCACCTAATGAAGTTTTCTTTTGCATATCATCATAAGTATCATTATTATTAACTAACAATTATATCAATAATGCACTATATTTAGATAAAACCTAATTTCTAGATTATTGTGGATGAAATAAATGAAATCTTTGCTTTTAATATGACTGAATCAATCTCTCAAAAATATTTATTGTTCAGTCATGCTGAATTGTAGTTAAAAGCATTGAAACTATCATCATCTCAACGTGAACGTGAAATTTATTAAAATCAAAACCAAATCAAATCTGTATGCCTTCTGTCTGTCTTACTCTATCAGCATTTAAAAAATGAAAATGTAATTATCACCAAGGCTAAATTTGTATGTGCCCTTTAGCTAATAATACCATTATTTATAGAATCTCACAAGAATCTATTTATAGGGGGCATAAAATTGTGTGGGCGAAAAATCCTCTCATTGTACGCAAAAATGTATCTACAACAGCTGGTTTTGTAAACACGAGCCGTTAATTCATCACCGGCTTCTAAAAATAATCAGTGACATTCGTGGTTTAATTGCAATGGCCACGTTTATGGGACGTCCGGTGTTTCATCCTACGCGTTTGACCCGTCGTTTCACATTTGTATGTCAAAATCCCATACGTTTTTGACATACGACAATTATATTTGCTATGTATGTATATATGTATAGCTGTGGGCAAATGTGATTTAGAGCTCATATCATGCCGTAGTGTCTGAAGAGCTTTGGAAACTAGAGAGTGGAGAAATGATGTCCGCCGTTCCACAACTGCGCGTTTTTCAAGGCAGTTTTTGCCGCGCACCACCACTTTGTGGAACCAGCTGCCCACTGAAGTATTTCCGAACCAATTCGACTTAGGGTCCTTCAAGAAAAGAGCGTACAAATTCTAAAATGGCCGGCAACAAATCGCCGCCCATGGACACTAAATGCCAGAGCCTCGTGATTCCATTGATTCACAAACTGTCTTGAAAAACGCTCAGTTGTGGAACGGCGGCTGTTGAGGTGCAAGTGAGTATAGCAATTTTTATTTTTTTACTTGGGGAAATGCATTGCGCATACCCTTCCGCGGAGCGACTGCTTGGTGCAGAAGGGTTATGTGGGACTCGCCATTGTGCATACCCATTAAAACCCCAAGGCGCCACCAACAATCGCCTTATGCGGGATGCGGTAACAGCAGAGCCTTATCCGCTTCCCGACATGCGATGCGGCCGTTGCGTCCGCCTCTTCACGCCTATTGTTGGTTTCTGAGGATGCTTGACACAGCAAGCATCTTTCACAGACCGGGCCATATGCATTTACAAATAGCTAGGGGAGATGGGTCATCATCCCTTCTTAAGTGAGTATAGCAAACCTCAACTGAACGTTAATTTGAGGTGTTGCCGTATCACTGTATCTTTCATCCGCGTTAATTCACTCGTAGCCTTCTGTTATATATAGATTATTAAATTTCCTTTCCATAAAAAAAAAACTATACAAAAAGGATTTTCAGTAATTCAAAGCCTAATATCCTTCGGTTCTGTTATATGGTTATTTGTATTTATCTATATCTGTGACAATGTACAGCGAAATTATAGGTACTTTTAATCGAGAAACCGTTTGAAAGACCGACACTGTACGCGTTTTTATTGTCACAATTGTGGTATCTGCAGTAATTGGGTTACGATAACTCCACTGTTTACTCAAAGGAATGCCAAATTTCATATTATTAACCTAATTTCGAAGTGCGTCAAAAGTTTTATTTTACGACAAGCGGACATGTCCGGGGAGGATCTTGAGCTAGATTTGTAGCGCGTATTTCTTATATATATATATATATATATATATATATATATATATATTAATGACGTAATTTCCGGTTTGTGACGAATATTGAAGGTTCATTTGTTTTTATATCTTACCCAGTTATTATTTCATAGTGTCCTGTCCCGGGTGTTGCAGAACTGGAAGTCGTTTTATGTCGCTTATGGAAGATGCAGCAAGATGCACGGCAAAAATGGTTAGCGTGGACAAGCTAAACCTTAATTATTGATGATTAAAATATAAAATAAATCAACAAATCAACAATCAAAACACTTAAGAAGCCAAAAAGGTTTAGGTTAGGTTACGTTTAGGTTGTACACACTAACCATTAAATTTTTGCCGCGGTGGCGTTAATGCGTAACTACCAATTCATTATTTTTAGAATAGTAGTATAAGCTAAAAACAATTGACGAAATGTATAAAATTGGAAACCTCACAAATATGTCTTAATTTATCTGCAAACTTTCTCGAGGGTCAAAACGTGGCCCTGTTATAGCTCAGTAGTATTTTGGTCAGTAGAGTATTTTTAAAATAAAATTAATAATTACGTAATTCATTGTCGGATTGTAAAATGTAAAATTTAATCACGCTAAGTGTAATCTTTAAAACCTACATAAGTATAAATAAAAAAATAAAAAATTATTATATGAAGCATCCAGTCGGTAGTAGTATTGTCTGTACCTAGTTACATCTAGGTGTGATGTTGGTTTAAAAATGATTTATGCATCCTACAATAAGGGTGAAAGAATAAACAAAAACCGTTTTCTAAGTAAAGTAAATTATCTTACACTTGGACCAGATGCTGTGCTACGCAATACATCAACTACGGCTGATGACAGCAAACCTCAGAATCGGGCAGCCTTCAGTCAATTAAAAAGCGTATCAGCGATTTCGCTCCCACAATGCTTAAAGTCGAAAGTCTTCGAATACTACCAGTGATGAGTTACGGCTTTGAGACTTAATCTTCAAGCCTTCAAGGTTCGCGTTGCTTAATCTATGAAAGAAATACGTTTATTTTGGAGCATAAGATGAACCTGTAGGCATCCCTACTCATCGGCAAAGAAGACAGAGGGTGTAGGCCGAGAGAAAAAGCCGGCGTTAAAAACTCTCGTTACTCTTTTTTATGGAGAGGGTTATTTTCCATGTTTCTCTGCGCGATCGAATTATAGAAGAGATCCGTAGAAAAACTAAAGTCACCTAACCGATATAGTAAAATGGCCGTAAAAGTTTAAATATTAATGGCAAAACCCGAAACACGGATGGCCGATGGGGCAGAAGAGTTCTGGAGCGGCAGCTGAGAACCAGTTGGCGAAGCATTGAACGCCCTCCCACTAGGACAGACGAGCTGGTGGAAGGAAGTGGGTGCAGAGCGTGGAAATTTCCGGGGAGATGCTTATTAATACAGTAGTGCACGTCAACGGGCTGAAGGGCAACGTCAAATTCAGCTGATTATGATGAGAATTCAAGGTTAAATGGAAGGTTGAATAAAAGGCTTAAAGGTAGAATACACGGATACTGTATTAGGTGTATCAGGTTATCTAGGTCAGAATAATATTCAGGACTAGCAGAGAAGGAAATGTCATGACAAATACGTTTTTATATTTTAAATGTCTGTAACATTTAAAATTCTTCGTCCTCAGTTAATTATTCTTATAAATATTCACAGTCCATGAATATAAAGCTCGGATTGAGCTGCAGGTCAAGTCTGAAAGCTTTGAGTATCCAAACCTTTAAGCTAATGTAAAAGCGACAGAGCAATGAACGATTGCTATCTCTAAGTAGTTCCTCAATGTTTTATACTAAAAGAAATATGCACACATTCATTAGAATATTAAACAGTAAAAATACAAATAATTATGGACAAAATGCTATTAATACTTTTATCTATAAAATAGTGTACTACTGTTTTTTTTTATGAGAAAAAATAAAGAAATACATCAAAAAACCAGCAGCTAGTTAAAAGGATAATATTTACTTATTTAAATATATATTATAATAATTATTTAAATCTTTATATTATTATTGATTATGAAAGAAGATAATGCATTATAATACAATAAACGATAAAGTAAAAGATTTTAGTCGGAAACGGTTTATAATTTATACTTCTTTTTTTATTTATTAAATGCTCTAGTCTGTGTCGTTGTGTTCACCGTTTCAAATCACCGCTACATTTGGTTTTTAAATGTGTTTATGATAAATAATTTATAGCTGGCCTTACAAGAGGATCTCAATTCTGTTCTACATTTAAAAATCGAATTTATTTCCGATTTTGATATCAATCGTAAAATCCTGTGTCAAATCAAATCATATATTATAATAACGTTTATATGGCAACTAATAGACGTTACATTAGTTCAGTTCAAACAACATCACGCTATATGAGAATGCAATAGTACTGGTTTTGTTTTCATATACATATGATTACTTCGTGCTATCCCCTTCTAAATTGCGATTGATAATTCAGATAATGCTTAAAGCGTAGTACTGTAAGTTATGGTTTGTGTGACGCCGAATCCTGAAAATAATTAACCGCCAAAATCGTTTGGAGTACGCGCGCCGCAGGACAAATGCCATCGTATAATGAACCTATTAGCATATTTACTGCATTAGCGCGCGAACAATCGCGCGATGAATAGTGTAGACTAGGAGATGCTTGATTACTTGTTTATTTGCGATTTCGTATTAGACACCAAAGCATTGTGTAACGGCGGCGAGGCATAAAATTATAATATGTAAGTGAACTGAAAGTTCGTTGTTATACGTCATATAGTATTTATTTAATAGATTTTTATATATATATCTTAAATAAAGGTTTGGACTTTTCATTTTTGATGATACACACATGACGTATGCAATATACATATTTCAGCACCTGTTTACACACTCGTCCTGCCCACTTTCCTGCTTACTCCGGCTGAATGTAAATGCGGTATTAGGTTTCAAGCCAGGTTCCTCATGATTGCCTTGCCTTAACTTTATGAATAATAATTATAATAAAGCCCAATCTTTACAAATGTGGAATATACACTTTAGATTTGTTACAGTCAAAACCGTTTACGACGACATCGTTTAAAACAACATACTCATATATTGACCAAAATCAAAGGTCCCGGCTGAATTCTATTGTAATTTCTAATAACAACGTTATTGGCTGTTACAACTATCGGTTATAACGACCAAATATGAGTAGTCACTTCGATGTCGTTATAACAGATTTTTATTGTATTTTTTTTTTCGATTCCTAAATTCCTTTGTACCATTGATCGGATCGGAGCCCCTTCACAGTTAAAATTACCCTCCTCCTTAATGAATTAGTTTGCATTAAAAAAGAAAACTTAACAACACTGAAATCGAATGCGTTTATGTTGATAATCGGACCATCTCCAAAAAGAGCTCCTGTATTAATTATTATTAGTAGTTGGTCATTTGGCTGGCTCCTAAGCTACACATAGTTTGACGAGCTCAATGGCACCGATCGACGGATGAGGTCGTATACGGAACATCATTACCTCCTTGGTATGCCTGACGACGCGTTTATGGTCTGAAAATGAAAGTTTATTGTATGTATGACGTACGCATACGATTCGGTACAATTGAATTGTAGGTGACAAATAAGGGGCTAATAGTTTTGCTTGTACGCAAACATATGTAATTATTATTATAGAGACGAGCATTTGTACGAACAATCTTAAAAAAATGAATGGCAAAATATTTGGCTAACCTCGTAAACGGCTGGACTTATTTGAGTAATTTTCTTTTATTCTTTGAATTCTGAATATTTTTTTAGAGATATAGGTAAGTTTTTTATAAATGGTATGGCGTGTAATAAATAATCGACGCATTTCACCTTTGTATAATTCTAATTATAATAAAATTAAGAGCATTTCATATTTATTTGTTTGACGTTCATAAGTGTACATGGTGTTGTTTTGACTTTTTAAAGTAAGCTTCGTATAGGCTGTTATAATTTTCTTTTTGGGATGGTTTCAGGTGGGCTGCGTGGTCGGCAATGGGCTGCTTCGGTTCGCCGGGCGCCAAAAGCGGCGAGGATGACGCCAAATCGCAGAAACGACGGAGCGACGCCATCACACGCCAATTACAAAAAGATAAACAGGTAACCCGAAATAAATCTACACAAATAGTATAAAGAGGAAAACTTTGTTTGTTTGTTATGAATAGGCTCATAAACTACTGGACCGATTTTAAAAATTCTTTCACCATTCGAAAGCCACATTATCCACGAGTAATACAGGCTATATTTAATTTTGAACAAAAATAGGGTTCCGTAAGATATTAGGGTTTTTCGGACACAAGGTGTAAAAAATCTACTAAAAAATAAAAAAAGGGGGTAGCATAGCAAAATGTTCCATGTTGGCATGTACTAAAAAGGTAGGCTAGGCATTAAGGAGAAACGAAGTTCGCGGAAGCAGCTAGTAAGTAATATATATATAAATGAATCCCTATTTCGCTTGGTCACGGCATCAAGCGTGATCGGCTGGACCGATTTCGCTAATTCTTTTGGTTGTGTTTGTTTATGTCAGGAGAAGGTTCTTATGAAAGAAATTTAGAAAATAGCGCGGAAAATTATAAAATTTAAGAATACTTAACTGTATTAAGTAATACTGACTTTTATTAAGTTAGCAAATTTATGGTGTCTTATATAGATTTATTCAAATAACACATTGCATTAATTCTTTATATATATAATTCTACTGTACGCGTGTATGTCACGGAACTCCTCTTAAACGGCTGGACCGATTAAAATGAATTTTTTGTATGTGTTTGGGTGGCGCATTGGTTTAGATTCACAAATCTACCTGGCAGATG
Source organism: Pieris rapae (assembly GCF_905147795.1). NCBI lineage: Eukaryota > Metazoa > Arthropoda > Insecta > Lepidoptera > Pieridae > Pieris > Pieris rapae. Next base: position 1,678,261 of record NC_059513.1, read on the forward strand.
GCGCTGCAGTAGGTATTTAGGTTATTTTTTATACTGCAACTAAACATCGGTTTGTTTAATATCCTTATTGCTTGAAATATACAGAACAACGTCTGTCGGGTGCGCTAGTTAAGAATATTAATGATTAAAAAAAAGTATACAGCAAGGAAATATACAGTAACAAATTTAATTTATGTTTATATATTATATAGGACTTTAAATTATTTCATCAAAACAACACTGTCTTGGAAGTGTCTAGACGTGGTCAGCGTTATAGGAAATCGCGTTGTATTCGAGAACGTAAAACGGTTTTTTTTTAACAATATGAAAACGGAACACGAATTTAATAAAGTTATTTAGTTTAATTATATAAAAACCCAATTGAAACAGGTGAAACGCTTATTATGGCCTTGAAAAATCAATATAAATTTCACATTACAGATATAACTTAAGACATCAGCGCCTTATAAGAGGAATTACCGCGTTTTAGGCGTATTATTGTAGGTGCGTACTAAACTCATGTTAAATAATTTTATGATAATTTCCAGTTATATCGCGCAACGCATCGCCTGCTCCTACTCGGCGCTGGTGAGTCTGGCAAGTCGACGATCGTGAAACAAATGCGCATCCTTCATGTGAACGGATTCTCTGATAAGGAACGCCGGGAGAAGATTGAGGATATCAAGAAGAACATACGCGATGCGATTCTTGTGAGTAAATAGAATTCTCTAGCGCGCTTTTCTAGGCAGTTTTTGCCGCGCACCACCACTTTGTGGAACCAGCTGCCGACTGAAGTATTTCCGAACCAATTCGACTTAGGGTCCTTCAAGAACAGAGCGTACCAATTCTTAAAAGGCCGGCAACGCACTCGCGAGCCCTCTGGCATTGAGTGTGTCCATGGGCGGCGGTATCACTTAACATCAGATGAGCCTCCTGCCCGTTTTAAAAGTCATATATTAAGGTGGATTAGATTGGCTTTATTTATTAACTATGACTTTTAGATTTGTTTAAGCTATTGCATAGATTTTATATCGCGGGCTCTGAGCGTGGCGACCGAATCATAAATTCCGTAACGAAAATAACCTAACACACGATGACGTAACATATGTGTGGTCAGTACGCGTGAGAGCGGGACAACGCATATTGCATCTCACATCGGTGCCGTAACGCAGGTGCGTTAGAGAGAGACAGAGTATATAGGCGTGTTATTCTGAGTCTGATAGAGTGGTAGATTGAATTAATCAAAGAAATAATACTGCTATGCAATAGCTTTAGCGCGGAAGTCCCCGAGAGTCCCACGTTTTTTTTTATTTTGTTATGGAAATAGTTAAAATTCCATGCCAGTTTCTAGTAAAATAGATTTTTCTTTATGTAACGAGGCAAACGGGCAGAAGGGCTTCTGGTGTTAAGTGAGGTTTCGCAAGTGTGTCGCTGGCCATTTTAATAATGTTCTATACAATTTTTCGGATCTTGATGTGCTTTGTCATTTCAGACGATAACTGGTGCGATGAGCACGCTTACACCGCCCATACCTCTCGAAAAGCCTGAGAATAAGGCTCGAGTTGACTACATACAAGTGAGTTATATATAATTATGTATGAATATATTGTAGTAGTATATGTAGGATTTATGTATATATCATTCTCATTATTCAAAATGTAATGTATAAACAGATTTCTAGTAGATATATTATGTTGTACATCCTTCAGCTTTGTCAAATGTTTACGTAATGAAGACAGTGGTGATTGGTTTAATACTAAGTCATAGTATTAAAGAAATGCGTGCGTAAAAAGTACACATAGTAAATTAATTATGACTAAGGTATGGGCCCTAATAGATGATGATGTACCAGTATATGTTTACTCCACTCCACTCTTTATTTGTATATCTATATTCACACTGTTTACATACTGTATACGTGTTAACGATAATATAAATAAATAAAAATCTTCGTTTACTGCACAAGACGTTATGCGGCAAAATTGTCATCTAAATCTCTAATATATAGCTAACTAAATTAAGATTATATCAACCAATATATTTTCTCGATCTCCCTTTCTCACTCTCTCTCTCTCTCTCTGTGGTGGTAATTGCCAGGACGTAGCTTCACAACCGGATTTCGACTACCCACGTGAGTTCTATGAGCACACAGAGGAGCTGTGGAAGGATGGAGGGGTTCAGCGGACCTATGAGCGCAGTAATGAGTACCAACTTATAGACTGCGCCAAGTAGTAAGTAGAATATATATATATATATATATAGAGTCAAAACTCTGTATAACGATTCTCTAGGGATTGTGCAAGTTTTGACGTTACAAAGAGTTTATCGTTAATTAAAAGTCGGTGTTAGAAAAACTTTATTTCAGACTAGTGTAATTAATAAAACAAAATTCTTATTTGAACGCTGTGCGTACAGACATCTTTTGCTGAATCAGAAATTATGTTGTTTTTTTATTTTTTTTTATTCTATTCATATACAAGCAAACGACAAAATTACGTACACAACTCCGCAGTTTTAGCTAATTTCGGCAACTTAAAAACTTTTTATTATTTAATTGTCGTAATTGAGGGTAGGCGAACGTCTTTGTTAGAGGGTATAATTTTATGGTAGACAAGCTAAACCAACCAATGACGAGGGATTTTAACGCTTTAGAGAATTTGTCGTTATATTAAAGCACATTATATGGAGTTTGCGCTATACATATAGAATTTATGTTTGTTCGCCATTTAAATAATATATTCCTGTTACAAAATATGTTTAAAATAGTAGAGTAAACATTTGTTTGAGATTTTAAAACGTCTTAACAAGCAACAAACAAACAACTAGTTTAATAAAATTTTTAAGAGTTTGATTTCATTACAAACCATCATTTTGTATTGGATATAAAAAATTACGGTTTCCGAGTCGATAAAGAGAGAGTAATATTTTTTTGTGTTTAATTTATTACACGTTTTGAATACGGGAATTATTTTTCAGTTTCCTGGACAAAGTGCACGTGATAAAGCACCCAGAGTATACGCCCACGGAGCAAGACATCCTTCGCTGCCGAGTTCTCACTTCGGGCATCTTCGAGACGCAGTTCGTCGTCGATAAAGTCAATTTCCAGTTAGTATATTTATATATTTATCTTTTCTTAGATTTCTTATTATCAGATTTCCATATCAAGTTTAAATCAGATAGTTGTGAACGCTCTGCACACTGATACATTGGTATAAGATATTAAAATACTATCTTTATTTTGAATGGCACAAACACGAAGAGATAATGAAAAACTAAAATAATTAAAATTATAGTATTGTTTTTGATTAACATAACTTTTACACATTGAAAGAAAACACTTTTTTTAACGGATTAAAGTTATGTATTATTGTAAAATAATAATAATTTAACATAATTTAAATTTATCCGTTAAAAAAGTGTTTTCTTTAAATTAAAATTATGTTAAAGTGTGATTGGAGCAACTATGGATATAGACCCAGCTTGTTTATCAGAATTCTCTTGTACTCTTTTTTTTTTTGAATGTATATTTATTTATTAATTGCTTTTTACTATTTTTACTTCGGATACATATGATGTTATCATAGAATTTGTTTCACACGATGATCGCTCATTTATTATGTCAATACGATATATGTTTTGTTAAAAAAAAAAAAAATTCAGTATGTTCGATGTGGGCGGTCAGCGTGATGAGCGTCGTAAGTGGATCCAGTGCTTCAACGACGTGACGGCCATCATCTTTGTGACGGCCTGCTCCTCCTACAACATGGTGCTGCGGGAGGACCCCACGCAGAACAGACTCCGGGAGTCGCTGGATCTCTTTAAGAGCATATGGAATAATCGGTACCTACTTACATTTCTTACGAGTTTTATCCTTTTTTTCTTCATTCTTTCCTTTTTATATTTTTTATTTTATTGTATTTTTATTTTATTTTATTTAAGTATTCCTACAGCTAATCACTAAACAATATCCAAACAATTACATTACACACAAAAAGCCAAAACGGAATACACATTGAAATAGAAACATAAAGCACAGTTTTACAATACACAGTTGTAAGATTGATTGATTGGTAGATTAAAATATATATTTAATATGAAGGAACAAACAAAGCCATTATTAGTAAATAGACCAGTGCCGAAGCCTTCAAAAATAGTAAAAAACGAAAAAAAATTACAGTAGGATGAAACCCATTAGAAATGCAGGGGAATATGATCAAAATGAAAGGAAAAATAAATTACGGTCGATCCGAGTTCGGGAAGTGGGAGGGGGGTGACTTTTAAGGGGGAAAAATTGTTTATCTTGATTTCCGGCGAAACTACCAGTCCTATGGAAAAAAGTTAAATGGCAAAGTTGTAGGTCATAAAAAGATCTACAACTTTGGTATTTACAATTTTTTCACATAACCTCAAAATTTAGGTGAAAAATTCAAAAAACCAAGTTTTTGGTTTTTTATTTATATCTTTTTTAAAAAGTTTTTTTTTTCTACGAAATTTGGTGAAAACTTACCTTATTATGTCCCAAATATACTGTAATTTATTTGATTAAAAATATTTATTTTTTCGCCTCATTTTAACTTAATATCAAAAAAGCACCCTAATTTTCAATCGAAAATTCTGACGTCAAAATTTCAGCTTTTTTCAAAAAGTTTGGGGGCTTTTTGTTCGTTGAAATATCTACTTTCTGATGGTGTAAAAAAAATATACATTACTATAGGAAATATTATTAGAAAATGCAAAAAATTTAAAAAACCTCAAATTCGAAAATTTTCTTTTAATTATGTACAATTTTGAGGTATTTATTAAAATTTACACTTTAATTACTCAAAAAACGTAAGATTTCATGCTTCATTGATAAACGAAAAAATTGCAAATTAAAATATACTTCTATAATTAACAAACAAATAAGTTAATAAAGTTAATATTTAATAAGACATCTACAATATTTTGAAAAAGTTGTAGAATCTTCTGTAAATAATATTTGTAGATGCCTATTTATTGCTGTTTTAAGATAATTTATATACCTGAGTGACCTTCGGTGAATTTTGAATTTTTCTTTAAATAAAGTAAATTTCTCACAAATCACTTAGAGTAACTCAGCCTGCAGGTGTATTTTTAAAAACGATGTTGTACACTACTCTGTATCTCGAATACTGGCTAACGGTTTTTACAGCTGCTACGAAATAGCAGGTAGCAGTAAGGCCCAGACCCTCCTAGGTCCATCCCCACTACTCAATGAAATAACTTACACTGGGCTAAAATTCACCGAAGGTCACTCAGGTATATAAATTATCTTAAAACAGCAATAAATAGGCATCTACAAATATTATTTACAGAAGATTCTACAACTTTTTCAAAATATTGTAGATGTCTTATTAAATATTAACTTTATTAACTTATTTGTTTGTAATTATAGAAGTATATTTTAATTTGCAATTTTTTCGCTTATCAATGAAGCATGAAATCTTACGTTTTTTGAGTAATTAAAGTGTAAATTTTAATAAATACCTCAAAATTGTACATAATTAAAAGAAAATTTTCGAATTTGAGGTTTTTTAAATTTTTTGCATTTTCTAATAATATTTCCTATAGTAATGTATATTTTTTTTACACCATCAGAAAGTAGATATTTCAACGAACAAAAAGCCCCCAAACTTTTTGAAAAAAGCTGAAATTTTGACGTCAGAATTTTCGATTGAAAATTAGGGTGCTTTTTTGATATTAAGTTAAAATGAGGCGAAAAAATAAATATTTTTAATCAAATAAATTACAGTATATTTGGGACATAATAAGGTAAGTTTTCACCAAATTTCGTAGAAAAAAAAAACTTTTTAAAAAAGATATAAATAAAAAACCAAAAACTTGGTTTTTTGAATTTTTCACCTAAATTTTGAGGTTATGTGAAAAAATTGTAAATACCAAAGTTGTAGATCTTTTTATGACCTACAACTTTGCCATTTAACTTTTTTCCATAGGACTGGTAGTTTCGCCGGAAATCAAGATAAACAATTTTTCCCCCTTAAAAGTCACCCCCCTCCCACTTCCCGAACTCGGATCGACCGTAATTTATTTTTCCTTTCATTTTGATCATATTCCCCTGCATTTCTAATGGGTTTCATCCTACTGTAATTTTTTTTGGTTTCAAAAATTATCGACACTGGTCTAAAAAGATACCTGAGTTTTTTAAATACTTTTTTAAGAATTTTTTAATCAGATTAAATATATCGATTTGCTGGTAATTTATGCTGTAATCTGTAGGTATGCAATACATAACCGAGTTTCGTAAATAGTTGGTCTTAGAACGAGGAATTTCGAATAATTGGATTTGCCTTGTATTAAGTGATGAAGGGGTCTTAAATAGTTAAAGCTTCTCTGGATTTCACGATGGAAAAATTATATTACATGATATTAGGTACGTAGAAACTATTTTTTTCCGGTTCTAACCTTTGTAATGAATTCCAGATGGCTTCGCACAATATCGGTGATCCTGTTCCTCAATAAGCAAGACCTGCTCGCGGAGAAAGTGCTCGCGGGCAAGTCCCGCCTCGAGGATTACTTCGCGGAGTTTGGACGGTACCAGACCCCGCCTGACGCCAGCCCCGATGTCAGGGATCACCCGGAGGTGGCTCGCGCTAAATACTTCATACGGGACGAGTTCCTGGTGAGTAGCATAGGAAGGCGAGTGTTGTCCTGATTTGAAGGGTCACTAAGATTTCTTTATGAAGGCTACCTTGTCCTTGTACCTTTTTTTCTTGGCACCGAAATCTGTTTCGAGACAAATTTTATTATTTATAGTATTTTTTTTCTAGTTTAGTGCTTGCCTTGCCTATTAATAAATTGTAACCGAAAAAGCGATGAGGCCTAGAAGTTCTAGACTTTACTATTAATTACTATATTTTTTGGCAAAAGTTGGTTTTTTCGAGTGCATTTCTGCAATATGAATTTTTTAAATTGTTATCGTTATTCGGTGGAACAAATAGAAATATAATTTTTTTTAATTTCATATAAAATATTGAATTAATTTAAGTCGCCCAAACATTTTGCGCGGTTAAGGTTACATTTCGTGTTTGTAGGCGTAAAAGTAATTTTGTCCTCGGCCTCGTATAATTACGTTTTACGAGATTTGAATTGTGTTTCCAGCGTATAAGTACGGCCAGTGGCGAAGGCAAGCACTACTGCTACCCTCACTTCACCTGCGCCGTGGACACCGAGAACATCAAACGCGTCTTCAACGACTGCCGCGACATCATTCAGAGGATGCATCTGCGGCAGTACGAGCTCCTCTAACGGTCAGTATGGCTTTTGGGATATTTTTAACGTATACGTACACTTGGAAGCCGAAATCATCATAATAATAATAAAGAAAAACACTTTTTTACGGATTGTCTTCAGTCACCGTGACCACGCACGCTGTAAAGCACGCGAAACGTCGGTTTAAATTTAAATTATGTCTAAATAATTATAAATTTAAATACAATAATACATAATTATAATCCGTAAAAAAGTGTTTTTTTTTAATTGTGTAAAAGTTATGTTAATAAAAGACAATACTATAATAATAATTTTTTTTTCCTAACTAAATCTTAACTTCTTTCAGTAGTAGTTCTCTTGATGGGTAAAGACCAAGTTTAGTCAAGATGCCTTAACAGTAGTGTATGTACGTAGAAAGTCAAAACTAAATTTGTATGAAATTGACAGTTCGAGTTTCGACATTTCATAGAAATTTTGTTTGGCTTTTTACGTATACATACGCTATTGTTGAGGCATCTTGACTAAGCCCCCAAACCTTTTCCAAATATCTTATCCATGTTTCCTTTCTCCATTTGCTTTCTGCTAACGTTTATATTTCTTCTATCCACCTTTCTTGTTGGATGCTCGTCTTTTCCTTGTCCGAACTTGTCTTTTAAGTACACCTATTATCGGCATCTTACTATATGCCCAAATGATATCCAAGTCTAACAATATCACATATATACTGGTCCAATTTCAACTCTTTTTCAAGATAAAAATATAAGCAATATAGTAAAGAACACTTTCTTAGATATTTCGATAATTGCAGTGAGAACAGCGATTCCAATGCGCCAAGGCTGGTTCGAAGCCGGCGTGATATGACACCAAACGAATACGACAGCAATATTTACATATTATACATATACTATCTGTGTGTAACGCTCCAATATTAAATTATACAAATCTTTATTAGCGATGGCAATACATAATTTAAGTCCTATGTCGATATATTTACAACTATCGACGCAATGAGAAATTCTTGGACTTTATTGTCTCTTGTCAAAAATGTCAGTATTTATATAACTTTTTATGATCTGTGTTGCCATCGCATGTAGAGCAAGGCTGGGACATACGTGGCAATCTAATCTACTTTAATACATCACTAGTGTGTCCAAAGCCTGATCTCTTGCACATTATCTGTGGTCATTGGAATGCGATTTTGTACACTGGCTTTGTGTTTTTTCCATAGACTACACACTCTTTAATTAACTTTTGAGTAATTCACTGACTCACTAATTTAGTTGTTACGTTTTTGGCGTACGGAAGCCATATTTAGAGTTAAACCTCGACGCCTGAATCTAACCATGAGACAACTAAATATGTTATTTGTACAGTTACAAATTCGTGTAGCTTGTTAATCTTTAATGCCAAATGAATGTTATATTTTATTGCATTTAAAAAACAGTGTAACTAAATCGTGTTTATGATAATGTGCAAAAGATATAACGACCGCCGAGCGGCAAGTCACTGATTCTTCTGTCGCATGGTGTTTCCGGACGTTACGTACGTGTATTCACGACTTACGTATGAGTGTACGTACTTCGTACGTTGCTACTTTGGAGCATCCAGTGAAGGTGTGGGTTGATCTTGGAATGAAGCTACGAGGTTGTTACCGGTTCAAAAAATCGTCTTTGATTTTTTGGTATGGCAACATCCTTTATGTCTATGAATTTTTTAATTAGACGCGTATTTAACGTGATCGCAAGTTTCTATAGGTAAAATTTGCACTTAATTTTTTTGGATATTTTGAGATTTTTTAAATTTACGCTACATTCCGAGATGTAAACCTTTTTAGAGCTTAACGGCTTTATTGGCTCGATTGTCATTTGTCATCCGAATAACATATCTTTTAGGATACGTAAAAAAATACAAGAGACAAATATCTAATGAATTAATTGTGTTTATTATTTAGTCAATCTGTAGTATTAACAGAAAAAAGGTTAACTTTTTGAAAAAAAAAAAATTGTTTGACATGTGACAGTGACAATCGAGTAATTATCGCGTTGAACAAATCGTTTTATATTGAGGATCATATAGTTTGACTTTTTTGAGGCTACACATAGTATTATGTATATGCACCTTTAGCTTTTTGCCCATTTTATTTATTGATGCATATCACTGAAAATTGTTATCTTTTTAATCATAGACAATGCACTCTGGATGAAAATTTCTGTCTTTTTCAATGTGAAAGGTTTTTAAATCGGAATATGATTCTCTTAACCCTATGCCTATGTTTAAAGTGATAACAAGCTGGCATTATAATTTGTTGATGTTTTTGTATATTTCACTTTTTGTCTATGAAATTAGACATCTGTGGATGCCGTTTTTCAATAGTAAATTTTACAAACGTTTTTTTTTTATGAATTTGCATATGCGCACAAATAAATCATGTAATTTATACATTTTTTATCGAATGATTTACTGCAATCTTTTTCGTGATGTATACAAATGCGAGTCGTTATATTCATAGCTGCTTATTCAGCTTGTATTTTTATATATCAATGAATTTGTATTTTTAAGTTTATTTTTAATGTTAAGTTTATGTCTTCCATATGTATATTTTTTGCAATTTTGTTTGTCTTATTAACGACGCACATTGACTAGAGAGCTTCGCGGTGTAGATTTTGTTGAAGTTATTTAATATATGGCTTTTAATAATTATAAGGTCCAAAGAATTGTTCCCGGTCGCATCTAATGCGGCGATTGGAATTTTATTAGCAGTATTTAATTTTCAAATATTGATATGCCGCTGAATTAAGATGTGGTGGTTTGACAACCTGTATTTTTTTCGATAATTAATATATTACATTTAGCCCTAAGTACAAATGTAACTAACATTACGGTAATAATATTACGGTAATAATATTACAAATAATTATTTATACGATTGATTTATGTACTTACCGATTTGTTGGTCTGTGAAAAGAAACATATTTTTAACGTTCAAAGATTATTGGTAGGGTATACATTCTCGAAGGGATTTTATAAAAAATAGGATTTGAAATGAAATGGTCCTTAATATAAGGTCGATGCTGGCAAGAAATGTGCCATATTTGATGTCCTGCTAGCGGAAACACCATAAACTAATGTTACCATTATTGAATCTACAGACTATATGAGAACTCGATCCTTCCTAGAACCTTGTAAATTAACAAATCATCTATTTTGCTTTGACATAAACGTTCTATCGTTATTTTTAATATATATTTAATATTGATAATTGTATTTTTCTTTCGTGTTAAGTTTCTTTGTAAGTAGGCAATTGATAGAGTTACTTCATACATTTCTTGGTGCGTAGTCGTTCGTATCACACGGGATATACTTTTTAGGTTTGGATAAGAAAATTCCATTCGGTTAATTATTATAAGTGAAATTATTAATTATTGGTAGGAAATTTTTGGCTTTTAAAGATCTGCTTATTTTAGTGCAATATAGAACGACCGCCGACACCGAACCATCTCATCGTGTAATTAATAAAATGGCATCTTGAACTTATGTATATGCAACTTAAGCAAACTATTTGGTAGCTATTTTAAGTAAGTTTAGTGTATCGCGATAAATCGAACGCAAATATCTATAATTTAGACTGCTAACGTAAAGTTTCTTGCGAGTCACTGTCCACTAGTCGGATTTTAAAACTAAATAACACACCTATAACAAACGAGGTGGCTACGATGGCCGCTTGGCTTTTAAAACGTTTTTAAACTGACAATGGAGATGGCAACACGTCGCGAATCTCAATCTGCACGCGTCAAACTGACAGATGTTCCCGCCATTTTTAATCTATGGTTCTTTAAACTTTGTAGCATGTGGTGATAGTATTGTGCAATATTTTAACATTCTTTTTTTGAACTTGAACGTTAGCGTTAATCGGATATCTGCTGTTTACGGTCGTTTCCAAAAACGTAGCTATCTTTCGATTTTTATGTTCGAATACGAAGTATTATAATGTGAAAGTAAGAAAGATAGATAGGTTTTGTCTATTGCTGTATATTTCTGTCCAGTCCCCGCTACAACGTACAATTTAAGTAAACGCAATAACACGTGAGTCATGTATAAAGTAGAATATAGCATATTTTCTATGTTTTTCGATATGTAGATGATATACTGCCAGTGTCGATGTCAAAGTTAAGATAAAGATAAGATGTTTCCGATGCAATCCTCTTGCACATGACATCAAAGAGTTATCCTTGAATTAGGAGACGAGACATAAATGTTAACTGAGATTTGAGGTTGAAACAAAAGAAGTTCTCTCGATTGAATTTTGTAATAGTCAAATGCGAAGATAAGTTCGTCCATATAAGAACATTATAACACAAATAAATTATTTAGTGTGATGATAGTTACTTTGAGTACCTTTATTGATGACTTTCGTTGCATAAAAACGTTATTCAATGTTCTGTGGACGAGCTTTATTCAAAAGGAGTGCGTACACGGAGGCTTAGTAAAAATCTCTTCAAAACGGAAACTTAGCATAGAAAAATAAAATTTAGTTTCGCGTGGAATCCTCGATTAGTAGTAATAAACGTCCGTGGCCAATAACCAAATAGTATTGAACAATTTCCCCTTTTTTAAATCTTTCATAGTTATATGTGATTGTACTGCGCACAATATGTATGTGAGGGAACTTTCGTTTCGACTCTTTAAAGTGCAGAATAATTCTGCAAAATATTTTTTGGTAATATTTTTGACTGTCGCTCACTTGGCGTCCCTGTCTCGCTGAAATAAACGCATTTAACTGCTCATTTATGTATAAATTCATCCATTTTATTCATTTTAAGAGTAATCAAATCGGCACTCCTTATTTACAAATTGTCTATTGATCGTAATTATATTCTATCGTTTGTTTTAATGTTATTATTAGAGAAATCTATATATTTTAACAAATTTTTAATTTTTAATATACCTAATTAATAAAATTCCTAAAGATAAAATTTTTAACTATTTATGTGTATAGTAGATTCTAGAGCGAGGTAAAGATAACGAACGCTTATTTTCATTTGTTTTTTTCAGAGAATCGCAATTTATTTACTGTCTTTTAAATTACCCTTAACTGATGTGTACACAAAAATCAGTATGTTTCAGGCATTTTGAATCAGACTTAATGTATGTAAAAATAAATGTTGTTTTAAAATTGTGCTTTTTTATTTTCCTATACCTAGTATGTAAACAAAACGAGTACGCCTTATTTAGTTGAGTATGATCATAGATGCAGTTGTGAATTCTGGGAATAGAGTAAATGAAGCGTTGCATTCCTTTATGTGTAGCCAAAAAATCTCTAAGACTCGCGGTACATAGAGTGCGTATAGAATAAATGCCGTGAATGAAAGGGGAGCGTTAAGAAGTTAACGCGGATTACCTAGACAACTCGCCAACTGTCATTATCGCCAAATCAGGTGCCAACTGCCAAGTTGATTTGTGCTTGTAGTGTGTGTAGTATGTAGTAGTGTATGTACATGGCGTCATAGAATAAGTAATAGCGACAGAGGTGTGTCAGGACCGTAGCAAGTGAAGTCCCTCTCGGGAAATAATATATATTGTATACTGAATATGATATTAAATAAATAAAATGTTTAACCATTTGAGCTTAAAACTGTTTTTTTTTGTATTAAAAATCAATACTTGGACTTCTTACTGATACCTCAACAAGTCAAGTAACAGTGTCGTATTCACAAGCGTGATGTGCAGTGTGGCAAGAAAAAAATAAAATATCTTTATTCATCTAGGTCAACAATGTCAACAACAGCCTAAGTTTTTTGGGTCTAAGGCATATCGGTTTCCTAAGTTGACCAAAGCATTCGCATGCTCAAAGGAGTCACTCGGCCAACACCGCCCTACTGGCATGGTCTTGTAGAAGAAAAGAACCTGCTAATTATTCTAATTTATCATACCCAAAAAGGGGCCGTACAAAAACTAGATCACTAAGATGAAAAAGGAAATCTAACTTAAATTTTTAAAACTTCTACTAACACCAATCGTACATAAAAAATGTAAACTAACCAATATGTTGTATCGATTAATAAATGAAGGTTTAATAAATAATCTATGTTAAACTAAAAAAATATATTTAAATTTATGGTTTCGTTTATGAATAGGATTTTTTAAATATTTTTGAGGCCACTCGACTCATTTGAGTATTCCGTGATTTTCTTAACTCGTATAATTAAGTATGTTTTTTTATACCTAGGTAACACTGAAAATGTTTAGAAAATGAAAAACGGCTTAATGTAGAAAGTTGCCTAAACTTTTATTGTTTTTCAAAGTAATCGCCGTTCCTCTCTACATATTGCATTCGATGGAACCACTGAGTAAAGCAGTGGGTCCTTTCTTCCTTAGGATTCTCTTCTCTGGCATTTTCGTACGATTTCACCCCAACTTAAGCGACTACATCGAATTTTATCTTTAGTTCTTGGGAATAAATGAAAGTCGCAGGGCGCCAGGTCAGGACTGTACGGCGGATGACCCGTTATCTCGACACCTGCCATAGTGAAATATGCAACATCTGTTTTACGGAGTGCGTTGTCGTGAAAGATAGATAAGAAATATGCATTGTCGTGGTGAAGTAGCTTCGAATGGGCACTGCTGTCGAATGTTTTCCAAGACAACATGCAAACAGCGATTGACATACCACTCTGCAATAACTGTCCTTCCATCTTCAACACATCTGTCGCGAAATGACCTTTCCGACCAAAGAATGAAGCAATCATCTTTTTTACTTGACTTCTTTTTTTACTTTACTTTGCCGATCCGAAAGGAAACACCGACTAAGATGATTATCTTTTGGTTTCGTAGCAATATATAGCTTTCATTACCTGTGACGATGTCAAATCTCTGATCTTCCTCTATCATGCGTCGCACAGCACTGATGACTTCAGTAATCGCTGTTCAAGGACGTCCCACACCCGGATAATTACTGAGATTGCTACGTCCATGCTTAAACTCGTTAATTCAATTGTAAATAGTGGCACGAGATGGGGTTTCATTAAGAAATGCTAATCGCAGCCTAACATACCTTGTCAACTACATTAGGTTACCAAAGAGTTCTAACATTGAAAATCAAAAAGGTTTTATTAGCAATGATTCTTACTGGCCAGTTCTAAACAATTTGTATTGTACCCACATATGAAGAGAAATAACTGCTAGATTATTATAAATAACAGGGTCGATGCAAAGTAGAATAAAATAAAAAAACTTTATAAAACATGGCTTTTATTAAAATCAAATCGAAATTACTTTGTGAAAACTTAAAAAACAGGGACACAATCATCCAGAGGCTATGCAAATAAACATTATTTACATTTCTATGGCATTGTTAAAGGTACACTTTCTTTGGATTCATCCCCGCTTCACAGAAACTTATGGAAAATTAAAACAGTAGCCAGATTCACAAACGTCCTTCCTTTAATTATCCCTTAAAAAAAGTAATGTATTACACTAATATAACTAAATTACAAATATATCTCTTCCAACTTCAACAAACTCAATTTATGGAAGGGACTTGAATCACACTAGTGTAATTAAACATTATTTTTTTTTAGGGCAAAAGGGGAACATGTGAGTCTTTGGATATACTACTATATCAAAACAAGCATTTTTAACTCATACTCAAATTTTGTAAGAAGTCGAGGGTAGATGCATCTACCCTCATAAGTTAAAATTTTTTTGCATATTCCTCATTATGGTTTATACTTCAATACAGTTCATCTATTTAAACATTTAAAAAAATTAGAATTAATTCATAGTTGGCAAAAATAATTGAAAAATTAAGTTATTTAACAAGCACAATTATACATCCAACACACTAAACCATTTTACAAAAAAATATACACTTCTAAATGGTGAGGCCCAAACTCCATGCTCTCAAGTCAAAATCTTGACTTGAGTATCGTCAAGAACTACACAAAAGAACATTGTTACAGTTCTTCTAATAGTTTAAGCCTAAAGCCCTAAGTACTATATGACAAATAAGCGTATTTTGTGTAAACTGTAGACATATAAACTACGCATAATATGAAATTCTAAAATATAAAACTAAAAGCCAAACATTATAACGGTTTAAACGACGTACGTCCGAATTTGTTATGAAAAATATCTGCTTTAAAACAATCATTATTTTTCCAAGTAATAACTTTCTATACAAAAAATCTACCAAATCTGACCAATACTTTTAATAAAGGGGTTTCACACGGCACTTAGAGAGCTATACAAATATTTCTAAAAACTTTAAAATGTATTTGAGCTCCTTTCTTAAATCAAAACTTAACCTAACTGAGGCACATTCATCTTATAAATAAAACTGGCACTTATAAATATGACTAAAATATTGGTCCCAAATATGAATCACAATTAGAAAATATTACATTAAAAACTTCTATAAAAAACAAAAGGAAAACACTAGAAGAAATTAAAAATCCATACAAAAAAAAAATGCTTTTCCAAAGTAGCAATTAAAACTTTCCGCATTTAGCACTAAAGAAGCATTAAAAATAAGCTTAACAAATGTCTTGTGTGAAAATGCGAGTACCTTGTCAAAATCTAAATAATCCTTATAAACGAGGTTGAAAAGTCACTTACCTAGATTAAGAAACTAATCACATCTTTTTTTAATCAAAAAACCATATTTAAGATACAATACACTAAACCATAGAATGTTCTCATATGTTTAACATATTATTTCTTCCTAAAAATATTACCCGGATCTAACAGCTCCAACATTTTGTTGAGTATTCAAATGACTGACAAAGTATTCTACACTACTTGTGGAACACTACATAGCGTAGTTTCTATTCACTAACTAAACTAACTTAGTCACTTACTCCTTTCAACACACTTATTCACATATTTGTTTCAGTTCACTTATCTAATTCACTTAAAAAATCATAATTCACTTTAGTTCAAGTACACATAAAAGTTTTCGGTGCCACAATATTTAGTGGCAAAAGCCTTCCCCGAGGGAGTAGGAGAAGAGAAGGCAATTTCCTGTCTGGTGAGAGCGATTCCATAGAGGAAAGATGCGCGTGCGCATTCCAACATACGAACCGCCACGCCCCGTCTGCGGTACTTTACGTGGGTCCATATTCTGGATACACCGCATCTGTAAATAATTTACAATTAGTCATTTGTTTTGAAACCACATACAAATACAAGACAAGTGTTCTATTTAGTTTATGAGGCCTTAGCTTTTTCTGAGAACCCGTAGCTTTTATTGCTTTTAGCGGAATAACCTTCAACGGAATTACATAAATTAAAAAAAGACGAAAGGTGTATATAGCAATCACTTGTCTCACGACTTACTTGACAGGATAGTCTTCGATGCTGCAGCAGTCAGGTTCACCTGGAAGTAACTTGTAAGCTCTGGCTTTGGGTTCAACCACCAGACAACCCACTATTTGCTTCTTTTCAATGTACAGATAGGCCTGAAAATTTAAAATAAGCCTGAATATGAAATATATAAGAAATTGTATATGAATCATGAAAAATGTATTTTTCTTTCTGTATGTGTTTATACGATTAAGGAAAACATCATAAGAAAACTTTTATATTATTAAGAAAAGAGGCGATTAGTTTTTCAGTTGTTGTTATAATTATTTAAACACATTATTTGGATCAACAAATAAATACGTACTGTGTATCCATGGGTATCTCCTGGCAAATCTGAGCTGTATCCGAGCTGAGGATGGACCACTCTATTGAGTACGGAGAGGACTTTCTTCCACCCTGTATCACCACCTCGAACGCGTAAAATACGACCCGTTTGTGTCTTTTCTACTATGTATTCGTCTTTCCAACCCTGAAATGTATATAAAAAAAATTAATACAATTAATTTGGGTATGTCTGTCACAGTGGCGGTAGTCTGGAGCCTAGAAATAAAATAAAAAATAAATAAATGTTATATAGATTTCACTACTTTAAACAAAAGTCACCTCGGATGATTGCATATTTAAATAATGATATCAAATGGTTTTTTTTTTGGGTAAAATTTAGTATGTACTCAGAAATCAAAAAAAATAAAAAAAAACACCTTAAATCTAATGACAAAACATTATGTATGAAGTTAATAATTTTTAACTCAATAACAGATAGTCTAAGTTTGTCTGTCTGTCGATTTTGTTTCAAATAAATAGTAAAGGTTCGTTTAATAAATATTATAATAATTTTATAGAGATGATCGCAAGACTGTTTTACTTAAGTTTTCAGCTTTTTGGTTGAGAAACGCTGAAAAACTACACTGGATTTGGGATTGGAAATAAATGTCAATTAATTTATATTTACAATATACACTTACGTTAAATTTAAGTACGTCAGTGGCATTGTGGTGAATAAGATGATCATGCTCGTCTAATGGATCTCCAATCTGAAAATTATAAAAATAATGTAAATTTCTTTAAAAAAACACTTGTATTGTATTGTTTTAATTACCGAACACATTTGTTGATGATACCGTGATCTTGGGAATTACTTTAGATTAATTAAAAGATAGACACTGAGAAGAGTGGAAACCCTTAGAGGCTTATGTCCAAGGTCAATTTTTATTATTAGTGTTTATTGTACATCACTTATATAAAACTAGGATAAGTATTTTACAGCAATTATTATTAATTAAAGAGTTGAAAATGACCTCAGGTATGAGAGTGGCACGTTGAAGCCATTAGGCCAACACTGCTCTTATTCTACTTTACATAGTTATAGTGTAATCAAATCTGAATAATTACCTGGTATATAACGCCACACTCTCTACACTGCGTCGCCCCAAATTTCTTCTGCCCCGCGTCGATCACATACTGATCAATTCCAGTCTTTATAAATTTCTTCTTTTTATCCGGAGAATCTGTGAATTTATATTTGTGAATTATTATTATTATTTCATGTTTAAGTTTCAAATACAAATATTGCTATCCACAAAGTCACTTCAAACATGGAATTAATTTTTTATTTAATAAAAGTGAAAAGTCATTTATTCATATAAGTAACACAATATACACTTACTAACGTAATAAAGAGAAATATATATAAAATGCTTCTAAATTTACATTTACTACCAGTTCTCAAATCAAGTGCGTAGAATGGAAGAGATCAGGCAAAAACTCTCCGCCACTCTTTTTAATCGCCAAGTTTTTTCTTACACAACATTTGTAAGCTACAACCATTACACAACGTTCCACATAACATCTTAAGTAATTAGTAATAAAATAAATTAAAAACAAAGAATTGTCCTCTATCAACAGGAGGCATGGTGAATTGAACATACACTTACATTCCTGTGGGAACAACACGCAAATACATAGTTGAAATAAATAAATAATAAATTTTTGAGTATTTTACCTTTATTAATATTTGTCGAAATTCCTGGATTAGGCTTTGTGAAGATTGGGAAAAGCCTCGTCGATTGATCTGTTTCAGTCGGGATTGACGGAGATTCTGTCAAAAAAGTATATTTATATTATTAATCTTCTTTAATAATAAAATTTTATTAAATAAACACTATGGCAACCAAGAGGCCATAAAAGAAAACGAGGTAGGCAATTTAAAAGGGGGGGCCGACGAAATCGTGGAAAAGACTGGAAAGACCGGGACGAGATTGATATACAATAAGGAAAAATGGGGGAGGCCTTTGCCTGTGGGCACACAGAATCAGTTATCGTAGATTAACAAAAACTAGCTGTAATGTATATATCTTGTATTCTGATATAAGGCTATAACATAATAATAATAAAATTTAATATACGAAATACAATACATACAATAAAAAGCTTGCATTTTAACTGATTGTCATGGTCTTTAAGTTAATTTATTTAATTTGAGTTGAAGGCACAGAATTGTCCCTAAATTAAACATCATATTATAAATTCAGTATGACATCCTTGCCCAAATCGGACAAAAGTAACAGTCTGCCCCATACCCCATTACGGGACATTACAATACGTGCTAGAAGGTTAAATTACTGTAGAAAATATTGATGGAAAAAACAAAGAATTCTGCTGTACATTAATGATTTTAGTAAAATGTTAAAGCAGTATTGTATGCAAATAACTTTAATTGTTTAAAATAAATGTTTTAATTTAATTACTGAAGCAATTGTATGTTAATGAACTTTTTTTATAATTCCAATAAAAATAATATAAAATTGCGCAGATTGTAGCATCCAATCCCGAATGTACTACTAATATATAACTAATATTATTATTGAAATGTCTTTTGTAAATACAGTGTATACTCTATATAACGACACTGAAGGGACTTTGCATTTTATGGTGTTATAGAGAGATGTCGTTAAATGGAGAGAAGAAGAATCAGAATTAGAAAAAGAAAAGGTATATTTTAGAATAGTCTTAATAAGTTATGTACACAAAAAGAATGTTATTTGAACACTATTCCGTATAGTCTGTTATTATTGTCTGACGTCTTTTGCTGCACTAGTAATTTTGGTATATTTTTTTTACTAGTCATTGACCATTGTCAAAAACAGTACATTTGCAAGCAATCCCGATGGCTAGTATAATATAACGACAGAAATGTACATAACTGCGTTAAATCGAGTGATGTTACCTGGAGTTTACACTGTATTTTATTGAAGTTAACTTCCCTTTTACCTATATATATATCTATAAAAGATTTTGATGAATAAACATTGCTAAAGTATGAATTACTTGCTAATTTGTTTGGATTGCAAAATTGTGCCAATTATATGTACAAATCGAATAACTATTTTAATTAACTTACTAAACTTTTTAAATTTGTTTAATTTTGTATTACTATCAGTAGGTTAAGAAAATTGTACTGTATATTTGATTATGTTTAGGTTTTTAATAAACGATACAATTTAAAGATTGTATGTGTGAAATATTCACTAATTTAATTGACAAAATATACAAAGCATAGATATAATCATGTATTATGAGAAATAAAATTATCATCGTAAGGAAACTGACATGTATTGGACCCAAAAAATCGATGTGTCAGGCACAGGAGGCTAAACACCTATTTACCTATTTGATTGACAAACGAAAAATCAAAAATCTGAGGCACAAACCTAAAAAGGTTGCAGCGCCACAGATTTATTTGTATAATTTTGCTTGAGATCAACTTACGTATTGTTTCAGTAGACGCCAACACTGCCTCAGCATTGATGTTATTTGATTCAGCCAATTTGAGTATTTGCTCATCAAGCATTTTTATCTCTCGCTCGATTTCATCTAAATCGGGTATTTCGTGCTGACCTGAAATGTATATATTATACAAAATCTTCAATATTTCAAAGTAATCTATATTTTTGGGTGTGATATGATAAATCTGAGGAGTTTTAGCCTCGTATTCATAGTAAACAATTGTTAAGCATAATTGGATCGACATTGTAATAAAGATTATTATTATTATTGTTGATAGAATTTGAAGATTGAAGAATTACGTAAGCAGAATTAGGCATAAAAAAATAATATAATAATAATAGGCAAAAATAAGCGAAGCTGTCAAAAATAATAGTATTTATTATCAATATATGTATATAGTTTCAGTATTTTTTGAACCCTCGAAAAGGCATTTACTTTTCAAGCATAGACAGTGTATCTTGAAAAAAGTAAATAATTACAGTTGACGTAATCACCAAATAAGAAAATCAAAGAAATATAATATCCGTTAATCGGTGGAAAAAATGTATTGACTATATTATTACACTCATTTGGGGATGTTTTTAAATATGTTTTGACATTTATAAGTCTTTTTTTTTTTTTTTTATAGAACAGGGGGCAAACGGGCAGGAGGCTCACCTGATGTTAAGTGATACCGCCGCCCATGGACACCCTCAATGCCAGAGGGCTCGCGAGTGCGTTGCCGGCCTTTTAAGAATTGGTACGCTCTTTTCTTGAAGGACCCTAAGTCGAATTGGTTCGGAAATACTTCAGTTGGCAGCTGGTTCCACAGAGTGGTGGTGCGCGGCAAAAACTGCCTGGAAAAACGCGCAGTTGTGGAACGGCGGACGTCGAGGTGATACGGGTGGAATTTCGTATTCTGCCTCGACGTCCGATGATGAAACTCAGCTGCAGGTATTAATCCGAACAACTCCTCTGAACACTCTCCATGGTAAATGCGGTAGAAGATGCAGAGAGACCCCACATCTCTACGCAACGCCAAAGGATCAAGCCGCTTGGAGAGATTTTGGTCGTCAACGATTCGAACCGCTCTTCGTTGAATACGGTCAAGTGGAAGAAGCTGGTACTGGGGAGCACCCGCCCAAAGGTGGGAACAGTACTCCATGTGGGGCCGAATTTGAGCTTTATATAGTTGCAAGCGGTGGCCCGGAGTGAAGTACCGTCTCGCCCTGCTGAGCACACCGAGCTTTTTGGAGGCTAATTTTGCCTTTCCCTCCAAGTGACCGCGAAACTTAACGTCGTTCGATATGTCAACGCCAAGTATTCCAATGCTGGCTGTGGCTTTAAGGAGAGTGTTTTCGAAAAGAGGAGTAGCGACAAAGGGTGTTTTTTTAGCGGAAAACGCGCAAACTTGTGTCTTTTTGGGGTTAAATTGGACTAGGTTTAGTCTGCCCCAGTCAGAGACTCCACGTAGTAGGGTTTCTACTTCAGACACAAGTTTGTTCCGGTACTCATCGACATCTGCCCGAGAAATACTTGCCCGGCCAGTGTAAAGAGTGTCCCCAGTGCTGTCATCCGCATAGCAGTGAATGTTGCTAAGTTGCAACATATCATTGATATGCAGAAGAAACAGGGTCGGGGATAAAACACAGCCTTGTGGGACCCCAGCGTTCACGGGTTTAAGGTCGGAACATGCTCCGTCGATGACGACCTTGATGCTCCGATCGGCCAGAAAGCTGGAGATCCAATCGCATAATTTCTCGGGAAGCCCATAGGCTGGAAGCTTCGAGAGCAGTGCTCTGTGCCACACCCGATCGAAGGCTTTCGCTATGTCCAAACTAACCGCTAGAGCCTCCCCCTTGGACTCAATTGCCTCCGCCCATCTATGCGTAAGGTATACAAGAAGGTCACCAGCCGAACGACCACGACGAAAGCCGTACTGAGAGTCACTTATCAGCTGGTGGCCCTCCAGATACTCCAGGAGCTGGCAATTAATAATGGATTCCATTAATTTGGAGAACAAGGAGGTTATCGCTATTGGGCGATAGTTGGACGGATCGGAGCGATCGCCTTTTTTAGGGATCGGATGTATCGATGCGATCTTCCAGCACTCCGGGACAGTGCCAAGCGAGTACAGGTACCGGAAAAGGCGCGTTAAGACCGGAGCCAACTCAGGAGCACAAGTACGCAGCACAATTGGAGGAATACCATCCGGCCCGCTCGACTTATGTATGTCCAAGGAAGATAATGCTTTACGGACAGCACGTTGCCGGAATGTAACTTCCGGCATCGAAGAATCACACCGTGAAATGCTCGGTGGTGATCTCCCTCGGTCATCCAAAGTCGAGTTGGACGCGAAGAGACAGCCTAAAAGGTCGGCCTTCTCCTTCGCAGTGTGGGCCAGCGAGTCATCCTCCCTGTGCAATGGTGGAATGGAGGGCTGACAAAAATTCCCTTGGACAGCTTTGGCTAGAGACCAGAAGGCTCGAGTCCCCGAAGGGAGTTGGGCCAATCTCTCGCCAAATCTGGCAATGTGCTCTGACTTTGCTTTAGTGATTTCCCGTTTGAAGGACCTGGAGGCTGAGTTATATGCTTTTTTGAGTTCGCTGCTATTAGCATCACGAGATTTCGCCGCTTTTGCCCATGCCTTAAAGCATTCTCGCTTTCGACGCGAGGCTGTCTTGCAAGAACGCTTAAACCAGGGCTGAGACTTGCCACCGATCGGCACCGCAGAAAAAGGAATAAAGAGTTCCATTCCCTGCAGAACCACTTCGGCGACAGAGGCAGCGACGGAATCTGGAGCTTCAGACGAAAAGCAAATAGGCCCCCAAGGGTAGGACGCAAAGAAAGACCGCATCCCGTCCCAATCTGCTGACTTGTAGTGCCAAATACGGCGAAAACCCAAAAAGCGCGACCGCGAAGGGCGCGTAGATGGCACAGTACTCCGGACCACACAATGATCCGATGAACCCAATGGCGGGTCAACGGAGACTTGATAGTTCTCCGGATGCGAAGTCAGCAGAAGGTCCAACAAAGAGGGTTTATGACCGTCCACATCTGGTATTCGCGTAATCGCAGGGACCATTTGTGTCAGGTCGTAGGCTAAAGCAAAGTCGTGAAAGGATCTTCCCGCGTGATCGGTGGTTTCAGAGCCGAGCCAATCGGCATGGTGGGCGTTAAAATCGCCAAGTATCACGATTTCGGCGGTAGGAACCCTTTCAAGCAGGGAATCTGTAGCCATTTGGATGTGCTCGATGAGTCGGTCAGTTTCGTCATTTCCGCTATGGGACCTATACAGGCACGCATAGAATCGCGGATGGTCATCGCAGTCTATGCGGAGCCAGAGGTTAGATAGGTCCCTTCCTTCAAGCGTCCCAAGGCGACGAGAACAGATATCCTCTCTGACGTACACGCAAACTCCCGCCCGCGGCACAAATGAATGTTCCAATTTGTACCCCGGGTAGGAGAGGTAAGAAGTATCAGCCGGGGAGGATATCTGAGTCTCAGTGAGGAAGAATAAGGCCGGCTTCGCAGATTCAAGGTGAAAGTGAACCGCGTTTAGGTTTGAGTTGAGCCCCCTAACATTGGTGAAGTCCACTGTGAGCGTGGAAGGGGTTGCCTTCGGCGAATTCTTCCGTTTGCCCCGAGATCGAAACCTAAAACTAGAACTGGATGTTTTGTTTAGAGCGCAGTTTTTGCCCACCCCAGAATACGAAGGGCAGCCTGTGCATCCACCACCGGATACTGATTGTTCCGATGATGGACGCCCAGAGGGGGATTCTCCACGTGTGGTACCCCCCTGGGGTAATCTTTCTTTAAACTGCACCGTCATACTCTGGGGAAGGGGGGGGGGGGGGATGGGCTCCGGGAGTCTCACTCACCGAACGAAACGCGAGTACAATAAGATAAACCTATTGCATCACTTCACGCCGGTTTTCTGTGAGACAGTGGTACTGCCCCGGTCGTGCCTGCCCATTTGGCTGAAGCCCGAAAGCAACAGCATGGCACTCCCACTAGGAAGGGGGTTGACTGATTGCACTGGTGAAATAACCTCTTTCACAGGTTATTTCACCAGTGGGCGATGGGGTCGTCAGGTCCCTACGCCTTAAAGTCATAAAGTTAAAGTCTACATAAATAACTGAATATTGATACAAAACTGGATTCACTCATCAATTCTCAGGTAACCTTAAAAATCCCGGTTAAGCCCAGAAGACACTTTGGAATAGTCACTTACCATGAACAACATTTCCATCCACAACGATATAGCCACCTTCAACTGGTAAACCTTCTGATAACACACCATGGCTGTCTGTATGAGATTCCATTACTGCATCACCTATTTGATCATCAGCTTGCAACTGATCATTTTGCTGGACTGCTTCCAACTGTGCTGTCGGCAATTTTTGGCCTATTTCAAGGATCACCGGTTCATCCTGGGGTAATACACTGTTTACTGGTACAGCTATGACTGGTTCGAATATTGGGTTGGTCTCCTCAATAACAGTGCTGTTGAAGCAAGGGAGTTCTTTTCTATGAACCAGTTCATTTTCAGGCACCTCTTCTTCCGTCCACTGACTCAGTAATGCCTCAATTGTCTGTTTTTCTTTATCAAACGGATCTGTTTTGTCTGTAACAAGTTTTTGGTGGAATATTGTACTTTCTTTTGTTGTTATTTTTGGCTATGTGCTTTGACATGCATGCTAGTTTTTCTTTAAAAAAAAAGGTTTACAAATAAAATATATATATATATGTGTGTAATTCACACATGATAGAAGTGAAACCTTCAAAAACAAAGTTTTTATAATTAATCATATTTAAATTAAACATTTTTTACTATCTAAATGTATTAAACTTTTCATTAAAAACAGTATATTTTAATTTATAGGTTTAATATAAATCTTTAATTTGACAAATTCGATTAAATGAAAAAGCGGCAGTAAAAAAAGGCTGTATAATGCCTCCTATCTTATTTTCTGCCACGTTAAATCTTATGTATATATGTTTCTGTCTCTTTTTACTGTCGCTTTTTCTGTTGCATCCGGTTTGAAATCACATCGATTCTAAAGAAGTTTCACTTCAAAAATATTAAAGAAGTAGACGCCCTTAGGGATGAGAGTAGCACGCTGAAGCCACTAAGCCAATACTGCTCAAAGAATAAAGTCAAGTAAAATAATCATTGACCTATATAGACCAGTCCACTTAGAAAATATAAGTGAATAACAATTATGATTAAGATTATTATTTACAATTTACATAATGCAGCTTTTAAGTACTATAAAAATTTTCTTTTTCTCATACATACATATAATGCAAAATATATTCTAGTTATTTGTGAGATAGCTAACTATTAGCTTACTACATAGGGGCCGTTCAGGTATTATGTAAACAGATTTACTGCAAATTATCACCCCCCTGTCGGCAAAAGTAAGCAAAGCTCTCAAAAATATAATTTTTTATAGGAATGCACAAGAATTAATTTCTTTTTCAAGCATAGACATTGTCTCGGTAATATGTGTCAAAAAGTAAATAATTACTGTTGTCATAATTACCGAATAAGAGAATCAAAAACCCCCTTCTCCCGATAGTTCTTAGGTAATGCCCCATATCAGAGATAACACATTAAATCAAATTTCACTTACCATGCTCCATTTCCTGTGATGTATCTTGACTCATAGACTCATCTTTACTAGTAGATACAGTGGTATTGGATACTAAGGATTTATTCATTCCCATCACATTGGTTTTAACAACTGTTTGCTTCTTGGGCTTGGGCTTCCTAATTTTATGTCTTACTCCCATATTAATTTGGCCAGGCTTTCTTTTGTATCTGTTAGACTGGGGATGGAATGGTCTATGCTTATGAGTTGCTGTCACTTGTATAGCATGAGATATTTTTGTTGAGATACTAGGGTTTAGCTCAGGATTTGCTTTGCCATAGAATGATTTTGTGGAAAGAATTTCTTTAAGTCGCTCACTGTTAAAGAGAGAGAGACGGGCTTTGGGAGCAGTACTAGGATCTATACGTGGATACTTTGATACAGGACCTGTATCAGCTTTGTCATCGTAGTTTAATCGTTTGTAGCTTTTTTCACTTCCACAAACAGAGTCAGGGCTCTCTTGAACCTCAATTACAGATCTGCGATGACCGAGTTTAGGTGGCGATGCCTTAGTTTCGGTAGTATTATGAGGAGTTTTCATTATATGAGATGGAGATATATTACTAAAATCCATTTTAGTTAGACAAACTACTGCAGATTTTATTGGTGTAACATTTTTCTTTTGCTCCAATAAAACTCCTTTGAAGCTTTGCAATTTTGGTGTTAATTTTAGATGACGTTTAGAACGTCTTAAGGATTTGGTTGGTGTGTTCTCTTTAGAGTCGGAACCAGAATCTGAGTCAAAGTTTAGATCTTTTAAAGAGCTGCTGCAACTCTCTGTGTCAGCAATAAGACTGGCCAAGCTTTTTCGTGCCCGGCTAGAGGTAGATGAAGTTGTATGGACACTTGTACAAGAGTGACTAGATGATGGAGTTCCAGGGTGGTTTTGAAATTGTGGTGTAACAGGTGTTGATAAGGACATGCATTTTTCTGGACAGGAATAGCGTGTTTGGTACTTTTTTAATGTAAAAGGAGATTTCATGAAGTTCTTCAGATCTGTTGTTTGGTTAAGCTTACGAGAGTGACTTCTAGTTCCACCTGCAAGGAAATTGTAAAAGAGATTATAATTTTTTTATGATTGGAATAGTAGAAACACATAAATATATATATAAACATTTATATAAATCTAACAATGCTATGTTCCATATTAACATTGTAGATTAACTAAAAATTAGTAATATGCTAAACATATATCGAAATTACTTTGGAATTATAACTGTTTTCATAAATATAATGGAAAGAATAAAGAGAGAGAAAATACACAAGTTTGATTTGTATTAGTATTTGGAACTCACGGCACAGAAACCTCTCAGGTGTTTTAGGGAAACTAGGATCATTTTCATCACAAGAGCTAGAATCCAGAGTACTGATGATCCCTAGATCACAATCTTCGCTATCGCCTTCACTATCAACAACAGATAGCCTTCGATGCTTCGTCAAAGACTCCTGCTTGGGAGGCGTTTCTGGCACAAAAAGACTCTTCTTTCGCTCCGACATTTTAGGCGTATGTGTATGAGGAAGGCGTGAAGAACGCCGAGGAGTTATAGCAGCCATAACATATAAGTTTAAGTTAAAACCACGCCAAAAAGTCACTTATGCTTGCACCTGCCGTTCGCGCCTACTGGCAAAAACTCATTCCACTGTAAGTTCGGTAAAACTATGCATTGCCGGTAAAACTTATGAATTATCCCGAAAACAATATTATAAAACACAAATAATGAATAAAATCACTTAAAGGAGACAATAAACACAGTTATTTCACTCTAAACAGCGTTTAGTAAAAGCCACACAGCATTGTCCGAACTTGTTTGGCGCGTAAACAAATGTCATGACAGAAAAAAAAATGCCAACAATAAGCTAACACTCGACAGTGACAGCTGTTGTATAGGATATTGACGGAATCGCTCGTACGTTTCGCTCATGCCTCATACTTGAATATAAAAACACAAGGTTCGAATCAAAATTAATATATTTTGTAAATATATAATTATAAATAGAAGATGGAATATTGAAATCAACTTATTCACGAGATAAATAAAATATAAAACCAAATAACTTTAAGCTTATAAAATCAACTTCTTTAGAAGTAAATTTTATAACATAATTTATTATAAAAATATAATTGAATATCCGCTTGACACTAAAACTATACCTAAGAATTAAAAGCCCTTTTGTGTTTTTAATTTTATTATTTTTAATTCGTAGGTCTCGTATCTTGGTTACAATTTTTTAGGGCATAAACATGAATTTTCCAGAATGAACAATCGAATTAAGAAAAATAAAATATATTTCTAATAGATTTAGGTATATTCACTGACTATTGCTCTACCATAATTCATTTGTGTACTAGAATTAATATTTTTATTTCCTACTACTTCCATAGTGCATGACAGTAATGTATCCTGAAAACCAGGTGACAAAATAAAATAAAAAATATTTTTTTTACTTAGTCTTTATGATTTCAAAGACATGAGTTAGGTAAATATGGCAACTACAATCTTCACTACTAGATGTACCGCTAACCAAATAATTACTGGACTGGCCGTTCCAACACAATATGTACTCTGTAGCAGAGATCCCAGAGTTCTAAACGTCTAAGGTAGATTTTAAATCTCTTTGGTTTGATAATAGTAAGAAAGGATTTATTTAATGTTATTCTCATAATTATATTTCACGAATAACTTATACCTACAAATATTTATAGCGACGCTAATATTGTGACGTGAGAAAGGACAACTAAGGAGAGGTTAATTATTCGAAAGATCTAGTCTATTCTGTCTAAATGTCATCATGTTTCTCTAGTAATCAAACAGCGTTGATTCTGACAGCCAATAACCCGATATTATTAACAGAAACAAATATCTTTATGAAATTAATATTTTTAAATTAACCTATTTAAGTGCTGCAACAAAAAATGAAAGCTACAAATTATCTGATGCGTGTCCAGAAGGGCGTAGACCGGTCGAGTCACGCATCGTCGAAATGCATTTATTTTTATTAAGTAGCTTTGTAGTGTAGATTTTGTAATTTTTGTCCTTATGAATGAGGGTAACTAACGGCAAGACTGAAAAGACTAGGCTTAGGAGTATCTCCTGTATGTCAAAAGTATATTGGGATTTGACTTTTGACATACGAGAATCGTTTCTCTACGTTTTGCGCCAAATTTCGTTACTGAATGACACCCATATCACCAAATGTGTATTTTTTTATTCTTCGACTGCCTAAAGATTTTTTTCTCTTATACACCGGTTGTATCTCGTATACCTATACCTCGTATTAGACAAGGCCTATTCGCAGAGATTCCAACCCAAAAGACTCATCCACTGAACTTATTTAGTCCCTTTTTTAATACATATATAGGCAAACGAGCCTACGGGGCGCCCAAAAGGGCAGCCATCGCAACCCATAGACACCCATTTTCAGTACACTTGAATTTTGAATAGTAAGAGGTCATATCTCACAAGGAAGACGCCACAGGGACTCGATTCCAGAGAACTCTAGTTCGCAAGAAACATGCCACATGAAACGGACTGTGTAAGACTTCCAGCCATCAAGATGATGCTGATGAAATAATACGGATCGTACAGCGTTGATACGACGTAGGAGGAATCAACCCTATTCTTCAGAACACTCACCGTAGGTAGTGCATTTATATATAGTAGAAAATATAATTTTTACATGTGTATTACATATGTAAATAGGTAATAGAAAAGGGCGTAATTGCTTTATTGGTTTCGGTATTTCTTGTAATCGTTAATTTATAAAGTACCAGATGACCCTGTGAACTTCCTTCCGCCCAACAGTGTAACAATAAAGTGTTACCTAACTTAAGTTAAACTTAGTTTAGGATTTCATTGATGGTTTTGCCAAGAGATGGCACCACATGCTATTTGCATTCATAAAACTTAAGCAACCAAAAAAGAGATAACTAACATTACATTGGTCCAGCCGATCTTGAGTTATAAGTGGTGTAACTAACACGACTTTGTTTTATATATGTAGATTTAAAGACACAATGTTAGGTATTTATTCAACCGCAGGTAACATTATTCATATAGATTATAGATCATCTCGTCGAAGACTGGATAATGCAGTAGCGTAACCTTTCGTGGCACCCGATCCGGAAGTTGATGGGGTAACCCCATCGAAAGTAAAAAGCAATAAATTTCATATGATAAAGGACATGGATCATTTATTAAAAGTTCGCGAGTGTGGGACCGGGAATCCCCCACGACAGCGTCAGGCTCTTTTGGGGGAATCCCCATAGAGCTGAGCTGGTGCTAGTGGAGGAATCACTGAAAGAGACAGGACCTCTCCCGCCGCCACTGAGATAATGTCCTACGTGTGTCAAAAATGGGCTCTCGAAAATTGAACTGGATTCAGGATCGTATCGTTGGTTTATATATGTCACGTTAATGTTAGTTATGTACTATTATCGCACTTGGTGTTCGTATTTACCTAACAAATGTAATAAATAAACCAATAAAGAACATCTGTGATCAAATTTCACTGTTTTATTTCACTTTAACCTTATCCTCCTGTTTAACATATTATGTTACTTTCAGGGCCTGTTTCACGATGTATAAGTACCAAATAGCAACACATAAATTATTCGAATATACTACATACCTAATACTTCAGATTATAACGAATAGCGCTATCTGACAGTCGTGAAACGCAAAAATACTGTTTATCCCACCAATAAGTAATAAATAGCTTATTTGGAACTTATCCGGACATTGTGAAACAGGCCCTTTATATAATATAACATTGTATAGTACAAAAATTACTCAGGTTTTTTTTTATAGAACAGCGGGCAATCGGGCAAGAGGCTCACCTGATGTTCAGTTCCGCCTTCTCAAAGATACTACTCGTATTCGCTCTAAATATATTAAATCGCTTTTTCCATTGCTAAACCACGATAGTACAGAAAATATGCTCATAATAAATTTTCCAACTGTTAATATGTAAATGGCGCGGAAGAGAAGGGCCCCGTGAAATATGAACGTGTAAAAAATGATGTGTTAAATACGTTGTTTGAATTAATTTTATTGCAGTTATGTAAAACCTATTATTGACTAACTCTACAGTGTATAAAATTCCAAAGTCCCTAACTAAAGTTATATTCTAAGAGACGTAAGGATTTGTCTCGATTCAATCATCTAAATATATTTTGATTCTTAAAGAGTTGAACTGAAAGCATCTTGTTAATTTCCACACGGAAAGAGCACGTTATATATGATACCTATTTGATGGAGAGAGATAGAGATACGCGAAAGCTGTAAACGCCACATTTTCGGTATAGGAATCTCTTTAAAATCATGTCTATTTATTATCCTCATTTATGATAACACAATATTTTAATACAGGGCGTCTTGTTAACTTTTCTCTTCTGTTTCACATTAATTATGGGTTGTAAAACCTACCTCCAAATAAAATAATGTAAAAATATTTACTAAGTAACAATTAAGTATCTTCGTATAAGGTGGAAGTCATGGTGGAAAATGACATAATCAATGAAAATCCAATCGAATCGAATCGAAAATCCAATACGTTTCGGACGTAGGTAGGTACGGAAGTCAGATTTAAAGCTAAGTTTTATTTCTGTATCTTACCCTTGCATGCGAAACTTATATACTTACTAAATACATAAAAAATGAGTATCGGGTTCGATTCCCGCTCATAGTGCAAGTTTATTTAACAAAAAAAAATTATATGCCTTAGGTAGGGTTGTTATTTATCACCGGGCGACTGTTTGTACCGTACATGGCGGGCACGTCGGATAAGATGTAACAGTATATTCTAGGTTAATAATGGTATTTGCAAGTGGTTGGTAATTGAACATTCCTTTGGGTGGAAGGCCCGCATGGGCCCCGATGGCCCATCATAAGGAGTTTTAGATGGGTATCGCCCTAATAGCTGAGGGCTTCGAGTAGTAGATCCAGGCCTTCAGCCTCCGCGTGAAGCCCTACGTGGGCTGTATAAGCGTATTTTCACCTCATTAAAACAAAAAAAGAAGTAGGTGATAAAAACAACTTGTTTACATTAGAATTGTAGTAGATAGGAATTAATTACAAAGCGTACAGTTAATTACATTCTATTTATATACATTTATGAAGGTAGTTATAGTTAAATTCAAAATAATTTTGGTCCTTACTCCTTGTAGCAGAGTAAATACCTTTAATGGCAGTATTGTATTGCGATAGTTATTCGTCGAGCGAGGTCAGATGCGAAGAAGGCCGAGGCACCAGCTCTGATGTCACTATCTACCAGGCACCAACTTAAATCACTTAATAAATTTGAACCTGTAGGCATGAGCAGGGACTCATCGGCAAAGAAGACAGAGAGTGTAGGCCGAGAGAAAAGGCCGGTGTAAAAAACTTTCGGTACTCTTTTAAAAAAGCAAATAATCAAACAATACTTATTTTAAAACAAATATAGCAAATTAATTAGAAGTTTATTGTGTATCATAAAGTATTTTCGTTTTTTCAATTTGAGTAATAATGAGTAAACGGAAAATCTATTCTCCGTGTTAATTAGCTCATTTTTCGAGAATATCTATATCTCCATGCTCCACTATTTCGATACATAATAGTGTTTGTTTGATTGTGCAGTATTGAATGTAACAAATGGTAGGTATACAGAAATAGGTTAGCCGTTCAAGAAATGTGTCACAGTAATCTGAGAGGTAGGCGTCCATCTTGAATTAACGATCCAATGAACCAATGAGAGAGAGCAGAGGCGGCGCGCTCGTTGTTTTATAAACATTCCTAATTTAAACTTGGAACTGATTTGCGCGGCATCAAACAAAACAAAATCGTTAAACAACACCTCAAAAAAAATTCTTAGCTATAAACAAAATAAAATTAGTTTGAATTTACATCATGTAAGTAATTATATAAAAAATTCCCTAGTTATAGTATAGTTTTATTATCGCGTTTTTATCAATACGTCCCACATAAATAGTTAACGATTACTAGCACCTAATTAGACAGTTGTCTATTGGTAATTAGTATTGACATTGTAGGTGTCGCCAAGAATACGACTGGGATCTCAAATGTTAATGTGTGTATGAAAGTGACCAAGCGTAAGTAAATGTCATAAATTGACACCTGAAAGAACATATTATAAGCAGTCTTGCAATTTCTTATAATTATAGAACATCCAGCACCAGTGTGACAGCTTTTGATCATTAATGTTCAAACGAAGCTTAATAATAATGTAATTAATTTAAGATTATTATTTAGCATCAGTACAATTATGTAAAAAAATCTAAAAACATTGTACAAGACAATTCTTTTAACTAAAAAAACTAACTCTTATTTCTCTTACTACCAAATTGTGTTTACGCTATGATGAAAAGAGAGAAAGAGTACCTACTAACTACTAAGTTGGAAAGGTTCCATCACACCGATTTTTAATTAATAAGGGGGTAAATGTATCGAATCTGTATTATTGGGCCTAAAGCCTCAAACGAAGCACATAAACAAAGACCACCTAAGGTTTATAAATGATAGACAGGATTTATGTAGGAATTACTAATAGCTCACACATATAAAATAATACTTTATTACCTTGAGTTAAGGCGTATTATACGACACGCAAGAATAGTGTACCTACGTTGATTCAGTCCTATTAGATTTTTGAATGAATCTTTTAAGGTACTTGGTGGTACCTGGAGTACTGACCTAATTGAAACTGGTATACTTATATATATATATCGATTTATTAATATCAACCTAAAAACTAGATAGCAATAGATGTGACTGCTCAGGTGTGAACTGATATCAATATATCAGAAAGAATTATCTCCAGAGATAGGCAGATAAACCCTCCCGTAACAAACAGAGGTTAGCTTCCACGAGTATCAAGGTACCTAAACAAGTTATAATTGATGTCATACACCGACACGTTGAGTCTGAAAATTATGTAGGTAGCATGTAAACTAAGCATTTTATTGTTGTTTCAACTAAAAATCGGCGTGACGTTATATCTCATCAATGATAGCGCGCGGTTTGGCAACGCCGCACTCACCTGGCGTTTACCTGCGCAGTGTCAACAGGGGGGCAAGCTTGCGGAACGTCTTACGTCAGTCGATCTAGCGATAGCGACGGGTACGGCCGCGTTGACCTGTCTCCTATATTATTTACTAATAAATAACCTATTCAACAGTTCTATCCAACAATACAAGACAATCGGCGAACGTGATTTCAATGCATTAAAGCCATTACTTGAACATTTCGTATTTAAACACGGCGACGCGTCCCAAAAAGCCAAAACCAACCATCCAGTCAGTCCGAAATTTCAATAATCGTACTTCAGACAGTGAATTTTGTGATGTGAATTTGCAGATTTGTGAAACGGAAACAGCTTACGTAGACATAGCGGTAAACGCCGCACGCAACTTCTTGGTTTACATTGAGTAACCGACAACAGTCAGGTTTCTTAAGTAACTCGATTTTTGGATGTTAGCGTCGTAAAGGCTTAACCCGTTAGTCAATTAGTATGCAAGTGTGAAGCGTCTCTTTGACTCGTGTTAGGTTAGGAGGACTGTTGTGTTGCTGGAACTCATTGCATGGCGCGATGATTAGCGGAGGCTGGGTGTGCGCACTCCATGTGCGGACAGCAGGACTGGGAGGTGCTGCCCTTGGCTCTGATGAGGAGGAGATCGTTTACTTGGCTTATGTAGTCATTGATGTCCAGACGAATCAGGTAGGTTGTGCATACTTATATTACAATGACTGATGGTATGATCTTTATCTGAGGAACTGTAACGGTCCCACCATGCATGTTTCTGGGTTTACTGAGTCGAAAAAGCTACATAGCTACGTATGAAAAGTAAAAAAAAACAATTCAATGGTATAAAAAAGTTTATATATCCATACCTAGGTTCACAGATTATAAGAATGCTTATGTATATTGTCATGTGTAATTTGTATTAAAGTATGTAGAGACACGGCAATCATAGAAATTCGCGCATAAAAGCCAAGACAACACGTCCGGAACGCATTCAATGCCAATGATGCAAGACGTTCATTTACTCGACTTTTGAAGGAGAGTTATGTTCTTTAAGTTTATTTGTTTGGTGTCTAAGAAAGGTGGATTCAGGGAATCAAGGGATCATCCCCGAGCTTATACGGACAGACAATTGTTATTTTTACTTAATACAGTTTAGTTTTAATTTCACTATTGCGTTAATGTGAACTTTTTCCATTTTATATTCAATTTTATTTAAAGTACTTTTAAGTAAAGTCGACTTTGAACTGACGCGAAAATTCAATTTATATGCGTGAAAACAATTTGTTCCTAGGTTAACTCCAGCGGATACTCCACAGAGTATAATATTAAAATTAAAAAGTTCTTTATTATTTAAAATAACTCTAAATAAAGGCGACTAAGTTGCGTGTGAGCATTTAAATTTCTACATTAATATTGTTTCTATGTACTTACTTCATGATTTTTTTAAATGAAATGAATGTAGAGTCATACATATATATGTATACGTTAACAATAAATAAGATTCAGTTAATTTTTAAAAGCACACAGAGCGCTCCCGTATGACAAGTAGGCTTTTCATACAATGAAATAGGGATGTTGTCGTCAATCAAACCGTAAGGACTGACTTCGCCAGACGCAGTATGCAGGCAGACTATATCTATAATAGATTAAAAAGGCTTCTTAAAATCTACCCGCTCACAATCCACAATCTAAAAATACCCACACCTTACGCAATGTCGGAGATGAGATCTAATATGTAGTTACACACTTCATTCACTCACTCACTTGCACCCACACATTTACACATCAACTAACATACACCTATACACTTACTCGTGCACTCATGCGTGTTGAAAAAACAAAAATAATATAATTAAATACTATATACCCATATTAAGTTTGTTATGGAAGAGTTTGGCACCCCACACAGGTATCTTTTTACTTAAAAGGGTTCCCAAATCTTACACAATTATAATAAATTGTTCTCACATTTTTTTTAATACAGTCAGAACCGTTTACGCTATCGTTTAGTACAACATACCGGTTATATTGACCAAAATCAAAGGTCGTGGCTGAACTCAATTTTATTAGGTCTTAATAACGTCATCCGTTGTTACGACTATCGGTTTTTACGACCATATTATATGAGTAGTCCCTACGATATCGATCGATCAGATTATTGTATTAATTTATTGTAATAAATTAAAATGATTTAAATAGTTTTTAGTAACACATATCAACAGATGAGCTAAAGCTGTCGGAAGCTAATACCATTTTCATCACGGGTTCTTTGTCCCTTTATTGTTAAGCGAGCAACGGATTCCCAGACCCGTTTTATAAAAAGTTCCAAGACCTGTTTGAGACGATCACCTGTTAGACACCGTAGCTTAATGGTGCTTACAAAGCTTACAAAGCTTGAGGGTTGTAAATAAAATTACCATTAAATACCATTTGTAGTGTTAATTAAGTTCCGGCTTTGATTAAAGGGGATTTAAAATTGTGATATCTTTGGATAATATCTTTTGATATAATAATAATACATCGGCATACCCACCACACAACTTACGACAAACAATATACATACACACTTCAATAAAATGATGAAATAAACAAATCTTAAAAATGAAATTAAAAGACCCTTAACAAAGTATCAACATCATTTGGTCCATGTTACAAGAATCTATGAAATTGTTAGCCTCTAAATCCATTTATATCCTTTAACTGAAAAATACTGCAATAATTGTGTTTAGACCTGTGCCAATAGTGTAATAGGAATTAGAATTGATTGATTCATTCCTTCGCTAAACTTAATAATCTCTTTTAAACTTAAGATTATAGTTAGTTAATAACAATACATGAGACCAACTGACCACTTTAGTATTTTCGAACCAATTGAACTTAGGGAACTTCAATACGTGCGTACAAATTCTTAAAAGGCCGCCAATTCACTTGCGAACCTTCTGGCAATGTGAGTGTCCATGGGCGATGTAATACTCAATATCAGATGAGCCTCCTGTCTCCTGGTATAAAAAAAATGTTCTGATATCAAATTTCACATCATTAAGATCAAGACTTCTTCGTGTATCTATTCCAATAACATTTACAGGAATAATTACATATTGAGTAAAGTACTCACAGGATACATATACGCACTGTATTTTCAACCTTATACTCATGTATTAAATTACAAAATCCTATACATCTATATCCTACATCGTAGGCCTCAAGGTCCTGGTTTGAAAAACTCGAAAGTCAATGTTATATTTAAATACAATGTTTTGCTGCAAAAAATAATTTTAAATTTGTGTTTGTATAACATTCATTTATACTTATTGATTTCTAGCCTTTTACTAGCCGGTTTACTGATAAATGCATAGGTACAAGGCCTAAGTATAATTGCCGGCGAAACAATAGTTATGTCGGATTAATATTTATAAACCATCTGTATCATCGACGTACATTGTTCGAAAACTGAGCTTTTTAACGCAGATTTTGCCAGCAATATATGGAAGCTGCCCACAGAAGTAATTCCGAGCCAATTCTTAAAAGGCCGGCAATTCACTTGCGAACTTTCTGGCAGTGTGAGTACCCAAAGGCGGCGGTAACATTAGGAAACTCTTCTTTAATAAAATCCCAGAGGCGCTTTTATCTCTGCCTTTTATTAAATTTAAGAAATGTATTAAAGAAAAGCTGTGTAAAAAGGCTTACTTTAAAGTTTTTTAGTGATTATATAGTTGATAAAAGGCCTGGGACTAGTGCTGGGCAGGCTACCTCAAATTAATTTGATATATTTGTTTTAAATATTGTAGAATTGTTTGATTTGCTTTTTTTTAAAAGAGTACCGAGAGTTTTTTACGCCGGTGTTTTCTCTCGGCCAACCCGCTTTATCTTCTTTGCCGATGAGTAGGGATGCCAACAGGCTCGAATTTAATGACGTGGAATAAGTGATACCATGATGATCTTATGTTTCAAAATAAACGAATTTACTTTTTTTAATTTTTTTTTAAACCTCCTGTCTGCTTTTCTCCTTTTACAAGACAAAGACGAAAAGTGTGTAGCATTAGGTTACTCAAGCATTCAATTATTAAAACACAAACACTTTTAAAACGGTGTTTAAAAAGGGTTTAAGTATGTAAATGTTTTAACCCGGAAACGAAAGGTCAAGCTTGAATAGTAATTTATACATAAATTATAATGTAAGGAAAACTACTGGAGCACTAATAATTACGGGAATAATTAGTTGTTACACTGTATTTAGTTCAAATGTAAGTTCAGATACATAATCTATACATTTAGCGCAAATACAATACGTAGTTACACATTCAAACGAAGTACGCGAACGATTGAAAGTAAATAAGAAAAATATATGCTCTGTAAATGTGGTTTTTGAGGTTAAGGAATGGAACGTGTCCATACTAAGACGGCTCCAAGTAGACCATCGACTTTTGACACTTTGTTACTAACGCATCCTTTTTGGACATGTTGTCAATTTCTTCATGTGGTGACTTTAAGGCTGATCCCCTACTCGCTGGATCGATCAAGTAGGCGCAGGCTTGCCAAAGACATGATAGAGTATCAGTATCATTAGCCCTAGTAGAATGGGAATGCAGCTCTGCATTATCAGAGTTGAGATTTAGCGCTTAATAAGCTTCCATATGACAAATTCGGCTTGCGTTTTTAACTTACGGAGATCATATTTCAGAGGTGACAGTTTGTAAGTTCTGAATATAGTCTGTAAATATAGGTTTTCGTCTTTCGCTACTATGGTAACAACCATAGTAGCGAAAGACGAAAACCGCGTTTCGCTTGATTGTCATTGGCCAAATTATGTTCATCGTCTATCTATGGGACGAATCTTGTCAAGCCTATGGCGCCGTTTCGTCTTTTGTGTTTTCGCGGCCAAGAGGAGGCCTTTTCGGCGTTTACCCAATCTTCAAATCAAAACTGTATTGCTTTAAATAGTTCGTTAACAATTGTGAATAATATGCCTAAGTTTCTTGGGTATTTCTTACATCTAGTTGAGTGCGACTTTGCTCCTTAGTACGCTATTAAATTCATATGGTAAATAAACAGATTTCTTAGATAAAATTCAATTAGACGAAAGAACAGACTATAAAAGACATGACGCGTACTTTTTAAAGTATCTGCTAGCACTGAGTCGTAAGTTCTACAATTAGAATAATTTAAGAAGAAATATTAACTTTTGTCAATATATATATATATAATATACAGATAAATATGATATATAAACATTTAGAACGAATAATACAGATTATAATTTATATCAAATTAAATTAAAATCATTTATTCATTTAGGTAACACAATCTACACTTAGGAACGAAATGCTTATATTTTTACACTTATTATATTATAGCTTATATTTGTTCATTATAATCCTAAATCCTTATACTATCTTGCAGTTTCAATTCGTCGGAGACTGTGACCGAAATATGTGTATTTTAGGACTGATAATTAATACGTGAAAAACTTGTTTACGTGTTTGTATGGGATCGACGCCATCTTGTCTAAGGAAACCTTTTGGCGGGTTATTAAAATAAATGTTATTTGAAATAAATGAAATGAAATTTGTGTAGGTTTTAACTATAAAGCCATTGCTTTGACTACATTGAGCGAGCATCTGAAATTGTTATTAATTTTTTTCAAAAAGCTCTTTAATTACGTTGTTATAAAATTTGTCTATGTACAGACAGAATCTGTCTACCGCGTCAATATTTTTTAACTTGAATGTCAGACTTCCTTTTGACATTTAAGTCACCTATATGAAAGTCTGTTTACTATGGCACACTGCAAGCCATCTAAGTATTTTTATGGTGGGGCAATTATCTATACAGGTAGGTATCTCAAGAAAATATGTTCTTCGAAAAGCTAATTTCTGCATAATCTGTATGTGTATTATGGGTAAAATGATGTAATTCGACAAAAAAAATTGGAGCTAGCTATAGACAATTAAAACGTTCCCAGACCTGTCATAAAGGTAATGTCAAGTCTAGATTGTGCCTTACCTTTTGGCATACCAGTCTTAATTTCGAAACGTCATGCCTCGGTAATTACACACAGCTTCCGTATTTGTCTCGAATTTCTTATGAAACATTCAACGATGTAATCTGATTTTGGGTCTGAAATGTATCTTTATAACAAATAATACGTTTTTAATATAGAAAGTAACACAAATAGCACGTTGTATCATTTTATAAAACAGCAAAACTAGTTGTAAACACAGTTTTGATACCCCCTTATAAAGCCCCGATAGCTTAGCTCAGTCATGATAAGAGGTATAGAAATAAGAGAAGAAAACGAGGTACACAGTTTCGAAGGTGGGAAGACGAAATAAAAAACCTAACTGGAAAAATATGGACTAGGAAAGCTCAGAACAGAGTAGAGTGGAAAGAAATGGAGGAGGCATTTGCCAAAGTTGGGCAAACAGATGGGTTGGCGGTGTCTCCGACTCTATAGAGACAATAGTTTAAGAATAAAATTTCTGTCTGAATAAAGGCTTATATTATTATAAAGCCCCCAAATAAGGCTTAAGACGTACTTGGCTCTGTTGATTTATTAAACGTAGGTTTCGCTAAATGTGAGGGGTCTCTGTGGAAAATTTACTTCGCTATAACTATGTATGTAGTATATTGCGCTATTCGCACCTGTCCACGGCAATTATTGTGTATAATAAACCCACTCCGCAATATTACATAGTGGTACTATAATCACTAGTGACTAATATTTAAATAATCCTAATCCTTGGGGTTGATTACCTCTAGTCCAAACAATTTGTATGACTTAAAACTTAGCGATTAAAAAGAGTGGCGGAGGGTTTCTTGCCAGTTATTCTTACCCGCTCTATGCCCTTGACTTGCGAACTTTAAAATTATTTTAAGTTATTTTCTGACGTTCATAAGTGTAGGTACTTGTTTACGTATATAAATAAAGTTATTTTGAGTTTGTGTTAAGGTTTGAATATTGTAATGTTTTTAAGTTAATAGTAAAAGCGTTTTTGTTGCTTTTAAAAGTTGGCCAAGTGGAAACTCATTCTTAAGGTCGAAGGTTTGATCTGCAGCCACATATATTTTGCGCATATAACACTTGCTCATATGGTGAAGGGGAGAAGTAAGTAAGAGAGAAGACATCGTAGGGCGACCGGTATGACTTAGACCCAAAGTAGATGGCGTGTATTAGGCACAACTCACAAGCTATCTACTTGCCTACTAAATAATAATTAATAATCACAAAAGGTATATATCTAAGATAATCTGAGTGACCCAGCGGGTTAAAGGGCCATTTTCTTGCTTTATATCAAGCTTTATTCTCTTTCGTTCCCTCACGGGGCTTTGTACCAATACCAATTCTTGTATTTCTCAGAGACCAAGTCCTAAATTTTTTTAACTTGGATAACGCAGTCTTCATCGGTTTCATCTAATTTATATTTTACATTACACAAAGTTTTTAATCAAATCAATCTCTGACGGAACTCGAGGAGCTGCACCCTATGTAAATAATATATATATATATATATATATATATTATTCTATATAATAATATTCCACAGACACATCTTCATGTGTTAACTGTCACTTTTACACTATCATATTACAGCAAAGCCAAATTATACGTATTACTTAAATGCATTGAATAATTTTTATTGTATTTTCCCTTATGTAAATGTTTGAACCTTTTTGTAAATATTTGTTATCCATCTATAACTAGTGTAATTCTTTGTTTTACGGATTCTTAGGATTACAAAATAAATAATAATTTATTTGTTCAAGTAGACAGTCAAATGTCTATATGGTTATTATTGTGTTAGTATAAATATAATTAAATAAATTTAGGTTAATTTTCTTATTTTTAACATTATATTATATTTACTATTAACGCGCTTGCGAGCCTTCTGGCAATGCGAGTGTCCATGGGCGGCTGTATTACCTAACATCCGATGAGCCCGCTTGCCCCCGATTAAATACAAACACTGGCTATATATACTAATTATTAAGTCATAAAATTAAGGGAATACATAGTCCATTGCATTTTAATATATGTATATGTAATATGCATATATGTTATATCTTATAACAAATATATTTTGTAAAACAAGAACTCTAGAGCTGTGTACATATTTATCTAGTATTGCAAACAGCGAATATGAAAGATATACCACGTTCTAGTAATTCTAGAGATAAGGCGAGATATTATAGTCTTAAGTATTTAAAACGATTATTAATTAATTTTAAATGTTTCCATTACTTAATTTAACATTAATGGTTATACTTACGTAAGAAATACCTGCACAATTCGCTAATGTTTTGGGTTTTATATAACTATTACACTTATTATAAGGATGTTGATATTTTCCACCTCACCAAAGAGCATGTGAGAACATATTTGAAGATTCGGGAAGACTTTGACTTTGTTTTTGTTTGTTACAATTCAGTTTTTTCTTTTAAATATTAACTAGTAATTGTCGTTTAACTTATGTTGAATTTCAGTTTTCTTTTTTTTATATATATTCTCGATTAAGCGTTGTCTTTTGCACAAAAGGATAAAGGAGGTTGCGTTAAACTAAACAAGAAATACGCCATATCCAAAACCCATAATCACCTGTATTTTTGTATAAGTATACGGTATTTACAATATTCTTAGCGTACAAATTGATAAATAAAAAACACAGATACAGATCGTAAAACAGAACACAATAATATACAAAACCAAAACAGATTAAATAGATAAACTATGTATGTATATGAAACAGAAAACATAAGTAACATTCATAGACATTAAAAAAATATATAAAAAATAAAAATAATATGAATAATATTAATTTGGTCCATGTGGAAGTGTATTAGTTTATTTCTTCGCTTTTTTTTTATAGAACAGAGGGCAAACAATGCCAGAGAAGTCGCGAGTGCGTTGCCGGTCTTTTAAGAATTGGTACGCTCTTTTCTTGAAGGACCCTAAGTCGAATTGGTTAATTAATTGTGAATTTTGCAATGCTTATTCGTTGAGAGAGGAAAGCAGCTGTCACCGTTACTATCTATCGCCAACTTAAATCTTTAATTCATGTATGTGCAGTAACCCGACAGCCCAAAAGCACCTCCAAAACATAAATACTAATTGTTACACACTATCTGTCAACACAGAATGTGTTTGAGAATCGAATATTTCACACACTTGTACCTATTAACAATAGACATTTCATTTATTAGCATTTCGCACAATCGATTAGATATTACAACATCGTTAAGTAGGAATAGAACAATACCAATACGTTTTATTTGCTTTAAATCAGTGTTACCCATCGTGGAGCCCACGCGCCACAGAGGGGCAATTTGATTGTGGGGGAGGCCTATTCGAAAAATTATTCGAAATTTAAATATGGAGATTTCATTTTGTTTTGTAAATATAGTTACTGTGTTTCGTTACACCATGCCATTTATTTCAATATTATAAATAAACTATAATTACTTAGTTGGAATAAATGTATGAACTTCATATAGGTAATATATGTACACTTATGAACGTCAAAAAAAGAAATATACATTAAATGATTACTTGGATGTGATATGGAACATAATGTAATGGTTGCAGCTCCTTATAATCATTGTGTAAAATAACCAACTATTAAAGAGTGGTGGAGAGTTTATTGCTAGATCTCTTCCGTTCTACGCCCTTGATTTGAGAACAGGCAGTTAATGTAAAATTAGACGCATTTAACATGTTAGACGTTTGTAAGTGTATATGGGCGCCAATTAATATAAAATCATGTTAATAATATTTAGATTGATTTTTATATAACTTTAGAAACTTTCAAAGTAAATTCTAAACACATTATTCTGTGTAATA
This sequence comes from Pieris rapae, assembly GCF_905147795.1. Classification (NCBI taxonomy): domain Eukaryota; kingdom Metazoa; phylum Arthropoda; class Insecta; order Lepidoptera; family Pieridae; genus Pieris; species Pieris rapae. The sequence continues at coordinate 1,722,124 of NC_059513.1, forward strand.
ATTACCATGTTTATATTTGTAAATAACGCCATCTGTCGACGAACGTTGTTATTATTAATGGTCGTTTTGTTATTCTAAACACATTATTCTGTGTAATAATTACCATGTTTATATTTGTAAATAACGCCATCTGTCGACGAACTTTGTTATTATTAATGGTCGTTTTGTTATTAAAATAAATTGTAAAGTAAAGTAATTTGTGTAAAATAAATCATTTGGAATTATGTAAAATTCATTATAATATTAATGTTGATTTTTAAACTATATTTCGTAATTAATTGTACAGTAATTTTGATTACATGAATTTACAGTTGTTAAACGTTAAAATTTAAAACGACAGTTGGTTTGTATAAATAAGAGGGCAGCTCGCATTTTGAGTTAGTTATTGTGCTAAAATCGTGTGATAAATAAATCAAGTGATACTAGTTGTGTGTTTTCATTATAATGGAGTCTGGACGTGATAATTATGGCGGAACGCCGACAGCAGCGGTGGGATCACATCCCCAAGAGACTTCGGACTCTTCAAACGACACGACCTTCACTATGGAACAAGTGATGGGTCTCTTGACCTCCATTACGAAGACTGCCGCGACAAGCGCTGTGAAAGCAACACTATCAGCAGATGATGCAACCCTCCGACGGCACCATGACTTCTACCTACCTCCGTTTAACCCTGATGAGAGATCGCACGACATCAGGGACTGGTGCGCTAACGTAGACGAAACTATCACGAAGCTGATGGTCCCTCCACATGAAGCTCGAATGAAGGCCATTTTGCAGTTAAGAGGACGAGCCAAAACATGGGCTGACACCTGGTCTCTGCATTCAACCACCTGGGAGCAAGTGAAGGAGGAGCTGATCCATACGTTTGGCAACGAATTTCGGTACGCAGATGACGTGCAGAAATGGCGCAACTACACTTCCGAGCAAGCGAATTCCTACGCAGAGTACGCTACAACGGCATGGGCGCTTTTTAAGAGGATTCGTCCAGAAGCTACCGACGCCGAGGTAATGGTTGCGGTGATCACAGGTATTTACCCTGAGTTTTTTCGATCTGAGTAACTGAGAATTACCTCCGATTCACTAAATAAATTCTTATCAGTTCTTATAATATTTCGTAGGCGTAAAATCGAAAGTAGAGTAAATATAATGATATTACAAAGATCCCGTGTTATAGTATCTTCAAAAGATCAATTCGTTCGTTTCACTTTCTTAAACCGGGTCGTTTGTCGTTGTCGCGTTACCGGGACTGCAAAGTGAGAAATCCGTCTAAGCATAACGTTATTTCGTCATAATTCAGTAACAATAATACCGGTTTTCATGGCACAGTTTATTAAATGAGATTTCTGCCGTTGTGTGGGTCATCTAGAGTAAAATTGCTACTACCGTCAAAATGACGAATGTAACTCGCTAAATTAAACTATTAAGTATTGTTCATTTATTAAACTTACTACAACAAAATATGTAATTAATTGTTCAAAGAAAGGTATAAGACTTTTTAAAACTATTAAAATTGTCAATTAATTCGAGAAAGTCATAATAAGATATGAATTTTATGAATCGAGAAAAAGAACGGGACGAACCAACTTTGCGTTGATCTTTGCGTGTTGAATTCAAGTGCGGTTAGAGATATTAGCAGACCAAATTTAGAGATTAGGCAGAGCCCGATATTACAGATGCTTAGATATAGAATCTGGCTTTCACGGAATTCCCTAATCAGATGACACTATTAAAAAAAAACAGCTTTTGTGTTTAATATTTACGTATGTCTTTCGGTAAATTTATGTATTTTTACTTTTCGTCATCGCTGAAAGTGAAAAGAGAATTTTATATCGGTCATTATAAACATTCTCTAATATTTTGCACATAGTGCAAAGTAAAATCCAAATCAAAGTTGTAAATATAAATTTGAACATTCAAATATTTGGAGACGTTAACTGCTCACAAAAAAAAAAATTAAATTTGATTTGAGTGGTTTAGTTACTAATTCTTTTTGGGAAAAGGGATTCTCTTCTTTAATATAAAATCCCAGATGCTCTTGTATCTGTCTTTTAATAAATTTGGGAAATGTATTAAAAAGAGGAGCTGTGTAAAAAGGCTTACTATAAAGTCAGCGATTGTCTAGTTGATGAAAGGGCCTAGGACTAGTGCTGGGCAAGCTACTTCTAATTAATTTGCTATGAGCGTTGTAGTATTGTTTGATGAGTTATTTTATTTTAAAAATTACCGAGAGTTTTTTACGTCGGCTTTTTCTCTCGGCCTACACCCTGTCTTCTTTGCCAATGAGTAGGGATGCCTACGGGATCGAATTTGGTGACGTGGAAAATGTGATACCTTGACGATCTTATGTTCCAAAATAAACGTGTTTTATTTTAATTTTATTCATAGTTGTCATGACAAATATCAACTTTGTATGAATACTCAATCCAAAACGCTTTCTCTTCAGCTCAGTTACATTCTACACATCAAAATGCAGTGATTTTTGTCTACCGTACGTTGCGTATTCGTTCTACCCACTTTTCGTTCTTATTCTATTATGCTGGGTTTGGCCCATTACTAAAAACTTAAGTGTGCATTTTATATCAACCATCATAAGCGAAACATTCCATACGTTACAGATATGAGTAATTAAGATTTGAATTTAAGTTGTAAATGTAACTGTAAAAGTAATTGTAAAATTAAACCTTCTAATATTTTTGACGAACATCAGGTGCATGAATGTAATTTGATGTGAAATAACTAATGTGATAATAGTGTGATGACAAAAAAATATATATCAAGTATTTTGTGATACCATTTTACTGTGGGTTTTAATTTTTAATATATCTTTTTTTAAAGAGAACGGGTATCGGTATATTCTGTCATTAGACTGCTTTTGAGAAGAACTGCTTTATAATTCTTAGTCTAGATGTCAGCAGGCCGAGGCGGTTTACATGTTGTGGTTGGTTGAGTAACCAATTGGAGCAATTCTTTGAACGCCATGAGTTTATACTTCAGTCGAATTGACCGTATCGGCGGAAGATTTGTCGGAGAGTTTTATGTGAGGAGGCCTCGACCTCTTCTACTGACGTTTTTGGATCTAGGTAATTGCATTGAATTACTGAATAACTAATCTAATTAAAGGTAATAATTATTTTATGTATATGCATTGACATGTTTATGAAAAAATAAAAATGTGTTTTACCTATCCAATATCCTTCCTAAAACGCTGGCTGGCCACCATGCGTATCCTTGATCCTGGTCTTGTTGGCTGAACCCAGGATGGGTGATGCCTTGTGTGGGCTAGATCTCTAAATGAGTGATGCCTTGTGTGTGGGCTAGATCTCTAAATGAGTGATGCCTTGTGTGTGGGCTAGATCTCGTAATGAGTGATGCCTTGTGTGTGGGCTAGATCTCGTGATGAGTGATGCCTTATGTGTTGGCTAGATCTCGTGATGAGTGATGCCTTATATGTTGGCTAGATCTCGTGATGAGTGATGCCTTATATGTTGGCTAGATCTCGTGATGAGTGATGCCTTATGTGTTGGCTAGATCTCGTGATGAGTGATGCCTTATGTGTTGGCTAGATCTCGTGATGAGCGATGCCTTATGTGTTGGCTAGATCTCGTGATGAGCGATGCCTTATGTGTTGGCTAGATCTCGTGATAAGCGATGCCTTATGTGTTGGCTAGATGTAATGAGTAATGCCTTTATGTGTTGGCTAATTGTAATGATAATTGCCTTGTTTAAATTTGTTACAACCTAAAACAGCGCAAGGGACGCGCTGGAGTCAGTATGGCCGTATGGGCGCCAATTAATATAAAATCATGTTAATAATATTTAGATTGATTTTTATATAACTTTAGAAACTTTCAAAGTAAATTCTAAACACATTATTCTGTGTAATAATTACCATGTTTATATTTGTAAATAACGCCATCTGTCGACGAACGTTGTTATTATTAATGGTCGTTTTGTTATTCTAAACACATTATTCTGTGTAATAATTACCATGTTTATATTTGTAAATAACGCCATCTGTCGACGAACTTTGTTATTATTAATGGTCGTTTTGTTATTAAAATAAATTGTAAAGTAAAGTAATTTGTGTAAAATAAATCATTTGGAATTATGTAAAATTCATTATAATATTAATGTTGATTTTTAAACTATATTTCGTAATTAATTGTACAGTAATTTTGATTACATGAATTTACAGTTGTTAAACGTTAAAATTTAAAACGACAGTTGGTTTGTATAAATAAGAGGGCAGCTCGCATTTTGAGTTAGTTATTGTGCTAAAATCGTGTGATAAATAAATCAAGTGATACTAGTTGTGTGTTTTCATTATAATGGAGTCTGGACGTGATAATTATGGCGGAACGCCGACATGTACATTGTGTTACCTATATAAATAAATGATTTTATTTGATAACAATTTCCAAGTAATTTCTTCCTAAAACCTATTATATAAGTTTTTTAAGTGAACAATTTTATTTTATTTTAATATTAAACATTATATGTTAAATGTTTAATAGGCATAAGAATTTTAAGACGGCTAAGGCACAAATAAAGTTGGCAAACATCGCCTCCAACAGTTCATCAATAATTCTATTGTACTGTTTTTGCCTTAGACACTGCCTCAACTTCATCAAGACTATTTAGAACATTTATTTAAATATATCCTATGTCTAGCTTTTAAAAGACCAGCCCTCTGACATTGAGTGTCCATGGGCGGCGCATCACTTAACATCAGTTATTCATCCAGCCCGTGACATAATGTCTCGTTTCTGATTCGTTGTATTTACATGTAGATATGTACTGGTGTGTTTTGTTTGAGCAGTCTTGGCCAAGTAGCTGACTGCGACTCTCATCCATGAGGTCGTAGGTTCGATCCCCGGCTATACACCAATTGATTTTCTGTGTGCGTATTCATTCGCCCGAACGGTGAAGGAAACTGACATGGTTGGACCCAAAAAATCGACGGCGTGTGTCGCGAACGCTGTTCACCTACTTTCGTATTAAATTGACAAATTATTATGAAACCAATACAAAAATCTAAGATAATATTTAAGTTTTTTTCACTGGGTTTATAATGATGAAAAAATGTAATACTATTGCATAAGCGTTTTTAAGCCGACACCGAAATTAATGGAGATTATTCACAGGGATATAACAAATTGGTGCAAAAACTTAGATTCAAAGTTAATTAGACATTAGGTCTTGACCGTGAACAGTTTTTCGGATTTCGTACTTAATACTAAAATAAAAAATATTAAATTATATTTGAATTATTAGATTTAATACTGTCATTGATTTTCTTATTTAGTTATGACGTCAGCAGCAATTATTTACTCTACACATATTACCCGTACATTGTATATGCTTGAAAACGAGATGCATGGAACACGGCAAAAGTGTCTCTAAGGGAGAGAATATCTAATTAGTTAGTGTTTTTATATTTATTTATTTATTGACACTTCGTTGCTAGAAAGTAACACAAATAACACATATATATAAATTACAAGGGATGCAACGGGCGGCCTTATCGCTAACAAGCGATCTCTTTCGAGCAACCCTAGTAAGAAAAGAAAACAATAAATAAAAAAATGTGTTTTTATATGTTTTATATATTATACAGTCTAAGCCACGTCGAACTTTTTTCACATAGTTTTCCAATCCTGTACAGTGAAACAATATAAAAATTTTAAGAATACAAACATGGAAACTGGATGGAAAGTTTTTAAGCGCACGAGTGATTATGTAAACAAGTTGTAGTATAGTCGAAATCTGGTCTTTCCCATTTTAAAGCTGATATAAACACTATAATTTTCCATATAATGTACTTATTAAAAAATCTTGCTTGTCCTGTTTGGGTGTATTTTTATGTTTTTATATATAATTTTATGAAGTACTATTTAACAACACTATATGTATTATATGGCTTGGCCGGCCAGACCTTCGTTATTTTATAAAAGCTAAAAGTTCTTCTGTGTGTGTCTATACTGGTAAGAACGACCAGGGACTATAAAGTTTGAGTAGTGGTTATTTGGGCAGGTACAGGTAGTAAAGGTGTATAAAATAGTACCTTAAGTTTAAGAACCTTAAGAAACTGTCTTACCTTCGACCCAAAAAATCGACGGCCTGTGACAGGACTTGCCTGTTAGATTCACAAATGATGATGAAACAGATACTGAAATCTGAGGCCTAGACCTAAAAAGAGGTTGTAGCGTCACTAATTTATTTGGTTTTACAGGTGAAGCTATCTTTAATCACGTTTAAAAATAAAAATATAACAATTTATTACTAGGTAAACTTTCTCGCATAATTCATTAAATGTAAATCTTTTCTGACAAGTTAAGTCATAAAAATGATGGAAAGGCGTCTTAGCGCTTGAGTAATTTTTATTATTTTATAACTCTGGCGTACGTCAAATAATGTAGCTGACTGTGTAAATAGTAAATACCATCTCACCACTGTTGCGTTATGATCAAGATAACTACGGAATAAACAACATAAACAGCCCTCTTACAACTTACAAGTAGCGGCACGAAACTCTAGCGCTGACCGTTATTGCGCAGAAGTAAAAAATAAGGTACCTGAGGGGGGCCAGCGGAATGAAGAGCGTCGATTGGCTCTCCAGTCGCATTCCGTCCCCCGCACCACAGTACACATGCGCAGCAATCCCCTCCACGTATCGGCCAGCGCTAGACTTACGTGCCGCTGCCTATACAAGAAACAATAGATCTTAGAAATGACATTAAAAAGAGGCCCCTTAACAAAGTATCGATACCAATATTATTTTGTCCATCACAGGAATAATCCCAAAACAATTACACGAATCATATTGTTAGACATCCCGGAATCCACTTAAAACATCCTTGAAAACGCAGTTTAATAATTATGCCAAGAATAACTTGCACATGTCAAACATGATCACAACCAATAATAATAAATAAGTGCGTGCGTACAAAGTAGTTATTACTAAGGGAAAGCCCCAATAGATGATCATGCACCAGTATTTGTATATCTGTAGGTATTCACACTGTATACGTGCTAATGATAATATAAATAAATAAAAATTTGGGTTTACGGAACAAGACGTCATGCGACAGAATTGCCATCTAAATTTCTACTATGTAACTACTAAACGAGTACATCAACTATAGCGTGTATTTCTATTACACTACTACCCTTTTTAATTTAAAAACAGCTACTTTTATTTTGACTGTAAATACTGAAGGAAGAATTAAGTTTGTTATACAAAATATATGGTAAATTTAGGAACTGCAAGTTTGTATTGAAATAATCATACTTACGCATTTACATAATTCGAAATGTCAGCAAAGGGTTGTTTAGAACCCTTCGAACCCTATCTTACTGATAAGATGTGCATTGCAAAATACACCTTAATACAATTAAATAATGACTATTTCAATACGAGAATTTGTAGTAATAGTACAAATGTTTGTCGTGGTATATATTCGTTCCAATATGGTTATAGACTAAATAACGAATCAGAGAGAAATGGCGCGAACTATGACGTACGTCAAACTTCAAGACGTTTTTGACGTCGCAATGCTTTATTTTGTAATAACAAGTGTTAAATTTGTATAATATACCTTAATACCAAGTATTAAAGTCCAAATTTCATGAGAATTGAATGTAGATAAAGCACCTTTATAGTTGTCTCGTACATGTATTTATCTACGTGCTGAAATTAAATTTAAAATTTCTTATATATTCAAGTTACAACATAAAATTTGCATTTATGTAATCTGATAAAAAATATTAAACACAACTTAATAAGATTAATATTAAAACCATCATTAATTGCTAGCAATAAATATGTGTCCCTAAATTTTTCATCCGTGGCATGATACCTTGATAGAGTTTAAGTCTTATATCAAGGTGATAAGAATTAAAATTGCGTGTGTTATAAAAGTTGGGTACTGTACTAGTTTTGGAACTGGTTTCACGAAGCTCATGCAACACAGTATGTCACTTAACAATTTACGATGTGATTTGGTTTACGATTGTCTGTACGATGATAAAAATCGTACATTAAATGTTATCTATGGTAAGGTGTCATGTAATATTTTTCAGGTATGTATCATACGTTAAAATAAACCTACTTAAAATGCGTGTAATTAAATATACTTGTAAACCACACAGTTAAATACTTTCAAATTGCGTATTAACGTGATTTGATTGATGTTTCTCTGTAACTGAAATAGACATATTACATACATATTAGAAAAAAAACTTAGTTCTCAGATGTCTAAATCTGTTTCAAGATCATTTGTCATTCTAATAGGCATGTGATCAGCCTCCTGTGCGTGACACACGCCGAATTTTGGGATCTAAGTCGATATTTAAATACGCACATACACAGATAGTCGATTGGAGCTTAGCCGGCGATTGAACCTACGACCTCAGCCAATAGGCCGACACTGCTCTTTAACTAAAAATATTACATAATTTAAATATAATATTTGGTTAAACGATCGAAACAATCTGCAAAATTCTTTTTTGTCATGCCATCGGTTTGGTGAACTGTTATCGAGGTATTTTTAAACCAATATTCGGTCCTTCTAGAAGAGAGTCAATCTAATTCTTAAAAGGTCAACATCGCGAGCCCTCTGGCATTCAGAGTGCCTGCCACCTGGCGGTGGTGGTCGAGGTGAGGCTTCTGCCCATTTGTTCTAAAGTCACCTTCATCCTAACATATACATTTCTTATAATTTCAAAGTAGTGAAACATTTCAAATACTCGACACATTTATTTGTTCGCCAAGAGTTTGATTTACAAATTGCATGTTTACCGGACAATTCAAGGGTCCACTTCAATAACATATAAGTAGCTATGTCGGTAAATACTCTTCATATATCAGAGCTAAGATTTTCCATTATGTTATTGTGTGAAGCTTCTTCATCTTTCAATGTCACATCTAATCAGTTAAAACAGGTATTTTATTGAACTTTTGACATGCGTTTTGGTATATTTAGAGGCTGGAGTATCACGCATGCTGTTAGAAACTGATTGAGCCAAGATAGGTTGAAGTGGTGATGGCCAGATGATGTCGAGGATGTTAGGAACCATATTGGAAAGAAATAGTACATGGGTTGCTGCTAGACTAGGCCGATATCTGAGAATTTGTATAAGAAAAGATTTTTATAACCAGCTGATTGTAAAGTAATAGGAAAACCATTAATTATTTTATATTAATTGATAAATCTTACATTACAACGATAACTTTTCCGATCCTTTTCCGCAGTAATGAACACAGTTGCAGAATAAGAAAATGTTATCAAACTTTGTACAGCCATATTGATCTCTCTTGGGAATTAACTTTACAAGTACCTACTGTATTTGTGTGTTTATGAGATTAAAACACGTAGCCACACAAAATACAGCATTCTGCCTTCTTTCTTCAGCATTATGCCAATTATTTTCCTTTATTATGCAACAAACAATCAATACATATATATACAATTTATGTTAGCTGTATATTAATACATAAATAAGCTAAGTCGACAGAATATCGTGCGTATTAAAGATCTTCTAGACTTATTAGCGTCAACGTGCAAAGACTAATTATAACCTTTGTGCTCCGTTGTAACTACTTTATTACAGAGGATTTGTCCACAGACTATCAGGTTTTTACATGGAAAATATCCTAACGAGTTATTGTAATAATACTTTATTTGCGTGTACAATGTACATATACGTAATTTTTTATTACAATTAAGTTCACAAAAGAGTCTGCGAATTACAATCTGGCTTACACAATAATAATCATACACGAATCTATGAATTGTAAACCCGACCAAAATTTAATACCTCCGACGACTACATAGTCGGGGACGGGGGAATCATCAAGAAAATATTTATAAAAAAAAACTTCGAAAATCCATTTACATCATCACATAACAGTTAACACAGTTATAATACGGTTTAGGCTTAAGTAAACAGTTACCAAACATAATAAAAACGCCTTTAAAACTTTTAACACTCAATCACATTTATGTTTCTATCATCTCATTGTTTTTAAATACATATACAATATAAGGCACATATCCAAAATACCCAAATCCCGCCATTCCGGTCTGCTGCACTGTGCTACTCTGGCCCGTGTGTTTGCTTGCTTCCTGCTGTCTTGCTGTTTACCGTTAATTGGGTAGTTTAGTACTCGTACTTTCTGTATTATTTATTTGTATTGTTTCATTTGCTAGTTAGTTATTCTTCTCAAACTCAACTTAACCCAAAATATCTTTATTCATATAGGTAAATAAGTACACTTATGAACGTCAAAAAAATTAAATTAATTGTAAATTTACATTTACTACCAGTTCGCAAGTCAAGGTCGTAGACCGGGTAAGAAGAACTGGCAAGAAACTTTCCGCCACTGTTTTCAATCGCCAAGTTTTAATACAAATTGTTTAAACTGGAGCAAATAAATCCCAAGGATTAGGATTATTTAAGTAATCGTCACATTTATAAAAGGCTTTATTAATCAATTTTCTTTTAACGAAGGCTTTGAATTTATTTAGTGATAATTCTCTAATTTCGCTTGGGAGTTTGAAACTGAGGGCTTAAGACCTCTCTTTCGCTTTTGTTTTTCCGGACATTTGTTGGCGTTGACAGGCGCTGTTCAGAAGGGCTTATGGTCAGTATTCTGTGGCAGGGGCATATTTCAAGCAGGGGTGACGTCTTTTTAATATAAAATTATTGTAACCATGGTAACAGACACGGAATCTTTGATCCCATGATCGGAAGTTTGGAGGTTGTATTTCACATCGTTTTCGCGAGTACTCTTAAATAATACTCCGTACATCTGATAAAAGTGGCTTCTATTTAAAAGTTTAAAAACTGTTAAATAAACATTTTACCAGAGGATTTCCATAATATACAGGATATCCTAGAAAGCTCGATACCGTATGGAGTCATGTCACTTATCGCGTAACAAATCTATCGATAGTTTCATTCAAACTATTACGTTCGAAGACTAAAAGTGTCTGCAATCAATCAATCAAATATCATTTACCTAGCGACCCGGCCCTGCTTCGCACGGGTGAAATGCTGATACTAAATACACTACAGAAAATCTGTGAACGTTGTATATAAAAATGTGGGTTATCCATAAAAATAGTCATATACCATCACGGACTTTTCTGTAGACCTTTTCAATGTGTACAATACTTAGTACATTATTTTGATAAAACTCGTAGGGCTCAGCCTGCGTTTGCAATGTAAGTGGAAAAAATGTAATTATTTACGATATCACATTAGAAACCTCAAAAATAACAGTACTTCTCCACTATTTAATGGATGTTATTGTACATATAAACCTTCCTCTTGAATCACTCTATCTATTAAAAAAACCGCATCATACTTAGCATACAAAGGGATATAGGGACAGAGAAAGCTACTTTGTTTTATACTATGTAGTGATTTTAAATTTCGTATGCATGTATTTCATCACTTCTATTGTTTAGTTTATTAATTAAAATTCATTGACGTCAATTTTTATAACATTATTTATAGCAAATAAAATTTCATTACGCAAGCAAAATTTTATGCGTGTGGTAAATTTGTGTTTACCATATTAACCTACATAGTAATATTAATAATTATCAAAAATCAATAAATAGATTTAACGCTGGCAGCATTTTCTAGTTGTAGCATTTATTCGCTGAGCTAGGAATGCACGAGCTCTGGGGTTACGCACAAGTAATATCTACCAATTTAAATATTTAATTAGGGCATTTGTAGGTAAGTCCCACGGTCTAAGAGTCTCTACTACTAGGAACAAACTCTATATTCTTTACCGTTTATTTTTTTCAATGTTGAATTTATAACCTCAGAATTATGTAAGTATGTTATGTATTTAATTTTGTTTTAATTTGTATTATCCAACTTAATTCACGAATAATCAATCGCAATAGGAAGATGAAATCTTAAAACAAAACAGTTCTTTATTTGTTGTTTTAAATAATTTCGCCAAATACAAATTTAAAAAAACGTTCCAAATTCAAATCTAGTAAGAGCAGAAAACGTTCCAAATACAAATCAAGTAAACGTGCAGAAAACGTTCCAAATTCAAATGTGGTAAGTGCAGAAAACGTTCGAAATTCAAATTTGCCTGTTTACTTTTTACGTGGAGCTCTGATTACCAGTCTGGCAGCTTTTACAAACCTTCAAATCATTAAGACAACATTGTAATGTCACCTCTTTATTCTGACCTTAAATGAAAGTTGAGTTTTTTCTCAAATGTTAATTTCGCACTCGACTTTCAACAGCACCGTTTTGATAAAAATCTCGTATAATTGTATAACTATATTGTATATACCTACCGCTTAATTAGTAAGCCGATCGAAATATAAAATAAAGACGAAACTTTGACTGTGATTGGCCAAATTGTTAACCAATTACAAGTAAACGAAAAATTCTGACAAATAACCTCCCCCTCAACCCACATTACTGTATTCTACCATATTGAAAGAATCAACTTACAAAAAATCCTAGTTTCCAACCTTTAGGTTTCGGCTTCAGATTTCTATGTCTTTTTGTGATAATTTGTTTATTATAAGGAAGTACGTTACCAGCCTTCTCAGCACGCCGCGGCCGTCGACTTTTCTAAGGTATGCTTTGCTCACAAAGTTTTCCGAATACGACACGCACATGCTACAATTGGTACACAGTTGGAGTACAAACCTACAACCTTAGGGATGACAGTCGCCAAAGCCAAAGTCGCCAAAGTAGTCAATGGAACTAACTTTTTTTCTTACATGATATGTTTTGTTTGTGTGTGTATGTAATGAGAGTAAAGTTCTTTAAACCAACAGCATCTTATTATCTCCTATATTTGGAGCACCGGTGATCTGTTGTTCCAGATCGATGTAAAGTACAGAGCATTCACCCAAAATATTAAGTTCAGAACAAACTCAAACTCAAAATATCTTTATTCTTATAGGCAAACAAGTACACTTATGAACGCAAGAAAAACACATTAAATTAATTGTAAATTTACATTTACTACCAGTTCGCAAGTCAAGGGCGTAGAGCGGGTAAGAAGAACTGGCAAGAAACTTTCTGACACTCTTTTCAATCGCCAAATCAAGTTTTTAATACAAATTGTTTGAACTGGAGCAAATCAATCCCAAGGATTAGGATCATTTAAGTATTCGTCACATTTATAAAAGGCTTTATTAAGTAATTAATTTACTTTTAATGAGGGCTTTGAATTTATTTACTGATAAGTAGTTCTCTAATTTCGCTTGGGAGTTTGTTGTAAAAACGAATAAAATATAGATATAAGGAGTGGTTTATCTTCTGGAGCCTGGTTGGTCGCACACTCAAATTAGTTCTATTACGCTTATTACACTGGTGAAAGTCACCATTTTTTTAAAAATAGTTTTTAGTTTTTTTGTACATACAACAAGGCTTCAAGAATATATTGAACGAATAATGTCATAATATTTAGTTCCTTAAATTTATTCCATACCGACTCCCTCGAAAACACAAGTAATACCCCGAACAGCCCGCTTAAAATAAAATAAAATACGTTTATTTTGGAACATAAGATCATCATGGTATCACTTATTCCACGTCATAATATCGAACCAGTTGGCATACCTACTCATCGGCAAAGACAGAGGGTGTTGGCCGAGAGAAAAAGCCGGCGTAAACTTCTGCAACACAAAGGAATATGGATTGACCGTTTATCGCAACTGGAAGATTTCTGTAGTAAGACAGTCAAATGCGTCACTTATTGCAACAAGAGCTTAGCAGAGGCGAGAGGGACCCTCACTCGCCTATGAATATAAAATAGCAATAACAATATACATATAATACGTAAGTATATACAGCCAAAACCGTTAACGACGTTATCGTTTAGAACAACATACGCACATAAGTTATATTGACCAAATTCAAAGGTCCCGGCTGAATTTTTTCACAATTACTCCTCCCTTAAAGGCCGGCAACGCACCCACTAAAAATGGGTGTCTATGGGCTGCGACGACTGCCTTTTTGGGCGTCCCGTTTTATTATAATATATTACACAAATAAGTATTAAGCGGATTTATAAGCTTTTAAATTAGTTGTAAGGTCCCAAAATCTTCCAAAACGTGATAACCAAGTTGATGAGCTACACATTAGCATAGTTTTCGTATTTAGTTACGGTTCATAATTTTCTGGTTGCGTTTAATGGGACCTCGTTAGTGTTTTGTTTCTTGAATGATGCTTTATGCGTCTCCCATATATATGTCTTATTCTATCTTTTGAACGCGATCCTTCTGGCAATGAGTGTCCATATTGGTATCACTTAACATCAGATAAGCCGTTTGCCGCGTTTTGTATAAAAATTGTATGACTTGTGGTGTAGCTATTTTTATATTTGAGTTATTTTGTTTGTAATGAGACTTTCTATATACGCCGAGTCGGTTTGCCTCCAATGCGTGCAAACAAAGTACACATGTCAGAAGTGAAACTCCTTTGTAAATTAATTATAATAAGGTAAAAGCCCCCAATAGATGATCATATACCAGTACATGATCACTACATGTATTTATGTAACTATATTCACTAAGTAAATAAAAACTGCGTTTACTGCAGAAGACGTTACCCGACAGAATTGCCATGTAAAGTTCTTTTATGTAACTACTAAACAAATACTAATTTTAACGGCCGGCAACGATCTCGCGAGCCTTCTGGCATTGAGTGTCCATGGGCGGCGGTATCGCTTAACATTAAAGTTTACATTTATCATCGGACATCTTGGCAGAATACGAAATTCAACCCGTATCAGCTCGACGTTCGTCATTTCACAACTAATGAACCCGCTGCCCACCGAAGTATTTCTGAACCAATTCGACTCGACTTCGACACCGTACCAATTCTTAAAAAGCCAACAAAGCACTCGCGAGGGTGACAATGGGAGTGTTCATATCTACAATAAAATTCTCAATGCTTCACAAAGTAACGTAATGATTAAGCAAACAACCTTGTGGTTGACGAAAGTGTCAATTTATCAAGTTTTCTCAAACACATAATATGTTAACAGCTAATTAACCAAGCCCATGTGAAACCTCCTTAATTAGTAATGGCGTCCCAAGCCGATTCGATTTGCAGTGAAATCAGCAGATAGCACCGAAAAGATTTACGAAATAACGTTGCAATACTTGCATTCGCTCTTAGACCTATTGTTTCAGCGTGTGACTACTATCCCAGATGTTATTGTAAACAAAATGTAGTCGCCCTTTAACATTAAAAAAAATCCCCTTATTCTTGAAAAATCCTTGTAGTGCTAGGATTTCGCTCACAGCTTTAATGTGCTAAAATCAAATGAATGTTTTATTAAATGTTATGGGATTAGGCGGGCCCAGCTCAAACGTGTGTTATGGTCGTATCGTATCGTCGTGCGCATTCAATACGGTAAAAGAAAACATCGTGAGGAAAGCGCATGATATGTCCCAAAAATTCAACGGCGTGTGTCAAGAACCGAAAAGGTGATTACTTGCGTATGAGTATATCAACAATATTTTTTTTTCATTTGCCCCATTGTGTGGTTATGGGATTTGACAGTTGACAGTTGACGTCATTCTGGTGTCCGTGGTTATTTATTTTAATAATTATTAAATCTTGCGTAATTCACGTATATTAGTGAAAATATTTACCCACTCTGTCCTTATGAATATGTAAACCTTGCTAAGTGCTTTTAAAAATAGGAAAAATTAGGTTTTCGAAGTTTAAAACTACGCAAGATATGACGTAAAATACAAACTGAAAATTTAAATTTAAATATTTCCTTTCCGCAATTACATTATGATTTTAAAATTTATATTTTTATTTTGCTAAATTATAATGCGCCTTGACCAATATAGGAATAATTTTACACAATAGAAGGTCACATTTAATTTAATAAAATAAAATTATATTGCACTGTTTGTTTGATATTAATTTTGTTTAATTTGTTGCAATCCTACCAAAATCGGTCCGGTTTTTGATTGGTTCTTCGATGAGACGTTCTTCGATTTCTTTTCAACATATATATATTATTCGTAATTCGCATATTTCAATATATAATTCGTAAATAATTCTTACTGCATTGATGTTCGTCACGGCAAGATAGTAACTATGGTGATAATAGGACAATTAATGGCTATGAGTCTTTAAGTACCTTATATTATGTTATGTTTAAATTATGTATATTTAAATAAAGTAATTCTAATATACCAGTTTAGTAATATATCAGTTTAGTTTATTTTTATTTCTTTTTGTTTCTGTTAAGTATGTTTTTTTTTGTTTTCCCTTTTTTTATTTTTGCACTTCTTGCCTACCTTATCTAATATAGTCATAGTGGTTTTTTCTTTTACTCACAGTGGTTGTCTGGAAAAAATCGCTCTAAAGCGATAAGGCCGCCAGTTGCTTGTCATTAAATTATGTTTAATATTTTCCTTTTATGTAATGCAACGAAGTGTTAATAAATAAATAAATACTTAGACTAATTCTTTGTGTGAGTTAGCTGCCAGCTCTTCCTTCTCCTGTGATGTCGACTAACCTTTTTGATATTTCCCTAAAAACCCTTATCGCACTAGGACCCCACGGAATTAAATATATATTTATTAAGTTACTGACAATTCTGTCTTATATATAATAAGTTAAAAATATAATTGTACTTTATTCTAACATACTTAATAACTAACCTTAAAATTTAATAATTAAAATATATTATTAAAGGAGTCTTTTTAGGCAAATATATATTTAAATATATATGTTAATATTTAAATTAAAATGCATGGTTAACTTGATTGTGTGTGCAAAAAACAGCTTTACCACTTATACTGCATCTTATATTATTACCTTCTTTGATATTGTTTTTAATGTAAATATGGTTTATCAATACAACTCGATAATTAATATAATTTTTTTTTCTCTCATACAATATTTGCAACAAACAATAAGATTGTTGAAAAAGTATTGGGAGACTGGATTCCAAATTAGGTAAGAACCTATGATATGGATAACCAGTCTTCCTTGGCAATTATCTTTGTATACACACACACAAACACACTAGAATATAAATATATATTTTAGTATTATATATAAATAAGAAAGTCTTACGCCGTGGGGTTTAACGCCCGAACCCAATAATGCATCCACAATCTCAGATAGAAAACAATCTGAGATTGTAGATTGTCTGACCGTGATAGTCCATCGATCTCCTATCTACATCCCAATAACCAAACCCTAGGAAAACAATCCATTTTTTGTAACGGCACAATGCAATCTTTTCCCTCTTTGTTGTTTAATTTTACACTCATATTTGTTAATCAATGTTAACCAAATAAAGTAAATAAAACCTATGCACATTTGACCCGTCAAACAAACTGTAAAAAAATTACGATAGAATATTGGCACAGTTGAACTGTCATTAATATACAAAAACCGATCCCGATCCAACCTACCATGGATAGGTTGTATCGACAGATAGCTATTATTTATTTAATAATAAGTAATCAACAGCTACTTAACACATATTATTATACAAAACACAAATACAATACACAAAGCCAAAACAGATTACACAGATTAAATAAAAAACAGAAATCAAGCATTAAAAGACAAAGTGTCATTTAAAAGAAAAACAAAAGAATAAAATTAAAAACTGCAAAATTAAAATATTTATAATCCGTTGATTGGTTATTGGCTCAATTTTTACAATATTTGGATTAAGATGTCTATATCAGATGGTCAAAAATGGATTGAGCTAGGTTACTGGGTTTGGGCGTAAGTGCAGATACGTTAATTAAAGGTTTAAGTTGGCACCTGGTAGATTGTACCGGTGACCCAAGAGATGGCGCTTCCCTTGCTCAACGAATAAGTTTCATAATACAGTAAGGAGATGCTGACAGCGTTAAAGGTATAAAATAAAATGTTTTGTTATTTTAATAACACATTATTTACGAATCCGGTAATGCATATCTATGTTAAATAAGATGATTACACGGAAATTAAATAACATTGTATCACCCACGTGTGAGGTTGAATAACCTGAATGATACCAGTTTATTGTTCAAGTAATTTAATTAGCCTAATTTGCATGGCATTCCATATGTGAGCTTTAAGCGAATCTATGTAGTAGATATTAACCTTATATTGTGGAACATTTATAATCTCTAGTCTGTGTTAGTGCACAGGATATAAATGTTACTGCTTCACTTGTCACGGGTGATCTTAGCGGGAATTTCTGATTCCAATTTTAAATTAATACAAGTATATATAAGTATATATATTTGTTGAGAATGAAACCTACTTGAAAAAAACTGCCGTATCGATTAATAGATAGAACAAAATTCAAAAACACATTTTTTTTTTCATTTTCAATTAAACATATAGATATTTATTTGTAAAAATTAGTAAGTATCAGTAGAATTAATAAGTCCCCAACTTTAATATGGAATGAAGATACAGTATTATTTATATAGTATTTTTATAGTTGACCGTACAAACACTATGTTATATTGAGCAAAATAGCAAGTAGTAATAGTGAGTAATAGTTAAAACACTTAAGGTATTCGTGTTCATAAGTATTGCGATCCATGTTGCATGTTATAAGTTGCTCCGTCATTTCCGATCGCTTACAAAACCTAACATTTCAATTTCTTGTTTATGTTTTTATATGCGCAAGTACACTGTGGATATAAATGATCTATAGTCATATTTATTCATCGAATATGCATACATATTTAAAAATTCGAACACAACTTGCGCAATACTTGAATCAATAATTTTAAATATACCACAGACTATATGGACAAAGGTGTATTATCACAGGTGAATCTGATTTTAAAAATAGAATTCCCATTTAAACCTACTTACTCAGGAAATTCCAAATTGAAAATAATCATTTTAGTCTGTTAACTATAGAGCTGTAGCATATTCTATAATATTTCCAATACCTATAATTATTTATACATTATTACAATCAAATATACAGTATTTACAATTTTCTTAACCTAGATAGTAATAATAAAAATAATTACAAATTAATAAAAAACAAATTTTAAGGGAGGATAGACGGGGCAAATACCTTAGATAAAATTCTGCGTTATACAAGGTATACACTTATACGCCAAAGTAATATTTTATTTAGACAAACGTTAAGCGGACACTACAATTAAAATATGTCCGCCCTTTACCCTATTGAGTGGTTATAAGATTTCTACGTTTATTTTATGTTCTATATATAAACGTGTTTTTTTAAATTCCTAAGAACAACAATTATTGTACACAATAACTGGAATTCACGCTTGTTTGGCCCGTTCATAATTAACTTCAATTTCGCGGTTAAACCATTGATTATTGATATAACTAGTAAATTACTTAATTCCAAGTACAACAAGGTTTAATAACTAATTATAAAACGATCATGATTTAATAACAGTCGAATGTTCTTGTTCAAAGATTTGTTTCATACTTTAACACAGCGTAAATAAACATTGCTGTGTTATTCGAATGTCTGTTTACCGATTTGAGATTCAAGGCTGGCTTTAAGTGAAAAGATCCGTAAATAAGTACTTATTAAAAGTACAAAAATCTTATGCAAGAATGGTAATACACTATTTGCCGTGGGAGAACTAATAAAGGAGAAAGGAGATACTTGTTTACCAAAAATCGCGAGAATAATATAATAAAAATAATATAAAAAGCTCTATAAGCAAAAATAAGTCGTTGCCTTATTCCAATAAACCCAAATAGGCTTTCAAACTATGATTAATTGTAGTTAATCAATTAGACCATAGATGGCGCCACTGTCTATTCCATAAAACATAACCTTTAGTCTTTAAATCAACTGTGGAAATTTATACTGACTTCTGAGGCGTTCGTTGAATGAAATTTTTTTTAGTCTGTGACATTGTCGTCCCAATATCGACAATTGTATGTTTTGACTCGTGCTTTAAACTCAATAAAAATAAATATTTATAAGTATCTTTTTTATCTTATCTGATTTATCATTATATTTACCTCATAGGTTGTATACGGAAAATTATTAAGTTTATTTTAAGACTTTAATTGGTCGTACAACCAATTCAATTTAAACTGTTATTAAAATATTTAAAAATATAATTATTAAAACTTTTATATTTTAAAATAGATTAATTACAATACCCACTCATATTATGAAATTTAACGTGTAGTTCTTATAGTAATGACAAACACGAGCCTGCCTGGCATCATGATCATTATAATATAGTTGTTGAAAACGAAATCGTATTATAATGAAACGTCAAACGAACTAAAATGGCTGGCAAAGAGCTCCTTTCCCGCCATTGTCAGTGACATTTGACCGGAGCATGCGCAATGGGTGTCGCGACCCGACTTTACATACAATATACAGCTGTGGTAACGCTTATTACGTTTTTGCCTAAATTCCATTTTCAATTTTTTTAAATTCGCAATGTCATGTCAAATGATCGCATAATCGTGTCTAGACATTTTCACAGAGGTTTGCTAATCTGCAGTGCTGTTGTCTACGATAATTTGACAGTGATGAAGGTTGACGCTCGCTTACTTCATAGTATACTATTATACTCTATTATCCCAAGACTATGTCAATGAAATTTAACTACGAATTATCCGTACCTTCGAAGTGCGCCCCAAGGCCACTCAATCGGCTTTATCATAATGATATATAGCATAATATAAATGTAATATTTACCGTTTGTGTGTACGGTAAAACAATTAACTTACCCTTCAAATCAGGCAAAGCCGTGAATTAAGCTTATTAAACTATCAATGTTATCAGAATAGCGCGCTGATTTGGCCGCCATGATTGTTTATGATTTCCAAGCTTCTGATTGGTTAGTGCAGCGCATGCGCTCCAGCTCTAATTCCATTCGTCGAGCACAAATTGAAATAGGAACCACATGTGGCACTTGTTGAGAACATTCACTCCAACCTAATCTTTATGGACGTTGTATATATAGTTTTTGTTTTATGTATTTTATATTGAGTTAACTTTCATTTAGATGACACTATAAATTGATTTATGACGTTCTTCTCGTCTTCTATGTTATTCTATTTTCAAATACATTAAACGCTTTTCAACTTGTTTAGTTATCCTAGTTTATGTTTGTTTGTTTAAATAAAAATTTTGATATATGGAAATTTCTATTAGTTTCTTGGTTTTATCGTGAAAGCGTAATACACATACAGACTAACTTTCACATTTATAACAGTTAGGTCGGCGGTTTACCAGCTTCCGACGAATATTTCTTGTTCCTATACAGTTAACTGCGTTTTTATGTAGGTACTTGGAAGATAACTGAGATTTATGTAATGTTTATTCAATTGACCCACAAATAATTTACTAACTACCTACAGACAAATACTACGTAAAAAATATAAATGAAATAAATATAGGCCGAAGCAAAATACCGTAAGAAGCAAAATAAAAATAATTGAATACCTATCAAATTTTCGGTCTATATTTTTTCTATGCAATGCCGATTTCCTTTCGATGTTTTCCTTCACATAATAAAAACAAAAATGCACTGCTGGGATTCGAACCTTAGGGATGTGAGTAGCACGGCGAACAATAGACGGCGCAATAATATTGCGGGTACTTATTATACGGGATTAAACTCTGCATTAATTGAAACATTCATTAAGCAACATTAAAAACAGATGATTACAACCAGCTATTACTAACGACGAAGATATGCTACATTATATATTTATATGACATCGATTCCTAGTAATGCGATCTAATATTTGTATGTGCATATTTACGATATAAAATACCGCATTTTTGTTAAACAAATAGTTTATAAAGTTGGCTTATTGAGCTGCCTATCCCGACTACCTCTGTTTTTTTAAATTTTAAATACAAAAACCTAACCTTATATAGGTATTAATTCAAGGAAATTAATAAACTTACCTTTCCCTCTCAATATATTTATGAAAATATTATGTATGTATACAAAAAATAGTGATAAGTATACTAGAATAAAACATACGCACAATGTTAATACTCACAACAGACGCAGGCTGCAATTTCCCCGTACTAGACTATCTGAAGTTAGTAAATATTTTTTGGGAAAAGGGATACTCTTGTTTCATAAAATCCCAGAAGCTCTCTTATCTCCGCGTTTTAATAAATTTAAGAAATGTATTAAAGAAAAGCTGTATAAAAAGGCTAATTATAAAGTTGGCGATTATCTAGTTGATAAAAGAGCCTCGACTAGTACTTCTAATTAATTTGCTATATTTGTTTTAAATATTGTAGTATTGTTTGATGATTTGCTTTTTTAGAGTATCGAGATTTTTTTCCGGCTTTTTCTCTCGGCCTACACCCTCTTTCTTCTTTGCCGATGAGTAGGGATGCCCACAGGTTCAAATTTAATGACGTGGAAAAAGTGATACCTTGTTGATATTTTGTTCTATAATAAACGTATTTTTTTCAATTACTAAAAAGTTTATACGTCATATAAAGGAGTCGATATGCGACGAATAACAAAATTAAATACATATAATAAAAAAAAAATGTCCAGCTAAGTTGAGAGTTAATTCCAGATCATTTTATTAGTATTTTACCTTACTATGCTGTATAACCTTGTTTTGCCATGTGTTGTACAAAAAATGACGAGGTATAGAATGCAGTGGTATCGTTCTGTGAGCATGTAATGCTACAAAAGGAGTCAACAGAATAAGAGAGGGAGCGCTTTAGGACGAATCCTGGGAGTAGAAGACGTGGAGTGAATAGTAGAAGATATGCCCATCTCCTACCTCCTATTTAGTGTTTACTCCACCGAAGGTTTTTGAGTGTAACATGCTGTTGAGGTCCCGGTAGACCCCGGAGCCTCTGTAACGCGCCTTTGTAGGAAATTCTCGAAGTGGTTTTAGTAGGTATCTTTCACTCAATCTCTGAATAACAGAGATTTTGGTGTGGGTCGAGTCCCACATACCCCTGCAATGTTTTAGGGCATGCGCAAATGTATTTCATCTCGAATATATTAAAAAAAAGTGGCTCAGCTTAATTTCACACCCCCAGTTTGTACCATAGACATTTCTTTCTACATTTTACAGTCGCTCATCAGAAAAACATTGTGAAGAAACTGGCTTGCCAAAAAAGTTTTTTTTAGTTCCCAACAAACCTTTTGTTGTATATATGTAAAATTTGTTGTATACAGATTATACAACAAATTGATACCAGCAACAGTTTTCCGGATTCGTTTTTTTGGCGCAAAATAAACTTGTTTTGTTTTAAGAGGTTCATGAATTTAAATATAAACAACGAATTGTTTAATTGGATTTTAACATTAACTTATTTTTAACTTTGAGGTCATGTGAAGTTTGTACATTGACGACAAAAAAAGAGTTGTAAAGTTGTACTTTTTAATTAATAACTTTTCGCTTACAGTTATAATTTTGTTACAGATAATCGGCGAAAGAGAATATGCTGTGAGACCGACCAGACTAGCAACTGAAGAGTTTCAGACGGGACAGCCTTTAGAAAATATTATTTTACAGGTAAAAATCTATAAAAATAATTGTGACTAAATATTGTAAAAATTTCGATAGGTATGGAGATAATATTTATTTGTTATAAGCACTTCGTTGCAAGTATATAATAATATTATAGAAATAATATAATTTAAAAAAAACAAGTGAAAAAAAAATTGTGCACTTATGTTATACTGTGGCGTAATAACATAAAATTATTTTCTTTCGCCATATTAAGAATAAATTAAAATATTGACTATAAGTAACTTGATGGTGTGTGTCTTTTTGTGATGGTCACATCGTAAAAAAATACTTTAATATTTCCCTAGCGCGCCAAAAGACTTATAAGTATAATTTCAAAACAAAATTAGATAATGTAAGCGCAAGAAGAGAAAAAATATACATAGTTATTTAGACAAACTAAGCTAAGCAATTAAAACATATAAACAGTGAAAAGAACAATAATAAAACATGAAATAGAAAAAGTTCACATAAAATACATTGAAAATTATACTATATCCCATATGGTCCCAAGTTTTATCAAAATCGCTTAAATTTTTGAAATATCGTCATTTTAAGTTAAAAATCCTTAAAAAGGTTTACCTTTGCTAAGTTATTGTAATACTCGAATACCATACTTGAATATTACATCAAACGCGAACAAAAACTAAAGTTAATATATGCAGGTATATAACATGATTTTTTGCATATTTCTTTAAACGGTTTTAATTTGTTATCGATTTATTTTTTCGTATTTAATAGTTAGCTCAAAGTTCCACCCACGTATTCCACGGTCCAATTCACAAGACATTTTATTTTGCGAACAGTGACTTAAACTACGACTTCGGGTGGGGGTATTCCCTGGGAGATACGACCTCCTATTGTTTAGAAATAAAGATACTCCTCCCTCAAAGTCCGGCAACGCACTCACTAACATGGGCAGCGTGACTGCCCGTTTTAGGGCGTCCCGTAGGCTCTCTTGCTTATATTGCCTATACTATACAAAACCTAATTGTTAGGCATCTAATTAACCCTGAGATACTGTTTGCATACCAAAAGTAAAAGTATTTAAAGTACTTTCTCAATCATTTATAAAAAAAAGATATTTTAACATGTAATAAAAGAACCAATGAGTGCAGTGAATGATTGACAGTTACTTTTACTAATACATAATTATTTTTAGTCTATATTTTTGACATTAAGTTTAGGCGGGGAATATAGATATATCAACAAGATATAGCAAACTTGATGGACGGAAGCGGTAGACATGTTTTTGATTACTGTAATTATAAAATAAAGTAAAAATAAATCTTGTTTTTAATTTAAAAATTAGGAATTTCTAAGAAAAGAGGCTTGATCCGTTGGTGTTGTGTTGAAGATGTGGGGTGCTCTGCATCATCTACGTTGGTCGTCGAGGAAGACTAACTATGTAAAACTAAAACAGATTTATTTTCGAAGCAATTAGACTTAAGGTCCTTCAAGCTTCGTCTTACAACACACATGCCAGCCACACTGCCACCGGTGTGACTGTCCATGGCAGCCGTACTACTGCCTATTAATATACACTTGCCTATAATAAAACAATATACAAAAATGCATTCCTAGCACTGAATAGGACGTTCCAGTTTTCCAGATTCAAAAAGTTTATCACAAGCAAATTACATAACAGACAATTGTTGCCATAGACAAGGCGCCGCAATAACCTTCAAAATAATTGCCAGCTAATTAATTTAAAACTACGCTTCAAACCAGCCTGATGGGATTATCATAATATAATATCTTGATTTAATGGTCCGTGCATAATTAAGGTCTTTTGACGTAACGGGGCTTAGAATCACCTTTCGTTTTCATAATAGGGTTACTCTATCACCCATGACCTGTATTGTCTATGAAACAGACATTAAAAATCATTGACCATAGATAAAATCAGCATTAACACTCTAAAATGTTTGTTTTTTTTATCTTTAAGAATATTGTTTGTGAAATAAAAATGTATTAATTTTTTGCACTAGATTAGCTTGTAGAAACTAGAAATCAAACAATAAATAAGAAAAAATCTGTATAAGATAACAATTACATAATCTATATTGTACAACAATCTTTTATGTTTATAACTTCTTTTTTATAATCTACACAGACTATACTACGCATGAAAAGATAAAATATAATCTTTCATTCATTTCTTATCGGTCAACACTCAGCGAATGTTTTTAATACATACACGTCGAATAGTAAACCCTTTGCCTTTCCGAAATATCAGTCCTTGGACTACAATCGTATTTTAAAAGGTATCTTGAGGTTTTTCATGTTGGTATATAGATAATGATTTGTCAGTTTAATAGTCTGCGTCGGAGAACGGACTCTTAGGCTTATATTTCCTTATACCAGTAGATTTCAAAGTCCAAGCCTATTCTAGATTTTTACAAAATTGTAACGAGATAGATGTACGGATTAAAAATGCCGTAAAATTTAAAAATTAAATAAATCAACGAGTAACTTAGTTGTTCAACAACACAAATTACGCTCAGAAACAGACTGTTAAATAATAATAAACACAAAAGCTGTTACATAAATCATCAAGCATTTCTTGCTGAAAACGGCTTAACATGAGGAAAATTCGAGAAACATTTCCTTCATTATCAACGATATTACATTTTTTATCTGTCAATTTGAAGCGACAAATCACCAGGATAGATATTGTAAATCTTTCGCGTTTAAGAAATACTTTTATTTTGATTTAGCTTTAGGACCGTTTAAAAAAAACACCTGTGTCAGGGTTAAAAGTCACATACAATATGTTTAATGATTTTACGAACTCGTATCAAGACCTTTAAGTCAAATCTTAATTTGGCCCCAATTTAATAATTAATTAAATTTTATTATTAAATTTAATAAATCTTTTGGTTAATAAAAAAAAATTAAATGAAAATATAACGTTTTGTTTATTCAAATGTATAAGTCAAAGACAACATTACAAACAGTGGTATGTAATTAGTAATTACTAAAGACCTAACACCTTTGCTCTATGATTGAGTCAATTATTTGTGTAATGACGACTAATTGTCATTACAGCGAACTTTAGCCATACTAAACGATCTCTTAGGGTGCGCCAACATCTAGTGAATGTGTAGCTTGATCGCGTACGGCGCTTAGTTTGCGAGCGAACTGCGCGCGGGCGACGCACGAACAAAAAATCACGCGCGCAGCTCACAAACGCCTCGCGAGCTGCACATTCGCGGCATATTCGCCAGATATGGACGCACCCTTATATTAACTAAAGATATGTATCGTGCACTAACTGCTTATTTCACGTGCGTAAAGGACATAGAGGAAGATTCAGAAACTCAGCTCTAAGAATGTCCAACCCACCATATGTCAAAACTCTTTGATTTTGACATTTGACGATTTTCGATTACGGGACGTCATACATATTTGACAGTTTGACGTATCTTCCAGATTCAAAATTCTAACACATAAATTATCCATAGACTGTAGAAATGAACTGGTAGAAAATTTAAATTTAAGATCTTTTCTGTTGACGTTCATAAAAGTACTTAGTTACCTATACAAATAAAGTTATTTTGGGCTTGAGTTTATTGTCATGTCGCGAATGTCAAATACGTATTGATGAAATTTTTAATAGATATTGTATCAGGAACAGTTCCCCAATCGATAATTGAGCCCATGACCTATTGGTCATAGCTATTGCTAAACCATGAAGGCGTCGAAAATATACCTAACTTATTTAATTAAAAAAAAACAATATTAGTATCTGATAGAACTAATTGTGATAATGTTTGAGAGCAAAAATTCTGTTTTTGTTTGGTTTCCGCCTAGAGCAATTGCGAAAGATAATAGAATTATTACATAAAAAATAAGATTTTATTTTATAGACATTTATTATATTATAACAAAGGAAAATGTATGAATTGCGTGATGCATAATGATTCTAAATCGAGGTACTTTTTCTACTGTTCCTCATAACTATGACAAGATTGGTAATAGACATGAACAAATATGCATATGACACAACCAATTAATACATTCACTTAATGTCCTATGACAGAAGGCATCCATAGTGAATCTCGTTTTCCCGGCTCTTTTTGCCTCATCTGTACGACGCTAGGTTTCTTGAGACAGCTACGATTTCGCTTTCCTTGCGGGTTCCAATCACGCCCCTGTTTGGACATATAATTGTAATTTCTTCGAATTGTGTGGCTTTACCACTTGCACAGCGAAAACATTCATTAAGTTAAATTTGTGTGTGTCAATAAATGTAAGTGTTTTTAGGTTATATAACCGTTTTTTTTTTCAAATAGAAGATGTGTGTGTTTGTCCTATTATCGCATTAGTTTGAACCTTCAAACCGTCATACATATTCGTTTGCTGTTATATAATTCACGGACCAGGTAAAAAGATATCGACCAAAAATTACAAAACGAATCCCGGTGGAACCAGTTCCCGTGGGCATAACGGTTCAGGTCATTGACATTAATCGTTAATTATACAGGATACGTTTACCTGACGCGAAAAAGAGAGTTTTTATAAATACGGTAGTAAAAGAGCTTTTAATAATTTCTTATGGTAAATGGTGAAATATAAATCCACATTTTTTTTTATGAGGCGAAAATGCACATACACATGCCCGAATCAAGGATGTCGAGCTTGACGCGGGGTCTATGGGGCTGGGTCTATACACAAATCCCTCTGCTATTCAGAGGGGTAGCGAGACCGCACCCACTAAAAACACCTCAGCCTTCACACGCCCTTAAGATGTGCCCTCAGGGTTCGCTAGGCATTCTACCCAAGAGACCCGGCCAAATCTACTAAATAGCTTAGTCTAAAGTAACCACTGATTAAAAAAACACTTGAGGGTAGCCTTGAAGTAGTTAATTTAAAGTTTAAAAGACACCAGTGGCGCTTCGATCTTTTTGGTAGAGCCTCAGGCTTCTGTATGTTTTGTGAATATTTTTTGCTAATAAGTAAGTTGGTGAACCTTCTGCACCTGACAATCTCTCATATCTTTCATTCACCTTACGAGTAAATGTAGATTCACATAGAAAGTCCATTGGTGCACGGAAATCGGAAATCACAACTACTTACGACCGGATGAGAGTCGCTCAATGTGTCATAGTCTGATTTGTATAGATGGTGTTTTTTTTACAGACTGGGGGCAAACGGGCAGGTCGCTGAATATATAATACCTTTATGTTTGATATTCTGTAGTTTTTTTGTGTATAGTGTTGCGAGAAGCTCTAAATCTATCATAAAGTTTAAATTGACTTTATTCATATATGTTTAATTGTTTCAGTTTGACGACTTCGTGCGATCACTAAATGTGGACCCACACTCTCCCCTCTTTAGGCTAGTAACCGACGGACAACCACCACTCAGGTATGTGATTATTATAGTTTGAAATCTCCTTAAGATCCTGAGACATACATGTAATGAATAGTAGTAGTCAATATTATTATTACCAAGGGGCCGTTCAAGTATTACGTACGCACTACAGGGAGGGGGTCTTTGATTTTCTTAGTGGGGGTTACCTCAACAGTAATTATTTACTTTTTTACACATATTACACACACATTGTTTTTACTTGAAAAGAAATGCATTTTTGAGGGTACCTACAAAAAATTAATTCGTTTAGGTACTAATATTTTTGAAAGCTTGCGTACTTTTGCTGACAAGAGGAGTGGGGGGAGGGGATAAATTGCAGTAAATTGCTCCTAATATAATATTCCAAATATAAATTATAGATACAAATGTTGAGATTTAGAAAGACTTATGACTCCCTAACCTATGTCAAAATTCAATCCGTTTTTGCCGTACGGCAGCTAGACTTAGCGTTTCTGAATATCAGGATAAAGGTAGGAAAACCTTCTTTTATCAAAAAGAAAAGAAAGAATCTTTTATCATCGGACATCGAGGCAGACTAGGAAAAGACTATATCACCCCGACGTCTGTCATCCCACAACTGATCGTTTTGGCAGTTTTTACCTCTATGTGGAACCAGCTGTGCACTAAAGAAACCAATTCGACAGCGTCCTTTAAGAAAGCAGTGTCATTCCTTAAAATTTGGGCAACGCACTCGCTCCTCTAGCCCGGTTGGCCCCATTTCCATAAAACAAATCTGCTTAATATCTTGCTTATACTATGATATAAGGTAATTGATAAACATATTTACAAATAACGAAGTCAACCTGTCCAACCAAAACAGATCTATCAAAATAATGACGGAAAAATACAATCTTTATTAATATTTAATTCGAATTTTAAACCTATTGGTTTAACTCAAATATACACATTAAATCTCAATCAATGTATTTAGTTTTAATCTATTTGTAGCCATAAAACCACCCCAGTGTCATATTTTATTTACTGCTCATTCCTATCTATGCCATCTAAAGACTCTTATTATCTGTCGCCCTCTAGAATTTATTCCACGTATTGAACGTAACTTTAAAATAAACCATAGACTACAATAAAGAATACATGACACATGGAAATCGGTTGAGTAAGGTCAATGCAAACAGATCAGCCATTTCCATATTTAACTGATCGTTATCACTTCCGTTTTTTACTAAATTTAAATAATCAAATAGCAATTGTTAAACTTAAAAATAGATTATTGTGGTTATGGTAATTCTGTATTACACATATCCTCTATATGTTTGTCTCATTTCTGACACTCAAACGTACTGCTGAAATATGTTTATTTAAAAACAAAATTTAAAGTTTGTTACTTTACTTAAAAACAATTACATTAATCTTTTATAATGCATAATTTTCTAACAATAAAAACTTCGAATAAAATTTTTAACGATAAACCAAAACTAGCGTCCTTTCCACAGACTAATAAACAAATTAAATGAAACATCAGTTAACACATAATAGATATTCAGTAATCTAAGAAATATAATTAGTTCTGTGCATATATTTCGTTAGTTTTTTGTTTTTATATGGTGTATTAATTTACGTGAATTTTAAATTGAATTGGTACCCAACAAAAAACTCCTTACTGATTTTTTATTATTATTTAAGTAAATAGAAACAATTGTTGTATTGAAATAAGGTTTTAAATTCAAGTTAGTCACAAAAATGACATAATATTGTAACTGTATTGTTCTATTGTTATTATTTTAACAGATGCTCATTAGTTTTAAAGGTTAATAATAAATAAATATAAAGAAAATGGTTATTCACTAGTAAAGATATTAATTAAACAGACTTAACATAAAATTACGTAAGATACGAGGAAAATCTTTGAAGGATGTTCAATTATCATTTTTTATTGAAAGTATTATAAATAAAAGAATATTAAAACGATAAATAAAATATGAAGAAATTAAAAGAATATTATAAATCTCGTGTAAGTTGCGATTTCCCGCCTTCATCATCGCACACGGTTACGCAAGTTATAATAATAAAAACACTTTTAGTTCACAAAACAGGATAAAAACAAAAGAAGACGGAGAATGTACGGTCAAATCCAGACGTAAATTATCTAAACATTTAAAAATACATGCACAGAGTATAAAAAACAGTAAAGATATGTACGCACAATGGTTTGAGTGCAAGTTACTACTCCATTAAAAAAATAGGTGAATTTTATTTTTACAATTGAGATCTTTTTAGTAATCTTGGTATGTACGGATAAAAACAATTTTTCAGCAATCACACAGGATATAGTATTTTCTTGGACATATGATTACCCTTGGTTTTGTTTATAAGATATCGAAGACGGATCACATATAGAGAACCAATTCTGCGCAATTTAAAGGCCATATCGCATTTAATGTTACGATTGACTGATTTGACACCAAACATTCCATCATCCACATTAATTCACCATTAACTAAATAAACAATGGAACATTCTCGGTTTATTTTTAGAAGAATTTTTAACATCAAACAATCTTTGTTAGTAGGGCTTAGATTTTACTTGTCTAGTCTTGTCGACTAGTTCTTGATAAAGTATTGAATACTTTCAATTTCTGGTTTGTAGGAAATAAATTTTACAAAATAAATTGTGCAAATCCGACTAAAATATCCTTACCTTAGCCTTTTGTATCCTTTATTGTATTATAATGTATTATCTTCTTTCATAATCAATAATAATATTAAGATTTAATATTTAAGTAAATACATATTATGTTTTTAACTAGCTCATTACTTTGTTTCCTTTTGATGTGTTTTTTATGTTTTCTCTCGCATGTAGCTTCCCTACCTTTTACTTGAAACTGGCGTAAATATATTGCTATTGTCATAAATAAAACAAAATGTGCTAAGAGCCGGCGTTTTTAGAGTTGTTTTGTTTCCAGACTGACAATTGACCGTTGCGCATGGCACCTATACGTGTCAAATTTACTGATGTCAGTGCCACTTGTCTCCTTCATTGTGCCGGGTTACACATAAACTTAGTCTTTAATTTGTATGCTTTGTAAAATATTATTTACGATATTATATTCGTTAAAATTCAAAGTAATCTTGCTAATAATATTTTTATTTGTCTGTTTACAAAATTAGAGCCATTTTAATAGTATAATTGGCATTTCAAAGATTTATGATAAGAGTATGTAACAACATTTCCAGACAATGTCTCCACCCAGAGGCGTGCAGCAAAGACCTCACATTACCCACATACTACGCTCGTTTCCACGACCTGCGCAAAGAGTATGTACGGGCCTACACACTGCAAGCTGTGACGCAGCGTACTCAGCCGCCGCCACCGCCGCCTGATCACCCGACTTCACTGCACGACATGCTAAATTGTATCCTTTTTACAAACAACTATAATAATTGAATTGATGTAGGAGGATTTTAGTAGCGTCATTTACTTTTTATATTATAATCACTGACTCAAACTCTAGGGAACTTTAACTGTCTGATTCCGGAACCTTTAAATGGTATCAGAATCTGTTATACTAAAGCCATGTACTCCAACACACCAACAGGCGTTAATATGTCAATATTAAGTAAGTACGTTAGAAGATTTCAGACAAATCACAAAATGTTCAATCTTAATCTTTGCCTTGATTGAACAAACGAAAAATTTTATTCAAAATCTGTCCAGCCGTTTACGAGTTTAATTATGAACACATGCACATAAGATTTATGTATATACCAGCTGTTTATTTGCTGTATTGACAAATTACCTAGATACTGACTGCAGCGCCATCTGCCGGGCTGATTTGTGAATCTCAACCATCTAGGGCGCCACCCAAACACATACATAAAAATCCATTCAAATCGGTCCAGCCGTTTAAGTTTAGTTCAGTGGCATACACACGTAAAGTAGAATTATATATATATTATATAAAGTATATGTTTCGTTTATAACGTCACAATTATTGGTATCGGGGCTCTTATTTCAATTTCAGATAAAATATTTTAGTATTCAAGTAAGTATATTTATAGATTTTATTTAAAAATAAAAAGCCTAAATTTTAAACCCATTTAATGAAATTATCTCCGAACCCTCAAAGAAATCCCTACAATAGAGGCTTCGTTTCACAATATTTATTCAAAAACTCGACTGAAAAAAATTGACCATTTTATTTGGAAAATAATATGTTGCCTTCCTCCAGACTTTTCAGACCTCTTATTCAACCCTTGAATGCGATCATAAACGAGTATACTTTAGGGTCTCCTCAAAAGCTCATATAAAAGATTTATTTTAGTTTAATTAAGCTATAATGGAATAGTGGTAGGATTTATGATGCTAAATTACATAATATTAAACATGATTTATTGAAACAGGGTTGACACTTTTAGATTCGGGATATTAAATTGTTTCACTATAAAATCAAAATAAATTAAACAAATAGAGCATTTAGTTGTTTCGTACTATTTTAAAAATAAACTTGAATTGATGTAAAAATTTCTTGCAATTTTGTTTCATGAATATCTTTATTAATAAGCATTATTCTATTGTTTTACCAACACTGTGATAAAAAAATAAATTAAAAAAATACAAACAAAAGAATTGAGTCGTTTTCGTTATACGGTAATGATACTTCTTAAAAAAATATGTATACATACATATGTAAAAGACATTTCATAAACTTAAGTAAGACGAATACTTTAATTATAAATACTATTAATGTTCAAATATTCGTTAAAATACTTATACATCAATGTATAAGATTAAATAGTAGAAAGTTTTAGCCATTTATAAACCGTAATCTTTGGTAATTTGTAATTAATGACAACCCTAATACGACGATAAATCTTGACATGGAAGCCATACCATGACCTCGTGACTCAACAAAAAAATAAACGCAAGAAAATAATTAATATTCATACAAAATTACGGAATATTCTAAAGCCAATTAGAAATATGACCGAGGCTACGTACTATTTACATATGATAAATTATATATTACCATGAAAAAAGTACATTCATTTGACGTCAACTTTCGATATATATGTCGCAGCCAACTAGCTTAATTAGCCGTTCAATTAACAGCCTAGCCGTTTAATTAGCGGCCTGAAAGATGTCCAGCCAGTTGATCAAACAGCTAGGCAAGTAACTTGGATTGATGACGTTTTATAATTTGCCTAGCCTATTGACTGTTAATTTAAATTTTATTCTATATGACAGAACCATTATCAAACTGGAAACGAAACTCTTTATACTGTGAATATGATGTCGGCAAAACACAATTGATGGTGTCTTCCAAAGCTTCATGAAAATCTTCATTAGCCAGCCAGTTTTTTATATCTTATTACAAACGCTACAGCTGATTATCTTTCAGGCCGCTAGTTAAACAGCGCCGTTTAGTTAAACGGCTAGGTTGTTAATTGAACGGCTAATTAAGCTACTTCGCTGCGACATGTACGTTATGACATAATATTTATATTAATTTCCCTAACATATAACCGTGAATCTGCTAATTATTGTTTTGATAGATTATATAAGTTTTGCGTATCTATGGAGTAAAACCAATTCAAAAGTACCCATAACTAGCGAGTATGGTCAATTCAATATTAACTAATTATATTTCTTGAGCAGTGTTAGCCTAGCGGCTTCAAAGTGCCACTCTCGTCCGGTCGTAGGTTTGATACCCGGCTGTGCACTGTGTTATGTCTATGTGCCCATTTAACATTTGCTCGAACGGTGAAGGAAAACATCGTGAAGAAACCGACATGTCTTAGACCCAAAATGTCGACGGCGTATGTCAGGCACTAGAGGCTGATCACCTATTTGATTTAAAAATGATCATGAAACAGATTCAGAAATCTGAGGCTAAGACCAAAAGAGGTTGTAGCGCCACTGATTTATTTATTTCATAATTTCGATTTCCACTCTGGAACTGTTCAGCGCCTAACCAGCATTGGTTACTCAAAAAGCAAATGGCTAATTTGAACTGTATTTATTTATTACAATTATTTCTTAATATCCCGTTATCACTTTGTAATTTATAAGTAAATAATTGTGCTGATTAATCAATACCGGAAGTAGAATGACTTCATCTTTTTAATTATTATTGTTAATGTTTAAGGGAGAAAAATAAATAAATAATTATTATTATTATTTTATTGACGGCCAGTTATGTACATTCCCCATACCCTTGAGAAAAAAATATATAAAATTAGTGAAAATTAAAACAATGTTGATAACGTGTGAATTTTTAACAACAAAGCCGAAATTATTATTAATTAAAGCTTTGTCATACCATATTTTTGTCACCCGTAGGGGTGGTTGAGATTTAGCGCTAAGTGTGACTCCTGTATGTCAAAATAGTTTCTGATACGGGAGTCTTACTTAACTGTCTTGATCTTGGCTAAAGTAAGGTTTTTACCGGGATGAACGAGATAAAAAAAAACAGTGGTTCAATAAGAACAGTAGATTTTTTCTAATACTTTTTATACATTAAATAAGTTTATCAGTGAGACTTTAAAACCTAAAAGTAGGTACGCAAAGCCTTATTCGGATTATAATATTCCTGAACACAATTCAGATTTAGGCATAACACCCTATTCAGGCGAAAACTTCTACGCGGCGGAAGTGAAAGACATGGCTGCGATCATTCAAAGGATTATCACAGATGGTAAGGTTCTATAGCTTTTAATTATCTTTCGCCATCTCAAACTACCTCGTGTTTCTTTGTTTTGAGGTCCTTGACAACTCTATCCTACCAACGCAGCTTCAGTCTTCTGGAGTTTCACTAGGATGATAGTAAGAGGGAGGGGGGTTGTCCACCATTCGGTGCACGCTTTAATATCATAGACAATCTTTTAAAACGTATTTATTTTCGTTTAATGAACATGTCTAATGACACAGACTAGCAACTAATTCCATTTTCATGAAGGTGATAAGTGTGTTCAGTTCGTCAGCTGCCCTTTTTAAACACGAGTACCTACTTTAAGAGTGAGATTTCCTTCAAAAATCGATTTTGGTTAAAACCAGCCTACACCTTTACTTCGTACTTCGCTTACTCCAGTGAGCTTACGTCTTGCCCTTCAGGCGATTTATCACCCCGGGATGGCAAAGCCAAATCTCACAGAGAAATCCTCGCGTTAGTCGCGGGAAAATGTCTATTCCGAAGCTGAGCTGTTTAGGCAAACAACAATCCATTAAAGAGAGTGACATTTAGAAATAAGAATTTGTGCGCACTGACTCCCGTATGACGTCATATTTTGACGTATGGAAAACGAAGACGCCAAGTCTCGGTCAGAATGATAAACATCCCGCGCTATGGATTGAATAAACACTCGCATCAAAATTGACAATTTACCTTTTATAAGGGCGGCGCTCTCTAGTATTCTGTGTTTGTTTATTGGCTGTGGCTCGGAGGAGATTGGAAGTCTATTTCGTAACAATTTGTGTGTGGTTCAGACGGCCTAAACCCCAAGAGAATTAGATATTCTTCTATTTGCACTGTAAGAATAATTGTTAACAGAGTTGCACGACTACTTTAGCACCTATTCCTTCGTCTCTTCTTGACAAATTGTGTTTACGTTGTGATTAAAAGAGACAGATGACTAATTTAGTTAGCTATAAGTAAAGGCCTATATTTAAATGGGTTGTATCATAAGATGAACAAGGATGTTTCGAGACGAGAAATTTAAAATGACCTTAGTGTTCAAAAACAAGTGCAAAAAATTGATTACATACTAAATCCTCTAATTTCTTGCGTACGTTTTTGTATACAATTTAATTTAGTAATTTATGTTTAATATTTCAGGTTTCCGCTTGGAGTTGCCAGAGACAATTGACTTAGTTTTAGAAACTGGAATTTGGTAAGTGTTTAATTAATCTGCTTAGCTTAAGAATAAAGATATGTTAAGGAATTAAAGTTGAGAAATATTCGTTAATTGATTGAGGATCTTGAAATGAATAAGTTGCAATAATAGGACATGCGAATCGTATGACACTTTTATTTGAACTGAGAGTAGCGGACTTACATATATACATTTTTGGACAATTACATTTATTTATTTACACTTTACCTTCTACAAAAACATTTAAAAAAAGGCCTTATCGCTAACAACCCAATTTCTTCAACCCTAATATGAAATAATAAAAAATAAACTCCTACAGAGGGTAAAGTACAAGTACACAAATAAATAACAAAAAATAACATATTACGCATAATAATATTAACATTCCAAGAGATCATTTGTTAAAAATAACAATTCATAAATGTTTTTTTTAATATTTTACGCATAATATCGATTATTTTTCAATATTAATAATGAAAAATAACGCCTAGAAAATTATTATAGCAATTTCGCCTGGTGACTAAATAATAGCTAATGCGATAACGTCACTTTAACGAACTCTTTTATTCCCAGTCGAATTACAAGTTCGACTTGTCTATTTAACTGAGTCAAGTTATGACCTCTCTATAGTCTATTCTTCCTTGACTGACTCCATTTAGTAGGCAGGTAATAGCGGACATGCCTGGACAAATGTAATTAATACATAAATTTCGTTTCCCGTAGAAATTTAATTCTACTAGAAGTATCTATGATGAAGATTCTAACACCATTAATATTTAATTAAGGGCTAGAAAATAACATACATTTTATATATATTAGTGATATGAACCCGAATCTGCAAATATGGCTGATACAGTAGAAAATTAAGCGGTCAGCAATAATACGTGTTCGGAAAGTAACCGAACACCTTGCAATTAATTAGCATAAGTACATATAGTTCGCCGCCTGCGCGCGACGCTTTTCTTTATACATCAGTGTGTCATCAACCATCACCGCGATCACTCATTACATTAGTTTTTAAGAGCAAAGCAATCTTTTATTTAATTATCATTAAAGTGTTCGGCAGCAGCCCGAACATTTTTGGTCCTTCGAGCTTACGTACAGGCGGGACCTGAAACGCGAGTTTTCGTGAAAGTTTCGTGTGTACGAAGTGCTAGCACCATTGCATTAAATCATCAAGTGCGGTGAGCTGCTCCAGCTCCCACACAGCATATATCACAGCATACATCAGTTGCATAGCATAGCAGCATCAGCATTCGTGTGGTGGCCAGGCAGGCTACTCACACAACAGCATCACTTTCTGTGGGCGAGCCAGGCAGGCTTGCTACGCAGCAGCATACAGCAGCAGCATACAGCATTGACGGCACCGCGCGGGTTCGAGCAACAGCACTACAGTAGCAGCATATCAAGTGAGATCTTTCCATATTACTTTTTAATTCAGCATGGATCTCGATAATCTTATTCAAAATCAAAAAACAACATACGAGGCTCTCGATACGGACGAGAAACTTCGGGAGCTTCTTAGAAAACAAATCTCGAATTTTAAGGCATTCGAGAGGACAATAGGCAACATAGATTTAAGTAACATGTCCGAAAAATGGGAGTTTGAATACACCCTAAAATCATTACAGCAGCGCTGGTCTGCTATTGACTCTCTTCACTGGGAGATCGACATGTACCAAGAAGGTGAAGATGAGGTATATCAAAACGTATTTTCTAAGAATGAACGAATATACAACGAGCACATCAAATCAATCAACAGCAAATTATGGTCCGTTGCACATCGCGAATATTCTACGCCCAAAATGGATATTCCCGTTTTTACGGGTAACTATCAGCACTGGACCTCATTCAAGGACCTTTTCCTAGAAACAATCGACCGCAACCCGTCCTTATCTAACGCACAAAAAATGCAGTTTTTGAAAAGCAAGGTACAAGGTGAAGCCGAAAATTTAATTCGTCACCTACAAATCAGTTCCGAAAACTACACTCTATGTTGGGAAATTCTAAATAACAGGTATAATAATCAAAGATTAATATTCACATCACACATGAATATCCTGTTCAGTCTCCCAACCATGCAGCAGCAGTCATTGATCCAGATCAAAAGGATGCACGACACAGTAGTCGAGGTACTTAATGCTATAAAGAACCTAGGTGTCAACATAAGCACATGGGACCCCGTCATAGTTCATATTTTGTCACAAAAACTCGACACAGAGACCCATGCAGATTACATTGAATCAGTCAAAAATCCCCGTGAATTACCTATTTTACGAGAGTTTATCGACTTCTTAGAATTAAAATTCATTACCCTAGAATCGTCTCGCAGAAAACAAGACTTTTCGACTCAAAAAACAAATCAAGGGGCCCAACAAACTTATTATCAAAATCAAAATCGAAAACAGCATTTTGAACATCAATCAACAAACAAAGTTTTCCCACCGCGTCCCATCATGAGAGCGCTTCACGTATCTACAGATATCAAATGTCCATTATGTTCCCAGGAACACGGAATATTCCAATGCAATAATTTCTTGCAACTGCCATGCGAATTGAAACTAAAAACCGTGCAAAAGTTGCAACTTTGCGCAAACTGTTTGTATTCTCATAAAAATAATAAATGTTATTCAATAAAACGATGTCGTACTTGTAATGAAAATCATAACAGCCTGTTACATGACGCCTTTAGCAAGCAAAAATCAACCATATCAACCGCAAGTACTTCGAAGTCTCACGCTCAACAAAATAGCAACGCGGCAACTAAGCCCCATTCACCCGTGGGAAAGGCAACCGAAGTACTCTTAGCAACCGCAGAAGTCAAAATCACGGCAATCGATGGTTCACAGCAAACAATGAGGGTCTTGATTGACCAAGGATCCCAGATATCATTAATTTCAGAAAAGGCGGCTCAATCATTACGTTTACAACGGCAAAAATGCAACGGCTCTATCTTTGGAGTCGGTCAAAAGCAAAACAATTGCAAAGGCATGCTCACTATTAAGTGCACGTCTGTAGACGATGATTACTCATTCGAAACCGAAGTTTTAATTATCAACAACTTAATCAAAAGCTTGCCGACTCACAGCTTCGATAGACCGTTTCTACCATATTTAGATAACATAAAATTAGCGGACCCTAATTATAATAAATAAGCAGACCAATCGATCTACTATTCGGAGCGGATGTCTACGCATCTATAATCTTAAGCGGAATAGTCAAGGGCGAAAATCAATCACAACCAATAGCACAACAGACGCGCCTTGGCTGGATTCTTTGCGGAAACATGCCCCAATCATTTCACTGCAACGTTGTACTCAGCAACTTCGAAGACCTGAAACAATTTTGGGAGATCGAGGGTATAACGGAGGAGTCTTCAATGTCCACAGATGATCAATATTGTATTGACTTTTACAAGCAAACAACAAAAAGACTCGAAGACGGACGGTACCAGGTCAGGTTACCAATGACAGATAATTTTGAAGAGAAATTAGGAGAGTCTAAACACATAGCAATAGCACAATATCGAAACATCGAAAAGAAACTAGCTAAGGATCCTAATTTGGCAACAAGTTACAAACAATTCATGCAGGAGTATTTAGACTTAGGTCATATGACACTC
The DNA here is from genome assembly GCF_905147795.1 of Pieris rapae. Lineage (NCBI taxonomy): Eukaryota > Metazoa > Arthropoda > Insecta > Lepidoptera > Pieridae > Pieris > Pieris rapae. The sequence goes on from NC_059513.1 coordinate 1,762,465, forward strand.
TGTATAGATAACGAAAGGGCTTCCCCGGAATGTTATCTCCCGCACCACGGCGTGCAGCGTGCCGATGCGGGCAAATTCCTACGCGTTGTATACAGTGGGTCAGCAAAGACATCGTCTGGGTTCAGTCTTAATGATTTAATGTACAAAGGTCCGAATTTACAAAAAGACTTGCAATCACTAATTTTATCATGGAGACAATATAAAGTCGGCTTCATCGCCGACATAGAAAAAATGTTTCGGAAAATTTTGGTAGATAAAACCGATCAAAATCTTCAAAAAATTGTATGGAGGAATTCACTAGAGGAACCTATCAGATCTTATCACCTTACGACCGTTAGTTACGGGACCAGGGCAGCCCCGTTTCTAGCTATGATGACCCTTAAGCAGTTAGCAGCCGATGAACGCGAAGGTTTTCCTAAAGCAGCGAAAATTCTGGAAAATCAATTCTATATGGATGACCTGGTAAGCGGAGCACATTCTATAGAAGAAGCAAAACAGATTGTAACACAGCTGGATCAGTTATTAAAATCAGGCGGATTCTTGCTGAGAAAGTGGACATCTAATGCAGCAGACATTCTAGAAAATCTGAACACAGAGCAGACAGAGCAAATATTCAATTTCAAATCAGAAAACACAATCAAAACCCTTGGACTAGGGTGGTCTCCGGCTAACGATGCATTTACTTTCGAGTGCAGACTGTCCAAGGAAACAACATCAAAATTAACAAAGCGGAAGTTACTATCAGAAATATCAAAGGTGTTTGATCCGTTGGGCTGGCTAGCGCCAGTCGTTACTAAGCTTAAGCTACTTTTCCAAAAAGTTTGGATGGAAGTCAAAGAATGGGAAGACGAAGTATCAGCCGAATGTGTAACAGAGTGGATAAGAATCAGAACAGACCTGGAAAATATCAACCAATGCACAGTTCCTAGGTGGATCGGAAGCGGTGAGAAAGGCGTCATCGAGCTCATTGGGTACTGTGACTCATCTGAAAAAGCATCAAGCAAGCAAACGAATGAATCATGTAAAGGTCAATCATTAGCCGGAAAGAAGACACGACCAAGCAGTCAAGTTAAGAAGAAATTCGACTTTGTATCAATGGCGATAGGGCTTCTTTCATTCATGAGCATTATGCCTACTTCTAGATCGGAGTGTAATATTACAGAGATGAGCGCCAGCCAATCGTTGTATTTCGACCCCATAACAAAGATGCAACTTATTAGAGACAAATGGACCTTAGTTGTGTACCACGACATGGCCCCGTACTGGCAAGATGAACAAGCATACAAAAAATTATCAAATCACTTGGACAAACTATGTACTAACATAGAGCATAATCAACAATGCCATATGATTTTACTACAAATGAATCACGACTACTCAGAGTTACAATACAACAATCAACTTTTATTAACACAGCATTTTACCGAGCACTCCAGACAGCGTCGCGGTCTTATCAACGGTGTAGGTTACCTTGCGAACACATTGTTTGGTGTGCTAGATCAGCATTTTGCAGATAAATACTCTGAGGACATTGAACTAATTAGAAATAATCAACAACACTTGGTAAATCTATGGCGTAATCAAACTTCTATAGTAGAGTCAGAATTTAACTTGCTAAAAAGAACAGAAGCATCGATGGAAAGGCAGTATAACATTATAAGTAGTCGGTTAAACTCTCTCGTTAAGGCAACAATTTAATATTATACAAACGGCACCGAACATCCTTACACCAGATGTTACAGACATCAAACACATTATCAATATAACAATGCCTTACTTCAAAGAAGACGATACAGATATCGATAAACTGAACAGCTCTATAGATAGCTTAGAATCCCAAATAATAAGCATGAAGAGCAACATAGATGAAATGCCTGAGCTATCGAGCCACGACATACATCAATACTCCATCAGCTACAGCCTGGTCGGCGTTTGCGCGTGTGCAGCGCTCGTCGTCGCCTGGAGGAGGTGTCGGCGTCAGCGGCGTCTGGTGCTCTCACCGGGCGTGCAACGCAGTGATAACAGTGAAATAAAATCAGTGGTTCACAGTGAAAGTGAAAGTGTTAGTGCGCGAAAGGCATTCGATAATCGAAGATAGTGTTATGTAGCATAAGCACTAATTTTTTTTCTTTATCAGTAATTTTTTTTTCTCTCATATGTATAATTTTTAGCATTTTGTGTTTTTTTTTTCTTTCCCGCCCGGGAGCATGTTCGGAAAGTAACCGAACACTGTAATTAGCATAAGTACATATAGTTCGCCGCCTGCGAGCGACGCTTTTCTTTATACATCAGTGTGTCATCAACCATCACCGCGATCACTCATTACATTAGTTTTTAAGAGCAAAGCAATCTTTTATTTAATTATCATTAAAGTGTTCGGCAGCAGCCCGAACAATACGCCTCTGACCAATAAATTAATATATTTTTTATACATAAAATAAAAATTATTGAAAGGAAAACTCTAAGCAAAAAACGCTTGAAAAAATGCTACGTTTTAATGTTAACGAAGCTGTGTGTGTCATCTGTAACAACTTGTACTGTTAAACCCAATAATGCAATACAAAATAGCCACTTAAAGTAGAACAATATTCTGCCCTTTCTTTGGGTATCTATAAATTATGTCAAGGCATGTTAAGTTTTAAGTTAACAAAAACTCGGCGTGACATATGAGAAGTGCTGACTGAGAAAACAACACCGTACCACGATCGCTTTTGTTTTTCTGTCGTTTTACAGTCGCTGTGGTGTCGCTAAGGGTGATTACACAATACTGTTGATTTTGTGAAATTTTTGTATTTCACACAGGTGTCTTTAATCTTTTTGGAAATATTAAAGATATAAGAATTTTAAATATGTTTCAAGGCTAGTGTTTTGTATATATTTCAAGAATGGTTTTCGATTAAATACCGAAATTCGTTTGTCATGACCTTAGCGATTAAATGAAGTACTAAATTTGCTCATAATATACTAATTGAAGATTTCCTCTGTACGTCTTTAATTGGGATGTGTCTTTATTACCATATTTTACGGTGCATTTTCCCACAACAATATTAAACATATGTATTTGGAAACGATTGGACGTTGTCATTGTCAAACTGTTAATTTTGATTAGAACCTCCATTAATGTATGCAATGATACAGACCGCTTTAATAGACAAAAATTAACAGAGTGGTGTTAATCATTCAATTCAATCATCATATATTGCGTAACTAACGATTCCTACTGTTGTGGTAGCGATGTTTTGTGTAGTGTATTTAAATTTCGCATTTTGTACACTACACGCTCATTTGCCATACTAATCTTCTACTCCCCGGGTATGAAAAATGGTGATACAACACCGTACGTGCTATATAAGATGGTACACAATATCTATAGTTTGTCTAGTTCCAAAAAATGTTGCACAACTATACTTTATTTATTTATTTTCCATTAAATTTTATAACATACATAACATAAGCTTCGACCCCGGGTTTAAAAAATAGTGATACAACACCGTACGTGCTATAGAAGATGGTACACAATATCTATAGTTTGTCTAGTTCCAAAAAATGTTGCACGACTATACTAGTTAAAACAAAAATAATTCCAATTCCGTATCAGTTGAATTATGAAGTTATGAATTTTCAAATATTGTTTATTTAAAGAACTTAGATACTGCTTTTGTTATCATTTCTAATTTAAACATCCACTTGATTTAACGTGGCGGTTGTATGTATATTGAAGTTTTTGTAAGTTGAAAAATACAAAATGTATATTTAGAAGTTCGGAAGCTAACACTTAGCAGTGAAGCAAACAAAAATGAGCAAATAAATTAAAAAGCCAAATAGGCAGTTACGAGTGGGCCATTCTCAACTAATACTACCCAACTATTTATCGAATTGCTCATTCCATCATTCTGTTTGCTCACATATTTTTAGTTCTGACAGTATAAGATAAAATAACTTGCTTATTGTTTTTTTTTATTACGGCCTATTTATTACCGTCGCACAAATTAACCCACTAGCAAAAAAACAATAACTGCCTATATTTTTTTTCAATTGATCATTCGAAAAATTAGTTCCCATTATAAAAGTTCCAACATATAGTACATACAGGTTCTATTATTAAAACATTAAAACGGAAAGTTCAAAATAGAAAACTTTAATATTCGTTTAATAAACATCAATATCGTATCGTGCAAGCGACCCCTTAGCCTTATCGCAAGCAAAAATTAATAACATTTCTTAATACAAGGAATCGACTCAAGCGCAACGTCGTCAAACTTTATCGCTGCGTTGTGCGCATTCTTAGTTCAAACGTCCATCGAAACGGACGTCTTAGTGTAATTAAGTTTAGTGTTTGTGATACTTTTGGAGACTATCGTCATAGATAAGGAGGTGAGTTATGATAGCTCCTGATAATTGGTCCGGTTTGACTGATACGGTCATTGGATACACTATATGCTTCTTGAGAAATATTTGGACTATGATAATGTATTGGTTTTCACTTAACCTGTAAAATTTTGTATCGGTACGAAAATCATACAAATATTGGTGTGTAACGTCAAATAACGGCAAATGTTTTTCAAAACAATCGCTGCGTTAGAAATGTTAAATTATTGACCGATTCGATTGACCGAAGGCTTCAGTTTCTAAGGCGATAACAGACCTCATAATTCACTTGTTTTAACTTAAGTAATAATCGAATGACCTATAATCCTATCAAAATTATCATCCCTACAATGTATATCGCTAGAATGGAACTAGGTAATCTAGCTTGTATGCTAATGTAAAAACAGATAAATAGATATGTTTAATAAATCCTCTACTTTCCCGTTAGAGGTCGTCACAGTGGACATTGAAAAATATCAGTCTTCAGTCTTGACATCTGTAGAGTATTATGGGCGTGCACTGCTTTAAATTGTTGTATCCCATCGCACAATGCTTAAGAATCTTTGTTCGTAATAGTGTCCACGCAACAAATGAATGTTTAGACGTTCTTATCAGAGGTTGTCTTAATCAACTTTATTGCGGTACCCCTTAGCTGTGCACGACAAACTCCCCCACGTCCCACTGTCTTCATCCATACTTTGTACCAGGTCATCTATCTATCTAATTAACATTCTACCTACGCTTCATTAACTAAAGTTCATTCTAGAAATATTTGGCCCCGACGCTCGACAATTAAATGGGCATTAGTTACGCAGATGTTTTGAGATTTTTTTTTAAGTACAACGAAACTTCTCTATCGAAAAAAATCTGTCCAAGTTAAGTGTCATGTATGTCTGGCAAACGCGCAAACGGCTCTCTTCGAAATTCGGATGTTAAACGGCTTTTAATAACAACAATTGTGCTAATTATTCACGAAATAGACTGTTCAGTAAAGTAAAGATTGAATGCTACTCGTAAAAGATTTAATGTACATCATTACAAAAGTAGTCTTAGGTAACAATCTATAATAGTAATATAGCCTTTTAATTCACAAGAGTTGCTAGCTATATTGCTAGTTATGGATAGATAGATTTAGGAATATAAGTTTAATTTTTTAATGTTTTTATCTAGAATAATTGGTGTGGGAGCTATTTTGGAATTCTATCGTATTAGTAATTACTGTTAAGATAGAAAAATGTAGTGAAAATAAATAAATAAAACAAATAAAATTCCGAAACTCAGTTACTTTATATATTTGAACTTAAATATTCACTCCAGTATATCTCAGGGTTCGGTGTGCCTTTTGGCAAAGGCGTCCTCTTCACTGTTATCAATCTTTTGCGACTCTTCTCCAATTGTAGCTTGCTGTTAGTTTTAATTCGTCCTCCCATCTTCGTCGTCGACCTCTTTTTCGTTTTCCGTCTATAGGGTACATATTTAAATAATTTTAATACTAAACAGCGCAATAAAGGTCTAGATGACAAGAAAAAATTGTATAGGCTTATAGCTACATCCCTTAAACGTCACTTATAAATCATAGTCAATTGTCAAGTTAAAATTGCATGGTTTTAAAGAAAAAATTACTTACTCATACTTAGGAGTATGGAATTTTGACAGCAGAAATTAGGGGCACATATCTTTATTGTGTGTGGCTTGGTTATATGCCCATTTATAATTTGCATCACCCTGAGTTCAAGGGCGACAATATTTTACCAAAATCGGGTAAACATAGATACTGCTATCATTTTATTTAAACCAAGGTTTTGTGATTTGGCGGCTTGTTTGTAGCAATTACAATAATAAAAACTTACATTTAAAATATAGCATGTTTTATATTTACCCCAAGAAAGTAGTGTTCTCTTAATATAATTAAAATTTATATTGTTTTATAAATGCACAGGGGAATGAATAATCCAAATTCTTACATATTATGGAGTATGGCTAAATGTTTTTATATACGTTATTGACCTCTGGTATTATATTGTCTTCACAATATGGCTGACACATTACTTTTGTTGGCCTAAAGGTCTAAACCAGGCCATTAACTCAAAAAAAAACATATCTTTTGTAATTGTCACATGGAGAGACAAATTAATAGCACATTAGAACTAGGACAATTAAAATATTTAAATATGTAATAAAAATATCTTGGAAGTATGGTGTTAAACGGGAGAGTTGATAGTCAAATATGACAGATCAAAGTTTTTAGTTAAAGCGGTCAATTAATTATTAGTCATAAGTCAAATTAGCGTTAATTCATACAAATAATAAGGAAGCCAAAATTATTAAGAAAAAATTTCACGGTAAATACATTACTCATTTTTTTTATCTGCCAGATTTGTTACCATAACAATGATACTATAACCGTCTGTAGTCAGTCAATTCATTGCTTAAATGTGGTAAAGAGTTTTTTCGCAATTTCTAGATGTAAATGTAAATTTAGAGACATTTTTGATGTACTGAATAAATGATATTTTGTTTGATATATTTTGTTTATAAGCAAATATATTGGTATACTTTTAATTTTTTTTTTATTTGGAATCAAAGACGACTTTTCTTTGGAAAACATACGGGCAATTTCTAGGTAGAGAATCTGATTTTAAAAAAATTACATGCAAGTAAATTACATATACAAATCGTATACAATTAAATGCAAAGGTTTAAATATCGCGGTAATATGAGTAATACTATTGTGCTTTATTTCTGAGATTCAGCTATCACGTTCGACTGATTCAGGGTATAAATTCCATCCAAGGTTTATGCAGAATGGCGTATTTTAATACGTATTTCCATAACTATAAAAACGCGTCAGCATAATCCATAACTAAAGGATTCTTGTCCATGAAAATGTTACCATGCTGTTATTTGTTACTATATTTATTTATAAATGATCTTACAGCACGCATATATAGAATAAACATCGTATAAAAAAAGAACGTTTAGATAGTATACAAATTCAAAACAGATTACATTGTTATACAAAATATACGAAACAGAAAATATATGTCAATTAAGTATATGCAGATAAAAAAGAAAACTGAAAAATAAATTGTTAGTACTGCTAAATAAAGAATAACGTAGGTTATTAATCCAGGATCTAGGTATGCAAGTACGGCCTGCCCCGGCTTCGGTACATCTGTGTTTATGGCTTTATTGAGAATAGATAGAGAATAGACGCGGCGAAAAACTTGTTTTAATATCATATGATTTGGTTATATGCTGTAGGCTTTTTTGTAGGCATATCTCTTTTTAGAACTCAGTCATATCAGGTAGCAGACCGAAACGTTTTCGTTCGATCTTTTTTCTCCGACTACCACAATAATGTCTTGTATTTTTTTAATTAAATGAATACTAAAAAAATGCTTAGATACATTTTCAAACTTAGGAAAAGGAAAAATATTTTTTACTTTTACACTTTTCTTGTCTTCTTCTAGACCGAGATTGGTCAGTGTCTAGAAGAAACTGGGCAGCATAAAGACCGAAATTTTACATTCTGTCTACTTTGAATTACTACTTGTTGTGTTAATTTGTTTCTTACAGAAACAATATCACACAGTTAATAAACAAAATATTATTTTATTCGGAGACAGAATCTCCCATAAATAAAGTATAAACGCTCGAAAGTTATAATAAAACAGAAGTGTGTCAGCAAACATTACAACATTACATGTGTGAATTCAAACATTTGGTAAAGACATTAATTTTTGTTCTTATCGAATTGTTCTTGTAATGCTTACTAGGCGTTTTTCGAGATTGTTTTACTTAAGAACGTGGTCCAAGTGATAAAGCATTATATAATGGTAATGTTCGATTAATACTTGTGAATTTTAAGAGATTTTTTACAATGCTACATGTAATTTATTTGAATCTTAAAGCTGGCATCCGTCCGTCCGAACTGGATAATCGTTATGACAAATAATTACTATATAAAAAAACGGACAGGAGACCTAATATTAAATGATACCACCCATAGACATATCGCCATAGAGCTCATTAGTGCGTTGGCGGCCCTTAAAGAATAAGCAGCATTAGAATTAGGTTTAGCGATGGTCCAAAAAAGGGTTCCAACAGATGAATAGTTTTATATTAATGCTTTAAAAATTAAATTTTGAAAATCGTTTTGATTTTTAATTTTGGCAGAAACAAACATGACCCTTAAATGTTAATTGTCAGTAAGACAATCAAGTGTAATTATTATTATAAGTATTAATATGTTTGCTCTATTGTAATGTCGCTTGCGCAAGACAATGTAAGTTTCTGTTAGTCCCACAACACAGATTAATACAAAACACGGTGCCTATATTAAATACATTACTCATTACTTCCTCTTTTTGTAAGACCAATGTGAGGATTCAGACATAATTAAACACTTATATAGGTTATCAGCCAAGAGATTTGCACCTTAACATATGCTTTAGTAATACAAGGGCGTAATAAGTGAGATGCTAAATACCAAGGGCACGAAATGAAAATTCTCCACCGATTAGCGGCCGTTCCAGTATTAGGTACGTAAGCAGATTTAGTGCAATCCTCTCTCTCACTCTCTTGTCAGCAAAAGTAAGCAAAGCTCTCAAAAATAGTACATAAACGTAGTAATGTTTTGTAGTCATCCTCTAAAATGCATTTCGTTTTCAAGCATAGACAATGTGTGGGTAATATGTTCGCAAAAGTATATAATTACAGTTGACGTAATCACCAAAGAGAAAAATCAAAGATTCGCAAAGCATTAAAAAAAAATAGAATTATAATCAAAGGTTAAAATTTTAGTTGGTATATACGAAATAAATATGGAAGTAATATTTATTTCGTGTATTGAAAAGTAAAAATTATTTATAAAATAGAGCGCAGTTTCTAAGCAATTAATTAAATGAGTGATAAGAGATTAAAAATATCAATATAATTCGACATTTGTTACGATATAGTCAGCGATTTGCGCTTATCTATTTAGTTATTAGAGTAGATTTGATAATAAATTGTAGTATTCAGGTATATTATTTTTATATGAATATAAAATTAATGATTATTTCTATTCAGCGATTTGTAGAATTTGAAGCATTTTAAAGCGTTTGAAGGTCTATTTACACACAAATTTACTTTTGACAGTTAGAATGTCTTAACCACAGGGACTCTAGACAAATACACTTATGAGAATGGGAGAACGTATTAAATTATAGAAATATATTGATACTTAAATATTACTGATTTGGTACTGAGATAATAAATATAATCTTCCCAAGTAATTAAATTACCGGGTCGAGAATTCAATGATAACCTACTCGTATTAAAATAAAATGTATAAAATTTGTATATCTGTCAGTTATTCATTTCTCGCAGCGCACATTGCATAATAACTTTCATGTAAATAATAACTTAAATGAATAGCCAACCGTAATTTTAGTTAAATAAATCATAGCTATCTAACAAAAACTTGACTATTGCAGATTATCTTGAGTTTTGCCTTGTAATTATTTCATGCCTTTAATAACTATTTCGTCACAAATACAAAAGTTAATATAGCACGTAATATAAAACTTAAGAGGATTAGGATAACTTAGTGACAAGGATATGAAAGGGAATGCTTAGGTGGCTTGGTCATGTAGAACGAAGAAGTGCGAGTTGGTTAACGAGGCAACCGTGGATGGTAAAGTCGGGTTGGGTTGGCTTTGTCGGACATACCTGTATCAAATTCAGGAGGTATAAGAAAAGGAACAAGTCAAATGTTACCAAAATGTGCTGAAAGAGATGAAACAAAACGACCCAGGACCATAGCAAGTGGCGATCCGTGGTCTCTGCCTAAGCCTTAGGGAAAAAGACGTGAATATATATATTATTAAAAACCTACTTATGAGCATCTGAAGACTTCGACTTTGAGATTGATAATTTAAGGTATATATTTCTGAATAAATGAAATGGCGCGTAGAAAATTGACAATTATAAGTTCGTATAACTGCCACGGCGGTTCTCTTCCCGCACAGATTATAAATTCACTTGAAAAAAGCGTGTCAATCTGTCAAGTCTCTATTTAACGCGGTCATTGTTTTTAAATGTTCTGTTTTGTGAGTTGTGGCTATGCATTTATTATCTTGCGACAAATTACCGTGGTTAACCCGAACCATGCAACTGACTTATAACAAGGCACCAAGTACTTCCTTTACGAATCCGTGGAAATTGCATAGAAGCAATAATGTTTATCGTGATTGTTACTTACCAAGCATAGCGTGACCGCATTGCTTCTGATAACACTACTGAAAATCACGGACGTTAATATTTTCAATACCTAAGTTTTTTGAAGTAAAATAAATAATATTGCTTTTTCCTTATTTACCATTGTGTAAAGTTTAAAGGTTTTGTACTAGCTAAGGCCCGAGATCTGTGTACAAATATTACTTGATTAGGTGCTTAATTAATACCTTGTGTATAATTAAAAAAAAACTGCTGCAGTCAAGTTCTATTACTGACTTAGCTTAATATGAAAACGCCTTAAACATTAAAGTAAATATATCCCAGTGTTGTTTGCGTGGAATAAATCAACGATTTTATACTAAGCTTTTTTACTAAAACTGTAAAGATATTCAAAATAATCTTTAACCTATATTTGAAATTGCTATATGTCCTTCAAATTAAACTACTATTTAATGTTGCCAGTTGAAAAATCATAGTAAATAATCAGATTAAAATCAAAGTAGGTTGATTAATAATAATGTAATAATCTTTTGATAACGTACTATTTAAGCGTTTTTATTATCATCGAGGAAATCATGTTATTGCCAAGTCTTTTTTTAACACCTTTTACTCAATACTATTCTGATTCACCCAATGCCTGACAATATTATTTTTTTAAATAAGAATTCTTTTTTTTATTTCTAGATCTGCAGTCTGTAGGAATTGAATTTAAATGAATCTGGTAAAAAATATTATATCGGCTGTTTTTGGCTAGGTCAAAAATAACAATGCCACAAATTTGTCTGTTGGATAGGTATAACATAACATGATGGCGCGTTACTCTTGATTGTTTCACATAATCTGTAGTCAGAATCATAGACAAGCGTATATTTACGTTTGGTCAATTGTGATCTGTGGCCACTTATAATTTTAGTGTAGGTACTTTTTAGGGAACAAAATCGTGACACATCTAATTATAAATTATCCACGATTTTTTTATATTCATAGTGTGTTCGTGACGATAAATTTGTATTACATTATTTTACTGCAGTACTCACATTTATATCAATTGCCTAATCGTCATAAATATAATAATTGCTTTTTGTATTGTTTGCTTCAAGAACAAATTATGTATGAAACTTTTGTGGGCACAAAAAACTGAAAATACTATAAATGAGAATAATGTTTATATAATACTCATTGCGAGACTCAGCAAAACATGCTAGCAACATCAAAAAATTTGTATTTTTATTTATGTATTTCTAGCTGATCACGTATAGTTGTCTGATTTTCATGTACCTATTACAAACGCAAGGTCATGATCGATAATTGGCTTTATTATCACGTGTGTACGATTGCTCTGTGAAAGAATGTCACAGACACAGTATATTCTGATACTTTTCTCAGTCTATTTTATTAATTGGGTAGGATGGTATCAAGACTTTTTTTTATAATTCATGTGCAGCGACTTGTGAGTGATGTTTTTTTTTATTAGGGAATTAATAATTCAACTCAGTCTGGTCAACATACACTTACTTGGCACTTGACATAACAGATTACAAAATGCACAGATTACTAGTACTTCACATATTGGCTCATTTCTTTTTCTATACGTATTGGTTATTGGTTTATCGACTTAGTTCCGCACTTCGATTGTCAATAGGTCCGTTGTACGTAAAGTCCTGGTTTACAACCAAACTACTTACAAAAGTACAAAAGCCTCCTTTGCACTTCGCAAGCGTCACCCAGCGACCTCACTTGTTCAGATTCTTTTAACTTTTGACTTTAATGCTCATATTCTAAGACACAAAGAGCGTTGTCAAACTTAATACAGAGAAAATAGTTTGACAAAATCAAAAATCTAAATCAAAATTTATTTATTCAGTTTAGATGCGACTTAAGGCATGCTTATGAATGTCAAAAACGTTTACAAAATTCGCGAAAGAGCAAAACTACGCCATCTCTTGACAGCTCTTGGAACTATATTAAACTTTGATATGGTTTTGAATTCACGATTCAGTTGCTTGGTATAATGTTTTTCTATATCGAAACATTTGGTTTTACTATGTCTTTTAGATTTTCCCATTAAAATCTTCTAACGTTGCAAGTTCCTTGAGAGGTCAATCCAGACTGTTTTACTCTTCGTGTATTGCAAAACTATCAATCTCTATCGCTGAGGATTCTCCTTCTCCTTTTAAAACTGACAGCGGTTGTGATGTTATTTAAAAATTGGTTGTCGAAAGCTAATACTAAATAGTTTCAGTGATTTTAAGTTATTGATAGAAAATCTTGCTGGGTTCTTAGGTCAATGATAAGGATTCTAGATATAATATTAATGATCATCTTGACATTGAATCGCATACAATGTTATTTTATGTTTTCTACACTTCCTATATGGAAAATCTGGATTTGCTGATATAAATAAGACTTGATTGATAATCTAAACGAAGCACTCACTTACCCAGACACTCAAAAGCTACTTCACTAATGGATGTACTAGAATACGTATGTAATAGATTATATCTCATTACATTCTACCAAAACACTAACTAACTTCGAGGAGGCCAAGAGACTTGGGTCACAAAGCCAGAAGAGTTAGGTTCTACAAAAAAAAAACACTTTCTTCTCTTTCGTCTTTAACCACTTTCTTAAAAACAAAAGTCTCAGTAACTTTTCAAAACTCCCATACATTTTCATTCACTAAAAATCTCAAACAACATCTAGTCAACCTGTTCTATGCCGATACAGAAATATTCTTAATTATACATTTGTTTAATGTAGAAATCATAAAGTTTAACACGGTTAACATGTCGAAAGGAAGAGACTGGCTTCTCACAACACAAGGAATAGTGTAGGGGCTAGTGCAATTTATTTTGCCTAAATATCCTGTTATTGTGTAAAACAAAGTTTTTCTTTCTTGCTTTTCTGATTATATTTTTTTACAATTATCAAGAGTCGAAACATGAAGTAGCGTTAGCTAATTTCTTTTTCTTCTTCTTTTCTAAAAATTCTCTTGTATTGTTTCAGCTCAAAGGACGATGAGATAGACGGAAACTGCATAGCTCGTGCACGCGGTTTGCCCTGGCAATCCTCTGACCAAGACATCGCTAAATTTTTCCGAGGACTCAATGTTGCAAAGTAAGTATTATTCCATTAGGATTTTTAGATTAAAAGCTTGCATTAATAGCTGTAGAGATTATGTCGCAGTCACAGTGACGTAAGCGTATTTACTACATCCATATCCCCCCTCCCCCCGACCCCTAGGGTTGCGTGGTACAAAAACTCATTGAGAGTCGGTATCGCTTTTTTAACTTACAGAATATTACCAGAAACTATCAGGCTTCTTAAAACTTACCCTATTGATACAGAAGGCTAATCCTTCAGTATCAATAATTAGTATGTATCAAGATTTTTAATAAACCATTTTGTATCCAGGGGCGGTATAGCTCTTTGCCTCTCACCACAAGGCAGACGTAACGGCGAAGCGTTGGTGCGGTTCATTTCTCAAGAACACAGGGACATGGCTTTAAAACGTCATAAGCACCACATTGGGCCACGGTATATTGAGGTAAATAACAAAGTAGGACGTCATGAATGTGTTTCCAATATATAATATGGACAGAATCTGCTTGGTAGTCCGTATTTGTTTTGATGGTAAGTGCTCATGGACACGTTGCCAGAAGGCTCGCAAGTGCGTTGTAGGTCTTTCAGAATTGGTACGCTCTTTCCTTGAATTCAGTGGAATTGGGCCATAAGGTAGTGCGCGGCAAAAACTGCCTTCAGAAACAGTTGTGGATCCCCTTTTACATAGGTAGAGTACCTTCCTCATTGGTGACCACGACGTCTGCATTTCTTTTTATCTTTTCCAATTATTGTGATAGCCTTCATGGAATGGGGGTGCAAAATTAAGGAAAGATCGGAATTAAGCTAAATATATAATTGATTCGACAAAAATAACATAGTTTTGTCGCTTTTGTAATGTATAATAGCTTTTAAGTTGAATTGAATATGTTTTTAAATAAAATTATGAATGAAACATTACACCGGATGTAATATTTCCAACAATGCTAAAGTATTAAATGTCGTTGAATATTAAATTTTAATTTACTTACATCTTTTATATTTTCTTATGAAGTTTCGTTTTGGCTTTGTATATTGACTTTTATTTTATAATTTTACCTTACTTTTATTTTATCGCCTTTTTGTAATAGGTGGTCTTGTTTTATTTTATAATAGGTGTTTACTGTGTCCAGTTTGTGTTTCCACCACACCAACTTCTACTATTGAAGATTAAATACTTACTAATAAATAAATACTTATATTTTTAGGTATACCGCGCAAGTGGCGAAGATTTTCTCTCAGTAGCGGGTGGTGCGACCTGCGAAGCCGCGGCATTCTTGTCTCGCGGCGCACAGGTAATCGTGCGCATGCGCGGTCTACCTTATGATGCCACACCACAACAAGTCGTAAGTAATTTTTAGATTAGTACACGTAGATGCCATAAGCCCTTAACCAAATTCATAAAAAATATTACGTACACTGTTTATGAAGTGTTTCTTAGCGTAAATCGTTATATAGTTTTATTTATAAGTTATAACGGTCTTTTTTATAAATTAATAGGTAAAAAAAAGCTTGAATGAAAATTCTACAGTTATTATTAGTAGTATTTAGTTTATTTCTAGAGTTAAATTTCACTCATTTCCCTAGCTCTGACGAAGAGTGTCTTGGACTTCGTAATCACATTAAGAATCACTTACGCCCAAACCCAATAACATATCTCAATCCGTTCCTGACCATCTGAGATAGACCTTAGTCCAAATATTGATATAAGCCAATAACCAATCTTCGGATTGTAATAGCCACCTGTCGATACAAGCTATCCATGGTAGGTCGGATCGGTGTATGTGTGTATAACCCTTTGAATGAAAATGACAGTTCACCTGTGCCTATCTTAATATCCCATCTTAATATTTTAACTTCACCATTTAAAAAAAAAGCTATTAGAAAAGTTTTAAACAAAGACATGCATACATATTTTAATATTATTTGTACGGTTTTATTTACTTTATTTGGTTTATATATTATCAACTATGACTGTAAAGAGTGGAAAGATTTCATTATAATATCCGTTCCCAATGATGGATTGTCTTCGTAAGGTTTGGTTATTGGGATGCAGGTAGGAGATCAATCGACTGTCACGGTCTGATCTCAGATTGTTTTTATCTGAGATTGTATCATCCGAAATTAAGTACAAATGTTTAAAAAATTTATAGCAAAGTTTCACAGGTTTACAGAAGATAATTAGCAGGAAATATACTTTAATTTTAATAAAATAAAATATTAAATATAAATTACTATAAATAAATTAACGCTCTACCAACTCATCCCAAACAGTTTTCTTAAAAACATTTGATATATTCTCTTTTATAGTTGGAGTTCTTCTCATCGGGCGATGATCCAGTACAAGTATTGGACGGGGAAGATGGCGTACTATTTGTTCGTCGAGCGGATCGACGTGCAACGGGCGACGCATTTGTGCTGTTTGCGAATGAGGAGGATTCTCCGAAAGCGCTCGCGCGACATCGGAAGTTGATCGGCGCGAGATATATCGAACTGTTCAGGTCTACCACCGCGGAGGTGCAGCAGGTAATATTTTTTTATATTTTTTTTTTATCAAAAAGGTTAGTCGACATCACAGGAGAACGAAGAGCTGGCAGCTACCTCGCACAAAGAATTAGTCTAGCTATTCAAAGGGGGAACGCTGCTAGTATCTTCGGAACCTTGACTAAAGGGACTCCTTTTAATAATATTTATTAATAATTAAATTTTAAGGTTAGTTATTAGATATATTTTTATGTATTATATTAAATGAATTATATATTAATGTCAATATATATGTATAAACAACTGGACATGACTCACTAATAAAAATATCCAATATAACATTTATCGAACTATAAAAAAGTATTCGTAATATTTGATCTTTTTTTTTTAATTTAACCCATTTTTGGACCACCTCGACACTTGTAGGTATGCTGGCGGGCATATATATTTATTTTAGATTTCAATTCTAAGTTTTTCATTGATTTTAATGTTATTACATTTGTATTTTGTATGTCAAAGTATTTCAAAGCTCTAAGTACTATAAATAGCATCATTACAACAATAATAGACCATAATGTCGTTTTTGCGGTTATCTTCTCTAAATTGCCTTTTTATGTACAGCCTGCCCTTGGAATGTGGTAAGTTGAAGGCAAGAGGTACAAAATTGTTGAATTTTTCCCACAGGTATAACAAGTTAATGACACGAAATTGCTAAACAACCTTCACACTAACTAAATTTGTAATATGTATTCTCAGATTATTCTGTGAGTTATTGCTGCTACGTTATAATTGTCGACATCAGAACATACTATGTATAATACTAGCGATCCGCCGCACGTGTGAAATGAAGAAAAACACGTTTTTATTCAGTATTGTTAGATACATATTTTAAACGCGTCCGATCGCATTAGAAACCTCAAAATAACAGTATTTCTCCACTATTTCATGGCTGTTATCATACATATAAACCTCTTCAATCACTCTATCGTAAATAATCACTTGTTTAAGTAGTAATATTTATTTATTATAGATATTATTATTAATGTCGTGAAATATAAAATATAATAAAGTATTTAAAATTAAACACATAACGTACACAATATCGCTACTGTGAATTCACTTTACGAGAATTTAAATATCGATAGCCGATAGTGTCAAAATATAGTTACAAAAAAGGGCAACGCCTAAATGTAACCACATAACGCTAATTAAGGTCCAATGATTTTTTACAAAGATTTCAAAGCCTCATATGTGATATTGAAATTCA
This sequence comes from Pieris rapae, assembly GCF_905147795.1. Lineage (NCBI taxonomy): Eukaryota > Metazoa > Arthropoda > Insecta > Lepidoptera > Pieridae > Pieris > Pieris rapae. The sequence goes on from NC_059513.1 coordinate 1,779,905, forward strand.
CATTCACGATCGCAAAGAACCGAATTGGAAATAATTTGAGAATTCGAGTATCGAAAGCGGCCGGTCCGTACGACGCAACCAAAGTCACTCTTAAGAAAATTTAAAACTCATTTCAGGTTCTCAACCGATCCCTAGAGACCAGGACTAGTCAAAGCAGCACGCCATCTACGGCCAATCCACCCACAGAAGGGCTTCTCCCCGTGGCGTTGGTACCACAACACGTCATCACTTCCGGTACTGCCAAAGACTGCGTTCGGTTGAGAGGTCTGCCCTATGAGGCGCAAGTAAGTATTGTTTAGGTCAACGACCGCAATAGTGCAATTTCTATACATTATATATAAAAAAAAAAAAAATTATAGTCTACGTATCTCCATCATTGTTAATTATTTATAAGTTTAAAAAAACGTTTATATACTTACATATGTACATGTGTTAGAAGTTATACTTCTTTGGCGTAACAAGAACTTCAACACACTGAAGTTAGTGTGTCTACACTAACTTCAGTGTGTCAAAGCGTACGTACGCTTAGTTGGCAGTATGTTGAAGAACGGGGAGGTAGGGGCTAGTGGACCGAACGGGAGCGTAACTAGGTAGAAAGGGGTAGAGAGGAGGTCGGAGGGAGGCTATAAGGAGGTTCACACTGAAGTTAGTGTGTTAGTGTAGTGTAGACACATTTAAGTTAGTGTAGTGAGTCTACACTAACTTCAGTGTGTCGGTTTTCAGTAACGATGTGCGCGATTTTTTCCGTAACGCGCCACAAGAAGTATAACTTCAAAAGTACAAAAACAACCAAAACATTTTCTAACATTTAACACTTGTAGGTGGAACACATTCTCAACTTCCTCGATGAATTTGCCAAAAATATTGTAGTGCAAGGCGTCCATATGGTGTACAACGCACAGGTAATTTTGTTATAGTCATTATTATAAATAAATAAACATATATCCAAATTGGTCGTGATAAATAGATTGAACCCGTCGAGAATAGCTCACAGTTTCGTAAAGCTTTCTCCAATTGAGCAATAATTTATCACATATATTTCTCGCTTTGTATAATTAAATATAATATGTTAAAGGATGTGCAATTAGTTTATATTTTTGTTCCTTGATGTAAGATATAATAATGCCCGTTGTCAAACCTTATTTTCTGATGGAATCTTTTTAAAAATCGAATTAATTTACTCTTTGGAAAAAAATAATAATTTGCGTTAAACATTGTGATTAATATTAATTGGATAACGTTAAATTATATTTTAATAATGTTATCATGTAGTGATGAAATAATATAAGAATTGACTTATAATGACTCTAAATGTAATTATTGTAACTTCTCTTCTGCCTTTTGAGACAAATTTACACGCCATTATGTGTGGCAGAATATGCGAACTTTTTAATTAACAATAAAATGTTTGTACTATATGCATTCAAACCAAATTATTATTATAACGATAGATTTAGAAAAGCAATAAAAATAATTCTTAATTTCAAACAAAATCTCCTAAATCTTTATCTAGTAATAACGAAATTTATATAACATATAAACATATATATATTTAAATTTTAGGGTCACCCTAGCGGTGAAGCCTTCATCCAAATGGACAGTGAAACAAGCGCTTATCTCTGCGCGCAACAAAAACACCACCGTAACATGACCTTTGGTAAAAAGCACAGATATATCGAGGTAAGTGTCTTGTATATTGGTTATGGTATTGCTTGGGTGTGAGGTTCCTATAAGAACTTGATCAATATAGTCGTAGAACAAAGGTTTATTGGAGATGACTTATCTTAGTGATTTAGTGTGGTGTATATGAATTTTGAACTTTCCAAACAAAAATTCTTAAAATAAAACCTAATTTTTTTCTAACAATAGGCAATGTTTTGAAGGTAACTGTTTAATTTTTTTTATTTAAATATAAATGAATAAAGAGTCTGCAAACAATAACTAAGATTACGAATGGGCATTCCAACGTATGGCTCATCCGAAATTATTCCAACTAGGTGTTCCAGTGTTCCGGCGACGACATGAACTTAGTTCTGACAGGCGGCGTCACCCCCGCCACTTCACCCAAAGTGCTCTCACCCGGTACGTTGATATCTCCCCCACCCGCGCCGGCACCCCGCCTTTTAGCCCAACACATCGCGCACCAAAACCTCCTCGCAAGGCAACAGGAGAACCTCCTTTTAGCCTCCCTCCGACCTCCCCTCTACCCCTTCCTACCCAGCTACGCTCCCGTTCGGTCTCCCAGCCCCTATCTCCCCGTTCTCCAACAGAACATACTGCCAACTAAGCGTACGTACGACCGCGCATTTACGCCCACGGAAACTGCCGCAAAAAGACCGTATTTGCAGCCGCAAATGGCACCGATGTCGCTGCCCGTGCTGTCGTATGCGACGTCTCCACCGATTTTCTCGTATGCCAACACGAGTCCGATGCTTTCTTCGTATAGTGCAATGCCAACCGCTCTGCCAGCGAGTCTACAGGGCTACGGCTCTGCTCTCTCTGCCGCTTTACCCGCGTCTATGACAAGCCCGTTTCCCGCGTCGTTGTCTATGTTCCCAACATACCCGTACTATCCGGGCGTTTAATAGCTGTACGGAAATTTAGCAAGATAGGTAGATTGTTAAGTTTTTTTATTAAATGTATATTTTTACAAATAAAATTAAGCTTTTTAGCAATTTATAAAGCCAACAAATTCTATTATTGCCTGCTTTTTTCGACTATTGTCGTTTTATGAAATCTTTGTTTGTATATTATGGAATTGGCAAATGACACGTTAGATATTAGCATAGGTTTAAGTAACGTTTTTTTTTAATAATTAGGTAATTACGATTATACCTAGATAATAGATAGAGCAACTAATCAAATGATTCGTGAATGAATTTCGTGCTTTGGGACCACTTTTGCGACTTTCAAGTCGGAATGACAGGGTATTCTAATGACAAGCTCAAACTGGCATCAAGTGCCTTCAAATGAATTTAATAAACTATTATGGCAAATATTGCAGCTTTTAGGTTAGTCTATGAAATCAATTTGTTGAGTATATATCGACTTTAATCATTGTTGAATTCTTAAATTTTATTCTTTAATCGATGGTTGTTTCAAAGACAAGTAGTGTGTAGTTTTTGTTTTTTCTTATACGTTGTGATTTATTATAAGACATTCCATTTTTGAAATAGAAACGTTTGGCAACTAAGTCTGATTTAAGTCTGATAGGTACGGTACTTATTTTGATATATGAGGGTACTTAAACTCGTTTTCAGTACAATACTTTTGTGATTAGGGCAACATTTTACTTATGGCAACTTTGTTAATGCACTCTAGTTAAGACTTAGTTATCGTTAGTTGGCAGTGTGTACGTTTTAAAGGCAGCTAAAAATCCTATCCTCACACCTTCCACTTACCTTCTAACGTAAAAGGTTGTGTCGAAAATGTGATACTAAATTTGGTTTATCTATGGACTCTATAATTCTAGTAACGTCATTGTTTATGGTGTACCATCGTCAAATTCACATAGGTAATGGGGCTTCCGTCACAAAAAACATGGTGTACTGGCTAATCTATGTTCTGTCATATCTAAATTTAATTACTTATTGCAACTTTACCAATTTTCACTGTATGTTAATGTTAAAATACTAAACTAAACACTCAAAATGGCGGCTGCCGTCTTGTGTCTATTAGAAGACCTCAATTCATTGCAAGATATATCAAAGAGGTTTTATTCATAAATGCACTATAACCCTGTAATTACATATGTGACTTAAACAAAATATTCTATATATTTCTTGGCTTGTAGTACGTTTATTAATAATACTGTTAACTCTTATGGAAATTGCAGTTATTGCAAATATTGAATTCATTTAACTCGTATATTTAAAGAACAATTAATTGGTAACGCTGCAAAATCTTAGTTTAGATCAGTTATATATGTTTTATTGTTATAAAGATTGTAATTTGTTTCTTACCTTTGTGTGATGGAAAATGAGCATGCATCGTTCGGTAAGTGTGCACAGTTTGATAATACGAATCAGTGATACAGTATTGGTTTTGTTCTTGGTGCTGAATTTTAACATTAGGAGAGGTCTGCTGTTTCAACATTGCAATATTAACATGTATACCACACAGACAGTTCGCGGTATAATGGAGGTGGCTTGCTCAAAACGTAGATAATAAATAGAATACCAGAGACAAATAAGTTCGCTAGTCTCTAAATCTTTATAATATTTAATTCGTAAACTAACACTAACTAACTTTATTTCGATATTACTGAACAAAATAATATCTTTAGCGCTGTGTCACTGCGGCCAGGTCCCCTTGATCAAATTTTCCTTTCAGGTTATGGTAGCTTAAAGTATCAAAATCATTAAATCCCATCTTCGAAAGTTGAAACAACACAACACATAGTTTTTTTTATAAATAAAAACATACACAGTTTTATTGGTTATTAAGAATAAAGATATATGTTTATGTAAGAACTCATATTACAGTCGACGCATTATGAATTTAGGCTTCGGGTCATAAATCATATTTATCTGTCAGCCTCGCTCGCACGTACAGTTCTTATGAAGAAGTGTAGTGATGTGCGTAAGAATTGTAGAGGCGCATATCGATAACAGGATATGTATGTTAAGTATTAGTAGGGATATTTTTTCCCTATCTTAAGATAAATAAAAATAATTTGTCAGATAAATGTCACCATTTCATTTTTTCAAAACCAAGTAAGTAATTACTTACTCGTAAGACCAATAAGGAGTCAGATTGCGTTCGCGTTGCCTTGCGTACACATTCCCACTGTCAGTGACATTTGTTGCCCGATGACTCAGTTTAAAATGCGCGGACTATAATATAACATTATACATCATAACTGTATCACTGGTTATGGGTAGCATGAATATCTATAGCTTTATTATAGTTATGGTTGTGTGCATGGTGACATATTTAATCGTTTTCCAGCACACAAATGGCCGGACACAAATAATTACGTATCTGTATTTCTATGTCCAAGACCACGAATATGATACATTGGTGATTACATAAAGTATCAAAACGTTGCAGTCCGTGCATCACCACTGTCATATTTTTTACTCTGATTGTACAAGACAATTTGGCATAATGGTCAGTTAACATGGGATTCTGCTATATTATCATTTCACTAAGATGTAGATTTAACATTAGGTAGCAATAAGTAATTTGTTTAATAGCAGACGCAACTGTTGTAGTAGCCTCGCTCAAATATGTGCGAGTTCATAATATTGAGGTCGTTGTCAGTTCTTCCGCGATTAAATGAAATAATTTTAGCGGATTTTAATGCGATAATAAGTAACTCAAAAAAAAATCTTTGCATTTTAATGTCTAAAATCGGGGCTTATATGGCTCGTGTGTTAATGTTTATCCAAAACTGACACCGACAGACCAAAGATGGTAGGCGTTTGAATCCGTTAATCTATTTTTCATTTAAATTATCGTTTTGGTTATGGCCAAATTATTAATCGGTTGCTTCCATTGCAATATATTTTGTTGTGGTAAAGGGGTTCCAAACAAATGAGGCTTGCTTCAAACTTAAATGAATAAATTCTTTGAAATATCTATTTCGCAAGTTGCATCTGCATACCTTCTTTCTCGCTTCACCACTGATAATTGGGAAATATTGTATTTACAAATTACGATTTTTTTTTATATACGCACGTCACAGAATAAGATCGTGTGACTGGGACTTGCTCGTTTTTGAATCGTGTTTATTATAAGAAAATTTCTTAATATAAGGGACTTTTGGTTCATTAATATTGAATACTTAATAAATCAATTTGTCGTTACTCCGATATCGTGCGTTTCACTGGTATTGGTTGGCTGTGCTATTACGTTAATTGTGAAGGTTTCCATAATGCATGAGAACTATTTAACTAACATTGTCTTTTTGGTAGCTACTGACTGAATGACGAACATTACTGTGGACGATGCTAGCAACATTACATTGATACCTGTGTAATCTAAAAATGTGATTTGACTATTACAAGAAGATCGGTTAGTATCAACAGGTGTGTTTTACGGTAATTAACTTGGCGAGAAGGATTAGTCTCTTAGTTTTGCTAGGAAAATAGATCCGTTTCCTATGGTATAAAATCATCATCAGGTAATAAAATGTGACTCTATCTACAAGCTAAATACAATGTTTTTTTATTGTACTTCGTAAATGCGAGTTATTGTCTGGCTGCATTTTATATATGAATGGTAATTGAGAAATTATTTCGCTCATACTTTTTCGTCACTTCACAAGTATACATAATAGCACAGTCATACATAATCCCTGTTTGTCCTGCTCCTAACAAAGTTGCTTTGTAGCACTATTTAAAAACCCTCTTCGACCAAGTGATTTGTGTTTAAGCACAATATGGGCTTTAGACTAAACATTGTATCTGAGCTTACAACGTTTACAATAAAACCATTTTTATAAAGTCTATTTCCAATACTGCAGGTTAAATTCACTAACACTGGAATGGAATACATAAGTGTGTTATGTTATTGTGTTCGTAAGTAGATTAGGGGTAGGTCTTAACGTAATGTAAGCTCAGTTAGCTAATACATAAAATGTTCTGCATGGTCCGGTGATAGATGAACCGTTCTGGGCTGAAAGCTTAAGTGTGACGTAGAGGAGAGTGTGCTTTCTTTAGAAAGTCTATCATGGTTTTAAGGTTGGTTGAATGAAACGTAAGTATCATTGTGGGATCACGTGCGGTCTTATACTATCGCAAAGTGCCTTGCGACCTCAACTGAGACTTTCACATGTATATACAGAATAGACTCTTGTAAAACCCTATATTATCTATCGTTAGAATACCTAATCAAGTGCCTAATGATACGTGTAAATAAGTAGCGAATCGAGTCACTCTATTTCTCATTACAAAATGATATTTATTACATGAAAAACTAATAACACGAACGAGATGCTCGTCACAATCTGACAGCTGTCATTTAGTCTTCTACGCACATTTTATTGTGTAAATTTAATACCCTATTAAAAAATAGGGTTTTAAATTTACACAATAAAATACTTTTTAGTACACGGTAATATTTCGAATTTTAGACGGTAATTTATCAAACTCTTTATATATCTCTTAAAATCATTTTTGCGCGGCTTCGATTAGATAGGAAATATCGCTCGGTTTTTTCAATATCGACTTCATATTATCTCGTTAAGACTAGCGGTATTTAATGGAGAATAAGTCTGTAATGGAGCTGTAAAATCGGATAAGACTTAAGTTTTTAATTCTGTATATAAGTTAAGCAGTTGGGGTCGCATAATATTGGTGCAAGTAAAAGGGTACCAGGCGTACATAAGTTTAGTGAAGTCCGCAGTAGCTTGGTGACTAGGAGCTGCGACGTCGTGCGTAACATAACGGTGAGGTGTAAGCACTGCTTTGGTGGACTGTTAATGCGTTCAGTATGGTGAGTGTTCATCATTTTAATTACATTGTGACGTCTGTGAATAAACGTGTATCTCGCTGACAATTGTCATCGCAATTATTTTTGAAATTTAAATTTTAGCCGTTAAAAATTGCCGTCAAAATGTCAACGGGATACAAAATATAACATCAGTGATTCTTCTATACAAATTTATTTATGGGAAAAGTATTTATATAAAGCTGAAATGTGAGGGATCCATTTTGGTTGTCAATCGAAACATATTTGTGACTAACAAAAAATCTTATGCATGAAGTATTTATATATTCATAATTACGTTTTTATCACTTTTATGGTAGAGAACAGGTGTTTATTGTAAGGAATTTATACAGGTCCGCTGACATACTATTACCCAGCTTTGGGTCCTACGTTACCGCCCCCTCTCGTCTACTGGGGTTACCCGACACCACCAGTTTCACCAGCCCATTACTACCATCAGCCACATCACCCACAGACTATGGTAAGGGTAATAAGTGAGTTACAACCAATTTTTTTATTCGCTCTAAGGAATGTTATTCTTGATTATTGTTATAACATAATCCCACAATTTATCTAGTAAGCAAAGGTAGGTATTTCTTTATAACCTGCATACGTTCCATAATTTATAAAGTAAGAAGAATGTGTTTTCCAGATGCCCGAGGTGGTACCAGTCGGGGGCGGATCCCCTCTACCCATACCTCCCCCCGCAACTTGCCCCGAATGGCCTATATTCATGGTCAACTGATAATCGTTAATAACTATAGATAATGCAAAAATATATTAAAGTTATTTGTCAATGTCAAAAATGACTTTGACAACTTATTATGGCGCTCAACATTCAAGGCCTTTAAAGGTACAAATAAAAGTAAAATCACTTGCCAATAAATTATATTCACGTTATATTTTATCTTCGAAATATATTTTATATAAAATTGATATTTTATCAAATTAATATTACAGAAATCTTAAATACCTCTTTCTTTCATCCTGTTTTCAGCTGCTATTTATACCTGTGGATAAATCTATTATAGAACTATTTTTGTTAACATTGTATTGTTTTTAACATCACATGAGGTATTAATTTTTTCTTCCTAACTCAGTTTATCGCTGTTATTTAGTAGTTAGAATTGATATAAATGGATATAATTTAAATAAAGTACGAGCAATAATATTATTTTAAAATAAAACATTTAATATTGAAAATCTATTTTTATAAGTTTAATTGTCTAGATACCTAAAATTTATAGTGAAACTGATATTAGTTATATATATATTTATTACTGATATAGTCTGTGCACAGAGAGGTGATTCTTATTTCATTTAATCAGAAACAATATATACATTTCATTAGCAATATGTCAAACTATAAAGACGTAGCAGTAATAGCACCATAAAGATAATAATTGCATTGCTGCGACCTCAAATCGTAAAACAGTTCTCTTTCTGCAATGATTTTATCAATGATGTCTTAAAAAGTTGTCTAATTTATCAATCACCATGTTGTATTGTCCGATTGGATACTTATTACATTAAATTTAATATATATGTCATCGGTATATTTAATTAAAATAATTATCGTCTTAATGTTATCTCAATTTTAGACTTATCTGATAAAATTATATTTAAGATTGTGTATGCGATAGAAAAATTTAAAAATAAAAGTGCTCAAAACTGATTTTAAAATTCTTGCGAATCAAAATTCTAAATTCAAACAATATTTTTATTTAAGGACGGTGCTTAAATTCTCTTTATAATACCAAATATATTATGTCTTTTGAAAGGCGAAGCTCAATTAGTGCATATAGTTAGTTGCCATAAGATTAGTCGTGCATAACTTTGAATAAAACCTATGTGATTTGCTCAATAAGTTATTGATAGCAATAACTGAATAGATATATTTAAATTTTATTTCGTAATGCCAAATTCTATGGACTAAAGTTAAGAAAGCAAAAAATGCATATTTTATTTAAAATAACATACTACAATGCACGACATAAATTTTTTAACCTTATTAATGAAGTTTTCTAACTTTGGTTTGCTTTTAAGTATTGGCTAGAGTTGCACGATACCCTTAGCATATACAGAAGTGTTAGGAAAATTTGACAATTAGTTTGTAATTAGTTATAAGAGAGAAACAACAAAATTTGAATGTCTTCCATACATTAAGTTGTCACAATATAGATTTTACGATCACAGTTCATAGATAGTATTTTATTCTTAAATCTATTATTATTATTATTATATGTTTTCCTTCTTCCTGTGATTTCTTGTATTTCCTTTTGTACAACGATTATATAATCTTCAAATATATTTTACTTAATATAGAAAGCGATATTATATTCTTTAGTGTTAATGCAGAATCGTATTTCGATAAATCTGTATAAAAAAATATTTTTATAATAAAAAATCTATATTTAATAAAGTTTTATCTTTAGTCTAAGGATTTTACGGTCAGTTTATTATAAGAATAGCTATATATTTGTACTATATAAAATCTACTTTGTTTTCGTTAAAATTTTAATATGATTATAAGTGATCAATATCCATGACGTTAAATTTAAATTACCCACAATAATTAGTTTTATCTTTTGTTACTTTTTTACTGTTATCCAGTGATCGGAAAATATTGTTACCTATATGTTATGATCGTAATATATAACGTCAATAATAAAAATGTAATTAAAACTTTGTTAAGGTTTAACACAAGAAGTATACTAAACATTTTTGGTTGAGTGACTATTGAAAACTAGTAGTCTTTTATAAACCAAAAAATATTTGAAATATGTGTTGTCCTATATATTTTAGAAGTCAAAAAGGATGATTGAGCTTTTAAACTTATTTAAACTATTCAATTTATTCTACTTAATGTTCTTCAATATTCAAAGAAACTTAATTAATAGGCACTCCATAAAGTACCTAAGAAAAATCGAGACTTGAGTCAGACTATAACTACCGAAGAATTAGTTGTTCATAAAGGTGCTTTACTATAAGATACATATTATTAAAAATAGTTGAAGAAATAGTAAAAATTATTAAAATCTTCACGAAGTTTTTATTACATTTAAAATATTTTAATAGTTAAATTTAGATAAATTAGAATGTGCAATGTTTATTTTAAATCTTTCGAAATACCAATGTTTGGTTTATCTTTATAGTAGAATTGTTCTAATAAATGAATAAATGACAAGAAAATGTTTTATTTCATAACGGTTTGATAACTTCAGAGGACTGTGACACCTGATGAGGCTCAATTCCCATTCCCTGCAAATTGTAGTCAAATTTGTTCAACTTTGAATCGTCGGTGACCAAAAAGTTTTTAATTAACGATGTCGGTCGGTCGTACTCATCCTATAGCAAGTTATTTTCTAAGGCTTGAGAGCAGTGGCGTAGCAATGGGCGGATTGGGGCGGCCCGTACCGGGGATCACCATTTTTGGGGTGAAACCACCCGGCCTCTTAACTTTAAGAACAGTGTACAAACAAAAAAAATCGCTAGCATAAAAATTTCTTTTTAAGGGAGTCCTCTACTACCACTAGCTCAGCTGTAGAATTCGGGGATTCCAACAAAAAAACGTAATGCTGACGTGGGTGATTCCCCGTCCCATACTCGCAATCTTTTAATAAACCTCTATCATATAAAATTTATTGCTTTTTTACTTTCGGTGCGGTGACATCACCAGCTTCCGCACCGGGTGCCACCCAAGGTAGCTTCATCATGCCTTCATCCAGAACTAGTTTACATACAATATAGAAAAATATAACTTTTTGCTATGTTCCCAGTCTGTTAGAAGGCTTCCAGTTTGCCCCTTAGCATGGATTAGACTTTACATAAAAAAGTCTTAGCCATATGAAATGTACAAAATTTAATAGAAATACCAATTACTATATTGTCATCTATTTGGTTAACCCCAATTAGTACAAATAATAACACACACATGATAAAAACTCTTTTATTAGATAAATTAAAACAATGTACATTATAATAATTGCACTTACTGTCGTGTCAATAAATAATTAAGGTGGCATATCGGTGAGGCCTGTATGGATTGACGATGTCTGTACTTAATTTTCTTATTCAATTTTTGAACTGAAACTTCTTTATCGGCGTTAGAAAAAAAATTACCGACACATTTTTCGGTTTCGCGCCATCTTTTTCTTGTTCTATCACGCTTGATTCGAAGCCATTAATAACAAAAATATATAATAACGATAACAATGATAAATGAAAATGAATGAATGATCATAATTATATTACAATTAATGAAATTGTTTGACAGATTTACATAGAAACAGAATTCCCAAGGTATCTCATAGACCTACAGACAACTTGTGACAGCAGTGTTGCCAGATGGGGCTATGTCTATTACCGAGCTGCGTTATTATTTTATCCGCTGGCCACACGTATTCGGCTATATTTTTTTTCAGAAATATTATGCAAAAAAAAAAGAACTAAAATAGTACGAATTTAATAAATATATAAGCAGTAATCATGAATTTCAACTTTCCCTAGGGACTATCTCGGGGCTACACGCGCGCTCCGGTAGGGCGATTCGATAAAAAAAATATTCTGGTAACACTGTGTGACAGGATGCTTCAGTGCGAATGGACTTTGTATCCGGCTAATAAATAAATTAAAAAAAAAAAGGATGCTTCTGCTAACGTCGTATTATATGATGTTTCATTATATTTGAAACATAGCGCAATGGTAGATATTATAGTCTTATATAACAAACATCCAAAAACGCTGAATCTCATTTTTATCAAATATCTACTTAACAAAACCAACGAATTCTGTATAAAATTCAAATTTGCTTATAAAATGACCTAATTTCCTTAATTTGGCCTCAAACCGAGGCCTTGCATGATTTGGTAGACATGAATCACTGTAAGTCTTGGCCTAGTTTAATAACAGTCCGGCCTTATTCACTATATCACTACACTTAGACAATTCACATTTACACTAGGACTCCTCCTGTCCCGACACATGTGCCAGGAAGATTTGGTGCGGCGCATGCGCACCTTGCGATGATACCTGGAAAATATTTACATAGTTTTAAAAATATATAATATCATTTGGAAAGCATTATAAGGAATTTTGATCCAAAAACTATTCTTTAATAGAATCTTCCCGCGTTTTTGAAAAATTAAACAAAATGTAGTCGCCCATTGGCGTTAATTTAAATTTATTTCTCTTATTTTTGTAAAATCCTTGTAGTTTTAAGAAGTTAAGCCAAAAGCTTTAATGTGCGGAAAGCTAAAAGCATTAAACACTCATACGGTAAAGGAAAACATTGTTAGGAAACCGACATACGTCAGCAAAATGGCAGCGTGATTTAGGCGCAATTAATTAGAAATGATCACGGAACCTATACAAGCATATGAGGCCTAGACCTAAAAGGTCTGTTATTTAAGATAATGTTTGGAAACATGCTGGTCCTGCTCCATAGGACAATCATAGAGACTTGACAAATTTTAATTTTGTATAGTTTTGTTTTATAATAATACAAACTGTAATTATTTTATTTATACACACTGTTTTATTGCTTTTTTATTACTATTTGATGTATAATATTCTACGGATTCGATATTTGTAAATATGTGAGGAACATGTACATACATACTAACAATACAACAATAGACCTGTATAGTAGTTTTATTCTATGATTACATTGGCTTCACATATAATTATTTAAAATGTATATACAAAATATTGTAAATGCTATTTTAAAAGAGTAAGTGTGGAGATTCTTGCCCATTCTTCTCCACACGAAACTACCTTTTGGCAGGGGCAACTAGAATCATCTTTATATTTTATTTAACTTTTAAAAGTACCATTTTAGGTGGTCTAATTGGAATAAACTATTTACTTTGACTTTCACGTAGTAGTGCCATTTGTGTATTCAAAGGTAATACGATAAGTTGAATGAATCAAATGCGTTTCACACTTTACAAGTGTGACTTAATATAATATTTTTTTAGAGAATATTTTATTCTTAAAAAAACTAATTCATATTGCAGACTTATTACCTGGCAATAAATACTTATTTTTGCCAATTCATCATTAATTTAGACTGAATGATACTAACTTGAATAATCTGTGGCGTCTGCTGTTGGGACTGTTGTTGAGCCTGTATACTGATAGAAGCGTTGGGATTATTCTGCATCTGCATACGGATCATGTTCAGCTGGGCTTGTGACAGCATTAGCTGAGTAAACAAAACATTTATTTTTATGAGTTTGTTTTGTTTTTAACAGATAGTAATGTTTATGATTCGTATCAAATAAAAAAATAAAAAAAGTGTATATATATTTATATTTATATATTATCAGGAAATCTTTGAAACTATGCAACGGATTTTGATGCGGTTTTTTAAATAGATAGAGTGATTCAAGAGGAAGGTTTATATGTATAATAACATCCATTAAATAGTGGAGAAGTACTGTTATTTTTGAGGTTTCTAATGTGATGTCGTGAATAATTACATTTTTTCCGCTTACATTGCAAACGCAGGCTGAACCCTACGAGTTTTATCAAAATAATGTACTAAGTATTGTACACATTGAAAAGGTCTACAGAAAAGTCCCTGATGGTAAATGTCTATCTCTTATAGATAACCCACATTTTTATGTACAACGTTTACAGTTTTTCTGTAGTGTATTTAGTATCAGCATTGCACCCGTGCGAAGCCGGGGCGGGTCGCTAGTTGTCAATGAATAAGGTCCATTACCCTTTATATACATAGGAGGAAATGATGTTGTTGGAATTCGACATTATACTCAATTAATATCCAATCCCACAACCATAACCACCTTTTGAAGTTGGTTAATATGAAACATTGGTTATGGAAGTTCATATTCTACCTGTATGGGTTGTGGTTCTTGCTGTTGGGACTGCGATTGGGCCTGGAGGATGATGGGCGCGTTTGGGTTGTTCTGCATCTGCATGCGGATCATGGTCAGTTGTGCTTGTGACAGGATCAGCTGGAAAAAAACATTCTAATATTAGCAGGCGGCACAATAACAAAAGACAGCTATCGCGGATGCGTCGCCGGCATTGCACCAAAACACTTTGAGAAAATTAAAGACAATTTCGTACAAATTTTAAGTTTTTGTACGAAAACAAAAATCCCTTTTTAGGTTTCCCGTTTGCTCGTTTATATAATAGGGGTTATATAAAAGGATTTTGAAAGTACGTCACGAATTTGTAGGGGGGGTTTGGGGTAAAAAGTGACTATGTGGGGCGGGAATTGAATTATACGATATTGTTAATATTATTTCTGACTTTTCGATACTTTAACACATAAATGAAACTAAGGTTTAATGGTTCACTGGTTGGTAACGAAACTTTTTATAATTGGGTACAGAAAAACTTTACGGCGCGTTACATAGGGGGTGGGCTGTAAAGTATCTTCAAAAATTGCGTAACGTAATATACCTCAGGTACTTTTATAAAATTATTACAACTTAGAAGGTCCTCGCTTCAATTCTAGATATTGATCAGATGAAGTAATATAGGAAACCGGAAATTAAACACAAAAATCTTTGCCGTGTGTTGACACATTGTTTGAACAAAAATGTGTCTGCTTCGAGCTTCTGCATTTCATACTTACAGGAACATGTTGTACTTCTCCAGATGAGTTCACGACTTGTTGTAACAATGTGACGGCTTGATTGTTGCTACTTGCTGACGTCGTACTTGATGATGGCTGAAATAAGAAAAATCTTATTAACATCCGTTGTTTCATAAGGGAATGGTTTTAAGCAGTTTTCGCTGCGCACCACCGCTTTATGGAACTAGTTGCCCACTTCAAGTATGACCAAACCAATTCAACTGAGAGCCCCAAGAAACAAGCGTACCAATTCATAAAATGCCGGCAACGCACTCTCGAAACCTTTGGCATTTAGTGTCGGGCGGCGGTAGCACTAACCTGCTAATTCTGCTATTTCTTAAAAAAAACGGCACCTATATAATAAAAAATCTCTCCTACAATTTCAGTATCATATCACACATTGAATTATAACCAATGATGTTTTACTTTTAAATTAAAACCCCATTTTAATTATAATATATAGTAATTATAATTATTTTGTCATAATTGTTTTCTACAACACATACAGTACCCTTCAATGGAATCGCACTCAACTCAAATTAACCTCTAAAAATATCAGATTATGGCTGATAGCCGATTGCAGATGAACAAGAACACAAAAAAAAATACTATTGCCATAAACAAAAAAGTTTTCACTCTATTTTCTTTGTAAACATTTACCTGAACAATTTGAGCGCAAGGTTGTGTCACAACTTGTGTGCTCGCAGCTGGAGATGTGTGTTGAACTGGGACCTGAAATTATATTCTTTAGTTAGTTTATTTTATTTTTATCTTGTATTAAGAATCTTGTTAGACAAATGACTTCAGCATGTTTTGACATACTGAAGTCTTACTTAGCGCTAAGTCTCAAATATCATTCTCTCCTTACTGGACCTTATACACTAGACTAACCATGTTCCTTAATGTAAACTAAAAATAAGATTATAAAAAATACTCACATTTATAGGATCGGATGGTGCATTTACTCGGGTTTCCTCTCTTACACGGTTAAATTTTATCTCTTGTCTTGGAACTATGTCGATGAGGAAATCAAATTGGTCTGAACGAGATATTGCCATTGCTATATCGTTACGCTGAAAATAAATAATTTGTTGATTTGTCATTCGTTAATAATTATTATTTTTATATAATTTATTAGTGGCAAATAGTAGCACTGAGTATCGACAGTAATCTTTCCATCATGATATGAAATAAATGTATATCCACAAAATAAACAGTTAAATAATACCACGGATACAGAACTCCAATGAGGATTTTATAATACAGTGTAAACTCCATTTAACAACAAATATAATCACTCGTCTTTGATTAGTTTTGCTTGTTTACCATACAATGATACAGACTACATAGCATTATACACAATAACAACAGTTAAATAATAAAAGTACTTTTTACTTTGCCTCAATATAGCAAGATATAAAAACATAATTTCTGATGCAGCAAAAGATGTCATGCGAAAATAACATACTATATGCAATAGCCTTCAAATAAAAATTGTGTGTAATTACTAACACTAGTCTGAAATAAACTTTTTCTTTTCTAACACAGATTTTTCTTTTTTCGATTTAACAACAACTATATGTAACATCAAA
This sequence comes from Pieris rapae, assembly GCF_905147795.1. Lineage (NCBI taxonomy): Eukaryota > Metazoa > Arthropoda > Insecta > Lepidoptera > Pieridae > Pieris > Pieris rapae. The sequence continues at coordinate 1,796,540 of NC_059513.1, forward strand.
ATATGCAGTCCCTCGAGTGTTGTTATATAGAGTTTAGAATCTGTATATTTACTATTTAGATTAGCTTCAACTATGCAGCCAAAGTGTAGGATGAAAGACACAACATTTACATTTGTTTTTTAGACCATCATCAGTAGAAAAGTGAAAATTAAGGTTGTGCCTAAAACAAACTTCTTATATTGGCATAATATTTGTACCTGATTGGAAACTAAAAAATTAATTTTTCTGCTGGATTACCTGCAAGGTCCTCCTCTTATTGTCCTCTGTATGTGACCAGGCCCGTAAGGTCAACTCATGTATGAATATCTCACAGGCTTTTGCAAAAAGTATTGGGGCTTCTGCAGATATCATTTTTACTTCCTCATCCAACTTCATAATTTTTTTAATACGGGCTAGGGGTAGTGACTGTGTTTTAAAGTCATCCTGAAAATTACAATTACTTCTCAAATTAATATGTTTTTTTGTAATATTGCAATACAGTGAGAAGTTACAAGTATTAATAAACAAATGCATGAATAAATTTACAAAATAATTAGGTCATGTAAACTCACAGCAGTTATTTTCTTAATATCCTCATTAACTTTAGCCCAGTAATTATTTAGTGTTGTGTGGATATGAACTGTTGGAGACTCTTCAATCTCTCCTTCAATTTCTTCTATTTCAGGAGCATTACCCTCTTGCTCACTGTGGACAACCATAGCTTATTTATCATTAATATCATTATAACAAATGAAAAAGGAAGATTGAATAACAAAATTTGATTCCATGTTGTGCACAAATCTATTTTGATACAAAAAATGTGCATACATTAAACACATTATTGCTTGCTATTAACTGCTTTCATTCACACCATGGGAACCAAATAAGAGGGGTATGATTGAATTAAAAAAATACTGGTGTTAACTTCTTTCCTTCTAATAAAAATAAACAGTAAATTGAGAATGGTGTCCAACTCATATTTCATAAGGTCTATTAGAGGACTTAATAACTATTAATAAAATTAACTTAGAGAGGGCCTAACCAAATTAACAATTATTGTTCACTACAAAGCAGGAAATTCTTTACACAATTTTATTTTATAAATATGTTATCAGTACATACCTCAACGACATTGTTAAAATAACAATCCAGATTAATTTATAGATTGATAAGAATAAATAAGTCTTTTTTATTAAAGGGACCAACTGGCAAAATGATGACTGAAATATATTAAAACATTAGTGCAGACAGCATGATTAAATATGGTAATAGAAATAGCATTTCAACAATTGTAAGCGCTTAAGTACTTTTTTGGTAACACGATTCTTCCAGAAGATGAATTTGAATTATTTTATTTAAACTAAAAGTTTAAAGAATTCGTAATGGTACATATAAACAATAAACATTGTGAAGAAACTTACGTAGGTACAAGGAAGCACACCGACATCTTGTATTCACCAACAAATGATCAACGACCGCGATGTTTACTATAATTTAACACTATTTTGTATTTTTCAATTATGAGATAAAGTTAACGAAAAGATTAGCCGCGAGAAAACTTATTAAAACACGGTAACCAATAATCAGTGCAATATTTGGAGATCTCCAATCAACAATTACTGAAAATCCGCCAGTTCCACGATTCGTCCACCGATGACCAGTCACAAGCTTGACGTAGTTCGGTATTGCCATTTTACATTTCCGGTTGAAAATAGGTTTAATTATTTCAATATCAACCACTTATTGTTTTTGATTTTTATAACATTTTTATGATAATAGGAGTTAACTGTCTAACTTTACGAAAAAATTCTCGTAACATTATTTTTCAATAAAAAATTGACTAGGCAGTTTAACTCAGGAAATGTCAGACTAAAAATTCTGGGGTTTTGACATAAGATATAAGACGTCATCACCCAGTTATTGATTAATGATTAGCATCGGCAATTGAGCAAGAAAGGCATTAGCGTCCTATTAAAATGGCGGCTGCAGAAATAGTATCAAATACTTCTAGTATATCAAAAATAGAAAGGTGTGACGAGTTTTATATATTAAAATATTTAATTTACCGAGTGCATATTAAGTTGACCTTAAAATATTATCCTAAAAAGGGGTTGTAACATGTTAAAAGTGCCAAAACAATATTGGGTGTTTACCATTCCGTTTTTGTTTTCAGTTTTTTAAATGACCCAAGCTATAAAGAAATTATTGAAAACTCATCTACATTTAATTCAAGACTATGTGCAGAAAGAAGGATGCGGATGCCATTTATCGATACCCAAACTGGTTAGATATAGTATTGTAGTTATTTTGTAACTCGTAACTTATGAAGTCAGACCAAGCAATATTTGTTTACAAATTAGCATGTAAATGTAACTTACTTTTAAATTATAATTTAATTTCGTAAAATATAATTATCTAAATTTTATATTTTAGGTGTTGCACAAAGCCATTCAAATTTATTTATGACAAAAAAACAGCGAATGCCTGGAGCAAAAGAAGGACAGGTTTACACATATCCATCTCAACGGTTTGTATTTTTGTCTTGATAAAGCATCAAGAGTGTTGTGTTTATTACAACCTTTAACATGTTTGATTTAAATATCTTTAAATTGTTTGTAACTAAAGAAGATTTCATTACTTATAATGTATAAAATATTTCTTCCGATTAGAGGATAGGTACCCAAATGTCTATTTTTCAAACAATGGTTTTTTATTTTTTAAAGCAATATTTGGTGTAAGCTGTTTTGTAAATAATTCCTGACTTAATGATCAAGTAGTTACATAATTTCTTAATTTATTTTTAACATAGATGGAGAAAAGCCCGTCGTCAATACCTGACCATGTCATCAACTCGCTGGGGTTGGATTGGTGCTGATGCTGCTGAACATGTTGGAGAAGGCGAAAACAGTTCTGGAATACCAGACGGTCTTGGGGGTGACGATAGTCGAGATGGATCTCAAACAGCTGCAAAAGATGATCCCAAGGTATCTATATCTTTTCATTGTTATAATACATGGAGCATATAATGAGGTTATAGAGAGTTGACCCTTGATAATCCCAATCTTTACAGGTGCACTGCCAGCTTTTTATGAATGTGGACAATTACAATTTAGAATAAAATAAAATAAAATAGTCTTTATTACTGTTAAAGTTACTATCTATATGTACATTAAAATTATAGAATGTCCCTAATAACAGTGTGCCTTTCGGCAAAGGCCTCCTCCAATTCTTTCCACTGTGTTCTGTCCAAGGCGACTCTCCTCCAGTTTGGACCTGCTGTCAGTTTTAGTTTGTCTTCCCATCGTCTGTATTGACGTCCTCTACTTCTTTTGCCGTTACGTGGATACCAGTGTGTGACAATGTTGCTCTGTTTGTTCTTTGAAGAACGCATCAAATGTCCTGTCCACCTCCATTTTCGTTGGTCTATTCTGATCAGTATGTCGGTTAGTTTTGTCTTACTCCGTATGTCAGTGTTTCGAATTTTTTATAATAACAATTTAGAATAACACTTGTTTAATAGTGTATAAAAATATTTTTTAGGAATGGTTCTATGATGAACTAGCCATGGAAGAGATGGAAACAGGTGAAGAGCCTGAAGCAGAATCAGATGAGGATTACTATGATGACACATATGCAAATAGACGTAAGCGTCGTGGAGGTGTTACGCCAAGTGGACCAGGCTCCAGGGGTGGACGTACACGCAAATCTCAGCCTGAGGAAGGAACGCCTAAGCGAGGACGCGCTGTAAGATACTTTAATACTTACTCACAAAATACTAAATAAATGTAATATCTTTTTGATTTATGTAAATATGACACTTGAAAAAAGTTTGTTAACTTACAAGAAGACAGATACCCAAGATAAAAACAATCAATATAACATCTATTTATTGTGTAACAATAATATAAATAATAACTAACATACAAACTAAAATTACAAACCAATCTTATTATTTTTTAAATCTGTCTTCCCAAGCTGTCACAAAAATGTTTTGTTCTGTAACTGGCCTTCTTATCTATGAAATTCTTGTGTCACGGGGTTAGTAACCGAACTCCTCCGAAACGACTCGACCGATTCTCATGAAATTTTGTGCGCGTATTGGGTAGCTCTGAGAATCGAAAAACATCTATTTTTGATCCCCCTAAATGTTAAGTGTGGTCCACCCCTAAAATTTTTTATTAATTTTTTGTTTTTATTTTTTCGGCTTTACTGTATTTTTTTATAATTATATTAATAATTTCAGGGTCGAGGTCGCAAACGAGCAGGTCAAGGTACGCTCCCATATGAAGTACCTGGTGATGCTGAGAAACCCTTCGGCTGCGAACGTAAGTCTCGCAGGAGAAACTAATCCACACTACAATTTTCGATTACATTTTAAATTAATTCTCAATCTGACTATATGTCTGGAATTTGGTTAAGTAAATATAAAATAGATTCTATGGGAAACTTAGAGGATTTGATATTGAAATATTGGATTTGATTTTAGAAAAAAAAACAGTTTGTGTATTATCAAAATTAATATTGGCGTATTTTTTTATACAGTTAACAGCATTCAGGATTAATATTAATATTTTTTTAAGAAACCGGGCTAATGTCTTCAAGCTAAAACATTAAAAATAAGTAGATTTAATGGCAATCTTAAGGTATATATCAATTGTAGTTTTGTTTTAAAAATTTTATGGAATTTTTAAAATTTACAAGCACGCAAGCAAGGATATTGAATAACTTTTTAATTGGGCTCAAAATTGTTTGCGACTATCATTTGGAGGATTATTTCATTAAGGGCAGTGTTATCAATAATTAAATAGGGCTACACAAAATCTTTAAGAAATACAGTGAAAGAACTAGGGCCCGCTACTTCCGAACTACAAAATCCTAATTTGCATTGGCTATATTGACTTGTAAATAGTGGTCCAAGGATGTAAAACGTGGTTCTGTCGTTATGATAAAGCCAGTTTAGCCTATTTATTTATGACCCAGATACAATTATAGATTTGGTACCTACTAATAGCCTAACTAAAACTAGTTTAGTATAAATCATACAAAAAGCTAGTATTACTTAACCTTATTTGTCAAAATCATTGAAAAATAACCAAAACAAAATCAAATATAAAACGGGCTATATATTTTAACATAACATGATATGTCTGATTGAAACATCGCATTAAGAACATCACATTGTATAGATAAGCTAGTAATTATTGCTATGTAATAACCAAATACTAATCAACAAATTTATACAAACTTCGACCATATTTTAAAGAGCTTAAACGCTAGATTCGTGTGCAATATATAGATATAAAGCCAATGAAATCTCTCACCTAAATAGGTGGTTAGCAGATTCTTTGTAACTTTGAAATTTGGTGAGAAGGTATAAAAATATTGAGTCTAACGATCTATCTATACTGTGTCGCAAACCATAATTTAACGTTAATAAATAAAAAAAATCTCACAAATTTTTTTTTTTTCGAAAATTACAATTTTTGAATTTCGAATTTTGGGCTCGTGACGTCTTTAATACGGTTTTTATTACGCGAAGCCTTTAACGTATATAAACGCGAATTTATTACATTTGTTACGTTAAATAACCTGTCACATTTACTAAGAGGTTTACGTTGTCTGTCAAAAAAGCCATACATTTTGATAAACAACGTTTAACTATCCGTTGGGTGAATGTAGGAAACGCTTGGAATTGTTTCGTTATGCCTTGATATAGGCGTCGCGTTAGATGTATAGCACTGCATGAAGTTGAATGATTTAAAAATCTTTGATTTTGGGTCATATGGGGCCGTTAAAGTATTAAGTAGGCATTTTGGAGCAAGGGTTCTTTGAGTTTATTTGGTTATTACGTCAACAGTAATTATTTAGTTTTTTACGCATATTATCCGCACAATGTCTATGCTTGAAAATAAAAGCATTGTCGAGGATTCCTATAAAAAATAACTACATTTATTTTTGCAAGCTTTGCTGACAAGATGTGGGGGAGGAATTTCAGTAAATCTGCTTACGTAATACCTAAACGGCCCCTATGACGTTGGATTGATTTTGGTTAAAATCTTTTTGTCACAAAATTGCCCACCGTAATATAAATTGAACTTTATAAAAACCGAATCATTTTATTACATCTGTAGTACCTGTAAGATGTACTCTAATTTTTGTGCCACTAGAATTCATAGAAATATTGTATGAAGTGGCATTAATTAGTATGACAAAGAAATTAGCCTGAATTCGTTTTTATGTATATTATTTTGAAAGCAGTCCTTTTTTGTTTCATACAGAACTGGTAATATTTCTCAATTATAACGAATTTATAAATTGTTTCACAAAAGCGTCACATATAACAGATATGGGCAAACTTCTTAAGCCTTATAAACAAGGGAGTGTGGGAAAGCTGCGTATATCAGATATTTTTGTGAATTGTTTAATATAATTTTTACTACCTGCTAAAATATGATAACAAGATATGAAAACCGGCCAAGTGCGATTAAATTCACTGTACGTCAGTGTACTTAAGAGGCAAATAAACGTGAACGCGGCGCGGGACACAAACGTCAACTGATATAGATTATAGACCGTGTCCAGAAAGGGCGACCGTTGCGTCCACAAGCTCTTACCAACCACGCGATTGACACGTAACCCCCCCCCTCCCTCGCCCCCTCTCCCCTCTCCCCTCCCCCTCTGCGCAGACAAGGACATTTGTTCAAGATGTTTGTCGGTATTTGTAGTCACAATTTAATTCTCCGTATTGAGTATTGTTGGGTTTTGCGCCTATTATAAACAATTGAGTACTCGTACTGAGTACTGGGCTCGCTAAAGAAAACATCTAGCGTAGCTATTTGGTTAACTATATAGAGTCGAGATGAAGCGCCGTTGATACTCGTCGCTTAGACTCTTTATAATACCTAATTATTATTAATTCGTTGTGTTTCGTATTATTTTGTTTGGAAGGGTAAAGGACGGTTTAGGTACGGTTAAAATGCCTTTAAATGTAAATTTTTGTAACATATTAGGTTTAGGCGAATCTCAAAGTTTAAAAGTAGTTTTCTAGGAAATTTAGACGAGTTTATTATAAAATTAGAAGCGATAGGAAGCATTTTATTTGGTAGGCTATAAAATGGAACGCATTTATAAACTATAAAATCATTAATTATCAGTGAAACGCAAGATCGTTGAAGTATGTTTATGAATTATCATTATTAAAACATAATAGTATTTTTGTACTATTAATAATTTTAATATCACAATTCAAAGCTTTTTATTCGGCTGTTATGAATTTTAGCTATTTTAAATTAGATAAGATTAATTTAGCTCATTGTATTTGCATGAGCGCTTTAGTATAATCGTAGTTTGATTTTGGTAGGGGCTATCCAATCACGTGGTTTTTTAAATATTGTTTAACCCCTCCCTCCCCCATAACAACCCCCCATAACTTGATAAGCATTGCAAGTCAGTTGTTAGGACCACAGAACATATAAAGGAGGTTAGAAAGGAAATAGTTCCTGATTTGTATCAGAACCCGTGTCGCCGTTTGTCTCCCACTCTTTAACTTCACTACAAGCATGAGACCAATGTCTACGCGGATTACGCACACTAATAAACAACACACACTTAAATCGTGAGTTTGCTATTGGTTTTCACACTAACGCAATCACTGCGTTTGACATACACTCATACACGCATGAAAGCTCATTTATGCTAGGGCGACAAAAGGTCGATTGTTGATATCGATAAAATGAATGTAATCTTGCTTATTACTTTGCAAGTATTGTGGACTCTATGGACTTCTGTAATGCATGTTGTGAACATGTATTTATGCGAATATAGAAGCAAATAAATAAAAGTGAATGAAATAAAAAATACATAACTGAATTTTAAAACCAATTTTATTATTAACATTAGGATTTAACATGGAATATCTACAATGTTTATTAGAGAAAGTCGGTTGCCTCTCAACCTTATATTTTTGGTGCTTATCACCAGTTCACAAATAAAAAAATTATTGTCCCTGAAATAATACTTATTTATTAAGTACCATACGCTTGCTCTCTTTTAAATTACGGTTTTTCAAAATGAAATGCAATCTAACACTAATATATTTTTCTATAATAGCCTTAGTTAGATCTGTCACATGGCTCGCACTAGAATATAAGCCAACCTGATGATGACTTATGTTGTTAAATAAATCAGTCCCGATTGTCATCATTCAGTCATCGAAATGTTGCGAACAAATTGTGCTACATTTAGTAGGGATCCAATCAATTCTACCAGTTGTCTCAATCCACAGTTTTCTTATACTTGGATCTGTTGGAAACCTAAAACATATTTAATCATAATATGTCAGTTTCAATTGAAAAATTACATAAAACTTAAATCCAAAAAAAATACGAATACCTCACTTAAAATCTATATTAATAATTGGTCGTAATTATTTTAGTTATACTTTGTACAATTGATAATAATCAATTGCATCTTAGTCATTATCGACATTGCTTACAAATTGGCACAGCACTATCGATATGTCTAGATTTCGTGGAAATTAACCTTTGGTTTGGTACTCGGGACTCTCGCAGTGAACGTGATACATTGCGCGATCGCTCACGTAGTGCAAAATGGTACCCATATATTGCAAGCAATGTATTACTATCCGTCTGCTTGCGATTATATCGTTATTGTCTACAAACTTCATAATGCTAATGTTATAATTACGAATATCACAAGTATTTTAATGTTTTTGGACTTATCGGTGGAAAGAAATCCCTTCTCGTACTACACTACACACCTGGCTTCTTTTCCGACACGATATAATAGCACAAGATGGCATAATTTGATTTTTTGCGGAGCTTACGTACGCTGTCAAAACAAGAGCGCGATTGATGGCCGGTAAAGAAAATTTCGGTTGAAGTTGAGCATTTGCTCATAACCGCGGCGCGCGTGCCCCGCCCACAAGGCCTTTCTAACCTCCTTTATATGTTCTGTGGTTAGGACTATACTTTGTTGAAGATCAACGTCGGTTTCATCAAGCGAATCCTCACGTGATTAATGGACAGCCCCTAAGATTAGCTTTTTAATTGTCTTTTACTAAGTAGCTTACAACACAAAGGTCGATTAAATGCATATAATAACTTTACAAGATCCTGCAGGGTTATTCTGTAATTTCAAGAATAACAGAACCGACGCTAACTCGTGTGCACTCCACAAAATTACGCCATTTAACAGTAACTCCAATTTAGTTTAAAACTTCCATATTTCAATCGCTAATATTCGTTCAATAATGATCGTTGTTTTGCTTACGAAATGGCAGTAGATACATTTTCAATATTAGATGAATTCGGTTTATTTAAAAGTGCGATTCCATGGATATTATTTGGCAATGATCTTCCGGTCAATTATGAAACTAAAGTTCAAATACCACTATCAGTGATAATTGTAACACCAATTTGTACACTGCCACCAATCCGTTTTAGCGTAGTTTGTTACTTAGATTAATTAAGTTAGTTAAGTCGTTCAGCTCCAGCTACGTTCGTATTGAAAGGTCCATCTTTCTGCTATCGTTTATATTACGATACCTATTCTAAAATACAGAAATACGAACGTAGGTAGATTGTTGCCATTTTTGACTGGAATAATTTTAAAAATGACAATACATCGCGGAATGGTAAAAAGTATAATCGCGATGAAGCCTAACAACGTTAATTGTTAACAAAACATTTACGGCGTTGTAAACGTGTGTGAAAGTGCAGTGTTCGTTGTCATGGTTACGATCTTATGTACCCAGAGCAGTACGGGTTACTGGTACTAAATTTTTTGCTGGATATAAAGATTGATGATTCTTGTAAAAAATGGTAACCAACACAGTATAGTTCACGTTTTATAATGCTGTTCATTTACCGCGTGAAAGAACTAGCCCTGTATGGGCGGTTGCAGACTAGCGTATTTTTCTGCGCGTATACATACGGTCGTTTTAGCATACATAGAATAAGTAATACAAATTATTTGTATTACTTATTCACCGTCGATTGAGAAGATGAAAAAAAATACTGGGTGTCATCGTCGGTTGCATTAAGACTGAGAGATTCCCAGAACTGCGAACTTGTACGAGCTTAGAATCGCATCAAAGCTCGTACGAGTACGCGTGTGTCAAAACGCGAAAGACAATCTTATACGTGCGTAAAAAACGCTAGTCTATAACCGCCCTTAGGCTTCTATATGTGAACATTGCCTGAAAAGAATGTACAGTTTACCGTCATTGTAATATGGGAATTCGTAAAAGTAATCCGTCAATAAATAATTAGTTCTTATTATAAATTGAATCTTCATGTTTTCTTTGCACTGATCGGGGTTTTGTTTCACTCATATGTCTGTGATAGTTCTAATTTATTTCATTTCTCGTTAGGAATTGACTCTGGCAATGACTAAAGTTTTGCGTAAAGTGCCACTTTTTGGCACTTGTCCCGGTATATAATAATCGTATTTCCATACAAAGACAAAGTCAAGAAATTTCAACAACTTTTTGAAGTTATACTTCTTTAGGCGCGTTATGTAAAATTGATGAGAGTGAAATTTTACGATGCGCGCGCACCGTGACACAAAATTAACAGAATGAAGTTAGGTCTAGGTGGCATGAAATCGATAACTATGTTCAATTTGTATATTCTAGTATTTTTATGTTTAGAACTCGTGTTTTGTAACACTACAATTGAACAGTGTGAATAAATAAATATTATTTTGGTGTTTTTAAATCAATTTCATATACGACGGTGATAGTATTTACTAATAAAATCTTTTTGATTAATTTAATTATTTATCCGCAATCACTACTGCATTTTAGTATATTTTTTCGATGCTCTAAAGAAGTATAACTTCTAACGCGTGTACACACAGTCTTTTTTTTAAATTAATCTAATTTAAAGCTTTGATAGTTACACATTTCATATATATCGTATCAATGCGTGTTTAAAATTGTACCCTTGGATAATATATGTTTATTATGGAATATGGCCATTCTTGCCAATGTCTTCCAAGTTTGAGAGAAAAATGCTTGAAGCATGTCATATCCTATAATACGCAGAAATTCGGAGGAGAATGCGCGATATTTGGATTTTACATTGTTTTCATCAGTCCATTATGATTTTTAACAACACTATCAAATGGAATATCTCAAAATTATTTTAAGTCGTAATTAGGAAAGCTGTCAGTTTTGACAATTGACGTTGGAGTAAAATTTTAGTCATTGTAGTATTTTATCAATGTTTGGCTAATAATTATTTATTGCGGAATGTGGGATGTGCATTGAACATTTTAGGGAAATCATGTTATTCTTAGACACGTTGGTATCGAAAACTCCAAGGTGGAATTTGGAAGTGTCCATTACAGGAAAAATGCCTTCGTGGTCGAATGGGTTAGTTGCCATAGCAACGTTATCATAACTTAGTTTTACGCGTATGGCCAGTTTTGACGCTTGACATCGTTGCCTTGGAAACCTTCCGCTAATAATTAATCTCTTGGATTTTTCCATATCAATGATTAGATTCAAACTAATATTAGCACCCAAAGATTGTTATGAATTTATACAAGAATATTTATGTTGAATAAGAAATAAAAGTATGCAATTCATCTATTTTCTTTAAATATTGATTGGACTCTCAAGTTGTTGGAGTTCTGTCTTTACGTTGCTAATGTTTTACTTCGGTACTAAACGGCCATTTGTGATTGTCTACCTAATTGTTAAATTTGTGTGTTGGTTTATATATATTTAAATAAAAACTAGTCATTCCGATTCTATGTTCAGTAACTGATTAATTTGCATTTCTCGTGTAACAGCGATCAATTTTATTATGTTGGAAACTAATGGTCGCTTAGTACAAGGGTTTTCTTGTCCGTGAAACCGAGGGCAGATCCATTGATTTGAAGTCATCAATCAAACTACCCCCGGAGACTGCGTCTTTAGAACCGAACATAGATCACGACGGGCCGTCAATAATATGGGAAAAGTTGATTCAGTAACGTTTAAAGATTTTTATTATGTCGTTACTTTTATCGACAAGGGTGCTATTTCAATTGTATCGTTTGGTACACTCAATAAAAATGCACTGGAAACTGTTGGCTTTCTGATGTAGGAGTCGTAGGAGTCTGATACAGTTGAAATAGCACCGACCACACCCATATTTGTTGGTATTGATTGATGACGGATAATTTCTGGAAAGCAGCGCATCGTACATCGGTTACCGTCGTGGTGCCTCCTATGCTCAGTTCTAAGACGTAGGTCTCCGAATCCCTTTAATATTTTAAGTTGTTGACGCGTGAGCTTGTGCTATGGAGGCACCATGGACGGTAAGTTCGATCTTCTTTATTAGATAGGCCGTTTTTAATTCTCTAGAGTCAATGGTTTTATATAGAATTTGTCTCTGACTGTTTGTCTTTGACAGTGACTCAGCGTTTAGCAGGCTTAACGATTTATCGCGTATAGTCTATAAATGGGACCTGTTTGATTGACAATTTGATTGAAATAGTGATGGGCATAGAAAATACAGCGGATTCTAATTAAAATAAACATTCAATATAACCTTGAAAAGATTTGTTCCATACAAGATGAGAAATAAAACGTCTCATACGATGTAGGAATAGAGATTCTATATTTTGTGTGAAGTGGGAGAAAATAGGTGAATTAAAAGCGGCCTCATTCATTGATGATTTTTTCACAAATTTAATGATATATATACAATGCCTATATACACTTGCAGTGTGCGGTGCGAAATACAAAACTCGTCCCGGTCTGACATACCACTTTACGCACACACACAAGGAGCCAAGCGGCGGCGCAGGCGCAGCCGGCAGTGACAATGACTCACGTGACAGTCGGCCAGCCAATTCGCCAGCTCCTAACCAACCTGCCACAGAGTATCAGGACAGCTATGTCACGTTTCTGAATAATCCTGCTGGAGGTTAGTTGGCAATTTGATACTATGAATGGTTAAAATTTAATCTCAGATGATATAAACGAAAAATAGATAAATTGCATTGTATATTTCTGCTCCGCACTCTGCATTGCAATCCTCCAATATCCGACTTTTTACTAGTTATCATATAATATACAAAATTTTATGATCGAAACCTTATAAAAGTTATCATATTTTAAACAATAAATTAAAAGATTATCTTGCATTTGTACCATCTTCAAAACACGCAATATGTATATTTAAAATAACATGGTACGTGCCGATTCGTATCACTAAACCTTTAGAAGAATCTATATAAAATTGTATCTGTGTCTGTCTGTGCGTATTTTACAAAAGCCACTGCAGATAAACATAACAGAATTGGCGGGCCCATTGCGTTCCATACGTCGATGTAATCTATATTAATAATCTTAATAATATTTCAGCTCCTTCAACTGTGTCAGCTCCTACGCCCCCCGCACGTCGCCCGTCCCCCCCGCCGCGGCCCGCCTCAGCCGATACGTCATCATCGGACTCTGCGCATGCGCCTCTGGTTCCACCTCAGCCTGCAGGGCCCACCGCCGGCGGAAGCACTGTCCGTGAAAGCAAGAAGGGCCCTGATGGAAAGGTATAAAATAGTTGTTTCAATAGTGTTCCGATGTCAAATTAGTAATCCGTCCACGGCCTTCACAAAGCTGATTGCTAATTAATCGTTAAATTGCTTACGTTTGTATTGAATAAATTCCTTGCTTGCATTAAAACAGTTAAAAGGTCGGCAACGCACTCGCGAGCCCTCCAGCATTGAGAGTGTCCATGGGCGGCGGTATCACATAACATCAGGTGAGCCTCCTGCCCGTTTGCCCCCGGTTCTATAAAAAAAAGTTACATTTTGAATTAAATTTTCATTATGTTAAATAATTAAAAGATACAATGTAAAATATTTTTAATTTTAGCCATCACCATCCCCATATTGTGACTTCTGTCTTGGCGACGACCGTGAGAACAAAAAGACCGGCATTCCCGAAGAGCTGGTCTCTTGTTCCGACTGCGGCCGATCAGGTAAGCGCCGCGGTAGACCTCCACGAAACGGCTACAAACCCTGTTACCACCTCGCAAACCGGGTCTGCGAAACCCACAGACACCTTAGGGACATAAAACTAAATGGCGTCGTAGAAATCCTAACTTCCATGTCGTACTCGGCCGATGCCTTTGACAGTTTTGCATCGAAAACTAAATTATTAGAAAACTATGATTATGGAGATTATACCACTCCACCCTCGTCTAGGCAGAGTCCTGTGTACGAAAGTGTTGAAGTCAAAATAAACGGGTTTAATTAAATAACTGGGTGGCTAGGTAATCTATGATGATATTCTTAAATTCAAATTATGTTTGAGGCGTATCCGATTCGAAGGACCAATATTTGAATACATATGGAAGGAATTATAAATAGGTTATAGGAAGGTTTGTTTTCGCTTTCATGTTGCAATATGGGAACACTATACAATTTTAGCTAAAATAAGATAAATTTTTGGGTCAATTAATATTACATTTAAGAAATAATTTTTTTATCAGGCTACCTAGCAAACCCTATTAGTTATAGCTCTCAAAGACCAATAAATTTATTATATGAAATATATTTTGTTGTCACCAAATTTGTGCTTCATCACATAAAGTACGTTTTTGTAAACCAATAGAAATATAATCTCATGATAAATTCTTAGCACTTCATTGTAGCATAATAATATATAGTACAGAACTAAAATTATAAGTACAATAATAACTGTAGTAATATTTGTAACAAATCTATTGTTAAATTTGACTGATTTAAAGATTTCCTACTGATTTTAACATAAATTTTGTTTCATTGACTGTTAATATATCTTTAATGTTCCCTGTATAAAAGATTTAACATATTGTTGGCTTGTAAGTGTTCATATTTTTCTATTGGTTAACAAAAACATACATCGTGTGGCGGCTTATCATGCTTATTACCAAAGATTTGGGTCTCGTGCATACATACATTCCATGTTATACTCTATTAGATGTTTACGTTATGGGCGCTTGGCAATGTATTTGAAGAGAGTTGAATGTTACAGAAACATATTTTTATTTAGGAAATATTGTGGAAAATATAGTATGGGTGAGTTTAATTATATAGTGATTAAAAAGTTCTAAAATGTTATTTTGTCGAAGAAAGTTGCAATACACTTATTTCAGTCAATTTGAGATTTGTGATTTAACCATAGTTTTGTCGCAGCGCTCTATAGGGTTAAGTTTACTTAGTTTAATGATATATAAATATTTTGTTTATTATTTGTACCAGTCGGTATCGCGTATTCAATGTTAGTTCTAGTTACTTTATTGTGTTGAATGTTAATTGAAATTTTAATTAGAAGCTTAGTACTTATTAAAATTGTGATGCCATGTGTTTGGATGCCAAAAATCACCTAGTTTCTCAGTGTGCATCTCGTCACTGTTTTACCTTTATGAAGCCAAATACATGTTAAAAATTGTTATAAGAGTTATTAGTCACAAATTATTATGATAATATATTTAAAAGTTTATCTCGAATATAAAAAAAATAAAAAAGTCTGTCAGGTGTGGGGTTCGAACCCACGCTCCCTCTCGGGAACCAGAGCTTAAATCTGGCGCCTTAGACCACTCGGCCAACCTGACATACTAATATATCGCGAAATTTCGAATGGTTTTAATAAACTTGTTCGTAACTTTAGGCGTTTTAATGCATGATAGGATGATGACTGGTAGATATTTAAAGTAATCGTGTTTAATACTCAATAAACTTCAATATATGAAAGTTTTTGGGTACAAATATCAAATATAAAGAATTTGCAAATATATTGCAACTGAAATTTCTGCCAGAAATGTTATTAAATTGTATATTGAAAAAAAAAATTACTTCCTGATGATGATGATGATGATGATAATCAATTCATCTAGTCAATGCACCAAACAAATATGGGTCCAAAGTTTAGCTAATTGGAGCTTAGGTAGTGCCTTAATCTGGCTGCATTTTAAATGCATTAAATTGTTCTTGTTACTAATTCGATGTTATCTTTGAAAATGTTAAAATCTTAGGCCATGAACAGGAAATACTTATATTCATACGAAAATGAAATTTCTAATTGTTAATTCAATGATTGTTTGTAGTGTTTATATTATTATATATTATTCATAGATTTTTTTTAATAGGAATTCATATATATATTAATCTATATTTATTATGAAAATATCATATGAATTACTCCGGCCCTTGTCTTTTTGCAAAGGACACTATACTCTGTTAGTTTCAATATACCTAACTAGAACCAAAAATTAATCAATTTAAGAAAACTTTAATTTTAATTAAATGTTTTTATATTAATCGATGCGACGCCATCTAGCGGGCTAGTCCGATAATAATCTTCATGAATAATTTTTAAAATGAAATTAGATTTTTCAAATTTATAATTTTTATATTAAAGATTATTTACACCAATACTGTACACATATGTAGTTTATAAAATATTATTTCTTGATCAAGGCGTATTAGGTTGAATTCAATTCAAATTATTTATATATAACTCGTGTTTAAATTTTGATATGTTCATGTAAGTTATGACATTTTCTAGTTATGAACAAAATCCAAAGAGTTATTGCACTGAAATGTTTTATAATGAAATTGTGACAGTGCCCCAAACATACCTGATACGCGGTTAGCTTAGGAGTCAAACGGAAGCCGGATCAGATGGGTTTGTGGCATCTGTCGTTCCTACTTTTGTTAATTGTTTTATATTTTATATTAATGTGACCAAACGATTGGCTATGTTATCTCTAGTGTTAATAATGTATGTTTGTAAAAATATACAATACAAGTTATACCATATATTTGTGAAATGCGTATGTATCTCACCATTTCAAGGACGGAGGTTTGAAATCACTTTTGAAAACCAATTTCGTTTTATGGTAATATTGAAATAGTCGAAAGGGCATTAAAGAGTAGGGAAGTGCATAATTCAGAATGAGGCATAAATTATAACGCGATTTGTAGAAAATGTCCAAATATTTAGCTGAAAAAGACGTAATGGAGTCGGGCGCGTATTTCAGAACGTACCCTTTTCTATGAATACATTTGTTATTGCTTTTAATGCTTTGGGGTACGCTTTGCAATACGAGCTTTTAAGTCCAAAAGTCTGGTCATTGAATTCCTATTAAAATGGGACAGGTTTGGGATTTACCCGTATGGCGAAATGTTATAATTTGTGCCCAATAGATGGCGCTGATACAGAAATTCCCTTGTAAACGGTGTTTAATTAAATTTTATGAGTTGAAAGTTGCTTTTTATTTAGATTGTGCTGAAGAATAGTGAATGTTGCACTTCCTTGCTCTTACGCTATATGTGAAATATGTTGAAGTTATTTGGTTGTATTTATTATTTTTCACTATTGTTCGGCACATTTTTACCCTTAACTTTAATTTTTAATAGTGCTGACGATTCAACGAAATGTGCCAAACAGTAAGTGAAAAGTTTTTACTATTCATAATTGAATTAGTTTTAGAATTATTTAAAATTAGGGTTTTATCAAATTAACAGTAGGGCGATTCTAAGTAAAATGAAGTTTGTACACAGTGTAAATTGTACTACACTTTGGTGTAATGTTTATTTAAGTAAAAATATATTTGTTATGTAATTTAATATTCACTTATGATCGTCATTAAACAATGCTTAACAATAATGCTTCGAAACTTAAATTGCAGCAAAATATCCTAGATTAGAGAAAGAGAACTGAACTTCAGGTTTTCATACTTTTAGTCATTATGTTTTATTTAATTACCACTAAAGAGGAGCATGATATAATGGTGACAGGTGCTTCCAAACATTTCGGTAATAAAACCTTGGCGCTTTTAGAGTGACCAAGAGTTCAATGCCAGTTCGTTTCCGCTTTACGGCCTTTGAGAACTGGCAGTAAATGTAAATTTTGAAACATTTACTGACGTTTACAAGTGTACATTAAGTTATTAGAAAATGATCACGTAACATTCCTCATATTACAAACACGTTTGATTTTAATTCAGCTAATTGCTTATAGATATTGTAGCTTGGATAAGTGTAAAGTTAATTTAAATTATAAAACAATTAACTCGGCTGTTTTACCTGAATCGTCCTACGTATGTTTTATTAAAATACGAAATAGTATTGTCTTTTATTAACATAACTTTTACATATTTGAAGAAAACACTTTTTTACGGATTATATTATGTATTATTGTATTTAAACTTATAATTATTTAGACATCATTTTAAATTTAAAACGAAGTTTCGCGTGCGTGGTCACGGTGTCCACGCACGCTGTAACGTCTAAAATAAATCTAAATATGTCTAAATAATTATAAGTTTAAATACAATAATACATAACTATAATCCGTAAAAAAGTGTTTTCTTTAAAAATACGAAATATTTATGCCATAATTGGTATTCGATTAATATATTTTTTAAACAGGTCACCCCACATGCCTGCAGTTTACAAAGAACATGATGGTTTCGATGCGCAAATACCGCTGGCAGTGCATCGAATGCAAGTGCTGTTCGGTCTGTGGGAACAGCGATAACGATGTAAGATTTTTAAATACTTTAGTATGTCTGTGGATGGAGTTTTTTATTCTAGAGGTCTAACTTCCAAAACACTTATCGAATTAATTCTATGAAGCGTGCATTTGATAAAGAATGGTTTTGGTATAGAAAAAACGTGAGCAGTGTTGCCCTAGTGGCATCAGCGTGCGACTCTCATACCTAAGGTCGTAGGTTCGAACCCCGGCTGTGCACCAATGGACTTTCTATGTGCGCATTTAACATTTGCTCGAACGGTGAAGGAAAACATCGTGAGGAAACCAACATGTCTTAGAACCAAAAAGTCAACGACGTGTGTCAGTCAATAATTTACACAAGAAACTTAAATCAGGTTTTAGGAAAAATACTAGGAAATTGTTAACGAAATGCAGTTGGTAAATTATATTTTCAAAATATTTCATGAAATACTGAAATTCAATTTCAATTACCCCCTTGGCCTTGTGGGCCTCACGTTCGGAAACACTACAACGTATTATACAACATGCCTTAATGGAGTTACTAAAAACACTTTACATCAGACATGGTACTTAGTATGTACAATTTGCTTAGTATGTACATTCATTTCAATTGTATTTAAATTATTTCAAAGCAAAAGGAAGGTGACTTTCACAAGTAAATATGAAAATTGTATTTGCTTTTACAACAAACTTCCATGCGAAATTGGAGAATTAGAGAATTCTCTAATATATATAGAGCTTTTATTAGCTTTTATATATTTGACGTATATTTAAATAATCCTAATCCTTGGGCTTGATTTGCTCCAATTTGTATGACTCAAAAATTAGCGATTGAAAAGAGTGGCGGAGAGTTTATTTCCAGTTCTTTTTGCCCTCTCTCCGCCCTTGACTTGCGAACTGGTAGTAAATGAAAATTTTGAAATTTTTAATATCTTTTCTGTTGACGTTCATAAGTGTACTTTTTTACCTGTATGAAACAAGTTATTTTGCGTTTGAGTTGTTTAAAAACGTTTATTTAGAAAATTTACCAAATTAACTTGCATTTTATGTCTTCGTCATTTCTAGGACCAACTATTATTCTGCGACGACTGTGATCGCGGTTACCACATGTACTGCTTGGCGCCGCCTCTCGAAACCCCACCAGAAGGATCGTGGTCATGCGCGCTTTGTATTAAGGAGTTCCATCTGAAGGAGTGAGGTAAATGTGGAACAATCGTTTAAGGAAATGGCTATTGCGTTTAGTAAAACGGCATTAATTCCAAGTAGGATCGACTTGGAAGTTTCCAAAGAATCCCGACGATTTTATATACAATTTGTTTATATTTCTCTCAATGACTATGGCGCTGTACTCGCGGTATAAAATCTCGGGATCGCAACGGTATCTCGAACGCCCGAACCCAATAATGTATCCTCGGAACGAAAACACACTGAGATTGCGGATTGTCAGACCTTGACAGTCTATCGATCTGCATCCCAATAACCAAAGCCTACGAAGACAATCCATTTTTGGCGAATGATACAATGCAGTCTCTTCCCTCTTTGTCGTTCTATTTTACCGAGTTTACACTTATATTCTTTAATCAATGTAAATCAATTAAAGTAAATAAAACCTATGCACATTGTTTCACCCGTCAAAAGAACTGTAAAAAATTTAAGATAGCATGGGTACAGTTGAACTGTCATTTTCATACAAAGGTCTATCCATAGATACCGATCCAATGGATAGCTTGTATCGACAGATGGCTATTACAAACCGTCGATTGGTTTCTGGCACACTTTTTACAACATTTGGATTAAGATGTCTCTCAGAGTGTCATAAATGCAATAAAATAGGTTATTGGGTTTGCGTGTAAAGGAACCTACAGAGTACGCTGGTTTGACCCTACGGTCAAATATCACTGATCAAATTTTGAGGCTTTTGTGATGGTGGCATTGATTGAGGGTAGAAAAAAATTAATAAATCTGACTGCAGTCATCATTTAATTGCCGTATTTTCTATCGCATTTTAGCCTCATATGCTGTATGTAAAATAAATAAATGTCTTTTCAGGTCGATAATGCAACAAATACTTATACGTAAAACGCAGTGAGGGCGCAACGCCATTTTGTATGAGTCAGATGTATAAACTATGTTGCCATAGATAATGTAGATTGTAGAGTTAGACTGGGCCGAGTGCGGTTAGTCTGTGGTCCAATTCATTGTATTAACAGAGTTCATTTTACAATATTATTTTAATTAATTAAACATATGTTAATGACAATTTTAAAATCATGTTTTAATTTACTAGCTTTTACATATTGTAACTGGCTTATGTATATTAATATATCTTATCAGCTGGACACAGTTAATACAATTGGGGTCATAAAGCTAAAACGGTATTTCTACAATTTTTAACTAAAACATTGTCTCTTTTTAAAATACAATTTTACCTAAAGAGATAAATGTTTCAAAACAATGCTATAAGACTGATTTAGCTTATTTATTATGTTGTAGGCATCTGTTGTAATAAATCATGTTTTGTACGAAATTTTGTTGGACCACAGATTAAATTGTACATTTTATGCTTTTGTACATATCGCCATTTTAGTTAGAATTTTTTCCGATAAATGTAAAAGTTTATTGACCGAACAAAAATTTATTTATACCACAAATACTTATAGATACGAACTGTGTATAAAATTATGAATTCAAATCATAATAAAAAGCTGTAGGTTCCAATATACGACCGGTTTTAAACCACTTAAAAATCAAGTTTTAGATGATTGACGCGGTCATTATCGACGCAACTAGTAAAATGTCAAGGTCAAACCTCTGATTATTTAAGAGCCCGCTTGTCTATGATTTAGAAATCGAATGATAGCTTCATTTAATTTACTAAGGGGCCGTTCAAGTATTACGTAAACAGACTTACTACAATTTGTGCCCCCCCCCCCCCCATTCTCCTGTCAACAAAAGTCGAAAATGCATTTCCTTTTCAAGCATAGACAATGTGTCGGTAATATGTGTAAATAATTACTCTTGACGTATTTACCAAATTCCTTTCCCACCCCCCTTCTCCCCCTTGCTTACGTAATACTTGAAAGACTGAAGTTTTTTTTTAAATTTAACAGCGTTTAAATATCGATTGAAATAAAATTTCCGCGAAAACGCGCGGTGTCACCAATTGTCATCGATGTTTGTTTTTCTTTTCTTTTTTTTTTATTCATCAACTGACTAACCGTCGCCTTAAAATGTTAATAATTGATATAAAAATTGTGAATTTCCAAAGTCGATATAAACATTTCGTATAAGATAAACGTAATTTTGAAGAGTCATATAATATATAAGACACTCGGCCTAATACTTACAGTTGATACACATAGCATTTCTACCTCTACCGGTGCTTGCTTTAGCTACTTTTTTTCTATAGCAGGCTTGTATTTTTCAACGGAATTTGTTGAGCCACGGTGGAATAGTACCATAAAATTATGTACGCGTAACGCCTTTAAAAAAAAACATTCCTTGGAAAAATCTATAATGATCATATATTATCATTAAGCTAAAAAAATATTTGTTTTGTAGTATTTTTTTTTTGTTGTCATTTTTTATTTTGGTCATTAATGCTCATTAGAGACACATTGGCTTTTAAGTGTTATATTGAATGGTTAACATGAATATCGGTTCGGATGATGTTGACCCCAGTACATGTCTTCTAATTTTTAAACCCGTACGTAGAGAGTACAGTATTTTTTTAAAGTGTAATTTTGTCTGCGGTTTAGTTGGGATTTTTTTTATTAATTCTTTCAACTGTATACCGTTCTCTGTTGCGTGTGAATTGTAATTCTCATTTATTCTGATAAAATGCTGAGTTGTATTTTGCGCGAATGTGTGATCTTTTTTCAGATTCTTGTAAACTTAAAGTACCATTTATGGTTTCCTTTCTTGAAAGGTGTTGTAGATATTGGTAAGACGGCTCTGTGATCGAACCAGGTGGTTGTGAATTAGCATGGATTTATATTTTTTTTAGCTTTTTAGCGTAGAAGTATCCGAATTTTTGCTTTAATCTACGAACAATTCCAGATTTTTTTTGAAATTTTTATAATTTGTAGATTTTAATGCTTTATCTGATACATTGGTAGAGGAATAGTTGCTTATAATGTTTTTATTTTATTGTAAAATTGGAAGCCATTTTTTTCGATTGTAACTCTACTAGGTGTAACAGAAAAAGCGCAAATGCCGGCTCTAATTTTAATAATGTATAGAGTTAAATGTAAAATAAGATTTCCAGAACTTAAGTGTGTTGACGTAAATAAAGCACTTTGACGTATTTTTGTGTTTTCTTTTGAAATTCCTTAAAACTTATGAATCTAGAATATGCTAGAGATGGACGGGTAACACTTCGTTGCATTACATATAAGAAATATAATTGAACGTAATTTAATGAAAAGGAGGGCAACTGGCGGCCTTATCGTTTTCGAGCGATTTCTTCCAGGCAACCACTCGTTGAATTGTCATTGGTCAAACAAAGGCGCGAAAGTTCAGGACGCGTGAGTGGACTGGAGATGCGGCTGTGTAATCGCAACCTAACTTCTTCACTCTTTGTAGATGCGATAAGGTTTTAGGATAGGCGGCAATGCAAAAATATACCGTCTTTCTAAGTAAGCTGCCCTGATCAAGAAAATTCTAATACTCACCTACATTATAGTAGCCTTTATATGTTAATTATTTAAATATGTTCCAAGTCCTGGTGAACAGAAAAACTATGTCCTGTTTGTCATTTCACCACACCAACTTCTTTTCTATTTAAGATTATGAATACAATAAATAAATATAGTTTTTAGGCAAGGTTCGCGACTATTTCCTGAGATAAGTATATCCATCAGATAACTTTTGAAGAAATATCTTGTTTTAGAATTTCAGAATAGAAAAGAAACAATATAAAAATATTATTTTATTCGACTATGACACACTTTCACTTTAAAACTACAATATTTACTCCTCTGCACGAGCATTCTTCGCATTCTTCAAATCTTTGCGTAACACGTCCTGACGATGGAGAAGTGGGTATGATGGCATGTTGAGAACACCACACGTATTAGATCGTGACTGAAGTCTTGCAAAGCCGCGCTCTCCCCAATCGGCGCCCCACGAATTCTTGACAGTTAGGAACTCTTCTCCCTCACGCTTACCCCATCCTACCGCCAGGACAGCATGGTTCAGCGGTCTTGGAACATTGCCGCTGTGGAAAATTGGTTTGGTTAAACCATGTGATACACGACTGTTAGTATGTTATTTGTCCTGTATTACATACCAGCGTTCATCATAGTGTACACCTGATGAGTAGGTAATGAAACCCTTGTTCAGCCCATCTATAATCACGACGGTCGGCCCGTGCTGTTTTATCGCCACCTGTGATACATACATTTCATGTAATACCAATCTATCAATATTACGTATAGGTACTATATATTACGATCGGTATGAGTTGAAGTAAAATATGGAATCTGAACATAATAAAAGAAAATAATGAAACTCAGATGAGTCAGAGAAATATATAATTTTTAGGGCCTGTTTCACAATGTATGGATAAAGTGCCAAATAGCTATGCAACACATAAATTATTCGAAAGATAAAAGTTCCGAATAAGATACTTGGAATTTTATGAGAAATAGCGCTATCTGACAGTCGTGAAACGCAAAAATACTGTTTATCCTACAAATAAGTAACAAATAGCTTATTTGGAACTTATCCGGACATTGTGAAACAGGCCCTAAATCACCAATTTGTCATGGTAAAGTAGTATTTTAATCACCTTGAGTGCGGGAACACTACGGCGTGTAACATTGACGTGACCCGATATGCGGGTGACGGGCTGAACGGAGTCTTCGAGGCACTTGTTGACTGAATCCGTGTAGGTGTATTCCTCATCTGCCCGAAGGCCGCGCTCCCTCGTGTACTCATATGCGTGAGAAGGCCAGGTACCCTTGCAGCCTCGCCCTCCGAATGGATGTGCACAGTCAACCAAGTTCTGTGGTGACAGTGGCACTAGCTGTCCGGTACGCAACGCCAGAGCTCCTTCGACCGCACCGCTAACCGCAAACGCCCAGCATGACTCGCAGTGAACTTGTCCTGTTTCACAAAAAAGTTCATGCAGGGTTCATCGGCGACTGTTGCAAAGCAGACGTCTGAAAGGACACTTACGTTTGACGGGTGACACAGCTCCGCGGGGCCGCCAATCAAATCGATCGGGAAGCCTTGGTTCCCGGCGGCTTACTTCTCGCCTCGAGTACGGGAATGGTTCAGCGTTGTCGATGTCACCAGGATGCATCTCGACTCCTAGCATCTGTCGTAACTCGGCATCGACACGATCGCAGAAGTTGTTCACACCATAACGAGCAGTCGAACCTTGCCGATTAGCGGAGTTGATGAAACGTACGAATGTTACCAATGAGCTTTTACGAACCGCCTCTTCGCGAGCATCTTTATATACGCGTCCATATTTTGCCTTAAACCTGTAAGTATAATTGTTGTCAACCAAGCAAGGAATAGAAATCCTCGTAGTATATTGCACCGTGAAACTTAAGATTTTGAAAGGATCTGGGTTGCCTTAATTAGCGTGCCTGGATGCGAACAAGGCTACGCTGTTATTGTGTCCTGCCTTGGGCGATTGCTGGTGGAGCCGTGGGTTTTTAGTGGATATGCACAGCAGTGAATCCCATACATAACTCTTCACCATCAGGCAACCATGCAGCGCAAGGATATGCGTAACGCATTTCCCCACGAAAAAAAAATTAGCCAGGACCTAACGAACAACGGAACAAATGGGCCTCTAAGTACGGAAATTAGGTCCACACACAGAAAAATGCAGTATTGGAGATAAGCTTCACTTACTTGTCGAAGATTTGATCGTATCGCGTGTCGCGCGCAGGCATTTGAGTAAACTCGCGCAGCGGTTCCAGACGAGCCATTTGTTCTGGTTTTACATTTTCCAACCTCTCGACGCGGTCGCACAATTCCTCTGTATAATAAGATCAATATAATATAACGCACTACCATTATTTCTATATTCAATAGAGACTTTTCATATATCCATATTAGTAAGTAGTTGGAGAGATAGTTCATGGATTCAAAATTGAAAAGGCACCATTATTATTTCACAATTATGAAACGCTAAACAGAACTTTACCTATATTTGGTTTAAAGAAATCTTGTTCCATTTCGACGTGCTTGACGACCAGGTATCTGTGTTGATAAAAATCGAAATTTTCTCCCAGCTGAGAGCTATTCATAGTGACGGTGTATCTGTAGAAAACAAGGAAATACATGAAGAAGTATAAACCTCATAAACATCATCATCATATTTATAAACAAGAGCATTTAACAATTTATTTTAATTATGTTGTAACATATTTAAATTATAGATATTATTTATATTATAATTATATTTTAATTATAGATATCTGAGGTTATCTATTACAAAATCTCTTCCTCTCTCTTCTTATTATCGCCATCATGTCATCAAGTTTTACTAGTCAGACCCGTACAGCACAGACATTTCCTTTTTACGGCTAATTCTTTTAGGTGACATCCTTTCATGCCTTCAAACGTAAAACAATTATTTTAAAAAGTTCTAAAAGAGTGTCTTACTGGATTGGTATTGTGTTTCCGGTTGTTGTGCGTGTCAAAAGCAGTTCATGTCGGGCTGTAAGTCTTTCCTTCTTTGCTGCGCCTAATTCTCCCTCTGCACCTGCTACTATACGCCCCCACCGCTCTACTGGTACAGCGTTATTTTCTACTTCTACGTAGCCTGTGAATACGAAATAAAGAGTATTAGAATTTCAACTTAACGAATGTAACGAACCCAATAATGTATCCACATTATTCTCATATTAAATACAATCTGAAATCAGATTGTGACAGTCGATCGATCTCCTATCTGAATCCCAATAACCAGACCCTACGAAGACAATC
The DNA here is from genome assembly GCF_905147795.1 of Pieris rapae. Lineage (NCBI taxonomy): Eukaryota > Metazoa > Arthropoda > Insecta > Lepidoptera > Pieridae > Pieris > Pieris rapae. The sequence goes on from NC_059513.1 coordinate 1,822,986, forward strand.
CATTTTTGGCGATGGATAGAAAGCAATCTCTTCGCTCTTTACATTCATATTTCATAATCAGTATAAACCATATAATGTAAATAAAACCGTACAAATAATATTAAAATATACGATCTATGTTTCAAACCTATCAAATAGCTTTTTAATTTTATAAAACTGATGTAAGATACAAAAAATCTTAAGATAGGATATGGGCACAGTTGAACTGTGATTTTCATACAAAGGTACCATGGATAGCTTGGATCGACAGATGGCTATTACAATACGTCGATTGGCTATTGGCAGACTTTTATCGATTTAAAAATGTCTATCTCAGTTGGTGAAAAATGTATTGAGATAGGCTAGAGAGGCTATTCATGTATTTTTATTATAAACATTCAATCTGAAATGGAAAATATCTTGGATGTTGAGCGTCAACACAATACAAAAACAACTAGATTTGCAAGCTGCAAAGAAATTACTGAACCTTCATATAAATTACCTTCGAATTCGAACTGCCTTATGTCCGGGAGTCCTGGTGGAATGCGGTCGGTTGGGGTAGATGGGTTTGGCTCGGCGCGGGCGCAACGACGAACGTTAGCCTCACTTGATCTATCTACAAGCACCTGCAAGTCATTATAACATGTCATTAAATTGTATACATTTTATTATTTGACAACAGATGTATTTTTGTAATTGTTTTTTAAGTGTGTGTCTTTTGTAAAGATAGATGAATACTACAAGGAATAATTTAGACTTAGTTATTATTATATTTATTGCAAGCAAATTGTTACAAACAGAAAAAAGAATAAACGGATAAATCTCAGATATATCAAAGTAATTATATTAAATAAATCAAAATGTCAGATACTAAAATATAAAAAGTTCGTGGCAGCGAATATATATATTAAATAAAGAATAGTCGTCTTCGTATTTGACAAATTAAATGAACATATTTATAAACACATATTCTTTCGCAATTAAAATAGAGGGCTTTAACTTTCCCTAATTAATAAAACACATTAAACACACAAAAGTGATTAAATATCAACAGATGGTATTACAGAGTAAACGGGTTTATTCTTCTAATCTCCGAGCTGTCTTTGCGTAATGAAAAACCATTAAAAAATTGAAAGTTTGTACATAAATCCAGTAGTCAGTATTTATTATATTAAAATCCTAACGTTAACCACTGAAAATTATCTTTTTACTTATTTGTTTACACTTCGGTACCATTTACAAAAATATAAACAATATACATATAATAAATAAGGTTGCATAAGTTCTTAGGCTACGGGCGGCCTTATCGAAAAAAGGGATTCCAGGCAACATTAATATGGAACAATAAAACAAAGATGTTTCTTTGCAGGTGTTCTTACAAAGTGCATAAAATAATTAATAAAGAACTTAAAAACATGTAACACTAACAAAACTCAACAAATATCTTTAAAAATAATAATACATATGTATAAACAAACATTTTAAAGCTAATCCAAGGGTAAATTGAGTCACAATTAATATTTATAAGTAGTAGCTAGTAGTAGTAAAAAAAGCACCTGCAAGTCATTATAACATCTCATTAAATTGTATACATTTTATTATTGAATGCATATAAGAATTATGAGTATCAAAATACCTCAAAGCGCTCCACTTTTCCCTCAGTGGAGAAGGTACGATAGGTGGCACTTGAGCCGCCGTGAAACTCTACACGAGATGCTTTGCTGCCGCCGTCAAACCTGCACATTTCGTATATCTTAATATATATCTATATATTATATAAAGAGCAGTGTTGGCCTAGTGGCTTCAGCGTGCGACTCTCATATCTGAGGTCGTAGGATCGATCCCGGCTGTGCACTAATGGACTTTCTTTCTATGTGCGCATTTAACATTTGCTCGAACGGTGAAGGAAAACATCATGTCTTAGACCCAAAAAGTCGACGTGTGTCAGGCACTGGAGGCTGATCACCTAATTGCCTATTAGATTTAAAATGATCATGAAACAGATTCAGAAATCTGAGGCCAAGACTTAAAGAGGTTGTAGCGCCACTGATTTATTATTTTAATATATATAAATTACGTATCACCTTGTTTGTCCGACATGTTTAAGTTAGTTCAAACTGTACACACCGTGTGCAGTTTGATCTAACTTAAAAGATAGGATAGCTTACATCTCAATTTATATCAGCAATATTATTTTATTGCAAATGTTTGTTCATTATTAAAAACAAGCGCTGTGATAAAAATGTATTTTTTTCATTTTTTGCGCGTGTAGATTCCTTACCATTTACTTGAGACTGGCATAAAGTTAAAACTACTGCCATACAAAAAAAAGTGAGATTCATTAGTTTATTTATAGAACCTTACTTACCATAGCTTATAGGGTTCGGTGTAGTCAGAACTTGGGACTCTAAGCTCAGCCTCAATTTGAAGAGAACTGGAGAAGCTAGGTTTTGGCGGAAGAGAAACTGGAGCCGCCTGAGATGGTTGGTGGGCCTCAGTGGCTTGGGGTGATGGTCCGGCGTCGACCTGCCGTACTGTCTGGTCGTGTGCTGATAGCAATAAAGGCGGCAGATACGGTGCTCTTGGAGTCTGTGACAGGAATAACTGCACGAGCTCTTCGGACGTGACTAATAAGCAAATTAGAGTATAATTTCATATTAATCATTACATTCTAGGGGTTGTTTAAATATGACGTAAGCCTAAGCACTATAGGGTGGATGGGTGGATCTTTGATTTTATTATTTGGCGATTACATTAACAGTAAGTATTTACTTTTTTACAAATATTACCCACACCTTGTCTATGCTAGAAAAACGAAACGCATTTTCGTGAATTCGTAAAAAATTCATACGTTTATTTCTGAGAGCTTCGCTCTCTTTTGCTGACAAGAGGACGGTGATACATTACTTACAGTAAATCTGCTTACGTAATACTTAAACGGCCTAATATTTGAATTATTTTTTCATAAAATTATTCATATAACTTACAGTTAGTCGTTAGCGGCGGGATGTTGATGCCTTGGTCGATTTCTTTTGCTACCACATAGCCAGGGAACTCCAGTGGCTTGGTTGTTTCATGTGTTGGTGCTGTTTTTAAGACATAATATTTAAATTAAATATTACACTGGGGGCTTATGCCCTCAAAATATTATGTGTAGCTTCCTTACAGTTTGTTGTGAGTGGTGGGTTAGTTCGGTCGATTTCTTCAGGTTCTACATAACCAGGGGCTAGCTGGGGTGTGTGATCTACAGGGGTTGCTTTTTCATAAATTTGGCGGTGGATGGGCGTCTGCAGTGCAGGTGCTCTACACTCTGAAAAAAGCAAAAGATGTTAGCAGATTAGGATATCCTATAGGAAACCTTTTCGCTACTCAACTTCAAAATTATACAACGAAACAAAACATCGAATGCTTAAACAATGGCTATAAAGTAATAGCCGGAAACCAAAAAAAATATGGCGAACTTTGTTAGTTGAAAGTAAATATGAATGTTTGAAAATATGTATAAATGTATACATAATAATATTTTTATTAAAAAAAATCGGATCGGATCCAAGGAAAAGTCTGGCTGCCCACAAACGAGGGAAAAGTGTGGAGCGAGGGCTCTTTATTTTACCTAAATATTCTGTTATTGTGTTTAATAAAGATTTTCATTGTTTTTTCTAGAATATTTGCGTTGCTTAAGGGTTTCGTAGACGTTCCTAGCCGTATTTTTAACTTTGTGTGTCTAAACACCGCTGTGTTAAGGACGCTACTCATTTTACGGCAATTTAATGAGAGAAAAATATTTACCAGATTGCATAGGCACCGGCACAGGCAGCAACACAACTGGTATGGACCCTGCTGAAGGGTTTGCTGTAAAAAACATGCATGTATTAACTTCATGTCACTGAATTATTATCCAATTTTACTCGTACCACTTACGTATAGGAATATTGATGCTAATGGGATTTAGAAACCATGGTGTTACTGCAGGCGATGTAGTTGCGTCAGAAAGAAACCCTGGAAATCGATTAACAATATTAAAACCTTTGAATTCCCGGTAACTGAGAAACTTTGATATATATGCTAATCTTTACTTGTATTAAACAATATAAACATTTGTGTTTTTGTAAGTAGATATGTTTGTAAAGTTTTCACACATAAACTACTGGACCTATTTCACTGGCCGATTATATTATGTCTGTCATGACAATGGAAATGCAGCTTTCTGCCGGCATAGGCAATATAACGTATAGTTTCAAATTAAAATGCAATAATATAACCCAAGGTGTGACAAATTATCCAGAAATGTGATCGCGTGTACTGTAGAAATTCCTGATGATTGAATAAAAATGAGAGACTGAAGTTCTACAAATTAATCTCTTCTCCAATATTTATTTTAGAAGAAGGCTTTGCTTTGTATTTTGATTTTTGTTTTTATTTTTAACAATTTATAATCAAGCTAAAATTTTTAACAACGTACTTAAAATCAAGAATTTTTAAATTTAGTAATGTTGGTCATTTTTCAGTAATAAGGTTACAAAATTAAATATGTATTAGATAAATTATATTCGTTTTAAAGAAAATTTCTATATTAACGAGATTATAAATGAATCTGCATCTTATAATTTGAAAGGAAGTAATTAAAAACTTAAGTAAAATAAAACTTTTATGTTACCAAAATATACCTATAGTCCGACTTAGCTTTTCGTTCGATATCTACGCGAGTGACATCACAGACCATTATAATTTAAAGTTATTGTAAACTGGTTTTCGAAATTCGAAGGTTTTTATAGACGGATTTCCACCTCATTACTGTGAAAACAAATACAAACAAACCTGTGGATTGAACCGGTGCGGAAACTGCAACATGTTTCTGAAGAGTCACTGTTCTATCTGCTAGTGGGCTCTCTGTGGCGCTTCGCTCCTCAGCAGATAGCCTAAATCCAGCAGCAGGGTTTTTCGTCGTGGGACGGAGACGGATCCCCTCAACAAAGGCGCAAGCATACACGCACACTGCAACAAAATTTATAATAAATTATACAAAGCAAGTGAATTGAAAATCATATCGCAGTTCCATGGTAGTATTAGACTTATCGAGAACACGCAGACATCACATAAGCCTGTCTTTATAAATTTGCCGTGTTTTTACAAATTCTATATTATATCAACCTAAACTAAGAACTTGTATGATTTATATATTATGTCATAAAACTTGAATATAAAAATCATTATGTATAATAAGACTAATAAAATTAAAATTTACATAATATTTTGGGTATTTTTTTATCTAAAAATCGACTTATCTCGTAATAAATATTGATTGGAGATACGAGTTTAAAACAGTCATACTAACGATATTTTATAACACACTTATAGATATAAAAAAAAACAAAGCAATCAAATTGATGTTAGCGTGGTTTAAAAGCTCTAATCAACAGCCGCTGACCGCATCAAAGCTCTCAAGGCAATAAGGTTACATATTTCAATGTCACAATCTAAATGTCATCACAAATTAAAAATGTAGCGAACTGACCTTGCAATATTTTTGGAGCGATATCTTCGTAAAAAAACGCCAAGTCATAAATTATCAAAAGCTTAAGGATATAAAAAAGTTTTCCTAACTTTTAGCAGGTCTAAATATCTTCCGGTTTGGGATTAGATAGTTAAAGAATAATTTTAGGCTTTATCATATTATGAGTTAAGAGGTTTAATGATACAAAATATTTGCATGTCCGTCTTGTTACATTACAATTTAATGTAACAAGACCAGTTTGAATAAAAATATTACCGCTTAATTTAGATTAATTATTATATGTGTATATATTTTTTGCAAAGAAAATGCTCAAGGTAGAGAGGTGGAGTAAGTTGGAGGAAGCCTATTCTTTCTACGAGGTCCTTTGAAAACAGATGTATTTTTGTAGTTTTTTTTAAGTGTGTGTCTTTTGTAAAGATAGATGAATGCTACAAGGAATAATTTAGACTTAGTTATTATTATATTTATTGCAAGCAAATTGTTACAAACAGAAAAAAGAATAAACGGATAAATCTCAGATATATCAAAGTAATTATATTAAATAAATCAAAATGTTAGATTCTAAAATATAAAAAGTTCGTGGCAGCGAATATATATATTAAATAAAGAATAGTCGTCTTCGTATTTGACAAATTAAATGAATATATTTATAAACACATATTCTTTCGCAATTAAAATAGAGGGCTTTAACTTTTCCTAATTAATAAAACACATTAAACACACAAAAGTGATTAAATATCAACAGATGGTATTACAGAGTAAACGGGTTTATTCTTCTAATCTCCGAGCTTTCTATGCGTAATGAAAAACCATTAAAAAATTAAAAGTTTGTACATAAATCCAGTAGTCAGTATTTATTCAATTAAAATCCTAACGTTAACCACTGAAAATTATCTTTTTACTTATTTATTTACACTTCGTTACTATTTACAAAAAAACATATACAATATACATATAATAAACAAGGTTGCATAAGTTCTTAGGCAACGGGCGGCCTTATCGAAAAAATGGGTTCCAGCCAACCCTAATATGGAACAATAAAACAAAGATGTTTCTTTGTAGGTGTTTCTACAAAGTGCATAAAATAATTAATAAAGAAGAACTTAAAAACATGTAACACTAACAAAACTATACCAATATCTTAAAAAATAATACATATGTATAAACAAAAATTTTAAAGCTAATCCAAGGGTAAATTTAGTCACAATTAATATATGCAAGTAGTTAATTAAGAGGCAGAAGAAAAATGATAAAAAATAATAATTTTAATTCAATTTAAAGACTGAGCTGGTCTGCTTTCAAGTGGTAAGGAGTTCCATAGCAGGATACTTTGCACAGTGAAAGAGGAGTGATAGAATTAAGTACTTTCAATCTTGCAAAACACTTTTACAACTAAAAACAGATACGCACCTGCTATTTGAGGTTAAACCTTCTCTATATATCTTTTTCCAGGAAACGTTTTCAGTTTCAACAAATAAATATTTTATGGAATAACATCCGATATACAACTGAGAGGATTCCGAGGTCCTGAAGATAAACCCACGGTTTACCAATGGCGTCAATACAAATATAATTGTTACTCACAAAAAAAGAGTAGTTGGGTGGAAGAAGCCATATTGTCCGCACTCCGCAGCCCTCGGTCACGCGGCTTCGGATGTGACTGTGTCATCTTCAACGATACCAGATCCAACTTGACCCCACCCATCGTGACCTTCGAGATCGCGACATCTCCACTCGAATTAATTTTTAACTGTTAATAATATTTTTTACCACATAAACGCTTTTGCTTAGAATCAAAGCATAGTGAACATAGAACATAGTTTTGGAGTCCTTTTTGCTTGGATCATTATATTTAATTTTAAAGGAAGTATATGGCCAACCAGTATATACCATCATCATACAATAATTGTTTTACGTAAAAGAAACCTTTGGATTATCGCCGACTGTACCATTATTCCAAGAAAATGCTTAACTACTTAAGACTATTTTATAATACTTCGTCAAAACATAATGACCTTCGCAAAGTTGTAAAAAGATTCAAGAGCTATTGATGTGAGTCGTTGTTCGATAGTATTACAAAATTAATAGATGTAACTAAATATTTTGTAATATACAATGCGTTTAGTAACGTTTGATAACATAAATATAATGCGGTTAGAGTCGTTGCGACAGTGCCTCGTACTTTTTTAACAGACTCATTTATTTTTTGGTTATTGGTCGTAATATGTTTTTCGCATGTTGATGAAATATATTTGAGGAGTTTGATTGTGTTAAAATATTCACACGTAAAAAGCGAAGCTGTTACTGTTGTGAATTACCGGTTGCTTGCAAAATAATTCTTTTTCGTTGTGAAGCGGTCTAGTGGAGTAAATAACGTGTAGAAAATAAATCGATTCCATCGGTTATTAATTCAAATATATTTATTTATACAGTATGGACTATGGTGTGGTAGGTTCAGTTTGCGCAGTTATAAGCTCATTATGACCGTTGTGCGTTTTATTTATACATTGCACCACATCACATAATATAATACATTTTCTACGTTAACACATGGAATACTTAAGCAATGGATTTAAATTAATAGCCGGAAACCAATACTTTTAATGGCGAATTTTGATTAAGTAAATATGAATGTTTAAAAATATGTATGAATGTATATTATTACTTTTATTTTTTAAAAATACATTCAATTAAATAGTGCTGAATACTCGGATCCGAGTTTGGAAGGAATGGTTTAAAAAATTAACGGACGCTCGCACGGTTCCCAGTCGGCGGCATCGCTACTATATCCCCGCTCCCCTCGGATCCGAGAAAAGAGCAGTTAATGTGTTAAATTGCAATATATCTCTTCAATACATGACAATTACGGTAAATAAACATTTGACAAAAAAATAATAAGATTATTTATTAGTCGACATCACAGGAGACCTTGGACAAAGAATAAGTCTAGCTATTCAAAGGGAGAACGCTGTCAGTATCTTCGGAACCTTGCCGCCTAAAGGGACTCCTTTTAATAATATATTTTAATTATTACATTTTAAAGTTAGTTATTAGGTATATTAGAATTAAGTACAATTATATTTCATATAATTTATAAGATAATTACATTAACAATGTAGTACCCAACAGGCGCTCAACAACGCATTTATTTAAATTGATCAGTACATTACAGTATATATGTATATCAGGCTCAGAATAAGTCAGCAGCGTTTATTCTGTTATACCTACTCATATTCGTCAATAATTAGAATCAGAGGTCAAATCATATCAAATCAAAAATCATTTATTCATAAAGGTAACATAATGTACACTTATGAACGTCAAAATAAAGAAATATTAAAAAAAAATTAATTGTTTTTTTTACACAATGTTTGTAAGGAGCTGCAACCATTAAACCATATTCCATATGATATCTTGAGTAATAAAGAATAATTAAATAAATTTAAAACAAAGATTTGTCCTCTATCAGCAGGAACAACACGCAAATTACGTATTTGCGTATAAACAACTTATATCACCGCCTACACGAATTCAAGTACGACCAGTCACCACAAGTAGCACCCGTTCACGAGTATGACGCATGGCCAGCCATCGACCCCCTCGCCATATTTTTGGGAGATAACCTACCTGAACTCCTAGTTTGGTTTTACAGATGGACAGATATAAACGGCAAATAAGGATTTTAAAAAGTCGTCCTTTAGATCTTCAGAATCCTATTAATAACCTAATAAATAAATCTTTTGCCTTCTCTGGACACCATGACTAGAGTAAGTCATATAAGAACTTTTTGCATTCAAATCGAATATTTTATATGGTGATTCTCGAGAAATTTATTGAGCATGTTTTGAAAGAAATTCTTACCCGATTCTACAGAAGCATGTCTGAAAATACCATGAGGTATCAAAAACCTATAAGCATATGTTTTAGCTTCAAAAATCACTACCAATGCTTACGTCCTAATTTAAAGGCATTACGAAATTATAATGATCGTTCATAATATGCAAAACATAGAAGTGTATATAATTTGTATCATTTACACAATAACTGCCTACGGCAATACGAAACGACTTGTATCAAGCCGTCGGTTAGCTATATGGACTAGTTTTAACCTTTACTAGGCCTTCTCCATCTACACGACACTGGCGAAGTACCTTGCGCCCAGTTGGCACAAATTAAAGCCATTAAAAAAACCCTTTACTAGATAACTTGTTTTATTTAATCTGCTTTTCACGTGTAACGAATTTACTTTTTTGTAATTTATATAATATTTTTCATTCAGATGATTTTTCAGTGTCGAATTTAGCCAGCGCGGGGCCTGGAGCAAATTATATTAAGAGGGCCCTTCTCAAGGGCATTATTAGGGTATTAAATAAAACAAAACTCACTCGTAACACTTTCAATGTTAAGCAAAGCAAATCATCATGAAGTAAGTTTTTATTATACTTATTGAAAGCGTACTATATTCAAAAATGTTTGTAAAATATGTACCTACTTATTTTTAATAGTATACTTACTTATTTAAATAAACGTGACTAAATCGAGTTTTAGGTTTTAAAGTGAAAGCGAAGCAAGATACATTATGCTGCTATTTTTTTTATAGAACAGGGGGCAAACGGGCAGGAGACCTGATGTAAGTTCATATTTCTTTATAACAGTTACGGGAATTATTATATTCGGGTATGTTGCAGGGGGTATCTGCTGCATTTGCTTCTCTTGCTACCTGGCTAATCCGGCACTGGATGTGTCACTCAGTGCAACAAGAGCGTAGCAGATGAGAGACGGGCCCCCAATACTCCATAAAAATGTAGTAATATATGTATTTGTGTATGTAGATATATATTAGGAAATTTCTAACTGTAAGTTTGTACATATATGTAAAATAAAGTCCCGCACCACACGAAGGGATATTAGGAATATTAATTTTAAAAAAAATATATATTTTTCATGGAAAAAAATTGTATTTTCCAAACATTTTTTGTAACGAAACTAGATTAGAACAATTATGTTTTATATTGATGAAAGATTTAAGTACCTCGGTTTATTGTGCTATTAAATTTACTATTGACTTTGAGCCCGTTCTGAAATATTTCTTTCTCCCCACCGGGCGGAAGGCGTCAAATTTCTCTTGAAAATCTTGAATTTAAAATTCTTAGTTGTAAATACAATAACAAATTGTTGAGTAGATAAGAGAGATGTAGAAGAAGTCAAGTGTATGCCGATCCCTGCGTACATGTATATCTCCAACAAGTGTACGTAGCCAGTCGCAAAGTATTTGTTTGTCTCCTAAAAGAAGACATTCACCATCTGCTCAAAATGAAGGTAACCTGGTTCAAGATGACCATCCAACTGTCATGCATACTGAAAATGTACCAACAATTTTTCCGAACGGCTTTCTGCCGATGTGCGTAGTGAATCTAATGAGATTGATGTGGATATTTTGGTGGCTATGGGGACCGTGGAAGCGGAAGTAACCGTTGGGCCAACCATCCATACTGAAATAGCTCAGAGGTCCTCTACTAAAGGACTACTACCTTTTAGCAATGTGCCAGCTAGGGTACCACCAAAACTAAACCCGGAGTTGCTACATGCTTTAACAGACCCAGCCAAGAAAAGGGATGTTATTATTAAATCGCGCCATAAGAATATTTCTGCAGCATTAGCAGCTATTGGGTTAGGACTACACTGTTTTTTAACAAAAGGAGACATGGTGGAAGGTATTAAGAATATAAATGATGCTGCAAAGGTATTATATGATGTCATTTATACCCAAACAATTGGCAGAAGAAGGTTACTCCAAGGTGTGGTGAACGAACAAATGAAAGACTCATTACAGGGGAGCCCAGATGATTTGCTTTTTGGTAATGGTCTGACAGAAAGAATAAAAACCATAAAGGCTGTACAGAAATCTGTTCAGTACTTGTCAAGAACTAACCAATCACCCCGACTATGCATGCAAAACCAGAAGGTTTTAAACTCGCGGGCCCCTCCTCAACGTAGAAACAAGGAGAACCAATATCATGTAAGAAGGGGGAAGAAGACTCCACAAGTAAAGAAGCCGGGACCACCACTGCATCAGAGGCGCTAACCCACTTACAACAATCACCCAAGACGAAAATAAATTACCAGGTGGGCAGATTACCCCTTTTTTCATGACATATGGCAATCTATTACAGATCATCCAATTATCTTAACTTGGGTATCGCGATACTCACTAGATTTTTTCAGAAATCCAGTCCAAATTATAATACCTCATAACAATAGTTTTACTCAGGCCGAAATGATTCTAATAAGAAAGGAAGACTTAATAAGGATTCAGGCTATTGAAGTCTTCAAACAAAGAGATATTCCATTTCAAGTTCACCAATTTTCTTAGTAAAGAAATCAAATGGGCAATATCGCTTCATTCTTAACCTTAAAAAACTTAATAAGTTCATGTTGCCAGCTAATTTAAAACTAGGGGATTACCAAACAGTATGTAAATTAATACAAAAAGATGACTTCATATCATCAATTGATTAAAAAACGCATATTATATGGTTAACATACATAACTACTCGAGAAAACACCTTAGTTTTTTCTTTAAGGGAAAATATTACCAATTTAAAGTTCTACCTTTTTGATAGAAGATAGACAATTCCCACTCAAATGTTAAGTCGTTATCAATTATTGTTGCCATTTTAGTACATTTAAATAGCAATTGTTTACTGTTCATGTGGTATTGACGTAAGTATATACTGATAATAATAAATGATATAAAAGCCGACCCCTTGGCACGGGAAGTTCTCATTCCAGTTTTAGGAGTACCGAGAAAATGTTTGGGAAAATATTACCTAGTTACTGTTATGCTCGTGACGCTCGTCAAGAATGCATGTAAGTAATAATTATTATCTTTAAAAAATATTTCGAAACTTTTATTTAGATTTTTTCCTCTTGTTGCATTTGTTAATAGAAATACATTATTCCTTTATTTTTTCTTTAAAAGTCAGTAATATAACTCATGAAATTTTATTTAATATTTCTTTTTCAATATAAACCTACAGCGCTTAAACCGGTAAAAGATGAATCGACACTGCTGAATGAATTGACACCGCAAAATAAACCTACAGCGCTCAAGCCGGTAGAAGATGAATCGACACTGCATAATAAATTGACACAGCTCGATGAAGGTAAACTTTTTTTTTAAAAGTAGTTATAGTGAAATAAAATAAAAATATTTTTAAGTCTTTCGCGCCATTATCTACCAAGAAAAGAAAGGTACTGCGCATGTGTTGTAAGCAAACCTTACTTACATGGATATAAATATACAAACGATAAGTGGATTCTAGTTCATTGCTAATTATAATTAAACTACATTGAATTAGCAAAATATATTTAAAAAATGTTATAAGTGTTGAAACTAGTGTTTTTCTATGACATTTATGTGTTAATATTGTTATACTTTTGCGATAAAGAATACTTAGAGACAATTTTAGTTCTTACATGATTGTTGTAAGGCGATAGTAGAGCAGTATTTCATTCGCTTCTTCAATTTTTTTCTTAATTAAAACTCAATAAATAACTCATTTTGTATTTATAATATTTTTTCCGAGATATTGGCCGAGACACTCAGAGAATTGCATTATATTTCTTTTCGTTAAATTAGCAATAAAAAATTGGTTGCCTGTAAAGTCGGTATACGGGCGAAAGTTTTACGTGACAACGACTTTGAGTGGTAAAATAATTTTAATGTGAATATTCATTCGTATAGTAGGAAGAAGGATGAAATAATAGTAACAATTTAAAACATTTATTTATACAAAGAATTATATTAAAACATTAATTTATACAAAGAATCTCGAACTGTGCTCGAGTGGAAGGGACGCGTGCCTTTCACTTTTTATGTCTGTCTCTCTCGCTCTTAGGCGGGCTAACCATGCCCGAGTGGAAGGGACGCGTGCCTCTCACTCGCTCTCATTGTGAGCGCATAACGTGAGCGGAGCGTAACGCAGTTTCTTGAAGTGTCACCCGGCAAACCAATTTATAAGACGTTGTCACGTCAAAAATAAAATTTTATTCATCTATTTATTAATAAATATAACTAATATTAGATTTTTTTTCTATTTATTCAGATGATAAACCTATACTTAGCAACAGATATGCACCGGAGCCGCCTCAACGTAGAATAATTCGATATCTCAGCTGCTCTGACTTGCATGAATATTCACTGGCGGAAGATACCATTCAAATAAGTAATCTCATCATTGTGGCCGCGGAAAACCCTTGCATCATGAAAGCGTCGAAAATTATTTTGAATAACAATGATTTTTCCGGTTACAAACATGCTTATTACATAATTAGAAAGAGAATAGTAATGGTTGATAATACATTCGAAGGACCAGAGCAATATTATTACATAGTTGGAGATAATGTAGTTCTATTTAATAATATATATTCAAGGCCTCCTTCAAGTTCATAAAGTAGCGGGATATGAAGTCACAGCGTTCTAAAATGTATTTGATTTGTGTCCACGAATACGCAGCAACTCGTATCCTGGTGACTGATAACGAATCGAAAGGAAGTCGGTTTGATGGAAACGGAAAATCCCCCGAACTTAACGCTTGTGTCTGTATCTTTACGATCTGTCAAGTCATTAAACTAGAGCCTTCAATTATATAAGACCACAAACAGTAGGTATACAGTATAGGCAAAAAATTAAACCACCTGCACTTAGCACTAAATTAGTGTTAATTGCAGGAGGTTTAATTTTTTGAAGGAGGCCTTGAAAATATATTATTAAATAGAAGTACATTATCTCCAACTATGTAATAATATTGTTCTGGTCCTTCGGATGTATTATAAACCATTACTATTCTCTTTCTAATTATGTAATAAGCATGTTTGTAACCGGAAAAATCTTTGTTATTCAAAATAATTTTCGACGCTTTCATGATGCAAGGGTTTTCCGCGGCCACAATGATGAGATTACTTATTTGAATGGTATCTTCCGCCAGTGAATATTCATGCAAGTCAGAGCAGCTGAGATATCGAATTATTTGACGTTGAGGCGGCTCCGGTGTATATCTGTTGCTAAGTATAGGTTTATCATCTGAATAAATAGAAAAAAAAATCAAATATTAGTTATATTTATTAATAAATAGATAAATAAAATTTTGTTATTTATTGCTAATTTAACGAAAAGAAATAAAATGCAATTTGCTGAGTGTCTCAGCCAATATCTCGGAATTTTTTTTTATTTATTTATTTTACAGCCTATGCCAATACGACAATGTGGAAAAACATTTAATTAAATATAGGTAATAATGTACATAAAAATTAGACACATAATATACTCAATATCGCTACTGTGAATTGACTCTGCGAACATACAAATATGTCGATAGTATCGGAGACAGCATTTAGAAGGCGCAACGTCCTGGGTAACGGGGATCTGTGCAACAGAAATATTATAAATTCAAAATGAGTTATTTATTGAGTTTAAATTAAGAAAAAAAATGAAAGAAGAAGTATAGCGCACGCCACATAAGCGAAGCGAATGAAATACTGCTCTACTCTCGCCTTACAACAATCATGTAAGAACTAAAATTGTCTTTTAGTATTCTTTATCGCAAAAGTATAACAATATTAACACATAAATATCATAGAAAAACACTAGTTTCAACACTTTTAACATTTTTAAAATATATTTTGCTAATTCAATGTAGTTTAATTATAATTAGCAATAAACTAGAATCCACTTATCGTTTGTATATTTATATCTATCTAAGTAAGGTTCGCTTACAACACATGCGCAGTACCTTTCTTTTCTTGGTAGATAATGGCGCGAAAGACTTAAAAATATTTTTATTTTATTTCACTATAACTACTTTTAAAAAAAAAGTTTACCTTCATCGAGCTGTGTCAATTTATTATGCAGTGTCGATTCATCTTCTACCGGCTTGAGCGCTGTAGGTTTATTTTGCGGTGTCAATTCATTCAGCAGTGTCGATTCATCTTTTACCGGTTTAAGCGCTGTAGGTTTATATTGAAAAAGAAATATTAAATAAAATTTCATGAGTTATATTACTGACTTTTAAAGAAAAAATAAAGGAATAATGTATTTCTATTAACAAATGCAACAAGAGGAAAAAATCTAAATAAAAGTTTCGAAATATTTTTTAAAGATAATAATTATTACTTACATGCATTCTTGACGAGCGTCACGAGCATAACAGTAACTAGGTAATATTTTCCCAAACATTTTCTCGGTACTCCTAAAACTGGAATGAGAACTTCCCGTGCCAAGGGGTCGGCTTTTATATCATTTATTATTATCAGTATATACTTACGTCAATACCACATGAACAGTAAACAATTGCTATTTAAATGTACTAAAATGGCAACAATAATTGATAACGACTTAACATTTGAGTGGGAATTGTTGGCGGTTTTCCTTTTGCACGACTCATGACAGGAAACGTCGGAATATGCTTACGATCAAAATATTATAATATGGAATATAATATTAAAATATTATTAATATTATATTCCCCTCTTGATACCTAATAAATAAAGATACTATTAAAAAAAAATAGTTTTTTGTATGGAAGAAGAAATTACAGATGGTTGATCCATACACAAAAATGTCTTACAATCTTATCATTGGGTTTGAGGAATACGGGGTATTATAGGCAACGCTAGTTTCAATCATAAATAATATTACAATATTAATTCTTATTAGCATCCACTAATCGATAAGTTACAACGTTTAAATCTATCAATAGAAATAGACATGTATGGTTGTGAAATGAACATATAGAACTTTTGTTAAATGTGTAATAAAATTGAGAATGTAATGTATAATAAAAGAAAGAATTTAATATTCAACAAAAAATTATAATAAAGAAATAATATTTTTTTCAAATATTCAGCATTTTGTGAATATTTGAATTTTTTTACGTAAGAATAATAATAAGTGTTGCTCTTTATTTTACAATAGATTTTATGTAAGTAATTAATTTTCATGTCTTTCTTTAATTTTAATTTTTTCTCTAATAACCGTCCAGTTAAGATAAGTTAGCTTAAAATTTATTTGTAATAATCTCATAAGACTTTGTTAAGAGTTCTTAAAAAATATGTAAACAAATTTATGAAAATCTAATAAAACTCGGGATTAATTCTGCAATTTTCTTTGTTATAATTTCTTCAAATACTCATCTCATTTTTGATTTTAATATAAGTTGGATTGTTTAGTATGGAGACGTGTATTCTAATTGATGTATTATTGTCTACAATTGGTTGTTTGATATGGAGTACGTGATATAAATAATTAATTGCTTACATTAAAGTCGAAACTCAAACACGAAATTAACTTAAATCTTATTTCGATCAAATATTTCTTTTTTTCTGTGTGAGTTAATGATTCTCGATTAGTGTTCTATTCAAATCCAAGTTACAACCGCTTTTGTGAGCCCATAATATCGAAATTAGTAGCTCATTATCATCGGACTACTGTGGAGACGACTATTATTGGACTATTGTGGAAAGGAGGGCAACGAAGATAAAACTTAATCTATCTGACCAGACCTCGGAAAAACTAACTCGCAAAATTTAAGGAAAAAATATGTTGATAAGATAACAAACTGGGTTTTAATTGGCACGCAATAATATTGTGATAAAATAATTTAAAAACAAACGAGTTTTTTCGCGTTTAGAATTCTAACTTTTGACAACGATTAGGACACTGGTTACATCTTTAAAGGTTATCTTCGCGCAACATTAGGAATAAAAGTACCTAACTAGGTAATTTAGTTACGTTTTTTTTTAATATTCACACGTAGAAAGCTTAGCGAATCTTTGCACGTTTTTTTCAATTCGTTTAGAATAATTATTTATTGTCACTATGACCTGTCAGATCATAGTGATCAGACAATACAAAAACACAACCAAATTAAAAATCGCAGCTTACAACGTCAGGACCCTATCTTCACATGAACGCTGTTTGGAGTTAAATGAAGCAACAAAAAAAATCAATTATGACGTAATCGGTATCTCAGAGATCAGACGACTTGGTAATAAAATAGAGGAATATGACAACTTAATATTCTGCTACATTGGTAGTACACCAGGTAAATTTGGAGTGGGCTTCATCATTAAGAAGTCTCTTAAAAACAACATCGAAAGCTCCATCGGCCTAACAGAACGAGTGGCAATGCTAAATTTAATACTTCACGAATTTAAGATATCCATTATACAGGTATATGCACCCACAGAATCCGCAAAAGAAGAAGAAATAGAGGAATTTTATAAAACTATCGACAAAGCTATGGAAATAACACATAAGAACATTATACTAATGGGCGACTTTAATGCGAATGTAGGGGCTCCTAAAGAAGGTGAATACTTAATACTGCATCAACATGGGGACGGTGAAAGAAACGATAGAGGACAGAGACTTGTCGACTACGCACTTGAACACAATTTAACTATCATCAATACATGCTTCAACGATCCCCCCCCCCCAAATGGACAACACAAAAATGAGATCGACAATATACTATCCAACCAACCAAAACTATTCAATAACTTTGAAGCCCTGAATTTAAACTATCCGTCAGACCACCGATTCAAATGGGCAGACAGAGACAAATGGGCATCTTTGGAGGAGGCCTTCACCCAATAATGGGGTTCCTACAAATTATTTTATTTAAATATACTAAAATCTAACCAAGCTAGCTAATAATACAAAAAAATAATGTAATAGTAAATATAATCTAGTAGTAAATATGATATATATATAGTAGATGGTATTAATTTTAATTAGATAAGTAAGCGTATATTTGTAGGAAATAAAAAGGCTTTTTTATTTTATTTTATTTTTTTATTTATGACCTGTCAACTGGTCAGTTGTTAACAGTACAGACAGTACAATCTTCAACCTTCTCATCAAACTCCATCATTCAGTTCCACGTGGACTGATCTCCAGCTTCATCAACAGGACGTTACTTAATCAATCACGAAGCCGGTGTAAAATAATTGTGTACGGTATACTGTGAAACATACATCATTAAATGTTCATTAAGAAATATACACTGTTCGCATTAACCAACAAACTAATAAAAAACACGCAGCTTTCCATAATTTTAACATCAGTTATTAATAAAGCGATTATTTCTCCGGTTTTGTGTATAACTTACAATGCCTAGTTTATGTGCATGTGTATGTTTCATATACAAAATACCTACTATGTAATACAATACAGAAAGCAAAAACAGATTACATAGATTAATAAATTATGTATTAAAAACAGAAAACAAGCAGGCGCATTAAAAGACAAAGATACATTGAAAAAAAAAACAATAGAATAAAATAAAAACACTGAAATTTGAGATTTAAAAGCAACAAATAATACTAAGAATTTAAAACTACTACTTAAAAAAATCTGATTCCCGCTTCTCCAAGTAGGTACTTCTTGAAATCTCTCTTTTTCTTAAATAATACGACAATTTTAAGATGTTTTATTAAAATTGACGTATTATTTCTTACACCCTTATTTCTTATATCTTTCACAATAAATATTATCGCTACTATATAATGCACTTAGTACTTTTAAACGCGGCCCGCGGACGTATTTTCACGCTTAAGCTTGGCCCTCAACATGTCAAAGGTTGCCCATACCTGATCTAGAAGGTATGACTTAACATCAGGCGAACCACCTGACTCTATGCCCTCAGTTATATATTTGAATGTCGTTGATCTTTTGCCATAATGTTTTCCTCTCGATGTATTTCTTCACCGTAAAACCCTCGCGCATAGTAAGTAAAGTCGGGGTTCGAACGGTAGAATCGAATGTTTGGACGCTAGACTAACAGTGACTGCTTTGTTCTATTTGGAACTTAGAACGAATATTTATGCATGCCTCATTCTAAGTATAAACAATATCAATCTTGTGGGCAGTGCATCAATGTAAATAATCATCACTAACTTTACATATAACTTGACCTATTCATAAACTTTAATGTCAAAATAGCATAGTCATAATTCAACGTAATCCGAGTGTCAAGGTTACATTTAACAAGTCTCAGTATCATCTCAAGTTGATTAAATGAAGAACTACTATTTTTGAATAGGCACCGATTTGTATATAATATCAACTCTCAAAGGTCAGCTTCTTAGAAAAACAAAATAAAACGCCACCAACATAGTCTACATATGTACCTACTAACACTTGTATTAATTTGTTAAATACTTAAGACAGGCCAGGGTATTGCCAAGTTCCTTTTGGGTTATTTTATTAAAGTAGTAAATAACTTTTTCACGAAAGCTTGTTTTTCAGAAATGAGTACAAAGTTTTACTATTAATCACTAATTCACGCATGATATTATATTTTATTTTGTACTTTTTATTTTTTATAGAACAGGGAGCGAACGGGCAGGAGGTTCATGTGATGTAAAGTGATAAGCCATCCGCCGCCCATGGACACTCGATGCCAGAGGGCTTGCGAGTGCGTTGCCATCCTTTTAAGAATTAGTATGCTCTTTTCTTGATTCGAATTGCCGAGCCCTAAGTCGCATTGGTTCGGAAATACTTCAGTGGGCAGCTGGTTCCACCAAGTAGAGCGCGGCACTGACAAAACTGATATCGAGTTGATACGGGTGGAATTTCGTATTCTGCCTCGACGTCCGATTATGAAGCTCATGATCTATTATTTTAAGCAATAAATTATTTTTAAGTTAGTTATGTAACCTTATGTATTTAGTTACTAGCCGCAAACTTATACTAGCAGCCAATAAATTGTAAAACGTCAGTTAAGTAATAAATATAATTAGTTTTTACTACACTCACAAATTGTAATACGATAATCTTGTCCGATGAGGTCCAATAAGTCGATACTTATATTCTTTACACGTTACATAAGTGTCACTTATTGATGTAGTAATGATTTAATAAATAATATGCTCAAGTTTAAATCCAATAAGCATTTACACGCAGCTTTGAAGATAGAGTTTAATTTTACATACACTTGAACATCCCTCCAACAATTGCCATCGAACTTAACTAGTGGAAATACTTTTTTTATTTCACAGCTTTGAAGGTAAATTATGTTCATTTTGTATGTTTCACTTTAAATTTATTTGCTGTTGCTACCGAATCATTACAGATCATATTTGATTTTTACATATGGCAATAACATGCAAAATTGAGGTTTATATAAAATAAGTCTGTGTT
The DNA here is from genome assembly GCF_905147795.1 of Pieris rapae. NCBI lineage: Eukaryota > Metazoa > Arthropoda > Insecta > Lepidoptera > Pieridae > Pieris > Pieris rapae. Next base: position 1,843,685 of record NC_059513.1, read on the forward strand.
AATTTTTTTTTGATTATTGTACATATAATTGTACTGTACTTGTGAAAGTTACTAAACTCCTTAAGTAGATAGTTTAGATTCACCAATCTGCCCGGCAGTCAGTATCTAGGTCATTTATGTATAGAGCAAATAAACAAGCTAGTTTTTGAGGTAGGTACGAGTCTTGGATAGTTTAACTAGTAGAACTCTTGGCGCGTAACCAAACGGTTTGATTCAAAATAAAGAATACATAATTACATCATATATCTTTCATTCTCATACTTTGTTTAATATCCTAATCACTTGAAATATGCAGGACAACATCTGTCGGCTCCGCTAGTGTACAATTAAATAGTACAATTCATGGCAAACTATACAAAATAAAATTACTAGATGATATAGGTAAATGAATGTAGCAAATTTAACTCAAATGAATGGATTTAATATAAAAATGCAAATGAATTGTAACAGACATTACATTTAATTACTCTTTTCAAATAATGACTTTTTGTATTACCACAATTTACATATTAGTATTCATAAATTTAACTTAATATGAATATCACTAAAATTTGCAGTAAGTGCAGTTCCAGATATATCCAATTAATTAATAAAATTGTTTATTAAATATAAAGAAAAAAATTCTATTGTGCATGACTACTCAAAACCAACACTGCTTAGCGCTACAATTTATGTCAGCTTTATAATAAAACTGATTATAAATACAATTACATGTAAAAATTTATACACTAATAATAGTCAACACCATTGTTACACCTTTCATTTAACCTATTATGATCTGATGAGTGTTACATAATAACATAAAACTTAAAAGTTCAAGTGGATTTACAGAACACAAGTTATAGCATCCAGGCACTAAGCAAATCCGCAGTACATTTAATGTTACTTTACTAAATGTAAAATTTAATTATAACTATTTTATATACAAATTATAACAGATTAATTTAATGAAATACTTTGAAGAACCATTTTAGTTATAAACAAACATGTGCTAAGGCAAGGGCTACCTGCGGTTGTTTCCGCGTTGGTGTCCTCGACCACGTACATAAGTTCGATGTGGGTGCTTTCCAGGACCACTGTGCTCTGATGCTTGGTTATAACGGTCAGAAGCAGGTTGCGCAGAAGCTGCAGGGGCTGGTACTGCAGGAGTAGCAGCTGGTGGTGTCGGAGCTGGTTGTGGCTCACTCATATTCACCTGCTCATTGAATAACATGCAGAACTCTCCAACTTTTTGAATATCACCTGATTTTCCTGAGTAGAGAGTTAGAGCCTGCCGCCACAGCGAGGCATAGCCGCGCGTGAGTCGCACGATGTCACCGGGCTGCAAAAGCGCGCCCGGCTCGTCCCAAACGGACAGATTTACTGATGCACTCGCATCCGCAACGCGCAATGTGCGCACCTCGCGCGCCTCCTTCGTCAATGTCGGCGGGCCCACTTCCAGCACAATAAAAATTGCATTTATATTCTTCATATTGGGCTTCAAGTCTTTTATTTGGACATATTCTGCATTGCTCATCTTATAAATTCTACGTGACAATAACAAGAGTTTGTTTCAAACTTAGCAATAACTAAGTTTTGTAGTAAATATACCTTTCAGTTCTCGCTCCTAGTCTCCAAAGTATTTTAAACAAATTTCATTATTCTCACAAGGTTCAAGCTTATTAATGATGATAATTATAAAATGCAAACCTTTAGTCGAGGCACTTGAAACCCTGATAAATTTGAAGTGGAATAAAAAAGTTTACAAAAATAATTTATAACTTATAAACATTAAATTACGGGAAGATTATTTAAAATTTAATACAACAAGCAAATGACCAAGTAGCAATTGAGAAATGACAATTAACTAAAGTTTTTTATGTACGAACGAACGTCTGTGTCAATTGTCATTCTTTATGTTTACATATTTTGTGGTTTATCTCTTTTCGCTACTCAAATCTTGTTTTCATTGCAAAAATCAAAATTAGGCTCGTAAACACGTAATTTGTTTGTAGTACAAAATAAAGGCCTTTGTCATTATAAAAGGAAAGCTTTATAATACCTTACTCCTTCCGGAATACATATAACATATACCGGTATAACCTAAACCAGAATCAATACTATTCTAGTTACGTGCTTTATTCAGCACTATGTTTGGCGGAACAAATCCTAACAAAGATGTAGAAGTAGCATCTCCGCCTGATGATACTGTCTCAGCGCTTAAGTTTTCTCCTCCCTCAGTCCCGCAGACATTCCTTGCTGCCGGTAGTTGGGATTGCCAGGTAACCTAAAATGAAGTTATTTTTTAATTCGGTTAATTTTTTTTAAATAAAAGTGGTTTTCTGCAGGTCCGATGCTGGGAAGTGGAAGCTTCAGGCAAGACGGTACCAAAAGCTGCTCAGAGTATGGGCGGGCCAGTTTTGGATGTAGCATGGCATGATGTAAGTAACATGAAATGCCTTGGTGTTTCTGCACATTTTTTTTGTTGATTAGTTTTCATCCTTTATTGATAGCTTTAACAATTAAAACCCCTCATTCATTTCATCAGTCATTTTGATTATTCCATATTACAATGGTTCAGGTTGTTTTCTGTGAAACTAATTACAAATGTATCTATTTAGTTCTAAATATTGCAGGATGGCTCAAAAATATTCATGGCATCAACAGATAAAAGTGTCAAATGTTGGGATCTGGCATCTAATGCTGCTGTGCAGGTACTAATTTGTTTTATTGCCTATAATTTTTTACACTTTCCAGCTTAGACAATTGTTCTGGATCTTAAAATCATGTTCTCAATAATAAATAAAGTAAAAAATTATTTTATGTAAATTAATGTTTTAGGTAGCAGCACATGATGCTCCTGTCAAAACTTGTCATTGGGTCAAAGCACCAAATTACACCTGTTTAATGACAGCATCTTGGGACAAAACATTAAAGGTATATCTTTTCCAGTTTGAAAATTAATATCTTTATGACATAAATGAACTTAATGTATTAATGTAATAAAATGTGTTTCAGTTTTGGGACACACGCAGTTCAGTACCAATAATGTCATTAAATCTATCAGAAAGGTGCTATTGTGCAGATGTGGTAAATCTCTTACTATGCTTTATCTGTTTTATTATATTTTTGAAATAATATATTAACATAAATTACAGTTTTATTGTCAAAGGAATTGGAATATATCAAATATTATTTAACATTATTGTTTCAAGTTATTGACACTAAAGAAGCGGTTGCAGCTGTTCATTTATTTAAACCTTTTATTTATAAGGTTCCTGATTAAGAGATTTGATACAACCGTGAAAATAACTATGTATTTAAATAGTTTTAACAATCTGTTTCATAAATTAGCTATTTATATCCTAAATGAGAAATTATAATTATTTGTATAAGGACTACCCAATGGCGGCAGTAGGACTTGCAGATCGCTCCATTTGTCTTTACTCATTAGAGGGCAAACCTGCAGAAGTAAAGCGTGTAGATTCGCCACTTAAGTACCAGCATCGTTGCCTTGCAATCTTCAAAGACAAAAAGACAAAGCAACCTACTGGTTTTGCTGTAGGCTCTGTAGAAGGCCGTGTTGCAATCCAGTATGTAAATCCAGCAAACCCTAAGGATAACTTTACATTTAAGTGCCATCGTTCATCTGGCACTAATAATGGTTATCAGGTAAGAGAAGTCTGGAAATTACCAAATATATGTGTTTTATTATAAAACTCTTGTCCAATCACCTTAACTAATCTGCTCATTAGCTATAAACAATTTTACTATGGAAATTACTGAACAACTGTATACAGTCAGTTATTTAATTATTTATTTTCAGTTATGATTGAAACTGTAAAATTTGGAGATTTTATGATGTAATAATAATTAATATTTTCAGGATATTTATGCAGTGAATGATGTTGCATTCCATCCAGTGCATGGTACATTGGCCACAGTTGGTTCTGATGGGTCCTTTTCCTTTTGGGACAAAGATGCGCGAACCAAGCTGAAGTCTTTCGAAGCACTAGACCAACCACTCACTAAGTGTGCATTCAACCACACTGGACAGATCTTTGCATATGCAATGGGTTATGACTGGTCTAAGGTACATAATCACACTAAATTGTTATTGGGGATTGTTTTTTAAACTTCTTAAATAGTTGCTTTATAGTAAAATGAGTGAACAGGTGTGAAATTTTAATAGATAAGATAAATTTCTAGCTAATTAGTCTTGAAATTTAAAAAAAAAAACTGTGATACTGCCTAAAATAATATAATAATAAATAATAAGGTATAAACTAACATGATATAAATCCCATAACATTACTATAATAAAGTGTGTTTCTGTTGCAGGGGCATGAAAGCTACAACCCATCTAAGAAGAACTTTATCTATTTACGGCCTTCTTTTGATGACCTCAAGCCTCGTACTACCTAAACCAATGATTTGCATGTGCCGTGACATTATGATTGTGGTGTAGTGTATATTGTTATTTTTGGTCTAAAAACTTTTTGAATTTAAGATAATTTTGTTTAGAACAATACTTACATTAAGTGAAAGTCTTAATACCATATGTATTAGTTTTCCTTACCCAAAGTAATTGTATTTTCTTGTCAGAAGGTTATTATGAAAACATTCAGCGTCTTTCAATAGGTACTTGTTTTCATAATAAAGAATAAACAAGTTTGAATAATGATTTTATTTATAAATTATGATCCTAACTTTGTAGCTATTAAAAACTTAATTTTAATTTAGTGGTGTTCTCCATGGTGGCCATGATCATCACCTCCAGTGAGCTTATTAAAGGCAACAGTGGCAATGGTTAGACCAAGACCCAGAGGGAATCCTCTAAAGAATAACTTGCGAGCCTTCAGCCATTTTGTACCAAATCCAGGATGATAACGCCAGGCTTCATTTCTAAAAAATATTTGTGAGTTAAGCTACAATTCAATTTCATTATGTTTTGTTTACACAACAATACAATGTAAATACTCTAATTTATAATATTATCATCCAAATTTACACAATTACAATAAACTATAACTGAAACATAAAATTACTTAATTTATCACATTACGGCAAAGATCTTGTTCGGGATAATAATGTAGCTGTGATAATTCTGCATCCTATAACAGGTAAACACTATATATATATACATAAGAGAACCAAAATGGAAAATAATCAGGTAGGTAAGTTAAATATGGTATAATACCGAATCCATGGATCCTTCAGCCCCCTCTTGGCGAGCTCAGTTTGAACCTCCTCAAGCTCACGAATACCATCAATCTTAAACTGTGAGTAATGCGGAACTGTGTAAGGTGTTCCGTGACCGTGCCCACCCATATTTGTAGAAATATCTGTATTGATAGTAGAAAACTGTCAAAACAAGGTTATAACCTCAGACAAATATTACATAATTTTTATTATGTGAAAAGAAGTAATAGCCTAAGTTACGCTTCTTAATATTGCTACATGACTTACATGCACTAAAAATCAAATTTGGTTACAATTATCAAAGCAAAAAGATTTAGAATCTAATTTATTTTATTCGTGATTTGAAGTCAAAATATTAAATACATATATGTATAGTTATATAGATTACAAAGTACAAACCCTCTCAAATATAGAGTGACGGTGACGACAACAGAATATTATTAAAATTACGAAAGTCAAAGTACAAAGCAGTAAGCTGCTTTAATTTCTCAGACAGGTCTGTGGTGCTCTCATCTATGAAGTTTGATGCTCAGTGCTCACATCGATTGAGTGTCTCTGTGTCAATAGCGATTAGTGCACAGAATACTTTAAAAATGAGCTTATTGTGTTGTGGTATTGTGTTGTTTGTGGTGTATGCTTGAACACCACCGTATTTAAAAAATAAAAAAAATGTTACCAATTATTGTCTGAACCGGTTTCTCATTGTTAATGTTTAGCAATTATTTATAATTATTAGAAGTATTATTAAAGCGGGTGCTGTATGCTTAATGTGTGCAATATTTACTGATGAAGCCGGTTGTGCTGCTCGGTATTTGATTAGATTATTGTGTATTACATTTTTGAAAATGAATATTCTGTGTTTATAAATAGAAAAAACAGAAAACACTACTGTTTTTGGAAGTACATTATTATCGTCGAGTGCGTTATGATTCCGAAGTGCAATAGTTGGCGCTAAGCGTAAAAAGTATATTGCGCGAAAGATGTATTGGGTAGTTCTTGTGGCTGTGGCGCTTTTGACGCCAGTGGCAGCCCTCGCCGATCCGCCTACACTCCCTGGTAAGCCACTAGTGGGCGAAAGAAGAGGCACTACCAGTGTTGAATAATGCACTCAAGATTTCTGCACCTATGCATGTAGAGATTTCTTAATATCGTAATGCATGCTTTTAAGAAGCTTTTGTTGAGGTAATGGTGGTTGCATGCCTATTGGATGCCTGTATTTAATTTTAATTCTTTCATTTACCGCGCATTACCGGGCAGTCTTTTGGGGGGCTTTTGGCAGATGGTGACTCTCCAATTTAGTGGACAGAACCACCATTAGACACTTCCAATACTGAGCCTTATGCTTCAGGGACTTTAGTCTGGACAGATAAGGCAAGCCAGAGGGTGTCCTTGTCAGATTTCACTTCAGTTGGTCAGTTAAGGCAAGCTTATTACTATTAATATGTATGAAGATAACTCTTTAATGGTTAAAATGAATAGTGAGATAAATAAAAAAACTTAATTAAGATGTCATTAGCTTGTTCATGAATTTATAAATCTTAAGGACAAAATAAAAAAATGGTCATTATTGTTGTTCTAAAAGTAGATTAAGGGAAAGAAAATACTTAAATACTCTTTGTCTTTAGTTCGCATGTTTACTACTTTAAGTATTATAATATAATATATAAGTATTTTAAGCACGCAAATTTACATTTATTTTACTTTTTTATCAGATGCCACTAAAACTATATCTGAATAATATATATCAGAATAATTGAAATCTATGTCTTAGACTATAATATGTAGTCTTTATACACCACTTAGGTTTCGAATTGTTTACTAAATAAAGTATAATAAATAAGTTAATAATGTGTTCGGCTGATCGCCTAAAATCATTTATGAAACTAGGCTTGGTGGTGACTTAAAACTACATTCCTCATAAAAAATATGTTGTGATCTGCTTTATAACAATTTTATTCATTTTGTTGGTTTTGTTCATTTAATAATGCTTTCACCTGTATTTGTTACTATACCTTGAGGAAGTCTCGAAAATGACGATTGTTACAGAATTATTGTTCTTCTTAAATACACATTGTAGGATAATAGTACTTTTAAATGCGAATTTTTAGACATTTTGTGACACAGTTTTTTTTTAATGTCAAGAAATTACAATGCAATGGCAGTGTAACCTTTTAAAAATTGTCTTTTTATAATCATAACAATACACTGGATCATGGTGGCTGGGAAGGGCGTAGCTTTACCAACAATTCAACATCTAAAATCTCGTATGTTTGGCAAGTTATCAAAATTTAAAACACCCAGAGATTTGAAAGCTTACATACATTCGTCTCGGTTTGATATCTTAAGACCCCGCATACAATGATTATGTGATTGATTTATTCAATTACGATAATTTATAGATAACTACGGGTATGGTACAACTCTGAACCGTTGTACCATGTATAGGTAAGTAGTAGTGAACATAGTCAAAGTATAGACTGCAGAAAGGCGCTCACTACTTATACGGAAAGTTTTCTTGCCAACTGTTGGACTTGATTGATTCCCCCCCAAGCGTAGCGCGTGTGATAACCCCGATATTGCACGTCTCACCTCCACCATATCGTAGAAATCGGTATTTAGATAACTTTTTAATTACGGCCTGCCATGTTTTTCTTTCCTTATGGAATTTTGCAGCAGGTCGGCGAGTGCTTCGAAGTGATGAGTTCTGTCCCTACTGTACCTATCTGGTTTCAAAGAACTATATACTACTATATTGTCGGAGGCATTTCACGTTGTCTATTAAAGTCACGCGAACCGCAAAACAATATCAACTTGAGTACTTGCTAAATGACAATTTGTTTCAATAGCGTCATATTACATGTAGCATTGCGTTCACTACATAATACGCAATGCGCGTTATGAGGGGTTGTTGCGCGCATGCCACTTGATCTCGTTAACGCTTCCTGCGTGGCCGTCACTCACCGCAACCAAGTCGAGGCCTTTTGCGATACATATCGGATTTCCAAACGCATATATATTTAACTGAATGTGCTTTTAGGTACGGTGGTAACAAGACACCGATATTACATAGCGTGCTTCCGTAATAATATGCGCCGGAGTTTTTGCAACACGACTCCAGTCCCAAAAGTCAGAAATAAATTATTACACCAGTTACCCATAGTGGAAATATAAATTAAACATGCTTGTGCCATTTGGTGCTCTTCGTTTTATCATAGAGTCAACTTAATGTCGATTATGTAGGGTTTCCAAGTAATGATAAAGTAAATGATGAATTCTGATAAATGCAGTTGACAGATGAAGGCGTTTCTTTGTATCGGTGACCCCAAACGCTGCGATAATGACTCACATTATCACATAACTTTAGCTAGATAGATACAGAAAATTAATATAAGGTTTACGACTCAAATGAATACAAAATATACTATATATAAACACAAATATATACACTAGACTAAATTAATATATCTATGCCAGTATAGGAGTTTGAGCAACTTATTTGAGGTCAGAATTTAATATGTAACGCAAAAGAGTTTCCAGAACCATCCACGGTTTTAACGCTGCCTTTACTAGGATGTTATGTTACTCATATACCACAGTTTCGGAGAGCTAACTTCTCCAATATATTTTGCTATAACTTATAATTTATCTCTCGTTTTAGATCACACATAGTTTGTAAGGATTCTGTTAGTAAGCAATAGTGGCTGGCAAAATCATGCTGTGTTGGCCTGTTAATGGGTGTACTATTAGCTTTTATTATTTTTTTATTATAATTTTAAATAAACAAATGACTATATTTAATCTGTGACCAAAGCGGCAATGTCAAAAGGTTCACTGCATGGTGCCGATTACATTGAAATGGAAGGTGGCAAATAGCGATACAATAATTTTATTATCATCTACTGTATGGTTATTGTTGGGTATTATTTTACATAATTAATCACAAGAGAATATTTAATGGTGTTGATAGACAATTGTAGTAAAAATTTTATGGATTTTGGGAGAAAGCTTTATGCCAAAGATACATGCTTTATAATGTTATAGAGAGGAAAGTAATTTTATTTTTTCACCTTAGAAGAAATCTAGAAATATCTGTATTATATGAGCAAAAAGGCATACGAAGTCGGGACATGGTGCTATTTAACAATGAATAACCATATAACTGGCGCATTTCTATTTAACTGCTTTGCATCTATTATAAGTATTAACTTAACATATTATTTATTATATACACGTAAATTTTTCGTAATTGCGTATCTACACTAATATTATAAAGAGGAAAACTTTGTTTGTTTGTTCGATTGTAATGAATAGGCTCATAAACTACTGGACCGATTTTAAAAATTCTTTCACCATTCGAAAGCTACATTATCCACGAGTAATATAGGTTATATTTAATTTTGGAAAAAATAGGGTTCCGTAAGATATTAGGCTTTTTCGGACACAAGGTGTAAGAAATCAACCAAAAAAGTTACTTATTTTGCGTACCCTGCCTAAACTATTAAAGATAGAACCATAAAATGTTCTAAGTAATAAATGATGTACATGGCAAAACGACTTTTGCCAGGTCAGCTAGTACTGTATACAAAGGAAAAGGAACTTAGTCTAGTCAGGTAGCGGTGTTTTAGGGTACTTAATGTTAAAATGAATGGATATAATTTGGAACATACTCTCATCATGTTTTATCATCTGCAGGCGTGCCTGGTGAAACAGATGATGCATGTAGTGTAGGTTCGTTTCGGTGCGCTGATGGGTCTCGCTGCCTACCAATCGCGTGGCGGTGCGATGGACGCGCCCATTGCGCTGATGGTTCGGACGAACTCAATTGCACGTCCGCCGCATGCGCATCTGGGCATTTCAGATGTGCACGATCCGCCCTCTGTATTGCTGCCAGTTGGCGGTGTGACGGAGATGCTGATTGCGGCCCCAATGATAATTCGGATGAGGATCCTTATATGTGTAAGTTTCTATGATGGGTTGCTTTTAATAAGGCAGTTGGTAGTCACTGAAAGAAGGAAAATATTTTTTATTTAAGAGAGTAAAGTATGAGCAACTATTATGCCAACTCGCTTTTATGTCATTAATAGCCGTTAATGTTAATTATGACAAAAAATCTACAGTAGTATTTAAAAGTATCATGAAGGCATATGTACCTAATTTCTTTCAAAAGTTCAATCAACTATATAAAAAAAACGGTAAGGTTGATTTTGTAAAGGGTTTGGTTTACAGAGTAGGAAATTCTGACAGCTAATAGGAAGTCTCATTAATTAATTTGCAAAATTATATGGTAATAAAAATAAGTTTATTACATGCCTCTTCATAAGTTAACGTAATACTAGTAAATTGGAAAGTACGTTTATAATAGTCGTTATCCGATTAATATAGTACATCGATATGTCTCAAACAATCAGTAAATTAACGACAATTAAATTTGAGTACTTGAGAGAATATCGTACCAATTCTTAAAAGGCTGGCAACGCACTCGCGAGCACTCTGGCATTCAGTGTCCATGGGCGGCGGTATCACTTAACATCAGGTGAGCCTCCTTTGACACAATTGGTGGATTGTAGCGAAGCTAAGCAATAGACCAATAGAGTCGTTATAAATGCATTATGGTGAGTTTTTCAGATAAATAAGTCTCAATATATCTCTAACATCAGTGTACTTTACAGGCGAGAAAGACTTTAAATGCTGGGGCAACAGGGCGCGTTGCAGCACACCTGTAGATGGCCGGTTCAGCTGTGTACCTGTGTACCAATTCTGCGATGGCACCAGACATTGTCCAGATGGGAGTGATGAGTGGGATTTCTGTGATAACTGTACGTATATTGAAATCTTTAATTGGTATTATAAATTGGTAGCGTCGGACTTTATTATTTTACGTATTTTTCGAAAATTTTTCAACCGAGTACCTCTAAAGAGGATATTTTTCTGTATTGTTCCTGTTCTCTTTTAAAACCCCATTCCATATCGTACTTTTATAATCAACACTAAAAAATATGTGAAATGGCGCAAGAAGTTTATATATATACGTGTTCTAAATTCAAAATTATTAAAAAGTATAAAAAATTAAAGTTTTTATGAAACCGTATTTATGGTATTATATATTCATAAATATCTGAATGACAAACTTGTAACAAGGAGGTTTAAGGAGCAAAAATTAAATGTAACCTCCTGGCATATAATATAAGTATGATAGTTTTTTAAACATATTTATACCAATGCTGCAACAACCTGTTTCGTTATGGTTAGTATTTTTCTAATAGACGAGCAGGTGATCTGCCTTCAGTGCCAGACAGGTTTTTTAGGTCTAAAGCATGCCGGATTCCTCACGATGTTTTCTTTCACCGTACGAACGAGTGTTTAATGCGCACATATAAAGTCGCATTGCATCTACGGCACTAGATAGCACTAGGCCAATACTATTCTTTTATATATAACTCATATAAAGGTAGTCAGAATTTGTTTTAGATAATTAAAAAAACAACTTATTTCGTACTGAATGGTACATACGAAGGGTGATTTAGAAAATTAGCACAATATGTCATTAAAATACAAATGTACATTTATTTATTTTTTTACATTAAGGTACAAAAACAGAAAGATTGATTACATACATACAGTTATTATACACTAAACAACATACAAATCTGATATCCAATTATATCTGTACACAGCATTTTACACTTAATATCAACCAAACAACATATCATATTAAACTGAATGACAAAAAAAAAGAAAAGAAAAAATATATATTTATTAAAGACACTTAAATTATTATTGTTTGTTTGTGTGTTAGAATTTTTAATTAAAAACTTCGAAGAAGCAGTTCCATCATCAATTAGGGTAATGCTAGGTATTTGTCTGATTTTTTCTTTTCCCCGTTTCTGCATTGCGGTCTAAATTTGCATATAAATTAGCGTAATGTTTACCGAGTCCGTCATCTTTTGTGTACGTGGAAATCGCTTCCTTATGTCATAGTTGTCGATAAATGAATAATTCAGTCGGAGCTTTTTAATTATGATGCGACACGTACGTTACAGAATATCGCTATGTACTACATGTATAGATTTTTCTGCAACAGCTTTTATAAATAAATTTGCAACGTTGGAAATCCTCGAGTACGTAGTTACCTGCACAGAAATGTGATTTTTGAAGTGAAACTTCTTTATATCTCTTCTGTATAATTTTAACAGGTGAAACGTAACGAAGATGTTCAGCGTTTTTGTCGAAGAAAATGAAGAAAGCGATTGAGAGAGAGTGAGAAATGGAGATCGAATGATGTATTCGTTTAGTAATTACCTACATATTAGAACTTAAGATGGCAATTCTGTCGCATAACGTCTTATGCAGAAAACGCAGCTTTTTATTTATTTATATTATCATTAGCACGTACATAGTGCGATACACAAATACATGGAGTGATCATACTGGTACATGATCATTTATTAAGGCTGGCTTATTAATAATTAATGTACAAAGAAGTTTCACTTCTGATATGTACTTTGTACGCCCACACTTTTTTTTTAATTTTTTTTATAATAAATGTTTTAATTCCAGTTACGACAAGCCAATGCGCGTCAGCGGGTTGTCACGACTGTCGACCGACGAATCAAGGCCTAGCCTGCTACTGTGCGCCTGGGTATGAGCCACAGAATGGAACCTGCGTCGGTTAGTACCAATAATTTTGGGCCTGTTTGTGGGTACCTACTGATTTTTTAAAATAAATAATAACCATTCAAAGTACAGATTAATATGACGTCATCTAATAAAGAAACTGAATTGGTATGTATTTATAGATAGCGACGAATGTCAGTGGCTCGGCTTGTGCTCGCAGAGATGTCATAACACACCTGGCGCGTATACGTGCGCGTGCGCTACAGGGTATACGCTCAAGAGTGACCATCGCTCGTGTGTTGCTATCAATGGTGAGGCTTGGCATATACTTTTGTTTTACTGTTCTGCAGTTGTATAGAAAAAATGTTAAATAGTATAAAGATACAGTTTGTGGTAAAACTAAGTCGAAATTGTATGATATAATAAAAATATCGGACTTTCATTTAAAGTATTACGTTACTTTCGTCTATGATATATGATGATATACATTTGTGCAATGTCTTTTTGCGACTACTAAGGACTATAAACGAGAATGAACTAAAAATATGCAATATTCATACTTCTATTTAGCGTTAGATCAATATAGTTACAACTATATTTCCGTCATGATTAATTAATTTCTGGTAAAATCTGAAAACGGAAAAGAATTCAACATGAATGAAACATAAACAATACACATTGTATCATGGCCTACGGAACGGGAATTTTGTGACATTTTTCTATATTTATATTTTCGTATAAATGCTCCTATTATACATTTATAGATCCTGTGGGTGAGGCGTTGTCTTTGGTAGCAGTGACGCAGAGTGACGTAAAGCGGGTCTGGGCCGACGGGCACAAATCGATTGGAAATACGTCCCTGTTAGCGCTTAACGTACGCGCTATTGACATACTTTATTCGAACAGGTAAGGAAATGTATTTATTAGGTAGATAGCGTCCCGTCCCGGATTTGCATGGGTGGACATTTAGTTTTTAAAACGATGTGTAGGGATGCCAACGGGCTCGAATTTAATGACGTGGGATAAGTGATACCATCATGATCCTATGTTCTAAATAAACGTATAAACGTATTTCAAAAACATTTTTTGTAGATATATTTTTTTAAGTTCTAACATCAATAGTATTTGCAGCGCATGTGATGAAATATATTTTATAGGATTTTTTTTAAAACTTGAATAACATTATTGTAGTTTTAGTAGGAATCTTTATTTTTATTGCCTATATTAACCAGTGATATTGAAGCATTCAAATGGTGGGAGAGTTTTTGAAATCGGTCCTGTACTCTTTGAGCCAATTCGTGACTAACATACTTACATACAAATCTTTCGTCTTTATAATATTACTATAGATTCAACAATGTTAATAGAGATAGTTTGTTAATAAAATCATATTTTTTTCAGATCGATCTGTTACATTCACCACAATGTGAGTCGTTCGGGCATTGTGTGCGCACGCGCTGATAACTTCTCGCAACGTACGCATCTACGTACACCTGATCTATTTCCCGATCTGGAATGTAAGTTACATTAATACATCCAATTAACTTTGTAGTTTAGGCTCAGATCGTTTGTTCTATTGTTTAATTTAACCAAGTATTCAGCCTTGTCTTCGGATTTTTGAAAAACAAACACGACCGTTTGATTGATGTGCACAGAAGTGTATGTGTTGTGAAGCTGTGTATGTGTGGTCTCACTTTTACACAATCACAGAACACAGACAATTTAGGCATTACTTAGTTAAATGTATTGAATAATTTTTATTGATTTTCCCCTTTTGTAAATATTATTAATAAATTTTTAATAAATTGTAATTGTTTGTATAAATAATTTTTGTTAGCTGTAGGATTACTAAATAAATAAATAATTAATTTCATTCATAATACCTCTGTGGATATTAATAATAATGCAGTGAGTTGTATAGGTGTCGATTTTTGTATGTAAGAAATATATAATGTTTAACTTTATCGTTAACATGATTATGGTGCACGTAGAAAAAATCTATTGGTGCCGCCATTACTAAAGTTAAGATTTTTTGTTAACAAAGATGAAATGCTTACGCATTCCCTTACTTAAGGGTATAGTTGTATATGGGACTAATTAAAGAACCGGGTAGGCCATACTCATTACAGTTTAAGTAATTTCAACAGCTTCAGAGACCTTTGGAGTTGCTTTAGATTTCGCGGATAAACCAGTTATATAATAAATTCGTTATATTTAACAGCGGTATCCCATCTTGCGGTGGATTGGATCTCTGGCAACTGGTACCTGTCAGACGAAGCCCGCGAAGTGATCTACGTGTGTGATCACGATTTTTATGCCTGTCGCTTACTACTCGACACTGCTCTTAGCAAAGTCCATGGATTCGTAGTGGATCCACTTGTTGGGTGAGTAATAATTTTTTTTTGGACTGGTCACTTGTCACTAAGGGGTGATACAGTTTATAACCTATTCTTAGGCTCTAGAATTTAAAAATTTACTATTGTAGTAATGAAATTGGTGAATTATTTTAAAATTATAAAATTCGGAAGCAATTGCATTTGTTTGACAGTGACAGCTAAACTTAGTGTTGCCAGTGATATAATGTGTTTTAACAGGGAAATGTTTTGGGCCGTATGGGGCGGGTCTCCAGCACAAGTGGAAGCCTGCTCATTGAGTGGTGAAGCGCGCCGCAGTGTAGCATCGCGCAGGCTTGTATACCCATCAGCACTAACCATGGAACCAGCGGCGCGGTTATTGTATTGGGCTGACGCGTATCTGGATACAATTGAACGCGTCCGATATGATGGCACTGGGCGAATGACTCTACGCAAAGGTTACTCAGTAAGTTGTAAATATTTGATTAACTTTCACACATTCCAAATGTTATATCTTGTTACCATTTTTTCCATTGAATTTGTTTCTCGTTAGCTTTCAATTATAAAAAGGTTTTTTTCCCGTGCCTACATGCAGTCCATTGCAAAGATTCATGTCAGACTCATGTGCTGGTTTGAAAGCAAAATTGGCCTAGTGGTCAGTCTGTGAATCTTCTTAGAGTTGTTTCGATCGCCGCCATTAAACTTGTCTATGTATTGAACACTCGCTCGTACGACGAAGGAAATAAAACTGAGTATACCAGCATGTCACATGTCAACGACATGTTTCAAGAGCAGAATGCTGATCACAGACTTGCCAAAGGAAATAATGAACACTAAACTGATACAGAAATCTGAAGGCTAGACCAAATATATTGTAACCCACTGGGCCTACAAATTCAAATATCTGGCTGATCGATTGATGAAAAGAACTCAAACGTTTCGTAAATATTGTAATACATTTAGAATTAAGACTTTTTTTGGGAAAGTTTTATTTATAGTTCTTTAAGGGTCGTGGTAGAGTTTTTGTCGACACGGTTGACACAAATTTATATCTTATTTCCATCGAGCTTAAAACTAGATTGAAAAATCTCATTATTGAACGCTTTGATAAATTAAAAAAAAATCCGTGGCCTCTTTAGGTCTTGGCCTCAGATTTCTGAATCTGTTTCATGATCATTTTTAAATCTAATAGGCAAGTAGGTGATCAGCCTCCAGTGCCGTCGACTTTTTGGGTCTAAGACATGTCGGTCTCCACACGATGTTCTCCTTCACCGTTGGAGAAATGTTAAATGCGCACATAGAAAGAAACTCCATCGGTGCACAGCCGGGGCTCGAACTTACGACCTCGGGTATGAGAGTCGCACGCTGACGCCACTAGGCCAAGACTGCTCAAACGCTTTGATAACGTCTGAATTTTTTATCAGTTTTTTTTTAAAATAGCTTCAATCAAAAATCAACTCAAAATCTTTCTTTGTCGGATATCTGCTATTACATATCTTCACGATTTGAGCTTCTTTGAATTTGTTATACCCTGCATTAAATATATTATACAGAGCCAGAAGTTATACCACATAGCAGTACTGGAAGAGCGGGTATTTTTACCCGTTTGGGCAAACAATACAATTACCTGGATGGCTGCTAATGTGGTGACGCCGGCGTCAGCTCCTATTCCTGTAGGATCTCGACCTACTGGGGTCGTGGTGTTTCATAGACAACGGCAGCCATTAGGTTAGTTTGAACATTTGTTTATTGGTAAAAGTCCAATATAAATTAAACAGACAATAGTTTGGCCCTTATTAACAAAATTTAACATCTTTAAATGTAAAAATATAATGTAATTTTTTTTTATTTTTCCCTAGGTTTATCAATTTTTTCTATCGGTTTAAACGGAAATTGATAAAGGAATTAATAATTTATAAGATCCCTAACATGCATGATTAAAAACAAGAAAATATTACGTACCAATTTTACAAAAACAAATTAGGACATTTTTTTCTTCATGTTTGTTTTCATATAAGTGCTTATAAAATTAAGGGCCTGTTTCACAATGTATGGATAAAGTGCCAAATAGCTATGCAACACATAAATTATTCAAAAGATAAAAGTTCCGAATAAGATACTTGGCATTTCATGACAAATAGCGCTATCTGACAGTCGTGAAACGCCAAAATACTGTTTATCCTTCAAATAAGTAACAAATAGCTTATTTGGAACTTATCCGGACATTGTGAAACAGGCCCTAAATGTTGTATTTTATTTCTCTTAAGTATCAATGTATCAGTGCCTCTAGCGTTGTGAAACTTTTGTAAATAAATAATTATACATGTACATTAGCTAGAAAAAAAACATATTAGTACTGAAATAAAAAACGCAAATTTATTATTAACAAGTTTTTGACCGTTTCAGCCAAACACCCGTGCGCGATAAACAAAGGCGGGTGCGATCACCTTTGCATCACTGCATATCGGGATGGTACAGCACATCCTCAATGCCTTTGCAAACATGGGTACAGACTTGTCGGTCGTACCTGCGAGAGGGTCCAACTACCCGAGTGGATGTTGGTGTGTCGTGGAGCCCCGCCATTAGTACAGAGTGTGTCACTGGAGCCCCACAGTGAGGCCCTGTGGGAACCTGCGGCACCTGCAGCGCATGCAGCTCGGCCGACAGCCGCTGATGTTGATTTTGCTGCTGGGATGCTGTATTACTGTGATGTGCATAGGTATTGTGTTCAAAACTTTTGGAATTGCTTCAAATAAAATAATTATTATATTATTCAAACATTGAATTTGTAAGATATTCAACTGGACGTAAATTGAACGTAAAAACAGAAATTGTTTTGGTGACGTAATTTTAGACTGTATTATACATTGTTGGAGTTTTTAAATCGAATTAATAATAGTTTTTAAGGAATTTATGTTTGTATTTACATACCACTTAAATATATATTATTTTAGTTACATTTAGAATATTAAACTTCCGATTGTCGTTTTTATGTATGCATTATTGCAATATTAATTTTATTTATACTTACACTTGTACCACAGGTTTCACATCACTTTTTTCCATATTAATAATTTAAATAATTTTCTTTAGATACGAGATAGTTCGTCAAAAATTGGACGGCAGCGGACGTGAAGTGTTCGTAGGAGAAGACGTCGACAACTGTGAAGGACTTGCTATAGACTGGCTCGGTAAAAAAAATCCCGTTTTTTTATATTAAATTTTAGTATAAGTATTTTTCAACGATATAATTGTTAGGTAAATAAATTTTTCTGCGTCAGTATAATTTTTTTAAAGAACAGGGGCATATGGGCAGGAGGCTCACCTGATGTTAAGTGATACCGCCGCCCATTGACACTCTCGCTGCTAGAGGGCTCGCGAGTGCCGGCCTTTTAAGAATTTGTACGCTCTTGAAGGACTCTAAGTCGAATTGGTTCGGAAATACTAAATTAAATAAATTAAATTATTACTTATGTAAAACATCGATGCACTAGAATCTATGCGATGTATTTTACGTTTAATAATCTGTTTGTGTTAAATATTCTTGCCAGGACGCAACTTATATTGGACGGATGACGCACTTGGTCGAGTAAGCGTAGCCCGACTGGATTCACCGAAAACGCGCACCGTGCTTATATCAGACTCTGACTTCAATCCTCGTTCCATCGCCTTAGACCCGGCTAATGGGTATGTTGTATTGCTTTGTAATGTATGGCAATGCACTTGGTGCGCAAGTGGCAATGTCAGGCAATTAATGCAATGATTGGCAATGTGAGGGCGGTGGTATTAGCCCAACTCTGATTTTTCATTCCGTAGAACTCCGACATTTCATGTGTTGCTACTAAAAAAAGTTGTTCACGGAAAATGGGGCAAATTTTACCCATTTGAGGGCAATAAAATGCTTTGTATTTTTTTA
The DNA here is from genome assembly GCF_905147795.1 of Pieris rapae. NCBI lineage: Eukaryota > Metazoa > Arthropoda > Insecta > Lepidoptera > Pieridae > Pieris > Pieris rapae. The sequence goes on from NC_059513.1 coordinate 1,862,750, forward strand.
TGTTTTACCTACAAAAGGTAAATCTGAATTGCTTAAGTGACCGATACAAAAACAATTTATTTTATTAACTTAATTTTATTCTTTAGCTGGTGTCACTGCCTACTAATTCCAGGTTTAGTTAATTAAAGTTGGTTAAATCAAAGTAAAATACATATTACTATCTCTATCATAGGCCTTGCAAAGATTTCACTCTAGTAAAATAAGTGTGTTTTAATACTTATAGATTTTGTTAAAATACGACTTTGTAATGTACGGATGTAGTTGTCAAAAGTTTATATTCTATGCTGATACAGGTGAAGTGTAGCGATTAAATAATCCACATTTTCATTTTCGTTAAATGCTTATTTATTTTTATATAGTGTTATGTGGTGGACCGTATGGGAGGGTAGTGCGAGTGCAACACGGGGCGGACGTATCGAAACAGCGTACATGGACGGTGAACGACGCCGTGTAATAATAGATACTGATCTCCACTGGCCAAACGGATTGGTGTATGATGTCAATACTAAATATCTTTATTGGTAAGACTTCATTTCTCATTACATATGCTAGGTTGCTTAGTTGGTCCTAAAACATTTTAGTTACAGTTTTATAAAATAATTTTCAATCTATCTGAATCCAGTCAAAGAATTAACAGGCTTCGTATGTGGCTTATAATTTGAACTCAATTTTTAAATCTAGTTTTATTTTATTGTATTTTTATTTTATTTATTTAAGTATTTCTTACAGCTAATCACTAAACAATATCCAAACAATTACATTACACACAAAAAGCCAAAACGGTATACACATTGAAATAGAAACATAAAGCACAGTTTTACAATACACAGTTGTAAGATTGATTGATTGGTAGATTAAAATATATATTTAATATGAAGGAACAAACAAAGCCATTATTAGTAAAAGATACCTGAGTTTTTTAAATACTTTTTTAAGAATTTTTTAGTCACATTAAATATATCGATTTGCTAATTTATGTTGTAATCTGTAGTATGCGATACATAACCGACTTTCGTAAATAGTTGGTCTTATGTTTCCCTAAAAAATTTGTGGGACATTCAGATTGGAGCCAAAATTCCAAATCAACTTCTCAATACATAGTAAATGTTTTTAATCCTAAATTCCGGAGTGATGGGTACAGAAAGTATTGTAACTATTAATATTGGATTTAACGTGTTATTTTGTGGCAGGTGCGACACTTATTTGAATAAAATCGAACGCGTTCGCGTTACCAACTCAGGTGACGTTGTTACGGGGACAAGTCGCGAATTGTTAGCAGGGCATTCGGCCAGACTGCCGCTATCAAAACCCTATGGACTTGCTTTGCGATCAGGTATTTACTTTTAATATAAATACAGTTAAATGTGCATTATTAAAATTATTTTAAATCATGTAATGCAAAAGAACAGCTTGTATTAGAGCGCAATTTATGTCGAAAAAAAGTCGCTGAAATCTTGCAATCTAGCTGATTTGATCGGCTGTTTTAACTACCAAATTCAAGCAAATATACATAGAATTAATTATAATTTTTCTTCACTGGTTATTTTCATTGATATTTCGATATAGGCGAAGTTTTATGGAGCGAGCACGGTACTGGACTAGTGCGTAAACTGCGCGGTAACGGCGCGATTACTGTACGAGCTTTCCCGCCACCTCTCTATGACATACGCTTTGTATCAAATACGACAAGGATTGGTACGTATTTTACTAAATAGACTCTAGAATATTACGCATTTGCGATACCTTTTACATATTTATTGACCAAACTATCCCGACGCAATCGAATTTTATCTGTTTTTTTTCATATTATTCTATACCTAACTGAAGATTTTTTTTATTTACATATAGAAAATATACCTGTTCGAGCCAAGGCTGCACAATATCCACTATTATATATAATATAATATATTAAGCATCCCGTTGACTAATGCTGTCTCTTATTTATACTTATTAATTTGTTATTAAAGTCTATAATTACATATAATAATAATAATAATAGCCTTTATTCAGATACATTTTACATTATATATTTTATATACATTTAAACAAATTTCCATTTTAATCCAATTCTGGTGCATCTGTGTGCCCTTTTTTGGCAAAGGCCTCCGCCATTCCTCTCTGCACTGTGCCACTCTCTGCCATGTACCACCTGCCGTTTCTTTAATGTGGTCAATTCACCTTCTCAGTTGTCTCCCTCTTTTGCGTTTGCTGTACCTTGAGCACCAGTTAAGCAGTTTTTTGCTCCACTTTTCTGTACCTCTTGCGATGTGTCCCACCCATTTCCACTTTAGCTTCTATATCTCTATAATAACATATACATAGGATCAAATGCGTGTACGCACAACAATGGAGGCTGTTTGGAGCTATGCCTGGCTCAGAGGGACGAACATACGTGCGCGTGTGGAACCGGACGCGTGCTCGCTGCGGACGGACGTACGTGCGTGGCCACGCCTCATGATACAGCACACGTTTGTCCCGCTAAACATTTTCATTGCGGCCGAGGGTAAATGTCTTCAAATTTTGCATCCTTTAAACTCAGTTTCAGTATATTTAAAGTTCTTTTTAAAACCAAATAAAACTTTCATTTACACGATAAGTATTTTTTTTTTAATTGAAGACACGATCTCTTAATTTCTCAAAATAAAAAAAAATTCGGCAGGTTGGTTTGGTGTGTATAATGTAAAATTGTACGTAAACGATTGTATCAGTGTCAGAACGAAATGTTTACATAAAATACACATGGATCAACGAATGTAAAATTACGTTAAGATGATTTTCCAAATTCCAAGTAGACTTAGCCTTATTTTTTTTAAATAGACGATGTATCGACGGTTCACTTGTGTGCGATGGCGACGCGGACTGTCCAGACGGATCGGATGAAAACGCTTCGCCTACGGGACCCTGTGGTGAGCCATATTTTATTTGTATATTTTGTTCCATAGTATTCTCAAGGAACTTTGTTACCAACTTTAGTTTATTTATTCGGAAACCAAACAGAAACATCCTTACAATAAAAACAAAGTCAAAAATAAAACACAAAACAAACACACTAGATGCATCCACAATAGGTTACACTTATACAAATTATGCAATGATTCAAGTTCTTCATATATAGGTTTTTATCGCTGTCAATTTGGCACTAGCACCGTTAGATATTATAACATTATAAGTTGGATTCCAACGTATTCATGAGGAGAGCTTTGTGTGGCTTCTATGTGTGAATCTCATCCTGAGGTCGAACCCCGTATGTGGGTCAGATACAGAAGACTTACAAGAATGAGAAAGTGGTAAAATTATTGTATTGATTTTTAGCAAACATGACCTGCGACGCCGAGCACTATATGCAGTGCGATGCGAACCGATGCATACCCAAAGGTTGGATCTGCGATGGATTTAAAGGTAATTATTTATTTTCTATTGATACAAATAACTAATTTATTTCTTTAATATTTATTATTTTATATATTTATATCATCACGACATCCCTCTTTCCCTTAATTTTTTGATGCATGTACAAAAAAATGAGATAGTTGCAATGTTTTCTCTAAAACTCTTTTGTCTCTTTCTGTCCAATTATGTTTACGCTGTGAAAGAAAGAGATAGATTAGTATTATAGTTTACTAGCTGAACTGGCAAACGACGTTTTGCCATGTATATCATTTATGGTTATTGTTCCTCACTCGACATAGATAGGTATACTGTGTCGCGGACTTTTTTGTAGATATTTATAAGATATACAATTACTTAGAACATTTTATGGTTCTATCTTTAATAGTTTAGGCAGGGTACGCAAAATAAGTAACTTTTTTGGTTGATTTTTTAGACCTTGTGTCCGAAAACCCTAATATCTTACGAAACCCTATTTTTGTTCAAAATTAAATATAGCCTATATTACTCGTGGATAATGTAGCTTTCAAATGGTGAAAGAATTTTTAAAATCGGTCCAGTAGTTTATGAGCCTATTCATTACAAACAAACAAAGTTTTCCTCTTTATAATATTAGTGTGGATGAATGAAAAGATATATTGCTGATACCTGAATGTTTATTTTTAAATACGTGTTTTTACCAAAACATTTAGATTGTCGTGATGGGTCTGACGAAAGCGGTGCGTGGTGCGCGCGCGTCGAATGCGGCGCCGCGCAATTCGCGTGCGCACGTTCAAGACGCTGTCTCCCTGCAACTTGGCGGTGTGATGGCGCACCAGATTGTGGCCCACAAGATCGGAGTGACGAGCAAAATTGCGGTATTTATACGAATACGATTGGAATTCAAACATTATTTATAGCCATATCAGAATATGCTATTGTTTTTGTTAATCTACGCTATCTGATTCTGTGTGCCCACGGCAAAGGCCTCCCCATTTTTTAGTGTTAAAATTTAAATTTAAAAGGACATGACAATCTTCGAATGATCTGGCACTATTGGTAAGTATATAGTCGATCTCATTTTTAAAGCGCCCGAACTCAAACATACGTCGCTTTAAAATATAAAGTTTATGCCTAGCAATAAGGGAGCTTTCAAGTATTACGTCATGCAATTTTTGGAAACTTGTCATTTTACAGAATCCGTGGAATGTTCAAGTGTAATGTTCAAATGTACGAATGGGGCGTGCGTGCCATGGGAGTACTACTGCGATGGACACGCTGATTGCGCGGACGCATCTGATGAGGTTGCCTGTCGCGGACCAGCACGTCACACGACGTCCACTACCGCCGCGCCTGCACGACGCAGGGGTCACACGGGCCAGGAAGACCGTGGAGGCCTATGTGAGCCTCATGAGTTCCAGTGTAATAACGGAGAGTGTATTCGACAGGTATATAGTTAATATAGTTATCAGCACCTATAAGCCTTAAAGAGTCCTATAATGAATAGTATCCACCTTTCGTCTCTTTCTGTTTACGCTGTGATAAAAAGGGACACATACTGTTTTGCTTTTTTTGTTGAATATCATTAAGTTATCAGCACCTATAAGCCTTAGAGAGTCCTATAATAAACAGTATCCACCTTTCGTCTCGTTCTTTAACGCTGTGATAAAAAGGGACGTAGCTACTGTTTTGCTTTTTGTTGAAAATAATATAGTTATCAGCTCTTACGAAACTCAGAGTCCCATTATAAATAATTACCATCTTTCGTCTCTTTCTTTAACGCTGTGATGAAAAGAGACATAAGTACTGTTTTGCTTTGTTAGTTGAACTTAATATAGTTAAGCTCCTATGAAGCCACAGAGAGATCCTATAAAACACGGTATCCACCTTGCGTCTCTTTCTCTTTACGCTGTGATAAAAAGAGACAGCTACTGTTTTGCTTTTTAAGCTATTGCATAGCTTCTATCGCGGGCCTTGAGCGCGGGGACCGAATCCAGAAATTCCGTAACGAAAAAACCTCACGCTCCCCACTCCGTTTTGTTGACAATACTATAGTTATCAGCCCCTATGAACTCTCCAGTGTCTCATGGATAATAGCATACCTGGTAGTAAATATCCAGAGACAAACATATGAAATCAAATCATAGAAATTTCACAGATATTACTGAAAAGTGAGACGTTTTAAAAACATTCTTATTAATTGTAATTTTACCTGAAATATCTTTAAATTTCCTTTGCAAATATTTATCCAAGTTATTTTAAGAATTACGGTTTAACAATTGCAGGAGTTTAGATGTGACGCTCGCGTAGATTGCCTCGATGGCTCTGATGAAGCGGGCTGCGGGGGGATGTCTACTCCCGCTCCAGTATTAACTACCACCCCGATTACCACAGCATCCCCGGTGGATGATTGCGTTTGGCCGGCTCTGCGATGCGATAATGGAACTAGATGTGTGCCACTCTTACAATTGTGTGATGATGCTACCGATTGCGCTGATGGTGCTGATGAAGCTGATCGATGCGGTAAATATATCTATTTAACTAAGTATTTATTGGTACATATAGATTCAAAACTTTGAAGGATTGTCTCTGAACTTTTTTGTCAGATTTTTTTATTTATTGAGAAATATTTGCAGCTTATTATCCTACTTAATATGTTCTTTTTCCGCCTTTAAATAAATTTTTACATGTAGTTAAGGACTAATAAAGCCCAATCGAGAGAGGATTGCCTGTCTTTGGAGGAGGCCTTCACCTATAGAGGAGTTTTTACAGAAGTTAAACTGTTAACTTATTCGCCGCCCTATCCATAAAACTGTTCCCTCTGTAATTAGTGTTAGATGTATACAATACGTGCATATTTTGTTGCGTCCAAATACACACGGAGACACCTTAGTAATCTCAGGACAGACGTATCTTATGAGATAAATAAAAGGAAAACAAGCATTTTTTAAACATATGGTAAAGAAGAATAAAAAAGCGGTAAGAAACTGTCGAAAACGATTCCTGGTGCTAGATTTGGAACTTTATTTTAAAGTGGGGTTTTTACTGAAAATTAAGATAAGTCTAATATATTAAATAAATAGAACGGATGAAGTTATGTTATTGAGTGAGACCGCCGACTCGCATTGTCAGAAGGCTTGCATGTGCGTTGCTGGCCTATTAAAAATTGGTACGCTCTAAATACTTAAGTGACAGCTGGTTCCACATAGTGGTGGTGCGCGGCAGAAATTGTCTTAACAATCGCTTATGGTCGGTATTTTGTATACTGCCTTGACGTCCGATATTAAAACTAACCTACAGGTATTAGTCCGAACAACTCCTCTAAACACTCTCCATGGTAAACGTCGTAAACGATGCAGAGAGGTCGTTCAACTCACCGTTAGGGATCAAATTATTAATTATTAGAAGTGAAACTTCTTTATCGACGTATGTGAGAAATTCTGTAAGAAAATCGTCACGTTTTTCGGTTACGCGCCATGTTGCTTTTTCTATCGAAGTTTAGTATATTATGTAAAATGTAGAATATTATGTAATATATAATTATAATAACAACAATATATTAGTTTTGTTTGAAATAAGAATAACATTATATTAATTTGAAAGTGATAAAATAAAAAGACTTGTTCAAATTTAAGTGAATTTACAAGAAAAGTGAGAGTGATTATACATTTCGTTTTATAAATTAAACACGTATGATAAGTATCAGTGAATGTATATAAATCTGTTAAAATTAGCAAGTATTATAAAATATGACTGAAAAAATTGTTTTTCTTAAGGCTTAAGCCTGATATACCCCATTTTCGTGAAGTTGCAAATAGTAGAAAAATGATATGTCGTAAAGAAGTTTCACTTCTTACCTGTGTACTCTCGTACATACACATATTTTTTATTTATTTAAATTATTTAGGAGAACCAATGTGTGCGGAGAATGGCCCGTGTTCCCATAGCTGTCAGCCAACACCCAGTGGGCCTGCCTGCACGTGTCCACCTCACTTGCACTTACAACGGGACCGACGGACATGTGCGCCTAACCACTTGTGTGAAGAATGGGGCGTTTGCAGTCAGACGTGTCAGCCGCAGAAGAACAGATACCGCTGTACCTGCTATGAGGGGTATCGGCTAGCTGATGATGGATTTACGTGTAAAAGTACAGGTATGAAGTGAAGCTGGAAATGATTGTAACTTATAAAAATATTTATTTTTACCGACTTACAAAAAAGGTTGTTACTTATGTTCCGTAATATGTTAATTAATTTTTGATTTCAAAAGTCTTATCGAGATGACAGATTAAATCAGTAATGTTCCAAATTAGGGAAGTGTCATAATCAATTAAGTATTTTTTGAGATTTTTATTTAATTTAATTACACTTCGTTACCCATTATATACATAATTATACACATAAAAAAGCAAAAATAAGCAGGTTACATAATTAAAGCAACGGGCGGCCTTATCGCTAACAAGCGATTTCTTCCAGGCAACCCAATATGGAACAAAAAAAAAGAAACACCTACAGAGGGTTAAGTACAAGAAGCATAGTTAATTAACAAAAAGAAACCCAGATATCCAGTTCAGTAGTTTTGGTATCCATTCATTGTTCCTTTTTAGATCATACATATTATAAATGGATGTATTTAAGGTATTTAACTGTAGACCTAGTCACTCCCAAAAGGAATATTTATTTGAGGTTTGTCCATTTCGCAGAAAGCACCAGCGCCATGTTAGTCTTCAGCAACAGGCATGAACTGCGAGCAGTAGAACTTGGTTCATTAGCATCACGAGCACTGGTCTCTGCGCTGAAGAATACTATAGCCCTCGATTGGCGACTGGCGGGACCAGAACGAAGGGTTCAGCTATTCTGGACGGACGTGGTCGACGATACCATATACAGGGGAACTATAGTTGACAATGCACTTGGAGACATCACACCAGTGGTTCAGAGGGGTTTGTTGACGGCTGAAGGGTTGGCTGTGGACTGGGTGGCTGGTAATTTGTACTGGGTGGAAAGCGGTCTGCATCAAATAGAAGTGGCGAGAGCTGATGGCCAGCATCGGCGGACTCTGCTCGCTGGTGATATGGATAGCCCAAGGGCTATTGCGATCGATCCTACGAAGGTACTATTTTGTGACAGCTGATCATGGCCAGACCCGGTGGACTGTGAAATGTGTGGTTGAATTTAAATGTATTAAATGTCGGGAGTTTAGCATCGTTTCTCAAAGGGGGGGTAGCAACTAGGTTTTAAAAGCGCGTCGCAATCTGTTGAAACATACAAACTATATAAAGGTACAAAAGTCTGGTTTATTAAAGTAATGAACAAAGTAAACTAAAAAATAATATTACAGTGACGGGGTCGCAAGACTATATAACTTAACTTTTGGATCCTTTTCGTGGGTTGTGACATAAAATGGTTGAGAAACCATGCTGTAAACTTGTAAAGTATATGCCTGGGTCATATAGTATAAATTTGAGCAAGCATTAGTTAAATATATGAGAGGGTGAGATGTTAGAACTATTATAGGCTTGAAGAATCCTTCGCCAGTTTGATCCAAAAGTTTTTTTTACGGGGAAACAATATTTCGGGTAGGCAGAAGTGGGTACTTCATCACCAAATGTTACGGAGATAATTGTTCGTTCGTTTATGGGAAGGTCATATTAGCTCAATATACAAAGTAGTGATTAGCCTTTAGTGACTAACACACGCCACCGGTTTTTACGTCTAAGTTCACGAGTCTTTTCCAAAAGGTGGATAGTCGTGAATCGAACTCATGACCTTAGATTAGGAGTAGCACGCTTAATTCAACACATATTTTTCTTTTAGCGTTTACTTTTTGATGTGAAACATCTATAGCCGCACGTAAAACCGATTTCTGGCGTGGCGACGCATGCCGTGGCGACGCAACGCCACGCTATATGATATACAGTCTAAATGCAGTAGTAAATTTCACATTAAAAATATTTAATGAAAATAATGTTTATTCAACAAATAGTCATCGTTATCTGGAAAAAATCGTAATCTTTTATTTTATCGTTATGACATATTTAGTTTCTATCACAATCTGTTCTTTTCTGCATATTACTTTTACAAAATAATGTCGATGTTTCACATCTGCCAGGCGTCCCGTGACAGCTCACATTTTTTTCTTCTTTATTATGACAATAACCTGATTGTACGTGTTCCGGTCCGGTGGTGGAGAGGCTGCCTATCAGTCTCTCACATACACTTTCAAATGTTATCATCTTAGTTTTAATCATTATAACCTTGTATGTATATTTGAGAGAAGAAATAAAGAAATATATATATCGGATTTTTTAGGGTTTTCTCTTCTGGAGCGATTGGGAACAAAGTGCGCCGCGAATCGAACGTGCAACACTAGCCGGACGCGATCGCAAACGTATTGTACGCGTCGAATCAACGGGCGAGGGCGCATGGCTCAACGGAATCGCTCTAGACCACCGTGCTGAGAGACTTTATTGGATCGACGCACGCTCTGACTCCATACACACTGTTACGTACGCGGGCGAGGACGTACGCGAAGTGTTACGCGGGCACGGGGCCTTGTCACACCCATTTGCGGTCACCGTGTTTGAATCGCACGTGTATTGGACGGATTGGCGAAGTAACAGCGTCGTGCGTGCCAATAAGTGGAACGGATCTGATGTTACCGTTGTGCAACGGACGCTTACCCAGCCTTTTGACCTTAAGGTAGGTTTTATTTATTTTTGAAACATCGTTCAAGTACGTGACGCTTTTTTTGGAGATTTTTGACCATATAACGCGGTCACATCCCCGGCGTTTCCATAACAGTGACTTCGAAAAAATTTTATTAAATTTCAAATAGTAGACAACTTTTCCTTTGATATAATTTGATGTTTTGTTAAATACTCAAAATCTACTTGGTTTATCAACAAATTATTGATTGATTATTTGATTGATTTGGCCAGGTGGCCTATTATGTTGCCCCGAGGCCGCTCAGACCTCTTAATCCGGCCCTGCTCCATACAGTAATGAGTCTATTAAATATGAATTTGCCTCAATTAGGAATCAGACCTGGAGTGTCATTAGATAAATATGTAACGAGTTAGATTCGTCCGCATGAAATCGTATGTATAATGTTCAAACAAGTCCATATATAATATATTAAAATTGGTTCCGAAAGATATGCCTCTTAAATTTTTTTTTAGTTATATTTGTAGGCATGTCTTAATGAATCTTAAATAAATGATTACAGGTGATTCACCCCAGTAGGCAGCCGGCTAATCTCATCAATCCATGCGGCGTCAACAACGGGAACTGCTCACACCTTTGTCTCATAGACACACCCGAACAACGGGTCTGCGCATGTCCACACTTAATGAGGCTTACTGCTGACAATCTTACTTGTGAAGGTAGCATTGATGTTTTATTAATGCTATTAATTTAATGTTTCATTCATTATCCAGTAGATTCGTATTTGATTTGATAAATACTCAAGGGACTAGAGATGAATTTAAAATTATCAAGAATTCAAAATCACAAGCGTTTAAACACATAGGGGAAGATTCAGGAGACTCAAGAGTTTGATCAAAAACCTTTTTTTGAGAGACTTCAGTCTATCACTGTCATGATCAAACATTAACATTAACTGTTTGAAAGAAGACTGGAATCCGAACTAATCTATATCTCATTTATAGGTGTATGTATACAATTACGGGTTTGCTCATGTATATAAGCAAACGATAGATCTGTGAAGATAAGCACTTCAAATTATAGAGAATAGAAAAGATACTATTTCTGAAACTTTAAATTATCGGAATCAATTAACATCAACTATATGTTTGTCTCAAATAGTAAAATGCAACCTAAAACTTCCCCACTTAGTATAAAAAACTGTACCAATTTCAATGTATATGTAAATTATAACTTTTATAAGAAGTAAATGATTAGTTAGTTTATTGCGTTAGTGTGAGTATGCGTGCGGAACCGTCATTGCAACTTGTTCCGACTGTGGACATTTGTCGGAACTCTTTGCAATGACAGGCTTTCCGCACTTGTAATAAAATATACTATATTAGTTTAGGTATCTGTATTTCATGATTTTTTTTCCAGCGGAAAAGCAACTCTTGCTGGTGGGCGTGAGTGGGGCCGTACGCGGTCTTGCTCTAGCAGGCGCCTTAGCACAAGTAGCGCCCACATTGGCTGGCCCTCAATTAACCACGCCCGCATCACTACAAGTCTTCACTCCCGAACACGCCGTATACTGGGCGGACACAGACACAAATGAGATCAAAAGAGCTGACGTGAGAGGTGGTAACGTCGTTGTTATCGCCGACAGTGGGGTATCACATCCGCGCGCGCTTGCAGTACAATGGTCGGCGCGGATTTTGTACGTATGTGCACGTAAGACGCTCGCTGTGGCCGGTCTACTTGGTGAGCGACTTACGCCGTTATACGCTGAACAGTTTAACGTAAGCGCCCTAGCAGTGCACCCGCACACGGGCGACATCTATTGGGCGGCACAGGCTAACGGCGGTGAACGTATCGAGACCGCTAGGGGTGATGGCAGCCAGCGTCGTGTGTTGATCGACTCTAACAACGATGCTCACCTCGCAGGCGTTACGAGTATGACCCTGGATGTTGATAAGGATTTATTGTATTGGGTGAATACAGCATCGGCCAGTATTCAGTATTTGGATCTAAGAACAAACAAGGCGACTACGGTTAGATTTTTTATAGTTTACTTATTTATTTATTCATAATATACTTGCATCGAAAATATTGCACTAAAACCTCAAAGCTACATTGTATACCTTGCCTTGCCTGGCACTGAACCCTAAAACAGGCTTGCATGTCCTCAAAGCATTGTTCATTAATATTAACTTAAACTAACACATAAATTGGTAGATTATATATTTTGAAACTGAATAAGTTTATTTGCCCTTTTTATTGTCATTTGTAGCATTACAAAAAACACATTTCTTTTCTAATAGAACTAGAGGAAATGTATTTCGTTTGTAACGTTATAGTTAGCGCTACCGATGGGTGCACGTCCAACTGCCGTAGAGGTGTACGCGGGCGAAATCATTTGGGCGGATTCGGCTACGGGCGCACTTCTAGCCTGTGCCCAACGAGATTGTGCGCGATTACGTATACTCCGGAATAATACTGGTACGTCATTAAGTAAACATATGATATAGTCTAGATTATCTGTGTAAAATAGGCTTACTATAAACTTAACGATTATCCAGTCGATAAAAAGGCCTATGACCAGTGCTGGGCAGGCTTCTTCTAATTAATTTGCTATATTTGTTTTAAAATAAGTTTTCTTTTGATGATTTGCTTTTTTAAAAGAGTACCGACAGTTTTTGACGCAGGCTTTTTTTCTCGGCCTACACCCTCTGTCTTCTTTGTCTTTTAATGTGGTTTAAGGGAATATCTCTATCTTATATTCCATGATAAACATATTTTATTTTATTTATTTATTTTTTGAATACATATTTTTTTTACCCAATAATTTAAAGAGTTCACAGTTCAGAGTGTGTGTTCTCACATTGCTTTAAATATTTTAAACATTTTGTTAGACTCAGTTTTTACTAAGGATCTTTTATTTTTTTTCTTGTGATGTTCTATCGATATAACAGCACATTATTATCCCTCGATTGAACCATTACACGTTATACAGATGGCGTGATATCACTGCGCGTATACGATGCGAGTGCGCAGAATATAACCTCAAAAAGTGCGTGCGCGAATCGCGGTCCGAAAGAACAATGTGCGCACTTGTGTTTGCCCGTGTCGCGTACTAAATCAGTATGTCGCTGCGCACTGGGTTATCGCCAAAACGGAACTACTTGTTCACGTAAGTTTTTAGGGTTGTAGCACTTTAAATTTTAGAGATTGTTTATTTTGGAGGGACTCTCAATTTTCTCTTAGGATCTGTAATTTTTTGAAATTTTTTGACGTGACAACGTCTAATCGATGGACGCCGGCTGCACGTACAAAAAACTATGACTCATTGCACGCTTGCGCCGTATCTATCTCTCTTTCTCTCGAGTATGCAATTATTTCATCAATATTTCGTTAACGTTGTCACGTTAAACTATCGTCCGTACACTAACTATACCGACAAATATTTTATTAAATTATTTGTTGTAATTATTCAGATCTAATACTTATTCATTAAATTAACTTTAGTTATCTCTTACTTAATATTTTAATGAAGTCATATATCAAGTGAGAGTGGAGATTATCAGAATAAATTAAAATAACATTGTTTTATATTTGAATTATTTTGCAAGTATAACAATGGGCGTGTGTTTTTCTTTAGCTATCGAACCTGCATTAATTTACTCACTGAGCTGGGAACTGCGTGGTGTTTCCCTGAAGGGGTCAGTCGAAGATGCCCTGACACCTCTGCCACAGGTCACTTCAGCAGCCGCTATCGACTATTACGCTAGTACGTATACCTTCACAACGATACAACTTTTTTTTTATTTAGAAATATATATTCACTGTGATAATTTAAATTCTAGTTTCTTTTTGCGCAGAATGGTTTTGCTCGTAAAGTATTGGTAGGCTACAAACCAATTATTTTGATAAACGTAGCAATATATAATGTTAATTTTCAATAACAAATGAAACATATTTTTATATGAGAATTTAATGAAATATGAGAGTATTGGCCTAGTGGCTTTAGCGTGCGACTCTCATACCTGAGGTCGTAGGTTCGATCTCCGGCTGTGCACCAATGGACTTTCATTCTATGAGCGCATTTAACATCTGCTCGAACGGTGAAGGAAAACATCGTGAGGAAACCGATATGTCTTAGACCCAAAAAGTCGACGACGTGTGTCAGGCACTGGAGGCTGATCACCTACTTGCCTATTAGATTTAAAAATGATCATGAAACAGATTCAGAAATCTGAGGCCAAGACCCAAAGAGGTTTTAGCGCCACTGATTTATTTAATAACATATTGAAAAGGTTTTCTTCTTAGTATTATTACTAGCTTAGAACAAATGTCTTCAATGTCGTTTTAAATTTGGTAATATTTCTTATGAATAAATATGAAACTATAGTTCAATAGATTTGTTTAGTTATTTATACTGACCATTTCCCAGAGGAGGAGTGGTTATATTGGGCGGACCCAGAAGCAGGGGCGGTGTGGCGAGTCCAACGAGATGGTTCCAAACGCCAGAGGGTGCTTCAGCAGGCGGATGGAGGGAATGAAGAAGGGCTCCCCCTTTACTCTTTAGCGGCCCTAGCCGTGGATTGGTTAGCGGGGAACTTGTATTGGAGTGACCCAGCTAGAGCACTTCTAATGGTTGCCCGGCTTGATGGGTCACATCGATATGTATTGAAAGATACGGACCCATTTGTTGCTACAAGTAAGTTTTTGCGTAGGGAATCTGACAGACGTCCTATACACACGTCTTACATACGAAATTTCATCGAAATACATCCAGCCGTTTAGGAGTTCAATAACAAACACATGCACGGAAGAGTTATATATATACCAGATGTTTATTATTTTTTTTTTATAGAACAGGGGGCAAACGGGCACGAGGCTCACCCGATGTTAAGTCATACCGCCGCCCATGGACACTCTCAATGCCAGAGGGCTCGCGAGTGCGTTGCCGGCCTTTTAAGAATATTTATGCTGTATTGATAAATAACCTAGATGCCGATTGTAGCGCCGTCAGCCGGGCTTATTTGTCAATCTAAACCATCCAGGGTGCCACTCAAAAATTAAATAAAAAAAATACAAAAAAGTTTATTGAAATCGGTCATCTGTTTCAGTTCAGTGACATACACACGTATAAAGATCTCTCTGTCTGCTAACTTGTAAAGCTTTTAAGATAAAGCTCGTAAAATGCCTGTTTACGAAACAACTGGTGTGAACTATGTGAACGTCTCCCTTGTTTAAAATGTTACAAGCAGTAAATGTAAAATTAAATTCATTTAATATTTCTTTTTTTTGACGTTCATAAGTGTACATTGTTACCTACATGAATAAATAAATTTTGAATTTTGATTTATCAATATTGTCCTTTAGCCTTGGCGGTTGACGCGGCTCGTGGTTGGCTTTTCATGTCGGGAGGAGGTTGGATACAACGGACCAGACCTGATGCTTCAGATCCCGCTTTGCTGTACAATGGGACAGCCGTTGCTCATATTGCAATTGACACTGAGGTAAAACAAATATATATATATATATTTTTTTTTATAGAACCGGGGGCAAACGGGCAGGAGGCTCACCTGATGTTAAGTGATACCGCCGCCCATGGACACTCTCAATGCCAGTGGCGCGAGTGCGTTGCCGACCTTTTAAGAATTGTCGAATTGAATTGAATATGTCGCAAATCAGAGAGTTAATTTAATCACTAGTGACTAAGGCCGGCTACGCACTCGCGAGCCCTCTGGCATTGAGAGTGTCCATGGGCGGCGGTATCACTTAACATCGGGTGAGCCTCCTGCCCGTTTGCCCCCTGTTCTATAAAAAAAAAGTTCAGGACGTTGTTGTATGGGGTTTTTTCATGAACTGTAAATTATGCCTAATTAAAATAACGACGTGAATTGATTGTGATTGTAGATCCTATTTCATTGAGCTTTTAATATGTCAAGTGTAAAAGCCAAAATTTAACGCGTAGATCCGTTCGTAAAAATTGTATTGAACTTTGACGTACGTCATAGTTACGTACGCTAAGTTTTGACCCCGATTTTTCGACATCGTATTTCCTCTATGTAATTTTTTAATGTTTCCTTAGAACGAGATGGTGTACTGGGTGGAATGGTGGGATGAACCGTCAGTATGGTGCGTACCATATTCTGGTGGTGTTCGACGCAGAGTATGGCGTGGTGCACCTCTTCATCGACCTGTCGCTATTGCAGTATCTGCTGGAAATCTATACTGGCTTGACACGTGAGCTAATAATTTTAATACTCCACATTGTTTTATCAGATAGATTACATGCGTGTTAAACGGACATTTTTGGATAAATAATTTTATTGACATAGTACTTTTAATTTATGTAGACAGGTAAATTAAAAATACTAAACATTATTTCAGGACGTTAGCTGACGGTAGCGTTGCACGGGCGCCGATCTCCAATTTGAAGAATTACACTTTGCTGGTTGACAATGTTGGAGACAGTCTGAAAGATCTTGTGGTGAGTAAAAATGTATTTGAGAGAAAGAAAGAAAGAAATAACTTTATTAGACACAAAATACATTAATGTTTCTATAAAGTAGAGTGCACTGGCCCCCACACTAGGATTCCCTGTGTTGTGGGCAGCCAGTCTCTTCCTTTTACATCTAAACGGTACTTAATTAATTAATTTTACTTAACAAATTTATACCTATACTATTTTTGTACGATAAGAATGTTTTCTGTATTAGTATAGGACAGCTTAACAAGATATTTTTTGAGTTTTTTAGTGAAAGTATGTAATGTGATTTTCGAAATGTTAGTGATAATTTTATTTTTAATGAAGTGGTTAAAGATGAATGGGCCTCGGAAGGAGAAAAAGCGTTGAGCGAAAAAAGTGCGATTTTTATTTTGCTTATATAAAGGTTTGCGTTTGGTTAGATTTGGTGTAGGGGGTGTTTGTTTCCAAAAAAGCCTGCATATTGCCATCAAATATAGTTTTATATATTAATTTTAATTTCTTTATATATTAATTTTTACTCACCACAATAAGTAAAGGTTGACCTTGTTTGAAATGTATTATTAAATAATAGTCTATATACTACACGGTCAGCTGCTGCGAAATATATGCGCCGCCATATTGGCCTTGGCTGCTATGACGAGCGCCTTTCACTTTATCCCTACTCCGCGGCCGACCGTCACGCGACATGCAACACACAGACAAAAAAATTGAGACGATGTAATAAAAGTTTCACATCGAAGCGAGAGGAATATATTATACAATTACGTATCTGCACATTTTTTTATGTATATGTATTTTTTATTTTAGATTTGGTCAAGTGCGAACCAAAGCGTATCGAGTAGTGCAAATGGATGCGCAATGTCATCTGGTTACGGTGGTTGCGAGGCCCTTTGTCTATGGGACGGATCACGGGCGCGTTGTGCGTGCCCGCACGGAGATCTGGCTTCAGATAATAAGACGTGCAAGCGTAAGTATTTACTTTATTATTTTTTATTGGGATATTTTAGCTACACAGAAGCTGATACGTACGATGAATTAAATATTTTAGTGTTAAACGGTAACATAATAATAATGGATTTGCACGTTGGGGCCGTTCAAGTGTTACGTCATCAGATTTACTTTAATAGATCCCCCCCCCCTTTTCTTTCCTGCAAAAGTAAGCAATGCTCTCAAATCTTAGAATGTAAACGTATAAATTTTTTGTAAGAATCCTCGAAAATGCATGCGACATTTCGTTTACAATGTGTGTAAAAAAAGTAAAGAATTACTTTTGACATTATCACCAAACAAGAAATTTAATAATTTAAAATTTATTGTGTGTGACACAAATATGAAAGAAGAAACGTAATGTTTCGAATTATGTTATGTTTAATGCAAGATTATAATAAAGTCCATGGGCAGCGGTATCACTTAACATCAGGTGAGCCTCCTGCCCGTTTGCCGCCTGTTAAAAAAAAAAGAAATAAGAATATTCTGTTTAATTTTTGTTAGCTAATTAATCTGATGAATTAATAAACTGGTTGTCAACAGACACGGCAAGGTTTTGATTTTGTATGTTTTTGTTTCAGCGTATTCGTCATTTATTATGTACGCACGCGTGTCCAAGATAGACAGCATACACCTTCAGGATGAGAACAATCTTAATTCGCCCTATCCACCTATTGAAAACAAGTTAGTATTCTTTGCTACGCTGGATTTCTTTTTAAACCTATTTCTGGTCTACGTTCTTGATATTGAAGGTCCAATTAATTTAACGAGTTCATTGAAACTGGTTATGCTTATTCGATAAAAGGAGAAAAACTTTTCCGGGAAGTCTAGTAATTTAGAATGAATTGTGTAAAACTTCTCTTGCAATAATGTGTTATTGGAGATGGGATGTACCCAATACTTTCGATTCCGCTTCTTTTTTTTTATCCTTTGTATTAAGTATAAGGCAATTATAATTTTTTTTTTCGACTGATCTCTTCGCCAGCTCTAGTAAATTAATCGATCGGCCAAACCATTTGTTGGCTAGTCTGCGCGCTCGCGACCAACCCAACTGTTTTGTTGGTACAGTGTGCGCACGATCAGGCCAACTCGACTAAACTATCGGCCGACAGTAAGTCTGTAGTCTGCGGGCACCCTTATTGTTCCAAATTAGGGTTGCCAAGAAAATTTTTGTAGCGATAGGACCGTCCGTTGCCTAATTACTCATGTGACCTGCTGTATATATATACAATATGTAAATGTTTTAAATATGTTTTTAATGATCAGTTTATTATATTAGTATATTCAGTCATTTTATTTTTTCTGTTGGTACGGGAACACAATAATTTACAATTGCTGACGTCACACATACTTTTACTTTTATTAATATTAACTGTGTGTCTTTTGTTTTTAGGACTCTCATGCGAAATGCGATCGCTTTGGCGTACGAGTATGACACTCAAACGTTGCTGTATTCCGATATACAACGCGGTTCCATCAATATCGTTCATTTCAACGGTTCCGGACATTCCGTATTGCTTGACAGTAAGTCCTGCTGCTATCTTAGAGATTCCAATATAACATATAAAAAATATTTTATATAATTTTAACGTTTAAAAATGCGTATACCATCTGATTAAAATTATTTATAACATAATTCTATATAAGATAATTCAAGTATGTTTAAATAGATTTTTGATCCTTTAATTGTTTTAAGTAGATCATTTAAACATTTAAACACGTTTCTGTTTCAATCTTCTTCTTATCTGTGTGTCCTTTTTTAGAAAAGATCTCTTTCAAATCCCACCATCCCTCGCTGCACTGTGCAAAACTCTGCAATGTACCACCTGTTGTTTCTTTAATTTGTCTCCCTGTTTTTCGTTTTCTGTACCTTGGCCCCGCCAATTTACTTAATAAATACATTTAAACAGATGTACTCATCCCATTGAATTTTTACGTTTACCAGTATTAAGAAAATTATAAGTACTACAACAATAGTTCTCCTTACGTGATCAAAAATATCTAAGAGTAATAAATTGACGTTTGCAAGAAAACACAATTTTCCATAGATAAAAAAAGGCATAAAACTAAGCCATTCCCATATCTCTTATAGATTTGTATATTAATTAGCCCTATAATTTCAGAATGTGGAGCTGTGGAGGGCATGGTAGTATCATTGACGACGGGTACGTTATATTGGACGTGCGCGTCGTGCGGGGCGATACGTTCAGCGCCGTTGGCAGAATTGAGAAACGCAGCACCAGCACATCGACCTGCCCTTGTACGCACACTGCTGCAGTTGACGACTGCTGATCGACCACGAGCGATCGATTACGATCCTTGCGAGCAGTATGTATTTTTTTTTAAACAGTGTCAGACATGTATGGGCAATATGTATAAAGGTTGAATATATATTTTGTTATCTCGAAAGTTTAATAGTTATTAAATTTAAATAATTGTGCAGTTAATAATATTTGGTTGAATTAAGAAAAAAAAATTTAAACCTTAAGAATAATACGTAAAGTGTCTGTTAAACCAGATACACCAGACATTTAGGTTTAAAAACTATTTTCTCCAAACAGACAAAAATGTCACTTACATGAGAAACAATACTTGGTACAGGTAAACATAACATTGTAGTCGTTCAATATTTACACATAATCATAAATCGTACATGCAACAAACCCAAAAGTAAAAGAAACCAAAGATACACGAATAAAAACCAATTATAAAGAAATAAAAGTAAATTAAATTAAAAGTACCCAGCCTCGTTTTGAATACATTGAAAGAAATAATATTTTTTTATTTTTGTGGGTAGTTTATTATACAGCTGTGCGCCTTCGTAAGTAAACATTTTTTTGCACAAACAATGTTGCACTACCTAAAATACGCACGAACTACGGCAAAAAAATGTTTACTACCGAAGGCGCGCAGCTGTATAATAAACTACCCACAAATATAAAAAAAAAATATTATTTCTTTCAATGTATTCAAAATTTATGTATTTAACTATACCATATTGCAGCCGTGTGTACTGGACAAACTGGAACGAAAAGCGTCCGCGTATTTCTCGTGTGCATTCAACCGGCCGTGGCGCTTCGGACGTTATAACGACGGACATTCTGATGCCCAACGCGCTCGCACTCGAACACGACGCACGCTTACTGTACTGGGCCGATGCACGATTAGATAAGATTGAACGCGCCAGATATGATGGATCGCATCGACGGGTAAGTTTCACTCTGTAAACATATTTTTGTCATTCTTTACTATTACGTATATATATATTTTTTTTTCAATGTTAGTAATAGTTAATAAGTTATTTTTAACTTCTATTATTAATTTTCTCCTATACTATTATATTTTAATATTTCTAGTTTAAAGTTTAATGTTTAAAGAACTTTATTTCTCATTACAAGAAAATATTTTATTTACATGAGAAACTTAATATGTATATATACGAGCGAGATACACGTCGCCATTAGTCGTCTTAATTTTAGTCAACTGTGTTCATTCTAACATGCATTTTTACTGCCTTTTTGAATTTGTCAAACACTCCAATATTGCGACATTGAGATCGTAATTGTTTTAATAATTGCACACTCTCATGCCTAATAGATTTCTTCTAATAATTTATACGCGGCTTCGCAACTATGGAGAGAGTTATTTAAATTTTTTTAAATAACTCTCCAATTCAGAGAGTTATATATATATTAATATAGTAATAATAATAGTATTAAAAAAATATTGGTCCATAAAACCTCTTCGTTTTTAAATAAATTTTAAATTTTACAACAGATAGTGACTCGCGCCCGTAGCGAACACCCGTACGCTATAGCAGTGGGGGGAGGATACGTGTTTTGGACAGATTGGGTGTCACGCAGCGTGTTAAGAGCAGACAGACGCTCCGGTGTTGCACGTACGCTACGTCGTAATCTGCCAAGACCTTGTGGGATAGTGCTCATAGCTCCCAATCATCATCAATGTACGTATTTCAAGACACATTATTATTATTGAATATGAATTCAAGTAATGAGAGCAAAGTAACTGTATGCCTAATTCATATTTATTTAACTAACTGCTTTTCGTTTTTATATTAATAAAAAAGGAGAGTGTCTTTAAATTTTAACTCCCATGATTATGTAGTATTAAGATCTTAAGTCAAGTGTACGCAACGAACAAACGTAACGTACGTAAAACTTTCTTTTAGTTAATAATGTTATATTCTTTTTGTAAAAAAATTTTAATAGAATCTATAAATTTTCCTGAAATTCCTCGAGGATTTACTATACAATTACTTCAATTACTTAATAGTAAGTAATTCTGTCTGTATATAAATTTGTTTTTTATATATAATTCTAATAATTTCAGGTTCATTAGACCCATGCGCAGTAATGAATGGTGGATGCGCAGAGCTCTGTGAGATATCAGCTAATGGGCACGCAACGTGCGCGTGCGAAAGTGGTCGCGTACTCGCACGCGATGGACGTGCGTGTCATCCTGCACATGACGTCTGCCCACACGATATGTTTGCGTGTGCCGAAGGTGCCTGCTTGCCTGCCCAACTTGTGTGCGATGGCGTTAACCATTGCAGCCCCGATGCTGATGCTAGCGATGAAGATATTTACTATTGCAGTAAGTTATAGTGTTCAAAGCAATTGTATTAAAAGATTTGCATTGATTTCTCACATGTAGAATGTTATTGAACTCTTAATTTCACATAAGAATCTGTTGTGTTCTAGACCTCTTTAATCATAAAAAATATAACATCGATATTGTACGAGCCATGACTATACATTTTACTCATTAGACTTTCTTAGTTTTAATCTTTAAAATATCTTCACTAGCATTGCATTCATTCGTTACATAGCAATTAACATGTCATTATTTCACTTATATTGATGTACGCGAGTGCTTATATAAAGTAAAACAAAAATCCTCTATTATTTAAAGCACTCCGATCACACAGGAACGGTAATGATATAAAGAAATCAAACTATCATACCTCAATTCTGAATCATAAGGCAAACATAACTTTAAATTTTAGGGCATTGTAAAATAAACCTTAGTACAGTGCAACATTCAAATTAAAATAACTCTGAAGCAGACCGCTAATAGTGATATAGGCTAAGGAATTCAAAAACACATTCGCTTAAAATTTTCTATCTATTTATAACTACTAACTACTACTACTAACATTGCTATGGAACCTTGTTTTCCGAAATAAACAATTAAATTAAATTAAAAAATAACTTCATCCAGCATCCCGTACATGTCCCGAGGACACAATGTCATGTGGGGCAGGTGGACGGTGCGTTCCTGCGTCACGTGTTTGCGACGGCCACGCAGATTGTGATGACGCAGCCGACGAGCGGGACTGCGACTGCGCGTCTGATCAGTACAAGTGAGCATATAGCCTTTTTATGTGTAGGAGAAATATCGTCACTCCATCGATACTGACATCGACAAAATATAAACATCGATATTTTGAAATACGGTTAGAATAACTTTATTTCTCATATGAATTAAAAAATTCGCTTACTGAGAAAAACATTACAAGACTAAATAATTATTACTAGAACGCACAGAAGGTACCTATACAAATATTCACAAAACAAATACAGTAACAAAAATGCAGGTAGACACAACAGACTCGAAACGGTCAACCAAGCAAAAACATAGGTTAAATGAAAAATAAATTAATAGATGCGCTGATGGTGCGTGCGTATCTGCATCTGCACGTTGCGATGGTGCAGCACAATGCGCGGATGGATCAGACGAAGCCGGCTGCGGAGCTGACTCCTGTCGGTCTGGCTCTTTGCGCTGCCTGTCTGGCAGCACGTGCTATCCACCTTCATCCCGATGCGATGGCCACTTCGACTGCGCGGATGAGAGCGATGAAGCTGATTGTCCAGCTGGAAGTACAATATCCTTTGAATCAAACCAGGGTTTTGACACCCAACCGTTGTTGGGATGTCATTCAGGCCAGTATCGTTGTGGCGGTGCGGGGGCCGTCGAGTGTATTCCCTTAGCTTGGTTGTGCGATGGACGTCTGGACTGTACTGATGGATCAGATGAGGCTTCACATTGCAGTAAGTTGTTTGATGAATTTCTTCTGATCCTTCCTTCTCTTTCTATTTTTTATTTTAAATTTTCTATCATTTTATTTTACTTTTATATACCTACCGTGATTTAATTAAATATTTTAATGTTTCATTATTTCACTTAATTATACGGTATTTACAATTTTCTTAACCTATATAATAATACTGAAAAAATTATTAAACAGAAAATTAAATAAATTTGAAAAGTTACGTCCCTGTGGCTGGTGTATGTGGCGCCGGCTGCATTAGCATTTCCTCACTGTATTTTAGTATTTCTCTGTTATTTGTAATTATGTAGTTCTATCGAATTTATGACTAAACATAAATAAAGCTCAAAATTCATAGTGAACAAATTATCTTATAATCGTTCTGTAAGTTCTGTTTTTAACAGACCTTACAGAATATGTGAGAATTACCTATAAAAGTCTTTATATGTCATATAGTATTTCTAAAACAAGTATTTAACATTTTGATCGTATGTTACATTAGGAAGCCGAAACGTAACTTCAGAATGTGTTGGTGGACGCTGCGCATGCGCACCGGGCTCCTTCCGCTGCGCACATTCCGCTGTCTGTCTGTTAGCCGTAAGTATTTTATTAACATAAAAACCGTATATAAAACTATGATAATATAC
This sequence comes from Pieris rapae, assembly GCF_905147795.1. Taxonomy (NCBI): domain Eukaryota; kingdom Metazoa; phylum Arthropoda; class Insecta; order Lepidoptera; family Pieridae; genus Pieris; species Pieris rapae. The sequence continues at coordinate 1,886,963 of NC_059513.1, forward strand.
AACCTCCTCATTTAATTATTGTTAATACATTTTTAAATAATTACCAGAGTTTATACTGCGATGGAGATGCGGATTGCGAGGACGGATCAGATGAACCTCCGGGTTGTTCAGCTCGTTCGACTCCCGTCTCGGGATCTCCAGACCCATTGGCTACACCAGATCCGATCAATGGCACAGATAACGTAACAGAATCAGAAGTGATTATTATGTGTGTGGAACCAGGTGCTATTTACTGTTCAGGCCGGTGTGTCCCACCCGCATTGCAATGTGACGGGCGGGACCATTGTCTCGACAGCGGTGGATCCGGGGCTGGCTCTGATGAAGATCCGGTTATGTGTTGTAAGTAAACATTTCGAATACTTTATTCAGGCTTTCTCACCTAAATTTTTGGCGCGCACCATCGTTTAGTGAAATCGCCTGCCCATTGAAGAGTTTCCAAACCAATTCCACTTAGGGTCCTTCAAAAAAAGACCAATTCTTAAAAGTCCGGCAACGCACTTGCGAGCCTCCTGCCCGTTTGCCTCCCATTATATTAAAAAACAGAAATCTTCTTTTCATTAGTTCTTCACTGGAGGTTGTGTTGGTGTTGTATTCGAACATTATGTCTTAACATCCATACTAACTGAAATATTAAATCAGTAGATAACTGCTGTATTATTTCAGCATCATACGCTCGAGAATTCGGTTCCGAGGCAGAAGCGGCGGTATCACGGGGGACGTGCGGCCGCGGCGAATGGCGATGTGGGAATGGCGCGTGTGTTCTGCAAACCGCACTTTGTGACGGCCTGGACTCGTGCGGAGATTTTACGGACGAAACACATTGTAGTACGTAGATTTGTACGTTAAAAGTGGGGGTATTTAAATGGCGGAAACAGGCCTAGTAGTGAGCCGAGTGGATTTTACTAACTTTGGAGGACATATATTTCGCTGTTTCGCTTCGTTTGTTTTAAAAATACATTTTACATGGTTTTTGTTATGTTTGTTTATATCTCCTGTATTATGTTCTGAATATTTAACTTGTTTCGTAATAAAGGACGATTTCGTACTTACGCACATCTCGATCTCACAAAGATCGATTACGTACTGACGATATTGCTAGCATGCACGCTTTCGACACAGTCAATAAATATTGACAGATCTTGATGAATCACAAAAATCTAGATTTTATGTCAATATGCTCAATATTTAATTTTGCCGCGTTTACACATCAATATATATATTGACGAGAACTCAAGGATCGCGATATATAATGACCGTCTGACCTCTGCCATAGAAGATCATTTCCTTTGCAGATATAGACGAGTGCCAAGTGGGCAACGGTGGGTGCGCTCACAACTGTACGGAGCTGTCCGTCGGCCGGGCTTGTTGGTGTCAGCCAGGGTGGAGGAGAAGCGGAGTAGGGGGAGCCGAATGTCAGGATGTAGACGAGTGCGCTGAAGATGAACCCTGCGAACATCACTGCAGGTAACTCTTATGTGTTTCTGATTAAAAAAATTTTTCTATAAGATTTGTTATTTCTTAAACTGTTACCTTGAATAGGTTCACCAATTGAGATAACTGAAATAAAATAATAAAACAGGTTTAATAAGGCAGCTTTTCAGGGCCTGGGTTTGAACTATTGCTTACATTTTGATTTCATTTGAATGCTTTATTCTCTTAAATAGGTAAATATATATATTGATTCCCCTTTTAGAAATTCCATCGGAAGTTTCAAATGCTCCTGCACAGCAGGCTATCGCCTTATGGAAGATGGTGTCAGCTGCATTCCTATATCATGTGAGTTTTTTTACTAGCAATCTAAAAATTTATCGTAACTGAATATTATGATAACAATTTTCCTTCAACAGCGATAAAGGCGACCCTCATCTTCACGAACCGGTACTACATCCGCCGTACTGCTCTCCGCTTAGACAACGATGTAAGCGAGGCCAGCACATCACTACTCGTACATAACCTTACGAACGCCGTTGCCCTGGACGCGTTATGGGTGCGCGGCTGTCTCTACTGGAGCGACGTCACCCGTCTCGGAAGTTCTATTAAACGCGTCTGTCGACCTGCTGCCTTACACGCACCTCTGACGCCGACGTTTTCCCCCGCACCTACACTTCCAACTGCGTTACGTCCGGAGGAGTATTCTGTGGTAGCCGGCGCGACACTCCAAAATCCGGACGGATTGGCCGTCGATTGGGTCGCGGGAAACGTATACTGGTGCGATAAGGGCACGGACACGATCGAAGCGGCGAAATTGGATGGACGTCACCGGCGTGTAATTATCCGCAGTGGGTTGCGTGAGCCAAGGGCGTTGGCTTTACACCCAGCAGTTGGCCGCTTGTACTGGTCGGATTGGGGCACTGAGCCACACATAGGCCGGGCCGGGATGGACGGCTCGCAGCGTAAAATTATCATTTCGACGAACCTCGGCTGGCCCAATGCCCTCACCGTATCGTACGCCTCTAAGGAGCTCTATTTTGCGGATGCGCGTGAAGATTACATTGCAGTCGCTGACCTGGATGGAAATCATGTTAGGATACTGCTCTCTCGAGGTGAGATTTCTGAATGATTATTCTATAGTTATTTTATTACAACTATGTAACTACCGAACTGCACAGTGCCAGAAGTATTTCCAATTTACGACTTTTAAGGTGTTTTACATAAATTTATTTTTAATTGAATTTTGTTTTTCAAATCACGTGACAGATCGCATGCCATGGCTTCGTCTCCATCACGTTTTCGCGATAGCGGCTTGGGCAGGCCGCGTGTACTGGAGTGACTGGGAGACACGGGCTATTGAGAGTTGCCGCCGCAGACCGGATATGAATTACAATGTAAGAGAACTACTTTAAACGCTTTTTAGAACAGGCCTGGAGCTTCAAACAAATCGAGTGCCAGACTCGCCATCGCCGATCAATCACAATAGAGTGACGAGTTTCGTCTTTCATAGATAGATACACTATTTTTTCTCAAGTACCCCGCACTAAACTTTCTATCCGTTTTGTATTTCACGAAAGTGAGGAACTTTTATTTGAACCTGGAATACTAGACGTTAACTCGATGTCTACAGGAAACGGGAGAGCAACCGGCGTGGCGTGGAGGTGCTTGGCGATGCCGCACTGAAGCGCGTGCTGTTCACAAACCCATGGATTTACGTGTGCTGCATCCGGCACGTCAACCACTATCACCCGAGTTGACCTTGGCATGTGAGCGACTCAACTGTTCCGGCTTATGTCTTTTGAGTCCCGCCGAAAAGGATGACGAAGGGGCAGTGGCCCGCTGTGCCTGTCCCGAGCACTGGGCGCTAGAAGCGGATGGACGCTCTTGTCGACCTAATTGTACCTCCGCTCACTTTGTGTGCGCGAAGGCACTCAAGTGCATCCCTTTCTGGTGGAAATGTGATACCCAGGTACGACTTCTTCTGATTTTCTCTTTTTTACTTCCTCACAGTCGACTACTGTGGTGTGTTTTTTATTTTCAATTATTTCATTTTGATTATTTTTAACATCTCCAGGACGATTGCGGCGATGGATCTGATGAACCCGATTCGTGCCCGGCGTTCCGATGTTCGCCGGGGCAGTTCCAATGCACTAACGGGCGTTGCGTGCACCCTGCGCACATCTGTGACGGTGTGCAACAGTGTGGTGACGGATCCGACGAAACCGACTGCGACCGCTTCACCTGCCTCGCATCGCAGTGGCAGTGCCGAGGGAACCGTACCGCCGGTGTGACCGCCCGCTGCGTTCCCGCCGCCGCTCGATGCGACGGTCGCCCCGACTGCCCGGACGGAGACGACGAGCTCGATTGTCCGCCTCGCACTTGCCCGCCGCAGCACTTCACTTGCGGCAACGGAGCCTGCGTTCCGCTCGTGTGGCTCTGCGATCAAGACTCGGACTGCGAGGACCGATCGGACGAAGGTGCCGTGTGCGAGGCCAGACAGTGCGGCCGGGCCGAGTTCCGTTGCACGTCCGGGCGATGCATCCCTCGCGAGTGGCTCTGCGACGGCGAGCCCGATTGTCCAGCGCGCGAGGACGAAAGCGAGTGCCCGGCCCGGGCCGCCTGCGACGCGACCTACTTCCGCTGCGGGGACGGCCGCTGCGTGCCGGGTCGCTGGCGCTGCGATTTCGAGGAGGACTGCGCGGACGGTTCCGATGAACGGGAGTGCGTGCCGCGCGCCTGCAGCGAGTCGGAGTTCCGCTGCGATAACGGAGAATGTATTCGTGGCGCGCTCCGTTGCTCGGGGGCGCCGGATTGTAGCTCGGGCGAGGACGAAGCGGGTTGTGCTCCGCGATGTGGTGAAGGCGCTCGTGCTTGCCCCACCGGGGGAGAGTGTCTACCTGCCGAATGGTGGTGTGATGGCGAACCCGATTGTCCAGATGGAGCCGATGAAGCGGGTTGTAACGCGACGATAGGAGCGGACGTAGGCCGGTGTGGGGCGCGGTTGACTTGCGGATCGCGGTGTGTGCCCGCAGCGTGGCGCTGTGACGGACGCCGGGACTGCCCCGACGGCAGTGATGAACGACCAGAGCTCTGCGCGAATACAGCCTGTACTCCTCCAATGATCAGGTCAGACCAATTCAATTTAATGTTTCTTGATTTATTTTAAGTAATAGGCATTTTAATTTTAAAAAACAATTTCGTACGTAGGTGTGGTGACAATACTTGTGTACCTCCTAATCTGCTTTGTGACGGCAAATCTGATTGCGCCGACGGTTTTGATGAAGATAAACTCTGTAAGTATCTTGAGTTTAGTGTAACTGAAATATTCGTATAATCAAAATATTAAATATAAGCTGCAAGTTGAGGTTAGAACATTGTAATCGCAAATCATGCTGAAAATATTCGTGTCTCATACCTCTACAGGTCAGTTGTAGATACTTGTACATTATATACTTTGTATTTGATGGGTATTTTGTGTTGCCTTGTAGGTCGTACTTTGGACGCGCAGTTATGTGATGAGGATAGCTTCCTTTGCGAGGATGGCCGTTGTGTCGCCACAGACGAAACCTGTAACCCAGGTAATAATTTCTTAATTTTAATAGAAAAAAACAAAAAAGGGAATTTATATAAAATAAATAAATAAATAAATTATTGATATGATCGTTATTCAAATTTTTAGAGATCTTATTATGTTGTTTTATATTTCGTATTAAATATGTATATGATAATACATGATTATTTTATGTATGTTTAGATCGCGGAGACTGTACATGGCGCTCGTGTTCGCAGCTGTGTATGCACAAACACGCACACAACCACACTTGCAAGTGCGCCTACGGCTACCGACAACGAATTCTGGCCGATAAGACTGTAACTTGTGAGGCGCAAGGTGAGATTATAAAAAAAAATATTATAAATATTTATATTCATTTATTTGTATGATGTTTGATATACTTTTGAAATATATCTTTTAGGTGAAGCAGCAAGAGTCGCAGTATGGTCGCGCGGTCGTTTACGTGTGTGGGATTTAAACAAACACGAACCGCATTATGACACACCGCACACTAACAACGAATCCGTGCTCGTAACTTCCGTGACAGCTGCCGCCGTGGAAGGCGTTTGGTGGGCGTGGTGGGGGGACAATAAGGGTCGCGTGCGCCGGTTACGCTTGGGGTCATTACAACCGGCCGGGGAAGGTCGCGATCCATTACTTCCATGGCCGGATACACCAGCCGACGGCTCGGAAAGCGAGACTGTGGCTACTGTAACCGGTGAAGTCCGCGGTGTGGCCATAGATGTTGTATCTGGACGAGTTTTCTGGACGGCAGTGGATGGCTCGCGGGGTGCTGTGGCCAGCGCTGCCTTGGATGGCCGTCGCCGTGTCACATTGTGGGCACAACGTGGGGCAGAGCCTGATGATATTGTCGTTTCAGCTGACACTGCGTAAGTATATTATCTATAAGAAAATCTAAAAAATGCACTTTTTCCACAAAATTACATTGGACTAATGTTCTGTGCAGGGAAATGTTTTGGTCTGACCGTGGTGCCGAACCAGGCGTATACTGTGCAGCGTTGTGGGGTGGAAACGTCCGCCGCATTGTACGGGCACGTGTACGTCGCGTTACCGCTCTAGCACTAGACGCTCCCGCTGCCCGACTCTACTTCCTTGACCAATACAGAGGTGCACTCGAAAGTGTAGCTCTCGACGGCTCAGATCGCGCATTACACTATTGGTTCCGGCCTCATGACGCCTCGACACCTGCGGATCCCAATGACGCTGTTGTTTTGGAACGAGGATGTGCGCGTCTTGCGATTTGGGAAGAATCAGTTTGGTGCGCTGGAGCAAGAGGGCTTGCAGCTTTACCGCGCCGTCCCGCGCCAGGGTCGCGCCTTTCACCCCTCTATAGACATCGAGCCCCAGTTTCAGCCCTCACTATACTGCATCCGCTCGTCCAATCGCCCCGTGTCGTGAGTGACACGTGCGTATTGGAGGGAGAGTCCGCGTGTCATGAGAGCGCGGAATGCGTGCGAGGTCCGAGAGGCGCGGCGGCCGCTTGTCTCTGCCCGGACGGCTTACAGCCAACATCAAGCGCTCCAGACAGGCAGCGCCAATGCGTAATATCAGCCAGTGGTACGCGGAGGAATGATACGTGCCCGCGTTCGTGCGGACCGGGCACGTGCGTTACACAGGGCGGGGCGGGACGCTGTGTGTGTCCACCATTATTCGCGGGGGAACACTGTGAACACTACAGATGTGCTACGCACTGCAACCGACACGGCCGGTGTGAATTGGACACAGATAACAACGGAGGAGAGGGATTGGCCCCGCTCAAATGTACGTGTTTTGCGGGTTATAAGGGCTCGCGGTGCGAACAAGTTGTAGACCCGTGTACGTCGCTTCAGTGTGGGGTTGGAGGTGTATGTGCCCGTGATTCACCGCACGAGGCCCATTGCGCCTGTGCACCGGGATACACAGGTGCGCGTTGCGAACACTGCCTGGATATGGGATACGAAGATTGCCTCTGCCAGGGAAAATGTCTCAATGGGGTAAATATTTTTTCACTTGAAAGTGTATTTTTATTTGCACATTAGCTTCATTTATAAAGTTTCCTATCCAAAGTAAAATACAATAAAAATTGTACCATAAATTATAATAAAAATAATAATATATAAAAATTGGTAATCGTTTGTCCCGCTGAAACGCAAATGGCTGGAACGACATGTCTAATAAAATACTTAAAACGACAATTGAATTTATCAAATAAAACTTCCTAGCTGAAAAATACTTGATGTATATTTTGAGTAATGAAAAATGTTAATTTTGTTATGATGTATTTGTAGATGCCTTCAGAAATTTGTGTTACATGCTGTGAGTGAAACCCGACCTGTTTAAAAAAAAAGATTGAGTTTTGACACAAATATATGTACGTGATACGAAGTTAACCGGGTTATTTAATAAATACATAACAATAATCTTAAATAATCAATATTAAAGTTTGATATGACTCAATTTCTTACCAGGGTGCGTGCCACGTGTTTGATGGCGCATGGATATGTATCTGTGAGGACGATTGGCGTGGTGAGAGATGCGAAATCCCCATGAGAAACCACGATCATAACGTCACTTCTGACCACAACTCGAAACCTGACCACCGCAACAACGCCATTGGTGGCGACGACCATGACTTCAAACCTCATAGTAAGTTTTTTACTACTAATTTGAGAAATGTAAATTTGACTTCTTGTATTCTATTGTCTATCAGAGTGTATGTATATATGAGTGTATGTGTATGTATATATATATATATATATATACGTACACATACACATTGTCTAACACAGAGAATGAAATTTTTAATTCTTTATACATAATATCTTAAAAATCAGGTCAAAAAAAATTTTTTTGTTTCCCGCGCAGCGATACGATGCTTAAAGCTCAAGAACTTTGCCGGTATCTGTACAATATTAATGTGACAAGCATTTATAATCAAAGATGACATACACGAAGAGATAATTGAAATATTAAACAAAACTATTACTAAACAAAGCGATTCAAATTCCAAAATTTAAACGAAAATATATTTTAAATTGTGAGGGGAGCAACTATGGAATTACTACGCGTTCATAGGAAAGGAGGGACAAATTGAATGACGGGATGCCTAGGGTATTTAGAGGGTACACGGATTTTAAATCTTGATAAGAGGTTGCTGCTGAAAAAACTTGCTGAGAAGTTGCTATAAGAACAAATATAGGTGGCGCTGTATATTATTACTTCGATACTTTTCAAGTGCAAAATTTCAATAAAAAAATATTATCCCCATTCTAGGTACCATATCCATATTTCCATTATTTTTCAAGTTTTTGATATACGTATACCTATACGAAATAGTGCGTTAGCTAACGAATACAAATATTTTTTTAATTAAAATACCTACTGTGTTTATTACAGTATAGTAGATTGTTAGGGTTAAAATGTTATATAAAATGTATTAAGTTGGAGCCACCAGGTACTGGCTGGTACCTGGTGCGATACCAAGGTTGCGATGTCAATGCTAAGATCATATCGGTACCAGAAGTTATAGAGTAGTGGTGGTGGTTTGACATTAGAAGATAAATGTATATGTAGTTTAGTAATCTCAACTAGATCTATTACGTATTTTTACATAGTATGTACTAAACATAAAAATACATCGATTAGCTTTTCTAATATGTTACCACTGAATACATGGACAAATTTCAAATTAGAATTATATGTATATATAAGGTAACAACAAATATAACAATTAAAAATAATTTCGTCGAATATTTCCGTGTTGCGAGTTGAGGAAAAAACCTTGTTAATGTATCACTGACGCCGTCTGTTTAATTACAAATCTAGTCAAATGTTGAAAACTTGTAGGAAAATGAGAAATATAAAAAAATATCTGATTTCCTCACTATTTATTCCATCATGTTTATGGCTATTAGTGTTTCAATCTTAAAAGTATGTTTTTTCATTTCAAAAAATCATTAATTACTCACAGATGAGTAACGTAAAATCAATTAGTTTATTTTCATGCCGATTACAAGATGGCGGCCGTAGTATTAAAAACGCGCTATTATCTTGATTATCAAATTATATCCTTCAATAGAAAGGGTAAATTGGCGTTGACACCCCACTTGCACATGGCTAAATACCATCTCAAACTTACCTATTATATTATTCCATCCATTCCATCGACAAGGGTCTAGGATGCCACGAGATCGTTTAACGGATCCCGAAAATCCAATAAAATTTTTAAAAAATACCGAGTGTTTTTTACGCCGGCTGCTTCTCTCGGCCTACACCCTCTTATCTTTGCCCCACAGTAGGGATGTCTGCGAATACAAATTTAATGACGTGGAATATGTGATACCTGTATCTTCAAAAACCATAAAACACATATATTATTATTTATATCTATTCTTATCTTACTAGAAATTAAAATCCTCTCTCGCGGCAAAGCCTAAAGGTCCTTTACATTCTTCGCTCGACTCCCAGTGAAATCCCGTCCTGCACTTCAGGCCCAAATTTAAACATTCCATTGAAGTAAAGAAAATTTCTAATAAGATTTTCATCAAGATAAAAGATGCGAAATTTAAATATTAATTCACAATTGAAATATAAACATTGATTTTTTGCTCGTATGACCGTGAATAATATTATAAGTGGTCAGGTTCTCCGAAGCGCCAATACGTAGAAATGATTTGTTGACTGTTCCATTGTAATCGATTGTATTCGAATACGTACTCGGCTAGTGTGAGTTAAAATATTGTGTATTTGTTAAAAACATCGAATTCTTTACAAGGCTTACGCCCAAACCCAATAACCTATCTCAATCCGTTTTTACCCATCTCAGAATTATACATCTTAATCCAAATATTATTTACTTTATTTGGTTTATATGAATTGTTTTCGTAGGGTTTGGTTATTGGGATAAAGATAGGAGATCGATCGACTGTCACGGTCTGATCTCAGATTGATGTCAATTTGAGATTGTGGATTAATTATTGGGCTCGGGCGTAAATCTTTACGTATACAACCCGGATAGTTTCCAACAGTCAAAAATGAATGAATTTATTAGAGCCTGTTATATATACTGATCATAATGGAACGATAAATGTAAGTACTGTATAAAGTTTTTATTTGTGATGAAGTGATCATTTTAATAACATTGAAAGGGGTCAAGTCCAAATTGGACTTTAGTAAATTAATCATTTATATAAAAACTATGACATTTTATCGACGAGATGCTTGCGTCACAAGAAATATTGAAATTGCATCAATTAAGAAACTTGAAGGTTCTTAAAGGATTAAATTATAATCTGCACGGATTGTCGGTCATCTAAAGTCCCATGATACCTATTAAATATTAATTATAATATTAATATTTGATTATTATTTAGCTATTAAAAATAGTTTTAATTATTCATTGCCTCTAAGGCAATCACTTCTGATACAACAAGATAAAGGCGCCTTTACAGAACTAATCCTATTGAGTTATTAAAACTAGTGTAGTGAACAAGTAAAAATGTGGTATCTCAGAGAAATGTTGTGTCAAAACAAAAGAACACGTAGACTGTTAATGAACATTATCTTATTTTTGATTCAATTCAATTCAAAATCATTTATTCATATAGATAACACAATGTACACTTATGTACGTCAAAAAAGAAATGAAAGAAAATAAAGAAAAAACTTTATTAAGGATTTATTAAGGATTCCCTGTGTTTCGGGCAGCCAGTCTTTTCATTTTGACATGTAAACAGATAGATAGATCTTCTAGGAACATTTATATTTTAACTATTTTTGCACAGTAAGAATATTTTCTGTATCTGCATAGGACTGGTTAATAAGCTATGAAATGCTTCTAATTTTACATTTAATGCCAGCTCTGAAGTCAAGGGCTTAGAACGGAAGAGATGAACTGATAATTAACTCTCCCCCAGTCTTTTTAATCGGCTTTTTTTTTGGTGTAAAACAACACCGTTTGTAAAAAGCTGCAACATTTTTAGTTATTATATTATATTTTTAGTTAAGTCAAAATTAATTCAACATAAAAGCATTAATTATTGTATAGGCTAATAATTATTTAAAAAAATATGCATCAACACGAACTACCTCACAATATACCATTTATATACTTATGGAAGTACTTATCTATACATATGCATAACCTAAAACAAAGTAAATTCTGCGTGTTAACGCAAAATTCAGTACCAGGTTATGATTTAGAAAAAACTCATTATTTGAGAGAATGACCGTAAACATTAAATTTTTATTATAATTAAATGTGATAAGCGTTTGAGGTATTAAAACTAATACATTGTCTCGCGATGAAAATGATGAGTCATTGTGAAAAAACCTACGTGTGGGGTTTTCTTTAGAGCGAGTGCTTGGCCTGTGCAAAGTTCAAGGCTTCTAGAAAATAATAATACTTTACAAATTTATATAATGTATAGTTATGTAATTTATTGGACGGTTTGGTTTAGATCCTGTTGACAAATTACAAAGCTAGAGTAGTTTTTATTACGGGATCCAGTTTTTTTTAATTAAAAGCTATACTATACGTTCATTATATGAACCAAGCTTGACTAAGTACTATAATTCTATATACTTTTATTATTTCTACGTAATCGACCCAGAGGTCGCCAATCGCCAATGCTGCACAGAGACACATTGAATCATGTGAGTTACTATGGGCAGCAGTGTCTCTTAACTTTCACTAGTTTGCGATCTGTTCTATAAAAAACTATAATATAATAATAGTAACTTCTATAATTTTGAAAAAAGAAGTGTACATGTCATCAGTAAAACTTCTTTGTAAATTAATTATTACTAAGATAAAAGCCCCGATAGATGATCATGTGCCAGTATATGATCACTATGTCTTTGTATATCTATATTCTACTGTTTACATACTGTATACGTGTGTAAACAGTATATATAAGAAATCTGTGTTTACTTCAAGACTTTATGCGACAGTATTTCCATCTAAAGATCTAATATTTAACTACTAAACGAATACACGGTCGGCCTTTTTTCTTCTGCTGCACATATTCGTGACGTTCCGTAAAAATGTTACCCTCATGCGCCAAAAGAAGTTTCACTTTAAATTGCGTATACAGTTTAAAAAGATCTCTCGTTTTTCTTACATTGTCGTACCCCCAAATAACGTATATATGTAATATACGGAGACCATCCTCACTGTTTGTTATACTAAACGAATTTTTAACTTAGCAAAAAATCCTACTAAACTAAGTTGGACAGACTATCTCAGGGCGTATTCTTGTGCCTGTGAGTTTATTTTACGATACTTTCCTAACAGACGACATGACAACTAACTTTTTATATTACTTTTTTAACAGATCTCCAATGAGTTATGTAATGATTGCATTGTTTTCGCCTTTACTCGTTTCCCTATATATTTGCTTCTATGGCAACTACACAAGTGGTATTGACGTTGCGTCTATATTGTCTTGTCTATTAACATAATTTATTATACACACAAACAACGAATAGATACAAAACACTCACAAATACATGCATATATAATGTCTTATAAGACTGTGCTTGATTAGTTACTTTTTCCATGTACCACGGAATGGTTGTTAGTTACGTAATACATAAATAAACATAATATATAATTAAAGGAAAAATTCTTCGAAAGACTAGGCGGTATGGTCGAAAGTTTTTTTTAAACAGTTTATAATTATTTTTAAAATTATTATATTTTTACTAGGAAAACTTAAGTTTTATTATGACTTGACTCTATGTTTATAGGAAAACACTATATGTGATGTAATGTAGACGAATCTATTTAAATATTTGATTTTGCTATCGGGAAATCGCAAAATAGCCTTATGAAAAACCCAAACCTTCCGAGCATGTTGACGTCACTGCTATTTCTGAATCGTTACTTTACCTCGTAAAGTGACATTTATGACGTTCGATACGATAGCATATAAGTGAATCCTACGTATTCCCTTAATAGAAAATCAAAATCATTTATTCATATAGGTTTATCATTGTACATTGTGTTTATGTACAATTATTAACATCCAAAAATAAATACATATTAAAGCTTCTAATTCTATATTTACCTATGGATGTGGTCATTCATATAAAAAGGTAAGATTCGTACAATTTAAGGAAGGATTGCGAAATATCCTCAAAAGATGTCTCGATTTTATAACTCATAAATGTAGTGTACGGTATAATAAAGATATATTTTTATTCGTAAAGCCTTTATAGCTTTATTATAAGTGAACAATTAGTTAAGCTATTCAATAGTATTGGAGTAGCTCATAGTAGCTAGAAGTGGTCGCCAGCTTATGTTACGTTAAGTTATTTGTTAGGCATTATATAGCTGAATTCTATTGTTATAAACATATAAATCAATTTAAATGTGAAATGCTGATGTAGGTAATCTCATGGAGTGTAGCGTTGGTTTTGCCCTTTCACTTGACAAATAATTTAAATTATTAATCAATCCTTAGAAACATTTTAATAAAGAACTCTGAGAACTGCCGTAAGTTTTATTATATTGTATATATTATTATCATAAGTCGGTGTCATGTGCAACACGGTGTTTAAGTGTGACTAAAAAAAGATGTCTATAACTCATTTAAAATGACCTCTGTCAGAAGTAATCGCCTTCCGGATGTATTTTAAAAGTCAAACAATGTTCAATATGATAAAAATCTTATTTGACTGAGATTTTTTCCCTTGCGGCTTCGCTACTGTCGACTGGATACTTGGCTCTTTTATTGAGTTCGTTTTTTTTATATTCTTTTGAAAATAAGAAATGCCTTTATATCGCTTGAAGGAGGTTTTGCAGCCTTGTTTGAAGTAACAGAAATCGGTAACGTTACGATGGATTTTTGTTTGAAAACTTGAGAACGTGAACTATTTTATTTATTTTTTATTTTATCATACATTTATATAGCTAAGACTTAATTACTTGAAAAAATATTTTAAAATTCGCATGCAATTTAAGTACTACGTTTTTTAATAATTAACGAAATCAACATTAAATTTTGTGAAATTAATTAAAAATAAATACAGCCCCTTTTTTTAGGATCAATCTCGTTACACATATTTCTTATGCATTGAGAACTGATAGTATCATAGTTGTAATAGACAGTCGCACGTGAAGGCTGTAGGCAATAGGACGTGTATTACAATGACGTATTTTACGCGAACTGTTTAGTTAAGTTCGATATATGTTACGTGTTAGCGTAAAACAATTGATCATTAGTGAACTCGTGAAAAATATAAATGGCACGTAAGAGACGCAGTGGTGAGTGTATGCTATTATTAAATAATAATGTTTATTATAATTATTAAATAATAAAATGATCCTGATGTTGTTGATTATTAAATAATAATGAGGTGATGATAAACACTGGATTGGTTTTATTTATTTAAATATTGATGATTTAATATGTTGTGTTAAATATCGATCCGAAGCTTGCGACACGAAATTCTTAAAGGTTACATCAGTAGGTATTAATCAATATAAACTATAATAAACGTTCTATTACGAAAATTTTCGAGGTGGGATGACATAACTGTCTCGTATGCACTTCTTGCGGCCCTCACCTTGAACTGAGAATTAACACATTCGAAATTTTGTAACTTCGGTGAATTTGTAGAATCACACTTTAAAATACCTCCAAATGTTTTTCTACATATATTACTCGCTAATGATGATATAACTTCATAGAAATTAATTAAGACATGATTTTTGACATAAATGAAAGAAGGTACTAATTTTTGGATTTAACCGAACCACAAAAGCAAATTAGCATTAAAAAAAACGTAACCTTACGTAATTTACTGAGACAAACTAGGAACAGAGACAATATAATTTACATCATTCATGTAATATGAATAGTTTTTAAAAATTTTAAGATATAAAACCCGTGCGCCTCTTTTGTTTTACTTGGGGTACATACAAGTCGTATACAACGATAGAAAAAAAATTGAGTTGTTTTTTTGAGATGGAACCGTGATTCTATAAATTTACCGTAACTTTATTGTTAAAAGACTATAACAATTGAATTTTTTATATATACTTAAGATAAAATAGTTGAGTATATGTGATTTGTGATTTTTACGTAATTATAACTCCATTATCTATACATATAAATAAAACAATAGCTTTTAATGAAGGACTGACATATATGAAGAGATCGTACATAGATGAAGTATGTAAATATTCATCGATTCCGGTGAATAAAATAAAATCTCTTAATATACTTATACAACGTATTGGAAGCAAAAATATATAATAATAGAAATAATTTTCAACAATTGGTTATTTATGTTTTCGAATTAATTTTGTACCGCTTATTAAAGGTTTAAAAGCTACATTCTTTGACTGTTTTATTTCATAAAAGTTGTCATTACACGGAACAAATTGTGTTTAAAATACTAATTATTTTCAAACGTGTAGCGAACACGATTTCAAGGTCATTAATTATAATTACCGATACTGCTGCACTGCAATTCGTTAATAATGAGCCTGTCATTCATATGCATAGGCATAGGCAGTGTCTTATAGCATTAGTGATGGAGTACCTGTAGTACTCTGTACCTGTATTTCTAGCAAATAACACAATTTTACTTGGTTTATTTTTATAAAATGTTTTACTTTAATACTCATATTAAAATCCTTTTAAATATTCTTACGTACGTAGTCTTCCTAAGGCTTATCTGCTACTTTTAATTGTGCAGTGAAAAGGGCATTTTGCTCTTACAACTTAATTACTAAAATTGATGAAATTATTGATATATTTTACAGAAATCTTCCAACTTACTGTAACTTTCTTTATCTTGCTCTCAGTTTCTATGTACTTTTAGTTATTATTTTATTTTTGTGTTTGCTTTGCTAGATTATGTTCTAATATGACTGTGTGTAAAATTTGTGGTGTCTATGTTGTATAATTTTATGCATACACGTTGTTATACACTTATAAATAAATAATTAATAATTATTTATTAAGCTTCATATTATGCCCCGTTAGAAATTTATATAGTTTACTGTCCTTTTGCGGATTTTCTACAATCAATTGTAGCAAGAGGCTCCATCTTACATGCTGTAAAGATAAAGAAAATGGGTGCATATTTAGTTGTTATTCTATAACATTGGCGAACTTTCATAGACGTATTCTAGGTTACATTATTTTACTATACACTATTTTAAACAATTGTTTCTTTTTTCAGAAGCTGCAGGTACAGCGTGGTGTCACGGCGGTTGTCTGCACGGTGGTCGGTGCGTGTCGATTTCTGGAGGGACAAATGTGGGTGCGAGCGAGTCGTGGGCGTGTGCGTGCACGGGCGCGTGGGGCGGTCCCGCGTGCGGGCAGTACGTTGGCCACGACCACGCCTGTTTATCGCTCGCTTGCCCTCCTCCTGCCGTTTGTGTTTGGAGACCTACAGGTAATATTAACGTTATTATATCTCTATATAAACCTCAGGAATATCAAAAATACATTAACTTCGATACATTAGAGAAATAATGTGCATACATTCCTAGATATTTAGAACTCTTCCAAAACAAATAGAGAATCATTAATTTTAATTACAAGAAATTTGAATTTATTACATACTTATTAATATATTATGTTTTTTCAGATAATATATCAAGCGTGGGAGTAGCGTACTGCGCATGTTTAGCCGGCGCAAGTTGTACACGTCCAGGGGCTGCGGACGCGGTGAGCCCCGTAGGGGGACTGGCTTCAGGCTCTGATGCATCTGCATGGGTCGCTGGACTGTTTGCCCTACTCGTTATAGTTGGAGTGCTTCTTATAGCGATGTTCCTTATCAATAGGTAATATTTATATAGTGCAATTTAAAAATATTCCTTGAAAATAAACTGTTGTACTACATATTCTTCTCTTTTCTGCATTTATTTTCATACTTAATCGTCTAATTTTACATTTACTATGTATAAATAATATATTAATTGGATATTTAATATTTTAGGAGAAGAAACGGCGCGTTCGTACACGCGCGACTCTCAGACAATGTGGAGATTAGTAATCCGATGTATTTAGCGGGTGAAGAGGAGCGCACAGACAGACATACACACAGCACACGGAACCATTTTGCCAACCCCGTATATGAAACTATGTATGAGCCGCATCAGATCCCATTGGAGGTTAGAATTTGGTTACTTTGTCCAACATTTGCAGTTTTTTTAAACCTCACTATTTTAATTTTGTAAGATGGAACATTTTGCAATAATTGTCGATTGCCTTAGTATTTCCTATTAATAATTTTATTAATGCACGAGTTCTACACTCTGTAATCAGATTTTTTATACGTTAGATATGATTTTATATTATCTGTATACACTTAGCTGTATACCCTATGGAGCCGTTCATGTACGTAATCACTATAGGGGAGATGGGGTCTTTGATTTTCTTATTTGGTGATTACGTCATTTATTATCTTACACATATTACCCACACATTTCTGGGAGCTTTGCTTACTTTTGCTGACAAGAGAAGGGGGGGGGGGGGATAAAATGCTGTAAGTCTGCTAACGTTATACTTGAACGGGCCCCATGTATGATGTAACACACGATTACGTCAAATTTCCTAATTGGTACTTTTTCTTGCTTATGTATATAGAACTAAATTTTAAAGTTATAAGCTTAATACACCTATTAAATTAATATAAATGATTTTAGGAAGATGCAACCCTGCTAGACCGCGCCGATGGATCTCCGCCGCCCGCAGAGGGCGCTGCGTTACTCTGACATTCGGACCACTACTAGGACACGTAAATAGTATTGAGCTCTTGAAAATACTTACCTAATCAATACTGCGTCGATACCTACCATAATTCGTCTCACGAATTTACTAAAAGTAATAATCAATGTAACAAATCATACATCTTCTGTACGATGCGCATTTAAAAATCTATTGAAATAGTACTTGGGATGTAATAACCTAAAGTGAAACCCTTTTTAAATCTATAGTTCATCTCGTATGACATCTGTCAGTGTGACGTAAGCGTTCTGTAGTAGTTTCTTCTGACGTTGACATTTGACATCAATGTGACGTTTTTGTGAATGCAACAAGAGTCTCTTAAATTTACGTCTCTGTTTTGACGACTGTTGGAAATTGATGTAAAATGGCAGCCATTATTATGTGATAATTGCCAGTACAATACGTTTTTTATAAGTTTCCATCTGTGTTTTCGGTACTTTAATTTTAAGACATTTAAAATAACTCATATTGAAGACAAAGATTTTCTGTAATTTTTTAAACCTTCAAAAAGTCACGCTCAACTCCAGATGTCTTATACTCATATTTTACAGATTTATTTTGAATGCGATGTTTTTGTTTCGCATTCTTTAGACATTATATTTGTAGGCACAATTTTTGATTACATATCTGACACAAATATCTTCTATAACAATTTTATATATTTTATACATATATTGTAGGTACATCTCAGGCCTAAATGTTCTATTTACTAGTGTATTTTGATATCTTTCATACATATCGTACACGTTTGAGATTAAAACGATCTTCGGAGTTCAAACTTAGTTTTTATTGTTAGGTTAGGTTAATTTTTTTGGGACATTTGAAATTCCGATTCTGGGATACATTTGAAAATCGAAGACTGGGTATCTTGATTGTGATTGGTTATCTCTGGACCAATCATAAACGCGAACCCGTTGTTCGTTTTTTAAAAGCGTATATCCTCTTCTTTTTCATGCTCATATTGTGCCAAAATTATTTTGAATTAAGAACAGTAATTGTATATATATTTTAGTTTTAGTTAGTGTAAGTAACCAGCAATGAATTTATTGTAGTTGCACGTTAAGTACAAGTAGTCTTGCCCATTTACAAAGTTCGTGTGATATTGATTTTATTTACACTTAATAGCATGTGATTTGTAGCTTAATAGCAGTTGAGTTGCTGCTATTTTTCACTTGTTACAAATGTAACATGAGCAAACGTTTGTCTCGAGTACAAGTAATTGATCTCACATGCGAGGCCTGTATTCCATACTTCTACTACTTACGTAAATAATGATAGCTGTTTGCATTTTTTATGCGTTTTAAAATTAATTTGGATTTTAGATTATTTGTAGTGCATTTTCTCACTGCATACATTGACCAAATGCAATGCTTCGTCGGCAAAAGCCTATAAAACAATGACTCAACTTATAGATAATATTAAACAATTAAACTCGGTTCCCATTTCGGAATACGGATCGTTTGATTTATCAGAACTCTTGTATTGTGAATGTGCCATAGTTTTTATTTTATTGGTTTATAATGTTCCTAGCGAAATTTGGCAGCTGTTAGTAAAATATTTTCTTGAAATTAGTATTGTACGATAATTTTAGATTTTTATCACAAATCGAGCTCATTTAACCTTTTTAGAGCTCACCTGACACATAATGTAGGTTAAGCGACGACCCCTGTGACTCCGATGTAGCTGACTTTAAATGAATTATAGTAAATAAATGAACACTTACATATCATACGACTTTTATTATCCCTTACCAATAAATACTTGTTCAGAGATTGAAATATCAGAGGTTTTTAAAGGAATTTGCATAGCATAGTTTTTATCACGGGCTTTGAGTACGGTGATAGAGTCAAGAAATTTCGTAACGAAAATAACCTAACACGTTAGAGTGGGACAAAACGCATACTGCGTCACACATCTCCCTGACGTAATCAGTGACGTAGAATAAGCGCGGCCGGAATATTAGGAATACAAACATGGTAATCGAAAGAAATAAGCTCCAAAGCTTGTAATTGAACAGGGGGCAAACGGGCAGGAGGCTCGCCTGATGTTAAGTGATACCGCCCGCCCATGCGCACTTTGGCAGCCTTTTAAGACGTGGTATACCCTTTTCGACTTGGATTTGAAATGTGTACTCCAGTGGGCAGCTGGTTCCACATAATGGTGGTGCGTGGCAAAATCAGCCTTAAGAAACGCTCAGCTGTAAAACAACGGGCGAGGTGATAAATTTCTAGAAGGTAAGTTGGTAAAGGTGGAAAAAAAAGGCTTGAAAATGTTTAGCGATTACATTATAATATAAAATATAACATTTAAATTCTTAATTTTAAACTGTTTTAGTAAAAATCGTCTTCTTGAGCAGTTTTATTTCCGGCTGTGTTTTTGACTTGATCCTGGGCAAGATACATATCGGCCACCTGCCGTGCGCTCGTCGCTTGCTCGGGACGTTTATCGTCACGACAACGGATGAACCTGACAAATATACAGTTAATTTTAATATGTAAAAAATACAATTTAGACGTAAAATCTTATAAATGTTTCGAGAACTTTATTCTCATCGACAAACTAATGTTTTTACATGACAGCTTACTGCGATTTGCAACTCCCCATTTTGTATTTTTAGGCCTTATTACATTTATTAAATAAGATATTCCTAATTGAAGATAATCCATTAAGTAATATAGAAAAATAATAGCACACCCTCAGTGTATAGATATAAACTCGGTCCACGAGTTTTAAAAAGGCCGGCAACGCACTCTCACTAACGCACCTTCTGGCATTGTGTCAATGGTCGTTATCACCCGTTTGTTTAAAAGAGTTGTGCGTGTGGTGTTTGATTTGATTTAATGAAACGCAAATACATTATTTAATTATTTTGAATTAAAATTACTATAGTAAAAGAAAAGCAAGAATAATTAAAAAATAATAATCATAAATCTTACACGCGTTAGAAGTTATACATCTTTGGCGTATGGAAAAAATAACTTAAATGCAATAGTGATTAACTATAAATATTAAAATTAATCAAAAATATTTTATTTAAATAAATAAATTATTAAATACTATCATCGTCGTATATGAAATCTGATTTAAAAACACCAAAATAATATTTATTTATTCACACTGTTCAATTGTAGTGTTACGAAACACGAGTTCTAAACATAAAAATACTAGAATATACAAATTGAACATAGTTATTTCATGCCACCTAGACCTAACTTCATTCTGTTAATTTTGTGTCACGGTGCGCGCGCTTCGTAAAATTTCACTCTCATCAATTTTTCATAACGCGCCTAAAGAAGTATAACTTCTTTTTTTTTTATATTTTTGATTATTGTTATTTTGTGTGTTTCTGTGTGTCTTGTTAGTAATAAATATTATATGTTAGTTTTACCTAGGAAATCTAAGTGAGATGCCCTTATCCCGGTCCACTAGGCCGAGAGCTGCTCTGTGCGCAGGCGACAGAGACAAGTCAGCGCAACGCACTTCCCAAACACACGCCGCCTCAAACCATACATCCGGGTTCATACTGTTTTCATAACTGAAAGTTGTATGGTTTATTATAAAATACAAAGTTTTTGAGGTCGGGTAAAATTGATTAGAAAAAAAAATCAAATAATTTTCAGAATTAAAAATCATTTAGATATAAGTATGACTTAGTTTCCGAGTTGGTTGACAAACATAACAACAAACTTGCACACCTGCTTGGAAAAATAGACTATCAAATTCTTTTCGTTTATAATTGAAGTCCTCCTAAACGGATGGTTCGATTTTAATGAATTTTTTTTGTGTGTTAAAGTGGATTCCATAATCGTTCAATTAAATGTTTTTTTTATTATGAATTGTTGAATGTGTTAAATACAAGAAAAAATGATAACCCGCCTTTTTTGTCGGTTATAATCTCACCTATAATAACTTTTGGGGGCATCAATAACATGCGCCTTCAATGTCTCACTAAATGTCCGAAGGTCTTCATCAGAAAATCCTGTCCCAATCTTGCAGAGGGTCTGATAAGCATCCATTTCGGGATCGTAGCAGGCGAGCAAGAATCCACCGTAATGCCCTGCTCGTTTGCCCTTCCCGTGGTATCCGCCCACCACCACTGCATCTATGCTGTCTCCACAACCTTCTAGATAGTCCTTTTTAAGCTGGAAATATATTTTTAAACTGGATTTTTTGCTCAAAATTATTTTTAGCTGGAAATTATTTTTTTAGCTAGAATTGTTTTAATTTGGAAATTATTTTTGCTGGAACTTACTTTTATAGCTAGAAATTAATTTTAACATGCAATTATTTCTTTAGCTGAAAATTAATTTTAAGCTGGAATGGATCTAAAGACTAGCTAAGTGTCACTTCCGTATATATTGTCTCAAATTTGATTCTAAGGATTAGAACTTCTTAACAAAGAAATTATGTAATGAGGCGTATTTTTTTAATCCTTACCTTAAGCCAATTATGCGAACGTCGGGCGATATCATATCTCGCCTTGTCTCCATCCAACGCCTTCACCATGAGACCCTCACAGCTTCCTCGCAAGGCTTCAGCCAGCTCACCTTCCACTTCCTCAGGGCTACTACAATCTCGACCCCGTGCGAATTCCCATTCACCTATTGAAAGAGAGAATTGGAAAGAGCTAAAATTGATGTATGGGGAGTAGTAGTCTTAAATAAAAAACTCTTAAATAAAAAAAAACAATTTTAAGGTTATATCTAAATTAGAATAGATATACATATAATAATTATTAGCAAATATGTTGCTAAACGCAAACCACGAAGGTGGCTGCACCAATTCGATTAATTGGGGGAAAAAATGTTTTATGGTCTTTAAAAACTGGTTGTAAAATAAGTGTCAATCAAACTTAACTCTAGTACCGAGAGCTGTCAAACTGTTCTGTGTATATTTTGACATATTCGACAGTGCTCAAGACGAGATAAACATGAGTAACAATAAAATCTCGTTCTACTGTAATGAGTTGAGAAGTAAAGTTAAAAATAATTTAAATAATTAATACAATATTGAACTTCATACAAAATGTTCAAAAACAAAGAGAGAGATGAGGAGAGAGAAACAGAGAGACCTCATCTTCATCAATGAAAAACAAATTTCTAAAGGCAAAGAAAGAATAAATATATGACAAGAAAGTTACCATGTTTTATTTCTAAAAAGATAACACATCAAATTTTTCCAAGTATAATTTTTTATTTTAAAGTTAAATTGTCGTTTTTAGTATTTTCCTTCAGTTATTATGTGTCGTGCCGTTTAAACCTTCCCTATACTTTTGCAAACATTTCAAAATCATAATTAGCCTAATCAAGAATTTTAGCGAGACAAACTAACAGCAATACATACATCATATATATTTATATATATAATAATATTATTAAAAAATACCTTCAATTTCATTAAAGTTTTCCTTCAAAAGAGCTCGACGTCTCTCCAAAGATTCCCGAACAAGAGGCGATCCGTTCAGATAAAGCAAGTCAAAGACGAACACGCACACTTGGACCTTGATTTCCGACGCCTGCGCATCTTTGCGTTTGCGCGTTGACAGGATCTAGAAAGGGTTATTAATAAAAAAAAAAACAAAATATTAAGTGCTCTTTTCTCGGATCCGAGTGGAGCGGGGTCATAGTAGCGGTGCCACCTACTCGGATCCGTGCGAGCATCCCGTTCATTTTTTTAAAACCATTGCCATCCCTAGTTCTCGGGTCCAAGTACTCGGCACCGAATGTGCTGTATGCCGACCACTCGGATCCGAAAAATGTTTTTTTTAAATAAAACTAATAATATACATTCATACATATTTTCAAACATTACTATTCAAAATTCCCCATAAAAGGTTTCGATTTTCGGCTATTACTTTGTATCTATTGTTTAGGCATTCAATGTGTTAAAATGTTTTATAACATATAAATTTATTTCCCTAAAATATATAAATAGAACAATTAACTATAAATAAAAGTCTTATAAAAATATATAAAAAAATAAGAAAAACTTGTTATATCAGAGATATCCATGCCACATCTAGTAATAAATCCAATCCGAACATCTATGTTTTGCTTGTTTGACCAGTCGAGTTTTTAATAACTACCCACACTTTTGTTGCTGTTTTGTTTTGTATATATTATATTGTTTCCCAGTAAGCGAATTTTGTATGCAATTCTTATGAGAAATAAAGTTATTCTAAACCTTAACCTTTTAAAATCTTTTCAAATAGTACATGCAAATGAATATACCTGGAAGGGTAAAATCTGTTTATTTGCGGTGTCATAAGCGACAGCCTCACAGTCCAAAACACAACTTTGCACCGATCTCTTCAGCAGTTTGGGCAAACGGCTCAGGATATCTGGGTATTTACTGGAAATAAAGTGAAGTAAATGAGTATATTTATTTAATTTTCATTTGTTCCAAATACCAAAAAAACAGGCCAACGTAATGCGGCGTAAGACAATACAAATATACGCCAAGTTTCTCGTGTTAAGAATTGTAAGTGTCCTCCTATTTCACCATGCCTACTGCTGATAGAGGACAAATCTTTGTTTTTAATTTATTTTATTATTCTTTATTACTTAAGATGTCATATGGAACAATGTAATAGTTGCAGCTCCTTACAAACGTTGTGAAAAAGAAAAAACTTGGCGATTAAAAAGAGTGGCGGAGAGTTTATTACCAGTTCTTCTCTTCCGTTCTACGCCCTTGATTTGAGAACTGGCAGTAAATGTAAAAATAGAAGCATTTAAATAAATTAAATTTCTTATTTTGACGTTCATAAGTGTACATTATGTTACCAACATAAATATTTTGAATTTCGACCGAAAAAAAAATCTATTTTAAATAATAATGGGTTCATTGCCAGTTTTTCCGTTCCGTTCTTTGCAAACTGGCAGTAAATATAAGCATTCTTACAGAATAAATGATATTAATTAAATAATTTATAACAATACCTTGTATTGTCCTCCTGATTCCTACTAAAGATGGACGCCTTTGTGAGGTCAGGTGACTCCGTCCCAGGGACGTGAATTTGCGCTCGTTCGCCATCATACTTCCATTCGCATGTGAATCGCTCACCATCGAACCTGAAAGAATTCTGTACCTTTTAAAACTTCACTTAGCTTTCAGTACGAAACCTGTTATTTTTTTTTTAGGAAACATAGAAAATGCATTTCGTTTTTAAGCATAGACATTGTATGGGTAATATGTAAAAGAGTAAATATTTACTGTTAACGTAATCACCAAATAATAAAAGAAAATTAAAGAATATATAATTATGAAAAAACTGTTTTAGTCATATTTAACGTTTTAACGTTATATGAAATAGGATATATATCTTGATGCGTTTTTTTACGTAAAAAGTGTTTTTTTTTAATTAGCGGGATGACAACTTAAAATGACAACGAATTTTAACAAATAATGAATATATTATATATATATATATATATATATATATATATATATAGAATATTAATATGCCGGGACCCAATCGCAATTATGATTTTAATATTTTTTTAATCACACACATTATATTTTCAAAATTAATTTTTCTCATTTTAAAACGAGGAAAATCTATTACGAAAATTAAACGAAAATGATATACATAAGTGAAAATGACAATTGTACCTACTTTAGATTATGAATATACCTGGTAAAAAGATCAGCTACTCCTCTCGAAGGATGCGCCAGCATAGGTTTGAGTGGGACCCCTGGGGTCAACCTGCAGTGTTCGGGCAAAGCCTCCACCCCATACTTGAGTAATACATCTACTATTGAATCGTAGTTGGGGCACTCGCAGTATGTCGTTTTTATTATTAGTGAGAATTCATCTACGCGCGCCTAAGCAAAAAGAAATGCAATATTTATTATAATACTAGCGACCTGCCCCGGCTTCGCACGGGTGCAATGCTGATACTAAATACACTACAGAAAATCTGTGAACGTTGTATATAAAAATGTGGGTTATCCATAAGAGATAGACATATACCATCTCGGACTTTTCTGTAGACCTTTTCAATGTGTACAATACTTAGTACATTATTTTGATAAAACTCGTAGGGTTCAGCCTGCGTTTGCAATGTAAGCGGAAAAAATGTAATTATTTACGACATCACATTAGAAACCTCAAAAATAACAGTACTTCTCCACTATTTAATGGATGTTATTATACATATAAACCTTCCTCTTGAAGCACCTATCATCACATATCATCTATCTATCACATATCATATATCTATTAAAAAAAAACCGCATCAAAATCCGTTGCGTAGTTTCAAATATTTAAGCATACAAAGGGACATAGGGACAGAGAAAGCGACTTTGTTTTATAATATGTCGTGATAATACAACTGAAGTCTGTTAGTTATTAAAGATATATTTAATTGTACAATACCTTAAATTTCTCCTGACTCATATCTGCACTGACGTCTACAGTGCCAGCGAGAGGACCGGCTGTAGGCGACGCAGCGCATGCGCAAGCGATAGCCTGAAGCACTGATTGCTCAGCCAGACCTATACGTAACTTACCTTCCAGAGATCTGAAATATAAAAAAGTATCAAACCCGTCCCGTCAAATTCAATCAAAAAGTCGCCAATCGATCCAAAAAACAAATTTTACACGTCAATTACGTGACATTAAACAAAATCCTAAAATGACGTTCCTTGGAGCGAAACCGAGCACATTTTTGCCAACACATTGAGATCTGGACTATAGTTCCTATATTTATTAAATAGCTGCCCCCGCGATCTTCGATTCTACTCTATGTGATTTTACTTAGCCTACCTTTTAGTACATATCAACATGGAACATTTTTCAATGCGACCCCAGAGATTGTTCGGTTTTCCGGAATGAAAACTTTTTTGGTTGTTCTGTGAATTTTTCTCTATATAAACGTCATAAGTTTATAATTAACAAATAAAAAATAGGTGTATCGTAGAGGGGTGAAAATTAAGCGTTGTATGTATTTTTGTATGCTGTATCATAAAAAAATTAAAATAAATAAGTTAATTATTATAATTAAATAAATTTGACCAAAAAATAAAATTAAAAGTTTAGGGGTGGATCACCCTTATTACTTAGGGGTTTGAAAGATAGATAGTAGCCGGCTCAGACTTACTGAATATGCAAAAAAATTACATTCTGATTTAAGGCCGCTTTCCTCACGATATTTTCATTATCATAAAAGCGAATAATAAATGGGCACACACACAGCCGGGATCCAACCAACGCTTGTTGATGCTAAACCAATACAAAACGAAAATATATAAAATAAAAATATAAAACTGACCTGATTAAATATCGCGCTTCAGAATGTCGGCAGGCGACGTACAGTGATTGTATTTTGCCTATCTTTTTGTTTACAGACGCCTGACCTGTTAATTATTATAAATAATTGGAGAAAACTTGTTTGAGTGCCTCAGCTTATTTTATAATCGACCTATTAACTTTAAACCCAGCCACAGACTATATACGGTTAAAACCAGTAGATATATTGAATATATAAAACACTTTGGTATCCTTTATTATACATACTGGATTTGTTATTATTTTATATTAAATATATTATAATGATCAATGCATCATACAATTAATTATATATATTTTTTGTTACATAAGTAGGAAATAGTTGTTGACTGTGTTTTATGTTTCTGTTTCCGAAATACATATTGTTCCGTTAATGGCTTTGTGTGTAATTAATTGTTTCGATATTGTATAATAATTAGGTGAATGTATGATAAGCAAATATATATAATATATAAAAAAACGAACTTGCGAGCCATCTGGCAAAGTATTGGGCGACGGTATTAAAATCCAATTAGTCTTCTGCCTGTTTGCCCTAGTATAAATAAAAAATACTAGCATACATTTGTACTAGTTTAGAATGCCTGCGTTGTCGACTTATGTATCAAATGCATGGCGTATTTGTCACGATATTTTCCTCCGCGAAGCAAGCAAGAAAAATCTATTGATTCACCAGAGTTCGAACCCACTACTTCATATGACCGTAATATATTTAGTTAATATTTAAATAATTTAATCATAATGGAAGACATTCATTATACAATTACATGCCGAAACTAATATAGATACAAATTGAAAAACAAATAACATAATACTTAAAAATATATCTAATAATTAACCTTAAAATTTAATTATTAAAAAATATTATTAAAAGGAGTCCCTTTAGGCAAGGTTCCGAAGATACTAGTAGCGTTCCATGTAATACATTTTGTAGTTCATATTTCTGCATACGTCTGCATTCTGTAGGATCCCTGTTTATTTACTATCCGTACCGCACTTACCAGTGGCTTGAGCAACTTCTTTTAAGGCAGCGAAGACCTTCCTCAACGTTAGGGGCGGTGGAGGGAACATGGTGCGTTGAGTGGCTCTAGCCTGTTCCGCCACTAGTCCCAGGTCTCCAGTAGTGCGTGCTGCACTCTTTACTTGGGCTAGCGTACGACCAGTACATTGGCCTATTGCTTTCATTATATACGTCTCAGCCATACCTAACAGTATTAGAATTTTACTATTTATTATGTGTTAATTGTCCTAATGAAGAACTTAGAACGGACGTTTTGACAGTTGACAAAAACTCTACAAATAGAACCAACTATGTTATTAGTAGGTAATGTATGTTATAGTAGGCAAGGCAAAATAGGAGCACACCATTACATTATGAGAACAAAACGCATGATTCTCGAATTAAAAAAAAATATTACGATTATGTAGAACATCATTTATCACTTATATAAATTACATAATATTTTTTATTCAGTCCGCATAGTGCAGCTATATTATATATTTAAGTAATATAATCATAGCAATAGTATACAATTCCATGTCAAATACTCCACCAATATCTAAACTAATAAATTTTAGGTCTGAGATTTCTGTATCTGGTTTATGATCACTTGTCAATCTAATAGGCAAGTAGGTGATCGGACTTCTGTGCCTGACACACGGCGTCGACTTAATGAATAATAAGCCTAATATTGTTATTGTAAGTATATATGTCAGTTTGAATTACACAAAAAAATATTTATTTACTGTAAGTAAGCGAGAATGTAAACTAGCTTTAATTGAAAAACATTACTTTTATGCATGTCTATAAAAAGAAAAACACTTTTAATTCATTGGTTTACATTAATTTCCTGCAGATCAATATCTGATTCCAATTATAATTAATAATCTGCTATTCAAACTCACCAAGTTCCAAACTGTGATATGCGGGTGCCAACTGATTGAGGCACAAATAGATGCTGGGTAGCAGATCCTCAGGTGTGAGCAGCATCACAGATCTTAAGTAATTGCTCAGAATATCTATCATTTTCAGTCTAGCCGATGTGGCTTCAATATTTTCCAATGTTTTGGCTAATGCTAAGTATGGGACCTCTTGACCTTTGTTCCAACATGCATCCTTAATGGGATGGTATTTTGGCTTTGCTGGGTTGTAATCCACTTCTAATAGGGAAATATACATTTAAGAAAAGTGAATTAGTGTTTTTGTTTTATTAAAGAACAAAGTATTAGTGTCTAATTAGTAAATAGACACTAATACAATGTATTTACTAAATAGTATTTACACCCAAATACACCCAATACACAACTTAAATAGCATTTTTTGAAGTTATACTTCTTTTGGCGCGATAGAGAAAAATCATGTGGGGTGATCATTTTTACGATGCGCGCGCACACCGATACCTGAATTCTACATGGTAAAGTTAGGTCTAGATGGCATGAAAATCGATAACTATGTTCAAGTTGTATGTTCTAGTATTTTTATAATTAGTTTCACGTGTTTCGTAACAGTACACTTAAACAGTGTGAATAAATAAATATTATTTCGGTGTTTTTAAATCAATTTCAAAACACCAAAATAACAAAACGACGTCGAAAGTATTTACTAATAAAATCTTTTTGATTATATTTATCGTTAATCACTACTGCATTTTAGTTACTTTTTCCCATACGCCAAAGAATTATAACTTCTAACACGTGGACACACATTCTTTTTATTTCAATCGGTCTTTCTAAAACAAAACATCGAAATTTTTGTCCTAACTCAACTATGAGTATTTTATTAAATTTAAATGGATGCCTAATTATGATATTTCTATTCATTTTGATATCATATGATCTAATCCTATTAGAATAATTTATTTTTTATAATCTACTTTTCTCTATTCTAATATCAAAGAGAAACTATTTGTAATCAGAGTCTAATGAACTAGCTTTATTACAAAATGTCATTCACAATTAGAATGCTACAATATTTGTAAGTAACATACGCTATATTAATTTCCAAAATAAAGTCAAAATCTGTTATAACAAACAACAACAACTACTCATGTGAGGTTATAAATACTGATAGTCAGTACAGCCAATAATATATATAATATAATAAGTAATACACTGGAAAGTGTAATACAATAAAAATCTGCCGGGAGCTTTTGATTTTGGTCAATATAACCAGTATGTTGTTCTAAATGATGTCATCATTAACAGTTTTGACTGAGAGTTCAGAGTTGACATAGACAAGGTCATAAACTTTAGTATGTAACAATTGTTTCTTGTTTTTAACATAGTCATTATGATTAGTTTGATTGACAAACCTGCAGTTTTTTCTTTTTCAACTGTACTATTTTCTTTATCTTCCACTTCGAGGTCAGTCTTCTTTGCAAAAAGTGATGCTATCTTTTTTTTATCTGGAGGTGATTTTATTTCTTCTTTTTTATTTCTTGGTGACGTAACAGTCTCTTTCTTAACTTTAGGGCTGTCTTTTTTAGCAGAAGGATTCTCTGATTTTTCTTTGGATTTTTTATTTACTGGACTTAATTTTTCAGTTTTGATTTTGTTGATTTTCTTTGTCTTGGGAGAGTCATATGTTTTAGGCTGCCTGGTTTTATCTAATTTTATTTCTTGGTCTGATTTTGAATCTGACTCACTTTCTGAACTAACAATGCGCCTGCGTTTTGGTTTTTTCTACATAAATGATAAAAATTTGCTATTAACTTTTATTGAATTATTTATTTCTTAATTGTATTTTTTGCAAAACTTTGGTGACATAAATTGTCATACATTTTAAATAGAAGATTTTATCAGTAGATTTAGTTATATAATAATATAATAGACATAGTTACATGTATGATGTTAAGACTTAATAAATAAAATAAATTACAAAAATTTTACAATAATTGTACTACCAGCTTTACATCATTTAACTGAAAATCATTTACCTTTTCAGATAACTCTGGTGATGCACAATTACTATTAATCTCGTCTTCAGTACTTGTAGATCTTGATCTCTTTGTTATCTAAAATGTATTAAAACTATCACAACAGTCTAGCTAAAATTTAACAAGCAATATACAATTAAACTAACTTATAAAAGAAGCTTTCCACATTATATTTTAAAGAACAAAACTTTTACCTTATCTTTTCCATTACTTGGTGGAGAGACTTTATCACTTTCAAAAGACTTATTCTGCAACAAAATTCATATAAGACAAAAGTCAATCTATAAGTGGTTTGGTTTTAAGGTTAAGAAACTGTACTTACTTTTTGTTCTTCCGTTTCGACTTCTGCTGGCTTTTTGGGAGTTACAGTAAAGAAAGATCGAATGCTAGATTGCGACATATTTCGTAGGAAAAATGTACTTTTAAAACAAACAGGTAACCTGTGAAAGGTCCTGGAATAATTACAATATAGCGAGCGATTAAGATGATTTACTACTCTACTAATCTTTAAAAGGTTATACCGATTCATGTAACATTTATTTATATAACTACATAGAGAAATTAAAATTTGCTTCAATTTTATATTATTGTTTTGAATTTTTGATTTTTGTCTGTCGTCAGTCTAAGACTGACAATTTTCATTTCTGGCGCCAAAAAATTGTAGAAAGAACAACATTTATTGCTTATAGATTATGCTATTTATTCCTTACAGTTAATAAAAAACATCCCAGATAATATTGCATTGTAGTATGTACCAAAAAAACCATCATAAAGTCTTCTTTATTCTTTAATCATCTGCTAGTATCAGAGTCAATGAAATTTCCTGTATTTAACTGTTTTTTTAATTTATTTGGATCTTCTTAAGACGATAAATATTTTCAAATCGTAAATCAAACAGTTACAAACATCCACGCTACTTACTCTGTAGTTCTATTTGACAGTTCTTTATGACGTTTTCAAAGTGCTTGTGTCAAACATGTTTCAATTTAAAAGTAGTTTTCAATGAAGCTCTCAATAAAAAATAACTAATATTCATTGAACTGAAAATAAAATAAAAATACGTTGTATGCATTTATATTAAAAATTGTATATAAATTTAAATAGAAAAAATATTTTGTCCTATAATTTTTAATTTATTAAATGAAAAAATATGTGTTGACTCACATCTAGAACGTATTTTGCTACAACGACGCCCTCTAGTTAATGAACTGTCAACTAACCGCGTGTCGTCCATGTTCCGAATGTGGTGTGACTTATTTTTGTTTTGTATTAATTTTTCGTATTCTAATTACCAATGTGAAATGATAAAACATGTGTTATCCCATATAGTGGAACGTAGCTCCGGCTGAATGGATCCCTACGTCGGGTGGTATCAGCCCGAGCAGGAAGGACCCGCGAAGCGATTGTGGCTTCGTATTTGGGAAACCCAAAGTGAAACAGACAAAATGAACCTCAAAAATTTAGAAAACTCTAATCCTAATGTGAATAAAGCTCAAGACTTAGTACAA
Organism: Pieris rapae; assembly: GCF_905147795.1. Taxonomy (NCBI): domain Eukaryota; kingdom Metazoa; phylum Arthropoda; class Insecta; order Lepidoptera; family Pieridae; genus Pieris; species Pieris rapae. Next base: position 1,919,425 of record NC_059513.1, read on the forward strand.
ATTAATGAAGTGAATGGTGAAATTAGGAATAATAATTATTTTAATCCTACGCGAAGGAAAGCGAACGATAACCGCGCATCTACGTTTAACCTGAATCAGAACCACGATGCTCTAATAGGCGAATACGGAGGGTGCCCTTGGCGGATACCCAACTACACCTATAAGCCCGGGATACTCGGGTAAGTCATATTTTGTAATGGGTAATCTATATGTCAGCAAAATTGACGGGCCGAGCGTGTAAAGTTTAAGCCCCTATGGCGCGGTGTGGTGGTGTTGACAGCGCGGGCAATTTGTTACCGCCTTTACCCTCTGAGAATTATATATTAAAATTCTTTGATCACATGAAATATATCAAGGAACTCTTTTTATATGATATCATATTAGAAGTACTTGATTTCAAGGATCTTTACAAATACCTTTTTTTACTAACCAAAAAGTGCAGAACATGCTTATAAATTATATGCATTATGCCTCAGCACCTATTAGAAATCTTTTAGTGTATGATAGTCATTATTAGATTATTTAACTAGAAAAGCTTGTTGATATATTTATTTCAAAAAAATACCTACTTGATTTATTATTGAAATTAGTTAAATGAAAGTTAACTACATTTACTTGTCATTAAAAGTATAATTCATATGATATTTTGATTGGCTAGTTATAATGTCGTCCTTTCTGCTATGATTAATAATAAAATATATCAGAGCTAATGGATAGTGTGGCAGTGCTTAGAATTCTTAATAAATGTTCAAAGAGCAGCTGTTGTATACAATTGATTTTTTTATTTCATGTACATATAATACTTGCATGCTCGGGGAATATTAGATCTTAAAATGGCCATTAGGTATTAGGCAAAGAATGCTGATCACTTTGCCTATAAAAGGTGATCCAAGAAACACATAATTTAGTTACAATATATAAAATTTGTTTATTATTTCAATTAGACAAATGTTCTAACTACAGTTGTATTACACATTTCTTAAAAACTTAATCTTGTACATTTACTAACGTCTTATAAACTGTCCTTAAGTTTTAAAATGTAATTAACATACATATTAACATTTTCTAAATACTTAATTAAAGTTAATTTAAATATGTTCTTAATAGCATTGTTATATCCCTCTTCTTTCTGATTTTGATAAATTTGTTTAAAGTGAAACATAATAGTTTTAAAACACAATTATGTAATGGAGAACAAGCAACTGTTCAATTGGCAATAGTCAGTATTGATTATATATTAACAGAATTTTTGTTTACTAAGTTGTACTTTATTAAACAAATGATTTGTTGCTTAATTAATAAAAAAATGATTTATTTTTTAAATTTAAAAGCTAAATCAAGTGCACCTATATAATTGTTATATAGTTGGTGCATTTTTCTGGGAATGTAATGTTGACAGTTTATTTATTGAATTCATGTAATAATGATTTTACCTTATTAAGTTCCTCACATCACAATTATCTCATTCAGATAAGATATGATAACTTTTTTTCTTATTACCATTGCTATAATAATGACTTGTTTTCCAACTACAACTTTATAACAACATCAATGTCACACTAATGTTGTTTTTGAATAATTATATGCTTAAATTAAACTAAGCAATAAATTAGTGTACAGACAAAACATGCATCATACAAAAGCAATAAGTGGGTCACAACTGAGCGTCGCGCAATTTCTATAAAGCGCTAGATGATACACAAATAATTTAAAAAAAATCATTGTTTTGTGTTATTTACAAATTTTTATTACTAATTTGGAAATTAAGGTACCTAATATATATATTAATTCAGAGTTAAATTCATAGAAAACGAATATATGTGCTACTAACGCTAATAGTGTTGTTACTTAAAATTACTAGGATCTCTGATATAATTACATAAAGATATGTGGGTAGTTACAACCTTTAAGTAAAAAAAAATCAAGTGTACAGTAACTCTCTTCCAGTAACTTACTCATCGCATTTTTTAATATATCGGATACTACTTAATTATGCTAAGTCAAAATCAAGTTATTGGTTATGTATATATGGTTTTTATGGTAGCTTAGTAAAGTCGTCAAGCTCCCTTGATGTAAATGAGGAACAATTTGAATCTTGATAACGGTAATTCATACCAGTATTGTATGGGGCTGCTGGGATCTTTAATCTCCACTTGATAGGAGATTTTTTTGGGATTTTACATTTTGAGAAATATCCAGCATTGTATGTCGATGGCGTACGACGGCCTTGCGAGTCAGTGCCCCTGCCTGCCGGTCGGACATGACGTGAATGTTTGTCTCCGGTGAAAGTATACTTTTTTAATAAGATATGTATGTATAAGAAAGTTACATAAACTGTGATTACTAAATGATATCGCTGAGTATTGGGGTTCACCTCGACTTTCGCATTAATATTATCAAATGCTTAGTTTCATCTTCTTTAATGATGTTGATAAAAATCAGTATGTTTACTCCATCAATCAAAACCATTTATTCATATAGGTAACACAATATACACTTTAAACACAAAAAAAATGCTTCCAATTTTACATTTACTGCCAGTTTTCTAATCAAGGGCAAGGGGTAGTAAACGTATTATAGAAGAATCTGCGGCTTACAAAAGAAATATATAGTTTTAATCGCAAATAAGACTGATACTGTATTCCTTACGTAAATAAGAACATCAGCACGCCTAGCGATCGAGGTCACATGTGTCTAGGTATTCTAGTTTCTAGACCATTTTGTCTGTCCGAAACTTACATCCGGACGCTATGGGACTGGTTTTATGACTGTCTACCGTTTACTTAATTAGAATTAGAGCTTTGTAGCTGGTATTTATCAGTAAGTTATAAAGAATTGGGCCGTAGTTAATTCCTATAATTTATTCGTGCAATTAGTTTTTTGTATCTTTCAAAGACATGTCATTAAAATATTTGGCAATTACGTAAAAGACTTTTTCGATTTAAATTTACATATTTTTGTTACTTAGGGCCTGTTTCACAATGTCCGGATAAGTTCCAAATAAGCTATTTATTACTTATTGGTAGGATAAATAGTATTTTTTCGTTTCACGACTGGCAGATAGCGCTATACGTCATGAAATTCGAAGTATCTTATTTGGAACTTTTATCTTTCGAATAATTTATGTGTTGCATAGCTTTTTGGCACTTTATCCATACATTGTGAAACAGGCCCTTAGTGTGATTGTTTTAATTCGTAAATAAATCAATGTATAACGAAAGGTATTATAGTATCGTTTGCCTACAAAAACCTGTTATTATTTTCTCATGTAATAATTCTGTAACGATTACGAGAAAGGTCCGCGACAAAGGTCGTTCACTTGCAAACCTTCACATACCGAGCCCAATATAGACCAATCTCCAAGGCAAGATGCTGAAATTGTTTTAATACATTCGCATGGTTGGACTTGATACATTTTTTTAATTTATTTTGTAATATCTAAGTGTAAGCGTGATACTAGAAAAGTTTTGTTTAGAATGACGATGATTTTTATTAGATGTCTATTTATCAGTGTATTTTATATAATATAAACAGACTTTAGAGTTCAAAATACAATGTTTGTTGTTACCAAGCGAAACGTAAAATATAAACTGAAAGCGAGACTACGTGTAACGGATTATTTGGTTACATTAATTTGACATGGCAGATAAAATCGCGAAACTTGTATTTACATAAATATTTAATTTCCAGCAATGTTACAATACAACTTCAATGGTGATTCCAATTCTGATTTCAATTTTCGTACCTTCAAGGTAAACTTCCTTGTCAATTCCAGTACAACTGTGAATCAATTGTCTAATGTACAATATATCTACTCTTTGCAGAGGGCTACCTGCAGGCTTTTTCTTCATAATTAGCTACTTACGCAATAATGACGCGTGCGCACCCGGAATACGCTAACGTTACGAACTGTATACGTTGATGGACGCTTATCTCATACATAGCCTTGAGATTGTAATTGATATTATTTCCTAAAAACTACATGTTTAAGTTAAACTATGAGCCACATACAATTTCCGCAATAAAATGCGATACTTGAAATTTTATTTACATTCCTGTTACTAAGTGGATACTTATAAACGCATTATTATTTAAAACTAGTTAATTTATGACGTAAATTTGGTTTATCTGTGTTATCAAAAAATTAAGCATTAAGTATTATTTATTAAATTATTAGGTATGCAAAAGCTAGATGGTTTTTCTCGTAAATCAGTACGTAATAACTGATCGCAAATTATCATGATTCACGTGCACTTTTTTATGTTTCTTGTGTCCTTTTTGTAATATGTATTGTGCTAATCTCTGTTTATGTGTTTTCATTGCTTTGTTTTGTCTAAATAACTTACATATTTAAACAACAATGTAAACTCTGTATAGTCAAGGGACTGCAAAGTTTTATGTAATAAATAGTGGTCGTTAAATAGAAAGAACAAGAATCTGTATTAGAAAAATAAAAGTTTATTTCAGACTACTTTTAATGATTACATAAAAACATTTCTTATAGACTATCGCCTAAAGTCTGCAAAATTTCGCCTGACGTCATTTTTTGCACCAGAAATTATGGTGTATTTTTATTTATATTAAGGCATAAAGGACGTTCAAACAATCCAATTGTAAAGACAAGGATCGAATTTCTTAGAAAGTTCGGGACGTATGGTGCCGATAGTCGAATGTATTACGGAGCAGGACAATAAAGTGACAAAATAACGTACAGTACGTACGTACGTACGTACTTCGCAGTTATAACTAATTTCGGTAACTTTAAAAGTACTTTTTATTATTTAATAAAAGTTATTTTGGGTGGTTAAAAATGCTACGTAGAATGTGTTGTATGGAAAACTGAGAATTATCGTTATATAGAGCAACGTTATATGGAGTTTATACTAATTAGGTCAACAATTTAATACTAAAAAAGTGGCTTTACAACCCCTGGTCTCAGCCTCTATAGTCTATATTCTTTTTTTTATTTCTCAAGTTTTACATCAATAAATGAGTATGAGACATATTTATATATATATAATATATAATATTTTATTCTTAATACCCACGAAGGTGATCAGCCTTCTGTGTCTGCCACATGCCATTTGGATTTAAGGCATGCCGTACGAGCAAGTATTTAGAATATATCAATTGCCTAGCAACAAAACTGATTCTTCTGATGTCTTGATCTAAAACAAGTTATCTTCCTTTTATCAACACGTTAACGCGTCGTTAAATTTTACAGTCCACTTTTATGCATTCACCAGTTTATGGAAGCATCATGTCTATCGCAAACCCAATAACCTATCTCAATCCATTTTTGACAATCTGTTATAGAAATCTTATTCGGATCGGTGTATGTGGATAGACACTTGTATGAAAATGACAGTTCAACTGTGCCAATATCCTATTGAGATTTAACTTATATCAATTTTTAATATTATTAAAAAGCTATTCGATATGTCTTAAACATAAACATGTATATTTAATATTATTTTTACGGTTTTATTTACTTTATTTGGTTTATATTGATTATCAAATATGAGTGCAAAGAGCGAAGAGATAGCATTCTATCCATGGCCAAAAATGTAATTATAGGCTTTTGGAGTCCTAGACTTAAGCGCAACCTGTGGCAGCTTGTAGTTGGGTCTGCAATTATTTCTTAGATCAATCAGTTGAACTATTTAAGTTAATTTGTTATCTGACCTTTATGTTAATTGAATCGACATATGATCAAATTATTATTAAAGAAACAAATGCAATCTCAGGCCAAGGCCAATAAAGGAATCGCGTATAAAATATCAGTATCAACAAAAATGCTTGTCTTTTAAGTAGTAATAGTTATAGATTTACGGCCGAATCCAATAATTAATCCACAATCTCAGATTAAAAATAATGGATTAATTATCAGACAGTCGATCGATCTTCTATCTGCATCCCAATATCCGAACCCTACGAAGACAATCCATTCTTAGTGACGGATAGAATGATATCTCTACGCTCTTTGTCGTACTATTTTACCGAGTTTTGACTCATATTTGATAATCAGTATATACCAAATAAAGTAAATAAAACCGTACCGTACCGTATAATTAAATATCGTTTTAGTCATTTCGTTTGTTATATGAAGCTTACAAAAAATGGGAATGATAAACTAGGTCACGAAAAAGATATTATGCCGTACACATAAGGCGCGCAAAGACTGTATGATAATTTATTTAAGTATTCCTACAGCTACTCATTACATGTATATTCAAACAATTACATTACACACAAAAAACTGAATACACATTCAAATAAAACATAAAAGCACAGTTTTACCTATTTATACAAATTCATACCAAATTCTAAATTATAAGTTCTAAGATTCATTAATCATTATAATACATATTTGATAACGAAAGAATAACAAAGCCATTATTAATAAAACATAAGAGAGATTTTAAATAACTAATAAGCATTTTTTTTAGTTTACATGGAAAAGCTGAATTTTATCGTTTATTTTTTACTTTAAAATCAGTAAATGAAATGTAATAGATGCTAGCTAAATTGTATTAATATTGCAAACATTAAGAATTTCTTAGCGCCGAGTTTCATTCCAAAAAGGCACATGAGAGGTTTTCAGGACCTTTTCCTCAAACAAGGAAGACTAATTTAAAATTTGTTGCAGGCTACACGAAGAGATCGAACACTTCTTCATGTACATGTCGCCGACGGAGACGGAACACCTCGTCCGATCCACTGTTGTGTCGCGTATACGCAGCGCGATCCTGTCTCTGTGGCCTCAAGCACGCGTAGAAATATTTGGCTCTTTCCGCACCGGCCTTTACCTACCCACCAGCGACATAGATCTTGTTGTCATTGGTAAGTCATGTAATATTTTATTAGTAGCTGTAATAGTATGAAATGATGCATCTATTGTGATGAATCATTTTGTGGAAGCGGAAATGGCGCCACTTCTTTGTGACATAGTGGTGAAATACAGAGGGGTAACGCATGTAAAACTTTATCATTATCCACTTTAGCAGTATAAAATTTTCGAATCTTTATATCGATTAAAGTTAGTACTTGGTGATGGATACAACATTTTATTTAATAAAGAGGTACCGGACTGGTAAATTTGCAAAAACTAAATTTTCTTCTCAAATCTTTCTAACCGTTCAGTTCTACCGTTTCAGTCTTTTATAAAAAAAAGACTTATTAACATTAAACGAGTAAGTTCTATGATGTATAGTCTAGAAATAAAAACAACTCAATTAAGAACTAAGAAAATTATATAATTAGGTTTTATATAGATTGATTTACTATAGCGACCTCTTGAATCGCACAGCGGTCGAGTGTGGCTAATTAAGATCAAGGTCTGACCCATGCCCCATTTCGATGCTCGACTTTTAGGCGTGTTTGAAGGTTTTTCGACATCCCGTCAAATATAGTTGTCTATTCAGCGAAATATGTATTTAAATCGTTTACACACGGGGCAAGCGGTATTACTGCAGATACAAAAGTACCTTCAAGATTATATATGTTAATTTTTTTCGAGAACATTAGGTGATATATTAAATAAACACTTGATTTGTTGACAAACATTTTAAGTCGATTTAAATTAACCTTTTATGGTATATAACAATAGAGCATTATATGAAACTAATTTAACATAATATACTAGCTGACCCGGCGAACTTTGTAACGCTCCAGTCAAGGAATTTACAGTTAATTGAGTGAACCTTATTTATGATTGACACAATAAAATGTTAACATATACAAGCGGGCTACGGAGTTCGTAGGCTTACATAGAATAAACCTTTTTTCGATAGAATGTGATTTAATATAGTTGCCTTCGAGAGTGATACAACGATTATAGCTGTCGTATAGATTTTTTAAACCACGCTTAGAGTACCTTTTGTCTTTAGCCTCAAAATAGGGTTCAATTTTGCCGATTACCTCTTCATCAGCGCAAAATTTCTACCCAGCGAGCATTCTCTTGAGGTCTGAGAGCAGGAAAAAGTTGCTAGGAGCCAAATCAGGGGCAGTTCACTCCTTTGACTGTCAATTGGACTCCGGTGGGAAATGATGAAGCCATGTTTCATCTAATGTCACATACCTATCGATCGATAAATTTGGCTTTATTACCATCGATCTTGTTTTTGATCGATTGTGAGCTCGTGCGGAACCCACGTTGAATCGAGCTTTTTCGTATCTAATTATTCATTTAGGATGTGTCCAACGCGTTCCTTTGACATTCTTGAAGTATCAGCTGTATCCATCAACTACTTTTTGGCTACCCAATATGGTTTTGTTGACTTTTTGATATTTTTGTCTGTAAACACGTCTTTGGGTCTGTCACAGCGTGCATCGTACTCGGTGCTCATTTCGCCTCAGTTAAACCTGTTTTAATCGGTTGATTTTCCTACTGCGGAGTTCGAATATTGTTAATCAAGTCATGGCTTCGTGAACACACGAAAATTCCGTTATATAAGTTTTTTTTAAACAAACTAAAGTTTCTTCACTCAAAATGTCTCACAAATTAATTGTACGACAGTTGTTAAATTTTTACACGTGTCTTTTCAAGGTTAGGGCTTACTAAAAATCATATTTATTCAATACTACTAGCGCCATCTATGTGTCAGCATACAAACCTTGCAGCCGACCTAAATTTTCTTATAAAATACACTTGAGTAACAAAAGAGAAACCATGAGGTGAATAGAGGTGCATACTCAATATAATTCTCTAATGCCCGTATTTTTAATACAATTATAAATAAATGCCTTTAAAAACACTAGGATAATATATAAAAATATATAAATATGTATAATATCAGGATAGGATCGTGCGGAATATGAAATGGCGATTGCGTCTGGCCTACGATTTGTTAGATAGCCTGTCTCTAGACGAGTTCAATGACACCGCGACAGTACTTGGTTATTTTTTGCAATATATAATACTCCGCTGTAGTTCTAGTACTTCAGGAATTGGTACTCGTGCTTAATCGGAAGAATTTTAACGTTCAAAATTTAAGAAAAAAATAATTTTGTCTTTTTTCTCACTTTGCCGCACGTCACTTGGTTTTGCTTTTTTCAACTGTTTTTGTAACCTTCATATAGCCACTATATGATATGTATAAAAATTCAGTAGTCTTGTCTTAAAGATAACCCATGTAACGATACCTTATCAACTTATCAGTAGAACAGTGGGTCGCTTGGTCACATACTTACTTGTTATAAATAATATATTTTTTTATTAAAGATTCTTACTAATAAGTCACTCTGCCAATCACAATGAGTTTTCCTAGGCTTTCTTCTCTTCTTTCGAACGAAAGTCGAAAGAAGAGAAAACATCGATGTTTTCTCTTTTCCAGGGTCTTTGTCCAGGGTTTTTCTAAAGACTTCTTTTAAGTAAACACTAATTAAAGTAACAATATTTTAGCGATAATTCAAAGAAAATGTGTAACCTAGTATTGAAGTCAAACTGGGAGATTACTGTCAATAAGCCATAACGGGCTTCAGCGACTCGTGAGCCATCTTCAAGAATTTCAGTTTACCTTTAGAATGGCGTTTTTCTGTTAAAACTTACATATTTATATACTTATACATTACATAACAAACATGACTAGTGCGTATATATTGTTTTCATTTCCAAAATCAATTTTTGACGTTTCCTGTTGTACAGGTAACGACAAAACTGTTTTTGTTGTACATGTGAAATTAAATCCCTACCTCACTTAAAATTGGTTCGAAGAGCTAACGACTCGTAGCTATTACGACTGGTTTTGAATATAGAACACGAAGTAACGAAGGAAGATATAATTTGAGAATGCTTAAGGCTTTGTATATTAGAATGTTTTTGTTTTCTCTCAGTCAACATAACATCAATTCTGTCTGTCGCACGGCTCAGCAATTCAGCCCATATAAATTTTGCTAACACTCACCCGTCGAGTGCTACAGTTGACTGAATCTAACAGTAGTGAAAATCGATGTGATTAAGCATCAAAGTATCAAACTCCAAAGCTATCTTTCTTTATTATACCTCAACCTTGCAAATAAAATCGCATCTGTCTGATCGTTCGACTTCCAATGTACTGATTGTAGGGGTCTAATGCGTTATGCAATGCTTAGATCCGAATCAGAGACTGTTCGCCCCTATCGGGATGCGCCCTTATTTTTTTTTTCAAATTCTATAGTTTCTAGAAAAATCACATTCTATGTGCAGTAGCGAGAGCGCGGTTATCTAATTTGGTATGATTACTTTGATTTTTTAGTTTTTGACAGATTCTTCATCTAATTTGGATACTAAAATCTCCCATCTGCTTATAGATCCAGTTCACAGTAAATTTAGTGTTTTGTGTCGGTCTAGTTGAAATATGCAGGGGATGATGCATAGGATCTAGCAAAGAAGCGATTTCAGCGCGCCCCCTAGATCGTCGTATCCTAGGCTGCAGCCTTATTAGCCTAAAGCTTAATCAGGCCCTGACCCGAATATAAAAAAATACCAAAGAATCTCAGTAACTTAAGCTCAAAACTTATACGGGATTGTATCACTGCTAGATTATTATAGATGCCTGTGATTTTATTGATTATTAATAAATTTTTTTAGAAAAATTAAATACGTTAAAAGTAATTCGTAAATTAAAAAACTTATCTGTCGAGTAACGTTAGTGTTATATACATATAAATGCTTTAGGAACGATGCTGTACACTATGGTGTCAATATTGTAAGCTTCACTGGTTTCCGCATAGTGCGCATCGTGATTCGTTTGTCTTTGAATGCTATAACCGAGTGTAGATTTTTTTATTCTATTGACGTACACTAGACCAATTTAAAAAGCTCTCATATATTTCATGGCTATATTGAGACCGTCGAGCTTTACTAATATTTTACTGAAAATACAAAAATAATTTCTTAATAATTAAATAAATTTCTTATTATGATTATTAAATCGTTTACTTTACACTCCAGTGTATATATCAGCCATTTTTGATTGTGATCCCAAAGGTTAATTCCAGTTTGTTTTGTTAATTCAAGGTAAACTATAAAAATAATTTACAACGTATACTTCCAGGTCAATGGGAAAAGCTGCCTCTATGGACCTTGGAGCGTGAGCTGGTTAACCAGGACATCGCAGAAAAGGAGAGCATTAAAGTGCTGGAAAAGGCTACGGTGCCCATCGTAAAGATGACTGACAAATACTCTGATGTCAAGGTATATGAAGGATTTTTTTTTATTTGTACCACAAAGGCATTTTTGTATGTATGTCTATTATACAAATAGACATACATACAAAAATATAAAAAGCGGTGCCTTCCCTGTAAGATGTTGACACGACCAGCAAGGAGCCTTTTTGCTTTAGTTACAGCAATAATTTTTTTATTTTGTTTTTACTATGATAGGTTTTGGAAGTTTTTATAAGTCAACTCATTTCTAGACTTCTTAAAAAACCATCAAATTAAGAAGGCTATCAATTCTTCATTTCTTCAAGAAAAGAGCGTAGCTTTTCTTAAAAGGCCGGTGCGCAACGTATGTCTCTGGGCGTTTGATCCCTGTTATATGAATTTTTCTTGCCGTAAAACCCATCCTTGAACTTCAATGAACATTTAAAAAAAAGAATTGGTGAAATTGGTCCAGGCGTTGCTGAGTTATGCGCTTTTTACGATTCATTTTTATATTATAGATATAATCGCCGATATTTATGCTTGTACCATATTTTTCAGGTTGATATTTCGTTCAACATGAGTAGTGGAGTGAAGAGTGCCGAGCTGATAAAACAGTTTAAGGTAATTAATATATTAATTTATTTATTTCAGAAATACACACATATATCTTTACAGCCTATGCCAATACGCTGTGGAGAAACATTTAATAAAAATATAATAATGTACATAAAAATTAGACACATAATATACACAATATCGCTACTGTGTCACTCTGCGAACATATAAATATGTCGATAGTATCGGAGACAGCATTTAGTAGGCGCAACGTTCTGGATAACAGGGATCTGTGCAACAGACTGGTTCTTGCCTTTGGTATCGCAAATAACCTAGGCCTTCGCCCTCGCATATATCCCATAGGTACTAAAAAGCCCAGTTCTTGGAGTACACTCGGGTTACACAGTCCCATCTGGTTACCCTTACTAATACAAATGATGTTGGGAACATTAAAGGATTAATATAATCGCATCCATGTCTTTGTGGAACACTTTGTTTAATTCAATTACTAGGAGTATTGCGTTACAAATACCCATAGACAGTGAAGAAATTACTTCATATATCTAATATATAAAATTCTCGTGTCACAATGTTTCAATACTCCTCCGAAACGGCTCGACCGATTCTTATGAAATATTTTATGAATAAGTAAGTCTGAGAATCAGATACTATCTTTCAAACCTCTAAGTGATAAGCGGTTAAAATTTTTTTTTAGTTTGTCAAATTTTTGTTTTTATTTTGTATGATACAGCATATAAAAATATGTACATATAACCTTTAATTTTCATTTACCCTCTACGATCAACCCCAAATTTTTTATTTGTTAGTTGAGAACTTATAACTTGAACTCTGAGGTTGATAAAGAGGAAAATCACAGAAAAACTAAAAGTTTTCATTCCGGAAAAATCTCTGGGGTAGCATAGCAAAATGTTCCATGTTGGTATGTACTTAACAGTTAGGCCAAGTTAAATCAGGAGGAGAAAATTTCGTGAAGGCAGTGAGGGCGGTATCACTTAACATCAGGCGACCGTTTTCCCCCTGTTCTATAAAAAATTTATATATAATTTGTATATATATATTATTTGTATTTTGTATAATAATATGTATTAAGTAGCTGTTAGATTACTTATAATTATATAAATAAATAAAAAAAATACTTTTTATACTTGAGATTTCTAATGTTACTCTTGTTGTCAACGTTACAAAAAAAATCTTTATTTTTTGCAGGAAAAATACCCGGTACTCTCCCGGCTTGTGATGGTGTTGAAACAGTTCCTCCTCCAACGGGATCTGAACGAGGTCTTCACTGGAGGCATCTCTTCATATTCCCTGATCCTGATGTGCATCAGCTTCCTCCAACTCCATCCACGGCCTGATAGACTTCGGCAAACCCACAACCTTGGGGTGTTGTTGATAGAGTTCTTTGAGCTATATGGAAGAAAGTTTAACTATGTGAAAACAGCGATTAGAGTTAAAAATGGAGGCAGTTATTTATCTAAGGATGAACTGCAGAAGGTATATTTCAAATAATAATAATTATCTGTATGATCGCTGTAAGATGAAAATCTACTTATAAGTTTGTCGGAAATATAATACGAAAGCTTAGGGCGAAGTTAAGGGCGGAAGCGTTTGAAATTATACAATTATCACTAAATAAATTCAAAGCCCTCGTTAAATACGCCCTGGTAAATTATTTAATAAAGCTTTTTATAAATGTGACGAATACTTAAATGATCCTAATCCTTGGGTTTGATTTGCTCCAGTACAAACAATTTGTATTAAAAACTTGGCGATTGAAAAGAGTGAGGGAGAGTTTCTTGCCACTTCTTCTTGTCCGCTCTACGCCCTTGACTTGCGAACTGGTAGTGAATGTAAATTTATAATGAATTTAACATCATTTCTGTTGACGTCCATAAGTTAATTTGGTTACCCATATGAATAAAGTTATTTTAACTTAGCTCTCGATGTAGAAAGCCGAACTAGTGGTAGCGGGTCTACGTCGCGTTCAACTCGTATTTTTATATATTCTCGACTAGAAGAATAATGATTAAACATATGGTTTTTTAACTCTGGGTTCAGGTCTGTTTCACAATGTCCGGATAAGTTCCAAATAAGCTATTTATTACTTATTGGTAGGATAAACTAGTTTTTCGCGTTTCACGACTGTCGGGTAGCGCGAAATTTCTTCGGAAATTTTATCTTCCGAATGATTTGTGTGTTGCATAGCTATTTGGTACTTTTGTATTGTCTTTTATTAACATAGCTTTTACACATATAAAGAAAACACCTTTATCTTTAAGTCGATACCAACTCTGGGGAAATCAATACGGATAATGTAACTTTTTCTACAGTTGTGATACTTTTTGACATTCAAAATCAGTTTTCAGCCACCGTGACCTCGCAAAGCACGCGAAACGTTTTTTTTTTTTAATTATGTTAAATAATTGTAAGTTTATTAATACATAGCTTCTATCCGGTGAATAGTGTTTTCTTTAAATATGAGTCTATTGTATAGACTTGAGCTCTTTCTCTAAAATGAGGTCTTGAACTAATGATATGTATTTCAGGAAATGAATGACGGGCACCGCCCATCGCTGTTATGTATCGAAGATCCGCTCACACCGGGCAACGATATAGGCCGCTCTAGCTATGGCGCCCTACAAGTTAAACAGGTAACTTTAAGATCTCCTTTTATATATAACTAGTGACCCGCCCCAGCTTCGCACGGGTGCAATGCTGATACTAAATACACTACAGAAAATCTGTGAACGTTGTATATAAAAATGTGGGTTATCCATAAGAGATAGACATATACCATCTCGGACTTTTCTGTAGACCTTTTCAATGTGTACAATACTTAGTACATTATTTTGATAAAACTCGTAGGGTTCAGCCTGCGTTTGCAATGTAAGCGGAAAAAATGTAATTATTTACGACATCACATTAGAAACCTCAAAAATAACAGTACTCATCCACTTTTTAATGGATGTTATTTTACATATAAACCTTCCTCTTGAATCACTCTATTTATTAAAAAAAAAACCGCATCAAAATCCGTTGCGTAGTTTCAAAGATTTAAGCATACAAAGGGACATAGGGACAGAGAATGCGACTTTGTTTTATAATATAAGTGTGTAAGTCACTGAAGTCGTTTTTTTTTGTATGCGTTTGAGTGGTATTTTTTTGTGTACTATGTATGTACGCACGCACTTATTTTATTTTTTATAAAACTTATTTCACAGGCATTCGATTATGGCTACATCATCCTGCAGCAAGCGATAAGTGGGGCGTTGGGGTCGCACCACAGTGCCCTAGGACGCGTAGTGCGTGTCACAGACCATGTGTTGCAATACCGGCGATGGGTGCAAGACACATTTCATCCGTTTTTCTTCCCGATCCACATTTCGGCCCAAATCCCGCAGCCTACGCCCGCCCTGCCTGCCCCGCCCACCGTCGCGTGTCCAGAACCCAGTGATAGCGAACCGGTAAGAATTGCAGTTTATTTTATTGAAGTATTCCTACAGCTACTCATTAAACAATATTCAAATAATTATTTTATACACAAAAGCCAAAACGAAATACACATTCAAATATAGCACAGTTTTACAACGCACAAATTCATATTCAGTTCTAATATTGATTGATTGATATATTATAATATATATTTAATATAAAGGAACAAACAAAGCCATTATTAGTAAAAGATACCTATTTAATAGATATATAAGAGACTTATTTAAATATTTTTTTAAGAATTTTATAGTCACATTAAGGGCCTGTTTCACAATGTATGGATAAAGTACCAAATAGCTATGCAACACATAAATTATTCGAAAGATAAAAGTTCCAAATAAGATACTTGGCATTTCATGACGTATAGCGCTATCTGACAGTCGTGAAACGCAAAAATACTGTTGATCCTACCAATAAGTAAATAATAGCTTATTCGGAACTTATCCGGACATTGTGAAACATACCCTAAATATATCAATTTGCTGGTAATTTATGTTGTAATCTGTAGGTATACGATACAACAAGAATCTTTATATTTTGTTAAACATTCAAAAGTGCCATTTTAGGTGGTCTAATTGGCATAAATCATTTGATTGATTATAAATGTAAATGTAAAATAAGAAGCATTTTATGTTTCTTATTTGACGTTCATATTGTGTTACCTATATGAATAAATGAATGTGATTATGTGCTTGTAGGAGTGGTCAGATGGATCCGGCGGCGCGCCGAGTGGTGGCGGCGAGACGGGCCGTCGCACGTCGCCACCGCCCTTATCAGCGCTGCAGTGCTCGTCTCCGACGCCGCGACGCGTTTCGGCGCACCAGAGCCTCATAATACATCATATCACTAGCAATTCTGACTTCAATAATATACCTTCAGGTACAGTTTTGTCACCTCCCTTGCAGTTGCAGTTGAGTCAAATTTTTAGAGAAAAAAAACATATTTAAAAAATTTAGACACAGTAGCTATGAACCAATCGGGTATTAATTGTATACAAAAATATTAATACACTTTTGACAGTATGAAAAAACCCATTATTATTAGAAATGATTTTGACTGGTTCTTAAAATTATGGACTTGCTAATTTATTTATTTATTAAAGTCCTCTCTAATAAACAATGTGAAATTTATATTGTACTATGTACACAAAAACACAAGTCAAAAAAAGTATTCTTACAGGTGTGATGCAACAGCGGTTTAACAACAATAACACGAGCAACAGCACCACCAACACCACCAACAGCAACAACAACGCTAACAACAACACCACTCCCAGCGGTGGGGAGCAGAAACCGCGGTCCAGCCGCTCGTTTTCCTCCAAACAGCGGCGGTATACGTCACCACCGCGCTACCGTGAACCTCGTTCGAATAAGAAGAGACGACAGTTCGCCCAGCCCCGATGATACCCGCCTACGCATAGGCGAAAGCCGCGGACCACTTAGTGACTCAATAGTGATAATAATAGTGAAGTGTAAAACACTTAGTGATGTACACTCACAGTGACTCGTGATGTTTGTGATCTGACAGTGAAACAGATTGATTATAGTGATGTGGATTGGGCACTGCCTGGTGGAATCTGCAATCTAAAGGATACCCACTTCACTATATTGTACACTATGATGTAAAGCATGCTTTGGAATTGGAATCACTGGATTGGCTCAAGGGATGGAAAATGCCTGTCTTCGGCTCACCCTAACGCCTGGGTTTACCTAAAAAACCAGTCGTAATTGCTACGAATCGTAGATTTATGAAACGGCTGTTGTAATTATGGCTGGTGGCTTAGAATTGATATACGGCTTAGAAAGATACTCGATAGTTCTCGTTTTGGGTAAAAATAAAGGTAAAATGACAAGAAATATTATTATCGATTCTAAATTAGGGAATACCGATTAGTAATTGTTATGAATTAAATATTCACCGACAAATATAACATCATGTTATAGCTACAGATAAATTTAAAAAAATACAAAAAAAGTTGTCTTGATTTTTTTAAATATTGACTGAAATAAATAAAAATAATCAAATGTCAATTAAATATTTTTTGGTTTGGTAATATCCTTTTGCAGTAGGACTTGGTATATGTTAATAATGTAATATCAAATTGTTCTATGTCCTGGATGCTTAGTAGCCATTTTAAACTTAAATTCATAGAAATAGTTTTTATTACATATAAAAATCAAGCATTTCTGTATGGAAATTTATAATCTTTAGTAAAATTCATAGTTTTAAGATCTACATCTAAAACATGTTACATTAAAAAAAATCATTAAAGTTGTTTGATTAATGTACTTACAGATAGGTCATATTTTGGTTTTAATAATATTTCTAAACGTTTGATCTGGAACACTGACAAGTCAATAGATATTGATGATATATTATGTGAAGGTCTGTTTTTAGCAAATTACTTACTAAATTTTTCATTTTAAAATCCATTTCAATTTTAAGACAAATTTATCACCACTGAGATTTTTATCAAGAATTTGATTTTTAATAAGCCCAATTTGAAAACAAATATATTACCGCATGATTGCATTTTTAACAAGAAATAAAAAATTTAATTGACATTTGATTATTTTATATACATAAATCATTTGAAACTTTTAAAAATATATAAACAGAAATCGGTCTGATATACAGTAATAACATATTGCCTATTTATCCGAACACACTGCCAAAAATATGGATTTAGGTGACTAACCCGGTAAGGATTTAGTGTAAATGTAGTGAAAATAACACCAATTCTGTATATAAGACAACAGCGTGCGCTAGATTAATAAATATAAAATTATATAAATTTGAAAAAAAATTAAAAAGCAATAAATTAGGCGTTTGACATAAGTCACAGAGTAAGTCAAAATATGACAGTTGAGGCTTGTCTATGAATTATAACGGACCCTACATTTATGAGGTGTTAGTGTTTCGAGCGCACGATATTAGTTCAAAATCGTTTTTAACCTGACGTGGAAGGATATTCCGCCGTAGATTGTTATAAAAAAATGACCGAACTTTTTACCGTTGGTTCGCTAAAAAAGATGCGTATTGTGTTGGCGTACACAATGTATCGAGGCCCTTGGTCATAGCTTCGAACAAAATTAGATAAGATCGACTAAGTATATTCGCACTGCCGATCTCTTCGGTGCAGACGGGGTGTGGTCGAAAGACTTCTCATATATCACTAGTTGGCCCATTGACCGCGTGTTCATGCTGTATCGTATATCGTCAGTACCCAATAATCTTTGTACATATCTAAAAGTAGCAAGTAAGTAACGCGTATGCGCGGGCTGTGAAACATATAAAACTCATAAAGTTCTACATTGAGGGGAAAATTAAACCTTTTTATCCCTGTCTGCACCCTGCCTTATGTAAGACTATGGCTAACTAAAACACCAAAAAAGCAATACTACATAAGTAATAATGAACTCACAATAGTGACTGATCGTGTACAAATATTATACAATATAATGTTAGGTGTTGTAGTATTGAAGCAAAAATAATATTAGAAATTTACAGTATCACATGTTTGTAGGGAATCTGAATGAATGCGTTGTACGGGTTGTAGCAGGGAGTGTTATTGGGTCGGGTTCCTACACTAATAACCAGATCATGCTTTAGCATGTCGCAAAGATTTTTGTCTTGTACAGTAGTTTGCGGCAGCTTACCAGAGGATTTATATGGAATTAATAAGGTCACACCTCATATTCACAAATAACTTTATATTGCGATAGTTTGGCTTTTGGCCTCAAATGTTGCTAGATCCTTGTAATTACAGTAGATTTGTTATTGAAACATTGTGGGCTGTGTAAATTTAAATAATACTTGTTCAGAATGTAATCTTAAAAAATACGATTTATAATTAACAAGTACATCAAAACGTTTATGTATATTTCGTAGATTTTAATTGGATAGTAATTAACTTGATTGGAAGTTTCATAGAGTGTAGACTCAAACTCTAGAGGGACCATATCTTTCTAGAACTAGTATACACTCTTCTTTTCTGTGACACAACTTTGCCTTATATCATTCAAGTGCCAAAGGATACTTGACGGCTAAGACCCGGGTTCCATGTGAATACCAAATTGTAAATGTTACGAGGCGTAGATTTTTATAGTGCATTTTCACGCCGTACATTATAAACCCGAGCATATTTGCGCAATATTTTAAGTAGAAAATACCTGTTTTTTAATAACGGTTGATAATTTAATCTAATTTATTTATTTGTTATACAGACTACTTAGTTATTTGGGTTATAGGCACAGACAATGCAATTGTTTTAACTTAAAAAGTTGTTGAGTTAATATTTTGACACTAGACTTGAGTATAAATATTCTACTGTCAACTTAAAATATATAGAAGCGTTTCCTTGTATATATTTTAAGTTATATTTTATGCTGATTAACCTGTTATACAAACGGTCAAAATTTTGTTCTCAATTTGTTTATCTCTTTTGATAAATTTTTTTGAACTACCCTCAGAATTGAAGAGAATGATAATATTAGTGTCGCTTGGCATTCCTATGAACTCTTAAGATACTCGAGAAATAATATTTTAATGTAATTAAAATATGTAAAGTATAATTTCGAGTAAAACGCGACTCTAGTCTAAAATTTGTATAAAAGTGATATTATTTATTTTATTCTGAACTACTCATTGGCCTGTATTAATATTTAGTTGTTTTAAGCTCTGTAAAATTTGTCGAACATAGACCAATCATAGCTTATTAATAAACATACTATAGGTTGTTAAAGAATGTCTGTTGGAGGCCTAAAGTATGTCTATCAATAAGGGGGTACTTGCTTTGAATGAGTCTTCAACATTAAGATTATCTGGTACCATCTATTATTGCCTTGATATTTAGTTCTGTGTGTTGCTAACTTCCTACTAACAACCGTTTTTATCCTCTGACATTACCATGTCCATAAAAATTTATTTGATGTAGGAATTCAGTAACTCGCAACAATTCTAATATGTCATGTCTATCAAGATAAATTTAAGTGGGAATTTATCACAGATGACCATGAGAGCAACATTATTTAATTTAAAGACATTGATGTTATATAGTTAATGGTCACAAACTCTTAAATAACCAAGTAAAGTATATTCATATGTACATAGATAATCCACATACATTATATAACACATCCTACCATACTATATGTAAATTATATAAACAATGAAATCTACAAGAGATGGCTGTATACTCATGTTTTAGAAAATGAAACTACTGAAAGAAAGAAATTGTGTTTATAATGTAAAATCTATGATTTGATATGAATAATCAAGCAATATGTACTGTGTCTATGGTGATGTCAAAATTTTAACCTGTGTAAAATATAGTAATTAAATTTGTACCCAAAATATTAACATAATGAAGTTCCGTATCGTAAAACGTGTTTTCAGGCGAAATCTATATTATATCTGTTAATATGTTGAAAATTAATGTTTGCATATATCATAGATTTTGACCTATTACCTTTTTAGAGTACAGATCTACAATATTAATACCCCAATATTCTAGGTAAATGAAGTTTGTTGATTAACCATAGAGTATACCAAAATGCCACAGATGTATGTAGCTTTGAAGGGCTCAGAAAAAATAAATGATCTCATAACGTTTTTAAAAAGTTAATCATAAAAAAATACATAAAAATATAAACTTAATAAGTGCAAATAAATATTATAGTGTAAGTGCATTGCGCGTCACAGAAATTTAGACAAACTTTTTGCAAACAACACTCGATTAATATTGCGACGAACTTTAGAAAGAGATGTAAATTTGAAAAGAGATAATTCTAGATTATGTGCCATTTGTCGTTGGTTTGAAGAGCGGCGTTTGTGCGATAGAGACCACGCTCTACAACCGGTAATGACGGTTATCTCTTTCTAATAGTCGATGTGGAATATTTTTCGCTGAGTACGTAATATTGTTTTGGAATAAATATATTTTATAGCGCAGCTTTTTAAAACATGATGTGTGATAGATACGTTTAAAAGAAATTATTGCATTTACAAATGAATTGTCATGTTTTTGTGACGCGACGCGTTTAGTCATTTTGTATATCTTATCTCGATGTATGTTAGTATGTTGTTATGTAATGTACATACGGATAGACAAATGTACATACGCTTGTATATATTGTGTAAATACACGAGATATACATATATTTAATATTAATATAAAGTTTGAATTAAAGAACGTTTTAAATAAAATAAATTTTTAAAAAATACAAAAAAATATAAAAATTTAATAAAGACATACAGTGAGTATGAAGTCGAAAACCAATTTTGTTTTTTATTTATACCCCCTCCGTAGCCAATTTATGTCATTACAAGGATCATCTGACGCAATGAGTGATGAGTCCCAATTTTTGAATTTACACTTTAGCCGCGTTAGGGAAAAATAATGAGTAAATTTTTACTATGCGCGCCGCGCACACACCGTTACAAAAAATCGACACCAATAGTAAGCTAAGATTTTAGTTTTTTCTATCGTTAGTGCCGTTTTTCCTACAAACTTAGAATAAAATATTTCAAAAGATTTTTATCTTGTTACGCCAAAGAAGTATAACTTCTAACGCGTGTATATATTATCTTATACACGCTACAAGTACAAGTAAATTTAATTTATTTTATATAAATTTTACTTCAGTAATGATTTTTATTTTATATATTTTGGAAATTGGCTTTAATAAAAACGGTTAGCACGAAGTACATAAGTAGATATAATATCTGGTGTTTTGAACGTTCGTGTTTTTACTGTCTAAGTTAAATATAGAAGTCCTTTGAACCTCCAGAAAGGATTCTGAATATAAGATGAACATAAACGGTAAAGTAATTAGTTCCGACCTCGAAGTAGCCTCTGCATTTGAAGAGTTTTTTACTAATATCACCACCACCATCAATACCACTAGATACAACCAGCGTTCTGAATTCTTCGCCATCAGCCGCCCTTTTATTATTGCAACAGAATGTTCCTGTATGCAATCGTGAGTTTATATTTAGCCGCATTAGCTGCAATGATATTATAAAAACATTTAAACAGCTAAAAATTAAAAAAACTAAAGATCTTTGGGGTGTATCTGTTTTCATTGTACAATCAGTAATCGATGCTATCAGTTCAGAGTTGGCTATAATATTTAATGAATGTATAGATTGTGGAGTCTTTCCAGACCAGATGAAGTTCAGTAAAATCACACCGTTATTCAAAACGGGCAGCACTTCTGACCCCACAAATTTTAGACCCATATCTGTGCTGCCTGCATTGAGTAAAATTTTTGAAAAAAATATTCTAGATCAATTACTGATACATTTTAATAATAATAAACTTATGCATAGCCAGCAGTATGGTTTTACAAGAGGTCGCTCTACAGCCGATGCTGGCCTTAAATTAATTTCCGAGATTTTAAATGCTTGGGAAAATTCTCATGATGCCATTGGAGTTTTTTGCGATTTATCAAAGGCTTTTGACTGTGTCCATCACGAAATCCTTATCAAAAAACTTCAACACTATGGCATTGGCAAAAAAGCGCTAAATCTTATGGAATCATACCTGAGCGATAGAATTCAGAAGGTAAATGTAAATGGAGCTATATCACAGGGATCGTCTGTTACGATGGGCGTACCGCAGGGCTCCATACTTGGTCCCTTCTTATTCCTCGTCTATATAAATGACCTACCATTTCTTGTAAAGGAGCTTCACGAGATAGTACTGTTTGCTGATGACACTTCGCTTTTATTTAAAGTGAAACGACGAAATCCATCACTTGAGAATGTAAATAGTGCCATCTCCAGTGTGGTTCACTGGTTTAGTACAAATAATCTTAAGTTAAACGAGAAGAAGACAAAATGTATTAAATTTGAAACTACAAATGTAAAAAGTAGTCCTTCTCAAATAATAATTAAAGACGAGGAAATAGACTTTGTTGATAGTGCGGTGTTCTTGGGAATTACCTTAGATAGTAAACTCCAGTGGGGCCAACACATAGAAAGTCTTTCGAATAGGCTAAGTTCTGCAGCGTTCGCAGTGAAAAAGATACGCGATCTTACGGATGAGAACACAGCAAAGCTCGTTTATTTCAGCTATTTTCATAGTATCATGTCATATGGTGTTATTTTGTGGGGTAATGCCGCTGACATTAGTTCGATATTTGTAGTGCAAAAACGGGCTATAAGAGCGATCTGTGGGTTGTCCCCACGGGAGTCAGTCCGAAATAAGTTTAAGGAATTAAATATTTTAACTTTGGCAAGTCAATACATTTATGAGAATATTTTGTATGTGCGGAAAAATATAGATATCTTTAAAAAGAATAGTAGCTTCCATAATTATAGTACTCGTAATAAAGACAAAATTAGTGCACCAACCACAAGGCTGCATAAAACGAGTAATTCTTTCCAAGGCAATTGCATACGTTTTTTCAACAAAATCCCTAGTGAGATACAAATATTGTCAATCAATAAATTTAAATCGTACACTAAAGTAAAACTGCTTGCTAAGGCCTATTATAATATAAATGAATACTTAAACGATCATAGTGCTTGGATATGAATTGCTTCAGTATAAATAGGTAACGCGACAGAATCTCTCGGCTGCATTTTCAGACTATGGGGCGATCGTCGACATCTACGACTTTTTTAAATGTAAAGTGGGAACAAACCGTGATTCATGTGGTATCAAATTATTTCAGTATAATTAGTATTATTACTATTTTCTTGTGTAGCCAAGTGCACATTTCAAGGATCGTCATGCTCACTCAAATGTCATTGCTTGTGGCGGCGTCCATGCGTCGGGTTGTCTCTCTCCCTAAAATATGGCGAGGGGGCCAATGGCTGGCCATGCGTCATACTCGTGAACGGGTGCTACTTGTGGTGACTGGTCGTACTTGAATTCGTGTTTGCGGTAATATTAGTTGTTTATACTACGTCTTTGCGTGTTGTTCTCACGAGTACGTAAGTGCGTGCTCCTATTTCACCATGCCTCCTGCTGATAGAGGACAAATCTTTGTTTTTAATTTTTTTAATTTTTTATTTTTTATTCTTTATTACTCAATATGTCATATGGAACATGGTGTAGTGGTTGCAGCTCCTTACAAGCATTGTGTAAAAAAAAAACTTGGCGATTAAAAAGAGTGGCGGAGAGTTTATTGCCAGTTCTTCTCTTCCGTTCTACGCCCTTGATTTGATAACTGGCAGTAAATGTAAAATTAAATTCATTTAATATTTCTTTTTTTGACGTTCATAAGTGTACATTGTTACCTACATGAATAAATAAATTTTGAATTTTGAATTTTGAATTTTGAGTCAATATTTAATTCAATAAAATATAATCAAAAAGTAAATCACTTCTGGTGCCTAATGATGATGAAACTGAACTTAATTGAAAAATCGAATCGTTAATTTATATAATTTATTATAATATAGGTACAAATTTACTTTGTTACCAAAGAATATTTCAATGCCAAATTACAGTTAAACAGTTCTTAGAATGAATAAAAAAGAGTAATAATAATAGATATCTAAACACAAAAATATATCTTTCTTTCGTTAAGTTTTGTAATTCAAAGACGATTTAGTTTTATACACAACCTTAAAATACAATTGCAATTGATAATTATTTTTTCACAGAATGCAAATCTATTATATAGAAATAAATTTAAAAAATGTATTCACATTAATAAAGTTACATAGTGTAATTGTGTTTTTTTCATATTCCTGAAAAGCCTGTTCCTATATATATAAAAAAAACATTTAGTAATTTATTCATTTAGGTAATTTAGTGTACACTTATGAACGTCAAAAAAAGGAAATATACATTAAATGCTTCTAATTTTACATAAACTGCCAGTTCTCAAATCAAGGGCGTAGAACGGTAGGGAAGAACTGGCAATAAACTCTCCGCCACTCTTTTTAATCGCCAAGTTTTTTCTTTTACACAACGTTTGTAAGGAGCTGCAACCATTACACCATGTTATATGACATCTTGATTAATAAAGAACGTCTCATTCTTTTAAGTTGGTAAGGCATGTTCGACTGTTGATCATATTATGACAAATCCCACGGATAGTTGAAACAAGGTATTGCAATTTTTCAAAGAAAACATTGAAATTGTAGCAGAAAATTGTACAATGGTCACGTGAACCAACAATATCTTTAATATAGCAAGCAACAGCTTGCAGTATCTTTAATATGTCAGCAAGCTTTTATACCTCTGGCATATACTATATATATTTCTATATAGGGATGGAATAGCCTGCTAATTAAGCTGATACTAAAGAATACAAACATTTATTATCATTCAGATGCTTTAACGATGAGTGATATACATGTGGTTGAGATCTAGAGAAAAGCTGTAAAGTTTGATAACACCAACAAAAAGCCAACGAAAGCACGTCTTACTTTTATATTATTTAATAAAAGTCATCTGCCGTCATACTGTTTTACTTACTTATTTTACTGATTTTACAGATTACTGAAACCTGAAAAGACCTGAAAAATAACTGCACTGTATTTATTGCGGTTTAATAACTTTCAAGGTTTACAGGTCACGGTTGCAGTTGTTTAAAGGTGGGGTATGTTGTACTTCATAAAGCAAAAAATATATTTTTGTCGACTATGAATGGATACAAATAGATGTATCCTAAATATTCGGAAGTACTGGTCGTGTCTGTCACCATTAATGATTGAAAACATATTGTTTTGTATAGGATTTTTAGTCGGTATTTTTTCGTTCTTTTCATTAATCATTCTTCTATGTACGGCAATAGCAGTTTTTTCGCAATGTTTCCAGCACGAGGGAGTATTCGTGCCTATCGATAGAAATTATCAGCTCAAAACCGTGATGCATCTGGCTCATGGCTTAGGTAAGAATCAAAATCGAGATTTAACATTAGTGTGTTATACGTTCTTGATATTCCTTAGAGTCGCACTAACCTCTACGCTTCTCCTCATTGTCACCTTAACACCATAACAATTTTAGAATTAATGAGACTGTATTACAGTGACATAGAGCTTAATTTTAAAACCATTTGAGCTCCATTGTTATGCGCATGCCTGTACATCGTAAACACGCTGAACTGACAGTCTTTGGTAGAGTCTCGTCGCGAGCTGGCGGTGCAACGCGTTTAGAAACCGCATCGTATTCATACGTATGGCATGTGAATTCGTCCACTGTACGATTTAGTTTCATACCTGAGCGAATATCGCAGTAGTTCAGAAGGTAAGTTGATATGCCTTAATTTCTTTTAATGTGTCAAAGAATCGGGTCCTATTTCCATATTCATGATGCTGTCATGCGTGTGGATGTCAGCCGCTTGGGGTAAATATAAAAATACTGAACATTAGCGGTACCTATGTAAACTTAATATGTAGAGTTAAGTGTATAATGAAAATATATATAAAGCTTACGTCGTGGCACAAAATGTACGATAACTATCAGTAATAGTATGTTAACTTCGAATAAAGTGACTAATACGAATTCATTACAAATTTGATTGATCTTCTCTGGTATAATCAAAAGTCGAAATTGTTTTATGCTAGGAACTTTAGTCACCAAATACATTTCAGCAGAGAGTACAAAAATCACTTATTTTTCAAAATATCAAATTTCAGTTCTCTAAACATTAATTTTAATGTCATTACCTCAATTGTTATACTGTTTATTTATTCGACTACATTCATTTAGAACTATTATTTTTGTTCGGCTTCGTTGTTTATATGGAGTTATCAAAATATTACTTTTATTAAATTAAAATCTATACTTAAGGTATTTCATTTAGTACTTTAGTGAATTATATTATTTACAAAATATATATATCGTATCGAGAGCCATTTAGAAATTCAAAACACAATCGAAGAATCCAGAAATAATCAAGAAATTAATTTTCTGTTTGAATTAGTTTGTAAAGATGTATTTAAATAAAAATTAATTGACTCGGAAATTATTATTTTTATTACTTTACAGAGACAATATAGTTATACCTAAAGAGGTCGACAGTATCATGCCAGATATCAGTTACCAACATTTTCTCCTACAATAAAAAGTATCTATACATTATTTTCGTTAAACCATGTCCGAAGTACATTACCTAAATATTTCATGTAGCATAAAAACTCTGCAAAGAGGTAAAACCACATTACCACGGTCTGGGGTGCGTGGTATACCAGGGGTATACCCAGCTATATGGGCCCTAACGAACTTTATATTGGTTTAAACAAAGTTTGTCTTAGGGAGATTTGTTTGTTCTATTGTTTTGAACAATCCTTGTACAAATAACATTGTATAAATTGTCTGCTTTGAATAAGTATAGTAGTAAAAACAACCTTATTATGAAGTCAGCGTGATATTGGGACGTTTGTCTCTTTAGTACTTCTACTCTTAGTGCGGCCTACATATCCAAGGTTTATATATATATAGGTACTAATTTATACTCATATCTTTATGGTGATTTTGCTGTAATACACTAAATAAGCGTATTTTTAACGATTGACGTTTATAGAGACTAAGGGTCTGTTTCACAATGTCCGAATAAGTTCCAAATAAGCTATTTATTACTTATTGGTAGGATAAATAGTATTTTTGCGTTTCATGACTGTCAGATAGATGTCTATTCGTCATGAAAATGAAGTTTCTTATTCGGAATTTTTACCTTCCGAATAATTTATGTGTGGCATAGCTATTTGGTACTTTATCCATACAATTATCAATAAAAGTTTTGAAGCTAAATTCAGTTTAATTTAAGTATTAGAATTAAAACACCTAAAGCATTTTAATCCGGTAAAAATATTTTTCGTTTGTACAGGATTTAATCTTAATTGAAATTGTATAGTTTCTATTTCAAAGGGGTTTGAACTGATCACTTTGTTAAACTGGTCTGGAAAATTTCAAAGATATTTATCAGATTAGGTTTGTATAAATACTTTACAGTATTTTATGTAATATTTTTTCTGCAAGAGCATCATCAGCCAATTTTAAAAGGACTGGGAATAGGGCTAGTAGAAATATATAAAAAAAATAGTTGCTTAGATATAATTTCAACGTGTTCGAAAACAGTATACTTGTTAAAATATTAAGACACAAAAATAAGTTTAAACAAATATAAAAAAAATGTTTTTCAATTCTAACAGCCGCCCATACCTACTCTTGGCGATGTCATTGTATGGGAGTACACATTTCAATAAACTTTGACTATTTTAATAAATTTTTTAAATTAATCGACGTTTTTGCTCTATCTGGTAGGTAGGTAGGTGGACTCATTTCCCGGAACTAGGCTAAAATTTGGTCCGTTTTGCGTAAAACCCTGGCTAATTTAGCCAGCGTAGCTCCTTCCAGAAGCACGGAAGTCTCTTGGGCACTTCACAGGCTTCGCATTCAGATGACTGCATAAGGTATTTCTTTACAGTATATGGATGAGTTTGCTCTATCTGGCTATTACATCAATTTCAAAACTATTTAATGTAATTAGAGTCTATTTAAATTTTGACACATTAACCACGATTGTTTCACTATTTACTTAAATTTATAGTGTTTAATTGAATTAATTTGTTTAACAAATTGAGTTCATGTTATTGTATGTAATATCTCACTAATTTTATTACTTATATATTTTTTCTTATGTAAGTAAATAAGTAGGTTAAATACGTGTTAACTCGAAATTTAAACGTTTCCTTTAAAAATCTTATTGCCTTCCACATTCCATTGTGATGGAAGTTAAAACTTTGGTCCTATTTAAATATTCGGAATATTAAATAGTTGAAGATTTCTTAAATTAATTACCAACTTAAATGACTGAATCCTGGAAAGTGGATAATTGTGTAACTTCATAATTAGAATTCGACGAGTGAAGTAACGATAAAAGGTAGCCTGAAAGAAACAGTTTTCATTACATAAAACCAAGCAATTCTAAGCTTAAATTACAGATATTTACATCTGTAGGCATCTGCGATTCCGGGAGGATTGCATGTGCATTGTATTGCAAGTAGTATCGGTTTGGAAATCGTCTACTAGGAGCTGATTCCACAAACAGGCAGCCTTAAAAAGCGCAGTGTTGTGGAACGCCAGGCGTCGAGATGGAAAAAAGCAATTTTGCATTCTGCCTCGACGACCGATGATGGAATTAATCCGCAGGTCATTAGTCCGAAAAAATCTAAACTATGCCGATTTGCAATGTTTTCCTTCAAATACGAGCAAGTTAAATGCGCACATATAATGCACGACCTGTGATCTCAGGTATGGTTCTTCTTATTTAAAATTGGGTGGGATAATATCGCTTGGTCACGTGACTGTTAAATTATTCGCTAGGCTAAATAAGACTATTTCACGTAGGGGAGAGTGGGGGAAATACGAACACCTAAGGGAAAACTTCAATAAAACAGTGGAATTTGACAGAGTTTCTTTATTTTTTTAATTATAAAGTATACTTATCTATCTAACGAATTCACGAATCAACATTTATATTTTTTTAATAAATTTTAATATTATGAAAGAAAAACGATACCTTTAGTATTCGGATTTACCCGACATGATGAAAAACAGTATAATGACAGTGAAGAATTTAAAACTCATGTTAGGACATTTTCAAAAAAATTTAGGCAAGAGTGCAAAATCGCTAAGGCAAAACACTTAAGTAATAAAATAAACAACAGCTCTGATAAGATAAAGGCTACTTGGAAAATTATAAACGAGGAGACTGGAAGAACCTCCAGAAAGGATTCTGAATATAAAATGAACATAAACGGTAAAGTAATTAGTTCCGACCTCGAAGTAGCCTCTGCATTTGAAGAGTTTTTTACTAATATTCCACTAGATACAACCAGCGTTCTGAATTCTTCGCCATCAGCCGCCCTTTTATTATTGCAACAGAATGTTCCTGTATGCAATCGTGAGTTTATATTTAGCCGCATTAGCTGCAATGATATCATAAAAACATTTAAACAGCTAAAAATTAAAAAAACTAAAGATCTTTGGGGTGTATCTGTTTTCATTGTACAATCAGTAATCGATGCTATCAGTTCAGAGTTGGCTATAATATTTAATGAATGTATAGATTGTGGAGTCTTTCCAGACCAGATGAAGTTCAGTAAAATCACACCGTTATTCAAAACGGGCAGCACTTCTGACCCCACAAATTTTAGACCCATATCTGTGCTGCCTGCATTGAGTAAAATTTTTGAAAAAATTATTCTAGATCAATTACTGATACATTTTAATAATAATAAACTTATGCATAGCCAGCAGTATGGTTTTACAAGAGGTCGCTCTACAGCCGATGCTGGCCTTAAATTAATTTCCGAGATTTTAAATGCTTGGGAAAATTCTCATGATGCCATTGGAGTTTTTTGCGATTTATCAAAGGCTTTTGACTGTGTCCATCACGAAATCCTTATCAAAAAACTTCAACACTATGGCATTGGCAAAAAAGCGCTAAATCTTATGGAATCATACCTGAGCGATAGAATTCAGAAGGTAAATGTAAATGGAGCTATATCACAGGGATCGTCTGTTACGATGGGCGTACCGCAGGGCTCCATACTTGGTCCCTTCTTATTCCTCGTCTATATAAATGACCTACCATTTCTTGTAAAGGAGCTACACGAGATAGTACTGTTTGCTGATGACACTTCGCTTTTATTTAAAGTGAAACGACGAAATCCATCACTTGAGAATGTAAATAGTGCCATCTCCAGTGTGGTTCACTGGTTTAGTACAAATAATCTTAAGTTAAACGAGAAGAAGACAAAATGTATTAAATTTGAAACTACAAATGTAAAAAGTAGTCCTTCTCAAATAATAATTAAAGACGAGGAAATAGACTTTGTTGATAGTGCGGTGTTCTTGGGAATTACCTTAGATAGTAAACTCCAGTGGGGCCAACACATAGAAGGTCTTTCGAATAGGCTAAGTTCTGCAGCGTTCGCAGTGAAAAAGATACGCGATCTTACGGATGAGAACACAGCAAAGCTCGTTTATTTCAGCTATTTTCATAGTATCATGTCATATGGTGTTATTTTGTGGGGTAATGCCGCCGATTTATACATTTATGAGAATATTTTGTATGTGCGGAAAAATATAGATATCTTTAAAAAGAATAGTAGCTTCCATAATTATAGTACTCGTAATAAAGACAAAATTAGTGCACCAACCACAAGGCTGCATAAAACGAGTAATTCTTTCCAAGGCAATTGCATACGTTTTTTCAACAAAATCCCTAGTGAGATACAAATATTGTCAATCAATAAATTTAAATCGTACACTAAAGTAAAACTGCTTGCTAAGGCCTATTATAATATAAATGAATACTTAAACGATCATAGTGCTTGGATATAAATTGCTTCAGTATAAATAGGTAACGCGACAGAATCTCTCGGCTGCATTTTCAGACTATGGGGCGATCGTCGACATCTACGACTTTTTTTAAATGTAAAGTGGGAACAAACCGTGATTCATGTGGTATCAAATTATTTCAGTATAATTAGTATTATTACTATTTTCTTGTGTAGCCAAGTGCACATTTCAAGGATCGTCATGCTCACTCAAATGTCATTGCTTGTGGCGGCGTCCATGCGTCGGGTTGTCTCTCTCCCTAAAATATGGCGAGGGGGCCAATGGCTGGCCATGCGTCATACTCGTGAACGGGTGCTACTTGTGGTGACTGGTCGTACTTGAATTCGTGTTTGCGGTGATATTAGTTGTTTATACTACGTCTTTGCGTGTTGTTCTCACGAGTACGTAAGTGCGTGCTCCTATTTCACCATGCCTCCTGCTGATAGAGGTCAAATCTTTGTTTTTAATTTTTTTAATTTTTTATTTTTTATTCTTTATTACTCAATATGTCATATGGAACATGGTGTAGTGGTTGCAGCTCCTTACAAGCATTGTGTAAAAAAAAAAAAAAAACTTGGCGATTAAAAAGAGTGGCGGAGAGTTTATTGCCAGTTCTTCTCTTCCGTTCTACGCCCTTGATTTGAGAACTGGCAGTAAATGTAAAATTAAATTCATATAATATTTCTTTTTTTGACGTTCATAAGTGTACATTGTTACCTACATGAATAAATAAATTTTGAATTTGAATTTGAATTTGAAATTTGTCGGGTAAATACGAACACCAAGTGGGGTAATTACGAACTAAAATTACTAGCACATAAATTGGCACTAGTGGTGGCGTGATCGCGGAAATGACGGCAAGTAAAATATGGCTATCTCTGTCTAACATATTAGAACCATTGAATTCGGCATTACCCCGCGTTCGCGTTTCCCCCACTTTCCCTTATACGTGCTTAAAAGCAGAAAGCGCAGCTCGACTGTTATTTTTTGAAGTAAATGATGTAATTTTATTAATATTATTTACAGAAATTGTATATATTTTCTATATTTTATATGGTTGGTTATCTTATTTAGATCCTATAATGAGATGGACACGTATTAACACGATCCACGTTAACGTCTACGGTTTGCTCTACTAAACCTAGCAGTATTACGTGTAAATACATTTATTTAATGTCAGGGACACAGAAGAAAATTATAAAGGCGTTGACTAGATTTTTATCTTGGTCGATAACTTTCAACATATGTGTACCCTACTTTTTTAGCACAATTGATGGCATTCAAACTTCCAAATAATTCTAAGTAGAATGCTTTAGTCTTCTTCTGATGGAGCATGGAACTTATTTCTTTGTCTCCATTTTAAACGTTGATTAGCAATCACTGCGAAACCTATAAGTTTTTTTGTCGTGATGCCTTATTTATATTTCGTAAAATTAAAACAATCCTTAGCTTTATTGGTATGAAATACTATAAATAGATAATTATTCGAAGTGTTTAAAGCATTGTATCGGGGATATCGCGAATACACCGAAGTATAACGTGTTTCCTTCTTAATTACTGGTTGATAGGTTTCCAACTGCGCTTCGAGTCTAACTTTCAAACTAAACGTAGTCTACAGCTTACTGATTCTATGTATCGACAAAAGCTTTTTTATAATTTAATCCATCTATATACAAAAATGAATTATTGTTGTTCGTTAGTCTCGCTAAAACTCGAGAACGGCTGGACCGATTTGGCTAATTTTGGTCTTGAATTATTTGTGGAAGTTCAGAAAAGGTTTATTGTGTAACGAACAAGTTATACGAAAATAAAACAAAATATAATTTAGAGAGAAAATTGTTTCTGTAAAGATTTGGGGTAGCGTAATTTTTAACTGTCTATTTAGTAGTATCTGTAAAAGTAGCAATTATAATGAGTAATTATTATTATTATAATGATAATTTAGCCCGTAATTTGGTAAAATATAATTAAGTTCATAATTTAATATATTTTAAACTACTAT
The DNA here is from genome assembly GCF_905147795.1 of Pieris rapae. Lineage (NCBI taxonomy): Eukaryota > Metazoa > Arthropoda > Insecta > Lepidoptera > Pieridae > Pieris > Pieris rapae. The sequence goes on from NC_059513.1 coordinate 1,952,934, forward strand.
AAATAATAATAAGCCTTATACAGCTTCAGATGACATGTTTTTAACTGTTTTATTATCTAGACAATTTGATGATCAGCCATGCGTAACACGCGTTGAAAATCTAGTATAAAATGGTAGATAGTGATTAACGCAAATTAATAATTAATCTAGTCTAGTCGTCAATTTATGGAGTCTATCATGAATGATTGCATCTCTTCTTGGGGCGGTGCCCGAAAGACACATATTATAAAAATAGAAAGAGCACAGCGTACTTTACTAAAAGTTATTAAATTTTTTTTTTAAATTCCTATGAGAAATAAAGTTATTCTAACCGAAATTTAAGCCATTCAGATACCCGACATCCGATCTTTACGCAGAATGCGACGTCCTAACAATCAGACAGCTATATATTAAAAATATAGTTATCCAACAACATCAAAAATTAATTTATGATGAGGCCATCGCTAGTAGACGTACACATGGAGTCTGTCCCACAATACAAACAAAAACAAGCTATATCCAAAAATTTCAATGCTATACAGGCCCCATGTTTTACAATAAGCTTAATAAAATACTAAATATTTATCCCCTTAATACCTATCAATGCAAAAAAAACTAGAAGAATGGCTAAAAACTCGAAAATATAATGAAGTAGAAGACTTGTTTCTTAATATAAAGTAATAAAATTACGTTTTTAATTTTTTCTTTTTCAATTTCTTACTTCAGATTTAATAATAATATTATATTGTTGTAAATTTAATATAAAAATACAATCTTTATAATAAATATTAGTTTCCATACTAAACAACGATACTAACTTCATCTCATATCCAAGTTCACTCATTCACAAGATTTAAAATAAAAATATTTTGTCGAATTTCACACTTACACCAATCTAACTAATTACAACAATTTCAATTTGATTCCACCTCCATTTGGTTAAATGACCAATTTCTTGATGACACTGGAAGAAACTAGCGTTTAAGGTACAGGCTAGGCCTAGTTTAAACGCTAGTGCTCATAGATGTATATTATATATAAGGTTTACCACAATGAATGTTGTAATATATGTAATGTAGTATTTGTTTTTGGGTGAAATAAAGAAACTTTTTTTTTTAATTTTATATAATTAGTGTTAGTATATTGATCATAAAAACTGATATGCGTGGATATGATTTATTATAATTTATGAATTACTTTGAACATTTATTTGCCATTAGCTTTATACTAGGCGTTACTAAATTGTTAACTATAATTAGAAACACTATTTTATATGAAAACCATCTAAACTTAAACGATAATGGAATGTTTTTTTTCTGTATATAATAGGGGGGCAAACAAGCCTGCGGGACTGCCTAAAAAGGCAGTCATCGCAGCCCATAGACACGCAGTTTTAGTGGGTGCGTTGCCGGCCTTTAACGGAAGATGAGGACGCTCGAATTAGATTCGAATAACTGTTGAATATAAATATAATTATGTCATACTTTTTCGTAAATACTACAATGCCAAGATAGACTTGCGGTATTATCACGTGTTATAGCGGAAGGCGTGCCACGGTTCGATCCCGGATAACAAAATTTATTTTCTAAGTTTTCTGCATGGAGCACAGAGTTTCGATTTTATAATCGAATCGTTCTGCAACAACATGCTATAGTATTGTAAAGCTTATTTACGCGATGACTGATTGTGATCGGGTTGTGTACACTTTCAACATTTTGATATTATAATTTTTTCATTAATTTACAGGAAAATATTGAATATCTTTTACGGGATTACTACAAATATTAAAATGTAATTCCGTTTGTATAAATGTAATAATTTGAACTGAAAAGATTTAAGTATACACTCCTAAAAATAGACACGCCCCTAAATAGTGCGTACGTTAATGGTATCTATTTTCATAATGTACAGAAATAATATGTTATTTTTGTCGATTCCCATGTTATTTGGCTAAAGCTAAGATTATAATAAAATCTGTATAAAATTACATATTATACAGTCTTTTTAACTAGTTCATTGGGCACAAACACACATATAATACTGTTCCTGTGGGACAGATACGAATTCTGCAGCGGCCACTAGTTGGGAACGCGATTGCGAAGCTTATCTACCAGGTCTTCGTTCGGACCAGTGATAAACTATCCTTACAATCATCGATCACATGAAACCAAATATGTATTGCAGATAGAAAACGTAGTCTAGTACAATAAACTGATTAAATGCGCTGACTAACACAGCCACGGCATCGTAATTAAACATGAAAGCTTAAAACACTGGCCGCTTCCCCAATAAAATCCACATCGCCCGCGCATTTACATAAACCTGATAAACAAAAAACGGATAATCTAGCACTCTACTGGACAAATAATATTAGTTGCTTGTAATAATAATAAAAATAGCCTTTACTTCAGATACATTTAAACACGTTTCTATTTCTTCTCGCTATTCCTCTCTGCACTATGCCAATATCTGCCATGTACCTACCACCTGCTGTTTCTTGATTTGGTCTGTCCATCTTCTAAAATTTCTTTTTCGTTATCTGTAACCAGTTCAGTACTTTTTTGCTCTACTTTTCTGTTCCTCTTGCCCTATGTCCCACCCATTTCCACTTAGGTTTATTTATTTTTATTGTAACACCTGTTATCTTCGTTGTTTTTCTTAAAGCTGTATTCTTTATTTTGTCATCGTTCCCTCTTTGACACACCGGTAGCATTGTATGCTGTGCTTTAATGCGCGCTCAATTTTGCGTTCCATACTATCTACTTATATATACAAGTTTTGAGGAGCTTTCTTTATTTACCAACGTATTCTTATTTATCATCACTTCTTTAAGCGCCCAGGAAAAATAAATAAAAAGGGAAATAAGCCTTTGTGCACTTATTTACTTGTACATAAGACCAAAATATACAGGGCCATGCTTGGCTAGTGCCTTGCGACTGCACCTGCGTTGATTCTAATTCAATTCGTTCAGATTCGTGTTCAAAGATATTTAGCTGTATAATATTAAAAACTTATACATTTCCCGCTTGGTACAAAAATATCGCAATTTTCAATTCTCGGTATAAATTTGGGACATTGAGCTTATCAGTGACTTTAGGGGTTAGTGGAACAATCAATAATACTATCAGCCAGATCGGCACAAATCAATGGAGATGTTATCTTGGGCCGCAAAAAATATGGCGCGGCAAAAATGTAACGATATTGGAGTTGGAAAGTACATAACTATAAAAGAATTAGATAAAAAACAATGATTTAGAATCCGATATATATTTGATGTTTATAGAAATGAAATCTTATCATAGCGACCTCCCTGGGGTTGGTTTTCGCCACCCTTTAACATAGTGAAATATATGATTTAATTGATATATAAAAGATATGTATTTAGATTAAGCAGTAATAGCATTGTAGAGTCTGTGATACACGGTAAAATGTAGAGCGACTGTAATCAGTAGTTGGCTGAGTTTTGGCGAATCAATTAAAATTTCAATAACCGGAGATTACAGCCTGCAGACAACTTCATTGTTGTACTGGCCGCCACTGATTAATGCAGAAAGTTGGTCAGTGTAGGAGAACTAAAATATTATGGTCGTACATACTATCTGTATGTCAAAGAGTTTCATAAACTAACGCAAAAGATAAGTACTGATTCTTTTTTATTTGTTTGTAGAAGAGGATTGACTCAAACGGACTGAAGCGTATATAAGTATGATATATTCGGAAGCGAAATTTCGCATCGTGACCTCGCTTGTGAAAAACCTATAGGATTCATATACAAATCTTACACTGAAGACATTTTCAAAATTCGATTACATTTGTTTTTTTTTAAGTGAAACTTTTTAAGGAGCACGAGGGTAACTTTTTTACGAATGAAACGCAATAATAATCGCAGATTTTTTATTTACAATTATCATAAGCACATAAATAGTATATATATAGATATACAAATCGAGTGATCACATACATACACATACATACATGGTACATGATCATCTATTACTGCTTTTACCTTAATTTATAAAGTAGTTTCACTTCTGACTGTATGTCTTATGATGTGTATTTTGTCTTTTGTGTACGCTTTTTTTATAGAGAGATGTTAAATATAGTGATAAAGTGCTAATTATATGACGACATTAATATTTAACGAAAGCTTCGTTTTAATACTTAACGAGACAAGTACATTTCTTCCCTCTTCCCCAGTTTAAAGGGGTTGTGAGGAGCGAAATCGATGAAGCACAACAATACAACCCAAGAGTATAAGCACCCAGTTCGCCGATTGTAACTAAGGTTTTAAAAGCAATGTCATTATTAATTATGCTTATTATTATGCTTATTATTTTGTTATTACTGGATAATTTGTATATAATCCCTTTATAAATTTGTCAGATTTCATTCCTTTATTTGAGGAAGAATTTTGATTTGCATTAATTTCCATGCGTCGGGTTGTCTCTCTCCTTAAAATATGGGGGCCGATGGCTGGCCATGCGTCATACTCGTGAACGGGTGCTACTTGTGGTGACTCGTGTATGCATTGATATTAGTTGTTTCTACTACGTATTTGCGTGTTGTTCCCACGAGCATGTAAGTGCGTGCTCCTATTTCACTATGCCTCCTCCTGATCAAATAACAAATCTTTGTTTTTAATTTATTTTATTATTCTTGATTACTCAAGATGTCATATAGGACATGGTGTAATGGTTGCAGCTCCTTACAAACGTTGTGTAAAAAAACTTGGCTATTAAAAAGAGTGGCGGAGAGTTTATTGCCAGTTTTTTTCGGTTTTACACCCTTGATTTGAGAACTGTCGGTAAATGTAAATTCACTATTAATTTTTTTTGACGTTTATAAGTGTACTTATTTACATAATATAATGTATATGAATAAAGATATTTTAGTTTGTTTTATTTCTGAATCATAGATTTTTCAAAGAACCGCATGAAAATAAATAATTTATTCTAACTACGTTACACTGTTCGGTTGTCATGTATGTAAATTGTTAATTAAGGTTGTGTGAATATAACGAAAATTCGTTTATACGCGTTAGAAATTAAACGTTTAATTATACGTTCAAAATAAATAAAGCTTTTATAATTAGTTTTACTTATAAACTCAATTAGCAAGTGTGTAAGATTTAGTTAATAGAAGATACTACACATGTTAATTTACCAACTAAATTTATATCTAATTTGATAAAACTGATTTTTTATTAGATATCACAGATCTAATAAAAAATCAGTGGCGCTACAACCTATTTAAGTCTTGGCCTTAGATTTCTGAATCTGTTCCATGATCAATTTTTAAACTAATAGGCAAGTAGGTGCCGCCTCTAGTGCCTGACACACGTGGTCGACTTTTTGGGTCTAAGACATGTCGGTTTCCTCACGATGTTTTGCTTCACTATTACATACATAGAAAGTCCATTGGCATAACCGGGGATTGAACCCACACCTCAGGGATGAGTCGCACGCTGAGACACTAGACCAACACTGCTATTATAGCGATAAAATGTAAATGTATGTAAAATGTAAAATAGACATTTATGATTGTAACTCCAATACATTGACAATGCAACTATATTTCATTTAAATACAGTAACAGTATCGATTTATACACAAAGTTACAATACAATATTACTATCAATAAATTGTAGGTTGTATTATCTAGTAATATTGTTGTTAAATTTAATGGCATCGTTACAGCGGCCCGCTGAAAAGACATTAAGGTCAGATTATTGATTATTATTGGAAAGCAATATCCTTTAACAGCTTTAACAGGTTGTGACGTTGGTAATCGGCGTCGGGCGGTTTAACTATTTTTGGTTTCCTATCTTCGTCGTAAGTATCGCGTTTACACACTCGTCCTGTCCACTTCCCTGCTCACTACGGCTGAATGTAAATGTACCGCATTTAGTTATTTTTATTTTTATTGAGTTATATACTATATATATATATTTAGTTTTATTGATTTATATACAGTTCATGTGTTCTTTTTCTATGTCTATATTTATTTATTTCTTTATTTGGAATCAAAACAGATACATCTTTACAATAAAAAGTTAAAAAAAAAACATAAAATAAACACATTGGATGTATCCACAATAGGTTTCACTAATAGATATATAGATTTATATAGAACAGGTGACAAACGGGCAGGTTCACCTGATGTTTAGTGATACCGACCTTTTAATAATTGGTACGAGAAAAGAAGAAAAGAGTTTCTTGTACGACCCTAATAAATTGGTTTAGAAATATGTTTTAATTGTTTTGTTTCATTCTGCATGTATTTTTCCTTACAGTGCCAAGGATGAGATCGCATAAATGTGATTTGGCCGGGCGAGTTAAATTAACGATTAAATGACTTTGTTTAATGACATTAATGGCTGAATAATAGTCTTGAGTGGCTGTTTCATGAACCTATGTATCGCGAAATACAACAACACTGAACACTGTGTAAACTACTCTCTTTAATATTTTTTTTAATATGGAATACCTAGTAAAAATAAAAATTAAATACTTAATATTTTACTTAGTGACTACCCCAGTCTTTTCTTAACTTCAGTTTGTTCATTGCTGTTAGCCTGGATTAAAATTGTTATTTGTACCGATCCATCTAATTATTAAATACTTGATTATATATTTTTTATATGGAGTAATGTAATGAAATCTAAATAAATATACCGCTTTCAAAAATTTCAATGAATTAATAAGATGGGAAAACTGCACAGATAGCATAGTACATATTTTGATTAATTAAATATATTCTATTTTCAAAGCATTTTCCTTTTGTTCCTCACATACAAAACGCCAACTTCAAATATAAAGACCTAATTATAATACAATGTCTTAATGCATTTTTAAATCACTATTTTAATAAAAGCCGTTACATAATAAAGAATGACATTTAGCATTGTGAACACTACACGGGTTTTTTTAATGTACGCCTGCGTTTTAAAGGTAATTAATATTACAGAAAAACATTATTTAGGTCAAGCGATATCTTAGCATACCTGTATAGTGTATGTCCACAGCGCCGGACACACAATAATGTCCGCTGCCGCTGAAGCCTATTGTTCATAACGATTTGTCAACGATAATTACCTGTCCGCCTTTGTTACAGTAAACAATGGGAGGGATGTATGACAGGCTTTAAGCTGTGAAAGGATCATAACGTACAAATTTATTTACATATAAGCTATCAACAGTGTCGGCTTAGCGGCTTCAGCAAGCGATTTTAGCCACTCAAGTCGCAGGTTCGATTCCCGGCTGTGCACCAATGGACTTTCTTTCTATGTGCGCATTTTACCGCTCGAACGCTGAAGGAAATATTTGTGTTGAAACTGGCTTGCTTTAGACTCAAAAAGTCGACGACGTGTGTCAGGCACAGTATCATCCACTTGCCAATTAGATTGACAAATGGACATGAAATAGATTTAGAAATTTGTGGCCTAGACCTAAAAAGATTGTAATGCCAATGTACAAGTCGTACAAAGTGGCAAATATGAAATTAATGTGTGTTTTAGAAATGAGACAGCACACCATGACAAAATGCAGTAGGTCGTGCTTAACTAGTGGAGGAGCTGAAAGGTGGCGACTTTCAAGTCTAGTCGTGTTCAGCAGTTTTAATTAACGTATTCAGTCTACGCATGAGCATATGAGCGCAAGGAGCGTACCAAAAAGCGTGTTTAATTCTTCCGTCTCTGTTCACCACAGCGTAAACATATTTTGACAGAAAGGGACCATATAATAGTCTAGTTAAAACAATGTAAAGTTAGTATAGAACACATTTGATACCCCAAGTTTTATTATTTAATATAAACATAATTCAAAACAAGTTAAATCGAAATGAAATATCCGTATTGTTTAATTCACTGCGAATATAAATAAACAGACAGAAATATTGAAACGTGTTTGTCCAACGAATTAGTTAAATTATAATGAGTTCATTAGCCATTTAATCATCAAATAATCATGGCTTGTGTAATGATATTACATAACCTTTGACTTATTAAATGGACGTTAGTTTTAATGATTGTGACAAATGCTTAGTATATGACGTCATATTCTAAACGAGATATATAAAATTGCTTTTTTCAGAAAATATTAAACGTTTGGTAAAATAAATATTCTCAATACATATTTGATTTTTTAACTACAACATTATTGCAATGTTTTAGTTAAAAATTAAGAACTCATTTTCATATCACACTTGTCCAAATTTATTTTAGTATGGCAATACTTATTTGCCCCAGCCGTATGTTCTTACGTAATCATACAACACAAGTCCCACTAAAAGAATGAAATCTAGATGTACCATAGACACCGATAATTTTTTTTTAAAACACTTGTCCAGAAGCAGATGAATTAAATTTCACCAGAAAGCTTAATTTTGTATTTTATTTATTCCTTTTTTGTGTAATTTAGTTTCCATTTGAGACATTACGTTTGAATGCCAAACAGCTTAAATCCAATTTAAAAAGTATTTCTAAAAAAAGCAATAGACAAGATAATGGTTTCTTCTTATATTGTTTTATTTTTTATTTTTTAGACAAGTATTTTTTCATAGCCATGAACATAAGAACCTGTTCATCATGAGTAGCATGTCAGGGGACCTGCCCCTGTTAAAAGACGACAAGACGTGACGAAAATAAAAATAAGCTATTTATTTGAGGAATATTTATTATTGTTTTCATAAATAAAAATAATTACTTTGTTAGAAGAATGTAATATTTGATATGACGTCCATCTCTTGAATGAGTTTTTAATTATGCCTTTATTTACCTTGTAGTATTGTATCTGCAATTTTATTAAATCCCACCCGTGAACTTACATTGACTACCTGTTCAAGGCCGTCAAAGATTATATAAAAAAACAGAACATTAACTTCCTTTTCCCTATTCAAATCATTTTATCCAAGACTTTACACTGCTTATTTACTGGAAAAAAGTTTACCCATTACGTTCCAATTTTAAATAAATCATGGATCATTCAGTCAGTCAGTCAAATTTCGAGTTGTAGAGAAGAAATAAAAATAGATATTTTCCCGACGATATACTTTTTAGCTTTCTCAATGCAGTAAACGAATTTCTCTTATTTATCTTCAAATATTAAATCACAATTTTTTAATATAGAATTTAAATAAATATGTTACTTCGAACATAACAATGTAAGCATGAAATACGTATCTGCGAATTTATCAGCTAGTTACATTAAAATACTAAAACAAGAAATCAAGAACAGTTGCTTACCGGACGCTACATGAGTCGAACGCGTGTGACATAAACATGTTTACTTAAACTATCGACATGTTGGTTCAAGTTATAGTGGTGATTTTCGCTGCAAGTGTTAGCTTAGTGCATACAAGACATGTCGTAGACACCAGTACTCATAGACACGCAGGCTTTACGGAAATGCAACATTCTCACACTGACCCCAAAACCTTTGGCCAGACAGATACTCAAGGCAAATTCGTAGTGCCAAAAATAAATAAGCAACAAACAAGACCAGTTAGCAGTGAGAGTAATAATAATCAACTACGTACTAATCAAAACAGGGAAACATCGAGTAATCAGTACGAAAATGTGTCGAATGAACCGCAAGGTAGCGAATTTACCGTTAAGGCTATAAAACCTAGAAGAATTGACGATCGTGCTTACAATAATGAATATCAGTCAACAGAAAGAAATAAGAAGCAACTTACAAGTCAACAAGGTCACAATAAAACCCGAGAATTCGATCGAGACAATCATATTTACAAACAAGATGATATAGTTAAATCAACCACCAGTTCATTTAATCCATCAAGAGATCAGAACAGAAGTCTCTATCAGCAAAAGATCCATGAAATCGTAAGAACACCAATAAAATTTGAACAGCCGAATGAAGACTACAATCCAGACAGAATTGTTTTTATGCAAGATGTGAAAGATCAAGAAAATAGTATTTATAACGGAATTATTACGCCACCAACCACAAAGCTTTTTACAAATAAACCAAGTCACACACACAAATACAGCTCTACATCTACTACGATAGGTCCAGATCTTGAAGACAGAGTTGCTATTTCTGGTGATAAATGCCCCATGGGACAGACGAAGATCGTGGGCTCCGATCGATGCGTAAAAGTTGATACTTGAATGGACTTTTGCATCAAAAAATCATTTATATTTATTCAAGTTATGGGAAAGATAAAAACGAGTAGCTTAGTTAAAATAACTTATTTTGAATGCTTTAATAAAAAAACTTATTATAAAAGTTTACAGCATTGTGAACAATGATTGGTTTGATTGGTTGATGTATTACAGCAGATTCTAGCTTACATTTTTGATTGATGGTTAATTATTGAAATAAATCGTTGCACCGACAATCTTGTGATAAAAATTTACAGGTGCTTTGAAATTAAGGATCACTTAGCTACTGGATTAATTTACTTATTTGCATAACTCTTTTGATGATACAACAAACATCGGATACAACAAACGAGTATATTTTTTGGATAACAGACCGTTTGAAATATCCACCCATCAGTTATATTCCCACAGTCTACGGGTGTCATCTCTTAATTAATCTTTGCTAGGTTTTCTATTGTTTGATGTCCAACGGGACTATTTTATGTAATGTTTTATTATATTTGACAGTTGACACTTGGTGAGGCTGGGGGAGGTTGAATTGAAATGACGCATTTGTTACCGGTGCAACGATTATATTTACAATCTAACCACCTAACATAACCTTCAAACCTAAGTTTGAAGGTCATGTTCTGATGTCACTGAGAACTTATCATTTATAAACAATATACAAAACCCATGTGAAACGCTTTAACGCGTAAACAAAGGGATTTATATGGAGTGAAGTAAGCATTACTAATTAGCCCGTAAATTAGCTGAATAAAAATGACTTAAATGAATATGTCATAAAAATCATTAACTTCTGAAATAGTTAATTAAACAGTTATTAATTCATGTTTTGTCTATGATTGAATAAATAAATTAACGTGCGGCTATATTTCATTATGTTATAATTATCTTACTAATTTAGTTTTTTTTCTATAATTTATACTATATCATATGTAATATTTGTACTCGATTTTATTTGGTAGATCGTTTATTTTGTTGGGCAATATAATTTGTGATGTATTATGTTTATGGACCTTGAATTTATTAGTGTATTTTACTTCCCCATAAGTCTGATGTGAGATTATGTGCTATTTATTAAACGATTTTTAATCTGAGTTGTTTTGTTTTTTGTAATAAATCAGTGGCGCTAACACTCTTTTCAGTCCTGACCATGACAATTTCTATCTGTTTGATAATCATTTGTCAATCAAATAGACAAGTAAGTGATCAGGCTCCTGTCCCTAATACACCCCAGTGGGGCTAATACACCCCGGTTTCCTCACGATGTTTCCTTCACCGTTTGAGCGAATGTTAAATGCTCATCTAGCAATAAACTCCACCGAACCTATGACCTCAGAGATGAGAGTCGCACGCTGAAGCCACTAGGCCATAACTGCTTTGTGTTTTGTTTTATAATATTAGATAAAAATCTCGGATATAATGCTGGCTGGATTCTGCGTATATTTTACACGCTATGACGTAATTTATATTGTCTTCCCGAGTCTAGACTAGACTAAATGTATGCGTCACCATCTAAGGGACTGAGTTGGAACGACAGTACAAACTAATAAGCACTTGTATTATTTAATTCTTAAAAGGCCGGCAACACACTCGAGAGGCCTCTGGCATTGAGTGTCCATGGGCGGCGGTATCACTTAACATCAGGTAAGCCTCCTGCCCGTTTGCCCCCTGTTCTATAAAAAAAAATACGGTTCATGATTAAATAACCGTAATTATTGTAGACTCGATTATAGTGTACATATCAAATGTACTGATACAGCAATAATAGGACAGGCGATTGGAATGGCGCTGCACATGGCGAGAGATAGCAGGTTGAACAAACAAAAAATATAACAGAATGGTAACTACGAGATGGGAAAAGGAGAAGAGGAAGACAGTGCAGGAGATAGGCAAGTGTAAAGAGAATAGAAGGCACAACTTGGGCAAGAGGAGTTTACATTAGAAAATAATCGAAGCAGCTGGAAGAGGCCTATGTCACAGGCTCAGCTAATGTATTAGATTGATTTTATTAAAACAAATGTTTATATATATTACTAGCAGACTCGGCCAAGCGTTGCTGTGGCTAAGGTTATTTTTTATTTTAAATAGTAGTAAACTATTCAAGGGAAACGGTGGTAATTTTAACACAGCGCCATTTGTTAGAATTGTATCAAAAAATAAACAAATAATTAGCAATAAATTAAAATTGCGACTATAATTTGAGATTTAAACTATCCTATCTCTTAAGTTGGATCGAACTGCACATGGTGTGCTAATTTTAATATAATTGGTTAAGTGGTTTAGGAGTCCATTGAGGACAAACATTGTGACACGAGATTTATATATATTAAGATGCACCAATATGTCAGCAATAAAGACTTAATAATAATTAAGGATGCATCCGATACCGATACCGATATATCGGCGATACTTTAGGTTTGCCGGTATTGATCGATATCAGCGATATTTTAATTGCCGATACTTTTCAAATTTCGAGCTTTAAAAAATTAATATAAACGCGCATCTTTTCTGGCCAAGTGAGTGTCTTTAGGCCCCTTCTTATATAGAAAACTAGCTGACCCGGCGAACTTTGTTCCGCCTTAATGGCAATTAATAAGCATTTTTTTTTATTGGAAAAAATATAAAAAAATTAAATACCTACATTAATCATTCATTATACGAATGGGCAATGGCACTATCATTACATTATAATTGTTAATTATTTATTTAAAAGAAATAGTTTGAATATTGATTTCTTACAAATATCAAATTGTCATATATACGTCATTACATAGGTGTCATTATACGTCAATTACATAGCTATCATGTGCGTTTTGTTATTCCAAGTCTGATTCTTTTTTGTTATACCACGTTTTATAGTGACTGACGGTTCATGTCCAGTCACACGGGAACGCTGTCGAACGGGATAAAAAGTATCCTATATCCGTCTCCTGGCTCTAAGCTACCTCCATACCAATTTTCAGCCAAATCTGTTCTGCCGTTCTTGAGTTATAAGTGGTGTAACTAACACGACTTTCTTTAATATATAGATATATAGATAACGAAAATAAATAAAGCATTTGTCTAGGTTTGGTTAGTTGTCATGTCTTCATTTAATAAAATTTTATCTATCAGAATAAAACGGTAAATTAATAATCAAAAAATGAGAAATGTCTTCGTTGTAGCCAGCAGGATATTAAACCACATAACATAATTAGCAACAAAACTATATTGCGCAGCATTTGTAAGTATATTTCCTGTTCTATTAAATTATAATTAATTATTTAAAATAGATAACTAGGAAGTATTGTTTTAATCAAAAATTAATTAATTCGAATTAAAAAATGTTTTTGATTTAGATGTATTAAGAATTGCTATAGGCATCGTTGAAACTAAATTATCTCGGGTGTCACGTGCTTGTCTATACTTATAAAGGCTATATTTGTATTATTCACAAATTACTGGAAGGATTCGCAATTAAACTACAATAATATAACAAAAGGCTATCATTTAATTTGACAAAATCGAAATCATAGTCGAAAATGTAGATTTAAATACCTGAAAAGTGCAATAAAATACAATTGAAATGCAGTTTCAATCGTAAAGCAATTTAGCAGACGTTACCCGTGTGAGCAATAAACCTGAGAGGTTGAAGAGCTTTGAGAGTTCAGCCGGCCGTGCGACACTGAAATACGAGTGATTGCAACTGTTAGAATTTATTTCCTGTACTGAATAATGTTGGTATAAGTTTTATATACGTACAACTAAAAACAAGAGGGCTTCAAGATCCGTCTTCGTACGTAGTGATAGCTTTCTATATAAAGCCTGTTAAACCAATTCTAAACAAACATCGCTGTACCTGCTGCTGGCGTATGGGGCAACTAGCTACGAACTTGAGTAACAGTTGCCTCTTTAAAGCTTCATTGGCTCACTGACGCACCTCGACACAGAATGAACAGAAAATCTTTGCGAACGAATAGTTCAACTTCAAATAGCAATAATTTTGAAACATGTTGCAACCCGGCGACGCGGGTTCGCTATCCCATGGAATATTGAAGATTATATAATGTTTACTTAATTCATCATAAAATATTAACCAAAAAAGAAGTCCACGCTTTTATTTAACACCTTGTTCGAATAATTTATCAAATTTTGAGCGTTTGAAATTAGCTAGGCCTTATTTGTATCACTACTTACCTTAGTCCCAGAAGATGATGTACATATATGTCTATAATAAAGTCTATTCCATGTTAGGGGAGCGTTCAAGTATTATGGAACGAATTTGGTGGGGGTTTTGGGGTAAAATGTTACGATACGGGGTGGGAATTGAATTATTTATGCGTTATTGTTAATATTATTTTCGACTTTCCGATACTTTACGCGACATAAATGGCAACTTTTAGGTTTAATGAAACGTTTTACTATTACGTTACGTTACGTCGCCGTAAGAAGTATATGCCAATTAATATACATAAACAGTCATTGTTATGGTAAGAATCAAACCCGGGAAGTCTGGGTAAACTACATATACCCATAAAATTACAGAATCCTGATTTTAGGATTAGGTGTCTTTCGGAGCCGTAAATTTTTAGTTTACAGCAACGAATATCTTGGTCAACATACGACGGTTAAAAATGAACTTGCAAAGCATTATACTTGACACTTATAAGCCAGAAGTGGCCTTGGAGTATAGTCGCGTACGTAACACGTAAAGTACAAAATCGTGTGCATAGATTTGTTCGAAGTTTTCATATATCCACAGTATATAAACATTATATAATGTTAACATGTTATATATATAAAGCCTAGGTTAAAATTCCATCCATAATTTTTATGATTGTATGCATATCTTCATACTTACCTATATATTATAATTCTACTGGACATGTTTGAATGGATTTGTATATTTTTTTTATGAAACATAAAAAATACTTTACCTCGGATATCTTAACTGGTAAAGCTTTCGGCGGTAACCAAACGATCTGGGTTCGATTTCCAGTCTGATCCGTCCGAATTATTCATCGTTGCAGGACAACGTCTGTCGGATCCGCTGGTGTAAATATAGAATATCATTTAA
The DNA here is from genome assembly GCF_905147795.1 of Pieris rapae. NCBI lineage: Eukaryota > Metazoa > Arthropoda > Insecta > Lepidoptera > Pieridae > Pieris > Pieris rapae. The sequence goes on from NC_059513.1 coordinate 1,968,098, forward strand.
CAATAATCCATTAAACTTTTTTATACTCTAATAATTATCACGATTCTTAATTTCAAAGGCCGGCAACGCACTCGCGAGCCCGCTGGAATTGAGTCTCTATGTGCGGCGGTATCACTTAAAATCAGGAGAGCCTGCCCGTTTGTCCCGGTCTATAAAAAATACTACCCAACGACGTTTAAAAGGAATGTTAGGAGGTTCGCCCCTAAATCACCTCACGTGAAAATGGTAGAGATGATGCTGTTTAGGTCAATAAAACATGCAAAATAATTGTTCGATTGCTTAAAGAAATGTCGGGTAGTCCCATATTAAGGAGGCAAAACGAAAGGCTTTACTTACGACTTACCCTAAGTGTACACGCGTTCTACCCTCCGATTTCCGTTAAATAGCTAAGCAATCTCTTGTTTCAGATGCGGGTGGCGTGCGCTTGACCACGGACGGGCTGCTAAGCGCACTGGCCCGTCTCCGCCGCGTCCCGCACCCCGCGCCCACACGAAACGTATGTCCCTTTCACGGATAATTCGTAAAATCTAATAGTTATTGGAATAGTCACGGTTTGTTTGAAAATATTGTTGAGGAGAGGTCTTTATTTACTTAAAAATTGGTTGTCTGTAAAGTCGGTTTACTGACGATAGTTGAACATGAAAACGTGATACGAAAATACTTTAAATTTATTTGTTTGCTATAAATTTTTATGGATACAGAGAAAGAGGTAAATGGAAATCATAATTTAATTGATCTAGTTATTTGTACGCTTAAATGCAATTATGTAAATTTTTTAACGAAGAAACGCTGCCAAACGCGGAGGCAGATTGTGCCCCTTTGTCGCTCGTTCCGCGCTCTCGCTTGCACTTCAAGCCTTAAATGGAACGCCTCAGAGCGACGTAACGCCGCATGCGTCATGTTTTTTCGTACGTGCAGCCGGCTCCATCGAAATATAAGACGTTGTCACGTCAAAATTAAACATGAATAAAAAAGCAATTACGAAGTTGTGGTTATCACAAAAAAGTCTCATGGCTTACCTGCCAGGAGAGTTTTGTTATTTTTCGTTATTAAAAGCCGTATTGTATGCAACATGAACGAAAACAAACAGGTATATTTTAAGAAAGATTGGATTGGACGTGGATTCACTCTATAATTTTGTGGTTGTTTTGAAACACAATACCGCTTTATGTCGTTTTCATTAGTGAACCAGGATGAGAAATGTGGAAATGTAGGTACTTAGTGTACTCGTTCGTACGTCTAACAGATATACGGAAGTCTCGCCTCTCAATCTGACAGTCTACACAGTGTTGGCATAAATAAATAATACACAAATAATTATTTATTTTAATTAAAGTTTTAATTTGAGTCTGCTATCAATATTTATTTATTTAAAGCTGTATATCAGAATACAAAATACTGAGATTATAACTATTGTTTTTCTTAATCTACGATAATCGATTCTGTGACAAAGGCCTCCCCGATTGTGCTCCATTTTTCTTTATTATACACTAATCTCGTTCAGGTCTTTCCAGCCATTTCCATGGCTTCCATTCCATTTTCGTCGGCCCACCTTTTAAAATGCCTACCTCTTTTTCTTTTATGGCCTCTTGGTTGCCATATTGTTACAATTTTTCTCAATTTATCTTCTTTTCTTATGGAATGTCCAGCCCATTTGCGTTTTATTTGTTTTATTTTATCTGTGAAGTCAGCAAACCCTGTTATATCTCTCAAATTCCTCTTACTTATTTTACAATTCTTCTTTTCTTTATCTATGTTATGCTATCAGTATGCCTATATTTATCTACAGTTTACATACGATATACAAAGATATAAATATACATACCATTTTATTATTTTAAGATGCGGCCCTCGAGAAATCCTCCTCCCACTCCATTTAGCAATAAATTTTTGCCAGCCACCTTTCAATGTCTTCGGCCCATCGCTCTTTTGGTCTTTTGTTTAGACCAGTCCAATTGGTTACGAGCTTTACCGATCTATGAGCATTTAAGATGTAGGGCATGTAACAGCAGATTTATCGATTTTCCGAGGATATGTTAATTGAGAAGTGAAACAAAAGAATATTGACTCTTTCAAGGATACTTCTTTCTATTGCACGCTGGCACGAACGTATTTTGGCTTTAGTTTGGTTCGTGAATCCCGATCCAATACCTCTTTCAAGTCGTGGTAATGCGGCGCTCGAGTTCTTAGTCGTTGCTTTGTTTTTTATGTGAAACTTGTTTTCCAGTACAGCTGTTTTCATACTCGAAGGCCGTTTACGATAATAGCATAAATGTTTGTAGCAATTTTTGTTTTTGCGTGTGTGCAGGAAATTATGAGATAGGAAATTAATGAGATAATTTCATAATTTGTACAAAGCCGGATTTTGTCGATAAGAATGCAATATCGATACTAACGTCATCAATCAGTGCAGCACTAGACTAAATCATATGTTTATTATATAGTTTGTCTATTCAATAATAGAGGTCACTGAAAGCATTAATGGCAATTAAAAACTCCTTTTAAAGTTATGAGAATGTTCTAAATGTGAAATAGGTCGAGACTTGAAAAAGGAACTATGGAATTTCGAAAATATGAAATTTTAAACGTTATTGAAAACATATAAATAGCGCTCGAGAATCCTATTCGTCGCTCAGTAAAATATCGGACTCCAATAGTACAGGAACTTAAGAAGAGGATACCCAGAGGGGAGAAACCATAGCAGAACACAATCCCAGCATATATAGTAAATGTGTAAGAGTTGTTACGCACAGCATGGTTGCCGCCGGATGTCTAAAAATACCCTGGTTCTATAAACTAGTTTAATTAAAGCTAAACTTATAATTTATACACAAAGTGTTTGCACGTTTAGTTTCTAACATGACTACATTATATTTAAATTCTAAGTAAACTAATTAAGTGTAACTAAGTATAGTCTTCATTATTCCAAGTATGCACAAGTTGAGTCCGGGGAACCACTGGTACTTAGTACCTTTTACTTATTACTTGACTTACTTAGTACCTTTTAATTACATAGGAGCAGATCTTCTATAATTTGTTGTAGTTGATTTGATATCTGCTATCAGTAACAAGAAGAACGAAATTCACAACTCCTCCACTGTTCAAATTGACTTTTCTATGTTCCAAACATTGACTTTGTCAGGATAAAAAAGCTCACAATACCGCTTTTAACACTGCCAGAAGGCTCGCTAGTGCGTTAGAATTGGTACGGTTTTCTTGAACAGAACTTTTCTAACTTATGGTGGTAAAATTGATTGGAATCATCGCTTCTGGTGAAATTGCTCATTGCTCGTCTAATTAAAATTGAAAATTGTATTGGTTTTGTAAGTAAACGCAATATTAATTATAAATAAATACATATAATGGTTTGGAAATATTCCATAATGCGCGACGAAAATGTCTTAAAAACCTGCAGTAAATGGACATCGAGGCGATAGAACCTTCTCACATACTTGCCTATAGAAAAAGAAAAGGAAACTAAGACTTTTAAGTAAGTTATTAATATCGAATAAATAGATAGTGAAGACTAATTCAAATAAATGTAAGTTTAAATCATTTTACATATTGTTTTCAGGGCTTTGTTTTTTGATCTGTGGTTAAACAACAACTGTTTATTTCCCACGGATAAATATTCGGTGTAAATTTAAATACGAGTACAAGTAATAATACAAGTACCCAACTTCGCCCACGCCTTATGCTTGTTTTCCGAAATGGCAACTTAGAAATGGGAAATAGTCTTCGAATGACTAAGCACCGATTGCTCGATTTTTGTGGTGAGAACCGTAATAGCGAACAAAATACAATTCTATTTTTTTTTATTATACGAAGTGAAATTTTGCGCATCCTGAAAAGTAGTAGTGGTAGTCAAGTTGCACATAAGTCCATCACGCAACATCTTTATAACCATCTCGGGTAGTTCCTACAAGGCAACTTTCGAGAGGATCCAAAATAGTTTTTTGTATAGAACAGGGGGCAAACGGGCAGGAGGCTCATCTGATGTTAAGTGATACTCATGGACACTGTTAATGCCAGCCCTTTCATTTTACGGCGACCATTTTATTTAGAATTCCGCCCCGCTTGCATTTCCATACTGCTATCTAATCTGCTTTTTATGGTAGCCGGCACCGCTTGCCTTAGATATTCAGCCGTGCCCTCCACGTAAGGTTGAATCACTCCACCGTACAGCCCTTGGCAGCAGGGAACAAACTTAAACTTAAACAAATATCCGACCGAAATTCGAACCCCATTTCCCGAGCGTTGCAGTCGCCTTAGTTACAAGGCTAAAGGCTTTAAATCTATGGAAAGTTTGGTCTTATGTTTTTTTTTATAGAACAGGGGAAAAACGGGCAGGAGGCTCAACTGATGTTTGTAAAATTAATAAATGGAAGGATTTACTTTGCTTTAAATATGAGAAACATATTATTATTAATGAAAGTAAACTCTAATATGACTCCCGTATGATAAAAACCAAATGTTATGGATTTTGAAAAATAGAAGTTCGCGTACTTTCAAGCTTCACAGTTTACTTGTCTATTTTAGTTTGACTTTCATGTTAAAAATAGAAATTCGAATTTTAAATTCAGCTAACTACCATCTCAAACGAGTGTTGGGAGAACTAGGAAAATTATAGTTAAATTAGAGCAAAGTTTAACTCGCGTTCAGAGTTGAAAACGAACTTAAGCACGGACAGTGCAATTTAAATGCAGTATGTAAAGGAATTTCGTTAATTGTATAAGCTCACTGCATCACTAGTTAAAAGGTCGTTTGGCATGCCTCCCACTGGTTTTGCCCAAGAAACGCCCACATACACCAAGGCACAACGTTAAAGATTTTATATATTTATAGCCCTTGACTAGCGAACTGGTAGTGAATGTAAATTTACAATTGCTTTTTTGATGTTAATAAGTGTATTTCTTTACCTATATGAATAAATATATTTTGAGTTTGACAAGTCCTTCGAGTGTCAAATTATTAACCACATATAACATGTTTAAAGACTCGTCTAATACTGTAATATTACCGTGATTGATCGCCGGATATTGGTATATTTTTTCTATTAATTTTAGTAGCATGTAATTTCCTTGGTTGGCAAGAGTGTTAGGCTAGTGGCTGGAGGCTGCGTGTTTAATCTTTGAGGGCATAGGTTCGAACTCCAGTTATGCACCAGTGGTCGTTTCTCTTAATACTAGCTACATTTATTTCGCTCCAACGGTGAAGTGAAAACATTCTGAGGGCACCGATATGTGTTCAACCCAAACGGTCAACTGCGCTTTTAGTGGTATTTTTTATTACCAAACAGATACAGCAATTTTAGTTTGTATCGCCACTGGTTCATTATTATTTCATTTTTAAACAACTAATAAAATGTATTAATACCAAATAATAATAAAATAAATAATGTTACTAATACTGATTTGTATTATAACCCACTACCATCTCCTGCAGCTTAGTGACCGTATACGAAGAGCGATTCGAATCGTTGACGACTAGTAACTTGATCCCTTGGCATTGCGTCGGATCTCTTTGAATCTTCTACCGTATTTACCAGGGAGAGTTCAGAGGAGTTGTTCGGACTAATACTTGCAGCTGAGTTTCATCATCGGACGTCAAGAAGAATGTAATATACTATCCGTACCACCTCGACGTCCGCCGTTCCACTACTGATCGTTTTGAGGCAGTGTCCATGGTCCATCATTTAATATCATAGAGGACCGTCTGCCTTCCGTAACATACAAAAAAATAATAATATTAAAGGCTTCTAAAATATCAATCAGCAAACTAAATCGTGTCATTCATCACATTATCTCCTATTATATATATAATAGTTGCTAGGCATTCTCTGGAATGAAATTTTGGCAAATTTCCATACATTTGCTTGTAGACTGTGATATATTGATACAAGTAATAAAGTTTACCAACATTTGGCAGTTCTCGCTTTGATAATATAAGAGAAATTAATCATGAATTTTTTGGGCTACGCAGTTTCCTGTTATAATTTGAAGGGAGCTTTTTGTTTCACAACAAAGAACCTAAGGTGATATATTGTAACATAAGGGATTTAAAGACAAAAGCTTTAACAAATAAATTCCATTCCTCCGTAAAAGCTCTCCTTATCAATTATTATTCTTCTTCCCTAAAAACCCTCAACAACTAATGCATTTTTATGAAGGTGCTTTATTATCATTATTAAATTTATATGTATTCATATAAAATACTTTAAATAACGAAGCTTTCCCAACTCTTCAACTCCAGCTCACGAGGCCATCACAGGCAAATAGGAGATTGGTCGAGAATGTTGATTGCATTCCTGGATGACATGGGAGACCACTTTGTTTGCCATCAGGCAGCCCCTATATGACTGTCATTATGGAAAATATTTTTAGCATAAATGGTTGTACAAAAAAAATTATAAGGGCCTGTTTCACAATGTCCGGATAAGTTCCAAATAAGCTATTTGTTATTTATTTGTAGGATAAACAGTATTTTTGCGTTTCACGACTGTCAGATAGCGCTATACGTCATGAAATGTGAAGTATGTTATTTGGAACTTTTATCTTTCGAATAATTTATGTGTTGCATAGCTATTTGGCACTTTATCCATACATTGTGAAACATGCCTTAAATGTCATAAATAGGAAGTAGTATTTAATCATGTTACTACTCATAATTGTGTAAAGGCAGCACTTTAAACTAACAATGGAAGTTCAACTATTTTTTTTAGGTGGATAATTATTATTTTCACCGATCAATCTCTTTCGTGCCTTCTCCATCTACGCGATACTGGCGAAGTACCTTGTGCCCAGTTGGCACAAATCTAAGCCATTAAAAAAAACAATGGTTGTATCATAATGTTGACTAAGTGATGAAAGAATGTATCAAAGAATACACGAGTAAATTTAGTTTTGTTCAGCAGGTCAATGTAATTGTGTGCTCAAACTGGCGCCTCAAAAAGGCTCTGAAAGGCTTATTAAAAAACTGGACTGAATTAATAATTGTGTAGAAGCAGTGAACTCAATGGCGGTGGGCTGTGTAATCTAGTTTACCGCACCACTGAACTTGTTCAATTTCATGTATTTTCTAAAGCTTGATTCAAACGTAACAGTACATATAAGTACAAAGAGGTAGATACACTAGTAAAAGAAAACACTTTCTAAACAGATTGAAGCTATGTATTATTTTAATTTATAAACTTTTAATTTTTTTACATAATTTGATAATTTTCTTGACTTTTCGCGTGCTTTACAGCGTGCGTTGTACGATGACTGAATGTCAAAAAGTATTACAGCTGTATAAAAAATGAGATGAGGGGGATTTGCAGAAATGACTCACGGTGTCCTCTATTAATAATTATAATTTTATAATAATAAATAGCTTCAAACCGTTAAAAAGTCTCATCTTAAAAATACAAGAAAAAGGGACATTTTAATTTAACACACATATATACACATACATACATTGGTGTTGTTCATATCAAATGCCCAAAGCCAAAAATCTATTGCTTTGGTAGCGCCCATAATAATGTACTATTATTTTGTCCTTGATACTATAATAAATAATGTCTATCATAGTTTGTTAATAACTAAGTAAGACTTGGAGCGAGGTGAAATGTGAGGTTCAAATCGAACTCGATGGAGACTCAGTGTGGACCCCCTCAGCCCCATCTAGGGGTTATAGGACATAAGGTAATCATAGTTTGTTAGAGTATCAAATAAAGACCCTTTGTATTATAAATAACCAGCGGCCCGTCCCGGCTTCGCACGGGTGGACACTTATTTATTATTTTTTTGTAGATATTGATATGTTTTTTAATGTTATATTAATCAGTGATAATGTAGCTTTCAAATTCTGAAGGAATGTTTATAATAGATCCAGTACATTTTGAGACAATTCGTTGCAAACATACTTACATACAAATATTTCCCCTTTATAATATTAATTGCGGATCTGACATATATTTGAAGCGACTGCAGCTCTATGTGCTGGGCGGTGAATCTAAACCATCCAGGTATCCAGCCAGCATACAAAAAAACATTCAAATCAGCCGTTTAAGAGGAGTTCAGTGACATACACATGTTCAATAGAACTATATATGTATATGTCTTACTATCTAACTTAGATCAAACTGCGATGTGAAAATTTGATTAAAGTCGGTTAAGTAGTTTAGGAGTCCATAGCGGATAAACAACGTTATATATACGAGTATTTTACATATATAGATATTAAGATTAGTATATACCTGGGTGTTTGTTATTGAACCATGTATTACAGACATTGCAATAGGAAAGAAACTTTATGAATCTGACCTATTACACGGGCGAAGACACTCCCAATCGCTACTAAAATATCGTTTAACTGAAGGTTATTATTGAACTATTTTAAGAAAATCTAGTTAATATCAACGTCGAACCGGTTTAACTAGTAACATTATTAACTGCGTAAATTTTCCATACAATTATCATTTTATTTGTTCCATACATTATCTGAATCGTTTAGAGAATTATGTAGTAATCGTGGATAGTGCTCTATGGATTTAGCGTGCGACTGTCATCCGTTCATGAGGACATAGGTTCGGTTCCCGGCTGTGCACCTATGCACTTTCTTTATATGTGCGCATTTTACCGAAACCGGCCTAGACACAAAAAAAAGACGTCGTGTCAGGCACAGGGCGCCGATCACCTACTTGCCTTTTAGATTCACAAATTCATATATAGGTACTTCTATTCGTACGGAATAAACTGTATAATTTAGGAATTATTTTTCTATAGGGTTAAAAAACTTTTACTAATACCTATTATAAAAATAGTAACTATGTGTAGAAACTGTACATAGTCGTAAAAACAACTGAGCGGTACCAAAAATTATTTGTTTTTAGGTGTGCGGTGTTGCGGGCACCTAGTTAAGGAGTGTGTTTCATACACACACAAACACACACATATATATATATATATAGGTATTGAACCATTGTCTGTGCATAAGACAGGCTTTTTGTCTGTAAACATTAAACGAGGCATGGATATTTCTGTCGATGAAAGGGTTTAAATAAACATTTATGAATTCATCGTTCTTTTTAACGTACTCTACTTGAACTCGTACAGATTTAAAATTGTATCCAAATTAAAAAGCGAGCCTATAGTTATTTCGGCTCTCCGGCCTTTTTCCATTTCGATGAGTTTGGAGTGCGTCCAGTGACATTATGCATCGGTGCACTGCAAAAATTATAATTTTTGTATATACAGCTGAGTTTTTTTCTTTAGAAATGACTGAATCGTTTATGAATATATGAAATATATCCACAGTATACGTTGTATGGCTTACGTGAAAATAAACTTTCTTAACCTTCATAGTAAAAATAATTGTAAATTAATAAATAGAAATATATTATATACAAACATACATTTTATTTTATTCAATTTAAGTTATACTTGCATGTTATTTTGAGTTTCTTATTGTTAAATTTATGCACTTCTTGTACTTTACAAGTACAAGAATTTTTATTGTTTCATATTAGGGTTGCCTGGAAGAAACCGCTTGTTAGCGATAAGGCCGTCCGTTGCCTACTAACTAATGTAACCTATTTATTTTTTGTTTATTTTATATGATGATTTATGTATATTATGGTAACGAAGTATATTTAAATAAACAAATTAAAAACAATTTGGTCCTTGTGGCAGTGTACCTTTATCATTTCTCCACTCTATTGCTAAACTTATTCGTTGGGCGAGGAAAACACCAACTTTGGAATAACCGGGATCTACTAGGAGCCAACTTAAATCCAAGGCCCAAGAGTCTACGCCCAAGGGAACGAATTTGGAGGAAATTATCGTTGAAATTTATAGTTTCTTATTAATATAAAACCAATCAATACATGAGAAATATTGTTAATTCATACTTTTTAATGCATTTTTCTTAATTTAATTCTTTATGTAATTTCTATAGCACTGTAGTGCAATGTTTATATGGTGTTTCTAAGTGCCTTTGAAATCACTGTTCCTTTTATGTATGTACAAATGTATTTTCTTTCTGTTAATATTAGTTTAACTTACTTTCATAAAAAATCACAGTTATAAATGATTCTGTTATTTACACTTATTGAATTAAGAAATAAATCTAACATATAACACGCGAGTTTGACTGAAACAAGTTTACTATTAAATTTACTTTTATTATTCATATATTAATTCAAACACTCCAATAAAATAAAAAAGTCAGTTGCGCTACAACGTCTTTTAAGTCTTGGCCTCTTCATGATCATATTTATATCTAATTTGCAAGTAGGTGGTCAGTCTCCAGTGCCTGATACACGTCGTTGACTTTTAGGTCTAAGACATGTCGGTTTCCTAACGATGTTTTCCTTCACCGTTCGAGCAAATGTTAAATACGCACATAGAAAGAAAGTCCATTGGTGCACAGCCGGGGATCGAACCTACGACCTCAGGTATGAGAGTCGCACGCTGAAGCCACTAGGCCAACACTGCTCAAACACTCCAATATATTATTCCACAAAATTAATAAAAAATAAAAAAATAAATTGAATTTTCTAATTCAATTTAAACACCCTGTATTCATTCATAATATTTCACCAGTTAATTTCCACTCTTTAGAAAATGTAGATATTGAATTTGTGCGAAAATATAACTTGATTGCGACCATTCAGCTTTCTAAACACCTTTGAAATTGTATTTCATTTATTTTCAAATGTAATTTAAGGTTCGATCATTGAACATCACCGAAAAGGCATGTAAAATACTAAAATAACAGGACCTAAAATTAAGCGTAAACGAATCTCATTGCAATTAAGCCAGTTTTGTGTCAATAAATCAATGTCTGAATTGATTGTAAATAGTTCTATAAAAATAGTACCGTCCCGATACAATTTTATATTAAAATGTGTGTCTTCACTGAATACTTTGATATTTAGACCCCTCGTATGCAGTATGCGTCGATCGATACCCTTTTTATATTTCAATCTTAATATATATATTTCTTGTGTGCGTGTGTATGTGACTGAACTCCTCCTAAACGACTGGACCGATTTAGACGAAATTTTTTGTGTGTGTTCAAGGGGATCTGGGAATGGTTTAGATTCACAATTTTGTCCGCTGGACAATGTTTTTTTAATTAATTTTCAATTTATTAGTTGTTGTTGATTTTGGAATGTTTTACATTGGATCCGACAGACGGCGCTACCATCGCAGTGTCAAATTTTAAATAATATTCGAATTTTAATTTTAGTCTGTCCCGAAATTTAAAAAAAGTTTTGTTATCATTGTGTTATATCGTGTGTGACCATGTGCTGGATCGTTAGATATTGTCATAACATTTGAATAATAATTTTCATCAAAATGGCTTATTAAAAATTGAAATTTTGAAATTAAAGACGTGTAGACAGGACAACGTCTGTCGGATCCGCTAGTATAATAATATATTGCGTAAAGAGGTAATGGCAGGCGCAAGCATACTTTTAAAGTCAAACCTGAGGCCCTATCACCTTTCGTTGGGAAATCATCCTCATAAGCGTGAGTTAATGATATTTCTGTATATATATTAGGAACACGATGTTATTTTCTAGGGCAAATCAAAAATATTTATTCATCTAGGTAAACAAGTACACTTATGAACGTCAAAAAATTAAATTAATTTTAAATTTACATTTACTACCAGTTCGCAAGTAGGCGTAGAACGGGCAAGAAGAACTGGCAAGAAACTTTCCGCCACTCTTTTTGGGCCACTTGTGAATGAACAAATTGATAATTATTGTTTGTGTCTTGAACATTTTACATTTCATGTATCAATAGACGAAGACAAATATATACAAGATAGTTCAAAAGTTTATCGAAACAATATTAAACTAACTAAAGCTCTGATTCCCTGTTGTTATCTTAATAATATATTATTCATACACTTTAGATTAACGTAATTATAAATTGAAATCACATGCACATGTTACGCTTGAAGTCCAATGACAACATTGCTCTCAATTTTTGGCAGGCGTTTTGGTTTGGCAAATTTTTGAAGTGTTGAATTTTAAATTAAGCCTTCGAATCAAGAGTACTTCCCAGTCGTGGGAGGCTCTTACAGGCACTAATTGTTTGGCTGTATAACGAGAACTGATATATCTTTGTTTATGAGATGATTTAGACTTTCTACATTGAAATTCTAATATATCAGTAATGAATTAATATAGTGAGCAGCGTATGTCTAGTTATCAAATTCCAGACTTTGTTCCATAATCCAACCCGGCCACAAATTATGGATTTTATTAAACGGTTCTATGGATTAGACCTGTCTCATTAGAAGCCTATTTTACAGTGTGATTTTGCAATGTTGTCCAGTTTTTTTAATTTTTTTTTATTATCTGCAAGTAACCTTACCACCATAGTAACCAACATAGTACTTGTTATAATATATTAACCTTTAAAATAAAGATAAAGAAAACGGGTTTAAAAATTTATTAGTCTTAACTGAATATTACATCATCAAAAGGGGTAAAGTGATGTTTACGTAGATGATCTAACACGATTTGGGAATCAATTCGGCGGTAAACTATGCCTTAGAATGTTATTCTATAGAGAACAAAAGGTAAACAAAACAATAGGTGTTCACTTTAGCGTAAATAAAGCTCGTTCAACAATATTGATTATTAAACTGAAACAGTGATGTAGCATATTTATCGAACATTCCCGATACAATGTGTCATGTTTATTCAAATATTGGTTATGAAATTTTTTTAAAGAATAAATAAAACAGCGGAAAATAGGCTGGGGTCACGAACTATAGTCAACCACACTTGCCGGCCTTATTATAAAGCTTTGTAGCGACACTTACAATCTACAGCTCTAACAAATCGCACTATCAAGGGGTTTTTTAGCCGCTAAACATATATTTCGACGTGAGCCGCTAGAACCTTTGAGCCTGTCTGTCTGTATTTATTTTCTTTCCACATCTAACTCATCTTATAATGTGAAAAAAAATAACTTGAATTGTTTGTTTGTTGTGTTGGATTTTGAATTGTTGTCAAATCAATAAAAACATGTTTTTAATATTTATTTTTATTTGACTGTACTTTGAAATGTTTTGAGATAGCCCTAACCAAACTCTGTCCGTATTTCAATTCATTTAATTATTGGTTACTGTGTTATTACTGATTAATATTAAGGAATGCCAATTGTAAGTATACTATTGCAGTACGGCGCAAAATATTAAATTGTAAAAGTAAAATTCAAAGTAAAATGTATGTTTAGGTTAAAAAGCTCTTTGTTTAAGTTAACTGCAGCCGTGAAAGGAAAAAAAAGTGCGCCTTTGAAAATTTTAATAGCAATTTATCTAGCTAAAAGCTATGCTTTTACTGCAGGCGCAATGAAAGTTCGCGTTAAAATTAGTCACTAAAAGCATTCTTATTAATTATTAATAAAGGTGCTGGCCTGAATGTTGATTTTATTTTAACCCTTCAATTTAACCCTTTCAATGTAATAAAATTAATCAGCCTCAAGTGATTCCGGGAATATAATTATATTAATTTCAGTTGACTGATTAATAGTCACTGGGGCTTGAGAAGTAAATGCCAGGCAGATATTTAACTTAATCTATCGCAAGATAAACTTATAAACAAAATTTTCCCGCTTAGTTCGCGAAATTTTGGTCATAAATATGTAATGCATAAATCGTAGAGAACGCCATGAACATTATAATGTTACTCTAGATCTATAATCAGCAATATTTTCCAAATTTCTTTTGCCAAAACCAACCTAAGAGTTCAGGCACCTCTCGTTCGAATTCTTCGCAATTTTAACGGATTGTACACAGCTCAGCTGATAGAAGATATATTCTGTAGTGTTGTTGTTGGCTGCCTTTCTCAAATATATTCGCTGCTTTTTCTGCTTTTCCAAAAAAAATCTGGTAATTTTATGTTATTATAAATCAAATCAAATAAATAATCCTTTATTCATACAGTAACATAATGTACACTTATGAACGTCAAAAAAATAAATATACATTAAATGCTTCTAATTTTACATTTACTGCCAATTCTCAAATCAAGGGCGTAGAACGTATGATGTCGTAAACTCAATATACAATACATATAAATAAATATTCAAAAATAGAAGTCGGCTGATTTGTTACTAAAAAGCTTAAATAAATTTAATTTACATTAAGTAAATGGATTAAATAGTATACGTAGTAATTATATCACAGGTAGGCCACATCTTAAAAGGGTTTATAATGATTGTATGTGATGAGGGACCGACCCATATCAGGTCCCATCATTTGCAACTCCCATTATTTTGCTAACTACACCAATTTAATCGGTGTTACTTTCAAAAGCACGAGAGTCAAATGCCATAATATATATTATGTAAAATGATGCGATTGCTAGTCGGGTTAGACGAAAAAAATAAATTTGCTAGTGTTCGTATTCGTTAATAACTCGGCCGACTTACGCCCAAACCCAATAACCTATCTCAATCCATTTTTGACCATCTGAGATAGAGATCTTAATCCAAATATTGATAAAAGTGTGCCAATAACTAATGGACAGATTGATTATAGATCGGATATCAATCGACTGTCACGGTCTGATCTTAGATTGTGGATTACCGGATAATTACCGGATTTGGGCTTTAAAGACATGGGTATCATATATTGTTGTTCATGCTATTACTGTACTCCAGAATTCAAATTACGGCGACAAGTCAAGAAGTGGGGTTTGAAAGGCAGAATACAACATACCGTATCATGTCGATGTCCGTCATTGCACAACTGAATATTTCTTAAGGCAGTTTTTATTAGCTAATGTAATGTTTAATGATTTGTTAACATAAATTACCTTTAAAAGATATCTCTTGCATCCGCTTAAGTAGTTGACCCTGTTTGTTCTGGGTATAGTGGGTTATGTTACCAGCAACGCCTCAGAAGAGAGCTTTTGTTGTTTGCTAGATGTGTAATAAATAAATTATATACTATAGAGATACAACAGTATGCTAAAAGAATATTTCATGACGTCGCCATTGTCGGTAGTGAACACGCCTTTTATCTTGAGCTAATGGCGCGGGTTTACGACGCACTTATTGGATCGATGCTGACCACTGACCTACATGAACTACGGTTAAGGGACGTCCCATGATGTCAGGGAGAGGATAGGTCTACGTCTCATGCTAAAGTGAATTTAATGAACGCCGCGGCGTTAAAGATGATAATTTTTAATCATACTCAGCAACGAAATAGAGCTAATCGAAGAAGGATTATAGGAGAAAATTCTTCTTAATCAATTAATTTTAATCTCTATAGCTACAAGATAAGATAAAAAAATCGATTTACTATTAATATTTAAGAAAATGCGAACTAAAGAACTTAGCAGATACCTTTCACTCTGGTCGGTAGGGTTAAGCCCACGATCCCGTTGGCTTACACCGCTGCTTCCATCTCTGACGGTCTCCATCTTGGTAGCATCAGAGACGTAGCCTAGGGTTGTGATACTAAGTTCGTCAATGGTTAGGCTGTCACCCCGTGGCCTCTAACATAAGTAACAAATAATACAGACTATTTACTAAGTCTTAAGGCCATTTCCAAATAGCCGCTTTTCGCCACTTTTTCTCGACAGTCATACTTATGCTGTAAAATTTATTAGCTGCAGGAAATCTTGTACATATAATATCTTTAAAAATACGTATATTTTGGAACATGAGATCATCAAGGTATCATTTATTCCACGTCATTAAATTTGAAACTGTAGGCATCCCTACTCATCGGCAAAGAAGACTCTCGGCACACTTTTAAAAAAGTCAATCATCAAACAATACTACAGCAATTAAAACAAATATAGCAAATTAATTTGAAGTTTGTGGATATTCACTTGTCTTTTTTATAATAATAATCATATACTGAGATGGTATATTTTTGCGAACGAAACAATTCCCATATGAACCAGTCGAGGTAGGAGGCCTTCTGTAAACTAACCCTATTATAGACAGAATAGATAAAGAGCAATAAATGTTATCCATATAGGTTAAGCTGGCAGCTAAAATCAGCTTATCAGATAGCCTTAGGGCGGGACGGGTTCCTGAACTAGTGATAACATCGCTATGTTCGTGATACACTGACCCGTTACAGTGTCTTTGAATAATACGTTTTAATTAATTACATATAACCTTTTTATGTTAAACCTCTTTAGGGGCTTTAGCTTTTATACAGCTGGCCAGTTAGAAAAAAAAACATATATTAACTTTATAAATTGATTGATTTTGGGAACATATCATGATTATTATTTATCTATGACTAGCTTGAATTAAATCTGCAATTATTTTGTAGCTTCATTAATATTAACAATGTTCGTAACTTGCGAGTGATTGTATTCTGAAGTGATGTAAGATTGTTTTATTAAATTAGGTTTAAAGACTTTGTTTTTTCTCAAAAAAGGCAAAAATTCCTACATGAGAACAATACTTCAGGTTAACATAACATTGTAGTCGTTCTCAAATAATCACAAATCGTACATGCAACAAACGACCGAAGACCAATTATAAGAAAATGAAATTAAAAGTAATTTTGTTTGACACATTCACCCAGCCTCCATTTAAATGCATTGAAAGAAGTAATATTTTTATAATTTTGGGTAGTTTATTATACAGCTGTGTGCCTTCGTAAGTAAACAGTTTTTTGCCGTAGTTCGTGCGTATTTACATGATTAATATATATATGTATATAAATATTTAAGTAAATTTGTTTTAAATAGTTCTATTTAATTACTTAAAATCATTGTCTTACAAATTCTACCTAATAGGTGGGCTGAAATGTTCATAGGCTGAAATAGAAAAAATCTATTTTTTTATATTTCGGCTATTGCTTCATATTAAAACAAATGTTACTTTGAACAGAGCTATTGAAGTAAATTTGTTTCAATTTCTTAATTGATTTCTGATGATTAAATAAAGTAAGGTGGTGTTAATGAACTAAAAGGTAACTACAAAAACCTAAATCATTAAAATTTATGCATTACAACTTGGATATTGAACTATAATTCTAAGTAAAGATAATTTATTCGGCATTACTGTAAAGATATTTAAGTATTATAAGTATGAAATTAACAAATTATCGTTTGCTATAAACATGTCTAGGACCTTGTATGCGTACCATACCATTAACCCTTCGGGGGTTAGAAGCATTTACTATTCATATTTCTGTAATAACACGAAACCATAACAATATTATGGAATTGGTTTCGATACATTGCTTTTTATATAGTATTTTTTCTCATTCTATGAATTTGGGATCGAAATTTTATTCCTTTCAATAATCGTTTCACTCACATGAGATTACGAAAACAAGTTGATCCATTTGTGTGGTCTCTCTCACTATTCATGGTAAATGCATCTATCGCATTTACCATGGGCATCAGAGGAGATTATCGGACGTTAAGGCAGAATAAAAAATACATCCGTATTATCTCGACGTCCGACGTTCGTCGTTTCGGAGCGTTTCTCAAGGCAGTTTTTACCGCCCACCACCAATTCAAGTATTCCCGAACCAATACGATTTAAGGTCCTTCAAGAGCGTACCAATTCTTAAAAGGCTGGCAACCCACTTGCGAGTCTTCTGGCAATCTAGGTGTCCATGGCGATAATATCCCGTTTGTCTTTTATTACTAAAAAACTTGCTTATCATATCTTTAAAATTTTTCAGTTACGCTTAACTTTGTATTTCTATAGGAACAGCACAATAGTATACACTTTAAAAACGTTTTATTATTAATTATTACTTATCTATAAATTAAGTAAATGAAAAAAAAATTAATGATAAGAAATATTCATTTGTCTTTTATTAACAAAACTTTTACAAATTAAAAGAAAAACACTTTTTTAACGGATTGAAGTTATGTATTATTGTAAACTTATAATTATTTAAACATAATTTTAAATTTAACCGACGTAGATGATGTTTTAGGATTTATAAATAAAGGCTATTGAACAATAAACTAACATCGGCTTAGCAGACAAAAAACATTATATATACAGATAACGCACCCACTAAAATGGGTGTCTATGGGCTGCGATAACTGTCCTTTTTGGGCGTCCTACAGGCTGGTGCTCCCTATTATTAAAAAAAAATAACGTATGTTTTTGTTGCAGGCGGATGGGCGCAACCAATCTCCCAAAATCCAATCATCTAGGCCCTCCCCTGAACCTGCCGCAGGTAATATCATTTCATTCCTGCTTTTACTAGTAAGTTTACTGTTAACTTAGTATTGCAAAGAGATATTCCATCCAATAGTCTTGTAGTATTCATTTAATTAATAACTTCATGTATGTACACTTTTGTATATTAAAAGATAGGCAATCAACCAAATAATCGCGACATTAGCCTTATAAGTCATTTATTTGTGTCCTTTTTATGACAGTTTAATTTCCATTGAAATTGTTCTGGCGAAACACAAGATTAATTATTATAGTCTGCACTCCGATTGGGAATCGACACGAAAACAGACCTTATAGTTCCTTGCCCAAACCGCGTTTGTTGATAATTATATTTTTTTTAATATGTAATATCTACCCGCTCACCGTGCATAATCTAAAAATACGATTAAAAGACTGGCTTACGCGATGTTGAAAATGCTCTGAGACGTAATACGTACTATGTAGTTACACATTTCATTCAGTCACTCACATGCACCCATTCGCTCACTCATTCGCTCACTTTGACCCACACACTCATTCATTCATTCAGGCATGTTGTAAACAGTTGAAAAAACAAAAAAAAATATATATTTAATTAAAAAATATGCACTCAAAACCATTTACGACGACATCGTTTAGAAAAACATACTGGTTATATTGACCAAAATCAAAGGTCCCGGCTGATTTCTATAGTATTTGGTACTTAATTCTAGACTATCGTTTTTTACGACCAAATATGAGTTGCCACTTCGATGTCGTTATAACAGATTTTTACTGTTTATTATTTTTTGTATCAAAATTACTACGTATTAAGTTTGTAATTCAAGAGCTGAGAACACTGATATTTTTTACTAAAATGGTTCCCAAATCTTACACATTATACTGAATTGTTGTCAAAGAAATAAATACATTTTTATTTTCATTATCAGAGACTTGCGTATAAAACTGTCAATATATGTTTGCTTTATGTAATCTGTGCACGTCCAGATATGTTTAACGTTTTTTTGGTGTACGAACGTGTTCTATTATTCAGAGGGATCTTCGAATAGTTATAATGGACTGAATATTACTTCACCTTGTATTAGAACACCAACTGTTTTTTTATATATATATACATTTATAGCGTTATAATTTATATAAGCTTTTCAATAGTTATGTTTTTAAATGTCTATTGTAGATTCCACGTAATCTGCATTCGTTCATTTCTCTAATTTAATTTAATTTCTCCCCTGTATTAGAGGGTGTAGGGTTTTCTTTAAAATATTAAGTAGTCGTTAGTTTAATTTCAGATTTTTTTATCCATTATGTAGTTATGTTTTCTGTTTCGTATATTTTGTTTAACAATGACATCTGTTTTGGCTTTGTATATTGTCTAAGTGTATACTGTAATGATGTATAATAAATAACTAATTAATAAATAAATAAACATTATTTATAAATACGTAATGTTATTCGGAAGAATTTTAAACTTGAGTGAGTCCTTGCCTTAATGACGTGACCATTAACAGAAAATTCTTTAAGAAATTTTAATTGGCTGTTTCTTACTATGAAATTTTTATTATGCCTTTATATTTTAATTTTTATATTAAATCACGGAGGGTTTCTCAACGATGAAACATCTCAGCTACCATCTTGTCATGCTTCATGCATTCACGCTCGCACATGCTTATGACATAGCCCTTCTTAAGTGCGTCCAAGATTGTCCTAGAAATTTACTTTACAATTATTCCTGAAATCGAGGCATATTAGAAAAGTCTTATTGCACCGTTATACATAAAGCAGTCATGGTATTTTTCATCAAACCATTGAGATTTCGTCAGAGACAGACGAGAAAGTTTACTATAAGAGAGTAGATTAATTTAGTTGAAATAATGCAAAGAGACTTATTTTTTTATATTCTTTTAGTAAAGTGGAAAAAATAGCATGTCAGCAATGACGCAACCTGTAGACACCTACAGTTTCCAAACAAGTTTTTACGAGGCTTTTATTGCATAAAATTCTAACATTACTATAAATCACAAATAATTTGAATAAAGTCGATGTTAAAAATATTTTTATCTTAAACTGAACTTCGACTTAGGGTCCTACAAGAAAAGAGCGTACCAATTATTAAAAACGCCGGCAACGCACTTGCGAGCCCTCTGGCATTGAGAGTGTCCATGGGCGGCGGTATCACTTAACATCAGGTGAGCCTCCTGCCCGTTTGCCCCCTTTTCTATAAAAAAAAACTTTATAAGTGATATATATGAATATATGACAATTCATAGAAATTTAGATTTGTATAGAAAATTATACAAATTGTATTAAAAGCCGAGCTGACGAGAACTTTATTACCGTATTGACGACTTAATGTAGCCATGGAATAGTCTGTGGTAGGCCTCGGAATAACGAATTGATCCTTAATAGGTAACGTTTTGTAACAAACTGTTTTTGTCAGTAAACTCCTCATCTACTTCATTACAAACTGCTTAATCACTCGTTTACTATGCGAAACTGCTATATCACCGTGTCGTAGTGGCTTTAGTAGTGAAAAATTGTTGTTTTGGGCATGATTCATTAGGATGTACCTTACTTGACTCAAATATCATATTAAATATCAATACACATGCAAAGCCTACCTTGTATGTGATTATTTGTTAGTACATACAGTTTATTAGTTAATTTTTCGTTATGTAATTTGGTTTTCCTAATTATACGTATATAATGTTTGTTTTTGGTTTTGTGTGTAATTTTTTGTCAATGTCAAGAATGCAGAACTTCTTGTCGATTAGGTGCACCGGTTAGGACAGGATTTCTCAGACTAGGATCTTCATTGAGTTGAAAGGGAAAAATGATGATACGTACTACATAAACGATTTACGTAGTAGATTTAAGTACTTTTGTCTCAAGATCACGATTTTACGCGAATTTATTAGAGAAATTTCGATGCAGAACAGGGAGTTCAATTGTCTTGGAAATAATCTTAGTGATAATCTCAGGTGACAGTATGACGGTTGCCCGCGGCGAGGAATCCCCAGAGCGGCTGGGCGGAGCCCTACGGCGCCTCCACTACAGAGCTACACGCCGCGCCCACTCCGCTGCCGCTCGACACCACTCCAACACGCCCAAGGTTTGTTTACACTAGTTTTTTTAGTACCGACTTTTATCATGCCTATGTAAATACATGGTGAAAGCACATATGTGGCTTCGTCGCAAGTGCTTCAGTCTTAAGAATTCTTTCACCGGAAATCAAACTTTCAGGTTGTGCCCTTGCCATGTGCGCAATATTGTAAATATTTGTTGTTATATAAAATATGCCTATTTTGAACGTCCGTATTTTTTATTGAAGTGAAACTTCTTTAGAATCGTTGTGATTTCAAACCCGATGCAACGGAAAAGCGACAGTAAAAAGAGACAGAAACATTAATTCATATGATTTAACGTGGGAGAAAATGAGATAGATAAACTTCTTTCGAATCGTCGTGATTTCAAACCGGATGCAGCGGTAAAGAGAGACAGAAACATCAATTCATAAGATTTAACGTGGGAGAAAATGAGATAGGAGGCATTATACAGCCTCTCTTTACTGCCGCTTTTTTTTAATCGAATTTCAAACTTTCGTTGTTTTAGTTTTTGTCAAATTAAAGATTTATATTAAACTTATAAATTAAAATGTATAATTAAAATATACTGTTTTTAAAGAACACACACATTTAGATAGTGGAAAATGATTAATTTATATTTGTTTTTGAAGGTTTCACTTCTACCATATGTGAATTGCACAAATGTTTTTGTTTAGTTTACAAATACATAATAAATGTATTTTAAATTACATAAATGCTATACATATTCCCTAACAAATGAATAAATTTTGCTATCCGCACCACTATTTAGTTTTCAGCCAAACCTATGTCTCACATAATTATACGTCTAGTGTTCAGAAATTTTGTACCCTATGGAGGACTAACGCGGGTTGACGACAGGTAGATAGTATCGGAACCCTAGAGCTAGTGCTTTCCACACTCAACAAATAAGTATCGCAATACAGCAAGGAGATGCTGCCAGGATTATTGGTACACTGCCACTAGCACCAAACTTAAAATTTGTTTTAATTTTCTATTTATATTATGACATATAAAATTATTAACTTCTTTAGTGATTTGCACTCTGATGACATGATTATTGGTATAATGGTAGATATGCTTCTATCTCAACGTTCAAACAGTTTTTACAGAAAAGGACGAACCCTTTCACTCAAACGTTTTAAACGGTCGAAAAGTCAGCTAATACCAGCCAGATTGGTTTTTGGACGTTTAAATAATTACGCTCGACCGATTTTGTAATATTGAAGATTCGGAAATTACTGGAATGGCGTTAGAAGATTTTGTTTACTTTTAGAGCGTAGATACTAGGAACTTAAAAGATGGGGAAACATCGATTAATGGCTTAGATGTTCCAATATTATATCGAGTGTTTTGTGTAACCGTAATTGACAATTGACAATCTAACGACGATTTAAATTTATTTCTGGAATACTTTTTTTAGTTTAAATATTCCCATAGTCACACATTTGTTGGAAAAAAAAGAAAGCTGGTTTTTTTTTAATTTTTACGTTACGTGGAGAAAAGTATTTTTGACAAAATTCAATTAAGTAATTTCGTCGTGGAATCGAAAATTTTTAGGTTTTTCAAGGAATCTGTTTTATAGTTATTTAAATGGTAACTCCTACGCCCGGTCATGTAATACGATATCTAGACAACGGATGGATAAGGATATCACTTTGTAAGACCCAGGGAAAAAAGAGTAGACAGGCCCAAAAGAGCACTGAAGATTGATAGAAATAATATATGAAAAGGACTGGCAGACTATTTGGCAAAGATGGAGTGACCTGGAAAGAGTTAGACGTGACCTTTAACCAAGAGTGGTCCATACACAGGCGACTAATATGAAGCTAAATTAAATACGAATAACATCTCTTACAACATTTGAAATGGAAATTAAGGATTTGATATTAAAAAAAAGGCTTTAATATTAAGGCATACGCCGCCACTGAAACGCCAAATAAACGTAAAAAACCGCATAAATTAATAAAAACGTTACATATACTTCACAGCCGGTAAATAGACCGTTTTTAATATTATTTACGATCCATAGCACTTACGACATGCACGTGGTTTACGACTTGTATATATATATATTATATACTTTCCGTCCCTTGAAACCTCTCCTATTTAAGTACTCTCTTGAGTATTTAAATAAATGAGGCTATTAATGTCAAAACGGGCAACACCACTGGCAATTAGAACTCGGTGATCGATGCTAGGGCCGATCGTCAATTGATATATTTGTTACGCGATTTTCCGAAAAGGAAACGAAAATAATTCCAGCGATTAACGAAAGGAAAATACTCAAATGGTTTCTTGATTGGATATCGTTCATGTTGTACGAGAATATATCACGTCTTTTGGGACGGTGAATTTTCTGAAAGAATTGTTTTTAAATAATAATAATATCCAATACAAACGTCTTAAAATTTGACCGTAACTAAATAGTTTGTGTTAAGTATGTCGTGTGGACTCAGTTTCCGAGATTTATAAGTCCTGCTCATTAAGCCAGCCTCGCACCAGACAGAAACTCAGAAGTTTCCTTGGAATTCCGGGGGCTTCACGGAGCTACCTCACTACTCCTAGGAAACTATCCGTTGAGAAGTGACAGCTTCGCATTCCAGGACTACGTGTATGACTACTTAAAAACATTAAAAAACAAAAACAATCATTGCTATGATGGGTAAGATTGCATCATCATCTAGAGCTTATGAGCCTTGAGTGAGACAGGTTTTGACGTGGCAACGTATCACGTATACCGTAAAGAAACATGACGCATGCGGCGTTACCTCGCTCTGAGGCGTTCCATTTAAAGCTTGAAGTGCAAACGAGAGCGCGGAACGAGAGCGCGAACTATATATATAAAAATCAATTGCTGTTCGTTAGTCTCGCTAAAACTCGAGAACGGCTGAACGGATTTATCTTATCTTGGTCTTGAATTATTCGTGGAGGTCTAGGGAAGGTTTAAAAGGTGAGAAAAATTCGAATAATTGCCGGGAAAATCCTCAAAACAGCATTTTTCTATTTCCCATACAAACGTTTTCTAAATAAAATGGAGAGTCAATTTGTAATTTATTACCGCTGCATAAAGTTCAAATTCGCGTGCGCGTTGGAGGACCTAATATCGCGTTCTGAAACTCAACAAAAGTGAAAGTGAATCGCGAACGCGACAAAATTGCATAGTCTCAAAATACATAGTACATAAATAAACACAATTTTAGCTAACTTCAGTTGTTACTCTGTCCGATTATTTTTTTATTTTAGCTAACTTAAGTTGTTACTCTGTCCGATTATTTTTTTAATAAGACTATATAGAAATCGAAAGATAAATCAATAATAATAAAGACAAATTAAATTATGGTTTCCTTCAAATCAGTCGACACCGTAATGAACCAGGATGACGTAATCAACTATCCCACTGAGTTTTTAAATTCACTGGAATTGCCTGGATTACCACCTCACAATTTGCAGTTAAAAGTAGGATCCGTTGTCATCATGCTGCGTAACATTAATCAACCTCGACTATGCAATGGAACAAGACTGGCTGTGAAAAGACTGATGAATAACGTCATTGAGGCGACAATCATAAAAGGAAAATACAAAGGAGAGGATGTCTTGATCCCGCGGATACCGATGATTCCAACGGACTCACCATTCGATTTTAAACGCTTACAATTTCCAGTACGTCTGGCCTTTGCGATGACCATAAATAAATCGCAAGGACAGTCTTTAGAAGTTTGTGGAATCAACTTGGAGTTTCCCTGTTTCGCGCATGGACAATTATACGTCGCGTGTTCGCGCGTCGGAAAACCGTCTTCTTTGTTTATTTACGCACCACAAAACAAAACAAAAAATATAGTTTATGAGAAAGCTTTAAATTAATTAACAGACTATATTTTCACAGTGTGTGTCTGTGAATATCAAATTTAACCTTATAAATAGCCAGTTTTTCAGGAAAACTCTGATTTCTAAGTAAGCAACATGATGTATCGAAAATAATAATAAAACTTCATGCTTTATTCAATAAATGCTTTTTCATTAATAATTATTTTGTTTGTTTTAAAATCATTTTATACAAAAGATTAGGTCTTTTATTTATCGATGAGGCAGTACGAAGTCTGCCGGGTCAGCTAGTATATATATATATCTATCAAACAAATATAATTAAAATTTTCTGTTGAAAAATCCAACCATTTCAACAGTATTTTCTTATTATGACGTTGTTACGTTCAGCTATCGTCAGTAAACCGACTTTACAGACAGCCGATTTTTTTCGTTTCGTCATTCGCCTATTTGGTGTCGAAGCATGAGTGAGAAAAACATACACATTGTATGGTCGCTAAATACATTTAGACAAACATAAAGACCCTCTAAAGGTACAAGAATCCAATTTAATAAAACCTCTCCAAATAGGAGCTATCTCAAAAAGTTGTCGAAATAAAAGTAATTAGACTTAGAAAATTCAAATTGCGCCTAAGTCGGGGCTTCATTTGAAACTTCGAACGTGCTAAAGTTTGTATATTGTAATTAGTTGTAAAATGAGATAGATTTATAAGAAATTTAGTGGAACAGAAAGTAAAATAAGAAACTTTCTTACAAATATTATTTTAAATGAATGGATTTTTTCTGCCGATATAAGCTTCAAGTGATATTGTAATTTATTTACACTTGAACCATTCTTTTCCAAATTAAACAATTATATCTTTTGAAATGAAGATTGGTTTTGACGAAAACGAAATTGCATTTTTCTTTATACACATTTGAGAAAATAAAAGAAGTGGTTACCCTCATAATCCTTGGTTATATACTGTATCCACGTGTTTGGATTATTTTTCCTTATTGGACGTATAAAGGTAGTCCTTCGTGATGCAATAGCTTAAATATGGTATTGTATTTGTGTCTACATGATTTATATAAAATTATTGATGTTTTAATATAGAATAGTACTGTACTAACATCTCATATTAAATAGTCGCCTTTTTTATATAATTGGGGGACAAACGAGGCTGTGGGACGCCCAAAAAGGCAGTCATCGCAGCCCATAGACACCCAGTTTTAGTGGGTGCGTTGGCGGCCTTTAAGGGACCGCTCGAATTTTGAATTGTTGGAGGTGGTATCTCTCAGGGAAGACCCCAATTCCATTTCAATTACAATACTCAGTACCTTATAGACATACGAATACCAAATAAGGTACATTGGTGACCCCGACGTGATATTAGGTGGATATACCTAAGAATTTAAAATATTCTTATCCTATATAGTATAATTATAATCAAAATATATAATTATTTATCATAAAAAATTAATAAACAAAAATAAAATGTTTGGCCTTGTGACATGTGTACCTTTAACGCTGGCAGCATTTCCTTTCTGTATTGTGATACTTATTCGTTGAGCGAGGAATGCACCACTATCTACCAGGCGCTTAAAGTTAAGTCTTTAATTAGCGCTATGCGCTTGAATCTGTGTGTGGTGAAGAGTCTGTAAAGACTGTTGGAGTAGTCCATAGGAAGAAATTCCTACGAAGGTGAAGGACAGACTCTTGTACAAGAGCAATTTATTAATATATGGTATAATAAAATTCGTCTTAGTAAAAGAAACAGATATACAGATATACAGATACATAAACAAAAACTACAAAATAGTTGCTGGACCAATTTTCGTCACGCACGTTAGGTACACCATGAATCGGAGTTGTTTATTTATTTTAAAAAATCTATCCAAATTTTAGCTCACATCACTAAAATTTGACGCGAATAAAATGTTATTTCGTTAGGTTTTGTATGTAAAAAACGTGAAATGAAGGTAGTATTAACTCGCGAGCCCTCTGGCATTGAGGGTGTCCATGGGCGGCGGTATCACTTAACATCAGGTGAGCCTCCTGCCCGTTTGCCCCCTGTTCTATAAAAAAAAAAAGTATTCAATTCGTTTTAATGAGCGAGTGCCACAGAGTGCGATGTGTCAAACACAAATGTTTGTTTAGTTTCATAAGTGTGCTCGTAAAGCTGTATTCAAATTAACACACTGTCTGACGTGTTGCAATTGTCTCTGCAGGAATTCAATAAAAATTAGCCTATGAATATATTGTTTGCTAATAGACACAAATAAATCTATTAAAATTAACCAATTATATTATTGTAATGAAGTGACCATATTTCAAAACGCTTTTATACCTCGATGATATCTAAATTCTGTGAAACAAATTTGAAATAAATTATTATTATATATTATTATTATATTATAATATAATATATTAAATGTTACTTTGTGTCCAATACACATTTTGCAGCTCCGTTAACACTCAGTAACACATTACACATGTTTAAAAATCCAAATTTATTTATTTATTTAGTATTTATAATACAGTATTTTTTATAATACTGTACACTTATGAACGCCTAAAATACATATTAATGCTTCTAATTTTACATTTACAGTTAATATTTTTTTTATATGATTTGGTTGTTTTTTTATTTTTATAATAAATTTTTCATGAGGCTCGGCGTTTTAAATCTTAACACATACTACTTTGAAGCATGAATTCAAGCTATATAAATTCTTGTAAAAACAACGAATGCTTACGTTAAGTAACTGAGATGAAAAACGTAATGTGGAACCAAAATTGCACTGTAAAAACTTGCAAGAAGTTAATATTGGCTAATCCTTCTTAACTGCACACACCAAGGATGCTCCCAAATGTATAAATCAATAACCCTTTTGACATACTTCATACTTAGTGCTAAGTCTCCAATTTGATTTCTGTTTATGATCGTTGGAGGCACGTTCAGATATTCCTTCAAAATTTCTACGAAATCTTACAATGCTAATTAACAAAGCAACATATCTTTGAGAAATCAAAAGAAATAATAACTTGTACACTACCCTCTGTAGACCCTACAAAATACCTAAAGGTGTTATTTAGAGGATGCACCTTCGTCTTTTTTTAGAGATTCCTCTACAGAGAGACCTCTGTAGAAAACTTTCGTTCAAAATTTTATTTACGAATGCACGTACTTTTATATTTTTTTTTTCAATTTCACTCGCATTTAACACAGGAACACGGTACAAATCGTTCGTTGATTTTCGTTGAATATTTTTATGAAATCTGTTTTTGAATGTTAGCAGCTCCGAAGCCGATTATGATGATTTATGTGAGTGTAACGTGGTTTAAATAAACGTGACACGACAGATGATTGTTTTTATATATCTCTCGCGGCTTCCGTAACAAGAGAAATGTAAAAAAGTTTGAATAACATATACTAATCATAACGTGCCGGGAGTTTTGTTTAATAACAGGTGTCTGAAAAGAAAGTTTACATTTATTTTCAAAGCGGTTGAAGTTAGATGACTTCTTGGTGCCTGAACTTCAAAACTTTCCTGGCTATAACCAAGAGAACATGGATATAAATAGAGAACATAGTTTCAACAGGACAGAGCAACATTACACACGTTCAATACGTCTCTGCTACGAGTTCGTGAAATTTTCTCAGGCAAATTGATCTCCGGGATAGGTGACATAATTTGGCCTCCACGCAGTAATGATTTACCCTTATTAAATTTTTCTTATCTATTATCTTAAATCGCGCAATCGAAAGAAAATTTTTATCAACAAATGGCAGCCATCTCTGAGTCCATCTACCGAGCGGTCATAAGTAATTTTATTGTTCAATTAAATGAGTGCCGCAAACGCGAGGGTCTTCATTTGGACGGCTTATGAAGAAATGAATTTCCAAAATGTGTACTTTAAAAATGAATAAACATTTTTTTTTGATACACGACATACTTTTTTTTAAATCGATCAACTAAATAGTAAAATACTTAAATAAAATAAATAGTGGTTGCCTGGAAGAAATCGCTCGAAAGCGATAAGGCCGCCAGTTGCTTTTCATTAAATTATGTTTAATATTTTTTTTCCTTATATGTAATGCAACGAAGTGTTAATAAATAAATAAATAAATAAATATGAACTTTCTTTTGAGGTACCTTGTAATAAAATAAAAGTTTTAAAGAATTAAGAAAAGCGGTATCGCGTAAAGCTATACTAGGAAGCATGCTGCTCGCGCGACTCAAAAATTCAATATAGGATAATTGTAATTTAATAATAATATCATAAAACTAAACACCTTCGTCGCAGTTGTGACACACAAACGTATGGCAAATGACAAAGTCCTTTTTTAACCAAAATGAAATTGTTTTACACGTATACTAGCGGATCCGCCAGACGTTGTCCTGTCTACACGTCTTTAATTTCAAAATTTCAATTTTTAATAAGCCATTTTGATGAAAATTATTATTCAAATGTTATGACAATATCTAACGATCCAGCACATGGTCACACACGATATAATACAATGATAACAAAACTTTTTTTAAATTTCGGGACAGACTAAAATTAAAATTCGAATATTATTTAAAATTTGACACTGCGATGGTAGCGCCGTCTGTCGGATGCAATGTAAAACATTCCAAAATCAACAACAACTAAAAAATTGAAAATTAATTAAAAAAACATTGTCCAGCGGACAAAATTGTGAATCTAAACCATTCCCAGATCCCCTTGAACACACACAAAAAATTTCGTCTAAATCGGTCCAGTCGTTTAGGAGGAGTTCAGTCACATACACACGCACACAAGAAATATATATATTAAGATTAGTTTTCTTAATAGAGCTGTCAAAAATAAAATTCTACCTACTCCGTTTGAAGCCGCAAATTGTTGATGGATCATAGTATTTGGTGTACAATATCCGTGCGTGTTTAATAACCGTATTACAATCAGATATGAAACCGATCAATCATGTCCACCCATCCGTTAAATGTACCGCCCATCTTATTTCCTTGTCGGGACTTGACGTCCATACTGACGATGTAGCTACGTATGTCTTACAATTTCTATTTATTCTACCTTTAAATCTTTAACAACATTATACAGAGAATTTTTTGTTACTGAGCATGAAATGTAAAAATTCTCCCGCCATTCTGGTATAGTATTATCCCTGAGTAATATTTTTTACTTATGTAAATTAAATGACGTTGTGATTTATGACATTTTCCTTTGAATTATTGTTATGTATAGGGAGTGTAAAACTTGCTGAGTTTCTTGCCCGTTCTTCTCAGAACAAGGCCTACTGGCGTATGGCGATGGCGTAGTTTTGCTCTATCGCGAATTTTGTAAACGTTTTTGACATTCATAAGCATGCCCTAAGACGCATCTAAATTGAATAAATGAATTTTGATTTGATTTATAATAATAATACAAGTGTTTATTATTAGACGGTTTGTTGAAGTCCCGATATTGTTTATAGTTTCCGAAGTTTAAACGTTTATTGTTGTTGATTGTTGATCTAACAAAACATTTGCCGAACAAACTATTTTAAAGGGTCCTTTTGTTAACTACTAGCTGTCCTGTGGTTTTAGCAGCGGCTGTTTATAATATAAAGATCGATAAATAAACTATCAAGCGCGAAAGTAATGTTTAGTAGTTTCTGAAATTCCACTAACAAAAAAATAAAGATTTATATATGAGTATTGTCAAATAGGAAAATAATGTATAAATGTAAATGTAAAAAATGAAAATATTTTTTTTAATTTTAAGACGAATAAAATGTTACGACAAAAATAGACGTACACATAAAACAATGTTGCGAGCACTATTATGTGTATAGACAAATAAAATAATAATAAATAGCAAACAATCAATAAGATTCTAGAAAGGGAACCAAGATACAAAAGCAGTAAGAGGAACAGAAATTGTGTTTTACACCTCATGTAACTAGATTTAGGTGTCCACGGGTTGCGATGACTGTCCTTTGTGGGCGTCCCCTATACTCATTTGACTTGTCATATACTAAAAAAATGTGTGTTATACTAGTGTACACACGTAAGAAATGAAACTACTTAATGACCTTATTTTTCGATAATTGAACTACTATATGCAACAGAAATTGGTTAAAAAAAGATAACTTAGATAAAGTTTAACGAAAGGCTTTTATTATCATAGACATGAAAACAAATAATACAATTAATTAATTTACCTTATTACTACTAAGATTATTGTAGAATTTTATTAATTGTAATAGAAATATCGGTATCATTGTTTTCTTTATTGCTGGCTTATGGTAATAGAAATATGAAATATTTTGTTCAACGGCGCGTAACAGAAAAAGTGACGCGTAACCGAAAAATGTGTCGGTTAATTTTTTTTTCCAATGCCGATAAAGAAGTTTCGCTTAAAAAAAATATTTATCTATTGGGAAGTTGCAATGGTGTTGTGCAGATCTGTCCTAAATACCGCGGTAACCGGATGATTGGTCGATGTTTCCACGTCGTGGACTCCAATGGCAACTCACAGCTCACTGAACAGACCCGCCACCCCTTATAACCACTGGACCAATGATAACATTGATATTATTATCTGTGGATGACTTCACTTATAAAAGGACGATACAGCCTTGGCCTGGGAAATGTATTATATATTTAATATTTTATTACGAGGGATTGTATACGTTTAAATTCGACGTATGTATAAAATTCATATAAACAAAAGGATAGAAATTAAATTCTTCGGTTTTGACATTCTAATTTTAAATTTGATTGCTTTTTTCTAGTACTTGCGTATTTTTTTTAATTCTTTATTAACAGTGATAGATTAAAAATAAATTCCGGTATATTTTAAAGAGGTTGTATATTTCAAGAGATTGGTGATTTTTTTAGCGTAGTCTTTAGTAGCTAGTTAGGTTCTATGGTAGCGTACCTATAATGGTAACATCATTACCTCTCACTTATAAAAGGACGATACAGCCTTGGCCTGGGAAATGTATTATATTTAATATTTTATTACGAGGGATTTTATACGTTTACATTCGACGTATGTGTAAAATTCATATAAACAAAAGGATAGAAATTAAATTCCCTTAGGAAACAATTTTTAAAAAAGCACTCATTCTGTACTTAGCGCCTTTTGAACAGGACCAAATATGTTTTACGTAAATAAATGGAGATATCAAAAGGCAGCATCGCACAGTCAAATTTTAAATTATCATGAATTAATTCTACATGAACCATTCATTCTCGTTTGTGAATAAAAAAATATTTTAAGAAATTTGTTGCAACACTTTTATTTTATTTTATGGCAATTGTTATAACTTTGTGCCAGATTCAAGTTGCTATAAGCTTTCAGGATATCTGCTAGCCAGGTTTCTTCGTAGCATTCGTGTATTGCTACGTAGCAAAGTCATACGAGTTTGGTAGTTTAGATACGTATATATGACATGTATCAGTGTTTTAATTGATCGGACGTTTTTTACGAACGACGTAAGACGACGAACTTAGCTGCAGGTATCAATCCGAGCAACTTCTCTGAACACTCTTCGTACTAAATCTGGTAGAAGATTCAGAGCTACCATTTTTGCGCTAAACTTGATTTATATGTTATTCTAATGATAAGTGGTACTTTCATCCTTGCCGCAGAGTAGGCGGAAAGTAATAATAATAGTTAACGGCTCAAATATAAGAGTCTATAGTCCAATTTCGATCTTGTTCCCTTCGAGTAGGGACTCTTGGGCCGTGGGGTTCAAGTGCAAAGCGCTTGTTAAAGATTTAAGTTAGTGCCTAGTTAGTAGTATCAGTAGTTCCAATTATTCTTTTATTTATTTATTTCGTAATTCCACTCGTTTTCGAACTATGAAAAATATACTAGAAACAATTACACTAAAAATATAGCCAATGATGGATACATAATATCTACAAAAAGGTTCAAGCAATTACAAAAACGATAAGTTAAAGATAAAAATAAATACAATAAAAATAATTAAAAATTAAAAAAAAAACAACAATATATATTTTTATATTATCTTTAATCTATAAAAATATTGCTTAATGTAATAACAATAATATGGATAATTAAATATATCTAGGAATTGTTCATATGAACTTATGATTTTAGATAAAAGAGTTACTTTAAAAATTACTGAACGCACTGTAAAAATAAGAAATAAGGATAAACATTTCAAAGAAAATGAAACGTCATAAGCATTAGCTCCTCTACGTTACCCATAAGTGGAGTGATAGCTTACAGGATACATAGTGGCAGTCGAATTGGATAAAACTACTCATTAGATGACGTCATATCCGACGACCGGAAACGGAAACCGACGCCCTGGAACCGGTGATTAGTTGCGACATGGAAAAGGGCACTTTTATCTTACAAAGGCTTAATCTTTATAAGCCACATATAACAAATATATACACAACCGTACGATTATATCATTGTTAGCTACTTTGGTTTGCATAATATGTAATTGAGTACGGAAATTCCATTTGCGTAAATTAGGCTTTGATTGCATTCTGAAATCTACACAAGCTTTTTTTTCCCAACTCGGTAAACTTGGTACAGTCAATAGCCTGTACCAAGTTTTATTGCTCCTTGAAGCAGTTATGACTGTAAAAAGCATCCCAAATTATTGAAAACATTAAAAATATCTAGCCTGTATATACCGAGGGATCTAACATGGCTATGGATACCAACATACTGCACCACGATGTATGCAAAAAATTGTTACGTCATGACTATTAAACTAATTAATCACCTTCCTAGAAGTTATAGACCACCGATGTGCATATCATAGAGGGGAAGGTGATTACATTTTTAAAGGCACGGTGGTTTGATAGCGTGGGCGTAAATAACTTAACTTACCTATTATTATGACATTATGTTAATGTTTGTATTACATTATAAAATTGATATGACATTTGCATGCCTATTTATATATCGCGGATTTTTATATTTAATGTAAGTATGTAATTGTAACACCATCTTAGCAAATCAACGTTTTTATTTTATTTCATTTCAATAAAAATATTATATTTTACCATAACCACAGCTTTTGATAAATTATATTAATGGCGTATAAATCCTGAACATACAAGATTGGATATCGATATTAGAATGGAAATTGGCAAGTTTGAAAAGTTATTTACGAGTAATATACCAATATGGATCTTTTTGTGTATTCATCAGTGCACTCAAAAATGAAAATACATAAGAAAATTTCAAAGGTTTCGTTCGTAAGATCATGCCAGTACAGACCGATACTGCTCTAAAAAAGTTACTTTTAAAACAGATAATATACTTAAAGAGATATAATAAAAAATATTCGAAACGAAAATACGACTATATACATATATTGTGTTAATCCCTGCGGTCTAATAAGACCTACCTAATAAGGCAAAATTAGAATTAGAATGGTCTGGGAATAGAGATCTATTTATGCTAAAGTAGAATTGACGTCTTTGTGTATATTTGGAGAGATAAAGATATTTGCATTATCTGTTTATCCGCATCGTCGAAAACTGAATCTTGTCTGTGACTGATGTATGAATGTGTGTATACAACGAGCAAAATGACTAGGTTATTCAATTTTTTTTAGTACAACGGGTAGACGGGCAAGTTTATGTACTTGATGTTAGGTGAGACCGCCGCCCAGAGACTCTCACACTGCCCGAAGGCAAGTGCGTTTTAGAAGCACCGTAGCAGCCTTTTAAGAGTTAGTATTAATCTTGAAGGACCTTAAGTTAAAGATTGGTTTGGAAAGACCAAAGTTTTTGGTTTTGCAATGTGGTAAGTGGCAAAAAGTGCCTTAACGAATCACATCAATAATAAAACAATATATACATACTTATAATTTAAATTACATAAACTTATTTAAGGGATACAACTTAAGTCAGTCGCTGTTACTTACGGGATTCAAACTTTAGAAGGCCCAGCGAAGCCCGAGGGCCCATCTTAAGGGCGTGTAAAGGGCTGAGGTTTTTTTAGTGGGTGGGGTCTCGCTACCTCTCTGAATAGCAGAGGGATTTGAGTGTAGACCCAGTCCCACAGGGCAAGCTCGACATTCTTGATGCGGGCCTGCATAGGTGCTTTTTCACCTCATTATTAAAAAAAAGGGATTCAAACTTATTGAGAAGCCTAACCTCTGAACCCACAGATTTTCGGCAATAATCGGTATGGAGATTATACTCTCACATGAAGACTGTATGTATATAGGTATATATACATACTTATGTGCCGTCGAATTAAATATTCCAAGAAAAGCAAAAAAAGTTTTCATGAGCAATGTTTCTAACTTGCAAGTTCTATACATTTTCGATGTTACCTAGTCGTACGTCGTGGTCAGCAACGAAGTATCTATATCTCCATCGGTTTCTGTCCAGCGCTTCCCTTATCACACTGTATAGCTTTGAAGACGATGAGTCTTTCACTTGGTCGGTCCATCTAGTTGGTGAACGCCACGTGATCTTTTGCCTTCTGTGTTATCAACCACAATCAGTTACTCCAAGATCTCATCGCCTTTGCGCGTTGTACATTGTATGGCCGAAATACGATACGATTCGCTGTGCCTACAGCGATAACTACGGTAACACCAAATGTACGTTATATATGTATCAAACTGTTTGGCACGAACAAATTAACGTAAA
This sequence comes from Pieris rapae, assembly GCF_905147795.1. NCBI lineage: Eukaryota > Metazoa > Arthropoda > Insecta > Lepidoptera > Pieridae > Pieris > Pieris rapae. The sequence continues at coordinate 2,003,823 of NC_059513.1, forward strand.
TGAAAATATATATCACTACATAGTATAAAACAAAGTCGCTTTCTCTGTCCCTATGTCAATATGTGCTTAAATCTTTGAAACTACGCAACGGATTTTGATGCGGTTTTTTTTAATAGATAGAGTGATTCAAGAGGAAGGTTTATATGTATAATAACATCCATTAAATAGTGGAGAAGTACTGTTATTTTTGAGGTTTCTAATGTGATGTCGTAAATAATTACATTTTTTCCGCTTACATTGCAAACGCAGGCTGAACCCTACGAGTTTTATCAAAATAATGTACTAAGTATTGTACACATTGAAAAGGTCTACAGAAAAGTACGCGATGGTATATGTCTATATGTTATATGTCGCGTATATTATAGGAGCTTTCCAGCGACGGAAATAACAATACATAATAAAAACCTGCTTTTCATCAGCATTGCACCCGTGCGAAGCAGGGCGGGTCGCTAGTTACTAATAAGAACGAGACATCGCTTAATTCGGTCCTAAGCCGCTCTTAGTCTACTGTAATGAGACAAACTTGAAGGCGAGCGGGATTACTCTACTACTAGTTTTATAATTGACTTTATTGATTGGAACGTGTACATTTTCGTTCGGAATTTTACGAATATTAAATAAAAAAAAAGTTTTCTCAAAGTTATAAACGGGATTTTGTTTGTTAGATAACGTCACATCAAGTCCATAGATAAATATTTTATGCGGTTGAAAAAGCTCAAGCCTGCAAATACAGGGATCTAGGCTCCGAATATGATTTTGTCCCATTCGGTGTCCCTTGGTCCGTGGGTTCCTAGCGCTATAAGGCTTTTTAGGGAAATATCAAAAAGGTTAGTCGACATCACTGGAGATGGAAGAGCTGGCAGCTACCTGTGACAAATAATTAGTCTGGCTAATCAAAGTGGGAACGCTGCCAGTATCGGAACCTTGGGTAAAAGTTTTTAATAATACATTTCAGTTATTACATTTTAAGGTTAGTATATTATAACTTATAATATTAGAACTTATTGTAATCAACGCCATCTGTTGAACTGAAGTTGGTATTATTTCGTTTGTTGATTTAAATTTGCGTTCATATATTATTGTTGGGCATTATTAATTGTTGATAACCACTATAAAAAATGTTAATTATATTAAACATTATTCTTATATTTAATTATGGCAACTTAAGTTGTAAATTCTAATTAGTCTTAGTTTAGTAATCATATTATGTTCTTGTATAAGCTAACAAGCGTATTTTTTTACAATATGAACGATTTAAATTCATTTTGAATTATCTGTAATTTACATTAATAATTCAAAACAAAGACAAGTTTATTAAAATTATGTAAATTTTTCAATGCCGTATATTTTTCGAGCGAGGTAATATTTAAATTTTGATAGAGTCGTAATTGGGGGCATGCCCTATCGCGTTGAGGTTTGCGATCAAATAAATTGGACGAGCTGAAAGCTGAATTCATTTCTTATAGAAAAGTATTATGATTCTTCAGTATTTGTAAACCATTTTAATTAAGATTGTATATTTGAATTTTGATATGACAGTTATAAGACTTCATTTGTATATTAACAGTGTTGAAAAAATTAATAGACGTCATAATTACAAATCTTCCTGTCGTCGAAGCGTTGTACGGCTTCTTACACCTGTCCATCTGGGACAGGTGACCTGGTTAGAGTGAAGTAAAGGCGATGTTTCTGTCGTACTGGACATTTTGGGGACAGTCCTATGTCTAGTAACGTCAACAGGCTGAAGCGAACAAATTGGAAATCTATCAATAAGCGTTTTGATCCATTGCCAAGAAATACAAGCATTGGCCTCCTGGTTTAGCGTGCATGCAACCCTGAGATTGTGCCTTCAAATCCCAGTTGTTTTCTAATGCACTGCACTTGATAGTATAAAATACAATATAAATTAAATTTACAAAAAGCTTTAAGTGAAAATAACACCTTTAAGTGATAAAACACAGACCGCTTTAGTACAATTAAACTTGTCTGAAAGATTTATATCATTTTCGCACCGAAATTAGAAATTATTGTTGACGTTTCTCACTCTATTACGTAATTTTTAATAAGATCTCAGCCCACGCTCTGGGGATGAAATTGCGGCTTGTTTAGTCCCTTATTCAACACGCACATTCGTTATTGTACTGTTAAAATAGTAGAATTCCTTGCCTTGCGGTTCTAGTTATACTTTGCCGTGAGCTTCTACTAGGAAATGTTCTACTTGGATTTTGACATTCTAAATTTAAATTTGTTTTGCTTTTTTCAAGTATTTGCGTATTTTTTTAAATTCTATTACTTATTAACAGTGATAGATAAAAAAGAAATTCCCCGAATTCCGATATATTTTTAAAGCGGTTGTATATTTAAAGAGATTAGTGATTTCTTGTCCGTAGTCAGTAGTAGTTAGTTTGGTTCCTGTGGCAGCGTACCTATAATGGTGACAACATTACCTCGTTGTATTGCGATACTTATTCGTTGAGCGAGAAAAGCACCACTACTAGGTGACACCTTAAATGTTGCATAAGCGCCTGTGCTGAACCCCACGGCCCAAGAGTCATTACTCCAAAAACAAAATCAAAATTCCCAATAATTGTAAGTTTTATTTTACTACCCCACGCTGCAAAATATATTTTGTTTTATAATTTATAATTGTTTTATAAACAGTATTTACCGATTGACCACCAAAAGCAGGCAACACAATAAACCATTTTTGGGGGGTTGCCGGTATTTGTAGGTGGAGTAAGCTTTCTTTTAAATATAAATATAATAAATATAGATACATACGAAACGAAGAGATATATGGAAATCTCCTAAGGAAGACTCTCACATGGAGCCGTTTCTACAGATAGCTTGTAAAAACTAGTCCACACACAAGATTATATGAATGTACAAATTTATGGCTTATACCCAAAGGCCCGAAGTGATATTCAAATGTAATCTAAATTTTAAATGACGTTACGTACACGAGCGCCTGTCAAAGCCGTGTTAGGTGAATTGTTTTTAATTTCATTAGTCACGGTGCCGCTAAAAACCGTTTCCGTTTCCACTCGATTAGTTTCCGCTGCGTCTGACAGTTCGTTTTTTCAAATTATTGGGGGAAAGCGAAACAGTGAAGCGTTTTGTGTAGTTGAGTTTGGGTTTTTTGATTTCGTGAAGTGTTTTAAAAAAACATAAACGAATTAAAAGTTTTGAATTACAATATGGCTGTCAAAATTTCGACACCTTTTAGAGTCGAAGTCCTTCACCGAAGTATTTTCGAACCAATTCAACGGTTGTGCAAGAGCGTATGTTCTTAAAAGTCGGGCACTTGCAAAGATGCTGGCAATGTGAGTTTTCATGCTGCCCATTGGTACTCTGTTATCTGTTAGTATTGTTTGGTTGAGATATTTTTTTTTTCGAGTTTTATCTATCTAGTATTGCCCTAAACGTTCATCTACCTCTCGGCAACCTAGAAAATTCTCTCACTCTCACTTCGAGATAGTGTTAATAGATAACAGACGTTAAAAATCCAAACAAAAGTAAAAGAAAGAACGACTTTCAGTGATATTTCTCAGAATACAGTAAAAACTTGGAAACACGACGTTTTATATTAGAAAGTTCTAATATTAGAGCCGGACGGAGTTTACAAAAGTCGCTCGTCTTTTGTTCTAAATGTTCAAGTATTATGTCTCGAGATATTTTGTCGAATGCACATAGATTAAAAATCAACTGATTTATTTAAAAACTCTTTGCGTATTTTTTCTATTATCTATGCTACTACCGCTCCCATATCTTACTCACTTTATCTATGAATCTTTAAATAAATAGAAAGCTGAGTAGTTAGAGAAGTTGCTGCTATTTACAGTATTAACATAATATTATACACATTGACTGCTTAATCAATGGACACACAGACACATTTATAATAAACTTGTTTCTTAATATAAAATAATAAAATTAGCTTTTTTATTTTTACTTTTTTAAATTTCTTACTTCAGACTTAATAATAATATATTGTTGTAAATTTAATATAAATAGACAATCTTTATAATAACTATTAGTTTCCAAGTTTATACTCACTCAAGTTTAACTTACTGCAACAATTTAAATTTAATTCTAACTCCATTTGGTTCAATAAACAATAATAATCAAACGTGTAATGGCAAACAGTTTAACCAATTTCTTAATGACACTAGAAGAAACTAGCATTTAAGATACAGGCTAGGCCTAGTTAAAACGTGCTAAGAGATGTATATTATGTATAAGGTAACCACAGTAAATATTGTATATAGAATGGTATGATGGGTTTGAGTCAAATAAAGTAATTTTTATTTATTTATTATTTAAAGTAATAGGCGGAAACCAAAACTTTTATGGCGAATTTTGATTGAGTAAATATGAATATTTGAAAATATGTATGAATGTATTTTTAATTAAACAAAAATACATTTTGCGGATCCGAGTTAGCATACAGAAAATTGGGTGACGAATACTCGATAACTAGGGATGGCAATGGTTTAAAAATTGAACCGGACGCTCGCACGGATCCGAGTGCGGCACCGCTACTATGACCTCGCTCCACTCCGATCCGAGAAAAGAGTATTTAATGTGTTAAGGCACTTTCAGATATATTTTGATGTATTACTGGACTAATTTCTTAGTGTGATTATCCATGCGCGTATCGATTAATCAAGCGAGTCTTCGTTTGGCCCATTTCATAAGATTATGATGGATGCCGTTTATCAATGGCGAGCACGTGGAGGGCGTGTTGAGGTCATTGACTTGCATCGATCCGTGGAAGTAGGTCAGCCGGACTTCGAGTTCATGCTGTCTGTACTATAGACATACCAGCCTGTCTTAATTTTATTAAGACGAATAAAAAAGGAGTTTAGAATTAAATCCTCCTTAAATACCTGGTATTTTAGTATATCTACGTGTGTCAGAAAACTGCGTGGATATCTTACATATATATTTCTTTTTTTTAAGGTTAGGTTAGGTTGGAATTGGGAATCTAAAATAGTTTAAATAAAACAAAGTGTTTATTCATTTAAAGTACATGTGTATTCCTAGAGGATTTGGGAACCCTTTTAGGTAAAAACTACGTGTGTCAGGGTTGCCAGCTCATAACCAACTGAATTCTAAATGTCTTAACATATAGTTATAAATAATTTTATTACATAACGAAACTGTTTTTGCACATGCAGACAATATAGAACACGGACAACGATCAATAGGCTAAGTACAACGGCTATATCGATATAAGCGATGTCTTCCAGACAACCTGTGCAAATTGAAATAAATTTACTCATTTACAAAGAAACATGAACAAATTGTCTAACATTCTACAATAAAAAAAATCGTTATTTTTGATTGTGTAAGGTAATGCATATTTTCGTAACAGTACAAGGAAAATGTCATTAAAAATAGAATAAGTGATAAATAAATTGTGAACAAACAATATAGTGATTGTCGTGATCAAACATTTTTTTTAAACTTGTCGAGTTTCTTGCCCGTTCTTCTCAGAACAAGGCCTCCTGGTAGTTTTGCGAACGGATGGCGTAGTCTTGCTCTTTCGCGAATTTTGTAAACAATCTTGACATTCATAAGCATACCCTAAGCATCTAAACTGAATAAACATATTTTGATTTGTTTGAACTAAAAACCCTAAATACAAGATGAAATTGGTCGAAAAATTTATTCTTCCAAACAACTCCTCTGAAACTCTCCGTGTTAAATGCATTAGAAGATGCAGAGAGACCCCACATCTCTACGCAACGTCAAGGGATCAAGCCGCTCTTCATTATAAAGTTTATCTCTTTCTGTTGAATTGTGTACACGCTTTGTTGAAAAGAGACACGAGTCTATCGTCCACACGGTGCAAGAGTATTACTGAATTTAAACAACGAGTTGCGTAGGTAAATAATTTTAAAAATCGAACACTTTTTAAATGTTAAAATTTTTTGTTAGCATCGTTTTAAAACACAAAGGCGGAGAGCGTGTCTTTAAGTTTACAAGAAGCTTACGAGGAATCGGGTGCCTGAATAAATTATCCTCCTCACAGAAGGCTTACCTATACTCTATTCAAAGTTCCGGCGTAGCCTAGCTTACGATTTAAATTATGTACGAGCATGTTGTTAGAATCATTAATAAAAAGCATCATGACGTCAGCTTAAATATAATTTATCTTAAGTAATTTGTCTGAAAGCAGAGCCACGCTGAGGTCGTGTTACAAACCTTTGATGTGTACCAATAGACTCTCTATGTGTACATTTAACACTCTCTTATTCGGAAGGAAACATCGTGAGGAAACCACACCTTGTGTAAAGACTCAAAAGTCGACAGCGTATGTCAGGCACAGAACCTATTAGAAAAACAAATGATTACGTCAGAGATATAAACATATGACCTTAAAAGGTAGCGCCGGTGGTTTTTTTTGACAATTTAACGTATTATTTTACGACAGACGTGAATACAAACCGTCAAATTGTGATATGTAATTCGTTGGTTGTATTCCTGTAGCTAAAAACGCCGCCTTTTACACCGGCTTTCGTCTGGGCCTACACCCTTGTGTGTTGTCTTCTTTGCCGATGAGTAGGGATGCCTACAGGGTCAAGTTTAATGACGTGGAATAATTGATACCTTGAAGATCTTATGTTCCAAAATAATAGTATTTTTTTTTAAAGTTGATCCATTAGGTACCAGGTTCAACTAATGTTCATATATCCCATACAGTACTTTTTATAATGTAACTGGAGTCTCACCTGATTTTAAGTGATACCGTCGCCCATGGATACTGCTCGAAAGTGCGTTGCCGATCTTTTAAAAATTGGTACGCACTCAAAGCCTTGCTATCGTTATTATTACCAAGAGAGTTATTACACTGTCAAATATTTTTCAGCGAACCCTGAATCAAGTCTCGAAAACATCTTACCTTTATGACACAATATAAAAAATATTAATTTCCAAGGATCTAGAATGCGTGGAATACATTTTATACTGTTTATGTATAGAGCGCGTAGCGAGAGCATGTTCGATGAATGCGTAAAACTGGGAATAATAATTTCCACGTTAATGTAATTTTAGTATTGATCTTATTATCTGTCATTTACAAATACAAATTGCCATAATTAAAAAATTAAACTGTCAATGCACGGTACATATACCATAATTGCTCACACAACGCCTTTGTAGTTTTTATTTAATTTTACTAAATTGTAAATAATTTATAAGTTCTAAAACAATGTGTATGCATAAAATTATACAAGAAAATGTGGTATAAAAATTTTACACATTAATTATATTAAAATTAAACAACAACCAAAAATAATTAAAAAAAGTAATAATAACAATAACTCAATAGAAACTTAAACCTCATTAAGAATACGATAAACAAAGTTACGGTAAGGTGGAAGATGGTAGTGACGTATATCAATATTTTCATTAAGTTATGACGGCTATATTGTGAGAAGATAATATGTACCAGAAAACACCAGAATAATCTATCCCGCTCTAGATTAAACCATTGCCATTACAATGACTTTTGACAGTAACACGTCTTACTTTCTCCGACTCTAAGACCTTCAGCTTAATTTTAAAATGTTCTGGATCCCTCTCGAACATATCCATTTGAATGCGGTTGCGTAGAATTTTTTCATAAATACAAAAAAATGCTACGCAACCGTGCTCTATAACTTGGGTATCCAAAGTAATTGAAGCTGCGTCGTAAATACGTTTCTTTGACGCGATAACCGAATTTTATTCGCCATTTCATGAGCTCAATACATTAATGGACTTCGTGATTTTTTAAACGCGATTCCATATCAGCCTCTGTAGATATATAATATAGGTATACTAGATCCGGTGTTCAATGGCGTACAATTTATGCCAAATGTTAGTTTTTATTAGGATTAGAATGGCACATATATTTATTTGGCACTTATACTTATACAGGAAAATGGCCGCGAATACAGTTTATATTTTAAACTTAAATAATATGGAATAAATATATTACTATGTTGCCGGTATATCACAAAATATCTATGTCTATGGCATATAACAGTTTTACTTATCTGTGACGCCGGCTTGGCTTTGTAACTTGACATTTTATTTACTTGACCAATCAATGAGTTTAGATAAAGTATGTGAACCATTTACAGGCAGGCTGTAAAGCGAACGGTTGTTTTATTTCTCATTTAACTTACGTAATATTGACAATTAACCAAAAAAATTATGTCAAAAAGGATCAAGGTCAAGAATTTAATGTTGTTCATTTATGTGACTACATTTTCGCGGCATAAGATGGCGCTAGCCACTTGACAATTGTCAATCCTGATCGTCTGTCACCATAGGTACATGAGAAAATTCGGAAAGTTTACGTTTAAGAGACATTTAATTGGACAATTATAACAATTACAACAGTATATATGTAAACACAAGTTCAGGTCTTGTGAGCATTATTTGTAAAGTACAAGAGAACCTGTTCTGAGATAATTAAATAACCTTCCGCGTTTCTGTACTCTATTTTATAACAATAACGTTGTATGTACTTTAAATAATATAATGTAAATTTATTCAATTTTTTATGCACACGAGTTTAAACATATAAATGTAAGTTTATTATATACTAGTAAGCAGTTAGGACTATAAAAAGTATCCAAAATTATTCACAACATTTAAAGAAACTTGCCTGTACCAAGGAATCCGACACGGCTGTGGGTTTCATGTCGCACCATGATGTATTTAAAAATGATTACGTTAATGACTATGAAACTAATTAATCACCTTCCCAGAAGTTATGGATCACTGCTGTTTAATGCTTTCATGGGGATAGTGATAAAATTTTGAAAGTCAAGGTGCCTTTATAGCTTAGGAGAGTTTGTACCAAGTTTCGACAACAAATTATATAACTTAAATGTTCTAAATATTATGACAATTTTTTATTGATAAAATTATATAACACTTGCATGACTATTTTTGTATGGCTGATTATGTGTTGTTTTTTTAACACCATTCTGAATGTACCACATTTTTTGCAAAAAAAACGAATAATTGAACGACTTTAATGAAAAATATAATATTTAATCAAGACTGTAGCATGCGAACGGATGTGGTTCGGGATGCTACTTATGTGGACACTTTTTCCCCGTCTCACTTTCCTCGGACAAGCAAAAAAGCTGGTCTGCCGCAAAGTAGGCAAAAAATAATAAGCGGCGTCTTCCATTTTCATATCGCTCCTCAAACATTCCCATTGGAGACCCCCCCGGACTCTTAGTTTAAGTGCACAGGCGCTAATTAAAGAATTAAGTAGGCGCCTAGTAGTTGAGTAGTGAGTTTTTTTATATAAATACATTTTGATTTCACGTTTAATAAAAAACATCCAGAAAATATAGTAGGAACGCAAATCGGTTCAAAATTGTCAACTAAATGTATTAATGTTCAATATTAATACTGCCCCGAGTTATATAACCTTACCATAGTTAAGTTACAAATATATATTTTAGTAATCAATTAGAAGCATCAAGAGCAATCATCGTACACTTGAAGCCAAAATGATCCCTTTAGTTTCTCCCACACACGTAAATTGTAATATAATATTCTTGTTTCCGATATTGTCCAAAAAGGTCAATTAAACTTGTATTGAAGTGTCATTTAGATAACCATTTAAAATGCCAAGTTAGTTTTTTATTTGGGTCGCAACCCCACCAACCCATGTTAGTTATAAACACATATTTTGAAAGATATCAAACGTTGAAAGCTAGTTGACATCCAGATTCAAACAAAGTACATTTCACATTTTAAATATATCTACAACAACCGCCACATAGACCCACCATTTTTTTTCCCAGATTTCTTGTGCGCGACCCATTTTTTCTTTTCACGCTTTTCTAAGAAAGGACCTTTTTGAGTCACCTGCCATTACAAACGAGGGAATAATATTTTTCGATCTAACCGACAGAATAATAAAAAAATATGAACTATTTATTTAATGAAAAAAATCATGAGTATGATAAAACACGAATAAAATGACATTTTCTAGAAATGAATCCTAGCTAGATCGATTTATCGCCCCCGAAACCCCCCGCATACTAAATTTCATGAAAATCATTGGAGCCGATTTCGATATATATATATATATATATTTCTCGTTTAAAGATATAAGATTATTATGTACATAATCAAATAATACATGTACCAAAAGCATGTGTGCTATTTTTAAGTGTAGGACAATTTTTGATTGTGACTCAGGACATGTTTTAAGGAAATTATAAGGATAGATATTCCTATTGTATAACTAGTGTTATCAAATGGATCTCTATGTTAAATAATTAGTGTGTTTCTGAATGAATGATAATATTATTGTTACAATATTAAAAGGGTAATTTTAAACTGTTTTTGCTAATAGAGTAAACAATTTGAATGTATTTGGATTAATTGGGTAATTAATAAATGTAACTTTAAAATAATTAAACCTTCGGCCGTGACCCATTAGAAATTTAATTGCCTAAACTTAACCTTAGCACTTGAAATTGAATTGAAAAAGTAATGCATACATACTGTGCCTTTGCTTTTATTTCATTATTAATGAATAAAATTTATATACGTTTGTTATTGTTCATTTATGTAGACTATTTATTTATGACGATCATAAAATAATTTAATCGGGCTTTAATTTCTCCTCTATTTCGATATTCAAAGGTAAGACAATTTGACAGCCCTTCCTGTCAATAGCAATTACGAATCGTTAATAGTTAGGATATTAAAACCAAAGATCCGTTGTTCATTCCGTTAACAAAGATCAAAGTTCAATACAAAACTAATAAAGTTGATCTAAAGATGACCTTGACCATCGTCTTTATCGTAATTACATAACATACAATGCTGTGTTTACATACAAGCGACATTTCGTTTGCCATACGAATCTACATTGTACTCAAGTCAAGGGATTTATTTTATAAAACAACAAAACTCTTTCACTAGACCTTTTTCATAATTGAAATATGCCCGCCTATTTCTTCTCTACCTACAAAAATTCTGATTCCTATATATTTTGTATACAGACATCGCAACAACTGTATTTATATATACAAGAAAATCGTATCCTTTATATGACTATAAACGAGTTTTATCGTCAGTTGATAACATGGCGTCAAAAGTAAAACTCACGTTCAATGTCCTTTTCATATCCGCGGCGGTAATTCTTGGTAATGTGATCCGTTTCAAACTTCTGCCTATAAACAATGAAACGAAACTCTCGCTTGGGTATCCTAGGGATAGCCTTCTGAATTTCACAGAATTGGCCAGTGAATATGGATATGTGACTGAGGAACATACAGTCGTCACTGAAGATCAATATTTGTTAACCGTGTTCAGGATTGTGCGAGGCAGGAATTGTAAAGGGAAAATTAAATCACCGCCAGTGATTCTCATGCATGGATTGCTGCAAAGTTCTGACGCGTGGCTGGATGCAGGCCCGAGCGCCGGCCTGGCCTATCTCCTAGCAGATGCGTGTTATGACCTGTGGGTCGGAAATCAAAGAGGTAATTATTATGGCAGGCGACACATGAAATATAATCCAGATGAAGACGCCGAATTCTGGAACTTTTCCGTCGACGAAATTGGGTTTTATGACATTCCAGCTACTATTGATTATGTTCTAAATCACACTAATGTTAACAAATTAAACTACATCGGATATTCCCAGGGTTCTGGAACCTTATTTATCATGTGTTCTGAAAGACCTGAGTATTGTGAAAAAGTGAATATTTTAATTGGTCTTGCGCCGGCTGCGAGGCAAACGTATACAAAGTCTGTGATTTACAGATTAGCAACTACAAGTATCACAGCATTGGAGGGTGTTATAAGAGGCGCTGGTCTTCAAGAGATTTTTGCAAAGGGACAACTGAGCCAGGAAACTCTTGGGTTTATCTGTCAAATGAGTGCGATAGCGGAACCAATCTGTGGTACTGCCGAACAGTTGATTGATTCCTTCCACCCGGGGTCAATAACAAATAGGACTCTGCAAGTAATGTTTGGACATTTTCCGGCTGGAACATCTGTTCATAACATGGCGAGGTATGGCCAGAGTATGTCGTCGGATAAGTTCCAGAAGTTTGACTATGGGAAAGATGTAAATTTAGTGAAATATGGTAGTGAAATGCCTCCGGAATATAACTTGAATCGAATGACAGCGCCCATAGTGATAATATATGGGAGGAATGATCATTTGGTTGATCCAAAAGATATCGCCTGGTTGGTGAAACAATTACCGAATGTTGCTAAAGTTATGGAAGTGACTGATCCTCTTTGGAACCATTTTGACGTGACATATAGTCAATATACCAGTGAGTTAATTTTTCCGACTGTGAATAAATACTTAACAAAATCTAGCACATTTTAAACTAATGAACTTTTATCTCTAGTCCTAAATGTGTATATATTATTATTAATAATAGGATATTTCGTTTGTAAGATTCACATAGTATATACATATATCATACACAAATTTGTTATAGATTTCTATAATAAATAAGGAAATATTGTGATAAGAGCATATCGTCTGTGATAATAATTATAAATATTTATGTAATCAATAGCTTATTTTTTATCATCAGTTAGGTTAAGACCTATTAATAATTAATAGATATAGTTCGCCACATATGCACGCATCATTTATAGGCATATATGTAAAATCTTCTATGCGTCCTTTTCATTACATGAAAAATGTAGATTTGACATACGGGCTAAGTATTGTAATTCACAAACAAAGATGCATGCACTGCAACCCGGGGTCCGAGACTGTCTTGTTTATTGCATGTAAAATAATAATAAAAGCTTTCTATTTCATATAATAAACATTTATATTACATCTCATTGATTCCAAGATATCTGCATGCCCTTTTTAGGCAAAGGCCGTCAATTCTGCATAATGTCACTATCTACCTGTATGTACCTGCTCTTTCCTTAATCTATATCCACCTTCTAAATTTTCTTCCTCTTCCGCGTTTTCCTTGACCACTAGTTTTATACTTTATTGCTCCATGTTCCTTTATGCCTCGCCGATTTCAACTTGTTTATTTATTTTCATCGTAGCATCTGCTACCTTAGTTATTCCTCTAAATGATGTAAAAGAGAGGATTTTCAAGAAAATCTCGTTTCAATTGCCAATTATTGACATAAATACATCACAAGGAAGTTTGTCTGTTTGCAGATAACATTAACGTGTACTTTTAACGACAAACTGCCATTACCAGCTTAACTTGTTATTTAAGTCAATAAATGAATTAATATTTTGTACACATGTTTCCTGGTTCTGTGCAAAATAACCGTCGTAATTATTATATGGTAGATTTGTATAGAAGGACTATTCAATATATTAATATATATTGACGTATTAAAACAATACATACAATGCCATATTGTTATATCCTTTTATCTTTAAATACATAATTTTCAGTAACATTTCAAAACTCACATAACATTGACAAAAAATCTCAAACAAAATATTGTCAATCTGATGTATGATGATACAAAAATATCTTATTTTGCAAGAATAGTTTAATTATAAATTTATTTAACGTAAGTAAAATACAGTTTACATGTCCAAAGGAAGATACTCCCGCCCACAACACAGGAAATCCTAGTATATTTTTGTTTATGTCTATAACATTGTCTATGATGAAGTTCTTTCTTTATTATTTCTAAACGTGATAAAACACGCTGTCCGTGTACCTAAGTATGTACCTAATATTAACATACATTTTTGACGTACTCAGATTTAACTCTAAGTATCGGGTTATGATCCGTAATAATCAATTGACATATGGAAGTCATTCTTAGCGGTAAGTCTCAACTGAATCGTATCTATAACTGTTATTTTTCTTAGATACAGAAGAATTTAAATTAAATTAAAATTATTTTTGATTCACGGAAATTTACTGTAAATTTTTCCTTTCCTATCATAACCACGGAAATGTATAGTTGCACTGTTAACATTTAATTAACTTTTAAGTTTGTATCATGGTCAAAATGCGGTAGGAAGCAGTGCGGCCATTCACCGAAGCCGTGAACTTGTGTGGGCGATTCGATTTGTTTATTCAGATTTTATTTTCTTATGTTCGTTAATTATTTACATTTTGATGTTACGTACTTAAACTTGTATAAATATTTATTTTATATTCTATATATTTTTTCAATTACCTATCTCTACAATGAGGCATTCTACATGCTTATCGCACTATTCCTTATATATATATATATACAAATCAATCTGTCTGTACGTATGTATGTTAACACTTGCTTGTTGCTGGCTTTAGTGATTTTGATGCGTTTGGGTGGCGCACTGGATAGTTTAGACTCTAGATACACAAATCAGTCTGGCAGATGGACTGACACTTTGCTTAATATACTTCATTTTTTTTTTAAATAATCGCTTGAAATAAATATCATGCTGGACAACGTTTGTCGGGTCGTTACTTATAATCGTGTAAAATTTTATTATCAATTTGTAGTGAATTCTTTAAAACCAATCTACACGGCAAACTATATGAAATGATCGGAATAAACATTGGTATTAAAAAGACTAGCTGTGTAGGTTCACCCGCAAAATGGTCGAAGGGTAATATAATCTTCCTTTATATACTAGAGCAGTGTTGGCCTAGTTCTAGCGTTGTGTCATGCCTCAGATTGTAGGTTCAAGCTTCGGCTGTGCACCAATTGATTGGACGTACTTAACACTCGCTCGACGGGATGTATCAGTATCAGTCTCAGTCTCGTGTCAGTCGGAGAATGCTGAGCACATACCATGCCTGATTGGAAAAACAAATGAATACGAAACAGATACAGAAGTCTGAGGCCCTGACTACAATGATTGTAGCGCAACAGTTTTTTTAATACACTTACCAATGCAAAGCCGAAAATAAAAATTCAATTTGAACCAATTTTCTGATGCAATCAACTCGACAAAGTCTGAAAATTCAACAAGTTCCATCAGTCTAACATATCGCCAATAGATAGTCTGATTCCTGAGAAGTTTAGATGTATATGGCCTTCGCTAGGTAGAATCCTTGCCAGCGACTAGCCTAGATATAAAGGCAAACTTCCTAATAAAGACCATATTTGCATATACCCAGACAAGATCTTTTATTGAGGAAAAATTAAATTCCTGATTTACCGGTTCGCAAATACGAAGATGCTTTTACATTTAAAATGTAACATGACATTTGTTTCATTATAAATTAATACAAAACATTCTTGTTTTTTTTCCCTTCGGTCGTGACTGACATTCCAGTGTAAGAGAGTTATGCTATCTCCCTGTCTGGTTAAATCATAAAACGGAGAGACGCGTATTGACTTGACATCACAATCAAGCATCGTGCGCCGTCTTTTCTTCTTTTCTTCTTCATTTACATTCACTCTCTGATTTATTAATCACGTTTTCAGTCAGGTTTATTATATATTTTTTAATGTAATGTTAATATGCGATCTACTTTGTCTGATACTCCTCTAAGCGTTTGTTATTTTATTATCATGACTCTTTATTTAATCAGTATGTCGAGTATAGAATATGGTTACCATTATTTACCAATAAACCAAAAATTTGTTTAAAAAGTGGAGGGACATTAACTTTTTAGTTCTTCTTAATAACCTCGACATGTAGTTCGTCAATTTTTTATACTATGCACTTTGTATACTTATAAACATAAGTAAGTAGTTAACGTAATAAAGGAATTTCGATTTCATTAAATTTTTTATAGGCTTCCGTGTTATAAAAACTGACCAAAATTAAATAAAAGTTCTGATGCCAGTGTGCTTATTTAAATATGTTATGAATAATATGTAATGTTTTTGTTTAAAAACAACTACAAATATAATATATAATTTCAATTATAATTACTTAATTTACATAGTAATTAATATTATAGTCAGTTGTTGATACGTATTAAAACGCCGTAATCTGAAAAAGGCATGTAATTAACAATTAATAAAAGTAATGTTGTACCAATATGGCCTTCTAAACAAAGTTTGACTCTAACTTACAAAATTATAACATGTTTTATTATTGTAGGATTTATTAGAGAATAAAGTCAAATTCTCAATATCATTCTCACCTCATAATCGTTTTGCTTACGAAATATTACTATTTTTCGTAACCACCCATTTTAACCTTTTAATGTCACATATATATCACATAACACATTATTGATACCTTAAAAAGAACCTAGGACCATTCTCGAAAATTCCCAATAAAATAAACTAATTTCAGTGAATTAATATTTTAATTGCCATAAATAGTTTATGTACAAGTACACTGTATTAACAGCTGTCTTTTGTTTTATTACAGAATATGTAAGTTCTGAATAAAGACAATATAAAAACGACTAGTGGTGCTACAACAAATGTTTCTTCAGATTTGTGATAAGTTATCTCTTCGTTTGGCGCGTTAGGGAAAAATTATGAGGGTAAATTTTTACGATGCGCGCGCACCGGCACAAAAAACCCTGAAGTTAGCTATTGTCAAAATACTAGTCTTTTTGAGTATCTGTTGGCGAGTAAGGGAAAAGTGTCATTTTTTCTAAAAACGTAGAATAAGGCGAAATATAGAATTTTTGATAAGATTTTTATCTGGTTATGGCAAAGAAGTACACGACTTTACTATTTTATTTTACATTATTTATAGTAAATGCTTTGCCTTAATTATCCCAATATACGCGTTTAATTCCTTGATTTCACTTAAAAATAAAAATAAAGGTTTGAATTAGAATCTATCAGCATTTTTTATTTCTTGATTTACCTTTATTTATATAATCACCGAGATATAATCATTCTATTATGTAGTTTGTTATGCATAACAATACCTAGGAAATAAAATGTAAAAATAAATTCTATTAATATAGAACAATATAAATTATGGATTAACCTACTAACATTGTTGTGGTAATGAGGCAATTAACACAATTTCAAACGATATACCTTTATGAATTAAAGTAATCTATACAAAGGTTAATTAATCAAATTTAACACTAGAAAGACGGGAAAATCTAACTACCTACAAAGACGGCGACCGGTCAAATGACTCCTCCAATATATTAAACCTTTTTTTATTATTTTAGCTGTTAAAAATGGTAACTATAGTAATAAAACAGGGTTTGATGTATGATTAATTATAATATTTATACACATATTTTGCATTTTAACATTTTCTTTACATTACAAGAGCCGCAAAGTGGCTTTTTACAAGCGTCTTTATTAGTTTTAATTTTGCACTTTTGTACATTTAACATTTTCCGAGTTTCCGGATTTTGAGTTGAAGATCGAGAAGAATTGAAAAAATGTACGGCCACCTTCGAGATGCCGCTTTGACACTATGATTTTATGCCATCTGGAAGGCACATCCACGCCGTCCTTGGTAGCATTGTAAAAAGTAACAGTTTCTGGCTTTTTCTTAGGGTGATTGGAGTCTATTTCAACATTGTTATGTAACGTGCTAAGGAATAACACGTTCGTTTTCCTTGATGAATTGTGAGTGTACATCTATCGGATTTCAGGATTTTTGTTTCAAACAAAGTCATATGAAGTGATTTGACGTAAGGTGGAATCTCTCGTAGTGCCCTGTTCATGGTTCCTACAATCGTAGTGTGTTTTGCGAGCAAGTAATTTACCAAGCTTATCGATGTAAAGAAGTTGTCAGTAGTTATATTTCGGCCAGTATTTGCAAAAGGTTCCACGAGACGCATAACAACGGATTCACCAAGGCTTGGGTTTTGGTGCTTTCGTCCTTTCCTAAATAAGGAAAGCCGTTGCACAAACTTTGAATCCACATCGACACAAGCAAGAAATTTTATTCCAAACTTATCAGGCTTGTTAGCAATGTAATGAAGAAACCTGCATGTAACCTTAGTAGAAAACAGTTGTTCGTCAACTGTAAAATTTTCTCCTGGCTTGTAGCATGATAAGCAGTTCTCAATAAATTTCTTCCAAACGTCTGATATTAGTGAAAATTTGTCTAATTGAAGTGACCACGACGTACCGTCGGTAGAGGTGATAAGACCTTGAAGCTCAGAAACTTTTAAAAACTTAAACTTGAAACTTATAAACACTTATCGGATCTCAGCCGTCAAATGACTGCCGCCGTCTTTGTCGGTATATCAAGATTTTAAATAATAAACAAAAGCGATGTGAGTTATTTTGATATATAGTTTCATTTAACTACTAATATTAATAAAAGTCACAAAGTTTCAATACGTTACGTCAAATGGTTTGTGAATTATTCAACATTAAATTCAAATTGACAGTCAAATGACTGCTCCCGTCTTTCTAGTGTTAATAAGCTTTATATTGACAAAACAGCGTAGTACTAATAAGATAAGAATAAGAATAAATATATATAAGAACTAGCGGATCCGACAGACGTTGTCCTGTCTACACGTTTTTAATTTCAAAATTTCAATTTTTAATAAGCCATTTTGATGAAAATTATTATTCAAATGTTATGACAATATCTAACGATCCAGCACATGGTCACACACAATATAACGCAATGATAACAAAACTTTTTTTAAATTTCGGGACAGACTAAAATTAAAATTCGAATATTATTTAAAATTTGACACTGCGATGGTAGCGCCGTCTGTCGGATCCAATGTAAAACGTTCCAAAATCAACAACAACTAATAAATTGAAAATTAATTAAAAAAACATTGTCCAGCGGACAAAATTGTGAATCTAAACCATTCCCAGATCCTCTTGAACACACACAAAAAATTTCGTCTAAATCGGTCCAGTCGTTTAGGAGGAGTTCAGTCACATACACACGCACACAAGAAATATATATATTAAGATTTTATTAAGTTGAATTTTTGCGTCCAACTCTTGGCTGTACCTACTAATAATTTCTTATCCGAGTGCATTTAACTTGCTCGTTCCATAAAGGTATTATCATGTCTTAAGTTCGTTCTTATTTTGATCAAGACCTTCAGCTTTTTAGTTAGTTGACAGTTATAAATTATCAATGCATATTGATGGGCTTAAAGTTCGCAAGCTGATGAGTACAAGTACCAGTACTTAAGGAATGTGATTTTAAGTTAGCCCTAACCTTCAAAAGCCACGAGTATAATTTTAAAGTAAATATAGTAAAGGAACTTTTTTGTGTATACAAATTCAGAAAAGCGAAAAAAGTAACTATTGACTGAAAAAAAAAAGATTTTTCTATGTAAGCCTATGAACCTTTCAGCCTAACATATAACTACTATATATATGTTTGAGCAATGACGTTACTACCGTTAGTTAATTTATTAATTGTCAAATCAAAATAGTAGTAAACGATTTATTTATTTTTCTTTTGCTATCTATATTACATATAGGTCTTCTATAACTTTTAAATATTCTATAAGAATATTAAATCGTATAGTTTATTCCTCTTTATATGAAGTGACTTCATAAATAAACTGTAGTCGAGCTTAAAATGCAATATCTAGATTCCAGGTTCCGCAATACGATAGGAATCTCCACACTCATTGCGTCCCATATTCTCCTATTCCAGCTATAATTGTATGTTGCGATAACTAAATACCGTTAAATTATTTCGTAATTTTGGTTTTATCTTCTTAACTACTGTATACACGACAAGTAATTATATGAATATAAAAGCGTGGCGCTACAACACCTGGTGTAGTTTCTTGATGATTTCTTCTCTTCTTAATAGATAGATAGGTGATCAGCAAGCTGTCACACCCGCTGACGATTTTTCGGTCTAAGGCAACAACATTTTCCCAACATTTTATGTGCTAATGCTCTTTAGCATTTTTCAAATTCGAATGCCAATTAATATGCAAATATTGTCAATTTTTAATATGAAAAATTTGAATTGTTCGCTTAAATGATAGGTTTTAGGAAGAGATTACTAACGAATATTAAGGAAACACAGTAAGTAAATTTTCAAAATTTGAAACTGAATTTGAACATGTCATGGAAGACCAATAATTCAAACTCCGTATATATATTTATAAAATTTTGAATAGTCACTAATCAAACTGCCTCCCTGAGGACGCCCCTCGTTGGTAAATACTGTTGTAAGTATTTACTGAATTATACTTAATTTGGATATATATCCCAAAAACGAGAAAGAAAACCCTTTGTACGCGTGGCATCTGATCACTAAATCGTTTCATACATCAATCTTATCATAATAGGTCGTAATGATCAACTTCTCAATGTTTGTAATTACAATTTTGGATTTGGACCAAAACTATGTTTCTTTATGTTATAAAGTTGTGTATGTCATAAATTATTTTGTACTTATATGATAAATACAAAAGTTCGAGTTGATTCCACTGACAGGTAATCCTATTTTAACATAAACATGTATAAAATTGTAATAAATAAATTAACTATAATTTAAAATTCTGTTTATTAGTTTTTAATAATCTAAAGTTTTTAATAAACATTTATTTTGTAACGAATGACGTATTGACATAAGCAAACGTAAACATCTCAAACTGATATGAATTCTCGTTCCGCTAAAAGACAAACAGAAATGAGTTAAATCTAGTAATTTAAATTAAATTAAACTCTATGAGTTTGAAGATTAAGTGCTCGAGAATTTATATCAATTGATTAAAAGGGATTATCTCAGCCTGAAAGGGTTAAAAACCTAGAGAAGTTTCTTGGTAATGTTTTTTGCTTTGCAAACTACGAATTGAGCTTGTCCAAGGCTGAATTTAGATTCTAAACTGACCCTACTGTTGGTAGCAAGTGATCGTCAAAAATGTATAAGATTTTGACAAACTCTTCCCCTCTTCTTTCTGTATCTCAAATTTAAAGACTATACATTGTTGTGACAGTTATTTTGTTATAATTCATTCATTCATTCATTCTTTAATAATAATGTAAGCATGGTGTTAGTGGTGCAGATACTTACAAGTATGTTGTACGAGGCTGTACTTTTTTGGTCAATTAGGCTTTCTTAGTTTCATAAGCATGGTTTCCTTAATCATCGGAGTTGCGCCCCGAGAAGCGCCAGAAGTAGGCACTCTCTTCAACTTTTAGATTGCATTCATTAGTTAAATGGCAATTAACATTTTATTATTCCGCTTATATTACTTTAAATCGTTAAAAAAATCTAATCTATTTATAAATAAATTTTGCATAGTGGTTCATGCATTTGGCATTTCTGCTGTAAATAACTCACAAAGTGAGTCGAGCCACAATCGTAATTTACCCCAATTTTTGAAGAGAAGACCATTTGCGCGAATGATTTCGCCGGGAATTGAATCCCAGGACTTCGGTTTATACGCGATGTGCCGAACAGCTTTACCCGCCCCAGTTAAGTTTGCGTGTTGAACCAAGTTTAAACTAGGTGATAAATTACTTCATACAAAACAACGTTCGCGTGTTAATAAAACCGCGTTGACACTTTATTTATTAACTTTAAACCTAACTTTTTCAGTTAAAGCCTTAAAATAGGTTAAACACAGGTTGAGTGATAAAGAACAATAAAATGTTTATGTTGGTAATTATAAAAATAAATTAGTCATATTTCATATAACCTTGCTTATAATTATGGTTAGTATATAGTATATGCTGTAGATTTGTACTTTACCAATAAAATATAGCTTTGTATGGTCAATAGAAGAAAGAGGAGCTTGAGTAGCTCCAGCTGGTGACATTCATCTCTGAGGTCGTAGGTTCGATCCCTGCTATGCACCAATGGACTTGCTTTTAAGTGCACATCTATCAATCAACAAACTTAGTGACCATTTATTGTTTAACTCAAAACGGGACATTGGTTTAATTTAGGTCAAATAATAAGTGGTCAATGTAAAAAAAGACTTTTTCATAGTTATTTATTTAGAAAAAGTTAATTGGCTTAAAACTTACGAATAACAAAATGTAGGTGCCCAAAATGTTTAGTTAAATTTATCAGAAGAACAAATTTGTTTCGTTTTTTAGCTTGCGACGATTTGAAATAAGACTCTTGGCAGGTTTTTTTATTTTGCTGCTTAAATTTTCGCGTGATTTCTGAGAATAGGACAATTTCGCGTTCCATTGTTAATTTCTGAGACTCCGGGACTCTTAATTTGAAAAAGGGCCTGCCCCTTTTTCAAAACGGGACGTCTAGTCACGTTATACAAACTCTAAATATAATTCGTTATTGGTAACTGGCGCTCTGAGGTTACCAGTACCGTTTACCAGGCGTACATACATTTAGCGTTGTCAATGAATCAAGATAAGCTATAAAAATCTGTTAATGTCAAAATATTTTAAAAACTACGTCCTAAATTCGAAATAGAATGTAAAGTTATATTGCATTTGCCGAAACGTAGCCTGTATTGGACAGTTCTATGTACCTAAGCCTGTCATTCTAATACTAGGTTGTACAAATTGTTTTTCAATTAATTTGTAATATGTGTTTGTAGAAATAAAATAGGTTTTGGTTTTGTTGTTTTGTTTCGTTATGTTGCTCTAAAATGAGTTCCAAGTCTTACAGCGCCTCTGGTGGATACGCGCAATACTATCTAAGTTTAAACATTATACGTATAAATGCTATTAGGGAGCTGGCGAACATCTATATGATCAGACTATTTAGCGGTAAGGAATATTAAGAAACACGTCTGCTACCGTGTTAGTGCTGCGTGTCAATTGACAACCAATATTAAAAAAATCACTGTTTTTATAATCAAACAAGATATATCTGAAATTCACGTTTGGCAGACCTGAAGTGTTTGTTTAAAAGCCCTGCGAACGACTGCAGAGTTACAAAATACTAAAATTTCATATATCAGTGGCTTGGGTGTCTGCCTCATTTTTTTTATAAACAACGATCAAAGACGGGGTCACTAGCAGATGATTTAGTATCGAAATATTTAATTAACATATTTCAATTAAAGCTATTGAGAGCTTTAAATTTATGGTAAAGATAACTGGATTTCTTGTACTTTTATAATATTAACTTAGCTGCTGATAATATTTATCAATTATATAAATTTATAGATAAAATGTCAGAAGCGCCTTTTAGAATCAAAGTAGCAAAATTGCGTTGACTTTTCTAAGGCAATTTTTAACCTTATTAACGAAATTAGGATTTTAAAACCTAATTTTGATTGTTTTTAATTAAGTTTTACGTATATGCGACGATTCCTTAAACTATTTAAGGTACCTAATAATTTTATTTTACTTAACTAATTTTTATTTATTTATTACCAATTCGTTACATTACAATATTAAAATTGAAGATAATTAAATGAAAAGAAGGGCAACTGGCAGCCTATCGCTTTCCAGCGATTTCTTCCAGGTAAACTTATTTATAACATCCGCGAAATACAGAGAAACTATAATATATAATAACTTTAAATATAAGGTATTGATTTTCCAAAATATTCTTATGAAACTTCTCATTAAACAAAGTGATAACTATCGCAGCTTGCAGTAGATATTCTTTTATCTACCTGAATTCATTTTTACATTGCCAGTAGTTACGCGGTACTTTGAATAGCAGTATGGGATAATGTCGGCTTTTAATAGCTCGCTGTTATTGGGAAAAACTGTCCGAGGGAAACATCGCCTTTGTTCGAAAACCTCGGACATTCAAAAGAAAATCTTTTAGGAATTTTCTCTTTTAATATTTCCAGGCTTTTAAAAATGTATATTGACACAGAGTTTTTGTACTTACACTGTGCTAACAATATTAGATCACGTTTATTTTATGCTCCGATATATTTATATTATAACATTTTTGGTACTCTTCTAATGGATTCTGAATCCATGTTTTATCTATATAACTGATTTGCGTCTAAGAATATGCCTGATATGTTTAATGGTGAAATTGGTCGTATGGGTACAGTAGAGTAGTTTTGTGTCTCTGAATCTAATATAGGCCGTATTCACTTTGCTTAGTGCGAGTGCAAGTGATAATTTGAGGATGATTAGTGCTAGTTATATGTATAGTGGAAGTAGTGTCAAATTCTTTTTACTGGCTCTGTTAACATATAAAGTGCTCTTGTCTTGGTTCCGAGTAGAGCGGGGCCATAGTAGCGGTGCCATCCCTGCTCTCGGATCCGAGTATTCGGCACTCGAAAGGCTGTATGCCGACCTCAGATCACAGACTCAGATCCGAAAATTGTTTTTTTTTAGATAAAAATAAAAATGTACATTTATACATATTTTCAAATGTTTGAACAAATCATTATATACAAACTAATAATCAAACTAATTCTAAAACAAAATTCGCCATAAAAAGTGTTGGTTTCCGGCTATTGCTTTGTATATTTAGTTTAGGCATTCAATGTGTTAAGTAAATTCAGTTTTCGATAACTGTCGATCAGCAAGTCTGGTCGAACATCGAAAAGCGCGCTTGCAATTGGAAGAAGTACTGAAAAAAGTGTTAAACACGGTGCGGTGAAACCGAGGAAGTTTTGGAAGCTGAAATTGCAAGACCAAGAAAATTATGGGTTCGAAAATGGATAAATACTGTACGGCAACCACTACAAATGACCTCTTAATTAAACTAAATTCTATTTTCTAAAATGATATAACACATGGGTGTTACTTTTACTATTTAAACTTTTCCTAATACTGTTTTAGTGTATTTGCTTTTATGGGGTTTCCCCTTAAAACTAAACACTAGTTTAACATGCGAATCGAAAAGTTAAATTAGTGACGTCAGCATCAGCTTTAGAAACTTGTTAGGTGTATTAGCTTAGCAATAACAGGTATTCAGAACTTTCTCGAAACTAGGGCAGGGTATTCAAATTTTGTATCTATATATACTATATATAGATAAATATAAGGTGCCGTTTTGGGCATTAATTATTTAACAAGGTTCTGGGGGTGAGAAGACGAAATTTTGCGTCCTATTGTGATTGGTTGAAAAATTCCTCGAGTAAGCGCATACTCGTTAAGAACCCTTTCGGTCATCAAACTCCAAAAAAGTACATTGTTTCTTTCCATTTTTTATTATCGTTTCGTAAAGTAGTAGTATATGAAAAATATATGGTGGAGTAGTTTTCGTATCCATTTTTAAAAGATCAGATCGCACACAAAACATAATATCCAAACATAGCCAATTTTTGACACTTTGAATTCATTTGATGACGAAAATTTATATAGAACATAAATTTGAAATTTACACGATATTTTAATCGCAAGCCATTTAAATGTTTTACATTACTAAATGTTATTACGGGCCGGCGCGCTTCAACGCTTCAGCTCTCCATCTCTCCAGCTCTCCATTCAAAGTCAAAGTAAAAAATAATTTAATTATATAGGTAACACAATGTACACTTATAAACGCCATAAAAGATATATACATTAAATTTTACATTTACTGCCAGTTTTCAAATCAAGGGCGTAGAGAAGGAAGAGCAGAACTGGCAATAAACTCTCCATCACTCTTTTAAATCCCCATTTTTTTTTTGTTTTACACAATGTTTGTAAGGAGCTGCAACAACCATGTTTCACAAGATATTTTAACAATAACAACAATAATATGAAAAATTAAGTACCAAGAACATGACATTTTAAGTAATAAATAGTAATAATATAAATTAATGGCAGGAGGCATGGTGAAATAGGAGCACGCATTTACATTCTCGTGGAAACAACACGCAAATGCAATGTCAAAATATGTAACATCACCGTATACACGACTTCAAGTACGACCAGTCACCACAAGTAGCAATCGTTCACGATTATGACGCATAGCCAGCTATCGGCCCTCTCGCCATATTTTAGGGAGAGAGACAACCCGACGCATGGACGCCGCCACAAGCAATGACATTTAAGCGAGAATGAAGATCCTTGAAATGTGAACTTGGCTACATAATAAAATAATAAGTATACTAATTATACTGAAATTTGTTCCTACTTTACATAAAAACAGTCGTGGATCTTGACGATCACCCCGTAGTCTGGAAATGCAGTCCAGAGATTTAGTCGCGTTACCTCTTTATACTGGTGGTCAGGATCGTTTTAATATTTACTGCACACCGCAGTCCACCCCGAGACAATGACATAGTAATTCGTGCTGGGATAGGGCTTTAACGTGAAACATTACGTTTCGTTTTGTCCTGTGAGGCCCAACTGGCCCTACATATTTGTGGTGATAAAACAAGAGTTGTTGACTGAACTGATTCCTACTCAACTGGTACACCAGAAAATATTTACATAACTGTACTTTACTCTCTGGAACATACAGGGTTACTTTTTGTTGTTTTCCTCAATTCATATCAATACCTAGTATTACAATAAGTATGTAAAAGGAGAAGTATCAGTGGTAGCTATAACTGCTTCTACGACGATGAATGAAAGGCGAAAGACCATCAAAAGTCTTTTCTGAAGATTATGCACAAAAGTTACCAAGAAAAGGTCTGAGAAGATTGAATTTCTGGACTCCCATTATTTGGATCAATAAACGATACGTATTAAATCACCGAGCACAGCGATTTTGTAAGTATATTACGCTTACGAAATCAGCGCTACGTATATCTATACCACATCGGAATTGGGAACAAATATATTGTGAGTTTCAGAGTAATGCCGTGCACAGAGATAGATCTCTTAGCCAAACTTCTCAGCAAATTGAACTACGAACTCTTAAATAACAGAAATTGCTTTTGATTGTTGAACGAATAAAAATATACTTAAATTCGCAGTATGTGTGGTCATAAACCAGTGAAGAGCTACGAAATGGATGGTTGCTTTACGATCTCGTAAAGTGAACGTTATTTGAAAGATAAACAGTATGAAGTGTTCCGGAATGCGGTTACACAGAAATTTTATGATATGGAAAAATTTCTTAAAGACTTTGACTGCAAAATGCAAATAATTTTTCTTGATTGGCATAAATGTTTTAAGTGATATTTAGCTTATTTATTAATAGATAATTTTGTAGAAGTCCGTTATATAATGGTTTTCCTCTATTGGAAGTAGAAGCAGGAGTAATAACTGCTAACGCTGAGATAAATCTCTATTCCACAACTATTCATACTCTGAAAAGACAGTTTTAGGACTGTCTCCGAAAACCGTTATTTTCTCGACTTACCAATAAAAAAAATTAGACCATTGTGTCCGTATTGTTCTTTATATCTAAGAAACAAGGCATGCGAAGGTAAATTTTTATTCAATTTCAAATAATGAAAGCTGAAAGAAGCCTCTTTAAGAATAATGTGTTCGAGTGGCGTACATCATTTAATTTACTGAATTGCGACAGATTTTACATAATATTCAAGTATGGTTATATGACGTTGGTTGTATTTGAAAAAGACGAATTAAATCGTAATTATTTATTTCATATAATATACATTGTGATCTCTTAATTTTAAAATTAATCTAAGTTTAATTAATTTAAAAGAGTCATTTCATAGTGTTAGTAAACTTTGTAATTGGTACCATGGTACTTGTTGTCTGCTGGATTTTCTTGTTTTTATTTATGTTGGTATCACTTGCGCTACCCCCAAGTTGGAGGCCATATATCCAAATAAGCTTTATATTTCTTTTTTTTTCTTTGATTTATTATGTATAAAACATAAATAATAATAATTCCAAATTTGGCAAGTTATTTGTCTCGGTCTTCAAACTTTCCGGTAATTTGTTATATATTTTTACTGAGGATGGCCCTGATTGACGCAATCCTAATATGGACGTAGGCGGAACCAGGTGGCCTTTACGATAAGGTCACAGTGAGTAAAGGGTCTTTGTATCTTCCCTTGTTTTAAACAAATCAGGATACATACGGATAAATTTCCAGTATAGGCTGTTGTACCTAAGAAACTAACCCTAAAAAACATATATACAAACAAAACTATTTCGAAAAAACGTTACTATATAGACAGGAATGTGTGAAGAACATCAGTTTTAATTAAAGATTATCTAATCTTTGCACTATGCTAAAGAACTATTGGGCCTTGTAAGTAACACGCTACGGCGTAGCCTTGGCGTAGCAAAATACCTTAATATGCATTTTGAAATTGCTTGCGATTATACTCTTAGTTCGTACCAGCAGCTTCGTATCATAGAAACAGAAAACAAATATATATTACAACCAATTATTTATATTATATAACGGAATAACTTATGTTTCTGTGGGTGAAGGAATTTTTAAAATTGATTAAAATCACATAAGCTATAATGCTTTTTTTATAGAAATGGGGGAAAATTGGTAGGCTCACCCAATGTTAGTAGGCTCGCGAGTGGGTAGCCGGTCTATTACTTCACACATGCCTGCACAATGTAAACTTTATTTATTTAATTTAAGACTCAATTTTTTTTTAAATACTTATGCAGTAAATATTATAATTTCATGATCACAACCCAGAAAGATACAGAAAGTAACGGGGATTAATTACATCATCATGTATTCAGGCAAATTTAGGTGTCTCTTTGATAAATTACTCATGTTTTCGCATGAAAATTGATCGGCCACTAATGTGTGATTAAACTGATGGAGAGTCGGCAAATTAATTCCAATTATCCTTGAAATGAAATCGGCTGACATATCAAACGATTGATAGTTTCAGGATTAATTCTGAATCTAGCTTAACCCGATTCAATACGTGCACTATTCAATGTACAGGTTTTTTTTCCGAAACATTAATTCCAAAATATAATTCGAAAATGAATAGATGTAAGATAGGGACGATTCCACGTGAAAGAATAATTGTTTAAATCAGACGTCGAGCGATATCGAGAATATCAAAGTTCAAATTAAGAACATAAAAGAAACTATAAATGCAAAAATAACTTTTTTTTAAACGAGACGAATCGTAACATATATGATACATATGATGATACGTATGATTTTGAGTGTTACAAAGAACAAACAATGTTTACCCAGTGATGTAAATTTATTCTGGTGGTAGTGGTTTAAGTATAGTCTGTGTTATGAGTAATATAAGCGTGGGCAGGTGTCTCAATATAACAGTAAAATTTAAGCTTAAGCTTAGCTTTTACATTGTTATACGTTAAACAAAATTTTTGCTTAGAATTTTGCGTTCGGAATTGTTTTGAAATGATTTGCGAGAGTGTTTTTATATCGCTGTGTGTGACATAAAGTTATCGTATAATAAAAAGTGTAATTAAATTTCAGTCGTATATATTAAATAATCATTCTTTTATTATTTAAAACAAAATGATGTGATTTCTATCGATCATTTAATTAGCTAATCCATTCCTTGTATGTCGTAAGATTTAATCCTTTTTGTAAACAATACATCAATCTAATTCGACTCTTTTAAGTAATGTGGTGTTTCGTTTCTTACTATCAAATTACGTTAACCGTGTGATAGAATGAGAGGTGAGTACTTTAGATAAAGCCATAGCTCTGATTTAGTTGATTGGTACGGATATAAAATATAGTTACCCCCGATAGCCATTAACTCATACTCAAACTCAAAATAACGTTATTCATATAGGTAAACAAGTATAAGTATCAACGAAAGAACATCAACAGAAAAGATTATACATTGATTCTGTATTTCCATTTACTACCAGTTCGCAAGTCAAGGGTGAAGAGCGGGCAAGAATTGCCAAGGAAGATTCCGCCACTCTTTGTAATTGCTAATTTTTGAGTCGTACAAATTGTTTGTACTGGAGCAAATCAATCTAAAGGATCATTTACATATTCGTCAAAGGTATAAAATGCTTTATTGATTAATTTATTTTAATGAGGGCTTTGAATTTATTTAGTGATAATTCTCTAATTTCTCTTGGGAGTTTATTGTAAAAAAGAAAACAATTTCTATATAATGAGTGTTTGAGTTTATCTTAAATTAGTTCTGTTTCGAGTATTACACTGGTGAAAGTCACTATTTCTTTTAAAATCGTTTATTTATACATACATACAACAACGCTTTATATACTCTATATTGACCAGAGAGTGTGATAATATTTAATTCTTTAAACTTATTCCGTACCGACTCCCGTAGGGTAACACAACAAATACCCCGAACAGCCTGCTTCTCCAGCACAAATATGGATTGATTTCCATTATCAGTGTAAATACACATTATGTGTTTAAGATTTGAACAGCAACAATCATAACTGCCACTATGTTTAGCTGCGCACTATTTCCGGACTATGTTAACGTCGAAATGGTTCAGCCTTTGTTACATAAAAAAACTTAAACAGATCTTCATATTATATTACAATATTAATTAACGGTCTCGAATACGGAAGCTTATAACAAAAAACAACGCATCAAAATTGGTCCATTCATTTATGTATATAGCATACTGAGGTACAATGATATCTATTTAGTGGCACTAGATACAAATTAAAAACGTCTTATTACTAATTATTAGTTCCCACATTTTTATACATATTATAGGTTTGATAGAAGATTCCGTAAATTTACTGGAAACTGAGACCAAGGCTTTGGTGGCAGATAATTTGTGAGATCTCGAAGGTTCTATGCGTCCATAAGTAATATTTTGGTTCAAGTGATATCAATAGTAATTTTGTTTCAGTCCCGCAATGCGGCTTTTGTGCAACAAAGGTGTGTCCCTTTCGCCGCGTCATTGATTACCTCATTTTCCATGGTCTATCGAATGTAATACATAATATAGTAATATGTAACTAGCATTCGACGTATATATGAAAGCTTAATTCATAACTATAAATATTTAATGAATGAATCGATAAATTTATCAAGCCAAAATTTTCAATAACAATATATTAGAATCGTAGACAAATGGTCCGATTTTTTAATACTTAAGAATACTACGTTTAAAAAATACTTCATCAAAGCCGGGACAGGCCACAGAATATACTTAGCATAGTAATGTATGTAAATTTATGATTTCTGTGTAGAATCAGACCAGACCCTTGATGGACCTGTTAATAATGAATAATAATGGAATAGGATATATAGATATAAGCAGATTTACTGCAATGTATCCTCCCCCCCTGTTTCTCTAAGCAAAGCTCTTAAAAAGTAATTATTAATTGTAAAACGTATTACGTTTTGTAGGAATCCTCAAAAATGCATTTCGTTTTCAAGCATGGACAATGTGTGAGTAATCTGTAGTAAATAATTTATGTCGACGTGATCACCAAATAAGAAAATAAAAGATCCCCCGCACCCCCTGTAGTACTTGCGTAATACTTATCGGCCCCATGGAATAGGAATAGTTAGTTACACACTAGCGAGTTTCTGTGTTGTGGGTAACTAAATAACGATTATTCCGTGGTACAAGGTACATGTTGAAAGTACTTATAGTGTTACAACTAATCAAACACGTATAAGACATTAAGTATGCGTCAATGTGTGAGGATATGAATGGGTGTGTGTGCGTATGTATTTGAAAGTAGGAATCGTGCCAAGATACGTTTTAAGGCTTCAGTAGATTCAAAATCTAATTAGATTAAAAATTTAAATTACGCTTTCAGATTAAAAGATAAAAAATTTAATTACGAATTTGCCGAGCGTTTTATGAGCAATGTTAGTTTGCTGAAGAAGCGTTGTCAAAGATTTCAGACACCCAACAAGACAACATCCGAATAAAATTTCTGTAAATCTGATAAAGAAATCGATAGACAATAAAAAAGACTGCATCTATGATATAGAATGGTTAAATGAAATATTGCAACAAACTGCAGACTGAGAAAGTGCATCGCGAACATTCCCAGCGAACAATACAGAGTTGGCTCTCAGCAACGTTTAGCTTTTAAAAATGGATGTTAATGGTTACGACTACTTCACTGATTCAATAAAAGCTTTGTAAGTTTCTTTGTATTTTTTCGCAATTACTCTCAAAATGTTTACATGCACTTCGCTAACAAATGTTTGACTTTGTCACTTTCTTCTCTAGCTCCTTGACTATATTATTGTGGTATTAAAAACTTATGTTAAGTAAATAGTATTGGTAACTAGCAGTGGCGTGGGTGGCTAACCTGGTGCCGAAGTTAGTTCAAGATTTTTTTAAGCTAGCGAACTCAGTTCTCTATCCTCTGTGGACACGTACATACGTATATCTAAACCTTCAGACGGATTTTAGCGGTAATATTATGTTAGCAAATTTTTATTCAAAGTACACTTTTAGTTTTTAAAGAACTAAAACTATGCAAGTGCTTCGTATGAATAAAAATGAAACGTTTATTTCAATAAATTTAACTTTTCAACTTCGTTAGTTAAGTAGCTATAGAAAATAGCTCACTACGTTTATTTTAATAAATTCAAATGTTTCTTCATCTACAATTTTTGCAAATGTATGTGTATAAATACATACATATATTTAGTTATATTTTTAGTTTGTAATTGTATATTAATATAATTAAATGTATAATGTGTAAAGTAATATATTATATTTAGTTTTAAGATTATGTTTACATTAAATTCATTAATATACTCAATAAATAACTGTGTATAAAAATAAGAAGTATATGTTTTATTATTGTATTAACTATTACATTAAAAGGAAAAACTATCGAGATTTTTAAGTGACTTCTTCAACATATTTCATCATTCCTTATCTCTGATATTCATAGACATTTGGCTACTTCCCTACTATACAAAATTAATCAGTCTATGCACTATTTAAACTATCGTCTGTCTCTTTTCATTACAGCGTGAATACAATTGAATAGAAAGAGACTAAAGAGTAGTAAAAAGTCAATAAGACTTTATAAAGGGGTAAAAAAACATCCAATTCTTTCGTTCTCTGTGTTCTTTGAAGTCAATTAAAATCAGTGCAAATAACAATAACTCGGTGCTTGTCAAGAAATTCTTTGACAACACTTGTTTGACATTGATAATAGTTGCGTTCAGAAATTGTATTATAAGTTTTATATTGTGCCACTAATTTTGATTTTGTTTTAAGTTACATTTTCATTTAGTTTATTAGCTGATACAATGTATATTATGTCTATAAATTACAGGTAGTGGTGATGAGCAGCAGCACAACATCAGACAAAACCATAAACACCAGCACAGACTCTGCAGCCACAGCCCTCACCTCCATCACCGGGACCGATGACTCCATGGACGCAGAAGCCGATCCACCAGAACTCCAAAACCTTATAGACGACACCCCTCCACCTAACCCCCCAGAAAACCCTCCCTCTACAGCACCCCCACATTACCATAGGGGGCAGGATAGCGGAGAATTCGACCCCCCATCCTACGCCATTCCCCAATCAGCCACAGACACCCTGGAATCACCTAGGCCTGGACCAGGGAGGTTTATCTTCGATATACCTATACCAGAACCTCATCAGAATCACAAGAAACCTGAAAAGGTAAGCACGCAAGTTTTGGTAAAAAAAAATGATTAAATAACGATTTCTCAGTAAATACTTTATATTTGGATACATCTCTATATTTCGTTATAATAAACATAACACAGTTTCTATTATTATACATACTTTAAAATAAATTTTCCTTAAGTTTTTATAATCTGTGTGGAAACTTTTATAAATATATAAACAGAGAAGACCCTTCTAAAACCCCCATGTAAAGCATTAGCCGTATTTATGAGATTTTACTCAAAAGGCAATAATAAATATTGTAGCGACCCACCATCAGCGGCTACGGTCAGGATGCTGAACGCAATAATATATCTATAGTACGGACGCGGAGCACGAAGAATTTCGTACAATGACCTTTGGGCCTACTGCCAGTGGTTAAAAACATTTTTTTTATAAGTACGAATATTAAAAACGGTAGCTTTGATTTTTATTTAGACTAAACGGCTTGATGGATTTATAAAAAGGAAAAGTTATGATTGCGACTAAGATTTGGTAAAAAAAACAGAAATACTCTTAAAAAAAACATTTAATTTTAGTCAGAGGCATCTATTTCTGATGAACTATCAGATGTTTTGCCAGATACGTTACTACTTATATACTATACTATAACATATATACTACTTATAACAAAACAAACCAAAGTACATGTGCACCACCACATGTCTTTATGGTTATGACTAAAAGGTTTACAATCTCTGAATACGGCGGTCACTGCATCTGTGTGAGCGCAACGGCAATATGTTTATGCGCGAGCGACAAAGACATAAGATGAGGGGTCATTCTACGAAATTCTTCGTGCTCCGCGTCCGTACTGTACAACCTCAGATAGAAAACCATCTGAAATCAGACCGTGACAGTCGACCGATCTCCTATCTGTATCCAAATAAAAATTACGAAGAAAATCATTTTTGGCGATGGATATAATGCAATCTTTTCCCTCTTTACACTCAAATTGATAATCAATATAAACCAAATAAAGTAAATAAAGAAAACACTTTTTTACGGATTATAGTTATGTATTATTGTATTTAAACTTATAATTATTGAGACATAATTTTAAATTTAAACCGACGGTTTCGCATGCTTTACAGCGTGCGTGGTCACGGTTTAAATTTAAAATTATGTCTAAATAATTATATGTTTAAATACAATAATACATGACCTTAATCCGTAAAAAAGAGTTTTCTTTAAATGTGTAAAAGTTATGTTAATAAAAGACAATACTAAAGTAAATAAAACCGTACTTAATACTAACATATACATGTCTATGTTTAAAACATATCAAATAACTTTTTTTTTTTTTAAACTGGTGTAAGTCTCAGCTCTCAGTCTGGAAAATAATCTTCTCATCTACAAAACTGTAATAAACCTAATGCAGTCATATGGCATACTGCTCTGGGGGTCAGCAAGCCGCTCTTATATGGAAATCCTGCAGCGGCTACAAACAAAACACTGCGATATTTAAGTGGTACGCCGTGGTCCAGATATACTTGGGAATTGAAGAATTTAAACATCAGCCGTACGATACCAAAGGTGACGTCAACGCCCTAGCTTCGGCCTCTTGGAAACGACAGTCTGTGTCGGTCGACTGAAAAGCGCAAAACTTCCTGCAGTCTGATAGTTTAGAATTACGCAAATAAAACTATTGGATTTGCGTTCCCTAATGAAATGGTGGCCCATTTCATAAAAACTGATAAAAACAGGCTGATTGCAGATGGATAAAAAAAAAGATTTTTGAAATAGTTAACCCTTTTTTCATGCATAGGAGAAAAATAACTAAAAAATAGGATATATTTCATTAATTAAATTTTGTACCATTATTATCAATGCACTTTTGCCATATTTAAGTAGTTAATTGGTATCTTTATCAATCAAATCTTTGAAGGCGGTTTCGACTTCCGCTTCAGAAAAGATTTTTTTACCTTAAACTCAAACTCAAAATATCTTTATTCATATACATGTATAAACGTCAAAAAACAAATTAAATTAATTGTACATTTACATTTACAACCAGTTCGCAAGTCAAGGGCGTAGAGCGGGTAAAAAGAACTGGCAAGAAACTTTCCGCCACTCTATTCAATCGCCAAGTTTTAAATACAAATTATTTGAACTGGAGCAAATCAATCTCAAGGATTAGGATCATTTAAGTATTCGAAACCTTACATGAAGTTATCCATATTTAAAACAAAAAGGAGTACGGTGGATGTCTTAGACATTCCAATTCAAGCTCCTCTTTTGTGCATTGTGTAGTCTAGTGTTGTCGTGAAGCAGCAGTGACCTAGAGCGACCGGTCTTAGTTGTTTAGTAGCTAGGTTTAAAAAAAATGAAACGAATGGTTCTCAAACAGAACAAAAATAAATAGCTGAAAAAAATTGAATTTCGAATCAGGAATTCCAATTCCAAAGTGGAAGTGTGAAGTCAAAGAGGCCAGTACGAAAAATGGCCAATTTTACTTTATTTCCAAGCTCATATTTCAGAGAATCACTATTGATTAACGCATTACAGTCTATTAAAGAATCTCTGTGTCTGTAATGAAAAACAAGCTAAAAAGCCTTAGCACGCTTTCATCTGAACACAGTCACTTGATCCTGAAGTAAATAGCTGTAGCGTGCGTCTAACGATGACTATTTAGAAGCCCCTTTGAACTTGGCTCAGTAATGTCCCAATTTATAAAAGTCGGGGTGAACCGCCTAA
The DNA here is from genome assembly GCF_905147795.1 of Pieris rapae. Lineage (NCBI taxonomy): Eukaryota > Metazoa > Arthropoda > Insecta > Lepidoptera > Pieridae > Pieris > Pieris rapae. Next base: position 2,039,727 of record NC_059513.1, read on the forward strand.
AACATCGGCCATATTAACCCATGAAATTGGGAACTTAAATACGAAAACTGAATGTACTTTCAGAAATTTAACTACTAAATCGAATTCAATTTTGTAAATTAATATTGATTATATCCTGATTATTTAGTTTTTAAATATAGAATGTTTTACAACAATTATATATTCACATATTAAGTTTATTATATAACATATATCATCTCATGTTCCTCACATCAAAACTAACGATGCCAAAAACTAAACTAAACTAACTAACCTGTATCGCACAGCCCATACTAGACCGACCAATATTTAAGCCTTGACAAAAACAAGCCTGTTGCGAAAAATTAGTATTAATAATATTCACAGTGCAAAATCACCTGCATCATTAGTATACCCCATATACACACCGTACGTACATACTTACCTACCCTCACTTTTACACCATCACACATCACAACCAAATTAGATATTACTCAGTTAATTTATTAATTAATAATTGTTTTTTCCCTTTTGTAAATGTTTTAATCTTTTTGTAAATATTACATACTAATAGTAATTGTTTGATTTTATATATTTTTTGTTTCCTGTAGAATTACAAAATAAATTAATATCATAACTTATAACATACGAAATAAACCTGACCTAGGTTAGAAATATATTTGTAACAGAACATTGTATTCCCAAATGAATAGCTCCTAAGGTTACAATTTCGTCTTGACGATGTCAAATACAATATGGAAAATATGATAACTCTAGAAACTAGATATACATTTGATTGTTGTTCTAGTACAGGGTTAAACACAAATAAAGATGACTTATTTTGTAGGTTTTTAGCAAAATATAACTAATATTTAAATATGATTTTTTGAAAGTGATTTTCCTACGTGCCGATGCTCGTTACATAAAGCCAAAATGTTTCGCTTTATTCCAAGCAATGGGCTGATATCACCTAAGATACATAATGTGTTATTATTCATAGACGAACGCGATAGCTTACGTGGGAATCTAGGCCAGTGCCTCTAGCGAGCATAAAAATAACCGAATTTTAAAACTAACCTCAGCCACTATATGGGACAGTTTAATCTCTAATAGTACTTAGTAAGCAGCGAAAGTAGATTAAGCAAACGCATTATTAGCATAAATGTTTTAAGTTCCTTTATTATAGTCTAATAGTTATATAAAATAAGTTCCTTTGAATCAGCAGGTATTAAAAATAGTATGGGATGTTCTATCTTGTATCTTGTTGTATCTTAACAACCCATTTTTATCTTTGTTAATTAGTTTATTCTTCACAAACAACAGTAATTAATTTATATTCTTATCTCTTTCCCTTGAGTATTTCTTCAAGGAAAAAAACACATGTTCTCTTAAAATTATGTTCTGAGTGACGTCTGTTTTCTTTTTTTCTTAGTGTCCTGTATTTATGCTGCCACATACATCAAGACATTATAGAAAATTTTACACAATATAGTATGTACATTTTAGTGTGTATCTACGACACGCTACAATGGTAAAGGAGAGATTTCTGCCAGTTCTTCTCTTAAGTTCGCCCTTTATATCACAACTGACTCTGATAACTGAAACTGATATGTCGTATGTAACCATAATTACATTTAGATCTGAATTATTAATTCTGATTGGAATTAAACTCAGATCATAATAGAGTACTCATCAAATCGAATACTAACATTTATCATATTTTCCCAGCCTCGCAATAAAACCCAAGTAAGTCAACCGAATCCCGATCTAACAGCGCCCTCTACGTCAATGCAATATGAAAAGATAGAACCACCAAAAAGTCCAAAAGTTTCACAAACAAAATACGAAACGCACTTCAATTTTGAACCCGAGGCTGTAAGGAGAGGAAGTGAGCCCAGGGTCAAGAAAGACAAGGAATATTATAAGGATGAAGTGGCGAGGCTGCGGAAGCAACTAGAGGGGACAGAGGTCTTCACCAGAAGGAGATCAACCCACCAGCATTCCGTTCCACCACCATCGTCAAGACGACAGTCAACTGGTAAGTTAAGTTAGGCAAAATTATTTATTTATTATTTAATTTTAATATTGTTTTTCTACTTAAAAACATGTTTAGTATATCATAGACATACTACAAATATTTAATATTATTTATATCCAAGTTATATAAGAAGAGTTATTAACTGTTACATAGTGTCTGACCAATAGACTTTAATGTATTTTATAAAAGTTAAGTTTATTATTAATAATATTAAGTTCATTCTTCTTTTCGCAAAGTGAAGCCAAAGCAAATAAATAATGTATCTTGTAAAAATAGAAATGTATTACCTATGATGAAGCATGCCTTTCTAACACATTTGATAGGCACATTGCAGTACCTAACCTTATTGTTATAAATTTAAACGTGTCACCTGTAAAATATTAATATAAGGAATGCAATACAAATTTGAGTTTGAGTTCGAAGTAATACTATACAATAATCCATCTTACAAAAGAAACATATCATACATTTTCTAGCAGCACAAGTCCATGTTACGGCAAATCCTCTGGACTCAGCATCTTCTATGCCGGCTGGTCGTACCACCATAGTCGTGCAGCAACCTTCCCTCTCTCTAGACTACGGTGGATGTTCTACCATCCTCATCAGAGACGCAGAAGATGCCAGGCGGAACAGCAGAGCCTGTGATCACATTCAGCAGTTGTTAGACGTTACCAGCCAGTTCACTTCGGAAGATTTGCACGAGTTTGATAAAAGGTAGGTCAGGTATAAGTGGGTTCATTCATCGAGAATTCAGGTTTAATTTAAATAAGGTATGACAGAATGGCCTCAGAAGCTGTACAACCCAAGATTTTCATCTTCGTAATTTGCATTTTTAATACTTATCAAATAGTATATTCTTATTATAACAATAATGGGACCTCCTCTGTCACAAACAGAGGAGGTCCCATTGTACCTATTAATAGCCCGGTACACAAATATTTTACTAATACCAAGCATATCGAGAGTTTTAAAAATTGCATTTGGCTCCATACCTACTTTGTGTGATGCAATCACAGCGATTCGGTTCTCTTCATCGCCTCACTCCATTTTTAAATATGAGCAATCATATAAAAATGACAGATTCCAAATTCAAATACAATATTTGGTTTATTTTTAATTGTATCAGTATTTATGGCCAGACTAAGTATAATTAAACAGTTTTCCTATCTTCAATATATCTCTCTCTTTATGACTGTCTTCTTTCTTTCTATGGACCACCTTTACTCACTCATACGCGGCATATACAAATTTTAAGTAACTTTTAATTAAGCCATTATATTTAAGGCAGTCATGTGGAACCAGCTGCCCACTGACGTATTTCCGAACCAATTCGACTTACGGAGAACAATAAGCGTACTAATTCATTGAGAATGCCCATGGGCGGTATCACTTAACATCAAGTGAGCCTCCTGACCGTTTTCCGTGTTAAAATAAAAATTAATTCACGAGAAATATTACAAAAAATTCAGTAAAAAAGTATAAAAAGCGTGTTGAATTAGGCTAAAAAATACCTTTTATCTCGCCCCCATAATCCTGAAGACTTTAGAGGTGTAAACAAATTGTTAAATAAAACAATGAAAAAGATAAAGAGAAAAAGGAAAAGATAACAAGGCCTCTTCTAAGTAATTCGAATCCACGTTTCGTAGATAAAAATTTATTACATTATGTTTTAAGGTATAAACGTAAAAACTCCGTAACATATACATGAATTTAATTTAATTGTTTAAAGAAATCAGTAGCGCTACCACTTCATTTTTTTATAGAACAGGGGACGAGCAGGAGGCTCATCTGATGTTAAGTGATACCGCCCATGGACACTCTCAATGCCAGAGGGCTCGCGAGTGCGTTGCCGGCCTTTTAAGAATTGGTACGCTCTTTTCTTGGACCCTAAGTCGAATTGGTTCGGAAATACTTCAGTGGGCAGCTGGTTCCACAAAGTAGGTCTGTGCCTCAGTTATTTATTTCTCTATATATCTGTTTCATCACTATTTGTCCGTCTAACAGGCAAGTTAGAGATCTCTTGTGCCTAAGTTATGGGAAGAAAGTGATGATCTTCATGTTTTTCCGAAATCCTAATAAACAAAACTCCTAGCCAAAGACACCGCTCGTGAAGCTTTTTAACCATATATAAATTAAATGTATACCCAATTTAAGGCCAACGAAATTAATGAACGTGAAAATATGCTGAAAATTGTTTATGATGCTATGAAACTGTTTATTTTTTTTGCTACGATAAAAACTATGTATGTCAGTTTTGACCACTTCAATTTGTAAAGTATTCGACTGTAGTTTCAATGATTTTGAACGCTAAGGGTGACAGATATGAGACAGTGCTACGTCTAACTACATTCGTTTTAGGGTCTGTTTCACAATGTATGAATAAAGTACCAAATAGCTATGCAACACATAAATTATTCGAATGATAAAAGTTCCGAATATTATATACTTCGCGTTTCATGACGAATAGCGCTGACAGTCGTGAAACGCAATACTGTTTATCCTACCAATAAGTAATAAATAGCTTATTTGGAACTTATCCGGACATTGTGAAACAGACCCTAAATGTTTAAATGTCATATACGGAAGTCATAGTTGGCGCTCGTTTCGATTAGTTCTCCTATCAACCAAGCTATGACATAGGCACTTCGAACTGTGTATTTGACTAACGACTAACTAACCTAAATATAAACGAAATATTATTTTATGATATTGACAGATTCTGTATATTTTTTTTTTATTCACCAACGCTGGTACATTGGTAAAAGACTTTTGTCTTTTGTCTGCATAATCCTTATGATCTATAATCCGATATAAGGATCCTATAATCCTATTTTACACTCCTACCATCCGTATGATTGGATCTACTAGAGTCTGGTCTAGTCCAAAAACTTCGCTGTCGATCAATCACTATGCGTAATCTGTTTTTGTGTTTTACTCTGTTCTCTCTGGTTAGTACTTTCTAAGAATTACAGTCTTATAAACAGAATAACAAGACCGTTAGTCCCACGTGTATTTGTTGAATGAAATCATTTATCGTCGTAATTGCGAAGTAATTATTTCCCGCAACATTTAATTACTGCGAGTTACGCAGGCATTATTTACTTTCATTCAATTAGAGAGCACAGCCTTATATATATTTACTACATTTCTATTGTTAAATAATGTGTTAAATTTGTATTAGGGATTTAACGAATGTTATCAATGGAGCAATGTAGCTTATAAGGCTGTTTGTTATGTGACCTTAGCATTTTATATACAATGTTATGTTCATGACTTCCCACAGTATATGTACAATATATATTTGGAGTTGCATTGTCTATATGTTATAGGCTTTTCATATTTTGAAATGTTTACCTGTTGTTATGGTAGAAGATTAAATATACAAAATTAAAAGCATTTACTATAAAACCCATTATATTATTATTTATTTAAGAAGAAAACGGATCAGATACATGATACATATATGGTCCAATCAAATTAGATTCCTTAAATTGATTCACAAATACAAAAAAATATATATTAAAACAAACAGAAGTATACTAATAAATATAGTCTTAACATGTAAAACACTATGCACAATTAATATACATACTTATATATGGTATGATATGGATGAGCGCGGGCGGAGTTTCATATCCATATTTTTAAAGAATTAAATATTAATGTTTTTAGGTAAAAGAAGAATGCATTTTCCCTACAAAAAATACTAAAGTAAAGTACTGCCTATATTATACCATATGTCGTATAATACAGGCAGTCCTTCCCACACACAGGGCGCACAGCATTAATTCCCTTACTCAAAAGATTATCAAGAGCTTCGGAGTTTAGTGTAACTCCCAACTCGATTAAGAATCTGTCTCACATCAATCATTTGGTATATCGGTGATTAATTTAATTCAAGCGTAGGGATACAAGCTAACTTCACAAATATTTCCCGAAATTGAGGGAAAACATTTGTACAGACTGCATGTAAAAATTGTATTTCACTAACTGTTAAAATAAATTCACATGTTTTATTAAAATATTCTGACACCAAATCTTATTTTGATTAATATTTATTTAAATATTTTCGGTAAGTATCCTGACTACAGTTTTTTTGGCAACAGCCCTAGTAAGTGCCAAGAATAATTCTGTATCAAGTATGACACTGCCTCATTAGATCAGGGCTCACAGGCTTCATTTATTACGGAGTCTTCAGTCCAGTTACTGGGGCTAAAGAAAATCAAAAGCAACAGTGTAATATGTTTTTACTAACTTTTTTTTTAAATAATGTAGTTGTGATGAAAATTTCACAAACATAAATTTAACGTAATTTTATAAAAATAGATTTATTATTAGGCCTGGGACAGGTTTTTTTACAAAATTTGTATCTATTTCTTCACTTTGCGCTCATAATATAATACCAATGAAGTCAAGAATTAACTAACAAAAACGATTCAAACAAGTGTCGAATTGCCGTGATCATTGTACAAAACTTGTTGACATGCAATATTACTTTAATAGCCAATAAACCCTTTCACAAATACAAATTTTCCCCTGTCACGCGATTCTTATTCGAGACATTCATTAAGAAAATGGCGTTTAGGGAAATTGAAAACATTCTTACATAAATCAATTTACCTCAACTACTCTAAAAGTTGTTGCTTGTGGGATTTCTCAAAGTATATCATTTAATTATTTAGTTATTTATATCAAAACTTACTTAATAGATATTACAGTTCCAGCAGACTACAACATAGGCGTCAAAGATAAAAAAAAAACTTTCGTAATCCTATACTTAACAAGTGGGTTATGCTCTATAATATATATTTATGATTAAATATCTTAATATATATATTTCTTGCGTGCGTGTGTATGTGACTGAACTCCTCCTAAACGACAGGACCGATTTAGACGAAATTTTTTGTGTGTGTTCAAGGGGATCTGGGAATGGTTTAGATTCACAATTTTGTCCGCTGGACAATGTTTTTTTAATTAATTTTCAATTTATTAGTTGTTGTTGATTTTGGAATGTTTTACGTTGGATCCGACAGACGGCGCTACCATCGCAGTATCAAATTTTAAATAATATTCGAATTTTAATTTTAGTCTGTCCCGAAATTTAAAAAAAGTTTTGTTATCATTGTGTTATATCGTGTGTGACCATGTGCTGGATCGTTAGATATTGTCATAACATTTGAATAATAATTTTCATCAAAATGGCTTATTAAAAATTGAAATTTTGAAATTAAAGACGTGTAGACAGGACAACGTCTGTCGGATCCGCTAGTATATTTATATATATATAATTTATATAAGACTAAGATTTTAACTTACACCAGTTTTTAAAATAATTAAAAAGCTATTTTAAACATAGATATTTATATAATTTCTTATTGCGATATGTCAAAAATGAAGTTTCGAAACGCCTACACAGTCGACCTCTATAAAGAGGCATTAAGTAATTGCAAATGAAACCTATAAAATATCAGCTTTACCGTTCCTCAATATTATGAACTTACGGAATAAGGAAGTTCAAAATTTTTAAATATAATTTCTCAAAAAGTCTAGTATGAACGTCTTATCACTAACTATCAAGAAATCTTTAAAAATAGGTCAAAGATAAGTAGGTATAAAAATAACCTTTTTTATAGCTAAGGGCTTCTTAGCGACGGAATGTGATTAAAATTAAACACGAGCTCAGATACGAGAAATAATTTTAGCATTTTGTCAAAGAAATTTTGTATTTGTCTTGATTTTTGAATAATTTTTGTTTTAGTGGAAATTTAATTTTTATACACAATTTACATACAGTATGAGTAATATCAATTAGTCAATTAATGTACTATTTGTAGTGATTAAATGTCACATTAAAATATATTATTACGTTATCAAATGAATATTAATTATAAAGTTTCACACGAATAATAAATTATTAGTAAAGTATTTTTTTCTAAAATAAAGTAGATTTTTATGAATTCTAGCAGGAAGGTCTTTTTATGTTTTGACTAAATTATTACAAACCTTGAATGCCATACAATTGTGTTTTACCTACACAATTCCAGATTAATTTTTTGCACAGCCTAATTTTCCCCAAGTCTACATATAATATATAATGCCTTTAGCATCTATTGTTTTAAATACAAAATAGGAATGGGATGTATCAAAATTTTAATTTGTAATTTTCCTTAGGTATGGCAGTCCACACCACTCAAGATCCCAGTCAGTGAAAGCAGCCAGGTCACGCACTGGTGAAAGACAACTCCTTGGTCTACCACAACAGAGGGCCAGGGTTGCATCTATGCCTAACACTGGTGTTGAGGAAGAATACTATCGATTACGGCATTTTAGTATTACCGGTAACTATAATTCGTAATGGGGTATCCATTATAATAATAAATATATTATTTTAGACTGACAAATAATAGCTACAACTTTCCTTTATTTCTTAATCCTACGCCTAATTTAAATATATAAAAAATACAATTACACTGAATATTTAGCCAAAGATATCATACATAATATGTACAAAAAAAAATCGGTTGTCTGTAAAGTCGGTGTACTGACGATAGTTGAACGTGACAACGTCATAAGAAAATGCTGATGGAATGGTTGCATTTTTCAATTTTATTTGTTTGATAGATATTTTTTATGGATATGGAGACGTAGGTAAATGGATACCACAATTGATTTATCGATAAAAAAAATAGAATAAAAAGATATACCGAAATATAAACATTATGTATTTTCGAGTTAATTATACATTAAAATATATAATAATAATAGTAAAGCCCGTTTATATCTTATCTTTATCATTTATGAATAAACATTTCAATTGTCATATTATAATTGTTTTTTTCTTGTCACTAAATATCCTAACTTTCTTCTGTACTAATCGCATCAATGGCCTCCAGACTCCATCTTTTTCCCAATATCTATCAGCAAATTTATTTCACCATTAACTTTCATTACAATATACATTACGCCAACATATGGAATTCAAAGTTTGAGACAACTTTCCTAATACCTGCTGTATATACTTAAATCTTAGCATTTGGTACGTACTGAAAGACTGTTTATATTCAGAAAACCTATTACTTAGTATTGCGTGCCATTACGATAGGACAAAATAAATTCGCAGGTAAGGGAGTGGTGAATCGTGGAGACTCTCTGCGTTCCAGAAGGTCCAGGTCAAACACATCGGTAGCATCCAGCGCCTCCAGTACCGAAGCTGTTACCAGAGCTTCAGCTCCTTGTTCGTTGGCATCTTCCAGGTTAAAGATAAATTCAATAATACTAAGAAATCCTGCTTTGGTGTGACCCAACATAATATTATATTTGCGTATTATTTTAATTATTCTACTATTTTGCTAAATTTACAGCCATATACCATTTAAATTGGGCGATTTTTAATTTTCTAATCACCTGCATTATTAGATTGAAATAAATCATAGACTCAAAAATTTAAGGCCCAGGTCTCAAGCGGTTGTCGCGCCACCGATTTTTCTAATAGCGGTATATTTTAGTAATATTAATTCTTACTATAGATTTGTCAAGGCGGATATATTTACCTAACTATTATAGCTCAAATCGAGCTAGATTTAACTAACGAGATAATAGTTAGGTATTCAATAGAATTATCAATACAATGTTGATTAATAAATCATGTTTATACTTTATTGTAAACAGGGACTCGTCTGCCGGTCTCAGTTCATACCGAGTGGTGGTCGTAGGCGGTCCGGGCGTAGGCAAATCCAGCCTTGTGGGACAATTCATGACCTCGGAGTATTTACACGCCTACGACACTAGTATAGGTTAGTTATTGCAACACAAAACTATATATTATATATTTGTAAGATAATAAAGTTATAAAACACTAAATTTTCACTAACAATCTTAAACAACATCTAAACTGTCCTATGCTGAAATGGAGTTATTCTTACTGTACAGTAGTTTAAATTTAAATTACTAATTAGTATCGTCTAATGGAAGAGACTAGATGTGCATGACCTAGTGCACTTTCTCCATGAATTAAGGAGGTTTTTTCTTTTATTTCTTAATTTTTCGAATAAATGATGTCAGAAATGATTTAAATATTAAATACAGTGTTTAATTGTGTTAATTATTTATTGTTTAATTTATTACAGTACTGGAATAATCAACGTTTTAAAAGACTGCCACATCGTGACAGATAATTTTTTTTAAATCCTTTTTTTTAAAAAACAAGGATTTGATATGATTGGAGTCTATTGGAATGTTGATATTGACACGAAATGCTATAGTTATATTCCGATGGTTAAAAAAATACTTATTGTGATTTAAACAGATAATCTAAGTTTGCTAGTGGCTTTCAGCAGGCATATTAAGGGGTCTGGAGGCCTTGGGTCTACAAAGGAGTAGGTCCCCTGGCCCCAAATTATTTTACAAATAAAATGAACAATTTTTTTCAGACGAGTTTGTCACACAGTAATTTATTGTGCAACCAAGTAGAATAATTCGGCTTTAACAAACATAATAATACATTAATGTTGTTTACTAGTTGAAATTTAAAACATTTTTTTCCGAAGTCTATTGTGGAGTCCATAAACAAATTACATTTAAATCTAGAAGACAAAATGTTGTTAATTTAGTCCAATATTCGCAGTCTTTCGCCCCTCAGTGCTCACTTCAGAGAACTTCCGCTTGGAGCAAATTAATAACATTTGAATTTGGAACACGTTGAGCAAAGTGAGCGTTACCATGGCTACGGGAACCTTCACTCAAAGATCAAACAGTATTGGAAGACAGAATGATACTCCCATAGCCAGTAGAGTTTGTGGCCATAATTGAGAAGAAACTCCTTAACAATCCAATGGTTTTGGTAACCAATTATAAACCTACACATCTATACTGAATGACCACATAAATATACTCTTATAAACATATATTGAAATAAAACTAAAAACCCAAATTTTGTCATTGTTCTTGATCTGTTTGTAAAAAAGCATATTTGTTTCATTTTTTAATTTTATTTTACCATAATATGAAGTTTAAATTCTATAGAAGCCCGTTCTATGCTATTTTAAACAGAGTGTTTCTTCCCAAGAATTGAACTCAAGAACTTCTAGCTTTGAACAAACTTATTGTGGTCAACAAGGCAAGAAAGCAAGGAAATTCAAAGAAGAGATTACCTATATATATACTCATACGTAATATCTATGTAAAATTCAATTTAAGACAAATTTGCACGCCATTGTGTATAAGAATTTGCGAACATTAGATTGTACCACCAAATCATTATTGTATCATATTCTTGCAAATAAATATTATTATTATTGATATTATTATTAGCAGTCACGCCGCTGCATAATACAAAATAATTTTAATGAAACGCTTTATTAAAATTTTAAATATGTATAAATACTTGGCTACAGATGACGAGTCAGGCGAGAAGTCAGTATGTGTGCTGCTAGCTGGAGAAGAGTCGGAGATTACGTTCTTGGACTCACCTCCAGACAATTTAATTGTAAGTTTGTTATCAACAATTTATTTACGTTACTATAAATCTTAAGACCGGCGATGGTCTGCCGAGTGGGCAGATTTAAATATTTTAGAAACATAGCTATACTCAGTCATAATATAGGAACACGATGTACTCTTATGAACGGCAAAAGAGTATAAAAAATGCTTTTAATTTTACATTTATTGCCAGTTTTCAAGGGTGAAGATAGGAGGAGAACTGGCAATAAACTCTCCGCCACTCTTTTTAATTGTTAAGATTTTTGTGTTAAACAACGTTTGTAAGGAGCTGCAACCATTACACCATCTTTCACAAAACATCTTAAGTCATAAAAAATAATAAAATAAATTGAAAACAAAGATTTGTCTCAGATTGTCAAAGATCCTCTATCAGCAGGAGGCCTGGTAAAATAGGAGCATGCGATTACATTCTTTGAGTTATTCGTTACAAATCTTTTTTAAGTATATGTAAATTATGGGAAAACAATATATATTAAGTATCTTAAGAAGATCAAACAAGTTTCTTATTAGGTTAGAAGTCAATTCATCGACAGAATAGCGCAGCTTAATAGCAGTGTTGTCCTCAATTTAAAACCAATTCCTTTTAGGTTCCTTCAAGAAAAGAGCGTCCCAATTATGGCAATGTGTGTGTCTATGGGAATCATAGGAGTCTTTACTCTGCCCGTATATCACGTAACATATTAAAAAAAAATTCAACGCTGAATAAGTGCGTTCAAACGCAGGCTGTTCAATCGATCGTTCTGATACAATAAATCCGCGCCTCCTTAGACCCCCCATCAACGGAGCGTCAGACAGCGAAGGCTTCATAAATAAATATAAAGGAACTGTTTTTTTATAGTCTGAGGGCTGCGCACATGGCTACTGCGTAGTCTATTCAACTGCGGATCGAGCCAGCTTTGCAGAAGCAGAACGGCGTCTGCAGGTGTTATGGGCAGCGGGACATACAGCACGCCGGGCTGTGATACTAGTTGGGAATAAAGCGGACCTGGCGCGCTCGCGGGCCGTGCCCACGGACGGTAAGCTTTTACATATACTAACACTGTTCTGAACAAATAACTAGAACATTCTCAGTCCTATGTATATAATAAATGTTCTATGTAATTCTAGTTTTAGGAGATTTTTTATACATGCACGAAAAATGCAGAGACGTAAAATATTTTTTTTCCAAATTTGTTATCTTATAGCAGAAGAAAGACGTAAGTACTATTTTTACTTGTAGAAGTAATTCATAAAAAATTAAAGTAACATAATTTTTAATCAAATCAAAATATAATTTATTCTTGATAGCAACTTTATGTACACCTATAGAAACTGACAACAACCTCTCCGGCACTCTTTTAAATCCCCTTTTTAACAAAAGGTTTATAAGAACCTTACATCTTGCTCCTCGACACATGCTAAAGCAGTTATTATTTTTAGTTTATAATTAAGATAACCGCATAGGAGCACGCATTACTGTAGCCTAGTATCATGGCAGCATAGCATGGAATGAATCAAGGTAAAAATCTACCACCAAAGCGCCCTTTAATCATGATAACTTCAAACGAAATCATATAAAAATATTGCTTTCCTCTATTTACTTTTATACAGATTTTAAACAAATATTTGTTCAATACCCAAACACATTATTCAAGCTCAAAATGGCTTAAATAATTAATTAAAATGCCGATCAAATTTAACAAAAGGTAATGAATTATTTCGTTTAGTTACGTGTCATCAATTAATTGTTCATTCACTTGTTTCGCATTAATTTTATAATTAAATTACGTATATTTATTGTTCCATAAAAGAATCAGTAGCAGTATTGGCTTTAGCATGCGACTCTCCCGAGGTACGAACCCCGACTGTTCACCTTCACGGTGCGGTGAAGGAAAGTGGCATGTCTCAAATCCGAAGACATGTTTTCGACAGACAGCGGGTCACATAGTTGTCTATGAAATAAAAAAAACACGAAACGGATGCAATCTGAGGGCAGGAACCATTGATTGATTTTACGATAAAAATCACATAGAATAGCACCATTGTTAAAGTTTTCTTTGAAAATAAGATTTATTGCTTCCGTCTCTTGTTTTACATTGATTAGTAAAAAGTTTTGTAACGAAAAGTTGTAAATATTTCAGTCGCTACCCCCACACAATTTCTGTATTCTGGGTGATAAAGTAATAGTAGGAGTTTTTTTTTCATTTAACGTTAATAAATTTTCGATTAATTAAAAGCTAGTTAGACTTTCATTTAGACAACATTTTTTTTATACATAGAATTATGTGGTACATATACACTTTGGACGGGAGTAGCTTCTTCCACCTGCCGTATTCCTACCGATTTAAATCGCCAACGACCAGTCACTAGCGGCTTGTTCCCTTGCCGTTGCCTAGAGATGTGGGATCTCCTTGCATCTTCTACCGCATTTACCGTAGACCGGACTAATACCTGCAGCTGAGTTTCATTATCGAACGTCAGCACAGAATAAAAATCTTCCGTATCACCTCGACGTCTGCCGTCCCACGATCGAGGGTTTTAAGGCAGTTTTTGCTATGTGGAACCAGTGGAACCAATTCGACTTAGGGGCCTGCAATAAAAGAGCGTAACTTCTTGAAAGACTGGCAACGCACTCGCGAGCCCTCTGGCATTGAGAATGTCCACGGGCGGCGGTATCACTTAACATCAGGGGAGCCCCTGTCCCTTTACCCCTTGGTTCTATAAATAAATATTTAAATACTTATACTATATTGTATAAATACTGAGGGTAGGACATAAGGAGACATTGATACTTGGTTTACCGTGAGCATTTCCACACGGGCGAAGTCATCGGAAGCAATAAAGTGTCAGTATTGTTTCGTATAAAAGGAGGTTTCGCCATTAAAACCTTTCATAAACTCTGCAATTATTTTGTAATAATGGGCTCTTATAACTTCGTCCGTCCATTAAGAAATTTGTTTTATAATTTAATTTTTTTCTTTTGTTTTAGCTTTTATTATTGTGTATTTTAGACACTGGCGGTTGGATATCGGGAAATATATATATATATATACATATTTATATTACTATGATAACAAAAACGGGCTTCAATGCATTTCAAAACAAAAGACGAATACATTTTAAATAATATCTTGACTTTACAAATTCAATTGCGACCGATCTCAATGCAAAATCCTAAATTGCGAAGTTATTTTTGGAAAATAATTTGAATTGTAAATCAAAGAACTGTTCTTGATTAGCTTTTGTAAAGATCAGGCTTGGATATCTAATCAACAATCATCCTTTTGTGTTTTGACCATATTAGATATAAATATTGTTATACAGTTATTATAAGAATTTTTTATTTGTTTCTTTTCATCAGCGCAGCGCATGGACAGAATGTTCTAGACACAAGTTTATTATGGTTCAAATTGAAATATAAGGAAAAACTACAAATACTAAAACTTCAATAGAAAAACGGAGTTTTTGTTAATTATACAATAAAATAGGTATTGTAATTAATAATTATACAATAAAGTAGGTAAATAGTATCAGACAGCCACGACACCCATCTGTCAGTGTCGTGGCAGTCTGATGCTCTGATGCTGCTCTCGCAGTGGTCTCTATCTAGAGAGAGTGATTAATTCGGTATTATATAGACAACTCACAAATTAACAAACATTTATTTGTTATACAAATATTTAAGATTATATAGAATAGGGGCAAATGGGCAGGAGGCTCGTCTGCTCTTGTCTCAATGCGACAGGGCTCGCGAGTGCGTTGCCTACCTTTTAAGTTATCACACGTCCGTCGCCGTTGCTTTGTTAGACTAGATAGAAGACACCGTGTAAAATTTCACACACAAGAGTCCACCTCTGTCGTTTTTTGGGTTTAAAAAACTTAGTTACTAACTAACTTTAGTTTTAGTTAAAAAAATAACAATGGTCCATTGTAATTATTTAAAAAGCAATACATACAACTTACAAGAAGAGAACTGTAAGTGTCTTTAATATGTTTCAGAGGGCAAAACTCTAGCGACATCATACGAGTGCAAGTTCATAGAGACATCTGTGGGTATCAACCACAATGTGGACGAGTTACTTGTGGGTCTCCTCACTCAGATCCGTTTGAAACAGCAACACGCCGAACGTGTCAGGTACGAGGCAACTGATTAAGTATTAATCATTTCAACTAAAGCTGCGTTGGCCTAGTGGCTTCAGGGTGCGACTGTCATTCTTGAAGTCGTAGGTTCGATCCCCGGCTGTGCACTCATGGACATGGACTAATGGACTGTCTATGTGCATATTTAATGCGCTGGAATCGTGAAGCGTACATGTCTTAGACCCAAAAAGTCGACGGCGTGTGTCAGGCACAGAAGGCAGATCATCTAAGGCCAGTAGGTGATCTGTTAGATCATAAATAAAACATAAATAAAACTAAGATAAATTTGCGCGCCACTGTGTGTGGCAGAATATGCGAACGACTGACAATTGTACCACCTTGACATTTTATACCATATTCGTGCAATAAATAAATTATTATTATTATTATTATTATCTTTAGATCACCTATTAGATTTAAAAATGATCATGAAACAGAGGCTTAAACCTAAAAAACTAACAGCGCCACTTTTTTCTTAATATTTTAAACACACTCTATTTACATAGAAACAAAGAAAACATTAGTTAATTGTTAAATGGTTTTATAAACGAAGAGATTTATTAGTCCCTGAAAAAGCTGCAACTTAAAGATGGAAAAGAACTTTGCTTTAAAGTAATACCGTAAATATTTTTGCAATAAAGAACATAACGTTCGTGGGAGATAAAGACAAAACATCAAGGCTATCTCGTTCATCTCCCAACAAAGAGGCATATGAGAATGATGAAATTAAACTTCCAGAAAGCGAAGCAGTTCCCGCAAGAATAGGAGCCGCGCTCGCTCGCCTCTTGAAGACGTTTCTGCCCCTGCCGTTGCTCCGTCATCCGCTTCCAGTACGCCACGGAAACGAACTCGCCTTTCTGCCAGTGTTAAGGTAAAATAATAAATCATTGACTGTAAGGACTTCTTCATGACCTCATCGTATTAATAAAGGCTCTATACCCATTATATTTATTTCAGGTCCGCGGTCTCCTTGGTCGTGTATGGGCGCGCGACTCAAAATCAAAATCATGCGAGAATCTACACGTACTCTAGCATTCGGTTGCCGAGCCCGTTGCCTGTTTCCCCTTCTTTGACTGCGCTGTCACTTACTCTTAGGGAAATAGCCCCCTAGCGTGACCTCTATTTGACCCCTATCACACTATAGCGACCAGAGAAAATCCTTATATCACCTTCTAAAACAGATGTATTTTAAAAATCTAGCTGTGTGTTTATTTCTCAGTTATATACGTGTAGTTATCCAAGATTTCATAAATTCATATTTCGTATTAAAAAAAAGATATCTTACAGTAAGTTTCCAATTATTGTACCATAAAGCTATTAGTCCCATTGAGGTCCATGAAATTGGTGATTTAATTTAAAAAATATTAATTAACGTCCAAATGACTTAAGCGTCCATATTGTATTTTCTTTACAAATGCAATATTTTTTATTTAGCGTAGATTTTTTTTATTTTATTTAATTTATATAATATAAGTCAGAATGAGGAATCACGCTGTATTCTTGGGGGAAGGCGGGCCGGTGAGAGATGAATTTTAAATTTTGTATCGTTAGTGAACGATAATATAGTTCCAACGCCATCTAGTTACGAATTTTGGTACTATGAAAAGGTCGGTCGCACTTTGGGTACACCTACTATGATTTGGCATATATTTATATGTTACATGAACGTGTAAGTACGCATACGCAACAACCCGAAACATATTGCAACTGATATCTTATTGTAAATCAGTTTGAGCTTCAAATAACAGTGACACAATATATGAATCCAACATCGCGGCGGACATCTTACCTATGGTGATACTGTTTTTTTTTTAATAAAAATTGAAAATTCCTAGTTCAAATATTAAAGATGCATTCGTTTTAATTACCCCATTGGTCACCATAGACAAAAAAAATCCACATAATATACAATGAATTGGCTTGGTAGAGGAATTTGAAAGTATTAGTAGGAATAGTGGATGCGTTACTATTAATTGCAGTGTGAAAATAATTGCGTATTTTATACAACTGAATTTTTGTATTTTTCCCTTTTTTGTCGTGAAACAATTATTTTTACACTGTATAGTATAAAAATACTATTTTATAAAATGTATTATTATGGAAATTATATGTGATCCCCGTGTCTCCTAAATGTAATGTTCATTCACACCAATTAGTATTAATAGTACCTATTTAATATAATATACAATTAATGTATGGAGTCTTACGAGTCGTTATAATCTCTTTTTGTTAATACAAACTTTTAATCTTTATTAATATTTTGAAAATAGTGCTACGATTATTCTAAACGGAATACCGACATTGACAACTAACTAAATGTCACATTTATAGTCAGACTTAAGTCACATAAAATGTGGTTGTGGCACTACAATATACTGATTGACAAATATAAAATAGTGATTGCTTGATCTTAGCCAAAACCTTCAGCTTCATTCTTGGTAAAGCAGTTTTGGGTCCACGAAAACAATTAAACGAATTAGTTATAGGCATTATAAGCCTTTGTGAAGGGTATAAAATGTTTTGAATTAATACCTATACACATTATATAGCAAAACCTCTTTTATTTTTTTTTTATTTGAATAGTCTCTTTGTCTGTCAATGTGACAAATTAAATTTTTAATTTCAACCTATTTTAAATTTCGAAGCAGATTTCCATTTATGGTTTTGTATTCTACTTAATTAGGTTTTGCTATATTCTGTTTTATACACCAGTAATAAAATACACCATTAACATCTGGATAGATGTAATAGACATTTTTGAGTGCCTCAATTAGTGAATTTGTTAATCCCTCCGAAATACCTGTTTGCCTTATTTTAATAGAATTCCTTTATGCGTGTGTAATAGAAGCTAGATTGAATAACACTAAAAACATTAAAATATACTTGAAGTATATTTAAGTCGTATACAACAGCAAGTATATTTTAATGGCTTTGATTTATGTGTGTAGATATAAGTGATTTGTGTCAATGTATTTTAATATTTTTCAAAGCAGCTCTAATGATATTAATCTAATGTATGCGAGTATCGAACTGTACAAGGATTATTATTCAAACGCCTGATTGTTACAATTATTTACCGACGTTTTGAGTTCACAAGCATGTTTGCTTTTAAAAACAAAATAAATAATTGTGATAATGTAACCGATTTCTGATTATGTATTTATTATATTGTTTAGTTTGATTATCATGGCTTTAATATTGTTTCCAATATCGTTTTATTTTGAGATTTTTACCAGTGTTTTCCCACCTTGACACTTTTTTTTTATACACTAAAATATCTTTGAGCTGCTTGACAATTGAAATTTATCTAAATGTCTATTGAAGAACAATCTAATATTAAGTAATGTGGGATAAATGTACTTTGATATTTCATAGGACCAGCGCATTGATATGCGGGTAAACATTATCGATAAAGTTATGGTTCCTACGGTAATTTTTAAGAGTTCTTTAACATCCTCCTTTTTTCAAAAGGTTTGAACAATGTCTCGTCCATAGAAATATCTAAAGTCCTTAAGTGTGGATCTTAATTCGATTCGATCAGGAATTATCAAAGCATATTTATCCTAAATCATATAAAAGCTTAAACCCAGGGTCCAAACTAAACACCAATTCCACTTTCACCCTTGGACTATCCTGGCTCATCTATCATCAGCAGTAGTATACCAAGACCCGTATTCCAAAACTCTATAATCTAGTTTCAAGCATTACCAAATTTGGCAGATGGAACTAGATTGTAGCTTTTTCACGTTTGTATATTCGGGTTCTATCTATAGCAAAGGTTAGAGATTCAGGGATGAGACAATAATGTTCAAGAATTAGAAATCGAACAACGTTTGAAAATACGGTTTTCAGAATATTAAGACTCAAATTGTTTAAAAGATTTTCGTACTTTTATCTATAACTTAATATTGGATTTAAACATTAGTGGACAGTGATTGTATGATGTGACAGAGGTATATCAAGAACTTAATAATTTGTGAATCCAAGTAAGTGAGAATATCCCTTCATTAAAATAGCCATTTGCTTGATTACACCTAATACTACATATTATTACACGAAACTATTCTGTAACTCCAAAAAGCGATCCTGATAGCGTATCTTGTACCCAACGTTCCGGGTATTGAGATAACAGTCTATCTATATCCCTTAAAATAATCTAAATTGCTTATAAAAATGTGGCAATTGCTTTTGCAGTCACTATAGGAACACAGTAGCGTAGCTATTTCAGTTTGATAATGCTTTACGTTTATCTCTAGACCAGTGTTCCCCAATGTGGGGCCCACGCGTCACAGGGGGGAAAGTTGATTGTTAAGGGGGCTATTCGAAAATAGATTTAAATTATTTAGAATTTGAATTTTTTCATTATGTTTTGAAAATTTACTTACTGTGTTTCGTTAACAATTTCCTAGTAATTTCTTCCTCAAACCTATAATTTAAGTTACTTAAGTAAACAATTCAATTTTTTAATATTAAAATGTATGTTATATAAGAATTTTGGAAAGGGTAAGGTGGGGTATGGAACAAAAAAAGGTTGGAAACAACCTAGACAATTTATCAGTATTAAAACATCTTAGAGGTGATAATCCTGTTTCAGCCGACTAAAACAGAATATATTGCAGATATTTCCCAATACCTCAGTCACATCAGTATAAGTAATGTTAAAATAAGAAAAGATACGCAAAGGAAAGTCTAAAGATTATTTTATTTTTAAGAATTAAACAATCTCTACGTCGATAAATTTCAGATCAAAGTTTTTAAGGATCTTTTTCAACTACTGCTGCTTTCCTAAGCTTCAAACGAGGTCCCCAAGTCTGAACCTAACGTAAGTTCAAGCCTAAAGTAATCCCATTGGACCATGTAAAGCAATACCTGTAAGTGTAGGGCATAGATTGTCTTAAACGTAGGCGTAGCTTACCTTAGACTTTTGTATCTAGGCTGAGTTCAAATTTATACTTTAAAAAGCACCTAAAAGAAACCTCAGAATACCTTCTGAAACGAGTTGTCATCTTGTAAAACATACATGATATCAGCTAGTTTCAAGAGCTGTCAAAATATATCTGTTTTAAGACTAGTTTTGAGATTGGAAACTGAGAACAGACTATAGTTTAACTTTAGTTCTAATTACTAATTATAGATGGCGCGTTGATCAATTTGGTTAGAAAACTATAAAATATAAATTTGAACTAAGTCAAAATTGTATGTAATGTCCTAAAACATTTTCAATTAATCATCTAATAATAAAATTTATTACATTGTACATTTTGCATATTAAAATTAAGTGCGCAGTTGTATAACAACGATTTAAATATCGATAATGACAGAATCATTTACAAAAAATTGTCATAATACAATATTTCTGTGAAAAAATTACGATATCTTAATATTTTATCTATAAGACCTAAATTCCGTAATTTAATTTCTGCCTGTCATTATCGCTATGCTAAATATCGGTTAGCACACTATGCCAAGGATAGCAATAAATCCAATTTGCTTGACTCACTAACCGTGCGGCAGTTCATTCATTGCCTATACCAGTTCATTATATAATAATATCACGCTGCAAACTCACCAAAGACGAAGAGTTTTCCGGGATTAAAAAGTCATCTCGGAGATACGATTGAAAAAACATAACATTAAAATTAGTTATCACCAATGTCTAAAGCTACGTATAGTCAATACACGAACTGCCTAGTTTTATACTCATTCCATAATAGTTTAATAATATTATACATCCATCATAACTAATACAACATATCTTATACAAATTCTGATAAATTTATAGTTGCACAATTCCTGTAGAACAGTCGCTCTGTTTTTGAGCAGTTTCGTTTTAGGATATCCTTTTTTATAGTGTATCGCTGTAATTAATTTAAATGTGACATTTCGAAATATATTCTGATGTTTTCATATAAAACTAAATGTTGTTTTATTTTTACCACCGATAGAGCACAAAGTTGAATTTAACGCCATCTATTCGATAAGGTGAAAGTATTTACGGCTGGCAGTGTGGACTTAGGAGACTGTGTAACTTTCTACTTGCGGTTAAATCCGCATATTCGCTCGCGAGGCGACGGAAAATAGATTAAAAAATGTGTCAGGCCCACAAGGTTGATAACTTACTGGCTAGAAATTACCAAGAAACAGATAATGAAAGGTTGTAGTGCTATTAGTATATATGAAACAATTAATAAATATCTTATCTTGCTTACTGGCTTTTACAACTTTTAATTACCAAGTAAGTAGCAGAACCCGGTTAGAAGCATTCATTTAACTTTGACAGTCATTACATGCTATATCTATAAAATTTTGCGCAATCTAGCAAAATGTCAATTTAAAAAACAAATTATGGCAAATTAAATATGTACTCTATATTATACTCTGAATACAACTAAATTAGTTCGTAACGGATATATTAGATTTTTCAGTTGATTAAAAATTACGATTTCTTGAATGGCTTTACGCTTATGATTAAAACAGCGACAACCTGAATAATTTACGTAAAGTTTGAAATGAAACTATTTGTAAGAGATAAATTTTTATTTATTAAAATTACACTTTGTACATGAATCAGTATAAGAGAACGACTAAATTAATGAAAACTATCAATGTACACACATATGGGTCTCCCTCAATATGACCCATTCTATACATATATCCTTTCATTCTGAATTCATTATAGCTTACGTGAAAACTATATAAATTGTAAAAATAGGATATATTACAAAAATCTCTGAAATTTGATACCCTATTATATTTATCAACAGATTAAGGGATTTTTTTTAATCGGTTTTATTGAACTTTACCGGTCACGCTCGACCGGTGAAGGGATTGCCTTACACTCAAAAAGTCGACGGCTTATGTCCGGCACAGATGGCTACTTGCCTATTAGACATAAAAATGATCATGAAACAGATACAGAAATATGAGATCCCAGACCTAAAAAGGTTGTAGTGATTTTGTTTTCTTTTTAAGGGCAATATAGCAGCAACACGAACTTTAACATCTAATAGTGTAAAATACGGTATCCGGTTGTAAAGATTATTACATTGGTAATCGCATTACCAAATACGGATGTTTTTTACATCCTGCAATTATTATCGTTTATGAGAATTTAAATTAAGAACCAAATTCATTATTGCTTGGACCATAGACTATAGAGCTGTCAAGCTTAATTAACTTTTTAAATTGTCTTTTATGAAGGTTGTGCAATATAGCTGTACTGTACCCGAATACAATGTTTCATAGATATTAAAGATTGCAAGCGAAGCAACCGCTGTGCTGGTATTTAAAATTGGTTCCTTGAAATCAGCATTATATAACATGGCTCGTATAAAAACGTCTGACTTTTAGGTTATATCAATGGCAATTATTATGTATTTATCTTCACTTTTCACGTATCTTTTAATAGCTCTCGTTGTCAAACCACTGCCACATTTTGGGTTTGGTGTAGTCCAACTCATATTCTTCACACTTTTGACCGGTCAATCTATAATCAAAGACAGTATTAGAGAGACGAAAGATTACCACAGTACACACAAGAAATCCTGGTTGTTAGTTTTTTCTTCTGCAATTTTGTTTGGACAGTTAAGGTTAACATCCTTTGCATACCAACATAGCAGGCCAACGATGGGTGTCTGGCTTGAAGGCTGATCACCTACTTGACTACAAATTGAAACATATGCATTCTGGAGCCCTTTAGTTAGTGACGATGAAGCCACTGGATGTTAGACCCTATCCACGAATTTGATTACGTTGACAGTAGCGTTCCTGTAACACTGGTGCTAGCGTTCCGAAAAGGCCTGTGATGATGGTAAATGGGCTTTGATGATATGAAGCGTAGATGATATATTTTTTTCTTCTTCTGATGTAAGTGAAATGAAACTTTTCTTAAACCTATAAGAGTATCTTTGTCGGCTTGGAACAGAACACAGTACTAATTGTATCATAGAGATCCTACCTGGTTCTTCTCACACATTTAACGATGGGATGAGCTCGTCGGAAGCATTGTGGTCCAAGCACGTTGAAATAAGTTAGTCCAATCTGGGAAGAAACCAGCGAGTTGGTCTTTTTTAAGCATTCCCGGAATTTGGCGTCGCAACTGCAGTGCGATCTGAAACATAATTAATATGAATAAATGCTTTGAGTTTCGTTTTGTTTTATTTCTGGTAGGTATATTAAGAAATTTTATATATAAATAAAAATAAACAACATTTTAGTAGATATAGATGTGGGTTCTTTAGTAGATATAGTTTGTTATTTAATTAATTAATACCTTGGGTAACACTATTGTAGATTTAGTTAGGTACCTTAATTTTTTCTTACAATTAATACTTATTATAGCCCATATTAATCAGTTATAATGTAGCATTCAAATGCTAAAAGATTTTTGTAAATAGGTCCAGTACTTTTTGCTAATTCGTTACAAACCTACTTACAAACAAATCTTTCCTTCTTACCATATTAGTATAGATATTGAGATCTATATTATAGTATAGATATTGAGAATATTTGGTAAGTTCACAGTTCACACTGTCGCGAAAACTGCAGACGGTGTAAAAATACTTTTTAGGTTTCAATGTAATTTAAAGTAATTAATACCTACTCTGTTAGCTTAAATATTTATGAACCTATTTCTGTAATTTATAACAATTATGCGAATAGCTTTATCTGAATTACGCGTAACTACTTTGTCATTGCTTGACACCGCATCATTTCCAAAGATTAAATATATTTAAATAACAGTAGAAACCGATGGTAAACAAAGATCTGCCGGCATTTCTCGTTGACAAAGTAATTCGGAAGTGCAACGCTTGTAACTTATATAACAACTTATGTAACTCCAGTGAAAGTATGCCAAACTGATCTTATTTCATTCATTTACTGGTTTTTGGCAACTGTTGCAAACAACGTGTTGCTGTATTATATAAAAGGTTAATTAATTATATCCATCCTTGACATAGGACGGATTGCGTTAGAATATTGTGTCACAAAAGAATTATTTCTCATCCTCTTAGAAGAATCCTTTTGAAGTGAGTTTTTAATAACAAAATAATAGATACAATTCAATTCATGACGTAAACTTAGTGTGGTATTGTCATTATTATAAAACACTAAAATATTGATCTTGGATTAAAATTTGCTGATACATATAAATCATTATGTATAATGAATATTAAAATATTATAGGTTTAAAATAACGTGGTTAAATAAAAAAACACAACTGAGTGAGATAAAAGCGTATGTAGTGTTCGCGTCAGGAAGTTGAACTTATAAAATATATAAATAAATGTTTGTCATCGAAGAATGCGAATTATTTTTCGAAGGTACAGACAGCCGTCTAAATAGCAGTTAGCAGTTACGCGAGTTTAAAAAATGTCTATTGTGCCAGGAAATACTAAATAGTAGAATAATTTTGAACTTAAGTAGGTCAATGTTATATCGTGTCAGTTTAGCAAACGTATGCAAATTACACTAGATTAAAAAGCCAGATTTGGGCATTGTTAAATGGCCTTTATGCAAGAAGTGACGTAAAATATTTACAAATATAAATGTAATTTTATGCTCAATAAATTGTATGGTTTAAAAAGTTGCAATAATTTACTAGGAAGCGGTCATTAACCTTGTTAATAAATGTTCAGCGATTTTATTCGAAAGTCTGCTTTTATTAATTAACTTTGTTCAAAATATCCTCATATATAATAATTAATAAACCAAATTTAAGACGATTAAACAACGTTTATAGCACCTGTACCTTAATTTAAAAGAATTAAATAACTGTCCATAGTAGCTTATCATTTAAAAAATCAAGCGAGTTTCTTTATCGAAGCCGCGTACAAATTATTTGAAGAAGTCTATTAGGTATGAGGGTGTGCAATTATTCTATCAATTACCATCTAAAATTCGCAATATTAGTGCGTTTGACAAATTCAAAAGTGCATTAAAGGTGCATGTTAGAGTGAACATGGCAGACTAAAATTGGGAAGACTAATGACGACCGCTCGTCTATACATTTGATTAACATTAAATTTCTCATGTAAATAAAATATTTTTTTTTGTAATGAGAAATGAAGTTCATTATCATCATTTATTTCTTACCAATGTAGATGCCTTATATACCTATATGTTTTAGAATTTAATGATCTATATTAATTTAATCAAGTTTCTAAATCTATTAGACCCACTTATCAATTTTTTTAATATATTTTAAAATCCTTTGAAATTTTATTAAGTATTTTTGGTTACATTTTAGTAACTTAAACAAATGATAATCAATGCAGAAAAATTTCGTATTAATCAAGTTTGTCTTGGACAATTCTTTCATTCAGCCTGCACGAATACAAATAGATAATCATTGAAATGGTTAATAACAGTGACTACTTATTTAGGAAGTTGTGGAACTTCTCTCTTACAAACATAACTACGCATATATATAAAAAATACTGACCTTGTAAATAGACCAGTATTAGTTAATCCAAATTTGGTCTCCCCCGATGGAATGTATAGCTTACAGGAATCATGCTGTCTACAGCAGGTATCCGTGAAGAAGAACAGTCCCAGATCACTGGACCTGGCCTGGGCAGAATGGCCGTCTCCGCACCAAAGAGTCCCTGAAAGTGCCCAAAGTTAGTTAGGGCTGGATGAAACGTCAGGAACATTTTGTTAAATGTTAGTCATTTTATAACGTATTTATAATGAGTCAGCGACATTCTACCATAGAAATTGAACGAAAGAGGTTTGATATATATTTATCATT
Organism: Pieris rapae; assembly: GCF_905147795.1. Lineage (NCBI taxonomy): Eukaryota > Metazoa > Arthropoda > Insecta > Lepidoptera > Pieridae > Pieris > Pieris rapae. Next base: position 2,066,093 of record NC_059513.1, read on the forward strand.
TTAAAATGTGTAAGATTTAAAAGACTTAAGTAATGATTACCTGGATAAATTGCTTGAACTCGATCCTTGAACGTATCAAGCATAGAATTAGCAGCATCTGCCACGCTGGTTACACCGGATGCAAGACTACTGATAAAGCCACGGTCACTATCCAAAGACCCTATATCTCTGGCACCTGCCATCAACTGACTTAACGGTCTACTGAGACCATTTGATATGGATTTAATGACGCCCCGTGTAAATTGACCTGAAATAATCGATCGTGAGCGAATTCAAAGAGTGAATAAAACAACAAATAAACGTAAATCTTTGACTTACCAATTCCACCATTCTCCTCTCTACTTCTCAATCTTTCTGCTTCTAGCGCTTCATTCTGCTTCTGCATTCGCTTTAACAGATCATATAAAGTCTTGGGGAAAATTCTTTCCGCCACACTGTCAACAACTCCTTCAACAACGCTACCAGCAAAGCCAAAGATTACTGAAAGTGCGTCAGTCTTCGGCGTTGGAGTTGGCACAATATCTTTATTGTCATAGTAATCTTCTGGAACTTCCTGTTCTTCGGTATCTAATTCTGTGAACAGGGGAACATCCGGTATTTCTGCACTTTCGATATCTCTATCAGTGATTGTTGCATTACTTGTTTCAGTGAAATTTGTGTGTGTAGTGTTGGATTCTACTGTTGATTCTGCTGCATTTGTAGCTGTGGTATTTGTCGTTATTATTACTGATTTAATAAATTCTGTAGTAAAATTGGTCGGTGTAAATTCGGTAGTTAATTCTACAGGATTATTATTTAAACTTAAACTATCATTTATAACTGGCCTATCACTTGTAGTCAATTCATAAAAGTCTGTTGTGGAATTGAAATCTTCGGACTTTTCAGTTGATACAACTATAATTTCCGTTTCATTAAAGAAAACACTAGTTTTTTCAGTAGATGATAGAGGTATTACGGTCAAGTCTTCCGTTGTTGTTTCGTCTCTTGAACTTTCAGTAGTACTAATTAGTTCTATTGGTATAACATTTAATTCATCCTTTCCTGTTGTTGTTATGTATTTCGTTATATTTTTTTCGTCTTCATCTTGCGTCGCATTGTCTATGATATATCTATACGACTCTTTATTAAACTCAGCAGAATTCCATGGCAAAATACCATATTGTTTATTATATTTCATTGAATATTCTTCATCGAAATCAATGATATCATTATCAATATCATTTTTCGAAGACTCAGGTATGTCTAAAGCTATCGGCAGAGCGTATGACAATCCAATTAAAAATAAAATGGCTCCCAAAATGTAGTACATTTTTCGCCTCACCTTGTGGTACATCTCGAATCCATCTGAAAATATTTTCGTCATTGAACTAAAAAGCTATTGCACTATTACTTAATGTTGCTTAAATGCATTTTTTATGTTTGTCTGTGTCATAATTCACGAAGTGTATGACCTTCACGTATACAAAGCAAGATACATATCTTATTATGCTTATTCATGTACTATTTAATTTATGTGTGATAGAAATCTTTGGATTTTAACATGACACCCTATAGCATTCATTAAGTGTACTTCAAAAACATAAACGTTCTTTGTGTTATACACACATATTTGTCTTTTAACAATAAATACTTCGGAACTGACTAACTTCAGGTTAGGACGTACATATTTTGTAAAATTAAAATCACTAGCTCTGTATAATTTACAGCAATTAAAAAACTTGTATTGAAAAAACTATAACTAAGAACTCTTGTCGATGTAACAAACTACAAAGATGCAAGAAACGAATACAGTATCAAATAGCCATTTCTCACTTTCGTCTATCAAACTTTGAATCAAAGCAAAAATTAATAAGTATTGCACTATGTTTAAGAGTGTCTTATGAAGAAGCTTATGCGTTTATTTCGAATTGTTATTTAGTAAATATAATTAGCCTTCCGTGTTTACTTACATGCAATGAAAACAATAACTATTAGCATAATGATTACAAATATCAAAGGACGTAAAATCAAAGATACAATTGTCAAAACCGGTTTGGTGTCGTGCATTGAATTCTCGTGAATAGTGTCCTTATTACAATTTAATCATGTAAATTTTACAATACAATAAACCTTGAAAAATGGTTGCCGTTAATAATAATATAAACTCGTGTTGCCAAACCTATTTTGTACCATACCCTACCTTAGCCATATTATATTATATTTTATGGAACATACACAATTTTTATATCTATAACTAAATTGCTAAGATATAAAAAAATAAATAAGATATAAAATATTAAAAAAAATTAAAAAGTCCCCCTTAACAGGCAAATGGACCTCCTGTGGGGCGTGGAAGCACTGATCTAAACAAACTCATTCATCGAAGCTTATACTTTTAAAATTATATACCATCGGCCACTAATTAACATTTTAACATTTCGCATTTCTTGATATTTAGGGTCTGTTTCACAATGTCCGGATAAGTTCCAAATAAGCTATTTGTTACATATTGGTAGGATAAACAGTATTTTTGCGTTTCACGACTGTCATGAAACGTGAAGTATCTTATTTGGAACTTTTATCTTTCGAATAATTTATATGTTGCATAGCTATTTGGTACTTTATCCATACATTGTGAAATAGGCGCTTAAACTAATAATGTATTGTATATGTATTAAAATCTGTCCGATTTGAAGTGTCAAACATAGATATATACAGTGAAACCGGTGTAATATGGGTCTTAATGTCAAAGGCATAGTAATTTGTAAGGTCCAAGCGTATAACTTAAATAGATTTTTATTTATCCAGTTAATAAAAGTTAAAAGTTATTAAACAAGTTTAAATTTTAGTTGTCTTATTTACAGAGACTCTTAAAAATATTACGAATTTCCACAATCATAACCAGATAGGAACTCCACTACTTAAATACAGGTCTCTTTATAGGTCTTGTCATCTTCTTTGATTGCTAAAGATTTTTAAAGACCACACATATTATTATCATTGCGTATAAAGGGCTGTATTTCATAAGTAAGTTTTATGTAAGGGTATGTCTAGATAACTTACGTAATCAACCTGTTAAAGTTACAAACTTGATACTTACTTAATCCGAGTAATGTCGGAATAACAGGTTAAAGTAATGTGGGAGTATGATGAAAATATATCTAAGATTACAGGTAAAGGTAATTTATACTCCCTATAACCCTCTTATGGAATAACACAGACATTTCTATGTCTGTTTCATTGATCAATTTTTGTAAACACCGGGAGGTGAATAACTCTAATTTGGAACAGAATATTTTCAGTTTTTGTCGCGCAATTCAATGTTGCAACATCAACAGATAGACCGATATTGAATAAAACATTGGAATCGCTGTTGCTAGTGTTATTGGACTTACAGGAGTCCGTAATGAGAGTACTGGTGAAGTACGCTCCTTACAAAAACACAATCTTTTCAATTGAAAATTATTTAGATTAGGTTAAGTATTGCTGATTAATTATTGCTTTTATGAAGAACATCGTTAAAATATACGTAAATTCAAATAGCTATAACATCTAATTCTGACCATAAGTCAAAGTCATATTGACTAGATCCTTAGCTAATTAGTATGGCAACTGTAGGAACAATAAAAAAAATATCTCTTAGCTCTATTAACTATTTTCATCTTCGCATAGCAATACGCTTAATGTAATCTAAAAATGTATCTTGGAGTGTAACTTCAAATTAACGAATGTAAGCTTTTTTATTGGTAAAGAAATCTAGTTATCCGTGCATGTAACAATTTGAAAAAACGTGTGTAACAAGATAAAAAGATTTTTTTTAATTGTTCTACGTTTACAGAAAAATCGACACAAGCAATAAAAAAGGTATTTAATACATTGAAAGTTTTATTATTAGTTAAATAATGTTTATTTAGATATCACAAAAAACTAAAATATTGACTACTTCGGGGTGAGTGTTTTTTGTGACGATGTGCAAATGCGCATCGTAAAAAATTTACTCTCATCATTTTTCTAACAATTAACTTCAAATATTCAATGCCCATTGCTCTTTAAAATTTTCTCTTTAAAAAATGACTTAATAAGTGTAGAATGAACTATAACAAGAAGTTTAGGATCTATGATTTATTGGCCCAAGGATGGGATTTAGAGATTTCATTAAGGGATTTAGAGATAACATGTTCTACTTCTTATTTTTATATCTATTATCTAAATTAAAAAACGTTTCGATAAATTCGGTGAAAAACAAACCAGATTCTGGTATTGACCTTTAGAAGATGAGCAAACAAAACAGTTAATATATTTCATCATAACTCTATGTTTTGTTAAATTATCGAAGGTGATTGACAAATCAAAACTAACCGACCTTTGTAAAGTGTGGTAACATATTTGTTTTATTTTATTTGTTAAGTTGCAAAATCGTTGGTTGCTACTTAAAAAATCATGTTTTAAACGAATCCTGTTTTGCGATTATTTTTTCCTTGTTTAATATTTTATATGTCAATTGTCAGTATTGGCCTCGCATTGTTAATACGTTACTTTAGATTAGATTTGTTTTTTTTGTATACTACTGGACAGATGTTTTCTAATGTTAAGCAAGATAGGGCCTATTGCCATTCCCGTCCAGGAGATTCCTATTTAACAGCTTGAATGAATCCATATTAAACTGTCCACGAAAGATGGAAGGCGGAAAGGAGTTTCACTCCTTTGCTGTTTTTACGAGAAACGACAATTCAAATCGTACACTATGGCACCTGGGGATGTCAGCGTGCTTCTCTTCTTTCTTGTTTTGTGGTTCTTTGTTCTTTCTCTGTATTATTGTTATTAGCACCTAATACTGCTTTTTTAACTCTTGACTGAGGACGAAAGAACCTAATCTCAAGAAATAGATGATGAAAAGAAGCGCTTTAGACAGTGTCGTTAATTAACCATAAAGTTCGTGCAAAGTCATTGAACTTTATATTTTTTCAATCGAAGTTAGGAGAGGCACTCAATGGTCGAGATTGCCTTGACATTTAACTGACGGGGCCACTTATTGGCATTGGGGCCATGGTGGTTAAGATTGATTACAAATTAATCATTTTACTATTGAAGAATTATTCATGAACAAGCCATAAAATGCCCATATGGACCCAAATGGAGAAGCTACTTTTAATCCTTTTTGAGTATTTTCGACATACATTATTTCACTATGTAATTTATTTATTTAGCAATTTTCATATCATTAAAAAAAATACCAAAGATATGGAATAAAATATATAATATTGATGCATCATGTATTTAAACCAAATGTTTTTAATAGAGCTTTAGGGCCAATACCTGCGTCCTATTTTTTATCTTAGTTTAGCATTATTATGAATATTTATTTAAAAAAAACTCATGATAAATGTTTTATGTTGTATGAAACGCCGTTGTAATAAAGTAATCTTTATCAGCTATCTTTGTCTTAAGAACAACAAGAAATTTTTATTCTATCGTGAATCAAACCTGGGACTTTTAGCTTTTCTTATACGAGTTAAATAAAGTATTCGACTTACTGATTCTACATTTCTATCCTATATTATAATAAAAGCATAGTGATAATTTTCTTTATAGGCATTAATTAGCCTAGCTCTAGCTGACCTGAAATTAAATAATTGTTTCACTGGAAAATGTCCCCAGGGAGCCATAAATAGAACAAACCGTAAAAGCGGTATTTACTATACAATACATACTTAATTATATTTATCGATAAAAATCTGAAATTCTTAACCTCCAGACAACTTTTACGTGTTGCAATTCTCGGAACAATGGACTCTAAAATATCTAACAGCGAAGAAGTTGGGCAATTTCATTATTAAGACTTGCAGGTTTAAGAAATCGCAATAAATTAGTATTTTTATAGTACATACTCGCATTAGAACTAATAGCCCCTACACAATGTCAATATAGACAAGAACTAAACGACACGACGACGTTCATATTAGTTTCAAGTTTAATTTCTTTTTAATTATATAATACCAGCAACAAAATGAAATAGATAATAAGCCGAAGTAGATAGTCATAATTAATTTTATTAAAATAATAATAGGGATTGTGTTGCGTCTTGTATAAATTTTTTGTCACATTTTCTGTTTCCGCATTAGAAATGACACCGGAAATTATATTTTCTTGAACATTATTATATTATATTTTTCTTATCATTATATGATGATAATATTATGCTATAATTCGCTATGATCCTTAACGTTGGGTTTATTTTATTTACCCCTTATATTTTCCCAAAATATAATCGTTCGGAAACGTTGATGAACGTTTTCAAATTACTACCTACTGATAAAACGATGTGTTTGTTAAATCCTTATTGAGCCTTACTGCTTAAATCCTAAAAAACTTCTTATATTACATGGTACTGGAAAATATTAACAATAATCAAATTGAATAATTAATACCTGTAAAAATTGTATTAAAATTAGATTTTCACGCCGCAACACTCAAATATACCGATTACACAGGTCACAAAGTCACCAAACTTTCCCTTTTCACTAAAATATTATAATAGAGTTTTAACTGTCGCGTAACTTTGTTGTATAAATTATCTGTGGCGGCGAGCGGTGTTCGCGCCAAAACCCGGTGAAATGTCAAAACGCGAGATTGCAGGTGAGACTGAACTTTGGCGGGGAGCAGGGTTGCCAAAATATGGCAATCTCGATTTTAATTTCATCTATAACTTTGTTTTAATGAAATACGTACGTCAAATGTTTTTTTATTAAGCTAGCAAGGTTTATTAAAGAAATAGAATTATTAGATTTAAAAAAATATTTGGCTTTCTACGATTAGTTTGTATTTGTTGATTTTACCTTCCACTAATTGAATTAAAGATTTTTAAATTTTCACCACAAATATGCTACATTTAAAAAAAATTATTGACAAAAAACAGATATCTGACAGCCCTTGTATAGTTTTAATCGGTTATTGTACATTGCTTACAAGGACACAAAACTGGAGCGTATAGCGAATATTGGATAAATATAACTGCAAGCGTTTGTCTAGTTTTCGGTTTATGAATAACCAAAAAAAAATTGTTTAAGCTTATGTGAGCCTGTTAATTGAATCTGTCAAACGTATCAAAGATAACATTCACATCAAATATTTTATCGTATTAATAATACTATAAGTATTGAAATTCTAATTACACTTAAATTACCACACACCTTAGCCTATATTTTAACGTTGAGTCAGTCGTCAGCAGAATATTTTCTTATATCTATAAAGAATTTTGCGGAAACTTTAAACAGTAGGTACCAATCGCTAAGGTCTTTAGAATATAATCGTTAATTTATTTAATAGAAATGTTTAAAATATGAACACAACTACATAATTAAATAAAAATACAGTATTACGGTTCTTGCATCGTTTGGTGTAATTATAAGCGGAAATACAGGCGGCAGCGGCAGCGGCCAGCGGGGCGGAACGACGCCGGCAGCTATTTTAGCAGAGATGCATATTTTATGAGTTGAAGCGAGTAATAATTTTGTCTACCAAATGAATTGTATATTAAAATTTAACCATAATTAAGTAAAAACAACTACTTATGGTATTGTTTCACGAGGAATACGCTTATATATTTAATATGTAAAATAAAAAAACAATAATTCAATTTAAAATGAGTACCGCTCGCTTATTTAACAAGGGCCAAGCGAAGTTGCGTTGCTTGATTTTATTAACAGTGATTCGATATCGAAGGCCTTACGATCTAGAAACTGCGATCGTTCAATACAGAATCGTATTTATTGGGGTTAAATTACGTTAGCAACATACTTTACAGAACACGGTATGATTGGTTCAGAGGTTACTGTGGTAGCCGATGCTTGTAAGTGAAGTACTACATCTGTTCAACTGGAAAAACGACAAATGCAAACTTTAAAAAGGAACCATTTCTTATAATCTATTATAACATTTGGAGCTCCTATGCAAGTAACTGCATTGTAACTAGGCATAGAAATATATATTATAGGTTCTAGAATTTTGTTTTTAGTTATAATTTTTTTGCCCACGTTGGTGTGATAAAAATAAAACAAAGTCGGGGACATATGTAGTTCCAATTAAAATCTTATGTAATGTAAAGGAAATAACATTCACTCCGGATGCGCAGAATACGTATCTTACGTAACTGCTAATAAGTCATTACGTCTTTATCAATTGACATTGACATTTAAAACGCTAATATAAATCAAATAAAACCCAATGGCATAGTACGGTTACACAAAAAATTGGCTGATTCAATTCCATTTTAAGTTTCCGTTTTTTCGCCCGTTTTGGGGCCGTTTTTTAGTTTCTTCCTTATCTTAGCTACCCAGTGAAGCAGTTTCTTTGAGTATAAAATTGGGTTATTTGCAAAGCTGTCCCTATCTCATACAAAACGCTAAGAAACCGTGTTTTGAAATGATTAGTGACGAGAAACAATTGTATTTATAGATATTTTATATAAAAATAACTTTTCTATTTTAGTACAATCTTTAATAAATAAAATGACGAAACTTAACTGCTAATGTCGGCATACAACACTGATTAAAATTACAATATATTAAAATTAAAATGAAAATAAACATATATGTTGTATTTACAATTAAATTTGGAAAAATCTAATCACACGATGTATTCACATAAACGCGACCCTAAAGGGACCAAGAGATTGTCAGATCACGAAATAGGAACAAGGTGAGCTAGCATTTAAAATAATAATTTGATACAATTGTTTGAGCAAAACGTAATAACTATTTTCAATCTAAACGTTCAAGTACACATACACATATATGATATATATATATGACATAACAATTGTATGCCGTTAAATAATATAACGTGACCGAAATTCAGCCTCTAGTATTAAATCTAATTAATCTCAATCGTATTTTAATTTAATCTAATGCTAGAATTAAGGTGTCCTTGTTCTAAACAAAGTCTGAAAACGCATCATTTTTATCTTCTTTTGATTCAGAATCAACATCTGTTCTCTCTGTATTATAATCGAACGAATTGAAAATGTCTATTTTCTTCAATTTGCTAGTAGACTGGATAACCGGCTTCGAATGATTATCTAGCTCTTCGCTCGACATCCCACTTATTGGATTAGTGTATTTATCTGCATGCCTTCTAGCAGTGCGTGTTACTTGCTGTGGTTTTAGTGTCACTTTTGTGGTTGTTTCTACTTTAAAATCTAGATCTATGTTTTCGATTTCCCAATCTTGGTTTGAGATTGTTTCATTTTTGTTTTTACTAACGCTTACTTCATCAACTACATCAGTTAGGTGATTAAGAACTTTCTCGCGCTCTTTTTCTACATCGATTTCCGCTTTCATGTAAACATCTTCTTTATTTCTGTGTAATTTCTTAGGTGTTACATCCATATCATCATCTTCATCATCATCATCAGCATTATACACTTCGTACTTATTTTTTGACGATTTATTACCTTCATTTTCTTTTAAAAATGTGTCTATTGCCGTATCAGCTGGATTTTTGTTAAAATAAACATGGGCTGAATCTATCACTTCTTCACCTACAATTTCTGTATTTTCAATATGATTTTCTTTTATTTTGTTTTTATAAAAGGGGGTAACATCCATTTCGTTTCCTTTTAAATTATTTTTTTCATCAGGGTCGTAAAAAGTATCATCAAATGATTCTGATTTTGTATGTAAGTAGTGTTTGCCATTGTTATTCTTATTGTATACTCTACTATTAAATGATTTTTTTTCTGAAGAATCGGTTGTTCTTGTAGGAGTTCTAAATGTTGTAAAGCGCACTGCATTGAATGTTATAGGTTTTATATCAGGTGCATTTTTTATTGCGTCTATTAATAAGTCGATGCCATCACTAACTGCGAAAAAATATTGAGTTAATATTAATTATCTTTATAATGAGTTCATACAGTTTGGCGGAATTGCAAAAATACACTTACCTTGAGGGTTTATTACAGGTTTGTTCTGTTTTAACAAATATTCCATAAGTACTAATAAATAGTCAATGGCATCGTCATCACCCATTGCGTTACGTTTAACTCTCGATCTAGAACTCAGTTTTTGTCCTATTATTTGAAGTTTCCTAAGATTTTCAATGATATTTCTAGAATATGTTTCAATATCATAAGAATTATTAAATACCCTTGTTTCACTTACTTTTGCTTTTACGCCATTTTCGTGACTTTCCGAACTTGTTAATACATCATACATTTTTGACATAAACCTATTTTGAAGTATGTTATAATTTAGTAATATTTTTTTTAATTTCGTCAATTTATCGTCAATTTTTTGTTTTCGGTTTACCGGATGCTGCGCACATCTCATCTTTCTTTGATATTTCGTATGATGTAATTTTGAAACTTTATTTTGTTTTTGAAGAATATGAATTATATCTTTCAGGGTGAATGCAAACTTTTCTAATGATTTAACAAATTCTTGAGTATTTCGTTTTACATATTTTATTTGAATTCGTTTAGTTTCTGTTATATTAGTTTTATCCTCATCAATCATGTACAATTCCCTCAAAATCTGATCTAATTTCTCTACTCCAGGTATTTCAGTTTCTGATGTGTTTCTAGTTGTATTTAATAAATGTAGTAAGCCTTTAATGCTACCTACAATTTTAAAAATGTTTTGTGTCTCACGATTCAGTTCTGTCAATTTAAATCGTAGCAGTTTGTCACTTAAATCGGGTTTACATAAATCAAATTTTCTGCAAAGAGTACTTAGAACATTTTTGTTATTTCTGGGATGTATAAACTTTTTAGTTCGAGGCTTAATTTTGGTTAACAAAGGTTTAAAAAAGTTTTTCAATGTTGTTACTAAACTAATTTTTTTAATCCTTGCTTTGTTTATATCTGTACTATTGGAATCTGTCTCATATATAATTTTATTAAATACCTTTTTGAATGTACATACTTTACCACATGAAGTGTTTTGAATCTTGTCATTGATAACATTAGATTCGGTTGCATTCTCTTTATATTTCTTGTACATACGTTTATTGTACTCTCTCGATAGTAACGAGTGGAGGTCTTGCCACTTATCATTAAGTTTATTTCTTGAAGCCATGAAGTTGTCGTGCTTTATTTTTAAATCTTGAAGCTGTTTTATAAAATCTTTATCTATATCATTAAAAATTGAGTGATTTAAGCTCACGTTGGCCTTACTCATTGAATGATTAGTGTCTACTTTACTTGTTAAAGTTTCAATTTTAGTTTTATATTTTGGGCCTATAGTACTATTGTTAAGCTCATATTTGTAGTAAAGTGTTTTTGTCGAAGCAGCACTAATATTTGATGCGTCCAACAAGTTAACTTTTGTTTCATTTCTAAGTTGAAGATTTATGGTTGTCGTATCTGTAAATATAGATTAACAATATACATTTATTTATATTAAAATAATTGTAAGAATAAATTTGCATTTAATTAAATGTAAATTTATTGTAATAGTGAATGAAGACTTGAGTAATTGAGTAGAAATCATACACATTTCTACATAAAAATCTCTATCCTTTTCCTTTTACGGATATATAGAAATGTGACTTAAACTTACCAACGGTAGTTACTGTTATATTTGAATCGGATATGGTAATACTTCTTTTATCCCTTGTATTGTATTTTGGGTGATCTTTATCCTTATTTAATTTAACTTTTTTTATCCAATGTTTTCTTGGTAAGGTGTTGTCCGTTTTATTTGTGCTTTTTTTCATTTTTGCTTCATTTCGTTTAGGCATTTGTCGTTTTTGTACTATCTTTGGTTTGATAGTATTCAATATTTTCTGATTTTCATTCATAAGCTTTTCTACACTAGACATAACTTTTTTCACAATTGCTTCGGCTAACTTATACGTATCATTTTTCTCTTTTACATTCTGAAGAACCTCTTTATATTCATTCCTTTTAATTTGTTGATTTGTTATTGATTTCTTTTTTATAATTCTTGAGTCGATTGCCTTTTTAGTTGTTGTTTTTTGGATTTTCTTAGCAGTTTTCTTAATTTGAGTCTGCTTTTTTCCTTGTATAGGCTTTCCATTTATATTAGGTGACCTCTTAGAAGATTTTTTTGTGTGCGTTTTATTAATAAACTTTTTTGTTGAGTTTCCCCTTTGTGTGATTTTTTCAGGTGGTATCTTCTTGAAAATATCTTTCTTCTTTGCTTTCTCTTCCTTTATATTATTTCTTTTAATATTTTTACTTCTATACGGTCTCTTCCTTTTTTGTAATTGCTTATTGCCTTTTTCTGTAAATAATCACATTTACAACTTTATTTTGTTAGTTTTATAATATTAATAGTTAGTTTTCAATCCTATATCTTACTTACTGTCTGGGCAGAAGCTTAAAATATGACAATCCCACCTCCCATTAGCGTCACAATCACATACTGTGCAACCGATGCACCAGTCCGCTAGAAATATGAGAAATGTGTACAATAAGTGCTTAGAAACAAACATGATACTATTTATATATGTAAGTATACAGTAAAACAACGAACCTGGTGGACATCCTTCACTGAAACTCGACTCGTAAGGCTTGCATTGTTCCGGTGTTCGTCTGTCAAATACTGAAATTTTTAATTAAACATATTAGTCTCGGTACATAATACAGCCAGATTTAGTGTGGCAGGCGAAAGTTTGCAAAAATTTATGTTTGAAAACATATACTGTATTTTGCAGAAATTTATTAAATAATAAAAAACAAACCCTCTTTACGTAATGGAGAGCGGGTGTGATGTTAAATCGCTAATTAACTTATAATTATTGTTAATTTACCAGGATCTTGCGCAAAAATAACGAGAGGACGTACATTGCAATGTTTAAGCCGTGATTAAAAGATAGAAAGTCAAGGTAGGTTATTTTTTGGCTAGTGTGTGTTCAAAGTAACATACCATCTCTGGTCGCATCTCGAAAGAAAATGTCGGTAAACCCTGGACTCCGCCGTTGTCTTGTCTCTCTGAGTGAATTATAATCACAAAATGATGAGTATCATGTAAAACACATTGACACGAGTTTATATTTGTGACTGAATTAATTACATCATCAACTGAACAACGGAGGCGATGCAAGGTACAACATATTACTTTTTTATCTCTTTAGAGACATTTAGACGATTGTTTATCAGCCTTCAGTCTAATTATTTTATATATAAACTTGTATTTATTAAGGCAAATTATAAATATACAACAACAAATATATAAAAAATAAAAATTCTTACTAGGGTTTTACAAGACAAGATAACAATTGCTTAAGAATGTATGTAGGCGATGACCTTCTGTGCATACCAAACTGAAATGCTCTGTAGCAGAGTATTTACCTTTAAGACATATCCCATATATACCTAATAATCACTACGTAACGAAAGAACGTACAACGGAATAGCTTACAATTTAACTGTTAATATTGACTTGTTCGCCTCAATTGTGGTCGGCGAAGAGAGCTCTAACAACTGTTTTTTTTTGTAGTTTAAATAAAATCATAAGTTTACTACCCTAAGGGTATGTTTCACAATGTCCGTATAAGTCCCAATTAAGCTATTACTTAACTACTTATTGGTAAGATAAACACTATTGTTGCATTTCACGCCCGTCAGATAGCGCTATTCGTCATGAAACGCGAAGTTGCTTATTCGGAACTTTTATCTTCCGAATAATTGATGTGTTGCATAGCTATTTGGAACTTTATCCATACATTGTGAAACAGACCCTAAGTGTTACAAAGAAAACAATAAAGTAACTTTCAACAAATTTTAGTTATTTTTTTGGTAAGTACTTAATATATGTAAAGATTTGTTAGACTTGATTAAAATTATTTTTTTTTACCAATCCATCTAGATATTAAGTACTTAATTATATATAAAAATATGTTTATTGGTATAAAAATAAATTGTTAAAGTGTACTAAAAATATACAAGATAGATAACACCCGACAAAATGTAATAGCTTAATTAACCACGATAATTTAATTTTATAAGTAAAAAATAATTGTTTACCTTTTACCGTAATGTCGATAGTTTTTGTGATCACATCTACTGTTTTCTCGTCTCCAGCAGACGGCTGAGGTGTTCTCCTTACAGAAGCAGAGCAGACAAGGTCCAGGTTCCAGAGCGTTTAACACCGGATCACGTTGGAAAAAGTAGCCAACATCGGGGCAGGAGTTGATGGTCTTGATTATATGTTTTCCCTGATGTGGTAGTTCTTAGAAGAAATAAAAAAAATACTGAATAAAATCGCGTGTTTATGTTTGTCATCAAAATATCACGATTGTCACATTATAGCAAGGATATCGCCAATCGCTGCAATTTAAGGGTAGGGTAGGGTAGGTACATACAACTTGTTGACCGCTTGATCCGCTGATTAGATTAGTTGTAGATCCACTCTTTTGGTTGGTCGAATATTTTACATACATTAGTTTTTTTATATTTATCACACTGAGTTAATTAATAACGAGTTTTCGTTCCGTCATTTTCGATAGGACACAAAATCTGAAGCCTTTTTTTGTAGAAAAGGGGGCAAACGGCAGGCTTACCTCACACTCTGAAAACCAGAGGGTCGCGAGTACATTGCCGGCCTATAAAATTCTCACTCCTGTTTTAGTAGATTTGCTAACGACGGCGTAAAGAATATCTTACGCATACATGGAGTGTATTGAATCCAGACCGTAGTTTTTTTTAATTCTAGTTGCTATGTTAATATTCTGATTGCTCTTTTATATGCTTACCAATGGCAATGGATCGCTGGAACAAGAGCAGTAGTAGCAACATACTTGTAACCAACTAAAATCACGCCAATCGGTAGCACAATGTGTGTTTGTAAACACTGCATTTCAATGTTTCTTCAGGGGTGAACTTTCTCCAAAATAAGAGATTTAACATCCTATAGAATATGTTAGAAATTTTCGTTTTAATCTGTTAAACTAATAATAAAGTAATTATTATAATTAAAATATTTTAGTGATTGTATCATGACTTAATTTTAATTAAAAATTCTGTTGAGCAACAACTAGATTTACATTTAACCCATAAATTAAACGCAGTATAGTATTACGTAAATACAGATTAATATAATAATTTTACTAAATTGCGTTAAAAAAAGACTGAGTACTTAATCATCTTAATAATTATAACCTACTTTTGTAGTCACTTACGCTTATCTCGTCTTTTATTAACAAAATAAGCCAATCGTCTCTAATACATCCGCGATGTTATTTACGGCAAAAGAATCTATACAATTATTTATATTTGGAACATAAAGCACCTTCATTTACTAATATTAAAGTCTATACAATGTACCAGCCCTTTAAACGAGTGTAAACACGTTCGTATTACGTTATGCCTATTGTTCCGATGGCCACGTCCGCTCGAGCCCTGCTTGCGATCTCTGGTGAGGAAGTTACTAGTATATTCACCCGATTTTGCTCGTAAAAATGCTTAAACCCCACATCTAAGTCTACATATATTCAAGCGTATATTGAGTCCCTTATGAAAATTTATTATTTTTACAAATTTATTTTAATGGTCACTCTGTCAATACTCAAAACCGTTAAAAAAAGTTTTGAGTACGAACTCACATCATCATCACCCAGTTACCCATATAAAAATATATCAGAAACGACTTAGCTATGTGTTTTATAAATATGTATGTTGACATTATCAAAGGATATAATACGAAATCAGTATGCGCTAAGTATCCAAAACGTATATAATTTAGACATACAGGAGTTTTGGTTTGCGACCGCCCTCGGCCCTTACCTATAAAATCGAGTAAACCTTTTCTTCAACCTGTCTTCGTTATTATTATTAATGTTATTATACATTGGCTTACCCTTGTGAATTGTTACAGCTCTACTTGCCGTGTTTTCTCACGAAAGCTTGCAAAATGTGATGTCCAACCAGGAAGGAATATGGAGTTGCCAATTCATACAAAATTATGAACCAGAACCGTTAGTATTAGTACATGGTAATGGCGAAGCGATTAATAACAATGTCTTTCATAAATTAAAAAAAATAATAAAGAAATCTAAACAAGACATTAAAGAACTTTTAAGAAAGAGGAAAGAGAAGAAAATTTTAAAGAAGCAACAACTAGATGAAATGTCACGGATAAATTCTTTGAAATATGAACAAATTATGCAGAAATGGCAAATGAAGTTGAATGTTTTGCCCCGTAAGAAGAGATCAGCAAATGAGTTGCAAAATTTCTTCAATCGTATTAAAAATATAATTCCAAGTTATTTACGTGGGAAAGTAAAACCTGCTGTGGATAAAAAGAAAGGAAATGTGTCTAGAAGCATTAAAAGGCACCATGGTGTGTGTTTTCTAATTCATACTTAAATGAAGCTTATTAATTAAAAATAATAAATTTTATTTTATTATTGCAGGGCACAGAACACGAAAACCCCATAGAAAACAACGCCATACGACCTTAAAGACGACAACAGTACGACAAAAATGAAATGGTTGAGGAACTTTCAATAAAAATATATTCATTATAAAATTTATTTAGTAATAAAAAGTACAAAACAATAAATTAGTATATTTGTTTCCTTATTTTGTAAAGATAATGTCTTCAGTGTGGCCATGAAAGCCTTTGCCTCCAATTTTAAGCAAGGGTTCCTTCATTGCATTGAGAATAGCACCTTTTCTATTTTCGTTATTTACTTTTCGTCTCCCTAAAAAAATCCCTTTCGATTATCTTCGTAAAAAAACAAACTTTAGTTTCTGTAAGGCATTGAATATTGCAGAAGTGTTAGTGTAATAGTCAACCGCCAGAAACTCCTGGTTCATATTGAGTAGCAAAAAAATTTATGTGTGACTTTACTTAGGCGCATTCTTAGACCTAAAAGTCTATGTATTTTCCGCAAACACTGATATTATATATTATACCTTTATTGTACTAAATAAACTAAAGAATAAGATAAGAATAAGATAAAAGATAAGAAATAAAAGAAAAATTATTGATGTACTTGCGATTTCAAGAAACTTAAGTAAACAAACAGGGTAATATAATAAGTTGGAAACCAGGGAAAACAGAGGTCGTCATTTTACACCGTGGCCTGACGCGCTTAAAGAATTTTGGAGATGATGATTTGAAGATGTTAAGTGTGTGTATCTATCATAAATATGGATAAATGTGTGAAGAAATAAATAAGGCTTAATTATTATTAAATTATCGTTGTTAAAGCTTTATTTTACTTACCCATTCGTCTTGCTTGTGGTATATTTCTGACCAATTTGCTTTCTACTAAGATTTGATAGAGCTCCTTAGCAAGTCTACTATTACCGTTACGTAATGCTTCCAAAGCCCGTTTTCCAATGTTATAATTGAGGTCATTCTCTTTGAGGCCATCTTCTTCTTTCATTTTTAGGTACAGCTGAATACGGTTAAGCATAAGTTGATTCATTATCTGTTCTCTAGTTAACTTTATATTTCTATTATTTTGCTGTTTAATGTAATTTTGGATTAGCGGCGTTCTTTCTGATTTCAATTCTAACAATTTTGGAAATGGCTTTTGCATTTTATAGTTTGTTTTATTTATATTTCTAAGTACGTTGTTGCTTAACTTTATATTTGTTGCTGTATTATCTATAAATTCTACAACGTCTTTTAAATTTTCAGGAGATATTTGTTTCAAACTACTAAATGAACTTTGAATTTCAGCTAACACATTACTATGCCTTGTTACATCTGCTTGTAAGGTCTTTAATAACATTCTTTTTTTATAAGCGGGTATAACAGATAACAACGCATAGTTTTTATATGTACCACTTAGTTTTTCGATGTTTTCTATCGATTTCTTTAAATCACTGTAAGACTTCGATTTATCCAACTGAAATCTACGTGATTTATTTCTATTAAAATCTATGTTTTTTAATATACGCTCCCAAACTCTAGCTGATGTTGATCGCTCTCCCACGTCACTTCTTCTTGTGAAGGAGGTAGATCTAAACTCTACTTGTAATGCATCTATTAACTTTTCAATATTATCTATGGGTAAACCATTATTCTTCTTAGTTGGAGACATCTCTAAAGATTCTTTATTTTTATTATTGTTACCAATTAAATGACTTATGCATGGTAAGATGTCTGTAATATTTATTTCTGTTCCATGATTGCCACGTTCATTCTGTAGTTCAACTAAATCATAGATAATGGATTGCAGGTGGGTTTTAAGCCTTTCTTTAGCTGAAGTAAGTTTTACTGGTTCTAGTTCTTTAGATTTTCTTAGTTGCTGAAAACCTTTAGTAGTTGTAGGCTGTGTGGTAGTAGATGTACCCAGAGTAGTCTTTTGAGGTACAATTAGTTTCTGTATATCAATTAAAGATTTACCATTAAGCAACTTAGTAATACTTTCGATTACGTTTCCTTTTATGCCTATTAGATCTTCGTCGAAAATTTCTGGATTAGCAGCTAATTTCCTCAGTAAGCAGTTTGGATTATTCTTTATATGATTGAGGTAATCTAAAATAATTGTATCTTTAGCAGAGATTGATAAGCTACCGAATACATTGCCCTTTAACTGTTGTGCATCTTTCAATTGATGAAGTTTATTTATTTTGTTAATCATTCTTTTAGAGTGCCTGTAAGGTAACAATAGTTTCGTTACCTTTTCTAAAACTTTTCCGAATAAATTAAACTTATTGTTATTATTATCTGATAAATTCTCATCTGAAGATTGCTTTGACGCTGAATCTACCTTTTCTCTCAAACTGTTCAGTTCTCTGTGAGTATTATCGAACTTATTTATTAAATTTAAAACATCTGTTAACTTTTCCGCAACATCGGAATGATCTATAGTTTTTGAATCAGTGTTTTTTGGTTTGTTGAAATTATTTTCTGTAGATTTGCTTGTTTTGCTTTTGTTGCACTTATTGTTAACATCAAAAATAGTGTTACTTGACTTATTTTCTAAATCCTCAGTCTCCAAAGTTTCACATATAGTAATATTACGCATATTTTTATTTTTATTGAGAGAATGAGACAGCTTTTCTAGTGCATTTTTCAAAAACATTTCTTGTCTCGCATTTAGTGGTTCTTTAAATAATTCAAGGAGATCATTTATTTTTTGGTGTTTCAATGAATCAGATTCAAAAGATTCGCTTGAAACTTTATCCATATTCCAAAGTTTATTAAGTAAATTTCCAGCTATGAATGCCATCGCCGTTAGAGTGTCGTTTTCTGGAGTAAATGTTATATTAGACATTGGAATCACATTTTTATCACCAATTATTTCTTTGCCCTTTTTTAATTCGTTTACTACTATCTTGGATAAATTTTGATCTTTTGTAGCTTGTGAATAATTTCCCATTACGTTACGTATCTGATCTTTGTTACTTAAACTTGATTTAACATTGCTATGAGGAGGTGAATCAATTTTATTTTCAGCGATGTGATGTTCATAGTCTTGGGGTTGATTATATTCAATATGCAATGAGCTTAACTCAGTTTTGTCATAACCGACATTTTTCCTCCTTGTCGATGATTCTTTCATATTTACTTTCTTTGCCTCAATAGTCCCAGATTTATTTGAGTTTCTTAATGTATCTGAAATGTAATAGAAAGTGCTTTACAAATTAAAATAAAAACAAAAATATTGCTTAAATTAGGCTATACCTTCGTTTATTTCATCGACCGTGTTATGAAATTTAACTGTCTCATTTTCTAGACTTTTCACAGAAACTGTATCTATGGATCTTTTATATCGCTCGTTTCTATCCATGAATTTTTCAAAAGTTTCTTCGTAAGGAAACTCATCTGGAACTATCAAGAAACATTAAAAATTGATCACCGCATAATTTTTATTTTACATAGCTCACCTGCTGTTAAAAAATTATGCAAATGAATACACAAGTGCGTAAGTGCAATATTTATTTAAAGAAGTGCATCAGTGCTTATCTTTTACAGCAATTAAATAACCTGAAAAAATAATAACAATACTGTTACAGTAAAATATCTAAATATGTGTGTGTCGAATATTTAATTGAAATTTGAAAGAAAAATCTCCTTTAAATAATTACCCATCAGAGAATCAAATTCAGATTTCGGCGGCGGAGGAGCAAATCGTTGTAATTTTCGTTTTTCCTTCATCTTCCTCTGTCTTTCCTTTACTTCTATAAATTAACATTGGGAATATGAAATTACATATAATATTAAATGTGAAAAAACCAAACGTATTAATGGTTTGTTCACCCAGGTTTTGTAAGTTTGATAAATGCAGAGATTTTCTAAATAGTCGAAGTCAGGCTTCGAAAGACAGAAAAGACGCAAGCAATGTCTATATATCTATATGTCAATAGCAATTAACATGTTATTATTTCGCATTTATTCTGTTGAACGCAAGTGCTTAATATGAAATGAAAATAAAATCCTCTTGTGTTTAAAGCAATCCCATGGTTATATGGTATACATACATTAAAAAGTTTTATTTATATCTTACCTGAAAACAATACGTTGACCGTGTCAGTGATGGTATTGCTTTTATCCTCATTATCATCTATATCATTGCAATCAAAGATCTCTTTACAAGACCATTTTCCTTCGGCAGTACAGCTGCATCTCGTGCAACCACCACACATGTTTTCTAATTGAAACATACACAATATTACTTTGAAACTCTGGGGTCATCGGTTCTATCACCAAGGGCCAACCTAAATCTTTAATAAGCGCCTGAGCACTTAAACCTCACGGCCCAAGAGTATCTACTCCAAAAAGAACATTTCCGGCCTCCTCTGCGGGCCCCCCAGGTTTTGAGCTTATCCGAGGGAGATGAGACGGGGCTAACGTGTTCACACAAGTAGCATCGTATACCAAAGCCCGTTCCATCTTCCAAGGAATCGACGATTCAATTATACTTTGAAATAGAAGCTTCATATTATTCTGCTTTTAACATATGTATGCAATGAAAGTGTTCCCCTTTTAATATTATTTACACATATTGATAACAATTTCTTTAGATTTTTTAGATTGCATTTCAAATAAAATTAGTAAATTGTACAAAAGAGCTTACCATCTGAACAGTCCGAGTAATGTGACACAAACGGTATACACTTATCCTCATCTGCTTTATCACCAACTAAAATTATCAAGTATAATAATAAAACCAATAGTCTGCTACAAGATAAATTGCCTGTACCTGTCACTGATTGGCTAAAAAACCTGGTTGGTTTCATAAGATTTATTTCTCATCCTCAGATAACAATACTATGTCTTATAAAATTCGACCTATGCAATCGGGCAGGAGAGTTATAATCAGCTTTTTCAAGAAATAGTGAGTTCTTGTTTAAATTCCTTAATGCAATCTTATAGTGAAACAGATATATTTCTGCCTGTTTGACGGCTTTTTTATGTTTAAAAGAAGGTTTAGACTTCTTCAAAACGATTAGTTCCTTCATTCAGTTCAGGACTATCTGGTTAAACACTATCTCAACTCGAAACAAATGACGATAGGTCTGCTCTCGAGATACAAAATTGATCTGGATTATCTTACAGCTGTAAACTATATCGAAAAAAGAATAGTTTAAAAAAAAGGTCTTAAAAATATCGTGATGGTGCCAGTGCAGTTGAAAGTATAAAAACGGTGATAATAAACGTGCTCATAAATCAAGTGCTAATTGTGAAAAAACAATATCTCCAATCGACGAAAGTTGAAATAAAAACTAATGTGTACGTAATAAAACTTTATTCAATAGAAAAATAAAAATGGACACTATACATCTTAGAGGTAACAAAGACTCGATTCAAAAGTCACACTTGACACTCATTTTCGATATGTAAAAACATGAACACAGAATGAAACAAATTCAATCATTATTGACAATAAAGTCTACATAGTCCCCAAGCGGACTGCCTCCTAGAATGTTCTCCTTTGGGATCTTTCTTCGCATCTGACGTATTTTGCTTCTTACATGGGCATGCATACTCCTTCGGTGGCCATCTGGATGGTTGCAGCACAAAGTATCTCCTCCTGCAACCAATCTTACATTTAGAAACCAAAAAAACACAAGCGAAAAATGGAAACCATTTTGCAAGATTGGAAACAGGAGTTAATAACACAAAAAATCTAATTCACATTATATAACTGTTGAAAACTCTTCCGAAACGTTTTCGCTAAACACGCGTACAAAGTAAGGTTTGTTTTACCGGTATATTTTATAACATACTAAGGGCCTGTTTCACAATGTATGGATAAAGTACCTAATAGCTATGCAACACATAAATTATTTGGAACATAAAAGTTCCGAATAAGATACTTCTCGTTTCATGACGCGCTATCTGACAGTCGTGAAACGCAACAAACACTAGTTCATCCTACCAATAAGTAATAAGTAGCTTATTTGGAACTTACCCGGACATTGTGAAACAGACCCTAAATATAAAGAATTTGTGTTGATTTGATAAAAAAAGTATATGGCTGACGTCGAAAATTTAAAAAGCGAAACCAAACTCGAATAAAACTAATGTCAATTGGAGATATTCGTAAGTGTTTATGGAAGAACTAGACCAAGCAAATCCTACCCTCTTCTAGCAAAGAAAACATTGAATCATCCATCGTTCTGCGTAGTCTATAAGAGAGTTGCTGAAAGTAGCCAGGTCTATCTTGTTTAAACAACGTCGCATATCTGTCCCTCATTGCGTTCGGTTCCTTGATGACCCTATAATATTCACAGAACCAAGGGTCTCTATTTATACAGCTCGCGGCTTTAGCGTCAACGGAACACACGCAGTAGAAACAGACATCAATATTATCGTAGTCCAAAAGTGAATCGATTTCACTTGGAACATCTATGTCGGTGTCGTTGGCCGTCAAACTGTTACTGTAGTATGAAGTGGCTCGCAAACATTTGGACTTCGCTTCGTATGGAATCTCATCTCTATGCCAGATGTAATCTAATATAATACACAGAAAATAAGTAAATTTAGATACGTAGTCATTATTGTAGATACCTAAGCTATATTCCTAACATATGTAAATCTGTTATTCAGTAATCCGAGAAACATTTCAACTGCACTGTCCATGAGCACAAACCTCGCCTAATCCGATAAGCCAAAGTTCTATCATGGGCATACGGCAGCCCTTTAGCCATATCTTCTCTTATTAGAGCTAGTCGAATGCATTCATTTACATTTTTTGCTGGTCGTTGAGAGCAGTACTCGTCTTTCCCTTCCACGGAACACACACAAATCTGGCAGGTCTCATCTTTTACGCCTGTATTCATGTGTGTTCGTCTTATTTCTTCATAGTCTTCTTCAGAACTATAGGTTTTGTTTGAGGGATGCTGTATTTTAATTACTGTTCTACCGGGCATGCATTTTAGACCTGAATGTTTGGATTCGTCTATTTCTGACGACGGTGGTTTGTAAGTATCATCTATAAAATCGTTACAAAATATCTTAAACTAATAACTAACAAGTAACAATGCAAACTGCTGTCTACGTGGTTGCTAAGTCATTATCTGTGAAACAGCCATAACATCTCACTTTTTAACTTCGTAATTTTCTACAGATACAAAAATATGATGCAAACTCCTGAATTTCGAGACTGTAAAATAATAAATAATCTACTAACTTAGAGCCTGACGTAATTTAATAGCAACGTTGTTTTTCAAAGTAGGAATTTTATAAAATTTTAATTGTGTCCTATTTTTCTTATTTCATAATTGAAAAGACATTTATAATTTTTGTTTTTCTAAGCATTTCTTTGTTAATCAATATACCTTCGTAGATTTCTTTACAACAAATTATGGTTTTCGGATTTGTGTCCTCTACGATAACAATAATAAAAAAACTGGTTCAAACTTTAATAATAGATGCATAATGAAGGATAGATTATAGGATAAACTTACCGCATTGTGCCAATCCAAGCAAAGCTAGAAACGCAAAGATCAATATCACTCTCTTGTCCATGGTTAAACACTATTTTAAGTTAAGACTTGTTCACTTTATATGAATCGCATGTATTGATTTGATGATTTTTTTATTTTTTGGACAGGGACGGACTTGAGAAAGTCAAGTTCTTTATACGACAGGAGGCAAGCCAGCAGGCGGGTCGTATAGAATTAACTAACCGTTGCCGGCCTTTAAAGCAACCTTTCTCTTATAGGCCCCCAAGTCGTAAATGTTCTGAATTAGGTGTCTCATCACTCATGGGACTTATATTACAAAGGCATATATTTAGGTAAGTCATCATATAAAAATCCTCTCGGAGATCGGCCTCATCCAATCGTTTTTTGTCATGATGTCCACGAAGCTTTTCAGCAGTCGCTATCTTCTTGTTGATGTCACCCCATTTTGATATTATTACCCAAAGGACCGTTTAATTTTGTTGTTCTAATTGTGATTCGTTAAGTTTGAGTGATAAATAAAATATATTATTTTTAACGCCCTTTCCACATCAATCTAGCACTACATGGTAAAGTACTAGGTTTTGTCTATGATTCCTTAAAGGCTAGGGTATTTATATGTAGTAAAGTCATTTAACCCAAATTGCTATAAGTTGTATAAAACTTACAGAAAATCTTAAACCGTTTATATAATTTTAATTTTATAATTTCACGTCTAGCCCTCCCAAATTCCCATAATGATATTTTGTAAAATAATCCGTCCCTGTACCAAATGAATGAAATGCCAATACAATAGTAACTAACTTTAAAATAAGACGGGATCGTTAAATCGTTATCGCTGCACCTGACATTGTTATATCTGTTATTATACACCATGTAATGCCTTACTATGAAAAAGTTTAAAACTTCAGCCTGATACGTAAGCCTTCTAGCCTTTTGGTTTTGAAAAACGAAAATTCCTATCTTAATATATGTATAAATCTCCTGTCACGATGTTTGTCCGCGATGGACTCCTAAATTACTTTTTTTTAAATTAAATTGGCACACCGTGAGCTGTCTGGTCTAACTTGAGATAGGATAGCTTAGATCTTTAATTATAGTCGCAATTTTATACTGGAGAAAGTTTATGTGTGGGGTAGTAGCAACATTGTTAACTTGAATCCTACAAAGACTCAGGTTAATTCGTTTTCTGGCAAGATCCTTTTGTCCTGTCTCCTCAATTTGAAGGCGCTCTCCTTCGTACGTCACACAGCCTCAGTATGCTTGGCTTTAGCATTTCGAAAGATGTCCAATTCCGCAGTCACCTGGAAAAAGCCAAACTGGCTTTCAAGAAGCTGGGTGTTTTGGGTAAGGCTAAGCAGTATGTCACTAAGGCACAACGTAATACGTTGTGAATGGACTGAATCTATAGTGTATACGTTCAACGTATACACAATTCAATGTATACGTTGAACGTATACACTATAGATTCAGTCCATTCTGTTGCATGTAGTGCTTTTTTTAACAGATTTATTAGTATATATGTATTTCAGGGTAACAAATCAGCCACTTCAAGCATGTTTAAAATAGAGTAGGAAATCGTAGGAAAATATTTAAAACAAAATAATTAACAAAAATATTTATTGAAAATCAACTAAAATATAGTATTACAATAACATATGTTAACTTAAGTGTTAACGTATGAAGCTGTCAACATTGTTCACAGTATGGCACAAAAATACTTAAGACTTATAAAATACCTAGTACTAACGAAATGTCTTTCTTAGAAAAAATTACAAATAAACAAAATATAAATTCTAAACCCTGTTACTTAAAAACTTTGCGATTTTTACATATTTGGCACACATAAAAGTATAATCCCTTGGAACAATAAATAGATTCTATTAGTCTATTGTCTATTAATGTCATTTTGGCCCCCATTTGTATATAAAAATCATTAGGTCTATGTAATTCTTTTATTTGTTTGAAGACTTTAAACTCTAGTTTTGTAACGACAACTCTTTTATAAAAGTTAGTATATAGTAATTTTTATCAATTTGTGAAGACTTTAAATAGTAGCGAAAATATTGAAGTTCTATGCAATAGTTTTGTATCTACAACTTCTGTATAAAAGCTTGTGTGTCACTCCCATTTGTTTATAAAAATCATTACATCTTTTTCACAAATTTTATTTGTAAAAATCTAAACACTAGCGAAAATATTGAAATTCTTCCCAACAGTTTTGTATGAATTCTTGTGTAGGGCCACCCTCAAAAGCAATTATATGGATTCACAAAACGAAAATTAGAATAGCCACCATTCGCTATAATTCTCGTACGATTTACATACATCGTATTGGTAATCGCCACCCATTTTTATCACACACGATCCCCATTTAACTATATCACTAGGGACGAGACTGTGTATGGAGGCCAGCCCCCAATAAAAACAGTCGATCGGTAACCAGGGTTTATAGGGGCTTAATTTACGATCGTGTGTTAATGTAAAACCTAGTGTTTTGTTAGCAACTAAATATGTAAAATAAACATCTTCTAAGTTAATCATTGGCACTGAGTAGGCGGCGTGTAGCATTAGCTTTATATATTTAACTGAAAAAAAAAGTAAATTCGTTAATAATCCATTTATTAATGCATTTTCTTGATCATTTTTATAGGATCGTCTTTCGCTGGGGCGGATCCACTTAAGGGTTTTTTGGGCTGCAGCCCAGGTGCCCGTAGATACAAAGTTCTCCAATCCCCATTGAAAACAATAGGCGATATTTAAAAATAAGAATAATATCTTAAATTTAAAAAAATCCAATCATAAAGCGGAATCCCTGAGATTAATATGAGAAAGCAATTGATTCAAAATGTATGGCAGGGGTCAGACGGTCATATGTATGTGTAAATGCGGCGGGAATTAATATTGAGAGTATTGACATAAAATCTAGTTTTTTAAAATTTTTGAATTTTTTTTTTAAATATCTGTCAATATTTATTGACTGTGTGTGGGTGTTGAATTGGAGGAATCAGTGGTGGGTGGGTCACTTTTTTTAACAAAAGAAAAATACGTAAAGTATTTGTGTAAAAAAATAAAGTTCATAACTGATTACGAAAATTTATTTTATTAATTAATGAACTTACCTTAATATAGCATTAAGTTTAAGTTAAAGTTTGGTCTGTATTATGGCAATACAGACCTTACTTTTGTCGTCTATTTTTACGAAACACGTCTATTCCCAAGAATGACCTTCTGACTACTGACGATATTAAAGTCAATATGTATCGAAAGGGTAGTACGACCAGTTAATTCAATATAACGATCGCGATATTTATTGACCATCTGACCCCTGCCTAGAGTTATCCCCAAATTACCGTTTATTAAATAGCCCGTGCCAGATAAATAATGGGGCACAAAGTCATCTTGAAGCAGCCAGCGCGGAATGTGCCATTTACTGTGTGTATCCCTATGAAGATAGGTATTTGACTTCCGGTATCCTGGAAAAGCAAAAGAATATTAAAGGTCCAGTAACCATAGTTTTCTTTGCCACTCGGATACATGTGTGCAATAGATGTAAGGTTTTGTATATCATATTATTATCGTATGAAAATGCTCACGTGACAAAATGTGGGCTAAATTCCGTTAGCGTTACGCCTGTCGAAAAGTAATTTTGTCTGAGGCCTTTGTGTATGTGTGTTTTAATCTTAGTCGCATTCATCATCACTGAAGGCCGCTTTGTTGCATATGTCCTCCATAGCCCCCTGTCTTTGAAAAGCCTTAGTGCCTAACACGCGTACCGATCTTTTTTTTTATAATAGAACAGGGGGCAAACGGGTTGAAGGTTCACCTGATGTTAAGTGATACCGCCGCCCATGGAGACTCTCAATGCCAGGGGGCTCGCGAGTGCGTTGCCGGCATTTTAAGAATTGTAACGCTCTTTTTCATCCTTTACGCAATCTAAGGATGCATAAACATATAGTCAGTCAGCTACAACTAATAACGTCAATGTCAAATTCGATCAAAACCTATATAGACTATACTAGTATCAATTTACATGAGTCAGACGACGACAGTCTATCTAACTCAATAATCAAGATGAAATCTTCCAAGATCCATATAAATGGTGCCACATGAGTACGCGCTTACCTATTAGCACATTCTCAGCATTCTCCTCAACTATTTGTCTCAACTTCCATGGATTAACCAGGACATCATCATCAGTCTTGAACAGGAACTTGGATGAGGGGCATCTACTAATGGTCCATTCCAGCATGAGACCCGTTTTTATGGTGAGGTTCTGGTAGTGGTCTTTGAAATTGTATATTATGATGTCACTGTGCAGTTTCGCTTCTAAATAGTTGTCTACCTAAAACGAGCTTTGTTAAACAATTGTATACCCGTAAAAAGTTGAATAGGGGAGTAAGGGAAGAACGGAACTAACACCTTCAGAATACTGTATCTTCTGTTCTGTAAAACAAGTTCTGATGGACACTGGCATACTTCCATGTCTATTATATCGATTCTAAATGTAGATTTCTAATAAGGCGCTATTAAAGTACATTTGAGTAAGACGAAGGGCTATGTTCACTTTTTCAGTTGAAAATTGAAGACAAACTAAGAAACAGTGAAATACACACAATACACATAACAAACGTCGTAACACACTCAAATAGTTGACATGGACGTTTGTGATGACAGATGGGTCAAAAAACCTTAGTTGGAATGGCCCAGTGGCGAGATAATGACACCTACCAGAAACCCGGGAAAATGAAATATAGCGGAGAAATATTGGAAATTGTATCGAAGATGAGAACCTGACAGAGGTGACAAGTGGAAGGATTAAGAACAGGACGGACAAATAAATACAATAACAAACTCAATGAAATCCTTATATAGTAGTCAAATATAGGCTATTTTTTATTTATATGTATTCTGTGAGATTTAAAAAAAAAGTTCCCTCACCATTACATCATCTTCAGTATATCCATCAAGGCCTAACACAAAGAGCGTCACTAAATGTTTGCCCCAAGTGCTTCTAATTGCTTCCCGCGCTTCAAATCGGCCTGGTGATGACGTCACTAAAACTAAAATGTCTCCACATGGGGCTTTGGACGGTTCAATTAGCACCGGACTGCAAATTCAAAAACATACTTGTATAAGTTATAAATGATAAATTAAATATTTCTTATAGTAGATGATTTTGTTATGAACACAAAATTTGCCTTCAGCAAACAGACAGGCTCATCTGATCGTAAGTGATATCGCCGCGGCCGATATACCCATGGACACTCAATGCCAGAGTTTTAAGTTGTCAGCCTTTTAAGAATTAGTACGCTCTTCTCTTGAACAACCGTAAGTCTAATTGAAAATTTGCAAAAACTGCCTTAAATAACACTAAGGGAACAGATTAATGATAAGAAGGAATGTAAAGTCTAAGAAATTATTTAAAATAATTAAAAAAGCTCAGTTAGTCATATAATGTTTTAATACCAATTTTTTTTATATTTACGTCTTCATTTACGTATCTTTAGATATATGAGTCGCTATAAATATTTATCGCAGAAACAAATGGTTACTAAAGCAATAAAAAATTAACAATTGAAGTATCGTGTAAGCCATGCGAAAACTTGGGACCGGATTACTTTTTTTATTAGCTACACAAACGAACTCAATTGCTTGATAATTAGGAATATACAGAAAACTGATCTGCTGTAAACAAATACCCATGGCCATTTGGAGTGACCTTTTTTGGTATCAAGGTACAATCCCTTCGTTATCGCGATAACGTGTATCCGATTCAGTGGTGTAACTTGGGTGAAACCCGGTGCGAAAGTTGGTGGTGTCACCCCATCGAAAGAAAAAAGCAATAAATTTTATATGATAACGGACATGGATCACTAATTAAAAGATTGCGAGTATGGGACGGACGGCAACGACAGCGTCAGGCTCTTTTGCGGGAATCCCCGAATTCTACATAGAGCTGAACTAGTGCTAGTGGAGGAATCCTTGAAAATGAATTTTTATGCTAGCGATTGATTTTTTTCTGTTTGTACATTGTTCTTAAAGTTGAGAGACCGGGTGCAACGCCCCCGCCCCGCCTTTGCTACGCCACTGATCCGACAACGTTGATGACTTCGGGGTAAGGAAGTGACGTAAATAACATTGGTTTCATTGTTTAATGTTTATAAGAACTCGTAAACTCGCCAGTGTGTCAATCAAAAGGATAAACGCACGAAAAAATTTTGAATAACATTATCGTCTGGATTAGAACTACACATAAAACTTTCAACTAACAAATAATCGTAACGTCAAAAAAGTCCAAATTCGTCGCAAAAGAATTGAAGTGTGAATGTTTACGAAATGTATTGTATTGATACCCGCCTTGTGTTGGACAACTATTTATAAGGCGTCAAAAAATATGCGTGTAAAGCTAACCGCTATGGTATACTCACATATTATCGATGTACTCCTTTAAATTTCTATTCCTTTGTAAATGGTACAAGTCTTCTTCGGCCACGGTGGTCAGTAACAGGCTGGAGACTGTGTCGATCATAAGCCAGCACCACATAAGTGGCACGCATATAACAAACAGAAGAAACAACGCATACGGGCTGTTTCTTCTTGGTACTAAAAAATTTAACGTAAATTTGAAATGTAAGAAAAGCTAATACTCATTACGCTTTTAACTAAAGTAAGTAGGTACTTTTTTCTGAATTCAAGGAAAAGCACGTGTAGGTACTTACAAATTATTATATATATATAATTAGATAAACTTACATATGGATTTAATCTTTATAACTAGATACTAAAATTCACATAGTACTTTTTGATTTTACTTTTTTTTTGCAGTAATCGTGTTAAAACTAAAAATTATATTCGTAGAAGCGATCGCTATTTCATTTAATTTATTAGTTTTATATAATATTTTGATATGACAGGTCGTACATATTATTTTAAGGTTTTATATTTAGGCAGGACAAAACGAATGTAAGCTAGGCTCCATAAATGTCAATAAATTATCGAAAACTTACCCAATCGGCTAATCCAGTTAAATCGCCTCATTTTTAGTTTGAAACACATTTCAGATCACATTTCACACGATGTCCACACCCTTTCGCGGCAAGAACCATCACTATTAAGCAATGACCACTCCACATACGTTATCTGCATAATATCGATAACAAATAGTCACTTCAAAACTTATCAGTAATATCAACGGCAGATAGCGAGCTCGAAAAAACTGTTCTTAACCGTTTAAGTTGTACTGGGAATATGATGTTTAGTCAATCCAAATTAACACAATAACACCTGTTGTCAGTAATGTAAAAACATATAGATATAAAAAAGGTTACATTAAATATCAATTAAAATCCTAATTTATTGTCGTTTAATCGCGCGTGTGCAAAGATATTAAATATTAATTGCTTTATAATTTCTGATTAACTGTCAATACTTAACTAATTATGACCGTTAATTTTGTTAAGTCTATTATAAGAATATTCTGGGAATTACATACATACCTACTATCGCGAAAATTTTATAATCTAATCGTTTAAAGAGTATTATTATTTTAATATCAAATTGAATTTAAAATAACAAGTTAATAAAAATTTATATGTAATAAATTTTATAAAATCTTGAAAGTTAATTAAGGAGAAGAAGACAATAAAACTCTGTGAAGTGTGACGTCGTATTTCCTTATTATTACTGTCAATTGTCAAATAATGTTAATTTCTGTTTGCCATTAGTGGAACTTCAAAATTCAAATAATCAAATCAAGTATAACTTAACAGTTAAGCCAGATTCATTTTTTATAACAATATAAAATTATAACCATATATAATAAGTATATAAAATTATAATTAACATTTTCCAAGTTCCGATCCAATTTCCTATCCAATAAAATAAATCTAAGAACGCTCTTTTTAACTTTTTGCTTGGCTGACGCACAAATTATTTAATAACATTAACTTAGGTATATAACTAGAATTAGATTTGTTAAGATTCACTTTCTTAATTTGTTTTTGTATTTAGACTTTTCTACCTTAATTCTATATATTGTACGTTTATTGAATTTTACATTAACAATTTGATTTAAAAAAGATTTTGAAAATTAATTTGAGTTGTAGGCTGAATTTAATCAATTAACGTTCAATTTGGGTCAATTTTATGTTATCGACATTAAAACGAAGCAATTCTATATCAAAGTCTATTTTATCTGCGTAATACAATATATCTCAACTGAAGCCTGTTTTAGTATTTCAATACAAATACCTATTTCTCCCCCGAGATTCCTTTTTCAGACCTAAAGCCTCGATTATTATTACCATTCCCGTAGAATGTATTATACCGTGTAGTGATATCGTTTCATATTGTACATAATATATGATTTGTTATAATCCTAAAAAACTACATCTTCTTTTTACTACTATACGTTTCCAAACCTTATTTTACCCAAAATGACTTCAAGAAGAGAATCAAGAATTAAAAACGTGGGCATAGTAAACAGTTTTTATGTATGGCGTTGAGTTGTTATAATGTGTCAATAAATATGTATAAGAAATACGTACCTATTCTTATACATATTTATTTCTTTCATTTTAAAATAAGATTTGTTTTATTTAGTCCAATCATACAAGGTTGAAAAACTTGAGACAATGGTTTGGTCAAAGCACCAATTCATTGTTTAGAAGGGAGGCATCCAAAATTAATATAGATATTATGATTATGATCGCCAACCTTTGCAAGGAGGTCTAATTTCAAAAAATAAGAGTAACGCTACATAAATTCCCACCAAGCTGAAAATGCAATGAAAAATAAAATTTGAAAGTTCTCCATCATTCCCCTCTAAGATTTTTTTTTTATTCAAGGTCAAAGGTCAAACAAACGAGTTTTTCGCGATGTTCAGCAAAACGGTAAGTTTTATCATAAAAATACCTTGGACAAAAAGAAAGATTTGTAGATCATAAAATTATCTACAAAAAATGTATCAATACTTTTTTTTCTACGAGCCACCGTTTTTGAGATATGTCGATTCAAAAAGTTGTAGCGGCTGTAAAGTCCCTTCGTACATAACAGTATTGAGCTATAAACTTCCTCATTTGACCTCCGTATATTCAGATGAGGCTTTTGCAATTCTAGAGGCTGTTTTGTACGCTGAGTCCCACAACCTGAATAAAGTTACAATTTTTTCGCGCGCTAAGTACACTGCCTTATAGGTGGCGTGGAAACGAGCATATTATGACGATTACAACTTTTTGAATCGTTATATCTTAAAAACGGTGGCTAGTAGGAAAACAAGTAGGTACTGATACATTTTTTGTAGATAATTTTATGATCCACAATTTTTGTCCGACGTATTTTTATAATAAAACTTACCGTTTTGCTGAAAATCACGAAAATCTACTTTTTTTGACCTTAAGAAAAAAATTTTTTTAAAAGAGATGTCTAAATTGATTGGACTAATTATTATACTTTTAATTTACATGACATGCTATAGGATAAACATAAGTTTCTTTATGCTGTAAAGCTCTGTATATCAAAACTACAATCTTCAGAATGTTACATAAATTTCAATCTATATAAATTACATAATGTTTAATTTTCTCGGTCTCTGGCAGAATGACCAGAGCTGTGGAACACTCTGCTCCTCAGCATAATGCTGAGCCAGGGCCATTTACAGCCACAGCACACACGCAATATATGCTTGAGACAAACCGAAGGGGAAAGGAAAAAAATAATATACCTCTCTTTATATCTTTTATTTAATTTTTTCTCTTTGATTACTGCTGTGTTGTGTATTTATGTGTGTGTGTTTTGTTTGTAATAAATAATATGTGTATGTCTATGTCTAATTTAAATAAATACTAACTGTACATTAAAACAAAACATTCTTAAACATTGATTTATTTATTATTGCGGATTTTTACATTCTTAGTTGAAACCACATACACATACATTACTTCACATTGCTGGATATCTTTGTTAACAATGCATATTATTGAGACTTAAACTTAAATCAGACAAAAACATTGAATTTTCCTTCACAGAAATTGTTTAGGAAATGTATAGTTTACTGACTAAATAGAGAAGGTAAAGAGAGAGGGAAAAATAAAATCTTATCTTTATAATTTTAAATATTCAGTCAGAATAAGCGCAAATTATGACTCCAATACGTCTTGTCTGTAAACAGCCTTCAATTAGTTTAAAGTTGTTTGAGCTTATTTATCATCTGATGGTTGTTTCACCCAGAATCCCCAAGGAGCATGGCCATCATGTTTTGTCGGACCTCTGTACACCTTGATTTGAACTCTAGGCACTTCACCTGGAATTATTATATATAATATTTATCGTATTTAAAACTACAAAAATAAAAATAGTTGATTAATGGAAATTGGAAAAAAATGAAATTTCATTGATCTGTATCAATCACAACACATAGTGTACTTATGGGTATTGGTGTAGTGATTCCGAGACATACTGCTATTATGATATTATAATATGTACTTAAAGTTGTTGTTTTACTACAAGAAAAGATTCTGAGTTTGAGATAGATTAAACATTAACCTCTTCTATCCACTTCCTGGCCTTCATCATCATCAAATTCATTTGGTCGGGCAGTAACTAATGCAATCAGCAAAACCATTAGTACTACAATAGAGACTTTCTGAAATATAATTAATAATAAGAAAATATTGTCACAGATTTTTATTTCTGATCATTAATTTTTCCATAGAAAATGGTTCCATAGTGTCAAAAAAATTAATATTACACAATCTTAATTTTTTAATCATTCCTTTCCCTTTTTTAACTCTTGTGATTTCAATTATATTAATATAAATAATGAACAGGCAAGGTGCTTTTGATTTTATATTATAATAAACAATTATTTAGTCATAATATTCATTCAATATTCTCTTACAAAAATATGCTATTATGTATGTTTTTAACTCAGATTTATGACTAGAGTGACACAGCTATGGCGTCAGGTATATCATTGGTCGACTCTTTTTCACTTTCACTTGATGATGAACAATCCGATAACTCTGCATCAATCCACAACTTAGCTTTCTTCTTCTTCTTGAGTACTTCGTCCGATTTACGTTTTCTTTCACCTGAGGTTCCCGCTGCCTGCCACCCTGCATCTACAGCTGAACTCACACGTTCAGGTAACTCTTGACGCTCTTTCTCATAACTGGGATTCAAATTAACCTCAATCTTCGGCTCAGCAAGCAGTTTCTCAAGCTTTTTCTGTTTTCTTTCAATAGCTTCTCGTTCTCTTTCGTCTTGACCTTCTAGCCACTTTCTTAGACGCTTTTCTTCGTTGATATCACGTAATCGACGACCGGAAAGATCTCGGCAAGCTTCACGATTTGTTGTTTTTTCGATTTGAGCGCCAATCGCCCTCAACATAGAACCGAAACCGCCTTTTCCTCCGATTAATCGTGTAGACAGTCTAACAATGTTTGATTCGTGGAGAACCACACCAGGATCGGCTAACTTTCCATTTATAGTTACGTATATATGGTTATAGGGAATACCATATTGTTTAAAAATTGTTTGCTTCAAATCATGAATATTATTGCAAGGTGTTAAAGGTGTAATTATCTTGTTTTCGAAATAAATGATAGCACTCATGTTTGAGGCCGTGAAAAAATAAATTATTATATGGATACAAGTTTAGTCTATATGTTACTATAGTACGTTAGCTTGATTTCACTTTACACTTTCACATCAATTATTATGATCTAAATTCTTAAAAGAATAATAACATCCATTTTGAGAAAATAAATCCTTACTCTACACTCCACAGATAATAGAAGTTGGATGCTTAATTAATGTAGATTAGTATAATAAACCATAGACAAAAACAAACATTGCCCCAGCACATATGAATTGATTTTTACTTAATGACTGCTGTACACATCTTCAAAAGCTTTTTACTTCGATTTATATGAATGATTTTACGTAGTTCACCATGCACACTTCGGTTAAACTCATAAAATGTTTAACTGCAAAACTGTTTAGTAAGACCCTTTAATTTGAAGATTAAATTTTTTTTAAGCAAGGAAAACAAATACTGATTAATTAATGGTGATTTTAACAGTAAACATACTCACATTGAACAACATAATGATAATTATAGATGTTTATTTCAATAAATTAATTGTAAAATTAAAAAGCAACACGACGGGTAACAATCTTTAGCACTTATACTATTAAATGAAAGGCGAAAAACATCCCACAAAATTCTTGTTACCTGCTTTTATAGTATAGCAATAGTAATCGATTTGCGTTCTGTTAATTTCATGGATAATTGAGCATTGAATTCAGAAAAAAGTGAAAGTGAGAAATAATATTTTTTGGAGCATCCGTTCCGCTAACCGTACTCTATAAACTTGTCCCCGATACGATTAAAATAATTAGTATGAATCTAAGAGCGTTTTCACATCACCCGATCCGATATCGGTGTCGGACGCCGATCCGATATCGGGGTAAGTAAAATGTATGGAATATGTACCTGTCTTTCATAGTGTCCGGCCCGATATCGGATATCGGAGCCGACACCGATATGCTGGCGGCACTATCGGACACCTGTGAGCCGTCGGGCGATAATGTTTGTATGTGTGCTATACGTGTATCTAAATTGTCTCTGTGTGCGTAGACCCCGATGCGTGGCGGCCATTGTTTACAGTTTGGTAGTCATCATGGCGTCGTCTTCATTTAAATACGATATAATATATAATATAAATACGATATAATGAGATGAATTAGCAAATAATTGAATGTGGATTCACTCATACGAAAGTAATTAAAAAACTTGCTAGGTGCTTTTTGTAGCTTGCTAAAAAGAGTATAAAAAGCTCCCTCTGAATATCTAGCTTCCACGATGGGATGTATCCAATACTGTCTGTGAACAGATCTTTTTTTGCGTCTCAAATATAATAGATACAGCAAATAAAGTTTTCTATTATAGTCTGCCATGATGACCTGCGCGCACTAAGCTTATAGAGCAAATGGCCGTATCGGAACGATTTTGTCGGAAATATGTGAAAATAGCATATGGTGTCGGCTTATCGGATATCGGTTATTGGGTCCTACACCGATATCGGATCGGGTAATGTGAAAACGCTCTAAGGAATACATAAACCCAAAATAACTGAACAATTTTTTTTTGTAAATATTATTGCTAATATAATTCTAACTTTGTCCTAGATTTTTAGGTCTTTTAAGTTACAAATAATTGTCTTTCTAATATCTTTATTATGTAAGTATGTATATATGTATTTACAAAAACATATAATATTATCGATTTACGTAGAAAACGTCTATGACGATTTTGCATAGACTAAGGATGCATTAATTGATTTTTGCATTGTTGTTATTGTCTATGGTTCCAATAAACCGCCATTATTTTCGTTGCACGACTGTCAAAAAGT
The DNA here is from genome assembly GCF_905147795.1 of Pieris rapae. Classification (NCBI taxonomy): domain Eukaryota; kingdom Metazoa; phylum Arthropoda; class Insecta; order Lepidoptera; family Pieridae; genus Pieris; species Pieris rapae. The sequence continues at coordinate 2,103,323 of NC_059513.1, forward strand.
AGTGTCCAATAAAATTGGAGCTTTTTAAAATTTAACAGGAAGTTGTCTCCTTGTAACAGCCGATTAGTGTTAAAGAATTTTGATTAAGATCGTATTATGGCTCAAAATATTAATCCACATTATGCATCGTCATCTAATCCTTCCAAACAAAACGAGGACACAATAAAATTGAAGGACAATCACGCTGTGAGCAAACGGTAAGTTTTGTTTAATTATGACGAATTAAAGTCCTTTTCATCGATTATTTATACAAAGCCTAACTTTACCGTAGATTGCAAAAGGAACTCATGGAGTTGATGAGGTGTGCTGACAAAGGAATATCTGCATTTCCCGAAAGTGAAAACTTGTTCAAATGGATTGGCACAATTAACGGACCCTTGGATACCGTTTACGCTGGTCATAAGTATAAATTGGCCCTCGAGTTTCCCAATTCATATCCGTACGCCCCGCCGTTAGTTAAATTCATCACGCCTTGCTTTCACCCTAATGTTGACACTTGTGGATTAATATGTTTAGATATTTTAAAAGACAAATGGACAGCTTTGTATGACGTCCGCACGGTTTTACTCTCAATACAAAGTTTGTTAGCAGAACCAAACACTCAGAGTCCATTAAACCAGCAGGCTTCATGTTTATGGGCAAACCAGGGTGAATATAAGAAATATTTAGATGAATTTTACAACAAACATAAAGACTTATAGTTTTTCCAATTTCATTATAATTTGAGTGGTGTATGTATGCTTGCAACCGAAAAACCAATTTCAGACCTGAGCGTGAGGAAAAATTATGTTAAAATTTAATTTATTTTATTTTAAACACATCTCAGGATTGAAACAGAATAATGTATATTGTAAATCACTGGCAATTATAATTCTTTAGTGCAATTTTATCTGATGTTTTTTATTATATATAATATCCCTTTCTATACATAAAATTTAGGACTTTTTATACTGTGAGAGATATTTACATGACAGCAAGCAATTTTGCAGTTAAAATGACAGTAGAGATTGACTTTCACCTGTACTGCTTATAATCAACTAATAGTATAATAATATTAAAAGCATGTTTAATTTAGACCTTAACAAAATATTTCACTAATTAAGCCAATTATCACATTAAATACCCTCCAAACTCAATAAACTAATAATTTTGCACAAGTTTTGCATTGGTCATTACATATAGACTTTTATATAATTAATAATATATTTTTTATAACAAAAATATTTCTAATAATCAGTATCATTTATTGATTTAATATAACAAAGATTTTTTTACTATGTAAAATATTAAAATCAAAAGCAGGTCATATATTACTATTCAGTTAAATTACCTGTAATTCCAATGATATCAATACATTTCATCATAGATTGCAGATATAAAATGATGTGATTCAACAAGGTTTTGACAAAACATCTTAGTAGTTAGGATTTTTAAGAATAGCAAGCAGCAATTAATATAGTTTTGGAGAATAATGATTAAGTATTTTTATTTATTCTTACTATAATATATAAAGCCTTACTTTAATATAAATAAATATTAGACTAGATTTTATTTTAGATTTCCACTTAGGTTGTAATTGTTAACAATTAAATTCATTTTATTTGAATTATTTTACAAAAAAATATCGAAGTTTGTAATAGACATGAACTTAAGATTGCAAAGTATTTAGCTTTTTTTTTTCAAAAACAAATTTAACAATTATTTAATTTCATTTTGTCGTAAGAATATAGGAACAAGGTAAGTAAACCTAGCTTGTTATTACTATCAATACCACATTCTTATTTTACTATAACACTATTTTTAGTTGCTATGTATTTATCATACTAATTTGCTCTTTATTAACAACAATATTTCTGATATAAATATATGTAATTATTTGAATAAGTATTGATTGCTTAAGCAGGAAATTCAAACTTAAACAATTATTAAAGTTAACAATTTATTATACATAAAGTGTTAACTTTTAACTATAATTAATAATATAGTCATTATTATAGTTGTAACAGCCAAAATTAATAAACAATGAATCTTTCTATTTTTACGCTGATATCGTTCTGCTTTTTGCAATTGTTTAAAACCCTCATGCACTTGTACTTGGGTTTGCTCAATATTATAATCTATTCGATCTAATATTGTACCTTGTTCGTGAACCATATGAGCTAAATCTTTGAAAATATCATTTAAATCAACAATAGAGCGGACAATTTTATTCACCTCTTGTTCCCTTTCCGCAATCATTGCGGTGTTTTCTTCTTCCATGAGTAGCAATTGCTTTTGATGGTTCTCATCTTCATAATTTGAAGTACTTGGTAGAGAAAAAAGTAAGTCTGTTTGATTGTTTGTAAGGCCTGGTTCCAAGTCATTATCATTTAAGCTAAGTTCTTCAAAGTTTGGTAAATCAAAGTAGGCTTTTGATCGTTCTTCTCTTGATGTAAGAGATATGAGATAGTTTGATTGTGCCGTTCGGAATATTATACTTAAATCCTGTAATGCTGTGACTAAAGCTAATACCACATTGTTTGCAAGTTTTTGTTCTGATTTGTTTCCTGAAAGGTATCAATATCAGTATAGTGATTATACACTCACAATATAATTTGTAAACGTAAGTCAAATGGTCACTCATTTTTTTAGTCATGGAATGGAATATATTCCAAGTTTCAAAGTTCTAAATTGTATAAAAACAATAACTTTAAGAGTAAAATCAGTAAAGTACAGTTTAAAACTTACCATGACGAACCTGAGCTTTGATATTTGTGATTCTTGCATGAGCTTGTGTAAAGTGTTTGCCTATATCAGCAGCTAGCCTCTCAATGTGCTGCTGCTCTCCACTGTCATCTAATGCTGGTCGTCGTATCTGTCGATCATGACGACTTTGTAGCTCAGATATTTTTGTTTTTAACCTGAAATATTACAATTTGTAAGTTTTTGCTGACAATTTTTTTGAGACTAAACAACAAAAGATCAATCGGAACAACTTCGAAATAAGAACCGTATACCAACCTTGATATAATGTAATGTGCTTCCTCTAAGGAATCACTCCAGATTGGTGGATTAACTTCTATTCTTATATCTAGCCCGGCTTCTATGTCATCTGTGGTTGCTTTCATCAGCATAGCACCTTCATGATCATTATCATACCCCTACAATTTCTTTTAAATTGTAACTGCTTTCAAGAGAAAGTATCTAAATAAAGAACTATATATATAACCCATCAAGCTTAATTCAGTTTGTTTGGATGATATAAAATTATTCTATAACTACCCGAAAGTAAATTACTGCATATATAATATTTATACATGTTATCGTAAATTATTAATTTTATTACCGATTCTGAAAAGAGATTTCGGCTGTGAATTGCATTATTTCGCATTAATACAAACACCTCAGTTAAACTTCTAGACACCATTTTTGTAGTATATTTTGTACTGCAACAAAAGATCTACTAATAATATGTACTATCGCATATTTTTAGGCTTTATAATTTTCTGTCGTAATATAATGTCGTAATAACGTAATTTAAAATGGAATTAACAATAATAAAACAAAAATTATTATTAGATAGATAAGTATTAGTATATTTTTACAATCTTCGTGTAAAGTCAAAATGAAAAGTAGTGTCGACTGTCGGTAAAGCCGCAGAAAAGTCTGACTGTCTGACACACACAACTTATATTAACTGACAGTGACGATCGGAAATCGGAATGTAATTGTCAATTGTGTAGTGTGTACGCACAACACAGTACAGTGTACACACATATTATATTGTTATAGATTTGACTAATAAATAGTTGTGTTTTCTATAAATATTACTGATTCGTATGATTTTTTTATCAGTGTCCAGAATTATATGATCTCAAAAATTTATTTAATATTGATACAAGTAGTAATCTACTTGATTATCGCAAAAAGTTATGAGTAGTGTACAAGACACCGGCCCTGAGACATTTCAACAATTTCCTTCGAATAGAATTATAGTAATTCATCCGGGTTCTTTCTACGTTCGTATAGGTAGAGCTTCGGATCTACTGCCCGTAAGACAACTACACTGCATTGCGAGAAAACGTCGCCCAGAAGGTAAAATATTTCGAGATTCTTTCGTTCCGCCAAGTGTTCCTAAAACTAAAGAACTTATCGAAGAATTAGAAGAATGTCGTTTGCAAATATCTCATACTCTACAATCATGCATGCAGTCAAATGGAGCAAGAAGATATGCTACACCACCACAACAAATAGCTGCTTTTAATCGTAGATCATTACCAGAAGCGGTTAGTGATGGTGAACCATGGCCTCAAGTTGAGTGTGACATTATTATAGGAGATTTAGTCCTTGATGTAGATCCAGAGCTACCATATAATATTCATTTTCCATATAAAAGAGGAGACTTTAACATACATTCTGAAGTAGGTGGTTCTATTTCATCAGTTTTAAATGATTTATATACAATTTGGAGCTCTATAATTGAATATAAATTAGGCATAGCACTCATTGAACTTGTTAAGTACCGTTGTGTTTTACTAATACCAGACATTTACAATAGAAGTCATTTAAAATATTTAATGTCACTTTTATTAAGAGATTTAGGTTTTGGTGACTGTTTTCTAGTCCAGGAAAGTGTTGGTGCCACATTTGGGGCAGGTATAGGATCAGCCTGTGTAGTGGATATTGGAGACCAAAAGACTGCAATCTCATGCGTTGAAGATGGAATTTCACACAAGACCACACGGTTACGTATGGATTATGGAGCTGGAGATGTCTGCCAAGCTTTATCATGGATGTTTCATAAAAGTGCATTTCCCTACAAAGATTGGAATGAAAATATACCTAGAGATGTTATTTTAATGAGGAATCTTTATCATGATTTTTGTCATGTAAATCTTGATGTTTGTGGGCCTCAAGAAAAAACATTTTTAGTAGACCATCCTGGTGACATTGTTAATAAATACACTTTACAAGTAGGTGATGAATGTATTATATCACCACTGGCACTCTTTTACACAGATTTGTTAAAAATTACAGGAATAAAAACAACAAAAATCCAAAATCGGCAACCAAGTGACCCAGAAGATCCATTTGATGCTGAATTTTTGAGAGAAACAGGAAGGAAAAAAGAAGTAGTTGATCCAACTGTAGCTGAGCAACAAACAGAAACGGCTAATGAAGCTCAGCCCTCAACTAACACTGAAGAAGACATTGTTGTTGATACTTTAGAAGGAGGACCTGGAGACATTGTTACTCTAGCACCTGGTCAAGTTTTAAGCTTAGATGCAGCGATATTACAAAGTATAGATCGGTGTCCTAATGAAGAACTTAAAAGAAAAATGTACAGTAGTATTCTAATCATTGGAGGAGGTGTTAAAGTTCATGGACTTAACTTATGGTTGCAAAATAGACTGGCATTACAAATTCCATATGCATATAAAACTGAACAGTTAGAAATAGTAACATCACCTAAAGATATTGATCCTGCTAGTACTGTCTGGAAAGGAGCAGCTGTGATGTCATGTTTAGAATCTGCTATTGAGTTGTGGATAAATCAGAGTGAATGGAACAAACATGGACTTAAGGTTTTGCGGGAGAGAGCACCATTTATTTGGTGAATATTTGACATACTTGTTTTTTATTTTAAAACTATTCTCTGTCTTCTATCTGTTAATAGGTATTTTCAAAGGCTTTTCTTTCAATAAAATGCAGATGTATAATGTTTCCCTTATTATATAGAGGATTGGAAGTAAAATACATAACTTTTTAAAACAATATATTTAAAAAGTGTTGGCAAAAAAGAGATTCAGAATGATTATGTTAAAGATATCTTAAATCTATTAAGTCTTTCACTCATTACAACAGTAAATTGAGTATGCTCTTATACTAAAAAATTTTTTATAAAAAAATATATCACTAGTTTTAGTGGCATGAGTAATATTTCTGATTATAAAACTATAACTTATTTGTATAAATGCATTTTGTACTTTTTATGAAAAAAATAATATTTTTAACTAACTTCCACATCATCACCTTTAAAAGAAACAGATAATGTAACACTAACTTTTGGATGGAAGCATGCATAGTACATCAACATAAAAACTAATCCTATCATGTATGGAATAATGCTTATTACTAGGACTGGATAAAAATATATTGATATTCTCATTGCTTCATCTACAAATAAAAACCATAAAATACTACATATAACATTTTGTATTCCACATATACTGTAGTATAAGGCATATCTATATCTTGTCCGGCCTTCAACTGGTAAAATATATGTAAATAAGTATACAGCTCCTAATGCTAGAGAGAAGAAGAATTCGGCTAATTTATTTTGAGTGCAAAATGTTGATTGGTCAACTAATTGTAACCAAGTTGTCATTATGAGAATATGTATAGTACAAGCAAGAACAGTCCAGTATGGAAACAGGTAGGCTATTATTGATATTGATGTGATTCGGCTCACTGAAAAAATAAGATTAGTTATAATTAATGAATCCCAACAAATTTAAAAAATGTAATTAACTAATGGTTTTAAATAAATTTTGTATCTTTTATATATTACTTACATGTAACCAAGAAATGCCATATCACTTGGAATGCAGTACCAAACCACGTAATATTGTTTTTATTTTGCTGGGCGTATCGCACGGCTCGCTGATAAGCTGCAAGACACCATCCCATGCCCACAATTGATGAGCAGATAGATAGCAGTTGGTGTACTATGAATTATAAATTTTATAATTTGTTAAGAATCCTTACAATTTTATTAATGTAAAAATGCATGTATATATATGTATAAACTCATTTAAAAGCTATGCTTTTATCAATTATCACAACATATTGAAAATTGAACCGAAAAAGATATAATTTTCATTTGTTGATATTTTTTTTCAAAGACAGTTTCAACTACAGTGATTAGGCCAAAATATTTAATACTATTTATCTGTAGTTCTTTTAAATTACTTATCACAGTATGACATGAGACAAACTTACTAGCCAGTTCATCATACTGTCGCATCAGTAAACTAGTCTGCAAAACTTGCTGTGGGGCTGCTTCTAAAAAGCATTCAAATATTCGAAGTAATGCTGCATCAGAATCCTCTTTCAGCATTAAACTATAGTACATTCTCTGGGATGCCTGATCACGTTTATGTGCAGCTCGACGAGATTTGATAGCATAGCTGAAGAAAAAAGAGAAAGTATTGCTTTTGACATCAGTTATATATAAAACACTTGTTTTGTTTTTTTTAAAATTAGTAACTGATTACTCAATTATTTTTAGCCCATATCATTTCCTTTATTTCATATTGATTTTTAAAAGTAATTTTACTAACATGAGAGCATCAGCAAATCGGAGAATTGGTGCCATTTGAAGAACTAGTATGAATATTCGAAGCCATTTCCTCTTTGTGAACTCATTACTCAATGAATCTTGCTGCTTGTCTTGAGAGTACCTATAAATATATTATTATTAAATAACAAATATATTACTTAAAACTACAGTAAAAATAATCATTTTTACTGTAGTTTAAAAAACCTTTTCAACCAAGGGATTTTGTCAAATTATGTCTACTACAAAGTGCTGTTGTTTTACAAATTAATGTAGATCCTGTTCTTGGTAATTAATTATTTATGATATATAAAATAGTGGTTAATACGCATATGGTAACAAGATAGGCAACAAAGCAGTGCATGTTTATTGCTTAATGCAATATTATGTATATATAAGTTAATGCATTACAATACAAGTCTATGACTAAAGTAATGAAATTTCTAGTAACTATCTTAAATTAATGTTTTATTTTTGTTTAGTTTCAAAGAATGTATCAGTCAAATCAAATTTATTTGTATGCATTCAACATTATTTACAAATGACAATTGCCACAAGTAAATAAATTTATACTATGAGTAATATCTTGCAATGAAGGCTTTATTTACGACCTATATTTGATCTCAAGAAAATAAATTATGAAGTGCAGGTACTTACATTCGAACAGAAACAGCTGTATTCACGAACGCCGGTAAAAGTATAAAAACCAAAGTCCAACCAAATTCCATCATCTTACGAGATAAGCAATACTGTACGGCAACATTAATATCTAATCCTAAGTCTATAAAATGGCCCACAATAGCAACAACATACATGAAGATATCAAAATATGTTATATTTATATTGTTCGGCATTCGATCGGGTTCGTCGTAGGAATATCCATTTTCGAGCATTTTACGTATTGCTTTAGGCATTTTGTTTCGGTACCTAAGTTATATCATGATATCGTATATTATAACATTGAAATTAATAAAAATGACACTAACGAAAACAATCTACAAGACACTGTTTTGAAATTTTGGCTTGAGATTTGTAAATAGTAAGCGGGGCGTTAACACCAGGAAACAACAACAATGTCAACTATCATCATTGTCTTTGTCTCACCTCACCGTAAACTTCAGATAATATGACCCAGGTTAAAAGACTATAGAACGAAACTTCTCTAAACTGATTCTTCATTCTCGTGTTAGTTGGAAGATAGGATGAGTTCCGAATGACTCTTGTATATTACCCACAAATGCTTTAAAATGGCTATCAGTTGAAACTAATGTAGGCATTCTCAGAATAGCTCCATTATATACTTATCACCACTGGTAAGTACATAGGTAAAACAATAATGATAATGATGAATACTTATCAGATAAGATATTGCTTACTGACAATAAAAAAAAAACAAACACTTTAATACAAAAAGAATGGTGTAATACCTTCATCAAATCTCATAAACTGAGAGTACTAACACATTATAGGTAAATAATAAACAAAGGTTTAGGTCCGTATCTATGCTGCCTGCATTGCTTAAATATTTGAAGAAATAATGCTTGAGCAATTACTAATAAACAACAATCAACTTTAATATATCATCATAATCTTTTGCAAAGTTAGCAGATTGGTTTTACTGATCCACAATTGTTAGACTAGCCGCACTCACAAAATAATATTTATAATAAAATACGTATTGTCATTAATATTGTGTGTGTGCGGCTAGCCTTACGATTTATCAAACGATTGTGTCCAATTTCATCACGAAATCCTTGTCGATAAACTTCAACACTGTGGCACTAGCACAGTATTTTAAGGCAATCGGATAATCTGCTTAAAATAGATGCACAAGGTTGCCCATTATTTATCAACTCTCTAGTGGTACAAACTGTCAGTAAAAAAGCTAATTTAAACGTTTGAAGAAAGCTGCCGGCTAAAGATAACTTAAATTATGTAAGGATTTCTATCACACACAGTTCACCGTCCCTAACTTAATGCAAAAATCTTGGAAAATAGGCACCACGGCTGAATCTCTTTGCTGCTTTTCCAGACTTGGATACGATCTTCGACCTTCATACCTAAATAAATAATGGGAGTGTGTTAGAAAGCAAACCATGATCTATTGTTTTATGAATCTTTTTTATTCATTAGCTCGACCTCATAGTTACAGGACCGTCATACTCTCCCCTTAAAAGTCGTTGATTGTGGTGGCGTCCATGAGTCTGGTTGTCCCTACGACTGGTTGTACTTAATACTAATTATATTAATATTTCTTTGCTTTTGTGTTTTCGTCCTGTTCTCACAGTAATGTGAGTCGTGATACATTTGTTTTTATTATTTATTTGCTTTATTACAATTCTTAACTATTTCAACATCTGGAACATGATTTACCTAATGGTTGTAGGGGCGTTCTAACATTTTGTAAGTGTGCATAGAGTTTTTGCCAGTTAACTGGCCGTATTTAAAATTAGAACCCTTAACATTTTTTACTGACGCTCATAAGTGTATACTAAAAATGAATGGCGAAAAATCTAGCAAATAATAGTTATAGCTTGCCTCTGAAATTATTTAAAGAGTACCTATAGGATATATAGGACTTTGAATCGTAAGTCGTATAGGAATCATTTCCTTTGGCAATATATTTTTCTACATTTTGATTTTTGGTAGGTGTATTATGATATACCTACTTACGAACCGTATTGAATTAATATGATTATTTGCGTGATTACAAAAAAAAAAGTTTCACACATATTTATATGTAAAGAGCTTTAACAATATCATGTGATGAAATATTAGCGGAAAAAACAGTCATATACAAAGGCTCCTGTATATTTTCATTTGCTGATTGTAACCTGAAATAATTATTGTTTAAAATTTTCATATATCACTCCTTTATTATTCCTTTCCTGTATTATTGTTACTTACTTTGTCTTTAGAATATTAACTAAAGTTCCCCATTTCTGGGGAAATAACGTCTGATAGCTGTTCCTCCACTTCTCTGATGTAAAATCAAACATTGAAGCGTTAACAACTTTTAAATATTCACAGTTTTCTGTAGAAAAAGTTAAAGTAAGTGACTATACGACTATTGAGTTTAAATAATTAACAATGTATCAAACCTGAATAGGCATCGACAAGAAGTTGGTCAAAGAAGTTAGGGACAAACTGGTGGAGACACTCTTGCACCGCATGTAAACTTGAATTAACGTCTTGTGCACACTGTTTAGTTTTAATCTCCAGAATAGAAACTAGAGAATTTTGCAAAGTTTCATTAAACCTATCAAAAATACCTCTGCGCTTCATAAAATATATAAGATAGTACCAAATATCAGTGGCGTAGCAAGGGGTCCCCACCGGGTGTCTCTCAACTTACAAACAATGAATAAAAAAAACCGCTAACATAAAAATTTCTTCCTCAGGGATTCCGCCACTAGCACTATGCAGAATTCGGGGATTCCCGCAAAAGAGCTTGACGCTGTCGCGGGGGATTCCCCATACCATACTCGCGATCTTTTAATAAATGATCTAAGTACAAGTGTATAAGTGTATGTTCTTTATCACATAATTTTTTTTTATTTTACTTTCGATGGGGTGCCACCCAAGGTAGCTACGCCACTGCCAACTATTCACAAGATTATAATACTTACAAAACAGCTTGATGAAGAATACAGTGCACAACAGCAACTTCATCAGGTAATTCATTGTAACATAAATCGACTGTATCAAAATGTCTTGAGTCTTCGAAATTCTTTATCAACCCATAGAATTGGTTTCTTATAAATTTTATTTTCTCAACAGGTTCTATGAGACAGTGATCCACTATATCAATTATCTAACATGATCAAAATCTAATGAATTATTATAAGTTCTTTACTATTAAATTAGCTTTTTTATATGGTTAATTGATACAAACCTCATCCATATGTATAATATAATTGGAGAAATCGTGTAAAAATTTTATTTTATAAAATTTAACAACAGCACTTCTCAATTCTTTTGCCATTAAATCGTTTAATATTGCAACTAAGTCGAGAAACATATTCGTCGCATTTAATGATCTCTCTTTTAGCTGATCGTAATTATTTCTTCCTTGTATAAATAAAGTTTTGGCCATATGATACGATTCAGATACCAAGTGAAACTTTTTGTCAAGGCTTTGAAATGGACTTGTTGCATCCTGGGGAAATTCATGTTTGAAACAGTGGCAATACTACTACTGTGGGTAAGAGGAGAAACATGTTTTGATAATTAAGTTAATAATTACGTGAATATTCTTCAAATTGTATTCTTTAGAATTGCATAAATTTTTTTTAGTTGTTACCTTTACTGAGGGATTTTTACTTTCTTACCTCTTTTACACATATAAACAAAATAGAACATAATATAATCAACTGGGCAGTCATGTTTGAAGAACATAAAATGTTTGCATATTTATTATTCTTATCGCATTAAAGTCGTAAAACTAGAAAATAATTAAAATTGGCACATATATTGATTACATATAATATAAATGGAATTTGCTGATGTGAATGAATAAAAAGTAAAATATATTATTATTATATCCCCACTATAAATTTTGTTTAGATCTGAAACCAAAGAACGAAAAAATAACATTTTACAATATTCTAATGAATAGAAAACTGACAGACAAATATAAATTAAGGATGTAAGTCGTCACACAAATCCAAAATTTAATAATACAGAATTAATTTAAAACATTAGAAAATATAAATACAATAAAATTCTAGGCTAAAATTCATATCAATATAATTTTAACTATAGTGTAATCTCATAACAGAAAATATTCAATTAATAACTATAGGCAATGAATTCAGATGTAGGATAGAAGCGCAGACCATAAGGATTTCATGTGCCGATTCCAAGTGAGGTCTGGCCCCAGTTTAGTTTCTAGTTGGCGGCGCTGGTGTCGTTCTTCATCTCCGTTGCTCTCGTAATATACACCATAAAAACGTCCTATAAGAACTGTGCTTCTACCCTAAGTCTGAATTCATTAATAGAGGGCCTTGAATGAGCTTACAGGAAAGAAGAATGATATTTTGTCATGTTTCTTGTGATCAATTGGTAATGTGCTCAACGTTTTCTGGTAAGGTTGTGATTTTCTTTTAGTTAAAAATGACAGATTATATATATTTTATAACCTATCATATTTTTTTTTAAATAAGTAATTATCATACAGGTCATCCTTACTTAATTAATGCAGTGTTTTATTAAAGGCTCCTAACGATGTTTCAAGATCAAACACAAGTTGCCTCGCCTGAGCCTCAGATAGTTCATCAGATGCTGACATTGCAGATAGCATTTCTAGCCATTCTTGTACCTGGAAGTAAATTTCGCATTGATGTTTTAAAAAAAAGAGCCAATAGAACTTAAATTGACTGTGAGTTAATATTTGCAACAAAATTGTACACATAGGATTTAATTACTAACATATATAACATTATTAACTTTGTCTGTTGGTCAAACTTACAAAGCTACATAAAAAGATACCAAATAACATCTTTAAGCAACTTCTTTAAATTAAGGTTTTCAGTTATACATTATGACAAGAAGAATCCTTCTCACTACATTTTAGAGATGTACCTTTATTTTTCCAATAAAGTCCTCAGGAAGCATAGTCAGGCAGTCCATGGCATCTTTAAGTTCTCTTAACTCTGGCTGAATCATATCCATAGCTCGTAATTCCAGTCGTAACTTATCCATGAGTGTTATAAATAGCTAAAAGACATTGCATTAGAAAAATTTACAGTTTAATGTATTCTTTTATTCAAACAAAAACAATGTGACATTTGGTTTTGATCCTTATTTACTGTTTCTTATGATTATTAATTTTTTTTTGTCTCAGAAGTTTCCATAGGTAAAAATTTTGTAGCACAAATGCAAAATAATTAGAAGCTTAGAATCACCCTTAGCCATTAGTTAAACATAATAAGGTTTACCTCCAAATCATTAGCATATTTTGTTGTCTATTTGTTATTTAATATTTAGGATTATCTTGCAAAATTAGTCTTTTTTAACTTCAATAAATATCCAATAGATACCATAATATAGGAGAGACAAAATATTATACTTACAGATACAATCTCAGCAATGTATTTATTAGTATTACCCTTATCATCTTTTATCAAGTTTGGTTTATTTTCTCTAATCCTCTCAAGAGCAGCAGGGCAGTCTAACTATAAAAAAAATAGTACATGCTTGAATGTTGGTTATTTGATTTTAATATACTGTTATTGAAACTATATGTTAATATAATTAGTACTTTGATTTGAGATAGATATTAAACCTTCCTAATCCACCAAATATCCCGTGTTAATATAATATAAATGACTTTATAAAAAAGATACACTTGATAATGTATACTATGATTTAATAGTGTATACATACCCTAAATTTACTGACAAAACTCTCAATAGTAGGGAATTCATCACCCTGCACTTGCTTGAATGCAACACGGTATTGAACAAGAAGTCTACTACAAGCTGCTGTATACTCTTGTGCTCGGACGCAATCCCTCATATAAGCCTTCTCAAGATGTTGTAGTGTACTCACTACTGCATACAACTCCGCCATGTTGTCATGCCTGAAATAATAAAGAAGTATAATAATTTAAAACCCTATCGATATTTAAAAAAATTGTATTAATGCACTATGTTTTTGTTATAAAGAATTATAACAGTATAAACACACACTTATTATGTTTAAATACGTACTTTTCACGTTCCCGGGCATTTCTATATAACTTAATTTCTTCATACAGCTCTGGTCTCGATTCTGAAATTAAGCAAACGAAAATGTTTTGTTTTGTTGTTGATGGGCAAGATAGATATTTTGTGCATTGCGAACCTTGCATGATAAATCTTCCTTAGTTAAATATTAGATGGATTTCACGTGTTATCCTTATTTATTAGTTACAAGTTCGGCCAATGCAATAGTATTAGATGGACAATTTTTTTTGTACCGAAATCTAAAAGAATGAATCACTTTAAATACATAAGAAACTATGAACAAGAATTGAATTTAAAAAATTCAATCAATTTAGGTTTACATGACATATGACAATTCACAGAGTTGGGATTTGGGAGTTTAAAACCAACCAATACGAGCTGTCATTTTCATACAAATTTAGTTTTTGACTTTCTACATACAACTTTGACTTTGTACATTAGATAGATGGGTTAGCATCTTCTCTGGACCAACAGAAAGTACTTATTCTCTTACTTTTAACTGGCATAAAGTTATAACGTTTGCCAAAAAATAAATAAGAGTACTTCTTCTAATCTGCTATGAAAGTATTCTGTACAATATGAACGGTAAAATTATTACTAGCTTTACTATTTAATTAATTACTTCCTATGTTTATAAGTGTACATTATGTTACCATGATCAATGATTTTTTGAATTTTAGAGTGTCACTGTACTGTACATTTAAGCACTACAGCAAGCCCTGACACTATTATTTTCCAAATCGTATGAACTTGATCAATTTAGTTTTATGCAATTGTTTGGAATAAAAATATTTTCAAATAATTCAAAAGTAATGTCATATTTGACTATATTACGCTGTGACTATAATATTATGCACGTGCAAAAACTCAGAACTCAAAGCACGTTTAAAATTTAAAGTCATATTAATATCGTATTTTTTTTAAATCATTTGTTCGCCGGAAACAAGTCCATAGGCATACAAACATACAATAAAAACAAAAATAAACTAAACTAAAATAATTACAGATAAAAACACAACAGCATTAATATTAATTTCGTATAATAATAATAATTTCCAGTTGAAAGACCGATATTTTCAACAAAAACGTATTTCATTTTGTCATGAACAAAGATTCACTCGTAATATTATAGCAACATTGCCGATGACGTAATTTACGAATATGGCGGGTGACGCGAGAACGCTTCCCCTTCGTCCCGCGCGTTACCCTGCTCCCCCGCCCCTTGCCCTCTCCGCCATTCAGTATCTTCGGTTGGACGATGTAAATGTCTCTTGTCTCGATTTATTTATTTGTGATGAATGAAAACAATTACTGTGGTGTATAAATTCTTGTGACTTCACCAAAAAGCCATCAACTTTCATTAATCGTAATTGTGGTTGTGAAACAAAGGTGGATTCGTGGTTGTGTAAATACCAGTTCTCCCTTTGAAAATTGTGACCTACAACTCATGTTTACGTGCTATAATACGGTTGTGTAAAAATTGGTGGTTTCTGGTTGTTTGTATCGTTTTAATGGGATCTTGTTGAAGTACAGGTAGGTGAAATTGTAAAAAACCTGTTGGCGTACGCAATATAAACGGTCAAACGTTAATTTGCATAGACGCCGGAAAGGATACCGCTATCCTTGGTTACAGAATGTTGTTACGTAGTTTAGACAAAATTTTGACAGAATGTTGATACGTGATCTCAAATTATATATTGTTTTCTAATTGGAATCGAACATGTGGCTCAGAAGGTGGTTACGACTGGGCGCGGCAATGCCCTACTTTTCGGATTATCATGGGCCACTTGCCACATACATTGCATTGAATTATAATTTATTTGAATATAAATGTTTTTATGTATAAAGATTCAGATAAGATAAAACTGATATATTATTTTAATTATAAAGAAATGAATATTTTTGCCACTTGCAACCATGTAAGTTACTAAAATTAATTTGTACTTTAAATTAAACAACATGGCATTTAAATAAAAACATTGCAGGCACATGACTTTAAATGGATTTTTATAATAATTTAAAATATGGCTGATTTGAAATATACTAATGAATATCTATAATATTCATTAGGTAACCTATTAAAATTTCTTTTAATTTGGCCCATTTGCTAATTACCTTAAAATTTTAAATGTTTTTTCAAACAGTTTTTTGGTATAGTAAAAACAAATAATTTATAAAGTTATTAATGAATCACTTTTTCAAGTATAAATCTAAAATAGTAAAATCTTTCAAGTCTTCACTAAAAAAAAACTATTTAATAAAATTCTTTAAAGACAAAGTTTTGAAAGTGCATCAAAATTAAGGCTAACTCAACCTCAACCTTTGCAACATGACATCACCGGCCAGATGTAATGGGCTTTATTGTGTCAGGCTCTATGACATCATAATATAAGGTCACAATTGATTTAAATGGCGCCACTTTATTTAATTTAGTTGGATAATTCTGTAGTCAATTGTTGTGGTCTGGTGTCACTTACAATGCGCTCAACACCAAAAATATAGTACATTTTTGAATGTGAATGAATTTGAATGAAAGCGATTTGAAATAAACAAACACATTTCTACATGTACTACTGACCATAACTTTATAAAGGTAAATTTATAAAACTAATATGATATTAATCATTTTCTTTTGTTAGTTAGTAAAAAAGCATTTTGTTAAGTTTAATGTTGTTGTTGTTGTTGTTGTTCTGCAGGTGCAGATAATATTCTATAATAATTCTACTTCGTAAATTTTCTGTAATCTTTAAATACCTGCCTCACATATGGTTGCTTCACTCATAAAATGTTAATAAACAACCATTAACAAAATAAACATTCTGGCCACCCACAGAGCATTCCATGCTAATTCTGATTAACATAAACTTTACTGTTAAATTGTACTGAGAATCAACAGATATGATCTGCTTAAATTAAACTATTTATTTAGATATGCTAGGTCTTTAAATATTTTGTGATATTTTGTAAGATTAGCATATTTGTATTATTATAAAATATTAAAATGCTGACTTAATACTCTTAATAATTTAGTTTGTCTGTTTGTGTAAATTGTAACCATATATGTGTATGTATTATAGCAGTTAGTACCTACTATTTATTAGAGTTTATATGTGTTGTAGTTTGCACTGCCCTCTTAGTTTGATACTCGATATGGTCATTATTTTTGTATGATGTCAAAAATAGTCACCTGAGACAATTAAAGAAAACTATTATTAGAACTTTAGGACATGAAAAAACTTCAAACTTATAAGGTTCTGAAAAGTTAAGTACTTAATTGTATGCAGAATTTAATTTTTTTTCTCCTTTTGGCTCTAGCACGGTTTGTGCATTAGCCAAACTCAACTATGGGATTTATATAATAAAAAACGAAGGATTTAAATTATAAAATGGTTTTTGTGGTCACTACATATTTTCTTACCAATTTGACAAAATACCAATTGGCTTAGGTTAAGCCAAGCTTAGCTTCAACCCTAATTGTGTCTCTACATATCATAATTAAAACCTCAATTATTGGCAACTATTGAAGCAATTGTCGAGTCAAGGTTAGCAAGTTGTTAAGAAAGAAAATTGTTTTAGTTTTTGCAACATTTATTGTTATATTATCGAAAAAAATAAACATATATCATTGTGCTAAGATATTCTGTCTGTATGAATCCACTGCTTTTGTTACTACTGTAATTCAGTCAAGGATTCTTTTAAACTTTTTTGGCTCATTAGTTATTGCGAATGGGGTAATTTATTCCCACAGAAAACAATTATTTTACAAAAACATTGTTATATATGCACAGGTATACATAAAAACATTGCATAGTAATTACCATATTGTAGGTATTAAGTTTTCCCAGACTCACAATTCATGAAATCTTTTAACGCTGCAGTGTTGCGAAATAAAAACAATGCCATAAAGAAATCGAGATAACATAACGAGAAAAGTTGAGTCAGATATTATTCTAACGAATGTTTTTATATCTGAGATGCATTCGTTACACCCTGGCACAAGACCAAATGCTTATTATTTAAAACACTTAGGAATTCTTTTATTGTTCAATGATAATAAAAGTGTTATTGACCACGCTTTGAAGTAATTTTGAATTTCAAGAGTTAGATTTTCTTTTGTACAATTGTGATTTATTAGACCTATTAGACAAGGGTCGATAATTTTTGAAACCAAAAAAAATAATAGTCCGATGAAAACCATTGGAAAAGGGGGAGAATATTATTAAAATGAAAGGAAAAACTATTTACGGGCGGTCTGATGTCGTGAATCGGGCGGGGTTTGTCGATTTCCGGCACTTTCCGGAAGTCATAATAATTGTATTTTTCACATAACCTCAAAATTTTTGTGAACAATTAAAAAATCAGGTTTTTGGTTTTTACTTTTATCTTTTACAAAATAAATTATTCTTCCCACGAAATTGAGTGAAAACTTACCTTTTATGTCCTAAATACGCTGTTATGTATTTGATATGAAATATTATTTTTTTCACCTTATTTTCAATTAATAATTAATATCGAAAAAGCACCCTAATTTTCACAATTATAGTAAATCTTTTCTTACTTTTTAATTTTAATTTAGCGATAGGGAATAAAGAATTGTGATAAAGGTATGGCTCAGCGTGAAAGATACAATTAATATAATGCATTTATAAACGTCGTAAATTAAGACAAAATATGTAGAGACACAGAGAGACAAAAGACTGTCCACAATATAACGAGCTTATAATTATTAAATTACAGTGGCTACATATCCGATAAAAATGGCGCTAGTTGATGTGTGCACATTATAAAGCAGTTTTTTTTTGCTTAAATCAGGAATTGGCAATGCTTCCTTAAATCCTGTCTGAAACCCGTTTCGATTGAAAAGGATCGACGGGTTTTTGTCGAATTTGAAATTGCGAACCGTTTTCGTATTGTACTTTTTGCTTTTGTCAGAATTTTTCAAAGTCAATAACATGGCTATTTATATAAGTCGATACTTCGATGGCTCTTAAAATGTTAATTAATACAGCTTGTTTATACTTCAATTTCAATTAAAAATAGGTTTTACTGACTAATTTTTCTTTAATTTAATTGTAATAGATGACATTGAACTTTTTTATACGTATACTCTTTTTGACGTTCATAAGTGTACATTGTGTTACCTAAATGAAGAAATGATTTTGATTTGATTTATAAGAGAGCGCTCATAACGATAAGGCCGCCCGTTGTGCTATAGTTTTTTAATAAATAAATATATAAATACAATTTTAAGCATATAATGATAACTAACCTAACATCCGTTAAGTACATACTTATAACAAAATAAGTTACTTTAAAATACAAAAAAAAAATCTCAAAAAAAAATTGCGTGACGAAATACTAGAACGCTTCCTTACTGCTAA
Source organism: Pieris rapae (assembly GCF_905147795.1). Taxonomy (NCBI): domain Eukaryota; kingdom Metazoa; phylum Arthropoda; class Insecta; order Lepidoptera; family Pieridae; genus Pieris; species Pieris rapae. Next base: position 2,122,750 of record NC_059513.1, read on the forward strand.
AAGCAGTTTCTTCCAGACAACCCATTACTCAAAAACCCATTAAAGACATAGTGTGATTACAAATAACGAGAGAGTAAAAATATTACGATTATAGTTGAAGTAGTCGCAAGAAATCTTGCCATATACACGAAATCGATGCTACAATTTGTATTTTATTATTTCGACCCACTATTACCAGTAAACAAGTCCGTTAGCTTTCATACAGGCCCATATCTGGTGAGGAAATGTCTCTCAACGCTGACAACTTGCTGATAATTGATTTAGTGAATTGACTTTTCGAACCAATGCCTAGTTGGTTCATGAATAATACTCGAATGAAGATAGGTTATTAATTAGGCATTAGGACCTATTACCCAGTTCGATGAAGACTATAAGCAATCGTGGTTAAACTTGCTCTAAGGTTGTGTTCAAACCCCCAGGAACGCGCATAACAGCAAGCCGTGTACGAAATACGATTTATTCAAATAAATACATATTTAAAGTTTGATCCACACAAGTGCTTTAAGGAAAAAAATAATAATTATGAATGTTCGTTTCAGAGTTTTTGAATTAATGATTCTACTGTAGTAAATATAAATACAAGTGCGGACACACGTACATAGTGTCAGGACCCAGTAGTGTGAATAGCGCTGCTCCTCATAATACTGAGCCAGGGCTAATTACAACCACAGCACACACGCATTACATACTTAAAACATACATTGTTCTTTAAAAATAAATTTGTTATCTATGAATCTGATTTTTTTCTTAGATAATTGTTATTTTGTGTCTGTGTTTTGTTAGTAATAAATGTTATGTCTATGACAAAAACAAAGAACACTAAGACTGTAATGAACATTATCTTAGTTTAAGCTAATCACTCTTATTGTAAAAAATTAAGTCAACATAATATTACTTACTAGCTACAATTAGGGCATCGAAACTCGGTTCAATTCTGAAAACCCGGGTTTTCGGGTCTAAGAGTAATCAAAACCCGGGTAGACCGGTTTCGGAGCATTTCGATCTTTTGGCCTCAATCAATTGTAAGCATTCATGGACCCGTGAATGCGTATGAGACCTAGATTTCGAAAACTGCTATCCCTTGCAAAATTTGGTGAATGTAAAGTGATCCCTATATATCTTCTATTTTTCATAGATGTCCATACATCGAATGATATCGAAAACTTCTTTTCATCTGACAGTATAATTTTTACCTCGTTTATTATTTCTAGCTTCCTTTTATCAAAGTCTTTGAGAATTATGTGGCGAACGGTATCAGCAGTAGTTGGCAATTTGTTGCCGGTCTTTTCAGAAAGGTACTTTAAATCTTGTGATTTTGAGAACGTTCTAAGAGAAATTCCATCAACTGCAGCCATATGAGACACCATAACCTGCATACTTGGGTTGGCATCAGTCTCAAATGGCGCCGGTAATCATCACCCGCGCAACGATACACCCTTCCCTCTCAACTGCTCCACAGTTCACCCCTCTCATGTCCTGAGATGGACGCGCATTTAACTTGCATGTCTTGTTTATGGGTAGGAACGTAGCAAGGAAGCTACTTTTTGTGTCATAAATAATAATTTATCAAAGCGAATTTTTATTCAATTTACTTTTTATTGCATTCAAAGTGCTTTAAACTTAATAAACAACAAAAACAAAAGTATTAAAAAAAAAACCGAAAAACCCGAAAACCCGAGTTTTAAAAATTGAAACCCGGTTTTTTTTGTAATCCTCAGAACCGGGAAAACCCGGGTTTTTACGGCCCGGGTAAACCCGGGCTCGATGCCCTAGCTACAATCATTGTATAGGCTAGGTTGTAATTCGTCTAAAGTCGCATTCTCTTCAATGTGTATAGTAAACATCCAGGGGAAATGAGAGGCCCAAAGCGAAGAGCGGTCGCGTACGCAAACGAAATTAAACACTTACCAAAGCGCCTAATACATTTGCATTTTATAGTATTACCAGCGGATCTGACAGACGTTGTCCTGTCTATACGTCTTTAATTTGAAAATTTCAAACTTTTTTTTAATAAGCTAAAACATTCTGGACCATTTTGATGAAAATTATTATTCAAATGTTATGACAATATCTAACGATCCAGCACATGGTCTACAATAACACAATGATAACAAAACTTTTTTTTAATTTGATCGCAGCGCTAACTGTCGGGACAGACTAAAATTAAAATTCGAATATTATTTAAAATTTGACAGTGCGATGGTAGCGCCGTCTGTCGGATCCAATGTAAAACATTCCAAAATCAACAACTACTAATTAATTAAAAAAAACATTGTCCAGCGGACAAAATTGTGAATCTAAACCATTCTCGAATCTCCACGAACACACACAAAAAATTCATCAAAATTGGTCCAGTCGTTTAGGAGGAGTTCAGTCACATACACACGCACACAAGAAATATATATATTAAGATTGTAATAATCAGGAAGCAGGTCTTAGTAACATTATTTTGATCTCCCACGCCGTTTAGGTCATTGTACTTAGCGTAGGCGTAACCTAGACGATCTAGACTGCTAGACTAACGTGTTTTAGGAACTGGCTTCTGCCCGTGACTTTGCATGAAACTCTCTTCCTTATTGATATGTCGCGTCATGATTCTACAGACAAAAGATACGAATGAAATACTAAAGCATTCTCTATAATAAAAAACAGTGATCTCTTTCCAGCACAGAGAAAACGCCGTTCGTCAGATAGAGACAATTGAGTAACTGTAAAACAGTGGGACTGTAGTTTTTATTCGGGTTGTGTTAGCAGCTATTAATTAGATTCTTATATCTTGTCTCTTAGTGTTATGTGTGTGTGTGTCATTCGTTAGTTCTTCACTATGTTTTATATAATCGACTTTTAAACGCGCTATTGTATTAAATAACAATGTTTCGTATTTGTTTGATTAGTTTCGTTTTTTCAAGAAAAAGGTTGGCAACGCACTCGCCCTCTGGCAATGAGCGCCCTTACGCGGCGGTATCACTTAACATCAGACAACAGATGAGCCTCCTGCGCATTTGCCCACTGTTAATAAAAAAATAGGAAATTTTATATTTAAAAACGATAATTCAAAGATTTGGCTAATTGTCGAAACCCAAAAGTCGTATTCATCGATATTGCTAGATTATCCTAATTAAAAGCATTAGCTTTGGAATGAACACAAAGCCAGATTTTATTTGTAAAAAGTTGGACGATTCTTCAACATTACAACACATTGATTGTTGGCATCAATATGTTAACAAATATGTGACCGATTTGCCTACTCTCTCATTCGGATCATTTGTCTACTCTCTCAAAACCAGTGTGATTTGAACATTTAAAAATAAACATGTCCTATTTAACCTTCTTCATTCATTAAAAAGCTCATTATAAACGATAACTGTATAAAAGAATGAGTCATAGAATTTAATACTCCATTTTGACACAACAAAGAAAATTAACTTAGCATTGCAGCCATTGTTATCGATTATTTATTGCACTCGTTAGTTCTCAGTCTCACTATTTAAAAATAATTCGTTCTGAAATTACTCGTATTAAAGGGAGAAAACGTTATTGAGGAAGACAGGCCTACGCTCAGCCAAAATTGCGCGTGGGCGTCCGAAATTATGATTAAACTAGCATACATCCTCTAGCATTGTAGTTTATTAAATTAATAGACATCAAGTTCATGTTACTGATTTGTTTGTAAAAGATAGTGAAGGATGGAGCACTATAGATTAAAAATTAGTTAATTTTATTGACGAGTCTGTTAGTTTAATGATTTTTACTAATTTTAATTTAATTAATGTAATGAAAATAGTTTTCTTATTCTCATTTTATCGGAAGCTTTATGAAGGTAATAAAATCGTGCAACAGTTATGATATTATGTCATCGCTACCACGAAGGCGTGAGGTCACGTAGCATCATGATACAAAAATAGTACAGTGAGACCCTAAATGAAGTCGCCGATAACCTTTGTACCATTTGACGATTAGATCATAATGACTCAGTGCTTAATAATTGCATTGAAAATGGCATCAGAGCAAAATATATAGTATTGTCTTTTATTAACATAACTTTTACACATTTAAAGAAAAATATTTTTTAAAGATTATAGTCGATACCAACTCCGGGGAAATAAATACAGATAATACAACATTTTCTACAGCTGTGATACTTTTTGACATTTAACACCTTTGTCTTCAGTCACCGTGACCACGCACGCTGTAAAGCACGCAAAACGTCGGTTAAATTTAAAATTATGTTTAAATAATTATAAGTTTAAATACATAACTATAATCCGTAAAAAAGAGCAAAATATATGTCTATTTTAATACTTACGATTTCCGGTTTCAATAACGGAACCGCTTACTGTACAGGCCCTTAAGATCGATCGTCGGATGTTTTATATCAGTGATTTGTGTAGAACAAAGATTTCTTAAGACGCTTGTGAAAATAAATCGTTTAAATAATTATAAAATACAATCCCGAATCACTGTGTAATATCTTATCATCTTTCATTTGAAAGGATAATACGGTAGTAATCAGTAATTTCTTGAAAGGCGATTCAATAAGTAAACCTATAAACCTGTGATAAATCAGTGTAGTTATTTTTTTTAATACGGCGTTGAATACATGGGTAGATAAAAGCAACCTGGGTTTAAATGTTTTGCATAACTAAGGGTATCCGTTATTCAGGCTTCTGGATTATCATCATAATCGGAAGTGTTTTATGTGTGCGTACAAAGTACATGTCAGAAATGAAACTTCTTTGTAAATTAATTATTATTAAGGTAAAAGCCCCAATAGATGACCATGAGCCATGTATTTGTGTATCTATATTCACACTATTTACACACGTGGTGATAATAATATAAATTAAAAAAATCTGCGTTAACTGCACAAGACTTTATGCTATAGAATTTCCATCTAAAGTTTTATTATGTTACTACTAAACGAATACATCAATTAATAGCGTGTATTTTTCCTCGATCTCCCTTTCTCACTCTCTAGCAATCGCTCTCTCACTTTTCTTCGACAAAAACGCTGCACATCTCCGTGACGTTCCATAAAAATTTTACCCTCAGCCTAAGAAAGTTTTACTTCAAATATCTACATACATATATATTTTATATCTGTGTTGACCTTTTGCTGATGCAACCGAATTAAGTTTAACCTGCTTGTGTTTTGTTTTTTTTTCCTTTATCGCGCTGCCGCAGTGTTAACAAGTGACCTAACAACGCGAATAAAAGAATAGTTACATCGACAATAGCGGGCCCTAATTACTGACGTGTCAAGAGTTGCTCGAGATTTGTGCAGACTCATGATGTCGTGAACATCGTTCATGATTTTTTCGAACAATAAAAACCTAAGGTTCATTCGACATTTATTTTTTATGTCAATTGTGACGCTGGTCTAGAGACTGTTCTGTATTATCAAATTAAATAATTCTGTAGCATTCACATATTTCTATGATGATGTACTATACGGTTTAAGACGATATCGTTTAGAACAACATACCGGTTATATTGACCAAAATCAAAGGTCCCGGCTGAATTCTAGTGTTATTTAGTAACAACGTCATCGGCTGTTACGACTATCGGTTTATACGACCTATGAGTAGTTCTTCGATGTCGTTATAACAGATTGACTTTACTATAGAGGTATATAGTTCTCTGAGGGTTTGTTTGTAGGAATCTACGGAATTCCTTTACCGGTTTGATATTCTTTCACTAGTATAAAGCTTGCTCAGTGACAAATTTATTTGTAAATTAAATTCATATCTATATTTTACAATTTACATCGCGCGGGTTAGTGCTTACTTAACCTTAGATAAACATATTATTTATAATTCAAGTATAATCGTGTACTTTCTTGACTCGGAAATATTCAGAGATTACAACAATTACTTCGAGTCGTTGACCGTTGGTTGGGCTTAATCGGTGGCCGATCGGCGGCAATTTAAGACAATCTACTCATCCGCTGACTATTTTAAGAACATTTATTAAGTATTATTTTAGAATATATAGATAGAAATTGTAAAATCATCTATGATTATGCTTTACGCGTTGCAGCGATATGGTTCTTTAAGCAATCTTAATTGACATAATCTGCTATTTTCTGTTTTTTTAATTCATATTCTGTGAGCTCTATCTCCAGTATTTACAGTCGGTAGTCACAATTTTAAATAGGAAAAAAATAAAAAGAAAGCGGGTAGATTTCTAACATTTTATTTGTTACATAAATTATTAATTCTAAGGAGACCGCCTATCTAGTTTACATGTATTCTTCGTATTTTGCTTTCGAATCTTTTCGTAACAATGGAAAGTAATATGAACTCTGCAGTTCCCGAACTCCGCCCAACTATTTACTCAGTCGTATGCTTATTGTGCAAAGTTTCAGGACGTAGCCACCCTCTATATTGTCGAGTTCCCTAACGCTACAATACTAAATGGTGTTTTACTGATGATTTTTATTTCAAAGCAAGAGATGTAACAGTCTACACGTTAGGATGTTAAATACAGAATGACCTCTGTATGACGTTTAATAAAACCGTAATAAAAAATTTATTACATTTTTTTTTGTTGAACGAAGATGTTGTCTCGTAGCACAAAGTTATCCAATTTTTCTTATCGACAAATTAGACTAGATTTTTGTAAATAGAAGAACTTTTATACTAACAAAACTATAAGTCGCGTGTCAGTATTAAGTGTCATCTGTCAAGTATAGTCAGTGCAATATTTACCTTTGTGCACACATGATTATTACTAAAGCGAATGAGTTATCAGCTCTATAAGATGGTCGTATTGCATACAATTAGCCTCCAAAATGAGGCTGAGGCTCGATTCCTTGACGTTGCGTAGAGATGTGGATCTGCATCTTCTACCGTATTTATCATGGAGAGTGTTCAGAGGAGTTCGGTCTAATACCTACAGCTGATTTTCATTATAGGACGTCAAGGCAGAATACAAAGTACCATCCGTATCACCTTGTCCGTCGCTCCACACTGAAGTATTTCCGAACCAATTCGACTTAGGATCCTTAAAGAAGAGCATTCAAAATCTTGTAAGGCTGCGTGCACTTGAGCCTTCTGACAATGGGAGTGTCCATGGGCGGCGGTATCCCTCATCACGTGAGGCTCCTGCCCGTTTGCCATCTATTACATTAAAAAAAAAACACCCAACAAACATACTGTTAGCTTGTCATTAATAGTAATACTACCGAATATCGTAACAATCTTCGATACTGAATATCATAAAAAACTGTCTTAAACAATGTTGAGTATTAACTGTAGTCTTGTATAATGGACTCTTGGTAAAGCAATAAAAATCGGTAGTATAACAACCATAACGTCTCTGTTTCCGTCTGCACAGTGTTTACTTGCGTCTAGACTAAGTACTTGGGCATTGACTGCTCTGTTTTATGGCGCCTTCTTGGCTCCACTTCCTAAATAAAGTACGAAGGGATGAATTACTGATGTTTGTTAGGCGATTTAGATGTGTAGAATGTTTATAAGGCGAAGTTGAAGTAGAGTTCTTTCTGTCTTAGTAAATAGTGGCGCTTATTATAAGCATTCTATTATTTGTTGTAATATTAAACAAACAAACAAAAATCATTTATTCATATAGGTAACATAATGTACACTTATGAACGTCAAAAAAAAAAAGAAATATACATTAAATGATTCTAATTTTACATTTACTGCCAGTTGTCAAATCAAGGGCGTAGAACGGAAGAGAAGAACTGGCAATAAACTCTCTAAAATATCTAGCCCCTAGATATCCTAAGAGTCACACACACAAGATCGTCTAGATTAATACATGGTAAAATATATATTTGAACATACAAATGCATATTATAAACGTATCATTATTTATTTGTGTTTTTGTTTTAAACTGATATTGAATTGAATGCTTTCTTACAATTCTTATTAGCAATGTACCATCTTATATTGGTGTGGTGACATCACTGTATGTTAATGCGGCCCAGACCGGTCCCTAGAGCAACGCCGAAAACCTGCTGCAATTACGACCAAGCCATAAACACGACCGCGAAAGCAGATTGACTCAAGTTCATGACATCACCGATGCAAAAAATATACAATGTAACTTTAACGGATTTATTTTAAACTTCATGAGAAAAATAATGTTTTTTTATACCATTTGATTTAGGTGTTGTAGGTGGTGTAAATGTGTTAATATTAAAACTGTTTTATCATGACTAACAAATTATTAAACTGTTGTCTATTATGAAACGTGTTCTATGAATTTTGTTTCTCTGTAAACCTGTTGTAAGGTTTTTCATATATTTTTTGTTTTTTTTTATTTAAGTATTAACACTTCGTTGCGTTACATAAAAGGAAAAAAAAATAAACATCATTTAATGAAAAGCAACTGGCGGCCTTATCGCTTTCGACCGATTTCTTCTTTTTTATTGTATGTAGACAAATTTAAAGTAAGGTCGCAGTATATTTCAATAGCCCGATCAGACGCAATAACTATCGCAACATAACCTTGCTTCGTAGAAAACGAAGCTATTATATGCAGACTTTAAAAAAAGTCCGAATAATTGAGTTTATAATCGGACCGCGTGTATTACTTTAGTGTCACAAACATAAAGATAGGGAAGAACTACTTTATTGAGGAAAAAATCATTAGCTCTCCAATAAGAGATTACGTTATTTAAAATCTTCAAGGCTAATCAATGATTTTCCTAATCAATAACTATAGCTGTGTATAGCAGTCATCTAAGTGACTAGTATTATAATACTGTGTCATACGTATATATTTAAACTGTATTTTTACATACTGTTCAATAAATTCTCTCTTATCTTTCCTGTTAACCGCAACCGTTATTTCTGCTGGTAAATAAAATTTATACGTCAATTACACATTATAACCTTCCTATTCGTTTGACATTGGCTGTACTATAGAATAGGTTTGTTGAAAAGACCCGAGTCCCACGCATTGGTGATTAGGGCTAGTACTTGCACTATCCGTGAACGTGATGTATGTGATTTTGTTAGATGACGCAAGCCTGCATTTGCAGTATATCGCTAAATGGCCTTAAATTGAGCACAAGTTTTCCTTAGTGGAAACATGATATGATTTAAATAGCGTATATTGAATGCCAGCGAGCGGTTAAACCAAAGATAAAACAGAAATCGATCGGGTAATAATTTTGTGGGATATGGTTTAGGTATGTTTCGCTGAAATGAAAGCCCTTATAACGTGGACCATTACGATTAATGTCAGCCTAAAGGCTTAAGCGTGTGTGTATGGCTGTGCTGTATGACTTAGACACAAATGTCAGAGGCTGATCACCAACGGTATGGAAACATTATTCATCACAAAATACATAGAGAAATCTGAGACCAGAGCTGGCCCAGTTTTCGTCAGATTTCGATAAGGAAAATTCTATTAAAAATGGCACCGCACTCTAAGTAGCTCATACATTATATAATCGAGAGGATATCAAAGAGTGTTGGGCAAAGGATCTCTTCATTTTTTGTTTGGTATGAAAGAACTGACTACAAAACAGCATTAATTAATATTAATGCAATGGAAACCGTACCTAGGTACTCCATTTTAAAGTCAAATGACTATATTTAATGAGGGATGCGCTATGAAGCTTCTACTTTATATCACGAGAACTGGAAAAATCTGTTATTTTGTTCGAGTCAGACAGAACTCTAGTTAATTACTCTTCAGACGATCTCAATGAAGGTATTGTTTTTTTTTTAATTTAACGTTACCACAATGTTACAGTGGATTCATGTTGACAATAATTACCGGGCACACCTGGGTGATTTTTCATGCGATGTTGACGATATTGTTAATTTGAAAGACAGTAACCACATTTATTTGATTAAATCATATTAACAGGACATACAATATTTTACTTTATTAGAGAAAGTTCTACTTTATTAGAAATGGTTTTATTTAAAAACGTAAGCTAAGTAATTTATGACACAATTATTAATCTACATATGTACAAGAAAGTAAATGTTACACAATACTTATATATATATATATATTTGTATTACTTAGTTCTTATTATCTAATTTGTATATATAATAGTTAAAAAGTTATTTGACTGAGAACTGATTTTCTTAATAAGAACTAAGTCTCACACAAAGGCGCTTACGTGAGGAATCAATAGGTAACAATAGTGGTATAAAAACCTCGTTGTTAATGCCCCTCTCATTTCAAAGTTTTTATGTTTCATGGAAATGTCATGACGAAGCCTGCCTTCACGAGACGCGTGATATAATGCCATCAAAACGCGAACAAAGCTGGAAATAGATAATTCGTAAAAGGTAGAATATCTCGTTTGTTTTATTTACAAAAGCTTTCCAACGCTCGGCACACGAATTAAGAATTAAAAAAATTAAGAAAAATTAAATTCATTTATAGTTGCTCTCCTCACACTTTAAAATAAATTTTCCTTAAGTTTTTATTATTTATGACTCGATATAGTTTCTTTTTCGTGTTGCCACTGGAGAAAAGCAGATGCCAAATTAATATTTTTTGTAATAGGTCGATCGCTATCTGCATTTATTTCAAAGTTTCCTTTTTTAAACAGTTTGTAGAAACATCAGGGGAATTATGATGGCATTTTAGTGCGAAAGGACTCTTGCTTACTTATATATGAGACTAAATAAAAATTTCTCAATAATTTATTAAATAATATGTGTATGAATCTGCATGGATGTTGACCTGTCTGTCTTTAATCGCCATTACATCGACGAGTAATGCAGTATTATTAAAGTTAAATTAGGAGTAGAACAGAAAATTATTTATATAGAAGTTGAATTTGAGGAAAGCTATTAATAGAATTATTGTGTGAGTTTCCAAGCTAGATATGTCCACTTTTATCCTTTTAAAACAATATAGTCTACATTAGTATTAGCTGTTTATGAAGGTTGGTCAAAGTCCAATGCCGTTCTAGCAGTTAAAAGAAGTTGTCAGGCACTAAAACATTATCTACTTGAAATATGATTGTGTAGTTTCATAATAGCATATATGAGGTACCTTGAGGTTGTGGGCAAGTCACAAAGATGAAACCGCGCTAGGTTAGCGTGTATAATTTTTAAAGGTTGGAGGTAGATTACACAACCAAGCTACTAACCTAATGTTCAATAAATATGTTGACTTAAATGATAACTCCGTGAAAAATGTCTGCCAGATGGTACCATAATGGCATTCCTCGCGGTAAAGGGCTCTGCATACGCCAAGAATAATATCGGATTTTTTTTCGTATTTAGAATGAGGCGTAAGTATTGGATAGCCCACTTGTATTTGTTTAGACATTTTTGTATCACTGACCCCTTTCTTATATTGTTCTAATTAGTAACTTAATATTTTTATAGTTTAAATTTGATCGTTGTCCCGGCTGTGCTTTAAAGGACTTTCTTACTATGTGCGCATTTTAACATTTAATCAAACTGTGAAGGAATATATCGTGAGGAAACCGGCTTGCCTTACATCCTAAAAGTCGATAGCGTGCGTCAGGCACAGGAGGCTGATCACCTACTTGTCTATTAGATTAACAATTGATCATGAAACACATACATAAATCTGTGAACCATACCAAACAAGATAGTATCGCCTCTGATTTATTTATATCACATAGGTTTTATTTATTTAAATAATGTATAATATGTTTTCTGTTTATTTAAGTAATCAAATAATCCGAGAATAGCCATAAGTGCAATGAACAAATCCTATTCCTATTGTGAAGTCCTAATGTATTGACGACGAACTTGAAGAACTGCGTTTCACTTATTACATGTCATGTCATTGTACACTCGTGTATGTAACGCCTAAAACGAGGTACCGTATAAATAACGTGGTCGGCGGTTTATTGCACAGTTTAGGGCGGTAACGTCACAGATTAAAATAGATAAGTACTCGCGTTTCATTATGCTAATGATTTTTAATATTCTGTTAGGAAATGTATCTGGTAACACTTGAGAGAGAGAGATTCAATAGAGATGTTGAAGCTATTCAAGATGGGTAAAACTCAGTTATTGGAAGCTTTATTCTAATTGCAGGTCACTGATGATTTCCTTCATATACGAATTGATTTTTTTCCCCAAAATCAATGAAATGTCGTTACGTTTCCTGTGTCATTGCGACTACCACTTGGGAAAGTGATCTTTATAAAGACACATTTAGCCAGGCTTAACAATGTTTTAATGTTCTACTTATAATGGCTTTTCGATTCAGTGCAGAAATAAGTACAAAAGGCAGCCTGCGTGTCTACTGCCGAACGATGAAGGTTGTGGACACCCAGGGGGAAACCACGACTTGGTAGTCTAGTCTATGTCGATTATAATGAAACTTGTAAGCTGAAACCTATGTATAAAATAATGTAGGGCTTTTCATAAGCCCGAATAATTGTACATAAAGTTTTGGACGAAAGAGTTCGTTGGTTAAATTTTTTTTTAGTTTGAAATCAGTTCAGAGCTAGTCCGTACTAATGAAATTCCACCAACTTCCGTTTTCAAATTAAGCCTGAGTGCTTCCGTTAGGCGTCCTCACGACCTCATTTGTCATAACGGAGGCGTCTACGGAAAATAACGTCATCTCGCTAGGTAATAAAGGTTTTTCTCCTGCCATAAAATGTATTTAATTGGCTTACTAATTTAGATATTAGTAAGTCTTAGTTTAAACAGATTTAACGTGACCATATGATTTTTATAATCTGTTTCTTACAGCTATAGAATTCGTAACGAATATGTTATTAATGAAAATAGAAAGTATTTTCATAATATATATATGTCGCAGCCAACTTGCTAAATTAGCCGTTCAATTAACAGCCTAGCCGTTTAACTGACGCCCTAAAAGATATTCAGCCAGTTGATTAAACAGCTAGGCAAACGACTTGGGTCGATGAAATATTTCGCGTGATTTCTGAAACGGGACAATCTTGCATCCTACAGTTCATTTTGGGGACACCGAGACTCGAGATTGGAAAAAGGGACAGTCCCATTGAAAACGGGTCGTCTGGTCACGTTACGCATACCTACCGCGGAGCAACTGCTTAGTGTGGGAGAGTTATGTTGGACCTCTCCCAAGGCGGCTACCACCAATCGTCTTGGCGGGATTCAGTAACAGCAAACAGCAGAGCCTTATCCGCTTCCCGACACACTTGCCACGCCCATTTTTAGTTTCCTGGTGGAACTATCATACGTGTTTAGGACGGTCTGCCTTTTATATTCAAATATGAAAAAAGTTGTATGTTGTTGTATATAGTAATTCTCCAATAAAGTAATAATAAGTAAATGAACAAAATCGATGACAGTGTATTCTAATTATAATTAATGAGCAAGCAAGGGTTATCTCGCCACGGTGTAGGGTTTAACGAACCCATTATTTTAACTGATAACAACTAACATTGACATTTAAATAAATAAACATAGAAGAGAATAGTGTACAGTAAAAGTTTAATGTAATGCACAATGGATGAGAGTTAGACTCAACTGGATGCCGAGTCCACCGACCTAGTTTAAAATATATATTTATTAACACTTCGTTGCAGAAATATAATATAGTTCACGTAATTAAATGAAAATGCAACTAGCGGTCTTATCGCTTTCGAGCGATGTCTTTCAGGCAACCAATATACAGAAGCATTAAAAACGTTTTCAATGTATAATTTTTAAATTTCCAACTTTATTAAGATTCTATCTAACTATATATATATATTATAGTTATCAGTTAGGTCAAGTAAAATGCATACATTCATCATGTATTTATTACTTTTAATTGCATAATTCAAATAAAAAAAACACAATTTATTGATATCATAGACGACTAATAACTTTGAAAAAAGCGTATCTAACAACCGTTCCATATTTAAATTGTGCTTGATAATTGGAATATAGAAAATAATAAATTATTATTTTGTTACAGGTATATCATTTACACATGGCACCTTACACTCAATATCATTAAACCTTACCTTGCGTTACAAATTCATAGACTAAGCCGGTAAGTACATAGATAATGTATAATTTATTATTGTTTATGTCAATTTCCGTGACAGGACAATCGAGTGACATTATATCTCTTATACCAAGTGCTAGGAAGCGGAACTTTCGCGTACTTTATGTCCTGTATACCTGTGAAGTTCTTTATAACCTATATATAAATATACAACCTTAAATGTAAAAATGGGGGAGGACTTTGCCAGTGGGCACACAGAATCACTTATCACAGACAACAAAAAACAATAGCTATAATGTATATATATTGATTCTGATATAAGGCTACAAATAAATAAATACGATAACCAGTGGTTGCTGCGTATTTGTTAGGTATAAATATTATACATGTAATTCGATATGTTGAGTAATATTACCCATAGAAGTAGTTACTACCATAAGTAGGTGTGTCTTTAGTGTCCGTCATATAAAATTTGGGTCTATAACAACAAGAAAATGTTAAATGCGAAGAATAAAATCCATTGGTGCATGAATGGTTTGATTTGAATGCGTTATGCATTCAGAGTTGAGAGGCGCACGTCTATCATGTATTTAAACATATACATTGATATAACATTTATTATTAACAAAATAAACAAATTAAAAATAATCAAAGAATTTTTTGTCAAAGAACAAGGTATGTTTTATGTATGTGACGCGTGTATGCTGTGGTTGTAATTGGCTCTGACTCAGCATTATGCCAAGGAGCAGACAGTTCCACATAGCTGGTCATTCAAGAGACCACAACAGCTCGTCTGCGCCTCAGTCGCCTAGTAAAAACTAATACTTAGTAGAAAAAAATATATTTACCAGTTTATTTATAATAATTAGGGTCTGTTTCACAATGTCCGGATAAGTTCCTAATAAGCTATTTATTACTTATTTGTAGGATAAACAGTATTTTTGCGTTTCACGACTGTCAGATAGCGCTATTTGTCATGAAAAGTGAAATTTCTTATTCGGAACTTTTATCTTTCGAATAATTTATGTGTTGCATAGCTATTTGGCACTTAATCCATACATTGTGAAACAGGCCCTTAAAGTTTTATTATTGAAACTATAGTTTAAAAACAACCAGTGCAGAGTTTAAAAATAAATAATTCATCTTCACGTTTGCATATGACTTACGGGCAAATAAGAGTGTCATTGTATGTAAGAGGCATTGTATTGCGTGGTAATTGGTGAAATTGCCCGAAACAATGGAGGCTTCGATATTATTGTTCTTTTATGACTTTTAAGTTGGTATGGTATTCGTATGGACGGACAGGTTTTAAATATTATGTGAGGCAAGTTGAGAAATATTTTCAATATTCAGTTAGGGTGAGATTCAGAAACGTCTTGGTGAAAAACCTGGATTGCGTCATTAAAGTGTATGGATTTTGATACACGGGTGTCCTATTTCAATAATCTGAATCTGAATATACGCTTAGAGGCTGAAAGAAGTAGAATTAGAATATATTTATTTGTTGATATTAATCATCACTTAGATCTGTACAAGGATACACACCTTGAACAAAACATTTTATTATAACTAGTGGTAAAGCGTTCCTTGTAACCCCTAAAGGCGAAACTTCAATGTGTTGTGACGTAATCGCCGGATATTGAGAAACGGATGGAAGTACATCGAAGTTGCATCCACGATAATGTGATATTGTACTGTTGCTTTTGTCTGCATCTATTTCATAACGAAGAAATTTAAATTTAGAATAACTAATTTCTTTTTAATCGGAATTAAATGAACATTCTTCTTTTTGTAGTGCCTCTCCATTACTAGAGGTTGGTGGTTAGCTCCTCATACTTTTTACATTACGTTCCCGATATTAATAATGTTTTGTTATTATTTAGTAACTTACAATTTTAAAGGCGATAAGAATCAGGTGAAATATGGTACTTTAACAATGTTAGTGGCGACAGGCCAAGCAAGGTGAATGACCTCTTATCGGGTCCGTTCAGTCTACCTGTTGTATCGGAGCTAATTATACCTGACACGCTCCATCGATAGCCAAGTCGGAGCATTCTAGTTCAATAGGTGTAATCATTTACATTTATTTATGCGGGAATCATTTATATATTTTACGATATAATGAATTTATTAAAATTAAAAAAAAAACATCAAAATTTCATATTATTTTATTATTATTATTTTTATTCAATAACAAGCTACATTGTTTTAGCATGTATTGGAGCAATTGAACTAAGTCTTATTATACATTTAATCCGAAAAATTATTCGACCGATATAGTAATGGTGATGGAATACTATATGAAATACATATTATATCGTTATCTGTGGGACGGAGTGTGTGGTTTTTCTATGAAGTTCTGTTCTAAAATCTACATATTTTTCTTTATTTATATCTTCTTCTTATTCTTCGCCAAATGTATCAGTTCGCGTCTTTTCCCCTCGACATTCCTCACCATGATGACATGAAGAAGTATGTATTTTTTTATGTAGGGACGTTTAAAAGCGTTTTGATCTAGTGCAGTGGTATGCAAACTTTATTAATGGCGAGCCACAAAGTTAAAGAAATTGAAGAATTGGGCCAGAATTAAAAAATAAAATGAAGTGTGTGTTAAATTCAATCATAACATTACAAGTAGAATCGATGGAACCTCGGCGGATTAAACTCTTTCGCGGGCCAGAGTTTGTCCGCGGGACGTACTGTGCCCATCACTGATCTAATGGTGTATATATATGTATGTATATTATGTTTTTTTTTTGTTAGATGGTGGTCTGATCTTCCCGCGGCGACCAACCGTGGTGGGAAGACATAAATATATAATATTACATAATTTATTTTTTGTTATGTGCGACTTCGTTTAATAAACAAAGTCTTTGGGCTGTTTTAAATGATCTGTCATGACAGTTTATTGAACTTTGTGTCAGGTGTGCCAGGTCAGTTGGGAGCCGCCGGATGCATCTGGTATCGATTTACGGATTCGTGTTTATAGGTCATCCGGGTTCTGGGTCAGATCAATTAAATACTGTGTTTGACGTTGTGCGTTTCTTTGTGCGTTAACAAGGAATTAATACGTCATACAAAATTGTAAATACCACATTTTATATACTGTTTATTGATATGGGTTAAGGGCGATTGAAGAAAATTTTCATTAGGTTAATAATTTAGACGTTTAGTGATAATTAAGACCAATCTAGCTAGAAAAGTATGTCACTGCTAGAAATCAGAATTTTGAGGAGGCCTTTGCCAAAAAAGGGCACATAGATACACTAGAAGAGGATTGAAATGCATTTTTTAATGTAAATATATCTGAATAAAGGCTATTATTATTATATATCTTTAGTAAAAGTACAATTTTTTATACGCAGAGGAGCAAAACTAATTTATTAAATACTTAATATACATGAGCTATGGTTCCTGTCAGCCTCCATATTCCTTAATAAAATGGCAATGACTACTTCAGAATTGCAAAAGTGCAGTCCCGTTTGAGGGCCTCATTAACTGACACTCCAATTTAGGTTCTGGGGTTCGAACAAAGGCTTAGGGATGATTCGAGGGGGTGTTTGATCGATGCGTAGGGAAAAATCGGAGCTTTTGTGGTGCGTGTCTTATAACCTACTATGTTTATAATCATATAAAGCTGCACGTCTACATTAAATATATATAGCATATATTTTTCCAATTTTCCTGATAAACCCTGAAAAGTCTTTAACGAATAAATAAATCGACGTAGTTTGCCATTCACATTTATTTTAATAGATTTTTACGACTGGTTAAACTAAGTTTATTTGAAAATTAATACAATTCAATTGCGGTACTATTCTATGTACAGACAGCTATTGTGTTAATTACGTAACACATCATTTATAAATAGGACAGTAACGTTTTGTTATGAATATTCAAAATACAATATGACGTGCAGACCGGAGCTGTAACAAAAACCTGAATATCGAGGAGAAACATCGAAGGCTATTGATACATTATAAAATAAGATATCTTTTAATCGGTAGACATCCTTCATCGGCAAAGAAGACTGAGAGAAAAATCCGGCGTAACAAAACTCTCGGCACCCTTTAATAGCAAATCATACAAAAAACTAAAGTGGGTTTCAAATGAAACACCATGATTTAGATTATATTATTCTGTAAAATGATTAAATAAAAAATTGAATTCGTTGATGGTATATATTTTGACGGTTGACAAACAAATAAAACTGATCTAGCAAAGCTAATTAGTGTAAAGTTTTATCGTAGTTGTGTATATCAGCAACGACCACGCAATATCCTGCGCTGGAAGTGGGTGGTTTTCCCGGGAAATGGGGGTGGGGGTGGGAGAGTGGAGGTTGGGTGTTCGTCGCCATGCTTACATTTAGGGTTGTTTGTTTACTATAGAGTTGTTTTTGATAGCATATACGGTCGTTGACCAACCAAATTTGTTTTTCTGACTGATTTCAAAAATATTTCACTAATACCTATCAATTAGTGAAATATTTTTGAATCTGGCTATTAGAAAGGCTAGAGCTTTGCTAACTTAGGTTTTTTAAGCTTTAATTCTAAAATTTAGTTTACGTAAGGATGGGTACATTTCCATGATTTATAAATTTACAAAGATATGATATTTTATGTAAAGGTATACCTATTATTGTGGGATCAATGGAGAATGAAAAGCGTTATTGTGGTTATGGTGCAAATTACTATTTCGATATGAAATGTCATACGCCTTGTCTTCCTATAGTGGTCAGACAGTCATGTTAATATTTTCTAGACATAAGACAGCTCCGCACTTTGTATTTTGATCTAGTGGCTCTATAGTTTATAAATCTTGGCGTCTGATGGCTGCATCTATTTTATTGATTGATTTAGATAATATAACTTACTAGACCAATAATATAACTTTCTTTACAGCTGGAAGCTGAACCTTCTGAAGCTACATATATAGCTTCGATCCGGTAAAAAAGTGTTTTCTTTAAATGTGTGTTCAGCAATTTGGTAATTTATTAGAATAGCATTCTGTGTCTCAGATGTCGTGGATTTTTAGGTGTAAGAATAAGATTCTGAGCTGAGATTAAGTGCTACATGAACAACGTGATTAATTTCGCACGTTTTATTCTGACACCGCCAAAAAGATATTGTCCGCTATAATAGTGTATTTTTTATATTTTGTTTCTTCACAAAAACTCATTTTCATTTTTATTTTAAATGACACTCAAAAGGAAAGTCTTTAGACGTTTTTCACCAACGCAATTCCCCTACAAAAAGCACAGTCTAACCGCAAACACTTTCACCGCACTCTCGCTAGTTGTATAACGAATACAAAGAAAACCTCACAATACATTCCGTTAAACGGCGAAATGCGTGAGTTCAGCGTCGTTTTAACGGGCCGTCGTAAACGACTTATTTTAAACCGTCTAAGAAGTAAACTCTATAGACGGTTTAAGGCAAGCCTCAAAGTCGTTCATTGCGTCCGTTGGTATTTTAAATATTTTGTTGCGTAAGTTTGACAGTATTATTTCATGTAATGAAATAGTACACGAGAAAGTCACGTAGACGAACCGTTATTTCGTTAAATTTAAAAATTAAGAACGAATATAACCTGAATTTAATATATTAAATTCAGCCTTTTGTGTTTGGTTTTGCCGTTATGGCATATTTCAGCGGGAACTTACAAGACACACAATAATTTACATTTAAAAAATAGACGTGTTCTGTTTTCGTATAAATTCATAATGTGTATATTATATTTATTTGTTTCGTAATCCTACAGCTAACATAAATTATATATATATAATTACAAACAAATACACTGAAAATATAGCCAAAGATGGAATACATGATACATTTTACTATAAAAAGATTTAGAAAAAGGAACAAACAAACAAAAAGTTTTCAATACATTTAACTAATTGTGATTCAATTTATTTAACCAAGCCTAATTTGGTTGTGTTGTGTGATGGTGTAAAAGTGTGGGTATGTACGTGATGGTGTGTATGTGGGGGGTTAAAATAATTAACGACTAAATATTACTTGTACTTTCGGCACACAGTTTCTACATATTAAATACGAGACGTAAGCTTTAGGCTGTAATTTACATAACCTCTCAACTGGGTGTGTTTCAGCGAGGAGGTGTGGCTAGTAACTAATCAACCGCAAGGTCGTATTGTCATGTTTATGGTGTTTGCGGTTAAAGTCCCTTTTAGATATTATTTATTGTACGGGATTTTGGAAAAAAATATTTGTTTTATTATAGAGTTAATCGCCTTCAGTATTGCGTAGATTGTCATTTCGTATATGATAAACGAAACTGGATGAACTGGATGAAACTGGAAAGAATGTGATAATGACTTATTAGCTGTTGTTTTCTCGCATTGGAAATAAATATATGTTTTCTTGTAGACGCTATTGTTAAATACAATAACTAAGGGAATGGTTTCATTGCGTTTCGTGTTGAAATGTAAACGCCAAAGTTTTTTCCTACATAAAAACAGGAAATTTAAATATTCAACAGCAAATTGTTCATGCGAGAATTTAATATATAAATTATATTAATTACATAAACATACCAATTAAACTGCAGTTTTCCAGGAAAACTGAAAATTCATCACATGTTGAACCGTCATTAAGGTGCGGTTCGCGTGAGGTGGCACGAAGTATTACGAATTTTTAGCATAGGATAGGTATAAATAGCATGTTAATTATAGCATGAGTAGTTTGTAAGCCCTCTTAACGGATACCCTTCTGTAATAAAATCCCAGAGGCTCTTATATCTCAGCCTAATAAATTTAAGAAATGTATTAAAGAAAAGTGTAAAAAGGCTTAATATAAAGTTAGCGATTATCTAGTTGATAAAAGGGCCTGGGACTAGTGCTGGGCAGGTTACTTCTTATACTTTATTATTATATATTATACTTTAAATGTTTTAATGTATTTTGTTCTGTGAAAAATATCACATGACGTCGCCATAGCGTATTGCTCGGTAAGCTATGAATAAATAATATGGCGACGTCTGTGCATCGATCCGTCAACTGAGACGAGACTAAGTGACACCATGGCTGAGGGACAGGCATTACGCCTGTGTTGTTACGCATTTGTATATCTTTTTATTTGTGTGTCTTTTACATGCATAAACGCTGGTAACGAAATTAAAAAA
This sequence comes from Pieris rapae, assembly GCF_905147795.1. Taxonomy (NCBI): domain Eukaryota; kingdom Metazoa; phylum Arthropoda; class Insecta; order Lepidoptera; family Pieridae; genus Pieris; species Pieris rapae. The sequence goes on from NC_059513.1 coordinate 2,143,810, forward strand.
AACGCGCTATATTTAAGTGCACATTTGTTTGTTTAGAGATAATACGTTCATATTAGGAGAACATGCATTTTGTAAAACTAATAAAATGTTTCGGGTCATATCAACCATAGACGCAATTGGCTGGCCGGTTTTATTTAATTCCAAATTTAAATTTTAGAAAAAAATATGCTTCAATAAATTCTATGTGTTTCATCTTTCACATTTAATGGAAGTAATTTGCGTAACATATTATGCTTATATTTTCTGTTGTCTCTGACTACATGCTCAACGCACAGTATTTTTTAATATACATGGCGGGTTTAATGTTTTATACATACATCGCTTTTTAATCAAGGTTCCCTTTGTATTCGCCGGAATAGAGGTGTGATGTGAAAACATGTGTATGGAAGTGACACCTTTTGATTATGTTTTTAATAACGCTTGGGAACATTAAATTTTTACTTCTCCATAGCGAGGTTCTTTTCGTTATAAATACTGCTTACTTAAAAACTTTAAAATTCCAATAAAACCGTTTCCGCCAAAACGGATATGAAAAAAAAAACTTTTTTTTATCGAGCCGAGAATTCGGTGCCTGCCAGTTTTTTTCTCACTATGTGAGTTTATATTTGAAAATCGAACTCCACTGCCGATACAGTGGTATTAAAGTGTTGTAAACGTCAAGATTATGTACATAATAAATCATTATAATGCATACCGAGTATTCGACCGTGTGATGTATTGCGACCAGACGCTCTGAAATTTCGTCTGGATACACATAATCTATGTTGGTTGGATTTTTGATACCACAATACACTTCTAAAGAGGAAGTCAATTTGTTAATTGAATATATATATATATACATATAATCCACCATCCACCACGGGATTATACATATTTCATGGGTACAACAATATCCGGTAATTTCATACATTGCTGACCTCACAGTATCCTTTCTTAGAAATTTTCCCCACGTGGGGATGTACCACGGTCTGCTTCTCACTTCCGTTTACATTTAAATTTACCATGTAGGTACTCCGACCGGGAATCGAACACGATATCGCAAGCGCCATGGTAAACATAACCCGGCGCAATATAGACTCACTTTCTTGCGCACGCATAAAAACTTAACTATTTATAATTGAATTATTGTTTTAATATTAAAACATTACCATTGACCTGGTTCCATGCAGCGTGACGTAATGCTAACGTGCGATTCTGTTATAATAGTTATTATTAGTGCAAATGAGTCATTATGTTTTAATTATTATATTTAAGTTGAACAAATGATATCACGGGCTAACCTAGAGGAAAAACGTTTATTTTTTTTATAATCAGCGCTTGATTTTACGTGATGAGTTGGCGTACGTACTTTTAGTATGAGGATCGGTTTATTCGTCAAACACTGTAGGAGCGGTAATTGAAATATTTTTGAGACTAAGGCTAGGCTTAAGCATGATACTCTCATTCCTGAGGAGGTAGATGCTGACCACGGCTGTTGGACATACATTAAATGTACTTTCTGTCTATTTGCGCATTTTATTCTACCTCGTACGATAAAAGAAAAGTGAGCATACGGGCTTGCCCAAAATGTAGACAGCTTGTGTCAAACGCAGAAGGCTTAACACGCACCATTGGCTAATTTATTTCTCAAACGTATATAAGAAAAATGTGTATGGAATCAAGAGTCTTATAGATAATTTAAGATCGTATGACAGAAAAATGATATCGAGGTGTGAGAACAAATTTTATAATATAAAATTACTCAATATTTTAACTCAAATCAATGTACAGGTAATATTTTTTTATCAGGAGCTACATTAATCGTTGTTAGACATAACTTTATACGAGCAGCATAGTTGAAATTTTGGCATATTTATTTTGTATTTAAATAATTATATCTGTTTAATAATGGCACCTTGTTCAACTTTATGATGGGCATTAACAATAGCGTGACGTCGACGGCTTCACACTCGACTGATCTCGGAAGTGCATTCGTACTTGTGTATACAATGCGCGTTTTCCTAATAAGTTTAAAATTATTTTTCATTTATGGTGAACGATAGTACCCCAATGTCCTGAGTAATGGACTCTCAACCGTGTGGCAAGTCAAAGTCAAAGTCAAATCGTTTATTTGCTAGAATAGTCTTACAATTAGTTACATAAATTACAAAAATCCACCACATATGAATAGGCATGCAAATGTCATCTTATATTTTATTAATTTATTTATTTGATCTATTGAATAACAAGACTAGTTTTTAAATCTTACATTTAGAAAAGAGACAAAGAGAGAAGTTGACCGAAGCTGCGGTGAGGTCTTCCCAAAAAAGTTATGATTCAAAATAAGAAAGTTCGCTTTCCTGAACCGCAGGTCTGCGCAAAACAATATTGTGTTTTAGTATGTAATTTTACGTAAACAACACTGGTAAATATAGCTTTAGAAATCTTAAATAAATGAGGAGTATTTCAATAAAATATATATTCCCTTTGATGACGATCGCAGTAATAATTTATCTAATATAAATGTTAACTAAACTGTGAACCAGTATCAATCATCTCTTGTATATCTTGGAAAAGAGCCAGCACAGTTAATAGGTTTTATGTTATCACTAAACCTACATATCGATGCAACAGATAAGTTATATTAAATGTTATTTAGTGCGGAAAATCATTAAACCTCTTCAGACCTCTAAACAACTCTGGGTATGAATAGGATGATGAAGGTACCTAGAGCGCTAATATTTGAGGGAATTTATATTATTTGTTTGAAGTAATGAAGGTAGGGGCAGACACAGTGATGTGTTCATTAGTTTTAGGGTAATCATAGGTATCAAACAAAAAGTCAGATTTTGAATGAAAGTCGTTATCGTATCGCTACTGTTATAGTAAAATATAACATGTCGTTTTGTGATCGTCTTCGGTCTTATTAGGGTGCCTTCTTTGAAAGTTTATTGCATTGTAAACAGGGATAAATTTACATTTCTCATCAAGCAGGTTTTTTAAATTTTTAATTGAATAAGGGGTATATGGGATATAGATAGATGTTCTGGCATGCTGTAGTCCCATGAAGGATTGTAGCGATTGACCATATTTTCCAGTATTTCGGTGTAGCGGTCATGTAGTGGTAATCCAGCCAATTGCGACAATTAGGCCATGGCCCGATGATGACCTAATGTCCATGCATCTATATTTAGGTCGGATGTATGTGTGCAATGCGGTCATCGAAATGGTGCTATTTTGTCTTATTAAAAAAACGTTTAGAAATATGGAAAATGATGTGTATTTCACAATATTCGAACTTGAATACGCTGTTACACTAAGGATTAGATTCGATTTGAGCGAGTATTCTTCCATTTGTCACATGATTATAGAATGTTTGACAGTTGTGATAACAGAGAACTTAAGCTTAAGTAGAACCAATTGTAACAAAACTGTATTGTGAGATATCATTGTTTTACTTCGCTCTGTGGATTGCAAAGAGAAGCTGTTATTCTCTATGTAAATTTTTACGCCCAAAGCCAATAACCTATCTCAATCCATTTTTAACCATCTGAGATAGACATCTGAATACGAATATTGATAAAATTGTGGATTGTAATAGGTATCTGTCGATACAAGCTATCCATGGTAGGTCGGAGTATGTGGATAGACCTTTGTAAGAAAATGACAGATCAACTATGCCAATTTTAACTTACACCCGTTTTTAAAATATTTAAAAAGATAGGATATATATATATATATGTATATTTTAATGTTATTAGTACGGTTTTATTTACTTTATTTGGCTTATATTGATTATGAAATATAAGTGGAAATATCCGTCGCCAAAATAAACGTCGCATCGTCTTCGTAGGGTTTGGTTATTGGGATACAGATAGGAGATCGATCGCCTGTCACGGTCTGATTTTATTGAAAACAGACTGAGATTGTGGATTAAATATTGGGTTTGGGCGTTAACCAACCTGGGTTTTAAAATAGGAAGGCATGAATTGATTAACCAAATTACACAGACCATTGTATACCAATTCGGTATGGACGAACTATGAATGACAATGGGCCAAACGGATGGACATACCTCAGTGTTTAGGATGTTTGAATAAGCTTTACTATAATGCTACGCCAATTGAAGGTATAGAATATTTAAAGTCAAATCAAAATAGGATTTATGTCAAGAAAAAAGTGACAAATCAAGGGGGTAGAACGGAAGTGGTAAGATTTCCTGCCACTCTTAATTGTATGACAGGTTGTATGGTATATTTACATATTCCAAACAAAATAGGCAAAATATACGTTGCGGTGTAGATGAGATAAATACGTGTCGCATTTCTAAACAGTTATAATTATAAGATTTTTATTTATTTATTCACACTTCGTTGCAGTAGTAGCCTACTTATATGACTAATAAAAGAAACACAAATAACACAATACGTAAAAATTACAAGGGACGGAACGGACTTATCACTATATTTCACCCTAGTAAGAAAAAAAAAGATGAGTGATTTTTTTTGTTAAGCTCATGCTGTGGTCAAGTGTGGCTTACATATCAATTGAAAGAGGGAATAATGTTTGTATCTAATTAACTTTAATATCTTCATAAAAATATAGACTTCATACATACTTAGAATAGGTTCAATTGGCAAGAATTTTAATTGACGATTCAATTATTGAGCATTAGACCATCGTATGAGTCATCAAATTGAAAACTCTATTGGACTATAAATTTTCATCTAATAGTATGACTCATGTTTCAATGGTTAACATTTGGCAAGACCGTGAACCATGGACCAAATTGAGTTTAACTAATAACAAATTAATATTGGCCGGCAACGCACTTGCAAACCTTCTGGCAATGTGAGTGTCCATGGGCGGCGGTATCACTTAACACAATGCCTCTCACTGATAGAGGATCTTTGACAATCTAAGATAAATATTTGTTTTTAATTTATATTATTATTATTTATTACTTAAGATGTCATGTGGAACATGGTAAAAAAATACTTTAAAAAGTGTTACCTATGTGAACAATTAATGATTATTGACTTTGCCTTTGACGAAAAATCTAAAAAAAATTTTTTAATCGTACAAGATCTTTTTTCTCATAATTTTATTCCCGATTCATTACGAGTGGATCTTTACTTTGAATTTATATTTCCGTGTGTGTGTCGATGTCTAAATGTAGTCATATTTTGTATACAGTGTATTCTGTGTTGTTAACTCTAATCATATTAAAACGTTAATAACAAGTTACAGTCCTACAGCCATTCTTGCGCTAAACTTAACTTTGGGATAATTTTATAACGACAAAATGTTACGCCATATAAAAAGGTACCAAAAAACGTTAGCTATTGTCTACGCCAGTATTTATAATTTTTTTATTATATTTTATACGATTTGATTTATAGGTTCACTTAACTTAAATTGTGATTTCAAATCTTAGGTTAGACCTTATGATCCAAGCTTATCCTGTGATATTTTTTTATTAATACGTCTCTCCACTCGAGAGTTTAAATTTTTCATACTTTTTACGAATAATTTTTTATGTTACGGAAAAAGAAATAAGGTCTCACGATGTGTCGAATCGATCCAATCATTATCTAACAAAATTCATTAAAATACAGTTATTCGCAAAGTGGTTATCATATTTACCGCAATGTTATGGTAATTTCGAACTTAAACGTGTTATTGCATATTTAGTAATGATTTTACGGTATTTTTGCTGGTATTGGCACGTCTTGTGTATTTGCATATTAGTTTTATAATTATACTAAATTCTCAGTTATATCCCAGTTATCCCACCCATTTATACTATCTTTTGTACTTCAGTAATAAAATTATAAGAAACTGCACGATAATTACGTCACAACGAGAATGCCAAGACTGATATGGAAATGGGCTAGTCATATAATCAGGTGTAGATAGGTGGAACGAAACTATACGCAAAAATAAGATAAAAAAATCGAGGTAAACCGTAACTGGAAAAATATGGACGAGGAATGCTCAGAACAGAGCAGAGTGGAAAGAAATGGAGAAAGCTTTGGCCAAATTTAGGCAAACAGATGAGTTGTCGGTGTCACCTCACTAAGACAGTTTTAGATTAAAATTCTGTCTGAATAAAGACTTATTATTATATACATACTGACATAAACTGTTTATACGTTTGTTTCCTTCCTGTGTTTGATAAGCACACGATATCTATTTAATCCCAAACAGTTTTAACTGAAATATTTATTGTTTTTTAATCTATGACCCCGATAGAATATACTTTAAGTTAAGAGTTCAACTATTTTCTATATGTGTGTATGTATGACGCAAGCATGGTATATTGTCGAACTATTTTAACTTTTATTTTTGTAATTTCAGGTATTGAGAGAAGAGTGGCAAAATGCCGGAGGGAGTGACGAAGGACGGCAAAAATGGCAAGGAGGAGAAGAAGAAGGAGTCTCCAAAGAAGCGATCCGGCAACCTCGCCAGGGTCAAAGTGGAGATGTTAGATGGATCCGTCACGGAGCTCGAAGTTGATGTAAGTTGTCTTAAGCGAACTGACTCATAATATTTGCCACATCGGTAGAGCGCAAAAATTAAAGTTAAAATGTTAAAAGCGAGTATTGTAACAGTTAACTTCCTTAACAGATTTTAAAGCGAGCAAGAATGTAATAACATAATTAGCCTTAAAGGAAAGATTGTTTCATCTCGCTATGACTACGACTACGAATTTAAACTACTTATTGAATGAAGAAAAAAAAATCGAGTTTAAATACAAATTAAATTTTTAAAAGTAAGTATGTAAATGTAGAAAATTTCTGTCGAAATTTGAGTTAACCATCATATAACATTTGTGTAACCATAAGGTTAAGAAAAAAATCAGTAGCGCTACAACCTCTTTAGGTCTTGGCCTCAGATTTTTAAATCTGTTTCATGATCATTTTTAAATCTTATAGGCATGTAGGTGATCAGCCTCTAGTGCCTAACACACGTCGTCGACTTTTTGGGTCTAAGAGATGTCGGTTTCCTCACGATGTTTTCCTTCACTGTTCGAGCAAATGTTAAATGCGCACATTGAAAGAAAGTCCATTGGTGCACAGCCCGGGATAGAACCTACGACCTCAGGTATGAGAGTCGCACGCTGAAGCCACTAGGCCAACTCTGCTCACCATAAGATTGAGAGAAATACTAATTTCAAATATGACTAATTAATAACAAACATTTCATCTAAAAATTGGTGTTTATTAAATTTATAACTTTTTTATTTCAGAGAAAATGCCGCGGACACGACCTCCTATCAAAGGTGTGTGACAGTCTTAACCTGGTGGAGAAAGACTATTTTGGGCTGCTGTATGAAGATCGTGGTGACACCAGGACATGGGTCGACCTTGACAAACGCGTCTCCAAGTTGTTTAAACGTATGTTCAGACAGTCTATGCTTATATTGTCTTGTTCTATCAAAAAATAAAATATATCTATTTTATTTTGTCGACTCGACACTACTATGTACGTACACAGTACAAAGAAGGCTGCCGAAATTGTTTAAATGTTATATACCGGAACGACAAAACAATTTGTTTTGTATAGTTGAGCACACAGATTCTATACGTGCGAACTATGGTCCTACTTCCTTTAAGTGCCAGATATGGTGTTTTCATATCAACATTTATCGTTACAAATCTGGTTAGGTTTTGAAATTTAGTATTTAAAAAATCTTTTACGATTCTTTACTACTTTATATGTTAAATATTGAAATTAATTTCAGATGAGCCGTGGTACGTGCGTTTCACGGTGAAGTTCTACCCACCAGAGCCGGGACAACTACAAGAGGAGTTGACGAGATATCAACTAGTGCTGGCCATTAGGAAAGATCTGTTAGATGGTAAGTTTTATTTAAATGTAATAAGCTTATAACGTCGAAACACTTAAATTCTTAATCACCTAAAGAAGATAAATCACAATAGTCCTAATCGAAAATAAAATATAAAAACAGCCAAGAACGGTTTGGTCCTACGAGCCGGAAACGAAATGACATATGCATATTGTAGTATGTATTTGTATTTCAATTCTTCCTTAGCAATACTAATACAAAAAAGTATGTATTACAAACATTATTCAATGGAGATTTCCTCAGAGTCAAACCACGTCCTCGTTGGTAATGGGAATATTAAAATATATTATATACTGTATACATGTATTTGTGTGATTCTGAAATTCATTTGATATTTTGCCGTACTTCGCACTCATTTCAATGTCTATTTTAGTCAATTACTCAAGATGTCATATGGAACATGCTGTAGTGGTTGCAGGTCCAGGTCCAGGCACAAACATTGTGTAAAAAAAAAATTGGCGATTAAAATGAGTGGCGGAGAGTTTATTGCCAGTTCTTATCTTCCGTTCTTCGCCCTAGATTTGAGAACTGGCTGTAAATGTAAAATTACAATCATTTAATGTTCTTTTTTTTGACGTTCATAAGTGTACATTATGTTACCTATATGAATAAATGATTTTTGATTGATTGATTGATTGTCTCTCAGGCCGTCTACCATGTTCTGCGGTGACTCACGCCCTGCTGGCGAGTTACCTACTTCAATCCGAGCGTGGAGATTACGAGGATAGCGAGGTAGGGGCTGGCCTATGCAAGCAACTGAAGCTGGTTCCACCTGCCAGCTGTACACCCGATCTGGAAGAGAAGGTCGTTGAGTTACATAAAACACACAGGTAAGACTTAGTAAAATTATTAATGATTGATTGTGTGTGTGATGAGTTTTTTATTATTAAAAAAACCAATACAAATCGTGTTTACAATTGACTGGATATTTGAAAGGATTACGCAATAGTTGAATATTTGTAAAGATTAATATTAAAGTTATTCACTTAAAATACCAACAAAAATATCTGTAAGTGATGTCGGCTGCAGCTGTTGCAAATGGATGAATTTACTGTTGATTATAACATTTAACTTGATTGGAATGAAGATTCATATTTATACAATTGTTGTTATAAATAATAAACATAACAGTTTATTGTAATAATTTCTTTTACTAGTCTTTGAATTATATTTTTAGTGTTTTTTTTTGTCTTTAATATTATATTGAAAAATTTACAGTTTTTCTTTGACATATATTTATTATTGGAAAAGGTCCCAATTTTAAATTCAGAATTCCTGTCAGGAAGTCTAAGAATAACGACTATTTACAGAGGTCAAACCCCAGCCGAAGCCGAGCTGAACTACCTGGAGAACGCAAAGAAGTTAGCAATGTATGGAGTTGACTTGCACCCAGCGAAAGATTCTGAGAATGTTGACATTACCCTGGGTGTCTGCTCGTCCGGTCTCCTTGTGTATAGAGACAAGTGAGTAATAATATTGATTAACACTTCACTAGAAACCCAGCTATACTAAAATTAAATTATTCACAAAATCTATTATAATAATAATCCATTGTTTCTTTGATAATTTTCATTTAATAGGCTAGATCTTTGCATTTCGCTCATCGGTTATCTTTCAAGTTGCCCCTCAAAATTGGCTGCTAGTATTTTTAATTGAATTATTTTGAATTGATTTTTGGGAAAACATTTCGTTCACTTGTTATTTAAATAAAATATCGTCTACATCACTGCGAGATATATACAGGTTAATTTTTGCCTTCTATTATATTAATAATAAGTAAATACAGTGACACGTTTTCTACATGAAATGAGTAGAATAACAAAAGTACAGAAAAATACAAGAATATACATTTTTATTTATCATAAGTAGGATTCATATTTATAGGTCTGTGATTATAGAAATACTTAATAAAAACATTTACAGGCTACGTATCAATCGCTTCGCGTGGCCGAAAATCCTCAAGATCAGCTACAAACGCCACAACTTCTATGTGAAGTTGCGTCCGGGCGAGTTCGAGCAATTCGAATCTACCGTCGGCTTCAAACTCGCCAACCATCGCGCTGCGAAGAAATTGTGGAAGACCTGCGTGGAACATCATACGTTCTTCAGGTGATTTATTATAACCGTAATATATGTATCTATATAATTTTATGTATTTTTTTTTTATTTTTATAGAACAGGGGGCAAACGGGCAGGAAGCTCACCTGATGTTAAGTGATACCGCCGCCCATGGACACCCTCAACGCCAGAGGGCTCGCGAGTGCGTTGCCGGCCTTTTAAGAATTGGTACGCTCTTTTCTTGAAGGACCCTAAGTCGAATTGGTTCGGAAATACTTCAGTGGGCAGCTGGTTCCACAAAGTGGTGGTGCGCGGCAAAAACTGCCTGGAAAAACGCGCAGTTGTGGAACGGCGGACGTCGAGGTGATACGGGTGGAATTTTGTATTCTGCCTCGACGTCCGATGATGAAACTCAGCTGCAGGTATTAATCCGAACAACTCCTCTGAACACTCTCCATGGTAAATGCGGTAGAAGATGCAGAGAGACCCCACATCTCTACGCAACGCCAAAATGTATCTTGCCTATACTAGCACAAGGGTATCCACGTCCATGTCTTAAATAAAAAAAAATTATGCAAGCAATATTTATTTGGAAAACACAAAATAGTAATTGTCCATGCTGTATAGTAGATCAATTACAATCACAAACACAGAATATTTAGATAAATAAAAATTTCAGTTCATTCTAATTTCTTGCGTTTATTAATGTATTGTTAACTATCTACGATAAATTTATTGAACCGGTTTAGTAGTAAGTATTGTTCCCAAATTTTGTTAAAACCTTTTCGCATTTTTTAATACCTTAGTTCTACTGTAATCAAGTCTATTTGGAGTTTCGGGAAGCGTTAGAGACATTTCTTTGTGTATAATTTATGTTTTATGAAGGTGATTAGGACCTTCGACTTTATATGTCACTACCACGTCAAGAATATATCGTTGATGTTGATACAAAATCCTTACTTGTGACTAAATCAGTAGTTGATACAAATTTGCACGATTACCATTGGAATGACCCATTTATGTACCAATTATGTCAGGCATAGGACCAGTTTGGCAAGTCAAAAGTTAAAAGTCAAAGTTAAACATAATTTTTTTATATACCTAGGTATCACAATTTACATTTATGAACGTCAAAAAAAGAAATATAGATTAAATGCTTTTAATTTTACATTTACTGCCAGTTCCCGAATCAAGGGCGTAGAACGGAAGAGAAAAACTGGCAATAAACTCTCTGCCACTCTTTTTAATTTTTTTTTTGTTAATATATTGGACAATGTTATTTCGTATATATTCCCACCACACAATATCTGCTCGAGTAACTTTTATGACAGGTTAGATACAGAAGATGTATGTTATATTTTTGTACAGGCTAACAAGCCCCGAGCCTCCACCGCGCAGTACATTATTCCCGCGTTTCGGTTCACGGGTCAGCTTCCCTGGTCGCACGCACTACCAGTCAAGGAATGCCACACTGTCCCGTCCACCGCCCAACTTTGATAGATCCTTCTCCACTAGAGGGCTTACGTCGCGTAGTACAATGGGTAAGTACCATTTAAATGTTACTCATTTTTCATAGGTTTTCCTTTTGATTTTTATATACGTATATATTTTACTAGGATTCCGATGCATCTTTTTCTATGTCTTATATTTCGTTTAGAAGTCCCAATTTTTTATTATTATTAATGGAGAAATGAATTATCTAATGCCTATCTAAGCAGCACTATTATGAAATTTTAATTAATAATAAAACTTTATGTGCATCACAAAAGACAGTATGTAAATGGTTAAACGGTGCTGACTGCTGAGATGTCAATTCTCTCTGAGACATTTTCGTCTCTCTAGTATTCTAAAGAGTAGTTTAAGTTCACGATTTCATATGCATCACCTTGACGGCTGAAACCTTTCACGGTCCGCTTTTCTAGGCATTTTCTTTTGTGTATTAGCAAACTGTGGAATTGACTCCCGGTCAATTCCACAATTGTGAAAAAAGTATATCAAAAGATACTCCTTTTTTAAAGACCAGCAATGCCATCACCATAATGGGTGTTGATGGGCTGCGAGGCTAATGCCAGGTGGACAAGGGCACCAGTGATTTGATTAAAATCTTTATGTAAATTGTATGACGATTATTTAATTTAAATAACAAGTGAACGAAATGATCCCAGAAATCAATTCAATATAATAATTTAATTAAAAACACTAGCGGCCAAATTTTGATAGGCAACTTGGTAGATATACTAACTATTCCTAATTATGAATATACATAAAAAAGTAGTTTTTAGCAAATAATCGATGTGCGCACCTGCAGCCGGATCTTAGACCATAACTACTTGTATTATATTTAGATCCTTTGAACCTTAGAACGAATCAAAAATAAATTATCGTTTAGGCCGCATTAATTTGCTACTCTTATTAGTGTCGATGTCACCAATTAACCTATGACAGTTGATTTTCGCGCCAATTGAGCTGTCACCGCGCCAGACTGCATTGGACGGTGACACCAGCATCATAATTGTATTTTTATCACTTATCTCATAAGTGAATCACAGTTTGAGGAAAATTTAGTTTTATGTGCAATGATTACTTCTTAAGAATCTCTGAGTAAACACGATTCATAAATTTATAGTGGAAATTAAGATTTGAACATTATACAGATGCAAAAAGTAATTCAAAATTAATTTGTTAAGTAATAATTAAATGTAAAAAAATGTAAATAAAAATAGAATGTATTTCGTTTTATGTATTATACAATTTGTGATGTCTAAGTGTTAGATTATTATTTAACAGTTCCCCAAGTTCACACAAGTTATTTTACTTAAAAGGATCAAATAATTGTAACGCATTATTTTACTTATAACCGATAAACTTGTCTATGGTAAAATAATAGGACCCAATATGTTAGACAGATCTGGCCGACATTATAGTGTGCTACAACGGTTTTGGTCTCAGATCTTTATTGTGAACTATTCTAATCTTGTGACATATACATGCCGGTTTCACTATATTACCTCTATGTGCAAGTGTAAATGCACACATAGAAAAATCCATCTAGCATATTGGTAATGTAAATAATGAATGCAGCTTTCAAAGCATAACATCATCAAATACGTAGGATTTATTTTTGTACTATTACCGACTCAGTGTGTCAGTCAAGAGGTGTGAGTTGGTAAAGACGGTTCGATTTTATATTCGACGTTGAGTTGATTGTGAAAATGGTGTTCGATGATTGCTGGAATCCTCGTTGTACATGTGAGTTGGGGTCATGTAGATATTTTGGAACTAAACAAAGTTGAAAAGATTTAAGGGTGTTTACACCATTACTACATATTTATATACAATGATAAATATTATGCTAAAGTAGGTTTTCATTGCCCTATAGCCTTATAAATTTCCAACATATAGATGTAAGTTTTAATTTAATTTTTAATTTTATAGATTTAATTTGAATTGCAATGGCTAGGACTTAAAGTAACTTTGGGAGAGGTTTCTGTTGTATTGAATTTTTAGGTTCTATTTGAAGTATAATTTTTTATTTCTGATTAGTTTAGTATATGTATACCTACTTAGCGGTTTCACGTCATTATTAATTCGATAGTAATAGTGACAGCTATTATCAAAATTAATAGTTGAATCAGTTCGTATGACTGCTTCGCTGGTTTTGTTAAATTGAGAATTACCGACTTTATTTAGGGACTATTTGTAGAAGATTAAAGACTAATTAAGAAACTAAAGAAGAAATAAAATAATTTCAGCTCTCTCCTCTGGTGCGAAAGAAGATTCGATGCCGCCAGATGCTGCGAAGAGACACACGATGCCACCTCAGCCAGCACCCAGACCTACAATCACGGACAAGGTACAATTCCTAAATCATAATAATCAAGATTTTATTATAAATTAAATTTAGTTTTTACCGATAAAAATAACTAAATTTTAAATGTAAGTTATTTAAGAGTATTGCTATCTTCTCTACGTACAGTACCGAAAAGTATGGTAATATCGAAGAAACCATATATTGTTGTTGTTTATTAATTTACGAAATTTTTTGATATTTTAAATAAAAAAAATATAAGTTTTTTTTAAATAGTGTCGTAGACGATTGAATCATAATACATTGTAATCGTGCATGTTTCATTTACACATAAAGTTAACTCTTTTGATGTACTAAAACTTAAAACAAAACATTTGTTTTTGATGTTTATTTATTTATCTTAACAGTTAACTAATATGATAGTTAATGGGATTAAATTATCTTAATTAAGAACGTTTAAGAGGTAAAAGGCATATATACTATCAATAGTAAATATTAACAAGTCAATTGTTATATTGCCTCAACGATTCCGTTGTTAGATCTCCAGCTATTAATCTTAGAAAGAAAATAAACGCGTTAAGCATTGCCCTTACGCAAAGAAATCGATGTCTATCAGATAATAAAAAAGAACTGTCATTCTTGAATGAGGAGTTACCGCCAACGCATCCGTGAGCCATTTGGCATTGAGTGTCCATGGGCGGCGATATCACTTAACATCAGGTGAGCCTTCTAGAGCCCGTTTGCCCCCTGTTCTATTAAAATATGAGGTTCATTGTATGTTTTTGAATAATGATATGCAATTGAATTTCTAGTTATGGGAATTTTTGTATATGAGAATCATGAAAGTCGACAATTTATTCTCGAAATTACTAATTAAGTAAATATACAACTTAATGAATTATTCAAAGACAGGCTTGAAAATTAATTCTACCGAGAAGGCATGTACAAAAGCTATATACTTTAAATAAGACAGTTAAACTAAATAATAGTATGGTGTCGAAATAATTTGGGCATTATATTATGTACATCAAAAGAGTAATTAAATACGGGACGCAGCTCCGACGGCGTTCCGGCGGTACTGTCAGCGCATCATCAGCGAGCTCTCTCGAGGGAGAATACTTTGCGGACAGAGGGGACAAGGTTCCATACATACATACATACATTCATGTAGATAGCGTAGTATTTAAAAAGAAAGGTGACTCTAAAATGGAACATGAAATTTTGTATTTATGAGTCATCTTTTTTGAACAATTTTAGAATTTACAGACTACCCCCGGAGTGTAGAGTTTTTTAAGTTGTTCTGTGGGTATTTATTATTATGTTATTATTTGTTTCTATTTATTCGTTATATACATTCATCTTTTAATTTTATTCAAAAATATCTTTTATAGTCTTTAAAAATATTTGTGGTTTAAAAACGTCTTATAAAGATTTGGTAGGGTTGTCAGTCTTATCCACACAATTGAATGTTTTAAGGACGAAATATATCGAATATTTTGAGTTTAACGTTTTATTTTGCACTTTTATTTATATAAATTTTAAGTAGTGTTTCTTATTATTTGTGTTTTGTGTGCTTTTTAGTTAGAATAATGCACTTAGTACCACAACAAAATGAGTTGTTTAAGAAAACATATCTATAATTTTAGAGTGGCTTTATTCTTTAAATATCGTTAGAGCTAATAAAAGAGCGTATAGGGAAAGGTTTTAAAATTTGCCTAAAAGAATCTGAAACAACAGTTCTTATGAATTTTATATCGTACATATATTAGTTAGTAATTATTGTTTTAAATTAAGTTAAGCTTGAAAAGTAAGCAAATTTTTTAGCAGATTTTTCTAGATATAAAATTTGCACCTCTATTTTCCAATAGATATACGATTAAATTCCTTAAATTAATATCTTGTCTAGTAAAATTACCATAAATTGGATAATTACGCGCTACACTAATTTGTATGGAATTGGCTACGTACAATTGCTGAGCTCTTGTTAACGTCTTTCCTATAAATGGCTTGAACTTCTCCTACGGAGTCAATACGTACATATTTATTTATAAATGTTTTATTGTTAATTCCAGAAACCGCCGCCGGGTGCCGTTAAGGTGATGCCAACAGCGCCACCAGATAAAAAAGAAGAAAAGAAATTAGAATCGAAGAAACCAGCTGAAAATGGTAAGTTTGTTTTGGTGATTCCGTCAGTGTTTGGATAGTTTTCTGAAAATACAAAATAATTGCCATGCTTATGCCTATTTTTGACGTGACAACGTCTTATAATTCGATGGAGGCGGCTGTACGCACAAGAACATTACGCAGGCGGCGTTACCTCTGTTCAATTTAAGGCTTGAAGTGCAAGCGAGAGCGCGGAACGAGCGACAAAGAGGCACAATCGGCTGCGTTCGTTCGTTAAAAATTGACATAATTGTATTTAAGAGTACAAATGAATGTAACTTGATCCATTTAATTGAGATTTCCATTTATTCCATCTCTATATATATCCATATATAATATCTATCAAACAAATAAAAAAAAATTTTCTTTGGAAAAAATGCAACCATTCCATCAGTATTTTCTTATGACTTAGGTCACGTTCCACTATCGTCAGTAAACCGACTTTACAGACGTTTTTTTACAAATAATCTTTGCTACTTTCATTTACTTGAATAATTAAGAGATGATATATTTATTTTATTTGATATTTCAGGTACAGATACCACCAGCGACCCCGGTATTGCGAATAATCTGGAAACTACGCCGAAAAAGAAGGTAATTACAATTGTGTTACACGAAATACTTGTTTTATACATTTGAATGGTAGATTCACATTTCAAAACGCGAAATAGATATTTGTGGTGATTTCAAATGTTGTAAATATTCTTGTTATTGTGCAAAGCATGGACGCATACATTGTTTAGTTTGCACTTGTTTGTAGAACAACACGAAGCAGTTATTTTTTATTTAATAATTTTTGTTTTTTTGTTTCTCCTCAACCTCATTCCTTACCAAACAGGGAGGATTTGGCTTATTCGCTAAAAAGGAAAAATCACCCAAAGAGGAGAAGTCCCCGAAAGAAAAGTCACCCAAAATCAAAGAGAAATCTCCTAAAGAAAAGTCTCCAAAAGACAAAGATAAGAAAATTAAAGATCCTAAAGCAAAGATTGCTGTACTTGATACGTCCAACGATAGCTCCAACCTTGATAGTTCAGTCGATAAGAGTCCAAGGAAAGAAGATAAGCCGAGCTTTACTAAGCCATACGAGTATACTGACACAGAGAAAAGTCCAACGCGTAAACCGTTTATTCAAGGAGCATTTAGTTATGAAAGGGAACCAATATCCGATGAGAAACAGAGGGGTTTGGATGACAGTCAAAGCCCAGGCACAAGTAAAGCAGGGTTAGCATTCAATTATGCACCAGGAGAAGACAAGAGGGTCGCAGAGAGTGCAGAGAAACGTAAAACACCAGAGGATCCCAGTAAATTAAAGACTCCCGGTTTGGATTACGTAGAATCTGCGGGTCTTAAAGAAACAGCTAAGAAACCGAAGTCTAACGTTATTGATCCGACTCTAGCTCTGCTAGAAGCGGAAAGAGCTCAACATGAAGTACCAGTTGCGGCCGCAGTCCCTGTTTCGGCTGCCAAGCTTGACAATGAAATTCAGGTTGTAATTATAACTGGTAGGTATAACGCCAAGACAAAAAAACTTGATGACGCTAATGGTACTGTTCTGGTAACTAAAGGTACAATAAATAAAGCCACAGGCAAAATAACAACTGAAAGCGAAGTAATTAATATGAAATCGGGTCAAGTAACTTTTACGGATCCTGCCACCGGCAAGCAAGAGGTCAAGAACGGCCACGTAGATTCAAAGACAGGACATATTCTATTTACTTCAGGTGTTATTGATCCTAAAACAGGAAAGATGGATCCTACATTAGCCCAACAGTATTGTTTCGTAGAAAAGGCCGATGATAAAGTAGGTTCTAAACCCGGCAGAGAAGTTGACTTAGTCGTGATCACTGGAAAATATGACGGAAAACACAAAAAACTCGACGCAAGTCATGGACACGTAGAGGTTTCTAAAGCTATTATTTCGCCTGATGGCAGTGTAACTTCTAACTATGGTATTATTGATACAAGGACTGGAAAGATCGATTATAAAGATCCGAAGACAGGAAAACAAGATCCGAAACAGGCATATGTTGATCACAAAACTGGAAATCTGCTCGTTACCACGGGTATATTAGATCCCAAGTCAGGCAAAGTGGATTCATCTCTTGGCCAACAATTCAGCATTGTTGAAAAAGACGCAACAAAAGCAAATAGAGAAGTAAGACTTGTCGTCATCACAAGCAAGTATGATTTGAAGAGTAAGAAGCTTGATCCTTCATTTGCTCATGTTGATTCCATTAAAGGTGTCCTCAGTGGTGCTGATGGTAAAATATATACGGAATATGGTGTCATTGATCCTAGGACCGGTAACATACAGGTGACCGATCCAAAAACCGGTAACCAAGAATTAAAACAAGCGCAGGTTGACCCTAAAACAGGTAATATCCTTTTATTATCTGGGGTCGTTGATCCTAGAACAGGCAAATTAGATACTTCATTGGGACAACAGTACAGTATCGTAGACAAACCCATAAGCACCTTTGCTACAATTCCTGGACGAGAAGTGCAAGTAGTTGCCATTACGGGTAAATACGACAGCAAGGCCAAGAAATTGGAAAATCCTAATGGTTTTATTGAAACATCTCAAGCTATAATTAGCGACAAAGATGGAAAAGTGCACACTAACTTTGGAGTGCTAGATCCTAATTCTGGTAAAATCTATGTAACGGATCCTAAAACTGGCAAACGTGACTCAAAGCAAGCTACGATTGATGCAAAAACTGGTAGTCTTATTCTAACATCTGGTGTTATAGATCCAAAAACTGGCAAAACGGACTCTTCGTTAGCGCAACAATTAACTGTTGTGGACAAAGATGCTCCTAAAGGAATACCAGAGCGATACATGAATTTAGTAATCATTACATCGAAGTATGATCCTAAAACTAAGAAACTTGATCTCACGAATGCTAACGTTGATACAGTAGTAGGAAAACTAGGTGATGATGACAAAGTATACACTGATATCGGAGTTATTGATCCTGCTACTGGTCAAATAACCACAACTGATCCAGTTACAGGTAAACAGGAAATTAAAAAAACTGTTCTCGATTCTAAAACGGGTAATATGTTGCTCACTTCAGGCGTCATTGATCCCAACACTAAATTAGTTGATCCTACGCTAGGACAACAATATACACTTGTGAGTAAACCGAAAGATACTTTTGGATCTGTACCAGGCAAAGAAATACAACTGGTTGTAATAACAAGCAAATATGATCCTAAATATAAGAGATTGGACACACCTAACGGGCACGTCGAAACATCCCGAGGTATTATTGCTGCTGATGGCAGAATTCATAGTAACTTTGGGGTTATTGATCCGAAGACTGGTAAAATTGAACAAACGGATCCTTTAACAGGAAACTTAGAGGTTAGAAATGCTGTAGCTGATCCTAAAACAGGAAATCTTATATTAACTGGTAGTGTAGTGGATCCAAAATCTGGTAAGGTTGATACATCGCTTGCCCAACAATTCAGTATCGTTGATAAAGACATTAAACCGATAGAAAGAGAAATCCACCTTGTTATTATAACTACGAAATATGATCCACGGACGAAGAAAATCGATCCAACTCAAGCACAAATTGACACAATTTCAGGAACTGTCGGTGCTGATGGTAAAATACATACAGAAACATGCATTATCGACCCTGCTTCTGGTGAAATAACAATCAAAGATCTCAAGTCAGGCAAACAAGAAATAAAGAAAGCTCAGCTCGACCCGGCCACCGGACATATGCTAATAACCAGTAATGTAGTTGACCCTAAGACGGGTAAAATTGATCCTAGCTTAGCACAACAATATAGTATTGTGAACAAACCTGTTGTACAGCACACAAAGCCTCCATCAAAGGGTGAAATAAGAATAGTCATTGTTACAAATAGGTTTGATCCAAAAACAAAATCTGTGGATGCTGGTTCCGGAACAATAGATGCTTCTAAAGGTTTTGTAAGTGTTGAAGATGGAAAAATACATACAGATTTCGGTATCATTGATCCGAAATCAGGGCAAATTTTATACAGAGATCCTGTAACTGGCAAGCAAGACCTGAAGAAGGCGGAAGTCGATCCTAAAACGGGAACTATTACAGTTACAACGTCTGTTATTGATCCCAAAACGGGTAAAGTAGATCCTACATATGCTCAACAATATACGATTATCGATAAACACAATATTTTGGGTAAAGCAACGCCAGTATCTCAAAGGGGTAGTGTTTCTCCACCAAGGCAGATTCCAACTCCTGTTAAAACACCCACCACTACTCCAGTGCAAACTCCTCTACAGTCTCCTGTTCGTCCATCTGCGCCAGTAATCAATCAATATCAAAAGGCGTCGCCTGTTCAAGGAGTCGCTCCGACCAAACCTACGACAGCGCCACCGGCACCACCTAAAAAGAAGATTGTAAAAATCATGGTAATATTTACAAGAGTTGACCCAAAGACAAAGAAACCAGATTTCTTTAATGCCGAGGTGGAACATTTAACTGGAGTTCTCGATCCCAATGGCTTAATTGAAACTAAATACGGTGTAATTGATTCAAACAAAGGTAGTATAATTGTTACAGATACCTCTGGGCAAAAACAAACTAAAGACGGAACAATTCTTTCAGAAACAGGACAAATTTTCATAAATTCTGGTGCCATAGATCCTAAAACTGGTAAAATTGATCCCAACCTTGGAATGATCCTAAGTGTTGCTAAACAAGATGACCCTGTTGTTGACATTACAACTATAACTGGACCTTACGATCCGAAAACGGGTAAAGTTAAAATTGATGAAGGAATTGTAGAGCACACTAAAGGTAAAGTTGATGCTGAAACTGGCAACATCTCCACTAAGTATGGTGTTATCGATCCATCAAATGGAGTCATCTTTGTATCCGATACAACTGGATCGCAAGACGCAAAATCTATAGCTATAGATGAAAATAATGGACAAATAACTATTGTTGGAGTGTTTGATCCTAAAACTGGTAAGGTTAATCCAAACCACGCACAGTTACTTGTTGTTGGTAGCCATATTGATCCAGTGGTTGAAGTTACCTCATTTGTCGGTAAACTTGATACTAAAAAAGGTGTCATTGAACCCAAGAACTCTCTTATTGAAAGCAGTACAGGTCAGATCAATCCTGATAATAATATTATTAATACGAAATATGGACAAATAGATCTGGTTAAAGGAACTGTAACTTATAACGATCCTAAGACTGGTAAATTCGAAAGTAAAGAGCTTAAAGTTGACCCTCTCACTGGACAATTCTTGCTTCGAACAGGACAACTCAATCCTAAATCTGGCAAGCCCGATAAAGACATCGGCAGGTTGATGTGTCTTAGAATCATCCAAACTAAAGTCGACCCTATTACTGGTAAACAAATCGTTTCGAACGATCCTAAAAACGTTAAGGTTGACCCGAAAACTAACCAGATTTGGATAGCTGGACCTAAAGACCCAATAACTGGCGAAACTCTGTATACAGCTGGTCAAATTGACCCCAACACCGGCTATATTATTACTATCTATGGTCGATTAGACCCTAAAACAGGCACCATCTCTCGAGCAACAGATGTTGAGAAATCCCTCATCAAAGTCGACCCAGTTAATGGTCAGGTTTATACTGCTACTGGTGATGTCGATGACAATAACGAACCTTTATACTCTGCCTCACAAGTTGATCCTGGAACTGGCGAAATTTACACTAAGTTAGGTAAAATCGATCCTAGAACAGGTAAACTGATAATCGTCAAAATCTTTATTATTACTCAAAAGGATGACAAGGGCAGAGTCAAGGAAGTCGATCCGAAAGAATGCACCATCGATGAAACAACTGGTAGAATCATCACAACGAAGACTGTTTACGTATATCAGATTATTGATCCAATCACAGGAGAAACAATTGATGTCGATCCCGACGACCCAAGGCTGAAGGGAGCTAGAACAACTGTCACTCAAACTATGACCCTATCTGGCAAGATTGACCCTGTCACTGGAAGAATAAAGACGGAATACGGAGACATTGACCCAGACACGGGTGATATTGACCCGAGCACCGCAGTCCGAGATCCCGTTACCGGCCAATTGATACTTCACTACTCGCAAATTGACCCATCGCATTTCGAAGACAAGAGTGGAAACTACACGATCGAGAAGGAAACGCAAGACCTTCCTGCAAATATCGACATACAGACAGTGAACACGCACAAATTCTCTACCTTTGGCAAAGACGAAAGTCCCGCTCGCGGTGACGAGCCCAAGACATTCACTGAATACACGACAAGCGAGCACATACGACACCAAGGCTACGTGTCATCCTCGACCCCAATCTCCTCTAAGATCCCGATTTCACAGCGCTCCAAAAAGACTCCAACACCACCTGTTGTCGTCAAGACAACTACCAAACAGCTTCTAACGAAGAATGAGGACGGCGTCACGCATAACGTCGAACAAGAGGTGGAGAATCTTGGCACGGGCGAAGTGACATTCTCGACTCACACAAACAAGGTTCGTGTTTAGATTTATTCAGCCTAACGGGCATACGAGACGCCATTTTTTTTTCCTAATTTTGTGTTCAACTTTTATTTAACTCGCTTTAGTGTTAGCTAGTTGTATATAGTAAGCATGCTAGTCTAACATTTAGGCGGACAACATTGAGTCGATGGAGGGGCGAAGTCCTTACGTGACGGCGCGCGCCGTGACCACAAGGACGGCTATGACCCATCATGACCTGGACACCAAGGCGAAAACCCAGCAGATGGAAGAAAAAACCGTTGCTCATACGCTGACATCGTCAGCCACTCGCCAGGAACAGCGAGTAGTGACGCAGCAAGTCAAAACCACTGTTACTACGGGCGATCAGGTATACCTTTGGCAAATCATTCCCATTAGCACGTTTTGTTAATTTCAATTTTTGTTCGCTTTTATATGGCAGCTTTTGATTGCGCTGTGCTTATGTTGACGATATTATCAAAATTTGAATCTAAACAAAAATTAAAAATTAAAAAAGCAGTCATATAATGCACGTATTATGTTCTAATTTTATTTTTCTCTTCTTTCCAAATCCTTGGCCGACCATAACTCGCATGGTGTGAACATCGCATTTGTCCTAAATCGACGCCATCTTAAACGAAAACCTTGGATTGTGTTAATTTATTACATTTACTTAAAAAAATACTAAAATGTTCACTCTGGGTCAAAACAAATACTTTCTGTTAAAACGTACTTATACCTTTACCATGTCGGTACCTCATATCATAAATGCACAATCATATGAACTGAACACCCATGACAATGAACCACCATGCCATAACCACGGATCATGATAACAGTTGACTAGACACGGCTCTGAATCATCTCTGAGTAGCGGCGACTCAGGCACTCCCATAGACTTCGATGGCGGAGAAGGACATTACTATGTGACGGTATGTATACTAACGAAAAACATTGTTTCAGGTTTCTAATACTCATTAGTATTAAGAACTTATAGTTTATACTAGGAAAAATATCATTTTAGTCACATTTAATGGAAATATAAACGATCTACTAGAGTCGAAAGAGAGAGAACTATTGTGGGTTTTAAGAAATTGTACTGCTAGTAATATAGTTATGTTGGTACATAAAATATTAAAAGTATATTATGTGAATAATTGTAATGTAATGAAATAACAATTATATTGATAACATAAAATATGTTTATTATGGAACTTATGTTCCATAATATAAGATACAGGTATCACTTATTCCACGTCATTAAATTTGAATCTGTAGGCATCCCTACTCATCGGCCAAGAAGGTGTAGGTCGAGAGAAAAAATCGGCATAAAAACTCTCGGTACTCTGTTTGCTATCATCAAACAACACGAAGAAGTAGCCTGTCTAGCACTAGTCCTAGACCCTTTTATCAACTAGATAATATTACTTTGGATAACTGCCACATTGGTTCTCTTTCCGCGGGACTGGCGTTGTCAAATTATGTTATTAGGGCGACTATCAACAGTCGAGGTGCGATTTTCATCGGTTGATACTATTCTTAAACTGGGATATTTTATGAAATTCGTTTTAGTTTAGGTAATAAGATGTCGATTGTCCTTGAGACAATATCGATTTCATACTGTTTGTAATTTAAAGCAGGTATTATGTCCAGATTTGAAGGTAAAGTTTCATGTTTTGTGTGCATGAAGTCGGCATGACGAGCATGTGATTTAGAATGTGTGTGTGGTCAAGTACACCTTGATACAGAGTAGAAATTGTCTTAGACAATACACCTTAATGTTGTGCGTTAATTACGAATTACTATTACAGGTAGGTTATAAAAGTATGTTATAATTACAAAGCATTATTTAAATAGCAAGAATATTCAGCCATTTTTTGATAGCTTTAATTGGATATAATTATTGTAAAATTGTTTAGTAGTTTATCGTTAATGACATAATGTATATTTGTATATTCCTCACAATCAGAACATTTCCTTAGCCGCGTATATGAATATATATATGTATTATTAAAATATTTATATTAATACATCGTCGAGACACAATACATTTTATTTTATTACACACAATTTCGTTTAATTTTTATTAGTGATTGTTAAAATTAATTTTACAATATATTGCTTTATATCTAGAGAATTGGTTTCATGACAGCTATACAATTCAATATATTACAGATGAAATTCTCAGTATCATAAAACACATATTTTTATATCCGGTAGTATTCTGTTGTTTATTATTAATTATTATAATTTTAGGAGCCTGGCGTTTACCGCACTACCACAACCTCAACGGCGATGGGCAATGCTCCCTTCGGTAGCATGGTGCAAAGCGCTACCACCAAGGTAGGAAGTAGGCCTATTTTTTTTATAGAACAGGAGCCAAACGAGCAGAAGGCTCATCTGATGTTAAATGATACCGCCGATCACTAAATGCCAGGGGACTTGCGAGCCCCCGACTTTTAAGAATAGGGAAGCAGTTGGGTTACCACTAGTATTCATCAATGGCAGAACCTATAAAAAGTACATGAATTGGACAGATTTATCTCGATCGATCGATAAAGATTTTATATCTTTATTTTTTATTTTATTTATTAATGTAGGTTATAAAAGATCAGGTTAAAAATGTTTTACCAGGATATTTTTTAGTGTGTTTTAATTTCCGGGAATTAAGTTCTACCCAACGTACACAAGATACATCCAAGATTATGTAGGAAGTGTTTCAGTACCTGCCAAGTCCTGGGCAAACCAAATTTTAGGTTTCATTTTCTACTATAAAGTGATTCCTGATGGATGTGTCGTACATTGATAAAGTTCCTTAGGTTATTTTACCATTCAAATTTATCGGATGTTCAATACATACACACATACGCGTGATTTGTAGCCACGTCATCATTTCTAAGCAATTTAGTTTGAAATAACATCCATAAATCTTTTGAATTTCGCTATTACGGCCCCAGTATCGTTGGACCTCTTTAAATCATCAACAGATGTTTCCTTGGCAACGATATAATCATGGTGGTCGTATTACAGAGCAGCGTAGGCCCGCAAGTGACGTCTTTCTCGCAAAGCCCTGAGCCAACTGAAGAAGAAAATGCTGAACAACTGGCGGGCGAAGAAGTGGTCTCCTCGCAAACTATCAGTTCCAAGACGCGTACCGTTGAGACTATTACTGTGAGTATTTCCGTGTGACTAAATTTTAATGAAAAAATATTTTTATGAATAATTTTAAAAGTAAGTTAATAGGGTTTACTTACTTAAAAAAAACAAAATTATAATAAAATAAATTTTATTCCAGTACAAGACAGAGCGTAATGGAGTAGTGGAGACGCGAGTGGAACAGAAGATCACTATACAATCTGATGGCGATCCTATTGATCACGATAGGGCATTGGCTGAGGCTATTCAGGTAAACAATTTACTAAATATTCTGCTTTGTTTGTATTATCTGTGTTCAATGTAATCAGTTTTCGGATTTGAAAATTTTGAATTGAATGAAATTTGATTATAAGTGTAGGGTCCCTTCTTTTCTGACTTCCAATAGCGATCCGACACCGATACCTATCTTATCGACTTTTACTTAATTTTATGCAGAAGTTAATTAGGCACCTCGCTGTAATGACGTCATAGTGATGTACTAATTGTATAAAAAAATCAAGTAATCTTTAAGGCCCCTCGATACTTGCGATAGTAGGTATCTATTGATTATTTATAATATCAACGTTCATCAATAAGACGGTTAAATGTAGGTATATTTTTTGGAAACAGTTCTATATCCATAGGTTAATAAAACAAATATAAAAAACAAAGGACGCCTGCGTATAACGGTAGTATTTAATTTACTGATCGTAATGTTGAGTCAAGGACGAGAGCGGTAGATGGTGGAATGTGGTGGGAGGGAAAGCATTCCACGAAGGTGTCAAATTAATTTATGCATGTAGTGTATATATAGTATGGAATATCAAAGCAACATCAGAGCTACGGATACGAAACAAAATATGTACTAGTAAAGAATACATAGTCCATAAGAAGTCATTGTGCATACACAGTCTAATTTTGAAAATATTTAATGTTTTTTTTTTTTGTATTTTTAGGAGGCCACAGCGATGAACCCTGATATGACGGTCGAGAAAATTGAAATCCAACAACAGAGCACACAGCCTTAATCGTGCTCCTTTACCGTCTAACATTAAGATAAGACTCGATTCTGTATATGGAGGGTAACATCACTGCGAATATTATTATAAGTTATTTATAATTATAATCGTTTATAATTGTAATTTTTTTATTATATCGATGTTTCGAAAACGCACTATAGATTATGCGATTGTAAAAATACATTAAGGTTAATTTGCAGCATTTTTAACGATTTTTAAGCTTAGGCTAAGACGGAACCTGGGCCTGATGCCATTTAAGTGTTCGTGTTGATATTCAATTTGTCGATTTAGCTTTAAAATGTCACACGAGATAAACCACCGTTATTTAGTGATAATTTCTCTCTAAAACCCGATTAAAATCGATAAAACCATGACATCTGACAGTTTTGACAGTTGACGTTGACGGATGTTTTGGCGGGAATCCGAGTCGAGAGCTAAAGTGTGTTAAGATATTTATAACATGTTGCTATTACTGTTTCTATATTACACCATTTAGGTGCTATTTAGGTATTAGATATTAAATTCTGTCTTGTGTGTTTCTCAAGTTTGGATTAAGGCTTGTGCGGGAGTAAATTACGAGGTGAAATCGCGTGGACTCGCTATTCGAGTTTATCTACTAAAATTACATAGAATTATGTATTAACGTCGCATTCACTTGGAAGATAGACTTGGATGGATCTGGCATAGACTAAAGACTGATGCCATAGATATTGTTTTAAATCTAACTTGTTTTTTACTCCATTCGGCTTATCGTTGTTTAGTATCACTACTGGCACAAATTTACAATACGACCAATGCAAGAGATTATAATGCATCACCATGTTGTTTATACAGGACATTCCAATATACCTGGGTTTCACAAATTAGTACCTAGATCACTTATTTTCAACCTGTAAAACTTTTATGTTCTGTGCCTGAATTCTTTCATCTTAACGAAAATGACAATTGACAACACTCATAGTTCACAGAACATAAGACTTTTACGGTTTTTAGCTGGTATTGTACAATTATTACTACTTGGTAAACGCTAGATATATGTTCTTTTTCTATAATTAAGTCTATGTTACGCTGATTGTGAATCAGATTTATACTTTTTTAATTTGACATTTTATTGTTTTGTGACGTCATAGGGTTGAAGTGTTGCCATAATAATTTTTAGTGGCGGCTCTGTGACAGGCACAGTACAGTCGAAGGGAAAAACATAACCATAATTTATGACAAATTGATTTTGTGCAATGTCCCAAACGATCTCTAAGATAAGATCGTATTTTATGTTTTTGCAATTCTTTTGAAAATAATAAAATAAATAATACAGCGTGTATTAAATTTAAAAATAATATTTTGTTTTAATAGTAATTTTCTGCTCGACTGTACATATTGTCAACTTGTGTTGTCTTATATTTATTGAAGATGTTTATTTTTCTAAGAGTCCCAACTCCGGATGATTTTATATTGAGATGAAGTAATATAATGAAAACAATAAAATATGCTTTGTTTTAATACGACTTTTATTTACACAAATTAACATTGTGATTCTGTTACTAACTTACAGATCAGCTCTCAAATTACTTGTGAACTAATTTTACGATTTTTTTTTATATTATATGGAACTAAAACTTGACAGTCAAATTACTTACGACTGTATGTCAAGTGGGGCGAGAATGGTTAGAATGTAATGGTTAGAGTGGAAGTCGTAAGTTTCTATTTTAATGTACGTAAGAAATAGGAACGAAATAAAGGCAAATATCATGTAGGCGTTAATCATATATGTACCGAGTTGACTGGTTATAATTGATATTAGTAAATTTCGTAATGACTGTAAAATGCAAAAGGAAACAATGCGTTTTGTTATCATTGGACTGACATGCCTATACGTGCCAACGCGTTTAATATGCTGTTTACCAGTCATATTGAAACGGAATGCAAAGTTTTGTTTCGGAATGAATGTTTATAGAACAGGGGGCAAACGGGCAGGAGGCTCACCTGAAGTTAAGTGATAACGCCGCCCAGGGACACTCGATGCTAGAGGGCTCGCGAGTGCGTTGCCGGCCTTTTAAGAATTTAATAGTAAAAATTATGGCGAATTAAATTTTAGTTAATTATATGAGCCGTAATCTACAGGTCAGTTATGTCTCTTGTTATATGCAGCTGTAGGAAATTACTGTTGAAAAAGGATTATATAAAATTCTTATCATGCTGTTTCTTGAACTCTTACAAAACATGTGGCAAGTGCGTAACTGTTACGTCTTATGATTTACTG
The DNA here is from genome assembly GCF_905147795.1 of Pieris rapae. Lineage (NCBI taxonomy): Eukaryota > Metazoa > Arthropoda > Insecta > Lepidoptera > Pieridae > Pieris > Pieris rapae. The sequence goes on from NC_059513.1 coordinate 2,172,586, forward strand.
GTTGCATATTATATTATATTAGGTTTGTTATTATAAATGGAAGATTGAAGGAAGTGTGTGCAGCTTTCTAGTTGGCAGTACAAGTAGGACTACAGTTAAATAGTTTTATACAAAACTAATAATATAGCGGCATGTCGACATTTAGTTGCCCCTACAGAATTCTTAATAGCAAACTGAATATTTTATAATGAATACCGTTTCGAAACAATAATCTTGACTCAATAAATCATCCGTAAAATAGCGTGCAAAAGTTTTTGCTTATATTTTGTTTGTTTCGAATAAATTATGCTGACAAGGTGATGTTTTGTAACATCTGTCCCAATACCTTATTACTTTCAACTATACGTGAACTTAAAAGATATACTTAATTATATCCTTGTACACTTGACACTAACAAAAGCACTATTCTATCTATTTTCATTATAGTACAATTTGACTGAAATAGATAGGACTATTTTAATTAAAACAGTTTTAGATCTTTTTTATAAATAGGGTTATTCTCTAGCATTTAAACATTAAAATTGATATCCTGTATGTATAAATTGATTATAACATGCACTGGTACTGATGCCAAGAAGTATATCAAATTTCTCTTTTCTTTATTACATCTGCGTAATAGTACGCGGAGGCTCTAGGTGTGCGCTTTAGATTCGGATCGTTATAATCAACGTGGACGATGCCAAATCTAGGCCTGTAAAGAGAAAATTTTATTAAATTATGACAAAAAAGTTGCAATAAAGAGAAAAGTTTATTAATTTATCACAAAAAAGATGCAATAAATTTCCTTGCTTACATTATTATATGGCCGAAGATCTTATGACATGCTGATAATTGAGAATTCTATGAATTAGCATTATATAAATTAATATTTACATTTAAACTACTTCTATATGCATTTGTCGCATTCTTAAATAACATTGCTTTGGTTACATTAATACAAACCACAGCGGTGTTCTAATGTAACAAACATACTGTGATGTAATATATAATTTTTTTAAATAAAAAAAAAACGTAATAAAAAAATCAAGGAATGAATTTTGTACCTGGTACTACAACTGGACGACATGGATATTTGGAATTACAACAATATTTAATATTCTAATATTATATAAATTTAACAATTTTATCAATGTTGGTAATGATATATACATGTTGTAGCTCCTATGTTTGTTTAACTTTTCCTTTAAAATTCGTAGAAAATATCTGGTGTTTACTATGCGCTAAAATGTATTAAATATTTAAAGTACTTACTTAAATCCACTGTTCCACTCAAAGTTATCAATTAGAGCCCACGCAGTGTAGGCTGTGACATTTACGCCATCTTCTGTTATAGACAATAGAACCTGTTGGGGTTTAGATCTTATTATCTTGGAATGCAAGACATTGCTGTCAGCTGTTTTGAGACATCAAGACGGCGAATGTAATATAATTGTAACCAGGAGATATTTAAACTACGAATAGCAGAGTAATTTATTGTGATATATTAATTTAATGCCAAAATAAAACAAAATAAAAATTATATAATATTGTTTTTTTTTGTTTCATTGCATCATTATGTTTCTATATAACATCGTGCTCACAATCAAAACACGAAGCTGATACCATTGTGCCACATTATAAATAAGACTGAATAAAATAATGTTATACTTAATAACTGGAGTAACCGAGTTTCTTGTTTGCTCCTTTTAATAAAATTTTCGTTATGCAAACACATATTATTCTTGCAAACAGAAGTAACATACCTGCTCCAAATGATCCCTAATATACTGCACTCTTATGGTGTCATTGAGGGAAGCATCGGACGTCCCAAAACCATTCTCAAAGATTTTTATTTCTATATTCCCATAACGCTCCGTCAATGACTTCAAAAGTCGACGGATTCCAGGGGGATAGCTCTGAAAAACTCTAACATATATGTGTGCGTCAATATTAAACTCATATGAGATAATAAATTAGATTTTTTGTAGATCTCGTTTCACATGATGAGATGTGATTCACCGTACGGGCAATGCGCACATAGACAGAAAGCTGGGCCTACGAATGCTGAAAACACAAGCCCAACACACAGTTATATTTAAAACAGTGTTAAATCTGTTCGCGTATCACATTATTTGCGTGTTATTAATTTCGAATTTTAAATACATACCGCGAGCCAATTGTAACGCGGTAGCCAAGTAGAATTATATGAGAAAGCCAAGTCAAGCTCCGGGCTTCCATACAATGGCCAGAAAGTCTTCTGTTCTTGGTGACACGCTTTTTCAACGAGTCGGGAGGTATAGTAATTAACACCACAGAAGTCAGCTGAACCTGTATCACAATAAATACAACTGTTAAGTAGTTCCTTTGGTTCAAGTCGTAATGTCAACTATTTTACTCGGTCTATTTTTTGAAACCATTGATACACTAGGCCAATATGAACAGTGTTATTCTTATGGTCGTAGATTGTAACCAAGGTTGTGCACTGTAAGCGGTAAACACTCGCTTAGTGGAGGAAAATTGTGTTAGCTATATTTATGAACCTTAAAAAAAAAGCAATTAATATAGAAATCAAAATTTAATCCTTTTAGGTGTTATTAGAAGGTTTTCAATACATCCATATTATTGGCTAAAGAAACACCATATTTAACTTCGTATTGTCCTTATTGTTTGGCGATTTATAATTCGCAGAAATTAATCGCTCTAACTGTTACCGACATTCCGACCAAAACTGAGTTTGGGCCGAACAGACAGTAGTTAGACTAGTCAAAGAACTCTCTGAGGAACATCACAACTTCCTTTCTTCACACGAAATCTTTGCGAGGAAGCCGGTATGTCTGAACCAAAAAATCTTTTCCTCTGAGGAGTAGATAGAACCGTATCGTACTAACACTGAATTAGGTTTATTTTTACATACCTTTGACTAGCTTTTTTTCTTCTTCAGTGAACACAGGAAGTCTAGAACTTGAGAACTTTTCAGCTCTACTATTTCTGGCTATAATAGACTCGATATTGGGAGGCCATCCACCAATATCGGAGAATATCGGAAAGGTGTATAATTGCTGTAAAATCAATCATTACGCATGTTTCCAATCTGTACTAATATTATAAAGAATTTACTAACTTACGTTATTTTAGGGATATGATTGTATAGGGTAATTTCTGGATTTACTGAAATGCAAAATAAACCCAGGAAAAAGCTCGTATGCTTTAAAGATGAGAGATATCTAATTGAGTTCTAGAGAAAAGTTGAAGCATATAAAATAAAAAAGCCTATAAAATAACAAAGCCTATAAAATAACAAGCTAAAATGACTATAAAATAACAACATCGTTTGAGTTAAATTATACTAATATTATAAACCCGAAAATTTGTAAATATGGATGGATGTTTGTTACTCTTTCACGTAAAAACTACTGAATGGATTTTAATGAAACTTTACAACTTATACATCAGAATAAAGATATTGTGTGAATTCTTGTCTATAGGATAAAGTAGGAAAAAATCTAACATCTGCGAGCTATGCTGGCGTGCGCTACCAAAACCCATAGTAACACATATGTATGATGGAAACGTTAATCTTAAATAATCCTACAAAAAAGCTCGCCACAGTTTATCTTTGTCTTATGTGTAATACCCAAAATAGTGAACCATAACTACAATAAAAATTGATAATTTACTTCAAATGCAAATCTGGTAGTAATATATTGATTCCTAAATGAAAATAGAAACTTTTATCGCTTCTCGTATTTAAAGTAGATAAAATATGTCTTTAACGGTACATCATTTGGCCAAATATTATTTTGCATCTAGCACCAACTAGTAATATATAAAATCCTGGATTGATTCACGAGGATATTTCAAGTGTTTCAGGTTTCATAATCTAGGTTATTTATGTACAAGTGATTAGAAACAGAATAGTAAATAGAACAAGTACATATTGAAAAAGGAATGTGGAATAATTTTATCAATACTAGTTGCTCGGAAATAAATAATGTATGACAATATTTTTAGTAAAAAACTGTTGATTTGTTTATTAGAACAAACTTACGCCAAGTTCCCGTGCCATCTGCGCATTTTGTTCCTGGAAAGGAGTCTTTGGCTCATACCACACGTGTTGGTCTGTCAAACCAACTTGCCCTAAAAAAGAGAATACAAGTTTTGAAGGCCGTATTTTTTTATTTAACACGAGGCAAACGAGAACGAGGCTCATTGAGGTTAAGTGATACCGCTGCCCATGGACACTCCCAGAACGCTCTCGCGCTGCCGGCTTTTAAGAATTGGTACGCTCTTTCTTGAAGGACTCTAAGTCGAATTGGTTCGGAAATACTTCAGTGGGCAGCTGGTTCCACAAAGTGGTGGTGTGCGGCAAAAACTGCCTTGAAAAACGCGCAGTTGTGGAACGGCGGACGTCGAGGTGGTACGGGTGGAATTTCGTATTCTGCCTCGATAAAAGAACTGTTTTATTGTATGTCAGATTTCTATGAAGCAGATATGCATATATGACGAGAAATTGCTACTTAATATATGCAATTTTACACATCTTCTTATTTATTGTATTTACAAGTGAAAAAAAATCTTAACACATAAATAAGAGAACTTTGACATATTGCAAATCAAGTTTTATTTACACATCATTTGTTGTTACGTCTACAACTCTAGTTAGGCTTTATGATATATAATATACACACATATAATTATATTTTTTAATACAATACCTTTATATTTATCTTTAAACTCCTGTTCATACAGTCTGTATGCCTTCGCATGACTCAGTAAAGCATTTTTAGCGCAAAGATATTCTCCAATCCCAGGGCTGGTTATCCCAGGTGCTAGTATCCCGGTCTCATACCCCACATTACAGAAGCTCGTCGGTTCATTTATGGTAACCCAGGTCTTAACTCGATCCCCAAAAAGCGTGAACGCCACACGGGAATACGCTACAAACCAATCCACTATTTTACTGTTGGTCCAGCCTCCTGAAAGATTTATAATAATGTATATAAACTACCGGCGATGGGTGAAATTATTAACATCAGATTATGAAGACGAAATGCAATATTAAGGGACACTGTCGCTTACTTCATTTGTATTTTTATGGGAAACAGTCATTATTATGTTAATTAAAATTATTACTATTTTATAATTTACGAATTATTTTAAGCTGTTAGATTTGTCATCACAATAAAGTTTTCCGTAAGAGTCGAAGAGAAGTTTATGTCGTAATTCGGCCTTCCATCTAAAATATTTTGACATAATTTTTATACAAATTCTGTTTATAAAACAAGTGAATATAAAAAAAAAATTATTTGACAAGTAATTTTATCAATTATTAAAACTATATATTCTAACTCTATATTCCGAAAAACTAATGACTATTTCAAGAAAAGTCGGTTAGTCCCAGGTATTGCGAGTGTCCATGAGCGAGGATTATTATAAAAACTGAATCCAAGAAGACAATTAAAGTCGCGATACATTTTCCATTCCTTTGTTTATAACAAAAAATCCATTTGTAATAGAAATAATACCTACAGCAATTTTTCGGCAATTAGCATTAGTTTGGTTCAAAGCAGAAAACATTGTTTTATAATTAGCTGTTAATATTTCTATCGTTCTTACATATTTAGAAAACAATAGAGTAACAACTACAGATCCATATATATGTGTGTCTAATAGGTATTTACCTATTAGACACACATATGAATTTGTTTTGTTGTCAAGTTTCATACATTTTTAAGTTTTCTTCATTTGAACCATTACTACGTAATATTTTAGATATGGTTCTTTTGTATTACCATTACATAGTTCCTAACAATAGTAGTAACTAAAGAGATATACTAGCCGTAATGTCGGGTTGTCCATTTAAAATTCTCTAGAAAAATTATCTCTGTACATAATATGACAATGCTCTTCCTGAAGAATAACCAATGTTGATTGATTTATGTAGCGAATTTAGTATATAAGCACTAAGGTTATTGTAGATTGTTGCTTTTTATATCTATTGATAAAGCACCTATTAATCCACAATACTTATTTTATTATTTTAAGGAAATAATTAAAATTTATTGTGATTGTAATTAAATTAATAAAAAATATGTCGCGCAAAACTCGCAGGCGGCTGAATTCGAGTTTTCTTTAATTCTTTACTTGAACTGTGAGAAATCCTTAATAGGTACTTTTTATGTTTTGTTTTTTTTCATAAGGTATAAACATGTTTTTTTAACTCTTAAGTTAAGGAATTTAAAGAAATATGTACTGAGGTGCCTAGGCACTTAGATGCCCCTTAGTGGGTTTTGGTGTATACTGTACTATTAAATAATTTATAAAGCTTAATCAATAATGAAAAAAAGGTAAAAACATCATTTTACGGCTTAATAAAATTCGCGGGTGCAGCTAGTTCCTTTATAATGTTCGAAGGTTTATCATCACTATTAATTTTATTGAAAAAGATGAACAAAGATTGCAACTACGTAATTCGTTAGACACCATCAAACTGTGCTTTTAGAAATAGCTAAATCGCTCACAACACTCCTGCTTTTGAACTCCAGCCCAGTCTTTTAATTCATTTATGAACCTTCAAAAAAACCTTGTGTATCTCTTTTATTTATTTTTCAATACTAGGACTGCTTGGAAGGAATAACTTATTAGCATTAAGGCCGTGCGTAACCTAATAACTTATGTAACCAGTTTTTTTCATATATATTTTTAAAGTAACGAAGTGTATATATAAATGAACCAGTGTTTTAAACAAAAAAGTATTTTCCCAAAGCGATACAAGTCTCCAAGTAAACAAAGTAAAATCTTATCCTAGCAACAAATCCTTCTAATTAAAGTTAAAAAATCAAATTATGTATTTACTAAGTCTGCTATAATAACTATACATTTTCTTTTGCATCTATATTTGATATCTATGTTAATACACCTACCGTTACAGGTTTTTAAACTAATACAAGATAAGTAATTATTTTTAATTAAATATTATTCATATTTTTACCTAAATCTTGTAGATTTTGCGGCAAATCCCAGTGGTACAGGGTGACAACGGGTTCGATTCCAACGGTAAGAAGACCGTTAATAAGATTGTTGTAATATCTTGTTCCATCTTCGCTCACGTTGTTAGAAAAACCCTCTGGTAGGAGTCGGGGCCATGATATTGAGAAGCTGTGAATACATTCCCGCGATAGATGGTTGGTATTTAATTCATAAGTAAGTAATTTGTAATAAAATAGAGCAGTGTTGGCCTAGTGGCTTCAGCGTTCGACTCTCATACCCGAGGTCGTAACTTCGATCCCGGGCTGTGCAACAATAGACGTTCTTTCTATGTGCGCATTTAACATTTGCTCGAACGGTGAAGGAAAACATCGCGAGGAAACCGACATATCTTAGACCCAAACAGTCGACGACGTGTGTCAGGCACTGGAGGCTGATCACCTACTTGCCTATTAGATTTAAAAATGATCATGAAACAGATTCAGAAGTCTGAGGCCAAGACCTAAAGAGGTTGTAGCGCCACTGATTTTTTTTAAAGTAATTTGTATTTCTTTACTATATTAAAAAAGTGTGAAAGTGGCGAAATGATTTAATTTTCTTGATAGAAAAGAGATTTCTGGGGTAGAAATGAACCTGAAATCTGGTTTAATGAAAAGCCATGTTTGAACAACTGCTGAAACAACTATGTATGGACTTAGAATGTTTCTAATCTACATAAAGATCATCTTGATACTCATATCAAATTCAATAGTCATTTTGATTTACGTAAAATTTGGTGGAGAAACACAACACAAACATACTACAGTAAATTGAGTGAATTTTCAAATACTAAATTTTTCTTGAGGTAATTTTTTTATATATTAGTGGAGCAAACGAGTCTGCGAGTTGCCCAAACGGGGCAGTCATCATAGCCCATAGCCACCCATTTCTAGTTGGTGCGTTGTCGACCTTTGAGGGAGTAGTACGCTCGAATTTTGAATAGTTGGAAGTCGTATCTCTTAGTTATTTAAAATCCTGACAGACATATTCGTCGTTCGGTAGAAAATTGTAACTAACTTATAACATACCGATAAAAATTGAGCTGCAAAGTCCGGGCCAAAGAGATATCCTCCTTCCATAGATGGTAGGAGTCGCAAGCCACATCTCCAGTTGAGTGGTCGGCGATAGCAGAAGGGTTTTCATGAATGTAAACATCCCAGATACTTGGAGATTTATCTGTTAAAATTATACACTTAAAATTTTGGATCCTTCGAAACGAAATAACGACTTAATTTATGAGTCCTCAGAGCAAGCCTCAGTATCTTTCAATATGTACAGATTCCGATGTTTTTGTACATCGCAAGAGGCCTTGTGTCGTACAATTCTGAAGTCGAGATCGGCGTACCTACAACTGGGCGTGGGAAATTCGATTTACATTTCTTATCAGCGTGTAAATAGAATCGTACTTTCTTCGGATTCTTTATTAATTAATTTTATTTAAATCACTTTGAAATTGGCGGTCGTGTGATTCTAGATGGTATTCTATTTATTTTGTTTATACATTAGACACACATGCAAATCTATACAGACTGAAACTAAAACACTAGAAGCACGACGTTATAAAAATACAGAAACATAAAAAAATCGAAGAAAAAAGAATAAGTTTTTGCTCTGTATTTATATATTTTAGATATAATTTAAATTAAATAAAATACATTTTTGATTAAACATTCTTTTTAATGCCTGATCTATGCATATCCATTTTCGTAATGTAATTTTTTTTGTTTAATCCATCAACTGTCGTTCGTTAAAGCTAATAGTTATGCTATGTATGTCAGAAATTTTTACTTACCACTTGCGTTCCAACCGCCCTCCACCTGATAAGCGGAAGTGGCTGTGCCAAATTGAAACCCATCTGGGAATTTTGAGGCTGCCTCGCACCACGTGACGATCGCAGTCCTGAATAATTGTAATCGTATTTTATACTATTTAAAATACCGGTGAAAATACTCATATGTTACAAACGTGTACGTGGCAAGTGGATTTATCTATAAAAAATTAGTATTAAAGTATGTTTCGACATAATGGAATTTTTTTAGATATTTTAATTAAAAACCTTGGTCCGTTTTATATTTTATGTATAATATTTAATGTATTTAAGTAAACAGTAATGAGCTAATCATCGTAATTTAATAGTCGTTACAATATTATTTTTATTATACAAAAATATTTATTTACCAGACGACCAACCAATACATGTTCAAAAATTACAATAACTTCTAATTCGCATGTCACATCTTTATTGTGACAATTTCACACAAGTTTCGATACATACTTAAGCTAAAGGCTTTGTATATAAAGCGTTTTAAATGACAATTGAATTGTTTTAAAAGGTATTCAATAAATCTAAGAGGAACATTTAAGAATTGGGGGTTTGTTATTAATTAAAGTGACGTAATACCTTTTTCTACAATGCCTACTAACTTTATTTACAGAGATCGATTAAGTATTTTTTTATAGCGTTTATTAATAATTTTACCAAACCGTAAAATAATTCACAATATTTATAAAGAAAACTTTCCTTTTATTATTTTTTTTTATAATTCTACTTATTTTCAGAATTTATTACGTTTAATTAGGTGGCGAAATTGTACATTTAAATTGTTGATAAGTATTCTAATTAGAATAACCGTCCCTCGTCTAATGCGCAATTTGATAACTCTATTTTTTGTTTTTTTTATTGTTAAAGTTTGCCAACGCTCGGCACACTGTTACATTGGTAAAAACAAACACAAAATACAATTTTTAATGTGACAAGCACGGAAAGGCAAACATGACATACATTTAGAGCTCATACAAGTATCAATCAAAACAATTATTAAATAAAACAAACAATACAAAAAGAAACAATTTCAAAAAACTAAACAAAATTCGATTTTAAAGTGTGAGGGGAGCAACTATAAATATCCAGACCTAGCTCGTTTATCAGAATGCTTAATATGGACATCGGTGAGCAACTCTATGAGAACTCATTGTATTAACTTATTTCTTCTAATGTATGTCTTATTTTCTATTCTTCAATACAATAAATAAATCAGTGGCACTACAACCTCTTTAGGTCTTGGCCACAAATTTCTGAATCTGTTTTATGATCAATTTTTGAATCTAATAGGCAAGTAGGTGATTCAGTGCCTGATACACGTCGTCGACTTTTTGGGTATAAGACATATCGGTTTCCTCACGATGTTTTCCTTCACCGTTCGAGCAAATGTTAAATGCTCACATAGAAAGAAAGTCCATTGGTGCACAGCCGGGGATCGAACCTACGACCTCAGGTATGAGAGTCGCACGTTGGAGCCACTAGGCCAACACTGCTCATTTTCTTTTCTTACACTAACTTAATTTTTACAGACTTATTTAAACTAAAGTGGGGAAGTGAGTTAGAAGCTTGGCGGCCTATAATAATCCTGACCTGCGCCTGCTCTTACGAAACGATAGACAAAACACGAAACCTTATTGTGATTCGATAAGTAGACGTTATACTCGTTTTGGATTAGAAGCTATTATAACCTATATTAAACGAAATGAGTTATTTTTCCGATCAAGTCAAAGGGAAATATATTGTGCTCTCCATAGAGAATGTTTTAAACTCTAGTCTACAAACCAATATAATTCATCTGAAACATCCACTTTAGCTCTGTCAGATATATTATTCTTCATCCCCATATGGAGTGCGGGAAATGATGGGTTTTTTTAAGTAGGGGTAGATTGGTGTTTTGCAAGTTATACTTACACTTTACAATAAAAAATACGAAATTCCTATCGATACTCTCACTTAATTACTCACACTCACTTTATTTCTCAATACTACTTTGTGTAAAAGAAAACGAACGTTTTTCTATTTTTATATATTAAATTTTTAAATAGTATTTTGATTAGAATATAATTACGAAGTGAATGTGTACCTACACTCCAAATGTTATTTAAACTATTGGCAAACTATTTTAAATATTAGTAATGCTAAATTGCCAAGAATATTTGACCTGGCGTTATGTATTTATTTCATTTTATTCTGAGTGCCAACAGAATTACTTGCACTAAACGACTCTATATAATATATGTTTGCCTTGTTCTAAAATAAATAAAAATATTTTTATATACCAGGTGCTAAGTGATACCACCGTTGGAGTCTCAAATACGCGAATGCGTTGTCAGCCATTCAAGAATTGCTACGCTCTTTTTTTGAAGAGTCTTATGTCGAATTAGTTCGGAAATATCTCGATGGATTGGTTCCACTTAGCGGTGGTGCGCACAGAAGACGCCTCACGGGTAGAATTTCATATTCTGCCTCGACGTCCGATGATGAAACTCAGCTGGAAGTATCCGAACAGGAGATACAGTAGCATTATTTCTTGGAGAGCCCATAGACTAGGAGACTTAGGAGAAGCGTTAAAATACCTTATACAAGACGTATTGATAATCGCTAATTTACAGGTGGCCCTCTAGATACCCCTGGAGCTATCTGATAACAGATTCCAATATTTTGAAGCACAAGTAGGTTATAGCTATTAGATGATAGTTGGACAGGTCAGAGCGTTCGCCTTCCTTAGGGATATGGTGTATTGATGCAGTCTTCCAGCAGTTGAGGACAGTGCTGAACCAGGTACCGGAAAAGGCACATTAGGATCGGAACCAATTCAGCAACACAAGAACCCAATTGGGGTATGACGCTTCTACCTGATCGCCCTCTGTTCTATGAAAATATATGTTACATTGCCTATGTAAGGGACTAAGTCCCGAAAAATCATTTTAATTTAGGCTAAGTCACAAAGCAGATCTTTTTGGTTTTTTGAAATTTTTAAATTAAAGTAGTAAATTACATTATAATAAAAACAATTTTATAAGCGACCTATTTTCTACAAAGCCTTCCCTATAGGAGGTCTTGAACTCATCTGCATAAGAGAGGACCGTGCAAAGTTTTAATATTATCTTCATCCAGATGAAATTAGTATTCTGGCGTTAGACGGGAGTCCATTAATTGGAAGTGAAGTTTGAGCATACTGCTATGTTACTTAGTTGAACGTATGGGGAGGAGACTGGGGATGTTTGAAACGTTTTAAATTTGATTTATTTAATATTGGTTAATTAAAAACATTGCGTTTCTAAACCTTAACATTCGAAATTCATCCACTTGAGTCATCGGCGAAAATATAATCCGATAATCCACCGTGAACAAAAAGCACCTATATTCTATAGGTTGCACGGATTTTCCTACTACAGTTGCAGTAACGCAGACACTTAGTCTCTCCTTCAGGTATGAAATTGAGCTAATTTTCTAGCACCCATCGAAGCAAGTTATTTGAAAGACAGATTGCTCACCAATATTACAAAAAGTCTGGTGCTACTGCATCTCTGTTCCGATGACACTGTAACTACTGACCCCTGTCGCAACCAGCCCCGGTATCCTCTGAATCATTTTATATGGCAAGCCTTTTCTGTACGATGATGATGTAACTTGTTACGTTACAAGAACACATCGATACATTACACCTTAAATAGGCTGTCAAAACTGGAGTGCAATGTGCATTAAAGCTAAGTAAATTTCACCTAAAAATCGCTTTATTAATTATCTCAACAGCTACAAAATTAGCAATGTCGATTTAATTAAAGATGTTCTCCTAGGGTCAAAATAAACTGTAAACTCAAAAAAGCATCAAAATGCTCCGATTCATGAAACAGCAAACTCTAAGAATTATAACACAAAATAATTTTATTACTGAAGTCCGAACACTTGACTTATCTGATAATAGTATATAGCCAGTAAAAGTATCTATACAAACACATATATATATGTCAAGAAAATCACTGAGGAAGAGTTTTAATTGACTTGTGAATTCCAGTTCGCTGCCGAGTCGAATTCATGTGAGATGTCAAATCTGCAAGGCATTGACAGAATATTAATTCAATCTTAGTGCACAAAAGATTCGGGGTATTTTTCGAGCGGCGCTTTTAGATCAATTATCAGAATAACCACATCGTAAAAATCTTCTGAGTGATTTAGGAGTACACTGTAAGTATAAACACAATCGGACAGCTATTAATTTTTTTAAATAAAATTTGTAATAAAAAGCACATTTTATTGTTTTCATTATTTTCATCTAAATATAAAATTAAATATAAGGTATCAGTTGTGGGAGTCGGAATTAAATAACGTTAGGAAACAATTTATACATTTATTGGATTTATTTATATTAACAGGACAACTGCAAAATGTTTAGCGCCTGAACAACAATCATTGACAATATTTATATTCAAGGACAAATAGAATGGCTAAAATATTGATTGTATTATAACGAGATAGTCCTACATTCGATTTTGGAAAATCATGTTTGTTTATATAATATTAGTATTATACATTATAGGTAACCAAAACTGTGGTGATTCTATTAAGATAGTTGTGTATAAATAAATAAGTTTACCTATCAAAAGTGAATGCAATGAAGAGAAATGAAATGTCTTCACTTTTGTTCTCAGTAACATGAACTGTCGCACGAGTTGAGCCGCAGACAATATTTTTATTAAACATAAATTAGTAGTTTAGTTATATGGTAAGGATAATCTAACCAAAACATATTGTTTACGTAGTCTACATATAAATAGCAAAAAGGGTAGTCGACAAAGAATTAGTCTATCTATTCAAAGGGGAACGCTGCCAGTATCTTCGGAACCTTGCCTAAAGGGAATTTAATAATACATTTAAGTAATAATTTTCCAGGTTAGTTATTGTTTGTTATATAGTTCAATTATATATTAATAAATTATTATTTATTCGATTGTCTACGTATACATATTGCGTTGTATTTATGTCATCCAAACAGATTGCCCAAATTCTTGACAATGCCCTCATTGTTGACATAACGCGTTCCCTCCATTCCTAATCCGAAAGGGGATTCTCCTTTGGTTCGAAGGAAATAAAGGCCTTTGGTGCCAGGCTTTGCTGGATAACCCATGTAACTGTAAATAAATAAAAAATGTTATATATTTGTGGTAGCCCGAACATTATGACGGAGTTTGAACACCCAGTATTTTTCTAGCTCTTTTAAGTTTTTAGTTTGGTTAAAATTATTAAAGGTTTACTGGATAATGTTGCCACTAACAGTTTTATTTATACAAGTTTAGTCTGTACTCTTTGAGCGTGTATCTTCTTAATTCTTGAATGCAAACAAACAGAGTAGTGTTGGACTAGTGGCTTCAGTGTGCGAGTCTCATCCCTAAGGGTGTAGGTACGATTCCCGGGTGTTCACCAACGGAATTTCTTTCTATGTCTAACATTCGCTCAAACGGTGAAGAAAAACATCGTAAGAAAACCGGTTTGCCTTATTCATTAAGTCGACGGCGTGTGTCAGGCACAGTAGGCTAATCACTTACTTCCCAATTAGTCACATTATCATGAAATAGATAGATCTGAGGCTCAGGATTAAAAAAGGTCGTAGCGCCAGTGATTTTAATGCAAACGTTAAAAATCGATTTGCTTATTTCGTAAGGCTAAACTAGGACATGTTACCAGCAATGAGGTTAAGGTAACTTCTGATAAAGAAAATTGTGCAAGCTATACCCATCTATCACCCTTTAAAACACGATACCATATGTAAATTAATTAGAGTAATAATGAAACTAATATTGTCTTTTTAATAGTCGATTGGCTCTTTTTTTTTTATTATTGGACCACAAAATTAGGACAAACACATGTCAACATCAACTTACATACGAAAATACAAAAAAAGCGGTGCCGTCCCTAGAACACGTGGACACGACCAGCGAAATTAGGTGAATACAATAAAGTGTCAAAACAAAAAACAAACAAAAATCTAAAAATAATAGCTATAAAGAATTAAAACACTATAAACAAGAAAAGAAATTATTGGTACTGAGTCCTAATTCTACTCTTAGCTGAGGCCAGCGAACCATGAAAAATGTCATAACTATGTGTAATATCATTATGGTGGCGACACAACCTATTAATTGGAAATTCTTTTACAAGAGTATCAGATATGAGCAGTTCAGTGATGGCCCAATGTATTCAGCGTCTCATCCCGGAAGTCGAAGGTTAGGGTTCGGCTATGCACTAATGGACTTTTCTATGTGCACATTTAACATTGGCTTGAATGGTGAATGAAAACATCGTGAATAAATCGGCTTACTTGCTTTAGAATCCAAAATTTGACAGCGTCCGTCAGACGCAGGAGGCTGATGATCTACTTGCTAATTAGATTGACAAATCATCATGATACAATTACAGAAATCTGAGGCCGTCATCACTGTTTTATTTTTATTAATATTTGAGCGGCCATATTGGAATATTAGCGATATAAAGCAGAACTTTGATAATATATTTTCAACTCATTTTACACTATCTCTACCCATATGTGAAACTTTTGTCTACTTACACGACTTCTTTTTCGCATTCCCCTTTCTTAAACGCTTCCCAATCTTTACATTTAACAGCTGGAAATGCCTGAGGATTGATTATGGATTCTCCATACAAGGGCACACAGCGAGAATGCGAGCAAGATTGGAGTACGCAGTTTGGTTGCGTTAGTCCTTGGTTTGGGAAGAAGTCTACATGACCTAAAAAAAAATAAAAAATATAATTTAGTGTGTCGATTGTAAGGAAGGTTTCCATATAGTCGAAAGATGTTCTTGATTCGACTGAACTCCCATGAAATTTCTGGTATGAACAGCATTTTACATAATTTTAGACTAAATCACAAAGAAACTGAAACATTCAAAAGTATGAATGCACTGCAATTGGAATCGTAGACAATATATACGTAGTGCCGTCTATGGTTGGATTTTTAACACCATCTAAAAAGATTACTTTTCTTAAATAGACCTTCATACTTTTCAGCCTCATGAACAATATTTTAATTGTGTATATAGTAAACACAAGTTTTAAAAGGGTGCACTTTTTACTCTAAAAGCCTACTCAAGTCAGTTACTAATCTATTAGAGATAAAGTTCTTTAGAGAATTGAGTTTTCGTTATCCGTTTTAAAGAGCTTTTCCCAAAAATATGTGGTTTCCCTTTGAGTATATGAAGGTCTTTTAATATATTTATATATGTGGATATGTTACGTAGATGACCTCTAATAGGCAACGATGGCGGAACATCGTGAAGGGCATCACATTACCACGACTACATAGCGATAGCGAAGCACCGGATAAGAGGATACTAAACATACCTAATGGTTCCTTTATCCCAAACACACCAGAATCAGTATGAATGACGTCAACGAAATCAGCATCTGTGCTTTTCAATCTGACTTCCGGGTCGACGTGGCTAAAGCAAGGTCCAGCCGGATCCAAACCGGATATCCGCCCGATCTTTTTCCCTGTTATTTTTTCAAAGGTCTTTCCAGCGAAGCCTGATATGTGGGAACCGAGGCTGTGCCCGATTAAATGGATGAGAGAGGGATCTTGACCATCTAGAACACAAATGTTTACATTGATAGTTAAAGAAATATTTATTGAGTTCAGAACATGGCTACAGAGCAGGCGGAAAATAATACATATATCAAATATCTTAGACTTTTTTCCAACTTTGACTTTGTTTCCTTTGGAGTAAAGATATAATTTGTATGGCTACCAAAGTACCAAATAGCTATGTAATTTAAAAAATATTCGGAAGATAAAAGTTCCGAAAAAGCAACTTCGCGTTTCATGAGGAATAGCGGTATCTGACAGTCGTGAAACGCAACAATAGTGTTTATCCTACCAATAATAATAGGTTATTTGGAACAGACCCGAAAACATTTATTCTTACCTAAAACTCTTTGGTTTAAATGCCTTCTTTTGTCGCCACAGTTTATCAAAGCCACGTCATTACAAGTAGTTATTTTATAATTACTATTACGTTATAATTAATGCAATGTAAGTAATTTATTACAATCCTAGTAAACTAATTAAAACATCTTCCGTCATAGTAAATCATCAAGGTAACCAAGATTTCTATTAAAATAGCTTGATGTTTGCATAAAGCATAGAACTCGTAAACTACTCATGGGCCAAGTGTATCAAAAAAATTTTTTGAAATGTAAATGTTAACGTTACGTATCTATTAAATTCTGTTGAAGTTGGTAAACCAATAAATCCATCTTCAACCTACTCAAAAATACTACAAGACTGTCGACTATCATATACAAACGGGTACATTGCTACTTTGGCCATATTGCCAAGAGAGAACCAAATAGCCTTGACAAGTTGGTAATAATAGGGAGGAGTGTAGGCAGGAAAAAGGGCCGATTGCCTACCCGTTAGTCTATTACGAGAATTATGAGTCTCAACATCCCTAAACACTAAGAGAAGCTAAGGATATCGTGGTGTGTAGGCAGCAAGTCAACCTATCACTTAGGAGTTTTCAAGACAGGAGCAACAGAATGAAGAGAGTAGACGTGTTTATTTTTAACTAAATTGAATAATAATAGTTATTTCAAATTGTATTATAAGTAACCAAACTTTTTGTCCTTCGAACCGGATGTTTAAAAAATCTAATAAATATCCAAACGTTCAAGAAACATCGAAATAGTAAATATACATTTTGAAGTTTGCTAATTTTTCTTAAATAAAGTAAAAGTTAAATTTACATCACTCCTTAAATATTTGTTGTTAAGGTTTGCGTTTGCGCATCTGTCGCAGTCTACATTAAAGAAAACTCTAGAGTCGCCTTTATTAGATCATGTTTGAAATCTTCACATCCGGAATGGGACGTGCTTTTAATAGCAATGTTGTATTAATATGCGGTTTTCTTGTTATTTTCTGCAATTAATGTCATTAAGTCTTTACTTTACTTGATTTTATTGGATATAATGTTGTTATATCTATCATTTTGTAAGCTTCTTTATTTTATAGTTTAAGCTTGAAGTTCTTTCTGCTTGTACTACTAAGAAGTACTTTTTTACTTTAAAAAATATATATTATACTAGCAGACTCGGCCAAGGGTTGCTGTGGTTAAGGTTTTTGTTATATTACATTGTAGTAAACTGTTCAAGGGAAATGGTAGAAGATTTTATGTGAAAGGTATTATAGCTTATGTTAAACGTAGGTACATACTTTCAACACAGCGCCATCTGATAGAATTTAATCTTTATTTATTTTTTTATACGTTATTACATTATTCCGTATTTGCAATAAAATAAAATTACGACCATAATTAAAGATCTAAGCTATTCTATCTTTAGTTAGACTGTGCACGGTGTGCAAATTTGATTGATATCGGTTCGGTAGTTTAGGAGTCCATAGCGGACAAACAACGTGACACGTAATTTATATATATATTAAGATTTACGTTGATGTAGTTTTAGTTAGAGTTAGAAATAATTGGTCTTAGTCGATATGTTGGTTAAACAAAAGAAGATTTTGTTAGAAATTATTTTTATTTTATTATGTAGCCTGAGCTAATGTAGATTTTGTCTAAAAATTAAGAAACTCACCGCATTTTTTAACCTTTCATTAGACCAAGTTATTTACGTTTGTATTTATTAAAAATAAAAATACTTGATTTTCATCTGTTATTAATAAATATCTTAATAATAATCTGTTATTAATATTAAATGTTGCTGAGATCAACGGCGAGGTTACAGTACTTACATTTAACCAATGCTGCTAAAACTTCAGCAAGCTTCTGGCCAATAAATCGGACATAAGTCGACGATCGAAGATACAGCCATCGAATTAATGGACTTCCATCTAACGCCAGAACACTGATTTCATCTAGAAAAAAGGGGATATTAAAATTCAGTACGGTCGTCTTATATGCAGATGAGGTTTTTTTATTTATTTCACAAATAACCTTTACAGATTATACCAATGCGGTAACTATTTAAATTTACATCACATACAAACCATTAAACAGTAATTAGATTTAAATACATATTGTTAAAAAGACGAACAAATTATTATAGTATCAAATTAAGTAAAATGTTTGTTAGTTCACTAAATAGACATTTAGAAACATCTGTTAATAGAAGACGTCGTCTATGTGGTAATAGAAGACGCAGATGTGATGCGCTTCATTCACGTTCCGCCATCGTTGCCTATTGGAGGTCATCCTTCTGCACTGATTCAGTGATTCTCCTACGGCAGACTTAATCTGATCAGTCCAACACGTAGGTGACCTGCCACGCGGTCTAGTGCCTTCCACCTTCCCCTGGGTGACAAGGCGTTTTATACGCTTACCTGATGTTAAGTGCCACCGCCTACCCATGGGCACTCTGAAGCAAATACGTTGCAAAAATCATAAGGCTTGAAAGAAGAACCAAGGAAAAGGAAACTTACGGCTCTGAAGGAAAGACCTGCTGATGTTTAAGAAGTTGTCACCCTGTGGTTTGTCGGTGAAGCCATGGGAGAAGATAATCAGTCGCTTGTCAGGCTCGTTACCTCGACTTTGCACTAACCAGCTAGCAGCATCCGTTATATTTATTGTCGCTGATCTAAATCTGAAATTAAAATAACTGTTACGACGCATGACTGTAAGTGGAGGACAGATGTTTGCATTTACTTCTCGATATCTTTTCCAGGCAAGTTAAGCCTGGCCTGCTGTGCCTACCACGTCGTCGACATATTCGACAAAACAAAATGTTTATAAGTGACATCGTATATCAATTAGAAATTATTCGGAGTTGAACTAAGGTAACTTGACGAAGAAAACTAAATCCTTGGTATGTTTTGGCCCGAGAGAATTTCACCCATCTGCTATGGGAGCTATGCAATGAGGTGCCAATTCTATAAAACGCCGAAATCTAAATAACATTGCAAAGCAAGCCCTCAACTGGATCCTCAAGGCTAAATGAGACGTAGCCGCCCAAAACAGACAGGCAATGAACCATCATCATCAGCAGCCGCGAGGAAATTAAGAGATCTGCCCAGGTCCGATGATTTTCTACGCTGAATGCTCTCTGCCCAACTTGAGGGACATATGAATTTAAGTCTAAAATGGAAATGGGCCGGCCAAATGGCCGCATTTGTGATGGCAGATGGGTCGAAAGTACCCTTACTTGGAATGGCCCAGTGGGGAAAAAAAGGAGAGGATGCCCTCCAAAAACTTGGATAGATGAAATATAAGGCACAGCAGGGAAAAAATTTAAAATTTTTCGCAAGGAATAGGGACAAGTGGAAGAATTTGGAGGAGGCCTTCACACCGTCGGAGGTCGAGTGTAAAACTTAACTAAGACATGGACTTATTGTAGGTATAGTGTACTCAAATAAAGGTTATTTAATTTATTTTATATTATTTTTTTATAACTTCTGGAAAACCTACCGACTACTATAAAGCAGAGCTAGTTTGTCAAGGTCAGGTTCCTTTTCTCCTGTCAACTGTTCATACGAAACTCCAACCAGCCTCTTGACATGTTTACCTGTGAGATTATAAATATTGTTATAAATAATTTAGACACTTGTAAGTTCCCTGTGGTGGTGTGGTAACCCTATGGTCACTTGAATCATCACGCTACATGCTTTAAATGTTCCTGTCACAAGCCTTATCATTATTTAAATAGGAGTAGTAGGGATTCACGGGTTCTGCCTCACTCGCTGCCTCAGTCAACCTAACCCCCCGTGCCGGGTTCTGCCTCACTCGCTGCCTCAGTCAACCTAACCCCCCGTGCCGGGGACTGCCTCACTCGCTGCCTCAGTCAACCTAACCCCCCGTGTGTTTCTGGCTCAGCGGCAGTCCCCGCCTAAAAAAAAAAAAAAAAAAAAAAAGAAAAAAGTTTGGTCTCTTTCCCCACTAAACAGACCGTGCTGAGTCGATAGCACTCACTCCCGAAGCGATATTTCTCTCTGTTTCGAAGTTAGGTTTTGCTATACGTTGCAAATTAATCGATTTACTAATCACCTCATAATAAGAATGTAACGTCTCGTCCAAATCCTCATTTACTAATCACCGAGTCAGTTTCGTATCCATAATTAGCAAATTACCATTACGCATACGCATTTACCTGCAAATGCACCAGGACAGATGGGAAAAGGATTTACTGAACATTAAAAATATGATTTCCGTGTTTTATGTGTTTATTTGCATTATGTTACAATACAACTTTACTAGTGTCATGTCATTTCTTGGCGAGTCATACGAAAAATTTCTGAGGTAATCTTCCAAGCTGAAACCCCAGAACTTGTAGTACAAATATACTACACAATACTCCCCACAAAAGGCAGAATAGATGTCCTGAATGCTAGCTGTATTATAGCTCCATACCCGACAATTTCTTCTTAAAAAATCCGCTATTACTCTAATAGGCTTACGTCCAAATGAATCAAAATATTCTCCAACTTTTTCGTGGTTGATATGAATAGCTACCCAATGAGATCCTGGTTGTGAGTCAGGATCGAGATTGCATATAATAAATGTGGGTAAGTGTACGTGCATTGGTAGGCGATTCGAGGGGTACACGCTATACTGGATGCTGGGATGTATTTTATGGAGACTCATTTGCAGGTTTAATGTATTCATTTTTATTCCAACGCGTTTGACCTTCTACTCTTATATATTGCACTAAATACAATTCCAATTCCTATCAATCATCCACCTCAACTAACATCTCGTTGTATTGTCATCCCAATATATGTGATATCTTATATGCATTTATTTAGAAAAGTAGGGAAACTATTAATGAGAAACCATATTTTTATTTATTATATTTCATTCCGTTTATTATTCTCAATTTAATCATAAGTACATAAAAGTCATTTCTTAACTACTATAATCCACACATACATTTCTGTTCTTATCTATTTCTATAATGTTTGAAAACTCTGCATAAACTACACAGTTAATTGTTTCAGTCAATGCGTTCTCGAATCTTACTTCCATTCTCACACTACCATGACGAATGAGATTCCAGTGAATATTAGAGTTAGCTGATAAGTCGGGGGTTAAATCAAAGGCTAGTAAACAGTATCCATCTGAGTATTGCTCCCTCGATATCCCATTACCTTCGTTAAGAAAATGTATACCGGTACCTGAGTACAGTGTGTGGTATGCGCTGGCAAATACATCGTTTGGGAATGATGGTTGTAATGATTTTGATGGTATTTGTTGACCGTCTATATATAAACTAAAGGAGCAAATACCGAAGTTTTCAAAGTTGAATGGGTTTTTATTATAACTACCATTGAAGGCGGTATTATTAACAAAACCAATGATACATCTCTTAGGAACCTGTCCTAAAAATATATTGTCCAGTGTCTTACCCTGCACACCAGATGGTATGGTCAGGACTTTCACTTCGCCTCTTGTTATAGGATATTTAGCTGTAGTAGTGGCAAGAACCTTTTGATGGGCTATTAGTATTGATGGATTAATTTTTGCTCTGCGTATTATTAAAGTTGCATCTGTGATACAGACTTTGTACTTATTATCTGCATTCTGTGACATGAGGTTAAATGTTTCTCTCGATCTCACTAATTTTATAGATAATTCGACCCCGTTAATGAGGAATTTATCTTGATTGAATATATCCCCATGTAAATGCCCAATCATTTCGACATCCTTACCATCCTTTGAAAGTTGTTGTCTTTTGTAAAAGCCCTTATTTGCCTCATTAGTTTCATTCATTTTACCAGCTGTATCCTCGTACCATAAACCACATGTCAAATGTGATTTTTTGGCAGATGATGAATAATTTAATAGAGTTTCTATGAAAGCACGATATGCATAAGTATTATTTGGGGGTGACACAAGTTTTTGGTTTAGGTAAACATCCAATTGGTTAAATAAAGAATGTAACCAATTATTGACTGGTGCCACTACATTAGCTGCATTAACTACAGAACCGTCTTGATTTTTAATTTGAGCCTTGAGATGGAGTAGTGTATGCGAAAGGTCTATGTAGTCGTCTCCTGTACCAGGTACTTGGAATTCGATGGGTCCATCATCGCTTAATGAAGAAATTGGTTTGTAGTGTATCCAGTGCCCATATTCGATACTTGTTTGTGTGGAAGGAAGAGCAAATAGGTCCAATTCAGATTTAACACACTCACATGAATGATTATGAATAAATGACATTATAATTAGTTTGAAAATATATCTTTGGAAATATTAATATTTTTGTTCCTTGTTTTCCTTAAAGCGTCTTTCTTCTTAAGAGGTGAAACTCGAATGAGCTCATTTCTATATTTTCGTCTTTTATTAACACCCGATCCAGTCATAAGTTCATCAATTTTGGTATCAACTTTGTGTTTAAGGTTAGAACTAGCACTTTTCAAACGATTTTTAATTGATTCTTTAATGGGGCGACTAGCTACAACATCTGACAAAAGCCCAATACCACTGTTAAGTGCTTCTTTTCCAATCACCTTAGCACCACTAGTGAGTAAAGGTAGCACACTTCGAAATAACCCCCCAAGAAAACTGCCGATACCATGACCACGTTGATGTAAGGCTCCTTTGTAGATTACATTAATACCAGATCCAGCTTGTTGCGAATAATAATGTTCATAAGGACATATAATAGTATCTTGAGGTGTATACATTTCAAAAAAGATATAAAGATTATATTTTTTTAAAATGAAGTTTCACACACGATGTACCGTATTGAAATGGTACCGCATTTCCCGTGGTTGTTCTTATATCTACCTCAATAACATCAAATTCTCTTCTCATAACAGGTAAATAATGTGGTGGTGAAAATATATGCATTTTATTTGAACCATATATGTATTTAGCAGGATCTAAGGGTATAATTCTCAACAGGGGTGTCATGACATCACCAACAATTTGTGGTTCTATAATATCACAATACACAAATAATTGTGATGGTAACCCTAAATGTAGATTAGCAGGGCGTTTACTGATATTTTGATTTACTAGATTGGTATCTGGCTCAAACCCAAGTTGAAAACTCAAATTAGGTGATAGAGATAATGAAATTATTGATGGATCCTTTACTGCAACAGAGACAAACTTTGACACGGTGTCCTGGCGAAAACTAACTTTCTCTTTCGAATTTAAAGCTATAAGAATATTTTGTATATTATCATAGTTGGTGGCCGGTATATGGTTCTTATACATTAGTGTGGTCTCTTCGTTATTGATGGTAGTTTTTTTACTTATGTACATAATATTTTCATGTTCTTGCACGGAGAACATAGTAGAGGGATATTGGAACTCAACTATACCTACCATCCATTCTCCTTCTAATGTAATGGGCTTAGGTAGTTTTGTAGAAAAATTTGAAGTCATATTTCCCGGAAAATATTGTGTGGAACTATTGCTGAGTAAAGTTAAATAAAAACTTTCCTTCATTGTAAAGTTTTGATAGAAGATAATAATACCCAAGAATTAAATTTGTTTGGGTACCCTTTCCACTTGACTAATGCTTCTTTTCTGAGTCCAGAGTTACGATACCTTAAGATTTTATCAATTTTATAATCAGAAGTGGGGGAAAATGTAACTTTTTGTAATTCTTTCTCATAAAATGTGCCTGTTATAGATTCATTTTCCAAATCCATCAAAGTGTATACAACACATGGTGAGCGATCTATAACTGAAGTTATAATAAATATTTCATCACTCCAATTACTTTCATAACCTTTTTGAAATGTATGTTTTTGTTTAGTAATTCTTACATGGTCACCGACTTTAAACTTGGGTAACTTTTTCAAATTTGAGTTACATGAAATTCCATCAAAATATAGATTCCTCCAAACTTTCATAATGTTTTGGTTATTAACATCACATGGTCTCATTTTTATACTAGAATGCACACTGTGATTATATGAACTAACTAAATCTTGTAAGATATCTATATAGCGATGTGTATTTTTATATGTAAAATAACGCCACATTTTCATTTTTAAAGTTCTCTGAAATCTTTCTACTATACTTGCTTTAATATCCGGATTATTTGTAGTATAATAATTTATATTTTTATTTTTTAAATAACTTTGGACATCTTTAGATACAAATTCTGTACCTTTATCTGATTGTATATGTCTAGGAACAGTTTTAGCTTCATCAAAAATGCTAGTAAAACACTGTTTTATTGTAACAGAATCTTTCTTTTTTATTGCTCTAACATACGCATATTTGCTAAAAACATCAATGACACATAAAATATACTTATATCCATTATTATCCTGTTCGTAAGTTCTTAAATCACTCAAGTCAGCTTGCCACAACTCATTAAAATTTGATAAAATGTACTTATTTCGCAGAAATCTTTTTCGAACTGGCTTATGTAACGTATATGTTTCTTGAGACTGCAACCACGTCTCTACATCTGTTTTAGAAAGTTTTCCATTCATCGCTTTTGTTAATGTATTCACATTACTGTAACCGGCAGGATGTGAAATATCATAATATATTTGATGAAGCTTTAATATGGGGTCCATTTATCCCAATCAATTTTGTTTTTTATTTTACTGTTATGATTTGATTGAGTCGGAGAAGTGTAATCGATGCTTGATTCTTGGATCGGTAGTGTGTGATGTTTTTTAAGATTGCCAATATATTTAAGTCTTTTGAGATTACCAATGTATGTCAGTGGTATATTTATATCATTTAAAAATTTTGAGAATGTTTCCCAACCGATGGGATCTGCTTTCTTTGAGGGTCTTAATGCATCATTTACTAAATCAATAATATTACTTCCAGGAATTTCTTTTCCACTAATTACCACTGTACCATATTTATTCCATTGTAATTTATCACTATGGTTTTGAATGGATTCCATCAATAATTCTCCTTTCTTTATATAAGTTTTCGGAATCAAATTTAATATGTCCTGTGTTGACAACTGAAACGAGACGTCTTTACCCAACGACGGTTGTTCACCACCTACCACTTTTTCATTTTCATTTTCATTTTCGTTATCAGTGAAATTAATTTTACCATCTTCATAAGTTTTATTATTTACTGTTTTTTCAGTAAATATTATTTCTTGAGGTTGACGTTCTACCATAGAAAAATGAAGGTATCTTTGTAAAATTTGTTGGTAAAGGGCCCATTTCTCACGATCTCCTAATTTGCTTGACATTATTTTTTCCATTTCACTGTCTAATCGACTTCGTGGTGTAACTTTATTTTCATTTTGTTGATGTGTTATTTTATCAACAAAATCGTGTTCAATAATCAGCATTTTTTTAGTATTCATAGTGGTTTATTAGTAAAACAACTTATAAGACTACTTAGAACAGTACCTAATATTATTGGAAGAAAGGAACCTCCTTTTTGAATTAATATATTTTTTCTATATTCAAAACTTTTTCCTCTGCTTACTAGCTTACGTAAGGTATTTTTTAGGTTTTTAAGTTTAGACTTCTCTGCTCCTTTCAATGGTACTTTTCCTTTCAAAACGTTATAAATACACTCACAAAGACAGTTTATTTCTTGATTATTGCAGGTTTTCAGTAATACCTTCCGATGTCTTGGTTTTAATGTGTGTAGAGCTGACAATAAATCTTTATGTGTTGTTACTCGATGATACATAGTTTAAAACTGACTCAAAATCGTTGATTACAAAGATATTTATATGCTTTCATGGTGATATATAATGTACAATAGTGAGTGTTTTCAAAAATGTTTGATTTTATCCGGTGTGTATCATCAGTATTTTGTTTTAAATCAATCATCAAATATCCGTGAGCAACTTTTGTAGCATCTGCATATGATTCTTCGATAAATTTAGTGTTCTCAGGCGAAACCTGTCTGGCTAGAAATTTAATTTGTGTTTTATCACGGGGATTTTTGAAATAAATGATGTAACTTGAATTAAGGGAAATGTCACGTTGTCCTCTTCCTTGATGAAATAAGTTTTGTGTTATATAAAAAACACTTAAATTTCTATGGTGACTTCCTTTTGTAAATATATCAACAACTCTACCGTCAGATTCTCTCATTAAATCATCTATTATTATTAAATGAGGATTTTTACCATCGAACATATGCAAATCAGGCAACCCTTGATGATAATTCACTCCAGGTATATAATATACAGGTATATATATATAGTGGCTGCATTTCATCATAACACCATGTTATTTCAGAAAAAGACTCATTCCATGCACTACCCCTATGTTTAATGAATTGTGCTACAAAGTTTGATTTTCCACATCCTGTTGGACCTGCTATGATTGCAGCAAAAGGATGAATAAAATGAATCATTTTTTTATACTTCTTTCTTCTTTGGGTATCCAAATAAAACTGAATATTTTTCTTTAAAAGATGTTATTTATACATTAAAGTTACTCTAAAATATAAATAAGGTAATATCTAAATAAAACAATAATATGAAAACATTATCTTACAAAATATTATAAAACACATAAATAAATAATAATGAGTAATGAAATTATCTACAACTAAATTTCATAAACATATTATTAATAATTTAGTTCACATTTTTCTTTTATTTTTTTTACTTGGAATTGCTAACGAGTTTATAATGGCCCAGTGGTATCGTATCTATATTATTTGGTAGAATGTGTCGCTTGGTATCATTAAAAGATAAACATGTTTTATTAATTTCTTGGGTGAAAATTATATGTTTTAACGATTTAAATCGATATATTTTACAAAATTGAATATTAAATTTATTAAATAAACATGACTTATAATTGTCTAACGTTAATTTTTTGTGACACATTTGTTAACACCCTTCGCCTTAGTAATAATTTTAGAATACAAAGTCTGTATCACAGATGCAACTTTAATAATACGCAGAGCAAAAATTAATCCATCAATACTAATAGCCCATCAAAAGGTTCTTGCCACTACTACAGCTAAATATCCTATAACAAGAGGCGAAGTGAAAGTCCTGACCATACCATCTGGTGTGCAGGGTAAGACACTGGACAATATATTTTTAGGACAGGTTCCTAAGAGATGTATCATTGGTTTTGTTAATAATACCGCCTTCAATGGTAGTTATAATAAAAACCCATTCAACTTTGAAAACTTCGGTATTTGCTCCTTTAGTTTATATATAGACGGTCAACAAATACCATCAAAATCATTACAACCATCATTCCCAAACGATGTATTTGCCAGCGCATACCACACACTGTACTCAGGTACCGGTATACATTTTCTTAACGAAGGTAATGGGATATCGAGGGAGCAATACTCAGATGGATACTGTTTACTAGCCTTTGATTTAACCCCCGACTTATCAGCTAACTCTAATATTCACTGGAATCTCATTCGTCATGGTAGTGTGAGAATGGAAGTAAGATTCGAGAACGCATTGACTGAAACAATTAACTGTGTAGTTTATGCAGAGTTTTCAAACATTATAGAAATAGATAAGAACAGAAATGTATGTGTGGATTATAGTAGTTAAGAAATGACTTTTATGTACTTATGATTAAATTGAGAATAATAAACGGAATGAAATATAATAAATAAAAATATGGTTTCTCATTAATAGTTTCCCTACTTTTCTAAATAAATGCATATAAGATATCACATATATTGGGATGACAATACAACGAGATGTTAGTTGAGGTGGATGATTGATAGGAATTGGAATTGTATTTAGTGCAATATATAAGAGTAGAAGGTCAAACGCGTTGGAATAAAAATGAATACATTAAACCTGCAAATGAGTCTCCATAAAATACATCCCAGCATCCAGTATAGCGTGTACCCCTCGAATCGCCTACCAATGCACGTACACTTACCCACATTTATTATATGCAATCTCGATCCTGACTCACAACCAGGATCTCATTGGGTAGCTATTCATATCAACCACGAAAAAGTTGGAGAATATTTTGATTCATTTGGACGTAAGCCTATTAGAGTAATAGCGGATTTTTTAAGAAGAAATTGTCGGGTATGGAGCTATAATACAGCTAGCATTCAGGACATCTATTCTGCCTTTTGTGGGGAGTATTGTGTAGTATATTTGTACTACAAGTTCTGGGGTTTCAGCTTGGAAGATTACCTCAGAAATTTTTCGTATGACTCGCCAAGAAATGACATGACACTAGTAAAGTTGTATTGTAACATAATGCAAATAAACACATAAAACACGGAAATCATATTTTTAATGTTCAGTAAATCCTTTTCCCATCTGTCCTGGTGCATTTGCAGGTAAATGCGTATGCGTAATGGTAATTTGCTAATTATGGATACGAAACTGACTCGGTGATTAGTAAATGAGGATTTGGACGAGACGTTACATTCTTATTATGAGGTGATTAGTAAATCGATTAATTTGCAACGTATAGCAAAACCTAACTTCGAAACAGAGAGAAATATCGCTTCGGGAGTGAGTGCTATCGACTCAGCACGGTCTGTTTAGTGGGGAAAGAGACCAAACTTTTTTGTTTTTTTTTTTTTTTTTTTTTTTTGTAGGCGGGGACTGCCGCTGAGCCAGAAACACACGGGGGGTTAGGTTGACTGAGGCAGCGAGTGAGGCAGTCCCCGGCACGGGGGGTTAGGTTGACTGAGGCAGCGAGTGAGGCAGTCCCCGGCACGGGGGGTTAGGTTGACTGAGGCAGCGAGTGAGGCAGAACCCGTGAATCCCTACTACTAATAGGCAAGTAGGTATTAGCCTTCTGTGCCTGACGCACGCCGTCGACTTTTTGGGTCTTTCCGAGGCAATTTCTTCACGATATTTACAGTCACCGCAATGAGCATGCGTATTTAATATTCGCTCCAATGGACTTTCTATATGTGCAGGAGCCGGGGATCGAACCTACGACTTCAGTAATGTGAGTCGCCGAAGGCGAATTGATTAAAATTAAGTTAAGAGTTGAAATCGCTCTGAAGTAACGCGTTAGTCGGGTCCACTTTGCGTGGCTATATTCAATAAAATAAATATGTAAATTCTTACATTGTGAAGAGCCAACCGATACGAGCGATTCTTCAATTGGATGCTTAGCAGCCGACAACTCCCTTCCTATTCCCTGCCCTATCAAATCCACTATATTACTCCCCTGCTGCGCTGAAGACAGGGAAAGAGCTGTCAAGATTAGTGACAGCGCGCTTCGGGCGTCCCATGAAGTTTTCTATGAATTGAATGAAATGAATTTTAAATCAAAATCTACAAATTTATAACGTGTGCTCTAAATTTGGAAGTATTTTATTCAGCAAAAATATCTTAAAGACGTCCATTAAAAATATACTATTCAAATACGTAAATAAAATTATATAAAAAAATACTTAGCTCGGTAGGTATATAAGGAATTTCAATACCTAATATCTAATACATACCATGTTTTTTAGTCCGTCGCGCAACTGTAAAGTATATATTTCAAAATATCAATAATTATTCTTAGAAATTAAAACTACAAGCACCAAATTATGTGACAGCTACTTCATAGTGGAGTAGAGTAGCAAAAATTATTATTAGTAAAAACTTAAGGCCGCCATCGCATCTCAAACCTCCCGTTGTTGTTGTCCATGTGCGAAGGTAAACAGTTAATATTAAGTGCTGCTCGTTTGCCCTTGTCCCATAAAACAAAATCTCAAAACACAAGTGCACCGCCTTCAAACTCAGTGGATTAATATTCGCAATAGAATAAAGCATCGCAAACATTGACACACACAACTTACACCATCTTGGATAAATCTATACCAATTATACGCATCATCTTCAGTCAGTTCCATTGGATGACTTAAAATAATAAATTTTCATTTAATTAAACAAAAACGATAAAATAATATACAACTAATTCACCTATTTACGGTTTAAGGCGGTAAAAATACTAAATGATTAATATTAATAATACCTACTATTTAATAATTCTTCTAAATCATACTATCTATTTTGAATACTTTATTTTTATTAAATATCCGTTCTCTATTCAAAACTATTTACACCTTAATATAATTAATGAAAAAGTTTATTTTTAGAATATTCTAAGGCCTAGTAGACCAATCTATATAAGTAGACATCATGTCATCGTGAGTCGAGACTTCTATAAAACTTTTGAGTCTGACATATTATGGGAAACGTACTTAGCCTTTAGTCTCGACTATGACTATGATACCCAGCTCTTTAAAGAACCAATGCAATAACAGCCTTAGATTTCTGTATCTTTGTTTTCTTAAAGTGTGCATTTTGTGCCTTACACAGGTTCGATTTAGCTAACCATTTAAGACAGCATTCCATTTTTAGGCTTTAGGCATCCCAATTACTTCACAATGACCTTACGAGCGAGTGTTAAAAGGGCACTAGTCCAATGGTTCACAGCCGTAATTCAGAACGCACGCACGTAAAGGCAGACTTAAACCACTAGGCTAACACTTTTGTTGTAACCTATTTGCCTAGTATTCAATTAATACTATTACAAGCCTTTTGCCTAAGCAAGCAGATAAAAAACATAAAAGATTTATATGATTGTCATTTCATGTCAAACGAAGAACAGATGAACTGTACACCAATCACAATCCATCTAAACTCTCCTCATTTCATTTATTGGTTTTCATTCTCAGTTGTAAGTTGGTAACACTGAAAATGTTTAGAACTGGCCAGTTAGAAACATTACTAATGAAAACTTTTTTCGAATGTGTAGACGATGATGTGTAGAGAGGAACGGAGATTACTTTGAAAAACAATAAAAGTATTGTCAACTTTCTACATTAAGCCGTTTTTCATTTTCTTAAGACTTTCGCAAATATCTACACCCTCAGAACCCACCAGAGCAGTTCATATTAATAAAACAAACAAAATAGTAGCAAAATCTGTCATAATCTCGGCCAACACCCTCTGTCTTCTTTGCCGATGAGTAGGGATGCCAACAGGTTCGAATTTAATGACGTGGAATAAATGATACCATGATGATCTTATGTTCCAAAATAAACGTATTTTTTTATAATTTTTTAATATTATACAATTTAGGCCTACATAGTAAGTGTAAGAGTGCCCTAATTTTCGATTAATAAAAGTAACAAACACAAAATGTAAGTATCTTCTTCCTCTGATAACGATGTTTATAGCTCTGTATAAGAAAGTAATGTTCTTGGTAAATTAGATCGTAAATACAGGTACTAAAAAGTAACAAAACCATACAAATCCGAAGTAAAATGTCAAATATGTTTTAATACTACTATTACTATAATAATGCCTGGGTCAAATGAGAAGGTCCAAAACTTATAGTTGGATCATTTTTGTGACAAAATCCAAAACCAGTTTTATAAGTACATATTTTATAAGTAAATGAGAAGCACATGTTTTTCTCGAGAATTTATACTTATACAAAGCTGTAAAAGGACAGTATACCGGATTTACACACATATCACTATTTTAAGACGCATGCATGGTCAGTGGAATTGAATATCGGTATAATCGGTCACAACTTGTAATTAATTAGTATTTAAAAATTGTGTATCAATTTTATGTTCTATCTGAAAATAAATCGCATTACAAAGTAATCAAACAATATTTAGGTTGTTTTATTGAAATTATTAATGACGTATGTGATTTTTATTAAAGAAAATTTTAAAATATAAAAACTACTTACTATAACGTGCGACTGTCAATGGTAAAAAAAACAATTCTACTTGCTAGCTAAGCACATTGAGAACAACACGCACACTGAGGAATTGTTGGCAAAAACTGTGGTATTATACGCAAGACATCGTATTTAGGGTTCCGCGAATCTTTGAATATATGTTTATTCATAACTAGCTTCCAGGCGCTTCTTGTATTTATCAAAGGTTATTTCAATGATTACGTGTAAACATTTGTAACATTACTATAATTTAATGTACTTGAAAATCAATTAAGCTCTCATGAAAATAAAACCCCACATTTATTAATAAATCTTTTGAAATATTTTACGACACTACAAAGTTTCAGCAGTACATGACGCAGAGACGATCAAAACTTGGAGATGCTGATGGTGATTGGTAACACAGAAGACAAAACATTAGGTAGACGACCACCAACCACATGGACCGATTAACTGGAAGACTGAACGTCCCCAAACCACGTACTGTCATTAAATAGGAATGGACAGAAGCCGGTGGAAACACACTGTCCCGTCCAGATGTTTTGTTGCTCGACACGACGCTCAGACGGAAGAGAGAGAGGTTGTCTCTCTTTTGAGTCTAAATATATTTTTATATATAATAATCTACATTTGAGCCAATCTACATATAAACCTTCCCAGTGGGAAGAATTTATTTTGTAATGTGGTGGTATGCAGCTACGAATAACCTAAACTTGTAAACATTTTGGATAGGAGTAGCCAATGTTAACTTGAATCAATCTGAATTGATATCAAAACTTTTTGCCATATCAATAATTTAGGAGAAATAATTCCTTTACGAATGATGTGAATCGTTCTTGTATGCACTTTCATATGCAATGGGCATTACTAATTTAACCTAAAGTTACCTTCAGAACGCAAATATGCAGTGATATTTCGATAACATATGCTATTGTTAATAGAACAAATAACATTGTTTGTTTAAGTTAGAGATGATTGCTATCGATAAATTATTAATGTATTTAGAAGGTCACAAATGTTTTCTGAGATTTTAATTTCTTAGAAGTATCAAGGTTTTATGTGTGACGTCACAAATGCTAATGGTAAGGGAATCATAATATATTTATACTTATCGCGAGAAACGAATATTCTCTAGGTCTCTATCGCGTATTATAATACGAAACCTGAAGATTGGTGCTTATAGTTGATCTACAGGGCATGCCCCTAATATTTAAAGAGACTGAATCGATCAAAACGCCTCCAGGTGCGATACGCAGTTGAAAAGTACAGACGTATCCACTTTATCGATGAGAAAATTTTTACGATTGAAGAACACTACAATAAGCAAAATGTGTACGCTCAAATTTCTAAAAAATCAACTCAAGTGGTCAGAAATGTTGGAACCAATTTTTTGGTCTTTATAAGAGATGAAGACTGGTCCTCATTCCAGATCTTAAGCCTTTAGATTTCATATTATGGTCAGTTTTAGAGTGCATGGCCTGCTCTAAACGACACGGCTACATACATACATTAATTCTCTTATAGAGTCTTTGGAACAAGCAGAGGCGAAATTTTGAAAACAGAGCGTAAATCCATAGATTCGTGGCCAAACTGATTAAAGGCTGTATTCAAGTTAAAGGTGGCTATTTCGTAAACTTTATTTTTTTATTTATTTTTTGCTGAGAATTTAATAAAAGTCAGTTTACATTTTGATAAAATATACTTTATTAAAAAAAAATATTCATTTGTAACAGAACTTGAGGCTAGACTAGGTTTATTGACCGTCTGAACCCAGGCTTTTATTGTGCAGAAATCCAACTTTTAAGAAAAGAAAAATAATGCTTGCTATCGAAATGTATTTTCAATTTTAGAAGAAGGCTTAAACTGCATCTATTGTAGAGTTTTTAATGCACGCAATATACTGTTGCCACAAAATATTATTATGTATAACGCCTATCCAAATCTTCATGGCAATATATCTGTTATAAGTCATTACGTTTAAATTTTAAAGAGCCTAGATGCACACTTATATAGCACTTTAGATAAACGGCAATTATATCCAAGTAAAATTTATTAATATTACTTTAGTAAATTTGACTTCGATTCGTTTCTACTATGTATATAGTGGTGAAGAATTTATTTTTTGTTTTTTTGCATTCATTGTAACATTAATTGTACACATGTGAAAGGAAAGGTAATCGAATTTTGTTAGTGATCAACAAACAGGCTTTACTGCTGCTAGTAGGATAATTATTAAAAATCAATTATCTCCATTGTTTCTCTGAAAAAACTACAACATAAATAAAGCGTGTTCTGAGAGTTCGACTGGGTTTTACGTAAACTGAATTAAAACGCATATGTAAATTAATGTATTTATTATCTAAAACTGGAAAAATATTGTTTAATTATTGTCCCAATTATATTGAGCAATACAAGAATGTACTTTTTACTATCACGAAATAGCAATAAAAAAACAGAATTATCATCTCTCTAGTTTAAATGATATCTATCTCAGTGATATATGTACTAATATACAATAGACTTTATACAATCCCGACTTTGTATGTAACGTAGAAATAGTTCTTTCAATTCCCTTGCTTCGCATCCGTCTGATCGTTTCTGTACAACTCAACAATGCAGTATCAATCGCTAATGAAACTTACAGAGCACAGTCACAGAACTCTGTCTATACCCCGGAGTCCTAAATAAATCATTTACCTTTTAACTCGAAGGGTCAAAATTAAAAAAAATCTGTACGTATTAATTTGTCTCAACAAATGCACTGCGCTTCTTGCATTTCGTGTATTGTAAATGACATGGGTAACACTAAAAATGTTTAGAACGAGAGAATGTTGTCCACTACCGAAGATAACATGCCATAGAAGGGACACTTAAGGAAGAATGGGCCCACTGCTTTTCTCAGTGGTTCCATCGAATGCGACGATGTATAGAGAGGAACAGAGATTATATCGATAACAATAAAAGTATTGACAACTTTTTACATAAGCCGTTTTTTTCGTTTTCTAAACATTTACAATGTTACCTAGATAATTCAAATATTTTAAGTATTCAATAACATTTGATATCAATAAAAATGTCTGCATCAAAACAAGGGATTATCGACGCTTCTGTCGGGTTCAAGTACTTTCGACCGTTATTTGACTCGATGCCAAAAGTGTATCTTAGTGATAAGTGTCAAAACAAAGCGATTAAAAAAAATAGATTTTTATCGCGACTGAAAGAATCAATACAAGATTAGTATTATCTCGTCAATATTGATCAATGTCAATAAACAAAACATTTGTTACTTATCTGTCTGTGGCGCTACTAAAGGGCTGCCCAAAAGGGCATGCTGGGTCCTCCTCCTCCTCCATTCTCAGAATGTTTCCCATCACCATACGCAAGTCTCCAATGGGTACATAGTCACAAAGTTGCGTCATATTTATCTTAATAAGAAAACATTTGTCTTTATTTAACGGATAGAATCAGAAAGTAATCAAATCAAATCAAAAATAATTTATTCATATAGGTAACATAATGTATGAACGTCAATAAAAAGAAATACACATTAAATGCTTCTAATTTAACATTTACAGCCAGTTCCCGAATCAAGGGCGTGGAACGGAAGAGAAGAACTGGCAATAAACTCTCCGCCAATCTTTTTAATCGCCAAGTTTTTTTCTTTTACACAACGTTTGTAAGGAGCTGCAACCATTACACCATGTTCCATAGGACATCTTGAGAAATAAAGAATCATAAAATAATTTAAAAACAAAGATTTGTCCTCTATCAGCAGGAGGTATGGTGAAATAGGAGCACGCACTTACATACTCGTGAGTACAACACGCAAATACTTAGTAGAAACAACTAATATAATGAAATGGACTCATTCAATAAAAAAAATCAATAAATCTGTCACATTTGTTATGCTATGCTTTCCTTTGTCTCTCTTTCTTTAAATCTCTACTTTACAAGCATTACCGGTGCTTATCGTATCACTAACATAATTTATCGTGATTCATGTGTCCTTTACATTAGCTATATTTGTTTTTCGTTATCTTAAACTATTATTGTATGTTTGTTCCAAGACAAATCCTTTACCAAGCAGTTGTTGTAAGTTAAATACCTAATTGTTATTAAAACTAAATCTAAATCAGTTCAGTTTCGGAAAATTAGATAAAAGTTCACGGCTACTAAGTCCTATATTTATTCTTTTCCAAAATATATAATATTGTTTTTTTTTTGGGTTTTACTACATTAATCTGATGAGGAGTAAGATACAATTGCTCCTTACAAACAAAACAAACGACATGGCGATTAAAAATACAGACGGATAGTTTGTTGCCAGTTCTTAGTCCGTTCTACGCCTACTACTACTACGGAAGTAAATGTAAATTTCGAAGGATATTTTTTTTCTGGCGTTATAAGTGTTCACTGTGTTTCCTATATAAATAAATTATATTTTGATTTGATCATATTCCATTAATTATTAATTTTATTGATTTATTACCACTTCGTTGCATTACATTAAAAAAATTTAAACATAATTAACTGGCGGCCTTATCGCTTTCGAGCGATTTCTTCCATGCAACCACTGTGAGTAAAGGAATTTTTTTTATTAAATTACATAAGGTAGGCATGAAGTGCAAAAATACATATTACAAATACAATAAGAAGAAAACAAAATTCTTAACAGGAACAAAAAAATAAACTAAACTGATACAGGATACATAAAAAAAAACAAAAAGTAAAAAGTGTACATGAATCATGATAATTTAATTCAAGATCAGTCTCACGTCAGTTACTAGTTAGTACGCCAGTTAGGGATATGACGTGGCATTGGCATTTTATTACAGCCTTAAAATAATTTTATTGTCTTGGTGAAAGAACTAACTTATGTGAGAATAACTGAGAATTCCTTTTCAAAACTATTTTATCTGTGCAAAGTTATATTTGGATCCCATCGTACGATTTGGCGTGATCGGGCAATCCACACCCTTATATGATACATAATATACCACGTAATTTTAAATATAATCATCAATAAACAGTTCCGTACAGCAGATACGTTATCATACAATCAATAGATAAAATTACCACCATGTATATATTGAACTAAGGCGGAAATGTGAAGAAATAGTACGGAAAATGTATCGATTAAGTGTGGTTCTCAGGTGAGTTGATATTATTATGATTAGTTTTTAAAAATAGAACACAAGAACAGTGTCTTTCTCTTTCTCTCTCAGTTAGAGTTCCTTAAATGTTAAATTACTTATTAGGTTTAAGTTAGGGTAGATATAATGTCTACTTGTCTCAGTGAAAAGACAATTTATTTAAAGAAAATCATATACTATGAATGTATAGTTTTTAAAAATAGAACACTAGAATAGTGTCTTTCTCTTTCTCTCTCAGTTAGAGTTCCTTAAATGTTAAATTACTTTTTATGTTTAAGTAAGGGTAGATGTAATTTTCACTTATGTCTCAGTGAAGAGACAATTTATTAAAAAAAACATCATATACTAATGTAAAACCCTAATGTCTGTAGCCGGTCTGTGATTAATGATCTTTCCCGGATTCAGTGCCGGATTGATCTTTCCCTTAGATTTTTTTATATAGAACAGGGGGTAAACGGTCGGGAGGTTCGCCTGATGTTAAGTGATACCGCCGTCAATGGACACTCTCAATGCCAGAGAGTTTGCGAGTGCGTTGCCGGCCTTTTAACAATTGGTACGCTCTTTTCTTGAAGGATCCTAAGTTGGATTGGTTCGGAAATACTTCAAAAACTTTTGTTTTTTCTTTGTATTTTTCGCTACCATTTTTGACACCAATTCTTAGTAACATAACTTATTATTTTGTTAAGGTTCTTATTATATGACATGATAAAAATTAAAATGGCATTTGCATGCTCATTTATATATAGCTGATTGATACTAAAAAAATGAATAGGATGATTCATTAACTGCAGCACTTCTACACTAATTGAACTAGAATAAATTAACTTAGACATGCCCATTGTTACTGATAAAATTAACAAATGTTCATAAGAAACATTTATTTCACTGTATAATTCCCACACGTTTGCTGTCTTAAAAATTTACTAAAACTACGAACAAAACCTAGTTATTTTTTTTTATTTTTCCATATACCATTAAAAATTGTATATCGAATAAAACATATTAATATCTCTTTCATTTTTACAGAAGAATATTTATCTTTATCTTCTTTTTATTTATCTTCTTCTAGCTATTGAATTTTTTTCTCCTAAGTGTCTGATGACTGCAATAACCGTGATAATCATAATATGAACAAATCCGTTTTGAAGGATGGCATTTTGATATGTGAGCTTATTTTTTAGTAATACAAGAGTTATAATATAATTAATAAATGTATATTTTATATTTTTTTAATATCTACTCTATTTCCACAATGCAAATTTTATTGTTAATATATGTATTATGTAATATATTAAAAATTAAAAATATAATAATTTTGTCCTGCGAGTAATATCGGTATAGTAATTGGTACTTTATTACGATAGGTTAGATAGATAGAATACGTCGTCCTGGTAATAAAATAATAAATATGTATGTAACAAATAAAGTTGTATTATATGATTATTTTGCTAATTTGTTTCAAAACAGTTCAGTGATAAGAAAAGCGACGAAATTATTAGCCCCACAATTTTTTATAATTCTTACTCTTTGAATGTCCCATGATGCCTAGATGGGGCAGAGGCCGTCCTCAATGAATCTCCATCGCTTTTGGTCTTGAGCCTCGTATATACTCGGATACACACCCGTGCATCGATAGATTATTTCTATAAGCAATTAATTAAAAAATAATTAAGCTTCTTGACACAGAGTATGTTATCATTGTACGGAAACCGGATACAGCTCAAAAATCTAGAATATGTGCCAGGCATAGAATATTGATGACCTACATCTACCTACGTCTCCAAATAGTATTTACATATCATAATCACATAAGATTATGAAATGTAATGATTGTTTCAATATAATAAATAAGAATTGTGTTTAATATCTAACATACATTTAATACTTGTTTAATATATTTAATCTATGTTTTAATCATACATTAAGACAGCACCCGTAACTTGTATGTTCATAAGTGATAAAAAATTGATCTTGTTATAAATTCATTTATATCTAATTACATTCTTCGGTATGTGACTTAAAGCAATGATTAAAAATTTACATTGCAATATAGACAGGCAAGTGTTAGAATCATTATATATATAAGTAGGCTGAGAACTAAAAATAGGTATAGGAAACACCATTAAAAGCCTCATAATATACTTTATACTGCCAACAGCCAAACTCCCCCTGAATCGGTGGTTTTAAGGGTACCTGCATGAATTGAACCAGGCGCCTAAATAGATCTTTACTTCCCAACATTTCTAAACATTTGTGTACCTTTAGCGACTATAAACAAAATCACTTTTTTATTATATTACTTTATAAGATATATGAGTACTTACTTCATTTGCAATGAGATACATTTTTAATGAACAAGTATGACGGTTTTAAAACGGTTTAGATATTATTTTCTATAAATTAAAGATGATTTTTATTGATAAAAGCTTGCCAGCGCTCGGCACACTGATGCGTTGGTAAAAGAATATATAATTTTTAACGTGACTGCCAAACATGACAAAACATATTGAACAAAACAATTAAAATTCAAGGAAAATCTATTTCAAAGTGTGAGGATATCCATACTTTGATCCTTTATTAGAATGGTCCATCTGCACATCGGGGAGCTTTGACCAAAACACGTTCTTTGAAAAAGAATGTTGGAAATAAATTCTTAAAGAATTGGTTACAAATTCCGATGACTGATCCTATTGGCAATTAGCGCACACCGCATAGATTAATCAATTTTGATTAAACGTAACATTTTTATTTCAAAGTTTTCTGGTAGCAACATGTGTTGCGGAGAGAAAATTTCCGCCAGGATTCAAATTCGGGGCAGCAACAGCGGCCTATCAGGTGGAAGGTGCCTGGAATGTTAGTGGTAAGTTATTTCTACAAAATGCAATCATTTTGTGTTTAGTAGAAACAAAGTGACATGACAAAATTTGGACCTGTTTTTTATTGTCTAACGCACAATTTAATCAAGAAAATGCTCCACAAAACGCGTTTATTTTAATAAAATAATACATTTATTGTTTATTCCATAGACAAATCACCAAGTATATGGGACACATTTACCCATGACAATCCAGGTGTTATCGTCGACAGATCGAATGGTGATGTGGCTTGTGACTCGTACCACCTGTGGGAAACAGATATAGCTGTAGCCAAGGACCTGGGCCTGCATTTTTACAGGTGAACTTTTACTTACGATATAAATTTAAAACATTGAGGTTATGAACTTAATCAAACTTATGTTCAGCCTTCCAGCTTTACAAAGTACTTCCTATACTGCTAATAGGTATAACTATTTGCGATAGCTTCAATAAGCATCAATAATAATAATAGTTTGAAGGCAATTTTCCACCTGATGCCTTAGTGATAATTTTTAAAAGTAGTTGAAAACTCAGCCATTTCGTTTCACTGATTCATTTAAAAGTTATGCAAAATCAAAGTTTCATACGTTGTAATAAACTTTTATTGTATATTACAGATTAATAATAGTATTGCTGGAAGATAAAATACTAAACACACTGTAATACACGAAGCAGTATATAAATGAAATAGATTAAAATATAAATTAGTAAAGTGACTTAAAAAAAGTGCGTGCGTACCTTTGTACTCATGTCAGAAATGAAACTTCATTGCAACATATTTATTACTAAGATAAAATGTAAAAAGCCCCAATAGATGATCATGTACCAGAATATGATCACTCCATGTATTTGTATATTCACACTGTATGTACGTGCTAATAACAACATAATTAAATAAAAAATCTGCACAAGCAATGCACAAGTTATAATATAGGCAGCGGCACGTAAGTCTAGCGCTGGCCGATACGTGGAGGGGATCGCTGCGCATATGTACTGTGGTGCGGATCGGTCTCAATCGGGAGGGACCCTTTTCTTCGTCAAAAACGCTGCACATCTTCGTGACGTTCCGTAAAAATTTTACTCTTATGCGCCTAAAGAAGTTTCACTTCTAGAAAAAAAATAATATTACTATATAATATTTTTATAGTCTCACACAGAATATTTTTTTATAATCTTTAGTTGTCTAAATAACACTCAAGATACTTGAAAATTTATCGAATGTTTAAGATATTCTTTGCGCTCGTGCTATCATGCGTGATAACACTTGAAATATTTTTATCCATCCGAAATTCGATAAGTCGATATATATATCTCAATGAATAAAGTTAAGTTCAATACCGACATATTAATACTACAATCTGATAGGGTAGTAATAATAACTATGATATGATAAAAGATAAAAAAAATTGCGTCATCTGTTGAACTTTTACATTGAATTTTCGATAAAAGTTATAAAACAGTAAACATATTTGGATGTTTCAGTATTTTGTAACTAAAAAATCCCCAAAATAAAAGCCGACCCTCTTTCGATACGAAAATGGGATTTCTATTAAATCAGATAGTTCTAATTAAAAATTTACCTTTCAATAATGATTATTTTTAAACTTGTATAGGCTTTTAAAGAACGTTCACTAAATATATTAGACCAATAGTATGGCTACATAGCCTATACTATACCTACTATTGTTGTATTATTTTTTATTACAGTATTTCACGTAAATAAATTGTATTCTCTTAGAACGTTGGTCTTTACATGCTGAAGAAGTTAATACATTTTATTATATGTACCTACACTATTCGCAATACTCAAAAGCAGTATTTTTAGATTCTCAATATCATGGCCCCGATTACTTCCCAACGGCCATTCCAATTATGTGAGCGAAGATGGGAAACGATATTACAACAATTTGATAAACGGTCTAATTGCGAATGGGATTGAACCAGTTGTCACTTTATACCATTGGGACCTACCACAAAAATTGCAGGACTTGGGTAATTATAATATGGTATTTGTACCTTAGTTGTGAGGAAGCAACGAATGTCGATAACATTCTTTACCTGTGTATAAAAGCGTTGATATAATAATAATTGTGTACTTTAAATATCGGTGCTAGATAGGTGCTATATATATACTACTACTAACCACTAGTAGTAGTTTATATATATATATATATATAAATTTATGTTAATCTTAACTTGATCCTTAATATAGAGAAAATAAAAATAAAAGCAGAATATTAATAACTAACTAAAACTAAAAAGCTTATTAAAGACTATTGGGATATATACATTAGATATAAGGTATTTTATAGAGTAGGTATATTATATAGTATCTCTCTCTCTTTAGGTGGTTGGACTAATCCTGAACTAGCGAGGTTCTTTGAGGATTACGCGAAAGTCGCCTTCGGTCTTTTTGGAGACCGGGTCAAGACTTGGATAACCTTTAACGAGCCGGTTATCATCTGCGATGTTGCGTATGAAACTGGTGGACTAGCACCCGGCATCGCTCTACCTGGGATTGGAAATTATATGTGTGCTAAGGTTCTGATGTTGGCTCATGCGAGAGCTTACAGGCTATACGATATGAAGTTCCGGGCGCAGTATCAGGGTAAGTGAAAGAGATACTTTCTTAATATATAATCTTTGCAAGTATATACAGCAAATAGCGGATAATTAGCCGATGGCTGGCCAAGCGTCATACTCGTGAACGGGTGCTACTTGTGGTGACTGGTCGTACTTGAATTCGTGTATGCGGTGATAATGCATACACGGTGGCAGCCTATGCCAATACGACAATATCGAGAAACATTTATTACAATATACAAAAGTACATAAACATACTGTGAAATCACTCTGCGAATAGTTAAAACAGCGCGATTAGGCACTTAATCTTAATATATATAAATCTCGTGTCACAATGTTTGTCCTCAATGGACTCCTAAACCACTTAACCGGTTATAATAAAATTGTGCAGTTCGATCCAACTTGAGAGATAGGATAGGTAAGATCTTTAATTATAGTCGAATTTTATTTTATTGCAAATTATTTGTTTATTATTTGATACAATTCTAACAGATGGCGCTGAGTTAAAGGTAGTTTAGTTTAGGTCCGTGTCGTGGTAACAACGTTTCACATAAGTTCTCCTACGGTTTCTCTTGATTAATTTACTACTATGTAATATAACAAAAACCTTAGCAACAGCAACGCTTGGCCGAGTCTGGTAGTATTTTATACATTTAAAAACTTAATCGAATTAATGCAAGGTGGGGTTTTTTTTAGTAAAACGTCGGCAAATAAAATCTCAAAATTAAAGTTTTTTTATAATTAAATAGTATCAAAGAGTGCGTACTGAATCAGTTACGTATTTACTGCGTCGGTCACGTTTTATACTTATAATACTTTGAAAAAAAAAATAATGATAAAGCATTTATTTGTCTTAGGAAAGGTTGGTCTAACGAACCAACACCTCTGGTGTGAACCAAAGAACTCTGACGAGGAAGAGAATACAGAGCTTATTCGGAACGTGTTTGTATGTATAAAAAACTGTTTATTTTTTACATTATTATTCTATTACTTCCCTGTAATATGCCAGAGCCCCATTGACTATCCGCTCATGTGTCAAATGGAGACACGACAAGACACAGGGAATCCTTTTTTTATATTCGAGGTGGAAATGCATTTGCTCATCCCCTGCCCTAGAAAGTTGTAGGGGTACGTGGGACTCGACCCACATCAAAATTTCTGCTATTCAGAGACTGGGTGAACACAGGGAATCCTAGTGTAGGGCTGATGCATTTTCTCATTATACTTTATATTATATTTATTATGTATATTTTTGAATACAGTTTTTCTTAATTTTCTTGTTACACAAAACTTGCAGGGATTATTCGCTTATCCTATATACTCGAAAACTGGTGGTTGGCCTGCTAGTGTTGAAAAAAGTATAGCCGAGATAAGTGAAAGAGAAGGATATAGTCGATCTCGCTTGCCCTCATTCACACAGGAAGAAATTGAATTTATTAAAGGTAAGAAAGAAAGACGTACTTAGTAGCAAAGATGTATTTGGTGTCATGAAGCCAATGTATGTAT
Source organism: Pieris rapae (assembly GCF_905147795.1). Lineage (NCBI taxonomy): Eukaryota > Metazoa > Arthropoda > Insecta > Lepidoptera > Pieridae > Pieris > Pieris rapae. The sequence continues at coordinate 2,217,088 of NC_059513.1, forward strand.
TGAAAAAAAAAATAGTGCTATTTAACTAATTTTTTTGAAATTTTTAATTTCTTGTATTTTCTTCGAAATAAATTCATCGTTTCTGGACGAGAAGTACTAGGAGAGAAGAATAATAAAGAAGCAGGTATAAATGAAGTAATACAAGCGTAGATGGCAAAAATAATGTTTTATTAAATTTGTTATTACGTAAAAACCAGTGCAAGAACTATTGCTCCGTGCGGAATGAGAACCTTCTAAATTTTGATTACCACAATAATTCAAATACTTTGTACTAATATTATTATGTTCCTGTGTTATGTCTACTTAAATGATTATGTATAACAGAAATGAAAATATGAATATATACGAAAGCTTTTATTTTTTCATTTTACTCATTATTTCTCTATGACAAAATATATTATTTAAGTATTCGGTATTCGGCCGAATATAATAAAAGCAGCCGAATAGGCCGGATACCGAATAGTAACCGAAAATTCGTTGCAATTCTAGTAAAAAGTTTTGAGATCTAAGTAATATCAAGTCGGTAATTTATTCAGTCCTTACTTTGTCTTAACTTATTACCTTTTATGTTATGAATAAATACATCGAATAACACAATAAATCACACAACTAATAAATGTTATACGTAATAGGTAGATTGTTTAGTGCCATTGAAAATTACATCTGTATTTATTAAAAACATAAAAGATTTTTGTTTAACGACTGATTCTAATTATGACTGAATTAAACCGCTGGTTAAAATTTTTAAAATATACGATATATTATTATAATAAACGGTATATTAGTATATTATTATATTCTATATACCTGCTTTGTAACTAAGTTTCCAATTTTATCCACTATAAAGTTATAGGGGTCGAAAATGAATGTTCGGCGGTGAACTGTCTACCCTTAATATACGTTTTTCCTGTTAAAAAGAAACTGACATATATGGCTGTAATTCAACAACAAAAGGATATATTTTCAGGTACATATGACTTTTATGGACTTAACTACTACACTTCGCGAACCGTTGAGACTGCTGAGCAAGGCGTGAAGCTGTCCTGGCCATTGACAGGCAGCTGGGAATTCGGTCTGGCATTATCCACTGATCCTAGCTGGAAGGCTGGCCATGCGTGGCTGATTGTAAGTTTGATATATCTGGAAGACATTTTTACTATCAAATTTATACTTCGTCTAAATATAATAACTTGCGAGCCCTCTAGCATCGTGAGTGTCCATGGGCGGCGGTATCATTTAACATCAGGTGTTTGTGTTTGCGGCTGTTCTATGAAAAAAAACATATATTTTTCCATATCTCTAAATTAAACTATCACTGAATTGAAATGCTCACAGATCACAATATTTCATGATTTTGTTGTATATTTAAATGGCTTGATATGTGTCCTTAGTTAGCACAAAATTACTGAACGAATGCAGAAATGTATGTATAAGTCATTGCCATTATCAAAATAATGTGTATGTGATCGTTTTAAAACCTTTACTGAAATATTTTATTTAAGTAACTTAATTTGAAGAGAGTGTTTACCGTATTGACGGGACGAATGGTTAATGTTTGTTACGAAACCCATAACATTTGGTATTGGATTTTTAATTTAAGAAGAAATTTCGACATTTTGAAGAGTCTTAAGACGAAATGTCGCCGCTTTGATTTTACGGATATGCCTCATGAAGTATGAAATCATGCTGTAGACCAGAGTTGCTCAAACTTTTTTGTGTTGTAGACCCCTTGCCATGTTTTTCCTGTTGTCCCTTGTTACCTGATACTGATTTCCTGTAAATTTCTAACAGTAGTGAAGTTTAGTGTTAAAAACTTAAAGTAAAAACACATGTTAATTTATACATTTATTAATTGAATTGAATTTTTTTTTGTTTTTACAAGTTCAAAATGTATTGCTAACACAAAGCGAATACCAACATCCTACAACTTATACAATTGTATAAACTATATAATTTATAAATAATGGTAATATTTATTCCAAATACATCACCTAATACATAAAAATATATCTAATAACTAACCTTAAAATTTAATTATTAAAAAATATTATTAAAAGGAGTCCCTTATATATGTTTTGATTTTATAAGATAGTATGATGAAAGTAAATAGTATCAGTGTATGTGTTGAGATCCACTATCATGGCCCCCATTATCATTCCATGGACTCCCAAATTTTTTTTTGCTGGCGTAGACCGATATAGACCACTTTGGGAATCACTGCTCTAGACCTAGCAGAACGCTGTATCTATAATTATATATTTCGATTGCAGAGCTACCCTCCAGGTATTCGCCGTCAGTTGCGTTGGCTGAAGGAGAAGTTCGGAAATATTGAATTCATGATTCTCGAGAATGGGTATTCCACCACCGAACCCGTTATGTATGATGAGGGAAGAGTAAACTACTACAAGGACCATTTGGAACAGGTAAGTTCTTGTGGTTATGTAATCAAAACATTTGCAAGCTTTTCTGTTATATTCTAAATCTGAAATCAATTTATCTTGTTCGATCGATTTAAAAAATAATAATTTGTAATGAACTTTGTAGTCCAAGAGCAAGTGAGTGCCAGACCTACGGATTTTAATAAAAGCTGATTTTCAGATTTTATTAAAATCCGAAAGTCTGGCACTCACGGGCTCTTGCTCTATTAAATGTTGTGAATTTTTCTTGTATGTATTTTTTTATGTCTCGCATTCATTCGCTCTATTATCATTGTTAACAGTCTTCAATACTAAATTTTTTGGTAAATAATTATCAAAAAACATAATTTCGGCAACTTGAAAAGTACTTATTATTATTTTATTGTCGTTATTGAGGGTAGTTGCAATGTAGAGTGTACATTGTATGGAAGACAAGCTAAAGCAAACAAATCCACGTGATGACGCTTTAACGATGAACCCCCATCGTTAAAATGAAGGAGGTTACATGGAGTTTTTACTCCATACTTAAAATAACTTAGTGTAGTAATCAAACTCATGAAGAAGTATTGAAAATCGCTTCATGAATATGTATTTATTCAAGCGACGGTTAAAAACATTAAGACGTAATTTCTAATAGGCGAAATCTCACTAAACATCTAGTGGGATTGGAGCCAATATGTATAAGAAAACCACCATATATTATTCCTTACATACACAACATTTCTTCTGAAATTGACTAGCTCTTATATGTTCTAAGGTGCTGCTTGCTATAAACGAGGATAAAGTCAATGTAACGGCATACACTGCGTGGAGCCTTATTGACAACTATGAGTGGTCTAGTGGATACACGTAAGAACTTAAACTATATACGCCACTACTTAATATTAAAAAGAATAATTATCATATATTTTTGTAGGTGTTTCTTTTCATATTGTATTGTTAGGGTTGCCTGGAAGAAATCGCTAGTTAGCAATAAGGCTGCCGGTTCCCTAATAACTTATGTAACTAACTTTTTGTTTTTTTTATAAGTATGTATAAGTTTGCATATACGTAACGTAGTATAAATAAATAAAATAAATAAATGCAAGTTTCGAGCGTTTCATAGCAATCGTGGTCATGAAGATAATTTCCAAATAGCTTTTAAATCTTTTATCTCGTACATATAATTTTACAAAAAAACTTGAAAACATTCATAATGATTATATTATTATTCATTAGCTTAGAATTAATTTATTAATGAGATGTCGTATTGTTAGGTTTCGTTTTGTTTGTCAGGAGGTGTTTTCACTTAAATAACACTTTTCAAAATTGTATTTTCGTTGTTAATTAGTTAAGAGGTTAATCAGGGCTTCTAACTCTGAAATAAATATATTCTAGTAAAACGCTGCTAATTTTTTACTGTATTTCAGGTCAAGATTTGGCTTAGTGAACATTGACTTTAACGATCCGATGCGCAGGCGCACCCCTAGAGCTTCCGCCCACTATTACGCGGCTGTGATAAAGAGCCACTCACTTGATCTTCCTCATCATTAGTCGATGTAACCTTAAATTGAACATTGGGTGTCTACAAAGTATAAGACTGACCTTTAAATTCCTTTTGTCTCTCTACTAAGGTGAAATTTATGATATGATGTTATTTAAGTGTTAAATTATATCAATTGTTATAAAGTAAATAATTCTAAATTGTATATATTGTTTTAATTATTCTCACATAAAATCCATTGTATATGTGTAACTTATACTTATAAAGCATATTGGTTGCTTGAATATTTTTTTATTTCATACGTTCATACATACAAATAAATTTATAACAGAAGTATCGTATGAATTAAATTAATTATATTAGGTATATTAGAATTAACCACGATTATATTTTAACTTATTCAATTAATTAACTAAGAACAATGTAATTTTTCTACTGTAAAGTTTTTCGTATCTTAATACATACTTTTATCTAATTTTTCGTATTCTTCAATATCCATAAAACGCATACAGAGCCCATGATTGCTGTCATCAAGTAAAATGTTATTATGTAGCTGTCTGTATAATCTGTGGAGCACGTGTAAAAAAGTATTATACCGAATAAATGATTACTATATATATTTTTTTATATATTATTATACATTAGATTATATATATGTATTGTATTTGTCTCGAAAGTGGCTTATATCAAAATATGGTATATATTTCTTACTTTCTATCTTTAAGATTACTTTCTATCCATCATAATGGATGAATTGAAATAAAAACCGAAAATATCATATTACAATTAAAAGCAATGAAACTATTTATTACCTATGTAATATTATAAGTATTACAAAACTTTACTGTACATTTCTAAGATTTTAATCTAAGACTCTTGCACTCTGCAAGTGAAGAAAATATTTTTCCGTTAATTGTAATAATAAAATATAGAACATACATACAAGTCGCATTCCGCGATGTATTTCAACAACCAGACTGTACTGCTGCTAAATACGAAATTCTTGAAAGTATAAAATTATAAATAAACAATTGAAAATTAATTATAACTCCATTGTTTATTTGAAAAAACTACAGTATAAATATAGGGTGTTCTGAGTTCGACTAGGTCTCGCTGGTACACGCCAACGCATGTAAGGTTTAAGGCATGCAGGTTTCTTCACAAAATGCAAATATCGTCACAAGTCCGTTGGTGCAGAGCTGGTGTTTTTTGCAACTAGGCCAAGTTTGCTCTCACATTTATCTAAATCTGTACTAATATAATACAACATACATATCTGATAAGCGAGATATAATGGTTGCAGCTCCTTACAAACAAAACAAAAACCTGGCGATTTAAGTGTGACCAAAAGTTACGCCCTTGATTTTTAAGAACTATCAGTAAATGTAAATTAAGATTTTTTTGCTGGCGTCATAATATTGTTTTTCACGTGTTTTTAAATTTTAGATAGATAAAGCAAACAATAGAATGAACAGCCTGTATAGTATTTTTTTTAATAAAAATGCATGAAGGCGCATTTGTCGGGAATTAGTACGGAAAATGTATCCATTAAGTGTAGTTCTCAGGTGAGTAATTTTATTATGATTAGTGTTTGAAATTAGAACACAAGAATAGTCTTTCCCTAATAGGCTGTAAGTAGTGTAAATAGATTCTTTTTTGTTTAATTGATTATAAATAGATAGATTTTAATACTAGTTCGTTTTGAGGTAGGCAAGTTTGTTATGTTCACTGATATCTCAGTGAAGAGACAATTTATGAAACCATCATAGATTCCCGACTGAAATTTTTCGATATTTTCTTTATATGAAATCCTGTCAATATTACTGAGTCTGTTTCATAGATATCTTATTGACAGACTTTAGTTTACTACTTATTTAATTTAATTTACTTTTATATTTTTAATAACAAGGTTCTGTTTTACAATGTCCGGATAAGTTCCAAATATTTATTACTTATTGGTAGGATTAACAGTATTTTTGGGTTGTACGACTGTCAAATAGCGCTATTCGTCATGAAACGCGATGTTTCTGATTCGGAACTTTTATCTTTCGAATAATTTATGTGTTGCGTAGCGTATTTGGTACTTTATCCATACATTGTGAAACAGGCCCATAATAAGATAAATCGTAAGTCTCTCTTACGCTATACAATCTTTTCTCCTAATAGTCTGAATTTGGATTAACCGTAGTAATCACAAAATTAACGAAACAGTTCTGTCGTTTGACATTTTATTTTTTGGTGTTATTTAAAAATTACAATTCTCTAGATATCCTAATTTTATTGATGAATTCGTATTTAACGATTTATTTTTGTAAAAAAACATTGGAGGCCACTTCCTGTTTATTATAACAACGGTAACTTTATCGTTAATATAAAATATATTTATTAAACCATTGTCATTTAGCAATTACTGTAAAATCTATGTTTGTAGATTAAAGTAGATTAAATCGATATTTTTTATGTAAGGTTAGATAATGCTTCATCGTGGCGAGTAAATTATAAATATATTACAAATATAATGATATTAAAACGTTTTGTTACATTGATTTAAACTATTGCAGTGTTAAGACATATTAATAGCACATACACATTATAAGCCGTTATAAAGGAATGTTTTTTACTATTTCTTGCTTTTTTATTATGACGCCTAGATGGACCATTGGGTTTCCGATTCCGGTTAGCGATAGTATCTTTTAATAAGTAATTTTTTGTTCAAAGTTTGCTGGTGGCAGCATCTGTTGCAAGCCGAAAATTTCCACCAGGATTCAAATTCGGGGCAGCAACATCGTCCTATCAGGTGGAAGGTGCCTGGAATGTTAGCGGTAAGTTGAATATAATCATTTTGTGTTTTGTAAAAACAAAGGAGAAAATTTATTATATTCTATGTATAATTCATGATATATTTTCGACCTGTTTCCATTTACTGACACATTATTAATTGTACTGAAAAAAAAGACTCGTTTAATATACTAACATAACACATTTATGGTTTATTCCATAGACAAATCACCAAGTATATGGGACACATTCACCCATGACAATCCTGATTTAATCGTCGACAGATCGAATGGTGATGTGGCTTGTGACTCGTACCACCTGTGGGAAACAGATATAGCTGTAGCCAAGGAGCTGGGCCTGCATTTTTACAGGTGAACTTATAAAGTTGTTTTTACCATAATTATTTAAAACATTACCTTGGGAACTTCAACCGAACCTATCCAGTATTTTCTCAAATTCAATTGCATTCTTCTGTAATTTTTTTAAATATATTTTGGCTAATCTATTAACCTTTAAATAAATTATTAATCAGTTTTAAGTTTTTTTATCAACGCTAAGGCGACCTACCTCCATGACTTTGCTATGCCCAAAGTCGACTATTAAAAAATCTTGAAGGGTTCTATAAAGGCGAGTTGAAGAGCAATAAAGCCTAAAGGTATTGTGCTGATTAGCTTAGCTCGGATATTTTTTTTTCTCTGCGGTAATAAGCAATCAGCCCTAAGAACGAATTTGTTATGTGGTGCTGTCATGTGGAGTGACTTCCCATTGGAAGCATCTACTAATCTTCTGCCTAGAGCTACTGCCGGTCTTCTAGTTCTAGAATATGGTGACGTTTTAGTCGACTCACATACTGTCTAATGGTGAGTTGGCGTAGCTCGGATATAAAAAATACTAAAAACTATAAAGCAATGCATAAACAATACATAATATTTATTTAATTAATAATGATTGTTATCCTTCACCGTTCGATAACTTGATTAATACTTCGATTGAATAGTTATGCGAATTTATTAATATTGTAGAGAAAATTTCTGTCATAATTATTTATTCTTTATATACTATACGCGTAGATAAATTACATTATTTTAGTCGATAATATTATATAAAAATATAGTCAGGAATACCAATTTACGCGTGAATTAACTACAAATTTTACAATTCATACATATTTATTGATTAGCTTCTAAAGTAAGCACTATATTAAACATACTCAAAAAAGCTGGCAACTGATAAGTAAAAATATATTTATAATATAAAAAAAGTCTTTCGACAAGGCGTCCCATTGAATCAGTACTATTTAATTATTGACCTTTTCAGTAATGTATTACAGGTGTATTTTTTAGTCTTATAGAAGATGAATTGAAAATAGTACTAGGTTGCCATAGCAACAGTTAGGCGAACGCAACCGCCGCATCGCATGTCGGGAAGCGGATAAGGCTCTGGTGTTACCGCATCCCGCATAAGGCCATTGTTGGTGGCGCCTTGGGGTTTTAGTGGGTATACACAATAGCGAGTCCCACATAACCCTTCCGCACCAAGCAATCGCGCCGCGGAAGGGTATGCACAATGCATTCCCCAAGTATAAAAAAGGCTACAGTGTTTCACATAATATAATATAATAAAATTTTATTGTTTCTCAAATTTTTACATCAATAAATGACACAACCCCCGTAAGTAGTCAAGAGACACTTGTGTTGGGGTTGACTCGCTACTACCCTTATCTAAACAAACTTTAACTAAATCTAAATTAACTTAATCTATGAATGCGTGTTTGTGTTTGTATGTGTGCATGTGTGTATAATAAGTTGTAATCAATAAGTTGTATTCTCTTTGAATCGTCGGTCGTTACATGCTGAGGAAGTTAATACATTTTACAATATGTACACTATTCGCAATACTCAAAAGCACTATTTTTAGATTCTCAATATCATGGCCCCGATTACTTCCCAACGGCCATTCCAATTATGTGAGCGAAGATGGGAAACGATATTACAACAATTTGATAAACGGTCTAATTGCGAATGGAATTGAACCAGTCGTCACTTTATACCATTGGGACCTACCGCAAAAGTTGCAGGACTTGGGTAATTATAAAATGGTTATTTGTACCTTAGTTGTGAGGGAGCAAACCATTATGTCGATAACATTAACCTCTTTATAAAATTGTAGATATAATAATAATTACAAACTTAAAATTATTATTGTAAATTAAAAGTAAATTACTTCACATTATTATTATTCTAACAGTTACTACTAATTCTATAGAACGTCAAAATTAATACCCACATTAGTAGTTCATGTGCGGCTTTCGGCTGAGGTCTAATGTTCAAAGGCATCCCGGGACAAAGGGAAAATAGAAAAGACTTGCTCCTACAGTGAAGGAAAACATCGGTTTTTGGACAAAAAATCTATGCAGCTGCGCCGGGCTAGCTTTGTCTTTGATTGGAAACTGTTTTTTTTATTGATAAAAAAGCTGGCCAAAGCTTGGCACATTGTTACATCGCTAAAAAAAATCACTAAATACAATTTTAAACGTGACAAACACTTATAGGCAAACATGACATACACGAAGAGATCCAACATTAAACTAAACAAAACAACTATAAAGTCAAATCAAATCGTTTATTTGCTAGAATTAGTCTTACAATTAGTTACATAAATTACAAAAATCCGCCACATATGAATAGGCATGCAAATGTCATCTTATATTTTATTTATTTATTTATTTGATCTATTGAATAACAAGAATAGTTATTAAATTTTACATTTAGAAAAAATACATTTAGAAAAATGACAGCGCAGAGTTAGTTAGACACCAATATTTGTAATAATTCTTATCTAAAAAATACAACGATTTAAACGTTAACTAAACTAAACTATTTGACAAAACAAAAAAAACACTGATAAAAAAAATAAAAATAAGAAACTAAACACCAGTTAAGATTATAAAGAAACTGTTATGATAAATACAATTGTATTGTATGTCTCTCTCTTCAGGTGGTTGGACTAATCCTGACCTAGCAAGTTGGTTTGAGGATTACGCGGAAGTCGCCTTCAGTCTTTTTGGAGATCGGGTCAAGACCTGGTTAACTTTTAACGAGCCGGTCAGCTTCTGTGATATTGCGTATGAAGCTGGAAAAACGGCACCCGGAATCACTCTACCTGGTATAGGGAATTATATATGTGCTAAGGTTGTGATGCTGGCTCATGCTAGAGCTTACAGGCTATACGATACTAAGTTCAGGCTGCGGTATCGAGGTAAGTAAAACAGTTGCCTGACTATGTGAATCTCCCTAAGTTATAAAAACCAAACCAATTCAATGTCACCCTTTTAAAGTGAAACTTTTATTACATGACGATGTAAACGTTTCACTTTAATAACTTAAACATTTATCTGATTCAGGAAAGGTTGGTCTAACGAACCAACTCCTGTGGTGTGAACCAAAGAACTCTGACGAGGTAGAGAATACAGAGCTTATGCGTAACGCTATGGTAAGTACAAAAATGATAATTATTTAATATATAAAGCAACATCTACTTAAAGTTGACGAAAATAATCTAATGAAAGTGTAGTATCGAATACATCTTAATACAATATAAATCTCCTGTCACGATATTTGTCCGCGATGGACTCCTAAACTACTTAACCGATTTTTTTTAATTATGATTGATTGATTTTAAATATGAATAAATTGGCACACCGTGAGCAGTTTGGTCTAACTTAAGAGATAGGATAGCTTAGATTTTTAATTCTAACAGATGGCGCTGTGTTAAAATATTATTAGTTATTTAAATAGAACATAATAATAATCAGTGGCACTACAACCTCTTTAGTTCTAGGCCTCAGATTTTAGAATCTGTTTCATGATCATGATGATCATGATTTAATCTAATAGGCAATTAGGTGATGAGCATCCAGTGACTGCAACACGCCGTCGACTTTTTGGGTCTAAGACATGTCGGTTTCCTCACGATGTTTCACCGTTTGATTGTTAAATGTGGACATAAAAAAAAGTCTATTGGTGTACAACCGGGGATCGAACCTACGACTCCATGGATGAGAGTCACTCGCTGAAGCCACTAGGCCAACAATGCTCCCATTATTTAGAAAATGCAGTAATAAAGAAATATAGACAAGACTAGCTGCCACCACGCACATACTGTGGGGGCTATTGCACTTTCTCATTTTACGGCACACCTTTTTTATGTACTATAAAATGTTTCTTAATTTATTTCTTGTTAAGCCCTATTCGAAATAATCTACGAGTAATTATGTCATATGGTATATAAACCTTCCAGGCATTATACTCTTATCCTATATACTCAAAGACTGGTGGGTGGCCTCCTAGTGTTGAGAAAACTATCGCCGAGAAAAGTAAAAAAGAAGGATACAGTCGATCCCGCTTGCCTTCATTCACACAGGAAGAAATTGAATTCATTAAAGGTACGTAGGAAAGTCTTTGTAGGTCAGTATTTGTTGTCATATAGACCAGGTTCTGATAAAAGAAAGTCAGCAAAAGAAATACATACACATCTTGCATATTGCAAAGTTCCGTGGCCACAAATACTAGGAGAGAAGAAAGTAAAGGAATTGAAGTAATCAAGAATAAAAGACGAAAAAGAATAAAAGAAATAACGTCAGCATGGATGGAGAAAAGAAGATCAATAAAAAATAAATGAAATTGATGTATTTAGTTGTAATTCAGCAACGAGATTTTTTTTCAGGTACATATGACTTTTTTGGTCTCAATTATTACACCTCGCGATTGGTTGAGACTGCCAAGCCAGGCGAAAAGCTCTCCTGGTTGCCACTGAAAGGCAGCACGGATCTCGGTTTGGCATTAACGGCTGATCCTAGCTGGAAGGAGGGTAATGCATGGCTGATTGTAAGTAATATATATAAGATACGTTCATTTAAAAACTACAACCTTTTCGACGTCCACAAAAATTTATTAGTATTTTCCTTTGCCATTCTGATGCCTGTTCTAGTATTACCTACGTATAAACGGTAGGTGTTTAATACTTATTAGCTTGCTCATTACGTATACCGACTTACGTTACGTATACCGGTTCGACTGCCTTCGACAGCAGCCCAGTATAACTCTGCATAGCGCTTTAGATGAAATATCTCTATTTCATCTAAAGTGCTATGCAGAGGATGATACCTCTGGAAGGTGAACAGATGACCCTCGGCAGATTTTAATGGTTGTTTGGGATATTTACTCCTCCGGATAGGACATTGGTCGAGTTGTAGAGCGTCGCAGAATATTTTGTAGCCCACTTTCTTTGTCAGCAATATTTTCAGTCGATACGCGCCGATATTTTCGAATACGATATAAATTTCTAAGCTCATTTATTTTTGCTTAATTTCTTTCTGCCAGTATTCTTAGAGGATTGGCTCTATTAAATTGAACATTGCGACATCCATTCTTATATTTGATATCTTATTTTTATTGTTGTATTTAATTTTCTCAAACACATCGATTTCAATGCCGTTATTTAAGAAAAACGGCATTAAATCTCGATGTTCTGGAGTTTGTTTTATTCAAGAAGAAATGTCGCCACGGCAATTTTAAGGACAGATCTACATAAGCTTGAGTAGAATGTTGTATTTTTTTTTATTTTGATTGCAGAGCTACCCTCCAGGTATTCGGCGTCTGTTGCTCTGGTTGAAGCAGAAGTTCGGTGATATTGAATTCAAGATTATGGAGAACGGATATTCCACTTCCGAACCCGTTATGTATGATGACGAAAGAGTAAACTACTACAAGGACCATTTGGAACAGGTTCGCTTTTGAGGTTACTTAATGAAAACTAATTTCTTTCAACTTTTTACAAGTCAAAAATATCTTTATTCATATAGGTTAACAATGTAAACATGTACACTTATGAACGTCAAAAAAAAAAACAAATGAAATTAATTGTAAATTTACATTTACAACCAGTTCTAACTTGATATACATACCAAGTATTACCTTCGTATGCGTCAAATCTATCTCCGCGAAATGAAATTACAGAAACATTCAAATTAACTTGACCACCTCTTATATACTTTAAGGTGCTTCTTGCTATAAACGAGGATAAAGTCTTTGTAACGGCATACACTGCGTGGAGCCTTCTTGACAACTATGAGTGGAATAGTGGATACACGTAAGAAAATAACACTTTTCTTTTTCTGATTATTTAATATTTAAAAAACCTTCCGTTACGGAGATTTTTGTGATGGAAAATAGTTTTTAGTTTTGTTGGGCATGTTTTTCATTTGAATTAAGTAATTCATTTTTATGTTCTATCTTTTGAAGGTTTTATCCTTATCACTCACATAAACAAGTAAAAGAGATAAAACATCCATAATAATTGGCTTATAGTTAATTTATTTATGATATATCGTTTTGAAACACTTACGAGTTTGTATTTTTGTTGCTTACACGATGAAGCCACGTTTACACTGAAATAATGATAAATATACGTAATTAATGACGTTTTTGTTCATTTCGTCAAATTCTATTGACGTTCTCGCTGGGCAATACAATTGTCTAATCTCGTAAAATGCTGCTAATTTTACTGCATTTCAGGTCAAGATTCGGCTTAGTGAACGTTGACTTTAACGATCCGATGCGCAGGCGCACCCCTAGAGCCTCCGCCAACTACTACGCAGCTGTGATAAGGAGCCACTCTCTTGACCTTAATAATCATTAATCGCGTATATGTTTAAAACAATATTATGAGCTCGTGACCTAAGATTTACCACATTGTACCTATTATAAAAAAGTTAAAAAAAATTAGTGGCGATACAACCTTTTTTTTAGGTCTTGGCCTCATATTTCTGTTTCATGATCATTTTTAAACGTCATAGATAATTACCTATCACCTAATTAGGTGATCAGCCTTCTATGCCTGACACATGCCGTCGAGTTTTTGGGCAAGACAAGCTGATTTCCGGACGAGGTTGTACCTTCACCGTTTGAGCGAATGTAAAATAAAGAATTAATAAAGTCTATAGGAAATCGAACCTACGCTGAAGCCAACACTGCTGCAAAACTATATTAACTGTTATAAAATAAATAATTCTCAATTGTTTAAAATGTTTTAATTAATTACGTAGGTAACGTACACATAAAATCCTTTGTCTTCGTTTTTGTTATACCTGAGTATTCATACAAAAATACAACATAAATCGCAACCCATCATACTCAACAACAATGGTTGTTTGTTAATCTGTGTAAATATATGCACAGTCTGCCAAATTTTCTCGTTATTTTTAAGAGCAAGTATACGCGCAGTATTTCGAAAATATTGACGCCTGCAAGAAATTAATGAGCAATCTATTAATTCAGTTTTAATGTTCGATTTTAGAACACATCTAAACGTTAAGCGCTATTAATAATGTATATATATGTCTTTAGAAGGAATAGTTTTACAGGTTTTTAATCAAAACCAGATTATTATTATTTAAGCATATGGTAATAACCTTTGCTTTTAAGCATCTAACACTCTTTCACCTAAGTTCTCTTTTAACACAATTTGGAAAAAGAAATATTTTAGCTGAAACGCTGCAGTTATCGTAATTTATTGGGGGTTTAAAATTAAACCAATTAAAAAAAAAACAAATTTTATTAAATCATCCTTGATTATAAAACTGGTGTTGAGGATTCGTGTTATTGAAGACACCGCAAAAATTATTTGTCTCCAAATCACATTTCTCCTTTGTCACTGTGGATACCTCTTCTAGGTACGGCGAGTTTGTCGTTTCAAGGATTCTTGCTGTCACACACACGAACCACATGATCGTTAGCCTCAGCAACATTCCTATAAGGTACAATGATTAGCGTTAATAACATTGTACGTGACCTTAGAGCGACAGAAACGAGACTTAGTTCGCGCTTGCCCTTATACAGAAGATACACACGTTTATAACACGAAAAATTATTCCTTTCGACAACATGGGACACTAAATTATATTTATGTTGCTATTAGTAATTGTGTATTGATTTGGTGTGTTTATAATTTAATGTTTAGGATTGTTTTTGATGAGGCAACAAGTGGTATTAGTTACGTGTTTATGCGCCTGTTTGTCTTACTGAAACGAACAGATTCATTAATATATTTTCTTATTTTGTTTATAATATATTCTTAAGTAAGTTTTCTAACTCTAAGAATAGAAAAAAAAAGAAAGAAAGAAAGAAATAATGATTCGTAACACTGTTTATGAGAAATTATTATTTTTTAATTCATATTTATATATGGTTTTACATAACTATGATACGTATCCAAAGTGCTCTTTATTTAATACGATATTTTACTCTTTGAAGGGTTTGATAGTAAAATTTTTGGCTTGGATATTTTTTGTAATTCGTTTCTATTTTGATCAACTCCTGTTCGCCCAAGGTCAACAGCGTTATACAGGCTCTTAAAATATTTTAAAAAGTATGTAAAGAACAAAGTAATCGTACAATTTTGAAATTGTTTTAATTAACAATTATTAATTCCGTTTCAAGAAGTTATCTAAATTAAATTTTACGTTTCCTAATTTATCGTTATATTATATACCTTGACAGAATCTAGAAAAGTCAAATTAAATTGTTTTGTGATAATTAAATTATGATTTATAACTAAATATGAAGGTTATGTAGTTAGACATCAATGTCTGTATATATGAACAAGAAAAAAATCAGCAAGCCATACTTTAAAAACGTCAAACTGATACAACAAAATATAATAATAAATATATGTATAAAACCAATTGTTACCAGTTAAATGAAATCTAAACATATTAGGTAGTTTTAAAATACGTACCTAAGAAACACAAATAACAACACAAGGGACAAACTACGTTGAGTGTATGAGTCACGGCTTAGTCACAATATCATTGCATTATCAACTGTTTCCTGTACTAAAGTTTCAAACACTTTTTGGAAACATGGACAACTATTCGGCAAATATAAACGGAAATGACTTTTATCATAATTTCCAACTAGTGTCGTACTAGACATTCTGGCTTGCCGCTTATTGCTTGGGCAAAGCGTTTGATATAGACAGGAGTGGATCGTCTGTCTGACTGCATCCATATGGAATGTACACATATGCTCATTGCTTGCGAAAAAAATACGACAAAACCAGCACTATTTTCGACTGTTTATAAGAATTGTTATTAAACTCAGCGCCATCTATCCATCATTTCAAATAAAGCAATGAATAAAAAATGTTTGTAACTTGTGTAACTTACAGCTACTTCTGATAGATGGCGTTATTAAAGTGGCAAACTAAAATAATAGCAAACAAAAAAATATGAAGTGATAATGAGAGTGAAAATAAATAATCACCTTATATTCATCTTACCATAATGTATTAAAAAGGAGAAAAAACGTAGTCTATGACAACGATATAACTGCCACCTTGTGGCTGTTTACAAATACGATAGCACTCCATTAAACTAACTTCGTTGCAGTAAGGATTAATTATAAAACTAGCTGCTCTCACGAACTTCGTTTTTCTTAATTGCTTATCTACCTTTTTAGTACATCGAACATGCAGAATGCTATCCCAGTTCGATTTCCCGGAATGAACACTTTTTTGGATTTTCTGTCTTTTTTATTTTTTTATTAATTTTTTAAATTCAGATTCAAAATCATATATTTATATAGGTAAACATATATTTATATACACAATGTACACCTATGAACGTCAAAAACAGAAATGTATATGAAACGCTTTTACTGCCAGTTCTTAAATCTGGGCGATAGAACCGAAGAGAAGAACTGGCAATAAACTCTCCGCCACTCTTTTTAATCGCCAAATTTTTGTTTTACACAACGTTTATAAGGAGCAACCCTTACGTTACACGATGTTCCATGTGACATCTTAAGTAATTAATGATAATAAAACTAATTAAAAACAAAGATTTGTCCTCTATAAGCATGAGGGTTGGTTAAATAAGAGCACGCACTTACATTCTCGTAGTCGAAATAACTAATACCATCGCATACACGAATTCAAGTACGACCAGTCACCACACGTATTTTATTTATTTATTTTTATAGAACCGGGGGCAAACGGGCAGGAGGCTCACCTGATGTTAAGTGATACCGCCGCCCATGGACACTCTCAATGCCAGAGGGCTCGCGAGTGCGTTGCCGACCTTTTAAGAATTGGTACGCTCTTTTCTTGAAGGACCCCAAGTCGAATTGGTTCGGAAATACTTCAGTGGGCAGCTGGTTCCACAAAGTGGTGGTGGCAAATCATCGCTATGCCGCAGTCGTCTGGCGAGTACCGCGCAGAGGCGTACAAAGAGCTTTCCTTGAGTGAAGCAAATAATAATAATAATATTTTTTTTTTCACAAAAACTTACAAACCTTCATACATGATATGTTACAATAATATATCTAAATAATTGTCATTCTTCTTTGGACTCGCGAGTTTTGTTATCCTATATTCCTATTCTATTCCTAATCCAATATCCCTACCAGCACGAACTTTACAGTGCTTGTAATTTCGCCAAGTATTTGCAATGAATATGATCTTAGTTCAACATCTTTAACGCATAAATTTTCTATGCAATGAATTTAGTTTTCATAAATTATTTTTCAAACATATGTTCGTGCGTTCGTTAAGTTCCAAATTCCCCGGAAAGTTGCAAAATTTTTAATTTAAAAATGTATATATATGTAATATAATCAAATTCTCGAAAGAAATTAATCAAACAAAAATAATTTTGTCTATTTTTCATTCTTGATTAAACTAACTTACCAACCCCAAATTTTTTTCTCCTTGCCAAGAATTAAATCCAAGCTCTTCAAGGCCTGCCTACAACCGGACGGATGCGGTAGCAAGAACGTAGGTTACGTTTATTCCAAAACCATAACAGATATTAGGACGGATTAAAATTAATGCCAAAATAAAACGATATGATAGCAATTACATTCAAAATCATTTAAAACGACATACCGGTTATATTGACTAAAATCAAAGGTCCCGGCTGAATTCTATTGTATTACGTACTTTGTAACAACTTCATCGGTTGTTACGACTCTCGATTTTTAGGACCTATCTATTATACCCATATAGTAGTCCCTTCTATTTTGTTATAATAGATTTTAACTGTATGTAGTTCTTTATTAGGGCTTAAGCAGTACGTGTTACTAAAAGCATTTTTTAGCTAGGAACTGGTCTAACATACATAGCTGCAGTAAAAAATTTCAACCATACAGACAATTATATATTTCATTGTTAAACTTTAACATTATTTACTCTTTTTTTTTTTTTTTTCATTTTATGGTATTAGTTATATATATAACTTTATGTCAATTTCAAGTAAAATTATTTACTCTTTCTCGATCCAGTTACACATTACATCTATATATAATAATAATAAACCTTTTATTTCATGCAATTTTTTCAGGTTACATGTGTAGTTTTAAGAAAGAAAGAAATAATAGTAAAGACATTAATTACACTTGTTTCCAATTAATTTAGAAAATAGTTTAAATGTATAACTAGGTTTGTTTTGCATGAACCCCTCCTCAAGTGAAGGTGAAGGCCTCCTCTAAAGAACTCCATGAGTCTCTATCTTGAGCTATTTGCGGCCAGCAGGTACCAGCTGTTTTTATCAGCTCGTCTGCCCATCTTGTGAGCGGTCTGCCTTTGGGACGTTTGCCGATTGGACCTTTCCACGTTGTTACCCTGTTAGTCCATCTCTCGTCCTTTAACCTCGCTACGTGCCCAGCCCACTTCCATTTCAATTTCTTAGCGTAAGTGCTTCGCTAAGTTCAATTAGGCGTTCGTAGGTAGATAAAGTTCTGACGTTGTAAGATAATATGTAGAGCTGGTCTTTCTTCTTTTTAGTTGAGTTAAGTATTTCTAGGGATTTAGTTTCTTTCGTTGAAGAATGTTGAAGTTTTTTCTTTAGAGGGTTTTGGTCTTGATCTTCCACGGTGACCAGCCGGGTTGGAAGATGGTTTTCGTCGTTTAGTTGAAATTTATTAGATGTTGTATCTTTGAGGGAGGGGATTGTTAATTGCTATGAGTGTAAGCTACTGGCTGTTTTGTCGTTGATTTGTTTATTGGCGTTATTTTTCGCTAGGTAGCTTAGTATGCTTGGTTTTAGAATTCCTTCTGAGACACTGTTTGATCGAGGTAAAGATGGGTTGGATTGGTTTATTTTGTTTTTCTTGGTGGCTCTCGTGTTGTTACCAACTAGTCCTTGAGACTTGGGATCTGACTCTGGTGAATTCGCCAGTGATCTTTTGTTGTTTGATTTTAGTACAATGAGTTTATCGTATTTTATTGTGACTTTATTTCCTTTCTCACGCTCTTTATTCGCTTCTTCTTGTAATTCTTTCCTTTTTTCCAATATGTATTTAGGGTAGTCTTCGTTCAAATAGTATTGGGTATCTTTCAATAATCTTTTTTGCTTGAGAATACTGACCTTTAAACCAAGGGTAGAAAAAGTCACCTTTATTGGCCGGGGTTTATCACCTTTCTTTCCCAGTCTCTTTGTTTCCTGAATATCTCGGCAATTCAGTTTTAAGGACAGTTTTTCATTTATAAAGTGCAATATATTGTTCTCCAAGCTATGGTACGACGTCTCGTCCTCTTCAATACCGAAGAAAATTATATTTCTTTGTCTTGCTTGTTTTTCCATAAATTGAATTCTTTTTTCTTGTTGTTCAACTTTTTCATTCAAGATCTGGTGTTTTCCTTCCAGAATTGTAAATTTTTCTTCTAGTTTGTTGGTTATGTTATGTGTTATTTGTTCTGTCACCCTTTCACCATTTTTCTGAATTTCAATTTTTTGTGCGTTCAGTTCTTTTTGGATATTTTCTAAAGCTTTCATAATTTCCTCCATGGTGACTATTTTTGTTTTGATACTCGTGGCGCCCTCTAGTAGGACTGGGTAGTATTATTTGATCTGTTGTACGCTCTGTAGCGAACAAGTCTAGTCGAAGGTAGTGCGTTTCTTTTCAAATAGATGGCGCTGTACTACAATTCTTTATTCTATGACAAGGGAAGTTGCAGATTCATTCAGGTGTGAGGTTATGTTTCTCAAAAAACGAGATAATTTTCACCATCCACTATTTATTTGCACTCCGGGTCTTCGGCACTTTCATAAGTTAGCACTGGTACAGTTTAAGTTCTTGGATTAGCGAGAGTAGACTTGAAGAGCTTCGAAATTGTTGTTTCTTTACACTTCAGATTTTTGTGGATTTTTCTGTATTATTCGTTAACTTAGAGTCTTGCCTTCACTATATAGACTTAATCACTAGTTTATAGTCATTTGTACGATTTTGTTATCACTAAATTCACTTTTATTATAATTTTTAGTAACTTTTTATACGGACTGTGTTGTTTACCGCGTCTCAGTAGCGCCCTCCCTCCTCCTCTAAGCTACCTCCATCTATATATATAAAAGAAAGTCGTGTTAGTTACACCACTTATAACTCAAGAACGAAAGAACAGATTTGAGTGAAAATTGGTATGGAGGTAGCTTAGAGCCAGGAGACGGACATAGGATACTTTTTATCCCGTTCGACAGCGTTCCCGTGGGACTTGACATGAAACGTCAGTCACTATAAAAAGTGGTATAACAAATAAGAATCAGACTTGGAATAATAAAACGCAAATGATAGCTATGTAATTGACGTATAATGACAGCTATGTAATGACGTATATATGACAATTTGATATTTGTAAGAAATCAATATTCAAAATATTTCTATTAAATAAATACGTTTAATTATTTTTACAATTTACAATTTAATTATAATGATAGTGCTATTGCCCATTCGTATAAACAGTGAAGAGAACTATAAAACTCGGTATTGTCGTATGTATACAGTTCATCCAAAGAATGATGAATGTTTCTATTTGTTGTTGTTGTCGAATGACGCATTTAATCGAGTATTGGAACGGGAACGTGAATATGATCACCAGGAATTAGATTTAGTAGTTCAAACGAATGTACCCCTGTTGAAATACCAACAAAAGGAAGTTTATGATACTTTAATGAAGGCAAACGATGATGAAAATGGTGGATTATATTTCCTAGATGCCCTTGGTGGAACTGGCAAGACATTCCTCATGTCATTAGTTTTAGCAACTGTTCGGGCGAGATCCAACATAGCGGTTGCAGTTGCTTCTTCTGAAATAGCAGCCACATTGTTAGAAGGATGCCGTACGGCTCATTCAGAATTAAAATTACCGTTAAATCTTCAAACTATTGGAGAACCAACGTGTAATATTGCAAAACACTCAGCAATGGCCAAAGTTTTAGCGGCATCGAAAATCATCATCTGGGACGAATGCACAATGGCGCATAAACGTGCATTGGAAGCACTTAACCGAACATTAAAAGATTTACGAAATGAATCGAGATGTTTTGGAGGAGCAATGATTTTACTGTCTGGCGATTTCCGCCAAATACTGCCAGTAATTCCAAGATCTACGGCTGTCGACGAAAAACGCTTGCCTCAAATCGTCAAATCTATGGCGCTATGTGACGAAACTGCAGCTGACAACAAACATGAGAGTTACATTGCTTACTGATAAAAAAGAAGAAAAAGAATAACGATGTAGATGACCTGAACTACATAATGGTATGCGTTTGGTGGTTAGAAAATTGAAGAACAATGTAATTTACGCTACGATAATGATAGGAAAATTCAAAGGTGAGGAAGTTCTTATTCCGAGGATCCCGATGATCCCAACCGATATGCCGTTTGAATTTAAAAGACTTCAATTTCCGATACGTCTTGCATTTGCCATGACCATCAACAAATCACAAGGCCAATCCTTAAAAGTTTGTGGTTTAAATCTAGAACATTCATGTTTTTCCCATGGTCAATTATACGTGGCATGTTCACGGGTCGGAAGACCATCAGCGTTGTTTGTTTTTGCGCCTGATAATAAAACAAAAAATGAAAAAATGTGTATCACAAGGTACTTAAGTGAAGAGCAACCTATGTACTAAAATACAGAAATAATAATGAATGATTAATGTAGGTATTTAATTTTTTTGTATTTTTTCCAATAAAAAAACCCAAACTGCTTATTTATTGCCATTAAGGCGGAACAAAGTTCGCCAGGTCAGCTAGTTTATATTATAAAGCTCTGCGATAATCTTTTAGGGAATTTCGTCGTCTAATCTTTCAATTTGATCAATTTTATTACAAATCACGTATAGGCTAAGCATCGCCCGCCGTCTATACATTATATAACATTTTTCCCAGGGCTGGGAGAGAGGGGCCACACGTCTATACACCGCCAACGCGTCCGCACGCGCGCCATGTTGTAATCTTGTGTTCTGTGCACGAGAAAAATGTCAAAATACAAGTTTTTAATTGTTCTTCTATTCTCTGTGGTCCTGGTTGCTGGTGAGTTATTCTCTTTTATAACAGTAAACGATGTGTTTGGCTGTGATTGATTGCTTTACCCTTTCGTGATTTATTTGTTGTTTCTCCTGAACAACAATGTAGACAATTAATATTTTTACCTAGAAGCTTTAGTTGGCTAAATGAACATCAAAATAACGCTAAAATCCATACTATTTATAATTGTTGTTTTCTTTTTATTTTATTCCTTGTCATATAGGTAAAGGTCATGGTTATTTAATTTTCAATTGATCAGTGTTTAATTAAATTACGTTTTATTTAATTTCTTATTGATTTAACACATTATCTGAAATAGCTGAATTTTGTGTTTGAATTAGAAGAACAATTTACAATTTAAGACACTAAATATATGTAACTTAACTACTTTAACCTACATTTAAATGAAATAAAAAAAATTAAAAAATAAAGTCACGTAAATTAAAACATTTTTAATAATGAATAATAATATATATACAACTTTAAAAAATGAATAATATATTATTAAAAATATTTTAATTTACGTGACTTTTTTTTACTTTATTTATACATATATATATATATGCGTTTACTGTATTAAATAAACACAAATATTTCTTTATTTTAAGAAGCTTAAAAATAAATACTAAATAAACAAATAAAAAATGTTCTTACATCTCGTCGACTCGCCTAAATAATAGTAGTATTAAGACATTTTGGATCGAAATTTATTTTCAAGTATGTACATAGAAGGAAAGAAAAAGACAAACCGTGGCGCATTTTATTTGATTGAAATTACGTCTAAAAGGAAGCTTATATCTCGAAACACGAGCATCTGCTAGGAATAAGTTTTAAGAAAAGTATATCCATTTTGAAATCTCGTACTTTAAACTAACCGTAACCAGTTTTCCTTTAGTGTATTTCTTTGGAAAATAACTTACCTTTATTTATAGCAGTTGTATTTTAAAGATACATTAATTTTAATTGCGTTTGTTACGTAAATTTAAAATGTGTACTGTTTTGTCATTTCCATTCAGATCATATAAATTAAAAAAAAACACAATAAGAATATTCTTATATATCATAGATAATTAAGTTAATACTACTCTGACGTCCCGGTTTCGTATAATATAATTAAACCATCTTAATGAATTGTAGATTGTGAAACCGCAGTAAATTCCTTTTTGAAATTTTCGTGAACAAACATGGTGAATGACTTTTTCCTACATAAAATAGGTAATATGTAATAAGACACATGCTGTCATCGACGTTTTTGTAGGCATTATCGGGCTCAACAACTTTTCTCTAGTGCTCTATCATATATCTCTCATCGTTAAGGCAGCGTTCGTAAGAAACGATTTCGTTCGACGGTTTTTTCTCAGACGTACTTGCCAAACACGACTACCACGAAAAAGACTTCGAATCAAAAGAATCGGGTTAAAACATAGCTTATCTAACACATACATGGCATTCTACTGGTAAGTCAATTTACAAAACAGTTAAGTAGATCAAGAGATTTTTATGGGTCAGGACGCAAACGAGCAGGTTTTTGGCAGCACTTTAAATGAAGTGACAACCGCCGCTCATGGACCCCTGCAACGCCGGGGGTTAGCTGGTGTATTTCTGACATTTCAGGGAAAGGAACGCTCTTTGCTAAAGGCCACTAAGTCATATTGGTTCGAAAATACCTCTACTATTCGCATTACCCCTTACAACCTCCCAAATTTTATCTCTTCATAATATTAGTGTGGGTCTTGTAATGCTCCAGTGAGGAATGGAGTGGATACATTTGTGTCTGTATAATAATATATATCTTTAAAGGCAAGAAGGCTTTGAGTGCCTGACACTGACCGATTTCCTTTATTTTGCCATAATTTTCCTCACAATATTTTCCTTTACCTTACGAGCATAATTAGTAATATATAAAAACATTTTATTTACGGTTAGAATAACTTTATTTCTCATAGGAATTAAAAAAAAAAACATTCGCTTACTGAGAAAAAAACATTACAAGAGACTAAATAATTATTACTAGAACGCACAGAAGGTACCTATACAAAAATTCAAAAACAAATACAGTAACAAAAATGCAGGTAGACACAATTATTATTTGGCAGGCTTTTCAAAAAAAAGCGTTGTATGCTTTTAGACCCAAAAAATATTGCATGTTAAGTATGTCATTCTAATGAATGGATTTCGCTCAGCTATACTTTAAATTAAATCAATATAATTGTATCAAATATTCATATTGTTGAGATGAAAATAGAACAAAAAAAAAAAAATTGTGGTGAATATTTACAGCTACGCCCTGCAATTGATACGGCGTAGCACTCTCGTAGATTTTTAGTTCGTAGCACTGTTACAATGTAGCGTAAGGTATAAGAGCTACGATATCACTTCCCGGTTTTTCATATAGACACATTGGTTTGAGTGCGACTTTCAACCCCTTGGTGCAATCGATTTTTTTTACAATAAATAACTTTTATTGTGAGTCCAATCAAAACCTAATTTGTAAATATACATGACATAATGTTTCTTATTATCATCAAAAAATATTAAATCGGGCTTGTTCATAAATGTCCTCAAATCATAGACGTCAAACGGACTAAAAGAAGTAGC
The DNA here is from genome assembly GCF_905147795.1 of Pieris rapae. Classification (NCBI taxonomy): domain Eukaryota; kingdom Metazoa; phylum Arthropoda; class Insecta; order Lepidoptera; family Pieridae; genus Pieris; species Pieris rapae. The sequence goes on from NC_059513.1 coordinate 2,241,726, forward strand.
AATGCTGTCAAACTCCTCAATAACTCAGTTTTTTGTTAACTCTTTTAACCATCTTGCATATTAGTATATACAGGAATCGGATCATTGTTGGAAACGTAATTCAGGTATAATTTTATTCCGTTTTATTAATTTTGATATTCTTACATGGCTATAATTTAAAAAATACCCACCGCTTGTTGCATCGTAACTAAATATTATTATAAAATAGAAAAACGCGTTAAACTTCTATCAGCTATAGGGTTGATGAAATACGCACTGTGGAAACAACATACATACATATTGTATCAAGATAAATCAAGGGAGAAATAATTAAGGAACACCACAATATTAGCATATGACCCAAAAGTCGACGATAAGCACAGGAGGTGGATTACCTAGTTACCTATACTGAGAAAATTTGTTCGTTAATTATTAAATTGTTTTAAGCCCTGAAGCTAAATAAATACTCAAACTTCTACACCTTTCTTGATATTTTTAGACTTAGATATTTAACGAAAACTCTTTTTTACCGGATTGAAGCTATGTATTATTGTAAACTAATTATTATTTAACGTAATTTTAAATTTATCTGACGTGGTCACCGTGACCACGTTTGCTGTAAAGCGCTCGAAATCCATTCAATCCGGTAAAAAAGTATTTTCTTTAAATGTATTAAAGTTATGTTAATAAAAGACAACTTATTCGATTACTAAAGCTCTACCAAACCAAAACAATAATTATTTTGTCAGGAATCGAACGCAGGTTACGTGGAAGTGTCATGCAAGCAACCTATTGATTTAAATACCCCACTCACTTTTAAATTTAATGTTTTTATGCATGTATAATCAGAACCGGAATCAATATTATATAATACTAGCGGACCCGACAAACTTCGTTCAGTCAAAAAGATTTGGATTGTGGCAGTTTTTTGTTCCTACCTATTTTATAATATATTTATTAAAATATTCTATTATAGGAACCTCTCTGTCAAATTATGACAAAAAAGAGACAGCAGTAATTTTTTAATTCCATATTTTTTTAAATATAAGTAGAACAGGGGGCAAAAGGGCAGGAGGCTCACCTAAATTAATTATAACTATTATAAAAAGTCTCAAAATTTATAAATATATTTTATATTATAAACATTATGTTTCATTTATTTCATTGTAGGTGTATTGCAAAAACACTTTAAAAAAATTGTTTTTTAAAGTGACTCATTAACCATAATAATATATACACTTACAACGCACGCAGTACATAAATCTAATACGACATTAATTATTGTTTCCGAAGACAATGCAATGATATACATGGTTCCGGTGAAATAAACTATGCAGGAACAAACATTGCACGCGATAATTTGTAATATATACTACTGGTTTTATGACTATTGAATAGAATGAATATTGCCACTTATGTTTTTATGGGATGGGAAGTAAATAAGCAGGCTCATTCTAAGTGAGTCTCTGAAATCTGCCCTCCATGGATACCATGGACTAGCGGGTGTGTAGCTAACCATTCAGATGTACGCTCTTTTTTTATAGAACAGGGCACAATGGACACTCTCCATGCTAGAGGGCTCGCGAGTTGCCGGCCTTTTAGAAATTGGTACGCTCTTTTCTTGAAGGACCCTAAGTCAAGAAATACTTCAGTGGGCAGCTGGTTCCACATAGTAGTGGTGCTCGGCACAAACTGTCTAGAATAACGCTCAGTTGTGGAACGGCGGATGGCGGAAAATCTTTTCTTGAAGACCCCTAAGAATCGGTCTGTTCGGTTCGAAAATACGTCTAGCAGCTCGTTCCACAAAAAGATGTGGGGCGGAAAGTATATAAGTATGTTAGGGACCGCCCGTTGTCGAGTCGGAAAGCAAAGTATGTCCAATTCTGCCTCGACGGCTGATGATGGAATTCTACTGCAATGTGTTTTAAATAAAAAAATTTAAAGAATATTTTTTTTATTTATAAATTAAAAGTTGATCTAGATCTCAAATCAGGGGAAGACAAAATGTCAAAGTATATGTCAAAATAATATTAACAAAATTGTCGAGTTTTCGGTCGACAAAATTTTTACACCTCACACCTCACAGAAGTTATTATGATGTAAAATTTTGTAATACAATAACCCATGTTGTCTCGATCCTCCTTACTTTTCACGCCGTTATAAGTAATTTCATTTAATTGGCCTTTTCACCATGTTATAATATGTAATATATAGCGAGCTAAAATAGAATTGGTTAGATATATATGCGTGTTGTACTATCTTCTTCATATATACCATATGATCTTATCAAGCTTAAATAACCCGTAAAGTTAATAGAACGCATCTATGATAAGAGTCAAGCGTATACTGGACCGAAATCAGGCTTTGTTTAGATAGGAATCGGGATAAGTTTATTTTGTATCTTCTAACTCTAACTTGTAATTTATTCCCTACGTATTCGGAATTTATTCATAGTGTATTGAACTATGAATAAATTCCGAATTAACATATCTTTTAAATAAATTATTTATTTACAATATATATTTTGTTATTTTCTAGACGTGGACTGGAAATTACAGTATGAGTTTGCGATTTGTAAACTGTAATAATTCAACTAGATACTATAAAATTAAGAGGTACAAATGTATTAAAATATAATGTAGGATAGAACCTTAAAGTACCTGTAATTACGTATTACTAAAGTTGACTTTTAATCATTAAGAATTAAGACACGGCACTATAAACCTCCATTACTTAAGGGATCTTATAACACTTTTAGAAAGTGACATGAGACAAATGACATAAGGAGCTATTTGAGAATCTTAAGTAAAAGTGAACCGTAAATTCAAATCAAGATATCTTCATCACCTGAGCATATAGTTGAATTATTAATTTGGTGGCACGGTGAAGGAAAACATAATGAGGAGACCGACATGTCTTAGACCCAAAAAGTCGACGACGTGTGTCAGGCACTGGAGGCTGATAACCTACTTGCCTATTAGATTTAAATATGATCATGAAACAGATTCAGAAATCTAAGGCCAAGACCTAAAGATGTTGTAGCGCCACTGATTTTTTTTAGAAACATTTATATACTTTAGTATACTTATTTTTATAGAACCTTCATACCGTTACATCCACCCGACCAAAGGCTCTTTTGTGATAGTAATATTCGAGAAAACACTTGTAATTCACAAACTTTAAGTTTCGTAAGTTGTTCTAACGTGTCCTTTGGGGGATGTTACATTAAGTATGCTACAAAAAAGTTCTTGATTTTATTTTCTTGAATATTTTTCGCAGAAAGGTCCAGTTTATGTACCTATAAAACTGAACCGTTAATGAAAAATCCCATAACAGATATCAAAAACCTTCTTAAGTTAAATTCTTATTTTGTTAATGTTTGTTCTGTTTCCGTTCGTATTATACGATTTATCAGGTCTGTTATGTTTTGTGTCTTAAGAATAACATTTACTCTATAGTTTCTGCAAATAAATAAATAATCTCTGAGTTTAAACTATAAATGACACAAGTATCTTTTCATGTTGTATCAGTTAAGTTTTAATATCGTATCGTACTTTCAAAAATCGCTAAATAAAACACTAAAAGTATTTAAAGACAATATAACCTTTACAGATACATAATCAAATTTTGAATTGTAATTGCACAAATAGAAACGATTCCACGCGGAATAGAATATTACATTAATGGTGACAGATGAACCGGATGAACGTTGCCGGGTAACCGGGTATACACCAAGGAGTTATCCGGTTTAAGCCATGTTATAGTACGTGCGTGATAAATGACATTTCAAATTTCGATGTTAGAATTGGAAGGTAAAATTGTGTTAGTAATAGGACAGCTAATTATTTTTTAAATTACCGTTCTTTAGAATTTCCTCAAATAGAAAGAAAATTGTGATCTCATTCAATCACATTTCCATTCAGACGACAGTACAATTTCGTTTTATCTCTTAAGTCTAATTCTGATACAATTTTAACGATTTGGGGTGACAAAGTCTCGTCATTATAATGTTTAATAATTAATGTATAATATTGTTTTTTAAAATGTAATTTAAATTTAAACTTATCTATCTTTCATAAATTTAGGTAATTTTAGTGTATTTTGTGTTTTTTCCTTTGTATTTTCTTAAAACCATTGATTTTTTTTTACTTTTTCTATTCTTCTATATTTTTAATATTTTTGAATTGTTTCTCTGACGTGGGTCTTGCTCTAGTACTGTAAGCCTCTTTGTCATAGCCATTTGCTGATGTTGAAGCAATAGCTGAATCTTTATCTCCAAGGGGCAGGTAAACACTAGTGCATATTTGTGTGAGCAAATTTCTGTCACCGTTAATAACTTTTTATTTTACAGAATAATATAAATCTTGGTATATAACATTTGAAAACCACTGTTTGTGTCTTTTTATTAATGGAGCAGTTAGGAGAGCAACAAATACGTAAAAAAATATTAATTCAACTTGATTAACGTCAGGATAAATTGTCTAAATGTTAGTCTAATTTGGGGTGTCAGTATAGCTGATTAATTTATGCAGATGTTTTAAACAGCCTTTTAAACTAAAAATATTTATTGGAATACTTGATGGAAGTAACTTTTACTTATATGATATCATATCAATGCAAAAAAAAACAAAATCAAATAAATCACAATCAAATAAAACAAAATTACAATTACGACAGATAATTATTATGCTCGACGGACTAAACTCATTTCTTTTTCGTTGTGTTCGTTAGCCATTTCGTAGAACAAGTTTTAAAATTAAAAAGAAATAATCGAAAACTTCCGGTCTGACGTTAGTACGATGGTTCTTTTTTTGAATCTGATTTCCGGTGAAATATTTTTCATAATCTTTTGGGGCTATCAATTTTATTCTGCGAAATTCAAAACGTTAACCAAAGGTATTACTACTTCTTCCATACATTTTAAATTGTTTTGAATCCCTTTAGTGTATAATTAACCTTTAAGTCCCACGAGATCATTACAAGCTACCATGACAACTTAGATTTACAGCGACCCACTTTGCCCAGTTTTAATTGAAACATCAAAAATTTAGCTGTGAGAGGCCTCTAGGGTTCTTATAATGCTAGACGAATTGGGGTAGGTATTAATATTTCAAGTACTTAGTACTTGAATATGAAATTAGAATAAGGGCTTGGCCGTGAAGCAATCAAAATTAGTCGGGCAGACACGATGTACAAATATCATATAACATTTATGTGTTTGGGTAAAAGATGTTTAGGTAATATACTTAAATAAAAAAACAAAACTACATGGTAGCTACACACAGACGCTAGCCATTATCATTATTAATTTCTTAATCCTACAGCTAACATATAATACATTTATATAATAACAAACAATTGCACTGAAAATATAGGCCGAGGTGGAATACATTTAATACTACACAAAGGTTCAAAAAATTACAAAGAAAACAAACCAATAAAAATTATTCAATACTTTAATTTAGTGGAACCAAATTTGGCTGTGTTGTGTGATAGTTTATAAGTGAGGATAAGTACGTGAATGTGTGTGGGGTGGGTGTATGCTCTTAACGCAGTTGATAATAATAATGATAATAAACATTAATGTCGAATTAGTTCAAAATGTTTTTTTTATTTGTCAATATTTATAGTTCCATAAAGTAACGATTATATATTTGATAGTCTGTAGTAAATTTATTCAGTCTTTATTATTTATGTTGAAGCAAGGGTGTTATTCGAACCTACCCCTTTAGAGATAGATAGAACAGCTCAACCTGTTTAACAGGTAAAATGATTTTTGAGTCTAGCACCTTCAACAGCTAAGCCAGCCTGATGATCCTATTTGTATTGGCAAATAAAATAAACCATATAAGTGTTTTGAACTAATAACATTGATGTTATTAAATTTAATGAAAATGGCAGCCGATACCAGCGCCTTTGCTCCGATATATATAAATATAAATGTCCTTAAAGCAGTTTGTCTTTTTAAATATATATATATTTTTTAATTATAGTAGGGGGGCAAACGAGCCTGCGGGACGCCTAAACAGTGTAGTCATAGACACCAATTTTTAGTGGGTGCGTTGTCGGCCTTTGAAGGAGGAGTACGCTCGAATCTCTCAGGAAAGACCACCACCGGGAGTCGATTCCACAGTTCGCTAGTTCGCAAAAGAAAATACCTTGTGGAATGTACTTTTGGAAGATTTTCAGCTATCAAGGTGATGTTGGTGGATTCACGAATTTTCCTAAATAAATATTAAATCAATAAATGTCTCTGTTACACGTAAAAACATTCACAGCCATTCAATTAAAATACACCTGAGTACTATCGATTAAACGCACAAATAAACCCGGTTAAATACACTCGGATATAACCAAATATCCGGATAACCGGACAATGCAGTCTATCATGGATGTTGGAACAACGCCAACACTGCAATAAGGTAGATGTTTAATATAATTGAATTTGGGACGTAGCATGGCTATACCACGAATTGTTTTAGCGAAATGACCCTGTTTCACCCGGTTACACCCGGGTATGCCAAGAAATTCACATAATAAAGAAAGTAGACAGGTTGGCAGCGATCGTAGTAGGCGAAACCTTCAAGCTCGCTTTAGTGATTTTGATTTTTCATGTACCGGATTCTATACTTCTACCACATAATAAAAAAAAAGAAAGTAAGTCAGGGTGTCTGCGTAAAATCTGTAGTACATCTATATATAATCGTTTGATTCAGCTGCTATTTACGTTATCATAAGTACATAAATAATATATTTATTGACAACACATGAAAGTGATGTCAATAAATCGGATTTCGTGTAATAAATGTAATAATTTGTTAACCGTGCCTAGTATGTGATTATTAAATAAATAAAAATGTTTTTGTTTACAACAAGCAAATAATGTGTATGATTTGGGAAGCTTTTTAAGGATCATAAAATAAATACGGTATACATTTTACGTTTTAGTAACAGTTGTTTAGAAACATTTTGGTAAAACTCTTGTACCTTACTTTTATCTTTAACTTATGTATTAGTAGAAATTTATCAAGAATATGCAGTAGCTATCTCTAAAACTTGAAGTGATGTTAGCAAAATCTAACCTAACCTGAATGAAATATTTTTCGTAGGTTTTGTTTTATGCAAAATTGATTATTAATTTCCATTTCATTACCATAAATCTGACAATAATGTTACCATTGCAATATCATGCTACGTATGCAAATAAATAAATACCATTCTTGGAAGGAATTAATTCTTGAAAGGCCAGCAACGCACTCGCGAGTCCTCTAACATTGAGAGTGTCCATGGCCGGCGGTATCACTTAACATCAGGTGAGCCTCCTGCCCGCTTGCCCACTGTTCTATAAAAAAATATATGTGGTGTATTATGTCTTTCGTCTATTATATATATTAATAGTAATATAGCCTTTACATACCGAAACTCTGTGATGATCTTTACAGTATATCTAGAGTTTATTGTGCCTCTTGGCAAAGGCCTCCAGTAACCCTTTCCATTCTTCTCTATCCCTTGCGACTCTTCTCCTTCCCCTTTTGTCCTCCCAATTTTGCGTTGTCGGCTTATTCTTCGTTTTCTATCTTTACTCCGTCCGCCTACTATTCTGTCAATATTTTGAACAACATGAAAAAATATATTATTAAGATATATTTATATTTTTCGACGACCACACCCTATTGTTAAGAGTATGACGAAGTTTTAGTAAGTATTTAAGTCTGTGGTTGGGTTTTACCGATATTTTTTTAATATTATTATTATTTAGTGTCTTTTGTAAATACGACTGTCATATGATGTTTTCCTTAGCCGTATATGAGTATCTATAGTTTTGTGTTCAATAATTAATAGTACATATAAGGGTGGTGTCGTAACAAAAAATAGCGCGAAGGTTAATTAAATTAATAAATTTTAATTAAAGTATATTCCAATGACCTATTTACGGAACGTAAAATATTCGTGGAATGAAAATATTTATTGCTTTAAGTACAATTTTCGACATTTAGCTCGGAATTTTCAGATGAAAATCAGTGAAAAACGTAGTGTGAATAGGTATTCAGTTTGAGTGTGTGTAGAGGCTTTTGTATTATGTAGGTCAGGGAATTAAATTGTCTATGACTGAAATGCCGAAGGGAGGGACTGCGTAAAACCTTTTTTAGGGTAAAAAATGAAGATTTATAGTAAGGCTTGTTTTATATAATGCACTAATGATCATACATTTTCTATATGATAGTATAGAAATAATAAAGAAACATTTTTCGTAAAATAATTCGGTAAGGCCGTAAATAATATATTTACGAATGTAATTTTATTTAACAATACGTCTTTGAATCGGTGGCTTCAAACTAAAATTTCATTGTATGTAAGAGTGGATTTATTTAAAAGAATAAATCTTTTTACAATTTACTCGTAGGCGAGAATTGAGAATACATAGTTATATTCCATGCTCGGTGTAAAAATGAAATGTGCAAATTAAAAATATTTTTAAGTTTTAAATCAAATACTGCTTGATTTTTTTGTATGTTTATCTATATGTAAATCTGTCTAGTCATTTTAATTACTTTAAAGGTATATTGTAGGTCAGATTTCATATGTTATATTATAAACAATTTTGTTTTTATTTAGTCAAACGAACATAACATACCCGTTACTGAATTAATTATTGTACAATCGTAATTTGTTATTAAATATAAATCTATGTCAATTCAGCAAATTTAAATAAATATTCGAATATCAGAATCCCAACTCAACTCGAGGTAGTGATCCATAAAAAAGCAATCTTCTATCGAAGCGTGAAATCTCTTCTTGAATTACGTTAAATCCGTTCCAAATTTAAAACTTAACGGTAATTCGCTTTAAAATTTTTATCCGGGCGCACTGACCGGGTTATAGCAAGATACCCGGTCTGTTGCACTCGGTGTTGTCAGTCTTTTCTTGACAAGTTAGATGAAATTCTTAAGAAAATATTTTATTTTGTTAGTAATAATAATTGTTCTTTAAATTAATAAAATGTTTATTTCTTATAGAGAAAATAATTTAAGAAAATATATTTTACATTTATAAAAATGGTTGATATACAGCAAACTTAAACTCTGAGTTCTGTTTTTAATTCTAGTAAAACTCATCATGATACCAGCATTTTGATCTTTAGTCTGGCAACATTGGTTCTTGGAGCGTTGCCAACCAAACGAGGTATAAATCTAATCCGGCTAACCGGTGCGCTGTGATGGATGCCCGGCACATTCTCACCCGGTTATCCGGGTCGTACGTCACGTTAAGTGTATGCGCAATTTATGGGTGTATACAGCTAAATATATTGGCATTACTTAGAGCACCTGAAAGGGTTAAAAGGGACTTGAAACAAACGCGATTCATTTTATAGGTTTATAGGTATTCCGATAGTCATAGCTTACAACGAAATTCAGTGAATGAATGTTTGAACGAAAACGGTTGAACTCTTTGAAGCACATACAGTTTGGAAGGTTTTTTGTGCCCCTTTTTATACTAATTATCAACCCGTCATTAGTACCATTATTTTATTATAGGTTAATTATATACAGATTGCTTTCATTTCATCTGCGAGCAAATATTGCTATTTTTAGAGATGAAAGAGGGGGGGAGGAGGGAGAAGGTTTGCCTGACACCTGCCACCTACGATGCCCACACTTTGTCGACTCGACAAACGTACCTCAGATGGGAGCGTCAAGCGGTTCTGCGCCAGCACAGCTGCATCAGTGCTGCTTGTGATGCTTCGAGTTTTGCCCAAAATTTCTTTCATGGCCAGCCCTAGTAGAAAAAGAAGTAGAAATTGATTATTTTTTACCCATATGTAAACGATCGATTTAAATTAAATTAAATTTGGTCCTTACGACATATGTACCACTGGATGACTTAGCATGTACTTACTTGAAAATAACGATATGTTTTCCATTTTACAAATATTGATGCAAAGAAACAAATGAAACGAGAAAATGAAATGAATCGTATTTTTCGAAAAACAAATGAACTGTTAAAAAGCTGTAAAATTGAGTTTCGAATTCCTGAAGAGGATATTTTAAGATCCTATTAAGCGAATATTTTGTCGTAAGTCAAACGCGAACCAATACTGACAATCGTGTTCGCGCGTCATCAGCACTTCTCCATTTTTTATTCAGAAAAGGTGACAGTCGAAAAACTGTGATAAAAGCCGCTCTGACTTTTTCCATAAATCCGAATCGTATTGAAAATTCTCTTTGATTAATCTTGAGTAATTGTTCTTTTTATGGAATCGTAATTTTGCTGGCATCGCCATTTTTTTTTAGTTATGAAATTATATTCAAATTAAGTAGGCATTAAATTTTCTTTCATTACGGTGTGATTACGGAATGTTTAGGTGTACTATGTACTTTATTAGAATATAATATATATAAAATAAAAAAAGCCTTCTGATTCTTACAGCTTATAACACAAGAAGTTGGAATATGTTAGTTTACTTACAATTGTTAGTTTTGTTAGTAATTAAATTTGTATCCTAAATTTTATTTGTGTTTTTTTTCCTTAACCATACTTTTAAACTATTATTCTTCACTTTGTAAGAACTCCTCTGTAGGCGAAGGCCTCTTCCAAAGATAGCCAGTCCTCTCTCTCTTGATTAGTTGAATCCAGTTGAAACCAGCTGTTCTTTTCTTCCCAGCAAGCCACAGGTCTAACTCTCTTTCTTTTTCCCTGTGGACCTGCCCATGTGGTCACCGCTTTCGTCCATCTCTTGTCACATAGCCACGCCACACGTCCGGCCCACCTCCATTTTAGTGACAGAGCGTGTTAGAACACGCTAATAATCCATCTCTTGCCTTGGTTAAATTTCTAATTTTGGTGTGCCTTATTTTTTGAATCTTTCTAATATTCAGCATACCCCGCTGACATGCAATTATTTTATCTTTTGTTTGTTTGTTAAATTTCCATGTTTGGCAAGCACAGGTAAGGCACGGTATTAGGCACAAGTTATATATATACTTTATGTAAAGGAAATATGGAATGAACTCTGAGATTATTGCTTACTTGCGAACCTTCTGGCAGTGAGTGTCGTGGTATCACTTCTAACAGATGGGCTGCTCATTTAATTTTTAAAAATTTATTATTACCTACATATATTAAGTATATTGTAAATACTGTATATTTGTGTATTGGAATAAATAAATAACCCAGTTATAGCCAATTGTGTTACTAGAACGAAACAGTGAAATAACGAAAGCTTCTAACGGTAATTACAGAAACTATAAATGTCATAACATTTAATAAGTCTCGTTTACATAGAATCGTTAATGCAGCACAAAGTTTTCTCTAGAGAATATTTAAATTTCATATTGTACCTAACTTTAGGACGTAACCGCACAGTGTGTGAATATTCAGTAGGGAAATCCAAGAAAGCAAGTTTGAAACCAAATAATTTACACATTTTGTAAAAGTAGTCCTTCGTCCTTAATCGTAATTACTTTATTAGTTAAATACTTACATAATTTACTTGTGATAAATGTTTCCATGTGCTATGGAGTGTATCTATTTTACCCATTTATATATCCAACTTTGTTTGCCTATGATATAAGTTAGAGGTAAGGATGGACCTTACTATCGCGATAGAGGTAGTATATATAATGAGGAAATGTTAAAAAGACTGGGTCTGCGTGTTCCAAATAATCACATTTCGCGTAGTGAGCGGTTGCAGTTGCTTGCTATTTAGGCGTGTCTTGTGCACCTAGATTATTGCATGTTAGAGGGTATTTAGTTGCACACTGGCTGAATTCACAAGAATTGTCAAGAATTTTCTATTATAATAAATAATAGTTAATAATTATTCTTCTTTTCTTGGGCGGCGGTATCACTTAACATCAGGTGAGCCTCCGGCCCGTTTGCCCCCGGTTCTATAAAAAGAAATATTATTATTATTTCTATTATTTAAAAGTATTAGTCGTCGTCGACGGCATTAGACAAGTCACGGGAACAACATGGGGTAGAGTGGCCATAGAAAGGCCAGAATGGAGAAGATTGGAGGAGGCCTTTGCAAACAGACACGCAAAAGTGGAAGAAAAGAATAATCTACGAAAAAAAAATTATAATAAAAAAAAATAAAAAAATAATAATTTTATGTCCGAAAAAAGGCTATTATAATAAGTATTAGTATTAAGAAACGCTTCCGGACCAAATGGGTATGTGCGGAAACCAAGTCCATACTACAAGGGAGATATTCCAATTCCTAGCAACGAGAGATTTGGATTAGGTAATCAATCATCACGATTGAAAAAGCCGCTAGCGGAAGTCATACTCATAACTTCCTAAGGTGACACTATTACCGAGGCGTATCATAAGAAATAAACTGTATTGATATTTTTGTTTATTCTCTATGTACCTTAAAATATAATGTTTGTTTGTTAACTCGAGAACCGATTACCGATATTCGTGTTTTTTTTTTGTATTTATATCCGCATCGAAGACAAATACAAAAATGATTCAGTGTGTCAGAAACAGGCTGATTACCTATTTGCCTATTGGATTAACAAATTATTATGAAAAATCTGAGGTCCAGACCGAAAAAGGTTTCTACACATATTTCACACACTATCACAATATTAATTAGTATATTTATTAATATTTGAATTTTTAGATAATTCTACTCTATAAGTTCCGTCTACTGTGGCAACATTAAGGTTTTTCTAGTTTCATTACAGTTTGCTGGCAACTTTATAAAGTTTCAGCTGCAATATTAACTCGGTAATGTTTTTATAGTGCCCGTGTTTTACACTGCTATCAAAACTTTTCTATTCTACTTGCATTACTGTTTTTAATGCCATTTAATTTTGTTATCACTTAAATGTAGATTAATGGTACTTAGAGGTTTTAATAAGTCATATGTCGAAAGCAATAGTATCTTATTTCGGCCACACAATGCGCAGAGGCGATGAGAACTTGAAGAAACTGATACGGGTAGGTAAAACAGAAGGCACGTACGTGGTCGTTCACCTACCAGATGAAAGACTCATCATCCAAATCATACTTCCAATTAAATCGCTATATTTGTTTTCAAATAAGTATTGTTTGATGATTTGCTTCTTTAAAAGAATACCGAGAGAGATAATCTTTACGCCGGCTTTTCTAGACCCTCCGTCTTCAAAGATTCGAATTTAATGACGTGGAATAAGTCATACCTGTATCTTTTGTTTCACAGTATTCCACACATAGTTTTGAATATGACAGCAACCTGCGGTAACAGATAACTAGCTCCATCGACTTAGAATTAGAACCTTTTTAGGTTCTCATTTTGTACCAGTGTTGTTTTTTGCTTTTTCTATAATATATGATAAAGATGGATGTATTTCTGAACCAATTCGACTTCTTCCTTTAAGAAAAGAGCGTACTAAGTCCTTAAAGACCAGCAACGCACTCGCACGGACTTGCACCCTGCAGTATAGAGTGTCCAAAGGCGGCGGGGCGATATCAGTGCTATAAAGAAGAGTAAATTTTAACATTCAGGTTATTATAATACGAATACTGTTTGTGGCTTAATTATATTTTATGAGTTAATTTAAGTTGTATGTATATATATTATGTGTATTGTATGTTATAAGTTAAGAAAAGAAAAATCTGATCTTCAAAAATTATCACATATTCGCAACAAGATCAAGTCATCAAGTGTGAACATTTATAATTGATTAAGACATAAATAAAATATAATAAATGGAATCACGATTAAAGAAACATTATAAAAAAATTACATTTACAAAACAAATTAAATAAACAATTCATTAACGCGACTTCCGACTTATATGTATTATTATTTTGTCTTTATCGTGACATTTTAAACAGAAAGGACTTGACGAAGCATTGTTTAGTATAAGCTACGTAGGCTTATGGGGATGTGTCCTGAAAGACACTATAAAATATTCTAAAGTAATAAATTTGTTAGATTAAATACCACTTAGTGGCACCGGCTTAGTGAGGGCAACCATACTCATGAATCATTATTGATATTGACGAGAACCACAATACACGATTATAGCGGTTTTCATAGTTATCACGAACATGTAGAAAAAAATACCTATACGCGCCAGCCCACTTGTTATTACATAAAACAGACATATACTATCGCTATTTTGTAGGCATTATCGAGCTCTTCAACTTTTCTAGTACTCATCGTTAAGTCAGGGTTTGTAAAAACATTTTCGTTCGTTTTTTCTCTTTGCAAATCCGACGACCTTAAACACGTATTTCCTATTTTTTGATTAAAATTAATATTTTAAGAAAAACACTTTTTTACGGATTATAGTTATGTATTATTGTATTTAAACTTATAATTATTTGTACATAATTTTAAATTTAAACCGACGTTTTCGTTTTAACTATCTTCCGTAAAAAAGTGTTTTTCTTTAAATGTTTAAAAGTTATGTAAATAAAAGACAATACTATAAAATTAATATTTTATTTTGAAATACGTGGTTTTCTGTTGGTAAAATAATATTCGAACCTGGTTCGGTAGACCCAATGTCCTCCTTTTTCTTTTGAATATAGGTATAATTCAATAAAATTATATACTATCGAATATTATTACATATATATTACCTAAATAATAAACCTATTTAGGTTCTCGTTATATACCAGAGTTGACCGTTCTTTTAATAAAATATTAATAAAGATATTTCCGATCCAATTCCACTTTCGGTCCTTTAAGAAAAGATCATACCAGTTCTTAAAAGGCTGACAACGCACTCGCGAGCACTCTGGCATTGAAAGTGTCCATATGATTTTAAGTATTATCCCATGTCAAGCCTGAGCAATGATGAAAAATCCTTGCCAAATTGCGAAATTCTATTGGATCTATTTCTTCAAATGGCATCTATCTACAAAGATGTCATTATTGATGTGACAACCGACCACAGTTTGTCGCCTGCCAGCTGTAGTTTATTGTCTCGTAATAACTATTTGTGTTTTAATTCTTGGATATTATGAGAAAGAAGTACTTTTGAATGCCGAAAATTATTAAGTTAAGAAAATTTATATACATTATGACAATGTAGCTGTCGGAAAGAAAGTTTTCTTTGCCTCTAAATTAATATGAACCTTGTTTTGAACTGCCAGGTATTTCATAAAGTACATGCAATGTAAATTAGTGTTGGTATAATGATAGTTAATTTGGTGCCAGTTTTATGATGGTAACATAAAGACAGTATAAAAAACGATTTCCCTTTTTATTTCGATAGTTCGATTCCCCTTTTCGCAAGCAGTTAAAGGAATCAGGGCGTTTAATCAGAAGCAGTCCGAACAAACATTTATTTTCGTCGCAACAAAGGGACTACTGATTACACCATTACGAGCAATAGGTGATGTTTAATGGAAGTTGTTAGAGCATTGTAGAAAATTTAGAAACAGCATTATTAAGTTGTATTGTAGTATATGTGAGCTTAATGCTTATTCTACCGTATATTTCTTTTAAATATTAATTTAGAAACTAATACTTTAACATATTTTTTTGTGTTCAGCGTAATGTCAAAAGTCGTATGAAACAATTATAATAATCATACGAAACCTGTCTTCGACCTATAAACTCAATCTCAAAAATATCTTTATTCATATAGGTAAACATGTACACTTATGAACGTCAAAGAAAGCAAATTAAATTAATTGTAAATTTACAATTACAACCAGTTCGCAAGTCAAGGGCGTGGAGCGGGTAAGAAAAATCACAAAATCGTGTCGTGTCAACAAATGATCGCGTAACTTAGACCTAGAATTTTGTAGCTGTTCCTGATTTACGATAACTAGGATTTGTATGATTTTATGCGAATTCTGGATAATATAGATATCAAAGATTTGTATGACCTTGACAAGTGACTATTACACTTAAAATTGATATTTTGTATAGCAAAAATGACAAATTGTATTATATGTACACAAATTTTTATTACACTTTAATAACCTTTATTTTTGTTCTTGTACTACGGAATTTGCATCATTGTTGGCCTTTCCGAGAATTTATTAGAACTTAACGAATACGAGCATTAGCCAACGAAAGAACGAGTTCGCGGATGTAGTAGGCAAAGATACCTTCTATATTTATCCCACTGAAGTATTTCCGAACCAATTCGACTTAGGGTCCTTCATGAAAAGAGCGTACCAATTCTTAAAAGGCCGGCAACGCACTTGCAAGCTCTGGCATTAAGAGTGTCCATGGGCAGCGTTATCACTTAAAATCAGGTGAGCCTCCTGCCCGTTTGCCCCCTGTTCTATATTAAAAAAAAAGGTTTTTTGATTGTTTCGTAAAAATACTTACATTGTTAGTGTTTATATTAGTGTAGTTTGAAACCTTTCAGTAAAAATGAAGAGGTAAGAGTCGTACCATGGTATAACTTGACCGACTTTAAAATGGAAAACAAAAGTGTAATATTCATTTGTGCATTTCAAGTTCCGTTTTCATTTTCCCCGGTTCGTTCATTGTTTTCATAATTATTTGCGAAAATCTGAATTCAAATGAAAACATGATTTAGTTCGGTATAAAACTACTTAATGAAGTTTTGACTTGCAATTTTTAACTCGACGTTCTGCTCGCTTCAATTAAGATACATTAGGTAATTCGATTTTATTTTTTAACTACTGTTTTAAGCATATAAATAATAAAACTTAATTTGTGGTAAATTATTTTATTTTGTAATCGTGTTTTGTGCTGTTGTTATCTTAATATATTCATTTAGGTAGATTTCTTGCAGTCTTATACTTACTATCCTATGACTATAATAATTAGCCAATATTGTAAGTTTTATCTATCTACGAGACTAATAATTATAATATGTATATGATATTTTCCACCTCACCAAAGAGGATGTGAGAACATATTTGAGGAGACGGGAACGCTTTCATTTTGTTTAGCTGTAACGATTTAGTTTTTCCTTAAAATATACGTTGCCGGCTTTTTAAGAATTGCTAAGCTCGTTTCTTAAAGGACCCTAAGTGGAATTGGTTCGGAAATACTTCAGTGGGCAGCTGGTTCCACATAGCAGTGGTGCGCCAAATCTGCCTTTAAAAACGCTCAGTTGTGGAACGGCGGACGTCGAGGTGATAAGGATGGAATTTTGTATTCTGCCTGGACCTCTGATGATGAAACTCAAATTGTCGTTATCGTATTACCGCAAAAGCACATCCACATTTACAATATGTATATGTAGAAATAATTATATTTGCGTTTTAACGTACAATACTTTACGTGATATAAAATATAGTTACTTTAGCCATAAAGTTTTATTGAATAGCCATTATATGTGGAAATATATTATCGCTATTATAAGGAGAATCGGTTTCGTAACGCAGTCGGATGTCAAAAAACTAAACAATACATAATGATAATGTGTTATGTTCTGTGAGAATGTCATTCATTGATTTGATCTTGCTGGAAATGGCTGGTACTAACGACAATGCACCTAGATTAGGACTGTTTAAGCGCTCGGAAATGGTGAGTCACAAGCTACTAGTACTTCATTTGTTTTTCAAAGTAGCCAAATACATCAGACATATTACTGTCTTTATTGTAGTAGGTATTAATTACAGTTTATTATTAAACGTACGACACAAAAAAAGTCGACGACTTGTGTCAGGCACTGGAGGCTGATCACCTACTTGCATATTAGATTTTAAAAAAAAATATCATGTAACAGATTCAGAAATCTGAGGCCAAGACCTAAAGAGGTTGTAGTGCCAGTGATTTATTTTTTTATTTTATTTATTATTAAACGTAAAATTATAAGAGTTCGTATTCCCTCAAAGAATAATATAATAAAACATTACCGTTTACCGAAACGATTTTTTTATAGATCAGGGGTCAAACGGGCAGGAGGCTCATCTGATGTTTAGTGATACTGCCCATGGGCACTCTCAATGCCAGAGGACTTGCGATTTATTGATGATTTTAATTAACCCAAATTGATAAAAAATAAATGCATGACTGTGCGTAAAAAGTTGGAATATATTTAAGTATATATATTGCGGCCCAATTTTCGAAAAATAAGTCGGTCGTATAGCCCGCATTTGTGACGGAAGATGGGTCAAGAAGACCCTTATTTGGAATGGACAAGTGGGAAGAAGAAACAGAGCGACCAGGAACTTGGGAAGATGGAGTAAAAGGGATAGCGGGGCAGAATTAGAAAATTGTGGTAAGGAATAGAGACAGGAGGAAGAATTTGAAGGGCTTCCCTCCGTTGTAGGTCGAGAACCAGTGTTAACATTAAGTTAGCTAAGTTTAGTGTAGTACTTGAACAAAAGCAATTTTTTTAATATTTCGATTAATATATTTTTCAATATTTGATTACTTGTTGGGTAAACTGTATTTTCTCATTCGAAATAAAAAAAAAACAAAAGAGTATGCAACGATTATAGCTTTGTTTTTCTCTGGATTGTCAAGCCCTTGTCACAATCCAATGTAATCGATCATGACAAGTTATAATCGTTGATAGGTAGACGATTCGAGCAATCGGAAATCGCTTCAAACGCCAAACTCAATTTAATATTTATAAGTTTTCATATGCAGAAGATTTTAAACTTTTAGAATACAACCAGTTAATGAATGTATGTATCTTAAACTCAGAAAAAATATGAATGCATAAGGCAATGCTTGTCCAAATAAAAGGAACATTTAGAATTAATAACATTTTTGGTGTTAATTGGTGTGACCCATTAGTATTTAATTAAATATAAAGAATTGCTTCGGCTTTAAAAGTTTGAGGTATTTTATGTATCTTTTGAATGTTACTGACATTAAGAGTATATACATACAGATATAGTTACGGAAGATGACATGAAAGGCCTGTTTGTAATTACCGAAACAATTCGATCAAACTTAAAAAGCTTAAGTGGATTCGGTTTAGAATTGATACTCTCTTTTCCTGAAGAACCCTTAGGAATTGGATCGGAAACAAAGTGGGCAGCAACTTCCACGTATTGTTGGTGCGTGGCAAAAACTGCCTTAAAAACGAACAGTTGTGGAACGACGAACGTCGAGGAGATACGGGTGGAAATTCGTATTCTGCCTCGACGTCCGATGTTGAAACTCGATTGCAGATACTAATCCGTAAATTTCTTTTGATAATTGTTTCTGAAAATTGGGGTAAAGGGATTCCAAATCTCTACTCGGTACATCGGTACATAATTAGGTGAGACTTCTGCCCGTTTGTACCGGTTCTATAATATTCTTACTTATCAATCGATACAGCAAACACCCAAGCGAAATTAGAGAATTATCACTAAATAAATTCAAAGCACTCGTTAAAAGTAATTTAATCAATAAAGCTTTTTATAAATGTGACGAATACCTAAATGATACTAATCCTTGGGATGGATTCGCTCCAGTTCAAACAATTTGTATTAAAAACTTGGCGATTGAAAAGAGTGGCGGAAAGTTTCTTGCCAGTTCTTCTTATCCGTTCTACGCCCTTGTTTTGCAAATTAATAGTAAATGTGAATTTACAATTCATTTAATTTGTTTTTTTGACGTTTATAAGTGTACTTGTTTACCATGAATATAGATATTTTGAGTTTGAATTTGATGCCTATGTTTTTTAATAATCCGTTATCCAACATTAAAGCTGACTATAAAACTGATAATAAAAATTCACCCTATTTTAAAACAATCGTTTTTCCCAATCTTTAACAGTAAATTACAAAGACCTTAGTTCTATCGCATCAAACATAAAACATGGCTATTTAAGGAAAAATAGCCCTTTTTCCCATTTGAAAGAGTCTACAATGAAGATCACTATTTTATCATTGAGAGCTCGTAATTCAAGTCTTTTCTGTGTTCTTCAAAAGATAATGTTAGTCGTAAAGCCACTGACTCTACCGAGGTCTTTGTATTATCTCGTATTATATAAACTCTGGAATAGCAGAATTCAATATCGCCTCGGCTTACAATAATTTGAGACAGATGACAATGACATGTGCCTAATAATATAACGTGTATCAACCTATAAATTATGTATTATATCTTTACTTATAAAGATAAGCTAAGCTAGCTAGTCTAAGCAATCCCCAAAGGTCCATCTTGAGACGAGTGAGGGTTGAGCTGTTTTATTGGGTGAATCAATCTGAATAGCAGAAGGCTTTGAGTGTATACTCAGCCTCGCAGTCCCCGCGTTCAAACTCTACATCCATGGCTCGGGCCTGCGCAAGTGACACCTCATTTAAAAAGTGTGGAAGTGTCAGTGTATAGCTATTGTTCTCGAATATTAACCATAAAGTTAGAAAAAAGTAGTTTTAGCGTAGTGCAATTCATATCCTTAAGTTGTGTACTCTGCAATAATGAATTCATCTTTCTGTGTGCGCTTATCAGTCGTAAAACAAAATAGCAGATAAGCCTAGTAGGGTTACCTACGTTGAGTCTTCTGTGACCTATGTCCACAAATGACGTACCATACTTAGAAATCAAACCAGTCAACTCAGTCTATAAAGGTCGTTTTTGGAATGATTGTCTCTTCCAATAAACTAATATCTATCGATCGGTAGTACTTTTATTGTTAAATTTATAAACGCAATTACATTGCTACCAGCTCTTATTCTACAAAGTGAAACGGGTCACAAGCTACGGAATATGGAAAGAGTTCTTCAAATAAAGCTTTATTAAGTTTTATATTGTTCATGTTATTGACTCATTCCTATATATACTAACATTACTTTTTCGTGGAAGGTAGTCTAATTATAATTTATACTTAATGATGTTAAAGATTTGCGTGAGAATACTCAAGATTAACTGAAAGCTTTATTAAATAGACAATTTTTCTATGATAGACTAGGAGAAAGATATGTTCATATAATCAATAATAATTTCTAATATATAGGATATTAGAGTATTATATTATTATATATCCAAGTTGATAGTTTAATCTCAGAAGCAATATTTGAGAACTTACAGCTGAAGTCTTACCTAGATTAAACCGCATTGAACTTTATTGGCTACGTTATATTTGATGGTAACTTCTTCTATACATCCTCAAACATAATTTGAGATATATACATATATAAGTACACTTACAATGATAGACAAAATTCTAACAATGAGTTATAGAAATTATAAAAAAAATATATAAATATAAATATACAAGAGTGAATAGAAAATGTTTAGCATAGATGCTACGTAATATGCTACATGCTACGAGCTACGAAGATAGGTGCGTAATACCAGGGCTATTAAAATTTAAAAAAGGCTTACTCTTAAGGCTGTCTCTCACATACACTTCCAAATGTTATCATCTTAGATTAATCATTATAACCTTGTATGTATATATTTTTTTTATAGAATGGTATCAATTAACATGAGATGTGCCTCCTGCCCGTTTGCCCCATGTTCTATAAAAGCCTTAAGAATATAAAGATTGTGTGCCTCGGTTGTTTGGTCAAATATAACAACCGATTGCGTTGCTTGAATCAAGAGCTTCTGTGGACCAATCATGATCACGTTGACCTGAAATTCTCTGTTCTATAAAAATAAAATTATCGGTTGATCTAGTTTCTATAGTTTTTGGATAAATTTTAAAACAATTATACAAATCAATGAACGTAATTAAATTTGTAATGTTGCTCAGCCGTGATTCGAAAGTACGACCTCCGTGTTGAGGGTGTCAGCCGTAAATCACTACACAAAGACTGTATAAATGCTAAAGCAACGGTTAATGATAAACAGAAAACTTCTATACTTGTAGTCTCAAGGTTAGACTTGAGAGCTACCTCAATCAGCCTTTATTACCTCGAGAGTTCTTTGTGAAGCATTTTTACATTTTTCCTTAGCAAAAAGTACTCATTTCTCTTCATGTTTTACGTTCGAATAAGCTCAAAATTGTTAGTATTATACCTTATTTCAACCTTTCTTTTTAGGTCGTTTAATAAGATATATAAAAGATATAATATAGGCTATCTCGTTCTGACAACTTGACTTTACGTTTATGAAAATATAGTATATTTTGCAACTTTATCTATCATGATCTTAATGAGGTTTTAGTTTTCATTTAGTTCAAGTTATTATTATTTTTTGGTTATTGTTTTGTGGTTGTTTGTTTTTCCTACCCTCTAATATAAATAATGAGTAAAATACGTGATGTCATATTTTCTTGTATAATTTTTTTCGTACACATTGCTTTTGAAATTATAAATAATCATATATTTAGGAATTAGATTTTTAAAAACTAATTTTAATATGTTTATTTTGTGTACTTACTGTAAGCCGAGTTCGCTGGTTAGACTATCCACAATGCCGGTGTTCGCCAATTTTCTTCCTATCCACAAACTCTACATCTTAGTGTTAAGCTTTTCCTTACGATGTTTCCCTTAACCAAGTGGCATTCTTTAGACCTAAAAAAATAGACCTGTTTTATAAATAGGAGATCTCATTGTGAAATTATTTAAATGGGTAAACTTATCGTTAGAACAGTAGGTATTTGCAGCCGGCATATATTTAGTTAAAAATATACTTCGTGTTATAAACACAGACGGTTGGTAAAATATTTGGCTTGTCATAAGATGTATGGTGATTTCAATCTTTACTTACAGAAAAAAAAGAAAAGTTAACTATATATGTATACTCTAAAAGTTTTTGCATTTTTCTTTAGTTTAATTCGCAAATGATGTTTTTAACTATGACAGAAGTTTCTTTAGAACAAGGGAATACTAAAATGTATGGTAAATAATATCATACAAATGATAATTATGTATAAGATAATGTTATGCGCGTAAACAAATACGTGTCGTAGTTTTCCTATCGAAGTCGAGAAGCGTGACGTTCAGTTGTCTTCCGGGTAAAAGTTATTCACACGCTGTGAACACGTTCAAAAGCGGAGCGGGTAGATATGTAAATGTCGCACATAATATGATATTAGATACTGTTTACCGCCTTTATCTTAGTGTTTAATCCTGGTATTTTTCCCGATCTGCATTACATTCTCAGCTAACACTAATTGTTTGAATTTGGTAATGTATTGTTGACCACCTTGCTTTAAGAAGGTTTGGTGCGTAAATGTGTACCATGCCTAAAAGTCTAACTGCAAACATTTGTGGTTGGTTGACTATGACTTAGTTTTTCAATATCGAATAACAATTCTAAATTATATCGGGAGATATTGTCTGAACTTTAAAAAAACTACATTTTGAGATTCCAACACAAGTTAACTACGTTTTACTAAAACAATACATAATTGAATGTTTAATAATTAAAGAGGTTGAAAAATCTTAATTTAAATTGCTGTCGCTTGCGCTTCCGCTTCTATCGTACTAATGTTATAGTAACAATAGTTGCGTGTTGTCGATTGATACAGTTTTTGTATCATACATGGCATTTCCATAACCCAATTGTTCGTCTTCCTTTCTAGGGATTTAACTGAAACCTTCGCAATTCTTAATTTCAAGTATCTGATAGTATAGTAAAGCAAACGAAAAGAAGAAATTGTAAATTCTATCTAATCTAATCTGATACTACTTATCAGTAGGTATTTTCGGATTTTAAGTAATCTTTTAAAGTTGCAACTAAAGTGACCTACAGTCTGTCCTTCATTAAGTTTGATTCACTATTTGTATAGCAGTTAATTTTACAGAGAATTGCTCCAAATTGATTTTAAAACCACAGGTAGTTTTAATAAAATATTATTGTTAAAAAAACCCTTGAATTGACTACGCTACGCTAAAGACTCTTCGAACGTAACATATACAAAAAGGTTGAATCATTAGGCTTAGGAAAAAAATATATGAGAATAAATGTAACCAAGTAAATTATAAACCATTACATTTATCTAAGTTTAACTTATTTCAACATGCTTCCTGCTGATAGAGGATAAGTCTTTTTAATTAACTTTATTATTATTAATTACTTAAGATGTCACGTGGAACAGCTACTTAAAACGTTGTGTAAACCAAAAAAAAAATTGCTCTCAAGTTCTTCTCCCTTGACTTTGAATTTAATAAAAATTGAATATACAGTGTATAGCTGTGTACGGGAGTATGCTTGTGTGGTCAGGACTTCCCCGTTATGCTTTGTAACTTACGAATATATATTATCGAATTTTATGACTAAAAAACATTGTTTTCCAGTGTCCGCCCTTCCCAGTCCGACAACAGAAGAGGATGATGACGAGGACGACACGACCCCAAGCCGTGCTGATGCTGATGATGATGGAAGGGTGTACAAGAACCCTCGCAACTCGCCGTCCGCTCTGTGCCCTAGGGACGAAGAACAGGCAACTTTGCTGGTTAGTAGAGTATATAGTCTATATTGAAGTTGTTGAACTGGGTATAAACATTCTTTATTAATAGAATTCTGCGAGGAAATCAGTGTAGAAATCTTTGTGTTTTCAAAATAAAGTATTAAAATTTTAATGGAAGAAAAACTCATAAATTAAATCAGCGCGGTGTACCGGCAAAGCAAATTCTATTAGTGCAAGATATTCTGATAATATAGTTCTATAGATGATTGTAGCGCTGATGCAAATTTCGATGATCAGGTACAAAAAAGCCCATTTTAAAACATATATAGATAGATAGATTCGATCGATTCGGCAGTATTTTCTACAAAATATTTTATTTAGCTTAGATACTAGAACGCGGTTAGATTTCATTTTAAAAAACTTTTATTTCCAGTGGCAACACTCGAAAAATATCATCTGAATGCTTTTGATGGCCGCAAAATAAAACAGTTTTGTTTCCTTTTATTGAAAATACTTTTAAAATATTGTTTAATGTTCCTATGTTTTTCTTTCTCACGTACATTTATAATTCATTGTCAACGATATAACGTCTAATCCTAGAAACTAGAGGCGTACTCACAAAAAAATAATCAGTGTTAACAAAAGCACTGTTAACTCGTTTGAATATGCCGTAAACTCAATTTGATAGTAAGAGACGAATACACAATTTGAATGCGTCATTTTATTTATTTATTTCCCACATACCTTTACATTTACTACTAATATGATATAATAAAAAAAAACATCTTACATAAATAATATAAATAGCGACTCTTGTGAACTCCGCCAGAGTACAAACTAATATGTCTACTTCAAGAGAGAAATCTTATTAATTGCTCGTTTCGCTCGCGTGAGTCGGGCTCCGCTAACCAAGTTGGAGTGCGCGCACGTCCTATAGTTGTTACATTAAATTCTTGACCTTTAAACAGTACATTATATCTTATTAATTATTTAGTCTTAATACTAGACATAACAGGCAAACGAACTGTTTACAGTTATATCAGTATTCTTATTCACTCGTTTAATAATAATATCCTTTTAGGGGCAGAAATGTCTCCGCAAATGCTCATCTGATGAAGACTGTAAGAGCAAGAAGAAGAAGTGTTTGTGTGACGGCGCCTGTGGCATGTCCTGTATTAAGCCAGGTATGTATATACAATGTCTTACTACACAATCAGCTGTGTATATAAGCGGATATATTATATACTAGCGGACCCGGCAAACATTGTTTTGCCATGTATATCATTGTTAATAAAATATAGGGGTTAATCGTAGAAGGTTAAAAATTTAGGGTTGTATATACATATTTTTAATGCTGTTCATATAATTTATAAAAAATAAAAATTTACCTAAAAATTTAAAAAAAATATTTAGGGGTGGATTACCCTTAATATTTGGGGGATAAAAAATAGATGTTGTCCGATTCTCAGACATACCCAATATGCATACAAAATTTCATGAGAATCGGTCAAGCTGTTTCGGAGGAGTTTAACCACAAACACCGCGACACGAGAATTTTATATGATAATATATAAGATATCGTAACCTCCCAAAGCTTGGGGCAATTACAACGCCTGTTATAGACCCGAAGCAATTATTTTTATTTCTGGTACTCCGGATACTGGGTCTGGTACTCTTACTTGTTCATATTCTCCAATGTGGGTCAACTGCAACGTTACGAAGGTGATCGATCACTATATATTTTAACTATAACTACACTATAAATTTTAATATATTTTACCATCCCAAGCACTATGTAAAATATATATTTTTTTAAATTTCTTCTTCGGATTTTGGTGCAATTAATCCAACACTAGCTAGAAATTATTGTACCGTCTTGTTAGCAATGTTTAATAGTTAGAATTATATACACTGGAGATGATTATATCAATCGACATCCAGGAAACATATATAGACGAAGATTCTTATTACGTGAACAACTCGACCCCGATTCACGCGTGTACCGTGGAAACTAATCAATTGTTGCTTGTCAGATACACAGGGACGGATTTGTTACCTGAATGAGGCCCTTGCCTCATTAACATCGATGCCTTTTTAATTATACTTAGATGAATGAATATAAAATGGAATCGTCATAAAAAATCTAATCATCTAAGTTGCTTTAACATCATGTAGTAATAATAAAATTAAAATTTATTCAAGTTTTACCGGTTACGGTAGGTAGTTAGGTAGGTAGTTAGGGAAGGATTTGTTACCAATGAGGCCCTTGCCTCATTAACATCGATGCCTTTTTAATTATACTTAGATGAATGAATATAAAATGGAATCGTCATAAAAAATCTAATCATCTAAGTTGCTTTAACATCATGTAGTAATAATAAAATTAAAATTTATTCAAGTTTTACCGGTTACGGTAGGTAGTTAGGTAGGTAGTTAGGGAAGGATTTGTTACCAATGAGGCCCTTGCCTCATTAACATCGATGCCTTTTTAATCATTATACTTAGATGAATGAATATAAAATGGAATCGTCATAAAAAATCTAATCATCTAAGTTGCTTTAACATCATGTAGTAATAATAAAATTAAAATTTATTCAAGTTTTACCGGTTACGGTAGGTAGTTAGGTAGGTAGTTAGGGAAGGATTTGTTACCAATGAGGCCCTTGCCTCATTAACATCGATGCCTTTTTAATCATTATACTTAGATGAATGAGTATAAAATGGAATCGTCATAAATCTAATCATCTAAGTTGCTTTAACATCATGTAGTAATAATAAACGACGAATAAGAGAGTCTCTTTAGTTTTACCGGTTACATACAATATGAAGAATATATCAATGTTACTACAACCTTAATGGGTCCGAGCCTCAGATTTCTGTATCTGTTTCATGATCATGTGTTAATCTAATAGAAGAGTAGGTGATCAGCGAGCCAGTGTTAAATACATAGAACGATGGTCTATTGGTGCACAGCCAGGGTCGAACCTACCACCTCAGGGATGAGAGTCGCATGCTGAAGCCACTAGCCCAACACTGCTATATATATATATATATATATATATTTTAAGAGGGATAAAAAAATGTTACCATCTAGAATTAGCCTTTTGGCTTTTAACAGATTTTATGACACTATTTGCAATAAAATAATAATAAAAGCTGTTTTCAGCTACTTCACATTTAAATGGCGGGAGCCCTTTTTAGGCCTCCCGCCATTTCTGTCAACATTGTGCCACTCTCTGCCATGTACCACCTCTTGTTCCCTCAATCTATCTTCCTGCCTATAAACCTCCTATATTGTCTTTCTCTTTTACCTTTGGCACTAGATTAATTGTTACAATTCCCTATATAAGTAAGACTTATTCAAAATACTTGATCACAGAGAAGAGGAAATCATGGTTTACTTGTTTTTTTACGGCATCAATTTATAACAAAATGAGATGTTGGCATGATAATTTATCAACGTTCGATTCGGGCCTTGCGCTGTTTGGCGGGGCCTATAACTTCGTAAATCCCTCTTAAAATTCACTTACATACATTTTCCAAGTTTTATTGAATCGTAAAGCTTCCTTAAGCTCAAGATTGTTATATAAAGAGCTTAACATGTAATGGATGAGGCTTCAGAATCGCTTGAGATATATTTTATTGTCCTATGTTAGAGTAACGTCGTTGTATCGCCCACGTGGTCTGACATTCAACTACTATTATTATCTAAATCTATTTATTTATTTTTATCTTCAATTATTTATTTATATTATCACACAGTTTATTCTAGAACAAACGTAATGGTGAATGTGGTAAATGACAGAACAGATTTTTATTTTATTTTTTACTTATGTTACTTAAATGACGTTGTGGTTTATGACATTTTCCTTTGAATAATTGTTATGTAGAGGGAGGGAAAAACTTGCTGAGTTTCTTGCCCGTTCTTCTCAGAACAAGGCCTCCTGGTAGTTTTGCGAACGGATGGCGTAGTTTTGCTCTTTCGCGAATTTTGTAAACGTTTTTGACATTCATAAGCATGCCATAAGACGCATCTAAATTGAATAAATGAATTTTGATTTGATTTGATTTGGTACTATTAACACCTATTTGCTCCGTTAGTTACCTTCGATAAGTCATCGCAGGATAGCCGTAAAAAGCCTGCTATATATAACAAATAATAGCTATAACTGGAAATATTGAATAACTCGTCAATAAATCAGTGGAACTATAACCATTTCAGTCTGAACCACAGATTTCTGTTATGTATGTTTCAGGATCATATTTCTATCTAATAGGCAAGTAGGTGATCGGCCTATCTGATTTAATTTTTTTTGTAAAAAAGTCCATATAGGTGTCCTCTGATCCTTGATCTTTGAAATATTTTTCCCACACTGTGTAATCAAAAACGTCGTACATTTCTGTTTCCTTTTTTTTTCTAGAACAGGGGGCAAACGGGCAGAAGGCTCACCTGATGTTAAGTGATACCGCCGATCATGGACACTCTCGATACTAGAGGGCTCGCAAGTGCGTTGCCTTGGCCTTTTAAGAATTTGTACGCTCATTTCTTTCCTTAAGATATTCTTTATCTTACGAACAATTGAAAAAACAAAGAAATAATCATTGCATATCCATTGGTTCACAAATGCGATTCGAACGCAGAAATCAGCAGGCTCACAAATGCGATTCGCTTTACTAGGCTCACATAGGATTTCTGTGAAATAAACATAACGGCTTTCAAAGCAAAGATTAGCTTGTAGAACGATGTCACGGACCACAGACTCTAAAGCCACTTGACCTTAGAAATGAAAAGCGATGCAACTACATTCACCTGTATGCGTGACCTTACTCGAAATGTTTACAAAATACTTTTATTCAGGACTTACCTTTTTCATTATTGTACGTCCCGGCACAATTCAACAATAATAAAATACTATATATTTTATAGTATATGTATATGCCACATAAGATTACAAATTATACAATACTTACTACGCTATATTTCTTAAGGTGCTTAAGCTAAGTGTGAATTAAAGCAGGTATTATTTAATCGCCTGTAATATTTCCAACGAAATATAATAACATCTTGAACAGTGTGAAAATGTCGGGCTTATGCAGAGCGGCGCTCGCTCATGTAAAATTTAAAACTGTCAGTCCTCATGAATACTGTCTTAGTTTAGATATTAAACGAAATAGCAACATTTACATGGGAGTGTATTAGAAAATTAAATGCTTTAAATACGAAGAAGAATACATTGGTAATATAGTTCTGTTGTTGAAAAAAGCTCAGATTAAACTAAGCTTTATTTATTTATTTATTTATTGTATATAAAATAATCTTAAATAGAAGAAGTTGGTGTGGTGGAAACACAAACTGGACACAGTTTTTTTGTCCACCAGGACGTCGAAAATATTTAGTTAATTAACTTATATACGCTATAACCTAATAATAAAACGAATTAGATACGTCCTACTGCAACATATTGAGTTTTCCAAAATACACAAATAATGATTAAAACTATTAACTTCTTGAACTATGAATGATAATCACCAATCGTACAGAATGATTCGCTAGTTACACTACTTCATTCATCAAAGAGAGAGTCTTATAAATTCTAATTCTTATAAAATCTAGACTTGTAACAAAAAATCCTAAACACTGTATATTATTGTACATCATTTTGCTATCGCGTTTTACACACGCAAAACGCCATCTGTTGTTTTATAAATAAATGTTATGATGCATTTAAAAACTAAGAAAATAAAATATATCTATTCTGAGTTATTATAAAAACGAATTCCATCACAAAACTCATTAAGAAATGTATTAATTCATCAACCAAGTAATAAATTTTCTTCTATAATTTTAAATGCTACCTGTCGCCTGCAGGATTTGAATTATTCATATTCATCTCGCTTTGTGTAAACAGCTCTGCCTCGGATGATACGATGAATAATATTCTAAAGATTCCAATGGTATTTCAAGTGGTTTTGAGAAATTGCCTGAATTACGGTGGTTACGTTTCTGGATGTTTCGTTTACGAAGCGAATGTTAAGGAATACGAATTATCCTAAATAAATTGAAAATATATAATCTATTTATTAATTGAACTAAAAATTTAATTGTCTTCTGGATAAGTAGGTAGGAAAAGGATGTATATATAGAACCATTTTTATTCCATGACTTTATTATCGAAATCCAAGTGATTCATAGAATTCAGCATCTGGACCCCAGGTTCGTGTTTACTAATTATAATAATTAATATTCATATAACGTACGTATAACGTGTTTCGTAAGAGTCAAAGTGAAGCTTAAAATGATATAATTAAAAAAATTGTTATGTTTATATAATTTTTTTAAATTGTTTATTTTAAAATTATAATGATAATTTTATCAATTCGATTGTGGATTAATTATTGGGTTCGGGCGTAAATCAACAAAAAATTAACACACATTAAAGCAAATATAAGAAATAAATTAGGAAAACAAGCTGAAAAGATATACCTAGGTAATACTGAAAATGATTAGAAAATGAAAAACGAAAAGAAAGTCGCTAATAGTTTTATTGTTTTCTAATATAATTATTGCCTATTATAACTTTGATGTTAAGTAAGCCTATAACGAAATTAATAATAAATCATTGGCCGAAAATTTTCTCGCGTTAGGTTCAATTTTAACAACAAGAGTTTAAAATTTGCCGCCAATTCACAAAAACAAATTACAAATAAATGCAATATTTAGGTTACCAAAGAGTTCTAAAATTGAAATTCAAAAAGAACGAAAAGGTCTGCTAGTCTATGTAACGTTTGTCACAGACACAAATTCAACGATTAAGACTCTAACATACGCCGATGACTTTGAGGATTTGACCTCTACTACAAACAATAATTTACTAACGCCATCTAGTCTAACAAAATAGTGAATAGTCTAACAAAACTACGTGAATACGAAACCAATTATTAGCTAAATATAAAAATTTATAAATAAATATTGGTCTAGAAAAAATGGTGGCTGCCAATTATTTAACTAGTACATACATGATTTTTTTACATGTTTAATTCGTTCTGAGGTTAAAACTTTTTAATGTCAGTATTGCTAAAATACCGAAACCGAGTCGTCATCATCATCAGCTGACGATGGACTCTGAAGGTTGGTACTGGATCTCGAGGATGGTAAGCAGTAGATATACCGTCATTGAGCTCGTTGTAATCAGCTCAGCGAAACGATACTAGAAATGTGACTATATGAACCTGATGATGGACTCCGAAGGTGAGTAGTGGATCTCGAGGATGGTAAGCAGGAGACATACCGTCATTGAGCTCGTTGTAATCAGCTCAGCGAGACGATACAAGAAATGTGACTATATGAACCTGATGATGGACTCCGAAGGTGAGTAGTGGATCTCGAGGATGGTAAGCAGCAGACATACCGTCATTGAGCTCGTTGTAATCAGCTCAGCGAGACGATACAAGAAATGTGACTATATGAACCTGATGATGGACTCCGAAGGTGAGTAGTGGATCTCGAGGATGGTAAGCAGCAGACATACCGTCATTGAGCTCGTTGTAATCAGCTCAGCGAGACGATACAAGAAATGTGACTATATGAACCTGATGATGGACTCCGAAGGTGAGTAGTGGATCTCGAGGATGGTAAGCAGCAGACATACCGTCATTGAGCTCGTTGTAATCAGCTCAGCGAGACGATACAAGAAATGTGACTATATGAACCTGATGATGGACTCCGAAGGTGAGTAGTGGATCTCGAGGATGGTAAGCAGCAGACATACCGTCATTGAGCTCGTTGTAATCAGCTCATTTCATACAGTCACATTTCTAGTATCGTCTCGCTGAGCTGATTACAACAAGCTCATTGACGGTATGTTTACTGCTTGCCATCCTCGAGACCCAGTACCCACCTTCGGAGTCCATCATCAGATTCATTTAGTCACATTTCTAGTATCGTCTCGCTGAGCTGATTACAACGAGCTCAATGACGGTATGTCTACTGCTTACCATCCTCGAGATCCAGTACCCACTTTCAGATTCCATCAGGTATCAGGTTCAGCAACTTATTTTACTTTTTTGTACAAGTTGCACTTGAAACTTGACAACTCTAAATTTGAGTTTTGTTTGGGTAGGTACTTATATACATATACTTATAACATACAATAATTTCCGAAGTTTATGTCCTCGCCTCGCTTGATATTTCTTTTTATATTTTGGCATTTCTAAAAAAATCCGCGGGTAAAAACTAAAATACGCAAATATTTAATTATAATTGGCTCCGAAACACAAGCGTAGTCCTCCCGTCGCAAAGCGTTGAGGTGGACTGAAGACAGGCCGCATGCAGGGCTCGCGGGTGTGAAATTGCGCGGGGAAGCCCATTGCGCTTGAGTTTATTTACCTTTTATTACTTTCCATGCCCAGGAAACGAATTAATACAATTTTTTTTTTATCAAAATAATAATATATGCTATATCTAATAATACGTGTAATATTAAAACAAATCGCAATGACCGTTTTGGAGCGAATTTGTAATTTATGTCTAATTTACGGTTCGATGGTAAATTTTTTTTTGGGAAATTGGTATAGCTTTTATCTTTTTTGGTTTTATCAATCGATACAGTAGGCTTCAACCCACAATATAAATATTTTTCAAATGCATATGAGCGACAGTTCTTCCAACAATTTAATTTAAACTAGGGCTAGTTGACCGATTTGAACACTGTTCAAGCCTTAAGAAAAATCACAAATAAATAGTTCATAGGACAAAATTCATGTTAATGTGGCACAGTTTGTTTTTTTTTTGTGGCACACGCACGGTTATTAGTAGTACCAAAAATATCTATACATATTCTTTTATAAAATCCCATAAACGTTTGGAAGTTATTGCGTTGCATTCGAATATGTTTTTAGAAGTTCTACTAGGGTCACTGAATGTGAGTTTCTCCTATTGATGTGAATAAAGCTGTGAAATACAAGAGTTATTAACTGCCCGGTTCTTGGTTAAGTAGGACAGATCGATTATGTAGGTTGAGCTACATTTCCATTTGTCATAATTCTGATGGGTTACTTTCCTTATAAAATTTATGATTGTTTTTACTAATTGATCCTGTTTGCTACTTTTTCTTAATAACATTTAATTATATGATGCTCTCTATGACTTAGTGGCATGTCGCATAAACCGGAGTTTCTTTTTCTTTATAGAACAGGGTCGCCCCATGTTCTATAAATAAACACCTTAGCTCATAAAAAAAAATCAAGATGCACTAAAACGTATTAAACAAAAGTTACAAACTGATATTTTTTTGAAGTCAGTTAAAAATCACTCGAAACCTCTATAATATATTCTGTACGTTAAATAAATAATATTTAAACGGGTAAACTTTGAAACTGAATTTTTCGCAAAGTTTACGACGCGGAGACAGGTCATAAAACATTACAATGTACACAAAGAGAAGGAAGCAATGGATTCACTGAAGTTCCGGAAGTGAAGCAAGTTCCGGAAGTTCTCGCCGCTAATGTATTGCGCATTAAATATTTCTCTATGTAAGAGTTGTAATAAGGATTAATGGACATATAGGGATAAAATAATTTATAAGTATAGTGAGGTTAGTTTTGATAAATAAAATGTAACATCACCAAAATATAATTTTAACATTCAATAAAGATAGCTGGTCTGCACTGAGAAATTCCTGTGATGAACAGACATCAGACATATAAATATTTTGTTCAGATACTAGTCAAAGAATTGAAAGAAACCGCCAAATCAGCTATAAAAATGAAATACTAAAAAATGTGAAACTATTAAAATATAAATTAAATTCCAAAATATATCCACAATATTTTACCTGAGAGGTAAGATAATATTATTAAGCTTAATATAATAAATCATAATTTCGGATAAGTTCTCAGATAGTTCAATATAAATAATATAAAATCTAAATAAGAAAATCTAGGTTTATGTACGCTGTAATTAGGTCGTCTAGATAGCTTATATTATATCTCTAATTAGTTGTCACCGGCAGCTTCATTAGCGCTAACTAGCTACGCTCTGCGGGTTTGTTTGTGCAAAATTATATGCAACAATAAATTATCATAAGTGAGATTCTCTATGGAAAATATCGTTAACGGGATTTTAAGACGTATCTTCCCCTATACCTTGGAAAGCGGGACTTAAAACAATATAATAGGTTTCAAAAAGGTTTAATATGTTAAAACAAACAAATAAATACTTCAAAAAACAATAAAATTGGCAACTTTCTACATTCAACCGTTTTTAAACATTTTCAGTGTTACCTAGGTATAACTTAATTTGTATGTTACAACTTATTTCTTGCATGATATTTTTTTATAATTCTGATTGCCTGAACGAGATAGCTGCCATACATAGTATTGCATAGTATTTAAAAATAAATAATTACTGAACAAATAGCCAGACGGCTTTTAGAAGTCGGAGTATCAACACAAAGTTCGTATTTGAACTTCTTCAATATAAATACGTCTCTTGAAGTCTTGAAACTTGAAGGTTCCAGTTTACTCTAACTTGTAATGGACCAAGTGTCGTTGTCGAACTTACTTTCACGTACTTGTTTAATTATGTTTAAAATTCAAATGTTTCATATCTATTAAAGTTAAATTATACTGTAATAAAATAAAAAATAAAAAAGCCTTTTTATTCTTACAGCTAATAAAACAAGAAAATGGATTTAGTTTACTTACATACAATTGTTAGTTTTGTTAGCAATTAAATTTGTATCCTAAATTTAATTGTGTTAGTTTTTCCTTAACCCTACTTTTAAATTATTATTCTTCAATCTGTAAGAACTCCTCTGTAGGCCTCTTCCAAAGATCGCCAGTCCTGTCTTGATTGGACTACTTGAATCAAGTTGGAACCAGCTGTTTTTTGATGTCGTCTTCCCAGCTAGCCACAGGTCTACCTCTTTTTCTTTTTCCCTGTGGACCATGTGTGTCCTGTGGAAACTCATATTAGCGGACTCGACAGACGTTGTCCTGCATGATTATTCAAGCGATTAAACAGTATATGAAAGTAGCGACTGCAGCGCCATCTGCCGGGCTTATTTGTGAATCAAAAGCCCTGACTCCACCCAAACGCGTATAAAAAAAATTCAAATATATAATTTAACAGTGCATGAATTACTGAGGACATACCCCGGGATACAGCTATTAAAAAGTAAATAACGTATCTTAATTAAATATTAAGCTTTAATTGTTAGTATGAAAAAAAACTAAGATTCGACCGTAGGAGTCTCTGATGTGGTTGAAACTATCTGAGATGATTTTAGTAAAGTAGCTCACCAAGTTGATACCCCAAGAGTGTTCGCCTCAATACAAAGGTCGTGTGTTGGAATCAGGTTTGTAAGCTAAATACTTTTCTATGCATGATTGATACTTTAAAGTATGTAAAAATCGTTGCACTTTATCTCAGTGTTCCCAATATCATAAATCTCATACGAAATCAAACTCACATGACTGAAACAGCGAGAATATCTCCGAAGGACTCGCATATCATCAGAATTCTCGCCTCGGTTGTTTATCTTCACTTGTGCATCCATTTGCCTTCAAGGCATTCTCATGTAACAAATATATATATATTCTCAATACTCTTTACCTTACATTTTCCGTGAGACACCTAAGTATGCAGGTGTTTCGAAGAACTGTGTAAATAATCTTTTAATTCCGCAAAGGAAAATAAAAAGATCCTCTAGAGTTCTAAACATTCCACCTTGGTGTCCCAGGCACACGACAGAACAAAACCTGCTGATGTAACAATGTTTTTTGTGGCAGAACCATTCCACTGGTCCTATGAGTAGTAATGTGACACTGGTTGTAAGCATCAGAGTCAAAATACAAATTTCAAAATTAATTTTAATCTGTGTTCCAACGGGAATTCGAACCATAGTTGTCAGTCTGTTTAAGAAAAAGCCAAGGTCTCCAAACTTTATTATTCCATTAGGGAAATACGTGTCTTTATAGGACTTTTAAGTTATATGCCATACTAATAGCCGGCAGCGAGCTTGCGGGCCTTCTGGCAGTGCTAGTGTCCATGGGCAGTCACTTAACATCACGTGAGCATGCTGCCGTTTGCCTCCAGTAACATAAAAGAAAACTAACCAAAAGCCAGCTACTAACTTTAGTAAGGAAACTTATATGAATAAAAATAACTAGGATTAGGTTTCAGTGTGATAAAGAAAAAATAATTACACGAAATAGATAAATGGTGTATCAAAATGGTAACATAATACAATGTGAAATTGATGTATGAACACCTGTCTGACGAAATAGTTTTATGATAAATGATGAAATGTTTGGAGAGATGGATGGCTAAAAATATTTGATATTGCTTCTGGGCTTACAGTTTGTATTGTGATTGGGTAAAATATATGTATCAAAGTCAAAAATCATTTATTCATATAGGTAACATAATGTACACTTATGAACGTCAAAAAATACATTAAATGAATCTAATTTTACATTAACTGCCAGTTCTCAAATCAAGGGCATGACGGAAGAGAAGAACTGGCAATAAACTCTCCGCCTCTCTTTTCAATCGCCAAGTTTTTGTTTGTCACAATGTTTATAAGGAGCTGCAACCATTACACCATGTTACATAAACCTTATCGATATGTATAACATTTTCATGTCTCAGATTTTATGAATTTCCTTCTATTGGTCAGAAAATAGGTCGTAAACTTCGTTATTTCCAAATGATAAGGGTGACCACGCCAAAACCTTTTCAAATAACAAAGGTTATTTCTTGGACAATTTCTTTAAAAGCATAGGGCCTAATTTTTATCCTTTTACCACAATTTTAAATAATTTATAAGGCAGTACAATGTTTGCCCAATAAATTAGTTTACAATTTAACAAATTTTGCTTACCAAAATGTCTGTATGAGATCAATTAGCATGACTGACATCGAAAATATTTAAACTGACTGCGTCTCGTGTTATTTAATTGTCTATACGAGATATTCAGAGTAGGAACAAATTAGGAACTGTTTAACGTAATATTTTTATTTAAACCAGCAGTTTCTAAGATTGGCGTGTAATATTATTCAGTGTGTCACATCTGACTTCGTCAACACACATATATGTTTTATATTTATTTATTTGGAAACAAAACAGATACATCTTTACAATAAAAATAAAGTTAAAAATAAAACATAAAATAAACACACTGGATGTATCCACAATAGGTTTCACTAATAAATATACATGATACAGACCAAAGCAAAACAAAACAAAACATTACAACGACACTTATACATGTAAGAATTAGGACATTAACAGTTGTTTTAAATTATTTTTAATTAAAGCAATAGAGGAGTGCGAAAAAGTGCGATTTACGAACACTTAACGATTTCCGTGGTATTGTGGAATCGAAATTGCGGTCAGACCCACTCTATATAATTTCTACACAGTGGTAACAATACCGAAAACACCGTTCAATGAATAATTTTAAATTAAATTAATTTCGTTGCTCGCAGCGTGTTTTAATTAAACTTTTTCGCGGTTTCGACAATTTTGTACCACCCTTTTGTTTGCTATTTGAATAATTTTACGGTTAAACGTATATATTTAACGAGCAGTGTTGGCCTAGTGGGTTTAGCGTGCGACTCTCAAACCTAAGGTAGTAGGTTTGATCCCCGACTCTGCACCAATGGACTTTCTTTCTATATGCGCTTTTAACATTTGCTCGAACAGTGAAGGAAAACATTGTGAGGAAACCGACATGTCTTAGACCCAAAAAGTCGACGACGTGTGTCAGGCACTGGTGGCTGATCACCTACTTGCCTATTTGATTTAAAAATGATGATGAAACAGTTACAAAAAAAAACTGAGGCCAAGACCTAAAGAGATTGTAGCGCCACTGATTTATTTTATTAAATATATTTAACATAGCGATTTTAATGATACACGTGTAAAATATTGATTAAACACTGTAGTATTAAAGTGTTTGACTGTATGTATATATAAAAATAAATTTGTACTTCGTAATAATAACAATAAAGAGATAATAATTGATCTGTGAGAACCTATTTTGGAGCTAAAATCTTTTGGATTGAGCTGAAGGCTTGTGTTTTGAATGTTTCGTGGTCCATTTACAGTTCTCCTTTTTTTGTAACAATAAAGCCTTCCTTTTTGCAAACATGTCGTTTATTTTATCCGTAATGAGACGTGCAAAAGATGTGCATCTTTCAAACTAACAATCTTACAGACAATAAATGTTCGTAAACAATTTTTAACTTGTGTTTCAGATTGTTTTGTTGATTAAATAAAAGTATATTTTATTCTCTTTAACTTTATTAATTCTTACAGAAAGAAAAACAAATGAATTCGAAACAAGGTTTTACTAATTTGTTTCTTTTTTAATTAATCCTATTAATTTCGTCAAAAACCCGCCAGTGGAACGGGAAAGACTTTTCTCCAAATAATGTAGATTTTCATTTCCGCTCACAACTAAAATTGGATGTCATTTTCCGACAGTGTCCAAAATAGCGCGATTATATTGGTGATATATTTATTTTACATATGGAGCAAAAAACTGTTGTATCGTAATCCAATATTATCAAAATGTTTCTCTGCATTCATAATTGGAAATAAATATCTATTATTTTCTATATAAAAGCCATTCTAATCTAAACACATCAGATAGTTACAGGATAAAGTCAAAACTTATTTATTCATATACGTTTATTATTGTACATTATTTCTATAAATTACGTTTCAACTTTGCCAACATAAAAAAAAGTTTTTAATATTTGTGTCGGGCGTGATTTTAATTCGGCACAGCGCTAAGAATTATATTTCGATACAGTACCAATTTTATTTCTTTAAATTTGTTTCAGACCGTGAGTGTCCGGAGTTAGAGCAACCGGAAATAGGGAAAGTGTCGCTGACAGGACGACTCTTTGGAGATAAGTTAGTTAATTATCCATAGAGTATTTATTCTATTTATGTCGGCCATAAAAGGCAATTTCTGCAGTCTGTGAACACTGTACTGTACTGGCCTCTAACGTCGATTGCTAGTCGAACTATGTTAATTTCGTTTATAGTTGTTAAAGAAGTTTTATGTAATTATGTCTATTATTTTTCTAGAGTTTTAAATGTGTAATAATTTTCAGGGCGGTATATTCGTGCCCCCACGGCTACCACGTAGTTGGTCTGCAGAGTAGGAACTGTCAAGCCGACGGCAAATGGGCGGGACAGCCTCCCGCTTGTAAGGAGAATAGTAAGTATTTTTGGCTTGACTTGCGAACTGGTAGTAAATGTAAATTTACAATTAATTTAATTATTGACGTTCATAAGTGTACTTGTTTACCTATATGAATAAAGATAATTTGATTTGATTTGAACAATCTTGATATTTTTACGTATCGCTCATCCGATTACAGGAAGAGTATTCCGTTATCACTTTCTTACGTTTATTAGCTATGCTTTTCTTGAGTTATGTTTTTTTTTAATATTTATCATTATAAACTTATTAATTGTAAGCATTATGTTTGTGCGTCTGGCGCCCATTGTCGAAACAACACATTGCTTATAAACGGTAGCTAGTTTCATTTATCTTTCCTGTTGTTAAATTTGCACTCTTTTCATTCATGTTTTCTGTTTTTAATAATAATTAAATGAGACAAAAATAATACATCGAACGTCTGATTTATTAAAGTGTAAGACAGTTAAAATCATCATTAAGTTCCAAACTTAATTTCATCTTATCGGTTTGACTTGTAAGCTGTATAGAAGTAACTTTACCGAGGATAATTAATAACTCAAAATACGCAAGCTTCTGATTCAACGTTAAATTTGACTTGATTACTCTATAAAGATTTCAAAATATAATTATAGCGGGTTCTATATCAGTACTCGACAGACGACCGTGAGGTTAGCTACGAGTCAGAGTATTAAATTGTGTTGCTTTTGCTAGGAAAACTTGACAGCTTCTTAAGTAAAGGTTTACTTCCCGTCGCTACTCGCTTAGCTCCTTCTCTATCTTAGTTTAAATGTCTGCTGTAAAAACATTACCTGTCCACGTCATATCCCTAACTGGCGTACTAACTACTAACTGACGTGAGACTGATCTTGAATTAAATTATCATGATTAATGTGTACTTTTCATTTTTTGTTTTGTTTGTGTTTTATGTATCCTGTATCAGTTTAGTTTATTTTTTTCTGTTCCGGTTAAGTACTTTTTTTCTTGTCATTATACAGGTAATATGTAATTTGCACATCTATCTATATCTATCTATCACTTGCAACCTACCTTATGAAATGTAAAACATTTTTTTTTACTTACAGTGGTTGCCTGGAAGAAATCGCTCGAAAGCGATAGGGCCGCCAGTTGCCCTCATTTCCATTTAATTATTATCAATTTTTTATATTGTAACGTGACGAAGTATTCATAAATAAAATAAATAAATAAGGGGTTGCAAATAATATCCTCACTCTTTATCATTGTTATTCGTTGAGCGAAGGAAGCGCACCATTTTAGTACGATTTGCAGTTGTTTGTATATTTAAAAATTATTATTACGAAACAAACTCTTCATATCTCTTGTATGTAAATTAATATATTCAATCACCAACAACTTAATTGTTGACAATACAAGTATGATTCAAATAATATCTTTATTACTTATATTTTAGTGCGATTGGGAGTTGGTTATATAATTTATTACATTAAATACATTATTTTTGTTACATTTAAGTATCGTCTAAGGGTCTTATCTAAATGACCATTGATTAAATAAAATTCCAGTCTATTGCCTCCAACCACCGACCATTCCTCATGCCCGTCACTCAGCACTGCCTGAGCAGGCCACCTTTGACCTGGACGCGACTGTTCAGTACAATTGTCATACCGGATACGTCACCAATGGCTTCCCTAGAGCCAAATGCCTGGCTATCGACAGCCAGGCATCATGGTATGGGCCGGATATTACTTGTGAACGTAAGTTTGTGAACCCTTATTATATTCCTATTTTATCAATAAAAAAATCATACGTACATGATTAAAATCTTTTACTTTTAAAATATTTTATATATACATAAACAAATAAAATAAATCAGTGGCGCTACGTAAATAAGTGGCTGTTAATCTAATATTCAAGTTGATCCTCTTGTGCCTGACACACGCCGTCGACTTTTTTGTCTAAGGCAACAGGTTTTCTCACGATGTTTTCCTTCACCGTTCGAGCGAGTGTTAAATGCACTCATAGAAAGCCTATTGTTGCACAGCCGAGGATTGAACTTACGACCTCAGGCACGAGAGTCGTACGTTGAAGCCAACACAATAATGAATCGACAATCTCAGATTGAAAACCATCTGACATCAGACGGTGACAGTCGATCGATCTCCATCCCAATCCCATCTGCATCCCAATAACTAAACCCTACGAACACAATCCATTTTTGATGACGGATAGAATGCAATCTATTTTGCTCTTTATTTGATAATCAATATAAACCAATAATGTAAATAAAACCGTACAAACAATATTAAAATATACATGTCTATTTTTTTATACATCAAATAGCTTTTCAATAATTTTAAAAACTGCTGTAAGTTAAAATCTTAAAATAGGATATTGGCACATTTGAACTATCATTTTTATACAAAGATCTATCCACATACATCGATCCTACCCACCATGGATAAAGCTATCCAATATATACAAGCGTATGTATGGACAAATGGCTATTACAATCCGTCGATTGGTTATTGTCACTTTTTTTTAGAATATTTGGATTAACCTATCTATCTAGATGGTCAAAAATGGATTGACATAGGTTATTGGGTTTGTGCCGTAAATAGAAAACGTTTATTCAGCCAAATCAAGTAACATTTAATTTTACATTCTTAGCTATAAATTTAATTACGTAAAGACTAAGTACAGTTGAATCAGCCTCTATCAGAGTTTCTTTACATCACCCAGCCCGTTCTTGCGGTGAGCCTGGTGAAGTTCCCCATGGGTGGGTAACAGCTGACTGTCACACCTTCGGGTGTCGCGCTGTGGTACAGTGTGGTCAGGGCTTTGAGCTTGTTGGAAAGGCAGAGCGTTATTGCCAAGCCGATGGGGCATGGGCCCCGAAGGAGCTTCCTACGTGTGTTCGTAAGTGTTTCCAATACTTACTACGTTCTTTAGATAATTTGCATTTGGTGATGAGGCCAGCTAAAGCCGAGATGTTTTTATTTATACCAGTTAACTTTTTATTAACCTTATTGCGAGACTACTGTTAACGCTTTAAAACTAGGTATTCTGGGTGAATGCAACAACGTTTTCGCTCGGTGAATAGTTTATTGTCTGAATAATTTATTTTTGTCGATACAAACCTTTTCAGTTGATGGATTCAATAGTCGTATTTTAGTTAAATAAAAATGATGCTTAAAAATCAACGTAATATTTTTAGATTACAATGGTAATTTTAGGATGAAAATTCGGCTGGCTCATCACTAAATTTCTTTTCTATGGCATTGCTTCGTGACAATGTAGTTGCCGACTTGGACCTTTGGAATGTGCATGGTTTTAAAATCTCGTTCGGTGACTAGCAGCATGGCGCTTTCTCTTTTCATGGCTATCATCAGCAATACCATTGTCATGACGCAATCTGGTACCCACTTTGTATTGGAGACTTTCGCTTGCTTTTATTTGGTTGGCAATTATTAAAACGTTTTGGAGTTTTTAACGTATTTCATATTTGACAATCTTATAATAAAAAAGTAATCGTTTTTATATAACCTATACAACATTATTATTGATAGACGATACAAAGAAATTCTAAAATCTATGTTTCTCGTAAAAATATTTCCGTCATCCAATACAAAGTGTGATATAATATATTGTGTTAATTAATAATTTTTAAACCTTCTTTTTTCTCCTTTCCTGCTGCTGAACAGAAGGAGAGAAGGGGACAGTTTGAATCATTACATATAGTAGTTGTTGAACCCATAGAAATGTTATCAGAATTAAACTTAGTATCAGAAATATGGCCATGGTAAAAAAGATTTTTAACTGCCTCTCGCCTAGTAGATCGGTAGCCAATTATTGTATTAGAATAGTAGACGAATAAATTTTAAAAACAACTATCCGTTTTTTATTTCTGCATGTTGCAT
Organism: Pieris rapae; assembly: GCF_905147795.1. Classification (NCBI taxonomy): domain Eukaryota; kingdom Metazoa; phylum Arthropoda; class Insecta; order Lepidoptera; family Pieridae; genus Pieris; species Pieris rapae. The sequence goes on from NC_059513.1 coordinate 2,285,005, forward strand.
GAGTTTATTGTAACTGACTTCAAAATTATTTTCTTTAAACATTGGTTCTCATCTCTCATGGTTTTTAAGTATAACGCCATCTGTTGGATTAGTGGTCACACAGGTGCAGTGTCCTCCCCCTGAGGCGCCGAGACATGGAAAGGCTGTGTACACCTCTTGCGCTTATAACTCGGTGGTATCTTATGAATGCAAGTATGGATACCGATTGGTTGGAGACGCTACGCGGCGTTGCGGTGCTGATAAGAAGTGGTCGGGAACGCAGCCCCTATGCAAAGGTACATACATATACATCAACATAGTGTCTATTATTATATTTAACTAGTTTGCCTGACTATACATTACATATACATTAGACATTGGTTGGGAATTGCGCTCCACTTAAAATACCTATTTCTATTGTGGGGAAAGAACCATTTTAGAAAATTGAATAGGTATTACTATCCGTCTGTATTAATATCAAAATAAACCGAAATTTACAAGTCGAAATTAAGATTATGGAATTTAAGTGTATATACAACACATTTGTTCACAAGTTTCTTCCCTTTTTTATATCTTTTTATTATAATGTATCATGTATTCCGTTTGTGGCTATGTTCTCGGTGTATTTGTTTATTATTATATGTATTTTGTGTTAGCTGTAGGAGTACAATATAAATAAATAAATATACAGGACACAAAAGGATGATTTTTGCGCCTGTACATGAAAGGCAACGATTTGAGCCTTCCGGCACTGTGAGCTTCAATAGTTGCTTTAATACGTAATAACTTAACAAGCATGCACATTGCAAGAGCAGCTTGCAATGGACATTATACTACAAAATACGTCAAGTTCATCTAGTACAAATATTACCCTACAATTGTTAATAAATATCATTTTACAATTAAATTTGTCTTGCAATTACTATTTTTATTACTCTTATAAAACAAAACACAACATTTTTGTCCTAAATTTTTGTCGTTCCAGAAATAAATTGCGGGCATCCCGGTCAGCTGTGGAACGGGTGGTTGGAGAATATATCATCGGGTACTGGTCTGGGGGCTTCCATCATCTTCAGATGTCAGGATGGTATGAGGATGGAAGGGAATGGTTCTGCAATCTGCCAGAGCGATGGTACTTGGAGTCATCCATTGCCAATGTGCTTGGGTAGGTTTATTTTGACCATGTGTGGTATACCTTTCTGAACATCTTTCGTATAGTATTTGTTCAACTATCCCATATTGACAAATATATTACTGTCGCTATTTGCAAAATAAAATCTTTGATTCGATTTCAGCGCCCTGCGTAGTGCCGCATGTCTCTCAGGGTAGCGTCGTGCTGATGGAAAATAAAACAAGTGAAAACGACACCCAAGAGCATACACAGATAGTTCGTAGCTCTACTATGGTCCAACATGGTTAGTAGAGAACAATAATTTATAATATATTATAAGTTAATGGTACCGTATATATTCAGGTTCTGTTAGTATATTTTGATAAACAAAAGTGAGACCCGTAAATCAAATAATAATCGCTAAAATCTGGTGACTTATGGTCTGCAAAGTTTCTTAGTGAAAGAATGATGTCTTCCTTCACCGTGCGAAGAAGTGTTGAATGAATCAGCGATGACTGGCAACCTAATGGCACTAGGCCAACATAGTATTATATATAATGTATACGTTTTAGAATAGAGGCTTTAACTGATACCTTGAAGATTATAAAAAAATATTGCATATGAATTTTATAAACTTGTAATATATATTATTCGAAGCGATTAATATTAGCCCGAACATTTTTTGAAGTGAAAACTTCTTTAGCGGCGTTGTACACTTTTTTTTGGAAAGGGTAAAAAATGTTAAACCCGTAGGCGCGGCGTATTTAATGTAATATAAATAGTCATATCATGTTTGTGTACGATAGCACAATAAATAAATATTATATTCTACCACAAAAATTATAGTATTTTTATACTGATAATTAAAGCAATTTAAGCAAAATTCTTCCCTGACCATTCCAAAATATGAAAAATGCACAACGTTTATTCAAGTATTCCCTTCTGCCGGCACTCCCGGAGTGTAACCCGTATTTTTTTAATGATGCTTGCAATTACAAAGCTGTACTTAGGCTAGGGTTTTTTGAATAAATAAATATAAACTAAACGTATATATTATTCTAGGTGAAATAATCGTAGTAGAATGCGAGAAAGACTACGAGTTTCCGTCTACTAACGCTGCGATTACCTGCAACAATGGAACTTGGACGCAGATACCACGTTGCCAACCAGCCAGGTACAAAATTTATATTCGTTGAAGAAGTGGTACTACAGGGCCCAGAAAATAAGGATTGTCGGTTTACTTATAACTTTTTTAAAGAGATCACATGGTCCAAATTACTAAAAAGTATTTTCGGATTTATCGAATATCGTTTGTTATGGTTTAGCCCAACTGTTAAACATATTACAGTAATAACATTTTAGTACAACATATTGTTTAGAACATACAAGATATATGTAGAGTAACATTTTTTTCATAAGCTTATACAACATATAAGTTAAAACAACCCAATTCTAATAGTTAAAATACAATAGTTTGTTTGACAGACGAAAGACATGTTAAGTTCCCATACTTTATAACATTAGGCTTTTTAAACTCGGCCTTTACAAGACTGTGGGAACTCTTCTGGTTCGATTTACAGTTATTAGTTCGATCACGGGCGAAACAGTTATAACTTGAAACACACAGAAGATTGTAATGTCTGCCCAATTAAGTATTACGGAACGAACAATATTCAACCTAATCTGTTTCATATACTTTCCAGGTGCAAGAGAATGCCGAAATTTCCCAGAAATGGTATGGTGATAGCACCAAAAACCGAACACGGCATGAAGGCTCGATTCAGGTGTAAGGACGGATTTGAGTTGAAGGGAAATCCGATTGTTGTATGTTCGTTTGGCACATGGAGCGGAGAGACACCCAAATGTGAAGAGTGTAAGTACCATTTTATGACAGCTACAACAACTGAGGGCTTACGGGTGCGTTGACGGTTTTTGAGGGCAAGGGACTTTTCTTAAACATTTTTAATTAGTTTTTTGGAAAATACGGTATTTATCGTGGTTTGATTGTAGCGAAATAAGTATTCTAACTTAGTTTCTAATTCTACAGTATTGAGAAACTACCTTATAATTATTTAACATAATTTTAAATTTATCCGTTTCGCGTGCTTTACAGCGTATGTGGTCACGGTGACTGAAGACAAAAGGTGTTGAATGTCAAAAAAGTATCACAGCTGTAGAAAAAGTTGTATGAACTGTAATTAATTTCCCCGCAGTTGGTATCGACTAAAAGATGAAGGGTTCCAGAAACCCTTAGTCTCTAAGTTTACATAGCTTTAATCCGGTAAATAAGTGTTTTCTATATATTGCAGTGTTCTGCCCGTTTCCGGGTTACATAGAGAACGGAAAAGTACTTCTGGTTGGTAACATGGGACTGTATGACTATCGTCCATATGTGAAAAAGGTAAAATAATAAATAAAGTACGATAGATTTTCTTATAGTAAGGATTCGATGCAAAATCTCATTGACCGACTGTTAAATTTACTTTGAATTATTTTTATGTTCAAATAAATTACTATAGAGTAATATAACTAATAATTAAAATAAAATAAATCAGTGGCACTACAACCGATTTAGTTCTGGTCTTCAGACTTTGTATCTGTTTCATCAAGCAAGTAGGCGAGTAGGCGATCAGACTCATGTGCCTGACGCACGCCGTCGACTTTTTGGTTATAGACAAGCAGATTTCTTCACTTTATATTCGTTCACCGTTCGAGCGGATTTTAAATGCGCACAAATACAGACAGTCCATTGCTGCACAGCCGGGAATCGAACCTACAGCCTCAGAGATGAAGGCTGAAGCCACCAGGGCAACACAACTCATAATAATAAATAATTTTAATTAATAACTAATTACGTAATTTAATGCATAAACGATCGATTTATTATTATTCTAGCATGGTTTATCAGCGACAAATAAAATTATATATAATTTTAAAACAATATATCTGTACACGATGCAGCGTATAGTTATCAACAGCTATTTAGATACGATGCAACATATAGTTATCAACATCTGTGTATATATAACAGGTGGTCAACAACAAGCAGATAATGTATGAATGTGACCGAGGCTATGTGCTGTCTGAAGGAGCCCCCGGCGCCACCTGTGTGGGCGGACATTGGAGCCCCAGAGAATTACCCAAGTAAAAAAATACGACAAAACTAAAATTATGCCTCTAATATATATTTTATATTTATTATTTCACTTTATAACGAATATTAATTCAGTTGGTAAAGAGTGTGTCGAATTTAAGGTAACATATATATAAATTTGGACATGTAATCTAACTATTTTAATTACATGAAAAATGTCTTTAAAAGACCTCAAAGTACACTTCGGGTGTTTGAATTGATTTTTTTCATTCTTTAAATGTTCCTTTAACCTAGAACGCTGGTATGTAGTATAGGTTGATATTTAAAGCTATATAATATTTATTTTAGGTGTACACTGTACAAACATCCACGTATTCGTTGGAGTCGAAGACGCAGATCTATCACTGACACTGAAGTACGTCACAGACGATCGGCCTACCTCAGGCAATATTATAACAACCTTCGCAAGAGTCTCGACAGCTCACAGGAAAACTTAGATCAGTTATACGAAAAATACAATCATGACACTGAGAAACCGACACTACGACATGCAAATTTCAAAATGATGAAGAAGTTTGATTTAGACTTTGACGAAGATATGCTAGAGCCTCAAGGACCTGATGATGGAAACCTTCCAACAGCTATCTACACTGTTTATAATGTTCACGGCGAACCAATAGCACATAAGTTTTACTCCTACCAACCTGTTTATGAGCCTGAAGAAGATGAAATTGTACACGATGAAACACCAGACTATGGTGCTTCTATGGAAACCGATGATTCTCAACTAACTATTCTTAAAGGGGGTTCTTTCCCTGAACACGAAGACACAAGTAATGAAATTTCAGAAAATATAAATAAACTCAAACATCAATACTTCGAAAGATATGTGGATAGACGACGTAAGCGATTTTTGAATGTTACTGACTCACCAGATCATAGTATTGAAATTGAATCAGGCACGGAAGTTAAGGCTAGGGAGAAACGAAATGTCAATTATGAAGAACATGATACACAAAGTTATGTGAAACCTACGCAAGAGGTTTCTAGTGAAATATCTGATTATTTTCTGAAAGTAATACCATTACAGACTCAAGCGATCTCGCCTAGTAATATTAAAGGAGCTGGAATAATACCATTGCAGCATAAGACTACAAATTCTACGGAGTTTGTTAATATTTTGGATAAACGAGATAAGAGAACAAGTAGGAAAACAGATAGACTTAATCAGACTACAGCGACAGTGCCTAAAACGTAAGTTAATCTTAGATTAATCTTAAAATTTATTGGTTCTATTATAATAATGACTATAATTTGTTAACAAGGCACAAACTTTGTAATCTATTTCAATATTTGATACCCAATCTACATATATGCCAACTTTCGTGTAAATATAAGAAATATCCATCAAAATCTACAAACAATAAAATATCATAAATGTGGCTGTATTATCTGATAATGTTTTAATTCGTTTTCTGTAGTGGACGAGATGGTAAGGGTGGAAGAAATCGTCAGGCAGGGTCTGAGAGTAAGTCAACTGAAGACGATGCCACAATCGAAACCAAAGAAAGTGAAGGAAATCAGAATGGAAATGAGAAAAATGGTAAAAAAGGGCGTCCTAAAAGTCCCTGTGACCCAATAGAGAGTGAACCGTATGTTAATATAGAGATAGTCAAGTATGGACGAGACCCTAATAATACATTTAGTTCTGGTAAGCTAAGTTTTTAATACAAATGCTTAAAAGTCCTTGTGGCTTAGAGTTTATAAAATGCGTGTTGGCTTTAAAAATCTGTAGAGACAAGAAACATTTTTATTTTGAAGATAAAGGTGTAAACTTATGTAGACTGCAGTTTAAAGTATAACTAAAGTATTTCTAAGCTAAGATATTCGTTTAAGGTACAATCGTAAGAGTAGCATGTGGAAAGGGTTATGGACTGAACCTTGAGGCGAATGCAACAGCTAAATGTGTTAGAGGGAGATGGAAGCCAGAAAAGCCTGTGTGTGAAGTTTGTAAGTAAAATATAATATATCGAAAAGGTACAAACGTGTTGATTATTTCCAATATAGTCTAGTATGTACCTACATTTACAATTACTTCAACGCGATGACATTATTTCTTGAATCTCGCTTTAATATTCAATTATCTTCCTCCTCATGAGTATCAATAACTATTTTTCTATTAACACATTTATATTGTCAAATATATAGGAAATACATAACACAGATTTTTCAAGTTCATTTTAATTACATATAATATATACTAAAAAACTAAGTGTACCTTGATTTCAGAAGTACTAATGGATTACACTAAACACTAGCTGAAATATAGAAACAATACATTAAATACTAAGACAATATATTATGTATAAGCGTTATTGTAATCTGTAGTATAAGACTCCTAATATTTGTTCATTAGTAGTGGTTTTACTTAAATCTTCAAATTAGTAGGCATGTTCTTTGATAAATTGCATTTTGATTCATGCACTTTACTATGTTTTATTTGTATAATGTTTTTGTTGTTATCATTAATTTCCTGATCTGCAAATCTCTGTATTTGAATTATATTCTAAATGAAAATATTTTTATGTATTATTGTAACATTGGGCATATTATTGTTATCATGTTGTAAATGAATTTTGTTTACTAAATCACTCTGCTATTCCAACAGAAAGTTTTTAGAATTTGATACGAATATAAAATGACGTACTCCGTTTGATTGTCATTGCTCAAGAGCATCTCTAATCCAATTATCAGTATTGAGGGTCAGGGTCATAACATTGGTCTTTCACGATCCGTTTTGACTTTCGTTTTACATTAACTAGACTGTCTTTGTCGATACTAATCATCCATTTAAACATTACATTTCAAGTCATATAAATCTCTATTTAATCGGAATACTGAAACATATTTCTTGTGGTGACATAAGGAACCATTACTATAACAATTATTTAATACCGTCTTTCCAGTACCATGCCACGTGCCTCCCACTGAATATGGAATCTACACTATGTCTCCAAACGGGAACTTAGGCAGTCTTATTGCCGGCACCAATAGAGATGATGACAGAGAGCTCAATGAAACAGATCCAGTTCCTAATGGACAGATAGTACATTTCTCCTGTGAATATGGGCAAGTATTTTGAAACAGCATCACCATAGACGACATTTCAGAGACCAACAATTATTACTTATACAACAATTTATCAGGCAATTGATTTTAACCTATTATAAAAATCCTTTTTCAGATATAATGTACAAGGACCGACGAACTTACGTTGTTGGCTTGGTGAATGGGCAGTCACCAGTATGCCTGAATGTGTGGCAGGTAATTTGATTAATAGTTCTAAATTTAAAATTGTAAATAAAGAATATAGATAACGTAAAATTATTCTAGCATAAATAAAACCAAGATATACAACTAAATCTTTATTCAGAATCACTGTTAATAAGATAATATATACTAAATCATACTTATATTTACAGCTCCGTGCGAACTGCCCCTGCTAACAGGCGCGACATACGAGGCTGGTTATCGCGCGGGTCTAACAGTTGCCCACGCATCATCTGTTGGCATATCCTGCGAGCCCGGACGATCACCACCAGCAACACTCAACTGTCATTTGGGCAGATTACAGCCAACTGTACATGAGTTTTGTAGACCGCAGCGTAAGTTCTTTAATTGTTTGAAACTTAACCACGGCGGTTTCCTACAGAAGATATAATAGTAATCTAATTCCCTGCAATATAGGATAAGAACGATTATTATAAATCAAGTGTTAAATTTTTTATAATTCCAGTAAACGTGACACGACCCTGGATAAAATCAAATTTCCAAAGCGGCTCTGATATTGTGAGAGGAGATATTTCAGAGTTGGAACCTGATTTACAAGAAGGGGCAATACCCTGCGCCCCTCCCGAGAGGTATAAAATCTCTTTGCTACAATACATGGATAAAATACCTTTCAGGGCCTAAGAATCTTTCAATTATGTTAAAAAGTTTTAGCCTATAACCATGTATGAAAGATTCTTCGGCGAGTTATTGTAAGACGCTTTCATTGTAGCTTTCGTGGTTTGTTTGATCCCAAAAAAATTAAAGAATTATAATATTTGGAAATCCTCGCTCGCATTTCACCCGGTTAATTTGCGGACTTAATGCTAAGCATAAGCAAATTGTGTTCAACTTTGGGCGCATTTTGCTTGGTCACAGCCCAAAATTATGGGAAGACAAAAAATAATATTTTTGCAAAGTCTGCGTTTCTTATTTGCTGGCTGGAAAGACTGAAGGGAACACAGGCGTTCAGGGATGCGAAGCCCTGGTGAGAGCCTTCTAGGTTCGGACTTTTGCTTTTATAACGTTTATCATCTTTCTAATCATCAAATTCTAGATCATCAATTATTGGACGGAGCATAGGTCCTAAGCTATTAAACGTAGAACTGTGTGCGTCAGGTATTAAACCATACTTATGAACTGCGTAACAACTTAGCATTGTAATTTTCTTCTTCCACAGAATTGTTATTCCCGAATCATGACTAACCTCTGTTTTTATCACAAAGTTGTTTTGTCTAGAAATATGTATCTCCGAAGAAGCAATGTTTGCCCCAAAAGTTGAAAAACATAGTTCTACGTTAGAGTTTTCATCTTCATCATCACCACCGGATCCGGTGATTATTCTCTATTCTTCGATTTTACTAGTTACGACCGTGAAATCCTCTGGTGGCAGGGCTTAGTTCAAATGTATCGGGAGTTTTTCGCTTTTTCCTTTCTGTCTTGGCCGAGCTTACATTTTTTTGCAATTTTTTGCAAGTGTGTAGTGCATGCTTTACAAACTTTCTTGGCTCAAAGTTACACCTTGTAGTATACTATTAAAATTTCGTACTTTTGTAGGGTACAAGGCACTTTGATATATAGAGATGGCTCTGACGTAAATGAGACATATGATATCACACACACGTACCCTCATGGTGTGAAAATAACATTTAGTTGCATTGCATCTATAATGGGCGAAAAAACCACTTGGAAAATTATATGCGAAAATGGAAATTGGGTTGGAAAGAGTTTTAATTGTGGTAAGAACTACGCTTGCTTTAAACTTTTAAGAAATTTTGCCGGCGATTTGTTGCAAAATTAAGATATTCTCTTTGGAAAGGTAAAGCTGGTCCATTTCGAGTTGTATCTGTCGGTTTGTGTGTCATTGGACCGAAGTTCAAAAATTAAATAAACCTAAAGATTATACTCCTTAAAATGTTTATTTTCCAATAAAGCTAAATGTAGATATGTTTCAGACGAATTAGATGCTCAAAGCGAAGAACTAATAAGCAACAACACATGCACGTTCCGTAATGAAGAACCTCACGTCGTGTCATTCTTTAATGACCTGCAGATAACGGAAACTGTTGAGTTTCCTCCCGGTGCTGTTATTGTATCTAGGTAAGTAGGATGGCGTTTAAGATTTACGAAAGGTTTCGAGAGACCTTGAAGAAAAGAACACACCATTTCTTAAAAGCCGTTGACTTGCCTCATCTAACATTTTCCATTTCTGATTATATTTTACAAAAGATTTTGGAAAAAAGTTTATTGTTTGATTTAAAATATTAAGAACAAGGTATATTAGGTTTTGGCAGTGAATGGTGGCGGATAGAAGATTAAAAATCTTAGCGCCTTTGAGTTTTTACTTAGCAATTTGTACCAATAAAAAGTTTGCTCTTATACTAAATGCATTTCTGAATTTATATTAAACATGATGAATTATTGAATTAAAAAATTTAGCAATTCAAATCAAAATGTCTGTATTTGTATTTGGTTTTTTATATATAAATATTGTTCCCTTTTTAGATGCAGTGACATTGGAAAGTATGCCTTAACAGGATCGCAGAGCAGACGCTGTATCGGCGGGTCATGGGATGGAATCAAACCAACTTGCTTTGGGCTTAACCAAGAAAATGACTATGCTAGTAAGTTAATATTATACATACAAAATAAATCGAATATAATTTTTTCAATTTCAAAACAAATGGTAACACTCGAAACATATTTTCTGTTGTCGTGCATAAATGAACTTGGTTACCTATATATATATATAAATAAAGTTATTAAAAAAATAATTCCAGAATTTAAAATTATATTAAATAATTATGTATAAGTTTACAATAATACATAGCTTCAATCCGGTAAAAAAGTGGTTTCTTTAAGCTTCAATATACTTACGAAATTTAGCATCCGTGCTTAGGATCCAAATCATCGTCCTTCTTATTAGACTACTATTGAAGTTGTAACAAATAAGTAATTTGCAGTGGAAAAACCCCCAACAATACTTTTCCGACATTCTAACGGACCCATAGCTCAAACAAATGATGGGAAGCTGTTGGTGTACCCGGGAACTGTGCTACACATGGAGTGTCTATGGATGAGGAGGTTCGGAAACCCCAAGTGGAATGTGACTCACTTTATCCCCGAGTAAGTTCCGATATATAGCTCTCTTAAAGGTTAGATCCACTTATTAGCTGGATATTTTATTTATTCGATAATTCGGTTCGATTCCATATTACGTCACGCCAATTATATTGTAAATAATTGTTAAGTGAAAATTCTTTAGTGAAGATGTTAAACATATAGCAATTAACTACCTATTTCACTAAATGCTTAGATCGAAGACCCAGGCCTTTTCACAATGTATGGATAAAGTACCAAATAGCTATGCAACACATAAATTATTCGAAGGATAAAAGTTCCGAATAAGATACTTCGCGTTTCATGACGAATAGCGCTATCTGACAGTCGTGAAACGCAAAAATACTGTTTATCCTACCAATAAGTAATAAATAGCTTATTTGGCATATATCCGGACATTGTGAAACAGACCCTTAATATCTTTACAATAAAAGGTATTGTAAAGGTTTTTATTTTTTATTAAAATATATATTGCATAGGTTCAAAATAAAAATTATCCAAGGTTTTAATATTTTAATTTATTTACGAACACCATGTACAATTTTACCTATAGTTGCTATATTAATCATAATAAAAATACAAATCTTATGATTTAGGGCAGATAAAGACGGTTGATAAGTAATTGATAAAGTATTCTAACGTTAACAAAATAATGGTTTTCTAGTTCAGAGAGGAAATACACCGAAGGCTGGAGCACAGACCCAGGACGAGATAGTCAGCTAGAATACCGTATCAGCATTATGAACGCGGAGAAGGAGGACTCAGGGATATACCGGTGCGAGACACCTGCGAGGCAGAGTCATCAGGTCGAGATCATCGTGGAAGGTAAGTTTTGTAGCTCTAGTGGCTTTAGTAAAGAGCGAATGATTTTATAACAACTTCTATAACTTTGAACAGGCCTAGACAATGTCAATTGTCAACTCTATATTAGTGTATTTATGTGCAGTTCAAAGAATTGATTTAAGTAAATTTAATAGATTTATTTCAGAGAAACAAAGTTTATATGCACCTTATGTTCATATCCATGTTACCATTTATCTTTATACTGAAATAATTGAAAGCTTAGCGGCTTAAGTATAAAGACGGGATTCGCTCAAACAAAATTGGGGTAACTATAGTAGCAGTATCGGCGGAATCAATCAGTAGCGGAATCAAAATGCCTAATACAATACAATTAAATTATTTAGGGCAATTTGGTATCTACTTGTTTATTTATATATGTCTGCTTGATATATTTGAGATTCGAATGTCTGCATACATCAGCAGTTTAAAAAATCACTATGGACTCTTCTAGATGTCCATTGTCCACCTCTACCCATACGAAGAGGTTTAGTTCCAAGCAGTCTCGACACTCAGCTGGGAAGTGAGATCACCTTCTCCTGCGCGAATGGAAATGCTTTACTTGGAGCGTCTACCTTGTTCTGCAGGGCTTCGGGAAATTGGAGTGCACCTTTACCTGTTTGTGAAAGTAAGTAGTTATTTGACAGAGATAATAATACACTAAACATTATATGCCCCGTCGTTATTTTTAATTCCTCGTTAATTTCTAATATATAAGCTGTATATTTAAAATGAAGTTTTGGAGCTTCTTTAGGACACCGATATATAGATATATAATACAAAATATAACTCACATAAATCTTCCAGATTATTTTAATTTTTCATACAAGGTACATTAATTATTTGACTAAACAAGCAAACACTGAAATTAACCTTAATTATTTATAATCAACAGTACTTATAAGAAAATGGAGAATACTAAATTTGGTTATATTTTAAGACTATAGCCATTTTTGGACCATCTGGACTCTCCAGATTAATTTACTGGCTGGGACATGTGTATAACTTTCTCCATATACAGATTAGGTTTCGTCTAGGCTATGAAGCTTATCCCAGTACCTCTTTCAGCCTCTAATAGCAGAGTTCGCAAGCCAGATTTTGGCTACAACATGAAACGCGTTCGTCAGGAGGAAAGAACTATGTCAAAGTATCGGGGTAATGTACTGTTGTAGAGTGGATCTATTCGTCTTCCAAGCACGCTTATCCTTCGGACCCTAACAACTAATACGACTTCAGTAATGGACCAACGATACACCTTATTATAACCAATTACCCTCTCTCACAAATACCGTGCACAGGCGTATACTTTCTCGTTCCTAACTTATTAACAATTCTCCTTTCTTGTTTGACAAAAAATCTGTAAGGTATATGTAGGCTTCTTGTTGCCCGTACAAGACAATGGTAAACCAAGGCAAGAACTTCGTTGTCACAACTTCTGTATATACTCTTTGTCTATGCCCATGTCTTTAACTCTATATCTTCTTCTTCCTATGTGATGATAAAATACTATCTGTAACACTATTTTTCGATTTTCTATAACGATTTAACTATATTAATTACGTTTAAGAAGGAATCAAGCTCTAAAGACATGTTCAGGTGTAGAATGCGGTGATGTGGTCCACGACACTCCAATAAATGATGGGGAAAGAAGACCCAGGGTTGCGGTGGTATCTCGAGGTGTTGGGGGTCGGGCAGCCTTCTCATGCCCCCCGGGCTGGGCACTGAATGGACCGACTGAGACCGTATGCCTACCTGCTGCAGATTGGGCCAAACCTTTCCCTGTTTGTCGAGGTGAGTCACATCTCGTTCGGTTTGTTATCGGTCAAATGGCCACAGAAACTTCTTCTGAAACAGCTTGAAAGGAAAGCTTGAAACGAAGATAAATCCCAAATTTTCTGGTATTTCTGATTAATTTTCTGGGTTCTTTTAAAACGATCATAAATCACATTTCAGCTTGATAAAAAGGTGTCTTAAGTTGTAGAAATTTCTAGAAGCATTTCACCCGTATTACCGGGTATATTTACCCGATATAATCAATATAACCTACTAATAATAATAATCGATTTATATATTTCAGCGTTGAGGTTATAACTTATAAGTATGTAGTAATCATGAACATCTTGTTTTATCTTTTATCGCAGAGGTATCCTGCCCCGCCCTTCCACCCCCTGCATCAGGATACGTGCTAGGTCGTGCTCCATACCGCGCTGGAGATGTCCTGCAATTCCACTGCAACCCAGAACACACCCTTCACGGCAGACCCATTCTGGTGTGCCAGGACAGCGGCAGGTGGAGTGACAAGCCCCCCACTTGTAAGTATAACGACAGTAAGTATTAATTGATGTTGGTACTTACATTATGACCACTTCATTGTATTTTCAATTTATTTTGTTTTTTTAGTCGTTCATCTGGCACTAATGTTTTATCCAGAAGTTCCACGGTAATAAAGTACACAGAATTGAAGTTAATAATTGTAATGTTTTAACAACAACCCGGCAACACTTCTTCCTTCATCCTTCGTATTTTATTATGAAGGAAGAAGTAAGAATATATTTTAAATTTTACTGTTTAGTTGCTTTTGTTTTTTATAAGTTGGTATAAAACAAATTATGTTTTTATTTGAGAAATTTTGTTCTTCGCATATACGCTAAAAAAATATTTTAAGCACTTCGAGTACATTATAGAGTACTTTGGAATCATCTTTATAATTTTACAGGCGCTCAAGCGTGCACATATCCGGGAACGACAATATCCGGTCGAATGTCATCTGTCAAGTTCTATTATAAGATCGGGGAAACTGTCTCCTTTACCTGTGAACCTGGATATAGAATCAAGGGAGCGCCAATGTTAAGATGTCTGAAGTGAGTTTATGCTTATAATTGTACTGTTTGAAAATCAAGCCGTATTCGATATCAACGACAATAAGTTTGGTAGACACAAAAGATTGCAATTTACCCCAGTAATGTATGTTCCAGCTTAAAATGTTAAATATATATATGGATTTGACACATGGAAGTCATAAATTGCGCTAAGTTTCGACTGTAAATCTTACCCAAAGACTGATATTACATGTAATTAATGTTATTAGTCAAATACTGTTTAATTGTTTATGAAATCTAACAAAACTATCATGATTTACTTACTTCTAAACCACTTACAAAGAATACACAATACACAATAAAAATTAAAAAGGAAAGTTAATTTTTTTTTAAGGCTTGAACAGTGCTCAAATCGGTCAACTAGCCCTAGTTTAAATTAAATTGTTGGAAGAACTGTTGCTCATATGCATTTGAAAAAAATATATATTGTGGGTTGAAGCCTACTGTATCGATTGATAAAATCAAAAAAGATAAAAGCAATACCAATTTCCCAAAAAAAAATTTACCATCGAACCGTAGATTAGACATAAATTACAAATTCGCTCCAAAACGGTTTATGCGATTTATTTTAATCTTACACGTATTATTAGATATAGCATATATTATTATTTTGATAAAAAAAAATTTGTATTAATTCGTTTCCTGGGCATGGAAAGTAATAAAAGGTAAATAAACTCAAGCGCAATGGGCTTCCTCCCGCAATTTCACACCCGCGAGCCCTGCATGCGGCCTGTCTTCAGTCCACCTCAACGCTTTGCGACGGGAGGACTACGCTTGTGTGTCGAAGCCAATAATAATTAAATATTTGCGTATTTTAGTTTTTACCCGCGGATTTTTTTAGAAATGCCAAAATATAAAAAGAAATATCAAGTGAGGCGAGGACATGAACTTCGGAAATTATTGTATGTTATAAGTATATGTATATAAGTACCTACCCAAACAAAACTCAAATTTAGAGTTGTCAAGTTTCAAGTGCAACTTGTACAACCAAGTAAAATAAGTTGCTGAACCTGATACCTGATAGAATCTGAAAGTGGGTACTGGATCTCGAGGATGGTAAGCAGTAGACATACCGTCATTGAGCTCGTTGTAATCAGCTCAGCGAGACGATACTAGAAATGTGACTAAATGAACCTGATGATGGACTCCGAAGGTGGGTACTGGGTCTCGAGGATGGCAAGCAGTAAACATACCGTCATTGAGCTCGTTGTAATCAGCTCAGCGAGACGATACTAGAAATGTGACTATATGAACCTGATGATGGACTCCGAAGGTGGGTACAGAGTCTCGAGGATGATAAGCATTAGACATACCATCATTGAGCTCGTTGTAATCAGCTTAGCGAAACGATACTAGAAATGTGACTATATGAACCTGATGATGGACTCCGAAGGTGGATACTGAGTCTCGAGGATGGTAAACAGTAGACATACCGTCATTGAGCTCGTTGTAATCAGCTCAGCGAGACGATACAAGAAATTTGACTATATGAACCTGATAATGGTCTCCGAAGGTGGGGACCGGATCTCGAGGATGGTAAGCAGTAGACATGCCGTCATTGAGCTCGTTGTAATCAGCTCAGCAAGACGATACTAGAAATGTGACTATATGAACCTGATGATGAACTCCGAAGGTGGGTACTGGATCTCGAGGATGGTAAGCAGTAGACATACCGTCATTGAGCTCGTTGTAATCAGCTTAGCGAAACGATACTAGAAATGTGACTATATGAACCTGATGATGGACTCCGAAGGTGGATACTGAGTCTCGAGGATGGTAAACAGTAGACATACCGTCATTGAGCTCGTTGTAATCAGCTCAGCGAGACGATACAAGAAATTTTACTATATGAACCTGATAATGGTCTCCGAAGGTGTGGACTGGATCTCGAGGATGGTAAACAGTAGACATACCGTCATTGAGCTCGTTGTAATCAGCTCAGCGAGACGATACAAGAAATTTGACTATATGAACCTGATAATGGTCTCCGAAGGTGGGGACCGGATCTCGAGGATGGTAAGCAGTAGACATGCCGTCATTGAGCTCGTTGTAATCAGCTCAGCGAGACGATACTAGAAATGTGTTATATGAACCTGATGGTGGACTCCGAAGGTGGGTACTGGGTCTGATTGACTCTGATTTCATTTTCGGGCTTAGATATAACATGCTGCACTCGTAGGTTTCAGAACCAAGAAAAATATTTAAAATTTCAACTGGAAGACGAATCGTTGAAATTGATTATTTTTTCAATAAACTCAAAGAAATATAGTGGTATTATAGTAAATATTACCTAATATTTATTTAATATTAAATATTAATAAGTTCATATAGTCACATTTCTAGTATCGTCTCGCTGAGCTGATTACAACGAGCTCAATGATGGTATGTCTACTGCTTACCATCCTCGAGATCCAGTACCCACCTTCGGAGTCCATTATCAGGTTCATATAACACATTTCTAGTATCGTCTCGCTAAGCTGATTACAACGAGCTCAATGATGGTATGTCTACTGCTTACCATCCTCGAGATCCAGTACCCACCTTCGGAGTTCATCATCAGGTTCATATAGTCACATTTCTAGTATCGTCTCGCTGAGCTGATTACAACGAGCTCAATGACGGTATGTCTACTGCTTACCATCCTCGAGACCGAGTACCCACCTTCGGAGTCCATCATCAGGTTCATATACTCACATTTCTAGTATCGTTTCGCTGAGCTGATTACAACGAGCTCAATGACGGTATGTCTGCTGCTTACCATCCTCGAGATCCACTACTCACCTTCGGAGTCCATCATCAGGTTCATATAGTCACATTTCTAGTATCGTTTCGCTAAGCTGATTACAACGAGCTCAATGATGGTATGTCTAATGCTTATCATCCTCGAGACTCTGTACCCACCTTCGGAGTCCATCATCAGGTTCATATAGTCACATTTCTTGTATCGTCTCGCTGAGCTGATTACAACGAGCTCAATGACGGTATGTCTACTGCTTACCATCCTCGAGACCGAGTACCCACCTTCGGAGTCCATCATCAGGTTCATATACTCACATTTCTAGTATCGTTTCGCTGAGCTGATTACAACGAGCTCAATGACGGTATGTCTGCTGCTTACCATCCTCGAGATCCACTACTCACCTTCGGAGTCCATCATCAGGTTCATATAGTCACATTTCTAGTATCGTTTCGCTAAGCTGATTACAACGAGCTCAATGATGGTATGTCTAATGCTTATCATCCTCGAGACTCTGTACCCACCTTCGGAGTCCATCATCAGGTTCATATAGTCACATTTCTTGTATCGTCTCGCTGAGCTGATTACAACGAGCTCAATGACGGTATGTCTACTGCTTACCATCCTCGAGACCGAGTACCCACCTTCGGAGTCCATCATCAGGTTCATATACTCACATTTCTAGTATCGTTTCGCTGAGCTGATTACAACGAGCTCAATGACGGTATGTCTGCTGCTTACCATCCTCGAGATCCACTACTCACCTTCGGAGTCCATCGTCAGCTGATGATGATGACTCGGTTTCGGTATTTTAGCAATACTGACATTATAAAGTTTTAACCTCAGAACGAATTAAACATGTAAAAAAATCATGTAGGTATGTACTAGTTAAATAATTGGCAGCCACCATTTTTTCTAGACCAATATTTATTCATAAATTTTTATATTTAGCTAATAATTGGTTTCGTATTCACGTAGTTTTGTTAGACTATTCACTATTTTGTTAGACTAGATGGCGTTAGTAAATTATTGTTTGTAGTAGAGGTCAAATCCTCAAAGTCATCGGCGTATGTTAGAGTCTTAATGTTTGGCCGTGTACCGTTTCGTTGTTGTATTGGGATATTTTTTTGTGTAGCGAAGAAACCACCAACTCTGGGGTCACCGGTATTTACTAAGCGTCAATTTAAATCTTTATTTAGCGACTGTGCACTGGAACCCCACGGCCCAAGAGTCTCTACTTCAAAGGGAACAAAATAAAAGTCAAAGGAAAGACTTATATTTGAGCCGTTTATTATGCGAAATAGTTAGTTACAGAAATGAGCCTGACCCATGTAATTTTTAGATAAAAGCTGTAAAAAACTAATACGTAACGCCTTTTTTTACAGAAATAGGAAATGGTCCAACGCCATCCCACTCTGCACACCAATATCAAACTACACATCGCCAGATTCCATAGCCATGTTGAACGGTGACATAGACGCAATGCTGTCAGACGGCGCCATCTTGAACACAGACATATCTAAAATTGAAACGCCCGCCATTTTGTCTCCACAGAGTCTAAAAGCCGCCATGACACGAGTAGCTGCGACTAGGCTTTTACGTAGAGCGCCCATAGAAACTGTTAAAAATAGAATTTATAGGGTAAACCGAATTCTACGGAGGGATACGGGAAGATAATTATTATTTCTGGGTAATTTTATTTAAGCAAGACCGGTTATTGCCAAGTACTTTAAAGTTTCTTAAAATCACGAAGATACGGGGAAAAATACAAACGGGGGATAAGAAAAAGAGCAAATATGCTTCAGGCTTACCTTAACCTGTTTCTACATATTTAATTAAGGCAAACGCAACTGCAATAAGTATAATTTTAAACAATATTTAAACTATCTGAACTAACTAATAAAAATATACAAACTTCTTGGACCTATAAAACTGAGCCAGAAAAATAATGACTTTATGCGTTGAGTATTATGTTACAGTGTAGCCCCCAGCCCCAATTGTAACGACTATTTTCACATGACATGGTGTTTTAAGTAAATTATATAATCGCTGTTACATAGTAAACTTTTGAATAAAGAAGTCATAAAACACATACTTAATTCGGAACCACTGAATGCGTCGTCTAACGAATAAATCATGAAGTATTTATTACAAGTTCTTCTGATTCCTAAAAATCAATAATATTATTGTTATTATAATATTTGGTCACAAATGACTTATTTATAAATATATTTAAATTTAAATTAAGTAGATATTTTATTTTTCATAGCGGTTTGAAAAAGTTTAAAGGTTAAAAGGTTTATGTTTAATAACAGCATTTTGACTGAAGTTCTTGTATCTATGGTCACATTAAAAAATATTTGCTATACGCGGTTTTTTAACTAACTATTTAAATATTTAGCGATCTTTTCATAACAATTAAAATGTATATAAGCCAAAGACATAGAATAGGTCATATCAATTATAACTGTACTTAATAATTTATATTCCTATACAATTTTAATAAGTAAATTGTAGTTATAAGTAGACGTAGACAATCAAAGAATAAAAATATTTAATTTTTTATATTAATATTTATTTAAAAATAGTGATTTGCTCAAATTTAAACTTTTATATTGTATATAACTCGGCTCAATATAATTATTTCTAGAATCTTCCGTCATTACTAATTACTATAAAAAATCTTGTATTAGTAAGAGTATCGAAATGTTAAAGAATTTTCCTAGTGACAAATACTGTATTGTAAAGACTTTATTTTATCTATGTACAAGTATTTAGCCTGAACGCACATACGTCAAATAATTCGAGCATTCCATTTTAAGTACTTAAGTACGGAAAAATCAACTGTTTTTCGTTTACTTAAAATTGTCAGATGTAAATTTTTTTCATACTAAATCTGATGTATGAGATTTAATCTCATTTTAGCGTAAAAGGCATATCACTTTACTTATTTATATTCAGGTATCTAACAAGATATAATTTCTTGTTAGTAAAACTAATTATTGTGAATAAATAATTAAGAAATATTTTGTGTTTTATTTAGTATCAGAAATAGAGTTTTTATATGAATATTTGTTTTATTCGTTAAGTTACCATAACAAAAATATAATACTATTCAGGTGGTTAATAATTACAGTAATTACTAATAATATCACCTAACAATATCTAGTGAAAAACGCACGCATTTTTGCCTAGAATGTGGTAGTCTACTTACCTGTCAATCAGTAATCTCATTCAGTGCGGGTGATAACGTATTTACTAGAAATACATTGCGTTGTTTATTGATTACTACTAATGTATGTAACAGTGAGCCCGCAATGTATCAGTACTTATAACAATGTTACGCTGTTCGCGCACCGTTGCATTCAGAAATGTCAATCGTAAAATGGAATGCCTGCGACTGTTTTATCTGCGCCTCACTCCTCAGTTAAACGCGCGCTGTTATTGACGCGGTACGCGTCGTGGCGCCATTTTTACGAAAATTCGAATGTTTTTAAATTCAAAAGAGACTTTATAAATTATTTACGCAGTGTTTCACAATTAATCCGATAAACTAATGTGTTAAGTTATTAGTGTTGTGTAAAAACTGATAAGCAAACCAAAAATCCTCCGATAAAGGTAGGTTAATCACAAAACTCATTGTAATAATTAAGATAATGTTAAGCTTCGAATGCACGTTTTTCTAGTTCTATGTCGGCAAATAGATGACGTACTTGTATAATAAGATAATAGTTTTTACTGGTGTGCACGGTGCACCTACTTAGAGAACAATGCTGCAATTTAGTGTAGTTTTTGCTATGCTTTTCTAAGTGCACATTGCACGTTCATCGCTAATCACAAATTCTTTTTCGTAATCCCGTATAGCAACAGTCAGTTCCAAATGTTCATATTTTCAAATTTGATTCGTAACTAATGTTAAAAGTGTGTCAATCGAATAAATAAGTAAATAAGAAAAAGCGAATAAATAAGTAATATATAAATATATATAATAGCTAGGCAGGTATGAGAAGTTTATTTTATTCCCTATTTGCGATACCTTATTCCCATGACAAAAAACTATGGTTGAAAGCGGTAGCAGGAAACAAATGGAAAAAGAGCCCTGGACAGAATTTGTTGTAAAATGATATATAGGATGCAGGTAGGTATAGGATAACAAGAAAAATATATAATTAAATGTAAAACGTCTATTAAAAATTAATCGGGCTTTTATTATTATTATTCTCTTAATTTAAAAAAACCTCGATAGAACCCTCATCTACATCTACGAAACATTGACTTTCCCGAAATAAAAAGTATTACACCGGCAGTTAAACATAATCAAGAGCTTCACCACTGAGCCACTAATTCCTAGTCACATTATGCCTTTTAAAATAATACTTTTGCAAATAGCAAACTCGATAATACTAGGATGTCCTAATTAGCATATACCCTCTAACAAGTTTAACTTAATCCTTTTAGCTTCTTTGTTTGCGGCGTTAAAAGAAATAGGAAATATATACACCATACCTATAACAGTTTATGTATTATTTACTTTATTACACTATACCGTGTGATGCCGTTTGAAAACGCTAGGGGAAACATAGATCAATAGAGAATTTATATTTCATCAGTTTTCTAATAGCAAGGAACTTAAAATCTGTAAACAAGAAACAACAAAACCTATTGATGTAGGTGTAGGACGTAGTAAATTTACGTATTTATACTAATAAGTATTTAGAGATAGATTAATCATACACTTCTGTAATTTTATTTAAAAAAAAACAATGTCTTTCACAAATCACAATACATAATACATTAAATTTGATTGTTTAGTGTGATTGCCAATAATTTATTTAAAACCCAAAAATATTTTTACTGTCAATATGGTCACTATAAAATGTAGTTATGTTAGCTAATTACGTAATAACTTAAGACAGAAGCTCCCTTAAGTAGAGAATTAATTAACCGACTTGGTATTACATACATGGATCACACAACTTTTTACGGTAGAACTGAGTTGCGAGAGTTTTTTTTACAAGTTATACTTTTAATGGCATTTGTATATACTTTGAGATATGTATGTAGTTTATTTTGTGTAAACAATGTATTAGGCAAAGATGAGATGTGTGTCTTAAAAATAATTGAAAAACGTAGTTACTAGAAAAATAGACCAAGTTGAAGAATATTAATATTTTTTAACGACTTCAAAGAAACTAAATGAGTTTTCTGATGATTTTTCGTTACAATTTAGTACGGTTATCGACTTCTTGGGATATATATTTATTTATTAATTAACACTTCGTTACCATAATTTACATAATTATACATGTAACAAACATAAACAGGTTACATAAAGTAACCAGGTTACAGGCGGTTATATATATATATATATATATATATTCTACTTATATATATATATATATATAAGTAGTAGCTGATCACGACGCAGAGGAAAATGATTAAAAAGAAGAATTATATATTTTAAACACTGCGAGATATTCTCCAAGTACAACGTGTACAGTGGTTATTTAACACTAATTTGTTTTGTTCTTGTTAATCTTTTACGGCTTCGCACTTTCCTTGTTCACAAGGTATTAGCTTTCGATATTCTATACCGGTCTGAAATACTAGGATTCATAATAATATGTTATTCTAGCAACTTTACTTAAATATAACGCACGCATAACTTGGCAAGTCGGCGCAGGAGGGCAAAATTGAAGCATTGAAACAGGAAGACAAATAAATCATCACGTTTCTCCTAAAATCGAATGTAAATGATATTGTCTCAGTTCCCAGTGGAGTAGTGGTACCCAGTGAATTAAATTCTTCTTATAGTGCCATCTCCATGCGAAGTTTGGTGATCATCATGGCTAGTTTAATTACATTAGTATAGTTTTTTTTTAGTAATTTATTTCTGATTCTAAATGGAGTTTGTAACCCGGTTAGCTAAGGTTATCTTAAAGCTAGTATAGTAGTGTAACTATCATGTCATGTATTTCACAAATGATTATGTTTTAAATAATTTATATGGGGTTAAAAGCATGAGCTATTTTAAGGTCAGGATCGTTAGCCGTTTTTTATGGATATGAAACACATTGTTTGGTGCTGGGTAACCTCTGGCTTTTATTGATTAAAACATAATAACTAAGATCAGGGGTAGTGGGGTTGCGACGCTGAAATAACAAAAAAACTAACTTGACGTATTTGAAGTGTTCGTAAATTTTAATTACACTTGTTATTGCACATTACCGGAAACGAGATTGTTAAATTACAATCTATGAGTGTGGTAAAAAGTATTGGTCTCATTTTGGCTTCAAGTGTGCGATAATTGTTTACATTTTGTTAATGCTTTTAATTATTAACTTAAATTGTATGAGTTAAGGTTTAGTTTTATGAGTTACTAAAATTAAGACGGGTATCTCGCTCGTATATATACTTATCTACATATAAAGTTTAAGTTTCTCGTGTAAATAAAATAGTTTTTTGTAATGAGAAATAAAGTTCTTTAAACGTAACTATTTTACATTAATTATTTACATATTATTAGGTTACATAACTATTGATTCGACAAGTTTACCAATATATTAAGGCGGTCCAAACAAGTGAACCGGCAGATATCGTTACATTTAAAAGCACAATATTTATTAAATTACCTGTAAAAAATAATTGAATGTTGATGGCGATTTGAGGTGATTCACCTAAGTCGCAATTTGATTCGTCACGACCGACTTGCAATTAAACTGTTACCTTGAACCCATACTTAAAATACACAACACGTAACCAATCACCACAAGTTATGTATTATGGAGAATCGTGCTAACTAAACGTTACCTAATTGTTATTATTCGTTTGCAATTGTAAATGTTATTCTTTCAAAGACAATATTTTTGCCGGCTTATGCAACTCTAATGCAAATTGTTCATTTAGCATTGTTATACATATACTGGAAACTAACACCTAACAGGATATATTATTTGTATAAATATATAAATTATCATCCAATAATTTTAACAAAAATATTCTACACAGACATTGGGGATCGAAGGCTGTTTTAAGGCACAGAATGCTGATCACCTACTTGCCTCTTAGAAAAGATAACATATACAGAAGTCTAATAGATTCTAGCGCTATTATATTTATTCAAAAAAGGTTTTTATAATGGTTATGGCTTTAGTTGCAACCATCAAATAGTTTCCTGTGTTATTGATGTTTTCTCCTGTGTTACGAAGTTACTATGCCTGGTGAAGTTTGTGGAAGTGTATTGTTCCACCATTAAACCTTCTACATACCACCTACATACTTTCACCCATTAAACTGCTAAGCTTCATGCTTAGAATTTTCATTCCTTCCAGTTATGGCGTAAAGAGAGAATGATACCTTCTTGCCCTCGCCTTTTCAGTCTCATTGTGTGTATCGCGTCGCGTCGCGGATATTTATCAGTATTTTACATATTTTTAGTGTTACTAGTTTAGCAAGAATTGTTGATTAACTTACGGGTACCAAGAAACATGAGGCTTAAGTCTAAACTTTTGGACGTACCGCGCGCACATTCCAACTTGGCTAGCAAAGCGCCACTCACGCGAGAAATACAGATAATCAACAAAATTTCTATTGAGGTAGACCTATTTGTATGTACACTGGCTGAGTTCACAAGAGTTGCTTGCTATATTGTTAGTTATAAGATTTAGGCATATAAGTTTAATTTTTTAATGTTTCTATGTAGGATAATTGGTGTGGATATTATTTTTGAGTTCTATCGAATAAGTGGTAACTGTTAAGGTAGAATAATGTAGTGGAAATAAATAAATAAATAAAACTTATTTTGCTAAGTTGTTATACATTTAAAACAACAGCAATAATTACATCTTTTCACGGTCGCCGCGTATCCTCGCGACGACCTTGCTAAAGTTTCCTCTTCTGTGAGACGACTGAAGTCGCTCAACCATCACAAAAACTGTTTACTTAGCAGCCTGAAGTCAAGTACATAAGCTACTTATCTTTATCAATCTCCTTCCCTCCTCATAATTTACTAGGTAGTTTTTGAATCACTTAACGATGTTGTAACTCATGATGTGGTTGGGGTATGATCAGAACCAGGATTCCTTGTCTGAGTACGTAATATAGCTGTGAGTAGGTATATTGTCACGCTGTCAGTAAAATAGTCCACATTCTTCATAGTTTAGAGCGAAATTTTAGCGATATTTTCATAGGGACTAAATTTTCATCATATTATTTTTATATGTTATATATATAATTATTCAAAATATATTTGGTTTTTTGTATAATTAATATAATTTTATATATATTATTCAAAATATATTTAGTTTTTTGTTAACTTATATATTGAAAGTGTTAACTGGTATTGGCGTTTATTTCTTAATCTGTGATCACGCCCAAGGGGGCGATTTGATAGTTCAGGGGGCACATTAGTTTTTTTTAAATAATTATTTGTAATTTAAGTTTTTTATTAGGTATGTTTTAACTTTTAACAAATACTTAATGTGTTTCTTTAAAAATTTCCAAGTATTTTCTTTCAAAACCTGTCATTAAAGTTAGTCTCAACTTTGCAACTAAATCATATATATTAAAAAGTATGTATGTTGCATAGTCAAAAAAATTTAGTACGGCTAAAGTGGGGCATTGGACAATTGCCTCACAATATTTTGTATATGGAATGCGCAATAGATATTCGTGTTCTACAGAATACCACTACTCTTTTGGATAAACGCCGTTATAAATTTTAATAATGTTTATACAGTACAAACCTTATATAGTACAAACTACAGTGTATGTATACGAGTAGATGTAGTACGGAAATGGTAATTTTACGGAGCACACAACATCGATTATTACAAAGTCAAGGTTAGTAATGTTTTTGCTATTTCCACAACAATTTACTCAATTAAGCTAAATTTATTATTTCTGTTTCTGTTGAAATGTGGTTTTTATAACAATGTGTAATAAATTAAGTTATGTCTAAATATTTTATAATAAACATGACTATAATATATAAAGTATATATTTTCACAAGATATGTAAAATAGGTATTCAAGACTGTAATCTACAGTTTTATTTACATTTGTACATTCACATAAATATATTTTTACATAACACGCATTTATATGGATTCTATGTAAATTTCCACCGATTTTAGTACATTAATCCCCCTATATATTTTTTTTAATATCTGTAGTGTGCAATTTATATTGATTTGTCCAGTATAAAGTTTTGCCTAACTTTGCACCTCTTTCAATTGTATTGATATGTATGAAACTAAATAAATAAATTAAATTCCTGTTCCTAGCGTTTGAATTATTCACAAAAAAAGTTTTACGACATTACTCCTACAACGCGATACTACTCCCTATAACGCGGTGGATTATAGGCCCGCGTTATAAGTATTACTGTAGTTCACATCGTGTCTAAAACATGATTACTAGACTAAGGTAATATGTATAGCAACACTGTTGCCAACAAATAATAAAAATATACTTTACACATTTCAATTACAAAAATAACAATAATAAATTGCAAAATGACTATCGTTAAACCATTACAGGGCGTCATAAAAATTAACTACTCACATGCTCACGATGTGTAGTTTAAAGAGTAACAATTTATTCTGGTACGGGAATTTCTTTATCCTTTTATTGTATTTAATACTTCATAAAAAAGAACAATTTAATTATTAATAGAAATAATATATAAAAAAAAAAATTTCTCATTACAAAAATGTTAAACGCATTAATATTGCGAATTTTGGACGGTAATTGATAAAATAATTGCAAACCCACATACTTAATAGACTTCTTCAAATAATTTGTACGCGGCTTCGGCAAGATAAGCAATAAATGATTGTAATATCTGGTTTTGTATAATATGTAGTTAATAACTACATATTCATAGCGATTCATCGACGCGATTTGGAATCTTTAACTTTTTTATACCGCTCCACTTCAAAATCTCTCCCTAATATCTATTTACTACGCCATAGACCATTTTATTATACAGTGGCAACTCATACGAGTTTCGTACCGTAACCTTTCTAGCAATTTCCGATTTTCAATTTCTAGCAATTTTCAAATTACTGAAGTACCTATTTCCCAACTATTTCAGAGTCCTTTAATAACAAAGACTAGCCCTCTGGCATTGAGTGTCCATGATCCACGGTGTCACTTAAAATCAGGAGAGACTCCTGCCCGTTTGCTCCCTGTTCTCCAAAGAAATTATCAACGCAAAATATTTCTACCTCGGCTGCTCACACTCGTATATTTGGGGATACCACTGTATCACGATAGACCGAATCGGATGCTAAAAATAATCTTCAAATACAGAAGGTATAGTTAATTCCTTAATAAAATATGATTAGCCTTAAGAATTTATTTATAACTCTACAATGCGATAGTTGTGTAACTTAATTAGCGTGACATATGACGCTTATTCCAATTCGCTCTGTACTGAGAACATACAGAAATATGTATCGTCTAGGAGACCTGGGGCTGGGGACCTTTGGGGCCTGGTGCCACTGGTTCTCTCTGCTCCAGTGACAAATAACCTTCCGCCATCTTAAATAGCAGCTGACAAATAAACTGTTCTTGTAAAACACTAGAGTCTAGAACTACTAATAATTCCCCGAAAATTTAACAACGTAGCAACCAAACTAACTCTCGGTAATAGTAATGTGTTCGTATATGGGACTATGGAAGTATGGATTATAATCAGGTATTTTCGATCAAGAGCCCATACAAGTGCAGGAAGCTACCATACGTGCTAGCGTCATACTTGTATAGGGATGTGATCCAGCCAAAAATAGTCCCCATTAAATGAAAAAAAAAATATGTGATAATGTATTCGCAATATAATAATATTTTGATGGTAAAATAAAGTAATAAATTAAATAATCCCTCTGCCCTTAGTGCTGGCAATATTTCATAATAGTATTGTCCGTGTAATAAAAGTAATAATGAAACAATCTCTCTATAAGCGGCTCGTAAAGATAACAGCTTCGTCTTGGGTGTCAAGTTTTTTTTATTAAGACCCATATTTGCCTCCACGTGATCAGAGATGTCTAAAGAATTAGAAATATCGTAACACATTTACCGAATTTAATATAATTATTATCAAAGTATTAAATTACTTTAACTTGAACATTATACATACATACATATTACATATATACACATTGATTTGTTGACTACATTTAAATGTTTGAAACTGGTGTAAATAAAATACTCATTTATACGGTATTTGTTGCTTTAGTAACCATTTGTCAATAGCCAGTTACCATGGTTACGAAGACGGGAAATAATATGATAATTTTGAAGTTTCACTTGCCAACCCTATTCCCAATGTCCATACACGCATGACCGTCTGCCTCTCTCGCACATGTCGTTACATCTCGCTCGCACATAACTGTCCAGTCACAGGTGATTGACTAGAACAATGGCTCGAAACAAAAAAACGAATATTTTTTGAAATTGTTTAAATGCACTAAATGTGCAGGTGCCGTTATGAAAGTTAATTTTATCGTTAATGTATTATTAATATTTTCCTTATGAGTTTAAACATATTGCGAGAATCATTCACGGAACACACTTTTCTTGAAAGTTAGCCAGTCTGATGTCGGTAACAAACATCCATATTTCATAGTTTAAGGCATTGGTTTCAAAACCGAAACCGGTATCGGAAAAAAAATATGTTCGGTACTCTTTAAGCGTTTGATTTCAAAAAATCTCTCTAATCTATCATGAGTTCAATGTAATCGGATCGATCAAATCAGTCATATATTATTATATATTATGGATCTCAAACATAGCTACAAAGCTACATGTGTGTCTAAGATCGATGGAAGGATGTATGATTGGGAAGAAAAGAATACTAAAATAAAGAACACTTTGAGAATAACATCTAAGGTAACAGATGTTACAATGAAAATACTTAAATTTATTGCGGCGGGGCACATAGCAAAAGGTCCAGAAAAGTGGAGCAAAACCGGGCTGCAAAATAAAAGGAGTAAGACAACTAAGAAGGTGGATAGTCCTAATTAAAAAAAAACTTGGCAGATCGTGGCATAGTGTAGAGAGAAATGACGGGATTTGGAGGAGGCCTTTGGCAAAAAAGGACATACAGATATAAAAAATAATATTTAAATAGAAACGTGTTTCAATGTAATTAATCTAAATTTAAAATCTATCTTTTCAATGAGCTGAAGCGTAGGACGGGTCTTAAATACGACTTATGGTATGATACCATTCATTTCACATCTTCAAAGACTACTTGAAAATACAAAAGAATTCTGACTTAAATTTCACAATTATATCTGTGTTTAAGGGTTAGGATGCCTAGTGTTTATATCAATTCTTACATAAACCCTCCCTAGTAAGATATTCTTGATGTAGGGCATTTTATTGTAATAAAAGATATCTAGTACGAGAACATGGTAGCGTATAAAAACACGGAAAATAACGACGCATTTATCATCCGTATTTTGAATATAGAAACTACGTTTTCATTCACCAATAAGCAAGAATGCAGAGAATGTTTGATCAATAGATTGCATCATCTACAATAGGGCTTACGTACTTACAACTGAATAAATTTAGTAGAGGGACCACAACTTGATTGGAGATTTATTTCATATCGTAAATATTATAATTAAATTTGAAGTAGGCAAAATAATATTTATAATCGGTTGTGGGTAGGGAATTAATATCGGTACATTGCCGATTGTTTGATGTTGTGGATTATAAATAGCTTTCTTGAGAAATTAGTATTGAAAATTATATAACTTTATTTTATAATTATTAAAAGTTTTTTTTAAGCTTCAGCTAATCAATCAAATTAACCTTTAATAGATAATAGAGAAAAAATTATGTATGTATTGAAAATTACTAGATAAAAGTTTTGGTAGGATAATCCAAAATATGTTTAGTAAATTAATAAGTACCCCATTATACCTAAAGGACCACTGTACAAAGGTCTTTATACCATATACATAATATATCCTTAATTTATAAAGTTAAAACATAGACTACACGTCCTTTCGGGTGTTATTTTGGCATTTGAGGTACACACATAATAAAGCGCAGAATATGGAATAAATCAACAACAATATTTTTCCCCATCTTCAATATATATTTACTATACACGTGACAGTTTGCGTCAACTCGATTCTATAGGGGATGTTGGGACTCACTTTAAACTCAAATGTTGTAACTAAGTACTTGAGCTATTTCTACAAAATCTACATATATACTTCCTTAACTTTTATCGATCATTGCTTAATTTCTTCTTGCTTTGGGATACCTACCTACATAATAATTTAACAAACCTACACAATTATTGACTGTTTTATAATTATTCAATTTTGCTTGCATTCGGCTCAAGGTTGCTTCGAAGGTTTCGATTTAGGGTTGTCATTTCTATTTTCTAATAAAAAATACTCACGTTTGGAGTAATCTTTACTATTGAAAACGTTGTTAGTAGATTAATATATTTATATTAAAGTTTTTAAACCTCATAACAACACCGCCTATTTATGATAAATCCATCAGAATAATAGTCGAACGAAATATGTATAATTTTAAGGGTCTGTTTCACCATGTCCGGATAAGTTCCGAATAAGCTATTTATTACTTATTGGTAGGATAAACAGTATTTTTGCGTTTCACGACTGTCAGATAGCGCTATTCGTCATGAAACGCGAAGTATCTTATTCGGAACTTTATCTTTCGAATAATTTATGTGTTGCATAGCTATTTGGCACTTTATCCATACATTGTGAAACAGGCCCTATATATCGTAAAAATGATTCGATATTTAAAATTATATCACAAAAACACTTGATACATTCAACCCATATAAATGTATACGTGCATTTGTTACGTTTTATATTTACGTCAAGGCTCTTCGCCGCTATTTCTTTTAATGTCAAAATCGATAATGTCTTTGACAGCCCTACGCTGTCATTGTCGGTAATGAGAGTCATGGCTTCAACCAAACAGAGGGTTATGCAGGAAATTAGTTTTTGATACAGATAACAACGTATAACAAGGTCTAGACTTGTGTTAAACATTCAAATTGTGTTATGTATTTTATATCGCATTTATGTAACCCGTATAACGCGATTTCCTCTATATAACACAATATTAACACACTATACCGCAGAGATTTCTCAAGTTATATATCTGTAGTATGAAATTTATAATTATTAGTCAAATCCATTAATAGTTTTTCGTAGCTTTGCACCTGTTTTGAACTGGTTTTTATAAAATTAAAAAAAATTAACGCTATTAAATTCGTGTTCCTAGCGTTTGATTTGTTTATAAAAACGAGTTTACGTCAATCAGGAGTATTCTCGCGCTTTCCTATAATCCGGTCCGGATGGGTCCCTTAATTCCTACCACATTCCTTTACTTAGAAACTAAAGCATTAAAAATATAAAAATACCATCAAACAAAATAAAACTTAGCCCAATGGAAAATATTCTAGTAATGTGACAATAAGATACAATATTTAATCGATAATTACGTCCTTAGCACATCTCAGAAGATAAGATGGTGTCGGACGTACAGACTAATATTAAAAAGACTTATATTAAAAATCTAGGACATATGTACCGATTACAGACAGACAGACATAACATTTATTACAAACAAAACACACACGCATAAAATAACAATAATTAAAAAATATATAAAAATTTAAAAAAAATCCCCTTTCCCATTAGGCTCGTTTCAAATGTGTTATGCGTGTGTGCTGTGGCTGTAATTGGTCCTGGCTCAGCATTATGTTGAGGAGCAGAATGTTCCACAGCACTGGTCATTCTGCGTACACAGCAGCTAGTTTGCGCCTCAGTCGCAAAAAAAAAGAAAGAGAAGGAATGTAATAAATGCTTAGTAGAAAAAAAATCTAACACCAGTGTACGTAATGCAGAATTACTATTATATACTCAAAAAAAACAAATTATCTGTGTGTTTTATGTCGTGGTTGTTACACTACCTCACCTTGCGTAACGTGGGAAACGTATTAACAGATTACAAACTATATCGAAATGTCAATAATTAAATGACATTACAGATAACATTCCGGTCGGGCATCGAACACGCGACCATTAGACACCGCTAGCGTCAGTTAGCTGGAACGAATCGTGCGCAGATACCGTTCCTACATCCAGTTATAGAACTAGATGCGACATTATCTAGGCGTCCAAATTTTATTTTAGTAATTTCTTTAAGTTAGATCTTTCTTATCCTCAGTACAATTTACTTATTATTAACATAAATGTCGTTATGTATTTAATGAGAATACAAAGTCAAATAACATTGTTATGTATCTTAAGACACTTCAAGATTTTTAATAATTTATCAAAAACATTTAACGATCTATTCTACTAGAGTTTTTAAAAATCGTCTTAAAAAACATCTATTAATGATTAAATTTTGATGTTAATGTGATAATCTAATTATGTATCTAAAACTCGATAATTCATAATGTAATATAATATTTAACTTCTATGTAAACTTCTACCTAGACAAGACAAAATTGCAATTATATATGGCAAAATATAAGAAGTTAAATATCACCATAATATTTTTGTACCATATTCTTCCGAATGAATTATTATTTATAATTGTATTGAATTACCCGCATTTCCAGTTCTATAAATTCATGTCTCCACGCGTCGAATATATGAATATATAATTCAAACTTCCTAAGATGGCGGCGTTATAATTTGTATGAGGCATTTATCAGTTTTACTGCTTTAAAGGTATGGTCACTACAAGTTCTTAGTGTAAAAATAAAGATATATTAATAATAAATTGTTGCTATCGCTGTCAGAATTGGGTCACTTCCCTGCTATCTTTCGAGGGACTGTCAATCGAGACACGGGTGAGAAATAGATAATAAGCGTAGCTATGGCGCGTATAGTTTTATTTTGACTTGTCTTAGACAGTTTGATCAAGATGGTTGTCTATGACTCTGCTGTTAACCAATCACAACTAAACAAAACGCGCCATTGTTTCGCTGTTCATGCGTAATATAATTCACATGAACATACATTAATCATGTCAGTTGTCAATGAAACGTCTAAATTTGAAATAATACGCGCACCGTACCTATCTACAATAATAAAAAGCATCTATCGCTATAAAATACTTATCCTAGTATTTAAAAATGTTAAATATTAATAATAATACCAATCTATTATAAAATTCTCGTGTCGCTGTGTTTGTAGTTAAGCACCGAAACGGCTTGACCGATTCTCATGAAATTTTGTGTACATATTGAGTATGTCTGAGAATCGGACAACATATATTATTCATTCCCCTAAATGTTAAGGGTAGTCGACCCCTATTTTTTTATGATGTATATATTAAAAAATACATACAACCCTAAATTTTCAACCCTCTACGATAAACCCCTATTTTTTATTATAAATGATATACATGGCATGGTGATGGCAATGATACAAAAGAGATATTTTTTATAGAACAGGGGGCAAACAATGCACCTCAATGCTGAGGTGGTTTCGCTATATAAGTTAAGGTCCCGAAAGAACGATAAACTATCTACAAGAATAACATAACCGGGGATGATAAAATCGGGTTGGATAGGCTTTGTCGGACATACTTGTGCCAAATCCAGGACGATATAGAGAAAGGACAAGTTAATACCCATAACGGACTCTCTTGGTGGATCTCATGAAAGTAGATGAAGCAAGAGAGGTATGTCAGGACCTTAGCAAGTGATATTCTGTTTTTGGTTTCTTAAGACAATTTAGCCGCGCACCACCACCTGGAAGCTGCTTCTGAAGAATTTCTGAACCGATTGTACTAAAGGTCCTGGTCATGAAAATAGCGTACCAATTCTTCAAAGGCCGGCAACGCACTCTATTACATAAAAAAATCTCCGTCGTCTAAATTATACATAGATGATATGGATCTAAGTACAAATATGGTATCTAATAGAAATAAATTAGATATGGTATCTAATTACAAAACTTCTTTTAGTAAAAAATAAAATTTCTAACGAATTCAATGTTAAAGGAAAATGGAACCAACGGGAAAATGATTGTACCTTCAGATGTCCTTTACCAAATTTGACGAAGGAAAATAAAACAATCAACGGAAAATAGATCGTCAAACTAGATTGCAACAAGGTTTTCTTTTACAATTTAACGCAGTTCACTAAACTACGGCGCGTAAATATTTTATTTAAGAGTTATTCATAAACGCTAATACATAATTTAGTTGAGACAGCGTTATGTTTCACCAATAGTTTTACACGAGAGCGATAAAGACAAACAATTCAATGTCGATTTGAGATTTATCGTATGTTTATAAATTTAGTTAAAAGTTGAAACCTAAACTAAACCTATCAAATTAGCGTTTATAGTCGATTTTTTTTAATTTCACCTTATTCGTGGTAATCCTGAGATTCCGGTAGAATGTTCCTCTGGGAGCCCCTGAAGCGGCCAAGCTCAGGTAGGCTATAGTAGATTGTCTTTTTGGGTAGTAAAGAGCGTCCAGTCGGTCCAACCCTTGCAGTTCGTACGAACAATAACGGACAATAGGTTCCACATGATAGTGGTGCGCAGCAAAAACTTGGAAAAGTTATATGGATGGTATTTTGTATTTTGAAAGTTTTGCTTTAGTTTGTAAAACTTTTCTATCCATTGTATTAGCTGCTAGCCAGGTATTAACGCTAAATACAGAAATGTATCGGAGCGGTATAATAAATGCTTCTATAATCCGTTTATGCAAATGACAATACATGAAATATAATTGAATTGTACTAATGAGTTAATAACATTAAAACTCACTCCAACCTTGTGCAGGCTTTACGCTTCGTAATTGGAGCATGCTATGTTGTTAATTTATACATTCCGACGAACTACTGTCTTATTTTATTCTAAATATTCAGTAATCTAAAATAATTTCGTCATCGGACGTCGAGGCAGAATACGAAATTCCATTCCACACCTCGACGTCCGCCGTTCTATAACTGAGCGTTTTTTATGGCAATTGTTGCCGCGCGACAAAGTAGAACCAACTGCCTACTGAAGTATTCCCGAATCATGTTGTCTTAGGTCCTTCAAGAAGGGAGAGTAACAATTCTTAAAAGGCCGGCAACGCACTTGCGAGCCATCTTGCGATGCAATGTGAGTGTCTCTCAGTATCAGATGAGCCCGCCCATTTACCTGTTATTACATTAAGAAAATTGTTTAACTAGAGTTGCTGTGATAATCAAACTGCTTTTTTTATCTTCCGTATCACATTCTAAACCCCTTCTGTCTGAAATACGTAGTAAAGGAAGCATGAATTCTGAAAAGGCCGGCAATGTACCAGCGAACTTTCTGGCAATGTATCTATGGGCTATCACTTCACACCAGGTGAAAATCCTGCCTGTTGGCTTTTATATAAAAACTAGCTAACCTGGCAAACGTCGTTTTGCCATGTATATCATTTATAATAAAATAGCAAAACGACGTTTGCCATAACAAAATACGCGTTGATCGTAGAGGATTGAAAATTTAGGGTTGTAAGTACCTATGTATTTTTAATGCTGTATCATAAAAAAATAAAAATTTATCTAAAAATTTAAAAAACCATATTTAGGGGTGGACTACCCTTAGAGGGATGAAATATAGATGTTATTCTATTCTCAGACATACCTATGCAAACCAAATTTCATGAGAATCGGTCAAGCCGTTTCGGAGGAGATTAGCCCCTACATTATGATGTTCATTTCCTTAATACACGCTGTTATGTTCTTCAGCGCAATTTTACATATATTCGTCCTAAAATCATTATATTTGAACGTTGCAATTTCGATAAAATTGCAGAGAGAATTAATACTAATTTAAACACATAATACGCAGCAAGATATGTATTGTCTAAATATAGTATCGGTATACAAACTACACATTGTTGGTATAAGTCGATTGCCGCATGGATTTCCTAAAGGTGTCTCAATTACCAACAATTCCATTCATCACCAGCTAAACATGCTTGTTTGTTCCTGCATTGTTAATGAACGACACGTTGATTGATACTTTGGTAAATATCCTTTAGGATATCCTGTGTGCTTCGTTTAGTTCTTTACATTGCATATTATGGAAATCATATTATTAACGATATGATAATAAAATAGCCATATCGAAGCTGAAAATAGCAATCGATCGTTCTATTACATGCTTGTTCCTTTAAAAAACGAAGTGACAAGTTTCTCGATATAATTCGTTAATGTGACCGATATAATATAGACAAAAAATTCACACACAGAGTAGACATACTTGGTGACAGTTTACGCCAAGTGGTGAAATCGGTGACTTGAGCGAAATAGACAACACTCGTTTCGACATCCCAGATTGATACTTAAGCTTCGAATCTATAACTTAGGGTTTATTTATTTGTTTATTTATTTTTTTTGGTTGGACGGCAAAGAACGCAATTTTTCTTGCTTAACTTATAGGTACTATATATGCAATATAGCTAAATTCGAACATAGGTTAATGAGCCCTCCTAAAGCTAATAAAGTTTAATATTGTTCGTTATGATGCTAAACAGGTGTTTGTTGCTCAAGTGATATCTAGATTTATCTTCTGTTTGATAATTTCACAATTATATCTAGGGCGTGAGTGATCTGATAAGAGCGAATGAAATGTGATACATTTTTTAAATATAAATATATTATGGTAAAACACTAAAAATACACTTAAAATTATATACTTTTTTATCTATATACAAAAAGACGAAATGATTCTAGAGCCCAAATAGAATAATGAAAATTTTGACACAGTTAAAGCTAGACAGAGAATTACATGATGCCTTTTTTTATATAATTCCTTAGCTAAACACAATACATTAATGAAAATTAACATTTCACAGAATACTACTTGAATGACACATTCTTTTGTCACACATGTCTTTCACGATTCAATAGACAACATTTATATTTTTAATCGCATGATTATAAATATAAAGCGTTGCAAAAAGAATCGTTCGAAATTTGAATTTAAATTTGTTCTAATTGGAATGAGTCACATATATGCTGATTTGATTATTATCAAATAATCAAATCAGCAAATCAAATAAGTAATTGGAACTAAATTTGTTTAAATATAACACTTTTTTAACGGATTGAAGTTATGTATTATTGTAAACTTATAATTATTCATTACTTATAAAAGTTATGTTAATATAAGACAATACTAAATTTGTTTACTTACTTCCTTTTAATTTTACAATTACAGAAGTCATACATAGTGACACATGACACACTTAATTACTCGTGATAAGATAATCATGATCTCGTTTACTATTTATCATAGACCTAGAGGCATATACAGTTGATTGTGATATAATTACCCTCAATAGTAATTAAAAACTTCGAAAAAAAAACATGCACTTTGAATTTACGGTGCAGGATGTTTAATAAGAGAAAAGAGAGCAAATTAAAAAAGGCCGGCAGTGTACTTGCGAGCCTTCTGGCAATGCGAGTGTCCATGGGCTGCGGTATTACTCAAGTGAGCCTCCTGTTCGTCTGCCTCCTGTAACATAAAAAAATGTTAACAACTTGGGCTCTTTGTAAGCGGTTTGTTGCGCAGTAATGTTTTTTTTATGGTAAATGTAAGGAGAGCAAAACTTTATAGTTAGATTAATAGACTTAATAGTTAGTTAATAAATTCAGAAGAAATAAACTTTGCTAGAAAAATACAAATCTTTTTCTTTAACTGTAACTGTATTACTGTATAACATATTTACCGGAAAATGAACAAAAGGCTATTCATCTTTAAAGGTTATAAAAAATAATACTACGTTTCTTTCGTATCCCACAATGACAGTGATATCAGCATAAATAAACTAACATTCGTCATTATCACCTTAGTCTTAAATCTTTGCTAAATCCGTTAGATGCAAATAACATATGACTCAAAGGGGAGCAAGGGAACAACTCTTCATCATATAAATAATAATATATTTTGTTTAGTTAATCAAAATATAATTAAATTGCCGTAAAAACTTCATTGAAAACACTCCATTTTTTGTTTCAGATCAGCGGATAACGGAGCAATATCAACGTTTTCGAGTTTTAGTGTCAGTGTTCTAAATTCAAGAATCGTCGACATTGGTGTTTTTTTCCAAAAAGTAATTTAAATCAATCCATTAGTATAGACGTTCTAAATTCAAAAAAACTACCTTGCGAGTGCCCTGAATTCTACAAGTTTTACTTCTAAATTTAAAATTTCGTAATTCGTGCATATTATACATCACGTTTTGGATTCATACATTTTTATGTGCGGTTGTGTATAATGTATGAGTATGGGTGAGCCAACTATACATAAGACTTGTGTGAGGGTGAACTCCGCTGATGAGGAATCGAGAGATGAGGTGGACCATGATTTACCAAAGAAGAATCCTTTTATACGGGTAAGTGACTACTTTTATAAGAAATATATTTTTTAATTATAATAACAATGTAGAGAGTCTTAAGCAATATTTCTATATAAATAATAAGATAGTAAGAAAGTAGTGTTCTTTTGATGCGCTTAATGTGAAGTGTCTTGGAACGGAGATAAATTATATTCTTTCAAGGTATATAAAACTTTTATCAATTAAAAGTATTAAATACTATAAAAAATTCATTTATTATATATTTATTATACTTTTTAGTTCATATTCGATTAGTATTATCTTAACGGGTTTATTTATAATCAATCTCAAATTGTGAACTGATTCATTAACTTATTCTTATAAAAACTTTATTTATTTATTGAGTTTACGACATCAAACATACAATTCTACTGATTATTTTACAAAAGCTTCCATCCGAAATGTATGACAATTATAAAAATAAATTTTCCAAAAAAAAATTAAAAAATCCAAATTACGTTATTTTATACTATATACCAACTAGATAATGATGGAATTAAATAAAAAACAGTTGAATTAAAATACATTTCGAGAATAAGGTCAATAATCGTCACATCAAGTAAAAAGTAAATAAAAAGTAAAAGAAGTTAGACCAAGCCAACTAACAGTGAAACTTCCTTTCCGCGTCTAGTTTTTTCTTGTATGACCGGTATTTGTTCCTGTTTGAGAAAGTTTTCAAAATACGCGGAAAAATCAGTTACCTAACACAGGTTCCGGTGGTTAGTCGTCACTATGGTATTAGAAAGCGTTTCACACCAATGGATGGACTGAATGGTAGTCCTTCAAAGCCTCAAACACCTGTTAATACACATATTGTTAGCGGATGACGCAAGGGATAGCAAAAAACTAAATGAAAAACTGGAAAAAGAGATGACAGTACAGGATGCGTAAAACAAAAATCTGCTGCTAAAAATAAAAAAACTTTTCCTGCAAAACCGACGAAGGTATCGCTCAGGGAGAAATTTGAGGTCGTGGGTTCGATTTCCGCCTACGCTGTAGCCAAACACCAATAGACTTTTCTGTCTATGTACACATTTAACACTCGCTTGTTCGGTGAAGGAAAACATCGTGAGGCAACTGGTTTGAGAAAACACTAAAAGCCAGTGACGTATCAGACGTAGAACGCTGATAGCCTATTGGCCTATTATAAACCAGTGATCACGAAACAGATACATAAATCTGTGGCCAGAAGGTTTGTTGCAACATTTTTTTTTTGTTAATCAGGAATCCTGAAACATTCTAATTGAATTTTTGATGTTTATTTACATGTTTAATTATTTCATTTATAGATTACGTTTATTTTCGCAGTCATTTGGAAGAAAATGCTAAGTTAACACAAGAAGCTTAACGTCCACAGTTAGATAATTATTTGATACTAAATTACTAACCCGGCCCATATACTGTTCGGAATATTAGAGTTGCCACCATATGGAACCAGCTGTCTGGACCGGATACAAACATAAAGCTCCTCAAAGCTTCTGCTGTTTCAACAGCCTCGCGATTCTTCTTTTAAACAGCTGTTCTATTAAAAGACTTAAGTAATAAGATTATCGGTATAAAACATTGAATGAATAACATCTTTGCACAACTGTGGGAGCAGACTTTCTAACACAATTGTATGTTGAGAATGAATTTATTAACCTTAAAAATGATCTAAAGATCGAATGCGTTGAGAGTGTAATAAAAACGAGGTCTGGATATCCATAGTTGATCACCTCACACATTAAAATCGATTTTTGTTTATTTTCTTGTAAAAAAAATTTTACTAGCCATTTTGTGTTTTGTTTAATTTTTGTTTTGTTAAGTAATTGTTTTGTTTTGTTAAATATTTGATATCTTCGTGTATGTAATGTTTGCGTATAAGTGCTTGTCACATTAAAAATTGTATCTTGTGATTTTTAACATATACAATTTTATATATATAAAACGAAAGAAATACTCGCATTTAACGACCGATTGAGTTAAGTAAAACTATCAATGGTGTAAATCATGATGGGTTAAATACAACATTACGTTTTCTAAATTACTACACTGTTATTTTATTTATATACCGTGTATTGGTCTAGTCACTAGTGCTTAACCGTGGGGTATGCCTAGTACCCACGTTCAATACTCGGCAATCGTACATAAATATTATGATGATATTTCTGAAGTCGTCGCCGGCGGGAGACGCTAACAGAGGTAGTTTTAGTAAATAAAATTCCTTTTCGAAAGGAGGGATTTAACACTCCCCTGCTAGGAAGCAGGAAAGTAGGAACTTACTCGGCTACAGATCTGCCTTATTGCGTGGTTAATACGCTATTTTGAAAAAATATAAAAAAATACTCAGCAATGTATCTCTTGATATTTCTACATTACCCGTTGACACTTCTGCATACATCTGGACCCAAATAGGCTGATCGACTATAATGAAAGAAACGAATGCAACTTAAGGCCAGACCAGGCTATTAAATAATTAAAATCGAGGGCTACAAGCCAGATTATATTATTATTATATCCGTTATGTGTTTAAACAAATTACAACAATAGGTCACTCCAGTAAATAAATATAAAAACTTTTTTTACGACTAAAATAGCATACTATATGTAGTGACTAGTTAGCATTCATGTAGCAATTAAGTATGTCTGAAAAGGCTCGATGGCCAAGTAAAGTATGCCTTTAATAGGTATATACATTAGATTTACTGAATACCGCGTAATTAACTTTTATCATATCGATATTTTTTCACGTACTTAATAATCTTTGCTTTTGTCCTGTTTCATGAATATAATACGAAAAAATTAAAAATATATAAAAAATAACTTACTTGTCATTACGATACTAACTACCTTTTTTTATTCGCATATTATATAGTTATAAAGTCATTTGCTATAGTTATATTTTTCCTTTAATTAGCGGGCATTGTTAACTTAAAAAACCGGCCAATTTCCCACAAAAGATTTATGTAATATTAATTATTATGTTCCGTCCTTTAAATCTCAGCCGCTCTTGAGGTTCTTGAACTCACTCATTCATTCGTAAATTCATTTAAGTTGACCTCAATCGAGTTTTGCAAGCGCCAAGCCTACCTTAACGACACCACAACAGACCGTCTTAAGTGCCGCACCGATTTATTTAAAATACTACCATATTGCTTTAAAATAGAGTTGCAATTTAGTTGAATAGCAAAATGACTTAATTTGATTGAGCACCTTAAATGAGGTTTAAGTATGTGTGATTTGCATTCCACTTGATTGCACCCTTTATGACAAATTGATGTCGTTTTGAGGGTTTTATGCAATTTTAAAAGCTCGCGGCATAGTTTGTGGTATGTCTTGCAATTTAAGTTAGTGCAGTTAAAAATATATTAAATTGAATTGATGATAAACAGTATACTTAAAACCGTAATTTTATGCATTGCATATGCGTTTATATATGGGAATTCTAACATTCTGCATGGTCCGATTAGTGAAAACAGCATGTATTAATCCAATTCCACAGAAATGTGCGGATATATACATTCATAAAGTTAATAAAAAAGAAAGACAATACATAGGTAAATTTCTTTTCTAATATTATGTTCATATCGAGTACATAATGACATAATTGTGTAATGATATAAATTAGTTGTGTTCCTGTTTATATGGTGCAGGTTGGCTTATGGATTTAGCGTCATTGTCTTGAATGCCTTGGTGGACCCTGAGAGCCAAGGAACATCTTACATCTTAAGGGTTGTGGAGAACTGAGGTGGTTGTAGTGAGTAGGATCTCGATACACCTCTGAATAGCATAATAGCATAGGGCTTAAACCAGTCCCACAGATCGGTCTGAATTCTGTGGCGCTGGCCTGCGTAAGCGCATTTTCACCTCCTTAATAAATGAGGCTATAGATAATACATTTTGAACTACCTGACAGATGCTCAGCAAATGTCAATCATACGAAACATCCCCTATATGTTTTAAGTTAATAATATGTATCCAATATATAAAATTCTCGTATCGCAATGTTCGTTTCCATACTCCTCCGATTCTTATAAATGTTCTAATGTATTTTTAGTAAGTCTGAAAATCGGCTACTATCTATCTTTCTAACCCTTAAGTGATAAGGAGCGTCCAACACAATTTTTATCGTATTTTTTTATGATACAGCATACAAAAATACATACAACTCTTAACTTTCACCCCTCTGCGATTAACGCTTATTTGTTATTTGTTGATTGAAAACTTTTGACGTGAACTCTGAGGTTCATAGAGAGGAAAATGCACAGAACGACAAAAACTTTTCATTCCGGAAAGCCGAACCATAGCAAAATGTTCCATGTTGGTATGTACTAAAAGGTAGGCTAGACATTAAGGAGAAATGAAGTTCGCGGGGGCAGCTAGTAATGTATACAAACAATAATTCCATGTCAAAATGCAGACATTAAAATCAATTTAAAAGAAGTTCCACTGTTTCGCAATAAAAATTGTCTTGTAATCAAACCGTAAAGGGTCAAACATAAATGATGATTCGATCATTAACAATGATTAAACCGCA
Organism: Pieris rapae; assembly: GCF_905147795.1. Taxonomy (NCBI): domain Eukaryota; kingdom Metazoa; phylum Arthropoda; class Insecta; order Lepidoptera; family Pieridae; genus Pieris; species Pieris rapae. The sequence goes on from NC_059513.1 coordinate 2,328,024, forward strand.
AACAAGCCTTGATCTTTTTATACATAAAAGGCCGAACAGTAAAAAGTCTTCTTAAGATCACCTGTGATTATTACACAACTTCTTTACTCACTACAAAACATTTTGTTAATACATTTTTTAATCATTTTTCACCATTTTAGAATAAGATCCCATTTTAATTTTGACACTAAATTATTTTAAATGTATGCTTCGATATTTTGACTTCCATACTTTTATATACGTCAATTATCACATACTTTTAAAAAAATATGTTATCTAGTAGAAAGCTTCTTATCGTTTAAGATGCGATTCGTTTCAATTAAAAACAAAACATACGATTAATAGACCGTCTTTGGATTTTGAAGTAAAACTTCTTTAGGCGCATGAGGGTAAAGTTTTTACGGTACGTCACGAATGTGCAGCGTTTGATTTGAAGCTTAGGGAGAGAGCGACTGAGAGAGAGATAGAGATAGTGAGAAAAAGAGATCGAGAAAAATACACGCTATTGGTTTACTTATTAACATTTTTTCTTGTGCAGTAAATGCAGATTTTTATTGATATATTTTATCATTAGCACGTATACAGTGTGTAAACAGTATGAATATAGATATACAAATATTTCTAATAGTGATCGTCTGGGGCTTTTACCTTAGTAAAAATTAATTTACAAAGAAGTTTTACTTCTGACATATTGTGTACTTTGTACGCACGCACATTTTTATTTGGGTATACCAAAGGTATACATATATCAAATATATATCTGTAACTACTAAATCAATAGATATCCTCTGGTTAAATGTCCTTAACAAAGTATAAATATGGATATGCCATCACATTCTCATCTGCATTTAGGTCGTATGCCGAGGCCGTTGTAAAAGTTAAGATACCTTGGTACCTAATATGACCTTCTCTATAAAGTCTACAAAGGTAGATTTGAAAATATTAAAAACACCACATCGGTTTTTTCTCTCATAATCGATTTTTTTATCCTTAACAAGAGATAATTATGTTTATTAAGCCAAAGTCAGCCCTTTTTATTTTTTTATTAGATATATTTATATTATTTATAATTATTCACTTGCAACAAATACACGCCTTTCGCGAACTAATCATGACAAACGCAACGGATATTCTCGAACATAGAGAATTTTACGCCTGATGTAAAATTGTAGCAATACGTAGGGATGCTATATTGTCAGTTAATAAAATGACGGCGCATATTTTTATAACTTCTCGTTTGTTAACACTTGTTTTAAAAACTATTTAAAATATTTATCTTTTTATTTCAATAATATTAATTAAGGTTTGTGTTTTAACTATCTTAATCATACATCCAATATGCCTTGTTAGTTATATAAGTTTTTATAATTTCTCGTTCATTTGTCTCCAGTGTAAGAACAAAATATACAACAACTATTTACGCCTTGACGCTCCTGAATCTAGATCATAATTCATATGTAATTTTCACTGACTATATATGTATATAGTCAGGAATATATGTATATATGTATATAGTCAATCAGGACTGAACCCACTAGAACAAGAAACACTTAAGAATAATAATATTATACATCGAATTAAAACCAGTGTCGAAAAGTTACCAACAATACCAGGGATAAAGAGAAATAACTATATTATAACTGAAAAAATAAGAGATATGATAAATGAATATGCCGCGCCTGGCCCGCGACAGACGCGAGTGGATCCGGAAGGAGGAGGCCTATGTTCAACGGTGGACAAACCAAAACTTAACTGAATGACGTTTTATCATCCCTAAATTTTAAAGTTTTTTTTGGAAATAAAGGCTATTATTATTATTATTATTATTATATATGTATAAGTAATTGTATATATGTAGGTTTTCACTTCGTGCGCTCATCTTAATTTTTTACCGTACAGTGGAAGAGATTGCCGGAAACCGAAAAGGCCCACCATATTATTCATTTAATCCAATTGTCTACATTTTTGAAATATGACCAATCCACCACTGAGCGTTTTTCAAGGCAGTTTTTGCCCCGCACCACCACTTTGTGGAACCAGCTGCCCACTGAAGTATTTCCGAACCAATTTGACATAGGGTTGTTTAAGAAATGAGCGTACTAATTCTTAATAGACCGGCAACGCACTCGCGAACTCTCTGGCATTAAGAGTGTCCATGGGCCATCCTGCCCGTTTGCCCGATAAAAATAAATCTTTTCATGTATTCACAATTGAGTTTGGTATTAAATTACTATGTACTGTTAGTAATTAGTATGAGGATACAAACCTCTATGCTCCGTGTATCGGTCAGCCGCCTTCCGCGTTCAACTTAAGGCGCAGTTTTGCAAAAGCTCTATTCACAGCTATTAATGTAAACATATTACATGATAGTTTTGTTTTAAATTACCTAAAAACCAGTGGCGCTTTAACATTTTTTAAGTCTAGGACTCAGCTTTCTCTATCTGTTTCCTGATCATTTGTCAATCTAATTGACAAGTAAGTGATCAGCCTGCTGTGCCTGACACACGCCGTCGACTTTTTTGGGTCTAAGACAAGCCTCTCGATGTTTTCCTTCACCGTTCGAGCTAATATTAAAATACAGTTTGATGTACAGCCGGGGATTGAACCGACGACCTCAGTGATTAGAGTCGAGCATTGAGCCAGTATACGGGCCCATCACTGCTGCAAAAAAATAACAGTTTATCCAAAATCCCCCTAAGGGTTTGATTAATGAAATATTTTATTTAAATCTGTAAAGGTTTTTTCTTTTGAAAAGACAAATCGAAAATCCAAAGTACTCGACAAAATCCAGTTACGAATATGTTATACATGTAAATAAATAATTGCACTACATAACATTATTGAACCAAGTGTTAATTTATTTATTTCGTAATCATAAAGCTTCCATAAATTATATATAACAAAAAAACAAACATATATCTAAAGATAGAATACATATTATATATACAAAATGTCAAAAAATTTACGAAAGGATAAACTCAATAAATCTTATTAAAAACATTTAAATTGGACTGCGTCAATTTTAATTACTATTACGAATATCGAACACGTTTAAACTATTCCAATAAAGCCCACATCGCATCGGACACATCCGCTAACTTTTACCATACACTATGCCTTAACGCTGCGGCCATATTTCGACTCTTGCGTACCACCGATCATTCCCGCGCGATCGCGAATCAACTCGCACGTATCGATCTAATAAGAAAAGTGAAGTGTTGTGTTGTGTTTTGGTTAGACAATTGTGGTTTGTGGTTAGTATTATTTAATGTTACTTATGAAAGGTGTCACAGTATTTAACCTGATTTCTAAAATATATTTTTCTAACTTTAAACTTTTCCCATACATTTATCAATATTCTATATGTTTAATTATTTAAAAAATTACGTCCACAGAAGATTTATAAAGTAAATTAAAAGTGGTGTCTGGACACAACGAACTTGGTCGGTGGACAAAACTTTACAAGATAAAAAATCGAGTTTAAAATAATTTTACTTCTATATTGGTATTTTTTTTACATATAATATTCTATTCCTCAATACATACTTTCACGACTGCATGTACGTTAAATATGTTTTTTATAAATTACCTTCAAATTCAATTTATAACATTTATATATAAAGACGTGTAATATAAATTATAAAAACATAAAAGACCAAACTCACTTTCCCCTGAAACAAGCGTGATGACAAAATTACTAACAAAATTGTCACACTTTGATAAAATTTATAAAATGATACACTTTCTACAATTATTTGGATTTTCACTTAATCTGTGTAAAATCAACTTTAATATTAAATTAATTACTAATTAACTTGGTTTTTATATTAAGTGAAAATGCAATGATCTGTATCTTAATTATTCGTAATTTCGGTGATTTGATTGAGATTGCACCCAATATTCTGTATATATATTATATACAGAATATTGGGTGCAATTTTGAACTCCACTTGGAATGGTATGGTACCCTAATTATTAAAAATTTATTAATAATCATGTGAAAAAAACTTGTTGACTGTATATAGCATCGAATATAATCAATCAAAATCAAGTATTGAATATCAAATCATTTATTCCAATTAGACCACCTAAAATGGCACTTTTGAACGTTAAATAATAGATAATAATATAAAGATTAAAATATAAAGATGATTCTAGTTGCCCCTTCCAAATGTTAGTTTCGTGTGGAGAAGAATGGGCAAGAAACTCCACACTAACTATTCTAAAATATAATTTAATTTGTCAGTCTTACAAATATCCTCTAAAATTCACTATCAATAAATAATCAGTCTTTAGCTTGCCTCACGTTAATAATCTTTCTAATCGTTCGTAAATCATTTTTATGCCGCTAGGGTTCTAGGTATAGATAAAATTCTATCCTATTCTACAGTACTTGCTAGGGTTAATATTCAAGAAACGACCCTTAGCGTTTAGTCTTACTACCGTAAGTTAAATGTATTGGATTTTACGGGAGTTAGTTCGCAATAAATTTCATTTCTGTTTCTGAAATAAATATTTTACATTTTAAACCTTAAAATAAGTAAATATTAATAAATATACTTTACATACTATATAACGTAAATAAACTCTTTAATTTCAACATTTATTTATTAATTATAGCACAAAGTAATAATGCATTTTCTACATAAAAGATATATATTATAAACATGATAAAACCATAAGTTTTACGATTTTTTTTTTGCTTAACAATTTTTTTTTTTATAGAACAGGGGGCAAACGGGCAGGAGGCTCACCTGATGTTAAGTGATACCGCCGCCCATGGACACCCTCAATGCCAGAGGGCTCGCGAGTGCGTTGCAATTTAACAATGCGGATTTAGTACCAGATTTTAACGATGCTATTTTAAAATTGATCAGCCCACTATCGAATATTTAACACTGCTAACACTAAATGAAGCTATTACCTCTACGCGTAATTCCAATCGATTCTTTGTGCTTATAGACATTGAACCTGTAACTTCTATCACCGTGACATGACATTTCTTAGAATCGCCGCAAGCACTTGTATCGTCGAAAACACTTTCATTTTGACATTTCTCTAATACATTGCCTAACTTTCATAGTAGTGTAATGCATGTTTAACAGGTAACACGGGTCTCGCCCATTACTAAGATTAGTATTAAGTTATCGCCCGGGCCCGGCGTGAGACGCCAAGTACACCAGACCTAATTCAAAGCAAATATAGTCCCTGCTTAGGAAATGGGAGATACCTCACTCCCCTGCTTGCGGAGCTTCTCGGCCCCAGATCTGCCTGATAGTATTGGTACCTAATAGGATATTATGTAAGGGGTCCTATGTATTAAAAAAATGCGTATTCTAATAGAATCAATCATTAAATTTTCTCTAATATATAATTTACTACTGAGTTACGAAATTAAGCCCAATTAATTAACTTAATTTATGTATGCAGCGAAGGACTTTTTCATTTTCTGTCCATTTAGTAAAACTAAATTCCTAAAGTAATAGTTAACTTTTGATGAACGACTACAGGTGTTATTACGACTACAAGCCTAATTTAATGAATCGTCCTTTGCAAATAGTTAGTAGCGACAATTCTGTAACTAATTGATTATAAATTACTTAGTATTTATTCATTTCCTTTTTTTCTATTCATACTGTATTTGATACTAATATAAAACTTGTCCATACAACATATCAAATAGGAACATCATACATATAAAGAAAATATTAAAACCTATTTTTTATAACAAATATGCGTAAAGGTTAGGGTTTATTAAACATTTCAACCAACATTTCCGTTTAAATGTAAGTGTACATATAAGCTACAAACAAAAAAACAATAGAATGCGATTCCAATAATCTATAACGAATATGTGCGTGGCAAATTGTTTGATATCGGTATCGGTAAATCTCGGGAGGGACTAGTGACGTCAGAAGGGAGAGAATATAAATATAAATAATAGTTGTGCGTAAAATCTACGATTGTTTTGTGACACCTTTCATCAGTTTTTAAATTAATTATAGAACAGCGCAAGAAACTTAAAGATATAAATGCAGTGAAATGTGCGATTCAATGGTTAGCAATGAGAACATCATGAAGATATCATCTGTTATTATGGTAAGTGATCATTTAAACTATAGATTATTATTGTATTAGTCTATGGTCGCCAATTCATTACATACATTACATATAGTAAGATGTTAGTAAGGTCTTGGATAAATAAGCAAATGGACTCTTGCATGGCATGCAAGAGTCCATTTGCTTATTAAAAATGTGAGGTTATTATTTCTCAAAAATGTGAGGTTTGTTCACCTCCTGAAATATGATTTTTTATTGTGACGTTGATAGTATGAAGACATAGAAATAGACATATCATTTATTACACACACAAACACACAAAAAAATAATCAAAGAGAAAAAATTAAATAAAAGATATAATGAGAGATATTTTCCTTTTCCCATTCGGTTCATCTCAAGTATGTAATGCGTATGTGCTATGGCTGTAATTTGCTCTACCTCGGCATTATGCTGAGGATCAGAATCTTCCACAGTCCTGGTCGTTCTGTCAAAAACCACCAGCTAGTTTGCGTCTCAGTCGCAAAAAAAAGTATATATTAACACTTAGTAGAAAATAATAATAATAATATTAATAAAGGTTTGGAATATCAGTAATGAAGTCTAGTGTAATGTGGTGTTAATTAAATAAAAGTAAAGGTTAAAATAAGAATAATTGTTAAGAATTAGATTTATTTTTTGGGCGGATTAAAAACCAGATTTCGTGGGATTTTTGTTGAGTTAATAGATTAATTTTATAGCTTAAGTTAAATTAATATATAATTAAATTCTAGTAATCAAATTAATTTAATAATAAAAATAATATTAAAAATTAAATGACCTGTTGTATGGGTAATAATAATAAACACAGTACCATCTCTAAGGCTATGTTGTATGTGTCTGAATCCCACAAACCAGTCCTGGTGACATTGCACGGCGTCCTGTTTCCTTCCCTGTGCTAAATAAATAGATTGCTGTCGTTGAACTGTGAACAGAGTTCGAAAATGAGCTATGGAGTCGCTGATACGATTTTTTTTTTAATTTTAAAAAGACTCTTATATAATCATTAATTCATTTATGAATTCAGCGTTCTTATATTCATCTAAAAACTGGCTTAGATGAAATTTTATTTGATCGCTTACTTAATTGGAAAATATAGTTTTTAACCTTTTACTTTTGGCTTTAAATAAGGTCTGTATGCCCTCTCCTGCGGTCTTAGCTTTGTAGCTTCAGCTCGTAGGAGATAAGCAAGGCCTCGTGTCTTCGACATCGCCCTATAGAAACGTCTGTGTGTCAAAGAAGCTCAGATTCCTTTGGTACGAATGAAAAATAAGGCTTGTACCTGGAGTCTCAAGTCTTCTATATCTCTCCCAAAACATTTTTATGTGTGTCTCTATAAAGACGTCTTGTCCCAAAGAAGCTCAGATTCCTATGGAATGAATGAAAAAAAAGTCGGTTTATCATTGGTTGTCTTATTATGGCTTGACTTGATGCACATCTTGACTGGAGAAGTCTTTTGTCCATCCTAAGCCTTAGGTCTGAGCCAATAATGAACAGTTGATAATACAAAATAACTTGCTCAATACTTATTATTTCGTAATAAAGAATTATAAAGTAATTTATAAACCAGCACATTTATCAAGCAAGTTTTTTTCTAACTCTCACCAATAATTTATCAAAATTAAGCAGTGCTCATAGCAAAAAATATTGCAGAAACTTACTCCACTCAACTTATGTGCCGGGTCGTCGCTCCGTATTGCATAATAACGTCTAGTCGGATCGATTTATTGCCTGGCCCCAGGAAAACTGGCCTGAGATTGCGATAATCTTTGCCGGAAATATATTACTTCTTATACTTTACTAGTATATATATACGCTTTTACCTGCAATTTTAAAATTATATTTCACTTGTAAATTCAACTAGAGATTTCTGGCTCAGTTTTTTGCTTAATATGAACAACAACATCACACGATGAGGAACTAGCTACTCTCTGAAGTATTTCCAAACTAATTCGGCTCATAGTCATTCAAAAAATGGGCGTACCGATTAAAAGGCCGGCAACTCACTTGCGAGCCTTCTGTCAATGCGTTTGAAAGTGTCACAGCGTTATCACTTAACATCAAGCCGTTTGCTATATTATATATATAAAACATGGAAATTTTCCCATGCACAAAAAAAAGGGCTGTATTTTGTACATTTTACTTAACTCAAACACTGTGGTTTCTATACTAAGTATGTACCTATTCATTTAATACACAAATTTCGCAATTTACAAAATTACAGTTAATATATAAATGCAGAAAATAAATGGTAAAATATCGCACGTGATTTATTAAAATTGTTATATAAATGTAAATATCGCGTAATGTATCTTACTCAAAATATTATTTTGTTCGAAATTTGAATTAACTTGTTTCTTAACGTTTCGCTAGGCCATTTTGCCTCTTACCTTTATGTGTGATTTCACAATTTAACATGAAGGTTGATCGCCGGATGAGCCTATGTCCAAATGTACTTAATGTATTACTTCTATGTTCTAAACAATAGAAAATGTTAATTGCACGGGTTATGGAACTGGCACTGTCAATGTGTTAATGATATTTCGTAAGATAAAGGAAAATATCTTAGATGCAAAAATTCTATTCGACGACTAAGGACTTGAAGCTTTTCATCAGTGAAACCAATGCGCCAATGTAAATTTTATTATTTTTAAACTCTAAACGATTCTATTCTAACGAACTTATAGCCAAAAGAATTCATATCATCTTAACGAAATTTTGTTTCTACAGAATCCTTAATTACATATAAATTACATCTTGACATTTCAACCTTAATAATAAATAAAATAACTAAAATATTTTAAAATAATATTCTCTTTGGCAGAGCTGGTGGTTTCTTGGCTAAACAAATAAGTATCCCAATACAGCCAGACATATGCTGACTGCATTTAAGATATACAGGGACCATACTTTTTAAATTAAATTTAGTTTTATATTTATACATTTTTATTTATTACTTAACTTAAGAATGTATTGTTAATGAGATTAATAACTTTTGATAGAGTATAGTATATAGTATATGAATTGCTATTAATAATGCTTTACAAAAATATAATTACACCAAAATAATCAAATATTAGTATTGGTTTACAACGCGAGATCTGCGCATGCGCTGGGTGCGCTAAGGCCGGTTCTTTTGACACAAATTCAGATGTACCGTAACGAAATCTACTTCCGATGAGGCTCACGTCTTAACCAGTACAATGAGTATAATCTACATTTTAAGATGATGTTATAGTTTATTTTTTGCATGCCAAAAAGATTTAAGATTAGAAAAATTGGGTAATACAAATTATTACTATCGCAAACATATTTTGAAACTATCATCGATATATATTTTCGTTTTCCTACAAAATTTACTTTACAAAAATACTCGGTCTTCCATTATAGTAATAAACAGTTACCTATCACTATTTCGACGCATAGTTAATAAATCAATATAGAAAAAAGGGTGTCAACGCATTAGCGATTACGCATTTAATATAATTGTGTGTATATAATATAAGTGTGTGTTACGTTTCTAATAATGCCTTCCGCACGGAAAACAAGTTGCCTTAATATACGACACAGTCAAAGAAATATACTGGCGCCATGCCCTATTGAGAATGTAAGACTACAAACCAATCTATAAGTTCAGTAATCCCCCTGCGGTACTTATATAACGGTTTTTTTCGTACGCGATATAACGCGGTATATTCCGCTTATAACGCGAAGATTTCTCAAGTATTTCTGTAGTGTAAAATTTGTCAAGTCCATAATTTGTTTTGCGAACCTTCACATCTTGTTACAAATTTAAACTAAATATTCCAGCAAACATTGTTATTAACAATTTTCCAGTATTTGCATTCTTCAAATGAAGCGTTTTATAATAATTAGAAGTAAATAATTTAAACTTTTTGATAAACTAGGATACTAAACTAGCAACGATACTTTTCGTGCACCTCTTGATTGATTTCCTCAGCACATTATGTCAGTTCATAACATACATTTCCCAGCCATTTCCTTCACAATTATGTCACTAGATTACATATAACGCCATAAGACATGTTTTTATGTTGATGGCTTGATAATTACCTGTGTTTTTTTTTATGACAAATTTTATAGAAATCGTATGTCACAACTGTGTTACTCATATGGATAAAGTATTCAGATACTATTAAGGCCCGATTATCGATCGATCTCCTATCTGCATCCCAATAACCACACCCTACGAAGACAATCCATTTTCGGCGACGGCAATCTGCGACTGCAATCTCTTCGCTCTTTACACTCATATTTAATCAATATAAACCAAATAAAGTAAATAAAACCGTAAAAATAATATGAAAATATACATGTCTATGTTTAAAACATACCGAATAGGTTTTTAATTATTTAAAAAACGGGTGTAAGTTAAAATTTGTTAAAATGATGAAATTAACTGTTGAAATTGAGATTCTTTTAGAATTATAGTAAAACGTCACGCTATCTGACAATTGACAATTTTGGATAGCTTGTATCGACAGATGGTTATTGCAATCCGTCGATTGGTTATTGGCACACCATCTACAATATTTGGATTTAGATGTCTATTTCAGATGATAGATAGGGTGTAAAAGGGTATGAGGTAAAATCTGTATTCTTACAACGAACTGATGGACAATTAAAAAAAAATCTAGCATCCGGTCTGTGAAGCCGGGCCTTAAAACTTACGTGACTAGAGAAATAACGATTAAAAATAAAATTAAAAATATTGTATAACAATCTTGTTTATAAATAAAGATTAGAGATAGTTGTTTAATCGTATTTTAATGACATTTTTATCAGAAACAAATGCGATTAATAGGCTATTTATATTAAAATTATAACGAAATTGTTATATAATGTAACAGGTTACATAAATATCAATTGGTGATTTCTGATGCATCTAAATAATTTATTATATTTTCATTTATTTCAAGTAATAAAGAATCATAATACTATATTAACGTTTATCTAATGATTTTATACATATGTTAATATCTGTTACAAATGAAAATGCATTTTTTTTAATTTGGAACAGAACTTATGGCTGACTAGGTATTTATTTTAAAAGCAGAAAATTCTGAGGCAAGTACCTATGAGTATTATTGATGAATTGGGACCTGATTAATTCGGTACAATTTAAAGGTCCAACCCAAATAATGACTTTTTATACTAAGTTTAGGAAAACTTATTCTATTTTTGTCTGTTCTGATTTTTAATTTATAATTCAGAAAACACCCGCTCTATGATTGAAAACACTTGTTGTTAAAACATTATTCTTGTGCCACATTCCATCAGTTTCAACACACCGCACATTTACGTTTCCATGGTTCAGTTAGGGCATTACGAGGTAGACCAACTCCTAAGATTGTTCAGCGTTATACATGAGCGAAATGACCTTACCATGGCGGATAAGATATTTCAAAATTTAAGGATGCTGGCATGACCTGACAGGCGGACCTGGAAGCAACTGAGGCCTGGAGAGAATCTGATTTTTATTATTTTTTATATCATTATTAAAAGCATTATTTCGCAATGTTAGTTTTTTTCTATTTGAAAAACTGAATACATAGTCTTACTAACTTTTGAAGGAAAAACCCATAATATGAATAGATTAACTACTATCTATTCGGGTATGTTGTGTGAAGCTGTGAGCACAAACTATAATGAAGGCTTTTGTAAGTTAACAAGGTACTTAGATGTTATGAAATTCTTATATTGGTTGTACAGTGATTAGATCCACCTCGTAACGGTCTGGTAGATTTGCCTCGGAATTCGGTCCGCGAGACGCACGATCTGCTTTCTCTTTCTAAAGATAACCCCAAACTTTATTAGGCCAAGCCCTGTATCATTTAGACCGGAAATGCCACTATCATGTTGAATATTTTACTTTATTCATCATTTGAAGTATAAAAATTTATTCTAAATTTAAATATGCATTACGTTAATTTTAGAAATAATTTAAACTTATTGTAATTACAGTGGTTTTAATGCGTAAGAATTGTTTTAAATTCATTTTAATATTTTTAAATTTGCGTTCAAACTTAGCTCATTACCTCTTTAACTTAACACGTTAACAATACTATTTACAAAGAACCTTTTAGTTACCGGCTCCGAAAATATGTTCTATAGTGAGCTACCAAAACCGCCTTACTTTTAAAAGTCAACCAAATTCAACCATAATTTAAAAGGAACAACGGTCACATGTTACACATCCAACATCTTGTCCGATCACCATATAAAAACAAGAATTTATTTCATCCTTTCAAGTGATTTCCATTTCCTTCGAGAATAATTTATATATACGCCAATATTTTCGGAACCTGGCCTATAGGGACTCTTTTTAATAATATATTTTAGTTTTTATGTTTTAAAGTTAGATTATGGTAAAGTCAAAAAGGCAGTAAAGATGCATGTTAGAATGAACATTGTTGACTAAAATTGTGACGGCTAATGGCGACGTGTATTTCGCTCGTATATAAGTAATAGTACTACATATAATAAGTTTCGCATGTAAATAAAATTTTTCTGTTTTTGTAATGAGAAATAAAGTTCTTTAAACATAAAGTAGAAACAATGTCTTGATAAAATTTAATTGTTTTTTGTTACATATAATGTAACATTCGCACAATATTCGTTATTTGAAACGTAAGTGTTTTCATTTACGATGATATAAATAATTAAGAATTGATTAATTTATATGACTCATAATTACATAATTGATATTATTACAATCAACTGTGCTTTATGTTTATGTTTGAATGTGTATTCCTTTTTTCTGGCTTTTGTGTATAATATAATTGTTTGAATATTGTTTATTAAGGAGCAGTAGAAATACTTTAATAAAATAAATAAGTAAATACATTGACAAATTGTTCAATAGCTTGGGCTATAATAATTAAGTAGACTATGAAGTAATATTTACGTATACTTAATGATATAGCTATTATAATAACACACTGTCAGTATTTTGCGTAATATTGCTCTCGTTCTGTCCAACGCAATATTAATAACAGGGAAGCTATGAAGAAAATGTTTACGACATTTCATAGCGAAAGTCGGCTCTTGCGATACTTTTGATGTACCACGAGGATTTATTTACACTTGCTACAGATCAATATAATTTTATAAGCAGTTATATTTATTTTTAATATACAGTTTAAGGTTATAAGGTGTGTTAAATTCGTTAAAAATCGCAAGTGTTTGTTGATAATTAATTTTTCTTAATAGACAAGAAAGAGCTGCCTTCTTTGCATTCACACTTTCGACTATTTGGGCCTAAAATATAATAGTTTCCGTATAATACCGTATTATACCGTATGATACCGTGCAAGCGAGTTTTGAATGCGTACATTGACAGAAGGTCCATTGATGCGCTGTCGGGGAACCTCTAACCTAAACTACTGTTCTAACACTGCTAAATTATTAATAAGAAACAAAAAACTACTATGGAATACATTAATTTGTTCATTTTAATAAAACAGCAAATAAACACGTTGAACTCTATTGTAAGACGCTAGCTTCTACGGATTTACACTTAAAACTCTGGGAATTATTCTTCACTTTATTCTGCAATTTTATCTATCAGTCCTTATCATGTTGCATGCTAAGTTTCAAGAAAATATGACGTTATAAATTTTACATACACTTCAATTAAATTTGAACATTTCTATGTTAATTTCTATTAAAAGTTCGAAAAGAGAAAAACACAGCCAAACCATTTTCTATTTTGGTCTGTACTTTGTGTTCTCTACTTTTGGAAATCACTATTTGGTGAACATAATGTAAATGATCCAAGCTATTTTAATCTGTGGAATAATGACTAGTAATGATTAATGATTGTTTTTATTATTACCACTGTGTGGAATCAGCTGCTCACTGAAGTATTTCCGCACCAATTCATAGGGTACTGCTAGGTAAGAGAGTACTTCCCTTTTTTCTTTATTTTCCAAAATAATATAATATATTCACAAAATGTTACATTAAAAAACCGCTGTAGTTTGTATTAATGTAACCATAGCAGTCTTGCTTAGGAGCGCGACATGCATATAAAAGTAGTTTTTTAATTTAGAGTTAAGGTTGGTTAGTGTTAGGCTATCTATTATTTTATATTCCTAAAAGGCCGTAACACACTCGCGACCGCTCTGGCATTGATTACATGGACTTTTAACATTATATCCTGACTGTTCTATATATAAAAAAAAAAATCTCAAAGCAAAATATCGCTCTCTCGGCTACTGGTTACTCAAAACAATCCTGAACATTTCTTTAAATGCTGGCAACGCGTTCGGGAGTCTTCTGGCAATTACAAAAAAATAACGTGAAACGCTAATACATTTGAGGCCATGACAAAACACGGCAATTTTATGTGTTCTACATGTAATGTGGATATCCGATTGTGAATCGATTGTTACCGCACGCATTCGATTAGAAATCGGTGTTTCATAATCGCATCAATTATACATATTTATAATGTTTTATATGTGCAAAGTATTCTTGATACACTCACCACTTAGTCAAATTTATGCTTAGACATTCGATTACTATTTTGTTTAGCCGTATGGAGGGTTATCAAACTCCAACTCAAAATAACTTTATATATATAGGTCACCAGAAAAGATGTTAAATTCTAAATCTACATTTAAGTACTACCCGTTCTTTTGAGGGCGTAGAGCGGGCAAGAAGAACTGGCAAAATACTCTCCACCACTCTTTTTAATCGCCAAGATTTTCATACAACTTGTTTGTAAGCTCTTCCATAAAATATATTTGAACTGGAGAAAATCCTAAAGATTAGGATCATTTTGATAATAGCCCAATTTATAAAAAGCTTTATTCATTAATTTACGTTAAGTAAGGAGAGTTTTGAATACATGTCCATAATCAAATCCTTTCGAAATTTACACACTCACCCCCAGGAGAAAACGTTCATAAATTGTAATTTTGGAACTAAACTCCCACTGCATTGATAGATAGATAGATTTATAATAAGACTAACTAAATATTTACCTTACTGAGCCACGTTGGCAGACGAGTTTTTTAAGTATCTAGATATATATAACTAGCGGACCTGACAGACGTTGTCATGTCTACACGTCTTTAATTTGAAAATTTCAAACTTTTTTTAATAAGCTAAAACATTCTGGACCATTTTGATGAAAATTATAATTCAAATGTTATGACAATATCCAACGATCCAGCCCATGGTCTACAATAACACAATGATAACAAAACTTTTTTTTAATTTGATCGCAGCGCTAACTGTCGGGACAGACTAAAATTCGAATATTATTTAAAATTTGACACTGCGATGGTAGCGCCGTCTGTCGGATCCAATGTAAAACATTCCAAAATCAACAACTACTAATAAATTAAAAATTAATTAAAAAAACATTGTCCAGCGGACAAAATTGTGAATCTAAACCATTCTCAGATCCCCTTGAACACACACAAAAAATTTCGTCAAAATCGGTCCAGTCGTTTAGGAGGAGTTCAGTCACATACACACGCACACAAGAAATATATATATTAAGATAATATATAACGTATTGCACCAAAATGTGTATAAAATATTAATGATTAAAATTGAAAGACAAAGATTAATGTTTCAATTAATATAAATTTAAATAATAGACGCCGACGAATAGAGAACTTCCAAATCTGTTCAAATATCCAAATAAATTTAAAAAAAATTTTTTCAATCTTAAATATTTTGTAATAAATATATAGAAGTTACAAATCATGTTACAACATATAAAAGGTCAGTGAGCGAAATCGGAGCGTTTATATTTAAATATGTGTGCAATATAATATGTTACGTGCAATAGGAAATTAATTCAGTATTAGGGTCGGTTCCTTGTGATCTTCCATTGCCAACATATTTCCATATTCCATTTCCATCTTCTTGAAGCCTGAAATGGTATATGCTATAAATAAACCGAATGCTTTTACTGAGAGTTCTTCCAAGAGCAATGTTAAATTATCAAAATCACTATATCTTATAGTTTACAATGTATATTAACCAAAGCTAAACCAGTCTTGAAGTGACGGTTATTTTTTATTTTTTACAAAGCAGGCAGGGCTAGTATACGGATTAGAGTTTTTTTTTTAATTTAAAAAGAGGGTTTGGCTTCAAATATGCTATGCATATTTTTCTTTATACATTGTACTTTCTACATGTGAATCTTAATCGTATGGCGAATTTAATCGCGAAGAATTCTGATCGTCTTAGACATTGTTCTAGCGTGTTTTTATTAATTAATTACAATTAGAAGATCAATTCATATTTTTTTGTTAGAAAATGTTGCTTAATCATTGGTATCTAAAGTGAAATTAAAATCATCACATGGTGACTATGTAAACTTATTAAAATCAATATTAAATAAATGAAGTTCTAAATCTACATACCAGTTCCTCTCCATTATTTTTATTTGTCTTTATATTTTCTGTACTAAAGTTATAAAGAAAGATCCAAATTTGTAACCTACCAACCACGTTGACAACAACATATAACACAACATACAAACTGTAAACCTCTGAATCGATTGCAAAGACGTTCTCCATTATTATTGTTATATCTTTATTAATGAATTCGTGAAACATTAATGAAAGTTAAAATTTCTTAATATGAGTATTTGTTGTGTCAGTATACGTTGTAAACAATGACGTTTTATGCTGAGGGCCTGTTTCACAATGTCCGGATAAGTTCCAAATAAGCTATGTGTTACTTATTTGTAGGATAAACAGTATTTTTGCGTTTCACGACTGTCAGATAGCGCTATTTGTCATGAAATGCCAAGTATCTTATTCGGAACTTTTATCTTTCGAATAATTTATGTGTTGCATAGCTATTTGGCACTTTATCCATACATTGTGAAACAGGCCCTTAGTGTTTTAGAACATTGCCCTCTTTTAGGATAAAAGCCTCCTCCATGTTTTTCCATTTCCATTATTTTCTCTCTGATTTTTCTAAATGCAATGTTCACGTCTAATTGTCTTTTTTAAGATGATATGACGTTGGAAGTGTATAATTTTAAAAGGCGCTCAATTACCTATTGTCCCGTTCTAAGTTTTTCATATGTAATGGTTTGACAATCAATACTACATTAATACCTAAGTAACATAAGCTGTATTTGTTTCAAATAAAATGACTGGCTGTGCGACACTGGTACAGGCCTTGTTAAATGATATGTCAAACTTTCCACGTTAAAGTTATATTTATCGTTTAACAATTAATTTATGACCAAGTCTTATGTGTTAAAGATAATACATACCAAAGTAATAAACTCTAAATAAAAATTTGAATACTATGTCCAATAAGAAAGCACTGCGCGGGCGCATGCATACAATTAGCGTAATACTTGTAATTAGAATTTGTAACTGGCGAAAGTTGTGAAATTGTAAGTCCGTACTTTCTAGTACTCAAGGGTGTAGCCTCGGAGCTTACTCTATAATCTAGTGACTAGTTTTGACATTCAATAAGCAAGCTTTTACCAGAAAGCTTTCTCTTGAACTTAACCTTCTGGGCATTTATCAAGAGGTCTCAGTATTCTCCCTAATATATAAAAAAGGAACTTAAAAGCCTAATGAGGACCGGTCCATTCGGTTACTATTTTAGACTATCTGTCTATCTGTCGGTATATACAGATACATAACGGGCTGCGTGCCCAATTACTTGCACAAGTCACAAACCTATTTTGTTATAAATGTGTTATATATATAGTTAATAAATATATGTTGTTGTTGTTCTCTTGAACTACATCTGCCATCTTTCTAACAAGTGCTCAGTAATTGGTAATTGGTGAACAACGTGTTTTACTAATAAGGGTTATAATTAAGTAGTAGTGAAAGGTACACCATTTTTGAACTCGATGTGAAACACAGATTAGACTATAAATAGAACAAGAAACTGTTCCCTACACTCAATATAAAATACAAATTTTAAGTACTAATAATAATATTAATAATAATATTAATGAAGCTTATAAAAACCTGAATATCAAAATAAGCATACAAATGTAATTAATACTCATAACCAAAATCCTTAAGATATTTATAATGATTGTCAAAACTTATGATGAAAAAAACTCTGCCACATTTAAAATGCACATTGCCTATCAAAATCAATTCACTTTCCGATCAAAAGCATTACATAAATCCGTATATTCAATAATAATTATAATTGATTTCTTATTATTAATGAGCAATACAATCTTAGTTGCTATGTTGCTAATGGTTAGTCAACAAAGAAAAGTATTCATGGACATCATATCCACGCCTTTGTCTCTGTCGCAAGTCGCAATGGCCTCCATTGGGATCTTAATGTAGAGGACGTCGTCACAATAATTAAAACTATTGAAGCCACGCACAAAGGCTCCAACATGTGAATGTTGACACTATTAAACTTCTTAATACCACGGGCCTAAAGAAAAGAATATTCGGATTGGTGAACTAGTAAAAAAAAAACAGAGGTGTAAATAATACAAGAACAGTGTCCCCTTAATAAAGACTGTAAGCAGTGTTATTGGACACTTTCTTAAGTTAAATATATTTTTTAGGAAATTAGATAAAATTAAATTACTTATATGTCTTAAGCTAGGCTAGATCGTAATGTTAAATTGTGTAAAAACAATTTCCCCAAAATAATCTACGCCCTTAAATTTTGACTACTTAATTTATTCAGAATGCTATTGCTATGCCGAATAAAGACATATTATTCATACCATACTATGCCATATACGGTTGGTAGATAAATACTGTAGTTTAGAGAAACTAGCCCAATAGGAAATTGGCTCATACAAAACTTTATTAGCGTTTTATTAGGCAATTCACAACAATGGGTTTGTGCAAACGCAATGAAGACACCGCATTAAACTTCAACCGAGAAATTCTCTATCGTAAATAACTCGTAGTTGAACACAATATTAATATAATAAGTTGTAAAACATTTATGTAACGAAACAGTCCTTAGTAGTAACAGTCAAACTTATTATGAGATTCTATATTCGGGATACATATATGAAGTTTCATATGGAATTAAGCAAGTACGCCAGCATTCTATGCTGTTCTAAGTTGATGGTCAAGATTTTGGTATTGGTTTCCTTACGATGTTTTCCTTCGCCGATTTGACGCCCGCAGTTTTGTTTATCAAAACTACAATTACAAATAAAAACAAGTAGAGTAAATTCATAGGGATGCAACGAGTACATTATCAACAAGCTAATTAGGAAATAAAACAAAAAAAAAGATACTGAGGGTAAGGTGCAAGATGAGCCTAACCCATCGTTTAACAAGCGGGGGATCGATATTTTAAAAACGGGGGCAGGCTGTTGAAAAATGATAAAGACAAACATACCTACAAAAGATTCGTTAAAAATGAATATTATCATTTACAGTGATGGGGTGGCAAGACTGTTTAACTAAACTAGTTAGCATTTTCTGGGGTATAAAAATGGTTGAGAAACGATAGCCTAAGGTAATCAAGAAAAATGTAAATGTAATTACAACACTGAATTATACAAGTACCAAACTTAATCTAAATTACTTACTAAAATAATAAGAAAATACATAATTACAAAAGTGACGATTGAGCAGGATACGATGTGAAAAAGTGTTTATGTAGAAGACAAAAAAGTCTGTCTAAAGTTCTTAATAAGCCTGTTATTCTAGCATGTATTGTCTCGCGCTCTATCTGCCTCGAGCAAGGAAACATATCATTTTAAGGTTTAAACGTGTCAGCTATTGCCTATGCTCCACCAAGTAGTACTGCACATCTTACGTATACTACGTATAGTAATAAATAATAATTAACAACTTACGATTTCACGGATGTGCATCCGTCGCAAGTCACGAGCGTGCAATTTAATTAGTTCCATTGAAATGTTTACACTGTCTTTATAAAAGCAAATAAAATAAAAAAACACATACGTGGGTAATACTGACAATGTTTAGAACTGGCCAGTTAGAAATATTGCACATGAAATCTTTTTAAATTTCAATTTTAGAACTCTTTGGAAACCCAATGTTATATATTGGACAATGATTTATTCATTTTAAATTAATACTAATAACGTATGTGAGATCGTATATATATATATTATATGTATTACAAATTTTAACGTTTATCTGAACACTCTTTTATATTTTTTACAGCTAATAACTAAATATATACTAAATACTTTGTAAGCAAATAAAAATCTTCATGCCTTAGTTGTATTCGATTATTTTACTGATATTTTTATCGTATGTAAGTATTTAAAATTGTTATTTAATTTGAAAAACACACAATGTTACGTGTAAATTAACGATACGATGTAAGTGTAATTCTTAGGGCTTGTTTTACAGTGTATGGATAAAGTACCAAATAGCTATGCAACACATAAATTATTCGAAAGATAAAAGTTCCGAATTAGATACTTCACATTTCACGACGAATAGCGCTATCTGACAGTCATGAAACGCAAAAATACTGTTTATCCTACCAATAAGTAATAAATAGCTTATTTGGAACTTATTCGGACAGTGTGAAACAGGCCCTTAATAATCATAAAATGAAATGACAGTATATTTAAAATATTCGTATAATGTTTGGCTTGACCAATTATTATTTAATGAAAATTGTTTTTCTGTTTAAAAAATCTTCAATTGACGAGTGAAATAAATGTTAGCAAAATTATCAACACGCATACAAAACTCAGTTTTATTGATAAAACAAATCTTAATAGATTCTCTAGAGTCTACTTAATGTCTACTTTTATAACTGTAATGCTAGTTGAGTAGTAATAATTTATACGTGCATAAGGGCTATTAATATCCTATCCCAAGAAGCATATAATTACATAACTTACCGTAATACGGAAACGCAATCAGAGGCATTCGCCACTAATTGTTCCACTCGGCTGTACCCGGGTATCGAACCTAGGGCAACATAACGGTGCCGCTGACCGCGCTGGACGCAATTGTTATTTAACGTAAAATAACTGTAGGTTTAGTTAAATTCTAGGAGTAATCAATCGTTGATAGTCTAAGTTACAATAACTTAGCTACATGCGTTATACATAAACAGATTTAAAAAAACTAGTGAAACAAATGACTTATTAACTATTACAAACAAATGATTTATTAATAAATACTTCCAAGTATTGTGCAAAACTACTTATCAATACAATATTTTTAATTTTATTTATACAAATTCAAAATGGCTAAATTCTTCCGAATTTAATATGGAAGTGTTAAGAAGAGTTGTTCAAAATACCTGCAGCTGAGTTTCATCATTGGTGTCGTGGTGGACCCACTATGTGGAACCAGCTTCCCACCGAAGTATTTCCGAACAGAAACTTTTTGATTCTCGGTATGAAGGCATGTTGTACCAGTGTATAATATAGTTGTATAATATACGATGAAGATGGAAGTACATCCGAACCAATTCGACTTTTACCTTCAACGAAAGAGCGTACCAATTCTTAAAAAGCCCACAACCTACTCCTGAGCCCTGGCATTCAGTGTGTCCATGGGCGGCGGTATCACTGAATATGTTACGCCATGACTATCGAACTATTTAATAACCTTCCTAGAAGTTATAGATCACTGCTGTGTAATGCTTTCAAGGGGTAGGTGATTCAATTTTCAAGGGCAAGGTGTCAAGCGTGGGCGAGTATTTGGACCATAAGTTTGACAACAATTATATGACATTGTGTTCTCATTATGACTTAAGGAAATTTACTATGAAATTTGTTTGCCTATTTTTATATAGCTGATTGATTTTTATAATTGATCTGAATGTACCATTTCCTTGCAAATAAATGATTTGTTATTTATTTAGTAATGAAGCCTCCTGCCTGTTTTTACTCTGTTCTATAAAAAAATAAGACTTACAATTGCATACTCATTCAGTTTTAAAATGTTAACAATAATGTAAGTGTACAATGGTACAGAAATGTTTTTGCCTATATCAGAACTGTAATATAAGGCACAAAAAATCCCAATCATCATAAACCAACATCTTTTTGAATAAAAGATCACAGAAGCACTTTCAACTTTACACGCTAGACTCAACTTGAATTATGTTTATTAGGTATAAGCCGAAAATACAATCATTCAATATCACTAATCCTCTTCAAAGTTTAACTAAAAATACTTGAAATTTTGTTATATAAATTACTTTTTTACGTAACAAGTCTGTCATAAATAAATCATGTACCGATAGTTATTCTACTGTAGTAAACACACCATTGATTTTCTAAATAGTGAAAACATGTTGCTTTGCTGCATTTCAATTGTAGGGTAAATAATATTGTAAATAGCTTTCCCATGTAAAATATAAAGATAAAATGTTTCTAAGAAAAAAATAAAGCATGAAAATATTGAGATGAAGCCTTTACGATTATTTAAATTAATCGTAATTAAAAAAAATCCGAGTATATATTAATGTACAGTTTTAAAAGAAATCAAAATTGTATGGGGAAAAAATCATTGTTTAGCAATTAAATATTAAGTATGTGATGGATGAGCTGGGAATCCTGACACAGGTATTTTTTACTTAAAATGGTTCCCAAATCGCCTTGTTAAAATAAATAATTCTTACAACAAAAAAAATGTTTTATTTCGCCTTGTTAAAATTATTCATTTTAACAAGGCGAAATTAAACATTTTTTTTTTTGTTAAATTACTTCTATTTATTATTCTTTGTTCTCGTTTCTTTGTATTATATTATCTTGTTTTCTTTTTTTGGGTTGTGTAACTGTCGGTGCAAAGAGAATAATTATAGGTACGAAAGTGTTTCTGTATAATTTTCTTTTAAACTTGTAATTTAAAATAACGATTCTATAACCGTAAGTCAGAATATTTTATTAATTAGTAATACAAAGCCATAAACTCTAAGGTAAAATGACAGTATTTCAAGATCGAAATATTAATAGAGATGCCTTATAATTGGACTAGCTGAGTGTATAGCATCTAATAATATCAATCTCTTTCATGTCGTTAACATATTTTAATAATAAATCATATTAATTGAATATCACCTACGTATCAGTCATATAAAAAAACAAAGAATCATTTACATGTGAAAACTTTTTAATATAGATACAGTCTTATGCAAAAATAGTTACTAACAGATTATTTTTCGTTGAAAACTCAATCCAGTTCACTCAATACATGTTTAATGAAATCTAATTCAGTATTTAATTAAAATAAATTAATACCATAAATTACATTAATTAAACGCGTAATATTAATTTATCTTATAAGATATCTTTATGGACAAACCACGAATGTCTACGAGGACATGACATGAATTTATTGAATAATCTGTGTACCGTTATGTCATTTTGACGTGTGATGTGTGATATGTTATCGATTTTTGCGCGTATTCCACATAACGGTATTTTAAGAAAAATATTGTCAATATTTTGTTTCAATTCAAGTTCAATTTGATTTGATCCATGATACAATACATTAATTTCATCTAAAAACTAGAAAATAGAACTTTACTGATTTTTACGTTTATTTTAACAAGTATGTATAGTAAAAAAAAGTAATTACCGCTATTTACTAATCACTGCTACAGCGCATGTCAACTGTCAACTGTCATTATAAGTTTATGGCCACCGGTGTTACGCAAAAAGCAGTTAAATACCATGGGCAAGGTTTTAATTGGGGCAATTTTCGCATTCCGTACTTTTTCTGGCCATGACGATTAACGTTATTGCATCATATCAGTGAAAACAGTTTTAATTGCTTTTTCAAACACACAAGTATGCCTATTACGTTATATAAAAAAATACTGGGTTAAAGAACCTAATATGAAATATACTTTATATTTATTTATTTCATATTTAGGATCTTTTGATGATTTTATATTGTAAAGATTCCTAACATTCATATTATCAATATATAAATATATTATCATAAATAACAGTATATTTGTTATAAAATAATAAACAAATCAGTGTCGCTACAACCTTTTTAGGTTTGGAAATCAGATTTCTGTATCTGTTTCATAATCATTTGTCAATCTGTTAGGCAAGTAGGTGATCAGCCTCCTCTGCCTGATACACGCCGTCAACTATTACGGTCTAAAGCAAGCCGGTTCGAACCTATGACCTCTGACATGAGAGTCGTATACTGCAGCCATTAGACAAACACTCTTCCTCTCTTCTCTATTTGTTATATTTAACATGAAAAATGTTATACCTTGAACTCTTCTTATACGATTTTTAAGTCTGTTAAACAAGACATATGATCTACTAAAAACCCAAATATATTGTTATATGCGGCAGTAGATTTCTATACAGATAAACCTCTTTTGTTTTGAAATATCTAATCACTAGAACTGTATGGAGCCCTGGCACAATAAACTCTCTTTGCCGGAAAATATTTATGAACGATTCTCCGATATGCCCGACTCTCATTACAAAACAAAAGTTTTGAGAAATGATAGCGATCTCTTTGTCAACGGAATTGTTATGTGATCGACTACTGAACTGACATTTGACCGTTTTTTATGTTTATTATTTATCACTAGCGGTCGTGTTCTGTTTCTTATTGGTATGTCTTCTATCTATGGTCGCCATATACCACGGAAAAAAATGGGAAGTATTCTGTCATTTTGGATATAATGTATAATGTTTGTAATTGTATTTAAAAAGGAACTAAATTTATTACAGATCATTTAAGAATAAAGTAGCAATGTGTTAAATTTAATATTATTCTGTTACAACATAATAAAAATAAAATGTTGTAACAGAATAATATATTTTTATTTATGTAATTATTTGGTTTCGTCGTATTACAAATTAAAGTCAAAGTATTAAATTACATATATGTATATTTAACAAAATCTCAAATATAACCGTCTGTATGGCTTGAGCCGGCTAGCGCAATCGACGATTTTGTAAATTTTTGGGACTGGATATGCCCGTTTTTTCTTTCACCGTAAGCATATTTCAAATTAGTGCCTTTGGTTGGAGTAACAGTCACCTATCTACGCTTAACAGCAATACACAGGATAGTATAGTGCGACAAGTTAACTTTAAGCGCGTATACTATATCGCTAAAACCGAAGAGAAAAATGACCGTCGAAGTGTTGTGGAACGTATCACAAATGTCTACAACATTAATGTATTACAAAATTGTTTACGCGTATCAAGAAATGTATCATATTATAACTGTTTGATATGTAAAGACATCGATTCTTGTGAAACAGAGCCTTTAGCGTGTCACTAACTGTGCGTGTCGTAAAAGCCACGCTCCGAAAGTTAGATGCGTTTTGTAATTAATCAAACGACATTGATGCAATTAATGCATTGAAATGTATGTTAGGACTGTTAAAAAGTCGGTTTTCGTAAGTTTAATTTACATTTCACGTTCTAAATTCTATAATATATACCGAGTAATACTCATTTAAATACGCGTAATTAAACATAAATCACTTACAAAACTCGACATTTTAAGTGCTTTACAGAAGTCATGTCAAAGTCAAAGTCAAAATTCATTTATTCATATAGGTAACATAATGTACAGTTATGAACGTCAAAAAAATAAATATTATAGAATCTAATTTTACATTTACTGCCAGTTTTCAAATCAAGGGCGTAGAACAGAAGAGAAGAACTGGCAATAAACTCTCCGCCACTCTTTCTAATCGCCAATTTTTTTTTACACAACGTTTGTAAGGAACTGCAACCATTACACCATGTTCCATATGACATCTTGAGTAATAAAGAATAATAAAATAAATTAAAAACAAATATTTATCCTCTATCAGCAGGAGGCATGGTGAAATAGGAGCACGCACTTATATACTCGTGAGAACAACACGCAAATACGTAGAAGACACAACTAATATATGTATAACCAATAAAAAACATTTATACAACCAGTTTAACAGATATACCATACCATACCAATGGCGACTTCCATTGTGTGGATTTTTGTAACTCAAAAAATAATTAAACCCTTTAGATCTGGGCGTCATATTTCTGTATCTGTTTCGCGATAATTTCTAACAGTAGTTCTGTGTCTGACACTCACCGACTTTTTGGGACTAAAGGCATGCCGGTTTCTTCACTTTGTCTTCCTTGGGCCACGAGCGACTGTTGACTGCACATATATACAGAAAGTTCATTGGTGCACGTGAATCGAACCTATGACGATGTTTTACATGATCAGTAAAAAAACCACACACACCTAATAAACGAATATTATAATTTACTAATTTTTATAAAAATTCAATACTGTGGTTTACAAATAAAATTTTAGTCTCTCATCAGATTTCCGTATATTTCGTGATGGTTTTATGGCGTTATAGTGACAAGTTTTACTTTATACATCAAGATTTCCTAAGATATGATATATTTGTTTCATAATTATTAAATGAGTTCAAGCCTCAAGGTGAGACTAACACCTCACGTTCCTTATACTTACTTAATTAAAATATAGCGGAATGTCACTCGCAACACCAAACATTTCGGTCGCAGAATTGCACATCATTTCAACACCCGAGATAGTGTTAAAATTTATATTGTCTTTTATTATTGGATTTGTCTTATTAATAATTCACTATCTTAAAGGGTTATGTTACTACATATTGTTCATACCTCTATCTATCTGCTCAATACAAATTCTCGCAATTAATATTTTTATTTTATTTCTTAGCGTTAATGTAATTCATGAATCTTAAGACCAGTTTTTTTTTGTTTAGTGTATAATAATGATTATTTTACCGTAAAGGCCGGCTGCGTCATCATTTAAGTAACCTGATTTTAGGTGCACTCTTAAAGTATAAATAAATATATAGATTTTGAAATCATATATACATTTACCGTGTACGGTAATTGTTTGCCCCCTGTTCTATAAAAAAAAAAAGATTGTTCATGCCTTCCTCAACCTCACAAATGTCTCAGATAAGCAGATTTCGACTAATATGGTGTCTGCATGTCTTCAATAAAAAAATAAGCTTTTTGGAACTTAATTTATTCAATACGCCAAATTTCAACAAAAAAACTGTACAGTTAAAACAGTGAATACAGTTAAAACGACTGTAATTAACAGACTTGCCATACAATGATCTTCTGCCTTCTGCCATCACAGCTCTCTAAGCTCTACAAATTGATCGCTTGTTCAATTTGTTAGCTAACGATCAAACTTAGCCTTTTTTTTAAACATATGCAGTATCTATAATGCATAAATATATTAATTCTTTCCCCTGTTATCCTTCCATCTTTACGTATTTCGTGACTATAATAGTTACGTTACCAATCCAAGGCAATGCAATAAATTCATCTTAGACAGCGTACGCGCCTAACAGCATATGTAATGAATACAAATGTATCCGACTTGCATATTAAGTGTTCATTGTTTTAATCTTATGAAACTATAATATTTTTGGCACTATTATGTAAGTATTCATTTAGCTGGGTCATTGCACTACTGAATAAACCTATCTATCTATAAATCATGGTTATGATGGATATTTAAAATTGAAAAACTACCCTCTTTGTTTATAAACTTCTGCAAATGACAGTAATTATTGGTTTATGTCTAAAATTATATAATTTGAAAGGAACAAATCCATTAAAAATATATAATAATAATTAAGACTCATTTATCCCTTGAAAAATTCATCAATCATTACAAAACATACACATTTAAATTCTTATACAGATTTTTTTTCAAAGATCTCCTACTATCACTCTCTATCAACTTGCCAGCCCACAGTGCAAAAGGTCTCTCTTTCCTTTCCCTGGTAGCTTCAGCTTGTTACCCTGTTTGTCCATCTGCCATTATTTATGCGATCGGTGTTCCCCGTCCATTTCCACTTAAGTTTTTTGGAAATATAATTATTTTATATAATTCAATAAATATATAATTAACAACTATATCAGCTTGTGCAAGCGCGATGACCGAAGAAACTTGCATTGGTTTCTTTATTGTGTAAAGGTACCATACAAGTAAATATCGGTGTCGTGCTATCATAATACAGTGACCGATGTAGTGCACTGATCCACTTTCACTCCATACATTTTTCATTTATAACGAAATTGAGCGGCAATAATGTACTTACGAAAGTTTTATTAATTATCACATATTTTTACCAAAACCTTATTAACAGTAAGTTTTTGAAACCAACAAAAATATTAGTAGGATGAAAACCATTGGAAAATGAACAATATTATAAAAACGATAGGAAATATAATTTACGGCCGATCTGAGGTAGGGAAAGGGAAGGGGGTGAGTTTTTAAGAGTAAAAGCATTTTATAATATACTCGTCCTTTTCCAATGGGTTTCATCCAACTATTTTTTTTTCACTTTTTATTGTTGGTATACAGCTACTAAGTATTAAGGTGAATATTTTATCTAATTGCTGTCTCTCTCTTTCCAGGGTTCAGACCCCCGCGTTGCAACATGCCGCGGCCGGTTGCAGACCAGACGCTGTCAGCTCAACCAAGAGATAAATAAGGAGCTTAGACTAAGGGCTGGAGCTGAAAATTTGTTTAAGGTAAGCACTAAGAGTTTCTTCTTACACATAAAGATTATAAGTATAGTATAGTGAAGTTTTCGTCTTATTCTTTAAAACTTACGCTGTAAATAAATTATATCGAAAAAATTAGTCGACGAAAAGCTATCAATTTTATGTTCTAAAAAATTGCAAATGAAAATAAACACAAATAGTTCTTTTTTTTTTCAATAATTGCGTTTGCAAAGAAAGAACTGTGTTCTTGTTGTTGTTTTTTCTGTTTGTTGTGTGTGTTGTTTTTTGTGTGTGTGTTGTGTGTTGTGTGTGTATGTTTGTTTTAAAACTAAATAAAAACTGAATGATAGCATTGGTATTCTGTAATAATGATAATTAAACAATCCCGTAGATTTTGTTCCGAGTTAAATTTTTGTCAAAATGTTTGGCGCGAAACATCTGTAGACGACAGTACTCTATTACCACAGATCTCCACTCCCATCTTCGTTTTACGAAATGAGGCTCTATAGCAGTATGAACTGCCTTTATGTATTGATAGATTCAAGATAAGTTTTGTAATACAAAACAAAGAGTTTAATCTGAATAGCAATTTGATGAACAATAAATGGGACGGAACGAATCGATTGCACTTAAAGCAAGTTGCAACAAATCGCGGCAAGAAATGTAATTACTGTGCATAATAAACATTTACTTCCATTTTAATCAGTAGTGCTACATACAGTACTACAGTAATGCTACACTACAACCTTTTAAGGCCTAGGCCTCAGATTTCTGTATCAGTGTCAGGATCCTTTGTTAATCTAACAGGCTAGTAGGTGATGAGCTCCCGTACTTCACAAATGTCTTTGCACGCCGGTTTCCTCACAATGTTTTCCTTTACCGTTCTAGCTAATGCGCGCATAGAAAGAAAGTCCATTGGTGCACAGCCGGGAATCGAATCTACGATCACATTTACTTTCATAAGAATCTTTAAAAATGAAAAACCTTTTCTTTTCATAGTATATTGTAACACACATTTCGTATAATATATAAAAATACTTTTGTCACCCTATTTTGTCTTTTTATAATTGTATTTAGGCAACTCGTTAAACTCGCTTGCGACGGTACTCTGTAACTTCCAGAAGCGATTTCGAATCGGAATTGCATACGAAAACTTCGGGATTTCAGTATCCTTATGTTGCAATTATGCTAAACTTTTTTTTCTTAAAAACAGACTAGTTTTTAGGAGATTAATTCTATTTTAATTGGCCTAATTAATTGTTTTTTCAATGGCCTAAGAGCATATATTAGACAGAACATCGAACATTATATTAAAACCTATTTGTTATTGTAATTGGTGGGGGAAAAATCGCGTCAGATATTACTATACAGATACGATACTCAGACATGAGTTACTGACCCAAAAAGAGATATTAGGACCCAGTCTTGTAAAGCTTTGTCTTTATAATATCACACATAAATCCTTTAATAAAATAGCTATCAAGAAACTCGGTAGTGACCCCTACATAAGCTTCTTACACGTGATGTGAGTCACTCCCTAGAGGTCTTGACAATGTCGTTTCCTGTTATGAACAATGGCGAGCCAACGAACCGTAGCGCCCTCTGGTCTCTGACCCCTGGCCTTGACAAAACGTCTTCGTACTTGGTGAATAAAACTGCACGCACGCCCCGCTGCGCAATATAAATTTGTTTATGGTTATAATGCCTTTCTTTCTTTCTGTAAAGAAATGTAGTCTAAACTCAACGGCCAGTGTTTCTAATCTAAGATTCAAATTCGAATTCGAAAATCAAGGGCGAAGAACGTTGAACAATAACTTAATTACTCTTTTAAATCGACCAGTTTGTAATGCTCCTCGTTACAGCTAGCAAATAATATTCAACATTTATCCAATCAAAAGCTAAAGACTTCTTTCGCTGTCTATACGTTAAATAGTTTCATTTCATTCAACTCATTTCAATTAAATTGCACAGTTGAAATAACAATATAGTGTAATAACTACCATTATGATTATTTCTTGTTAAACTTTACTTGTCCTACAGTTTCAAAGACTGTTATATAATATTTAAGATCATAACAATTTGTTTAAGCAATACTTGTTTAAACAATATCTCTATCTGTTGTTCATTACAAAATAAAATCATAGCCTTATTTGAAACACTATTTACATTACGTGGTTGAATGCTTCTCAGCAATCATAGTCAGAGACTACTTATCTCTTTAAGTAAATTTTATTTTAATTTCTATCATCCCTTTCAGATGCTCTTTTATTATATTATGTGATACGTTATCCCCTTCTCACCTCAATAGAAGATGGCTCGACTGCAGAGCAGGCGAAAAAGAGTACACGACTCAAATATAACAGATTTTTTTTTTGTTTAAGTTAAGAAAACTGTTAAGTGTTAATACTGCATATTTGTGTTGAAAATAAATTGATTCAAATTTTACCGATTTTTTTCATAGAACAGGAGGCAAACGGGCAGGAGGCTCACCTGATGTTAAGTGATACCGCCGCCCATGGACACTCTCAATGCCAGAGGGCTCGCGAGTGCGTTGCCGGCCTTTTAAGAATTGCTACGTTTTAAACAAATATCTAATATTCCATATTTCATTTTAGGCGACCACAAACAGGAAACTGCGGGAGACGGTAGCCCTGGAGCTGAGTTTCGTCAATTCAAACCTCCAACTCCTCAAAGAGCAGCTTGCTGAACTGAACTCATCAGTGGAATTGTATCAGAATGACAGGTGAGGTATTTTTCCTACAAGTTTTAATCTAGAGTTCTTCTTATCCGGTACACTCTTGACAGAGCGGACGTGATCGTTATGATGTATTGGTAATATAAGGGGCAGATGTGATCCGCTTCACGACGTTCCGCCGTTGCCTATTAGAGGTCAACCTGCTGCACTGATTCAGATATTCCTACGGCAGATATAATCTGATCAGTCTAACGCGTAGGTGACCTGCTGCGCGGTCTAATGCCTTCCACCTTCCCCTGGACGACAAGGCGTTCTATGGACTGATCACCACGCCGAGATACGTGTCCGAAGAATGTAAGGATGCCAGAATGTACTGTTGAAATCAGACGCTACCGAGTTCTTGAAGTATCGAGACGTTTGTACGAAACTCGGTCCACGAAACCACAAACATTCTCCTCCATGAGTTTACTGTTAATCTAGAGTAAACCCATACCTTTGGCGACAAAGTATTAGGTTTGGCCTCTTTATCTCTTTCCTGGTATTATTTTGTTCTCAATTGGCAAGTTGATGAGTTGCCTTCTGTGTTTGGTGTTAATTTTATACCTATGCTATACCTCATTTTTTTTATCGTAAGAGTGAATGTTGTACTCATAAAGAGAAAAGTCCATTGTTGCACTGATGTTATCGAACACACATTCAACTCTATTATTACGGGACATAACACATATAATTATATACAAAGAAAATAGCTAACAATGTCCAAAAAGATGCAATAATTGCAAAAAAAATGAAGTATAGCTTGTGCAGATTAACACCCGTAAATAAATCTAGCGTTTTTCTCAAGCCGTAAAATTTAATTTATAAAAACAAAGTAACTATAATTGTGTTCGATTTTCAAAATTAACTTGTCCGCCAACTTAATGCCATGCGATTTCCTAAAGAAGCCATAAAATTAAATAATACTTGTTCAATCATGTTTAAATTGCGGGATAATGATATACTGCGCATGAGCATGCCTGTAATTGTACTTTTTTATAATTAATGTGTAATCACACTTATTTTTATTGAAATATAAGTACACAAAGCGGCAAGTTATAATTTGATCAGTACATTGACTTTGTATGCCATTTTAATCGCAAAAAGATTTGCAAGAATTTTTATTATATAATTAAATAATACAACACTTTACTTGAGCACATTTGTACAAAGTTCTATACTCCAAATACTAAATGAATGATTGCATAGGAAACGCACTACATTTTTTGAATTGTTATGTTTTCATTTTTAATTTAGTTTTGCGAACTATTAACTGCTATTATAGTTGAACTTTAACTATAACTAATAACGTTTATTTATTTATTTATTCAAAAGATTCACAGCACAATACAGAAATAGATGTATATATATATAACATTGTGGGCCAATTACAAATCTTCACAAATAGTCTTTTTTTGTAACAAGAAGGTAAACATTCCAAACATTTTTAGTGTAAAAGAAAAAAACAGAATTTAATTTACATATTATATATATATATATACAAGAGATACAAAATATATTTTTACATGCATAACATAGAACCCTTGCCTTCAGGTATGTTATGCATCTCCACAAAAGGAAATCACAAAAAGTGTTATGCCTAGGCCGTAATGAGCGTAGTTAGAAACATCTAAATTGCGTTCAACCTCTGGTATTACCACATTTTCTTTGTGTGAACTTGAACGAGATTTAATTCGATAAAAGCTTTTTATAATTCTCGTGTGACTTGTTAATATCATAAGAGAACTTTTATGATTATATTGGCTATATTATCTTTATTCACCTTTTAATATCTGGTAAAATAGAAAACTTTTAAATAAATAAAGAACAAAATTACCATATCAATCAATTCGTAACTCGTGAATTTATTGTTTATTTATATATTTAACAGTTTATTGATTCACAGCGTAGACAATTTGTATTTTAGAGTCATTTTTGTTTTAAACTAAAGCCAATGTACTAATAATTTGCTTACTTTGGTGTGTTTGAAGAAAAGTGTTCCTGTATGCAAGAAAAAGCATTTTAATTGACATTATATAAAGCAGTATATTAACGTTCATGGCCCAATGAGTAGTTCGTTTGTAAGCTCTTGAACCTTGATTCCCGGACGAAAAAGTTCTTGAATTGATTGTTTTAATTTTGTCTTGATTGTGAAAGAATTGTTGTCTAAATCTCACTTAAACTTTTCAGCAAGGAGTGTGTAATGCCGATGATTCCCCTGGGCTTAAAAGAAACCAAGGAAGTTGACTTCCGGGAACCGTTCAAGGACTTCATCCTAGAACATTATAGCGAGGATGCCGCCTTGTACGAGGACCCCATATCGGACTTCATGGATATGAGACAGGTAAAGGACGACTGTTGCCCCATTGCTAAATTTTGCTAAAACTAATTTCTTCTACAACCAATTTTTAATAGTGAATACATAACAGTGTAAAATTTGTCTATGAAATACTGAAGCAAGAAACCACAGACGCCATTGAAAATTCATTCGATTCTAAATTCAAAATCATTCATTCATTCAATGTACACTTATAAACGTCAGTAAATATTAAATGCTTTTAATTTTACATTTTGTTTTTTTTTCAGGTTGCAAAGATAAATGTAAAATGTTTACATTTGTATTGTATTTGTTGTATTTATGCTAAGTTTTCCTCAAGTATTAAAAAATATATTTAAATTAATTACATTCAGTAAAAAGAGTAGATTCAGTACAAAGAAGCCAGCCATCCCCTTGATGGCTAGAACTCTTCCATAGTCCGCTTCACATGACATTTTCCTTTGCTAACTAACGAACTGCGGAATCGATTCCCGGTAGGCGTCTTCTCTAGACGACCACCAACTTTTTAAAAAAATGAACATACTCCTCCCTCAAACGCTGGCTCACCCACTAAAATTGGTGTCTATGGGCTGCGAATAAGCGATGCCCAAAAAGGGGAGCACCTGTAGGCTCGTTTGTCCGCCTATGTTATTAAAAAGCTACTCATTATAAAATTACATTAATTCACTTCTGTCACGTGACTTGATATTTGCCATAAATGATATTGTGGTACAAGACTGTTACAAATAATAGCTTACATCTATTTGTATAATTTCCAGGCCATCCGAACTCCAGTACGATCGACAACTGGCGTAGCTCTCCTCTTTAAATATTATAACCAACTGTACTATATCGAGAGGCGATTCTTTCCACCCGATAGATCCCTTGGGGTCTATTTCGAATGGTTCGACTCATTGACAGGTACCTAATTATAATATGAATTTTAATAGGCTTTTTCTGAATGCGTAAACTGACGAACCGATCAATATAATATATAAAATCATCACGAAATCATTTAATCATTATAAATTTGTCGTTGAAAAGAATATTTGTATTCTATATTTCAGGAGTTCCTTCGTGTCAGAGGACTGTGGCGTTCGAAAAGGCCTGCGTTTTGTTTAACATTGCTGGCATATACACACAGATTGGAGCTAGACAGGTATTAAAAAACACTTATACTATATACATATAGAATCTTGTAATTTTGAAAAATCCAAAAATATACACATTAAACGGCTTAATCTTTATTTACATTTTGATTTCTAGTAAAATAGAATGCTTTTATATAAAGACGAAAAAGCCAATACAAACGCATTTGTACTTATATGTTATAGTTCGTGGATCTATAGTTTATTTATTTAACAGTTTATTAATATTACACAGCTTAAAAAAAGATAATATTTGTCGCAGATTCAAAGCGATACTAGCCAGTTGCTATGCTTGTTGAAATGTGTGTAGGAATGTAAGATGTGTGTGGGTGTATAAGAGTGTGTGCGTTAATCTTAAAAATCCATTCAACTTGCTTATTTCCTAAAAACCTACCTACCTATCTACTGTCGCGGTTCGCGTTCTTATTATATAGATACACAATATGTATTATATTTTACGTTTTATTTACGTCAATTTCATAAGAAATTATTATTTATTTAACAGGAACGCAACTCATGCGCGGGTTTAGATGGCGCAGTGGACGCGTTACTCCGTGCGGCTGGTACACTTCGTTACATCCACGAGAACTTTACAAACGCGCCATCTGTTGACCTAGCTGCGCACACTTTGCTAGTTCTGGGAACGCTTATGACTGTGAGTAGTTACAGCCTGAAAGATATTCAGCTGTAGCGTTTGTTACTTTAAATAAACTGGCTGTTTAATGCTTAGCTTTTTTATATAAAAAAATTTAAAAAATGGCATAAAAAGTTTTTTTTTTAATAAAATTGCATAGCTAAATTCCCACTATTATTGTCACTACAATCTTCTTTCGTTGGTTGTTATTAAACTTTGGAATACACCATCAATCTTATATTGTCTTTTATTAACATAACTTTATATATGAATTTACACATTTAAAGATAACACTTTTTTAACAATAATACATAACTTAAACCGTTAAAAAAGTGTTTTCTTTAAACCATCAAACTTCTGATGCCATATTGACAATCTGAAGAGTTTCGACGCTAACCTAGCCTTCGCCTAATTAAACAAGTTGGCTGCGACATCCACATACATATAATAAGAATATTAATAATATTTTTTAATAATTAAATTTTAAGGTTAGTTATTAGATATATTTTTATGTTATTTCTGTATTCAAGAATTATTGACAATTGAAAAAAAAAATAAGAATGTTTAGTCCAAATAAATTTATTTTACCATAGACTATATAAAAATATTTTCAGGCACAAGCCCGCGAATGCCTCTTCGAGAAACTCCAGCTACAGGCGCGTGAAGCGTGCCGTGGTCGAGATCGGGAATTGCGAGACGATACTGACATGTGCCTCGATCTTGCGCAAGAGAGCGCGCAACTCGCGCACACATATAACCAGTTGTATGAAAAGGTATGTGAATGTGTACTTATGTATAACAATACGTCATTTGTTTTTCAATAGCCATTTGAATGATAGTCTTTGTACGTTCCCCAAATGAGTACGTAAAGCGGTCGTTCGCTATTTCGTACTTAATGTTTTATACCTGGCTCATCGGAGTGTTTTAAATAACATAGGACGGTGCCGGATTAGCGACGAAAAGCAAATTCTACGGGCCCCGCGGATTTAGTGGCCCCGCGCTCCAACGTACCCGTAATAATAAAATATTAATTTACACAGCAACTCATTCTAAAAATCGTAAATACAAACTTTTAGATCATGATTTGCTTAAATAAGTCTAATTGAAAGTTATTCTATATAAAAAAAATATTTAATACCTTAAACTAGAGAAGGGCGGGCCCCTTGATAGAATTTGCTACAGGCCCCGCATCGTTGGCTTAATCCGGCACTGACAGAGGATATTATCTAAACTACATAATAAACACTCGTATATTACAATAGAATAACTACCTAATAATTTAATGATAATCGCCGGGTTTCTAATACTAAATGAATGAAAGGTAAATATTGAAGAAACTATACTCGCCTGGCGTATCTCCGACTATTTAGGTAATCAAACTAAGGAGGACATTATACAGCCTTGATTC
The DNA here is from genome assembly GCF_905147795.1 of Pieris rapae. Lineage (NCBI taxonomy): Eukaryota > Metazoa > Arthropoda > Insecta > Lepidoptera > Pieridae > Pieris > Pieris rapae. The sequence goes on from NC_059513.1 coordinate 2,364,811, forward strand.
TTACACTTAATTCGAAGGAGTCTATTAAGTATTGTACAATTATTTAAGCAATAAAAGAAAAAAAAGACGGTAGTCTTAAATTCGTAATATTAGCGCTTTTAACCAATTCAAAAGGACATTAAAGATTGAGCCTAGTAGACTAACATTGGGATGGCTGATGGGAACTGCATCTCGTCTCTGTATACATATTAAGTTTCGCATATAAATAAAAAATTTTTTGTTTGTAATCAGAAATAAAGTTCTTAAAACATTAATATTAAAAAATTTAAAGCAACGCCATCTTTGTGCTATATAAACAAAAAAAAAACATATGTGCAATTCACACATGGTAGAAGTGAAACCTTCAAAAACATTTTTTTTATTATTAATCATATATAAATTAATCATTTTCCATTATCTAAATGTGTGTGTTCTTTTAAAACAGTATATTTTAATGATAAATTTTAATTTATAAGTTTAATATAAATTTTTAATTTGGGAAAAACTAAAACATCGAAAGTTTGAAATTCGATCAAATGAAAAAGCGGCAGTAAAGAGAGGCTGTATAATGCCTGCTATCTCATTTTCTCCCACGTTAAATCATATGAATTAATGTTTCTGTCTCTTTTTACTGTCGCTTTTTCGTTGCATCCGGTTTGAAATCACAACGATTCTAAAGAAGTTTCACTTCAATAATTTCCAGATGCAAACTGAAGGTGTGTTCAACTACGTGCCATACTCGTGGGTGTCTCTCGTTCACGTGAAGACTGAGTTCTACCGCGCTTTGGCACATCAGTACGCCGCTACCGGACTCCTACATACCACCAGCGTCATACATGCGAGGGAACGACTAGCAGCCATGTATGGACCGCCTGATTGTAATCATAATGGTACGGGATTTGAAGTTTTAAGGACTATCTGTGGGGTTCTTTTGCGTAAATATCATCTGGTGTTACCTTTATTAAACAATAAAAAATTGCGAGTACATATTAAACTTAGTTATACGAAATGTACCTTTGCATATATTGATTTGTAGAGGTGTAATTATTTCTATATAGACATAATTACACCTCATTTTTTTGAAAAATTCCTAAAAACACTATAATTAATCCAACTCAATTGCACCTGAACTTATCTCTCTTCTCATGACAGAGTTAACATAATTTGACTATAATAATGAAGAAGATAATATAATAAAACAGTTCAAGAACACACCCTACAAAGAACCACTGAGACCCATAATTAATGTAATGGTTACAGGTTCGATTTCCCCTACGTTCAAATACGACGAAGACTTGGACCATATGGCATTAGGCCGTGCGCACTTGGCTGAAGCTCTAGCTTTATACGAGGAGGCTTTGAGGCTACAGAGGATGTGTCGGTATGTATCATGTTATATGAAAACAAAAATTATTCCACTTTCGAAAAAGTTTTCTTTTTCAGTTATCATGTTGATTAGTTATCCAAATCATTCCATAGATAATATATATAATAATCAGTTTTTAACCTTTACACGTCTGGGGATTTCTGTATCTGTTTCATGGTCATTTGTCAATCTAATAGACATGTGATCAGCATGTGCCTCACACACGCCGTCGACTTTTCGGTTCTATGACAAGCCGGTTTCTTCACGATGTTTTCCTTCACCGTTCGAGCGAATGTTAAATGCACACATAAAAGGAACGCCGGGGATCGAACCTACGAGCTCCGGGATGCGGCATAAAAACATAAAAACATTTTAGTTAAATGACTGTTGTAATATTAATTTCAGTGAGTTACGTGGTAAAGAGGCACTGTCTCTGGTAGTTGGGGCGCATCGCGAGCGAGCATCTCGGGACAAAGCTCAATTGGCCGACGAACCAGACTTCGCAGACCTCCTTGATGTACCCAATATACTGCGTGAGTTGATAATAAACCATTTGCGTTTAAAAAAATGCAATGTAAATAATTTATAACGTTTTTGTATACTGTGTTTTAAGGTAATTAGACAAGGCTACATAGACAATAGAATATTTTACTCTTTATTAGTGTAAATACCATGTAGAAAAAAGTAATGAGTGAACTTAATTGATATAGTTTTTAGAAATTATTACACGTTTCCTATGTGGTGCTTTAAATAATACAGGATTTTACTCTATAACAATAGAATGTAAGAAAAAAATAAAACGTTAATAGATAGCTATAAGGAATGAATGCAATGTAACTGTTGAAGAGAGTACACGCTTGTACGCTCTGTAGTACGCTTGGATATACTCTGGCTATAACTCCAAGGATTTTGGAAATTCCGAGTCCGTACGCTTGGCTCGTACGTATTCATAGATACTAGTTATAAACAACTTGTTCCACATATGTGGAATATTATATGATTATACAATATTAGTTAATAGTTGTTGTATATACAACGATGGATATACATATCAATTTAAAAAACAATCTTCATAAAAAAAGAGTCTATTTGCACCGTTTTAACTAAAGTTCTCTGTCTCTTATCATCACAGCGAAAACGGAATTTGATAAAAAGAGACGAAAAAGTAATTTAGCTAAAAGACTGCATTCAACTAATTTAATTTACACAAAGAATATCGAAATCCCAAAATCCTTTGCAACAAAAAGGCGTTTTTAAGGACGTAATACTCGAATAACCAAAAATTGATTTTTTTCCAGCCTCATCTAAATTCCAATTGGCCCTGACGCCTCCGGACTTTGCTCAACACAGAGTAGAAGACCTATTTAAGACCCTTGGGCCTATAGCTGTATTCTCAGCTAAGAGGCATTGGAGTGCACCAAGACTCGTTCAATTGCAGAGAGATGGAGAAAGACGGAGGGAAAGAAGGAGTGATAGACCAAAGGTAACGAATTGCAGACGTGCATAGGAATATCGTGGCACCCTTTGGGATATATTTCTGAGTCTATTTTTGGTGGGTTCTCTAAACGGTATGAACCCTTCATACCCCCAAACAAAGGATAATTTGTTGCACTTAGTTATGCAAACGGTACTTTTAAAAAGATTTTCTAAATAAAACGAAGTTGTAGGGGAGGGGTATACAGTGAAATAGACGAAAAAGGCTTTGTTCTGACATTGGTCTATCAGACTGGTCGTAACTTATATTTTACGTATAATATAGTTGAAAATTCCTTCTGTTTAGCGTAAACCAAGTGACAAACGTGACCGTTCAGAAGACAACAGCACGTACTACGAAAAATACGACTACGAAGTGACGAAACAAAATGGCGTCTACATCAACTATGAGAGCTGCCCCAAGGAGTATAAGAGGGACTTAAGAAGAGCCGCCAGCGAATACGATATGAATGAGGAAGAAGGATTCGGGTTTACTGTTAGAGGGGGGGCGCCAGTTGTCATAGCGGCTGTTGAACCTAACTCATTGGCTGATGTAAGTTTATTCTTTATGATAGATTTTTCGTCTTTTAAAATACTAGCGGCCCGTGCCGGCTTCGCACGTCGGGACATTATTTTTAAAACATTTTTTGTAGTTATTGATATGTTCTTTAATTTTTATTTTTTTTTTTTGGTTTTTTACGCCTCGTTACATTATTGTAGTTTTAGTAGGTTCCTTTATTAGCATTCAAATGGTGAAAGAATTTAACTCAGATTATAGGAAAATTCATTTTTGTTTATTCACACATTATTGAACAATATAAAATATATTTACAATAATATACAATTTTTTGTGTAACCTTAATAACTGAGTCTTTGATAGATCACTCCATCTCGGTTTGGCATGTCCGTTACCCAGAATTGTAATAAAAAGCATTAAAAAAAAATTAAAAAAATTGATATTCTATAGTTGATTTTTTTACAGATGGCCGGTATGAGAGAGGGTGACTTTATAATATCTATCGGCGATACTGACGTAAAATGGTCAAGTCACGAGGCCGTGGTAGCATTAATACAACGCGCAGGACGGACGCTAACACTTCGACTTGCTACGCCCATGGATAGTGGATCTAATAAGGTACAGATTACATAATATATATGTACTTATACCAAGAAGGTTATTACAGTACGAAAATTAAATGACACATGGCAATTAAATGGGCACAGATTAATCAATTGGACGATGACATAGAAAACTAAATTTTTATGAAAATTTGTCGACACAAACTGTCATTATGTCAAACTACTGGATCAATTTTAATCATTACAATATAGAACATGTGTACATATTTCAAACAAATAAAAAATATGACGTTTTTTAAAGTATTCATTCAATTAATATTAAATTTAACTATTGAATCGGTACTGTTTTTGAGTTGCTCAAGGGCGCTAATTTTATACTTAAATTTGCAGTCATCCCCTGAAACAAGTCGCCAATCTTCAACCCCAGGGTCGGTATCAGCTGCTTCCACTTCAAGTGGTTCCACTGGTGCCACAGCAAGATCCTCCGCACGAAGGATGCCCTCCTGGAATCCATTCCGCAGACATTCAGCGCGAGATCACGCACCAGCTCAAACCAACGTCATATTCAGATAGGTTGCTTATTATACCAAAACGTGTATAATGTCAAACTTCAATGTCAAAATGGTCATAACGAAAAGAGACAGCAATGGTAGACTTTAAGTTTATCCCTTTTCATGTAATACTATTATGACTGTCTCTTTCGGTCAATTTTCTAAAGCATTGTTATGTTCATTGTCATATAACGTTTTTAGATTCCAACTTGGTTCATTAAAGAAATTAAACAGACACTACTTATTAAAAGATTATACTAAAAGACGCAGAAATTTATTTTTTTACAATAATTTAAAATGTGTGAAAGTTGTTTGTAACACTTCCAAATATAACATAGATTAGCAACATAAATATATTCCGTCCATAATTATTTCGTTAACCCTGTCGGAGTAAACTTGTACTTAATTTTAAAAATGGCTATGATATTCCAAAGTATTTCCGAATTTAATATATATTTTTAAACTATTTATTGTTATATACGTTTTAAGCCATTCTCCCGCCTTTTTTCATTTTCAACTGTCACTTCTTTGTCATTTAAGACGTGCGCAGTTGCCGAAAAAACGATGTTTTATAAGGCAGACAATTTTAATGGACTATAAACTCTTTGTTAAAGCTTTTACTATTTGTCTATTTAAAAACTACTTTTTATGTTCTATTCCGATTTTAATTATTTTTATGTAGTAAAATTGAGCATTCTTATAGATATATATGTACCTTAACCATAATTAAAACTCTAAGCAATGTAATAAAACTGAATTATTTTCGAAAAGGAGAGTGTACTAATACGGAAATGCTCAGTCTATACCTAGTTTATAGTCTATTACTGAAACGCCATCTATGGTTTAATTTTTTTTCTTAACCTAGTCCAGAGGATAAAAAAGTATTATTATTTGCACACTTATCTTTCTAATTCATATTTAATAAGTTTTGGATGTGATCGATATTAAAGTTTTATTTATGTAAAACATTGATCGCACCCAGAAGTCCCCTAAACCTAATTAGATGTAACAATTGAATGTATATTACGTAGAGTTAATGAGATGTATAAATTATCGTTTTAATATATGTATGGAAAATAAATAATTTTTGTTTCAAAATTGGTCTTTCATTTTAAATATTTATATATTAAAATAAAAAACAATATGTGTTTTATCATCATGAGTCATGACTCGAAGTTATTGGAATCAAAACAAAGGAATACTAGGTCTCGGCAATCCTTTGAAAGTGGATATAGTGAAGGATATTGAGGGACGAATTTTTGCAGCAGGCATTCAATTTCTCCATCAAGAATTTTTTTTAGTCTATAAGTATTTATAAAATTGATGAAAGTTATGTTGAATTAATAATATTATTATAGTTTATTTGGTTACTATAGACCTAATGCTTTTCAAACAGTTATTAGAGTGGATGCAAATAAAAGACTAAGTTATCCAATTACTAGTCAGATACAGTTAATAGTATTATAATAGTTAATTCTGCCACTATAGTGAATACAGTTAAAGACCTATTGCAGTTTTTTAATAGACTTCAGTTAATCGTAACAATATTAACGATATGCTCCAGGATCACCCTTTACTTTTTTCAGATTGAGCCATTGTGCCAGGTTCCCTTGAATTCTCGTTTAAAAATTATACAAGACTCAAATGGTGTAAATACTTGTCAGGTGTGAATGAATAAAAACAGTATTAAAACAACAAAACAACTTTATTTATATAAGTAACTTTCAACTACAGTAAAACAATGAAAACTAGGAACTACAGTTACAATCATCACATATTCATAACAATATTTGGTATTTAAAATATTCATTTATTTATTACTTGAGTCATACTTAGCGCCGACTCTACCCTGTAAAACTATATTTCTTTCACTGGTTGGATGACAATGAGCACTAGTTATACTAGCAAATATTTCTTGTATTATTATTATATTGTATTATAAACTTCCTAATAAAAAAATATAATTTTAATTAAAAAAAAAATCAGTTACAATCTTCGAAGTCGGCAGATTCTGTAACTAGTAACTATTTCGTGATCATGTTTTTCCTACTCGGCAGTTCTGTGCCCGATACACGACTAACTGACGTCGACTTTTTAAGTCTAAACTAGAAGTTTCCCGAAAGACGTTAAATGCGGATATAGACAAATTTTATTGGCGCACAGCTGTCATCCCTGAACGACACAGGGATGACGCGCACGCTGAAAACACTTGGCCAACACCGCTGCTTAATTAAAAAAAACATGGCAGAAAGCGACGAATTAAACGGATTTTGTGCTATCAATATATTATCCACCTCCTATAGAATTTACACAATGAAAATCCAATGCTATCTATCAAAATGGCGCGTAAAAAAAGATTTCGCATCATCATACGCGCCAAAAAACACAAAACCGCCAACCATGAAACCGGTGAAACGCGGTGTTACACCCGCAAAGAGTCCTCTAAACCCGTTCACAGAGTAAATCTCTGATAAAACCGGCTTTATTCTTAATTTGCGGGTTTCAGCGTAATTTTCAGCTAACATTATGCGGGTTTTAGCTAGGTCCAGTGGTGTTGTCGCGGCCGCGGCAAAACCCCCGGCTAAGGAACCGCATAGGGCACTCTGAAAATTATTATAAAGGTAAACACTACGATCACGCCTGGTTTCTATATTCAGTATCTATTAACGTTGATTAAAGCCTGCATATTTTTACAGGAAATAATTAATATCGACACAGAAAAACTATAGCAATTACGGCTTATAGCACGAATAGGGCGAATCATGAAAATGGGCGTAAAATTAAATGATTTATTATTTATCAGCCACATGATTTTAAGTGTTTTAGGTGTAACAAAAGAAATTGTTATAAAAAAAAATGTGATTAAAATAATTTGATATTTGACCTTTTCGTTCTCTATGATTTATCTATCATCTGTTCTCTCTTATATGCAAGGAAGGCGAAAGCTATTTATTATCGCGAACAGATATTTTATCAGAAATAAAAAGTATAGTATATGTCGGTATAAATTTACCTGAAAACTGCTAATCTGTCCATCATTCCTTTCCTTCACCACAGACTTAAGAAACTCCCAAAGCGGCAGCTCTATGAAACTAAAGGGCAAGTCCCTCAGTACAGTGGAAAAGAAGCCACGATATAGACCATTACGAAAACCATCCGTTTGGAATGCCTAAATAAAAAAAGAAAATTATAGCCTGTCCCAAGTTAGCATTGTCATAGCAATTGTCATAACAACATTTAAATCAGTAGTTTTAAATTTACAGTTTAAAAAAACAGACACAGAACACTGTATATGTAATAGATTTTTTTTTAATTTTTATAGGGTGCCATACAATCTCTGAAAAGTTCCTGACTCCATGTGACTCCTGTCAGTAGTATTTCGCAACGATTAAATATCTATTAAGTGCCATAATATTTGTATTATTTATTATAACACTTTAATTTTCCTTTAATGATTTCCTATTACTAAATACATACAAGAAACTCGTATATTTTCCTTTTTAAAATCGGTTACAGATACATTATAATTAAAGCATTTGAGTTAATTGGCAAAGTCAAAGGTGCTTCTAACTTAATTAGAAATGTAAATATACTGTTTCTAACCGCTTTTAAATATTCAAAATGTAAATTTACCCAAACATGAACCAATTTTAAAATTTTACATTCAAATAACTAACAACATGAGTTTTCCTTTTGTGATATATTTGTGTTGTATTTTAGGTAAAGCAGTACATGTATTTGTATTTAAAAAAAAATATTAAAAAAGGTATGCCAACAGCAGTGATGGGCGTAACTAGTTTCAACAAAAGAATGACAAAATAAATAATTAAAATGAAACCTAATTAATTACAATTCAGTTACAGTTCAGTTGTAATTAGAAAAACTTTGATTACAATTACAATAATTAAATTAATTAAAAATAAATAAAAATTAAGATTACAATTTAACCTAATTATATAGTATTCAATTACACTGTAATTTTAACTTTGATTTTTTTCTATATTTATTATTATATATACCTACCTGGTATATGTTAGTGCAAATTATGTATCTATACATAACTATGTATAATATAATAATCATAATGTGAAAAACTTGTATGGCCAAAATGTAGGTACTGCAGAATCAATAGGGATTTCAACACCACACTTTCAACATGCAAACAGCATGCTTAATAACTATTACTAATATAGTACATAAAAACTATGTAGATATGATTTAACATAGCTAGAAATATAAGTGATAACTTATTGAACAATTTTGGTTATTGTTCTGTGAATATGTAAGTTGGAAGATGAACATAAAGTAAATAATGAAACAGAAAAAAAACTTTGGTATGTTGCCCTGTTATTTATAATGCTAATCACTGCAGCTTCTTTTGCCAGTCTTTAAACACTTAGGTGTGTATATTATTTGTTGAGTAAATAACTTTGAAGCCCAAAGATAAAAGTGCTTAAGAAAACTTTGGTTGTTACTTATTTCTATTTATTACTTCATATGATAATTACCTTTACAAGAATTCTAATACTGCTCACTTTTTCTTTTCCAACATATGTTTGTTTCCTTTGTTTGGCTATTTCTGTTGGTACACGAAGTACACATGCCAACTGTAAGTTTACATCTTTAATTAACATGTAAAAAACAAATTGAGATATGATACTGCCACCTCAATATATACACAATACATACAAGAAATACATTAGAAAATATTATTTATAGTTTTTATTGTTTTGCATTACTATAACAACCATATACTTAGTAGGCCTCAGATCAACTTACCACTTCACCAACACTTGCTGCAAACATATGTACAAATGGTAAGTACTGTGGTGTAACCATTGGTGTCATTAGAGACTTAGTTGCTTCATAAGACACAAAGAACAAGGCTGATGTTGGTACTGATGCAGATGCTACTGTCAAAAGACCTGAAAGATAAGCTTTGGTTATGTGTGGTTTTTTGGGGTGTAGGTTTTTTATAAGCTTTAAAATTTTATATTAATACATTCTGGAAAACACAAGGCTTCCAGGCCTAAAAACTTTTGGTCTACTAACATATATCCCTGAACTATGTATTTTAAATTTCATTTGTTTACCTCTATAGACACCTTTGAAACCACCAGCTTTATAAAAGCCTTGCTGGCTTTGTAATCTTGTTTTTAAAGTATCCAAAGGGTATAATGCAACATCAACAGATACTCCTGCTATTGCACCTGCCTTAAAGAAATATATCATAAATCACAGCTCTAGATTTCTATTATTCTTCTAATCATTAGAATAGTGATGTCTAGGATTTCATTTTTTAATATTCTTCAATCTGTTCATCTGTCCGGCAATGTTTTATAAATTTTTATTCGTTACTACGTTAACATTAATTGTTGTTTTACTTTAATAATCTTTGTAATATATATATTTATTTCAATTTTTAATAATGTTAATTGGAATAGACAGAAAAGACACAAATAACATTGGCTTAATATAGATACATACGAATAAAGGGGCAGCATATGATGTTAAAGTATATTTCACTGCCTCACTTCCTTCCATGGTATATTCGGTTTTTAATTAATTTTGCTTCCGCCGATAATTTAAATAACTTTAATCTAACCTACTAAATCAGCTAGAACATTTAAATACATTATTAAACAATTAAAATTCACTATCTAACAGCCGCACTCATAATTATGCACATTATAAATGGTGAAACAATATATATACTAAAAATCACGTTTCTTGTGATTTCATAATAAGTATTACTTATTTCTAATCTCTTTTTTGATATAATATATTGTAACATTCATCATTCATGATAATATGTTTGAAGTTTGTAGTTGAATTTAAAAAATTAAAACCATAGTATAATTAAATCAAAGTCTTGCCCACAGACTAGGTTGAGGAAAAAACTAGCAACCACTTAAGGCTCTACCTACCATTATTTCATACTTTTTATAACTTGTATATTTAATATTGTAATCTCTATGATGCCGACTGAAGGACTCTGTATCCACGGTTATTAAATAAATTAAAAAAAAACTACCTACCATTTAGATAATTTCCGCTAGGCGCGAGCCGCTACTGTATGCAACATAATAAGTCATTTTATATTCATTATTTATGTATTCATCCGATAGAAGCATAGCTAACAACATTACCATTTCAAACATAACTCAGCACTTTTCTGTATGTCGCAAAGTATTATCCACCGACGATCAAGCAAAACAGCTCTGGCTGAAAGGTTTTGGATGCCATTCTGCACAAATTACAGTAGGAATAGTACTACCAGTAATTATATAGTCTGAAACTGAAAATTCCCATATTTTCACAAAGTAAATTTGTGTGGAAATAACCTACGATCATTCAAGTGTCATGTAACGCTAGCTGCAAAACTACTGTACTTTTTAAAAACCAAGGCATGAAGTCCTTCTCAGCCTGTGTTAGTTGAACCTTATAAATAATTGACGAACGTATTGAAATAGTCAACTATAATTATAGCTATGGGAACGTGATGCTATCTATAACAGATACTTCCGTTACCCGGCAACGGTTATTTGTTATAGTAGAGGATTTGTGATAAAGTTTATTTAATTTGTTATTTTCAAAATGCCAAAAATTCCACCGACAAAAAACCCTCACGAAGGAATCAAATATCATTCTATCAAGAAGGGGTCTGAACGTGGCTGTTACCAACTACACAGGTCGGTATAAAAATATTTGTAGATACCCATAAACGCCTATTTATAGTAGGTACGCTGCAATGCAGTGCCTCGCAGGTGTACACGGTTTGTTTAATAAATATTTTATATCATTGTTGTTTTATTTAGGTATTTATTATGTCTTAAACAAATTAATATATAAGTTACCAACTATGGCTGTTCTTAAATTGATATTAATTATTTCTATTAAATTATTTCAATAGCCCTCTCTACCCAAAATTCCTCATTATTCATCCTGATTCGCAAGTGTCATCTGGACGGTTTTTTTCTATAAAAAATGCATAAGCAATTATGCATTCAAAAATGTCTTGTTCAGGCCATCAGAATGCCGTCTGAAATTCCCGATAACCGACCGCCCCATACACAAATGCGAGCTGCCGAAACACGAGTACACATTAGTACCGCAGATTGGCGGTTGGCGGACTTTATTGGTGCCAAAGACAGAACCCAACTTCTATCCAGCTGTTATGAGTAAGAATGACTATGAACAGCTGAAAAAGCTTGCTAAGGTACGAATTCTTTATTAGTATTCTTTGCCATAATTATTCTGACACCACAATTCGACCAAAATTAAAATAAGACGTTTTAGGTACTTTATACATTTCATTTCATACATACGTAGGCTTCTTTCAGGTAGACACAATATTTACCACATTTAGTATTTATTTTTCTAACCTAGTTGTTACGTCACTATCGATATCACTAGTCTTGTATATATGTATTATCCTCTGTAATACGATCTTTTCTGATAGATTGTAACTCAAGAAGAACAACTAGAAGCTATGCACGCGCAAGAGGCTGCGATTCAAAAAGCTGCCCACGAGTCTGAGGATCGTAAAAGACTGCTCAAAGAGCGGTTACAGCCTCAGCCTGGAGCTGAAGCCTCATCAGGCAGCGCTGAAGCTGCTGAATTGGAGGGACCTGATCAGACTGCTCACACCCTGTCTAGAGCGGAATGTGAGTTCATCACAGAATTTTTATCAAATAAAAATTGGTTCCATTTATTAATATAAGCGACGTTATATCAAAACCTGTATATCCAAAGTACAAGTTACATTTTTGGTTCAATAGTTTTTAAGACAATGATGCATCCACGCAGTTCTGAATGTTTAATATAGCCATTACCAAATCAGGAAGAGATATTTTGCTTTGTTCTATTCCTCTCTGACGTTATGACTCTCTATTTGGCAGGCGAATGTTAACATGTCTGAAGTAGGTTATTATTATTTCAGTGTTTCGTGCTGACAACATGCAAGGTCCACGTTTATGTAATCGAATCATACTCGCGTCCAAGTGTCATGCGATACGAGATGCACAGATTAGTGAGAAGGATCTTATTAAGAAAGAGCTGGAAGGAGAAGAACGAAGGTTTATATGACAATTAATAAACTTGGTTAACGTTTGTGTGACCCAGACATCTTTTCTTGATTCAACTTTTCTTCATATGCCTTAAATGGCCAGTTAATATAAATCAATTTCCAAATATATTTTTGCATACACCAAGGCCCTAGCCATGGGGTCATGTACGTGCATCCAAACAAAAAAAGAAAATATTGTTGAAATTTTCGCTATTTTTTGTATCTTATTTCTCTGGGTTTATTTATACCCACATAATGGTTAATAAAAGAATTAATATGGAGTGCTATTTAATAATTAAAAGTTTTTAGATTGGACTCAATAATGGAGGAGAACCGTCAAGCGGCTGTCTCTCGCGCTGAATCTGAAGAGGATAGACGACACCACCTTCGTTTACAGAATCTCGCTGCACTGAAGGAGCAAATCAAAGCTCATGAAACTGCGAAGGTCAGTTTTACTGTTGTCTTCAGGCATACTGACCTCTTTTAGTGATAAAATACCTATGACATAACGACGGTTTTTTTTAATTAATTAATTCACTTTCTCTCGCGGTTTTTCATCATCAGGTCATCGCGATAAGCCCTCTCAATTTTTTAATATTTGTATAGAATACTTGCAAGAAAATAACACATTGAGAATAGATAATACCCTATTGAAGTGCGTTAAATTATCTCAATTAGACTATAAAGTGAACAAGTTTATGAAAATACTTTAAAATGTTATAATCCGTTTAAAATAACACATATTTATATAACTACGAATAAATAAAATGTGAGGTTTTTAATCACAGATAATGGAGGCAGAACGTATAGAAGAGGAGAGTATCAGAGTCAATCAAGCGAACATAGCGATGCAAATTGAAGAGGCGCAGAAATTGAAGGAAAAACACGGTCGGCAGGCTAAATTGAAAGAGATACTTGACCAAGGTATAAAGTGTATTCTGAACTAATCATAAGTGTAAATTTAATAAGATTGTCTATTCAACATATATGTAGCTAATTTAATACAAGTTACTTCTTAAATTTACTATTAAAATTAAAAAAACATGTGATAAACCTTTATTTTAAATACCCGCATTCAAGAGCGTTTTCGAATCCATATAATTATTGTCTTTGGAAGAATTGTAAAACGAATTTACGAAAGCACTTAATATTGAAAGACTATTCTTTCAATATTAGGTGTAAATGTATTAAAATCCTTAGTGTTGTCATACGACAACAATAATGATTTTAATAAATGATTGATGGACGATTTTAACGCAACACTAAAAGTTAAGTTATAAACAAGATACTGTTGTATTGTATTAACAGTAAATAAATTATAATTTAATATGTGGAATTTTCAACCATAAAACAAATATAATAGGTATTATGTTAATATATTTTGTCGTTTCTTTCCACAGGCAATGCTGAACTTTTATACTACAAACAAGTCCAAAATGAAGAAGAGAGAATAATGGATCTTCGTATTGCGAATTTCCTCAAACAGAAACAAGAGCGCGAAGCGAAAAACCGAGCTGAACAAGAAGCCATTAAAGCTGCTAAACAGAAAGGAATCGATCATATCGCTAAGGCTCAAAAGGTATAGTGACTGACAGTGTTTCCTGCCCTTTCTTCTCAGAACAAGGCCTCCTGGTAGTTTTGCGAACGGATGGCGTAGTTCTGCTCTTTTGCGAATTTTGTAAGTTTTTGACATTCATAAGCATCCCCTAAGACGCATCTATACTGAATAAACGAATTTTGATTTGATTTGATTTGACAAATCGTATAGGCCTTTTCGATGGTAGTTTTTTACAGGAAATTGCGGAATAGAAAAGATCGGGTTTCCGTACTTTCAAGTAACTTTTAATTTTTCAGGAGAATTGGGTCGTTGGTCGTTGGTTGGATTCGTCGGTTCCCTTTTAGCGTTTCACGTATAGACATATTCATATAAGCGTACTATGGCTCGATCTGAACCACCGTCGTTCCTACGAAATTAAACTCGAGGTGGAGTTGTTAATGTACATCTGACTAACAAAGAATACAAATAATATCTTACACTAAGGCCTAAAATTATCGTGTTCTGGAACAGTATCTGGCCACCAGTTTAGTTCACAAACTTTCTAAATTACATTGTTCGTTGTACGTAATATTTCAATAAAAACACAAAAATCAAACAATTTTTTTTTCATTTTTATCTGAGTTTCGAAACACTCCGAAATAGGAGTTTAGATGTTTCCATAAAATACCTTATTATATACACTATTTCAATCTTAATATAATATATGAAATACCGTATAATTTGCTGAAATATATTTTTTTGATTTGGTAAAGGCTGAACAAGAGTTGAAAGAAGAGTTAGAACGCATAAGAAACTTGAAGATTCAAGAGGACGTGGAAAGAGAATGCCGCCGGAAGGAGAGAGAGGCGGCTATTAAGAGAAACCGAGAGATGAGGAGGCTGCATGAGGGACGAATTCAACAGGTTAGTCGTCAGTACATAAATACGATATTAAAAAGGTGAATATTAAACTTTCAGGTCCTGCGTTTTAAACCCGGCTGATACTTGACGGAAATTATATATTTCTGTTTTTCTCAGTAGAAATAAGATCTAGAAGAAATAAGTTAGATCATGAAAAAATTCGCCATTTCGATTTTACTAATAATTTTTTATGTATATTATATTAATTATGTTTCTTAATATTATTTTCAGATAACCGACATACATAGACTAATTGCACGTGAGATTGCAAAAGATGAACAAAGTTTCAACAATGCCGCGAGACAGAATGAAGAGTTCATTAGGAAGGAAAAAGAGGTAGAAAATGCCAAATATATTAATTTTTGGTCCTTCGAGAACTGAACTAAAAATAAGCATAAGTATATATTTAGCTAAAAATTATTCGATTTTGTTTAGCTGGAGGATAAACGCAAAGCTCGCATCGAACAGCACAGACAAGAAATAATGAAGCAAATCAATGACAAAGAAAGAGCTAGGTAAGAATTAAATATAATAAATTGTATGTAAAAAACTCTATTCACATGTTAATAATATACTTTTTGTCTACACTAATTTGTTATACAATGTGTATATATATATATATGAATCTAAAACTATTTTATAAGTTTTTAATTAAGATTTATGATTTTTTTGCAGAGCTGATCTGCGAGAGAAAGTTCACAACGAAGGCGTGGCGCTACGTATGGAACAAGAGCAACAAGATAAATACGAGAGGAAGATCATCAAGCAAAAGGTAAGAGTAGAAGAGTTACTCCAAACTTTATTTAATTATACTACTTTAAAAAACTGTTTAACGATTTTAAAGAAGAATAGACAAAAGATTAATTTATTAAATAAGAATCATTTACCAATATTTATAATAATTATAGTAAGCCAATCACAATGACCTATATTGAAAGATTAATAAATTTCACACTTTTTTACTAGAAATTCTAAGAAATATCTAGTCTAGTCGAGACGCATTAAGACGCGTCTGACTGAGTATTTGTGATATTTTTATAAGGCTATAGTAAAAAAAACAAAAGTTATAATATGGAAATTTCAGGTGGCTGAGATGAGGCTACAGAAAGTTGCTGAGAAATATGTGAAAGAAGTAGAGCAGACACTCGGAAAATATGGATATTAATATGTACTACCAACGCATAATATCGATAGACAGAAATCGCTATTAAATTAAACCATCAATTTGTCTGTAAACAGAAAGACGTCAGTGTTGCTATTTAGCCTGTATATACAAATTCCAAATATTGTAGATAATGTTACCATAAACTGATATTATTGTGTAAATGGTTGCGCTATTATCATTATGTCAATTTTCTATCACAAAGAGAAAAATCCCATTACTGGCAACACTGACATTTAATATTATTGTGGCATTCTAACGGTTTCACAGATGGTGAGGCTCTAGATATAATTAGCTTTTCTTTAATATTTGATAACGGATAACGAAAAATATGTACAACTAGATATGAACCCATTTTGGTATTATTTTTAGGGCTTAATATACGCTTTTTGAAAATTTCAATTTTTGGCTTTTAAGTTTGAATAAAGAGTGGAATTATACACATTTTCAATTTTTATTTATTTTATTTTATTTAATAACTCATACAATAGCAATATTTACAGCAAATACAATATTTTAGAAAAATACAAAAGCAACATTCAGTCTGGTTTTTTTATCATTAGAAACTAAATATTAACATAGAAAAATAGAAGTAATAAGTATAGATGGTTTGGAATTTATGGATCTAATTGACATGGGTTTAAATAAAAGAAATACATGATTTGACATTTAAAAAAATAAATTTTAGGTTCTGTCAATAATAAATAGCAGAAATTATAGAGCCAATACTTTAAATATTATAATTGTTTCTTTCGAATATTAGCTATAAATTCAATTGAAAACCATGTTATCATTGTGTTTCCTTTCACATAAGTATGACAATATCTTTATGTTGTCATATCAATATAAAATAAGTAGTTTAATTAATTCAATAATCAAATTTCCTAAAGGCTTACTGACTTTGGGATATCTTTGTCACTATCACTATAATCACACTAACACTATCACTATTTCACTTCTTGGCCCTTTCTCCGAGTTTAACAACCTTATCCAGGTTATCTTTAAGTGTCTTGAGCTGAAGCAAGACATTATCATCCATGAGAGAAAACGGAATGTAGGCCTGTGACTGTCGGAGCTGTTTCGGTTGTAGGGAAAGCATTGTACCATCTCGGAGTAGAATGTTGCAATTTGCTTTTTCATCAGGTTGCATTCTGAAATATAATTTATTATTTGCTACGAGAACTGTTACCATTGGTTCTTATTAAGCAAATTTTAATTAAAACAGGAACTTACTATAATGAACCTTAATTTAAACACAACTTAATTAAATAATGCAAGTTCTGTGTATTATGAGATCCACACAAAAACAGCTGTAAAACTTTCAGTGACGTCACACAATGGACTTATTTTTCATCAATAAAATTGGTGATTAGAGTAAGATTATTATGGCCATCATAAAATTCTATAAGAAGTTTCCAGTAGCAATAAAATATTTTTATATCGGTACATTACACCGAAAAAGCCGCGTACAAATTATTTGAAGTCTATTAGACATGAGGGTGTGCAATTATTTAATCAATTACCCATCTAAAATTCGCAATATTGATGTGTTTGACAAATTCAAAAAGGCAGTAAAGATGCATGTCAGTTGACTAAAATAAAGACGACTAATGGCGATATTAAGTTTCTCATGTAAATAAAATATTGTTTTTTGTAATGAGTAATAAAGTTCTTTTAACATTAAATTTCATGTTACTTACGCATATACACAGCTGGGTACCATAACAGGTGACCCAGACATCGACAGTACCATCTCTCCTTGTCGTGGCTGACGTAATACTGTTAACGGTGTGTGGGGAGTCACCTGGAAAAATTAAAATAAAGGTTTCATTAAACACGAGTATTATTCGGGCTTTGAAATATGACAAGGTAAAAATTCTTTCACAATACAAGCGCGGTCTGGTAGATAGTTATCACTACAAGCTAGAAACTCGCAACCCAAAGTCTTAGTTAATCTGTTATTATAAGGGTTTGTTTCATAATGTTCGGATAAGTTCCAAATAAGCTATTTATTACTTATTGGTAGGATAAACACTATTGTTGCGTTTCACGACTGCCCGGTAGCGCGAAATTTCTTCGGAAATTTTATCTTCCGAATAATTTGTGTTGCATAGCTATTTGGTACTTTATCCATACATTGTGAAACAGACCCTAAATATTATAAATCGGGTATTAATTGATCCATGAATGAAAACTAACTAACTCGGCAGCGTGTATTTTAAATTGTGACGGTTTGAGTTAGTAAGTTAAGTCATAAAAAATATACATACATCGGCCGCCAATTAAAATTATACGATAACAAAACGGCGTGTATGAAAAAAAAAATAATGGCGTTTCATCATCGGGCGTCGAGGCAGAATACGAAATTCCACCCGTATCACCTCGACGTACGCCGTCCCACAATTGGGCGTTTTTCAAGGCAGTTTTTGCCGCGCACCACCACTTTGTGGAACCAGCTGCCCACTGAAGTATTTCCGAACCAATTCGACTTAGGGTCAAGAAGAGAGCGTACCAATTCTTAAAAGGCCGGCAACGCACGAGAGTGTCCATGGGCGGCGGTATCACTTAACATCAGGTGAGGCTCCTGCCCGTTTACCCCTGTTCTATTAAAATAAACCTTTTCCAGTCTGGGCCTGAGAGTTCTGTATTTGTTTCATGATCATTACATACTCGTGAAAACAACACGCAAATACGTAGTAGAAACAACTAATATCACCGCATACACGAATTCAACTACGACCAGTCACCACAAGTAGCCCCCGTTCACGAGTATGACGCATGGCCAGCCATCGCCATATTTTCGGGCGAAAGACAACGCGACGCATGGACACCACTACGACCTTCAGGATGAGAGTGGCACTATGCCAACAGTGTATAAAGAGATGTATGTCTGTATGCAGTCTGCCTAGAAATGTGAGTAATAAAAATAATGATAAACATATTTGTGGACATACCTTAGGAGTTATAACAGGATAATTAACCCCAGCATTCCTATTAAGGGCCGGTGTGCGATACACGCTCTTGCTACGTCGCCGTTGCGTAGTGGCACGTGCGGAAGGCTTAGCAATTGAACGGGCAGAGGCATCGGCTGACCGAGACCGCCTTATGGAACGAGTTGCTGAAGGCGGCACTGTAAATAATAATTGCTACAGAACGTACAATTTACAGCAGCAAAAGATCTAACCATAATATAAAGTAACTGGATGGCCGAGCTTTGCTCGGTATTTTTATTTTTTTATAAATTGTGTTTTTGGAAATAATATATAAGTACGAATTACATACTAATAAAATGATGAAATATGAACACTATAGATTATAAGCATATTAGCTTAGATTATAAGCATTATATACGTTAAAGCAATTTAAAAAAATAGTAATATTATTCGCCGATAGACGTCAGGAAGATACATTTTTCAGTTTAAATTCGGACTACTCAAACACCATCTTTTTGTTATTTTCTATCATTTATTCCTAGCTATTTAGATCGATTTATCGTCCCCGAAACCCCCCGTATACTAAATTTCATCAAAATCGTTGGAGCCGATGCCGAGATTCCAATTATATATATATACTAGCTGACCTGGCAAACGTCGTCTTGCCAAACTACTACCTTTAACTCAGCGCCATCTGTTAGAATTGTATCAAATAATAAACAAATGTTAATGTTATCGTAATTTTAGTAAGGATGCCTATTTTTTTGAAAATGAAATATAGCCTATGTCACTCAGGAATGATGTTGCTTTCCAACAGTGAAAGAATTTTTCAAATCTGCCAAGTAGTTTCGGAGCCTATTCAATTCATACAAACAAACAAACAAAAAATCAAACCTTTCCTCTTTATAATATTAGTATAGATATATATATATACAAGAATTGCTCGTTTAAAGATATAAGATATAACTACTATACATTCAAAAGAACGTGGAGACATTTTTAGATCACAAGTTTTGAACAACAATATCTTACCTGTGATTATTACGGCATTTCGAGGCCTATTTTGATGTGATTGTGCGTTTGTTAACTAATTAATTTGATTGTACCGCTTTCTTGGCAAATAAACGATTTATTTATTTATAAATAAATCAGCAGTACTGCATAAACTAAAGTATCATTTATCTCATCATCCAAGCGTAGACACAAATTGACAAATCGAAACGAAAGCGTAACTTACTTAAATTTTATATCGTTTAGTATTTACCACAATCTTCTACCACTACACATACAATAATCTAATCAATGCAAAACGATAATAAAATTCAAAAACATTTATAGTAATAATGTATCTATCGTGCTAGGGTTGGTATTTAACAATTATATGAAACAATGTTTCAATAATTTAAAGTTCAAATTTGAATAACAAATTGTTCTTTTTAACTAGATAAGTATCAACATGAAATTTAATATTTAACTTTAATATAAATACCAAAACTAATATGAAGAACCCTCAACCTTAAACCTAAATATTCCAGCGCGTAATACAAACAAAGCATAGTTACTGACTTAGCGAAATATCAAATAAACTTACTGAATGTTTTCTTAACACCACGATCCCCGGATCCCTGGGATGAGTTCTCGGTGAGGTAGCCTGACCCAAAGCGTTAGTGGAAATTAATGGAATGATGTTAAGTAGTGCATGGCAAAATATGATAGAGTATCATCCTAATTAGCTAATAATAAATTATTTAAATTTCAACATACAGCACCAGTTGATTTTAGTATCACGCTTTTCCCACTTGACCTAATACCTTGATCCATTAGCACTCGTGATCAGAGAGATAGTAAAGCAACCTAATGTGTTGAAAGATTTCTTATTGACATTACTTATTTATTACTATTACGGGCATTATTGCCCAAATTTAATTTATTAATTAATATTCAAACAATTGAACTGGGTAGAGATACATTTATAAAAAAATTGAGCAAATATTTAATGAGTCTTTGATTAATACAATATTTAAGTATGATATATATGCATATAGCCTTAATTTTAGATTATGTAAGATTCACAGGCAAGATTTAGACTGAAGTGAGACTTCCGTACATCAAAAACATATTGAGTTCTGTGTCCAGGAGTGCTGTGTCCCGCAATCACTGAGTATGACCAAGGCCTAACAATGGTACAGGTTCATATAATAAAATTTGTAGTTCAAAAATTTAGACCATGAAAGTACAATGAACGGGCAGCAACTATCAGTATTTTATTGCCATTTGACAAAATCATAATATCAGTATTATATTATACTATTTTACTCTGTACTTTAGGTATCAACATTGCTGTGGCATTAAATCAGAATGATGTATAATGTATATGAACTATTAATAGAGAAAAGAGTATGAGAATGTTAAATATGTATAATAATTGGAATGAAAGAATATAGAAAAAACTAATCTAGTAGATTTTTTTTAGATTAGTAGACAAACAAAAGATCTACATACTAGAAATGACTGTACTATAAATGCAAGATTAATAAGGTATATTTAAAGAATAATTAAACACAAACATCTTATTCTACCAACACTACTTAAGACAACTAATCATTTTCTATTAATCTAAACTTATGTAAGTCATTATCATCAATATTGTGTTTGACGATAACATTCTCATGTTGAGAATTAGTGCCGAGTTTTGATTCACATTAAAAATAATATACATATGGGAGAAATACTCAGTCTCAACTCCGCACCTTACCCAAAAAAGCTGTATGAAAGTATAAAGTGAACAAAAATGCTTGTGAAATTGCAGTATGTTTTAATATTAAGTAAATAAGCATACCATCATCATTTGATGCAGCACGGCTTGATGCAGTCACTCTTGATGGTCTGGTGTTTGTGGGCTCTTTGAGAAGGAGTTCATTTTTCTAAAAAAAAAAAGGTTTCATTCATATCAAAAGATTATAACTTGATTGATTTCAAACTAGTCTCATATTAGCCATTAGCCAACGCTAAATTTTACATGACATATTATCTGTGTAAAATAAAATACTTACCAATTGACCCAAAGTCTTTTGCAAGTTTGCTGCACTTATTGAGCCCAACAATATCTTAAAAGCAATCTCAACACATCCAATTTGCATTTGAGCTTGTGAATCTATTTTCGTCTTTAAGTCATTAGCTGTAAACGTAGGTATTAGTTATTAGTAATCACTCCATTAGGACACAATTATCTATTACTTTAAATAAATTTAAATCTATTCTTTGAAAGGCAGTATATCGCAGATATGTTTTTCATTCACACAATGATTGCTATATCACACCACTGCAACAAAATCAAAACACTTATTTATCAACTAATGGAAATGTGCATAATAATATTACATAGTTTTTTTAATCTCCTAAGAGTATCATCGGAATCGACATGTTTCTCCTGTTTTTTCACGGGTCGCTTGGTTCTGGGCATTTTTCTTAAAGTTCACTGTATATTTCGTAATTAAAACTGGTATGGGCGACTACTGAACAAAGCTAGACGATGTAAATTATTTTAATAATTTACTAACAAAACCTTTAAAATATAGGACTGAACTTCAAAACAACTTAACTAAAAGCAACCGACATTTTTGAATCCAGTCATAGTGTATAGAACTATAGACCATAGCTAATAGAGGCTAGAGCACTCCAGAGAAGTGGGATTTGGTAATCGAATCGAAAACGCTATTGTCGAAATAGTATCTTAATAAAAGCAATACATTATAATATATCAATATTATAATTTTAATGCGAGTGTTACAAAAGCTTGTTAGACCTTCTTTCAATGTAAGTTAGATAATTGAATAAAAATGTTCTTTTTGCAAAAAATAAATTTGTTCAATTATTTTAACGGTTTTATAAAGTCTTTATATTTATGTTTATAATTAAAAGAATAGATATTAATATAAAATAAACAACCTTTATATATTTTTATCATCTACAAGAAATTGTTACTTTGAATACTAATATAATCTCGCAGGACTTTCAATTTCTATATATTTTTTGAACGAATGTATGGAAGTTATGCAACAATCACGTCCTTTTAAAATATAAATGGCACTAATTTTGGTTTTGTTCATTAAATTATTTAGATATAAAATATATTTAATTGAATAAAAGTATTCATTTTGTTTTTTTTTACAGTTTTGGAGTTTTGAATAAATCATAATAATAAGTGGTTGATTTGATTACTTCAGAGCTTTGTTATGATGAGTAAAGAATGGCGGACGTTGTCATTGTAGCATATTTATACACATTTTTATTTATAAGTGCTGGTTATGGTGAGCAATTTTATTTGTAAAATATGTCATTTCTTTTGCTAGAAGGTACTTAAAATGCGCGAGGAAGTGTAGTGCTTGTATTACCTCGAAATTCGTGGGAAATGGGAACATCCGCGTCCTCCAGCATGTTTTATTATTGTTTTTCATTACGTCGTTTTAAGAATATTTTTTCTTTAACTTTTAACTGAGACCTACATCCATCTTTTACAGTTATCAGTATTTATTTGAATTCATTAAAAATGCAAAGATGAAGTAGGTTTATTTAAAAGAAAATTGTGAATGTTTTCATATCATTATAATGAAAATTGCCTGATCTGTAGATAAAAATATTGAAATGGGACGTGTTGATGCTAAAGAAACATGAAATATATCCATATCATATTTGTATGCAACAATTGCCAAATACTTTTAAATTGACATCTTTGCAGCAGGCCTCACAGGTTTGGACAATTTTGAGGATGATGGCCTTACAAACATACAAAACCAAGCAGACAATCTCCTGCTTGATGACACACTCGATAAAAAGATGGTGCACCACCCAAGGTAAAAAAAATCTGTATATGCAAGGGTTTAATCAAGTGCTTCTACTTTTCATAAATCTTTGTCTAATACCTTCGAATTTGTTGATAAGGACAATTTAAGTTCTCTATATCTATTTAATAAGTAAAAGGAATGTTTTTGTTTCTTTATGCCTTTGCTGCTTAGGAGAAGAAAGTTTCAGAAGAGGTATGTTTTTAAGCTTTATTAGTAGTAAGATATTCTAATAAAATTAATTAATCATGTTATACACGACTACTAAGAAATATCACATTTAAATTATATCTCCAAGTTCTCATAGTTTACTTTCACATATACAATATTAATATCTGTGGTTTGTTCGGTACAGGGGTGCTACAGCTAAGGCTTATAATTTTATATCTAATATATTTACATGTCCATAGGTATAAATGCCATCAATGTGAATCACCAGACTGTGATGATTCCACACAACAAATATGTGGGTCTGCACTTTATTGCTTCAAGTCGACTGTCAGAGCATCTGATGGTGAACTTCGATATAGTAGAGGCTGTTCTACAAGACGAGATCACTATCAATTCACCTGTCATACTAATCAACATTCGCAAGGGTCTGTATTTTGACTGTTTTTAAAAAAATCAATGTTTACTTTGTTTTTGCTTAGAGATACAATCTTATGAAGAATTTGTAGGTTTCTGATAGAGGTTTATTTATCCTAGTAAAAAGTATTTGTTTTGAGTTGAAAAGCTGAATAAGCTAAAAGCTAAAACTATGAAGGCAACTTTACTGAATAACTTTTCCTAAAACAAATATTAATATGAATTACATTGTTGTTATATCAACTGATGCAATTAGACATTGGTAAGGATTGTTCGAAGACTTTAAAGGATGTTTCTTCTATTAATGAGCTCGTACCTCTTTTATAGGTTGGCTAGTGTCATAAAAAGTTGTTTTTATGTTTTCGCTAAAAGTTTCTGCTGCTTTTTAAAAGATTTTATTGCATATTTTTGAATGCCAAGTTACATTTGCAGGCCTCGCAAACGTCACGCTGGCCAGCTAAACATTACCTGTTGCCAAGGTGATATGTGCAATAATGGTAGCTTTCCTGAACTGTCACCTGCTGACACCGCAATAGAACCGCTAACTACAAATGTTTGGAAACTATGGGTCAGCGTGTTGGCTTCTGTGGTCATTATCAGTGTTATAGCCATTATGGCTATACTTGTATTAAGGAGGACACACAGGTAACTGCTATATGCTTTCAGTACAGTTATAAGATAAAAGATAAATACATAACGATACTACATATATGTATAAAAAAATTGTTGACTAACAATGATTTAAAAGAATTATTTTTAAAATATAATGCTTGCAATTTATTTCAGATTGAGAGTGCTTCAAGCAGCCCAGAAGTTAGGAAAAGATTTTAATTACTTTTCAAACAACACCTACAATATGCCGGTTACCAGTGCATTTTACGAAGGTATTATCTTTATCCCA
Source organism: Pieris rapae (assembly GCF_905147795.1). Classification (NCBI taxonomy): domain Eukaryota; kingdom Metazoa; phylum Arthropoda; class Insecta; order Lepidoptera; family Pieridae; genus Pieris; species Pieris rapae. The sequence continues at coordinate 2,390,207 of NC_059513.1, forward strand.
TTGCATATATTTTAAAAAATCCACCAATTTTTGCTTGAAACTTCATTAAAATGGTAGGTTAAGACTCATCGGAATGTTGAATTTCCTAAAAAAAATATATGTAATGTAAAGCAGTGGCCTTTGCTTATGTATATTTCAAGACTAGTTCAGTCAGTTCAGTCAGTTAAGTTTCAAAGTTAAAAGGCTAGCATATTATGTTCAGAGGCTAATTTGTGGAATCTATGGTTGTCCTTTTATGTTGGCGCAAATTCTAGAAGATCAATTGAAAGTAAATTGGAGCCGTCAAACCATTTTTTCCGTATGTTGACATACATATTTGATAGTACTAAATACAAGACTATGACTTGAGACACAAATTAGAATATGGACCTTTGATTTTTCATCTTATAAATATATTAAAAATATTTTATCTCATTTGGTTCAATCAGAAGTTACATTTGGTCACTTATTTTTATGTTCGGTAACCATTAGTACTGCAAACATAAAGTACTATATACTTTACATAAACTATCAAACTAAATTATAATCCAAATGTTAATTAAGGTATGGAGGGTTCCACCAATGCAGTAAGAGCAGTAGCAGCTGGTGATTCCACACTACGGGAATACCTGGAGACTTCCATGAGCAGTGGGTCAGGCTCCGGTCTGCCCTTGATGGTGCAGAGGACCCTAGCCAAGCAAGTAACGTTAATAGAAAGGATAGGAAAGGTATGTGGTATTTAAGACTTTTAATTACCTAGAAGTTTTAATAATAGTGTAATTAATGTCCTGAAATTTGATGTGTAACTATGTACACTGAAACAATTATTATTTCTCCGGTAATCGAACTTGAGTATCAAGTATTATTTATTGTCAATATATATATTCATCAAATTCATAATCTGTGATTTAAACCTAGTTTTTTTACTAACTAACTGATATGTCTATTTTTTATTGAGTAAATAATAATTATTTTATGTTTCATAATTCCAGGGTCGTTATGGCGAAGTATGGCGTGGCTCGTGGTACGCAGATAGTGTGGCTGTTAAGATCTTTTTCTCCCGGGATGAGGCCAGCTGGAGGAGAGAGACTGAGATATATAGCACTGTCCTGCTTCGACATGACAATATATTGGCTTATGTTGGAAGTGATATGACTAGCCGGAATAGTTGCACGCAGGTAATATTTTTTTAATATTAAATATTAAACTCCTTAATTAACAACAATTTTATATACCAGGTGATCAGCCTGACATGTGATGACACCTCGGTTAAAAAGGATACTTTTGCCAATACTACTTTTCAAATGAAAATGTTTTACAGTAGTATTTCTTTTCCAGCTCTGGTTGATAACTCACTTCCATCCATTGGGTTCACTATATGAGCACTTGAGTCGGACAACTTTAACCCGACATCAGATGATGGTCATCTGTTTGTCTATTGTTAATGGCTTACTGCACCTACATACAGATATACATGGCACACAGGTTTGTATATGATTTCATAATATCAATAAAATCAATAAAATTTTGAGTAAGCTCTAAATTTTCTCCTGTATGTCAAAGTATGATTTTGACATATGGAAGTTGTACTTAGTGCATAGTTTTTAGCCTGATTTTTTTATTTATTTTTGATAATTAATAAATAATTAGCTTAATTCTTGGGTAATAAAATTTATCCAGTTGGCCCGTAACCTGTAAAAACCTGCAGTATCAGTGTGTTAATAATAGTATTAACATAGTTTTTTTTTTTCAGGGCAAACCGGCGATTGCTCACCGCGATATAAAATCGAAGAATATCTTAGTTAAAGTTAATGGGGAGTGTTGTATCGCTGATCTAGGGTTGGCAGTCACCAGGCATCATGTCTCCGCAGGGTTGATGCACAATCCACGCCAAGGCACTAAGAGATATATGAGCCCTGAGATGCTGGATCAATCGTGAGTTTAATTTATTTCAATAATAGTACAGGCACCAAACCACAGAAGGGTTTTTTAAAAAAGTAATTATTTATTTATATAAAAATTAATAATTGAAAACAGATTGAACCGAGAAACAAAATTAACGTAAGTGTTGGAAAAATAGCCTAGATATTGTGTTATCATAGAAATAGAATATATTGCTTATTAAGATCTTATTGACCAGTATTGTATAACGCTTCACTTTAAAACCTGGGTTTATAGATCTAGCGTTTATAGGTTCTATATGTAGAATATTTGTTAGAAAAATCTACTATTAAAACTATTTAAAAAAAACAGTTCTGTTTTCAAAATTGGAATAGTATCTACCTATTGTTTTATTAAAATCAAATTAAATATTATAAGATTAGTTCCAAATACGGACACGGGGCGCTGCTCAAGTTTTTTCACAAAACATTAGATGTTCAACTGTTTTTAATTGTTTGATTGTAGCTTGACTTAATGTCTGATTTATTAATGATAATGAAAAAAAAATTTATAATAATAATTTAATATAGGTAGGTATATTTGGCAATACATTGCTACAAATTAATAAAAACACTAGTTATAATCAAAATTGTATTTTTTGTTGAAGGATATACTTATAATTCATTTTGTAAACAGATATAAATATAATTATTATTGCAAATAAAAGTGAGTTGAAATGATGTTATGAAGTTATGTCAAATTCAAAGTTCTAATAGAAACAATTCCTAAAAACTTACCTATTAATATGACATGTTAATGTTTGTAATATATGACATAAAAATTAATATGATATTTGCATGATTATTTGCATATGGCGTATCTATCTAATTGTACCACTACATAAGCAAATAAACGATTTAATTTTATTTGTGCTATGGGTGAACGATCCGCTCCCTCCAGTTTAGCAAAATTCAAATGGTGTGGTTCAATATTAAAGTCAAAATGGATATAATGGTCTTCAATCCCCGGTTGAAAACCTGCATACATTTTCATTCAAGTATAATTTTTATTTTAGTATGAACCTCCAAAGCTTCGATTGCTACCGCAAATGCGATATATACGCGTTTGGCTTGGTCCTTTGGGAGGTGGTGAGGCGGGTTTGTCCAGCTGCAGAGCATCGGCCGCCATTTTACGAACTGGTGGGACACGATCCCAGTTTCGAGGATATGAGGAAGATTGTATGTGTGGAAGGTGCGAGGCCTGAACCTCCTGTAGATAGTCATCCGGTGAGTTATTTTTTTTTATTGTAACTACAAGTTTTGAAACTTATTGTAATATAATAAAAAAAGAATACATTGGTAATATACTCATTCCATTTAAAAAACATAAAAATTTGATATTTTCTAAGTAAAAAATAAAAAATAGCTAACCAATTCTGAAAAGGCCGGCAACGCACTTGCGAGCCCCCTGGCAATGTGAGTGTATCATTTAGCATCAGATGTGCCTTCTGTATGTTTGCCCACTATTGCATATTTAAAAATATCCTAAAGAACAGTTTTCTATAATCAATAATTTTATTGTTCAATTAACTAATTTCAGACAATGATCGGTATGGCGGCCATAATGAGGGAATGCTGGCATCAGAATGCATCGGTTCGACTCCCGGCGTTAAGAATAAAGAAGACACTACTAAAATTAGCGGCGAATGACAACGCGATACATTTGGACGAAGATAATGAGGTATCTGTGTAAGAATTAAAATTGGCTTTATTATGTAAATTTTCTCAATAAAGAAATGGTCTTTAAATTGAAAGCATGTTAAACTTTGGTTTTGCTCACTAGATGGCATTACTGTTCAGTTATCCTTAAAAGGTTAGTCTGGGTCTTACTAAGGAAATGTCAATTGTCAAGCCCATGATATTCGAGTGACTTACCCTAATATTATTTTGACGTTTAATTTTTTTTAATCTTGAAAACGACGGTGGTGCCATCTGTTTTTCTGAATCAAAAGTAAATTTTATAAGTGCGACGAAAGTGAAATGTACGTTTTTTGACCATAAAGGGCCTGTCAAAGACTTTAGTTTTAAGTGACTGAGAAGGGAATACAAATTAAACTAATAATAAGCCGCCTTCATAGCTCATATATTTAAGTCAAAAAACCTATCTCTTATCAAGATACTTAATCTGGTTTTGAATATTGTCAAATTGTCTTATGCAAATTGAATAAAGAAACTCCTTTTTACTGAAGATTTATTTTAATGTTGTTCATCTGAAATCATAACAATTTCTTTTAACTATTACAAAATTACCTACTTAAAATAAATATTTGATTAAGAAACAGCGTTCAAAAATAATCTATCTATAAAGTCTACCTAATGCAAATTTACTTCGAATTTAACTTAGTTACCCTTACATAAAAAAAATTGGTTGCCTGTAAAGTCGGTATACGGGCGAAAGTTTTACGTGACAACGACTTTGAGTGGTAAAACAGGCGCCTAAGCGAAATAGAAGCGCAAGACATGAACCGGTGTGTATGCCTATCTCTCTCACTCTCTTTCTCTCGCTCTGTCTCTCTCGCTCTTAGGCGGGCTAACTGTGCTCGAGTGGAAGGGACGCGTGCCTTTCACTTTTTATGTCTGTCTCTCTCGCTCTTAGGCGGGCTAACTGTGCTCGAGTGGAAGGGACGCGTGCCTTTTACTTTTTATGTCTGTCTCTCTCGCTCTTAGGCGGGCTAACTGTGCACGAGTGGAAGGGACGCGTGCCTTTTACTTTTTATGTCTGTCTCTCTCGCTCTTAGGCGGGCTAACCATGCCCGAGTGGAAGGGACGCGTGCCTCTCACTCGCTCTCATTGTGAGCGCATAACGTGAGCGGAGCGTAACGCAGTTTCTTGAAGTGTCACCCGGCAAACCAATTTATAAGACGCTGTCACGTCAAAAATACTTTAATTTTTGGTATGTGGACTCTGATTCCGCACGTAGACGCTCGATAGGTCCGTTCGTAAAAAATGTGTACGTTGTACGTTTAACTTTATTTATACCGCCGAAAATGAAATAGGGATGACGAATTTTGTATGCGATGCAGTAACGTAATACACATAACGTAAATGATGTGGTTTCAAATACTATTTATTACTAATAACAAATACAAATTCAACATGAATATTTAATATTTTTGTAGCTGGGTTTAAAACGAAGTCGGGATCGCCTTTACTATTGAGATGTTTTTGTTGTTTTTATTTTATTAATTAAAAATTAACTAAGAGTACAAAAACACCAAAAAATCACTAAGGGTGCCTGAACTGTTACACCATAGTACAAATTCTTTTTTTCCTTTTTTACTAAAGAGTTTAGAGAAAAATAAATAAAAAATCTCAATTCAATACAATAACAACATGAATCAGAGACTTAAACTTTTACCCTTTAAATAAAATAGATGGCGCTGTAATTTTTTTTAGATGATTTAATTTTTAAACTCATTTGTGTAAATTAAAAACACTTGTAAACTGCAAAGTTTAACCAAAATAACTCAAATCTATTTACATCACAGTAAACACAGTTTGACAAAGAAGAATCTCCTAGTTACAGGAGGATAAACCTGATTTAGTTTGTATAATGGTTTTAATTAAGAGATGGGTTTAAAACGGCCATTCATTAGATAATAAATCAAAGTGCCGAGTAGTATTTAAAATTCATTACATATGTAAATACACATTGTATAGTGTAACATTTTGTAATATAACATTTTAATAGCTGATCCTACAGAATATCTATTAAAAGGGGAGTTTATTTTCATTTATAATTAAAATCTTCCAAAATATTTATGTCTGGATTCCTGAATATTATTCCTGTGGGATCAGTTATTCTCGGATATTCCAATTCGGAATACTTAATTGTATAGTTGGTGCGTATTTTTTCAATCGTATACGTAATATTGTATACGCAGACTTTATATCATGCAACACACAAAAAATATTCGAAGACCTGATTCGAACCCAGACTACAGTGTTTCACATGTAACTTCAAGAATCTTACGATTGAAAAATAGCACATAGTATAGTTTGTAAATTGTAATATACTACGTAAATCTCATCGCAGCCTTATATAAGGTGCTAAAACATGTACTTTAATGTAAACAAGTGTTATTTAATGAATCTCGTGCACCTTCAGTAAACTCGCAAAAATTTATTTCCCTTCTAGATTTACAATTTAATGAAGAAAATTTTGAAATAACATCAAACTAAATGCAAAAGTAAATATAGAATTTCTGAAGGTGCAATTTGCTAACCACTTGTTAAATTAGCACTAAAATTTGTTAGTTTTAATTGTTAAAAGTGTATCTTAATATGCATTTAGTTTAAGCTAGTAGTAAGAATTAAAAATCTCTCTGAAAACCAATTCCAAAATTGAAATCAATAAAAAACATTTGAACTTTAAAATGTGACTAAATTCAATAGTTAATGTATTCTTTTTTTATATTGAAATTCGTTTTCAAAGAAAGTTTATCGGATTGATTCAAATTATGATGCCATATATTCGTATAATCTGTGCTCTTGTCATTGTCAGTTGTCAAAATCTTTGACTGCTGACATTTATAAATATATGGTCTATAGAGAATTTGGTATCTAGCACTTAACTACATATTATGTTCCTTTTATGAACCAAAATAATTGCTAAAGATGAAATTATGCATTTTTGACTCTGCCATATTAGATCAATGAAAAATGGAGTTCTCCGCCATAGACAATAATAAACCATAGATGATAAATTGATCTTATTAAACAAATATATTTCCATTTGAATATGTTGTGTTCACATGTAAATATTTAGTTTACGTTTGCGTCGGATTATAAGAAATAAAATATTTGTCTATATTTTTTTTTATTTTGAAATCCTTTTACAAAAATATATTAGCACACAATGAAGTCGTTATGTCTTCGTTTTTATTTAGTGAATTTAATAAAATAAAATATTGTTTTTTTTAAATACTCCAAATCGATTTCAAAAATAAATCCTTTAAGGTCCTAACTTTTTCAGGTGTACTTAAATGTATTAAATATGACATACCATATTATAGCATTAGTGCAATCAGTGTGTGACTCCCATCCCTGAGTTCGTAGGTTTGATCCCGGCTGTGCAACAATGGACTTTGTTTCTAATTCTAATTATTTGTTTCTAATAAATTTATGAACAATAATTGAATTGAAGAAACCCCAGTTTCTAAAGTAGTATGTAGAAGCAAAGTTAACAATATCTTTAATATGGCCTATAATTTTAAGCAGCAATAACCCACAAGTTCTGGTATTAGCCACGGTTCAAATCTAGGACCTTTGCTATTTCTATAATATGAAGGTTTATTAACGGTCTTTCGAGCGTTTTTAAAACTTCTATTCTTATCATTTGCCGACGGCGTTAATATTTTTAAAGACAGACACCGACTCTGTATGCAACTAGATTTGGATAAACTACTGTATTGGAGTGAATTAAACAAACTACTTCAACTATGACAAATGCGTAGTCATGACATGTGCTTCTTAGAATAAAATACGCTGCGACTATAGCATAGGATCAAAATTTGTTAAGCGCGTTGTAAGTCCGCGACCTGTGTTTTGTTTGTTTCAGATCTCAGTTTGCCCGACAGTATAACTTGGGTGTTCTCCTCATTAGTCAGATCAATTTTAAAAAACCATCTGCGTCATATCGTCCTATAATGAAAAGTATTACAGGGGAATGATCGAAAGCGTAGAAAGTTCCTTAAAATAAAGTACAACTTTTTTTCCTTATTACCCTACGAGTTTCTTGAATTAAGGGATTTTTAGGGCAACCCTCACTAGACCTACATAGTGTGAAGCTTTAATTAAATTTGTCTTAAGTATATATATAGAAACTAAAAGCGCACACTGGCCGGAAAACTATAAGATTGTATTTTTCGGACAATCATCACCTCCGCCGGAAACATAACCTTCTCGCTGTCTATTCTACTCGCACAGTCAACGGGGATCGCCTTTTCGCAGCTTAATGGTTAAAAAGTTTGACGCTAAAATTAAAACACGCTTTGATTTTAAAACTTTATTTATAAATTATATAAAAGCAAGACGATAAAATAATTTAAATGCACAAGTTGGTACGTTCGAATATCAAAATATTACATATTTAAATAATACTTCATTTATAAAAAAATGCACATCGAGAACAAGTCACATGGCGATGACAAGGCACAGTGCAATACTTAGACCGCTGAGAACACTTTGGTTTAAAAAGGTAAGGCCTTTAAAATCTTTAAAAATATATAATTTGGGTTCATCTCGGCTGCATTAATCATGGTGTTCATCTTGAGCTAACTCCTCCAAATCTTCTTGGTCAAATTCTGTGTCTTCTTCGGCGGAAGCTTCCTGATACTGTTGGTATTCTGATACCAGGTCATTAACATTGCTTTCGGCTTCATTGAATTCCATCTCGTCCATTCCCTCACCGGTGTACCAATGCAAGAAAGCCTTGCGTCTGAACATAGCGGTGAACTGTTCCGATATTCTCTTGAACAGCTCTTGGATTGCGGTCGTGTTTCCGATGAAAGTGGACGACATTTTCAGGCCTTTGGGAGGAATATCACACACTGCAGTCTTCACGTTGTTCGGAATCCACTCGACGAAGAAGCTGCTGTTTTTATTTTGTATTGAGAGCATTTGTTCATCGACCTCCTTCATGGACATGCGGCCACGGAAGATGGCGGCGACGGTGAGGTAGCGGCCATGTCGTGGGTCGCAGGCAGCCATCATGTTCTTGGCATCGAACATCTGTTGGGTCAGCTCGGGTACGGTGAGGGCTCTGTATTGCTGGCTGCCGCGTGACGTAAGTGGTGCAAAGCCGGGCATGAAGAAGTGGAGACGAGGGAAGGGAACCATGTTCACGGCCAGCTTGCGGAGATCCGCATTCAACTGACCTGGGAATCGCAGGCAGGTGGTCACGCCAGACATGGTGAGCGACACCAGGTGGTTGAGGTCGCGATATGACGGATTTGGGACTTTGAGGGTTCTGTAGCAAATATCGTATAGAGCTTCGTTGTCTATACAATATGTTTCATCTGTGTTCTCGACTAGTTGGTGGATAGAAAGGACTGCGTTGTACGGTTCAACTACTGTGTCTGATACTTTAGGCGAGGGGACAACTGAGTATGTGTTCATGATTCTGTCGGGGTATTCTTCTCTGATTTTGGAGATGAGAAGGGTACCCATACCGGATCCGGTACCACCGCCGAGGGAGTGTGTGAGTTGGAAGCCCTGAAGGCAGTCGCAGTTTTCGCACTCTTTGCGGACGACGTCTAAGACAGCGTCGACGAGCTCGGCGCCTTCTGTATAGTGACCCTTTGCCCAGTTGTTGCCGGCGCCCGATTGGCCGAAGACGAAGTTGTCTGGGCGGAAAAGCTGACCGTATGTGCTGGAGCGGACGGCGTCCATGGTGCCTGGCTCCAGGTCGAGGAGAATGGCGCGGGGGACGTACTTGCCGCCATTCTCGGCCGTCGCACCTGTAGATAATAAAATTAAACAGTAAATATCTAATTATTTACAAAGTTATGAATTTTATATTGTATGTGGCTGAATTAAAACAAATATTCTGAATTATTGTATCATTACTCCAAATATTGCTATATTTAAACTGAAAGGAAAAAGTTGAATTAAGTACATTCAATCGTCACAAAATACAACTACCAAAACCGGCAATTTATTCGAACAATTGGCTAAAACGCACCTAATTACTGCATTAGCCTACGGTAACGCTATTCTCAAGTAGAAAATTACCGAAATTTCTGTAGGAATTAGTCTAATTGTACCGTCTGAGTCAGTGTACTGTTAAGATGCCCGGTCGTTGACCTTGTTATCGTAATTAACGATTTATTACTGCGGGTGCTTTTATTGTTCAAGTTACGAAGCATAGTGCTGACAATGTGGTTTATGTATTTCACTAAAAGGTTTCTAAGTAACTTTCGTTCAGTATTTCTAGCAAAGATATTTGTGAGTTATCGGAATCCATAGCAAGGTGTATGTAAAACATTAATAGATACCCGGAAATAGGCTTGGCCCCGTAGTTAGTAATTAACGGACCTAGTGGATGATATAGCCAAGATATTCATACCATGCCCGCTATTTTTTTACCGTCAATATAAATTACTGTTTGCTTAATATTAAACTTCAAAAGCAATCTTCAAAAGTGAAGATAAATTTATAAACTTAATAAAAAAATCAGTAATATCTTTGCAAAGAAACCATGTTTGGTTATACCTTTCATAACCTAATCTAAAAGTTAGAAACTTATTAGTGTAAAGAAAAATCTCATTTCTAGAGGGCGCCACTATAGACTGTTAAGTATGAACGTCGCGCCTGGCTGGCCTTACAGTTAGGTCATTATGCACAACTCTAGCGTTCAAGAACTAAAAATATATACTTATTTGTAATGAATAACACTTTTCTATTTGTACCTGACAAAACAGTTAATACAGACGCCGTAGCAGATATAATATGTAATGTAAATGTTAAATAAACTAAACTCTTTTCAGTTGCATTGAGTACTTAGGTTGCTAACAAAGAGCTAATTAATACGAATCTAAAATACTGTAGACCACTCGAACAAATATAAAAGAAACTGTATTTAAAACTTATAAAAAATATCATTTTTTTTATAATATGTAATGATATTTATATCACAAACTTTAATATTTTTATATAATTTGTTTAATCGATTATCGGTTTATCGGTTTAGTATTTGGTTACTTACAAGAAGCCTCATTGTAGTAGACAGATATCCTCTCTAATTGCAGGTCACTTGTGCCTTCGTAGACACCAGTAGTGCTGATGCCGTGCTCCTCAGATATGATTTCCCAAAACTGAGGACAATGTTATATTATTAGGAAGGAAGGACAAACTGTTAAGGAAAACATATGTGCGTTTAGGAAAACAATAGTGTTATTGTATACTGTGCACTGAATAAAACAGCAAAATTAACATATCTTTGAGCTAAATATATAATATAATCAATATCTTTGAACGTGATTATTTTCGTTTAGGAACACGATATAAAAAAGTTTTTTAGGAAATTTGTCAAATGTTAGTTACAATATCAGAAATGGATAAATAGAAACAAAATAGTAGTAAAGCCTTCAATCACGCTCCAAATATCTGTTTTTATCATAATATATAAATACTCTAAACAATTGTTACAGAAACGCTAAAAATTTAGACCACTTAAACAAGTATTTTACATTGTATCACTAATTGAAATCATAATAGTTTAATTAACAGAAAAAATCTCTAATGTGTCATAAGGTTTGTAACTCGTCTTCAAGAGATGCTCTAATTGTGTGCCTATATCAATACTATACTATTAAATTCGGGTTTGGTAAGTTCCAATGGCGTAGGATTCCATTAATACTATGTATAGCATACGCGAATTGTTGTACGATAATGTTTGGTTAATATCGTATGCTCATACGAAAATTCTAGAGCGTGTTTGCTTCGATAGAATGAAGTCAGTAACGCGGCTTTATAGGCTCTCCTAGAGGTGTTTTACTGAATATTTATATTGGGAGTTAATATAGCGCGAATAAAGTATAATATTATGAACCCTTAGACCGTGTCTAGAATGTAAAACGACAAATCAAATCGTTTATTTGCTAGAATAGTCTTACAATTAGTTACATAAAATGATTGTTAATAAATTACAAAAGTATGTATAGGAACATAGTTTCTCATATTTAACAATTTCCTAGACATTAAAATGTTAGTAACGACTAAACAAAAGTGCTTCGTAAGTAAGTGTAGAAATAAGAACTATTTATTATTGTTTCTTAGCTATTAAAGTGAAAGATATAGAACCCATTAAATATAACGCAATGTACCAAATAATTCAGATAAATCAGAATTAATTAAGAAAATGTGACATTTATTTCCTTTTTAATGTGACTTGAAGAAGCCGGATTTCCTTCGAAACTTGATCATCCGGTGTCGCAGAGATTATGTTAAATCTTCTAAAACGTGGGCTAAGTACAGTTTTTGTACAATACATTATTACATGTATGGAAATAACGTAACAATGGTAACAAACGTATCTTAAATAAGGCTGTTAAGACAAAAAACGGATTCGCCTGTTTACCATATTCGGACAGCGAATGGATCTTATTTCGGCCATGCTGAGAACTTGGGGAACTGATCGTAGTTGGTAATACAGAAGGCAAAAGATCACGTGGCGGTTTATCAATCATATCGACCAATCAAGTGAAAGACTCATCGTCCTAAAAACTATAGACTGTCATAAGAGAGGCGGTGGACAGAAACCGGTGGAAACAAATCCAGCTCCAGGTGCTTCCTTGCTGCCCACAACACATTAGCTGCCGATTGAAGAAAGAGAGAGACGAACAAAAATACTATTCAAATATCCAATAGCTCAAAATAAATTGCCTAGTGGTAAGATTCAAAGTCCATATTTAGCACCAAGATAACAATAACAAAATATAGTAAAAAGCTATTTTTCGTTAATGATGAATAATAATAATAAAATGATTGTAAATCAAATTGTATGGTAAAATTATTTAATTGCATTATAAACAAATTCCTCAGTGAAATATTTTCCTTGAATTTAACAATATAATGTCATATTGCTGACAATGTGTTTGGAATAATAGCTGTGTGACATGAAAACAATTAGTTTTATAGCAAATTCACCTATGTATCGTATGTATTAATGAAAATATTTCAATATATATACAGTAACATATACCTATTGCAGCTATGTAAAATTAATTTAACTTGAAACATACCCTGTATTATGTACTAGAAAAGAACCAGATTTTTTTAAAAATAATTATTAACAACAATAATATATTTCATCAAGTCATATAGAAATAGATCTTGTTCTGTAATACTATGAAATATAAAGTAAAATATTATTTGATTAAGTACAAAAATAATAAGTAGTTTTTTTTTAATAACAAAAAATCAAATCTTATTTTTTTTTAATCGAATAACAAAATCCCGAATCGTTGCTTTTCGACCATGTTTAAAGTTTGTAAATGGACCGTTCTGGATTGACTATGATCTTAAAAGGCTTTTCCTAAGTAGGATATTTATACCCCGCAGATAAAAAGTAAATATTATACACAAATATTTTTGTGCATTTTGAAGTCGGCTGTATATTCTAATAAATGAGTATATTACGTGTCATTATTTCGTGACGTAGATGAGTTATAAATATTGATTTTAAACAATTGCATGCACATAATTCGTGTGGGCATGTTGACCGCTTTAATTATAGATAGAAAGATAAGGCTTTTGTTATCCTTCCTGTCCTACTAAGTACAATGAAATACAGTTATTTTTACTGTAAAATTAGTTCAAACTGAAATGTGTAAGTACTTACCTATAACACTTCAAGACTTTTTTAGTTTTATGTAATATTTTATGCAATCTTTATCGTAGCTATGCAATTGTCAGATTTCCGATAAGTTATGTTATATTGAAATATTAGATTTTTCAATTATTTGTCGATATTTTCGGTTATTGGTTTGTTTCAATTCGAGCAGCGGTGTTAATAATGATAGACGCATTCAAGGTGTGGAGTTGACTACCAAGGATAATGCGAATATCATGGACTGAAAAAAGAACCAATATATCTATTCTCAACGAGTTAAAATCGCTATAGCCTTATCGCATAAGGCTGTCGACTATAATTTCCGAACGGGTGCTTAGCTAGTTTAGACATATTGCCAGGAGACAATCAAATAGTCTACGAATTGGTACTGGTAAGGAGGAGAAATGGTAGGAGAAGTTGGGGTCAATGACAAGCTAAAGATAAGCTAGCTAAAGAAAGGGTGTGGAGGCAGCAAGGCGACGTATCGGTTATTATATCGGCGCAACCTTCAGTAATGATGACTACGAGAAAGAGATGCTTTGGATGGTGATGTACCGATTAAATCTAAAAACCGTACCTCAAATTATGCACGGTATCATTATTTAGTTCCACCACTAGAATACTTTGATCACTTATTTGAGATTGGAGCAATAAAATACATTTATTCTATTACCTTGTGTATACGTACTCTTTTTCGGCAAAAGCTTCAACAATTATGCACTAGGGTATTGTGTTGCTATGATAAGATCTCCTGCAGTATTACTAAAGTAGATCAAGAACCGAATCCGCCTTAGTGTCGATCGCTTTATTCCCATTTTAACCAATCCGAAGATCTTAGGTTCAAGATATGGTGATTGGCAGGTCACTCACTCAAGACATTCTTAACTCTCGGCAGATAAGTGAATTAATTCCATTCAATCTTGATCAATTTATCGTCAATTGTAGTCTTATTGTAATGTCCCGAAGACTTTCATTTCATAACTTTCAATTGTTATAGTGAACGACGAGTTTATAATAAATAAACTAAAAATTTTCGTCCGATCACGTCAGGTTTTTGCGCATTTAAAATTTCAATTTCAGACGGAACTTTAAAGCTGTGAAGGGATTTTGTTTATTTCAAATGCACACATGTTTTAATTTATGTGTAAAATGTTACTTTTACTAGAATAATCTATAACGTATTAATAAAACCGATGCGTCATTAACAACCTAGACGCAGTGTCGCCTGCAATTAGGGGGAAGCCAACCACAGTAACTGTATACTGACAATTCCGGGAAATATCGATCAAAAGTAGCCATACAATGTTACATTTCCTGAAGTATCGTTTATTCAGAGGGTCTTGGTAAATTAAAGAAGGGTTAGTGCGTTTAGAATTGGACAATAATTAGGTTTAAAGACTTTATTTTCTCAAAACTGGCAAAAATGCCACTCACATGAGAACAATACTTCAGGTAAACATAACACTGTAGTCGTTCTCAAATAATCACAAATCATACATGCAATAAACCTAAAAGTAAAGTATTTTAAACATTAATTCGCTGCTTTAAGGTGATCAGCCTGCTTCTATCAAACTAAAGAAATGAGACGGTAATTGAACCAATGATCGCTAATTTGAACGACTAGTAGACCCAAGTCAAAAAGACGAAGGAGGTTATATACTTCTTTTCTTTGTCCGTAAAGTGCTACCACTTCAAGCTCCCGTACTAGTCTATATTTTAGTAATCTGTGGTTATTCCACAGATTTTAAAAATGGTTTTAATAATACCTGCAAACTTTGCGATTTAATAATAATAGCATGAGAGAGTTTCGCGTTTAAATTAGTAAGATAAAAATTAAAGTATGTCGCATTATATCAACAACAATTAAGTGAATTATCAACTTTCATATAAGACAAATAATTTAGATTGACTGACAAGTTAGTAAAAGTACAATGCAACAATTTATTCCTTGCGTGTAAATAATATTTAAATATCTCAACACGAATATTAACTTAATAGAAAACAATTGTTTATTTCAACTAAAAAACATAAATAATAAAGAATAGAGAATAAATAAGAAAATATAGGTAATTTATTTACATACACTTACGATTGCAACCTTTTTTTGTTTGAACCTCCTTGCGTCAGATATCTTTTAAAAAGAGAACGCATTCTTTGTTGCGCTTAAAATTCCGGAAAACGTTTTTTTTAACAACTCAAACACGAATACAAAGCTCACAAATCCAAGTTATTTCTGTAAACCTGGGGAGACAGAAAAGCATTTCCTTTTTTGCCGGCGCCCGCCATCTTTATTCAAAATAGATTTTAGTTTTGTTGCATTGCGGCTCGGCCATTCACTGCCTCGACAATTTATTTTCGATCTCGTCTTATTCATATGAGGGTTTTACTTTATTAAACCGAAAGGTTATCTTCATTAATTTCTCATACTGTCTAATAGAAAGTGTTACAGAAAAAATGCATATCTTCCTCAAAAAAATGATACAAATCTTTCTCTCTTTAGTTGGTAGCTTATGTCTGAGCGTTGTGGAACAAGGAAATATGTGGAGCGGACAATCTGTTTCCACCGGTTTCGTCCTCTTTTACCACAGTATACAGTTTTGAGGACAATGTGTCTTTCACATGATCGATCCATCCGGTTGGTGAATGGCCAAGAGATCTTTTGCCTTCTTTACCAACCACGATTAGTTTCTTCATTTCTGATCGCCTCTGCGCATTGTATGGCCGAAATATGGATATAATTCATTTGCTAGATCGTATTAAAGAGGTTAGATATACATACTATAAAGTTAACAAGGAAAAATGGCAAATCATTATTATAATTAAAAACGGTTATTAAAATTTAAATTAGTTTTTGCGGATTGTAATCTAAGTCGTTCGTTGCACTTTTTTGTCTTACTTCGTACACAATTTAACCTTGTTTCAAAATGTATCGAGTTTCAACCTCTAGGAAGTGTATTTATTACATAACTATGCCAGTCTGATACGCCTAACTTGCTTTGTTAATAAGTGGCTGTGACGTACACGAAACAAACAGTGATCGCTATGGTCACGCCATGGTGGGTAACGACCTCTCTACCTCTAGGTAGAACCAACACTGGTTGCCCAAAAATGTTATGGGGGACGCAGAAAGAAATGCGCTCATGGATAAACCTTTAACTAAACTTTAGATAAGTCACTTAAAATAAGTCACCCGTTTATCCCCTGAAAAACCAATTAGTGCATGATGATGAATATAGCATAAATACAAGATCATTTCATGTACTCATCATCATACACTAATTGGTTTTTCAGGGGACTCATTCTAAGTGACATATTGCCAGAAGACTAGAAACTGCATTGCCTTTTAAGAATTACCCCAAAGTCGAATTGGTTTGGAAATACTACAGTACAATATTTACAGGCTGTAAAATACAATCCGCATTTGCTTTAGATAAAATGCACTTTTTTTAATCTCTGGTAATTAATACACCTCTGATTTATGAAAATACAGAAAGTTACGTAGATGTTTACGAGAACGATCTAGGTTTAATATAATTTGCATAACTTTTATTGTACACTTTACAAGAAATGTGATTTTAAAACTATATAACTTCATACTTCGTAAATACTAAAGACTTGTAATCGCTCGGTCCACTGTGTTCTTTGCGTCATCGACATGTGGCAGTCTGTTTATATTACACTTCCGAAGGTAGAGCATATGTTTCTAATCATTCATTAGTCTTCAATTTCATTAGCCTTAGGGTGTTCCTGTCGATGAAACCTATTTAATTTTGTATGATACTGTCGTAAAAGTTTCTTAGATTAAATCCGTTGTAACAAAAGAAAACGTAGTAGAAACAAATTATTCAATACAAGCGGCATGTCCCGGCTTCGCACGGGTGGAGATTTTTGTAAATATGTATATTGTATGTTCATATTGTGGAACATTCTTTTGTTCGATCATCAAAAGTTTTCGCAGCGCAAGCGATGAAAAATATTTTTTACACCTTTAGTAATATTATTGTAGTTTTCTTGCAATTAAAACAGTGAAAGAATTTTTAAAATCAGTCCAGTACTTTTCGAGCCAATTTGTCACAAACATAAACAAATCTTTCCTCTTTATATTATATTAGTATAGATTATTAAAATAAACAATTTACAACTTTCTGATGATTCACAACCTTATATACATACGTTAAAGTATAAAACTTCCTTACCATTTAGTTTTGATAGATTATTTGACATACGTTTTGTACTCGTAAAGAAATACTTTCCGTTCTCATAGAATCTGTGGTTAAAAAAAACAAAGCCGGATATTGATCACAACCACAGACTAATGCCAAGAAAAATTTAACTTCCTGCGGTGTGATGTACAAATCAGAAATATGTCTCATCATGAAAATGCTAAATAAAGCACTTCCTGCATATATTTCTACTTCATATCTTTAATAGGTACAACTTTTGCGATTGAAAGTGTAATTGGCTTTTGTTATTTTAAACATGACGACTATTTAAAAACAATGAGAACGTAACGATAATTTACTAAACATAGATTTATAACTGATAATAGAGATATTTTTATGAGAAACTCTAAATGTTATGTCAATTTACCACAGACTTAAATTGAGGTTTAACCACTGTGCCAACCTAGTAAGACATACTATTATATATCACCTAGTAATATATATTTCAATATATATAGCGAGAGAACGATGAGTTATTTGCTACCTCGGCTAGTAAATAGTCTACCCAAACAGATATTAGATAGCCTAATGCTGAACAATATAAACTCTATACCTATTAAAAAACTACTTCTATATGCATTTGTCGCGCTCCTAAATAAGACTGCTATGGTTACATTAATACAAACCACAGCAGTTTTCTAATATAAAATACGATGATATTATGATATTGTAAAATAAAGAATTAAAAATAAGGTGACACCTATACGAAACTTCCTTTTGCAATTGGTTTTTGACTGATATTGAACTTACTATCGTTCTGAATTCCGTCTGTTATCGATTAAAGAATAATTATAAAATATATTTTGGTTACTCTTTGTTTTATTTCAGGTTTAAACACCAAATACTGTTGTATTTGGCGGAACCTTATTCGTATATGGGTTTTCTTATAATAATTCTGAATGTAGCAAAACTGTCTTGATCAATTTTAGACAAACAGGGCAGCTTATAGCGTCTATCTAGACAAAAAATTGTAAGAAATCTAGACAGTAACCATTATCGCGGTCATTGACCCTAAAGGCGGTTCAATAATAAGCGAGATTTATTATCATATAAATAGGTTTATTGTACTAAGACTTCGTTAATTGTACAGCAAATTAAAATTGGGAATTGATTAATGTCAGTAAGGGGAGTTTATTTTAAATTGAACTATACATGATAATTATTTGAATAGTCGATAGATTGGAAAATAAATAAGTACGTGATATAAATTTATATTTTCTGCCCGTTCGCCTCCTATCAAAAAAATATATAGCTTGCTTTTAATTTTTTTTGACGTATGTAGTATGACTTTTAACAAGACTTTAAAAGTTTTGGAGTTTTAATCATAGCTGCACAATTACAAGGTTTTAACATCTTCCAATCTTACGCCGATATCAAACGATGAAGTATAAAAAGAGTTTTAATGTTTAATAAATTCATATTTTAGAAGTAGCTTCCATAAGCCGTACTTGTAGTTTTTTCTCGGCTTTGTCTACAAGATGTGTTATGATGATGTGGTGCATTTACCATTGCGAAAGATTTAACAATCCAGTGTGTGAGCAAGTCATGTTTAATTACAGTTAATCCCGACAAAAATCCTAACATTCTAATCTACAAGTCAATATTCACAGGAACAATCGCATAATGATAAAACCAAACGTGACTCGTCGGAGTTCTAGGAACACTTGATTCACGGTAGTTTAAAGTATTTTATATCACAGCAATGGAAACATATACTTTTTATTATTATTATAATTTAATGAATTGCATATTTCTATTATTAAATAGATTTAATGGAACGATAATATTGTTTTGGAACTACATAAATACTTAAATATTTCACCTGTGATGATGCGATATTAGTAGTAGTATTGTTTTGTCTATACCTTGCAATTACAGAGATTTGAGAGAAGAAAATTTGTTTGTTTTATGTCTTTGGATTGAAATAAGTGCAGTCATTTGTAATAAAATAAAATAAATTGCATTATACAAACAAAGAATTGTTATTTATAAAAAACGTCAGTGAAAACGGGTATTTGAATATAAATAAAAATAGCACATTATTTTAACAAAAATGTACACACCCGGACTGTCAGTCATTTAAAGAACACTTGTTGCACATGACATGGACAAATGCATCGTGTTTATTTTTATTACAAACCGAGTGGGGTACGGGAGACAGGAATATCCTAACGAAAATCCTTTCTTACTTAAACCGTTCCTTTCTTATGTATATCTATGTTTATAGTGGTGGTAAACAAAGAAATCAAAGTGATGTTCTTCTATGGAAGTATAAAACAGCCCGATAATTATTCAAGGATTCGTCAATATTGACCCTCAAAGAAACTGAAAAATTAAGAATGAAACCTGATCACTAAAATTAATATGAATTCGTCTAAAACACTTAAAATATTTTAAGAACGCGAAAATGTACAAGTATTGTCGAAAAGCTCTAGCCTGCCCATTTGGCAAATAAAAAAAACAGCGGTTTATGGACTGTCAATAAATGTTATGGAGATTTTCGAAATACGAAGTGAATCGCGTAGTATTTAGCACGTGTCAAAATGGATTGAGCCGCTTAATATTTTTAGACGTATCAGAGTAATTATAAGCTTCGATGAGGGTTCCATTGTTCTCGAACAAAGCTTGATTAATAAAAAAGGGTTAGGTACTCTAACTTAGGTCTTGCTATTGTCACTAACCCCTCCATTCAGAAAATATCTAATATAGAGAGAATTACTACAAAGAATAAGCTTTGTCGTACTGTTCCTAATATAACACAAATGTAGGGAAAATATGTAGTTTAATTCCACTTTTCTGGCTAATCTAGATATCCATAATCGTATAGCTCTCTAAATGGCACCAATTACAAATTAAGACGTCACTTATCCCCTTTTGGGCGGCGTTTTAAGGCCGGATGTTTGTCACGCGTCAAATATGGCCACCACCATCAGACTACAATGACAATTGACACATTCAACGCACGAACAGCTACTTCCATGCGTGAATCATGAACTCTTAATGAATTTTAACATTCGTTTGATTATTATTAATTAATGCATGTATATTATCAGTTTTTTATAAGTCCATATTCAATACATTATTTTGAATCGAAAATTATTTTAATTAGATATTTATTAATAACAAATAATTTCAATGGTCAACACTTTATTCGTATTGTAGTCCTATTATACCCAAATATTTAGCAAATATTTAGCAAAGTTAAATATATTTACTTATTTACTTCTATTAAGTTCTATGTATTAACACGACAATGATTTATTTTCTTACATATATTACGCCCATTATAGTCAACTAAATATAATAAATTACAATTAAAACAAAAATACACTAAATAATGGAACACTATGTATAGAGATATGAGAGTAGGCAACCTGAACATCGCGTTTTTGCGATGTAATTCTTATTTCAAGTAGTTCTTTGTGTGCATATCATACAAAACATCTGCCATAGAAGACTTTCAATACACAGATATATTTTTTTATGTAAGGTTAGCATGTGGCCAGTATTTGTACTGAATACAGTTTAAAAATATAAAATTGTATGACTGCATCTACTCAAGATAAATATATCTACATAAATATAATATAAGGAGGAAAGACATTGAGCGTGTGATTTTAATGGATTTACACTTATAGAAAGCTTTTAACCATAATTTATTACAATATTTACCTAACTCGCCGCTTCTATATAAAATAATCGTTCAAATCTAATAAACAGATAAATCATTGTTAAATTTCCTGTTATTTGGCCTTTGTACATTCGTTTGAATCTCTTATATCAGACAGCTGACCGATTGATCCTCCTGAGCATTAACTAGTCCTTATTAGTTCTATGGTACATCTACATTATTTTCCTTTCTTGGCCTGCACGGTAACATCAGTCTACATTTTACTAAATTCTAAATTTAAAAGTAATGAAAGTTTTCCCAACTGACAGTTCCATTGTTAAAACCGAATTCTAGAACGCATTTGAAACCGTTAACGGCCACTCATAACAGTCACTTGACAGTTATCACAGTTGAACCGTGGGGCAATTACGTGTGTGAAAAATATATAGATAATAGAAATTTAATGAGTTAAAAAAATATAATATGAAAGTTTTATGTAGAATAATTCATAAGAATAAATGTACAAATTAAATTATTTTAATGATTAAGTCTAATTAGCTAGATTAATATATTCTGATGGTAAAAGGAAATTATTATTAAATAATTTTGTATGAAGATTGAAAGAAAATAAAGAGAACAACCCACTTGCATGGCTAATTCCGGAATTTCTTTGATTAAAAATAGTCATTTCTAATCTGTGCAAATTTATTCTTCCGCAAATTCGAAATTCAAATATGCAATTGCTATCTAGACGTCAATAACCTTTAAAACACCTATTCTGATAAAAAAACAGACTGCGAGAGTAAACGAGATGAAGATATGCATGTACAACAAATAATAATATACTTCCTTCTTTTCACAGTGCAGCTGTTCTATAGAACACAGTTGCCTATGCTATTTTTAGCCCAATCTTAAGACTGCAAAACATATTTCATTAATAAATTCTTGTTTTGTTTTATTTTAATTGTTAAATATTATGATCTTACTAACACAAAATGTTTATTAAAATTTAACGTATAAAACTTTAGAACAATGTGATATAACATGTATACATAAAACAAAACTTCCTTTCTTGTTCTCATAGAACGGGTCAATTGTAAAAGTAGAATCATTTTTAGTAATTAGTTTTGAACCGAAAAAAATATTCAGCGTGAAAGTATGCCATGTTTCTGTGCTCTAATAAAAACTTAAAAGGCGTAGAATCACGCCTGTAACACTTTATTACTATAAAAGGAAAAAAATTAATAACTTTCTTTATTGCGTTCTTTCTCTAGGTTTCACTTTTATAATAAAAAGTCAGATCTACGAAGATAGTCATGATATGATTCATAAATTATTATCTAAATTCATACAAAAAAACTGTATATTGTATTTTATAAGTAGTATACACAAAATACGCACATATATTTTTCATACTACACTTAAGTAAATGTTTTGTTACTTAAATGTCATTTTGTTGAAATTGCTTAAACTAAATTAAAATCGCAAATCAAGGAAACAATTTCATAAAATGTATTTCACCAGAATGACACACCCAAAAGATAAGAATATTAATATTATTGGAATACATAGATAGTAACATACATAGAAACTGTGAATGAACGAGTTCGTTCTCTAAGTGTTAAATAAATTCAAATTGCGTATTGTTTAAACATACGCTATGTAAGTAATTTGATTACAAGATCTAAGTATGTTTGTTTAAAATGCATATTTTTCCATGATGTAGGTAGGTAGAAATGTCATTTGATACCTACGTTAAATGTACTAAGTATTACTGTATAAATATATGTATCAGGTATAATTACTTAAACCTGAATCTAAAAGTTCCCCTTTCAAACTTACAAGTTCCAGAATAATAGTTTATAAAGAATTAAAAAACGCTTGAATATTTAACTGCTATCACAGTTCACATAATTAAACTTAATATACCTATGCTTTATGAATTTTTTGCATTTTATTTCTAAGTCACAAAAAGAATCCGTTAAAACCGTAACCACAATATGTTAATGATAAAAAATACGGTTTAATAATTCTAAAATCACTTACCTTTGAGCCAATTTGGTTCCCGCACTGTCCCGCCTGTAAATGCACTATTTCCCTCATATTTGTGTAAAATAATAATTAATTATAATGTTACACAGCCGATCACGTTCCCAGCTGATGCTCAAATGTCGAATGAAGATGCAAGATCGCTTGAAACGCTGTGCGAATGGGAATGAACTACAATGACAACGTATGGGGTGAGAATGTGACCAGTGATGGGAACTGCCGGTATTTCGGGAGTAAATAATTATTTTTCGTCTTAAGTAACAATAGCAGTTTTGCTGGAAGGGCAAATGCATTAAAACAATTCTTTAATTTATTTTTTATGTCGTTTTACGTTAAGGTATTTAATAGCTGACAGGGTAGTCGTCAATCTAATAGATGCGGTAGCGAATACCTAAACGTTCTCTTACCAAAGACAAGTAGGAGAAGTATAGAGCCGATCTTTGCGTTACAGCTCCTGTCTGCTCGTCCAGAACAACTCCTTATTTTATGTTATCTCGATTTGTTAATTATATGATTTATAAAAAAAATTGATAGGTCTTTATAAACTAACCAACCATAAACGAATAAACGAAATGACTAAGCAAAACAGATCTTAGGCCCGTATTCTAGAACATTAATCAAACTTGAGTTTTAAGAGCTGTCAAACCATTTTTGGACATATTTGACAGCGCTCAAGACGAGAATGTGACATAAGACAGTAATTGTTGTTATACTTAGATATCTTGGTAATAATGTAAATTTTATCATAAAAATGATAAAATTTACATTATTACACTGAAAAGCCCAAATATGGGCTGTTCAGTGTTAACCTAGAATTTAAAAGAAAAAATAATTGGAGAAAATTTTAATAATTCAATGGCAACCCCAAGTGAATCATCGCAAGTTCGCCGGCCGGCGCGGCGGTCGCCATCAAATAACAATAGCATACAATTATTCAAGGACCATTTAAGTTCTTAGATATAAATTTGATAACGTGTTAATACTAAGAGAAGTAAGAAATGAATCCACAGCTGTATGAACATGACATAAATATATTATTACAGATCCATTGAGGTCGTTGGTTTGAACCCCGTGCAAAAATGTATTGTTATTGAAAATTTAAAAATTACTTTGGGAATACAACTTAAAATATTACGTTAATTCTTGTATTTATAATTTTTATATGTAAACGAACTGTCACGCGATTTCTTTAGCGGATTTTAGCGTTAGCTGATTGCGAAACAAACAAAACTGGACGACGCGACCAATTTGAGTAATTCCTCTGAGGAAAATTATTACAGATTCCGGAAAAACATACGTCTTTGGGTAGCATGTTCCATTTGTTAGTATGTAGCTACTGGAAAGCTAGGCTAAGAAAAAACATACTTAGGCGAAACAAAGTTCGCGAGAGCAGCTTGGAATAACATTGTTATTCCTTAACGAAGTTTGTCTAAAACAACGAAGCCTTTGACAAGCAGTCAACTCAATAAACAGTATGTAATAAGTAAATATGGTAGAAAATACTTACACTACCGTCATAAATATGGGCATCCTATTTATAGCTTTTATCATAATTTCCGTAACCTGACGGGTGAAGACCAGAAACAATAAAAAAATGTAAATTAAAAACAATACTTTTAGCTAAAAGCATTCTCTAATCTGTGCAATTACTTCCTTAATAATTGGTAAACAGACTAAATACATCGTAAATCTTAAAAGATCCTATTTTGTTTGGATTACTGTCTTCAAAACTAAGAAGCATGCTTAACATCTCATAAACACAGCATAAACTTAAATAGAAAATGAAAGTTAAAAATATAACCTCCAAAGGAGACGTTGGCTTGGCGCCAAAAATGTCAACGACCCCAGCTTCCCTAGGATTTAATAGTCTGGAAAACGTTTTCTAGCAAAACAATTTTATCGCAGTTGATGTTTCTGGGTAAATTAATTTGATCACAACTTTTTGGGTTCAGTATTATATAGGAGTAACTTATTATGATATGTACGATTGACTAGACAGACCAATAAACATACAAACGAAATTTGTCCTTCGTTTTTCATATAATATTTATTGTTACTGCATTTCCAAAATTTTTGATCACGACACTTTTAGTAACTCAAGTAGTAACTAAATAATTGATTTATTTATTTGATTTATAATTAAATATTGTTTGTACAATAATAGATAACTTACTAACTATGTTAATGTATATACATAGTTACTTACCTTCGAAAGCGATACAATGATTATAGAAGTCATAGTTTTTCGACACTATTTTTATCGTACGATTACTCTTTAGCCTCAAAACAGGCTTCAGTTTCGGTGATTACTTCTTCAATTGCGCAACATTTCTGTCCAGCTAGTATTTTGAAGGCTACAAAGAGCAATAAGTCTCTGGGGACAAATACTGGTGACAACGGTGGGTGCTGATGAAATTCTGGGCTCTTTCATAAAAAAAATCCATCGTTTTCATCCATGTGACACTGTACATCTAAGTGACAGAACAGTTTCTTCAGCAAATGAGGCAGTTGATTGTTAATATCATATAAGACATGAAATCGAGACTTACTGGACTAAAACGTCAACCGGGTTATGCCTGTCACATCGTATTCCATATACTCGTAAGATCCATTAAATAGAGAAAAGGCCATTAAATTTACCGTAGAATGCAATCGCCCTATCGTAGAAAGATGGGAGGTGTATTTTATTAATGTATTGAAGCCCATAAACAAAAGATACTACGTAAATTAGTTTAATCAATCTTTGTTTATTTTTCGGTTTAAGCGTAATATTTTTGGCGCGAATCCTTTTGTATGTGTAATATTGTGACCGCCTTATTTATTAGTCAGACGTATAATATACGAATGACGTTTTCGGGAATAGTAATTGTGTTGGTATATGATTATTGTAATCGAGAACCATGTCACAAAAATAGTTTAATCTTTTTTTATTTTATTGGTATAATTAAAAAACTAACGGTTTACGATTTGATTAGCAGATTAATGGAGCGTTCAACCGAATATTTGCGTACGCCGGTAACATTAAACTAATTAGAATGAAATTTTAGAAAAAAACATTTTTACGTAGGATGAATCCTATTTTTACCCAACCGCTCCTTAAATAAAATTTCATTGTTATAAAATGGGCACATCTAATCCTGGATTCACTCTAAGGTGCGTTCCGATCACATTTCAGTCAGCTAAATGTAAAATAATGTCAAACCCGATTACGGGCGCCCGCGCCTCGTCAAATGTTTAGTGGCGCGGGAAGTGTAGGACTCAAGGTCGTAAGATGCGATGACCCCATACTCACTAAAATCACCAGGGCCTTACTGTTCGCTATGGGCGAGGGCAGGTAGACCTTATCACCGCAACTAGAACTACTTGAACCAACTTCAAATAACCTTTAATATCGATTACCCCTATCGGTTTTTGTTGTACACTCGGTTTGAGAAAAATGCATTAAATCAATTAAAAATACGTTCAAGTAGTATAAAATAGCAAATTTCAAGCGGTGATTATATTTGGTTTAATTTGTTAGTTGGGTTTTAAGAGAAAAAAAAGTAAGTAATCGTGGTTTTTTAAAAAAAAAATTTGAATGAACCCCTAAAAACCCATCGACATCTTCATTCTCCCTAAATTTGGGGGAAAATCGAATCGACATTTCTGGCCAACGTGGACAACGATAAGTCTTGATTCAATTTTGTTCCAGCAAGAACATACTTGTCACGACATGTATTGCATGAATACTTTGTTCCCAGTTCATTCAGCTGTTTCCCTTTGAAGGGCATCTCTATTACTTTGATAAGACTGTTTAAACGATCTTATTAAAGTAATAGGACTTATTGTAAATTATTTTTTTATTGCTATCTATGTTTAAGCCAGTGTGGTCTGAAAAAGGTAATTGTTGCATAAACAATAACAATGATACAAATTCATCAAGAATATAAAAAGACTTGGACTTTTTTAGTTATTAATAGAGTTGCCCGGAAACTTTAGAACTAGGGTTGTCCGTAGGTACTTCATAATAAAGTACGTTATTCAGGTAACTTTATTTTGCATGATGTTTTATTAATAAATAAAAATAAAATATGATTAAAAAATACAAAAGACTATTGATTTCTTGCAAAAAAACAAAGTAAACATAATACCTATTTTTTGTAATTATTTTCCAGTTATTTTGCAAGAATCCTTCCACAGGTGAAGGCCTCCTCCAAGGAACTCCAAGTGTCTCGATTTTGGGTGAGTTGCATCCCGCTCAAGCCAGCCGTTGATGCAATGTCGTCCGCCCATCTCGTGAGCGGTCTTCCTCGATTCGTTTTCCAATAGGGTCATTCCACCGGGACACCCGTATTTGTCACACCCTCCACGCTATTTTAATATGTGTATATAATATTAATAATTGTTAAATATTATGTCGACATACATAATATTTAACTCTCTAAGACAGAATGCAATAAAAATATTAGTTGGAGACTTAGTCTACTTTTATTAGTCCCATTATCATTCCAATTTACCAAGTATAAAATTAAGATTGACAAAGCGATTTCATACCCTTAATGGAATATAATTCCAAAAATGTTTAGTTAAATGTCTATAATGTGACTGTGTCACTTTTACCGTGTTTTCATAAAACCACACATTTTCTTTTGTTCCCGAGATCAAATTTAAAATCAATCAACACCAAGGCTGATCTAAGCCGATTATAACTGGTTTAAGTTGTGAACTGTCTATAAATAAATTATCATTGGAATATGTACTTAATAAGATATAATAAAGATTAAGTGGACATTAATAATAAACGCAGCTCATATGAGCATATTATTTACACAAAAGGTAATTTATTTATATAAAATAAAAAAAATCTGTGGCCCTACAACCTCTTTAGGTCTCGACCTCAGATTTCTGAATCTGTTTCATGGTCATTTTTAAAACTAATGGGCAAGCAGGTGATCAGCCACCAGTGCCTGACACACGTCGTCGACTTTTGAGTCTAAGACATGTCGGTTTCCTCACGATGTTTTTCTTCACCGTTCGAATGTTAAATGCGCACATAGAAAGAAAGTCTCATCCGGGGATCGAACCTACGACCTCACGTTTGAGAGTCGCACGCTGAAGCCACTAGGCCAACACTGCTCTATAATTTATTTATATAAAGGTAAGTAGGTAAATATCGTAGTTGTCCCTCCAATGAGGTAAATCGATCGTTTCTGTTTCATGGACATTTTTAAAGAAAAGGCAGTTCTTGAACACCTATTTTAGTGGTTTCGTTGCCGGCCCTTTTTCAAGCTGTGTTTGTACTAAAGTATTAATAAATGTATGCCTGCCAATCTACAGATATATACGTTAGAAATCAACCCTAGTAGGTTACTTGCTGTCACAGACGGTAGAAATTGAAGGGTAAAATAGCTCAGAAAATATTGTGAATCGCATCAGAGCTGCAATACTGGCATCCCAACATTATCTACAGAGTGGTGACGGATCGAGTGATTAGACAGGTGTTGCTATACTTGAGTACTTTAAGTTTTAAAATATATTTGGAACTAAGAACTCATTCGATTCACATTTCAAATAGGTTCAATAAATAATTATTTTATTTTTTTTTGTCTGTGCTCCAGTGGTTTTTGTTTGTGCGTTTAACAGTTCGAACAGCGAAGAAATATTTATAATATTTAGGAAAGCATGTCTTAGACCCAAAACGGATGACGGTCAGACGGTCAGATGACCAGATCAGGCCTAGTTACCTATTAGAAATTTGTGTGAAGCTTTTAGTAGTACGTACTAGAGTATCACAAGTTTTTATAACACTTTTGAAAGCTGTACGAATTTCACTATAACAAAATTTGATCTTATTTCCGCTCTATTAATTTTTAAGTAACATTTAAATGCAATATAACCTCCATGGGAAACATTATAAAACATTTTTGGTTTACTGACGTAATAGATATATAAGATAATGTTAGTCTTAAGTAACTGGTTTTTGCTTCGGTATCATATTAACTAGAGACCCCATGATTTTTTAAATGAGGAGATAAAATATTGGATTTTTTTTTGAATGGAATCTCATTCTTGAGAATCCCTGAACTCGGGCTTTTCCCGCGACTAGCGCAAGGGTTTCTCTTGTGAGACTCAGACCGCAGCTTGAGGCGTCACGGGTTGAAGGGCAGAACGGGAGCTTAGTACCTTTCCCAGTGAAGGCGGGCTTAAACTTGATCTGATTACAATTTTGTTCACCTAATTTCAGATAAGTAATTTCCATAACTTATTTAAATACAAAAGTCCTATCATCGATTTGCAAGACTAACAGATTTGAGATGGCTGGTGCAATTAATCAATTAGGTTAAGTATAAAAATTACATATCCTTCCCGTACTACGCTAGTCCGCCGCCGTCAATGCATTTCGAAGTTAATATTCAAGAAAATTCATCAGCATAAGAGTATCTCGATATTGAGTGCCAATTATATGCATGATCGCTTAACCTATATAATGTAAAGGTGTGTTAAATTATATAAATAATAAGTACAAAAAAACCTTTTACGCATGTATGATAAAATACAATATTGCACCATTTAAAAACCATAGTAAAAATGAAAAGATTTTAGTCTATTAAAATATTGTAAAAACAATTATGAAAACATTATCATTTCATTTAACATGGTCACCCTATATTAATTTTATACCTACCACATTATAATACAGTTGTTTACTTTTCACAGACATTAACGTTTCTCGACGCATCTAGAACGCACAGAATTAATGACCACAGGAATTAAAAACCCGCCAAAAGTGCCTTTATCGAATGTGATTGTGATTAAGTGAAGGGATTGAATGTACACACAGAAAACAAGGTATGTGATTTCTCAATAAGATTTACACTGAAGGTCGCGACTTTGTGGAAGAATTAGGATAAAAAAGAATCTCAATCAAATACGGGTCTCGTGGGCCACAGATAATATCGCTCTGCGATTTAGAAGGCACAGGAAAAGGGCCACAGATAATAGAGTTTCAATTTGCTTTTTATTAAATTTAGAATAAAAGATGCATTGTATGACCACTAAGATATCGAAAAATAAACACTGGTTCTCTATTAGTCTAAGCTGTGGTAATCATTACCGCGTTTTTTTATACAATATATTATTTTCCAAAGACAAGTTCAACAATCAATCAATCAATCAACCAAACAATCGTTTTTTAATTGATGTATTATAACGTGGCGTATAATATCGTGCTTTAGATTCGATATTTCAATTGTTTGATTTTATCGTTACGAAAGATAAATACGTTAGGAGACTTTGTCTTGTTTTAAGGCCAATTAAAAAATAAATGATTCCACTTAGAAACTTTATTTTTCTCGCTTGGCAAGGACGGCGAAGCAGTTTACTGGAAAATTATTTAAAATTTAGCCTTTATATAACTATAACTACTGGTAACATGTTAATGTAAATGACATAAAATTGTAATACACATGTGAAATAGACAAATAGGTTGTGACAAACATCATCTATGGCTAGACAATCGAAATTATCAGCATGTCTTATGTACAGGAATTTTCATCTACAGGAATTTGTCTGCTGAAGGGTTTGTTGAATGATTGAAAGTTTGAAGATTTTATTATTATTTTGAAAAACGCCTTAATGTAGAAAGATGCCAATACTGGCAAGACAACAGGCAAACAGCGAGTGACATACCAGTCAGGAGTAACTGAGTTAAGGATTTGCCACCAATTGACAAAATCAAATGACAAATGAATTCAATATACTACATTAAGTTACCAGATAGTTCTAAAATTGAAATTAAAAAAGTTTTTATTAGCAATTTTTTTAACTGGCCAGTTCTAAACATTTTCAGTGTGACCCACGTATAAGTGTCAATAGTTATAACACCCTTTAAGCCCTGTTTTAAACAATTTGACTGCTTCATTTAAGAATAAGAATGTTTTGTTTCCTAAATAAATAAATTGTATGGTTCAGATCTTCGGTAAGTCCAGAGACCTGTAGACCTGTAAATAATCTTCAGGTATTAAATGTATCTTCCTATTAATGAAATTGTTACTATTTTGTACATTAACAGTTAACATGTGCATTTTATTAGATTAAACCAGAATACAGTTGACATTTAATTTTTTTGCATAAATTTAAATATTATTAATATCAATTTAAATTATTTGACACATTTTATGCGATATAAATATTTTATCTCAGTCTTGATAGTAATCAATGGAAATGTATGATATTTGATAATTTGAATATAAAAAAGAATAAAATCAAAATATAAAATTACATTAATTTAATGTTTTACATATAACTATTATTTATTTTATTTTCGTTCGGGTCTTAAATATAAAAAAGTACAGTCATGGACACGTGCGTACTTCCATGTCTATGATATGAATGCCAAACGTGGAATAAGGCACTAATAAAGAAGATTAGAGTATGCCAAAGGGGTATGGAGCGTTCGATTCTTGAACAAACATTGTATCACATACTAAATAGTTATATAATAGCAAAGTGGAAATGGGCCGATCACATTGCCCGACGCAGAGATGAGACCACCAGTGGGAAGAAAAAAAGAGAGGGAGAGAGGCCCACCAGAAACTTGACGAGATGAAATAAAAGGAATCGCGGGGAAAAATAGAAAATTTGTCGGGAGGAATAGAAACAAGTGGAAGAATTATAAAGAGGCTTTCACGCCATCGCAGGCAAGAGATCGCCTGAAGAAAATTATATCCATATCTCATTATACAGTTGTCCACGAAACTAGATATGTGACCAAAAGATCCGAAATTCATCTAATATTTTGTGATGATGAAGTGTAGAAATCTGCCCAATACCTTCTTAGTTAGGTGCGTTTTGCCAGAAAGCGAATGCCTTATCGGTATTTTAACACTCCATGTTCTCGTGGTACCACAAACGCGCTGGCCCTCCCTTCCATCCTGGAATGATTCCAGAGTCGCCTTGTGCCTCAGTGTTCCCTGTTCTGCACTATAATATCTACCGCATCAGTGACGCGTGTGTATAGCGGCCGTTTTATATTAATGAATTGTTTTTTATTATTTTGTTTATTAATTAACAAGGTCCCGTCCTTGCTCAACGATTATACACTTTATTTATAAAGGTACAATATTGTACGAGCATTAACACTATTCACCTTTTAACTGTCAAAAATCCTTGTACTAAACTGACCAACAGTAATCTTTCTTAATTATTTAAATATAAGCTATTCATTTACTTAATCACATATAATATTATACTGAGAACAAAAATAACTCGTTTAAATGACTGAAGGTAACTAACTAGTTTCAATGATGATTTAATATTACACAAAATCTATTTCTATATACTGTTGACCTGAATGTACAAATATTATAGAAATGGTATTAACGAAACACATCGAAATGAAATAAGAAACTTTATTATACATTATTATGTATAATTTAATTATTATGTTTGTATTCAAAAGTAAAATGCATTAGTCTCCTTTGACATGTACCGTTTGTAATTTCTACAACTATTGTTGCTACATAAAAATGTCTGTTTCGGCATAGGACAGGTTGAAATATGTTGTGTAATATTGTTAGTGAATGTATAAAGTGTTTAAAGATGAAAGGGCCTCTGAAGGAGAACGTTGGGCGAAGAAAGTACGTTTTTTGGCAAATTTTATGAAGGTTTGCGTTGTGTATGATGTGGCCTGGTTCGTCGTAATCCTAATGCAACGTCGCGTTTCTTTTGTTTGTGATAAGTCAACCGCATCTCGAACAGCGTTGACAGGCGACGTATGTATGTCCAATCACAATTGAACGAATACGTCTTTCGTAAAACAAAAGACACTCACTCATTCATATATATTCAGACCATAACATTCGAACCAATCGAATGTCCTGGATTTTCTATCCTCCTAGTAGTTAATCTTTAAAAACGCAGTACGGTTTATATATTACGACATATATAGTATATCTCTCTAAATTTGGGAGTCAAGGGGATTTTTATATACAATGCAAGGTCTTTTTTTTAAGCACGCCTATTAAGCCAACCGTGGCTATAACAGAAATATCAAAAAGCTATAATATACTCCAAGATCGAAACAGCTATTTTAAACTAAGTACTTGAATATACATACGTATTATCTCTTAAACCGAGAGTACAGAAACTTGGGTTTTGAACACATTTAATGCTTAAACAATGGATACAAAATAATAGCCGGAAACCAAAACTTTTTACGGCGAATTTTGTTTAAGTAAATATGATTGTTTCAAAATATGTATGCATATTATTATTATCTTTAAAAAATCATTTTTTCGGATCTGCACATCGGGTGCCGAATACTCGGATCCGAGAGCCAGGGATGGCAAAAGTATAAAATGAACTGGACGCTCGCACGGATCCGAGTGGATGATACCCATGACCCCGCTCCATTCGGATCGAGAAAAGAACACTTAATGTGTTAAATCGGTAACATTCTGTAGGAGTTTGAGAATTGTCCATAAATTCAAGTAAATTCTTTGCAGATGACTCGAAGTCTATCAACGCTAGCAGTGGAACTCTTCGATGCAGGCGCAGTGAGACTTGGTGATATAGAGGCGAAGCTGGGTCGACACACTCCTATATATTTCGACTTAAGAGTCATCGTTTCTCATCCTAGAATGATGGTTAGTGATCCTGCCAATTTACAGTATCCTTATAGATTCATACCCTCTGATTTTTGATTCCAGAGGATTCTGACATTTCATAAGTGCTGCTACAAAAAAAGTTAGCCACCGAAAGAGGGACGCATTTGCCCCATTTGAGGGTAATAAAAAATTAAATGCTACGTATTTTTTATGTTTTAACCTACAAAAACATAAATCTAAATATTTACTTAGTCAAGCGACCTTATACAAAAATAACAAATATTTCAATATTACGAACAATATATCTTTAATTACTTTATTAAAGGTACAGAAAACACCAAAAACTACTAAGGGGTTTATGGTGCCTTGGTGCCTGAACGGATACACCACAGTTCATATATCATTTAAGTCCTTATGAACTTAAGAGTAAAAAAAACCATAAAACGAAACGAAAATATTACCACACCAAATTTGTTTCACAATATTGTGCAAAGTAGTCGAAAAATAATTGTATAGATGATCTTATTAATATGTAATAAATCAGAGATTTATTAGTTTTGATAGATCATTAGTCAACGAGATAAAATAAGTATTTTATGACATACAGAAGTTATCGAAGTGAGATAACGGGTAAAAGGAGTCATTGCTTAAGAAATATTTTCTTTAAAAATATATATATGTGACAAAATATTTACGATATTATCACGATTTCTGGCGTACTCGTCCCTCAAACAGGTAAAGGATAAATGCATTGTCAGCTTATGATGATGTGGTAGTTTTTGGAAAGCCCGTATATCGGATTAGTATAAAAGTAACTGATTTGACACAGATTTTTTTAATATTAAATTCTAAATCATTTATTAATTTAGGCTACGCATTGTACACTTCGTCAAGCGTCAATAAATAAATACATATTAAATGTTTCTAAATTATAACTGGTAACTCTCCGCCACTCTTTGTAATTGCCAAGTTTATTGTTTTTTTATTATTTGTAAGAAGCTGTAACCATTACACCATGTTCCACATGAAATCTTTAAGTAATTACGTATAATAGTAATAAAAACAAACAAAAAATAAAATAAAAACCAAAGATTTGTCCTTTACCAGTAGTAGACATGGTGAAATAGGAGCACGCACTTAAATTCTCGTGGGAACAAGCTGAAATAGCCATCATTAGTATACAATTATTTTTAATTGAAGTGAAATAAAATATTACTTTAGTGTTCGTAATAACCATGTAATAATATTAAGAGCTTGCCAGTTACTACATAACCAACCTTATCATAGTAGTACTGCTATGAAAAATACACACAGTTTTTTTATCGCTACCCATGGACACCCATTTCAGTGGATGCATTGACGGTCTTTCGGGTTGTATCCTCTTTTTAAAACAGTAAGAGGTCATCTCCCACGGAAGACCATGGGACTAGTCAAAATGTCTTGTGCAGCGGACCGTGAAAGACTACACTTCTTGCGGCCATAGAGGTTTTAGGAAAAACAATTGCACGTCGAATTGATAAACTCATTCGGTTACTTTGAAGTTGTCTAAAACGAGACTTTATTTTTTCAGAACGCCATATCCCAAGAACTCCTCAATTTAGCATCAAATATTGAACACGACATCTTGTGTGGCGTGCCGTACGCTGCACTACCCTTTGCAGCCGTCATGTCAGTCACAGGAAACACACCAATGATAATGAAGAGGAAAGAAACAAAATTGTATGCAACCAAAAAGATTCTAGAGGGCGTTTACAACAGACACCAGAAATGCCTCGTGGTTGAAGATGTGGTGACCTCTGGCGGGAGTTTACTTGAAACAGTGTCAACGCTGCGGAACGAAGGTTTGAGCGTAGATCACGCAGTGGTAGTGTTGGACCGAGAACAGGGTGGCGCCAGTGTGCTGAAGGCAAATGGAGTTAACGTGCATGCGCTTTTCACTATGACAGATCTTGTAACAATTTTGAGGAACGCCGAGAGAATTAACGACGAAACTGTTGAAATTGTGTCCGATCATGTCAAAGAGTGTCAATTTGGATTAAAAGAACCATTGCAAAGTATTAACGGAGATGAAAATGGCCTTTAAAAACGGCTTTCGAAACATTGATGATTCAAGATGGCTGGTAGCACAATCATTATATTTTATACTAGGCTTTAACATAAACTGTTTGATAAAAAATACTTTATCACATTATTAATTTTATATTATATAACTGTTTAATTATTGAATAATATAAATAGGTATTTATTTTCTGACAGTACAATAAATAAAAATGTTTTTACTGACTTTTTTTATTTTGTTTAAATTTTGGATAAAAAAAAAACAGTGGCACTACAATCTTTTTAGGGTCTGGGCATCAGATTGTGAATGAAATAGGCAAGTTTCCTACGTCGACGGCCGCGGCGGTGTGTGTACACTTCTTGCGTAACCTTTAGCAGGCATAAACAATTATCCCTCAAAAGAAGAATGACAATTATTTACATACATTAATAAATAGTTGTAATTTATCATGTATGAATTTTTGTGCGAATATAATGATTATTATTATTATATGTAGCATAAGGGAATAAGATCAAAAAGTATACAGCATAATAATTATCAATATTTTTTACTTTGACATATATGTAGTTTTTATTTTAAGCGTTTGCCTGGATCCAACTTGTGTAACGGGAGACGCGTGCATTAACACCTGGGTATCTTGGGTAGCCGCAATCAATGTAGACCCAAGAGCAGACGCCAACAACGACGTTGTTATGGAGGAGGGGACCACCGGAGTCACCAACGCACTGGTTGCGGCCACCGACGTCCAAAATACCAGCACACAACATGTTAGCGTTTACCACATCGTTGAGTTCCCTGTAGCGGTCGGAGCAAGTTTGTTGATTGACGGTGTACAGTTGTACCTCTCGGAGTTGGATTGATCTGGGTCCGTACGACTAAAAATACACATTTACATGAAACTTACACTTATAATATCTTATATCTTTAAACGAGCAATTCTTGTATATATATATAATTGGAATCTCGGGATCGGCTCCAACGATTTCGATGAAATTTAGTATACGGGGGGTTTCGGGGGCGATAAATCGATCTAGCTAGGAATAAATGATAGAAAATAACAAAAAGGTGGTGTTTGAGTAGTCCCAATTTAAACTGAAAAATATATCTTCCTGACATCTATCGGCGAATAATAATACTAGAGTAGTCCCAATTTAAAGTGAAAAAATTAATCTTCCTGACTAGATGTCAGAATAATCGGCGTGTCGGCGAATAATAATACTATTTTTTTTAATTGCTATAACGACACAACAACACTAAAGCTATTCCAGCATATATAATCTATATTGTTCATATTTCATCATTTTATTAGTATGTAATTCGTACTTATATATAATTTCCAAAAACACAATTTATAAAAAAATAAAAATACCGAGCAAAGCTCGGCCATCCAGGTACTGAGAATTATGCATCGTACAACAAATTTTTCCTTTTTTTTTATAGAATTGGGGGCAAACGGGCAGGAGGCTCACCTGATGTTAAGTGATACCGCCGCCCATGGACACTCTCGAAGCTAGAGGGCTAATACAAACATTGTATTTGATCAGTCAAACATTGTATAGTCAGTTGTATTAAACTTACGGAGATCCATCCCCAGCCTATAGCCCAGACAGGTGCGTTGTCAGGAAGCCAGTAGTTGGAGCTGGCAATAGATCCTCTGGCCACATTGGCGTTGAAGTTGAAAGCTGTGTTGGAACGAACAATTGCCACGTCATTGTCAACGATCCTACTATCATACTGAGGATGGATTATGATAGCGTTGGTGTTGTGCACCGCACCACCATTGTTACTGTGAGTTGAACCAACACGCATTTGCCATTGCCGTATTGTGTCTCCGCTGAAAAAAGTCATTTTAATTATCGTCCATGCGCCGTACTAGCAGTTTCTCTTCCCATTACCTACAATAGTGATTCTCAACCTTTTTTTGTTACGGCACATATTAAACGATTTAAAATTTGGCGGCACACAAAGAAAAAGATAAAAACTATTTACTTACTACAACACACTCCAAAAATAGTTTATGACAAAAGTTTTAAATAAACTAATATTTGATTCAATAATAATAATAATTAAAAGTTTATTACGGGATTAATTACAAGCTAATAATTAAAATATATTTTTTAATTGACTTAATTTAATAATATTAACATAATTATATGTTCGCAAAATTTGGCGGCACACTTTTGAAATCTGGCGGCACACAAAAGTGCCGCGGAACATAGGCATTTTCAAGAAAAAAATTCAGAAATCCAGGATAATGTTTTAGAAGGTGCATTGTTACAACGTCAAAATTTGTCTTATATCTATTTACTTTAAAAATCAAGGACGTGTCAACAG
The DNA here is from genome assembly GCF_905147795.1 of Pieris rapae. Lineage (NCBI taxonomy): Eukaryota > Metazoa > Arthropoda > Insecta > Lepidoptera > Pieridae > Pieris > Pieris rapae. The sequence goes on from NC_059513.1 coordinate 2,428,322, forward strand.
CAAACAACACAATATCACATATTAGCTTTGTATTAGAAGGAAAACCGTTAATATATATAAGAAATAAAAATGCGGGACTCCCATTTTAATATTATGTGATCCCGAAGATTTAGTTCATTTTATATCAACTTTATGATTATGAGCTACATTTCTTATACCATAGGGGTCAATTTTGCAAAGCAGAGTCTCATGATCAACACAATCGAACGCATTGGACAAATCACAGAAAACTCTGTAGTACACTTTATTTATTAGTAACAGAGCTATTCCAGCATCGGAAGTGGAGCGACCTTTAGAGGTAGTATTGTACGTTGTGTAGGAGACTGTTTGTACTAAAGAATGTTAGCAATTGTTTCTAGTATATTTTTTTCAAAAAGTATACTTAATGTTAGTAATATTGAGATGGGTCTAAAAATAGTGGGATCAGTCGTGCATCCAGATTTAAATAAAGGTATGAATTATTTAATGTGCTACATTTAGCATTTAATATGTATTACTCTATTGATGTTCATAAGTATACATTGTGAATGAATGAATAATGATTTTAAATTTGTTTTTTATTACTTTAATAATTTTAGAGGAAATCACTTGTAAGCAACTCTCGGACCGATGATGATAAAGATGGACACTACTTACACGAAGCAATGGGCGGCGGATAACACAGATCGGTTGTTTATGATGGTTCCACCACAACTCTGGGTATGTACACCACCGCCTGTACGAGAATACAACATTGCGACGGCATATGGGTATTTGCTAATGTCTGTCACCGAGCCACCGACGATCCTTTGGAAACGCGGTTGCACGGCTGTAAAGGAATTAATCTAATTAGCTAGAAGCTCTGGTATTGCTGATACGCAGTGATTGATATAGTATATCTTAAGTATGTATTATATGTGTTAGTTTAATAGTCGTTGGTGTCTTTCTTTCTTTTTTTGACGTTCATAAGTGTACATCATGTTACTTAGATGAATAAATTATTTTTGGATTTGATTTGATTTGTCACAAATATCATGAATCCTACTTAATGGTATAGCGACGTGATAGCGTCTAATAAATCGATGAACGCCGCTTGCACGAACGAAAAGGCACGACTCATTGTCCCGTTACGCTCATTGTACGCTTGCACCGCATCTATCTCTCTTCATTCGATTGGTCTTTGCGTCCGAGAATTCACTCCTTCTTTGTATCCATTCAAATTGTGATAATTCAATAAAATGTTTCAATTTTATCCATATAACTATGCAATAATTTCAACGATAATTTATTATATAGTCCGTAAACGACTTTACAGACAGCCAATTTTTAAAGACTGCCAAATTATAATGTCCCAAAAAAGAGACCTACGGTAAAGTTTCATTTCGTGGTTAATATATTTTTTAATAACATATTGAACGCTATTTTAGGGTATATACTATTTTAGGATATATAAAAATAATTATAATAAATGTAAAATAAACATATTTAACGAAGTATTTTTGAACTTTTTGCACATTAAGGCGTGGAATAACTAAATCAGGGTGTAAGCGCGTGTATTGCCGTGTAGTTTTTAAGGCGCCAAATTTTTATTTAATTGATACAACAAACGGAACCTCAATAGTATGGGAGCTAGCAACTTATGAAGTGGAGTTTTTACATCAATGTAATACTGATTCCATACACTAAAATATACTTCCACAAGTTGTCAAACCATTGTTTGGTACGTAATTTTACATATTTCAAACATATATAATAAGATTTGTCCTTGAAAGGCTTACATTACAAATATCTAACACAATTATTAGAACTTTAATTTATAGTTACTTTCTTAATTGAAAATCAATCTCTGATAAATTTATCCTGTTGTCAGAGTAATTATAATTAAAATATATTAGAAATAACGAATAACTTACCAGACACCGCGACTACGGCGAGGCTCAAAATAATTAGAATCTTCATGTTGTGTTACCAATTGTGTTATTAAAAACACAAGCCGCACTTTTATATAAAGATGGGCTTAATGATATCTAAAAAGAATTATAATGGCTAGATTAATACGGATACAAGGTATGCAGATACCCAGAACCATTAAACACGGTCAAGCGTGGGTTATGTAAATTAAATTTTATTGCATAAAAGAGTTTAAGTATAATTTTTGCCAGACACTACCACTTTGTGGGATTACCTGTCTAGAGTCATTTTCGAACTAATTTGACTAAAACCTCTTTAGAAACAGCGTATCCTCGAACATCACAACCGTAAGGCTCCAGGCGGTAGCCCTTGGTGCTTATCGCCGCACTTAATTTTTAAGTTTGCGCCCTGTCCTATAAAATCGCGATGTATCATGTAGGTACAATTAAAATATAAAAACCCTTAGAGTAGTTCTTGAATATTTTTTGACATTAGCTTTCATCATCATCATACAGTAACATTGATTATTTTTTATTAAAAATTTAAAAAAAAAATTTTGTTTACATTTACGAAGGGCTATGTGATATTTTTTTATAAATCACTTTTTATAAAACAATAAGTTTAATAAAAATACGCAAATTACCAACATGATAAGAATAATAACTCATTTATCTATTTTAATGTAAGTGATAGCTCTAGATATAGGATCAAAGTTTAGAGAAGTAATAAAATAAAGTATTTTTCCAAAAGAACGCTTAAATAGGAAAAAATCGTCATCGTCGTCACATCATCCTTCATACTATTAAATTTTATCTCATTGCAATAAATTGATAAACTACCAATAAATTAATAATTTAACTAAATTATAAAAGTATTACTTATTGCTCCAAGTAGCAATTATTATCTCATGACACATCAGTTCAGTTTCCATGATTAATATGCGATGAAGGCGTAGGTGGTTTTCAAAAACATACATAGAAATACCAATTATTGAAATAGGATGTAAAACGTTATTGAAAAATCTTCGAAGTAACATTTTGATTTGATACATGAAACACCTCCAAGATTTATGATCTCGCTAAGTTGTCTGTACTACTGTAAGTAATCATCGTAACACACACAACCGGAGGATCGCATCGGACTTCTGAATGATCTCTATCTCGTTATATCAGGATACCTGTGTCTCAGAATTAAGAGTTAGATGCCTTTCTTGCAAACACAATTGCAGAATATTTTCTATGTTAATAATATATATACTCATATCGCTGATTGCTGATGTTCATTGTCCAGTCTTAATAATTTTTTTTGGTATTTTTTTTTATCATTGACGCTATAATATACCCGGCAAGTCAAGTTCTTAACAGCGAAAGAATTGTGAAAAATAATTAATTTAATTCAGTTTTTCAAATTAATAAATAAGATCAATTTTCGTATTTTCCCACGCAAGCATAGGCTGTAAAGATAATTTTTATTATTATTTTTTTAATTCTTTGCAATCAAATTTATAAGGTGGAATAAGTGATACCTGTCTATCTTATGTTCCATAATAACCGTTGTTTTTTTTAAGAATATGTAGGATAAGGAAATAAGAACAAAAAATAAACAGCATATAGTATAATTATATAAATAATAAATATTTCTGAATTTAAGCGTTTGCCTGGATCCAACTTGTGTAACGGGACACGAGTGCATTAACACCTGGGTATCTTGGGTGGCCGCAATCCACGTGACCCCAAGAGCAGACACCAACAACGGCGTTGTTATGGAGGAGGGGACCACCAGAGTCACCACCGCACTGATCGCGGCCACCGACGTCCAAGATACCAACACACAACATGTTAGAGTTTACCACGTTGCCGATTTCCCGGTAGCGGTTGATGCAAGTTTGCAGATTTACGGTGTACAGTTGTACCTCTCGGAGTTGGATTGATGTGGGGCCGTACGACTAAAAATTATAAATTTAAAATAAAAAGATGAAACTTACACTTTTAATAAGACACTTGCATCATACAATAAATGTATTTTAATACAGTATATGATCGACAAACGTTATAATTTCAGTATAGTCAGTTGTATTAAACTTACGGACGTCCATCCCCAGCCGATAGCCCAGACAGGTGCATTGTCAGGAAGCCAATAGTTGGAGCTGGCAATAGATCCTCTGGCCACATTGGCATTGAAGTTGAAAGCTGTGTTGGAACGAATAATTGCCACGTCATTGTCAAGGATCCTACTATTGTACTGTGGATGGATTATGATGGCGTTGGGGTTGTGTACTACACCACCACCGTTACTGTGAGTCGAACCAACACGCATACGCCATTGCTGTAAAGTATTGCCGCTGAAAAAAGTTATTTTAATAATCCTCCTGTTATTTAAATATGTCGGGTAGTCTCGCTTCCTCAAATGATTTACTCATATGACGATGGCTGGCCATGCGTCATATGAGTAAACGGGTCAACTTGGGGGAAATGGTCGAACTTGAATTCGTGTATGCGGTGATGTTAATTATGTCGACAATGTTTTCCCACCATAATGTAAGTGCGTCTTCCTATATCAAGGAATCTTTTCAAGGAAAAGAAGGAATACAAATCTTTGATTTAATTTTTTTTTATTATTAATTACTTAAGATGTTATGAGGAACATGGTGTAATGGTTGCAGCTCCTTACAAACATATTGTAAAACAAAAACTTGGCGATTAAAAGAGTAGCGGATAGTTTATAGCCAGTTTTTCTCAACCGTTCTACGCCCTTGATTTGCATCATCATTTGCATGAAGCATTTAGCATTTAATATGTATTCCTTTATTAATGTTCATAAGTGTACATTGTGAATGAATGAATAAATAATTTGAATTTTTTTTTACTTTAATACATTTGGAAGAGATCACTTGTAAGCAACTCTTGGACCAATGATGATAAAGATGGATACTACTTACATGTAGCAATGGGCAGCGGATAACACAGATCTGTTGTTTATGATGGTTCCACCACAGTTCAGGTTGTGTACACCACCGCCTGTACGAGAATACAACATTGCGACGGCATATGGGTATTTGCTAATGTCTGTCACCGAGCCACCGACGATCCTTTGGAAACGCGGTTGCACGGCTGTGAAGAAATTAATCTATTTACTTATGGTTCTGGTATTGCTGATACGTAGTAATTGATATATATATATATATATATATATATATATCAATATACATACTTGTATACATCATACATACTTGTATATATATATATCTATACAAGTATGTATGATGTGTTACTTTGAAATTCGTTGGTGTCACTAATATTATGTATCCTACTTGATGGTAAATCAACGCGGCAACGTCTTATAAATCGATGAACGCCGCCTGCACGGACGAAAAAGCATGACTCATTGTCCCATTACGCTCATTGTACGCTTGCGCCGCATCTATCTCTCTCCACTTGATTTGCCTATGCGTCCGAGAATTCACTCCTTCTTTGTATGCATTCAAATAATAAATTTACATATTTGAAAGTCAAATAAGGCTATAGATATGTAATTGAAATGCTTACATTACAAATATGTAATACAATTATTAAAACTTTATTGTATAGTTTAAGTATTGAAGTAAATCTCTGATGATTTAATCCTGTTGTCAGAGTAATAATAATGAAAATTTAATAAAAATAACATAACTTACCAGACACCGCGACCACGGCGAGGCTCAAAAAAATTACAATCTTCATATTGTGTCACCAATTGTGTTACTAAAACACAGGCCGCATTTTTATATAAAGATGGGCTTAATGATATCTAAAAGGAATTCGATCTGCTGGATTAATACAGATACCCAAAACCATTAAACACGGTCAAGCGTGAGTTGTGTAAATTTAATTTAATTGTATAAAATATTTTATAATTTCTGCCGTGCTACTCAGCACCACTTTGTGGGACCCTTCAAAAAACCCGTAATGCTCCCGCGGTAGTCCTTGGACGGCGATAAGCACTTAATAGTTTGCGCCCCGTCTTTTAGAATCAAGTAGCTATAGTTAGGTAGTAATAACTATATGTATAAAAATAAAAAATAAAGTTTTTGTTTACATTCACGAAGGGGCATGTGATATTTTTAATATCACTTTTTAATTAACTTTTACACGGAAATTGACCGGAATTGATTTGATTGTTTCATAAGAATTCTATTATCTGTTATTATGTAAGTGATAGCTCTAGAGATAGGATCAACGTTTAGAGAAGTAATAAAGTATTTTTTTCCAAAGGAACGCTTAAATAGGAAGAAATCGTCACAAAATGCTTCAGGCTATTAAATTTTATCTCGGTTGCAATAAACTGATAAACTACCAATAAATTGATAATTTAACTAAATCATAAAAGTATTACATATTGCTCTAAGTAGCCATTATTATCTCATGACACATCAGTTCAGTTTCGTAACACACACCACCGGAGGATCGCATCGCAGTTTGAATGATTTCTATCTCGTTATATCAGGATATCTTAGATTTCTGTCAATCTAATGAGCAACCGGAAGTTCAGCCTCCTGTGCCTTACACACTCCGTCGATTTTCTGGCTCTAAGGCAAGCCGTTTCCTCACGTTCCTTGTTTATTTTCCTTCAACGGTCGAGCGAACGTTAAATGCGCACATAGAAAAAAAATCCAATAGCGCATAAAAGGGAAATGAACCTACGACCTCAGGGATGAGAGTGGCACGCTGAACCCACAAGGCCAACTCTGCAATTTTTTTATTACTGACACATTTACTGCACAGTATCCTATTGATACACAGATATTATTTTATTATACTCGTCGTATTTTCAATATAAAAGTCATACTGTCACTCATATATCGCAACGAAGTTAAATTTTCAACTGATTACACTACTTAACTGTTTAAACAAGCGCAAAATACCCGGAAAGTCAAGTTGTTAACAGGGAAATAAAGTGAAAGAAAGTGAGGAAGAATTAATTTAATTCAGTTTTTCGAATAAATAAATAAGATCAATTTTCGTGTTTTCCCACACAAGTTTCTCGAGTTCAAATTTCTTTTAAAATGTTACCGAAGCTATCAAGTACCATCTTTGGTTCGATTTCGAAAATAGTCTGAAGAATCTTTTCAGTTTAGTTTATTGTGTTTTATTTTTATGAATTATTTCGAATATAATATTGATAATTTATTTGTTTAAAAAAAAAGTATTGTTTGCTTTTTGATTTGATTTGCTTTTTTAAAAGAGTACCGAGAGTTTCTACGCTGGCTTTTTCTCTCGGCCTACACCCTCTGCCTTCTTTGCCGATGAGTAGGGATGCCTACAGGTTAAAATTTAATGACGTGGAATAAGTGATACCTGTGTATCTTATGTTCCATAATAAATATTATTTTTAAGGGTATTTTTTAAGGATATGTAGGATAAGCAAATAAGAACAAAACCTATTCAGCATATAGTATAATTGACAATTATTTACTTTAACGTATAAATATTACTGCATCTGGCGCAGGACGAGACGCGTTTCAGGAAACTGACGGCTAACCTCCAGTAATGGAGAGGCACTTGAAGAAGAAGATAAATATTTCTGAATTTAAGCGTTTGCCTGGATCCAACTTGTGTAACGGGACACGAGTGCATTAACACCTGGGTATCTTGGGTGGCCGCAGTCCATGTGGCCCCAAGAGCAGACACCAACAACGGCGTTGTTATGGAGGAGGGGACCACCAGAGTCACCACCGCACTGGTCGCGGCCACCGACGTCCAAGATACCAACACACAACATGTTAGAGTTTACCACGTTGCCGATTTCCCTGTAGCGGTTGATGCAAGTTTGCAGATTCACGGTGTACAGTTGTACCTCTCGGAGTTGGATTGATGCGGGTCCGTATGACTAAAATTACACATTTATAAATGAAACTTACACTTATAATACAAGAACTATGCATCATACCTTAAATTTATACTAATGCAAACACAGTATTTGATCAACAAAGTTTATAATTTTTATATATATAAGTATAGTCAGTTGTATTAAACTTACGGACGTCCATCCCCAGCCGATTGCCCAGACAGGTGCGTTGTCAGGAAGCCAGTAGTTGGAGCTGGCAATAGATCCTCTGGCCACATTGGCATTGAAGTTGAATGCTGTGTTGGAACGAACAATTGCCACGTCGTTGTCAAGGATTCTACTGTTGTACTGAGGATGGAGTATGATGGCGTTGGTGTTGTGCACTACACCACCATTGTTACTGTGAGTTGAACCAACACGCATACGCCATTGCCGAACAGTATCTCCTCTGAAAAAAGTTATTTTATTAAACGTCCTGGATGCGTCGTGTAGTCTCACTTCCTAATATGTTATGATGACTGTCCATACATTATACACGTAAACGGGTACGACTTGGGCGACTGGTCAAACTCGAATTCGTGTATGCGGGATGTTAGTTATTTCGACTATATATGACTGTGCATTTCCCTCGAGAACGTAAGTGTGTGCTCCTATTTCACCACGTCTACTTTTAATAGAGGACAAATCTTTGCTTTTTTTATTAATTACTTAAGAAGTTGTAGCGTATCGTAGATACGCACTAAAAATGTACATACTGTTTGGTGTAGTAGTTTCTATACGATTTTGATATATGTGTCAACATAAATACAGGACACTAAGAAAAGAAGAAAACAGACGTCACTCAGAACAGACTTTTAAGATAGTGAGCATGTATTTTTTTCTTTGAGCGTTTCTATAAGAATATAAATTAATTACCGTTGTTTGTGAAGTAATATATCAATTTAACAAAGATAAAAATAAAAAACGTTTATCGTTAACTACATGTTCCCATAAAGTCATGTGGAACATGGTGTTATAGTAGCTCCTTCCAAACATTGTGTAAAACAAAAAACATAGCGATTAAAAAGTGTGGCAGAGAGTTTATAGCCAGTTCTTCTCAACAGTTCAACGCCCTTGATTTGAGTACTGGCAATTAATGTAAAATTAGAAGGATTTTGCATTTAATATGTATAGCTCTATTGATGTTCATAGGTGTACATTGTTAATAAATAAATTTGAAATTTTTTACTTTAATAATTTTGAAAGAGTACACTTGTAAGCAACTCTGGGACCGATGATAATAAAGATGGACACTACTTACATGTAGCAATGGGCAGCGGATAACACAGATCGGTTGTTTATGATGGTTCCACCACAGTTCTGGTTGTGTACACCACCGCCTGTACGAGAATACAACATTGCGACGGCATATGGGTATTTGCTAATGTCTGTCACCGAGCCACCAACGATCCTTTGGAAACGCGGTTGCACGGCTGTAAAGGAATTAATCTATTTAATTCTGGCTCTAGTATTGCTGATACGTAGGAATTGGTACAGTATATCTCAATACAAGTATGTATTATATATGTTACTTTGATAGTCGTTGATTTCACTAATATTATGTATCCTACTTGATGGGAAATCAACGTGAAAACTTCCAATAAATCGTGCACGAACGAACACGCAGGAGTCCCGTTACGCTCATTGTACGCTTACGCCGCATCTATCTCTCTTCCACTCGATTGGCCTATGCATCCAAGAATTCACTCCTTCTTTGTATCCATTCAAAATAGTGATCATAACAATGATTCAATTTTGATGATAAAAGTATGAAATACTTTCATCAATGTTTTATTATGACGATGTCACCTTTAACTTAAAAGTTATAAGGACAAAAAAAGAGACCGACCGTAGAGTTACATTCCGTGGGAATATTTTTTAAAATAACATATTAAATGCTATTTTAGGGTTTATACCTACCAAGAATTATTAAATGTAGAATAAAACTATTTAACGAAGTATTTTTGAACTTCTTTGTACATTAAGGCGTGGTATAGCCAAACTACTGAAACAAATCCGTAGCACTCGAAGTCCCAAAAAATCATCTCGTGATTTCTTCGCAAAAGTGTTCGACGGTAGATTACTTTGGTCTAGACACTAGAATCTTTGTATCCTGCCTTAGAACCAGGGTCTCGACTCGTGTAAGCGCGTGTGTTGCTGTGAGGTTTTTAAGGCACCAATTTTTTTTTATTTAATAAAAAACAGTCAACTCAGCCTCAACTGATGTTAAGTTATACCACCGCCCTTCGTCACTGTAATTGCCAGAAGGCTCGCAAGTGCATAGCCGGTCTTAGTAATTACAATCAATATAAATTACAATAATAAGAATGTTAAGGCTACTCAAATCTATTTAAACGAATGATCGCCAATAATTTTGTTAATAAGATCAATATTATGGTTGTCTATTTAAAGCACGTAATATTAGTAAATTGAATACGACAACGAAAACTGAGAGCATAGCAAAATATTCAGTAACAAGCCTGTAAATAATTAGTCATTCGATTTTGATTGATAGGAGATTGAAGACCGTCAAGCTAACTTTAATAAATGCCGATATTATTTTTAATTATAAGAATAATGTTTTATGTTATCCAACCGACCGAGTTTTTAAATGAATGTTATACTGAATCCATACACTAAAATATACTTCCACAAGTTGTCAAATCATTGTTTGGTACGTAACTTTACATACATATTTGAAAGACAGATAAGGCTTTAGATTGGTGATCATGAAAATCATGAAAATCCTGTTGTAACAGTAATTATAATTAAAATATACTTCCACAAGTTGTCAAATCATTGTTTGGTACGTAACTTTACATACATATTTGAAAGACAGATAAGGCTTTAGATTGGTGATCATGAAAATCATGAAAATCCTGTTGTAACAGTAATTATAATTAAAATTTAATAGGAATAACGAATAACTTACCAGACACCGCGACCACTGCGAGGCTCAAAATAATTAGAATCTTCATATTGTGTTACTACCAATATTGTTATTTAAAACACGGGCCGCACTTTTATATTTTATATATAAAGATAAGCTTAATGATATCTAAAAAGAATTATATTGGCTGGATTAATACAGATAGGTACAAGGTATACAGATTCCCAGAAACATTAAACACGGTCAAGCGTGGGTTATGTAAATTAAATTTTATTGCATAAAAGAGTCTATAATTTTTGCCGGGCACTACCACTTTGCGGGACTACCTGCCTAGAGTTATTTTCGAACTAATTTTACTAAAACCTCTTTAGAAACAGCGTATCCTCAGACATCACACGCGTAAGGCTCCCGGCGGTAGTCCTTGAACGGAGATAAGCACTTAATAGTTTGCGCCCTGTCCAATAAAATCGCGATGTATCATGTACAATTCAAATATGTATTATGTTTTAATTTAAGTGTTAAGTCCAGATATAGGATCAACGTTAAGAGCATTCGTAAAATAAAATATTTGTCCAAAGGCACGCTTTAATATAGTCCGATAAGATCCGGGATTATAAAAATATACCCTCATCTGTTATTTATATGAAACAATTTTTTATATGCTAATTTCAATATCATGAACGTATAAAAACAACCTCTGCCATCATAAGCCTGCTGCAATTAATAGTAATTAATTAATTAACAACTAATTTATTTTTCATGAGAAAGTAAAAATTAAAAATAAAATAGTTGTTAATTAATTAATTACTACTAATTGCAGCAGACTTATGAGGGTATATTTTTCGAATCCCGGATCTTAGACTTATAGGAAAAAGTCGTCACTAAATATTTTATTAAATTTTATCACATTGTAATAAATTGATAAACTACCAATAAATTGATAATATAACTAAATGAAGAAAGAATACATATATAAAAACACCAATTCACCAAAGTCTTAAGTAACAATTTCTTTAATATTTGGCACACCTCCAAGCCTTTTTTTTTATAGAACAGGGGGCAAACGGGCAGGAGGCTCACCTGATATTACATGGACACTCTCAATGCCAGAGGGCTCGCGAGTGCGTTGCCGTGATAATCACGATAAGCTGTCAGTACTACGCCTGTTATTAATCATCGTATCACACACCCCTGGAGGATCGCTTCGGACTTCTTCATGTCTATAGCGTTATATCAGGGTATCTGTGTCTCGGAATTTAGAGTTACTTGCGTTTCTTAGATACACAATTGCAAAATATTTTCTACGCTAATAATATTATGTATAATCAAATCGCTGCTACGTAAATTTCCATTGTCTAGACTCATTAGATTTCTGTCAATCTAATGCTTTGGTCTGGTGATCACGACGCACAACGCTGCGGTATGCCCCGAAACGCAGCGTCACGACGCAGCATTTAGCATCCCTGCGGAGTGGTGGTCAGTTGATTTTGCCGCAGCTACCAAGTTTGTAAATTGTCTTCGAAAAATTCCATATTGACTCAGTGACGCACACCGCACACCGCAGCATTGAACCGAGAATGACGCCGCGCTGTGCGGCAGTACACCTCCCCACTTCCCCGCGCTTGCATACTGCGACGGAACAAGAGAACAGTCTCGACGTTTTTCATATGATTGAGTGTCCGACAACGCATACCGCATACCGCACCGTTGTGCGTCGTGATCACCAGACCAAAGCATTACAAGCAACTGGGTGATCAGCCTCCTGTGCCTTACGACACGCCGTCGACTTTCTTGATCTAAGGCAAGCCGATTTCCTCACGATATTTCCCTTCAGTATTTGGGTGAACGTTAAATGCACATAGAAAAAAAAGGAGCACAAACGGTAATGAACCTACAACCTCTGGAAAGAAAGTCGCACGCTGAAACCACAAGGACATCGTTGCAAATTTTTTGATTACTGACACATTTAGTACACAGATATTATTTTATTAAACTCGTTGTATTTTGAATATAAAAGTCATTCTATCATACCTATCGCAACGAAGAATTTTTTAACTAATTACACTACTTAACTGTTTTAACTAGAGCAAATTACTCGGCTATTCAAGTTGTTAACAGCAAAAGAATTATGAGGGAGAATTAATTTAACTTAGTTTTTCAAATAAATAAATAAGATCAATTTTCGTGTTTTCTCTATATATATATAGTCTAAACTCTAAAGAATATTTTCAGTTTAGTTTATGGACCAAAGGTCTTTGCGTAATTTATATGATTGTTAACCGATTGTATTATTTTTTTGAATTATTCAGAATATAATATTCATAAGGAAAGGATGCAGGAATAAAAACAAAAAGCATATAGTTAAATTGTCAATTATTTACTTTGACAAATTATAATATAATATAATATAGTATAAATAGTTCTTAATTTAAGCGTTAGCCTGGATCCAATTTGTGTAACGGGAGACAAGTGCATTAACACCTGGGTATCTTGGGTGAGCACATTCCCTGTGACCCCAAGAGCAGACACCAACAACGGCATTGTTATGGAGGAGGGGACCACCAGAGTCACCACCGCACTGGTCGCGGCCACCGACGTCCAAGATACCAACACACAACATGTTAGCGTTTACCACGTTGTTAATTTCCCTGTAGCGGTTGATGCAAGTTTGAAGATTCACGGTGTAGAGTAGTACCTCGCGGAGTTGGTTTGATGACGGTCCGTTCCACTAAAAATACACATATTTACAATCAATTTATACTAATGCAAACATAGTATTTGATCGAAAAAACATTAATATTTTAGTACAGTCAACTACGTAATCAACTGGTTCTAGTAAAGATTGAGCTGTATTGAACTTACGGCGGTCCTTCCCCAACCGATAGCCCAGACAGGTGCGTTGTCAGGAAGCCAGTAGTTGGAGCTGGCAATAGATCCTCTGCCTACATTGGCATTGAAGTTAAAAGCTGAGTTGGAACGAACAATTGCCACGTCATTGTCGACGATCCTGTGATTGTACTGAGGATGCATTATGATGGCGTTGCTGTTGTGGACTACACCACCACTGTTACTGTTTGTTGAACCAACTCGCATACGCCAATTCCGAGTAGTATCTCCGCTGAAAAAAGTTGTTTTAATAATACTTCTTCAAGATATCTCTTGTAAGCATCTCTTAGTGATAGGTTCATGAACGCCTATTATATATGACGATGATAAAGATGGCCACTACTTACACAAAACAATGGGCAGCGGATAGCACAGATCGGTTGTTAATGATGGTTCCACCACAGCTCTGGGAGAATGTGCCACTGCCAGATCGCGAATACAACATTGCGACGGCATACGGGTATTTTTGAATGTTTGTCACCGAGCCACCCACGATCCTTTGGTAACGCGGCTGCACAGCTGTAAAGTACGAAACTGTTTATTGCTTGCTCTGGTATTGCCAATACGTAAAAGTTGATATGGTACAGTATATATGTTACTTGTAGTAAAATGTATATCATGCCTGACTATATTCTAGTTATCGTGGTTCTGCCAAAATTAGATGAGCATATTTTTGCGATTCATTTGTGATGTTGTAAGATCCGCCTTCAGCCTTCATTTGAATTGAGTGAGAATATTCGAGTGTGTTGTCACGTCAAAAGAGCAAACTAGAATATAGTTTGTGACAACTTCCAATAAATCTATGAATGGCGGCTGCACGCACGGAAAAGGATAACTCATTGTCCCGTTACGCTCATTGTACGCTTAGGCTTATCTATCTCTCTTCCACCCGATTGGTCTATGTGTTCGATACAAAATAGCGATAATTCATTCAAAAATATTAGATTTTATTCATAAAAGTATGCAATTATGTTTCGTTTTACGTTTATAATTAGTGTAAAGCCGTTAACTATTTTAAAGAAGTATTTTTGGATTTGTAATGCATATCCGCAGCCGGAACTGTCTCAAAAAACAATGGATATCTTTGTGAGTGTTCGATTTTAGAAGGTCACGTTTTTGTATACGAATTTGATCTAGAATCCTTGTATTCTGCCTAAGATCATGGTCGAATATTATATTGAATACTCTAAAATATACTTCACAAGTTGTAAAAGCATTGGTTAGAACGTTACGCATTGTTCAAATAGGAATATAGAATTTGGACATGTGATTGAAATTACAAATATTTATGTTATTGTTAAAACTTTATTGAATTCTGTTATCAGAGTAATTAAAATTTAATAGGAATAACTAATAACTTACCAGACACCGCGACCAAGGCGAGGCTCAAAATAATTAGAATCTTCATGTTGTGTCACCAATTGTGTTACTAAAAAAACACATTGATCGCACTTTTATATAAAAATCGGCTCAATTATATCTAAAAGGAATTAGATCGGCTGGATTAATTCAGATATACAAATACCCAGAACGATTGAACACGGTCAAGTGTGTGTCGTGTTAAATAAAATTTATTGTTATAAAAGATTTTATAATTTTTGCAGTGCACCACCACTTTGTGGAACTACCTGCCTAGAATTATTTTCGAACTAATTCGACTAAAACCCCTTCAGAAACAGCGTATCGTTCCTTTACATTTTTACATTTTAATTTTTTTTTAAATATTTGACTCCTTCAAAAACATATTTCATATGTAGTGGAAATTTTGTATAAGCCTCTAAATACAATACAATTATAATAAATTAAATTAAATTCCTTCCCTTGACTTCCAAGTAAAGTTAAGTTTTATGTTTATGCTTTTTGGTATCACTGTTTAAAGTTTTTTTTAACAAAAATTTACCTACATGATAAGAGTAATAACTCTAATAAATGTTTTAAGCTATAGCTAGATATTTATTCATCAAACATACACTTCCGGAAGTACTAAATTATAGTGATCGCAATGTAGGGGGAGAAAAATAATCCAAAGGCACGCTTTAATAGGAAAAAAACGTCACGAAATCCTTCAGACTATTAAATTTTATCTCATTGCAATAAATCGATAAACTACCAATAAATTGATAATTTAACTAAATGATTAAAGTATTAGTTCCTAGATACTAAAAGCGACAATCATTTCATAACACATCACTTCTGTTTCGGTGATCATGAGAACCACTAATTAATTAAAAAGGGTTTGAACTTGGAACCTTACCGCTAAGCTCTTCTTTGGCTATTTACATAGTATTGGTAGCGCGGGGCCTGTAGCAATTCTATAAAGGGGCCCTTCTCAAGTTTAGGGTATTAAATAGCAAATATTAAAATACTTTCAATTAGACTTATTTAAGCAAATAATGATATATATTCCACAAAGTGAGATGATTAAGACATTCTTATATAAAAATAAAATCTAGCCGCTTGTAGACGTGGAAGTAGCATCTAGCTAGTCTAAATGTATCAATGATAACATTACGGTAAATAGTTTGTAAAATACCTACTTATTTTTATGATTTAAATTTTAAATTGGAAATGGGGCAAGATACAGTACGCTGCTATGTTAATTAATATTTTTTTATTATGGGTAGGTACGCTGGAACGCGGGGCCCGTAGCATGCTAGTCTTGCTATGTGGCTAATCCGATACTTAATGCAACCGATATAAAACCCATTTTTCTAGTACATATTTTATGCTATTGTGGGCTATTTCGGCGATCATTGTCTTATTTATCAAGAGTATTTTAAGAATATCACATTTTAGTGATTTTAACGAAAATATGAATTTTCCGATAAAATAGAACCTTTTAAAAATAATAGTAGCTTCTATTACTATAATACTCGTAATAAAAACATACTAAAAGGCTGCATAAAACGAGTAGGTTGGTTTTTATTTAATAAAATCCTTAGCGAGGTACCAGATGGTCAATTTAAATAAATTTAAATCACGTTGAAAAAATTCTGCTTGCTAAAGCTATAGCGTATCCCGTAAGTATCTAAATGACGATATGACTTCCAGTTCATCAATTTATATTATTTGATATAAAAATGTTGGAAAATAGGTAACAAGGCTGAATCTGTGTTTAACAGACCCGTCATCTCCATTAACATCCGCGACTTTTTTTTATATAGAACAGGGGGCAAACGGGCAGGAGGCTCACCTGATGTTAAGTGATACCGCCGCCCATGGACACTCTCGATGCTAGAGGGCTCGCGAGTGCGTTGCCGGCCTTAAATAACTAATGTACATATTAGGAAAACCATGTTCATTATATTATTTTATATTTATCTGACCAAGTTAACAGTTCATACTCTAAATTGCATTCCTTGCTTGTGGTGGCTGGCGTCCACAGTAATGCTTGTGCGCCGATGGTTGGCGTCGTATTCGTGAACAGATGCTGGTTGAGTTTAACTGTTGAGTTTAAGTGGTCGGACTTAAAGCGGTGTACATTAACATTACTGCTATGTATTAATACTACTTATTATCTATACGTCATTGAGTGCGACGCCTACAGTAATATAATTGCATGCTTCTATTCCACCGCGCCTTACTGATAGATGAAACGTTCGGTTTTCTTATTTATTTATTATTTTATATTTAATTACAATAATTAACTGTTCTAAAATGTAATGAAGAGTTATGTTTGAAAGAGCTTGGAACAGTGAGTTTATTGTATTGGCAGTAATATTAAATTTATTTATTTATTTAGAACGAAAGTTTTTTTACTAACGTTCATATGATGAAGGTATGAAAAAATTATTTAGTTTTTATTTACATTTCGTATGTAATTTAATTTAAGATTTAGATTAGACTCCCATCATATATATTACGAAATCTATGACGTTATTTGTGGGATGTTCTAAAAATAACATATATTTATTATTTTATAAATACGAAGTCGCTAAGAACAGTTTCTTGAAGCAATTTTGTTGTAAAATTATGTTTTCAATTTTCAGAGTCTTCTTGACCTTATTTCTAAGTACGTAGTATCGTTGATATAAAATGCAGACCAAGCTATTCTGATACGTGCTTCGTCAGCTGTGTGTTGAGAAGTATTTTTTATTTATAAGGAAAATTATGCTTTATATTCACAATTCACATTAGAAAATTAACTTTTTCTTCAAAAGCCAATAGATAAACCAAAAACAATAGAAAAGAATTTATTTTTATTCATATAGGTGATCTGTATCTGACACTTCTCGTCTGTAATTTGATGTAAGTCATGACAGGACCGGCACATTTCCGCACATCTAGCTTGATGACAAATATTATCGCGCAAAATTTCAAAAAGTTATTATTACTTATTACTTGAGAAATATTATTATCGCGCAAAATTTCAAAAAGTTATTATTACTTTTAATCAATTGACGAATATAGTACCCCATAGATGGACTTGGCTTTTATTTTACCAATCAATAAAAAGTTATTAGAGTTTAGTTTAGTTTCGTTAGATTATTATTCTTGACGGACAAATTCTAATATAACATTATATGGTTACGTAACTAAGTAGAAGCAAAGTACGTAGTATGCAAAATATTTTATTTGCATTCGGCACACGTTCTTGCTTCCCTGAATAACGGAAAGATAAATATTTAACACAGGTATTTGAATCGTATTTCTTAGGCGTGGCGCGAAAGCCCCGTCCCGGCTGTACAATGTAAAACTTAAGTCAAACCGATACTTTATTTTTTTTTCGTTGGGAAATGCGTCACAGGTAACCTCTTGGGGGGGATTATAGAAAAAAAGGCGGGAAACGTTGGTCGTGGCGGGAGTTTTGTTTTTTAGTAAAATTTATAAATTTAATTTAATTGATATAAAAGATCAATTTGTATATATTGTATGTAGTAGTTTAACTTAATTGTTTATTTCTTTAATTTGTGTATATATTCTTCAGCATTTGGTAAGTTTTTATACTTTTTCCTCAAGGCCTGGAATCAGGCGAAAAAATGAACGAGCCCCCGGATATCGGGGGCTCGCCCCCTGAGGTTGCGTGTAATATTATAGTAGAAAATAGATTTTCTAAACTGGACGAGTCCAGTGTAGACACAGATGTGGATCAACGGAGTGACCGTAAAAGAATGAGATTAGGTAAAATTTGCAAACATTGTAATAAGAGGAAAAAAAGATTTGACCCGACGCGTCGTAACAAGCAAAAAGAGACTGATTGTTCGTGCCAAATACCGGATATTGAATTTCCCTCATTATGTACTGAGATTAAGAACGCTAACGATGTAGATAGTTTTCAGCAAAAAGGTTACCCAGCACATAATACAAGTGTAACTGTTAATACCCAACAACACCCCCCATCAGATAGTTCTCAGTCTCCAAAAAACCCTACAGGCCGATCGTTTTATGAGGCCTATGACATAGGGCCATTTGTAGTTCATGTGCAAAAAGTTTCTTCAGATACTGGCATCGCCTCCTTGCACCCAGTCCAATTTGGGTATTTCCTAAAGAAAAATTCATTTAAAAACATTATTAATGGTAGCATTAAAAGGATAGGCAGAAACCGAATTTCCCTATCATTTTCAGACCACAAATTTGCAAATGAATTTGTTAATAATCCTTGCCTGACAATTAATAATTTTAAAGCTTTTATTCCTTCATTTAATGTGACTCGAATGGGGCTTGTGCGGGGTGTTCCCGCAGAATGGTCTCCTGAAGATATATTAGACAATATCTCTTTACCTGTAGGCAGCGGAGGAATAATAAAAATTAGACGCCTAAATTATAAAGTGCGTAACAGCTCCCCACCTGAGTGGAAGCCATCACAGACTGTTGTTATAACTTTTGATGGCCAAGCTCTACCAAAACATGTGTTTGTATGCTACAATGCCCTACCGGTGGAACTTTATTCATACCCCACTATTCAGTGTTATTCTTGTTGCCGATTTGGTCATACTAAGTCCAATTGTAACTCTCGACCCCGATGTTACAAGTGTGGCCAAGGCCATACTGGGGACACATGCAACATACAAGATGATGCAGCATCTTGCTGTCTGTGTTCAGGTCTACACTTTGCTACAAATAGGAAATGTCCAGAATATGAACGACAGACTAAAATTAAATTATATATGGCTCAGAAATGTGTATCTTACGCAGAAGCAAACAAAGTGTATGATCCTGTCTCAAAATCTTTTGCTGAAATAGTAAAGTTTTCAAACATGCATAATTCTCCTAATTCTCCTGTGCCATCTGTATCGCCTTCCTCTTCCTCGATTCCGTCGTATAGTAGATCTTATAAGAAAAACATATTTGTTAAACCAACAACCCCCAAACTAAAACGAATGGGGTATAACAAAACAGAACACTTCAGTTTAATAAAGGACTATGATGCTCCAGCTTCTCCTAACGGGGTCGCTTTAATAAACAGTAACGTCAACAATAATGAAACAATGTTCTCAATCTCTGATGTTATCCAACTTTTGACTGAAATAAAATCCATTTCTAACTCTGACAACAATGTAACCGAACAACGCCGCCCAACACTTGCTTCCTTAACTCAATTAAAATCCACTTATGCGTCCAGAACGCGAACAAATAATCCAGTGGAATTGCAGAAGCGCAATCTGCAATAAAAACGATTTAATCTATTTGCATAATAAATTTGAACCTTTTGTCTCAACTCTGTCGGAAACATGGCTTCGCCCGAAATTGACATTTCGAATTCCAGGTTATGTTATTCTCCGACAGGACAGACCTGACGGCTATGGCGGTGTTGCCATAGTCATTAAAAATAATCTCCCCTATTCCTTATTTCCACTTCCCTCATTCGGTGATGACTTGTCAGTCATTGCTGCTATTGTAAATAAAATTTGTATAGTATCTATTTATTTTTCTCGTCCTAATGTAAATATTTTTTCTCATCTTAATCAACTGTTCTCCATCCTCCCAAGGCCTTTCTTAGTCCTAGGTGATTTTAATTGCCAACATCAATCTTGGGGAAGCACTTCTTCCAACTATTATGGAGATCAATTATTAGATATTATAGATTCTCATGGTATATGTATTTTAAACACTGGGCTGCCAACTCGTGTTACTGGTCCAAGCGAAGGAGCAAATGCGCCTGATCTATCTTTATGTTCACCTGATTTAGCTTCAACTTTGGACTGGCACCCTCTAACATCTTCGTATGGTAGTGACCACTTTCCACTTGTAATTACTTTTCCTTCATACAAACCTATCAAAACCAATCGCTCTCCTCGTTTTAAATACAGATTAAACAACGCAGATTGGAAATTATTCAACCAAATAGTAGAGCAGAAAACTAATACTTATTCTCAAGAAGGTAGCCAGATCTCCGCAGAAATTCTTTCTCAGGTTTTGATTGAAGCTGCCGATGAATCTTTTTGCACTAAAACTAAGGTCCGATCGCAAATTCCTTCACCTCCCTGGTGGGATCATGAATGCACAGCTGCAATAAAAGAAAGAAAACAGGCCGAAAAAAAATACTGCGAGGATATGTCAGGAGAAAATTTCGAGTTATATTTAGAATCTGCCCGTAGAACTAAAAAATTGTTTAAGAAAAAGAAATACGATGGTTGGCAATCATTTTGTGCATCCATTAGTCCAGATGTCAGCCCGTCAGAGGTCTGGCGTAATATTCGTAGATTTAGATCTGCATATAATAATTCCCCTTCTTCTAAATTACCGATAACTCTAGCTGATCAGTTTATGGATCATCTTGCTCCCCCTTCTGTACCGGAACAGAGATTTCCTCCATTAACTATTCCTGCTTACATTTTTGATGACCTAAGTGGAATAAACGCTCCGTTTTCTTTGATCGAACTTAAAGGTGTGCTTAATAAGGTAAAAGACTCTACTCCAGGAGAAGATGGGATTCCATATTCTTTTTTGAAAAATCTTTCGGACCGAATGCTGATGCTGTACTTAAATATTATAAATTCTATTATGATTTCTGGGTGCATTCCCAAGTCTTGGATCACTCAATCAATTATACCTATTTTAAAAGAGAATAAGCCAACCGATGATCCTTCTTCTTACAGACCCATTGTCCTTTCTTCTGTTTTAATGAAAATAGCAGAACACCTAGTAAAAATCCGTTTAGAATGGTTTTTAGAGAATAAAAATCTATTAGCAACGACCCAATTCGGTTTTAGAAAAAGTAGAAGCACAATGGATAGCTTAGCAATATTCACTACAGACTTAAGATTAGCATTTTCAAACAATGAGTCAGTAGTAGCTACTTTCTTAGATATAAGCTCAGCTTATGACAATGTTCTTATATCGGTTCTCAGGGAAAAACTGCTATGCTTAAACGTACCACCAATTCTAACAAACTTTGTTATAGATATGCTCAGTGAAAGATACATAAATTTATTTATTGAAGATGTCAAACTATCTCGGACCGTATGGAAAGGATTACCACAGGGTTCTGTACTCAGTCCTTTGCTCTATAACATCTATACGTATGATTTAGAAACATCATTGCAGGCATCAACAAACGTACTACAATATGCAGACGATCTTCTTATATACAAATCGGGCAAATCAATTGAAAATAATTGTCAAACTCTAACATCTTCCCTTTCATTTTTAAACTCATGGCTGACTTCGAATGGTCTAGACATATCTGTATCCAAGAGCAGGGTTGTGTTGTTTTCCAGAATGCGTAAGCCTCCCCCGGTCCAGGTAAAGTTTGATAATGTTTTGATTCCCTCGACTAATAATATCAAATTCTTGGGGGTAGTTCTAGATTCTAAGCTCACCGGTGTATCCCACTGTGAGTATGTAACAGCGAGATGTGAACGAAATTTAAATATTCTTAGATGTTTATCGGGCATTTGGTGGGGAGCGCATTCACACTCCTTAAAACTGATTTACAACGCCATAATCAGAAGTGTAATGGATTACGGTACTTTCCTGTTGGAACCAGGAAATGTTTCTGCTTTCAAAAAATTGGATAGTATTCAAGCAAAAGCAATGAGAATAGTCTTAGGAGCTATGAAGTCAACCCCAATCAACTGTATGAGAACCGAATGTGTAGAGCCACCATTAAACTTACGCCGACAATTTCTATCTGATAAATTCCTATTCCGCTGTATGCAATTTAGTAACCATATCCTTACATCTAAACTAACATCCTTGACATCTTTAATCCACACTTCTCAATTTTGGAAAAACAAACGCACACCATGTTTGGTTAAAAGTTTCACAAGATTTACTTCTCTTAAGGCTCCTACTCACCAAGCGACTTCCAATCCTTTGTTTAAATATAGTTACAATTCCCTTATAATCTGTCCCGTTATACATACTAACATAGGTCTTGTTAAAATTGAGAAAAACCAAAAGTTAACATTTAATTATATTGTTGACACTAAGTGGCCACAATGGCATCGAATATTTACAGATGCATCTAAACATTCCAGTGATGGATGTGTAGGTGTAGGTGTAATACATTCTAACTACAATATTGTCCAAAAAACTAAACTCCCTCCTGAATCCTCCGTGTTCACTGGCGAATGTATTGGCCTATTCAAAGCTTTAGAATACATCCTTCTACTGAAACTTCAAAAAACTGTAATTTTTACAGATTCACTTAGTTCTTTAAATGCCCTAGCCCGGTTCCCATTTGGATCACATTATCAATTCCCTGTCATTTCCGAAATTAGAAACTTACTATTGAAATGTTTGAAAGAAAACTATTCCGTATCGTTTGCATGGATTCCTGGTCACTGTGGAATATCTGGAAACGAAAAAGCCGACCGTATTGCCAATGAGGCAGTGGATAGTGGAGATGTGGATATTTTTGGAAACTATGCGCATGACTTGATGGCTCTTTCTGGGATTTATCTCCGGAATTCCTGGACTGAATCCTGGAATCAAGATCGTTCAAAAGGTCGCCATTATCGTGCTATTCAACCTTCTATACCCATTAAGCCCTGGTTTTGGAGACTGAGATTCGGTAAAAGAGTTACAACAATACTGTCTCGTATGCGTCTGGGACACGTCTGCACCCCAGCTCACCTTGCTAAGTTTAATATTATTGACAACCCTACGTGCGAATGTGGATATGCTGAAGCTGATTTGAATCACATCATTTTTGTTTGTTCTCGGCGCGAACGGTCGGCTCTTATCGACGGTCTCATTTCCCTTCAAATTCCTTTCCCTTCATCCATATCCTGTTTACTTTCAACAATGGACCCACATATATATAAACTTTTAGCAGCTTTTATCTTAAGTAATGATATAAAAATTTAGATCCTATGAATGTGTATATATGTAAATATCTTTTCTTACACTCCTTTTATATCTATCTCTATAAGAATTGATCTTTTATTTTATAGATTTTCCTTTCCTTAATTCCGTTCCATCCGTTACGTTTATTTTTTTACCCGTTTCCCTGTTTTGACCCTGGGCCACAATGCACAAACCGTGCGGGCCATAATATAAAAAAAAAAAAAAAAAAAAAAAAACCTCTTGCGGCACGGTTGCCTCTGGCCTCATTGTGAAGGGTTATGTTGGACTACCTACTGTGCATACCCACAGAACCCCAAGTCGCGCGGATGCGCCCATGTGCAGGAAACATTTTTGACCAAATAGTTATCATGCTACAGAAGTAATTTCGTGGACGGTGGAAAATTTATATAATAAAAAATTGCTATTTTATTTATTTCGATTTTTAATGTGGCAGCTTGAATTGGTCATGCCAGTACTAAGTCATTAAGTCGTAAAAGGATTAGTTTAAAGCTCAGTGCATTAAACCATTTGTAAAACTAAAACGTTAGCATTTGCAAGTCCAGAAGTGGTCGGGAACTTGTTAGTAATTTATGATTAATTAGGATTACTGTTAATAAATATCTGTACGAGGTTACTTTCCAATTTAATCAAATAATTGGCCATTTTTTCAAGATTTTATGGTGTGAAGTTACATGTTAGGTCATAAATAAAACAAATGAGTAAAATGACGTAATTTATTAATCACCAGTTGGAACAATTAAAAATATTGATCAATATCGAAAACTTGTACGACAATATTAAACTTTCATTTACAAAAAGCCAACATAAATTCAATCACACTGGTTACAAAGATAAAAAATTAACTTAGAAATTAAATCAAAGTTCAGCCTTATCAAACAAAAGATCTTACTTTTGTGTCAACTTTAAAGTGAGCACCGGTCGGAGAGGGGGCTTCACCAGTAGATTATAGTCGGCTATAAACATGATGAGCGCCCTCCCATGCGCTGGGAATGTCATGCTGTCAACATATTCATCAACATATACAAAACCTAAAGCATGCAACTGATTAAGAACGTTAAACAGGGTGGTGAGTTAGAATGGGGTTTGGTTTAGTTCTCCTCGATCTCCTGCTCTTGTTCCTCGTCGAACTCGGCGTCCTCGTCGGCGGTGGCCTCCTGGTACTGTTGGTACTCTGAGACCAAGTCGTTCATGTTGCTCTCCGCCTCAGTGAACTCCATCTCGTCCATACCCTCGCCAGTGTACCAATGCAAGAAAGCCTTACGTCTGAACATAGCTGTGAACTGTTCCGAGATACGCTTGAACAGCTCTTGAATGGCGGTGGAGTTACCGATGAAGGTGGCGGCCATCTTGAGACCACGTGGTGGGATGTCACACACGGCAGTCTTCACGTTGTTGGGGATCCATTCTACGAAGTAGGACGAGTTCTTGTTCTGAATGTTAAGCATCTGCTCGTCAACCTCCTTCATGGACATGCGGCCACGGAAGATGGCGGCGACCGTGAGGTAGCGGCCATGTCGTGGGTCGCAGGCAGCCATCATGTTCTTGGCATCGAACATCTGTTGGGTCAGTTCTGGTACGGTGAGGGCTCTGTATTGCTGGCTGCCGCGTGACGTCAGTGGTGCAAAGCCGGGCATGAAGAAGTGGAGACGAGGGAAGGGAACCATGTTCACGGCCAGCTTGCGGAGATCCGCATTCAACTGACCTGGGAACCGCAGGCAGGTGGTCACGCCAGACATGGTGAGCGACACGAGGTGGTTGAGGTCACCGTACGTGGGTGTCGAGAGTTTGAGCGTGCGGAAGCAGATGTCATAGAGAGCCTCGTTGTCAATACAATAAGTCTCATCTGTGTTTTCTACAAGTTGGTGTACTGATAATGTGGCATTGTAAGGTTCTACTACTGTATCTGATACTTTAGGTGATGGTACTACTGAGTATGTGTTCATGATTCTGTCGGGGTATTCTTCTCTGATTTTGGAGATAAGTAGGGTACCCATACCGGATCCGGTACCACCACCAAGGGAGTGTGTGAGTTGGAAACCTTGGAGACAATCACAGGATTCTGCTTCTTTTCGTACTACATCTAAAACTGAATCTACGAGCTCAGCGCCCTCTGTGTAATGTCCCTTAGCCCAGTTGTTTCCTGCACCAGACTGTCCAAACACAAAATTGTCAGGTCTAAAGATTTGTCCAAAAGGTCCAGACCGGACCGAGTCCATGGTGCCAGGCTCGAGGTCGACAAGGATGGCGCGGGGCACATACTTGCCGCCAGAAGCTTCATTGTAATAGACATTGATGCGTTCTAGTTGCAAGTCTGAGTCTCCGTGGTAGGCACCAGTGGGGTCGATGCCGTGTTCATCAGAGATAATCTCCCAGAACTGTAAAAGAGGTATAAAATAAGATTAGTAACTTGCTAATTATTAATTTAATTTGGAGACTATACTAATATATAATACTTTTTGGGTTACAGAGCAAGCCAAGTGAGTAAACTTAAGGGTGGCGACATGCTAAACAAATGCTTTGGGTGGCTTTCTCATGAAGTTAGGCAATTAGATATTTGTAGCATTTTTCTTCTGTGTTTAATATTTATTAGTACTATGCAATCAGTTCAAATTTAGATTTTAAATTTAGATTAGTAAGTTTAAACTTATATATATACAAACAGGGCAACATGAATATCTCAAAATGGTTCTTGCCTGAATTGAATACCAAGTGTTGCCATAAAAGTTAAGGTATCTACAGGCAGGGTTGATTGGCTTTGTAATAAAGGCATGGTTTACTCATTTAAAAGTTACATTATAAATACCAGCGTCATCAATTTAATAATGATTTAAAGATAAAAGTAATAAATGTGTATGATAAAAATATAGATATTTGATAACTGATTTTTATCCTATACTTAATTATTTATAGTACTTAAGACTTAAATATTGTTTGGTAAATAGAATAATTTGCAATTATACTATATATTATGTTTATTGATTATATTATTTACTTTGATCAAGACATTGTCATCAGAAACAATATTTTTTTTTTACAATTAAATAATATGACTAACTTATCAAATTAGAACAGTCAATTGAAACTAACTGCTGCCCTAAAAGGAAAACCTTTATGAATTGACGTACGTCGGACGCAACTCAATCGTGAGTAGATTAAATTAGAAATACATTTTAATGCATTGCATATCGGTTTCCAAAAAATTAAAACATTGGTACCAGACCTTAAACTTGACAATGACAACTAAAAATTACATTTTTAAATAGTGCTGTTTAATATATCTCTTCTATCAACAGTGAAGTCTTTCTCTTTATTTGCTTTGTACAATAATACATCACAAAGGTATGTAGTATTTTTTGTATTACATATTTTTTCCTTAAAGAAGATAATTAACATGAAAAATTAATTAGGCAACTATAAATGTACATAAAGTTATAATTAAATATATTGAGCCAACATAATGTTATTAGAAGTAAACTACAACTTTTTTGTGTTTAGTTTAGCTTGGATACAAAATGATAATATTGCCTTACATTATATTTGTTATACTCTGCTATGACAGTCTTCTAAAAATACAAATTTCGTAAGACCCGGAACCTTTGGGAGCTTTACTGCCAGTGAAAGATGAAAGCTTTCATAAACACCTACTTAGGAGTTATTTTAGACTATATCAGGGTGAACGGACGAGCATGCGCGTACTTCCGGGATACTCTTCTTAAATCGATTTTTCCCGATGATTCTAAGAGTTTTATATGAATACCCGACAATCCTTATAGTCTTGAAATGTGAAATGTCATCTAAGAACGTAGGTAAACGACAAATAAAATTGAATAAGAAACAAAATTACTTTAATAAGTATCAGATAAATAATAAACCTAGGGCTCCATTAATGTGATACAATAAAATCCCTTTTTTTTTTAAGATTCCATTATATCACAAGCCTAAAATCATTACAAAGACGTTAAATTTTTACTCGTCTAACTTGTGTTGTGATTGGACGCCCTTTATCAGGACGCTTACCGTGGGTCGTAACGGCTGTCATATTATTATTATTCAACGGTTTTTAACGGCCAAAACAGCTGCGGAATGATTAATAAGTACATTATATTAACCAAATCCAATTTTCGTCAAAATAATGCCAGACGCATGTTATAGATATTGGAACGTTTATGGATATTATGAACTTCAATTATTTGTAGATGTTGAAGCGTATATATCTTAAAATTACTGCTTAGGTATTCAGGGTCCAAAGGATATAAATCTTGGGGTTCGAAACCGACAAATTGCAATATAACACGTGGTTTCGACCTCAATTAAGATCAATAGAAACTAGGTGTGGTGTAAGTATTAAAAGCCATGACGAGTATTCATGCTAACTAAATGACTACAACATGAAACATACTGAAAAATTTAATTTAATTCAGATTTCTAATTAAACGCACATATGAAATAACTTTCAGCTTCCAAAATCCAAAGGTGTAATATAGAGCCATGGCGTCACAAAATGCCGGCCGCATCCTCAGACATTCCATATTCAAAATTTAAAAGAAAGCTTACCTTAGCACCGATTTGGTTACCGCACTGACCAGCCTGAATATGCACGATTTCCCTCATATTTATGAAATTTGTGAACTACAAGTTACTTAAAACACTAAAAATCTGCTCCGCGCGCACCACGTACTTCGGTGTGTGCTTGAAGAATAATGTTGAACGAACCGTTTCGTGCGAGCCACGAAAGCAGCCTACAGAATAGTGCTGCCCGCTGCGCACTTAAATATCGATAAGATTTGTCGCAATGCGTCATCTTCCCTGTGTTACTTCTGATCTAAATAAGCCGAGTATTTCTTTAAAATTCCTGCAATTTAATTATTAAATATATTACTATATATGTGATACGCTCGTAAACCTTATTATATGTAACCGATATCGAGTCATATTGTACTTTTACTTAACAAAATATATGTTATGTATATGGCAACTGTTTAAAATAAATGATTTTTCTAATAGACTTGGTTTTAAATAGAATATACAACTTTTAAACTAAAACCTTATTGTTACAAGAGAAAAAAAATTGTTCTTATTTTTTTGTATTTTATACGCGTTACCTTTAATAATTTAATGTTACACTAATTATATGTATTAGAGTGAAACACATATTTTTCTTTTTTACATAGATTACAAAATTTACAAATACATCTAAGTAAATACCTACTAATATTTCAAATTATTGTTTTTATAAAAAATATAAAACGTAGTTTAATGTAATATACAAAATCTCACAGCAGTACAGAAGGGACTCTTTACCACCACTCGAAGGGCACAAAACCTGGAACACAGTAAGTTTTACCCAAAACAAACATTTTTCAAGAAACAAGTGCGGCGTTCATAATATATTTATATTATGTTATCGATATCGATACTGAACTATCCCACGTCTAAACATTGACCGATTTCCGCCTGCGTCGCAGCAAACAGTTGTACCAACATACCGAAAAAAGATCGATTTACTTCTCTTATCTCCATTTTACCAATTACCTTAGCCAATTTTTAAAACATTTTGCATATTGATTTAACTATTATGCTAAGGGTTATCAAATACTAACTAAAAACTTAGAGTGCTATTAATATATTGATGTTGTTGGATGATTTTGTTCGCAGGTGTGTTGTTCTGTTAAGTTGGCACACCATGCCGGTCGCCGGCCGGCCGGCAGACACAGGTCACCCCCTTGCCTCGCTCCCCTCCGTACTCATTCGCGAATCGCCATATTTTTCATCTATAGGTATGGACTTGGGAGGAAAACCATTATCCTATTCGGGATTTACATGTAAATTTTTTAACAGTGTAATAGATAGCTAGAGTCGTCTGAAATCTTGAGTTCCATATTATACAAACTTATGACTCCCAATTATTTACCTATGATCTGATATATCTATTAGGTATGATGATATCTCTATCTTTTAATAAGTTCCTAATACTTTCGAACATGTTACTACTACATATTGTAATATTATCAAAAGCAAGAAAAATTACTTTCATTGTCTTTGCTACTTCGTTAGTACTTTCTTGGGACTATAGTAGTAGAAGTGGGAACTGTAAGACGTAAGTATCCTAACAAGAGGTAACGAACTTCCCAATGGCTTATTCAATACAATTTTTGCTCTCTGAATACGTACTCTGCGTATAGGTACCTACAAAAAGTTAAGCGGTGGTCATTGTATTTCGTACCATCCCAAATTTCGTTGTAAATCGTAACGGGAGTTGCAAAATTTAAAATCAATTACGTATAAGGCTATCTCATGTTCTTCGCGACCATCTGGTCGATTTCACCACACCTCGAATGACGCCATCTTGTTTTCATCTGTCTAGTGACAGAAACGTTTCGCGCGCATTACATTGACGCTGACAAAAACCATAACATTGTTTATTATACTTTTAAGTTATTATTCGAGTATAGTCAGGATTTGTTATTGGCTGGATTAAAAAAGTACGATAACCTAAAATAAGTATTTTTATACTTGTGGTAACGCGTATCTGGATTTTAGTATATAATAATTATTCAATTTATATTCACTTCATTTTAATATATAAATTCGGACACATCTTCTATGACTAAAATTATTATGAAATTTAACGTGTTTTAATTTTATAATAAATGATTTAGGAATTTGATTTAAATTTATAATAAATAATTTCATTTAAGACATTTGATATATTGATAATTTATTTATTTATATTATTACGATATATTATATATACATTCACACTAATACTCACTACTGCGCCAATTATAATATTTTGAATTACGTATTTGAATAATTTAATTTTCCTTTGGTATTTTAATAATTAATTCAGTACATCTGTTTATTTCCAGATAGTTTATTAAATATTTTCACACAAGTGATAAGTATTGCGAAGCAATGTACGCGTACACAACAAAACGTCGCCAACTGTATGTTGGTGTTTATACAAATTATAATAAACACGATTTCGCAAATCGATGACTAAGTGAACTTTCTCAAAACATCAATCATTTTGCTTAACAACATAAATTGATTATAAGAAACAGCTATGAATTATTCTACTCGGCTCCCTGGGAAAAATAACTTACAAAGTGACATCAAATTTGTATGGAAATGGTCACTAGACCAGCTAATCTCAAACAAACGTTAACATAAAGATAATGTCAATATTACCATGGTTACGTTTTTGATTCTAATCTCAAAAATGGTAGCCATGGTGGTAACTACGGTACGTACACTTTCACACAAACCGAATCACTTGAAAGTAATTACAAAATGGAAAGATCGAAGTATTCTGTAATGAAAATAAAAAAAAAGTCATCATTTTTGTCTTTTTATTATTTAATTCATATTGTTTGTCCAATATAATATGACCTATTCTATTTGAAATTTAAATTTTAGTTTTCCATTTTGTCAGTAATTTTTTTCGTATTCTACGGTTGAAGTAGAACATTCAGCAATGCTGAGAATATGTGGTTTTGTAAGATGCTGTATAGTGGAAACATTTTCAAAGGAATCAGCATCATTACAGCATGGTTACACAAACAGCTAACGATAGGGTTTTGAAAATTCCTTGTTTTACTTAAAATCTTAAGATGCTTACTGGGTCTATTTGTTAATATATAATTTACCCCCTTCAAGTGATTTGAGGCTTCAAGGATTTATTGGTGAACAAACTTAACTACTAGACATAAAAATAATTAAATTAACAAATATTTATTTTCTTTTAGTCCCAAAGACGCTCCATAGCCCGTGTTTAATTTTTTTTAAATTGTGTCTATCATGGTTTAATTAACGTATAAAGTGTTATCTAGCAATTATAAATTAACCTTCATGGGTGCAGTTGCATTTATAATCTTATCTTGGTGGTTTTATGATAATGTGTATTAACGTACATTTTTAAAATTTCCGCATAATCAAATTCTAGGCGCTTCGCACTGAGAAAAACGTTACACCATTGTTTTATTCCATAGATCCATAGAAAAATGTTTTTTTTAAATTTTGTTTATGCTCAATACCTTATAAAAAAGAAAAAATGTGTGGCTACTGGCTACAACCTTTTTAGGTTTGGTCTCTAAGGATTTCTGTATCTTTTTCACGGTCATCTGTCAATCTAGTATGTAAGTAGGTAATCGGCTTCCTACGCCGTTGACTTTTTGTGTATAAGAGGCAAGCCGGCTTCCTCACAATGTTTTCCGGCACCGTTCGAGCGAATGTTAATTGAGCACATGGAAAGTAAGTCCATTGGATTGAACCTAGTCGTACGCTGAAGCTAAGCAAACACTGAGCAGTGTTTGGCCAATAGCTTATATCAAAATTTTATTCTTTAACCAAGAATAAGTCTCAAATCTCCAGGTTGTGTTTTGGGTGTACCCTTGCGGTAGTCTTTTCCAATCGTTTTTATATTACAAACAAAACGTGTGTCATTTCGAAATTAACTAATATTGTTTACTATAACCAAAACTTGTTCTGACATAAGTGTTAACTTTTAGGTATGACATCATTATTATCGCGACCAATTTACATTGACCTCTCACACCGCTGTGCATACATAAAATGAAATAAAATTTGATTGTTTGTTGAATACAGATAAAAAATTGCAAAAGTACAAATATTTGAGAAGAAAAAAGTAGAAATATTCCTTATTAAACTTCATTTCTCGTTTCTTTTATTTACTTCGAAGGAACACAATTCAACGCGTAAATATTGAGTATTTTTTGTTTAATACTAATCATGGAACCCCATATAAACAGGTTGATCACTCTAATAAAATAATGATAAAGATTTTGGTATATTCAACAAACAAAGCAACTGACTTCGGCTAGCTAGATAAGTGCCAATTTATGTCTAATGACCTGAAATAGAGACCTTTGTATAATGGTTAGTGCACTTCTATTTATAGGCAAGGTGAATGATGTCAATACTGGGCTGGTTTAATTAAATTACAATTAATCTAACTGTTTCTCTGACCTAGGATTGTACAGTCCGACTAATCTATTTATTAACAAAATATTAATTGATTTTTCCAAATATTCGTTCGTCGGTAAATTTGAAAAGGACTTTAAAGTAATTTAGAAACTAATAAGTATAACGAATTAATCTACGTAGTATTACCGACTTTAACATTTCTATATACTTCTGATGTAGCCTTGACAATGTAAGGACTGTATTATCTACGAAAAAGGAAGGTTATTTTATCTATAAGAAACTGTAGTGTGTGTGTGTAAATATATATTTCTTATTGGCGGCACCACATAATACATTTTCTACGGTATATTACTAAGCTATTTATTCGAAAATACATGAGAAATAATATTTTTTTCAATTACACTTCCGATTTCAGTTTTTAATAATTAGTGATTTTTTGCTTTACAATGCAGATAAGGTAAGAGATAGACGCTAAAATTAATCAACCCACTACCGAATATATAAAGGTCTGTATAAGTATTGTTTATTATGTTATAGCAGCGAAGAGTTTGCAATAACCATCTGAATATTACATAAAACGATTGAAATGGAAATAATATAATAAGCCTTTTTTCATCCAAAAATGGAACAAAATTTGCAATCGGAGAGATCGAGGCTAAGTTTGGCGTTGTTTATTTATGTTCTTGTTTAAATTAATAGATAATCTTCTAGTAGAAGTTTCATTTAGTAGCAGATATATTCGTAAGATTTTCAATTGTAAAAGATCTTGAATAGAATGTCTGTCCGTAACATATTGTTGTTTCAAGTGTATGTTCCTCATTGTATTGCATTTTGTGAAGTGACGTCCTTAGAACTAACTAAATAAAAGGTTGGAGAAAAAGACTTTTCGCATACGTATGTATGAACTTGTGATAAAATCTCTTTGGCTATACTATTTGCAACTAGCTGGTTTTGGTATAATTAAAATTTTAAAGAAGATAATTCCAAATTCAAATTAGGAAGGAAATAGGAGATTTTTCTTTACTTCTCGTGCTGTCTAGATGAGTGAATCTGATGAAGACATTAGATACATTTTAAAATCTTACTGCAAAAGAGGTAAAAATGCAACGCAAGCGGCAAAAAAAATTAAGTTTATGGACCTAATGCAGTGAGGGAGAGTAAAAACCATAACTAATTGCATCGGTTTCCCGTTAAATTTTATGTCAATTGTCAATTACTATAAACGTCAAGAAATTGTGTTTCAGACTTTCTCTACGTATAATCTCAAATTCTTGATCAAATAGAAAGAAATATACTTTACGTAGGAAATAATTTATGGATATTCTATATCACCTATATGAATCGATAACAAGTTTTAAACTTCACATGATAAAGCATTGTTTTCTGTAACTCATATCTACGGATAAGAATTCTGTTTATATTGACTTGTTTGTAATGTATTTATCAAGGGTTATAAAATGCGTATTGAAATAAAAGTTAATATAAATAAAAAACTTTATTATATACATTAAATTATTCTTGAACACAAATATAACATTTTCAAAAACTTCCAAAATGGAAGCCAACCGTTTAGTCCATACATTGAAGGGGTCAAACATTTTTAGCCCCTGAAAGGTCGGAATCACAAGGAATGTATTAATCAATACAAAATGCTTTCATGTCAAAACGTATGTTAAACTCGTGCGTTTTGTTAAAAGTTAGAAAGCGGGTCTTTTCAAATTACATTGTATAGGAATCATTAATGTTACTTAATGTAACGGATAATGGCATTTAATTTAGTCGTGGTTGCTTAGCAACTGACAGTCTAGTGGTCTTCGAGCTCGTGCTCTTGTTCCTCGTCGAACTCGGCGTCTTCGTCGGCGGTAGCCTCCTGGTACTGTTGGTACTCTGAGACCAAGTCGTTCATGTTGCTCTCCGCCTCAGTGAATTCCATCTCGTCCATACCCTCCCCAGTGTACCAATGCAAGAAAGCCTTACGCCTGAACATAGCGGTGAACTGCTCCGAGATACGCTTGAACAGCTCTTGAATGGCGGTGGAGTTACCGATGAAGGTGGCGGCCATCTTGAGACCACGTGGTGGGATGTCACACACGGCAGTCTTGACGTTGTTGGGGATCCATTCTACGAAGTAGGACGAGTTCTTGTTCTGAATGTTAAGCATCTGCTCGTCAACCTCCTTCATGGACATGCGACCACGGAAAATAGCGGCGACGGTGAGGTAACGGCCATGACGTGGGTCGCAGGCAGCCATCATGTTCTTAGCATCAAACATTTGCTGGGTCAGTTCTGGTACGGTAAGTGCTCGGTATTGTCTGCTGCCACGAGATGTGAGAGGAGCGAAACCGGGCATGAAGAAGTGAAGACGTGGGAAAGGTACCATGTTGACAGCCAATTTACGGAGGTCAGCGTTCAACTGACCGGGGAACCTAAGGCAAGTTGTGACACCGGACATTGTGAGGGACACTAAGTGGTTGAGATCACCATAGGTGGGTGTGGACAATTTAAGTGTGCGGAAGCAGATATCGTATAGGGCTTCGTTGTCAATACAGTATGTTTCGTCTGTGTTTTCTACGAGCTGGTGAACTGAGAGAGTCGCGTTGTATGGTTCAACTACTGTGTCTGATACTTTGGGCGATGGTACAACTGAGTATGTGTTCATGATTCTGTCGGGGTATTCTTCTCTGATTTTGGAGATGAGAAGGGTTCCCATACCGGATCCGGTACCACCACCGAGGGAGTGTGTGAGTTGGAAACCTTGAAGGCAATCACAGGATTCTGCTTCTTTTCGTACTACATCTAAAACTGAATCTACGAGCTCAGCGCCCTCTGTGTAATGTCCCTTGGCCCAGTTGTTTCCTGCACCAGACTGTCCAAACACAAAATTGTCAGGTCTAAAGATTTGTCCAAAAGGCCCAGAACGGACAGAGTCCATGGTGCCAGGCTCGAGGTCAACGAGAATGGCACGAGGCACATATTTGCCCCCAGAGGCTTCATTGTAGTAGACGTTGATACGTTCCAGTTGAAGGTCGGAGTCACCGTGGTAGGCGCCGGTAGGGTCAATGCCATGCTCGTCAGAGATGATCTCCCAGAACTGCGAAAGAAAGGGAGTTCATTAGTTTATTCATGTCGAAGCTTTCGAAAAGCATCTACTTGAAAGCACTTAGATTGTAAATGTACGGACTACTTTCAAACCGGTTAATACGATTGTAGAATTCCAAGAAGTTTCATTTTATGATTTGTACTCGAATGCTATTTAGATCTCGTTTACGATTGAGATTGTCGAGAACAATAAAGCTCAATGAACCATCAATAATAGCCGACGGGAGGCATAATTTCAGTCAGTACAAAGAATTACGTAAGACGTTCATAAGCTATTGAGGCACGCTGCCTTGGCGACTGGTTACGCCTACACTTCGTCCATATTCAGTTTATCTCACCATATATGTAGAGAACGTATTGTACCTGTCCTTTTAAAATTACCATTCGAATGCCACTTTTCGATTCTCCTTAAAAATCCTGATTACCTTTATTCGCCATATGGTCAATTGCTTGTGTAATGTCTGATACTTTTCATGATGAAAAAGGCTTTGTGCAAGGAAGGTTAACTTAAGTGCCTAGCGACCAATCGGTTTAATATTCAGTAACGCGGTGCATGATGTCATCCTTTGGCTTGTAGGCGTAAGTATGTGTAAGGCAAACAACATCAGCCGACCGTATAAGAGAAAATGACTAATATGGCGATTGTTCAGGGTTCTTTAGAACGATTAGTAATCGGTCTGAAATAGTATCAATAACTAAGAGAGAATCACGGTTTAATATACACATAAGTCGATTAAGTTTTATACAATAGAATGTGATAGTCTCTAGACATTTTTATTAATTATCTGTTTCGCGTGATTTACAGCCGTCATGCTCGGAGTTGATTAACGTTGTCGATTGTTATAGGAGTGAAAGCTGAAGATATGATTAATTTTACCACAGATTATAGTGAGATATTTTTCTAGATTTTAAATACCATCTGATCCAGAAAGTATAGAGATAATAAAAGCTTTGAATAATGCTTTATTAAAAGTGAAAGGTAATGTAATAAGAGATGAGATGAAAGTTAGAAATGCCGTGTGAACGGAACAATGTGCTAGTTGGAGAAAATCCCGTCTGTTCATTGTTCAACACGACATGACAGATAGAAAAGTTGTAAAAGGGTTCTCTAATTTAAATAACTGTGCCACAGATTACGAAAAGCTTTACCTATACTAATCCTTGCTAAAAGAGACATAATTCAATTGTTTGGGTTTAGTTATAGTGGAGTCATGATGATGATATTTAATAGTGAATTCTGTAGTTTCAAAGGGTTACAGAATACTTTAAATAGTTATTTTTACATTTACCAGCTGTCCATAAAATAATATATATGTTTCTCTATTCGTGGTTGTTTCATTTATTTATTAAAAAAACCTTCGCCACGTCCATTAACAGTAAATAATTATTTTTATGGTTGGAATCGGATATCATGTAACATACTTTTACTTCGCACGTGAATTTCTGTATATTTGAATTATGATGAAGATCAATAACGCGTTAATCATCGTTAAAGAGCAAAAACCTCACTTTTATTAGCTTTTTGCAACATTATTAATTCAGTGAGGAGTATTTTGTAATATGATATCATAAATTATTATGAATATTTGCTTTAGGTTGCTAAGAGGTATTTGACAAAAATTCATACACTTCCAAATTATGTTTTTGTTTTATAATTGGGGTAAATATGAAATATAATAAATAAATTTTTAATCGACATATTATACCAAACAAAAGATTATTTTTTTATTAAATTTCTCGTTCATTAGGTTATTAATGATTATGAAATATATTTATCGTTTACAAAAAAACATTGCAGATGGATGTAAATAATTCTTTTTCTTTTTTCCTTCCAAAATTTATTTCTCTCGCGCAGTTTCCTACCTATCTATTTATTCCAAAGTATTTTACTACACATATAAGAGATTATTAGTTCTAATAACGAAGAATTTCGTTCGTTCAATATTGATAACATATTCATTCCTTGTTTTCTATAAAATATACATTGTTTTCACAATAGTCCTACCTATCGTCTAAATCTTATTCAAGAGATACGTAGCTTGTAGCTTTTCCTACATGTTACAGACGTTTTAATCTTACACAATAACTTATTCATGTTCAAGTGGTTAGAAAGTGCGCCATGGTACGAAGCTATTTATACGCCACCGGCCAACGACCCCTGGTTCGTTGCCCGGTGTTAATCTGCATGATAAGATAAAATGCTGAAATATTAACTGGGACGTGCTCATCAGTGTGTAAAATGTTTGCAACACTATTGTCTAGTATAATCATGTAAGGAAATTGTGCGTGTCACCGGATTCTCACACACGCATTGTAAGCGGTGTGGTATTTATTGACATTGATATTTTGTTTTAATACTATCATGTCAGATCTATCTTTAAAAAAAAATCTTAAATCCAAGGGCGCGACGGAAAATAAAATGTATCTTATAAGCGCTTACGACACCGTGATATTGATGTCAAAAATTTAAGCATCACGATTTACAATAAATTCTTCGGATTTAATAATCTCTGTAGCTTAAAGAATTGAAGCTCCATACTTAATAAAATATTGTGTATAATGTGAGATTTGGATACACTTTTTAGTAAAAAATACATGTATTAGGGTTACCAACTGTTATTTTTTTTACTATTAGAATACATCACAACATCACGCAATACAAAAACTTAAAATTTATTAATATAAAAATTTAGTAAAAATATTGATTTTAGTGTTTCTAAGGAGTCATACTATTATTCATAATAAGTCTTGTAAGTAATTTAACAAAATACATTTTCAAGGCCAATTTGTTAGTCAGACGTGATAAAATTGTTGACACAGGTTTGTCGTGAACGATCGGATGAATTTCTAATGATTCATTAAAATATCAAAATAACAATGCATATTCTTATTTATTTATTTAATGGTTAATACACTGGATCAAGAAATATTGAAAACCTAATTTCAATGACAAACTAGTTTGCCTACGATGTGTGTACGTACATATTTATATTTTATAAAACAGACTGTATTAATACTCGTACAAAATTGTCGCGTCATGTAATGCTTTTATTAAAAACATTGGGAGGATTGTAGACAGTTTAAAAAAACAAAAATAAAATATATATTATGGTATCAACTATTAAATTTGTTATTAACTTAATGGTAACTTAATGGTTTTAATTTTACATAATCGTTATTAATAAACGCATTTTTAAATAAAAAATTAAGCATCACGATTTACATATAAATAATAAATGCTTCGGATTAATAATATCTCCAGCTTAAGGAATGGAAGCTCCATACTTCCTACATACAAATTTAAATAAATTTATTTAAATCTGTTGTATTATGTCTCTCATCTACACGGTATTATCTCTCAGTACGGGGCGATTACGAAATATATGTGATACAGTTCAAATTAATTGTCATTTGAGTTTTTAATGTACATATTTTCCATTAATAATAGTAAATAAAAAAAAATATATGACCTTTGTCTTCTTTGTCTACCCGATTTCTTATTCAGTGTTGTCTACTTATTCAAAGATTCGATAAACAACGGTAAAACAAAGTCAAATAAAAACGGTGAAATTAAGGTTAAAGATAAAATTAATTACTTTTACAAAAGATAGTGCAATTTTAGTTTCAACCTACATTTTTAATTAACATTTACATAGTTCATTAGTCATCGTACTCGACTAGAACGAACTTGTTACTTGAGTTAAATTCCTAAACTTCTAATAACAAGTCTTTCCGCACAAATGTCAATTTATGTCAAAACCTACTTATTTTGCGTTTAGTGTCGAATTAGAATCATACGACCGAAGGTACACTAATATTATAGTTGTACTGTGAATGTCTAGCAATGAACGTTGACAAGCTGAGAAATGTAGGCTATCGATATGCAACGGACGAAGATGTGTTAGCCTAGTCTACTAATCTGATATTGCAGATAAATATAGACTTTAAAGGTGAGTTGTGTCAAGAGAGCATCTGTACCTATTTGATCTCCGAGTAATGGATTGCCTCATGGCGATGGAATGCGTTCGATAAAACTGCAGTACTTCTGGTTAGGATTACGTCAGGTTATATCCCGTTGTGATTTCTAAACATAAAACTAGTTGAAACGTATCGTTTTTTGTTTCTTTATTAAGTGGAATACAGCGTAACCTCGGTAATGTTACCTTACCTTAAAATACTTTACGATCTACTGTCATGCCAACATAAAAATGCATAATAATCATTCCGAGCTGGGTGAGAGGATTTCATAAACAAATTGGCTGGAGAAGGTTTTTATAGAAAGAGAGAAATAGTAATGGAAAACCTAAAAACCAGTTTTCTCTTTAATTAGTAAAAAGATTAAGGCGAAACGACGCTGGCAGGCTGGCTGACATTATATTTCAATATATAATTATTTATAAAAATAATTAATTAATAAAAATTAAACCATGTTTTCATCTTATCTAAGTGGTTAAATCAACGTACTTCACAATCGATTTCCAAAGATAAAATCTAGAGATGCATAAAATTAGTATTGTGTGCATAGACAATTGTTTTCACCAGTTTAAAGAAAGTCGGCAATTATGCCCTATTTACATTAATTAACACCGTTGTAGATAATTGAGATGTACTATCGCTAATATAATTGTAACTAACTGTGCTGAGCGAAACTCGCCTTCGAGAAGTGTAGGAAGATCATTACTTAATTAAGCTTTACATATTTTACGGAACAGAGGGTAAAGCAAAAAAGTAGTATTGAGTACTCCTAGCATCTGCTGCGTACCTTACAAGTGCTTAAAGATACTTTTTATTAAAGAATTAAGGCCTATCCGGAAATAGTGGCATAATTTCCATCACATAAAATGTGAGTTAAACTTTGTTCTTTGGTTCTCCTAAAGCGTCTGAGGAACCCTTTTGATCCAATTAACATTGTATATAAGATTCTTGGAACTAGATTTTAAGATATGTTAAAC
Source organism: Pieris rapae (assembly GCF_905147795.1). Taxonomy (NCBI): domain Eukaryota; kingdom Metazoa; phylum Arthropoda; class Insecta; order Lepidoptera; family Pieridae; genus Pieris; species Pieris rapae. The sequence continues at coordinate 2,469,101 of NC_059513.1, forward strand.
TTTCAAATTACGCTCCGGGTGATAGGTGTGTAATATATAAGATTTATCTTTACGGGGAAGCAAGATTTTTTTGACAAATAATCGAACCCAAGAATGCGTGACTAAGCGAAAATTAGGTCACGGTAAGTTACATCTAAATATCTTATTATTATTTAGGTTAAACGATTTATTTCATTGTTATTTTCCTCTCGTTGTTAACGGAAATTGAAACAACTGGCCAACAAATGCGCCCGTTATTATAATCGATTGTTCGGTTATTTATTAATCGGTAAAATCGATCAATTGGTGTTTAATTTAAGTAGAAATTGCTGTAAAAGGGTCGTAATTTTCTGAACATGACTGATTCTGATGGCATACATTTTAAGAGTGCATTCGATAAAACCTTATAACAAATACGTCTTTAAATGGACCCATTTCTCAACTACTCATTCAACCTACGGAGTTTTTTGTTGGATTAGATAAGATTCCATAGAATATCATCATCAAAATCTCGTGACCTGTTAGAGAATTGACGCCAAATAGTTTTTTTTAATTCCTAATCTCGACGCTACAACGACCCTACGGAGTACCCTACATTAGGTAAAACCATTATACCTGCATCTGAAGTTTAATACTTAAGTAATGTAGCTGTTGAATAAAGTATCGTAATAGTTATGGTATTATAGATAATATTTCTTCATCGTTTCTTTAGTCATTGGTTAACAGTTAATATTATTAAGTAATGACTATAGGTAAATGAAAGTTTTAAAAAGTCTTTCGCTGCTATAAGTAAACCGGCGCCAATACCTAAATACATTTTTGTATCAGTTACACAGTTCGTTATATAATTATTAATCTATGTACTATCATAAATTATTTAGTGGATGAATTTGGAACCAAAAATTTTTAAATATTCCAAACTAGTTTGAAAGGTAACAAACTAAATTCCCTGTTTATTTCTATGGTGATTATGTTTATCTACAACTAAAACCGGTTTTTTATGTAAAGATGACGTATCCTTGTGGCCTTAGTTTTTATGTTGTGTTGAGAATCCGGTTTTTGTATGACAAATAATATTTCATTCGTTCGAGTTGCCTTATATGGCATTTTTGTTATACACTAAAGTATTTTTAGTTAATTAGTAAACTTGACAATCAAACATAAAGCTATGAAATATATCGAAAGTATAAAATTGCTGCTATATTATATATTTTACAAATCAAATACATATTTTAACTGCGAGTCGTAAAAGTTTCGCAAATGCAAGAACAATTTAATTTAACGTTTTTGCACCTTAGTGATAACTTTTAGTCACGTTTAGATTATGCAACTGCAAATATGATAAAATGTGTTGTTATCAGACGGAGCTAAGTAAATAAACCACTATTTTAGTTCCAGCCGCCAGGTACCAGGGTAATATAGGGTGGCAACCCTAGAGGAAACGGATTGAGGGGGTGTTGCGTGAAATAATACAATTTAGTGCGCAACTGTCAAAAACGTTCCATACAAAAGAGAAACAGCGACCCTTACTTCTGAGTATTATGCGACTTTCATGTTTGAACATGTCGAGAAAACCGTTAGCCGTTACGTTATCTTAGCATGTTAAAAACTTAACTACTGTTTTTCTATCAAATGTACTTACTTTAGCTCCGATCTGGTTACCGCATTGACCCGCTTGGAGATGTACGATTTCCCTCATTTTGATTTATTAGAATAATAAATTACTTAACACTACACGATTCTCACAGCACTACTGGCAGATTGATCAAATGGCGGGCGCGGTGGGGTATTTTGAAGCAAGCGTCGCCTCCGCGCATCGTGCGAATGGCGCGCTCGGATTGGTTGAACGCTGACGCCATCTCAACGGCTAACTTCACATCAATTTGGCAGCCAAGTTAGCTATTTATGGATGTAAACTTATCAGGACGCGGTTAAAGGGTTGGTTCCTTTTCGTATGAACACATTTTATATTTTTAGAAATGTATCATGATCCTGACGCACCCTGCATTTATAATGGGACACGAAACTTTTGACCTAGAACGGAGAAACAAAATGTTAGTTGTCACGCAAGCGAAACTGAATATTGAACTGCTAATCGTTTTATAAATCATAAAATATCATAATATATTGTCTATATATTGTTCACTACGATTAATTGAGCATTATTCGGAAAGAACGAATATTTTTCAATTCAGGGAAATTCTACTTCATGTAATAACTTTCACAAGTGAAAAAAATATTCATAAATTATACTATGTATTTACAAGGGCAAATAAATTACTGGTATTTTATGTAATTACTAACAAATTGCAGCCTCTAAACCGACAGCATATTAAAAAAAAATTGTAGCGCTTTCCTGTCCAATTTTTAGGTCTCGGATTCAGATTTCTGTATCTGTTTCGTGATCATTTGCTTTTTCAAAAAGCAAGGAGGTGATTGGCCATGTATAACATAGCCGTGTTGTTTTTTTTAAAGGCAAGTTGATCAGCCTTATCCCTGACGAACGCAGTAGACTTTTTTTGTGAACGACATCTTGGTTTTCTCATTCGTCTCATCGTAAGAGCGATTTTTAAATGTCCATATAAAGAGAAGGTCCATTGGTGCACAGTTCGGGAATCTCTTCTCTGTACATTTCTGATTGTGTATATCAAATCAGATTAAAAAGGTGGATTCATTTTCGTCGATGTTTTTTAATAATAAAGATTAGGCTAGATTACTATCCATCTATATATAATCTTATCTTATATAAACTAATTGTTGTTTGTTTGTTATGTTTTAGCGACAAATCTCGAGAATGGCCGGACCGATTTAGCTAATTATGATCTTGAAATATTTGCGGAAGTTCAGGGAAGGTTTAAAGGTGAATTTTCCAATAATTTCCCAGTTTTAATTGGAATACCCCAGCTAGGATACTAATCCTAATACATGATCAAAATCCTGAATACATCATCATAAAAACTGTTTTACATAATTTTACTATATTTATAGAGATAGATTAACAGCTGTAGTATGAGGTCCAATCTCTTTGGACTGTTTATAAAAAAGTATTAAGTTTTAACACACATATATATGTGCGTGATAATGTTATAAAAATTTGAGATGAGAATATGCTTAGTAACAAACAAATATAAACTATTTATAACACTCTTATTTATTTATTATAATAATTAAAAATGGTTGCTGGCACTATTTCAACGCTATATTGCGGTACTTATTCGTTGAACGAAGAATGCACTAGTTTTGGGGTTACCGCGAATCAGCCAGGCGCCAATTTAAATAAATAAAAATCAAATAGATAGATATTGCATTTACTTACATTTATATATACAAAGCATAACCTTTGTGAAATATCCTATGGGGCTTGTGTATGAAAGTATTAGTATGCCATTAAATTATAAATTTTATAAAAATCATCAATACATCGTGAATTAAATATTGTTTACCAAAACAGTAAAGAAGTAGGCGTCTCTGATTCACTGTATCCATATTAACTTGAACTTGAAAGAACACCAAGTTTTTATTCGTAAAAATGATTTTATTGGACGATATTTTAGCATTTTCTTATAAACCATCTGCAATCAGCCTCTTGGCTTTTATCAGGGAGGGAACACAAATACAATATTCTTTTTTTCCCCTCCATTATTCGTAAACTGTCAGACAGTTTCTCCCTCTTCAGCCGATATACACTGTCGGCTGTTTCCAAGAAGCAAGCGTGGGTTGACGTGTTGCTGAAGTCTCATCTTGTATCGCACGGTTGATCTGTTAATGTCTTCGACAATGGCCATTCCCAGATATTTATGGACTTCAGCATTTCACTTCGCAGTGTTAGTAGCCGCTGTAGGATGATATTAGAGAGGCTTGCTAACCCCCAGAGCTGTTTCCCATAGAACCATATTGGTTTTACTTATACATTTTAAAATATTTTTATCGTTAAGCATTGAACGAGGAAAACCGCATGTATGTCAATGTCGAACAACTAAGAATATATGTTATTAGAATTCGCTAAATTAATTGTGACTAATACACATTACTTTCTAGGAATTGATAATTATGGTTTAGACAACGCCTTTGGTCGAATTTTGATTAATTTCGCTTTAAAATTGCGACAGTCTTCAAAGAGACAAATTTATTTATATCTTCAACGGTCTAAATCGAGGGAGACTAAGAAAAGTGAACGTAAAATTGAAAGTGTGGACTTAGCAAAGTATGACTCCTGTTTGTCAAAGTCCAATACGGCTCTGACGTCCGGGAGTCATACTCAGAACCTGATTAACCCTTAGGCTACTTAGGCTGCAGCCTAGGGCGCGACGATCTAGGGGGGCGCGGGCGCACTGAAATCGCGCTTTCGCTAGCATCAAACACTGAATGAATTAAAAATCAGATCTACAAGCAAAGGCAAACTTGAGTATCCAAATTATGTAAAGAATCGACGGTACTAAAAAATCTGTTAAAAACTGTAAAACATCAACGTAAAGAGCTCAAAATATAACAACTGTATAGTGGTTTTGTAGGATTTAGTCTGGTACGTCTCTATTAGTCTCTGGTCATACTTAGCACTAAGTATCGTTTCTGAATCTTGCCATATGACTCCCGTAGTCCAAGTCTTTTGAAGTATTTGACTAAATCTCCCTCAGTCTCAACTGTAAATTTTACACTATCCGCCTGTATATTTTAATAATAAATGTCAATTTAAATTTTGATTTTTTCGAAAAGGTGATGTTCTTCGAAAACCTGACGTTCTTGAACATAAGTTACTTGTGGAATTAATGATTTTAATTTCACATGATGTAATTGCATAAATTTCAACTCTTGAACTTATAAAATATTGTATTCATTTTTTTTTGTGCCCGCTTCGTAGTGGTATAGAGTTATTTTTAAAAACATGTATGTGTGTATCGTTAATTTTCTTTTCTAACAAAATTAAAAAAAATTGTGTTTTAGTCGGTCTTTATCCTTTATGTTTGGGACCAGGAGTTCGAACCCCACGACCTTCAGGAGCCCTACCCTTAACCTTAAACTGCACTGATACAAGCACCGTTAACTCATATAATATATAATAATAGCTTTTTACTCAGATCAACTTTAGGTATTAGGTATACATATAAATATAGATTACATTAAACTAAGTATTAGAAGGTTAAGAAAAAAAAATTCCTTTTTTATTTTTATTGCTGTTTGACTTTTAGCTCTCTCCTCATATTGATCATCTTTAGGGTAGTCTTCTGTGATGTAAATGTTCTCAGGGAGGTTCTTGTTGTTGCGAAGGCGGATAACTCATATTAACAATACTTTTATTCAAGAATATGGTTCAAAACATCATGGTGGTACAATCTTAACAAATTTCTCGAATTGATAAATAGGTAGAATTTTACGTAGAAGTTAAATGCAACACATTTAGTGTTGTTTATCAAGAATGTCATCACAGTGTTATAGTATTTTATCACTACATCATCACATGATTAAAATATATTATTACATTAATATTAATTTTACTGATTTTTAATAATCATTAATAAAATAAATTATTTTTCTAAAGGTTGTTTATCAACTCTAGCAGGAAAATGTTTAAATGTTTTTGGGATAATCATTTTTTTCTGTCTGCTTCGTCTGTTGTCCACTCCCATTGAATTATTACATTGACAGTTTTATTTAAAGGTCTTTAGGACATACACGAAATGTTTTCCAGTACATAGCAGTTTATCTTCTTGAGAAAAATTAATAAAATAAAAATGTGTTCATTAATTATGAACAACACATTATAATGTTCAAGATTTGTGAACCGTTTTAAATAAGAATACCTATGTCAGGGTTGCCAGCTCTTCCATAACAAACTCTGCTGCTCACTAAAGCTGTCACATCGAATGAAATCGGAAATGCTATAACCGATATTATGTTCTTATCTGATAAACCAATTTCGATAAATTATGAGTAGCAAAATAATATACTTTTTTATCCTAATTCCACGCAGACCGTCGCCGTTTAATACTTGCTTTTGACCTTAATACTTCTGATTTCATTCCCTTATGCGGTAACTTGAATACCCACATATAAGTTCAATACAAGGCATTCTATACCTTATACTATCACGTTACAATTTAATTTAGAATGTTCAATACTTGGAGTCTTAATAAGAATTCTGTTATCATGGCTTCGGGCTACAAAATAGCAACTGTACTTAATTTAAGAGGAAAACGTCGATAAATATATAAATGTAATATATATTAATTTAACTTTATTCAATTCTCTTTGCCTCTTGCCACGTAAAGTCTTTTAAAACGTCTTTTATTCTTTTTATTTCTGTTTTTTTTGTGCCAACAGCATTCTTGTTTTCTGCGTGTGTGGCTTCAGCGAGCCTGCGTGTTTTTTGCCGCGCACCACCACTTTGTGGAACCAGCTGCCCACTTCAGTGCGTACAAGTCCACTTCAGTATCTCCGAACCAATTCGAGTTAGGATCCTTCAAGAAAAGGGCATACCAATTTTTGAAAGGCCGGCAACGCACTTGCGAGCCCTCTGGCATTGAGAATGTCCATGGGCGGAGGTATCACTTAACATCAGGTGAGCCTCCTACCCGTTTGCCACCTGTTCTATAAAAAAAATGAAATGTTAAAATCTTCGAAAGAAAACGGCTTAATAGTTCTAAAGTAATACAAAACGAAAATACAGATAAACATATTTATTAACAATATTCATTGATTGCTTATCTTTATTGCCAATTTATTACGTCCTGTTCTTGTCTCACCTCATTGCAGTTATCATTAGTTTATTTTATACATGTTAAATAGTTATAACCACATCAAATTCTTGTTAAACGGGTCTAAAGCCGATGCAGTCAGATGCTGAGCATAAGACTTCTGAACGGCTTCCAACTGCAGGTTACACTCATCAAAATGACTGTGATACCTAAAAACCGAATAAAACACAAAAATCTATAAAAGAAAATTGACGCCGATACAGACTATGTTTATAAATAACAACTAACAATCGGGCACATTAATTTTATATGGATGCATACCATATTTGATAAGGTAGATGAGTCGAAATTTACATGACTAGACAATAATTTAAATCAGTAATTTTAGTAATGTAGGATCAAGAACGTTATGTTTACGAAGAACATCATTTTATACGGATGAGTTGGAGAACTGGCAATGTCTCCTTATGGTTCGGTATTTCGGTGCTGACGTCAAGTACGTTGAACACCTACAGTAGTATTTCATATTCTATTGTGATCAACAAGAACAGAACTAGAACGCGTTTTGGTCAAAGCCCACCGGTGTCCAGGGTAGTCCATAGTTGCTCCCCTCAGAATAGATTTTTATTTAGTTTTTTTTAATGTTTGTTTTGTTTAATACTTGTTTTGATTGATATGTATGTCATGTTTGCCTTAAAGCGCTTGTCACATTAAAAATTGTATTTTGTGTTTGTTTTTACCAATGTATCAATGTGCAGAGCGTTGGCAAGCTTTATCAATAAAAAATAAATAAAAAAACAGTTGTCAATTGAGGCAATTACCCTGGAGGCATTTGAAGGTACACGGTAACCTAGACCCACAAAACCCTGCTTGAGCTGATCTGCCGCCGGGACTGCAACGACATTACAATACAAGATACGAAACTTATATGATGCTGATATTCTAAGGTCTGTCGTTTTCAATGTCTTTGATACTGTAAAAACTGGTTTGTATCGCGCAGCCCCGACATACTAAGACCGCTATTAAAGCATTGACTTGCTTAAACTATCGCGGAATATGTTTAAAAAGAGTAGGTACTAATAATATCCATGGCACTAAATCACCTGCATCATGGGCACACCCCTCATACACACACTCACATACCCTCATTTTACAACACAGCCGAATAACGTATTACTTAGTTTAATGTATTTAATATTTTTATTGACTTGTTCGAACCTTTTTGTAGGTATAGTATGATATGGTAGACTAGCGGCTATAACCATTAATTAAAAAGTAAATAATACTTGAAAATATTGTGTTTACTTGTAAATGAGAAAATATATAATAATTTATAATGACACCGCACATCAAATGTAAGAAACATAATTCAAATTCAAATGCAGTGCTACGTAGACAAGTATACGTAATATTAAGTACATATTTCACTTTTGATAATAAATATGTTTAGTGATTGATTATAGTTATGTTTGTGTTTTTTATTGTATATAGTTTATGTTAGCTGTAGGATTACGAAACAAATTAATTAATAATTATATAAAAACCATCAAACATATAATATTTTAGACACTCCATTCTAGCTGGTAGTAGTTTCATTGCCATTGTTTCTTTTTGTAGCCGAAGAAATACTTTAAAATATTGATTAAGTTATGAACACTCTTTTCAATGACACATTTCATTTTGTTGCCATGACAACGCGTGGGCGGCTAAATGGCGGCTGACGTGGCATAATTTGTTAAGCCAGCTGCGCTTAATGATGTGAATCTTATTACATTGCTATACATATTCATCGGTGTTTGATAACGTATTTTATTACGTCCTTTAATCAGAAACTGTGCAGACTTTTAATTAGAACAAATATCTTTAATTCCAATAAATATTTCAGTCAAAGGTTCAACGATTCAAAAACTAGTTCATCTAGTTTCTATTTTATATATTTGTTCTCAAATCACACGATAAAACGAGGACAATAAAAATTTATGAAATATGTAAGAAATAAGATCAAACGCAGCGATATACAGGTTCATACAACTTCCTGGCAATCGAGAAGTCCGCGATATCGCCGCACACAAATCCTGAGGGGTCTTTTAGTATGGAGGGATACGACTTTTATGTAAATAGTAGGTTCTATACGTAAATAACAGCCTACCCTCACTACTTATTTCATTTGTATATATGAAATCACTAACAAAATGCCCTAAAACAGAAGTGCCAATGGGCGGGCCATATAGGAATATACACAGATAAAAGGTGGACTTTAAAGATAACTGTAAGGAAAGGACCAAAGGGGAAATAAAGAAGGGGGCGCCCCAATAAAAGCTGGATATAAATAGATAGAGATAAATAGAAGCGGTAACAGGAAGGGAATGGAGAAAGAATTAAATAATGTATATAATGTAAAAAATATAAGCTGTATCTATCTTTTTTGTCACGATTGGAAATTAAACGGGCTTTATTATTATTTAGATGAAATCACAACGCGATTACAAGTTAGCATTTAAAAATATGAATATGTATGGTTTCCGCACTTTGACACCCATTTGATCCGTTGTGCGTCAAAACCTGCCTAACTTGAGAAGTTTTCCGGTCATTTCACAGGCTTCACAGACCGAATCCATGGCGCAATCAGGGTTACCAACATTTTTACGAAATAAAGGATATTCAGTTCTATGAAGAATATGAAGCTGTAGTGAAGAAAAATTAAAATTATTTTATTTATTTAGAGCTTAAAGAAAACACTTTTTTACCAAATCGAAGCTATATATTATTGTAAACTTATAATTATTTAACATAATTTTTTTATTCGACATTTCGCGTGCTTTACAGCGTGCGTGACCTTTTACACATTTAAAAAAAGTTTTTTGTTTAAATGTGTAAAAGCTACCAATGTTTATAAAAGACAATATTATTTAGAGCTTCTTGCACAACTTACTAATTTACCTACAATCTTATTTAAAAACTTTATACGCCTCATCACAATTATATCTGAAATTGAAATAAATAAGGAGCTCATTTTATATTAGATTAATAGATGCTCTATCCTCCCTCCACTATTAATTATTTAATACTAATGTAATAAATAAAATTACTTATAATATATTTGCATTTTGATGCTGCAAACATTACTTTGTATACTTTTTTTTTGTTCATCAATATTAGTATATAATTTAGTGAAAAAGAGAATAGTTGGCAACCCTAGGCAAAAAGAATAACAACATTACAAAATCATTGGCTCCAAAGCTTTTTGTTTAAATTGTTTAAAAGTTGGTGATATTTCAATACGTACGTCAGATGGGCACCCAACCCTGTCGGTCCTAACCTTGCGAAACCCTGGTGAAGCACAGATTTGTGCACGATATCTACATGGCTAATAGACATAATATCTTTTTGTATATACCAGAGGGCAAACGGGCAGGAAGCTCACCAATCTTAAGCGATACAGCCTGCCATAGACACATCGCCCAAGGGCTCGCTAGTGAGTTGCGGCTTTGAAATATATATTATATCCTATTGATGGATAAGCCACTTTACTAGAGAATATTTTCATGCAAAGTTATTAATTAATGCGGACTAGGCGTTGCTACTGTTCGCTTTAAGTGCGTATAAAAAGGTATTTTTTCCCTATCACATGTCTGGATGTATCGATCCGTGTGACTCAGGATGACGTAAGCCCACCCCAGCCCACTGCGACAGGGAGATACACGAAAAATGGATTATATACCACCTAATCTAATTTGGAAGTCTGGCTTTGTATTCTGGTAACATTATGAAATTAAATTTGGAATTGTTTTTTAACAATATGTCAGAACTGTTACTGTCAAATTGTACGAAAAAGATTTTGACAGCTCTTTATTAGTTTAGGTCACGTCCATCTTGGATCCTTTAATGAACATTCCAGTAAAATGAAAATTAATAAAAATAAATGGAATAAAAATTATAATGTGTGCAATAGCGACACAGTTTCGTAGAAATTGTACAAATATCTCTTTTGAGATAACTTGGTCGAGATTAAACGATTATTTAACCATTACTTGTTGAAATATGCGACACAAAAAATATTTAAATTAAGGCACTTTTGGATTAATAAAATTCTGCCGTTAATCTGTTACGACACACACTACAGTTGTGTAAGTAAAATATTTTAGTACAAGCAATTACAGTGGGAAAAATATTAAGTTATTAAACATCAATTTTCCCCATATATTACACCATTCTCATTTGACTTAGATTTCATTCATCTATAGTGCATTGAAAAATTTCTATTTTTTTTTTATAGAACAGGTGACAAATAGGCAGGAGGCTCACCTGATGTTAAGTGATACCGCCGCCCATGGACGCTCTCCATTCTAGGGGGCTCCCGACTTAAAATAAACTTACTTATTGTAGTCCTTCTAGGCATCGTACCTATAAACTTCTACATTAATTTTTACAGTTATTAGACCAGGCTTCTTTGCTTAGCCTCGTAAGTATTGGGTTATTGGGTTGACGTAGTCTGTGTGGAAAATGAAGTCCGCGGGTAAAGAACACGAGCGAAGCACTACCCCATATAGGAGAAATTTAAATGATTTTTTTTTTATAGAACAGGGGGCAAACGGGCAGGAGGCTCACCTGGTGTTAAGTGATACCGCCGCCCATAGACACCCTCAATGCTAGAGGGCTCGCGAGTGCGTTGCCGGCCTTTTAAGAATTGGTACGCTCTTTTCTTGAAGGACCCTAAGTCGAATTGGTTCGGAAATACTTCAGTTGGCAGCTGGTTCCACAGAGTGGTGGTGCGCGGCAAAAACTGCCTGAAAAAACGCGCAGTTGTGGAATGATGCATCTTCTTCAAAGTTATTCGTTTCATTCAAGCACCACCTTGAGTTGTGATTTTTCCTTAAAGAATATGGTTCAAAGCTAGCACGATACGTTTATACTTTGCCTTGTAGGCGGCTGACTCAACGTGTGGGCAGGTTTGTGAAGTCATAGGCCCAAGGCTTTTATGAATGAGCCTGCCCATAACAGGAGAATTATGCAAGTACTTGTATAACGAGAAAGTAATGAGATATTTTTATTGGTATAAAATGGCAACATTGCAGAAATTATGCAGAAATATGTTGCCCAATTACCTACACAAAGTTCAGATAAAAAGTCCTCCATAAAAGGGTATATGCTGATATATGATTCCATCTGACATATGCTATATTTAGTTTACGGATTTTTCATTTTTTTTTAAGGTCAGCAATACAGCAAGTTTTTCACATTCTTCAAAAAGGTTTTATGTGGTTTATACTTAACATTACCCTAATAAGTGTCGTCTAGTTTTCAATTGAGTTGCTTTTACAATATAGGTGAGTGGGTGGGCCACACCCTTCGCAGGGATCCAAGTTACATTGCCTAGAAATGTGTCTGGAATACCCAAAACAAAAACAACATGGCAACCTAAAACCAAACCTGGAAACGAAGCACCATTGCAGAGGCGAAAGAAAGACCTGGAGTGATTCAAAAGAGCTGCCTAATATAAACCTGTTGCTCTGTGCTGGATGGCCTGTGCCCCACATGTGGGACGTAGAACTTTAATTCAAGTCAAGTCCATTTACGTGTAATAGATAAAAATACGCTTTCAGGATTCTATACAACATATTTAGAATTAAACAAAACACTTGCGTTTTCTACCAAACGAACTCTTTGCCATTAATGTTTTTCATGGAAAAAATTAAGATCTTTATCCGTTATTTAAACAAACAATCATCAATTTTGATCCTATTAGGTAGGCCTTGTGTTAGTTTGTGTTCAATTATACAATCACTGGTACACCGTCTCAATTTTGTTTCGTGTAGGAGTTTACAGAGTAACAGTAATACAGATACTAATCGAAGGTCAGCCAAAGAGGGAATATTATAATAGATATAATTATTTAAGGTAGTGAAGAAGAAATAATTTAGCTTAAAACTAAATGAACTTAGGACTTTCAATAATTTTAATAGAGTTTTTGGAGCAATAACCAATGTAAAATCAATCTTACTTTATTAATGCGAGTTTATATGTGTAACTCACCGGCTACTTAAATATTATATAAGGCTCTCAAATCTAGGAGTGGGTGGCCCCTTCAACTATTCTCCTCCTAACTGCAGAGAAACTGCAAACTGCACTTCTGCAGTATCGGAAATGCTTAATATACAATCTTATATCTTTTATACCGCAACTTAAATAACTTATATATTAATTATTACGATTTATTCACATTAAGTTAAAATGAATAGCAACGATTAAGTAATCATAAGTAAAGTAAATCACACATTTATCTTAAGTGTGAGCTCTGCAGTTATTCTAAAGGCTTTCCAATCAACTACGTTCCAATCTACACAATATGATTATAACAGTATTTAGTGTACAAAAAAGCACCCAGCGTCGAATTAAATGTCTGTTCTATCATTGAGTTGTTATCGATAATACTGATTTTTGTAGGTGAAATTCAATACATATTTGACGTACTATTGTCCTAAATCGTGCTGTCTCGACGACCTTTCAACGCTCTGATTACTGCGTGTTTATGAACGCAAATCTAAATATTTAAATTGTCAGATACGAAACACTACTCCAAAATATCGTCATTATCTACCCATCCCCATCTAGGATTTACAATCCTATCAATTTCAACGATAAACAGTAATAAAGCCACCCTCATATTCTGATATTTATAATACTTCTAGAACTAGAGTGAAATATAAATGTATATTTATCTAGTTTTATCACACAAACATATTTAATTATCAAATTAATTTAGTTATCCAAATATAGTGAACACAACACTGTCTATAACTGTATTTCTTAATCTAGTTTATTCTTGTACTATATTTATTTTCTCTTTTGTAAATATAATGTTTTCCTTTGAATGTTATAAATAAACTTTGAATGTTATAAATTAAATCTATTTTTTTACGCAAATATCACAAACACACAGTCGCAAAGAAACTTGCATCAGGCTCATGAAATAACGTTTGAAATATCTAAGCTTTCATTATTCTATACGTACGCGTAGGCGAAATTGATCACAAACGTACTTTTACAGTCAATGATCTAGAAAATGGGCTTTATTCGTATGGCGTAAGAAAATAGGGATAAATAACTAACACTAGAGAAGTAGAAACATTAATCTTCGTTTACGGACTTTTAGATTTGGTTGATAAAATTAATACAGGGTTGGATATGGTCACAGATGTTTCAAGTCTTCCGTATATAGTGTATGTCTTATAAATAAGTGAACTCACTTCCTAGGTATACATATTTGCTGAACATTATGCTGCACACTATTTCTTTGGGCATGGTTTTCTGTTGAGGTATTTGGCAAACTGATTGTATAGGCTCGCCTTTAAATGAAGGGTGCTAAATCTCTAAAGGCAAGCCACGAATTATCAAGCCGCCCGATGACGCGCACTGTAAGCGGTAGTAACTTAATAAAAAAATGGTAAATATTATTCCGTTTCGAGAACACTTTAATAAAAAAGGAAAGAAATTTATTTAGAAAAAACTAAACGAATTATATTTCAATTTCCTTTCTTCTAGTAACAGCGAGGGCGAGCCACACACCAAATAAAGATATCGACAATAAAATTCTATTTGATGAAACCAATATATTTTTTTGTGACTCAAACAACAATTTATAAGGAAACTTTAAAACTAAATCCTAACAAAACGAATAAAACCGATCCTAGGAATCTAGCCCACGCCCTGTTACCATGGCAACCAGTTCCCGAGTTAATCCTGTAGAAAGGGAGGGCAAATGCAGTCGCTATGGGATATCTCTTTCTCGGACACCAGGACCGCTAGAAGTCTGGTACCTAGGTATTGCGCAGGTCCAGTTGCACTAACATCGATTAAGTTTAATATAAACTAAGTAAAACTTAACATTTATTTTTATTCATTAATTAAATAACACCATATCATTTATACAACTCTTTAGTATTATATCCAGACAATTATGATAAGGATAAAATGAAGAAAGTAATAATAATACTACCAAAATAGAACTAAATAGGTGATGGCCAGCGGTGAATCCAAAAAAAAAAAACAAAATTAATTTAAATGCTTTAATTAAATCTACAATAATTGATAACTTAACTAAATATGATAATTAAGTCGACCCGATATAAATTGCGCGACAATTATCTATATTATACTTAATACTACTTGCAGTTTGACCGGTCCCATGCTAGGTATCCGATCAAAAGCCTCTTATTTTAAATTTATTCCTAATTGAGAATTGACCGACCCGATGTGAGATGACCGATCAAAGTGCTGGTATAAGTTTTCCATCTCCTTTTAATATGGTGTTGCGTCAGAGGGGTACCGATACTAGTTATGCGGGGCAAGCGGAGTGCAATGGATGTGTAACAAACTTGTCAACAAATTTTACCTATTTTTACCAAATTCATTACCTAATTAAAGATACTTAACAACGTTTTTTTTAAATTGATCAGTTACTGAGTTATAATTTACCTCGCATCTCCTTTATTCACATCTTTTGGAAATGTTGTAGGCACTTCTATATTTATATTCCTAAACTACTTGTTTTATACTATCAAGTTTGTTTGTTTTGTTTTCTTTTTCATACCTTGCAAGGCTTTCATCGCTCAGTCAATCCATGCACTCGTTTAGCTTTCCTAGCAACCCATTGTTAATATGCTCTTTGTTATCATCCTCTATTTTCTTCATATACCATGCCATTTTAATCGCTCATTCTTTATTCTATATCCTCTTTAAATATAAATGAATATTATTGAAATGTAAATAAACTGTATTATTTTTATTTTAAATCAACGAAATTATTAGAAGGCTCGGTAGTTCGTTGTCTACCTTTGAAAACTTGTTAAACTTTTCTTTAAGGACGGGAAAACAATGCCCAACTCGAAATTACAGCGACGTTGGTGATTTCACAAAGTGATGTGGGCAAAAATCTGTGATACCGTTGGTTAGTTTACAGTAAGTTAAACAACGCTAAACTATCCATGATAGTGCAACTTGCCGCATCCAGGCACTATCGATCTGCCAGTACATCGACCTTTATTATATAGTACATAGATTATACAACTTTCGTACATAACTTATTTAATTGTACATGTTCCGAATAGGATTTTAGTTTGTTGAGTACTCACGTTAATTGCAGCTTTTGAAGCAAATTGAAAGCCTTTTTAAAACTCTTAGCAAGCAAGTTACCTATGCTTTGTAAGGTAGAATATTTTGTATAAATCCATCGAGAAATACTACATTCACCTGTTTTTATGAAATATGCCGTAAATCAAATTATACTAAATCATAGGAAAGTATATACAAATCCTAGTTTTTACTCCTGGACAACGCCCATACAGTACAGCACTTTCCCATTAGGTAATCTTTTTCCAAATATTGACTCACTTTCCTGGGGTGGTCAGCCCCTTACCCCATCCTCTTATGTTCGCCCCAACGCTCGTTTTATTTTATTTGTAAAACTAAGATCTTTAATATTAAAAGCAATTTAATATGCAAAGACATACATTTCCATATGAAGTATAAAAATCTATACAAATATTTTTGATAAAATTATTTATAAAAATCGATTAAAATTTATTTTTATTGTTGGATGTTAGAGGAGGCAAGTAATTTAACCTTTGGATATGGAAAGGAATACTAGACTAGAACTATACCAATTTTAAACTACAAGGTGCCTAAGTAGCATTATTTCCTGCATGTGTACTACATATCTAAATTAGATGTGGGTGTGTTATGTCATATCGCATTTCCGTAAGCTATTAGTAACTGGTACCGCAATGCCGAAAATCGTTTATTTTATTACACTCGTCCTACTTTTGTCACGAATGTACTTTTGTTGCTAAGGTTTATGTTTAGTTTGTTAAGCATGAGATTACTAAACCTGTAAAGTTTTTTGGGTTACAAATGTTCTGATCAGTACTAAGAGGTCTATTCGTCTTAAAACATTTGCTAGACTATCAACTCAGTTGTCAGGATCCAGATATTAACAGATTAAAAATAACGTTTTTAAATAAAAACACTTTAAGCATTCTAACATCATAATAAAATTGATGCTAATCCTCTGAGTCGGTTGCTTTAATAGCTTTTTTAATGTAACCACATTGAAAACATTGAGCACAAAGCCGTTCTATAGACATTTCTTAAGATATATATTTAGCCTATAGATGTATGAATTTTTAAAGCCGGTGACACGCTAGATTAAGCATAGACAATCGGAAATGGTTATTGATTTTGCTTGTACAGGAAGTGATTAAACTCAAACAATAAAAATCTACTCCAGCGATTGCTTTGGTGGTATATTAATGTCCTGAAGACGGCTTTACGGCTTACGTCATTTTTGTACTTATTATATATTTAATTTTACTTTTAAGTTTTTTTTAAATTTACGTCAGGAAGTCCCGAGTGTAGATATACTATCTGTGATTTTTGTATTCATTATAATCAGTTCCAATTTATCAACTATAAAATTATTTACTTAGTGATTTCGTATTTTAATTTCAATTGCGTGACTGCAACCGACTTTAAGAAATTTGGGTTAATATAAGAATCTCGTGACCCACAACAAACAAATAAAAACCTACACTACATTCATTTTAATACTTAGAAAAATAAGTGAATAAAGTTTATTTTTCAAAATATAAATACAAAGCTATTTGTTAGAGAAGCCTAATATAAATAAAGTATAATAGTTGGTACCACAGCCGAAATTAGAGATATTACAATATTTTTATAATCAGTATTGACAACCATCTAGCTAATTAGAGAATTTTCGGGTATATTTAAATTACATAAAAAAAGGGATTGAACCAATACATTACCTACATTTTTTTTTCTTGAAGGTCCGATATTAATATCAAGTTGTTAGTATCAGTGACTCCATCTATCAAATCTCATCTTAAACTATACAAAACAGTTAAAACGTCCTTTTATGGACTTCCTCTCTCTTCTCTAGATGGCGTTACTTTCAGAATTAAAGTGAAGAGTTTGCACTTTGCGTTCACGTTTATAGGTACGAAGCGCCTCAACTCTACCTTCTAACAGCAACAGCGTGATTAAACCTAACGTTTTTGTATGCAAATGGTCAGTATCCCCACAATAAAGTCCTATATAACAAAGTTGTGTCTATACTCAGTTTCACAATAAAATATAAATTGAAAGACTGAAAAAATCATCTCTGGGCCTCCACTCCTCTAAATATAGTTGTCTCAAGATTAACGGGAAAACATGGTACAAACCCTCTTCATAGAAATCAGGGTTGCTATTGTAAGATCATTCTCAGATCAGTTGAATGATATTAAAATCTCATCAAAGAGCTTGACTGGAAACTTGAGCTTTAAATGAGCACCTTTTCAGTTAGCCACCATCATCTAATATATCTCAATAAAAAACTAACCATTTACAAGAATTTTGCATGTGTAAAACTATTTCTTTAAAACATTATATTTGGGTAATAGAAAACAATTTAAAATAAAAAATAACTTCATTTAAACATTTTTATTGGCAGCTGTGCCTACGCATCGGCGATGGTTACTTCCACTTCTACACCAGGCTCGATGTTGATTGATGTGATCTGTTTCACAATCTCCGAGGGTGAGTGAAGGTCAATCACTCTCTTGTGGATTCTCATCTGGAATCTGTCCCAAGTCTTTGAACCTTCACCACAAGGTGTCTTACGGGTTGTGATGCGGAGGATCTTGGTTGGCATGCGGACTGGACCCTAAAATGTAAGTTTAAGTCAAATAAATTTTATGATTTCTAATGTTACACCCTTCCTTATTATTTAACGAAATACAATAATCAGTAACTAAAAACTTTAAGTAGTAATTTGGAAAATGTTGCCGACCTATGAGCAGAATGCAGCATAAAGCATACATTCTGCACTTTGGAATGCAGTCATGTTGCACCGATTTGGTGAACATTGCACTAAATACATACAATGTCTTCATGAAGGTGCATTCTATTACCAAGTGTTGTAAATTGTAATTTATTAAACAAAAATTAACTCATGGTAAACACAGCGCTTATATGTATATGGATGGAATTATTACTAGGATTAATTAAAATTTATCAACACATTTGGAAATTGCTTAATTTCAATATTGATATAACAAGAAAATTTAGCCCTATTTAAGATAATGTATAAATATTCAGAAAAACCAAATACACCTACAATAAGAGATTTAGTGTGACTTTTAAACATATATACCAAC
Organism: Pieris rapae; assembly: GCF_905147795.1. Taxonomy (NCBI): domain Eukaryota; kingdom Metazoa; phylum Arthropoda; class Insecta; order Lepidoptera; family Pieridae; genus Pieris; species Pieris rapae. The sequence goes on from NC_059513.1 coordinate 2,487,987, forward strand.
CTTGACACGTAGTTTTTGTTTCTTAGCTCCATTGATAAGATCAGAGCAGACCTTTTCTAATGAGCGGACATTACGGGATGTCAGGGTAATCCTAATGCGATGCACGGGAGAGATCTCAGCCTGGGGCTTCTCAATGTCTTTGCCTGATACGACAGCGGCTGCCTATAAATATATTATCCCGAATGATAATGAATCACTTTAATAATGAAGAAATATTTATTGAGAGCTAATGATAATTATGAATTTACAGCAGTAAATCGGTGAAGTGGATTAAAATCAAAGTAGAAGTTTAGGCGCGCGCATGTAGCACGTGTAAACATAACCTAAACTTTATAAAACTCTATAATTAAGATACCTTTGTAAGAATTTAATTTTGCAATCTATAACTGATCATACTTTACCATTTTGTTAGGTTTTCCCGGTCGAGATAAACAACTTCCACGAAAAAAGTGCTCAGCGCTGAACCGGAGAACAGCTACACTCAAAACGTCAAATTAAAAGAAGACATTTTGTTTTACATTTTACAGTAGTAGTACCCTTATAATCAGTGTTACCATGTAACGCTTACGGGTTACCATTTTCTGTTAAATGATTAAAATCAAACTAGTAGCACTTCTTTAAAATATATGTAATTGTAACGTAGTTATATATCTATATTTAATAATGTCACTATAAATTATTATGAATAGCTTGCTATCTAGCGTCAATTCAAAGAATTGCGATATTGAGTCGAAAGTTGACTATTTTCTATTAATAATTATTTAAAAGGTACATATTGCTCACAAAGCATACATTTTTCTCACTAAGGAAAGGAGTTGGTATATAACTGTTATTTAGATTAACATGGTTTAATAAATCATATTCATTTTTTTATAAATTACGTAATAATAGTAACTCTAAACAACACATTACATTATCCAAACTTAAAATTATGTAATAAATATTTAATGTATGGGTATGATACTTGGGTAAAGTATATATTGATTTCTAGCAGTACAATTTATATTTTTTTAAATAAGCTGAAATATATTTCTATGAAACTTAACTTTAAACATTATTAAGCATCAAATTTTTCACTTGCTTGTCGAACTTTCTGAAACAGAAAACATAAATATTAGTAAGACTAAATTTTTGAGACTTGTATTGTTCAGTATAAAAAAATTAAAGATCTTAACCTAAATGTATTAAGATATTTATATCAAAGTACATAAAATATACCTAATAATAATAGGAACAGAATCTTACATGGAAGTAATTTGATCACCAGGTAAGTGGAATGGATTACAAATAGCATCAGCATAAAGTGCATGTAATCTCCTTAGTGCAGTTCTTACTTCTGCATCTCTTATGTTACTGCCACTTGGTGATGTGGAACTAGTCACCAATACCAATTTAATACGCGTATTAGTAACATAACCATAACTGAAATAAAATAGAACATAGGCAAACAATATTAACTATAAAATATTTTCATGGATTTCTGTATTAAAAATATCTTGCCTTTTATTACTTTATAATTTTAGCACCACTATATGCTGATTTCATATAAAATAAAATTAGTTACTACATACATTTTATGAGTATCTGTTGAATATAATAAGCCCAAATATAAATCTCTTAAATCAGTCCGTGCTGCATTTGTTGCTGTGTTGGCTGTAGGAGTATTACTAGACACTAGTCTCTCTTCTAACGCATCAAGAGCTGTATGAACAAGCCACTGTCTCGATAATTCATTATCGGTGCTTGTGTCATTACCAATTCCACCAATGTACAAGGGAGCATTCTGAAAGTAAATATTGCTCTGGTTATAGATACAGAAAATTAAGATTATTTTGAGCACCATTAATAAACTTACATCTTTTCCAATCACAGCAACACAGACAGCCATTTCCTAACAATAACAAATATATTATCTAATACAAAGTTGTTATTTTATTTGATATTAATCACTTCACACTCTTCAACTTGTTTTTCTTAGCACCAAGTTGAAAGTAGGAACATTGGTCACAGATTAAAAACACTAAATGGGACAGACTACCTAAAAGTGAAATGTCAAGCATCTCGGGAACAAATGGGAATAAATGTAATTTTTTTATTGTAATAATTTAAATTACAATATGTAGAAACACTTACATCCCGATTAATATAAACAATTTTAACTCTTTAGCTCGATAACTTTGCTCCTCAGACATTCAAATACGTACATTTTTGTCTGTTACATTAAAAAAGGTCTAAAGTAATCTCATATGTCTCCAAAATAGTTTGGACTTACATAATGTATGGTTCGGGCGTTCGTAAATATCTGTTGGTGATAACAAACGATGCTTGCGAGTTTTTAGTTTTTTTGCATTGCCTCTGTATTGCAAAAACTCTAACATAATTCGGAATAAAACGATAATTTTTCAAGAATTTATAGTTTTATCTATAAAAGCTGTCATGAATCAGCTGGTATTGATTTTGATGTTGACAAATTCACTATTTGACAAATTCAATTCAAATCGTGGCAAATTAAAATATCATTGTTCAGAGATTTAAGATTCATTGTTGTTGTTTTGGTGTTTAAGTAAAATAACTGCAAAGAAGTATAGTTTTATTACACTTTTAATTAATAAAACGAAAATATTGTTAAGTTCAATGTAACGTCTCGCCTTTAATCTTTTTCCTAAAAAAAACTTAATGCTTTGTATTTCACGATTTTAGTTTGCACAATCATTATCATAATTATCTAGCTTAAGTTGCTATCAGCTATGTATTGGCCTCATTAAAATTATGTCGGAGAGTGACGAGAGTGATTTAGTGTATGAAATAGATGCAAATGGACAAAGCATGCTTGTAAGATCACTGGAATCAACGCAGCGAGCTTATCTAAGATTTACAAATAAAACGTCGCGTCCAATAGATATTTGGTGGCGAGATTTTCGTGGCGTTAAGCGGCATTACGTCCGTCTGGAGGAAGGTAGATACTTTGACGTAAATTCTTTTATAACTCATCCGTGGGAGTTCACAGACGTAGCAACTAAGGAACGGTACGTTATAAATAATAATCCTATTTACCGACCACCTAGAAATATAGGCGGTATGATGTTTCGCGCCAATTGGAATATTACAATTGGTGTACGCAGCTTAAGACATACTGTTTTGCTAGCTTTGGCACTACATTTGAAGGACTCTAACGCAGTAAACACATTAGGTTTACCAAGAGTACTGGCTGAAGAGTTGCAGCGACTTACTATACTGTTTCATACACCCCAGCCTCCACCAAGCAGAGATTGACGATTTATGTTATTTGTATTTGTACTTTTAATCTGTGTATTTACAACTATATCTGAATCATTAATGTTAAGTATAAATTTTACTACAAGTATTGTCTAAGTTACAATTATAGTTATAGATCATCACTTATTAATTGTCAAAATAATTAAGTAAACTGCATTTGATTTCAGTAATGAAATAATAATTGCATATAATAAGTATTTTGTGAAGGCTTTTGTAAAAAATAAATATAATAACATATGTATGATAAAAAAACTATATTTGTCATGATCTGTCTACAAATTATGATCTGAAAAATTAAACATTGTAGTTATATTTACACTATTTTAGTGAAGAACTCATATTAAGGATCACATTATTCACATCTTCTATGACTATCATCTTCTCTTGTTATAGAATGCTAAGAATTCATATTGTAGACATTATCCGGCCCTTTTCTAATCAGATAAAAATATTCAACATTGAATTATTGAATATTTTGGACAATCTTTAATATAATTAATGCATGACACCATTGTGCTTGAAGCTTAAGGTATTGTTTTGATTCTGATTGCTGAATTATTATATATATATATATATTAATAATACATTTAGAATCATGTCAGAATCTAATTTGTTAATTGCAAGTTACTCTTTTGTTAAAAATTCTATATACTATAGACAATAGGAGGGTCTTAGGTCTTACTCTATAATCAATCCCACAAATTTTATGTCTGATGCTGTCCTGCAAAATATTTATCAGATTACTGGGCTGTACTTGCATTTAAATATATATTTTTGGAAATGTAAAGCAAGTGATAACCCTTATAGCTTTATATATATGTAAAATATTTATGAATGTTATTTGTTATTTTATATAAATAATATGTGCCATCTTTACTGTAACTAAATAGATATAGGTTTTTTATTGTATTGACATAATAAAATTTTAGAATAATGTTTTTATTTTATTAGTTTTGACAACAAAGAATACTGAACTTTACTCTAGATGATGGTCAATTGTTTTAGGTATTCAAGGAAAAAAATACATAGACAGTGTATAAAAAATAATTTATTGTATAAAATTAAGTATATAATCACAATTTCAATGGTCTTATATTACTCTGATTTTGTTTCTCGGTGGATGTTTGACACTAGGGCTAGTGCACCCCCAGGAATGAACCTTATAAAATTATCAGCTGTAAGAGGACCTAAGGCATACATTCCTGGGTAATTAAACAATTCATGAGTACTTTTGTCTATGGCCACTGGGTTGGATCGTCCATCAACTGGCTTCTTTGGGTCAATACCATAACCTAAGCCAGAACTGTATGGGTTTGTCGGTTGACATTGACAGTTCTTTTCCTGCTGTAGATTTGAATATGGAATGATTTCACATTTGCATTCACGGACTGCATGACCACGTTCAGCCTTGGTGTTGCAAGTGCATGTGTCCCTCTTGTTACAATCTGGTATTGAACATTTTGTACCAATGTTGCCATTTATTTCTGTGTAATTCAAATACCTGGATTTACAACTTTGTATACTCTGTCCTAATACAGATTTAAAATAATGCCAGTGGTTTTTGAGAAAACATTGTTTATCATCTATTTTCTTTTCATTACATTTGCACTTTTTTATGTCTATTGTGTTCAAATCAAAGTTTGTTTGAAGAAAAAATAAGTCTGGTTTTGAGCCAATTAGTACTGCAATAATGGAGACAGTTAATTCTATAGTCTTGTTTGTTGTAAGGTTAAGTAATTTGACGTTTTTAAGGCATACTTTTTCTTCATCGGGATGATGAAGCCTAGGTGAATGTAATGTTGTTACCTCAACAATCATATGTTCAGGGAGTGAGTTGTAATTGGGGTGATTTCCTGATGGACCGTCACACATCATTTTGTAGACCTATCGAAAATAAGAAATTTTAAACCTTTAATTACAATGCATTCACACAATATTGTTTGGATGTTGATGCTAATTAGCACAATGAATACATTTCCTTTAAAAGATTATTTTTACCCGCCTAGAAAAATAATTAGTTCCCATTATCATTTTTATAAAATTATTTGAACTTTACATACTTCATATAAAATATTGTGTTTAAAGTTTTACAATAAATATTAATCTACCTGGTTATAGTCAGGATAATTAATCAATGGCAGTTTAGCAAGTGAGTCGGCAGCTGTTCTATGGAGGTGATATACATGGAGATTTGAAGAGCGCGCGAGGCGCACTGCGTCCGCAGCAGACACTCCTGAGCCTACTATTAGTACTGAGCGGTCATGGTCGGATATCTTTTCTAAAAAAAGAAATACAATGTTTGAGAATAAAATAATAAAGAATCGCAATTATTTCTACCGTTTCTGTTGCTTTTCAATAAAATATACATTTTTATGTAAATTTAGAATTAGTTGTTGATAAATTAATTTAATTTAGGTTATTGTAATATTTATATACTAACCACTGTTTTTTATATATTCTCTATGTTGTTTATGATTAGTGAGGCTTATAAGCTGAACAATAATGATAAACAAAAGTGTATCCTGAAAAATATACAAGGAAGAAGAGGCTAACCACTGTTGGTTGTTGTAATATCATTTAAGCCTTTATAATGATACTTACTAGTATCAAGTAACTGAGCAGCCCTCTCCAAATCACCTAATTGATGTACAGCATTTGTCGAAATGTGTTCAGGAAGGGCATTTGGTCTGTCACAAGCACCAGCCGCGATAACCACCCGACGACATACATATCTAAACCCGCGCTGTTCCTTGTGGTCATATCTGAAATAGAAAAAATAATTGTGCTTGCTAGGTACTTGTCGTTTCTATTGTATGTTTAATTCTATATATTTTTTAAATTGATCTTATTTTTTTTACAATTGCTCTATTTTATTCTACCATAGCTATTTAAAGTCTACATACAAAATATACACTGATATTTTTTTAATATGGTCATCTATAAGAGTACACAGTTACCTATATGAATAAAATTACTTTTCATTTGAAATATCTTAAATAATTCAGCCAGAGAAAATCAAGTTTTTAATTGGATTTATTTACAAATAACTATTACAATGTGTATATTAAAGAAAACTCAAAAATCTTACCCAGAGACGCAATAGGCAGCCCCCCGTGGACAAGCAGGGCTGCAAGGGGCCCCAGGAATTCGAGGCCCAGCTGTCACACTTGTTACCACGACGCCGCAGCGAAAGTAACGCTGAAAAATATATCTTGATTTTAGTTCTGTTTGGACATTGGACAGTGTTCAAAATGGCCAATACTTATTGGAATGGATAGCATATAATTTATATACGCTATTACAATATTGAATAATACAGGACATCATGAACTCTTGAAGCGGATTGGCGGCGGTGTAATTCATAAATACAGTAAAACAGTCTTTATGTATCAAGTTTAATTAAATTATGAAACAAAAAAATAATAATAATAAAAATGTATGGGAAATATAAAAAAATGTTTTTATTGGGATGGACCAACACCAATTTGAGTGGTTATTCATAAGTGTACATTATGTTACCTATATGAATAAATGATTTTTGAATTTTGAAGACTATATATAATAATAACTTTGATATCTGCTTTTACTGTATATTATAATAGAACTACCCTCACCTGCAAATGACAGGCTTGAACGTACCGCCGACAGTACTCGGCGACGCCACTCGCCGTCAGTCGCTCGGTGGAGTCGGTCGTGTGCGGAGGTAGAGAGAGCCACGCGCCCGGAGAAAGAGTTAATACATTCGGAGGAAACGTATGCCAGGAACCGCCAGGCGGGCCCCTCCCTAAGACTACGTGGTCAATCTAAAATTAAAAAAAAAGATTATTTTAAATTATAGTTTAGTCGTAGCTTTTCATACTATTAATATGCAGTCTATAATATGGTACTGCACTACTTATACTACTGATTATATCAACGAAATATATGAAACTAGCTGATGTGGTCTCTGGTAGAATGACCAGCGCTGTAGAACATTCTGCTTTTGTTTTTTATTTACAGCCACAGCACACACGCATTAATTGCTTGAGACGAACCAAATGGAGAAAAGAAAAAAAAATTTACCTCTCATTATATCTTTTATTAAATTTTTTCTCTTTGATTATTGTTATTTTGTGTGTTTATATGTGTGTGTTTTGTTTGTAATAAATAATATGTCTATGTGTATCTTATAATCAACGAATTTTCCGAAAGCCTCTAATGGGGGTGTAAATCAGAAACAGGTAGAGATTAGGATATAAAAGTATTAAGCAGTCGTCATTTCCTCACTAAATTAAATATGTTTTCGTTTTAAGTAAAACAATTTGTAGACTATACGTACCTCTTTTTCTACGTCATATCGCCATTCAATAAGCGAGTCAGCCTGAATCCCCAAGTCTGCGCATGGTCTTAACAAATTGTCCATCTGGGAAAAAATTGTCAATTAGAAACTCATTATACAAAAAAGATCCATAGACAAGACTATTTGTCAATGTCGACACAAATAAAGCCATGAACTCACCGCAAGGTCTATTTTCAAATTATATGACATTGCAGTTTTTGCATAACCTTATTAATATTATACCGACGACATTCTTCTCGGCCTGTTTTTAGAGTCGCAATTCAGTCAAAAAGAGAGTAAGGTCTGCGATTTTTTCGTTGGTATTGTTTTAAACTAGCTTTCTTTTGATAATTTTTGAAGCTGCCTGATTGTAGACTCAAATCCTCAATACTGGTTTCAGTGTCCACTCGACTCAGTCAAGAGGTGGTACAAACTCTGGCGCGTATGCAACGTCAATCAGACATATCTAGTTTCAGGAGCTGTCTAACCAATTTTTCTGTACTAAGTCTTTTCTGTACAAATTAGAATATGTGTGACTTCCTAACTTAAATATTATTATATACTGAAATAATATTCAAATCCTACCGCCTTTTCTGAATTTTTATATAAATTGTTTCGTAATTGTAATAAAATCTTTACTAATTTGTTGTCATGTGAACAACGCCTCTAAGCGATAGAACTTGTTAATGCGTAAAACCGGTCGAGGCTGTGACATAGCTGTAATGCTCTTTTTTATATTGAAAATCGCCTCCAGCTTAATTTATTATATACAGTTTACTATGCAATTAATCGTATATCTATGTTACCATGATATTTATAATGGATATAAAGTACCTGTGAAATTTAAGGCCAATTATGGCAATGAAAAAAATCATCGTAAAAAGTTCACAATTAAATATAATATCCGTTTGGGCCATCAATCATATCACCTTTATTTATTAATAATAAAAACCAGAAAAAATAATGAATAGAAAATATGACGAAAACGCATTTCGCGTGCAAATCGTATGACGTCATATGTTAAACAAAATGGCACCTCCACAAAACCATGGTCAGACTCTCCTATCTTTTCTTGTCGACAACAATATTATATATTCAGAAACGTATTGGCTATGGCTTCCGTATGTCAATATCGCAATAGATTTTGATTAGTCACGAAAGCTACGCGTGATACCCGAAATATTCGATTTCAAACTTATTATCTGTGGGCCAGATAGGTCGACAAACCTGATTACCTTATCTGTGCACATTGACCTGTCTGAAAATGTTCCGTGATTTTTATCATTCTATTTCTGCTGAGACATGTCTATTTATAACTTTTACCTGTGTACAATAGTTGAAAATACGTGGAATACAGATCTCATAAATCGACAGAGAAATATGTCTGCCAAATAGTATACAGAATTTATATTAAGTGTTTATATATTTATTCAATTTTATCTTTAATTAGAATGAACGATTTTTTGAATTTTATATTAGAAATTTTTAATGAATGTAGTGAGGATTTATTAATTCATGGCGTCACATAGCACATATGGGCTAGGCACATAAAGCTCCCAGACGCGATATAAAATTATTTACCAGCAAAGAAATGGGATTCTGACTTCTACCTTCCAGACCTTCAGCTAATTCGAGGAGGTCAGCTTCGTATAGGCTCTGTCCGGGAGGCATGTTTGATAATCTGAAATATTACAAATATAACATCTATTAATTGAATATAGAATAGAGAACTTTAGTAACCATAGGAAATGCTCCACGTGATGGAAAAATAATGTTAATTTCAACAGAAAATAATTAGGTTTATTTAGGAATTATTTCATATCTATTTAGGCCTCCAAGCACGTGTGCTAAATTCGGAAGTGCGAGATTGAGATGATAATTTATACCTTATTCTTACTTAGAGAACTGTCAAAGTTCATCAAAATCGGCTCAGTAGTTTGAAGTATCTACGCATTTCTGAAAGGGATATGTATAAGATACATAGGTAAACAATGTTACCTGGTATTAGAACTCTTATAAATTTCGGGTGAATATTATTTCCTAACAAATAACGAGTCATTTAGTTTCTATTGGTAAAAGAATTTTCAGAATCTATTTTGCTGATACAGAGATTATCTCCTCACAAACTCTACCTATAAATTATCTGCTAATAATTTTACTGTGTCTCACAAAATGTTGTTATTATGTATTCAATGTAACATACGACTATGCTGAGAATTTATAATATAATTAATAATAATAATCATTACCATCTCATTAAATATTGAAATACAATATTGGATATATAAAACGTTTTAATATTATTAATGCTTTTTCACGTATAAACGTGACACTTTTTTTTCTTCGAGTAATTATAAAAACAATTATTTGATTGAAATAAAATGACCTATAAATGAAAGGTGAAGCCAAGTTTATATTACCTGGCTCTGAGCATTTCGTCTATGGGAAGATCTTCTGGAATTTCCTTCAGGTAGGGTACATTACCAGCCAACATGAACGAAGTTACCATACCGCTTGGTCCATTACCTGTAATTTTATTGTTTTACGTAAAAATTTATTTCATTCAACGGCACCAATCTATACAATTTGTAGTTTTGATCGTAGTTTTGTATACTATTTCTTAAGATCTGTTACGATAGCAGTTTGGGATAAAGATTTTGATCTTAATTATGACAAGTTTTCTTTAAATACGACAATTTTTATATTATTCATATGGTATGAATAGAAAAACACTTTTTTGAACTTTTATAAAACAAAGATACCTAATAAATTATAATAAATTTATTCAATAATAAATTTAATATAATTTATTGGAAATTAAATAGATCTTTTTAAATTCGCCATAGTATATGAAATATTGAAAAAAAAAATTATTAAACATTTATTTTATTAAGGTATACTAAGCAATAACCTCTATTTTCTAACTAATGCTGACTAGGCGTAATAATTTAGGAGTTTTCTAGCTATAAAATATATTCTATGGAAAGGGAGCGCCATTTCTTTTCCAATATATATTATTTCATTATTAATTCTGCGACTAACATGACACCTCATAAAATAGCAACTTCAGTGTAATAAAAACACGGTTAAAATTTGAACATATGTCTTCATACAACTTGTTTTAACGAAGTAAATTACGATGCTCAAGACAGAACACGATGGAGAATTGGAGACACAGTGCGGTCATAGATTAAACCAAGTCGAGTCAACCCTGGCCTAATTGCCAGGCATAATTATTTACACCATTGTCCGTACGGTAATTATTAGTACATAATTAATTTCTGTGACAGACAAAAAATAAAGTTAAGTTAATATTATTTCAGTTTTTTGTCATTAAAATGTGAAACAAATTACAGAAATGTGATAATTTCTTTGCCGTTTTTTTTATAAAAGGTCAAACGGGCAGGAGGCTCACCTGATGTTAAGTGCCCATGGACACTTTCAATGCTTTTATTTATTTTCACTAGTAGGTTTATATATAAGTTCATTTATAGTATCAATTAATTTAAAATATTGTTTTAACTCTAAGTACTTATTGCAAATACACTTTCGTCACATATATTTATTAATTCTTTATTTGTGATCATACATTAACACATTCATGTATAAGAACAAGACGCCTAGACAATATAAAAAGCCAAAACAGATTGCATTGATAAACAAAACATATTGAACAAATACATAAATTACATTCACATACATTAATAGAAAAACAAAGATATTTGATGTTAATAATAATTAAACTAAACACATTCATATTGCTACAGCATATAAGGAAATGGACTGAACGACGACAAAAGAAAAGATGGACATATGACATTATAGAACTAGTGGGGAAAAACTGGATAAATGTTGCTAGAAATAAGAAATGGCAACCCTATGGCCCCATACAAAAAAAAAATCCACTAAAAATTAAAAAAAAATCTAACTTAAATTTTGTCTAAAGTTATCTAATACTAATATTATGGAATATAAACTAACCAATTGTTGTTTTATATTAAAAAAGCTTTAATAATAAAACTTAACTTAAAAGTCAAAGTCTTCTCGCTTTTTCATATACATAATAAACTCTATTGCTTGGTGAAAGAATCACCTCATGCGTATAATTTATGTATCAACATAGAGTGCCCATAATCAATAACTTTTATCGGCGCCATACACTGATCCACTTACACATGACATAATACTGATATACATTTTGAAACAGTATACAATGACTATAAATAGAATGACGTAATACAATTTTTACATTACTGTGTGTTTTGGGTGATACTCTCAATTTAGTATCACACTCTTACAAGATTACATAGAAAGCGAAACTTCTAATAGCAAATGCCTTATAGACCAGTGCCGAAGCCTTCAAAAATAGTAAAAAATGAAAAAAATTACAGTAGGATGAAACCCATTAGAAATGCAGGGGAATATGATCAAAATGAAAGGAAAAATAAATTACGGTCGATCCGAGTTCGGGAAGTGGGTGACTTTTAAGGGGGAAAAATTGTTTATCTTGATTTCCGGCGAAACTACCAGTCCTATGGAAAAAAGTTATATGGCAAAGTTGTAGGTCATAAAAAAGATCTACAACTTTGGTATTTACAATTTTTTCACATAACCTCAAAATTTAGGTGAAAAATTCAAAAAACCAAGTTTTTGGTTTTTTATTTATATCTTTTTTTAAAAGTTTTCTTTTTCTACGAAATTTGGTGAAAACTTACCTTCTTATGTCCCAAATATACTGTAATTTATTTGATTAAAAATATTTATTTTTTCGCCTCATTTTAACTTAATATCAAAAAAGCACCCTAATTTTCAATCGAAAATTCTGACGTCAAAATTTCAGCGTTTTTCAAAAAGTTTGGGGGCTTTTTGTTCGTTGAAATATCTACTTTCTGATGGTGTAAAAAAAATATACATTACTATAGGAAATATTATTAGAAAATGCAAAAAATTGAAAAAACCTCAAATTCGAAAATTGTCTTTTAATTATGTACAATTTTGAGGTATTTATTAAAATTTACACTTTAATTACTCAAAAAACGTAAGATTTCATGCTTCATTGATAAACGAAAAAATTGCAAATTAAAATATACTTCTATAATTAACAAACAAATAAGTTAATAAAGTTAATATTTAATAAGACATCTACAATATTTTGAAAAAGTTGTAGAATCTTCTGTAAATAATATTTGTAGATGCCTATTTATTGCTGTTTTAAGATAATTTATATATACCCGAGTGACCTTCGGTGAATTTTGAATTTTTCTTTGAATAAAGTAAATTTCTCACAAATCACTTAGAGTAACTCAGCCTGCAGGTGTATTTTTAAAAACGATGTTGTACACTACTCTGTATCTCGAATACTGGCTAACGGTTTTTACAGCTGCTACGAAATAGCAGGTAGCAGTAAGGCCCAGACCCTCCTAGGTCCATCCCCACTTCTCAATGAAATAACTTACACTGGGCTAAAATTCACCGAAGGTCACTCAGGAAGGGAGTAAGGGAATGTATGTCTCACACTTGGGAAGGTAAGTTTTCACCAAATTTCGTAGAAAAAGAAAACTTTAAAAAAGATATAAATAAAAAACCAAAAACTTGGTTTTTTGAATTTTTCACCTAAATTTTGAGGTTATGTGAAAAAATTGTAAATACCAAAGTTGTAGATCTTTTTTATGACCTACAACTTTGCCATATAACTTTTTTCCATAGGACTGGTAGTTTCGCCGGAAATCAAGATAAACAAATTTTCCCCCTTAAAAGTCACCCCCCTCCCACTTCCCGAACTCGGATCGACCGTAATTTATTTTTCCTTTCATTTTGATCATATTCCCCTGCATTTCTAATGGGTTTCATCCTACTGTAATTTTTTTTGGTTTCAAAAATTATCGACACTGGTCTATTAATAATTTGAATAGAATATCAGGTCTCATACGTAAATAGCAAATTGTTCCTAATTCAAATGTTTACCATCTTTAAAGTGAATCTAAAAGACTAACTTCCTTTCCAATCTTTCGCTCTTTGCAAAAAGTTTTTGGTTTTTTAAGAAAAAAATATAAAAATTTAAAGACATACAATAGGTCCAGTAATCCTACAATGGTGGGAACACATTACTTACATAATCTAACAAATAATTTTAAGGTCAAAATCTTATGAATTAAGTTTAATAATAGAATCAGAACGCTGCCGTAGAAATTTCTAGGGTGTTGATTTTATCAATTAATGTAGTTAATTGAAATATGCCAAGTCCTTCACAGTTCAATGAATGCGATAATAATAGGTTCAGTTAAGGGGCCAATTACAAATAATATTCTCCTATCAATTTTATTAAAAGAAACGAAGTTTTTATTTTTTCGTTATTTAATTACGGTAAATTGCACCAAAAGATATTTTTATTTTCTTTAACGTCTAATATTTATTTATATATACGACACCTATTACAAATTAAGCAGTCCATTAGGAGGTACGCGCCCACGCTTTAAAATACTGGGAATCGAATAGTATAATTCTAGCCGACTACCGAGCTGGTACTAAATCGTCAATTGGCTGAATCATAAAACCCGACTTTTTTAAACAAATATTGTTTATCACATGTTTTTTGGACGTTCGTTTTTTAAAATATGTATTCTATTAACTATGGCTTTATCGTTTGTTTTGTTTATTAGACGTGTAGGATTACCAAGTAACGAAGAAAATTATTCTTCGTTCGAATTTTAAACATCCATTTAAGCTTCAAGCTCTTCTAATCTGTACACCCCTCTTAACTCCGTATCTACTTACCTATAACAACGACGTCCTTGTAGACGACGTCATCAGACAATGTGTGTTGACAGGGCTTCATAGTGTCTCGCATTATGATTTTATCATAGAGCATAGACGTTACTGCAAATCACTATAATCTGTATTCCAATAAATAACTTATTCAGAACTATCACAAAATGAGTACTCAATCGAATTCTCAATTCACTAAATGCTTTTTAAATAATATCACAAGCAGTTTAAAGTCTTACGGACTTTTTTAAACTATCAAACGACCCGAGTTCTTCTAATTTTCGAGCCTTTTGCAATGCCGTTCTTCGAATTGACTGTTTTGACGACGACGTTTGTAATCTGTAACAATAAAAAATACATTAATATTATTTCGCTTACATATACATTTCACCAAGAATGAACTATATTGGTCTAGGCCCTAGGGCATAGTGTCCAAAGGTGGGGCCAACGCTGTACAGGTAAGCTATTTGATTATTAACTGGGGACTTGAAAACAACTGAATTGAAGAAATACGGCTTATCCTATATTACTTGAGGTATGTTACAAATTAATTTAACTATAATACCTTAGCCGACCACAATTGTCGAAGAGCCTTTTAACTGTCTAGTTGTTAAAGTAATATGAACGTGATAGTTTGCAAATTTTGTTTATATTTACACATATACACACACAGAAACACACAAAATAACAATAATCAAAGAAAAAAAGAATGAGGTATGTTTTAAGTATGTATTGCGTGTGTTCTATGGTTGTAAATAGACCTGGCTCAGCATTATGCTGAGGAGCAGAAGGTGGAACCCAGCGATGGTCAATCTGCCAGAGACCATAGCACCTAGTTTGCGCCTCAGTCGCAAAAAGAATTTCAAATTTAAATTTCGAACAGTTGTATTTCCTTAATTTATAAAAATGCAACGTGAAGTTTCATCTGATTGTGATGGTGATTCTGTGCCTAATCTCCGGTTAGCTAAAATATTCTTATATAATCGCAAATATCACATAACCCATAACCTTGACTCTGCTCGGTCATTCCACTGACCTTCAGGATTTGCAGATAACATTAATATAGTCATTACATGTCTGCATAATCTCTGCATAATTTACAATGACTTGCAGTTCGTAATTTAATATGTTACTTCTAACATAAGTATACAAGTATGTATACTGGTATATAAATTGCTAAGCAAAACAAACATATACCATATAAAAAAGTACAATTGTGCAAAGCTAAGCATGACATTCAAATTTTATATTAAAATATCATCAGACACTGTCAATATATCTTAAAGTGTTCAATGTTTCTAAACAACACTGACTCAAAATTGTTGAACTAATAAACATCAATCACAATATATATTGTATAACAATTTGCGGTTGTGATCAAATTTAATTAACACTAATCCCCGTTAGTAAAAATAGATAACATTTATTCCGTGGTACATGATGCGTACCAATTCTTGAAAGGCCGGCAACGCACTTGCGAGTCTTTTGGCATTGAGAGTGTCTATGGGCGGCGGTATTACTTATCATCAGATGAGTTTCCTGCCTGTATGCCTCCTATTACATTAAAAAAATGAAAATAATTGTTATAATAGAAAAGATAATCAATAATGGCATTATTAAATAAAATCATCACATATTAGGATATTTATAAAAGCGACCACAATCAAGTAAGCTAGCAAAATCCCACGGGAATGTAAGTGCGTGCTACTATTTCACCATGCCTCTTGCTGATAGTGGACAAATCTTGTTTTTAATTTATTGTATTATTATAAATTAACTTAATATATCATGTGGAACATTGTGTAATGGTTGCAGCTCCTTAACAAACATTATATAAACTTGGCGACAAACATAGTGACGGTGAGTTTAATGCAAGTTCTTCCCTTTCGTTCTATGCCTTTGGATTGAGAACATTTAATATATATTTCTGTTTTGACGTTCATTATTGTACATTGTGTTTCTTATATGAAGAAATGGTTTTGTTTTAAATTTAACAATATACATCATCGTCCCTGTCTGTCGTTTAGGCCCTATTTCATCGTATTATACCCGGACAGACAATATTTTATTATTAAATCGTATTATGAGCTCAACTATTTAAACGCGGTAATTCAATCACGCCTCAAAATACGCGTAGCGCAAAACGTAATCAATCAAAACTTGTCGACAATGACTTGCAGTTTACGACAACTTGAACTAAAACAAGCATTCGTCGAATGTTTTGAGAATTGCTATCTTGATTTCTGTGAAACCGAGCTGTATGAAAGACTGTATATACAATATACAGTCAGTATAGATTTGAACATTATTACTCGTAAACATTAATTTACAGGTGCAATATTTACTATCAAGGTTTTAATTTAATGTTTTACCTATATGTTTAGAGACTCGACATGTAAGTTTTGGAAGCGAGATTTAGAATCTTTATAATCTTCCATACATCAAAAAGTACAGGAATCACGTGTTCGTTTCTCTCTCAAAAGCCTGAAATAAAGCTTGACCATGCGAAGTGTAACATCTTATCTATTTTAGTTGGTTAATAAGAGCCCTGTATAATTTGTCAATAGGTCTTTATATCTATAGTATAGTATAGACCCAATGCTACATTAACATGGATTATCATAGGCTATTTTAATTGTAAGAAAAAAATAAGTAATCCTACTAAAACTACAATAAAGTTATCCAAGGTGTAAAAAAAAGTCTATAAATATTTTTTATCGCATGCGCTGCGAAAACTATTGACGATAGAACAAAAAACATGCCCCACAATATTAAAGAACCATAATATAGTGTTCACCCGTTCGAAGCCGGAACGAGCTGCTAGTAATATATAAAACACCTATATGTCTCAAGTCAGCTTAAACAACTAAAATGAACAATTAAAAGAAATACATAAGTGATAACGTAAAAATAAAAGTATCTACTAGATCTAGACAAATACTAATTTTGCGATTTGGACTTGTTCCAAAAGACAGAACTAACATACTGGAGATGCTTAGGTGATTTTCAGATGTTCCAAATACAAGACATTCTCATGAAAAATAGGAAAACTGTGACTCATATCTTTTATGCTTTCAAACTTAAACAAAATTGTATAAATAAAGATACGACGGATTCTGCTTAGTCCAATTTAGAAATTGATTAATATCGAGTGTTTTGGTGAATATTGTTAGTCTAGGCTCTAGAAGCTACAACGTGCGACATTCATCCCTGAAGTCTCAGAAAAATGTCGCACAAAATATATAGTCTTGATTTGCGGCATCGACGATTTCGGTCTATGTATTCAGCAACACTTGTACGGTAAAGGAAAACATTGAGAGAAAGCTGAAAAGAGGAAACTGCCTTAGACCCAAAAAACGTCGGCGTGTGGCTTAGATTTAAATGAAGACGAAACGGATACAGAAATCTAGGGCCCAGACCAGTTAAGATTAGATTAAAGTTATAACTTACGTGAAATTGTAGTCAAACTTAGCAAATGGATTGCTCTTATCTAAGCTCGTTTCAAGATTTTAAGTTTTCAGAGCCGGAAATTGTCTAATTCATACCTGTAAATAGGACAATTGTTTTTACAGCCCACAAGAAAATCCGCTCAATTCCTTAAGTTCGAGACAAGTTTGCCTACGAGCTATTAATTTGCTAAGTTCGAAATAGCTGTGCCAAATAGCAAATAAAGTGCCAAATAGCTATGCAACACATAAATTATTCGAAAGATAAAAGTTCCAAATAAGATACTTCGAATTTCATGACGTATAGCGCTATCTGACAGTCGTGAAACGCAAAAATACTATTTATCCTACCAATAAGTAACAAATAGCTTATTTGGAACTTATCCGGACATTGTGAAACAGGCCCTTAGTGTTTCGTTTGTGCCATCGAGGCTAGTTTCTATAATTTCAACCCCCTCAAATTGCGTCCTCCAGGGCATACCGGATTCAACAAATATTATTTATAGGATAGTAACCCTTTGATATCTACAAATATCACATAATTTTAACATAGTATTTACCAAGGTTTTGACTACTAATTGATTGACTTGAATTTATTATTCCATTTGTATGCATAATAAAAACATGGCGGTTTTTACAAGGTCTATTATTACGTTATAAAGTAAATTATATATCTGACGTAATGGATAAAAACTGAAGTGGCTCCATACATTAACCATAAGCCATTAAGGAAAATTGATTCTAAATCAAACAAAAATTTAGAAAATATCGCGTAAAGCGAATCGTTAATCTTTTTTATTTATTTAATTATACGTTTTTGTTTATTTCTTTTTATTATTTCAGATAAGGGTTGGCTTTTACAAGATTTAGTTATGCGCATCTTACACTTATCATTTTTAAAGTTTTTTTTCTTTACTAAGGTTGCCTTGCCTAGCTAGTTAGCGATAAGGTCACCCATTGCATTCCCTTAATTTTTTATGTATAATGTTATTAGCTTTCTATAAATGTAACATATGTAACGAAGTGTAACTAAATAAGTTTATTCACATCAGTTTGGGAAGTGGGAATCGCAAAAACTATTAAGAATTTAAGAGTAATCTGTAGTTTTGTATAATTAAAAATAAAATTGATTTATTCTCGAATATTCCTAAACGTAGTTATCAAGTTCATTCAGTGACTCAGGTTTTTAATAAACCATTTATTACGCCTGTTCACCATGGCAACAACTAGACGCTCAATTGATCGCAATGGAACCAATAGAGATACCATCAGCAAATGCGACATCTTTAAAAATGATTAAAGTTATAAACGAGACTGCTTAATACAAGCAAATTGACATAAACATAGTAAATCCTAAGCAAAAGCTCCATTAATGTATTACAGTCACTACCATTAAACAAATCTTTCCTCTTTATAATATTATCGTAGAATTGAGTATTTTGTACCAAATATATATAAACTTGTGTCGGCACCAACTTAAGTATATTCATATGAAAACATTGTACTGTAGTCAGAGACCACAGCATTGTTGGGAATATAAAATTCAGATAGGCAATTATTAAATTGACTCATGGGTCAGTCTGTGCAATAGACTACCCATTTAATCAGGATATTTTCGCTATGGACGACGCACAGTCAGTTTCCTTCTATCCCTTATCCCGTCATGAGCGGTTGCTTCGCTTCTGTCAATTTGCGAGTTGCCCAAACCG